>NC_088317.1:13817038-16657038 GCF_910592395.1 Lineus longissimus | reverse complement strand
AGTAAATTCCATAGTAGTGACGTCACTCAATGATTGACAGCTGGGCGCCATGTTTCATTCATGCCTCGTTCTGATCACCCGATACGCGGGAAATGAAAACGAGGTCATACGAACTGGCTTGGCGGTTTCAGTTCCCTTTAAGAGTTACGAGCCAAAAATGAAAAAAAACCACCAAAATGAACAGATAACGCTGAATACTTACTTTTTCATTGTGGAGATGGCGCTCCTGATTCTGACCACCGAGAGATGACTAAATACGAGTTGTTTGATGACGAACGCTTGAACACATGTGATGATTCCGCGTGAGCCGTTCCGTTGCCCCTCGAGACCGTACGGAAACGGACTGTCGACGTTACGGAATTTGAAGCACGCTCGCTTCCACTCAGTGGTGAAGGAATGAATCGTGGACCCGTGCACGACTTTACGGAGATTCTGGAAGGGGAAGTCGGGACACCAAATAAGGAATCAACCAGTATGACCTTGACCAGTACGGTGCTTAAATTGTGTCTCTTTCACGAGACTTGCAACAAACCTTGCAGGAGTTATGTATTCGGCTTGCTTGTGGCCTTAGGCAACATACTTTCCTTCTAAATCCGCCTTCTTTGAATGATACATCAAGTCAAAACTCCTTGTATCTGGTGCCTACACCTCGGTAAAAGACAAATAGTCACCATCCCACTCGACAGTGGCTTGAGAGAAACTACTCCTCGGCTTATGACTGAATCACTATGTCGATTGGTGCCCAATTGAAGAAGCACACAACTATGCTCTGAAGAGCAATTGAGAAGAAGACTTACGGTAGCGATTTCTGGTGTGACAGGTGCGCCTCCTGTGAATGGTTTCGCCACGCCAGACCTCGGCGCCTGTGGAACAATCGTGAAATCTGAAAGTAGTGATGGCAACACATATTGAGATTTGTTTACAGTTTTACTGGAATTTGATATCAATGAGAGTAGACTTTGAGGCAGTACACAATGATCCTCGTGGTAGCCAGATCCAGCTATTGCCTGCAAATCTACTTGCCAATCTGCCTGCAAATCTACCTGCCAATCTGCCTGCAAATCTACCTGCAAATCTGCCTGCAAATCTACCTGCAAATCTACCTGCAAATCTACCTGCCAATCTGCCTGCAAATCTACCTGCCAATCTGCCTGCAAATCTACCTGCCAATCTGCCTGCAAATCTACCTGCCAATCTGCCTGCAAATCTACCTGCAAATCTACCTGCAAATCTACCTGCCAATCTGCCTGCAAATCTACCTGCCAATCTGCCTACGTCAGTCTCTTCACGTCAAGTATGGTACAGCTTAATCAACAGGCTTGACGAAGATAGTCTGATTGGGATGTGCCGGCCCGTGGCCAAATATGTAGTTGTTGTTCTCATTCAAACCACATTGTACAGCATTTTACATAAATATTGGCAAATCATCGTTGAAATCAACAAGGATAAAGGAGAGGCGCAGTTGTGCATTTTTCTAGCACAAACCTGTTCTTGAAAATGACACACTGACGATTTTGAGGCTCACTGACGATTTTGAGCACATTTGGACAAATTCAAAGGAGGTTTATAAGAGAAAGAAAAAGTGCTGCAGAGTCAGCTAAAGGTGATGCAGAATGAGCTAAAACTGTTGCAAACAGTTCTAAAATTGATCAGGAAATGACTAAAATTGATGAGGAAACAACTAAAACTGATGATGAAACAACTAAAATTGATGATGAAACAACTAAAACTGATGATGAAACAACCAAAACTGATGATGAAACAACTAAAATTGATGAGGAAACAACTAAAATTGATGATGAAACAACTAAAACTGATGATGAAACAACTAAAATTGATGATGAAACAACTAAAATTGATGATGAAACAACTAAAATTGATAAGGAAACTGCTACTGCCGAAGGCACTAAAAGTGTCGGAGAAATTGTGGTAAAATAGGAGGTGTGGCTAACAATTCAAACCGACTGCTACTAAAAATGCTGCACCATTAAATACATCCATAAGCACATCCGCACCTCCAAGTTAAAGCCCCGCAGTATTTTTAAAACACAGTTAGTTATCTGAAGGGCAAGCACTTGCTGTGGTTACGGGGCTGTCCAGAGGCTCATGGGAGTAGTACACAATGCAAGGCTCAAGGGACAAGAATGCTGGATGTGCTTTGATTCGCTGGGGGCATCTCAGCTAACAAATGGACGGCCCCTAACATATATCGTTCTAAAATACCCCTGTGTTGTAAGTGTCACTCCAAGAGTGTGTCCCTTGGACTCTGCCAGGCATATCCAGGATAGGTTGCTCAGTAAGTTGGAAGGCCAACGTCGAATACTCAAGATCGATTCTCGGCATACTGGGGAATTTATTCTCAAGGGTGAGTATGTTCAAAAGCTCAAAGGAAGATGAGGAATCTACCAAGTTACTTTGAGACTATCCCGTCCAGAACCAACCACTTTCAAACTCATCACAATAACCATTCGATCAATTAGATAAATTATTTACGCTTCCTTTATGTACAGACAGAAAACAGAACAGAATCATCAAATTATCATATTGCATGCAAACTTTTGCTCATCCGGGCCACGGCCTGTAGAAGCTCGATGATTAGTAAGGTAAGGTGGTACATCTACAGCCCAGGTACAATTAAACCAGTCACTTCAGAATTGGAAAGCATGGGAACATTTCTTGAACTATTCACTGGCTAAAAATGTCAGTATTTGGACCCCCATTGAATTCACCTCTTTTAGACTTATGGACTGTGTGGAAATTTTGATATGAATGCAAAAACATAAGATATTGGCAAAGGAAACCAAGTTTACACAGGTTTCTTTGGCAAGGAATTAGACTTACCACGTTTGAAGTAATAGCTGTACACATCCATGATGAAGAATATCTCAAAGCATTCTCAAAAATAGTCCTATTTGAATATGAAAGTTTTTACAAGCTCCTGATCACGTCAGACATCTGCTATAGTTAAAGTGTAGTATCCTTTTTAAAACTACAATCGCATTGATGAGTCGATTTGACCTGCACTGAAAATAGCCTGAAATTTTCGATGTCCAAAAGGTGCAAAGTTCTGCAAATCAAAGCAATGTTACCCGTCTGACAAAAAGAAAAAAACCTATTATCTAAAATCCTCTCTCTTTTTAAAGATGGCTTATATAGCCCCGCCATGGTTTAGGATTGTTTAAAGGTCTGCTCCATTCATTAAAAAATTTGAAATTTAAACTTGAATTTGAAAATTTTCAATTTGAAAATATGAACGGAATATAAATTCCAAGAATGCCGTTGTGTAAACTGATAAACATGTACTATGAATGCCAGGTTTTTGCAAACTTGCATGCATTAATGATCACACAACAGCAATGTTTATTTCTATTTACCCGAGCCACAGGAAAAAACAATCAGCATGAACAGCATAGGCCTTTAAACTTTCAAGCCTGAATGAAAGGAAGAATAAAATTATGAACAAATTGGCCCGCTTAAAATCTCTCCCAAGAGGTGTCCCAAATGCCCCGAAATCCTCGGATTGACAGATATTCTTCCCTGGGGGATGCAAAGTTATCTTCAATGTCAAATGAAGCAATCAAAGTACTGATACCCCCAAGGGAAAAATAAGACATCATTAGTCATTCAAAGGAGAAAAATTGTCTATAAGTGTTTTAAATTGGGTGACATTCTGAAAAAAAGGGGTTATCCGGACAAAGGATTTTCTCATCTAGAAATCTGGGTTAGTCAAAACTTAGTCCTGTTTTATGAAATGTCTGTTGGCATCCTCTGACAAGACCGAGCTCACTTTTGATTTTCTTACAAATCATCCAGCCATAAGTCAAAGCCCCTAGAACCTGCAGCGATACACACTTGACTCAAAACACCAAGCAGCCTGAAGATGTCTCAGTCAGACACATCCATATTGCCTGTCAGCGCAAACACCACCTCCAATCTATTAATAAATCATTCAGCCATAACTCCAGCAACCTAGAATCCGCAGCAGTACACGCTACTAGATAAAACACGAAGTAGTCCGGTGTCTCAGTGTGATGCTCTGTCCTCTGACATCCAAACCACTCTATTAATAAATCATTCAGCCATAACTCCAACAACCTAGAATCCGCAGCAGTACACGCTACTAGATAAAACACGAAGTAGTCCGGTGTCTCCGTGTGTTCCTCCGTCCTCTGACATCCAAACCACTTGTCACAACGACCACCGCCTCCAATCAATTTATTTCATTTGAGTTTCTACACTCTAGTGCAAAATAAACACACCCAACCCAACCAATGATTTGAAAAGTGCAGGCGGCCACACGACAGGCTTCAATATCAATTTCCTGTTTCTGCCGTCTGCGATAATAGACGTCAGCATTCGATGTGGATTAAGGATCGGGTTTTTGAGTTAGTTTTCTTTCACGGACAATTAAATTCACTTATGGATGGATGGGTCGATAAGTTAGAGATACATGGGTGAAAAAGGCCTGGACATTTATGACAACTCATCAAGGCCAGTCGGCGAGCATCCTGTTCGTTCGGACAGCCAGGATGATTGGCCTGCTGTCAAGTCCAGATGAGATGGTCAGGCCCAGGACAATAAGATGAGACAATGGAGTTGGCCCACCCAATACTTTTAATCCACGTTTTCAAAGCGCATCTGACATTTTGCATAGGGTAAACATATAATAACTAAAAGTAAAACTAGTTAATTAATTTCACCAGACATCCAATACACAACAGAGCTTTCATTAGTTCCAGATCGAGAAATGAAACTTCTCATAAAAATTAAAATAAAACACAAAATATTCTTTTTGTCTTTTTGTTTAGATTACCATATCTAATTGTTCAGGAGATTTTTTAATCCAAGATAATCCCTATATTAACTGTATTAACAAGCTTCATCTCTTTGAAAACAAACAAATAAAGCCAAACCCATCATTTGTCCTACTACAAGGTGTTAAATAGCAGTGTTGCCAGTTTTCAAATTCAAAAAATATTTCATGCCAACACATCATTTGTCTTAGCAGTGTTGCTAGTTTTCAAGTTCAAAAAATATTTCATGACTGAATTTGTTTTGAAAAGGAGTTTGGCAATGAAAACAAGAAGGGACAGAGGATAGATCATAAATGTCATTATTCCAGTTCTTTTCAGTTTGTTATTTGGCTTCTGTCTGAACAGTTGCCATCACCACATTGGACGTGCTTGTCAAATAATATAACCTGTCTTTTTCATAAAAAAGACTTAACTTTAAAACTTGCAACATTATCGACTAACACCCTATACAATTTCTGACAACAATTAACACCCAATCTGCATAATCAAATAAAAAGGTTACTTATATATTGGCCAATAACATTACCAACTTGGCTTGGCCTATGATCTGACACCATTGTTTGGGGAACCGTAACCATGACAACCTTGAAAGAACCTTTGGTGTTTAGGGGTGTGTGACATAATAACAACTACCTGTCACATTTTATACAGTCCCATGCTTTGTATGAAGTGCAGGCTGAACATTCATTCCAGCAAGGTGCACATGGTCCTTCAAGAAAGGGCTGACCCAAATTTTGACATTTTCAACATTCTGAAATAGCAAAATTTCTTGTGTTTTGCATCAATCTATTACAAGGTGGGTATCACCGAACTGAGTCTTAAGGAACGAGTTTAGAATCCCCGATCACACCCCAAAAAAAGGTCATCGGTTGACTAACCAAGCACCACTGTTCAATGGATTTATAGTTGAATGCGATCAAACTACGTCATTTCTGATCGGGGATTCTAAAGTTTAGCCAGTCTTAAAGTTATTCATATCCAGAAGGGATTTTGGAAGAGAGAAACTTTGTTTGCCTTTGTCTTTTTTTGGCTGGAAAAATGAATTGCCTTGAACTCTAGTCTCATATGACCCAATTGAATATGCAGATTTCAATTTTGAGAATCCTCAGATTTGAGGTAGATCAATGCAGTCAGATCAATTGCTCTTAGGTAGTATGACCAAGAAATGAGACATTCATTTTAAGCAGAATTTCTCCGGCATTTGTTCGATGTCTAGTTGCAATAGTTTGGTTACACGACGTGATCGCTGTCACGTTGGAGGGAAAGAAAAAAGAAAGGGCCTAGCAGAATAGCCGGGACAGTAGTAGCTCTGTACATTATGTACACTCTGTCCCTCTGTACATTATGTACACTCTGTCCCTCTGTACATTATGTACACATTCCTATCATTTAGCACAGAGTGTCCCGGGTATTCTGCAGTTGCTCCGAATTGCTCGGCCCTCCAACAAGGAACTAAAATTCCTGGCTCTTCACAACACGTACATTAACGTATGAAATAGTCGAGGGTCTGTCGGATGAGACTAAAAGCCGTGGTCCCTTGTACCTGAGTGTCTATGCCAGGGCACTAGATCCCACATAGGTGGACAGTAGCCTGTAGTGGACTCCATACCTCCGGCAAAAATCCAATAGGGTTACGACGCCGGTAATGATGATGATGATGATGATGATGGCTGGCTGTGAAAACACTCTTTTTCAGTTAACAATTTCTCATTTGGCTGAGAGTCACTCTCCCCTCCCCCTCCCTTCAGCATTGCAGATTACAACTTTTAACAGAATTGCTCTAATCATACATTTGTGCCTATTTATCATTACAGATGCCACAAACTTCATCTGCAATTGCCACAGAAGATTCCTGTATCATTGTTTGCTTGACGATGGGTATGTACGATGTGAGGTTGGTCATTCGCCCGATTTGTCAATAGAGGTCATATTGGAAGGTGTGATGCAAACTGATTGGCTCCTCATGTCTCTGATTATGACCAGCTCAGAAAGACAAAACTAAGGAGTGAAGTCTACCTATGTCGAAAGAAACATAAATAACTCCTGAAAATGAGAAATTCATTTCGACCATCATTTTCAGGCATCAATTGGCTAAACTTTAGAATCCCCGATCGGAAATGACGTAGTTTGATCGCATTCAACTATAAATCCATTGAACAGTGGTGCTTGGTTAGTCAACCGATGACCTTTTTTTGGGGTGTGATCGGGGATTGTAAACTCGTTCCCATCAATTTCATGAGTTATAGTACATGTAGATTTGGTGTTATTGTGGATTTTTTGCCAATTTATCATTACAGATCCCACAAACCTTGTCAGCAACCTTGTCGGCAATTGCAACCGAAGACTCTCATAATGATCTACAAGATGAAGGGTAGGTAGAGGATCAGGTTACAACTTGCCGAATTTGTCATAGAGGTACGACTATCCAATTGTTGTTAAAGTCAGTAAAATAAACTTGTAAAATGACTCCAGCAGGAAGAGTGAAAATTATGACGAGCGACTGGACAAGTCAAACGTTTGAATGTAACAAGCCTTCATGGCAAGTTACATGAAAAAATAACGAATTAAAAAAAAGTGTTGAATCACAAAACACATCTAGACAACTTTTATCGCCATTGTAAGGACATCAATGATGTGTACTCATCTAAGAGGTCAAGGATCGCAAAACTTTTAACTTGTAATGTATATTTTGCATATCAAAATAAAACATACTTATCCAAAAAAAAAATGTTATATTATTCAAAAAAACATAGAAGGACGGTGACGCCTCTATCGACAAATCCGGCAGATGGATGTTCAAACGATGTTTTAACCATAGTTTGATGGTGTGAGAGTGTGAGAGTGTGCAAGTGTGTGTGTGCGTGAAATGGGATAGGAAAAGGGTGTGGGTGGTCATGGGGGGGGGAGGGGAGACTCTGGCAGCTGTTATGAGTGTTGGAAGTGTGGTTGATGTTGTGTTAGTTTTGTAGCTATTGTTATTCTAGTTGTTAGAGTAGGGGAGACTCTGGCAGCTGTTACGAGTGTTGGAAGTGTGGTTGATGTTGTGTTAGTTTTGTAGCTATTGTTATTCTAGTTGTTAGAGTAGTTATTATAGTTGTTATCTAGCTATTGTAGTCATTCTTTGTTTTGGTGCTTCCTATTTTTCATCTTTTTTAACCTATTCAGCTTTCAGTTGTCCAGGCCAGGCCAGGTGACCGATGACAATGATAGATCGGGTTCGATTCAAGCTGTACGCTTGGTGTATTTGGTTATCGTGACTGGCGACTTGAGTCTATCTCATCTCATTTCCAAAGCGCGGTGGCTGGGTCCCAGGCATGCTTGCCACTTTGTTCCACGGTCCTCATCTAAGTTTCGACGGTGATGACATGGACTTAGGTTCAAGGTACGTGTTCCCCTTGAGTCATCGTGGTTGATTGATGGGGGCAATAAGAGTTGCGTGTCGCTAGTCATTCAATTGGTCCCCTTGTTTTAGAGTGTTGGCGGGATAAGTCTTACGACTGTTAACAATAGTAAGCAATAGCTGGCCAGCGATCCCCTACCTGATCTCGAGGGGGATGGAATGACTGGGGTTTAAGTCCTGTTGTTAACCTGCGGAATTTCGTCGGACGAAATGTCAGGCGTGTCCGTGTGGGACTTGTGCTAAACCAGTTTAGTACATATGACGAAGACATTGGGCTCTTTGGATAACAACAGTGTACTTGACCTCCTTGTGCTTCACAAAACTTATAAATAAACCCGCTGAAATTGACATGACGGAGTAGAAGAAGGAGAGCCGGCCTCAGCTTGTCAGCCGAGAAGAGCAGAGAAGACACTGGACCCCAAGAATACAGTGTTGCAGCCAAACCAGGTAAGCATCACTTATGCAAGTATCAATTCGTTTCTTGTACCCCCCCTCCTCAAGGGTAGTTAAGCTATCACCACTAATCTTTGCGGATGCTTGAGTAGTATTTATTTTTCCTTTAGTGAAAATTTGGCGAAGCTGGAAAGAATAAGGATGCTAATGTGTCGATGTCTTGTCGAACATACAGCCTTACCCAGTAAAATTAGTCCGGTTACTTTATATGACGGTGATAACTGATATATTGTTGATGGTGATGTCTTGATGAAAGAAAAAGTAGCATTGGTGAAAAAAGGGTGATGCTTGAGCCTTAAGATGTCGTTATAGGGTGATAAGGTGTCGTACCCTTGAGGAAGGGGGTACAAGACACGAATTGATACTTGCATTAGTTCTTGCAGCATGAACTCACTGAATTCACTGCTGGTTCTGGCTTGATTAAAAGATACATCTTATCGGCGGACTATAGGCAAGAGCAGAGGGGCTAATTTGGCCATCTCAAGGTGACTAATATACAGAGTAAGGGCCCTGGGTCATGTCAGATTCAGTACTGAATATATTCCTCATAAAAGCTTGAATCATTTCGACGGACTTTGAGATGTGAGAGACCCCTATTGGCGACTTTGTGTAACTTTATCTTGCCTGCCTAGCTGCTGGCTATATTTTCCCTTTAAAGACGCTGAATCAACTAGGCCATCAATCTTATGTTCATTCTTTCCTGTTTTAATATGGTAGTAAGACATATTGAATGATTACAACTTGTACATATTTCAGAAGAACCAGCCAGATGGAAGGGACAAAGGATACAAGGGACACAGGATACAACGGACACAGGATACAAGGGATACAAATGACGACACTGCAACCCACAAGGTGAGCAGAGAGAGGTGGTAGTGTAGTAGAAATGGAGTAGAATGAAGTGGCCAAGTGCCATTGTGCTCACCCAATCGAAATTGGCTTGAAAAATGTCCAAAAGTTTACATCAAACTGCTAATTATAAAGGATAACCCCTGTGACCTTGGCAGATAAGTCAAATCGTTGACACAAACGTCATGACCATCTGGCCAGTAGTTGAGGAATAACACAATCGGCTCTCCTAGGGGCCAAGAAATGAATTTTTATCCCTGTGATCACCTGACTTGGAGCCCTCAGGTTATGGCCAACTTATGAACTCAATGACCTTAAGTCCTAATGAAATTGCTGGCGAATGGATCAAACAGATAATGACAGTTTTGACTTAACATTGAAAGTGACAACCACCTCTGCCAAATGAAAAAAAAGATCTTTTGGTTTCAATCTATTCAGTTTGAGATTGCTCCTAAATGTTTATTTCCTGTTTCCAGCCTTATGCAGATGACGGCTGTCAGGTAGACCCAACCACTCGACCACGCCATGCAAGATCAACTCTCGAAGATCCAGGAATCCACTGAGTGACAAACCGCAGGGTGACTGAGAGATGTCGCAGAGAAGCCAACCACTCTCTGATGGAGGTGTAAAGGATAGAGGTTGCAAGCATTGGTAACTGATGCATATTTGTTCCAAATCCTCACTGCTTGCTATGACAGCGTGGTCATAATAAGAACCGACAATATTTGATACCGCTTGAGACAGACAAGTAGTCCAGACGCGACGAGATAATGGGCTGAGCTGGGGATGAAGGCTTATGATTCTATCTAAAACTACCTGGGTGAATTTCAAGAAACTCAATGAAAGCCTCCATGGCTCAAGTCTTTGATTATGGTAAAACATAGAGTAACCTTGATATTTTTCTTCCAGTCCTGCACTGATGAGGGCAGTGGATCGAGAGTCGAGTGGATTCAGTGGATCGAGAGTCGAGTGGATTCAGTGGATCGAATGGTGGCACTGAGGGATATCGAAGGGGCAGGAGTGACAAACCACAGTCTTTACCGACCGATTCATGCAGAACTTTTGCTAAGATCGGGAACATTTGTGCTGTGTGTATGGAGAGGACAATTGAAACACTGTCCGAAACTCTAATAGACTAATGATAATTCTCGAAAGGGACTCGATACGTACTTTCAAAAGATACGGATAGAGCCCTGCTCAATACGCAATATGACACGATATCCAGGAGCTACCGTGAAGACAGCCTCATAACTATGGAAGGATGCCACCCAAAGGTAATACAATCAAATCAATTGTCCTTGCTTGGTGTAGGCATTAGCCTGATTAAAGGGGGACTATAGGCAGGAGCAGAGGGGGTAATTTGGCCATCTTCAAGTGACTGGTGTACACAGTAAGGGCCCTTAGTCATGTCAGACTCAGCACTAAATATATTCCTCGTACAAGCGTGAATCATTTCGACGTACTGTGAGAGTCCCCTATTGGCGACTTTGTGTAACTTTATCTTGCCTGCCTAGCTGCTGCCTATATTGTCCCTTTAAGAGATCATGAACAGTTAAAAAGCGCTGTAGAAGGGTCTGTTCTGTTAAGGAAAATGCTTTCGTCATACAGAAACGGTAGTGACACGTAATGGTCAAATACTACACGCAGTCATGATCGCCAATGGGATCTCTGAAATCAAGAGATGAAGACGAGTCGCAGTGGTATATCCTTGGAACAAACATCTGAGTCAGGAAGACGTCAGAGACCACTTTATCACCTACAGATCTCACGAAGTTATACTATGTAGCACTTGCTCATGTTAGTTACGTGATTGTCACAAGCATACATGTCAGGCCTTTGAACCTTTCATTGCTGGAGAATTCTTGAAAATGGCCTTTCTTTTGCCAGGTTTGGGGATGGGCGTGGTCGAATATCATTTTCACTTTGACGCTGCGAGTTTGGGGCATGTCATATGGACTGCTCTTGGGGAGGACAGACCAGCTTCCTTTCGCTAGCTGTCACTTTCCACCGACTGTTGGGTTCATGCTAGGTGAATTTCAAACATGCAAACTTGAACACGTCGAGGGTATTTTTAAGGGGTGTGTGTAGAAAATGGGACCTGTGGTGATTTCCAGAGTTGCCCCAGGCGTACTCCAGGTGTCGGCATCGATGATCCTCTGAAGGACCTTTCTTCTGATACCTGTTTGTGGCAATTAATAGTCGGTTGATGGCCAACTGAATTAAAAAGTGATGGAGTCGCGGTTGAGAGAGGGAGGGCGGCATAAAATTTGGCTCTTGGATCGTACTAATCTGCTTGTTATTGGGCTAAAAAGTGAGCATCTTGAGAAATCTGGGCGCTCAAAAAAGTGAGCATCTCCTTAAAAACAAGGCCTGACATGATGTATTTTATCAGCTGGAGCATGTGCACCAGTACAACCTTAATTTTATGTTGTGTTTCTTTTCAGCATGGTGAAGCATCCCACAGAGGAGAGAAGGATGTCGTTGACCAAGGACATCCCCTCCGGTTGTCATCAACTGACAGTTTGATGACGGTTTGTTTTTGTCATCGTAGGCCTCATCCTTAATTTGCGTTTTATTGAAATATCTGATTGAAAGGTGATTTAATAAAAAAAACCCTAATATTTTCTGTTGGTGAGAAGGTAAATATTTACCTTCTTTTTGGCCATGACTTAGCGGTACACCTGGTATAGAAGTGTCAGGTTGCAGGGGTGAGTGAGTATGGGTAAGTGGTCATGACTCTTACATTTTCCCATGATCACGGTTCAAGATCTTACACTCATTAGGAGAAGGAATCTAAAAAGGGTGAATTCAGGGAAGGGGTTGTTTGTGGCTTCCAGGGGAGCCTAATCTGCTTGAAATATTTTTCAAGCAAAACTTGAGTTTTCTGCTTAAACATCACCAAAAAATCATCAGATATTTCATGTAATTATGTCCATCATTTTTGACATGGGGTTCATGTGTTGTTGTTTCTTCGACCCCAGGAAACAACAATAACACATGTGTCTGATGGAATCGTAGGCCTTTTATGAATGTTGCTCAATCTCTTCAGTACCACAGAAACCGCTGACATTTAAACTCCCAAGGTCTGGGATCCGATGCCCCGGACCCATGATCAAACTTCCTGGCTCAGTTTCTCAGCACTTTCACCTTCGTGCTCGAGACAACTGACCGACAACAATGGTGAATTGTATTTCTTTGTTTATAATTCAGAAATACCCGTTAAAACACGGGTATCAAAAAGGTCATGAAAGACCAAAACATCTTTACAATTAAACTAAAACAGTAGAGAGTTTGATACTCTCTCTGTTTTATTGAAATTTACCAGAATATCAAAATTTGTCTGAGTTTGACGGACCAGACTGATTCCTGATCCTACCCTTGTGGTCTCACAGGAACGAATATCTGTCTTTACTTCATTTTGATTCCAAAAGGTGTTTCACTGCAAGGACATTATCACGTTCTGCATGTTCGAGGTTCTAAAAAACACTTTTTCGCCACGTAAAGAATGGACTTGGTACTTGGAGAAATTGAGCAAATTGTAACTTAAAAGCATCAACTTTTTGATGTTTTTAAAAGTTTTGTCCTGTGTGCATATACTTGTAAATTCTGGTATGTAAAATAAAAGTTTTGTGAAATGTCTAATGAGATCTTGACTCTTACAAAAAATCTGGCAAACCACTTTTAGTCTTTGCCATGTCAAGGCCACCTCTTTTATCATGCAAATACATGTCAGAACTGCTCCTTTTGTCATGCAAAGCAGCGGCCTCTGACCAGCGGCCATCAGAAATGTGGTCCTTTTGTTATTCAAATAGGGTCCTAAACCAATTGACTGCAGTGAACAAACCTATTGTGAGCTCACACAGCCAAACTGAAGGCTTTAACAATAGGATTTAATACAATAGATAATCCATGTTGAATGTACAGTACACAATACATCCTTTGTGGTATGGTTGAGCAGTGGAGTCAAACCATTTAAGATCTCAATTTAGCATTGTGTTTCATGAGTCACAATCAGTGTTTCATTGTTACATCTTGTAAAGGAGTTGAACATGTTTTAAAGGGATAGTGCTCCTATCTCCTCGTTCTCCTCCTATATTGGGCTTTCGGAGTGGTGCAGCTACATTAACTATGACCGATTTAATGTACATGTATGAAGTCATTAGCTCAGCTGTCACCTGTGTGACGGACGAGTTGGCGACTCCCTCCGATTGCGTAGGTTTTCGCCCGGTACGCGGGTTTCCTCCTACACGGTATTCAAAGTTTCCATGTGTTATCCTTGGAGTTCAGAACAATAAAGAATTTGAAAATGATACAGTTTTTTTCTGTTATTATGTCGCCTTGCCTCTTGGGACACCAACTGTTACTAAAACTTTAGGGCCATCACGCTTCCGTGAGTCAAGGAAGTTGCCCCAAATTCTCAAGAGGTCGTGGCAGCCACCATCGAGGTTAGAATCAGGGCGGCAAAATGTAACCGACTCTTTGACACCTCTCTCAAACCACCGCTCAGTCCTTGAGGAGGATGACTACTCTGATCCCACCACAACAAACACAAAACTTCTCATAAGAAATAAGAGAAAACTTTCACTCACCTGTTCGAACCACTGGCTCTGGCCACTTATCAACATAGATTTTTTTCGGTTTGGCTAATCCATCTTTTGGGTTGGTGAGATTTGTCAGTATGCTGTTAGTGTTATGAGACTGAAAAAAAAGTCGTCATATGCATTCGCGCCCTTATTGTGAGCAATTATTGGGTGCACCTACAGTTGGGCACCACTTTGGGTTTATTGGTCCCGTCATTCTGTCTTTGACCAGGCGATCACTAAGCTACTGTTAACTTGGATGGGATGGGGTGGATCGATTGCTTGGCATCAGGTACAAGGAAACTTGGTTTCACCTCTCCTTCCTGGTTCTGAAGACCGAGTATCAAAGCGAAGTGACTTGCCAAAGGCAACAAGTGATGTTATGCATACGCTCAGATCAAACCAACCTACGATTATGAGTCGATTACGAGTTTGAAACCTACACTATTAAAGTCAAAAGTTCAAGTTTTGAGTTACTTCTCCAATATCAGCTGCATGCAGCTAAAGAAGAGGTTATCATCGGACTTTATTCACGGAGTTTTCACAAATCCCTGAAACACTAACGTGAACACCTATGGCACTGTTCAACCCTGTGATGAAGTTTTCGAACACTGGGATAGTTGTTCACGTTAATGTTTTGAGGATTTGTGAAAACTCCCTTTTAACCCTGTTCCATCCTGAAACCTAACCTTTTCGAAAACCTTTAGTTGGCTTTCCTTGCTCCTCTCTGAAGTACATTGTATTGGTTGAACAACCCTCTCAGGTTTTCGGCAAGCCAAAAAACCTGTGATCTCCTTACCTGTCTTTTGTCCTCCGGTTTGTCTGTTGTGGTTAGAGGCTTCAGTGGCTTTGAAAGTTCAACAAACTGAAGTAGTTTATTGAGTTGTTCGCCGGTGATGTTTACATCGATCAGTCCACTACTGCAGGCGCTCGCCATGCTGCCCTTGTGCACCTCTGAAAAAATGACCATCTCAAGAACATTCTCATACTAAGTCATTTGTCAAATCTCTCTTGTGAAGATACAATCTGACACACAAGAGATTATTTTATTGACAAATCTCTCTAGTGAAGATACAATCTGACACCCAAGAGATTATTTTAAAGTCCACTGCAGACAAGTGATTTTCATTGCTTTATCGAAGTGCTGTGCGATGATTATTGCTGTGACACACCTCTAAAAAGAACATCTCAAAATGTTTGTCAGACTGTCATACTATGCAAGATACTCACCGAGATACAGTTAATCATACAATAATCAATCCAATGAAAGATCCTATTTGTAGTTTAGATGAGAAATAAAAATGATTTGTAAAAGTGTTTTCGTTTTTAACAAGTACTTTAAAAAATACACAGCCTGAGTGAGACACACTGTACTTCGACAATGGTAAGAGAATGAATAGTAACTCCACATTGAGAAAGTCTGTCAGAAACTTCGACGTTTTTCACACTAAATACTGATGTTTCTGATTATAACACTAACAGGTTGCTACAATTTTGGCAATTTGGCTTGTTTATTGCAATATGTTTGAAAAGAAGGCAGCAGGGTTCAAACAGTTTTTTACGAAGACTTCCATTCAGATCAACTGTTAATACTGTTGAGTGTGAAGTCACCTCTCCACATCCAGGTGTATCTGGTGCACTGCATCATTGTCTTTCTGCAGACCACTACCCAAGGCTGATGTAGAACCATATATCAATTAAAAAAATCTTTACTACACAGAGTACAGTAAAACCTCTCTATTTAGGACAGCCTCGGGACTGACTGTCCTGAATTGTGAGGTGTCCAGATTAGAGATATCAAATTGAATGGAAACAATAACCCATTTGGGATCTAAAGTGTCTTTAATAGAGAGGTTGTCCTTAATAAAGAGGTTGTCCTTAATAGAGAGGTTCTACTGTACTACTAGTATGACAAAGCCTTACCATCACACAAAATTAACCAGAGCCGACTGTGTAATGCAGTCAGAATCTTGACTTGCCCTTCTAATTGGTTGACCATGGTGAATTCAATCTGGGAATGCCCATTGTTTTGAAATGACAGCCGAATGCATACCTGGACCATCATAAACCTAGACTCATCGTTGACATGTGATAACTTGACATGACATTCTGGAATGTTACTTGAGCACCATCTTTCATGAATGACTGCACTGAACTAAATCTGAAATTAAGAATGATCAAGTTTGTTTCCAACTGTTGCAGAATCATAGCATTATTGGATATTGTACAGGAGTATAACCTAGGCCTAGCCTTCTGAAAGACACTCCAATCTATAAAATTTTACTTGAGCCAACTCATACAGTCATACACGCTAAGAGAAGTTGATAAAATGTGTATAGGCCTATATGACCTTATTGACCGCGGACTCATCTTGTCTTATATCAGTTTGCTCAAGTCAAAGGGTACAAAAAGGACAGACTCGCCTGCTTGGCACTTCTTAATTGATACAGAATACAGAAAGGCCAACTATTCATTCACTGCTATTTGAAAATTGAATTCGACTTCAAGTATGTCCATCAACATTGATACTGCATAAGGGTGAAAAGAGATAAATGACCAATTTCGGTTTCCAGGATAGACAATGAAGTTGAAAATATAGGAGACCCTTTTTTGGGTCATACTGTATATACAGTTGGAAACTGAGTTATTTCACCCCCTCACTGTTTCAAAATGTTTGTCATGTTCTCCAAAGCTCCACAGCATATTCTCACTACCATTTGCCATATATGAAGTAGAAGAATAGTGCAATCAGGATGATGAAGATGACAAGATTCCACAAACAGTAGAAATCAATTCTTCTCCTCATCTTTCAAAGCCATGTATCTATGTACATTTGTACAGGGATCGATGGACACGCCCACCCCAAATTGGCAATGTTCTTTGGATCACCTTTTTCGTAAAATGACGTAATGATATCTATTTTGAGCCAATATTCTAGATAGGGTTTTGGGAGTTTGATAAACAACTATGCTTTTAATCTTATGTGTATGGATCATTAAAACAAATAAACATTCTCAGCAAAGTTTCTTGAGAAAATAGTCACGAATAGATGGGGAAAAGTTGATACTCAGATGGGATAGCCCCTTGGCCAGCCTTGGGATTCCCCAGCGGAATCTCCGGAGTTCACTAATTGTCACACTCAGCTGACGAAGAAGATTTACGCGGTGGACCCATCAACAAAATCTAAAAGCCGATCGTCGCATCTCGAAAACCTCAAAAAATGGCCTCCACTCTTTGATCAAAATCACCCAATCATATAAAGTATTTTCTTTTTTCCATTTTACCACCACACTAGATGACTCTAAAGTATAACATAGCGCAATTTGATTGAAAAATATTTAAAAAACAAAAAAATATCAAGCAAACAAAGTTAGAGGACCCCCATCAACATTTTCATCAGCAAATTTCATCAACAGTTTACACCTTCCCGTAAAATTTTTTACTTTGATTCAATTTTGCCGATACGAGCAAAGATACTTTTCCTTAGATAATAACTATTATTAGTTTTTAGGTTGTTAAAATCATGTTGATGAGCATTTTAATACGTGATAGGAGTTTTATAACAATATATGACATATTTTATGGTTAAAATTATTATTTTCTAAGATTAGTACGAAACTACAAATGTTAATCAATTACTCAACCATGATGGCGGACGGTGGTGATTTTTCGTCAAAATTTAGGGAAAAGATTCTTCAAAATCTCAAAGAAAGAAACAGAACTCAACACCAGTGTTTCTCAGGAATCATTTATGCACGTCAGTAATCCTTATTTTCGTAATCATCACAAAAGAAAGGGTATCTAAATTTGTGAAATTTGGATATTTCCCAACCCAGATTTAGTCTTTTTGACTTTTTATTTTTGACATCTCATCATCATCATCATGATCATGCTCATCAGATATGATCGATGTCATAAGATCAGACATCACTCTTGCATCCACCAGGATGTGTTGCAGTAAGCAGTGTTCTGAGATTTCAACCACATTTGATACAGATGGCAGATTCACACAGGGTGACAGACACAAGGCGACACTGCCGACAGTGTGACTCACTGACTGTGAGTGTCAAGTTCTTAGTCAGAAGATGGCGACTTGTTGTTCTCTCTCCAGTTTGTTGATGTTGTCTGACTTGGACTTTGGAGTTGTAGCCACCAGCAGAGCCCAGACAAAACAGCTACAAAGCGCACACTCAGTCAGATTCGTCAGAAAGCCAAAGCCAAGATTTAGTTTTAGTTACTTCAGACAGTGCCATGAAATGATACACTGCGACCCTTTGACTTGTTCTTCCAGCTACACATGACATGACTGGTCAGCACCCAAACATACTTTGTCAAAGCGGCTTACTGAAATGGTCATATCACTGTGGTGTACATCGCCATTGGGTCATTGGAATGTGTAAGAGCTATCATCAAACATAATGATAGGGACATTTTATTTTTTAGACAATCGAATGTTTGAGACGGTGGACACCCTAAAGTCCAAGAACATCCAACTTAATCTAGATGCTGAAAGACAAAGGCAGGAAAACCTTGATCTAAGAGTAAAAGTTGAAGCAGGGTAAGTGAATCGTTACCAAATCAAAAACTTGAAATTAGGATGAGATGGACCTTTTTTAACTCATGTGGATTATCATTAGCCGAACTCTTGGTTCTCCATGCAGAGTTTTCTCAAGTCAAGGTAGGGTGGCCATCAATTTAAGGTAGGGTGGACCCTATAAAAACCCTTTAGAAAATTCTAGAGCAAGGTTGCTTCCAAGGTATGGTTGTAAACTGCCAAGGTTGGGTGGGACGCCCTGACAAATGGCCTTTTGGAGAACACTGAAATCTTCCTTATGTGGAAAATTAATACTTGTGAATCTCTTTCTGGGGCAGTATGGAAGGGTACTTGGTGGATTTTGTTTCCCCTCTAATTTCTGACCATCCTTTTCAGTGGGGGAGGCACAGGTGGAGGAGAGAGGACCCAGGCCCTTGAACAGAAGCTGTTTAACCTACAAGAAGAACTGACCGACTTACACAGAAGAAAAGGAGAAAATTCCCAACAAATTATTGACTTGAACAATGCTCTGCAAGAAAAAGAGAAAATTTTACTGGACAAGGGAGCACGGTATATAATGAAATGCGTTTTATCACGTTTTTTGTGCGGATGCTAATGTTGTTTGTTACTACATCAAAAGTCATGTTTCCACAATTTTATGGAGTTTGAATGCATTTTCAAGGATTTTGAATCACCTGGGTGCATTGTATGGTTTTGAAATGACTCGGGGAGGTCATGGTAATGGTAATTTTCAAGTAAAAAAACCGCCCCCTTAAAAGAATATAACAAAAATATTTGTTTCCTGTAGCACTTGTGTAACAATTCTTAATTGTTTTCTTGTAACCTAATTACTATTTCAGGTTAGCGAATGCAGAAATGACAATAGAAACGCTACAAGATGCCATTAGACAATTAGAAAAAACTGTGATGGAATTAGAAGCCACAAACCAAGTAAGTAGCTGGGTTAGAATTTGAGGCTGTGGGGGAATGGCCCCTTTGGTCTTGGCTATCTTGCATTTTTCAGGGGCACTGAGGCCAACAAGGGGAGTACTAAGGCCAACGCTGGCCAACTGTCTTATTTTGATCTCAAACTACCTTTTTCTCTGACATTGTTTTACTTGATCTATACCTGTTGGCCCCATCTGGAATTTAGGTCATCCAGGGTCTTCCTCCATCCCCTCCAGTCTTGTGCTGCTGACTCAATCTGCCTCCATGACAGCTGCAAGAAGTCCATCTCAATCTCAAAGGGTCGTCTCCATGTGCTTTGGGGTCAGGTCAGCCTCTCGGACTTTCCTCCCACGTTACTTGACACATTTGACCTTTGACCTTTGTGCTTTCAGATGCTAAAAGACGAGCAGCAGGCCTTACAAATGGCCTACACATCATTGGAGTTAAAATTCCGGAAAACGATGGATGAAAATGCCGAATTGGTTCAACGATGGATGGCGCAGAAAGCTAAAGCTGCTGATGTTCTCAATGAAGAGAATGATCAGATGCTAAGGTAAGTTAGTTAGGCATTCGCTGACGGTTCCCTCGCAGATTTATCTTGTATCCTGAGCTGTTCGTTGCCTTGATGGCCCATATTGATGCGAAGAGTTTCTAATCCTCCTGTTTTGTATTGTAGGAAAAGACAAGCCAAGTTGAAGAAGGAATTAGCTGAAGCTGCCGAAGCTCCAGTCAAAATAGATGACAAATCATGGTCAGTATAGGCAAGAACTGATAGGGTCTTTAGTCATTCTTGGTATAGGGTATAGAGGAGTCAGCTGTTAACTTTAACTAGCAGACCACTTACACACAAATAATGACATTGTTCTCATGTAGTGATGACATCACAGATCTGTGTGTACTTTTGGGTGGAGGGAATTTTTAGTTGAGAAGAGTTGTTCATGGAGAACAGATTGAGTCAGGAGGACATATTATCTAGAGGATAAACTATACCAGTACATATGACAAAGAATGATCACAAGCAAGAGACCTGGGCCGGCCCATCATATGGAGTGACTGTATGAGTGGTATACAACCAATGTCAGTAAGTAATGACAAACTTTTCATCAGCTGCATAGCTCCGTACTCTACCACACTGAAGGAGTCGGGTTCTGTGGAAAAACCCCAGATGACCCAGAGGGGATTTTGAGGAAAGTATATTCCTGGCACTTCATTGGGTGATATGAATAAAGACTAGCAAATGCGATTAAAATTTACAATCCCCGATCGGAAATGACGTAGTTTGATCGCATTCAACTATAAATCCATTGAACAGTGGTGCTTGGTTAGTCAACCGATGACCTTTTTTTGGGGTGTGATCGGGGATTGTAAACTCGTTCCGCAAATGCTTTTACTTCAGTTTTGTACAGAACAGCCTAGTGTAAATGTACATGTAGTTTTGGATAAAAGCATTTGCTAGTCTTTATTCATATCACCAATTGTCTTTTGAATTTTGTCTTCAACTGAGATTCTCGGTACCTGAGTGCTTAGCTATGCAGGGTACATAGGCTAATGATCTGAGGATACGCGTTACCTGCTTTATCCTAAAAACCACTGGAGCTGTGCTAGGATTCTGAACATAAATGTTGTCTGTGTTGTGCTTTCAGGCCGGCTGGCATGGTACCCATGTGCTTAAGTGTATCCATTCCAAGTAAACCACAGTATAAATTTGTAAGTATCTGTTCATCAGCCTACAAGTCTTTATGATAGCAGGGGCAGCGGTAGCGCAGTGGAAGAGAGTTGGCCTCATGATCAGGAGGTCGTGGGTTCGATTCCTGGCCGAGTCACTGCTTAGTTCTCCTACTGGTCGAGTTCAAGTGAGCACCTTCTGGTTGCTCCTTGAAACCCCTGATTGATTTCTGTGGAGACCTGGGTAATAATATGATATCCCAAAGCGCTTTGAGCGAGAACTATAGTGTCACGGAATTGCGCTACATAAAAGACTCATTATTATCATTATATTATTAGCATGTAAGTTGACTAAAGGTAGAAGCAAGTGGGTCAAATTGGTCATCTCCCGGTGACTAATATGCACAGTAGGGGGAGTAGGTCCTGTTCAATTCAGCTTAAAATATGTTCCTTGTACAAAAGCGTGAATAGTTTTGATGTACTGTGTGATAGGAGAGACCCCTATTGGTGACTTGGTGAACCTTTATTTGACCAACCCGGCTGCCGATAGGCTCCCTTTAAAGCAATTTCCTCAGGACTCTGATGAAAACCTGTTTACCAAAACAACATTTAGGAATGGACTGCAGGATGTACACATCTTCGTCCTAGAATTTATCCACGCCCCTCCAGATGCGGATAACTCAAAAAACATTAGACTCTCCAAAGAGTCCACATGGATCCATCGACTGCGCACCATGTCACCACTCGGTCTCAATATCAAGGACAACATGTCCTGGTAACAGGAAACCAGCACTATTGTTGTATAGTAATTGTAAAACCTTTCTTATGAGTAGCACTGTAATGTGTAATTCTTGGAATTAAGTGTGCGGGATTATTGGAATTGGGTTCAGATAAGATACCTGTGAAAATTCCCACAGTCTACTTTTAATCCTCCATTCTCCCCAGCGTGATCAATTACGTCAGCATTGATGCGGCTCCTCATTGGATGGAGACGCATCAACGTTGCCCCCTGATTGGTGCAGACAAAGCTGCGCGTGAATACAAAACAGCTGTCCCCCCGCTCTCGGCAGAGAGAGATAGGAGAGAGAGCGTGAGAGAGTTATTCCAGTCTCCCGCGTATTTTATAATCACGTGCACGAATCGTCATCCCGACGAACTATTTTATCAATTATGACTTTGGTGTGTATAATTTTGTGAAGGAGTGTTAGAATAAAGGATCCGGACGTTAGAAGGCAAATTCAGGACTTATTACGTTTGTAACCTGTGCAAATACAACACTAGCTAGCTAATTGATTGTTTGACGTTTTTTTTTCTAAGGATGCTCATGAAGGAGAGGTGAACGCTATTAGGTGGAGTCCATCGGGAAGGATGTTTGCTACTGGTGGCGCAGATAGGAAGTTAAAACTCTGGGAAATTGTAGGAGGTAAGGGTCATTGGTTTCCTGGCTCGATTCTTCACTGTTGAAACATTTGGCGAGATTTTATTCTGAAGGTACTGTGAAAGGAAAAGGCATCAGTTTGTAGTCTGATAGCCGCAGCAATTACAGTGGACACCTCTCTATTAAGGACAACCTCTCTATTAAGGACACTAGTTTTGGCCCCAAATTGGTACTTTCCATTCAATTTGACCTCTCTAATCAGGACACCTCTCTATTAAGGACAGCATTTGTCAGTCCCGAGGGTGTACTTAATAGAGAGTGTCTATTGTAGCATCTTTACCTCAATACATTTCCCACATGTCCGAATCTGTCCTGAAACTTTCTGGGGGCCTCAAGGAATTGCCCTTACAATGCTTTCTAAATCCTTTCCAACCAGTACCTGTGAGCTGGGTTGAGAGCCGTAACTTCTGCCGCCAAAATGAGGCACAGTGCATTATAGACTGTAAGCGGTGGCATGTGGTCACCATGGTGTCCTAGAAAAGAGTCCAATACTCCTGCCAGTCCTGTTCTGTTTTCATTGCCTACTACCCATTGGAATAAAACCAAACTATGGCCATCTCTTTTTGTGGGAAATGTTCCCTTTAGGGATTGGCCAGTCGTGCTTGCCCTGGTCTGAAACTGACCAAACCACGATCAGGAATGGAACTTACAATGGTAACAATGGCCTATCCTGAATGGGCTCAGAGTGGATGAGTTATGTTAGTTAGACACTTGTGTAATAGAATTTGTATGTAGGGTATTTAGAAGATATAGCTAGCGCGCAAGAGCCACGACAACCTTCAAGAGAGGACTAGAACTACTGCTTGTAGAGAAGCCTGGAATACCTTGCTGGACTGTATGGAGTGAATAAATACACTATATATATATACGCCCGCCGCCCGCCATTCTTACATTTGGAACAAACTCCTAATGGAATACTCTTCTTTGACTGATACTGCTGTTGATTATGCTATTTTATTCCCACAGGCAAATGTCAAGTGAAGGCCACACTATCGGGCAGCAATGCTGGAGTGATGTCAGCGGAGTTTGACGTAGAGGAGAATTATGTAATAGGTGCTTCCAGTGATTTCGCGAGTCGAGTCTGGACAGTTAATGACCATCGGCTAAGAGTGAGTATTCAGATCAAGAAGAATCTTTGTCAATTTGACCCTTGATACTTGCTACAGGTCAGGTCTAGCTACACTACCTACGGGTTGCCTGCAGCTTGGACTGATCATCACTGGTAGCCTCTGAATCACCTCCCCTGTTCAGGTCAGGCTCAGACCACGGGTCAGGACAGGTGCTACCAGACTACATACAGGTTACCTTCAGGTTTGACTACAGTTGGTATTGGTTGCCTGTTCAGGTCAGGCTCAGACCACAGGTCAGGACAGGTTCTACCAGACTACATACAGGTTACCTTCAGGTTTGACTACAGTTGGTATTGGTTGCCTGTTCAGGTCAGGCTCAGACCACAGGTCAGGACAGGTTCTACCAGACTACATACAGGTTACCTTCAGGTTTGACTACAGTTGGTATTGGTTGCCTGTTCAGGTCAGGCTCAGGCCACGGGTCAGGACAGGTTCTACCAGACTACATGCAGGTGACCTTCAGGTTTGACTACAGTTGCTATTGGTTGCCTGTTCAGGTCAGGCTCAGACCACGGGTTAGGACAGGTTCTACCAGACTACATGCAGGTGACCTTCAGGTTTGACTACAGTTACTATTGGTTGTCTTATCAAACAGCGATTTGGTGGAACTGTCATTTTTGCCTGGTGTGGTTTGGTCAGACAACCAAAGACACCAGTTCGCTATCTATTCTTTAAACCACCTTCGAAACGTCAAACTCACATAAAAAAAGTTGCTCCCCGGGAGGAAACACTGAGGGATGGTGTTTACTTTGTGTCACGATAAAAATTTAGTGTTTATTTGTGTCCTTTCCCGTGTTTCAGCACACTCTAACTGGCCGTAGTGGGAAAGTGTTTGCTGCCAAATTTAGTGTTTATTCCTGCCATTTCCCGTGTTTCAGCACACTCTAACTGGCCATAGTGGGAAAGTGTTTGCTGCCAAATTTAGTGTTTATTCCTGTCTCTTCCCGTGTTTCAGCACACTCTAACTGGCCATAGTGGGAAAGTGTTTGCTGCGAAATTTAGTGTTTATTCCTGTCGCTTCCCGTGTTTCAGCACACTCTAACTGGCCATAGTGGGAAAGTGTTTGCTGCCAAATTTAGTGTTTATTCCTGTCTCTTCCCATGTTTCAGCACACTCTAACTGGCCATAGTGGGAAAGTGTTTGCTGCCAAATTTAGTGTTTATTCCTGTCTCTTCCCATGTTTCAGCACACTCTAACTGGCCATAGTGGGAAAGTGTTTGCTGCCAAATTTAGTGTTTATTCCTGTCTCTTCCCGTGTTTCAGCACACTCTAACTGGCCACAGTGGGAAAGTATTTGCTGCCAAATTTAGTGTTAATTCCTGTCTCTTCCCGTGTTTCAGCACACTCTAACTGGCCATAGTGGGAAAGTATTTGCTGCCAAATTTAGTGTTAATTCCTGTCTCTTCCCATGTTTCAGCACACTCTAACTGGCCATAGTGGGAAAGTATTTGCTGCCAAATTTAGTGTTAATTCCTGTCTCTTCCCATGTTTCAGCACACTCTAACTGGCCATAGTGGGAAAGTGTTTGCTGCCAAATTTAGTGTTAATTCCTGTCTCTTCCCATGTTTCAGCACACTCTAACTGGCCATAGTGGGAAAGTGTTTGCTGCCAAATTTAGTGTTAATTCCTGTCTCTTCCCATGTTTCAGCACACTCTAACTGGCCATAGTGGGAAAGTGTTTGCTGCCAAATTTAGTGTTAATTCCTGTCTCTTCCCGTGTTTCAGCACACTCTAACTGGCCATAGTGGGAAAGTGTTTGCTGCCAAATTTTTCGGAGCCGATTGCCACAAAGTTGTTTCAGGGAGTCACGATAGGACAATAAAAATATGGGATTTAAGAAGTAAAGCATGTAAGTCTCCTTTATTGAAGGCTGACATTCTCTCAGCGCATATTTCAAGTTTGCACCTCATTCAGCCGTGGTAAGGTGCAACAAGGTGGGGGCCTGTGCAGGTACGCAGTAAAAATTGCACCGAGAGCTCCAATTTTCTCCGTTATCCTCAGCAGGTTTAGTCTGGGGCCCATGGTTTCCAGTTTATGAGAGGCAGCTCTGGTCTGGGGCCCCATGGTTTCCAGTTTATGAGAGGCAGCTCTACAGATATTGATTTACTGGAAAGGGAAGAACTATTGCCCCAATTGTCTTTTTTGTGTTGGGGAACAAGTTAGGGAACAACTGAGTAAAGTCGAGTTGAACTTTTCGGGTAAAAATCTGGACACCTGACTCTACTTTGTCATTAAGTACTCTTCTAAAGAATGACAATGTCTCCTCTTTTGCTGCAGGTGTGAAGACGATATTTGCTGGGTCTGCCTGCTTTGACCTTGTGACATCCGACGGCCTCGGAACGAGTATAATCAGCGGCCATTTTGACAAGCGGATCCGGTTCTGGGATACGAGATCTGACAACAGCGTGAATGAAATATCACTTCAAGGCAGGATTACGTCTTTAGATTTATTACCAGGTAAATTATCCACCTGTTCTTCATCTCACCATTGCGGCAGCCAGTCCCAAGAGTGGAATAAGGAGGAGGATTTAGCATTGGGCCAGGAACCCGCCTTGTAGAAAAGGACCTGCTTAAGAAACATCAAGTCAGAATAGCAAGTTGGCTGGTGCGGATTCGTGGATGCTGTATGCTCTCAACAGAGCCATGAGTTCATGATATGATTTTATCATTGGACATTTGGCAGTGAAGTGATTGGAATTCTCTATAGTTCCAGAACATGTTTTGGAGCTAAGGAGTTAAGGGTTGATCATAGGGAGCTGGCTGGTGTGGATTCATGGATGCTGTATGCTCTCAACAGAGCCATGAGTTCATGATATGATTTTATCATTGGACGTTTGGCAGTGAAGTGATTGGAATTTGCTTTAGTTCCAGAACATGTTTTGGAGCTAAGGAGTTAAGGAGTTAAGGGTTGATCATGTTGAGAGAGGAGAGGTGCCTAAGTTGTGAGGTGCCTAAGTTGTGATTTAAGAGCTGATTTCTTGGTCTGCAAGAGATTGGAATGAGACAAGTGTTTTCTTCCAAAGTTCCAATCGTATCAAATGATGTTGCCTACATTCAACAAGGATAGGTTATCTAGATCCTTCGTGTGCACAATCCAATGAATCACACAACAGGCAGATTCTTGTCAACAATCGTATGAAGTGTTCTTGGAAATTCATCTCAGATTATCCTCCCTGTCCTTAGAAAAGAATACCGCCATTTCGGTTGGAACTTGAAATTCTAAAGCAATTGGAACTCCTTCAAAATGAAGTGAACGCCCATTTAAAACCCGGGAGGCCGTTCTCTGGAAAACAAAGAACAGACTCCTGCCCTTGAAATTGGCGTGCACTTTGTTTTGAAAAGGTTCAAATTGCTTTAGGATTTTAAGTCCTAGCCTAAATGGTTGTGCCACTGGTCAACCCTAAACTAAAGTTCATAAAAGTAATGGCCGGGTCTATTTGGCAAGCCGCTCGCCGAACAGGCATCTTTTTTTTGTCCTGTTTGGAGAGTCGCTTGCCAAACAGCACTAAAAAGCCACCCTGTTCGGCCAGCCGGGCTTGCCAAACAGGTAAAAAATCTACCCTGTTTGGCGAGCTGGAGACTTTACTTTAATATTAATGAGTTCGGCTCTCCATTCAGGACAAGAAAAAGTCGCTGTTTGGTAAGCCGGGTTTGCCAAGTAGTCACTTCCAAAAGTAATATTTTTCAAAATGCCTGCTTGAAACTGATCTATTTTTCCAGATGGGTTCACTCTACTTAGCTGTTCCCGAGATGACGCCCTAAAAATCATCGACTTGCGTATGAATCAGGTCATGGGTACGTTCAGCCATGATGGATTTAAAGTCGCAGCTGATTGGACGAGAGCGGTGTTTTGTCCTGACGGACAGTACGTCGTGGCCGGATCGCAAGATGGTGCTGTTTACATCTGGAACGTCAGTAGTAGGAAAATCGAAAAGGTGCTAGCCAAAGAACATAAGTGAGTTTCATGTTTTATTGTTAGTTTCATTGTTAAAGTGTTACTATGATGTGATTTACAACTTTGCGGAAATACGTCCGTTTTTAATTGTTCATCACAAATGTGAAGCTCAAATTTCCATTTTTGATTAGATTTATTATCAAATCGCTAAATGTAAACCACTGCGACCGCGAAAATGTTCATGTTGTGACGTCATCAACGAAAACGTCGTCGGCATAGCACAATTTCAACGGCATCGAAGTGAGCCGTCTGGGCGGGATTATACCATAAATTTCTAGAAAATGTGCATTTTGATTCGAAAACCTTACCGATTTATGAGAAAGTGACGTAGTCATTTGTCAAAAACAGCTAAAACATTATATGGTGAAATTTGACATGAGTTACCCTTTAAAGTTCAATCACTATGCTATCTTTTACAATTCAATTTAAGTTCAATTCAAATGCATATTTGTTTTCAAAAAAGCTTTCTAATCCTTTTGCTCTCCTGAGAAATCGAGACTTAAAGCTGACTTTCTGTACCAGATCAAGAGATATGTGGGCAAGATTATGCAAAAATGGAAAAATCAATGTGCTAAATTAAATACCATAAAGTCATTGAACCAAACTATTGAGGTACATGCATTTATACATCAAGATTTCCTTCCAATTAATAAACTGATGAATTATTGCTGAAAATCTGACCTATTTCCTTCTTGTGTTCCAGCAATCCAATCATGGCTGTTAGCTGGCATCCAGCCGGCTCCCATATACTCAGTTGTGACAGACAGAAGAAGGCAGTACTCTGGTCAGATTTCTAGACGAGGAAAAGCTACGCGTAGACCAGGCAGTGATGACCTGATGCCCGGTCGCCAGAGAGACTGAGTGAGAAGCCCGGTGACCTATCTGTACCATCACGATTGCAACTTGACAAAACCTCTTTGCCATCAACTTACTTTCCACAAACAGAATGGCTGTGAATTACACCATGGGGGCTTTGAGGATCACAGCAGAATAGGGTGGCACGAATATAATATTCGTGACGTCATCAACCTCAGACAAGGGACCTCTGACTTGGGATCACTGACATTGTTACATGCTTAGCACAACGCTCAAGGTTTTTTCCTGCGTCAATGAGGTCTGACGTCAGCGGTGTCATCGTGACGTAATGTCGGCGACATCTTGAGGTTTGGACATTATGATGTCATCTATTTGTATCTTCACGCCACCCTGTTTGCACTCAACTTCTTGTTTGTTTCGCAATGTGATTACGGTACATTGCAGTCATATCCTGTCCTTTTTGATGCAGTTTGCAGTTTGTAAAATACCTTTGAACTTTGTAAAATACCTTTGAAAATGAAATCAACTGTGAACTCCAATCAGTCTTGAAGTGCTGGGACAGTCTCTCCATCAAAACAGATGAATATACTCCAAAGTCTCATCAAGCGAAGATCACGGTCGTTGTGTTTCTATAGAACAACGACTCCTGGACAATTCCTGCTATCCAAGCCATCCCACTACTTAAATCATGTTTCCAAATGTGCTAACCCCACTTTCATCATTTGTGCTTCCTTTTGTTCGATTCGTTTGTTTATTATGGATTTACCTCCCTAGACCTGCGATTGTATTTGTTGCCGTGACAAAAGGATTTCTTGTCTGCGGATAAAGAGGGTAACTGCTCGGTTTAACATTGGCGCACACGCCACGGCGATTTATATCGTTTGGTGGGCGCTTTAGGGTGTACAGGTGATAGCTTTAATCAGTCAGCATTTGTTGCCTTTGCTCAGTGGGAACCAATCACCCGATATTACTCTTTATATTTCCTCGGTAGCCGTGTCATTATTAATGAAGTCTTTATTCCAAAAACTTTTTGTATCCAAGATTGATATTTTAAACCACTCATCGAGAAATAGCGGGCTTTATACTTATTGATGTTTTTGCAAAGAGATGTGGTATTCTACTGTAGTCGTAGAAATTTTGTGATCAGTAATATGTGGTCTTCTTGTCTCCCAATTCAATCATGTCATATAATTGAAGTGTTTGTGATGTGATATGTTCAACAATCCCCAGGAAAATTTGTTAATGACTAGAAATATATGCAGGACACATTTTCTAGCTGTTGCATGTCTGAATTGTCCGTCATGACGGTGTGTCCACTTGGCATGAGGAAACCAGCCCTGTAAAAATTATCTCCTAACCATCCCCCACCAACTAATGGAAAATGCCTTAGATGCCGGGGGATGGATATTTGATGAGGGGAGAGTTTCTGAGGAATAGTTTATTGACTTTAGCTCTCAGCTTATCTGTGCCAGGTAACCTCCTGCTGAGTTGCCCGACCAAAGGCTGAGGTCAACATATGTTGTTATATAACCGATCTTGCTATCACATCCTGGTTGCCTTGTAGTCGACCAAATTACTTCTAATTTTGCCTCATCACAGTAAATTAGTCATGATCACATGATGATCCTGGCCCGAGTGTTTTCACTGGTTATGCTGGCCATTAGGTAGATAAGGTAAATATGCCGATCATCACTGTGTAGTATCAGCGGGGTGCTTGAAGTTGGAGGGTGACTAAATGTTTTACAGGGCTGGTTTCCTCATGGCTACCAACAAAATTATGGTCGTTGGTACCTGGTGCTGGCTGTCACTAGAGTGTATTGTTGTGATTAAGACAACATTGTCGGAATTTTGACGTCATTTTCTCCTTCATGACATACCTTTACACGCATACCCTAGTGAAAGTCAGCGCCCCCTATTGGGATGCCAATACCCTATTATATCACACAAACGTGTTAATCATGATATTGTATGGTTGCGCTCTGTCTATGAAGTATGTAATGTGAATGTGTGTTTGTTTAATGTTTTTACACATTGGAGATAGTCAGAATTCTACGACTTCAAAGATTCTTCAAGAGGCCATGGCCGTTTGTCTACGGATCAGTTTTCATTACTGGGCGCTGTGAGTAATAAAAACTTCTGTTGATGGCAGCCAGGGTTATTTGAGGCAGGGTTTCCGCCAGAGGGGGGATGGGGGGGATTCATCCCCCCTAAAATATTTCAAGGGGGGATATCCCTAGCACTAAAGTTTGTTTTACTGTCAAATGAGTAATTTTCATGATTTGATATGTAAAATGAGAGCATTTGGGTGCCAATTGTAGCGGTTTTAGGGACAAAAAACGTCTCGGGAGGGGTCATACACCCTTTTTAAGAAAAACAAAATTTTAGAAAAAAAAATTTTTTAGAAAAAAAAATTTTTTAGAAAAAAAATTTTTTTTTTTGCTCCCCCCTCAAATTTAATCCTGGCGGAAACCCTGTAAGGTCTATTCTAAGAGTAAAGACACATTTTTGGACCATTTTGGCAATTGGTGTGCTTCCTGTTCTTTGGAGTAGGCCTACACAAATTTTCTGAGAAACTAGAAAATCTAGGATAAAACCCCTCTGCATTTCGCCTTACCATATCCATGACTCCAACCTGGTCGTACTTCGGTTACTCCTTGGAGGAATTTAAATCTGAGCTGATTCGTTCCAATTAAAAATATCAATAAATCAATATATCATTCTGCAGATAGTGGCACTGATTCTGTCTAAGCAGTGAGAGTCGAGGGGGGCATAGAGATTTCAAAGCCTTCTACATGTATATATGTCAAGATTGTACTTCCTTCCTGATTTTGTTGGCAAAGATGCTATTTAGTGTATCGAATGAGGGTACATTTCTTTTGTTAAGTGCTAGATGAAGAAACATTTAAGAAGTTTCATGAGTATAATTGTTTAGAATTCTGTTGATGATGATTGTGAGCCCTACATCCATGTATTCCATGGTTGTTTATGTCTATCCAGTATACGTCATCATTTTGTTTTGTAAATACGACAATTTGTAAATATCCGCTTATCAGCATTGACGAAATAAATCGCATTAATTCAAGATGAAAATGATTCTTGTCAGTACATGTATTTGTTCTGTCATTCTGAATTTCAGGGCAATACTTGGCATTACTGTCTGGGCTCATTGACGTGTGCAAGGGGAGGAGCATGCGACAGACCCTGGTATTTGAAGATGTTGTTTTATGTGCTCTGAAGGTGTCAGATCAAGGTTCCCAGTGGAATGGTATCTCCTTCCTGATCGTGAGATTATGTGAGCACTCAAATACCCATAAAGCTCTTTCATCCACTCCCAAAAATTGGCAGCACTCGAACACAAAGGCTGAAATATCTGAAAAAAATTCATGAAGGAATTGAGAAAATTGGTCCTGCATGGGAATCGTCGATTGTCGTTACCGGCATCGTGGTCACAACCTGCACCTCCATGTCACACCCTGTCCATAAATTGTCTCTTATAGTTCCACCATTTGTTACAGGGCGCCGCCACCAGTACCCGCGACCATCGGAGCCTAGCTTTCCCGCCATTGCGCTGACACTGCGCAGATGACAGTGCCGCATGGCCGACGCAGAGCGGATAACACGCCTTTATTTCAATTCCACGTGGATTACAGTCAAGCGAATAGTGATTACAAACCGCGGATTACCACGTGTTCGGGTTACAGTGAGGTTTTTACAGTGTAAGTAGGTTTCAAATTGGCTGGATAAATTTAACGGCCATCAGTTGTGAGCGCCGCGTGATTTTGATGAAAAACCGCAAAAACCACGATTTCTATTCAGCATCTGTCGATTATTGGATTTAGAGTTTTGGTTAGTGTGGATTATAAGTTTGCATATGTCTGAAGAATTTCTATATAAAAATGTCGTTTCAAGTTAACCCAAATTCCCGGGTAGTGTTAAATATTCGGTGACGGCTTCTGGTTGCGTCTGCCGTGCCGGGCTGCCGTGCGGTAGTTCCGCGCTAGTTTTTACCAACCATGAGCTCCGGGCAAATCAACGCACCGTTTTTGGGAATATGCCTTTCGCGTAAGTACCTAAAAAAATACATTCTTTTTCAGGAAATTGTTTGTTGATTCTTAACCACGTTTCTGGTGCAGTTTTCTTTTATTTTGCAAACGCGGTCACTTCTTCAGTGATGGAAATAATAGATGGGGAGGCAGCCGGTTGGTGAGGAGAGGCAGTTCGGGTTGACACTCGTGACGAGCTTGCTTCTCTGATTTAAAACCGTTCAAAAGCTTTAGTGGACTCCTCCGCTTTAGCCTATACCATCGGTTCAATAATTATCTCTTCCTGAAGATAATCAAACGGACGTGGCTGCTTCTTTTTCGCTCTTCATTTTCACTATCGGTAGGCGTGTTTAGGAGAAATTGTCGTGGATTAAACAGCTTGCTCAGTTAATGAAATCACCCAGGTTAGTGAACTGATGTTTGTCTATGTAAATTCACTATAAAATTTAATTGCCTGCTGACAAAATGCGCTAGTCGTTAGATTTTCACATCTGGCGAATACCGTGTATATTTGCACTTTACTTCACAGAAGTGTTTGCATATATCAAATCGAATGATGATCACCTCGGATCACGGAATGATCATGTGCGTGCAGAGGGATCGCCCTGTGCAATAAAATGGATGCACGTGGGCTTCAATTTACGGAGGCAGTTTGAAAATCAATGCAATTTCAATGCGAATGTTCAATAGGGCCTGCGGAGTGCATGGACCCTGAAGCGCACACCTGTTGTTTGCCATTGGCTGCTCGGCCCAGCCGCGACGGCTGAGGGTCACCCCGAGAGCCCATGGTCCGGCCGCGACCTCACGGCCGTAAAAATGAGCGCCAAACATGGTCTGCAGATGTTGTCGATTATGTAACGTTATTGTTTTCCATCACGAGTTGGTTCATTATATCACATGACAATGTCCGATTCAAAATGAAATTGTAGTGAGGAGCAAACAGCTGTACTCGGCCATTGAGCCTAATGAATTTGACCTTCCATGCATCTGCGCCGGTTGGAATCAGTGCCGGTGTAACAATAACAAATGCCCCCCTGGAAAAAGTGTCCGGCCCTATTGTATTCTGCAATATGGTTCTATAGAGACCCTGACCGTCAATAGCTCAGAGATTGAAGCGCATAATAGAATCCTTTGTATCCCGGGCATTCTATCCTCGGACATTTTAAACTTCTACACCGGCATTTCCAGACTGAGACCTGCCGGCGACCAAATTGCGTCATCCTCTTGGATGACGAGGCCGGTGCATGCATCCGGCGTGTAGTACGTCCCTATATCAAATCACAACTGTAATCCCCAGTGACAGGAGTTTATACAATAAAAATGCAGCGCAAATACTAGAAATCAATTGCTTAATGTTGGATTCAGTACTAATGTATCACAGGACGATAACTCTGTGTTAGTGAATTATGCCATGTTTGAGTCATTTGTATTGACCGGGTTCGTGGAGCAGGACACTACGGGCATGGTGAATCAGATCAAGTCGAGTGAATAAATTGTGTACTGATGCATCTGGAATCAGATATATCTTAGAAATTACAGAAAGGTTCACTATCGAATACATTGTGACATTTTTAGCAACAAATAATTGATATACACTGTCACCCGTGATACCAGGGTTGAAGTTGGTTGTCGAATCGACGGCTGTCCAGACAAAATAGCTCGATTTGACGACAACTCACCGTTTGGGGATCCTCGCGTGACTGGCACAAGATGCTGCAAATCACTTTGCCATGAAACTAATCAAAACGCATCGGAATGTGAAACGAATTCTCTTTGAAACTCAATACCGCGATATATATGATGAACACGCACTGCTTTTCAGCTGTAAGATGATCTTGATCTAATGCGAGGCATCCAAATCAGACTTATAATTAGCAGCATTTGGCAATTTAAGCTTCGTCGCAGGGGATTGAGCATTGGTTATAGTAATTGCCGGAATAATCCAAGATGGCCGACAAGCAGCCATATTGAATTTTCCTTTCCTTTGTAAACTGCCACTAGCATAGATGTTTCAAGCAGATAATAGGGAGGTGACTTCCATGTACCACTCAATCTAATACGTATACGGATCAATTTGTTCTCTGTGTGCAGAATTTGATCCATGTACGTATAAAGATCTGTGATAAGTTGCTCTTCTCAACCTCCATCATGCGTCGGGCCTATACGGACAATTCGAACTGATACTAAGCTAATTATAACAATAATGTTGACAAGTCGTTTTGTTAGAACAGTAGGAAAGATAAATGGAAATCACGATGACATCAATTTAACCTAATCAGAATATATTAGAAAGTCGAGTAAATTCTCTTTGAAACTCAATGCGGCAATACGATGAACACGAGGAAGTTCTTCAGTAGGAGAACGTGATCTAATCCAAACCATTCTAATCAGTCCTCTCATTGGCTTCATTTGTGACAGATATCTTCCAGGTGACATTTGCCACAGGAGATGGGACATTCGTTAGAATTAGACCGCGCAGTTAACCCAGTAGCATTATTGTGAACGACGAATCCGATGCGTACGCTCTTAGAAGTAAAGTTTTTGTTAGCTTTTGAAAATCATTTATATGTTTTTTGCCAGCACAAATATTCACCTCAAGGTTTTTCGCGAAAATGAAAAAATCCAAAAAGCACAAAAGGTATCCATTTCGCTGAAAAACCTCCAGGGATGCCGTAAATTTGTGTTGGGTTTTTCGAAAGCTCGAAAACCTTTATTTCTAAGACTGTTTTGTAGGAAACTTTGGGTCAGACACTTCTTTCGTTGCATGGACGTGTCCTATACTCGCGGTTCAATGAACCAATGAACTATTTTGCGATGGTACAACCAGAGTCTTTCAAATAAAAGACTCTGGTACAACCATCCCCGTCCTTATCGCGATGCCTACATGTAGACGACCAACTCTCGCTCTCGGTGAAGCTACTCTTCCTAATATTTTCAGGAGGCAGTGGCCATTTCCGGATCTAGTGACCTTGGACCCAGCGTCTTAACCAATCGCCATCCATGTTTACTCTCTTACATGCCCAGTCCAACATATCTCTCACTCTCGGAGAAGCCAGTCGTTCTTATATTGCCATTATTGTCAGGTCTGTTCGGATCGCACCATGGCAACAAGCGGAATGATAGAGGAGCCAGAAGGCAGTCAGTCGGAGACAAATAGAGCTTGGTCAAAGATAGGGCGCTGAACTGCATGAAGCAAAAACGCGCTATCGTCTTCGAGTGCGTGCTTGTTCAGTTTGGACGATTGTTCTAGAAAGAAGTTGGCACATTTGAGGCCCAAAGAGTACATGGGCCTGGTTAGGGTAACTCTTCCTCTGGTTTCTGTCATTGATTGATAGGGCATCGCCAACGAAGGCGCGTCGAATTGAACTGCCAATTAGATTCAACTACGTTTCATAATTTAGGGTCATGTGCTTTCGACGATTCCGGCTGGCCGAAGACAGCTACAACAAGTCAGGGACAGACAGTGCCTGGTCAAGGATAGCGTGCTTAGCTCCATTCAGCAAATGTGGTGGATCGTCCATTGAGTTTCCCGAGGCGAGCAATAAGCCTGTATAACTCAGTTCTCGACAGTTGGTTTGCTTCGTTCAACTTCTGAAAACATCCTCAGGAGACAACAGACAGAATTGATCTGGTCATCTAGCGTCGTACCTCAGAGTCCACGCCTTGCTTGCCTGGGGTCTTACTCGCGTGATCTGGAGGTGATAATGGTATCAGACGGCCTAGCCCTCTGGGGAAACCTGGCAAAGTAATTCCTATCAATATCAGTCACGACATGCCAGTGCATGATGGCATTGTGGTCTATTCCTCGTTGTGTTATTTAGTAGGTGTGTCAAGACTGTTGAAACCATGAGGCTAACAGTCATCTTGCACGCTTAGAAATAAGGTTTTTCTAGCTTCTGAAACTTTGTAAAGGTTTTTGCCAACACAAATATGCTTCCGAAGAGCTTTTTCAGCGGAAGAGCTTTTCGGAATCTCAGAAACCTTTAGGGGTTGTCCACTTCACCGAAAAGTACATCATGGGGTGCACCCCTTGTTGGCTGAGAAACCTTGGGAGGTTTTCAAAGGCTCAAAAACCGTTATTTCTAAGAGTGTTGAACTACACTGATATCCCAATCACTAGTGGGGTAAGAACGTTATTCCAACGTGACTCCGGACAGCATCGCAAGACTTCCTTGACATGTCTTAGTAGCGGTTACAGTTCGACTCGGTGAAAGAACACCAGTTACAGTAAACCAGTATCAAAACGGCAAATACCAGGTTTTTTTACTGCTGGCTGTGCTCAAATCGATCAAACATTGATTTGACTCGTAATGATTGTAGGCGAATTGAAGGTTATCGGTTTTCTTGAATATCTTTTTTCGATGTCGTAACGATCGACAAGTTTGCTGTATGTCGGCATCGATCTTAAGTCCGTACAGACAGAACAGATGAGTCCGAGCTCGAGTCTGGTATGGGATCAGTCTCCAAGCTTCGCCAGTGGTAACGGTTGCTTAGTGATACTATCACCGTTTACTTGCGTACATGTACTTTTGCTACGGAGAAAATGCTAGCCATCCTCTCAATGGGAGATTGAACTCCGGCGTGACGCACTACCGCTCTTCTCCTTGATCAAGACAAATGATCACGAGTTCTAGCCAACATAGTCATGATACGGTCGAATAGAGCACTAGCAGACCTGTCTCCACGCAGCCAACGCCTATAGGGTCACTCACGCCTGACAACCACCAACACGATTTTATTGACTTAATGAGATTCGACACCGTTGTCTTGTGGCTAAACCCACGGAAGTAATATGTATCAATATAAGCTAGTCTTGACATGTTAGCATATGGAATACATAGCCCTAGGATGCTATCAGATCCATTTAGGAAGACTTCCAATATTGCCTTGCACTTTCTCATTTGACGTCATCATCGCCTGTACTCGGCGGCTCTCGTGGAAGTTCGGGAAGCTGTGTCCTGCTGTGGAGAGAGTGCGGCACTTTCTGTGTTATCGCCGGGGGAGAAATAAGTATTTTTGATTAACTTCATCTTTAGCGACACACAAGGCCCCGAGGTGGTAAAATACGGCCTCTTTAGGCTGCCTTTTATAAAGTTCAACTGAGGCAGGGATTGAATTTCGCTTGCCATCGCATGTAACGGATAGGCATCTTAATTGTTTTCCGTCTCATTCAAGGCGTGAAAGTAAAGTACCTTGCACAAGCCCACAATCGAACCCTCGATGTGATCAGATACTGACTCCGACAACCACATGACCACGCCCCCTCGCGTGTTGTCTTCGACAGTCTTATATTGATAATTTTCACACCATTTGTTTCTGTGGAGGTGTTTTACGAGGAGCTCCAACATAATCGATCTTTCGCAATAAAGGACCATCTGGCTGGCATTTTAATGATCACTTGAGCTATTTCCGATGATGGAGCGGAATCCATTTTGAATAATTTGCATAAGTTATCTTGCTTGCTCTATCTGGTGATTGGCTTGGCTGGGTCATGAGAAGAGGCGGCCTGGAGATGCCATGGGTACGTGGCGGTGAAAATCCAGGTTGGAAAATGTCATGGCCTAATTTGCCTGAAATCGATGGGATTACAATAATGCGAGGAGGGACCCGGGAAAGAAAATACCCATCGGGATCTTTCCAAACAGTGGTATTAACGTAAATAGGTTAGAAAGTGCTCATCAAGAGCTTTCCAAAGAGTGGTCACGTAAATAGGTTGGAAAGTGCTCATCAAGAGCTTTCCAAAGAGTGGTCACGTAAATAGGTTGGAAAGTGCTTATCAAGAGCTTTCCAAAGAGTGGTCACGTAAATAGGTTAGAAAGTGCTCATTGAGAGCTTTCCAAAGAGTGGTCACGTAAATAGGTTAGAAAGTACTCATCGAGAGCTTTCCAAAGAGTGGTCACGTGAATAGGTTAGAAAGTACTCATCGAGAGCTTTCCAAAGAGTGGTCACGTGAATAGGTTAGAAAGTACTCATCGAGAGCTTTCTAAAAAGTGGTCACGTGAATAGGTTAGAAAGTACTCATCGAGAGCTTTCCAAAGAGTGGTCACGTGAATAGGTTAGAAAGTACTCATCGGGAACTTTCCAAAGAGTGGTCACGTAAATAGGTTAGAAAGTACTCGTCGAGAGCTTTCCAAAGAGTGGTCACGTGAATAGTACTCACGTGAACAGGTTTTGGCAATGACTTTTGTGATAATTCTGTCTCCTCTACATTGAAAAGGTATTTTAAGACCTAAAACATGATGCTATTGGTTCAGCTAGTCATAAGTTTGGGAATAGATAAGTCAGAATGACCAGAATTAGTGGATGCGAGGAGGAGAAGCATAGTGCCTTTGAAGCTAAAAGTTAACGCGTTACGTTCTTGGTTCCGGGATATGAAATGCACAATGCTACGCGTTATGTACATGGTACCGGAACTTGAAATGCACATGCCTGCATGTACATGTACATCGTGACATGAGTTGTCAATAAAACAATACTATACTACACCATATGGCCCACTAGTATAGATCGCGTACGTTTAAGTAGATTCCAATCATAAATAGAAATACACACAATGTAGTTTGTTCAATATTTGTCCATATTTGTCTATAATGCATACGCCTGCTGCTGCCCATGTTTGTTTACATACTGTTATAGGCCTGGTATAATACAGGTGTTGTTCATTGCAGCAGTATGCCAATAGAGTTAATATTTATCATGAATGATTAATGATATGCGGAAATCGTCCGGATTTTCTGTGCTTCCTGACAATGAACCGTAAACATGAATGATTGAAAAAAAAATCTTTTGCTTTTATTCTCAGCCTTGCATGTCAAGACGCATTTATGTCAATCAGTAATGTTTATAAATTCCTGGAGTTCAATGAATTTCGTGTATTTTGCATCGAAATACATATACATGTACATTGCAATATGGCCTTTCGGCATGGCCAGAAGACTTACTGTATACTCTATTGGAGATAGAATCTATTAAGAACCATTTTTAATCACATGGTAATGCATCATGATTGGTCAGTTCACAAAGGAAAGTTTCAGATTAGCCGGGAAGATGGGAAAGGTCATTGTCGTATGAGATCAGGCAATTTTTGCTCCTTCGTCACATTCAAAATATCGACAGGCGGAGTATATTGAACTTATCCACTGGTGTGCCAGGATGATGACCATTAAGGATCGAACCGATAAAGTGTCTACTGCTGAGATCCGTAGCCGTGGTCAAATGAGGCCTTTGATAGCCAACTACTTTGAACTCTTTTTACAGATCGAGCGAAAGAGAAAAAGAGGACCAATCTTCTTTGTGATTGGTAATTGCAGGACATCAATTCCAGGCCAAAAATTGGCCTACAGAGGATACCAATAGCATTGCAAACAAGATTGCCCTCCTAAAATAAATCGTTCTATCTTCCATTGGTGTCCATGATTAACCTTACTATTAATATCGCATCACCTGAGATGACCACTGGGCGTAATGTTCTTTTTTTCCGTGTGTAGAATAAACGAGGATAGCGATTTTCCTGTCAGATTGTCCTCTGGGGGTTTCGCTTTGCTAAATGAGCTCAGTTTCTCGATGATCAAAGCCACCACCAGTGGAAGCCATCTTGGTTTTTTATGGCACATTTTTGCGAGATAGTTCAGGCAATACTTTCTCTTGCATTGTTTTTGTACGCCAATATGACTCAGTAAAATGTGTACCAAGATGGCTGCCGGTCACAAATCCTAGATAATTTCATAATGTCCAAAAAGTGTACTTCCGACTAAATTCTATGCTTCACCCAAAATCAAAATGCAGCAGCAATACAAATTGATTATTTCAGAGATGCAATCCTGCAATCACAAAAACGTCCGTGGTTTGAGAAAGACCTGCATCTTCTCCTAGTAATTTGGCGGCCCCGTTCCCCATAGCTTCTTTACACAATCCTAGATGTTTCAAGCCACCAGCTGCACTCCTGGCAATATTCCGCTCAGGGAAACTGAATCGTAATTTGAATGAATGATGGCGAAATATGTCGAATGTGTCTCCGGCCGACAGCCACCGTACTGAATATCTCGGATACTGATGAGCGTCTGGCATGATGGTAGCCATCGGAAGCAACACTGATAGCAGTTCTGTTCTCTCTTCTTCTTTCTAAATGAGTTGGAAGAAGCTCTGATGATTGACGTCATATGCTATGTAGCTCTCACAAAAGTTCGAACTCCGGCATGAAATGGTGTCATCCGCAATCTGGTAGATGGAAGTAGCTCTTCCGAGATGGCCTCATCTCCATTTGGTGGGTGAAACTGGCTCTCGCGAAGTTGTGTCATCTACAATCTGGTTGACCGTGAAAGTGTCTCTTTCGAGATGGCCTCCCCTGCCTTGGTAGTAGAAAGTGGCTCTCGCAATTGATGTCTTCACTAGTCCAGTGGGTGGAAGTGACTTTTCCAAGACGGTATCATCTGCATTTGGTGGGTGAAAGTGGCTCTCGCGAAGTTCTTTCATCCGCATTCTGACAGGTAAAAGTGTCCCTTCCGAGATAACCTCGTCTGCATTTGGTGGGAGAAAGTTGTTGTCAGAAAAGGTGTCATCTGCTCTCTCGTTTGCATGTTTGCTGGGTTGCAGTTGCTCTTAATGAAGTGAAATATTTAGACAACCATTCCCCTGAATGCTCCCCACAGACCAACAGTGCACACAATTTCTTCAGAACGATCTCCACCTTGGTGCTATCTTTAAAGCTAACGATCTATGGCCTGTCACGCCATAAAGTATTGATTAAGCTAGCAGAGCTTGGAATTCCGAGGAGGATTCAGAAGGATGTGGAAGTGGCTTCTACGACATGCGGCATGGCGTCTTTCTGCATTCTCGTTGTGTTTATGAACATCATCTCATGAGGTAGCCTAAAACGAAATTTTGGGGAGGGACGAGGCCGTTTAAACTGCGTTTCCAATGTCTTTATTTAGTCTAAGAAATGATAGTCTAGGGAACCTCGACCCCATTCCGCGCAGTGAGTGAAATGCTGTCACGAACCAGTCTCTGCAATGAGTGAATGGAGTATATACTGGTGATAGAGTCTACAGAAATGATAGCTTTCGCGTAGTTGTGTCATTTCAAATCTGGTGGCCAAGGTCCATCAAAGCTCCGTCGAACTGTCGCATACCACCAGAATGAAGTGGTCACTCTGACAACTGGATTCACGAGCTAAATTCATCATCATCGGTCATGACCGATGACTGTCCTCAACCAACCCAAAGTCGCGGGGCAACGCAACCTTGACACTGAGTGACATCAAGCGCCTGGCATGTCTGCCGAGTGCAAGAACACAGTCAGAGCCGTGGCCCAATATATCAGCCAAATACAACACGCACTTGTCAATTCACCCCCCCCCCCCCGCCCCCACCCGCTATCTTGACCCTCAAGTGTTGTACTTCACCGCGCCAACCGAGCTGACATCGTTGGATCCATATTGGGACGATGGTCGGAGTAGCCTAACTCTGAAAGTACTCGACTGGCTCTTTCCATGATATAGATCATTGCGTGAAAATGATGGCAACTTTCAATGCAATAATGCAAATACGCCATGAAAAGTACATGACCTAGTTTCTCTTTAATCCAGTACCGCCCAGGAAATTTCTGACAGTAATAAAGGTGATAATTTATTTCACCATGTTTTACGGAGATCAAATATTTATAACGCATTAATGAAATCCGCCATGACTCAGTTGGCTAGATTTTCCCCGAGAGGATCTCTATTTACAATCCGCACTATTTGCTGCATGAATGATGGGTGGCCATAACGAGGATTGGTTTAATGTTTAGGCTCAGCGTCCATTTCTAGTCCACGTACCTCGACCCTCCACTCCGCACAGTGAATGGAGGAGATTGGTGAAAGAGTCCACCATTTCTAAGAACGCTTGCCTGGGGTAAACTCCTATGCAGTTCATTTCGTCATCCTGATCGTCTAGGGCACGAGGCCGTTCCGCTGCGTCCGGAGCGTAGCCGGGGGCTGATAAAATTAAGGGTTCAAGTCGAAAACAGAAATCCAAATTTTGCTCATGTATGTAAAAATGTACAGAGGACTTTGCGGCGGTGACGGAGTCCCGTAACAACGAATACAGGCAACTTAACTGGGTGTCTACTGCATTGTGAAACACAAGAAGCTTTATGGGAACGTGCATAAATGTTACACTATAGTTTGCACGGATATATATAGAAATATCATCTGCAATTGTAAAAATGCGAATCAGTCCCCAGGGGCCGTATCGGCTCTATTTACTTGTACCATTATTGCCATTATTACCTGATTAACTGATCAATCATAGACCCAGTAGCTGGTGATGTAACGCACACATCCGAGGTCACATATTGTTAGTCGGCTCGTAATTTTAACACAAATGATGCAGAGGCTGATATTCGTGATTCGATTACTTGACACATGAACGAGGCCAAACGGATTTTTTCACCGTAATCGCTGCAGCAGTGTGCATTCAATATTGCAATGGTTTTGCAAAATTATTTGCTCAGTCAGAACAATGAATTTCACTGCACTAGTCAGGATGTCCAAATACAATACATGCGTGTCTGTAGGCGAGTAGTACATGTACTAGGTGATCGCTAAAAAACAAAGTTGATGCGCTAAGATGGGATTTCAGGCCATTCCCGACGATAGAAGTGTCATAAAGCATCGTGAAGTCGGCTGTAGTTCACCAGGTCCGTCCCAAGGGAGGTTCGAATCCTCCGAACCCCTCCAGCCCGTATCCCGCCCAGGCGGTTTCACCCACGGCCGGTATTCTTTCACGTCACATTGCCAAAAGACAAAAGCCATTACACCAAGCCTGGTGTGGAGGGTGGCCTTCCGCCGCAGCTGACATGGCGTGTTCACTGCGAGTTGCTTGGTTGTCTGCTTAAGCCGGACTTGACAGGTTGCCATCACCGAAATCGCCCCCTCGTTTGTCGCGGCTGGTGAACACAACAGCAACTCATCGTCGGCACGAATGCAGACGGTGTCGTCATGGTATGGTGTCTATTCAGATGTCCATAATCCACCTTTCATTGACTATAACCTACTATAAATAGTAACCCAGTCTCTCATGACAACGCCAGCTTGTTTATTCTATGAACGGATGAAGCCGCATGCAAGCTTTAACCCGTTGTGAACGGCCAGGTAGACAGATACTGGGTTCGACCCCCATGTGGCAGAGTTTAATCTAGAAGACTGCATCACACTTATGTGCTTATTTTCCCCCTTGAACGAGGCAATTCTAGTTAGATCACAGTACATGTATATTCCAACAAAACAAGAGAATGAGACTGGTTGATACCCTGACCTTGAACTTTCGTGACCTCTGAACCCGGAATCTATCTGGGTCAGGGTAGACCGCCAGTGACCCGCTCCACTACTGAGCGAAGCCTACTTTAATGGGATAGGGTCAGGGCGGTACACCTGCCAGGAGCAACCTGATAGATCCACCTTCTCTGTGTTCTCTGAAGCCACATGTGCTAGTCATATCGTGTGAAAGGTCATGCAGACAACTATTCGTACTTCGATCAACCAACACCCTGTCGATAAATTGTGTGACACTGAATTACACGTGTGACACTAATTGACATCCCAGCATCAATCAAAGGGACTACATGCATCATATATACTGTGCAACCGAGACTGTGCATATGGTGTATGTTATCAGCAAGCTATTACCAATTAACCTTGTCAAGTTGCGGAACATCAATACGCGCTAATTGACGTGTTAATGTGGACGGGAAGACGGGTGATGGATTATGAGCGCTGATCATGAGCGGGCAGGGTTACCAAGAGGATGCCATCTATACCGACAAGGACAAGGTGGGTCCTCTGTCGATATTGCGTATAATTTGTCTAATAAACATAATGACAACCAACCTTGTTGTTCCACGTGCCCCCACCCCACCCCCACCCCGGCAAGTGCCTGTCATCAGCGGCGAAAGTTGTCATCTGCGGTGTGGAGCATCCGTTATTTGAAAAGAAAAGTGGCTGCAATGCTTCTGTGCCAATATTGTATTAACCTCCAGTTTTTAATGCTGGCGCGAGGGATTAATGTATACATCTTGTTTGATTAATGCACGGTGCCCAATCGAATGAATAAAACAGACTCGCCCGAATCTTTTCTCAAATCAATTGTAGATGGGCGTGAAGCACTCCTTTCACTTCGCAATGTCACCAGTCACAATCTCGTAAGGTCAACTGAGGGTAGACCGACCAGGCCCTTCCCACTCGATGTACAGCGTAGCTGATCGAAGCTAGGCATCCGTGGCTAAATTGAGGACAATGTGATAAGGCAGTGCTAGTGCTGATGAAGAGGGTTTGGCGGGCTGCTCGCCAGTGGACCAACAGCGCCCAATGTCCGTATTGTCCAACCTTGTCTTAACCTTGAAACATTCGTCATTGTTACAGACTCGGTCGGGAAGAGAGCCACGAATACTCAGTGACAAGTTAATGGACATGAACAGACGGTAGGTGAATTACAAGCGCTGACTCTTTGACTCTAAGGGTACACGTAGACGCGAAAACTACTTGTTGTGCACTGGTGATCTAGCAGATTTTGGATAAGCATACGGTGTGGGTGAAGTGTCCTTTTTACGCCACGTGACGCTTGCCCCAAATTTTAAATGTCATTCACCTCAATTCCATCTGCTCTAATTAGCGAGCATCTCCCCATGTATATGTGGATGATGGGTTCAGTACACTGCTCTTTTTCCCCCTAATTGAATGGATGGGTTTCAACCCCCTTCAAGATTCCACGAACGAACTTTTGATAAGCATACGCCAACTGTAGTTGCAATGATCTCTTTGATAGAGAGCGGACTAGATGGCTTCAAGTGTTCTTCTTGTGCCCACCTAGCACTTTTGCACACTTGCACTTCTGTGAAATTGAAAGAGAGGGCGGGATCAAATGTCCTCCAGATACACTTACCTTCCAACAACCTTGATATAATTATGAATATTTCAGTTTGCCATCTGTTGAGTAGAATAGATAAGTCGTCAAGAATTCGGTTAAGAGCCACACTTTGCCATCTGTATATGTGGGAGAAAAAATGAGTTGTCAGGGAATCGGTTTGATTCTAAGATGACGCTAGAATTGTGCTGAAATGTCATCACTGCCTCTAGCTCTTCCTTCAACTGGAATCATCCTGTCGAGTTTGGAGGGGCTTGTAATGGGTTTGGGGTAGAGCAGAGACCGAGGGCATTGGTAATCTCTGTTCTTTTGTTGAAGGGCTTGAAGGCATCTGTTGCATGGGAAACTTTCTGCTCTTGAGGTATCAAGGGTTGGTTATGCTCAGTCGTCTGTATAATCGACCTGCATACCTCGTTGCCAGGAATTAGTATGGCGAAACCCAGTCACAACACATAATGTCGGGCCCAATCAGAAATTATTTCACCATTGTCATCTCCATGATCACCTCAACCCACGTGAGCAGGAAACGGTATATATTTCCTCAATACCTCTGTCAGTTTCGAAACATTGTTAATCCTGCTTCATTTCATTTTCATTATCTTGAATGGTTCACACCGCAAAATTCATTTTTAAAAAAATACTAATTGAAATTGAAGTATACCTGCGTTGCAATGGTTACGCCATTCCATTCTTTGTGTTGATAATCGTAAACCGTTGACAACCGTGACGTGCACACAACCGATGCCTGACTGCACTGAGGACGGCCGGACGAGGGTTTACATTTGTTATTCAACAACATTCGCCAGAGGAGGAGGAGAGTTGTTGTCTTCGATTTTAGAGCCAAGTCCTCTAAATGACTTCACACGTGTCTGTATACACTGGCTTCAATGAAAAATAACAGCATTTCTGCATTCCGCGCACGAATATGATCTGGTCTGACCTAGTCTGACCCGGTTTGGTTTGGTCCTGAGTTTAAACGGCCCTATGGTGCCAGTCTTTTTGTGTATGACAACGTGTACAATATTTCAAACCAGCTTCAGCGATACATGCAACGCCGGTATTGCGACTAGACATTCATTAACCTGATATGCGTCTATTCCGTGCGGAAAGACATAGCAGCCACATCCAGCAGTAATTCACTGGTTTTATCCATTCGTTCGATCATGACGTCTCCGTCTGATTGACGAGGCTGATCGCCGCTTCATGCATTTATGTAGAAGGGGATTTACCGGTGAAGGTTGGGTGGCTTAGTAATGAAGAAGGCTGTCATTAACTGGCTAAATCGTCTTCAGTCACCGGTGCCGCTCAGTGCAGAAGGTGCACCGCAAACGAGTGATTTAAATCGCTGTGACCTGCGACAAATTGCAGCAGTGTCGTGATGTGCATGACGGAAAATGCATCATTCCATATAAAATTAATAAAATTTTAGCCCAAAGTGGTTAAAATCTGTGAGTACTCGCTGCCTTTTATGAAATGCCCACATGACCCTGAAACAACTGATATTCCAGTGATAACGCAGCGGTATAATTAAAGCGAGATTTTAATCAAATTTAGCTGAATTACTGATTTAATTTCATCATGGTTACAAAATATGAAGCTGTCTAATCAGTTCCATCAAAAAGAGATGTGCAGAATCTACAGGTGTAGTTGCACATGGGGTGCACACGCGGCATTGTTTTGTTTAGCTTGAAATTTAAGAGGGTGAACTGAAAAATGCATGGCGAAATGTAATACGAGGTTTTCGGCTAATTTTGTGTCAAGATTGTGATCAAAACCATGATGACGATGACGACGACGCCGACGATGATAATGAGACTTCTAATATTGCCCAAAATCCAATGTGGTTTCATCGCACCAGTCACACTGCAGAATGTACATACACTTCTCAATTGAACATTGGGAATAAAATGCGTGTAAAATGTACAATGAGTACAAGCAGTTCTTGTGACTTCAACCGAAGAATGCATTGTGAAAATGACAATACAAAGAGTGCATTTGGTTCTGTGCTTGTCCCTTCATCGTATTTGATAGAAAAAGAGCAAAAGCCTTTAAGTAGATTATGCTTATTATTTCTAAAGTGAAACATCATTGGCGTGCAAATCATGTACATGTACATGCATATACGTACACTGTATTGCAAAGCTTTATTTTGTGATACTACAGAAATTTGTCAGCGGTGACCGTACTAGTATATAAACGAATGTTATTGTGTTATGGATTCTTTCATTCATCTCCTACTTCAGCTTTCACATAAGTGACATTCACGCGAGCTGTCATCGATTCCTTGATACTCCAAGTAACGCATTCTGCCTCGTGCACATGTTTGGAGGCCACGGAGCTTGGTCCTATATTTGTACTCGAAATTTGCCCGATACAGAGTTTTGGAGGTCACAGGGCGCTGAGTAGCGTTTCAGGGTATCTTCCACCAATTTGCCCTACATCCTTGCTTACACACAATGTTTGGATGCCACGGAGCTTCAGGCGAAAGCCTTACGTTTGCACTAGTATGGTGATACCATTTGAGAACTTGCGTCAAACCTTTCTGATCATTCATGGATTGCTTGTAGAATGCGTATCTGAAGGATCTTCTTCCTCTGCGTGCGACTGGTTTCACGTTGTTCATCTTCAGAAAATTGGCAGTGTGACGGAGCCCAGCTTCTGTTCGACATAGTTTTTCTGGGAATAATGTTGACACCAGCCAGGCTTTCCCGCGTTTGATGATCAAGGGACAGTCCTTCTGGATGTGTCATGGTGTTGGCTCATAAAGACATGCTTCACGGAGTATGCAGATCGAGACTTCTTCAGTGTTTGTTGAGGCAGCAGTGTCGAGTCCTCAGTCAGAAAACGGCGACCTCCCGTTCTCTCTCCAGCTTGATGCTGTCTGTCTTGGAGTGATTGCCACTGGTGACCTGCAACCCGCCGGATTTGGAGTTACATCCGAAGGATGCTCTGCACTTCAGTCGCCAAATCGATTAAGTTGCAAGAGTGTAATCAGTTTAGCATTGTCTGTCGATTTCTAATTGGCGACCATCATTACAATCAGTTCTATTCTAGATAGGTATCAATCAATGAATCAATGTAATTAGGGCGAATTGTATGTCAATGATGATGTTGTGTCGGTTAAACTCGTGACGGAACGAAACGGAACGAAATGAACGATACGTAATGGAACATGATAAAATCATGCTTGAAACAGTTGTAAAGATGTCTTCCAGTTCTAGGATGGACTACTTGGAGATGATGACATGGTTTCTGTGGAGAGGGCGCCAGATACATACATTCGCATGTTTCATCACGTTCCATCATATTCCGTTCATTCCGTCAATTCGATGGCGTATATGCATTTTCTTGCATTATGCCTTACAGAAGTAGCTATCAGTGGCAGAAGTCTCTTAAATAAAGATGCATAACGCACTCGGAAGTTGTTCTTCAACAATAAATGCAGAGGAAACTGTCTAATTGTTGATCAAGTAGCCTATACAAATGCAACATTGTCCGAGTTGCATGCGCAACTGTAATAGAATGCATCTCCTAAATACATACATTGTGTACATTGTGCTTGGTATGTGAGCAACCGTTATGTACCACGTGCATGAGATGCGGCCGGGTAGAAAAACAAAGATACTTTGAGGCTGTTTACGTCCAAATTAACCATAGTTACGTCCCATGGCTCAGTGTCCGTACGACCAATATCTCCCCGCCGCAGCCTGTTCAAGGTCGGACAACTAATAACAAGAGAACTTCTGCCCAAGATTATGCCAATCAAGCATGCTCCTTCCTGACATTCTTAACTTGAGAAAAACTCGCGTCTCTTCCCCGCAATTCTTTTCTGGACAGGCGAAGTCAATTAGACGTCGTCCTTGGTCGGATGTGTTGGTTCGCCAACGACCAGAGTGGCCAGCATGTCACTTTCGCCATTAATGCTGTCGATGGTTTTTACGAGTTCCTGTTTGTTCGAGAGTTGATTACTAGGAAGAACTGCAAAACCAGGCAGTTCTTTTCCGGACGAAATTCCGACAAGCAATCTTGTCAGCGTGCCATTTCGTCAATTTTTGCAGCTTCATGTTCTTTTTTCAGATGTGTCTGGGGGATGAGTAGGGCGCGGAAGTAGGGCTATTGTACTATTCCTCCTGCTCCATTCATTGAAAACACATGATGGTCAAAATACAAGTTTCGCCGAAATTACAGTTTCCTTTTTTTCACGTCAATGTTTATCCTTGAGATGATGTCGTCAAGAGTGGTATATGATCTTTCACCAAAATCAATATCTAACGCCTCGGCACCCTAGGCTGTCCTAAATCCGTCAGCAGTACCGCATGATATAGTGCACCATGTCTTGTTCTCCTGGTATCACTCGGGAGAACCCCTCCATAACACGCCCAAGGGCATTGATTACCACATCCTCCTGGTGACCAGTACAATACATGCCTTACCGCAGCCAGTTTTTTCTCCGGACACAATCCCATATCCGTGATGTCAGAAGCCAATTTGCGCAAGCCTCTGGCTGAAAAAAATCGGCCGCTAAGGATTACTCGATCATTACGTAGGATTTTTTACCCAGGCATCATAACATGTCTCTCTTGTCTTCAAGGTTGTAACACAATTACATGCAGCGGTTGATAATAATCTGAGCTTAGTGGTTCAAAACATATTGTCACTAATGCTGGCTTAACTTAGCGTTATCTTCCTCAGTTAATCCCATAGACTTACAAGTAACGCCTATGTCGTTTCGCCCATCATACATGTATGAATGCCACTAATCTATACTTCCTACGCGAGTTAACTCATAAGCATCGCATGGCAACTTCTCTACGGTATCACTGGTGGTAAAAAGTCAAATATGCCAAAAAGCCTTGAAGAATAAAAACTCTGCACATTCGTTGCTCGAAAAATCCGTTTTTGTTCGTTAAAAAGAATAAGCTTACTCTGCCTTTTCCGCAGTTGGAATCCAATTTGTACACCAAGAAAAATATCCACTTACGTTCTGTCAGCTACATCAATATTTACCGCGAACTTTTTATGCCAAATATTCTTTGTTGGCATTCATCTTTTTATAGTCATCATCCATGCTCGGCTGATGCTCGTCTTGTTAACATGTACATGTATTATGATCAGTGTGGTTCACAGCGTCTCCTCATTATCTGGAGAGACATCTAGATCTTTTATCCCTTCCTTGGAAACAGTAAAGCAAAACTATTTTTTTCGTGTGATTTTGTTCGTGTTTGTTTGGGGTATCTTATCTTCCATCAACTGTACCTGCTCTCTATACCGCGTAAGTGGCGTATACAAAAAGTCTAGAAACGATCGATAGCGTTTCCTTCAAGATACTTGCACTACAAACGTTCACCTTTTTAGGGCATCCAGATTTTAAGGAATCTAGAAAAAAAGGTATCCCACAAAATCCCAAGGTGTTGGTCTGAAGTTCATTCTTTCTTTCTATACCAGTGATACCATTGTTCACAATGGCCGCGATCTCACTAACCTGAGCGATGATTTGAGTGTACGATTGCAATTTCGATCATCGAGACGACAAATTCAATGGCGTGATTGGAACACGACGATGAAGTAGTAAAAGGTACGCCAATGGAGCATAGAGGGTGTAAACAATTCTAGTATCATATACTAAATGTGCAGACTATTCCTTGGAATTCCTCAGGATTCCTTGTTTTCGAGATTCTTTTCCGTCCTCTAGTGCAGATGTCATGGTCTTCTGAGTCTTCTGAACGTACTTGGAGCAATGCATAGACAAACGAACGCATATCGGACCAATGCCTTGCACTAATCTTGATCAATCGTGCCTGTCACGGTTTGCCCTGGCCAGCTATTTATGGCCGGCTTCCCTGCTTAACGGTTTCCGCGTGCGCAAAAAGGAAGGACGAAAGATTAAGTGGTTTTCTCTGCGAGGAAACAATATTCCATCCTGGGCCATCACAGATAGTTTATTCGCCGATAGTCTTTGGCAAGCGCATGACACATTCAGAATGTTTTTCTGGGTGATAGCCAGTGCATGGTGGTATGGAGGTTTTCACATTCACAAAAATCCATCGGCCCCGTACTCGTAAGAGAAGGCGGGTGGTATGGGAATGGCTGGCGGCTGTGTATCGGGGGAGGGGCCTACGCAAACCTGGGGTACTGCGTCATTTCGTCTTACCCAAGACACGGCATCTGACGATTGATGTGTAGTGGTGAGGTAAATCCGATGATTAGTCAGAATGTTCTCGACACTGAACATGAACACATTTTGAAACTACAGAGCAGTAGTCGTTAATTCAGTTCGATAATAAAATCACGCTTCTAACGAGTCCTTGTAATGTGCAGGAGTACTTGGTTACCATGACATCTGCACTAGAAAACGGAAAAGATTGTTAATTGTAAAACACTCGCTCAGTATCAACACTGACAAGATTCGTCCGGGCCGTGCAACTTATGGGGGAAAAAAGTTCACACGGTTTTTCCCCTGTTGCCAGTCCTTCCGCTGCACCAGACGACCCCAGTGCGGTGATAGTAGTGTCACCATTATTTATTTCCTTTCCTCGTCTCCTAAGAGCCCTCCTGGTGCATTTCCCCCGAAGAGGTTTTCGCAATTCCGCGAACAATAACGTGAATCATCAAGTTTTCCTCTAACCAACCCTACGCACTTCCGTGGTAGCCATCATTTTCCCAACTGAGCAGTAGTTGTAGCTCAAGTCTAGCTTGTCTCTTAACACTTGGGCATTACACTGGTAACCAAGTGCATAATATAAGTGCATGCACCCTGGGGTGTGTCCAGGTTTTTGAGCACTGGGGGTCAGAACCGATATTACAATCAACAATATCCGACACCCGATTGATTTGTTAAGGTCTAGAACGTCGAAGATGCAAGTTCAACGAGGTCACCCGACCAGTTCGCTCTACATCATCGAGAAAAAAAAAGTTGTTCTTGTTTTTCTGGAGATTCTCCATAATAGATCCACATCAAACGATGCATTGGCAAATACACAGGTGAATCACTCACTGCACGTACAGTCCCCGCGGTACGTTGTACAGTACAATGCATACGCTCATATCATGATACTAAGCGATCTTTTGTGACGACTTGTTTATTGCACAGTAAGGCATGTCACTTTCATCAATATCTCTGGTATTGCATGATAATATTGTATGCATTATTGATAATGTGGACTATAGAGCGTAATTAGTATATTGTCATAAATTGCTGAGCAGATCCGAAGGTCGTTTGCTATTCAGTTTGATAGGGTCAATAATTAGTCAATAAATACTACATATAGGGTGTGTCCAAAAAGGGGTGACACCTATTTACACGTATGTTGACAAAATGTCTGAGGACACGGGTATGGAAAGATGGTACCTTGTGGAATATTAAGCTTTTATTGCATTCCCAGACAGTGCAACTAAATCAGGCCTTTAAACTTACATTGAATGAAAACTACGAAAATTCAAAATGGTAATCCAAGCTGCTTTGATTTTGAAAGTGGGTCAAGGATGATTATGCCAACACAACAACAATGCGTGTCCCTGTCCCAAACATAGATATCGTAATCTCGGATCTTATGGCGAACCTTATGGGTTTTTAAGTGAATATCCATGGTCAGTTAATCATTATTTTATTATCGTGGGGTGTCAACGACCTCTCCGAATCACTTTTAAACCCATCATGGTTGTTGGCGACAACTGGAGGTGTTCGATCATCGTCAGCGTACAAGTTAAGTCGGAGCATTTGCGCGTTGTTTGGAAGATACATTTTAGTCACACATACGTTGTTCGATATTTATTCTTGAAAAGGCAAGGTCTTATTACTTTCTAGGGACACTCGTGTCAGGACAAAAACTTGCTCGAAAAGGTTCGCGTCACCAGAATCTCACCCTGACATAACCAGTGATTTTCAATATACTCCGCCTCTAGATAACCACGATCTAAGACAGTTTCTGAATATTCATTTTAAGTCAAGTCATCACAGATATTACGCCATTCGATATCATTCCGCATGCTCAACTGATATTGAAATGTGTCGGCGACACCAGGCACCAACTGTAACAATGGCGTCACTGGAGTAGAAAAAGGGATTCCCTATTTCAAGGACAAACACATGTTTTACAAACATATACAGTCAACATACAACAAACAACATACAAACTACATACATTACTATGTTCCATTCATTGATTTGATAAATAATAACATGTTTGAGGCAAACAGAGGCATCTATGATATCAAATTCATGTGCTGAATACAAGGTGTACTATTTCATTAACATCAGTGCATCAAACCATGCCTCCCAGCTGTTTCATGATTTTTCCAACCATGTAATCAATACGCAAACAAACTTGGAATTGCGCCGCTCAATGAATGGAAAACACTTGGTGAGTATTGTTTGATAAAGCTGCCGTTTTTACCATTGCTGTTTTTCTACATCAAACCGGTGTAGAAGTTTAAAATGTCATTGAATATAATATCTGGGTAACAAATATTCTAAAATGCGCCTTAATCTCTGAGCTATTGACAGCCATGGCCTCTTTGGAACCATATTACCACAATCCGTCACAATAGGCCGGGCCCTTTTTTCGGGGGGACATTTTCTACTTCAACATCGGATCGATATATCTCAGATGAGATTTAAGGGGAAGAAGGGCAAACATCTCTATCACAATGCGAATCTCTGTCAACCGTCATCGCGAAATTTAATCGTCAATCACTTGACTGACTCGTTCGGTTACTTTAGTCAGCGTTGAAGTGCGATAATGCAAATGGTGTTTTTATCTGCTTTTCCCCTCCGGTTTGGCTTCAACCGTCTACGTGGATCAGTCTTCTTATACTTTCCACCGACTGATGACGAATGCCCAGGGTTTCTCTCAACAGTATTAGTAAAGAAAGTTCGTTACAAACTTGTCCTTTTACCAAACCGTCCATTGTCCCTGAACCCTGATAACAAAATGATAGCCATTTTTACCATCTTACAATGCTCGGCAAGAGAAAGAAGAAAAACCATTTTGCCAGGATGCTAGTGGTACGGCCGGAAATAGCGGAAGTTTAATTTGCGGCGGGCGGATGTTAAGCCCCGTTCCCAGTCATTAATAGTGGTATAACCAAATGAAGCCAATGACCCCCGTGCCGAGTATGTCGATTGTTACCAGTTTAACGAATGGCAGAAAGTCGCCCAAATGTATCTAGTTAAGCCGCGACATTAGGGATGCGTGTGGTGGTTGGTATTGGTAAGCCCGCAACTCTGCCTGTCATAGATTAAGAGAAGTTTGGCCTCTCCCTGATGATTGCTCATGGTGACCTTGAATGTTTTTTAACTAAACTGCTAAATGACATCATAATCTTCGGCAGGCAGAGTGTTTTCTGTGGAGACAAGTGTATAAAACCTCAAATGCGCTGTGATGTGCAAGGTGCTTTACGATGGGAACAGAGGATTATGAGCTTTACCAGTGACGGTAGTGATCTCTTTAAACCCTAATACCATAATCCGTCATATTACAATAGTGCCGGACACCTTTCCCATAGGGACATTTTCTACTTCTACACCGGATCTAGAACACAATATACGCATCCTGTTCTGAACTGAGGCACAGGAAACTACAGCCTACACTATTGTGTTCAAGGCTTACGCGAGAGCATGTCCCCTGATTCAATCTGAAGTCCCGAGCATTGATCGTTGCGTACACGTACCATCTGTGCCAATGTTAATCATTATTTGATTAACAAACTCATCATTGTTTTCCTCGGTGTATGCCAACATTTGTACGATTTGTCCACGGTTCGTTAATGCTATCTATATCATATTTTATGCCCACCTTGATGGTGCATAGGACAAAAAACCGTTTAATGTTTTTCAAAAGCTCAGACTCCGAGTGTTCTTCACTGTGTATTGATTACATTTACATGTACACTGCTGATATATCAATGTGAAGTCAGTTCCTGCCCTTATCATGGCTACACATCTGCCCAGGCCTATAATCATAGCAATGACAGGCCTTGCAGGGTCGGGCCAGCTGTTGAAACGAACCAAACAATCTCTGGCAATAGCGCTGGCTGATGAAATGAATGCAAATTAAAGGTCGTCATACACCGTATCAGGCGTGTTTCCATAACGCGATGCACGTTGTGCACGATGTAATAGTAGCGAGTTTCCGCATCGCTTACGATTACGATAACGATTACGATTTGTGTTTGACGTCATCGATTTTTGGTGCCACGTCATCCCCAGCGAAATCGTCGATGGTACTTTCGTCTCGTTCTTACGAGGATTCTGGCTGATCTTCGTAAGTCGAAAAATGATTACATGGATTAGCGAAAAGCCTATTTTCCACGCTACATATCAAATTCAAGGTGAAATATTCATTGAAGAATACTTCAGAACATATCTGTCAAACATAGGAACTGCATTTAATGTGATAGACGGCGATTTTGATCATGTTTTAGCGCCGAGAAAAGTGCACCCAGAGCATGAGAGCAGAGTACAGGGCCTATACTACAGTATACCAAGTCGTTGGTGTGAATGCGGAAACAAAATTTCTGGTTCATGCCGGTTTTGAGAGTATTACGATTACGACTTTGAAATCGTAATCGTAATCGTAATCGTAAGCGATGCGGAAACACGCTAATGTCTAACGAACCGAAACCGAACCTGTATATACCAAATTGATAGAGCAAAAGTGGGCAAGAAGGGCCGAAGATGAGATTTTAAGATATTTGTCGTTTTTTTTACTGGGGTGATTTAGACCTTTATTTTTCAGCATACATGTGCATAGAATCATAACAACTAAGCGCGCAAAACTTTGATCAAACTGATATCTGATTATAAGTATTGATTTTGGATAATTGTACACGGATGTAAGGTCCGTGATTGAGGAGAGATATTCGGTCGGCTTGTTTTGTATAAGATTACGTAGGACGTCCCATTTACATCCTGGAATGATAATCCCTTTATATCTCCCTTTATTTTTTAACTTTCGAAAATACATACATTATAATATCGATCGGCACACATCCCTTTGATGTAACAAAACACACTGCCAAGGAGAAGTCATCAGAAAGTATGAAAACAAAATCAAAGTTTGAAAATAACGGTCCTATTGTTGAAAATGTGCATACATGTACATGTTCAGTTAATGCATCCCGATATTGATACACTGCGTTGCCTACACGGACAGTATACTGAGGAATATCGGCACAGCACTCATAGAAACAAATGTTTTAAAAACCTTCGAAGGAAAACTTTCACCGATGAGAGATAGGTTTTAAGCGAGAAAAAAACCCTAAGTGATTTTTTCAGAACCAGTATCCTGCGTAATTCTTCAAGCAGAGCCTACTTCTTATAAAAGTCAATAACTCTCGCCATGCTTGACACACATCCATCCACTACATTCCTCCTCAACGATACAGTAGACTTCTGTCAATTTAACCAATAAACTACATGCTTTGATGCTTGCTACATGAAAGTCGTGATAATACATTCGGCTTTATAATGTAATGGACGTCAATATGCCTTCAAGCTGTACGACATTTACGCCTTGGTGTAGCGAGGGGGTTTGGCGGTGTGCGGTTTCAGACGGTAGTTCAGGGCCAGCAGACAGCCTTTGTTGTTTAAATATTGATGATATTGAATTATAAGTAAGGGGAAGCTACTTGTATTATGAAAGCATATGATAGTCTGAAGTCATCCTGAGATACAGGTTTTTGATACTCCTACCTCGTTTTAAATATCGAGAGGCGGAGTATATTGAAAATCACTGGTTATGTCAGGATGGTATGAAGTTGAAAGATGCATGGTGTTGAAGGATTAGGGCAGAGATCAGAGGTTGAGAAATCTCACAACGCCCCAGGGCGCCTAGAAGTAGCTTACAAATTTCAGGTATAGGCATACTAGTACATTTCGTTCTTATGCACTGTGTATTGCAATTTAATTGATTTTTCAATAAGTCAAGGTCCTGCTGGAAGCCATTTTAATTGAAAAATCAACTTACAAGTATTTCTCATTCCCGATTCTCAAGTAAATTACTTTATTCCTGGTTCTCAATGTAAGGACTAAGTCAGCAATTCATTAGTAAGGGCTATAAAGGCAGTTATCAGGGGCAAAAGACTATGATAACCCCAGCCACAACCGTCGTCCAAAATAAGTATACCGGTTATCGGGAATAATAAATAAATATCAGCATAAAAAAAAACAAACAAATATATATAGCTCTTACATAAACGTTTCACATCTAATCCTTCGGCTGAATCTGGGGGTAGTTGATTCCAACCTGTATTCTGTTGTTTTTTATGGCACTTAAAGTCCCGAACCCTTCCAGCCCAGTCCGTTCCGTCAATTCGATTAGGCCCACTGCGGTTCATAGCACCGGAGGCGTGATTTATTGAATGCAGGTGATGTAATCCAATGATGCAAAACTTAGCGTCCAGCGTCCAAATTCTGCATCCATCCAAGTTTTACCAACTACCCTCCAAATGGGACAAACCGGTCATAGCCGCATCGAATTGCTTTCTATTTATAGCAGAGAAAGTGGCGTTGAGTAGACAGCTAGACAGCTTGTCAAACAAACCTGATGATTCTTGTCTCAAGATAACCGCGAACAAGTCAGTCAGCATCCGACAGCAGAGACCATGATAGAAATCATCAACCCACACGAGGCCAACTCATTGCATTTTGTTCACCGGATCCCCTCTTAAGGGTATAACATAGGCACAACCACTTCGGCTGGAACCACGCTCTCCAGAGAACAAGCCTCCCAGGTTTTAAATTAAATGGGGCATTCACTGCATTTCTGCAGTTTTAGTTGCTTTCGGATTTCAAGTTCTAGCCAAAATCGTGGTACCTATGGTCAACCCTTAAAAAAATAAGCACCAAATTTTTTTTTTTTTTTTTTTGAAGATTGTCAATCATCTGATGATGGTTGTTGTTGATAAATTTGCATAATCTGTGCTGGCGATTTAGCACCGTTACAGCTCATCATCTTCTTCAGCGTTCGTTCTGCAGAGAGCCTATTCCTCCTCCAAGGCAGGATGAGCGTTTTTGTGTGACACTACGGTTGGACGCCAATTGGGTTTATTGCCTAGTGACTCCGTCTTCGACCAGAGGTAGAGTCCACGCAAGCTGCGACAACAGCTCAGAAAACCTAATCCACCAATCCTTCATCATCCGCGATCAACATTCACACGTAATAAATGCTGTGCCGAGTCTGCAGCATCATCTTTTAAAAACTGTAATTAACGGCGTGTTTAATTAATCCTTCCAGTTAAGATTGCCAATTCTGAGGATAGGAAATAAACCAGCGTATTATGCACGTTTGAAATTGAGATTTTAAAGGCGCGGTTCGCCCTGCACATTGTTGACGTACAACAGTAATTAGCCAAGACTGTCAAAGATATTTTTGACTGACTGTGACGTTTCCTCGAAAAGCTGACAGCCACTGCAAATCTTACGTAATCAGAGTGACTTCTTTTCCACGTGACATTTCGTTCTATAAATAGTCAAGCTGTCCCTAGCTGATGTCAATTAGCACTGTGAGCTGTCAAGCCACGTGACAGCTCTGCTGGGGGTCATGGTCTCACGTCATGTGGGTGCCGTCACTTCGACGATAACACGATGACAGAATATCTGTTGTTAGTCTGCGAAGGTGGCGGGTATCTTTGATAGTGTGCATACGAAGCCATGTGGACTTTTAAACGTACAATTGGGGCGATGCACCCTATTAAACAATAACATAAACAAAACCCATTATTCAAAAAAAACATAACAATGTCCTTTATTTCTATTGAGCACTTAGTATCCACGGGATGAGTTGAAATCGACAAACTGAAAATCCAGGGTAGGATTTTTGGAATTAAAATATGTGTTTAGTATTGAACAAAACATCTGCAGGGACGTATGCATCAGTTGTGTAAAATACCTTATGGAGTCACAATAAGCAGATGATACCATCATTCATCACGTAGAGCAACTATGTAATACGTTGACTCGTGCTGAAATGCATTTTCAGATTCAGTAGATAAAAGACAGTAGTTTTCACTATATGATGGCTCATACGCAGTAATATACGAATTCAGATCGAAGGGTTATCCTTCAGTATACATGTCCTTCTCTTGTTTCAGTAGTAAATATTTTTCTAAAGTGTTTTTCAGTTTTGTTTCAAGTCTTCAATAATTTGGAGTAGAAAAACGAATTATTCGTTATTTTTCGTAGGCACACAACTCCTGGCTGTTTGTTTGGGGTGGAAATCTTAACGCTAAGACTACTTGATCAGATTAGCCTTTTGGTGAAAACACCAATTTGTTTAAGTCCAGTTTCGATGAATATCTGGTTAACACTGAAATTTACATTTCATATCAGTCTTCACTCGGAAGTTTCTTGCCCGCTCCACTTACCGAGGCGAAAGACACTGCTTTGTGGCCGGTGGCCTCCGTACTGCCAAAAACGATCAATTAATCGTCTTCGCCACTGCTGAGACAACGCAATCTAAAGCACATTTGGCCTCCTCGGCAAGAACACTCATTTGTCACAGTCCAATTTCGATGAATATCTAGGCGCACTGTCATCTAATCTAGGACGAGTGTATCTCAGCAGCTCATCCAGGCCGCCCCTAGTCAATTATGCATATATCATATTAGCTGACGAACATCTAAGTGTCATGCTATAAATTTTTTTCGGTATTTTAAAATAGCTTTAACATATACGACTACCTGTAATTTTATAGTGCTGTATCAGAATAAATTTGCGCGGGGTCGTGATGAGGATTGTAGTAAAAAATTCCAGCTGGATGCCTCCCGTGCATGTACACCAATTCCAATAAAACAGCATTTAACGCTCCTGGGTTTAATGGTACAAACCCATTGCTGTTCCTTTTTCGGCTAATGACGCTTTTCTTATATTTTAGTGAGAGTTCATGCGATAACTAAAACGTCAAAGGAGATACTCAATAGCTCCTGACCAGTATAACTCTATTTATCCATGTCTGTCCTCTTCCGGTACGGCCGTGTATACCTATCTCCAACTTGTGATCTTTTGTCTATCATCGAGGTATGAAGTCTGGATCTTCCAGCTGGATATTGGTACCTCACAGCACAACTGTTCAACGTACGGTCCTTGGGATCTTCCTTCCACAGTTTATCACAGCTTACGATTTCCTTCTTGTCTTTTCAGGTGAAGACTAAGCTTCCAGCTGGATACCTCACAGCGCCAATACAACTACATTCAACGCTGCCTGTATGCCTACGTGAGCCAGTTCCGGAGGCCACCACCGCAGGCCGCTCAGCAGACCATGAGTTACATGCGTGGACCCGGGGAGACAGGGAACAAGGCCGTCAAATATACCCCCTGCAACAAGGGGGACCAGACGGACGAGGATGAATTGGATGAAATCGCAGTCGTGGGGGCGAGCGATGAGCCGCAGCAATCACAGGAGCAGGAGGCGACAGGGGAGCCGCAGGCCGAGTCAGAGGATCAGGAGGAGCCCACAGTTAATGGGCCTCGGACTCTGCCCGGTGGAGGGTACATGGCGCCCTCAGATCGGACCCGGCTCATTGAAGGAGATGGGCGGACTGGGTCCTCCGGTACCATCTCCGTGGCCACGTCGCACCGGGTCAGCGAAGGTGGCAGGAAAACGGAGTCCCGCCACAGCTTAATGGACTTAGTCAGCCATAGAATCGAGAGGTTGGGGCAGAGGAAATCACACTGCTACACTAGGGATGATATAGCATTTTTGAACAAGGCTAGAGCGAACGAATACATGACTCAAAGGGAAATACGAAAAATGCGGCGGAAAGAAATAGATGAAAAATTTGGCAAGAAATATAAAATGCGGGAAAAAATTGAACTGGCTGAGAAGAAGATTGATACTGGGCCGCTCCCGGCTGACAAGGACGGGTGTCGTTGGACCTTCGTATTTGACCCATCAGGGCGACTGGCGTACTGGTGGTCATTCGTTGTCAGTATTGCGTTCGTTTACAACTTTTGGGTGATTGTGTACAGGTTTGCATTCGCTGAAATCAACAAGGATAACATCATTATCTGGTTCCCCTTAGACTACACCGCAGACCTCGTGTATATATTAGACATCTTATTTCACTTTAGGACTGGATTCTTAGATGAGGGAGTCTTACAAACAGATAGTACGAAATTGAGAATACACTACATGAACACCACGGTATTCTATGTCGACTGTCTGTGCCTCCTCCCTTTAGATTTTCTATACCTCTCAATAGGGTTTAAATCTATGCTAAGGTGTTTTCGCCTAGTCAAAATATACCGCTACTGGGCGTGGTTAGACCGCACGGAACGGCACACAAATTACCCCAACTTCATAAGGACCACTACCCTACTTCACTACCTTTTCGCGATATTTCACTGGAATGCTTGTTTACACTACATCGTAGCGGATTCGATCCTAAAATCTGATCTGTGGCAATATAACTTGGATAAGGATAAAGATGTGTTGTATTTCAACTACTTGAAGGGCCTTTACTGGAGTACGTGCGCCCTGACTACCGTAGGCGACCTGCCCAGGCCCGAGACGCCCGGGGAGTTCGGCTTCTATGTTATACAGATCGTGTTCGGATTACTCTTGTTTGCGTCTGTTTTAGGACACGTGGCAAACATCGTGGCGAGCATTAGTACGGCGAGAAAAGACTTCCAAGGTAGGACTGGTTTTTTTTAAAGATGATCGCGATCCACAGCTTTTTCTGAGACTAATTCTGTGTGTCGAACGAATCAAAACGTTGATCCGTCCACGCCAACGTATTCGTAGACGTTGTGAATCACAGCCTTGCTATTTGTGTAATTCCTGCAAACAAATCATCGCAATTTTGTATAATGGACTAATGTTCAACGAGTGAGAAACGATTCTTTCACGATCCCATTACCATAATGAGAGGCAAGGAAAGTTATGGCATTGCTCGTTTTTTTCTCTGTGTTGTAGCTTCCTATGATCATCGTCTCTGGCCTTTTTATTTGTGCGCACACCCACATATTCCGCGACCCTGTTAAATGCTGTCACCGCCCTATCTCTTGCTCCCAGTATCTCAGGCAAGAAACGTAACCAAAATGACAAGTAAAAAAGCTGCACTCGGTGGTGGCTTCCTCGATGGTAGCTTCCATTCAGCTGACGCCGCCGCTCTACGCCGCACTACCAACGTAATCCTTGAGCCTGACGACCATCGCGCGGCCCACAAGGTTTGTAATGCAATCCGCTAACATCTATCAGCTCCCGCGATGATTATACTTTATATTATTATGGTGAATACCTCAGCAAAATAGAAGCCATCAACATCCACCACTTCTCCAATCGAACCTATCAGCCTGATATTGGTTTCGATCAGCGGATCGATACAAGAATCGTAGTCTGATATCGTAGACAGGTCGTGGGGAGAAATAGTTATCGCTCGAGAGGCAGAGGTAATGGGAGATCTATAGAATCGAATCGTTTTGATTCAGACTGCGGGGCTATCCGTGTTGTAATGCCTTGCTAAAGAAATGGCGGGCCAAGGCTGAAAAAGCAGTCTGGTAGATATGGCGAGGGCATACATGGTTTTGGGGCATTACCGTCATAGGTCTAGATCTTTGGGAAAAATGCGCCATCGCTCGAGACTCCGAGGTGTTGGCAGATCTATAGAATCGAATCATTTTGATTCAATCTGCTGGGGCTATCCGTATATTGTAATGCGTTGCTAAAGAAATGGCGGACCAAGGTTGAAAGAGTAGTCGGCTGGATATGGTGAGGGGCATTCACAGAAAGGTTTGGGAGCATTGCGGTCAGAGGGACAGGTCTATATCTTTGGGGGAAATGCGCCATCGCTCGAGAGTCCGAGGTATCGGCTGATAGATGAATCGAGTGAATACGAATCGAGTCTGCGTCACGTTTGGCTGGGAAGTTAATGAAGAAAATACCTGTTGGGAGGGGAAGGGGCGATATGTGGGGGATTACGACCCCGGGTTACGACAGTGGTTACAACAGAAAAACGCGACAACCGTATACATGGAGTAAACACGAAACTTGAGGACATACGGTACGTCCGATCACGGAAAACGTTGAAAGTTTACATTTTGCGGAGGCTGAGGCCGGGGGCCCTGGAGAAGTGACATGCACACTTTCACGATTTGATAATACATGAAAAATGTATTATGCGGCGATTGTCATCAGAGGAAGGTCTAGGGGAGACGTGTGAGGATTGAAATGTTCTGTTGAGTCGGTTGCTGAGTGAGAATTTTCGTCCAATGGTGATTCTCCGAAAACAGCGTTCAATATGCATGTAACGTTAGTGAAACAAACACACGTTTCCCCCTGTGGCATACACCACTCTTGGCACATGAAAAAACACTATCTGGAGTGTCTGAACTCAGATTTATAGACCCATTGGGTCGTAAGTCTACTGGAAACATGGAAACGACTCTTTGAGCTTCTAGTTGACTGCCTTCGCATTCACAACACAACCAACAGCCGCTGGATATGTCACTCGCGAGGCAAGGAGGCGGTTATTTTATACATTTATGCGCGGCACAAGACTTGTTGCTCTTGGAGACGGTATGGCGCTGAGTTTGGATGTCTTCTGCTCTGGGCCAGCTAGGTGATGATGGCGATGACTTGAGTTCTTGATCAGGTATTAAAATATTTAATCCAAGGGGCTGTTTCTTCCGTATAATATACTCTCATGGCTGATGCGGAAGACTTTTTGAAATGTTCGTCCATCATGCTTCTTCATGTCACGATTGTCCAATCAGAGGTCATCATTTTGCCGAAGCAACGCATTGTTGTCAAATCAGAAGCCCCGAATCCACCTTCACAGACTGCCATGAGTTGACGCGTAAATATCTCAATCTACCTCAGCGATGTGGTGGTAGTCCAATCGTGTAATATACAATACAATAATTACAGTATATTTGCTCAAGCCTTACACGACTAAACGCTATATAGTGAAGCTAAAGCGATTATGACCCGAGCCCCTTGGCAACAGCCGAGAATTTCTCATCTTCTGTTCGATGTCTCGCGAGGACTTTATCGTTGATTTACAGAATTGTTTACTCGACATTGTTAATTTCATCGGTGTTTCTATTCTCCTTTCACGTTGCTCTTGGAGATGGCATCGTGCAGAGTGGGCTGAAACTTCTGCCTCGAGCTAGCGAAGGCGGCGAATGGCAAGCTTGCCAGACTCTAGGCAATATCTTCGTCATATAAAAGGTCGTCGCACAAGACGTCTGGCGGCCTGGTACTTTCGGGCTTGGAGATGCATCTGCGTTTTTCATTTTCCTTTCACGTTGCTCTTCGAGATGGCATCGTGCAAGTGGGCTAAAACTTCTGCCTCGAGCTAGCGAAGGCGGCGAATGGCATTGCCAGATTAAGTAGGCAGTGTCTTCGTCGCGCAAGACTTCTAGCGGCCTGGTACGTTTGGGCTTGATGAAACATCGGAGTTTTCCATTCTCCTTTCGCACCAAGTTGCAATGTCTGCTTCTGGACGAGAGGCGGTGGGTGACTTTGTTTCTAGACCTCATAAGCAGTGTCGTCTGCAGAGAATGCTCTAGCGCGAAAAAAAATTGACCTTTTTGTTGGTTTGAACATGATGAAACACCTGCTCCTGCCGAGCCGGAATAGCCTGATAAAGGCGGTGAATAACTTGGTTGACAGACAATAGACAGTCCCGTGTCTTCGATGTCTGGCTGTTCTTTAGGCGTCATGTCATCAGTGTTTTTGAAATGTCATCCTTTCGCGTTTCTAGAGCGCAAAAGAAACAACAGACATCTCATGCACGAGAACATGCCCCGCGGAAAGAAAGTGATCTGTCGCGTTTCCATCGGGGTAAAATAATTTTTTGTTGAGATTGAATCTCGCGCTTTTCTGGTTCATCCGGGTACTTGCTCACTGCTTAGGTTGTAACCTACAGTCGATTATTTAAACATTCGCCTTTCTAGAATGAAAATGAAAATGAAATGGTCTTATTGAAAATCAATCGTCTGACATTGTTTAAAGTGCGCGTGGGAATTACAATGGAAAGAGTGGGAATGTCAACACTCGATAATTTCATATTCCATAAAATTCAATATAAGGTCGAATCGACACAGAAATAGCGTGTGTGGTGCGTGGTAATGCATCGAAGATCTACTTTACCATGTTGTACTATCAAAGTCAAAGGGCTCTTTAGAACACATGTTGTTTGTTAAATTAGACCTGATCACACACATATTCATATGTAAATTATAGTCCTGATGTATGGAGATGGCCCCAAACTAGTTAATGGCCCAAGTGTGGAAAAACATATCGGCACTCGTTGGTTGAGCAGACCGTGCTTTGTCATCGCTCTTCCATCCATGCCGTCGACATGGCAGCAGAAGAAGGGCCTAACACATGTGAATTTAAGTATCGTAAATTCAATGAATTATCATTATTCGATTATTGTAGACATTTTTTCGAGCTTCGAAAGGCCGCATTGGCTGTCGTAGAGATTCAAAGCACAGCAGCGGAAAAGGTTCAAAGCGTACTTGGTTCTTGCTGCATGTACGTTCGCCTTCCTTTCATCTGTAACATCTAAACTATATAAAAAGCCCAAAAAGCCAAATATATTGAAATCGGGTGTATCATAGATTACACCATGTTACAACAGCCTTTGTTAAAAAATTAGGCCGAATTTGATGGTAAAATACGTTGTAATGGGACTCAGTGTCGGTTTCTTTGCTAATGAGGATATATCACGTCGACTGGGAAACAGGTGCCGCTAGTTGTAAGCTGAAGACAGTATTTACTGAAGCGAATGTGTAAGCGGCTTGTTGTAGGAGAAGGGCTAAAGCTACAGCGTGCGAAGACCCCCAACCAAGTCACGTCGCTCAATCAATGAAGACTCCATCCCGGAATCGCCATTCTTTACCAACATGCCATAAACTTCAATTAACTTGACTGGCAGAGTACATTCTTGGGTTGTATTTGCTCAATATCCAATGGCAACTGTTCTTGTTGATTCTTGAGAACTACTTGCACTCGCTGTGTTGACACTGACTGCGGGCCATCATGAGTTTTAACGCTGTAATCCTAGTTTTATTGCTGGAATCGTAGGGCGACGGAATTAAGAAATTGTCGTGATGGTGTGGTGGGTGTAAATATCTTCGGGCGGTTTGTCAATGTATGAGTTTAAGAAGAGGATTAAACGGGTTTGATAGGAAATGGGAATCGGAGCACCAAAAGTTCTCAATCAAGGAAGAAGTGGAAACATTTGGCATTTGGCAACACGGATTATCTTATCCGCTTTGGCGCGATTACAACGTACTCTTAGTCCAGAAAGTCTACTCGAATCCCAATAACTCTTCTTCATCCCTCCCCAATCCTCAGTCAACCAGAATCCCACAAGCGTGTAATTGTCCTTGGCATTATAAAGTACACCAGACAGCTCCCGAATCCGGGTTATCTGTACTTGACCTTTTGTTGTGATGACACCAGGCAAGTGAAGCCAAAGCGCTGGACGGAATGATACTGTGTCTGTGGGTCTTCATCGTCACCCTCCACAGTGCAGCAGAATCCCACAGGCGTATATAATTGTCCGTGACATATAGTACCCTAGACAACTCTGACCGTATCGGGGTTATCTGTCCTCTTGCTTGACCTCTGTTGAGATAGCAGGGGGTCGTGACTCTGAGTGACCGGTCGGGATAATGATGTCTCTCACATGATAAGGCTCAATATGGTGATTGGAATGGCTGATGAGTGTACAATATGTGGTGTTGACAGAGTCATCAATCTGGCGGCTACTCTATTATAATGACGCATCGCTGTGAATATAGTTAGTTGCAATGTGGAGTGGTTAAGCAATGCACCCGAAGGTCTTGGGTGCAGCTTCGCCAATTATGACTTCAGGATCTTTGTAATGCCACTGCGTCTCAAAAGAAAAGAAGGAACTTGTTCTAACGATAGGAAAAATCGTAGCTCGAAGAGTACCTCTGGCAAATTGTGAGGCACTAGGCAGCATCAATCTCTCCTCTTTATGAGCAGGGACTGTGTGACCACGGCCAATGGCGTGCGTTGTAAACACTCGTTGTTATCGTCGCCCGGGGTAAACTAAGATAATATTGGTATGAAAATTGGCAAGAGCATTTCACGTGATTAAAGTCGATTCGTAATCTATCTAATCTTGAAAGACCTGAACCAAAATAACTGGTACATTATCTTTTTCATTCAATGAAATATGTGCATTAAGCTGGTATGGATTCATATCAAAACCCACACGTAAATGGCGTCTTAGACTTCCATATGGCAGAACGACATCATGAAGCTGACCTGGATTCTGCGCATCACGCGGCATCACACATCTCCCATTGCAAGAAGAGTTTTTACATGATTATTGTATGGTAACAATGACAATTCATGGTCCTTGTCATCACATGATCGAATATAATTATCACCTCTAGCCTTGTGTAATATAGTTTTCTGTTCGCTTGTGGCAAATCCCTGGAATGGTATTTTCGGTAATACCATGAATACGTGGATAAAATTCAGCATTGATTTCAATGCGAATACTATTGATGCATTCGGTTATCAAAACATTGCGCTATATTTGGATTCAAATCGATAATTGGAATTATCTGAGTTCAAAAATAGGCTGAGTTTGTTTATTTTCGGTATATAATTGGCAATTCTGCTTGAGGTGATAAGGTGGATAAGTTTAATTTTCCGATTTTGCATCTGAAAGCAAATATACACAGTATCGCTCGTAAAAATATCACCCGCCTCATTCAACTTGAGCATCCAGGGTCAAATAATATTTTTGTTTATCACACGAAACCATGAATTGTTTAGATCAATTTAGATTTCAAATAGCAGAACTCACACAACAGGTGCGACTCTGATGGTTATGTGTATTCACAAATAGAAATTGTTAACAAGAGTCATCTGGTATCCTTGAATATCAAAACTGAAGCGGCAAACGCATGGCGGCATCATGCACTGCCCAACCAGCACCATGGGAGAATCCTAAAATGTGGAATGCGGAAATGATGGTTAACTGACATGGGGAGTTGCCTTGGTCCGACGGTGAACCATTCCTCATCAGCCGTGGCGGCATCCGAAGACAAATAATGGTCTCCAGAGAGAAGCAGAGGTGCTGTGCGAGTTTGGGATCGTGGCCGTACAGATTCTGGCTGATTTACATAGGGATATCTATGTTCCCCGCGATCCATGGTAACAGTTTCATGGTAACAGTTCCATGGTTGTATGTAAATTGATTGGGGTCTGATCTGTCGCTCATTGGTTGATTAATTCTGGTATTTTCACGCACCTGTATTATGACAGAGTGCAATCGCACCTTTAATGACAAGGTACAATCATGGTGGTCTGTGTTGGCAGAGTGAACATCCTCCAATCTGCTCGGAGAATGAAAACATCTTTGATAGTAAATTACAGTCTCTGCTTTTCTATGTATAGAATGGTTAGAGAGCAATGCGAATGCATCACATGTGAGCTTACCACAAAAGGAAAAGATTGTTGATGACTATTATAGTTCCAGCTTTTCTTAACTTCAAAAGGTACTCGTTGCTTCAATGACGTCGAACATAGCATTTGCAATTACCGGAGTCACTAATCCTGGCGGCGTTCTTTAGGGACTTGGCTATAATTCAATCTACAACTGCTCATCCCCTTCAATTAGGAGCCTGGCTTATCTCTTCTATCATAGACGCGTAATCAACGCTGTGTTGGGAAAGAGCAGGGAGATTTACGAAGGGAGGTAAACAAAATACTGGCAACCAAGGCAGTGCTTTACCAGGAAAGGCAAGCTCGGCAAACTGGTAGGCCTGCCGGATTCCCGGTAATCCGTGGAATTGCGTCTCCAGTGTAATCAACGCTGAGTTGTCAACGCTGAGTTTGGAAAGAGCAGGGAGATTTACGAAGGGAGGTAAACAAAATACTGGCAACCAAGGCAGTGCTTTACCAGAAAAGGCAAGCTCGGCAAACTGGTAGGCCTGCCGGATTCCCGGTAATCCGGGGAATTGCGTCTCAAGTGTGTTTACGGGTTTGGATGGCGTACTCCTACAAAATCACATGCTGAATTCTTTTAAAGTGCATGTTACTGCATATAAAACACCCCTTGCATATAAAATGTTGTTAAAACATCCGATATGTCTTTAAAATAAACATTGCATCAGGCAATAGTAAACACTAGACATCGATGATATGAAAGCTCAAGGCTTAACAAACCAATAAAAATGAGTGGGCGGCCTTTTACTTCAATGTTTGTCCTCATTCTCCTGCTTCATTAGTAAACTATTTTTCCAAAAGTGTAGGACGTTTTTCCAATAGCATTCCGCGAAGTTACTATTTATAGCTCACAAGGTCATTTGCATAAGATATTGATGACGTTTTAGTCACGTGACAGTCGGACATCGACACTTATTTCTACGCATTTGAGCTTATTTCAAAGTCAATTATCTTTGACCCTGCATTGTTTTTAGCATGAATGATACCATAGAGTCAGAGAGAGAAATATTCAGAACAATTATGTAGTATTTCCAACACTCGGACATGTGCCAGATTGAATCTAACTGCCCTAGTTAGAAAGCCTGAAGCCATTACGAAACTGCATGTTTGTCCGACATTGCCTGTAATTCAGCGATGGGGAAATAGAGGGCAGCAGCTGCAGTGACGTCATCTTCGCGGAATGCTATTGTTGGCAAAAGCGTCATTCGTTATTTTTAACATGCTCAAGTCCTTTCGCGAAAAACATTTCGTCACCCGGCTGTAACTTTCCGCCACACAGCGCACGCTAGAATTCTGTCAACAACATGACAAAAAGCTAACGGTGAAACCAGCAAGGGCGTTTCGGTTATCTTCATCCGACTCTTAGTAAAAATTGCGAAAACTTGGCTTTATATACCTAGCTATTTTAGTTTTTCTACCTTACACGATCCCCTTTAGCGACAATCAAATCATCACCAAATCGAATGACAAACGCCAACATAAATGTTGATAAGCGCGATGCTAAATCTCTTTTCTCCTTTCACAATTGTTGCGCACACTGTCAACAACATGGACATAATCGTAAATCCAGCAATGTCGTCCCGGTCGTCATTCGCTTCTTTATTTCGTACTCAGCTATTCTGGTATATCTACACATACCATTTAACAATCAAATTAACGCAACATCAAATGACAAACGCCAAGATAAATGTCGCCAAGTGCGATGCTAAATATCTTTTTATGTTTACGCAAATGTTGTTGCACAGTGTGAGATAGAATCTGGATAACAACATGGCCTCGGGAGAGCCGATGCTAAAAATTATCATCGTCTTCGGCCGGGTCTTGGTATGACGGATGGGCTACCTACCGGGATTACAGAACGCTCGGTGGTCCCAGTGGGCCCATATAGGAGGCACGTTCTTGACACATAGCATCAGGTTTATCAATGGATACCGCCTCTAATATATTGCTGAACGTGATCATATCAAACATGTGGTAGAACCAGTGATCATAATGTCATATCTAAGTATGACAGAACGGCATGAACATTGCATACAGGAACATGTGCATGATATACACATATAAAATAGTCATTGAGGGGAAATGGACGTAATGGACGTCTCAATCCAAGTCAAGTTAGTCAGATAATCTTGTACATCACTTGTATATACTGTACATAAACTCTGTCCAACCCGAAACGAAACCATCAAGCATCCTCTCGACCACCTGCCTCCATAGATTTCCCTGTGCTGCCAATAACACGTTCAGCAGCATAGCAAAACCCTTGCGGCGTTTCTGGCATTGAAAAATACAACGAATAGGACCACATACCCACACGCTAAATGCCGTCTGTACATTAGCTTGCCAGTCGATACTGATGGACCAACCAACCTCGACAAAAACCTCGGCGGCAGACTTCGTATTGCAATGGCCGCCTGCATCAAAAGCTCGAAAACTGAGACAAGACCACTAATGAATATTCATAGGTTGGAGGGTCGAGGCCTATCTATTAGACGAGTGCATGTTTTTTACTCTCAAGTACATATTTGGAGAGGTATTGAAAAAATATTTGCTGTGGCAAGTCTACAGATATAAATTAATTGTTTGGTAAAAAAAATAATTTTGAATTTCGACAACCTGGCCATAGGGGGGTGGTTCAAATTTGGAGTGAAAATGGCCGAAATGGGTGAAAATGTCCACTTGTGTCAAACTTGTCAATTTTAAAAAAAATTTCCGTGGTCAATCACCAATTTAAATCGCACCAGTTACTCGCAAGACTAACCCGTATATCATATCCGAATTTCAGTTTCACTACTTGACGCATTCTTTGATGCGTCGCGGTCAAACATTGACAATTTAACTGCTAAAAGGCTTAAAAAATCAATTGTGGTCTTGTCTCAACTTGTATTTCTATGAGTCTTGTGCTTAACGATGACAAGAAAAAAGCATTTAGAAAAAACGCGTCACTACCAACTCCAAGATATCACAGGCACCTTATTTTCTGTCAGTGGCATATCACACTTACTTCATACATCTAACAAACCTCTTAGATATTATTTGTATGAGGAGAAATCACTGATGGTGAAAAAATATGACTGTTGAAATCACCTGCCGGGTGTGCGCAGCCTGGAAGGCCTTGATTGCACGGAAAGCCATTGCCTTTGACAGAAATAGTCGTCTTCTTGAAAGTCTGACAGCATCTTTGATATGTGAGTCTCTAAAGTGCACTTAAATTGGTTGTTATAATATTTCAATTGGATTCAAGTGGCGGGGGATTCGGATGACGACTGGAATGATCTTGTTCTGTATTGCCTTTCTTGAGAGATTCGTGTGTCAAGTTGAATTGTTATGATGCTACATTTTATTTCATGTTCGTTGGTTGTAATCACGAAGAATATGATCATGAAGATGCTAGGAGAAGGTGCTTTGCGACATTATGGTATTAAAAATAAAGGTTTTGAGCTTCTGAGCTTGAAAAACTATTAAAGAGTTTTCGTCCAACACGAATATGTACCCCGTAGAGGTTTTTTGGTATGATGTAAAACCCAAAATAGTTTTTGCGAGATTCTGAAAACCTTCTGAGAATTTTGTTTCTTCACTGAAAAAATCTACCGGTGCCATATTTGTAATGGTCAAAAACCCTAAAAAATCTTTATTTCTAATAGTGGGCTGACTCGGTGGCATGATAAGAGTTCCACTACTCAGACGTTACTGTAAGGCGAGGTTAAATAGACCCTGGGGTGAAATTGCACCAACTCCCAAAACATATTTTGGGCTAACTATGACAATCTTAGCCAAGCATAAATGAAGGCTAACTCATCGAAAAAGCTTCCCTATCGCTCTATGTAACATTAGATTTTATACAAATCTTAAAACTGTTTATTTAGTTTCTGTTAGTGATGTTGTCCAGCTACTGTTTCATTCGGTACGAGCTTTATTTGAAATTTGACTCATATCCAATATTTTGTCAATATTCATAACATTCTGGTACCAATATTTACCTCCGTGTCAGTTATCAACGGCAAGCAAGTGCACAATTAAAAAGCAAATGTGCGCCTTCTCAAAAACGCAGCCATTCCGAATTTTGACAAAGGACATTCGCTTAAATTACTAATAAACTGGTTTGAATTGAATTGTGTGCCAAGAAACCGTTGCCTGACCGTGCCATTAACTTCAGACACTTTCTGCTAAACATTTCGTGTATTTGCCCTTGCCGGTTTGGGCAAATCGACCATATCAAAGCCGTTTCGTGGGGGTCGATGTTATCGAGATTTCCCCTGATAAGCCTTTGATAAGACAGTAGAACAATGGGAATTTAGGCCGAGGTGACAACAGACCGTGTACTGGGCGAGGCCTTAATTCTTTTAACGGCAAGGTGAGGGGAAAAACACGTAACGAAATGGAAATTGCGTGTCCCCTTGACATGTACATGTACGTGAAAAGCTCATTACCAATTAGATAAGACAAGATTAACAATACTGATAAGATATGTACAAGAATTTATAAATGAATATAAAATGAAGAAAAAATTGAAAAAATTGAAAAATGTAGTGGATTCAAGGGAAGTCGAAACCGTGACCATCAGATCGAAAGACCAGCATTCTAACCGTTGAACCACCGACGCTTTCATGTAAGGGATGAGATTTTCTTTCAGCACCCGACGTATTAGGGTGCACACTTTGACTTGCACGTCGTTTCAATAATCATTCATCTTCTTTAGCCAATTATGCGATGATGATACTTGAATGACATTGATTTTCATCCCCCTAGCTATTGAGAAAAGTAGAAGAACGTATTGATTCTGCTCGCGTTTGAAATGATTCCCCGGGGGTATGGCTGTCGAAACAAATACTTGGGTTTATTCAAGGTGATGCTTGGCTAAACCGATTGGATCAGACATATTTTAGATTTTTTCTTGATCAACCGGCGAGATGGCCATCTTAAGTCCTTTCATATGCGAGTGGCGTCAGAATTCTTTTCAAAGTGGTGTCAGAAAGCATCATGTTTGCGAGTCTTTTTCATCGTCCCTAAACGCGCGCTGCTAAAAGTTGTGCTTCTTAATATTCTTCCGTTGCAATATATATTTCATGAAAACCAGAAAACAAGGGACCCTAAGGAATGCTAAGGTTTTGGTCGACAGTTCATTTTATTTTTCTACTTTAGTAATAGTATATGTACCATTTTTCAAAGGTCTTACCAAAATGTTGATGCCTATGGTCAACCATTGAAGTGGGACCATAACTGAGCTTTTGAAAGATAGCAACTGTGCTTTTGCAGTCGAACAGTATAAGAAGGTTGTTCCAACTTCACGACTTCATAATGACGACCTCTCGGTACTTGGCCCTTGACCTATCCTAAGGTTCAACGTCGTGTACACACAGCCGTATTTACAAACAGGTTCTAGAATCCTTCTACTGTGTGTAGAATCAATTCCCCCTGGACATGGATGGCCAAATGGCCGTTGGATAGTTTACCCAGGAGCTTGAAAGGGCAAAGAATTGTAGATTGGTGTTTAGATCATTGACCCTGGACCTGATGGCAGTGTTGACCAACTGCAATCTAGGTGACAAGGAGCTGTTGTTGGAGTGGATCCAAGCTTACACCACGTCTGGCAAGCATGAGAACCTTATCCGTGCTGTTTGACCCTAACCATCACGGCTCATCAGTGTGCAGCCAGTGAAAGATCAGACTCGCCAGATTCTTATGCATCTTATGAAACGTTCTTTTGTACTTCTTAACTGAGGTGAACTAAGAATGAACCTCAAACGGAAAAAAGCGTTTTTTCTTTTGCAGGGCCTTTGTCGCTGTATAGGCCTACATTTATGCTAAAGTGGAAAAAAGCCACTGCCGCATTCTCATTGGTCAATACACATTATAACTACACAAGTGCCTCGGCCAAACCGTGAAATGTCCGCCAGAGCACTCTTCCGCCCAAGGCGTCAGTCTCATCTGTGTGTGTCTCTGATGCCAAACAAGGAATATCGCAAAGTGTCACATCATTTCTCGGACCTTAAGCTTCGTTGTAACATTGCTATAATAGAAATAAGCCATTGCCCTTTCCATTGGTCAGTTTACATCTAATAACTGCTATAACAACCCTGGTACCTCGACCAACCGTGAAATGTCAGCCACATCACACTTCCGCCCAAGAAAATCACCACCCTGGGCGAGTGAGTCTCGTTTACGTATGTCTCTGACGATGACTGTCTCAAGCTGCATGGGGCAATCTCAAAACGCGCCAGTCGTTGATTCCAATTTGCCGAACGCTGCCTAGAGCCGAACACGGTAGTATATGGCATACTGATAGGATTATTTATGTACCCCGCAATGACATTAGCAATAAAAGGTAATAACGGTGGTTGTGGCGAGGTGATATGACTGCTGTTTCGCATGGTTAGGGTGTTTAGGTACAGTCTGTGTCGAAACATATTGCGCAGACTCTTTGACATTGGTAAAAGTGCTATTCTGCAATGACGTTGTTGTTGAAAGTTACTTTGGCGAAATAAACAAAGCGATTTAAAACACAGTTTGAAAGATATCCATAACATTTAGAAAAATTGATTACCGGATAGTTTACTGATGGCTGACGAGAAGAAAACAAGTTATTTGAAGAAATAACAGTGTAACTTTTATAATTGTGGTTAACTGAAGAAGAAGCAGATTTTATCTCGACACTAAATCTTTGTTAAAACATGAAATAGCATTAAAAATCCTCGTTTCCTTCATTCTCCGGGCGCTACTGGACACAGCAACGGATTATAGCCCGTATACCACAAGTGAGCGATTACTCAGCAATGACACTGAATATATGATTCATCATTACCATTGATCTTGATTTTTACCTCCATATCATTGGACATAACAAATTTCCAGACTTTTTAACATGGCCAGCAGCCATTGTGACGGCATGGTTGGCTGCATGATTCATTAAACTGCATCCTTCCATTGCAACCCAACACCATGGAATACAGCCGCGGAGGTATCCGACTCCCCAACAGAGTGATTCGAATGATTAATGCACTCAGCAATGACATTTAGTAATAAAAGTCAATAATGGAAGGAAAGGAATATATGGTGTGTGGATGCAATAATTATCTTAGTGCCAATTTAGCCTAACATTAAAGGTTGGTTGGTATTTGTTGGCGCCAGAGGACCATCGAACTGGCTGGTGCCCAGGCCCTCCTCCTCACGTTGCGAGTCTTGCCGCTGCACACTTATCGTTGCGCGGCCTAGTGGCGCTGCTGGCCTAGGCCAGTCCAGACATGGACGCCTGGTCTTTGGGAACGATCCAACGGTTCTTTTCGTTGCATGCCCCATTGTGAAAAACCAAGTGTCCTGACGTGCAAATTACCTCTTTTGTCCTCCATTAGTTCATTGTTTCAAAATCTGCAAGAAAAAATAGTAAATTTGGTGGCTCTTTCCCCCTCTAGTTACTGAAATTCTCAGAAAGTAAATATTCTTGACAAATCTACGTACAGTCGTTGTATAAACAATGTAGAGCTGCCATAGTGCAGAGAAGTATAGATACATGTATAATAAAGAACACAACACTTTATCACAAATGGTAATAAGAAGTTAATAAAGCGTAAGGGAAGGAATGGGATCTGGATGCAATAACCATCATTGTTGCAATTTTAGCTTTGCTGTCTCGGTGGTTCAATGGCGTGTTTAACCAATATCTTGCGTCTCAGTAGACATAACAATATTGGATTTGCGAGGTTCATTATGTCTTTTCTTGACACATAGAGTGAAGACCTACTTCACATGCCAATCTCACAGTGAACTAACCAGAAAGTTGACATGTACTTTGGCCTTTAAAATATCTCCATAAAAAACCTACAACATCAAACGCAGGTTCCACCTGATCCACGATATTCTTGGCTTCGCTCATACGATTCGGTATTTCGTCTTCCTGTGTCTTGGGTGTATGCAATCATTTATCCGACTCATTCGTTATAACAGCTTCTTTTTTCAGAATTAATTTGCATACGATGAAGACACAATTTACAAAATAACAACAAATGATTTTGACCGTGGTGACGGCCAACAGTGACCTTGGCCGCCAGCCATACATTTGATGGTGTTTCTTCTTCAATGCATTTCATCTCACAGTTTCTACTTTTCTCTCTTTGTAGGTAAGATACCGTGACCCACTTATATTTTCAAGTAAGGTAGGGAATATAATTGCAGTGATAAGGATTCGATGTACATTTTACTTCTGCCTGGGGGAATGTGGATAGGGCGCCTCAGGGGCCAAATGGCGAGACTTGTTTAAAACTTCATCCGACTGTTCGATGGTCCGGTTTCGGTTCAGTCTTTCACCCATTCATCTTTTGAACGACATTCCCTATCGTCTTTTTTACGACATTCCCTTTCGTCTCATCAACGACATTTTCACCTGCATTTTTCTCCCTGTGTACAGTTGCAAACATTTAAACTTTTGAACGACATTCTCTTCTGACCTGTATCCTTCTCCATACATGCGCCCATTTTCCGGCAGATAAGACTCCAGTCTGAAAGAGTCAACTACTAGCGGCTACCCTAAGATGATAATCTGGCACCAAGAGATAAAGAGTCGTACCAATTGAATATTCAGACGCCATAGACAGAGAAGGCTCAACCCCGGGGACACCCCGAGCGGGCACAATAAGTACATCACCGAATTTAGCCAATAATTGCACATTTCTAACCGAGTAATTCTATTCTCGTTTATCATATCAAGGACTTATGGCCGCATGATGAGCAAAGATAATTTCCATGTAATGCGAATATGATGTGCTCTGTAATGTTATGTGTGATCTTAGATTTCGGATCGACAAGAAATTGTCATTTGGAACTTGGAAATATTCATCAAAGGCGCTGACGAGCGGCGACGTACGGCGCGCAGTCACGCCATCCCTCAACGCCCATCGGTCTTTCCTGAGACATACATTGTACCTTCGCATTTTTTTGGTTGCAGTGAGACTGTACTGAGGGAACAGTAATCAAAGGAGCACACGTTACTCCTCAGTTCGCTTTGAAACTTTCATTTACTTCCTGAACTTTGTCGAGCCACCAGCTTCATACAAAATCTAGTTGATTCCGCAGCAGTTGACTGTTCAAAATAAGTGTGAAGCTGAAAAAGCACTGCACATTTGATTGAGAGCGCCGTGAACAGGAACTACTTCAAGAAGTACGATTAGCAGCATCCCTTTTGTACATATGAGCTCAATGGTTTATTTTTTGAACTGTCTCGGCTCCGGCCACTTTCCATAGAAATTCTCTCAGATTTCTCCTTTCCAGCAAACACAATGGTAAAAGCATTGGACAATGACAAAGCCATCGTAGAAGAGAGGTATTTCGTTACAAGAGGTTTTGTCGAGGCTAATGCAGGCATTTCACACAAGTATCGGTTTTATCTCGACTGTAGGCTAAACACGTGTACGACTGGGGATGTTCCCACAGTTATTATCATATAAATGATCCGGTACCATCAGCAGGGGATTCTTACTTTCCAATGCTCATCAATGAAAAGCTTATCCAGACTTCATCGAAAGTTTCTCATTTTCTCCTTCTTTTTCTAAAGGCACACACTTAATTACTAAATTCATACCATTTTCCGAGCTTTATCCCAGCACAATGTTAGCACATATCGAATCTGACAAGAGCTAAAGCTATTTAGCTTGTCGAGTGGCTAGCAATATAGGGCATTGATTCGTGCTGCGTGTTTCAAATATGGCAGAAAAGAAATATGTATACATTGACGTGGCAGTCCAACTGTATTCTAGCACAAGTTAGGCTGTAATCGCCAATGAACGACTTCTCATCCAGCTTGGACCCAATTCTGTTTACATTTGCACTGCTATAGCGAATTGGTAGCGGTTCTACTTCGCATGAGAAACGGCTTCAAAAGGACAATGCTGTACAATGCATCTCACACGATAAGAACAGGTACTGGCGTACATTCAGTGCATTAGTTATACAGTATGAATACTCCTCGCTGGGGTGGAAATCTGTACATTAGACGAAATGAGTCGAGGGTGTTATAGCGTGATGGTGATTTCCGCAAATTTGTGCTGCGTTGGTGATATGGTGGGTTTTTATGCAGCGGACAGGTCCAGGATTGATGGTGGGGTGTACTGTGACGGCTTGTGGTATTCGACTCGATGACTCGACGACGCGATGGCTCGATGACGCGATCGTTGCTATGGATTTTGCTAAAATACGGAATCCCATGATCCTGGTCTCCGGGCTACCGCTGCAACAGCAGAGGTTTTAGCTCGGCCTTTCCCATACCCAGCTACGGTATGTGGAAGGATGTGCCCCTCCCCCCCCCCCCAGCCATGGCCACTGAAGATTGGTCCCCGCGATTGATTTTGATATTTAAAGGACTCGCGGAAGTTTCATAGCATGCAAAATGACCGGAGATTTAATTGACAAACAAGCTTCTAGTGGCCAATGTCAGATGTCATGTGGTAGTCTGTCAACAATCGGAATTTCGCATATGTGCAGTTTTTTAGACTCAGTCACTCAGTCCCTCTTCCGTCCCTTGACATCTGCCCCCCCCCCCCCCCCCATACATCAGCCCCTCTACATGCTTTCCGAAATTGGTGGCTTGCATTGGAACTAGCCTAACCTTTTCCCCCTTGTCCGTCATTAAAGGCATTCAAGTGTGTTGGTCAACCATGACTATCTCCTTTGTCCCTCCACCACAGGCCTCGTTTCCCCTTATGACATCACTATTTCGGACACTCAGCGCCCCATTTCTGGAAAGGTGTATAGGACATTTAATATTGCCGTGCTGAACGGATATCCAGAGCCAACCTTGTCTCCAGGAACTCGCGTGTCATTTTAACATTGGAATTTCTGCTCGTAAAGAACCTGGGTAGGAGGTTGATCTGAACCAGCTATATTTAGGTGTATTTAGCTGTATTGACGGTAAAGATACCAGTGGCTTGCATAGCAACATGGCGCATGGTTTTATCAAAAATGCGAACTTGTAGGAAACGAAAAATGGTCGGATTAGATACGGTGAAAACAGCTGGAAAGGGGTTGGTAATGATCGGTTCTTTTTTATTTTCCTCCACTTATGATTCTATGTATAAATTACAGTCCAAGCAGTGATATTCTTTAAAAAGATTCCAACTTGATCGCGTCATCGAGTCATCGCGTCGTCGAGTCATCGAGTCGAATACCACAAGCCTACTGTGACGACCTTTGCTCTTTCTGGTTGAAACATTGATGTCGCTGTTGATTTGGAATGCTGATATGGGTGATCAATCACTCAGAGGGGTAAGAGGCAATTTTGTTATCGTCCTTTGTAACCAAGGTGACTCTTTTCGGCTTTGACACCAACAGAGCGTCTTTACATCTGTGTTGATGAGACAATCTCTGATCTTTCCGACCTGAACGTGATATTAGTGTTGATTCTGGGGTGGGGCGCTTTCATCACCTTGGTAGGCAACCAGTCTAGGAGAGGGACAATTCTGATATGAAATCTTGGAGTAGATTGGACTCTTAAAGGTACAGTGTGACGGCCCAGCTTTGTTTTGAAGCTCCGTGACGCTCACCACACCAATTCCCAGCTATTTGGGATTAGCACGCCGGAGACGAAAGCAACTGGCCAGTTTGGGGCATAACTGGGTGCTACCTATGATAGAGAGCCCAGAAGAAGAAGAACAGAAAGAAGGTGATGAAGAAGGCGAAGGCGAAGGAGAAGAACAAGGCGAAGGGATGGAGAAGAAGGGAAAAACTGGTGTTGATTAAGAAAGCTGGAGGCGATCAATAATTTTGAGAATAATGAATTCTGCCAACCTTCTAACCGGATCAAACCCAAACTCTTCCAACAAATAGACTATGATTATAAGTAAACTGGATCAATTTCCTGAATGTCAAGTCCTCAAACGAATTCAGAAGCTAAACAAACCCAGGGTAATCAGAACTCGTGACATCCCTATAAATCACGCATTTATCGATATGATAAATGCGGCAATGATAGCTTTGTACTGGTATAATGGCCAGACCGCGTGATACTTGACTAATCTCGGTGGCGATCACCGAGAACTGAGAGGCATCTCCTATGTCCGGCTGCCGGAATTCCGTCATCATCCACAGCACTCAGGCCGACAGCCTGGCTGTTCCCGTGATTCTGTTTTAACAGCATTGTGGCTAGCACCAAGCCAAGCTGCCTGGTTTTGCTAGGAACGGATTGCGTTATCAGCAGACGACATTGAAAATCTTGGACTGCTAGAAGTTACAAACTACCCAAGATTTTGGACCATTCCTATGACAAGTTGCAAAACCCACGCTTTTCTTGTAGAGCTAACCGATGATTCGATGTTTGATTACATCCCACTGCAAACCCATCACTTTTAGCAGATCTGGTTAGAATTGAAGAACCCCTTAGTGTCAGGTGTTTACTCAAGATTTTGGACAATTATATCTCGGACGAACCCTTGTCTTTCCTGTAAAAAGAGATAAATCTACCACATTTCCTGTATAGTAAGACGATTCCATGTTCCCCTTGTGATTGCCGGCGGCCACGGAACCTAACCCGGTCATAATGGAATCAGGAAAAAAGCTAATGAGGCTTTTGTATCGGGGATGTCGTGGACAATGTCGCTAATGTCAGCACTTTTAGGGACGGCTGTTCTTCTGTTGTCTTGGGAGTGTCCTTCTGTCTGTAGGTTTTATAGAATACTATAGGAATAATCACGACCTGAGAAAGAAAACTGTGGCTTTGTCAGCTTTAAATACTCTTCCACCCAAACTAGACTTGTCAGTTTGGTATATATATATAATCTAGTTTCATTCCCCGAGCTACACCCGAGGAAAAATGTTGATAAACATTTCGAGGACTATTTTTCTTCGCACACATACATGCAAATTGATTGACCTAGGGTAAGGGACAGTATATAGTCCGCTATCTAACATAGCCGTCACCATGGTAGGCCGCAATTGTTTTGCAGCAACAGAAGAGTATACTTCAACTGGGACATGTTTCCGGAATTTCGGAAATTAGTGGCGAGGTATATCCGTGTGACAGAGGGTGGAACCAAGCAGTGTTGGCTGTCAGCCTTTGTACTGCGGTGGTTCCATACAAATACAGGTATATCCTATACGTCTAATAGCATTCCGCGAAGATGAGGTCACTGCAGCTGCTGCCCTCTATTTCCCATCGCTGAATTACAGGCAATGTCGGACAAACATGCGGTTTCGTAATGGATTCAGGCTTTCTAACTAGGGCAGTTAGATTCAATCTGGCACATGTCCGAGTGTTGGAAATATTACATAATTGTTCTGAATATTTTTCTCTCTGACTCTATGGTATCATTCATGCTAAAAACAATGCAGGGTCAAAGATAATTGACTTTGAAATAAGCTCAAATGCGTAAAAATAAGTGTCGATGTCCGACTGTCACGTGACTAAAACGTCATCAATATCTTATGCAAATGACCTTGTGAGCTATAAATAGTAACTTCGCGGAATGCTATTGCCTTTGCGTCAACATGGTTAAGTAGAACCCCAACAGCACCGGCGCTCTGCCTTGTACTACGACGGTTCCAATTACGAAGATGTGTACACACTAGTTTCTGATTAATGAGTCTCCTTTGAAGAAGAAAGGTCGACGCTCTTGACGGACTGTTAGATTGAGTAGACTCTTGGGCTCTAATCACTTTGTCCGCTGACCGGTCCTGCAGTTAAGTGCAGAGTGGATTGTCAACAGGTTATGCAAATTCGTGAAAGAACGGGTTTGTTATTGAACTGGTGACCTCTGGCTCCTACAAGAATGTGATGGTCTCTAAGAAGCTAAGATATGGAAAATTGTCAGATTGGAGCTTGAGGACCGTAGACACTTTGGGGGCATGTATCAACAGGTTGAGCGAATTCTTGAAGGAAGAGATTAGTTATTGAAATGGTGACCTTCTACCAGAATGTGATGGTATCACAGGCACATGAAGATCAAAACGCCATCCCAAGTGACAAAACACATGTGTGTTGTCAGTTGGGACGACGTATCAATTTTCATGTGCCTGTGATGGTACATGTTCCAATAGTAAAAATGACACATTTGATTTTTTCTCTCACATCATCCAGCTCTCACGTTCAATAACTGATGTGAAGGGCCTAGATGTCAGTGACCTAGATATCTGCTGCCTCACCACAGTGGCCTTCCCGCTCTAATCGACATTATTCCAGTTCGCCGTACGCTGTTCACTAATTGTATTGACGTTGCCTATTGATTGACGATTAATAAAATTATACTGACACAGCATGCAAGGCGATTATAAATCTCCTCTCGCAGCAGTCACGATTGGGCCAGACTGCCGTGTGATAAACTAAATCACGGCCTGGTTTGAAATGGTCTATGGAAGGAGGTATTAAGTAATCCCTGCGCACCGCAGTTGACCTCTGGCAATATTATTGACATATGTGTACTTTTAAAGGGGTATGCCATTCGTAGTTACTGACGGTCCAGCGGGAAAGTATAAATGCAGTTGTATACATTGCCTTTACACAGTAGTGCATTCATCATGCATGCAACTCTGCTAAAAGTTGGTATACAGCGTGGTGATAAACAGCTGCCTGGCGAACACAGTTCTTTTCCTCTTAGCATTCGACAGCAAATTGGAGATCTTTCAAAAATAGTTTTACCGCACAAACCATTGGCAAGGATCTTGAGGAGGTCTCTATTTATCTTTTAGATGTCTGTATGGCTCCATTTTCAACTTCCTCGCGCTTCTAGCCTGTCTGGTGGCTTTCTGTAAAAGTTTGAAGTAGTTAAGACGCCGAGGAACATTGGCAGATATATAATTTGCCGGAATCATTTGTTCCTACTAGACACAAAGAAGCTGTCCAGCCATACAGAGTGTCTCAAAAATACTTCAACGATGATACGAACCAAAATGTTCTGAAAAAATTCGCGCGTTTTGACTTTATTGGTCGTCAAAGTTTACTATTTTCTCTAAGCATTCAACAGCCAAGTGACATTATGTTTGTGTCCTGATCTTCCAACAATAGCTTCGTGCACATATGACTGGATAATCTCAAGTAGGTCTCTATTCAACTCGCTTTTAGATGTCTGGGGAGCTCCATTTTCAGCTTCCTCTCATTTCTAACATGTCTAATGGCTCTACCAGTTTCGAGTAGTTGAGGCAGCCTCGGAACATTGGTCGATGGATTCCCCATTCATGCGAAACCTTAATACTTAAGTGAATCAATTCTAGAGTCTGATAGACTGTCTGGCCATCAGGGTGTCCCAAAAAGGCGTGATCCGTGCTCTAATGTACTGCCGCGTCCTGTTGACAAGTATTGATATCTAAATCTAAATTAAACAACTAGACGTTAAGTACACACTCTATTGGCTTCTAGTCCCTGATTATGGTGAAAAGTACGTTTTACTCATTCACATTTGAAATATAATCAATATGACCAAGCGCTGAGATAAGCAAGAGTCAGCATGTAAAAATGCGTACTGTTGATAGTTTCGTATCCATGCATAGTCTAATTAGAACTCTCGTCGCTAAAGTAGACCAATTTCACTCCAGATGACAAGCAATTAGAGTGCATTTTCGAGCACTAGCTTAAGATGTCTATTCTTTAGCTTTAAGTCAACATATTGTCGCAGTTGCGGCGCTTATTTCTTTCTGCCGATGAAAATGCATTTGTTAATGTATTCAGAAGTGGGTTATTCTTATTTCAAAATGACATTATATTAGCAGTTAGGATGGTGTCATTATTGTTAGAAGTAGTACAAGGCAGAGGTTCTCAGCCTCGTACCTAAATCAGGCAACGCGTTGCTGAAGTCTGAAGTACTTGATATTCCCCCAACAAGCATTCGCAGCGTAACTTTTTATAAAGTAGGTTAAGCAACGATTATGTCCACGAAAATAGGTTCAGAAGCGTACCGGAGGATACACCAAGGGAGAAGAGTCCATTGACGATATGTTTCGCACATACACCTGCGGCATTTAAACTCCAACCAGTCTTTCAAACTAGAAGCATCCCTCAAGCTGAAGTTCATTACCTCGGTCATGTCTGTCACGATATGGTTTCAGGCAACGGTCGTATATCTACCTCTGTTGGTCTTGGGCTGTCACGCGATTTGATAGACGAACTGACATTTAAAACTTGGTCAGAGCTGCCAGTGAGAGAGGTCAATGGCGATATGTTTGGATCCGACTGTACATCATGTACGTCACTTAATTTGCTGGACGTTCGGTAAAATCGGCTGGCGCCTGGTGGGAGGACAGGTTTCGCAGTGACTGTCACCAAGGTATCGCCTTATACATGTAGCATGTTAATTCCCAGTCTGGACGGCTGGAATGAGATATACCAGTACTAAAATAGTACTAAATACCCTCCACCAGCAGCCACGAACGCTATCGTTATGGAAACGGATTGTCGCGTTTCGTTCGTCATTAGTTAATGCGACGAACAACCTGAAGCTGGGGTATTATATGTGTCATTTGTTGTGGTTGAGTGATTTAATGAGACAGAGTGGCGTGTTGTGTCTGGCAACAATACATGAACATGATAATTTCAGACATGTCACTGTACTCTTTGCGTGGGTAACAGATCTCTGTTGACTAATGTTGGAAACGACATCATTCTCGGTACAGCGTGGCGTATAGAATATAGTAGTTAACTCTGGTTGTATATCTCTATGTGATGTGGTTGAACCGTTAATGAGATAGGCTCGTTTGATGAGTCTTGATCACGGATGTGATCACGGTCTCGTGCCTTGAATATGATGATGCTGGAAAGTCTGTCGCTGTGGTAGAAGGCGTATCTCTCTTATTTCATCGGGTCGAACGATTTAATCAGACAGGTTCGTATGTTGTGTCTGATGACTGTGGGCAGGTTTTGCAGCCCTCATGACGAATTACGTCGACTGAAAACAGTGTTGGCAATTTTAGACATGCAGTGTGTGTGTAGAACAACACCATGGATGGGGTTCGGCCATTGTAAACATTCTAAAAAAACTATCACAAAAACTGCAAAGATTTATCCAACCTGTCAATCCTCAACACGCATGCCATTGATCAGCAGCTAAGGCATTCCTCATCACGGAGCATTATTCTGATCGATACAAGTCGGATCTATAGTAGATGCTGAGCGAGGATTGTATCTCATTATATTGGGTTTAACCGATTGGAAATCGATGAATGACCTACATTCCTTAATGAATACCGCCCAGTCACCCAAGGAGCACTTTTACGCTATCTTTTGTTAATTGTAACATAATCTTCAAGTCTATCATCTCTGTCAATATCATCTTCCATGTTGTACTCGTATTGATATTAGTCGCAGTACATTCATTATACACTGCGCGCTACATTCATTATACACTGCGCGCTACATTCATTATACACTCGGACGAAAATGGCCAAGGCCACATATTATTGGGCATAAAATTACAATAACTAATCTCGTTTGAAATAAAGCAGTTTCAACAATCAATTACTGTAATTACTTTCCGGTCCTCCACAAAGATGATGCAACAAACCAAGCGGGTAGTCGCGTCATCAAAAACAGAATAGCATTCCGCGATGATGAGGTCACTGCAGCTGCTGCCCTCTATTTCCCCATCGCTGAATTACAGGCAATGTCGGACAAACATGCGGTTTCATAATGGATTCAGGCTTTCTAACTAGGGCAGTTAGATTCAATCTGGCACATGTCCGAGTGTTGGAAATACTACATAATTGTTCTGAATATTTCTCTCTCTGACTCTATGGTATCATTCATGCTAAAAACAATGCAGGGTCAAAGATAATTGACTTTGAAATGAGCTCAAATGCGTAGAAATAAGTGTCGATGTCCGACTGTCACGTGACTAAAACGTCATCAATATCTTATGCAAATGACCTTGTGAGCTATAAATAGTAACTTAGCGGAATGCTATTCAATATACTTTCATAGAAAACAACCCAACACTGTCGCCTTTCTACGTACTGCCAGCTGTGTGTACACTAACCTTGTTGCCTCTGGTGCGCTACAACACTGATGAAATTCAAGCAGTGACACATATTAATATTTTAACAGCTATGTAAATTGAATTTGTAAAGTACGTTGTACATAATAATGTCATCAACAAGACCGGCATGTGGTAGCTTGTGTTCATTAATAATGCATGCAAACTCGATGGGGGCAGTCTAGCAATCAAGGACATTCAAATATAATAATAACAACATAATGTTTAAAGTTGAATCCGAACTTGTTGGTTCGCAATGAATAGCACGGTAATGCATTGTACGATGTACTATGAGAACCTCTCCGTGTGGTGCTTAGGCATGGAATGGCAAGAACATCCGTTATTTATTGACTATTTATAAGGAGGGATGGGTATCATAACATTGCTTGACGCGTGATTTGTTAACTACGAATGATGCAGATGATTCTGACGCTGACAAGCTGGATGCATCCTGTGTAGCGACGATGGTAACTGTTGCGAAACCTCCCTATTGGCACGATAGCACGATCTATTAATTAAAAGCTACCAGTCACTCCACTCAAATCAGCTCAAATCGCTTCTAAAGTTGCTCGGTGAAGCAAGGTGTGCCCGGGGACTCATTGGAAATGTCACCCTTAAATTGTGATAAGGTGTCGAAAAGGAAATGGAGGAGTGTTCATTCACCAGGAACCTTTTAACGCTGTCTTGTTATCGGTCTATACAGGGTGTCACGCGAAATTGAAAGACTTGAGTTTCCAGGTTTCGAAATTACTGATGAAGATATTCGTTCGTCCAGATCGGACCATTCTGCCATGTTCCCCATTTCGTACCGATAGGGGCGAATAGAAAGCAATGCATCACGCAAATTCCCATTGTTCTGCTTTCGTATCAAAGGGTATCAGGACAAATCATGACACCATCGACCCCCACGAGACAGCTTTCATAGGTGTCGATAGGCCTTGAGGGGGGGAGGCCAATACACTTAATGATCAATAAAGTTATGCGGCAGCTTCATGATAACAAAGACAAAAAGCAATACACTAACAAACATTGCTCACTAATCAAGTAGCGATTGAAGAAATTGATGATATTCTCTACTCTCTGCTAATCCCCCGACACTTGATCCCCACTCAATAATCCGTGCACGCAGATGAGTGTGGATTTCACTCGTTCCATCCATCACCAAGGTGACGGGTCGCATCAGATGACTTATCCATGTTGTGACAAAACGAGCCCGATTTATTTTCATTGACGATTGGCAGTGCAAGTGTCCAAATAACAGGTTATGGCGGCTTCAATTGAAAATGTGAATCTGGGCTGGCTGTCTATTGAATAATGCAACAGCTTGTTGAGCCTAGGCCTATATTCAGATGAGACAACAGGTGTTGGCCTACTTCTAGTAAAAATACACAATTGAAACAAATGTGTGATAAAAAGTTGCAGAGGTGTTATAATGGGAGCATCTGGGACGACAAAAAAGTGATGTTTTAATGGTGCTTACACTATCTAAGTGTGCTACATCGAGTGCATCTGGGACATAGTATTTGAATATAAAAAGATGAAAAAAGCATCACTATTTATCATTTCATCAGCCTGGCAACTAGACTAGACTAGATCACCTAAATGATAATGATGGTGAATATAGATCAATAAAACAAAAAAGTAAGTCAGCGGCCTGGATTCCTTGAGTCTGAAATCAGTCAGTACTACCAATAGGGAAATAGGCCCACGTTTCTTTGGCAAGTATATTTGTAGTTGCAATGGACTTGCATGGCTAAGAATGTGCTCATTGTTTCCGAAGATCCTTTACGATGAGAATACCTTGTCCTTTTACGTCAGCGGCCTGGATTCCTTGAGGTTGATATCAGTCAGTACTACCAATATGGAACTAGGCCCACGTTTCTTTGGCAAGTATATTTGTAGTTGCAATGGACTTGCATGGCTAAGAATGTGCTCATTGCTTCCGAAGATCCTTTACGATGAGAATGCCTTTTCCTTTTACCACTTCAACCTGTAAACCCGTACACGTCTGAACAGCCACTGCACATCTGACCAAAATCGATAGAATTACACAGCCAAGTGTATGTTTAATCTTCGCTCTGCGCTCAGCTATTCATCGTCCATCAATCTTGGCGATTCAGTCTCATGATGAAAAGTAAAGGTACCGTGTATTGTTGAAAAGAGGCAAATATCCTTGATGGTGCAATTCGTTTTCTGACTATAACAGCGGAAATATGAGGTTTTTTGCAGGCTCACTGAAGGACATGCTGCGCTGGCTACAAAAATGTCTTTGGCTGTAGACCGGACTGTATGCTCTTTTAGCCGTTGATCACACGTCCTTGATTGGGCATTACATTACGTTTCTGAAGTCAGGAAGCCAATCCGTCAATTAGAATGAAAACAGTTAAAGAAATGCCCCCTCTTAAAAAGTACACCTCTTTCCTTTCGATACAAGTGCACCCGGCTGGAATGTCCACAACAATTGTGAAAAACATCCTATTTATCAGTGTTTTCAACAGCGGCGTATTTCAGAATTAAACATATTACAATCCTTTTTAAACCACGTTTACATGTACATCAATTAAGAAATAGTGCTGATAGATTAAGTAAAACTGATTAAAACGCACCCACTTTAAAGTACGCCTCTTTCAGTATCACAACTGTAAAAAGAGCATCTTTAATCATTAATATTTTTAACAGCATCTTATTTCAGATTAAAAATATCTTATTCAGGATCAAAGATGAATCGGAAAAAGCTTGTACTTCAAATGGAATATTCCAATTAATCTTTTCTTTGAGTAGACAATACCTCTACCTTCATAGGTGAAACCGATAATTTGTGAGCTGTGCGATCAATATTGGCGGTGCCACGCATAGATATCATTATTCTCGTCTTATATTATGAAAAAATCGTAAAAGAATACCTTACGTTGGTGTAGTGAAGTATGCTGTTCGTGCATGGGCGACTCGGCCTTTGAGTCTGGGCACTAGGTTTCGCCGTACTTACGAAGAGCTACGAACGTCGAAGAACGAAGTAGGCAAATGTCTTTTTCGACGACAGTTTATCAAGAGTTACCGGATTCTTCCAGCTACTGAGTTTTAGAGCCGTTGAAATGTCCAGTCCTCACTTCTGAAACATGGCCGCTACGGCAGCCATCTTGAATTTCGCTCGCGCTTATTAACCGACAAACGCTTGTGAAAATTAATCCCGGTTGACGGAACATGGGGAATTAACACGTTTGTCTTTTGGAGAGATGCCCGACCCAGTAGACGCCGTATTCTAGCAACCTGTACCTACAGAACCCTGTTCTTGCCAATGAAACTCTCGGTATGCACATTATCCTCCTTTTTTCAGTCTCCCCTGGTCTCAAGCCAACACAATAAGACAAAGAAGACAAAAAAATAGGGATGTCTCTACTTTTTTTGGCCACCATCATCACTTGAGGGATAGCTGCCTACAAATTGAATTTGGTCGTAGACATATCTTTTTTTGTCTTTCTAGTAGGGTTAAAATAATTATTGTTAAGTCATGCCTGAAAATTTGAGATTCGATATCATTATTTTGCCCAAATGATCGGATCTAGGTCATCTAAGTGCAAGCCTGAGAACCCTAGGTAGTTGGTTTGCAAGACCCTTGTCGCTGCCGCAATAGGACCTACCAGCTGGAAATAAAATGTTGAACATGTCGAGTCGGACGTACCGTCACACTAGGCGACCAGTCGTAGCTGTTTCCCGGAGGCTATGTGAACTAATATCGCTGTGTCTCTGAACTTGACTCGACCCATTGCCTTGCCATCCCAGGGAGGTCACGCCTGACTGAACCAGGAAGGTAATATGGCAACACGAGGATGATTCGTATTCATCTGAGGCAAACATGTACTAACATTGGTGCCTGGAGGGCGGGTCCAGTCAACCAGCAGGATGTCAGGCGAATTTTGCTTAGTCCACTGCCTTCTTCATCCAAAGAGAACGCGCCTGACAGGATATAGAAACCATCGAATATTGGCATTTTTCTCGACACTACAGTGTCAATGTTACCAGGCCAGATGACAAAACAAATCCTGGGTATCCTGTCTTATGAAAGGGAAGTCAGACCTCGAAGAAAGTGTGGGCTAAACTTGGCATGGTCCGTTGTCTTGACCTTGGTCTTTGCTATTTCCATTGCATTGCTTGGTGATAAGAACAAATGCATCGGATTCGTACATTTTTTAGAATATTTGTATTTTCTATAAACCAGATGACTGTACATCGTTCCTGAGGTGTTTGCAAGCAATGTGTAATGTTTACATCAAGTGTTTTGTTTGCATTCAACCGTTTAGTACAACTAAAGTGTATACACCAAGCGTAATGTTTGCATTCAACCGTTGAGTACATTGTTCTTCAGGTGTGAATAACAAGTATTGTGTTTGCATTCAACCGTTCAGTACATTGTTCCTAAAGTGTATACACCAAGCTTTATGTTTGCATTCAACCGTTCAGTACATTGTTCCTGAAGTGTATACACCAAGCTTTATGTTTGCATTCAACCGTTCAGTACATTGTTCCTGAAGTGTATACACCAAGCGTTATATTTGCATTCAACCGTTGAGTACATTGTTCCTAAAGTGTATACACCAAGCGTTATATTTGCATTCAACCGTTGAGTACATTGTTCCTAAAGTGTATACACCAAGCGTAATGTTTGCATTCAACCGTTGAGTACATTGTTCCTAAAATGTATACACCAAGCGTAATGTTTGCATTCAACCGTTGAGTACATTGTTCCTAAAGTGTATACACCAAGCGTAATTTTTGCATTCAACCGTTGAGTACATTGTTCCTCGGGTGTGAATACCAAGCATTGTGTTTGCATTCAACCGTTCAGTACATTGTTCCTCGGGTGTATAGATCAAGGGTTATGTTTGCATTCAACCGTCGAGTTAACATAAATGTGTCGCCATCGCCAACTATCACGGCACATCCACGGGGAATGGCGTCAACAGAACGCGATACTCGTTTGGTTCATTGCGCCGAGGGCCCCGGGGACACAGATCCAGTCTGAGAGCCGAGATTGATCTTCCCTGATAAGTAAGACCAATCCCCCTCAGTCATACCAACATCAAATGAAACAAAACCAGTCAGACTCGATGGCGAATGTATGTTAGAATATCAGAAACCTTTCGGGGAGGAGATATCGGATCGAAGCAGATAGCGATGTAGTAATGTTTTTGTAATTGGTGCATATCATGGGGTTTGATTTGGTCGATCTTAAATGCATTGGTTGTTAGACTTTATCAATGTAGTGATCTATTTGGATATCGGGTGAATATAATCAGCTTAAACGAGAGTCTGACGTAACTGGCTTTTTTTACATTTTGATGTTTTTGATACTTATATTCACCAGCACTTTGTGCGGTAATTTATTTGCGGGCGTTATATTTTTTGGTTGAAAAAATCTAAAGAAATTTGGCATCCGCTTTTGCGTTCCGGATTTTGTTCTTATTACGCAGAAATATTTTTTCATGAACTCCACCGTAAACTGACACTTGTTAAGCCCAACATGAGTCATCGGCAACATCAAAGCAATTCGGCCTTCCCCCACTTCTAGCTCAGCTATCAACAGCAACATCAACTAGATCAACATTTTATCCGATTTCATTGATTTGAGATATGATTTTAGATCCATCAGATGATTTTTAATTCCTCTTATCGAAATATTGAGTTGCAAGCCAGATAAACTAATAATCAAAGAGATCAGATGAAAAATATTTTGCTTAAATGCCTTTGATTTATATGATTGTCTGGTGACTGAAAATCGATGTTGTTTTATTCAATGAGATATTGGATTATATTCATAAAGCTTTTAGTCAGTGCCAAGTCGGGATTTTTTGGCAAAAGCTTGAAATGTTTGAAGTGCACTTTTTCCTGCTAAACAATATGAAATAACTACATATTTAAATAGAACACGCCTTTCATTCTTTTCATCTCGCCTCCATTGGCAAATACGGTACGCGGTAAAAATCCTAACGGTATAAATCCTAACGGGAAAAATCTGAACGGGAAAAATTCCAACGGTAAAAATCCGAATGGTAAAAAATCTGAAAGGTAAAAAATCCTTACGGTAAAAATCCCAACGGTGAATATCCCAAATTGTAGCAATTTTTTCCCAATTTGAACAAAAATTGAACAAACATTTTTATTTCTTAAAAAAACTAATTTTTGAATTAATTTAACAAAAATTCCTTCCATTTAAAAAATTCTGAAAAATTTATAAATTTTAGGATTTTTACCAACCTCAAGCATTTTTGGAATATTTCCCGTTAGGATTTTTACAGTTGGGATTTTTACCGATGTTGCTAGAAAACTTGAAATGAAGATTTGATACATTTTAGCGACCAAGTTGCTAACTTTCTTAAAGATCTATCAGAAGGATTTTCTAATCCTGATTACATTTCTACAGAAAGTACACTTTGTCTAAAAACTACTCGAGACTCTTTTAACCAATCCTAATCAAGCGATTCTGCGTTTAAGTAGGTTGCGCTAATCCCCGCCTTCAAATTAGCGATTTCACACGATGGATAGAGCTTCTTTTCATCACTTCGATTTTACCATTTAAAACCCTCAAACGCGCCACTCATTAATAGAACAGGTGTTCAAATAATTTAAATGTTGCTAAATGGAGAAGATGTGTTCGAGGTATTAATCATTAAATAAATGCACGATATCTTGGTACGTTCCTGCATTGCTACTGTCTTAAAGCGACGACCAGGGCGTAGATTTATGGCGACATCAGCTAATACCCTAGGTCGCCACCATTTATGACTTTTCACCATAGTTGTCACAGCGATGGTGCCCCTTTAAACATACTAATCTAACCAGAAAACAGCGTTCTCGGACATCATAGCACACCTACATTAAATACTGTACTTCCTGACCTAAGGTTAACAGTGAGAAATATGGCCGCCGAGAATAATTTATTCCGGTAATGCCCATTTAAAATTTAGTGATAGCCAAGGCCATCACGTGGCGTGATAGAGGTTTGACTGGTTCAATCTGTGTTTCAATAGTGAAACTAACAAATCTGAAGTAGAGTGAAATTAACAACTGTCACGAGCTTTGAGTGGAAATGAACATTGTTGCATGGTATAAAGACCATGACTGCTTGAAAGACTTCATAGAAACCCTAGCTTAGCTTGCATAATCATGGCACGCAGAATGTTCGCGTCTTACTCTTTAAAAGAAAAGCCGAAGTACATAGACGGGTACCGAAACCAACAAAGATGCGTAAGGCTGTATTCAGAAGAGCACAACATCAAGAAGGCCACGTTCCTGTCTTGGTTGCGCAAGGAGGAGACAATTCGCCACAATTTTGACCACAGCAAAAAAGGGGCCAAGAGCGCAAGGTCAAGGACCGCGATGTCGGTGAGTTGCACTTTAACCCTTCACTCTGAAAACTAGGGGCACAATAGAGGTGCTATGGCGTGTACATGTATAGCAATTTTTTTGCTGTATAGCACCTTTTTTACCCATCAGCCCGACGGGTATTGTCGTAGCGTCTGATGTTTGTCTGTACGTTTGTGGACAATTTTGCCATGAAACTTGTTGTTGTGTATCTTGGGGTGACTATAGAGGAAGGTTCCTTGCGAAATTTGGCGTGATCCGATATTCAATATGGCTGTCAGGTTGCAAATAATGAATTACTATGTTTTGTCTTTCAGGGTATTGGCCTGAGATGGAAGTTGAGATGTCGGAGTGGTTTCGTGATAAAAGACAAATTGGTATGCTAGTCAGTATCGAAGATCTAAAGGTGAGGGCGATGATCGAGTTTCAACAGTGGTGGGACCAGCTTCCTGAAGAAACCCAAGCCGACATTGTAACTAGTAAACCTGAACGCTCAAACCTTGCTGCATCAAATGGTTGGTTTGAAGGTTTCAAGAAAAGATAAACTCAGAATGAGTCTATTGTTTTCAAGTGAAACAACAATTCTGCTGATAAGCTGTTTCTCTTAGTATACCTCTCAAAATGCTAAATGCTAAAATGGTTAAATAAAGTGTATAGCGCTTTCATCATGTTCATCCCAATCATGTTAACATCTCTGCTATTTCAATTTCTAGACAAAACATTTCCCTGCGGAAAGTGACGAAAGATACCAGGGGCCATATTTACAAAGCCCTCGCAACTTTTCGACCACGCTAATCTTTTGTCTGACAGTCAGTGAACAATAGGGTGTATGCAGGTGAAAAATAGATTTGCGTGGTCGCAGAGATGCGAGGGCTTTGTAAATACGGCCCCAGGACGATACCTAGGACGCTGAGAATCTCATTGCCGAGTTCCGTGCCAACTTTTTTCAAACAGTTGGATCGGCATCATCGGCATCATCGGCAACATGGACGAAACGTTCATGCAGATGGACAGTATACACAACAGGACGTATGAACAAACAGGTTCTCCACAGATCAACATCAAGAGCAGTCGGGGAAGCAGGTGGACTAGTGCAGTTCATTCCACCTGGCCCTACGGCATTTGTGCAGCCGTTAGACTGCACCGTTATGCGCGCATTCAAAGCCAGGGCACGCAATGCGTGGAAAGCATGGAAAACAACCAACACTGGTGAGGATGGACAGTGTCCACGAATTCCATGGGAAGCTGTCCTTGAAATTGTGTCTGCATCATGGGATGGGATTGCCTTGGAGGCTATTGTCCGAGCTTGGGGCGCGGCAGGGCTCTTGCACTATCCAGCTGATGTGGATGATTTACTGATTGGCAATGAGGAATTGGATGATGAAGACGGCCTTGAATTTGACATGGATATAGAGTAATTACAGACTGAGAATAGGCCTACGTTTTCCAGTAATGTAAAGATTCAGTGCACAGCGATCCTATTTACGCCAATTTGTCAATAAAGGTTGCAATCAAGAAATTTCGTTCAAGTGTTTTACCTCAATGATTAAACAGTTAAGAGCACCCAACAATTGAAAAGCCAGGGGCTTTCGCACGAGCGTACAATGGTTAATGACTAGTGTCTGTCTAGCCACAATACCAGCCCGATTATCAAGAAATGCGGAAATGATCACCAGGCCTCGGATAACATTTCCTGTAATGCACACGTCCATTGTTGGCACGCATGACTACTGAATTAAAATCACTATTGAAACGCAAATTGAACCCTCAAACCCCTATCAAAGGGAAGTTACAAACAGTGGGCATTACCGGAAATAATTTATTCTTGGCGGACATAATCCTTACTGTTAACCTTAGGTTAGGAAGTACAGTATAAATGTAAATAAGAAAACAAGCTGTCCTAACCAGTTTTCGGAAACCGCCGTAATCACCTGAAAGAATGCAACCAATAACAAGAAAGACCAATAACTGCATAACTCGCCAGACTCCAGGGAGAAATGAAGCGAATACATTTCACCAAGATGGAAAAATTGGCAAGTTCCGGGTATTTGTCTGGTGCTCTACGGCTCTTTTCTTCTTACTGCGGAATTCTCAAATACCCGGGAATTTCCTTTTTTTGTATCTCTGTTCCTCATGCATTGGATCTCTGCATTCTGAACTTCCCCAGACCATATTCATTCCGGAGACTCCTCTTGGTGTAACGAAGACCATCCTGACAAAATCAGGCCATTTCAATTGATACATATTTTCTCATTTTCTGACCTTCTTGATTCCCTCCAAAATTCTTAATTGTCGCTAAAAGTAATCTTTGTCACCTTGACCTTAGTCCGTATCCTGAAAAACAGCAATCGCCAGGTTTTGGTCATGAAAAGCCATTGAAGGTATAAGAAGATTATCGAGCAATTTTGATTTACTATTACCAAAGCTGTTAGACATAATTGTGTGTGCCTCAAGATCTTAACCATGATGACGTTTCCTTCACTGGGAGATTGTAGGCGGCCCGACTTTCCTAATCATAGTTGCTCGAGTGACAACCATTCATTGGAAGATAGTTGTACAAAAATGAGAGTAGGGTGTGGGTGTATAGCGGGCGGTAAACAGCTCAAGGCAATCGAGGTACATGGAAATTTCGTTCGAATTTCAAGGAAACAATCTTAAATTGTTATGTGTCAGCAGGTATAGATTAGAGATAGAATGAGTATAATATCTAATCCAGCGATATTATCATCAGTGTAATGGGAAATTAAGCCTATTTCTTAGGAAAAGAAACTATGATGACCTTTCTAAAGGTAGTTGTAATAGATAGGATTGAAGTAAGAGAGCGTGGGTAGGGATAACGCCGAGGCTAGCAAGTGGATTCAGAAGAAAACCGGGCTTGCCCAAGCAAAGAGCGCCGACTTTGTTGATCAACAAGCAATTCAGAAAATTGTAAGAAACCATGACACTGTATACCGGCATTTTTTCGCAGGCGTGAGGTAATTTTTGCAGGTTTGCGAATATCCTCGATCCATGAAAAATAAACATCGCGAATTTTTTTGATTTGAAAAATTGAGCGAAATTTCGTTTTGCGCCCCGAAACAATTTAGAAAATGATTTTTTGCAGAAACTTCCATGATTCGCCAAAAAAGTCACGAAAATTTGGTAGTTTACTGTACAAGTGGGACCGTATCATAAAAAAACTAGTATGTTACAGGACCTTTATACGTATGGCACACCACGCTTACCAGGAGACACGGGAAGCGGAAATTTTATATTTTAAGTGCGTGATTGAACGTTTTCGTGCGTAGAAAGTTTCACCCATCAGAAGAAATGGTTACGCGAGTTTCTTTGCCTTAGGAGAATGTGGTAACGTGACGCTATAGTTAAATCAAAAGTGGTATGCGCGATGCTTGCACGCAATTGGGACCACTTATCATTGGCACCAAGGTTAAGAGTTTTTTCAGGTTTGATTTATACAGTTTTTAACAACTCCTGCGCGGAGAACTCACCCACAACCTATCTATCCAAAAGGTTGACAGAATTGCACGTGGGCGTGCGCATAATGCAGTCATGCCATGTCTGTGTCTCGGCTAATACTGAGAAGAAGAAATGCTCTTATAACGATAATTCACTTTGTAGATATATATCTTTCATCCTCATAATGAGTGGAAGTCTCTGACATTTGCAGATGACATTTTTCATGAAGGGCAAATTGAAGGGATTCTATGCGAATTGGCTTGAGATGGTAGCTTCAACAAACATTTCAGCACGTCAACTTGACAAAAAAAATCCCGGCAGTGGTTATCAGAAAGGCACGAACAGTTTGACCTTATGCCAGGGAACAAGTTTATTAAGTTGAATAGATATGTCCTTACACTGGCTTAGTCCATCCAAGCTTTTAACTCCAAAAGCCTCTTTCCATTCCACATAATTCTGTTCCTGCTTTTAATGTAAAGTACGTGTCTGTCGGTTAATTGAAAGCCTACGCCTCCGAGTGAAAAAGAAAACCCAGCTGGACGAAACGGGAGTTCCCTTTAATCGTATCTATTTCTCCTGTGGATATGGGGAAGGTTTAATTCAGGGAGACACGATTAAATGGTACGCCCACAACTCTGTTCCATTCCCGTGAAATGATCATGGTGTGCCACTGGATCAAAGGACCGCCTGGATACTGTTCGATGGAGAGTGGTCAACCCTCAGGCTACAGCGTGAACCCTCTGTCGCAAGGTGCCAGAGTATCTTATTTTGGCGATGGTGAAAGTGCCTAGAATTCTGACCGCGAATCAGGCCAGTCTTCAATCTCCAAGCCTCGCCATTGATAACGGCTGCTTAGTGATAGACTAGGACTGTTTACTAGCGTACATTTTGTCCCTTCCGGTTTAGTTGGCAAATGAAGCGCAGTCCTCTCATTGGGAGTTCGGCCAGTCTTATTACTGCTTTGAGTGGCGACCGGCAACCGAATGTTTCTTCCAACTGCAAATCTCTCCTCCCTAATGAGGAAAAATGGAAAGTTGCCGAAAGCATGAAGCCTATATATAGCCTCAGAGAGATCAATATCATTTCGAGTCTGGATACTAAAAATCAATCTCCGTCCAAAACAATATAGGCGAATACATTTCCTTCGCCATCGAATCAGAAGAAAAGCTATAAGGAAATATGACTTCACGTGTCCCAGCTTGCGTCGCATCCCATTCTGTTACAGTTGACATTTATCCAATTGTTATAAACAGTCTTGGATTGATGAAGCACTTGTTAATCATATTTTGGGAAAGCTATGGCTTTCGCAAGGTAACCTCCCCACTAACCTTGATTCGTCCATTCGGGACCTAAGGCACAAGAAAGGCCTAAGGCACAGAAAATGCCGCTTTCCTAATGGCTTTCGCAAGGCAACCTACCCTAACCTTGATTCGTTCATTCGGGACCTAAGGCACAAGAAAGGCCTAAGGCACAGAAAATGCCGCTTTCCTAATGGCTTTCGCAAGGCAACCTACCCCTAACCTTGATTCGTTCATTCGGGACCTAAGGCACAAGAAAGGCCTAAGGCACAGAAAATGCCGCTTTCCTAATGGCTTTCGCAAGGCAACCTACCCCTAACCTTGATTCGTTCATTCGGGACCTAAGGCACAAGAAAGGCCTAAGGCACAGTAAATGCCGCTTTCCTAAATAAAGATTCAGGAGAGAAAAGACGGATGTTCCCTAGTGTATCAAAATGTATCACATCTGACCTTCACGGAATCGTTCCATGTCGTCTCGGATGGATCGTACTCTGTTTAGAGCTGACATGACGTGTCTGGGGACAAAAGCACAAGCTTTCTAACGAGATCGCTTGAGGATGATGGGGACCGAGACAAAAATGCCTCTTGTCGTTGGACTGTCTTTATGATGAGAAGAAATGTGTTAGCCGCTTCAGCATTGTTTCCATGGTTGGCTACCAACCCAACGAAAGTCACATGCCTGTTGTGATGTGACGACATAAACAACCGCAATGCTACTCGAGATATGCCGTCCATCATTCCGATCATCTGTCATCGTTCTAGGACTTCCTGTATATACGCGTATATTCATTTTATCCATCTTCGAAGAAAAAAAACGAGATATCTGTCGATACAAAAAACGAAGACCAAATAAGAACGTCCCAGTTGATCTTTGACCTTTTCTGATTGTTATGTGCAGTGCCAGACTGATGATGTACACTATATCGGGACAACCCATTTTAAAGATAAAACCCTCGCTCCACAAAAGATCGCATGACAGATGATATAGACCGTGATAAAAAGGTTATGTGTCACTGGGCGGCCGTCGTGATAAGAAACTAAATTTGCTTCAGCATTGTTAAGATTAGAGACTACGCACGTAGCATTCCCTTTGTAAGGATACGACATACACTGGTGCAATGCATCTCATGATGTGTATATACATCATTTCTAGTTGTCATCTTTCTTGGGCTTCCTGTATTCATTTTTTCCAACGACGGAGAAAAACTAGGGTGACACAAGGAAGGCCGTGCGAATCTCCCAGTGGTACCAGAATGCGTCAAATGACCGTCGACTTTTTCCCGATGGGTTTATGCACTCTTTAGTCGATAAAGTACTTGTTAAGGGCATCTTTGGAGATAAAAACCCTGGGTCCTAGCAGGATTGCCTGACGGATGATATAGACCGAGATAAAAAGACCTCGTGTCGCTGGAGTCTAATCATGATTAGGACTTGTCGATACGTCTCGAAGCATGGGAAAGCGACAGACCTTCGCAGATGGGATTGACGCGGCCCAAAAGAAGCTTTGAGCTTTTGATAGGGCTATGTGACACTTACTCAAAACTGAGAAATAGTTGCCAACTTATACAAACAACTTTCAGAAGGGTGCCGCAGTCGTTTCATGCAAGGCTCGTTTCATGAAAAAGTGCTGAAAAAAGAAAGAGCTAGAATACACGAAAATAATCAGATCACTTTATATCTGATATTGAATTAGTTTTTTTTAATAATCAATAATCATTTGTTACTGACTTAATGAAGTCAGTAATCCTCACTTAAGCTCCATCGATTTATCACACGGTTTTTATCTTTTTTGCGAAAGCTGCTTTTTCGAGTTAAATCATCAATCTTTTGCCGAGTATGTAAAGGAACGTCGGTATTGGATTAATTTTGTTTCCACTCGGCACCGGGCTGACACCTGCGGAATATCCGCGTGTGTTGGAACCGCCAACAACAGGTTTCGTGAAGCAAGCGTAGTCAAGGAGACTATGATTACATCAGTTATGACTAACATCGACCCCCAACAAAACGGGTTTCATGGGGCTTGATATGCTGGAAAGTACAAATAAACTCAATGTCGCCATTTTTTCACACAAGGCTCAAAATGATCGCAACAATCCTGTGAGTACCATGTGTTAGGTGTAAGATGGAATCTACCGAGAATCTACCCCTCATTGCTGTCGCGGTTTCTTCCCAAGAAGACGACATCAAAGAATCAACACCGTGGCTGTCAGCTTTCTGTAAACATCATCAATTATATCACTGTTTTTCTGTCCATCACCAGTTCCCCCTCATGATTGATGACATGGTCTAATTAGATTACGACTAAGTGACGAACCAAAGGATGATTGGCAGGTCTGCCATCGATCTGCCCATCAATATTGATCTGATTTCCGCAAGCAAGCAGTTTTTATCGCGTAATGTGCAGTCATCTGTGCAATGATCTCGCAGTTTTTATGGGTGTCTTGCTGCAGAATTAGTATGGACGGACCAGTGTATCACAGTGTACATCATGGCATGGTATATGTGCCCTTCTTTTCTTCTACGTTGCGCTTCAAGGCGGTAATGCGTATCAGTGCGGTTTCTAGCTAGGTCAAAAGAATCCATCCTCCCAAAGCAGGCCCTTGGACGAGGAAAATAAAAGTCACGGTCTGGATGCCGCCTCAACCACGGTCTTTTCAAGCATCATGTTAGATACTGGTTCCCAATGGATGGAACAAGCTTAAACGGTTAAAGCGTTGTGTTGCGATAGTTAACGAGTTGCTTTCCGTTAAGTAGGAACATGGTTATGGGCCCCCAGACGGCCGTCTATCCGGCCTGATATGTAAAACACTGGTATCCTTCATAAGTTGCAAGTGAAGCCAGATTTGGAAAGAAAATCGATGATGTGTTGGTATTTATGGAGACTGGTTTCTCCAGGGAGAAGCACTGCATATGAATGTGCTGTGAGGATGTGAGACTGTTCTATATCGTTTCGTTGTACGGCCTTGTCGCAATCTCCAAGCAGACTGAAGAATATTAATCACTCTGCCAAAACAGATTGGATGTGGTCGCAGTGCGTGAGGATACCAAAATCATTATGTTATTATGCCCCTTTCCTCGTAGTTGAAAGAATTCATTCCTGGCCCAATACAAGGTATATTGTCTTTAAACAAAGCCCACCATCACCTAGGCCTAAATTCCCATTGTGTTATTATGCCCCTTACCTCGTAGTTGAAAGAATTCATTCTTGGCCCAATACGAGGTCTATTGTCTTTAAACAAAGCCCACCATCACCTAGGCCTAAATTCCCATTGTGTTATTATGCCCCTTACCTCGTAGTTGAAAGAATTCATTCTTGGCCCAATACGAGGTCTATTGTCTTTAAACAAAGCCCACCATCACCTAGGCCTAAATTCCCATTGTGTTATTATGCCCCTTACCTCGTAGTTGAAAGAATTCATTCCTGGCCCAATACAAGGTCTATTGTCTTTAAACAAAGCCCGCTCTCACCTAGGCCTAAATTCCCATTGTTCTACAATTTAATGACATAGTCATCACGGCAAATCTTCATAACATCGACCTCCCCGAAACAGATTTCGTGGAGGTCGATATAGGCCTATACCGGCAAGGGCAAAGAAACCTACGACCTCCTGACTATGAGCCCGGCACTTCAAATACTACGCCATTGATCTCGCTGGTCTTGCGGGTGTAAATGATCACAAATAATCGCATCATTTCATATTAGATGTATATTCACCGTTATCAATAACGCCGTGAGGAGACTATTAAATGATCATCCTTTAACGTGTTAAACCGGCGCGGGTTTATTGGCAAACTCCGATAGTAAATATAACGGAGATTGAATTAGGAAGAGCCCACGATGCCACGTTATAGCCAGGCGGCAACACGTCGAAATAGATTAAGGGAGGTGGAGTGCTGATCTGCTTCAACTGCAGGGCTTTTATCGGGGAAATCGACAAGGAAGGTGTTGTTTATGTTATTGTAGTAACTTTTTGAGAGGGTACGCCGTTCGTGTTCAATGTAAACCAAGTAAGTCTAAAAAAATCAAACTTTAAGAAGAGTTCATGCGAGTTCTTAAGAAGAGATTCAAATTTGTGACCCGTCACAGCAAAACCAGGCGCATGTTGCTCTGAGCTTGGCAGCTTGAGACGGATTTTTTGTTCAATTCTCTATTGTCTGCCTTTTGTGAAATATGAGCACACCAACTTCTTCCATTATCTCCTGGTGTCATTTAGGCTCACCTTCTGTGCGACATGCGCCTGGTTTTGCTGTGATGGGTCACATTTGTAGAAACAAAGAAGACAATGAAAATGCGATGTGAAAGGAATTTGGTGCCGAAGTGCAAATAGTTTAATAAAAAATGAATTCAGACTTTCATATATCTCAAAACGTGACCAAAACTGACTTGTACTAGCTTTTTGCGAAACAAACAACAACAAATCTATGGCCTTATTAAACGCTATACACCAGACTATGATGAAATTCTGCCTCGCGCTATTAAATATGGTTCCTCATGGCTAGACGCGCGTTTCGAACATGCGATAGACATGTCTTAACATGCAATATTTTGCTCAAAGCCTTGTCGCGATGGAGATTGACCGAGGTACTCAATCATTGTGAGGTTTAATGCGTACTAAAATAGAAAATAACGGAATTGAAAATTAAAATGTCACGAACAGTAGACTAGTGTAAGTTTTACCTCGTGACCGATAGGTGGCTCATTGTACCGACACTCAAAAAAGCTTCTTTTCTTTCTCTTTGTAGGTAAGCTATCAATGACTTGTATCTAAGTAAGGTAACTTATGAGCCTTAGATTTGTTATGTAAATTTCGCGCTATTGAGGGCTTCACGAACTACTGGTCTCCGACGCAGGCCTTCCTGGCACTACCGGCCTACGATCTTGAAACAAATGAAGTTTTCTTGCGAGAAAGCCCCACTTCTCATAATCGCTAAAGCAACAAAAACTCGAATCGTTATCTCCTCCACCGATTAAAAGTAGGATTATTAGAGATTGGTTATTCTCAATTTCTTCTGCCACCATGCCCTCTAAAGATCTCTTCAGAGAAATTACACTTTTCGTAATTCTTTTTGCAAATCCTCGCGCGTACACAAGGATGAAAACAAAAACTAACAGACCCTCAACTTTTCCGTCCCAAGAATGGGTTAACATATCGACAATCACAAGCAAAGCTATACACAATCACGAGATGTAAATGTCTTTTGTTTATGTATTGACCAATGTGTGCCGATAGCGCCATTCATAATCCGTTTCTAAATATAGCGCAGAGTTGACGAGTTCCGAGCCCACCGGGACACTCTCCAATCCCAGTGGTGCCTTGCGCCGCGCTTGAGGCGGGCGGGAGCTGTCGCATCTCATCAGTAAGGGGATATATCATACTAAGCTGGCAGCCAACGGGCTCGTAGTTTTCAGATTGGAGGCTTTGGTGTGTAATCAAGTTCTTTCGCACGTTTTGTGTGGGTTGGTTAGGTAGTGGATAAAGATGCTGGAGTATGACGCAGAAGGAACAGCCGCATATATGCATCGGTTAAAATACCGTAATGGGACTTGTTTGATGCAAAATGGCTGCCATCGTAGACATTAAGCAATATTTGCTATTTTGAAAATAGCAGTTGGTGGTTCAGTTGATCAACATTATATAGCAGTATTACAACACATCAGGGAACCTAGAATGCACTTCATTTGGTGATGATTAGATAAGAATTTTTAAAAATACGTGAAATGCCAAAAGTAGATCAAGATCTAGATTACGACGCCTTAAACATGGCACAATATAAAAGGTTCCTATCTCCAGTTTACCTTTAATAGCCCTTGCAGAAAGCCTCAGGCCTATCACATTGGCCTATGACCTTTATTTCCTGATTTGCTCACAAAATATTTAAAAACGAATTCAAGATTATGAATGATTTATTAACATTTTAGAAAACCCGATAAAGTGTTTTTTGTTTCATCAGGAGGACGTTTGTTTTATTTCTCATTCCCAACGAATTTATAATTTGTCTTATTTTTTTGTTTCTATTGACAATGATAGATGTACGGTGGCTGGGAAAGTACATCACATGATTTTTTTTTTTCAACATGAAAAATTTTTCAGGAAATAACTCGATCGATGGACTTATTATCTCGAGCGATCGAGATGAATAACTCGGGCGATCGAGATATCATCTCGGGTGATCGAGTAATTTATCTCGAGCGATCGAGATAATAAGTCCATTGATCGAGATATTTCCTGAAAACAAAAAATTTCATGTTGAAAAAAATCATGTGATGTGCTTTCCCAGCCACCGTATGGATGGCTTTCTCCCGTTTAAAAAATGTTATTTTAGACTTTCGTGAAACTATGCGAACTTAACGTATGGAACTCATCTATTATTAATGGCATCTAAAACGACTATAAGCACAATGAATTTTGTGTCAATAAACCGAGTTTTCCCAATATTCATAATCTATCTGGTAATGGAAAAGCTCACTCGAGTCTTGATTTAGAAACATTCGTTTTGTTTGCTTAGGATTATCTGCTGACTTCTTCACCAACACCTTAAAGGTAACAGACATGCATAAAGCCCTCACCAGTCAAGTTCGCAGCACAATAGCATTTAGCGATAATGACGTCACTGCAGCTGCTGCCCTCTATTTCCCCATCGCTGAATTACAGGCAATGTCGGACAAACATGCGGTTTCGTAATGGATTCAGGCTTTCTAACTGGGGCAGTTAGATTCAATCTGGCACATGTCCGAGTGTTGGAAATACTACATAATTGTTCTGAATACTTCTCTCTCTGACTCTATGGTATCATTCATGCTAAAAACAATGCAGGGTCAAAGATAATTGACTTTGAAATAAGCTCAAATGCGTAGAAATAAGTGTCGATGTCCGACTGTCACGTGACTAAAACGTCATCAATATCTTATTCAAATGACCTTGTGAGCTATAAATAGTAACGTCGCGGAATGCTATTGTGTCGTTAATCTGAGCTATTGGCGGTCTCGGCCTGTAGGCCCTATACCATATCCGTCATACGATAGGACCAGACATCTTTTCCAAGTGGACGTTTTGACTTCTATCCCGGTGTAACATCTGTGGTTGTTTCCCATGTGTCAGTGGTTCCAAACAATAGGCAGCTAGAGAGACCATGACTTTTCAATAGAGGGAAACACAGAAAAACTTGTCAATCTATCTTTTAGCGTTCCCAAACAATGAGGGGAAACACTCAAAAATAGAAACACTCAAAAACATTACACCGGCTCAAAGGTTGTCAAAACGCCAATGGTGACGTTAACTGGCATATCCTACCCCGCCAGTCTAATTCCCTGTATCATTTCACAGGAGATAATACTCCACCGTGCTTGCTAAGGTTTCACCTCGATTCTAGCCTCGCTAATATACAACACTAATAAGGCTAATGTCATAGTAGGGCTTCGCTCTGTTGACAGTGATGTAGTATGTTGGTGCATGAGGTTGTTCATTGCAGTGTAAGACCTTGTGTCCTTCTGCTCGGTCAGGGATTGAGTTTTGTCCAAATTTTTGTAAATGCATTTGCTGTGACATTATGTCATTTCAACCCTCCTCGTTGTTAGCGACATTTATAAGTCTGCCTGTTGCTGAAGGAATTGATACCGAAGTCTCATCAAATACCGGGGTAGAGCTAAAATGTAGGCCGCCAAAACTGAAAGAGCAGAGGGTTTTGGCGATATGACAGTTTCACACGGGCAGTGTTTGGCGATTTAACCATTACCGCTAGGTATCAATTTCTATTCTAAAACACTTCCCATTCTATATCATTCTATGCGTAATCCACCGAGAATCTGCTTTCGACACATCTCACCAAAAAATCTGTGGTCAAAACGAGGCTAATACATAAGCCATTGTGAAAATGAAACATTGTAACAAGTGTGTTTTAGAATGTCTCACTCACAATGCAATTACACTGCACTCCGTCGCCTTAGGAAGGTCGTAGCTTTGAGCTCATGGTGTCCCCAAAGCTTCAAATCTATTATAACATCATTGACAAGTCATCTTAACTTCTCTAGTGTGCCTGTTGCCAATAGCAACCGGGTACACAAATGATTCAGTCGATTATGTTTTCCTCGAGGATTTTTTTATTGTCTTTTGAGTGCATTATTGTTTTCATATTTCTTGAACACTCGATGGAGGTCAAGGTCAGATTTGGTCCTCCAAGGATGTACATGAGCTCAGTGCACCATGTATTAACCTGTTGTGATTTTCGACGGATTTTCTATACGATTAATTTCATGATGTGTCATCAATCTTAACAGGTCGGACGGCACTGACCCAAATTTCTAAATTAGCTGGGACAATTTGCCATGCTTTCGCCGAATCCCTTTTTTCGGTGATGCGTTGTCCGCTTTTGGAAAAAAAGTAGTGTTATTTGATACATTAGACTTTGAGGTTTCACATGACGGAATAGATTTTGTCCAAAAAATCGAGTACCATGTGACTATAGTTCGAATAGAGCAAACCAGAACATGCTCATCTGACGCTGCCCAGAATGATTAGTCTCTGACTAACATCAGATTTGAGTACGATGTGCCAGGTCCGCCAACACCCCGCCGCGGTAAATTGATTTAGAAACCGTTAACTGACACTCTGTTTATGTGGAGCCATAACTTGCGGCATCTAACTGGAACAATTGGCTATAATTCAAATTAACTACCGCGGCTGTATGCGCGTAATCAACTCAATGGTCAACCCCTCATCGCGTTCGGGCAATAAATAAATATCCGTTGCGGTTTAGGTGAATTCTTAGTTGGAATGGTGTGCTAGACGCGCAGGGTGATTTGGGTACAAGGGGGCGAAAGCACGCACCCAGGAAATTTATCCGGGGAAATTCATATGCAGTTATACATACATCCTGGCGTAACCAGTGGTTTTCAATATACTCCGCCTGTCCACGTGATATACATGATGCTGTCGTGCAGTTATTATGAATATGAGTTTGCTGAAACTAGATATTCATGATATGTGTATGTCTGTCTTCACAGCGGCAATGCAGAAATTTATAATCAGTACGTAAATATATTTCCGCAAATTGAAAATGTTCAAATTCAATTACAAATTTCAAATTCCCATCGAACGGCTTAGGCCTTTAAATGTGTTTTATCATGATAAGTTAATGTTTTATAAAGCTGAGAAAGGTTAGACTCCTTTAGCAGTCCATTGCGTCATCCTAATTGGGTCTCCTTGCGTTGAGGAACGAGGCCAGTCCACTGCGTCCGGAGTGTAAGAAAATCTCCCTCTCAGGTGAAATGGCTCAGAATGAAGACTTACTTAATCGGTCATTGGTAAACAGGGACGACGAAATTTTGAAACAAATGGTACGTTTGCGTGGCCTGTTACGCTGGAGACATTATCTTCAACCACTGCACGATTCCAGTGAGATATCTCCAACTCAATTATTCATAACCACACTTCTCTTATGGGCGATAAACACCAAGTATTACTGGTTGTAGATTAGGAGCTTAGAGCTTCTTTCTCCTCAATAGCTCCCCAGCTATAGCAAGCTTCAGGCATACTGAATTATATTATCTCGTATAATGACATCGCGAGATAACAGCTTTTCCCAAGCGAGACCTCATAAAATTCTTATTCCTTTGAGCGAGTAGATTTTACTGTCTTTAATCCCAAAGTGGCTGTACCGTTTTTGAAATTGGTTCAATTAGCATAGATGGCAAACATATTGTGTGTTATCAAATGAGGTTATATAGCTTTCAGAGCTTCTTTCTCGCGTACTGAACCCTTCAACGGTATTGCCGTAGCCTCGGCCCGCATATTGACACGCGTTGTCTTGAAGCTCAGCAGTGTCAATACATTGAGGGTCAAGATGCTTTCTCGACGAGAGCTTTTTTGTTATTTATTCATATTTACATACATGTATATTATTATTAGTAGTAGTAGAAATATTATTAATATCATTATCATCTTGAAGAAAACCCCTGAAACTCGCAATTTGTAATAAATACCAAACGTTCGTTTGTTGTCTTTGCGATAGTGCTCCGTCTCAGCTCGGAGACTTCAGTTATGATGTGACAATTTGCTCAGCTGCAATCAAAGCGAATCGACTGTTCAGTACCTGCATAGCACTCCGAACTTTCCTAGAGTGCATCGTAGCGTCTAAGAAACGATTAATAGAATTTCACCCCTTTAAACTTCTCTTGGCCATGTCAGCTTACCTGTCGTAAAATAGTCTTTTGCGGCATTAAAGTTGCATCTAGAATGCGCATTCAACAGGTGCAGTAATTCATTACTCGAGTACGTTGCCTAAAGTGCATTGCCACCAAAAAACAAGTTCGCATTCTCTAATCTCTTTTTCGAATCCTCTATCGTTTTCCTGCCGTAATGAACGCATGCATAATCATTTCCTTAATGACACCTGAGTGTAATTTGCGTAACACCAAACATGATTTCTGAAAAGAGTTCGAAATGCTTTAGGATTTCAAGCCGGAGCCAACATGTCGAGTTTGGAATATGAAATATTATTGTAATGATGCAGGTGGAATATTAAAATGTCACCGTTCGTCAAATAAATTATCTAGAATCGTCTGGCCGTAGTCTGAGTCGCCAGGCCAAAACCCAAATGGCGCCTAACCAACCGTATTGGCCCACGAAAACGCTCATCCCGCTTGGGAGAAGGAATTCTCCGTGGAGGAAAATCACCTCCAAGTGCAGACCGAACACTGAAGAAGACGACGAATCTAGAATCTATCACTCGGTAACTGTTCTTCAACCTCGGAGATGATAAATCTGAGTGGGAGTGGAACGAAGGGTGCGTAATCTCTCTAATCATACGAGACATATGATGTCAATCGAATTTTGTCACTTCACCGTAGTGCTATCACCCTGAAGGTAATTTGTGACTGCGGTGACTTCCCGTAATTAACTTGCAACGATATATGCTATTAAAGTTGATAGAAATATGATAAGAGCATACATTTAATAAGATTGCAGGCAATTTTATATGAGACGAATATGAAGGATGAATCAACTGAGTTATCATATAATTTCCAAAGGGAAATTTGTAATTTGAATCCACTAAAATTTGTAACTGTGTTTGATTCTTTCTGAGTTGGATACATCGCCAGGCTAGCTATATTAGTCCTCTCTGTACACAGCATTCTAGCTATCTTCGGTCTTCATATTTGCTATGAAAGAAAAATAGCTTCGCCAAGTAGAAAATGATGTTACTCTCCTCATTGAATCAGCTAAACTGAACATTATTTGCCTCATCAAGGGCAGCAGCAGTCGAGACTCTGACTAACTACCCGACTCTCTGTGGCATTCTAACATTTCTTCGACCTTCAGTTGGCTACAAAAGAAGCTAAGTAGGTCATTTCATCAAGTAGAAAATGATGTCACGTCTCCTTATCAACTCAGTTACATTATTTGCCTCATTAAGATCAGCAACAGTCGAGTCAACAAGCCGACCTTGAGTTGGAGACATCCTCAAACCATTCTGTTCCTTCCTTCCTAACCAACACCCTGGCACTCCAGCAAGTGCTCAGCCTTATTCCGAGGCAATACCAATCGCCATAGACAGTGTATTATATTGCGGCTTTTGTTCTCTTTCCGAGGAAGCCTTCCGCGGAATCCCCTGACGATTTCTGGGGCTGGGTTTTAAAGCTGCCATTCGACCACGGCTTTCAACGGTACAATGGATACATGCCGTGGGGTCCATGGCTATCGATTAGTGGCCACAAATAGAAACACTTACATATTTGCGGCTCTGCTTTGTCTTCTGCTGATCCATTTTTGCAGTAGATGGAGAGAAATGTGAATTTATTATAATGCCGTTGTTTAAGTTTGAAATGTTCTTGGAGAGAATGTCCCGGGGACAAAAGATTATCTCTGAGCAATTGACGGCCACTGGTCTCTATCGAACCGTGTACCGTAATCCGTCAGAAAACAATAGAGCCTGACACTTTTTCCAGTAGGACATTTGCTGCATGTACACCCGCGATACCCTCACCATGTCCCCGCTTTCTCCCCACTTTCTCTTTATTGTGTATTTTACAAAATTACAGATACAGATCTGACGTCTATGCCTAACTTCCTGCAAATGCAACAGATCAGCTTGAGGTATCCTCTGCCACATTCAAGGCACTCTCCGCAAATGTGTAGGGTTCAACTTTCCGGCGGTATCTCCACGACCACAGTCAAAGCAGTATCCACCACTTTTGGTGGACCTGTATTGATTTGTAGACACAACTGCTGATTTTCTCCTCCTTGCTTCCTGCAGAGGAATTGGAATGAATGGACTATTTTCTCCCACCGGTTGATCCGGACTCCGGCGGGAAAAATGTGACTTGATTATGAAGTAGGAAGCTGACCGCTTGGTTTGATGTCTTCGGGAGATGACTTGGGGATCACGCGGTGAGGGTTGGCGCTGAGGCCGGTGATGGTCGCAAGTTATTACTGGCGTTATTGCTTGGTTTCTGAGGCCAACTTGAGCCGGTCTCGGGGGAGCCATGTGACTTGATAAAGTAGGAACCTGTATGTTTGCGGGGTCTAGTCATTTACTGCATTTCGAGAGGATGCATTTCGCTTGGTAATTTCGTTTCAGTGGACGATTTCGTTTCATTTCAATGATTCCATTTAGTGCGGGTTTTGTGAGTAAACTCACAATCACTGGCAGAAAACGCACCAGATTCCTCGAAGGTTATATCGTTTTCAGATATATTCCGTAAATTATGAAATCGTCTGTCTTTCGTCGATGTGTACTTTGAAGCCGTTACATAGAAACGAGGATAACAAACACAACTTTTGCATTTTCTGTCAACGGGAAAGGTTGCGTGCCCCGGGGTGAAAACAATTCCAAGCGCCGGGAAAACAATGGATCATGTTTAATCGACAGCTTCACTTGATTTAGAATACATCAAAGTGCATGAGATTTTTATGTTCTGATAGAATTATTAGTCTGTTTTCTGATCTATACTTTGTGATTTTAAAATCTATATCAATTACCGCACGCGATATTTGAATCAGAGAGGTTACAAATTAACTCTATCGAAATTGAAGTGCTTACTGATGCCGCATAATTGTAACCAAAAGCTGTTAGCCCTGTCTTTCTGACGCAACAATTATTTATGTATTCTTGCTCGTATTGAGATCGTACAGGTCCACAACAACCTTTTGTCAGTTGGCCACTGCTCTGTAAAGTATACCGTCCACTAAGTTTAACATTTGCTGTCGCAATATCTAGACATTGCTTATCTTATTTCGCATAGGTTCTTAGTTTCTAAAGTGAGGTCTACAGTAAAATTTGACTGAAAATGACTGATGAGGAGACTCATCAGTCAAATTTCACGAATTCAACAGAGCGTATTTTTCCAATCCGCGTACTAAGTGCACTTTTAACGAAAGTCAGCAGTCTCATAAATTATTCATACATTTTAATTACCCCTGTTCGTGTAATCAAGTTTAGTTTCAAGACTCTCTCTCACAATTTAGTAGCTCATGAATCTAAAGATACGTGTTCAATGGCAGCATGCTGTAATTATTACAAAGTTTACGTATTTTTGTGAGTGGTAAGCTGTGTGCTGCAGCATCCGCAAAACATCAACTGCAAGGTGTTTCCGGGTATAAACCCAGTCCATGGTTCCTGGGTGACCAAGAAAGGGCTCACAGCCTATACCGAATGTCCCATTGGCAGAAATGACAAATAGATGGGACTGACTCGGGGGACTGGCTGTATACGAGTCGAAGAAACTGGCAGAAATTCACTGGAATGGAAATTCAAACCACTTGTAGTTGTTGTCGCAACCGATAGAGCTACGGTGACCATTTCAACCCCAGCCGCGAGCAAACCGTTAAAAACAACCAGGTTTTCAAATTTCCTCTTGGTTTATTCGAGATAAGAAAAAAACACTTCCATTACGAAGCTGTTTGCATCGCAAGACATGTCATTTCCCTGATTAACCATCAGCTCGTCTTGCCTCCGCGCCTGAGCAGGTCCTGCAAATTTAATGAAGTTATCCTCATGATGAACTACTCTAAACGGCGAATGAGTTATGCCCAGAATTCAAATTCTTCAGAGGTAAGGATGCCCTGCGGACGAAAACTAAAATATGTCATCTATTTGAAAATTTCAGAATAGCCTCTCGTGTTTTAAATGCGAATTCACTTCATTATGAAAGAGTTCGAATTGCTTGAGGTTTCAAGTTCAAGCCAAGATGTCGGTTCCCATGGTCAACCCTTAACACGTTTCATTTGCCAAACATTTTCGGCCTCATTTGACCACCTCTCTGTTGTTTGATCTGTCTATAAGGTCTAACAAGCGCCGATGTTCGAATTGGTCGAATTCATACTTATCATTTGATATGAGCAAGTAATTGGTGTCTGAAGTATGGTGAAGTCCACTTGGCCAGGCTCGGCAGACGTCCAATCGCCAATGCCCGAGCCATGCGCAAGGGCAACAACTCAAAGAAGCCCACATGTACACTGTGGCCGTGTGCACTAGCACGTACTATATGAAGAGATGCTTCTCTGGCAATGGACGTACTGTTATGTAAAGCTGTTCTGGAGGGTGTGCTTTTGGTTGTAGTCTAACGTGTCCAAGAGAAAACATCCAAAAAATTCAAGGCCCACTTTGAGATATAGTGGACTAAGTTTATTTTCTCAGTAGGCCTATCAAGGCTAGACAGGGGTAATCAGGGACAGAAATTCATGCTTTTGCTTAGGTAGACGGCGATGTGGTGTTGCCCCTACTCAGGTGAGAGAATGATTTCACTATAAAGGCATAGTACTTGCATTTTAAATAGCCTATAGCCCTTTACGCATATCTTCGAGAACGGTAGTCGTCTTGGAGGAAATCAGCTACATGTAGTTTGTATCACGAGTCATATAGCCCGGAAAAGTGATGATGTCCTTGATACGTCAACAGAAAAAGAAGCCGTGATAAAATGCGAGGTTCAAGTCTGCAATCCTATTTATTTTGATTTTGTTTCAAGGATTAAATACAAATTAAACGACTTAAAAGCATTGCAGACACGTTTCTATAATCGATTCCGGTTGAATAGCGCATGCACAAAACAACGTTTCCGGTTTGGTATAAATAGCAAATCACGCCATGCAGTTAAAACGATAGGCACAACCCCTGAGCTCGTTACAACTGTCAATAATAATGTGATTAATGGGTATGAGATACCCGATGAAATGATTAGAACTGATTATCGTTGCTTTGGTTTGTAATTGCGCACGTGCCATGTGTTTAGTACCCGGATGTAACGCGGCTGCTTTAATCCCGAGATGCGATTTTATATAAATGTTCATGCCGGATATTGTAAATCAGATTAGATTCAAATGAAGCATTATTGCATTATATATTGAGATTCGATCGTTCGTGCGATGGAAGATTGTTAAAATGGTGAGGTTTTGTGCATGGTTTTCGTTGGTGTCTGGAGTATGGGCGCATGGCGGTGACGGAGTAGGGCTGTTTCCAGCCTGTAATCCTCAAATCAACTCACAGCAATAATACTCCACATGTATTCCAGAATAATATCGATATGATATTCTTTAATGACCACACAACAATTTCTCTATTTTGGACTACTATTATAAAATTATGATCTTCTTAAATAGCAGCACGACAACTAGTCTACTCTAGATTACGTTAATGTGGTCTTCTTAAATACATTGTAACTAGCAACACAACAATTACTTTATTCTAGATTACCAAGATTATGATCTTCTTAAATAACAACACAAAAATTACTCTCTTCTAGACTACCATCAATATAATTGTCTTAAATAACAACACAAAAATTACTCTCTTCTAGACTATCATCAATATAATTGTCTGAAATAACAACACGATAATAACTCTATTCTAGACTACCATCAATATAATTGTCTTAAATAACAACACGATAATTACTCTCTTCTAGACTACCATCAATATAATTGTCTTAAATAACAACACGATAATAACTCTATTCTAGACTACCATCAATATAATTGTCTTAAATAACAACACGATAATAACTCTCTTCTAGACTACCATCAATATAATTGTCTTAAATAACAACACGATAATTACTCTCTTCTAGACTACCATCAATATAATTGTCTTAAATAACAACACGATAATTACTCTCTTCTAGACTACCATCAATATAATTGTCTTAAATAACAACACGATAATTACTCTCTTCTAGACTACCATCAATATAATTGTCTTAAATAACAACACGATAATAACTCTATTCTAGACTACCATCAATATAATTGTCTTAAATAACAACACGATAATAACTCTATTCTAGACTACCATCAAATGAATATAATCCGCTAGCAATGAACCCAACAAACGCAGATGAGAAGCTTTTCCGCACCAATTGAAAGAAGGCCCAATACACTTTAAACCATCACTAAAAAAGGACCAATGATAAAATCTTTTAACAATACTGAAATAACAAGACTGCAATCATTGAATCCTAAACTACCATGAACATTATCTTGTCAGTCCAAAGCGCCCCGAGTGCAGATGAGAAAAAATTCAGTATTTTTTGCATCCTTCTCCTTAAATGGTTTCATTTACGGCAGGAAAATAGCAACCAGAAGGCATCAAAAACATTCATTGGGTCTTCAAGGATCTTCGTAGCCATGGCTACGAAATTCGCGGCTGCCATGCAAAAATCCATCTTCAGATCCTCTGAATAAAACATCAAACGGGACGATTAAGCGCAATATATTACTTCTTTCTTTCGATGTGAGACATTCTTCACACCTATTGGATTCAGAGTCTGTTTAGTATGTCGGCGGTTATCATAAAGAAGCTCTTTTTTAATCAAGGCATCGGTGAATCTGCATGGTTTGCATGAGGGCTGGATGCGTGGCCGTATTATACGGTAATAGGTGCCAAGGAATGGGTCCTCGAATCTTGTATTCTCGTATCCAGCTCATATCTGGAGAGGGGTTTTGGAAACATCACGCTCTCCGTGCATCCAAATTTGTGAAAGTCCGTGACTAGAATTTCTCTGTATCAGTCATTGTTCGCTCCTTTGTGAGAACTGTTAAACGTGTTTGGCTTTTTCCAATATTTCAGTGTTTTCTCTCTATAGACAACTAGAGAGATTATGACTTTCAATCGGGGAAAACAGAGAAACCAGGTCTGATCTTTCAGCTTTCCCAAACAAAGAGAGACAGAAACAAAAACAGTAAAAAACGCTAGCCAGTGACCACAGGGTCTAGCCAGTTACCCAATAGTTAATATTTCCGTATCGTTGTTTTTGCCTTAAATCATCCTGCAGTTAGTTATCTCTGATATCATAAATAGTAGTAGCAACCTCATCCTCACCGTTGTCGTACCTCTTTTGAGATATTTACAATTTCAGAGCAAATGTCTAAGAATATTTTCAGTGATGGAAAGTTGGTAATACCAGGAAGACTCCGCCCCCACTGTCTCAGCAGAATTTACATTCGTTTGTTCGTAATAATTTGATTCCGGCATGGCTTTGACTTCAACATTGTAACATTGGCCAGTAACGTCTGGGCGAACATTGGCCAAAGCAATTTTCTTTTGAGAACTTTAGGTTTGTAATGCGAAACGTTGAGAAAGGAGAGAATGTTTTCGTAAGAAGACCCCTACATGCAACTTGTTATACAGTGTTCAGGAAGTATTCTGAGCCGCCGTTCTGAGGCAGTAGGCAGGAACAGCAACCAGACTGGCCTCACCCCTCCCCGTGATCTAAATGAATATTTGAAGGACGGGCTTTCCTCCTGATCAAAACAGACGAGATTTTACCCGGGTCGGAATACACGTGCCTAAAAGTCCTCAGAGATCTCCAATGTATTGTCGCCATTAGCCCCAGCTGGCGCATCACCAGAAATTGGTGGCTTTTGTGGGTTATCCTGATTCGTTTGATGATGACAATGATAGCCATCCAGTGAATCGGTTTCACGTGGGTCATGGGCCGACAAAATCCAATTGTTGTCCACCTGGTAGCTGACTTGTGCGTTAATCGACCTATACCCGGAATATTGATACACTTGCGGGAACGCATCACCAGAAATTGGCGGGCTACACAACTGAAGGTTATCCTCATTTCGATACAATGTAGTCACCATGCGCTGAATCGGCTGGCTTATGGGCCGAACAAATCAAATTGTTGTCCACCCCGTAGCGGTAAACTACCACCATTAGCTTGAACGCATCACAAGAAATTGGCGCCTTTACAATTGTAGGTTATCCTCATTCGTTTGATATACTTATCAATCAATGACAGCCACGATCACGATGACAGACATACGATTCTGATGATCTTCGACGAGGTATAAGTAAGATTACCCTTATGTACTCGGCGGTCATGTCTGTGAGGAAAGCGTCTTGTGGCTTGCAAGGAAAGGAAAGGCAGGTTTGAAGATCAAGGCATGAAGAAATTACTCCTAGATTAGTGCTTTACCGCTATATCACACCATTACAGCAGGTTTTCCCGGCGGGCTTGTCTGACAATAGAAGGCTATGAATGGGTACAACTGAGATAACCTTTACGGACTCGTCTGCAAAGAAAGCGGCTCTGGTAATTGTGGCTTTGTCGTCTGCTTCCAGTTTTAACAAAGAAAGAAAGAATAGTTAGTTAACAACAAAAGTACTATAAAATTATCAGCACTTGATAGCAGTACAATGCTCAAACACATGATTCCCTCTGAAACGGATGTGATCATTCGATAGCCGAACATTGCTAAAATGTGTAGTTTCCTCTGAATTCTCTCGCAAACGGATGCTTCGCCAGTGGTACATGGTACTATTTTCGTAGGTATTGTCTAATAGCACTTGCGGGCTGTGGGGATGGCGTATTAAGTAGGATCAGCCTTATGAATTTATCTGTAATGAAAGCTGCCTGACGACACGTGGCTTGTTCTCCATCTAGCGCAGTTAAATAGAACGTGGGTTTATATATTGATGGCAAGAAAGTTTCATAACCTTTTAACGCCATAGAGTGCAGAAGAACTATAAAGTAGTCTGATAAAAGACCACCCGCCCAGTCACCCGATATAGACATTCGTAATAACGTTGCCTCAACCTCTGATCCGGTGGCTTGACGTGGTTGGTATCTGCGAATACATTCCTTGGGTAAACAAAGGATTCGTAATCAAATGAGTCCTCGAACTAACAGAAGCCACCCCGGTTGTTGTCTGTGGGTCATTATGATCAGATGATGTCAGGCATACTGATGTAGGAAAGCCATAGGATTGTCAGTTTGGAAGACAGAGTCAGATATGTTTTGTTATGGAGGATTGATCTGCGAATATATGAAGTGAGTTTTCGCCAATTCCCGAATCGTCAACGCGAGTACCTATCTAGTTGTTCGGCATCATGATCAGGAGGTCAAACAATGAGATAGGCATTCGGTTGGCGTTTCGGTGGCTCTGCGAAAACTCCCTCAGCCGCAATTACAACACTGTCGTATTATGATGCCTTCTCAAATTGGAAACACCGTGGACTTTATTCCCGTGCTACACAGATATGATGAAGATGATTTTTTATGTATTTCCATTACAACAATGGTCATTCCTTTCCTATGCCATTGTTGAAGGAAAAGGAAGCAGTCGGGTACATTTTCACAGCCCCCGAAAATGCACATAACTTTAAAGAATATTCGAATGGCGGGCTAAAGATCTCAGTCACGTATCAGTCAGGATTGTAGAATTGTGCTTGCATTTTGCAAAGGTAATCATCATGGAAGCATCCTAATTGAATGCACCAAAGCCGTGTTCCTTAGCAACTGTTGAAAAAGCAACAGGCTGGGTATAATTTAATTAATAATTGAAATCTTCATCCGTGATACTGACATTATTAAGGGTCCGCCTCGCTCACGAATTACGAATTCTTTTTTAATCGAACAGATAACATGCAGTCGTCTTTGTAATTCGTGAGTGATGCGGAAACGGAATTTTAAAATCACAGTTGTTCAGATATTTATATCTTTTTCGACCTTGCCGGTGTGTGTGTGTGGAGGTTATCGGCTCCGTAGGCGATTAATCCGATTCTTGAATTGTTAGCAGATTTCAATGTACAATGTAATCACGTTAGCATCCTAATTGTAACCAACAAGTCCTTGTTCCTCGCGTGTTATTTAATTAATGCTTGAATTCTTCATGAATGATGCTGACAACTCGTGCTAACTTCATTTGTTGACTGGATCCCTCGTCTCTAATTCTTGCTCGATAATTAAAGTTGCAAGCTTACGTCGACTTACACGGATTCTAATACCTTTGTCTTTGATTGTAGTAAGTTCGGGTGGAATTTGAAGATTGGGTGAAGGCCGCGCAGTTAAGTAAGGACTTGTGACTGAGCGCTTATATACGTTGACTGTGAGATCGGTTAGGTTACTACAAGGAGGTTTCAGCTAAAATAAGACTTCCTTGGTAACTAGTACTTTCCTCAGAAAGTACCCAAGCATTCTTTATTCTAGAAATAATTTCGAATTGTAAAGGTTATCCGGCAACATCAGTTTTGCCTTGTTCCTTAGCAACTGATGAAAAAGCAACTCACTGTGGCTAGTATTTTGATACTAGGTAATTTCAATCAATAGATTTTTGAATTTTTCATGAAAGATACTGACACTGTGACAACTCAAGACATGCTACAATATGCTATTCCTTCGTTGACTGGAATCCTCGTCTCTAACTGTTGCTCGATAGTTAAAGCTCGACTTATACAAGGATAATGTTACATTGGCCGAACATCACAAATGAAACTCCTTCTCCAAACATGTTCCCCTTTGTTCAAACATCTTAAATGTCTCCTCTATAAAACTCCTATTTTTACTTTACGTCCTTCTGCATACGCGTTCTCGTTTGTTTACACTGCGTGTGCTGTATAACATTTCAGTGTTAAACCTATGAAAATGAGTGGTACCGTTCATAAAGCATTGCCTATGTTGAGAGTGTGTGGTTCAGCAGCACACACTAATCATACCACATGAGTGGTGTTAAGTGTATCTACGTTATGCCCGTTACTGTGAAACGTTGCTGAGGTTGACAGTGTGTGATTCAGCAGCACACACTAATCATACCACATGAGTGGTGTAAGGTGTATCTACGTTATGCCCGTTACTGTAAAACGTTGCTGAGGTTGACAGTGTGTGATTCAGCAGCACACACTAATCATACCACATGAGTGGTGTTAGGTGTATCTACGTTATGCCCGTTACTGTAAGACGTTGCTGAGGTTGACAGTGTGTGATTCAGCAGCACACACTAATCATACCACATGAGTGGTGTTAGGTGTATCTACGTTATGCCCGTTACTGTGAAACGTTGCTGAGGTTGACAGTGTGTGATTCAGCAGCACACACTAATCATACCACATGAGTGGTGTCAGGTGTATCTACGTTATGCCCGTTACTGTAAAACGTTGCTGAGGTTGACAGTGTGTGATTCAGCAGCACTCACTAATCATACCACATGAGTGGTGTTAGGTGTATCTACGTTATGCCCGTTACTGTAAGACGTTGCTGAGGTTGACAGTGTGTGATTCAGCAGCACACACTAATCATACCACATGAGTGGTGTTAGGTGTATCTACGTTATGCCCGTTACTGTGAAACGTTGCTGAGGTTGACAGTGTGTGATTCAGCAGCACACACTAATCATACCACATGAGTGGTGTCAGGTGTATCTACGTTATGCCCGTTACTGTAAAACGTTGCTGAGGTTGACAGTGTGTGATTCAGCAGCACACACTAATCATACCACATGAGTGGTGTCAGGTGTATCAACGTTATGCCCGTTACTGTAAGACGTTGCTGAGGTTGAGTGTGTGATTCAGCAGCACTCACTAATCATACCACATGAGTGGTGTTAGGTGTATCTACGTTATGCCCGTTACTGTAAGACGTTGCTGAGGTTGACAGTGTGTGATTCAGCAGCACTCACTAATCATACCACATGAGTGGTGTTAGGTGTATCTACGTTATGCCCGTTACTGTAAGACGTTGCTGAGGTTGACAGTGTGTGATTCAGCAGCACACACTAATCATACCACATGAGTTGTGTTAGGTGTATCTACGTTATGCCCGTTACTGTGAAACGTTGCTGAGGTTGACAGTGTGTGATTCAGCAGCACATACTAATCATACCACATGAGTGGTGTCAGGTGTATCTACGTTATGCCCGTTACTGTAAAACGTTGCTGAGGTTGACAGTGTGCGGTTCAGCAGCACTCACTAATCATACCACATGAGTGGTGTCAGGTGTATCTACGTTATGCCCGTTACTGTAAGACGTTGCTGAGGTTGAGTGTGTGATTCAGCAGCACACACTAATCATACCACATGAGTGGAGTCAGGTGTATCTACGTTATGCCCGTTACTGTAAGACGTTGCTGAGGTTGAGTGTGTGATACAGCAGCACACACTAATCATACCACATGAGTGGTGTTAGGTGTATCTACGTTATGCCCGTTACTGTGAAACGTTGCTGAGGTTGACAGTGTGTGATTCAGCAGCACACACTAATCATACCGCATGAGTGGTGTAAGGTGTATCTACGTTATGCCCGTTACTGTGAAACGTTGCTGAGGTTGACAGTGTGTGATTCAGCAGCACACACTAATCATACCACATGAGTGGTGTCAGGTGTATCTACGTTATGCCCGTTACTGTAAGACGTTGCTGAGGTTGAGTGTGTGATTCAGCAGCACACACTAATCATACCACATGAGTGGTGTCAGGTGTATCTACGTTATGCCCGTTACTGTAAGACGTTGCTGAGGTTGACAGTGTGTGATTCAGCAGTACGCACTAATCATACCACATGAGTGGTGTTAAGTGTATCTACGTTATGCCCGTTACTGTAAAACATTGCGGCTGAGGTTGACAGTGTGTGATTCAGCAGCACACACTAATCATACCACATGAGTGGTGTTAGGTGTACCTACGTTATGCCCGTTACTGTAAAACGTTGCTGAGGTTGACAGTGTGTGATTCAGCAGCTCACACTAATCATACCACATGAGTGGTGTCAGGTGTATCTACGTTATGCCCGTTACTGTAAAACGTTGCTGAGGTTGAGTGTGTGTGATTCAGCAGCTCACACTAATCATACCACATGAGTGGTGTAAGGTGTATCTACGTTATGCCCGTTACTGTAAAACATTGCTGAGGTTGACAGTGTGTGATTCAGCAGCACTCACTAATCATACCACATGAGTGGTGTAAGGTGTATCTACGTTATGCCCGTTACTGTAAGACGTTGCTGAGGTTGACAGTGTGTGATTCAGCAGCACACACTAATCATACCACATGAGTGGTGTTAGGTGTATCTACGTTATGCCCGTTACTGTGAAACGTAGCTGAGGTTGACAGTGTGTGATTCAACAGCACGCACTAATCATACCACAAGAATGGTCTTCAGTGTATAATGTCGTGCCTGGTACAGTAAATCACTGCTGGGTCGTCAGTGTGCGATCCTGGGGCCGTATTTACAAAGCCCTCGCATCTTTGCGACCACACAAATCTATTGTTCACCTGCATACACCCTATTGTTCACTGACTGTCGGACAAAAGATTAGCGTGGTCGAAAAGTTGCGAGGGCTTTGTAAATATGGCTCCTGCAGCGCACACTGAACATACCAGATGAGTGGTGTTTAGTGATGTGACTTGTCTGGTACCGTAAAGCGTTGCCTTGGTCCAGCAGCGCACATCACCATATATCGTATTGATGAGACACAATAATGCTAGTCATTTCACCACCTTTACTGCTTTTATAATTGATTAAACACGCTAAATGGGAGAAATCTTGCCCGGTTCACCTCCTCACCTCCTCGCCTTCAGTTTACACTGCTCTTGAACCATAATTACAGTAATAATTAAACAGAACCGGAGACATTTGTACAAATATTATGGACAGAAAAAGGCTAAGGCAATGCAGGCTTATCAGCTGAGTAAATATGATTAAGTCCTACGTTCTGGTGGTGTTTTATTAATTTCGTCCAATTTAGCGTTATGATGGGATCGGGTGAACTTTGTTCACCGGTGTCGTGCAAAGAGGAGAAGAAAGTGGATCTTATTGCTTCTTATTATTAAGATAATTGGTATTTGTTTAAGGGCTCTCGATGACTATTGAGGTCTCGCGCACTAGATCTTTGACAGCTGTTTCGCTCTCGGATAGCGGCTTTTGACTCGGTATTCGGTATGATGTTTGACCCTCCTCTAAGCAGAAGTTGCAGAAGTTTATGTTCGCGTGATGCGTCCTTTTTGCATCAGCGTCGGTCAAATAGAAGAGGACACTTGATCTCATTGGTTCGATTATGAAGATAATTTGTATTTGATTGAGGTCTCATGGTGACCTTTACGGTCTCACGCACTCGATCTTCTCACACAGCGATTCAGATTTCACAAAGTTGACCTCCTTTGTTCTCGATTCGTGGGCATTCAGTATTGTTCAGAAAGAAGGAGAAATTGCTCAGTGTGACTAGGTGTAAACGTAGCTACCGCGTCAGGAATTTGCGGAGGCGCATTGATTCGGGACGAGACAAGAATTCCAACAACTATTAATCGGAAGCATCGCGTGCGCAGGAATACCGAGTCAGGGATGCGCATGCGAAACCGGATGCATAATTTGATTATTTCATTCCAGCTCCTGCCACTCGTGGCGCTGTTTCGAAGTCTTCAAGGACTTTCTCCGAACAGCCACCAATGTCAACAGTCTATTTTTATCAAATAATGATGAAATATTTTTATCTCCACAGACCTGCCTCTGCCTCGTGACACCTCTAACCTAGCGGCGCGCTTGATTACAAAAAAAACTTTAAAAATCCTAATCCTTCAAATCTTGCACTTTGAAACCATTTTAATTAAATCTAACATTCAATTTTTCAGGTAAGTTCTATTTTGACATCCTTTGATCCGTCTGATGTGTTAAAGGTAAGCCGATTCACTTCTGATTAAAATGTTGAAGATTTGTTCTGCTTCTTGATGAGACTTTTAATAGAGTCTTGCCTTAGTGAGCTTAAAATTGCAAAGATGGAAGTTTTCATGGAGCAGATTGCTATTTTTATGATGGATTTTTTTTCTCTTCAAATTGGCACTTGTGTTTTGCTCTTATGAGTTCCGGGTTTAAACAGTCACGTTTTTAGGCGATGGTTGACATTTCGCGTCATGTCTTAGAAATAAAGGTCTTTAAGCTTTTTAAAGAGCTTTGAAGGTTATTTTGCGGACACAAAGAAACCCGTGGAGGTTTTTCAGCCAAAGGAAATTCAAAGAAAACCTGCAATTTCCCTCTCCTCTGATTATAAAGAAAATTGAGTTGAATTTTTATCTTTATTTTTAAACAGCTAAAAGCAATGTCATCAATCTTACATAGTGAATTCTATAAGAACGTCTACACTTTTATTCTGTCATCATTTAGAACAAGATAGTAACTACATTGTGCCCCTGTCTAAAAAACAGCTTTTGCATAGGAAGTATTAATTTCCATGTTTACGAGCAAGCTTTTAGCGCGTCTATACGATAACAGGCGTGGGAGGGGGGAGTGTCGTCTGAAACAGAGTTAATGGAAGCTATGATTTTGTATAAAAAAATCTTGGTTGTCTGCCCTCACTTTTTTTCTCAAAATTACAGCCAACGCACAATGATTTCCTTGAACAAGAGCCAGAGTTTGAAGGAGGCGTTGCAGATATGAGTTGATGAAGAACGCCAGTAGAGCTGATGAATAAGTCAGTTCCAAATTCATCCTCCACAATGCCCTCCCCCGTTTGTACTGTTCCCCGTCCTTCCTTGGTACCATCTTTCTTCCATGGGACCACCGTCATTCCATGGGACCACCGTCCTTCCTTGGGACTACCGTTCTTCCATGGGACCACCGTCATTCCTTGGGACCACCGTCATTCCATGGGACCGCCGTCCTTCCTTGGGACTACCGTTCTTCCATGGGACCATCGTCATTCCTTGGGACCACCGTCATTCCATGGGACCACCGTCTTTCCACACCACCGCCGGCCTTCCATGGGACCACCGGCCTTCCATGGGACCACCGTCTTTCCACACCACCGCCGGCCGTCTATGGGACCACCGTACTTCCATGGGACCACCCGTCTTTCATCGTACATTGTCACCGTGGCACACTTGATATGTCCAACAGTGTGGAGCGCCGGGAACAAAATAGGGTGGTTCATCATCGAACTGTGGGTCATGGCCATGACGCTGACATGCCTAACCTGTTCAGACGAAGCGACAGGCCCACGTTGCCGCCTCCCGAACCCATTGCCATTCCATCCTCGCTGTTCATCTCCACTTCTAATCAGGCGGAGCGACGAGGACGTAGAAGATTAATTGACAAGTATCTTATGGTTGACATGGTAATTAACCTCCGTCATACATACTGGAGATATCTTTGCCGGCGATAATCCATGGGCAGAACTGTATGACACACTTATCCTGTATGTTTGACAGTCGTCCTGAATTTTCATCCCCAAATTACCAACCACAATAATATTGTCTTCCATGATCTGCGAGACTCAGTGCACCTTTGCAGATGGTAGCCTTCTACTGTAACCGCCCTCACCTGAAACAGAATGACGACCCTCGTTCGTCAAGGCACAGTGTAGTGGCTGAACAATGTACAGGAGTGCACAGTAGAGCTATACTTACCAACACAGCGGAGCTCTGCACACCTCGGCGAACACACATTGAATGAGAAATGATCACTCGTTGGAGGGCTTTAGATACACTTGGGCTGCGTGTAAAGAACAAAGGGACTATTGTCCTTCGCAGTCACAAGGTGCTTTTAACCTCTGCGGTATTGCTTGTTCATGGTCTCTATAGAATCACTAAATCTAAACATACACGGAGAAGAAGGTTACTCGGAGTCGAAGATACGCCACGCTAGCCTTCTACTATTTTCAACCAACATTTAGACATCAAACAGAACAGGTGTCACTGTCAGACTTGGGCCGTAAATACTTCAGTCTGGACCCAGGACGACATGTTCTGACACCGGTGACACAAAGATCGGTCGCCCTGGCAATTTCACGCCAGTTTGCCTCCCTCCTATCATCAGTGCGGATCGATTTGTCCCTGACACATCCAGGGAAGTTAGTGTCTAGGAGCTGAGAAGATTGATGAGATGTTATGGTCTGGTGGAGCAAGGTAGAGACGGTTTCAAGCTTGGCTGGGCACATCCGGCTGCCACATATATCAGCTTTTTGATTGGTTTAGTTGCGTTGTTAATTAAGAAAGTAAAAGTGAGTCGGGCGAATCATTTCATGAGCCAACCTGACTGATGATAGGTTCAGGAAAGTGAGCGCCTGGGCTGGAACGAGGACGACTGGTGAGATTTGGTCTATGAAGAAGGTCATGAGGTGGTTTGAGCTTCAGCGAAACTCCGGAGGCTACTTCTAGCTACTTGCTGATGGTGGTTCACCACCAGATTTTATAGTTGGTTGGCGTATCGCATGGCTTTAGTATCGTCCGAACAGGGCATTTGGTCAGACCAGTTGGAAAATCAGTCTTTTATTCGGCCAGTTCGCCCCTCCCCGCCCTCAACAGATATATGTGTAGCTTAGTACAGATGCAATTTTGAACGTGGATTTATATTGTTCGAGGCAGTGCACAAAGGCTTCGAAAGACGATAAAAATCATGTCTGCACGGTGGGAACCAAGTTGCCATCATCAAATTAGTCGTATTGAAATAGCTTTCAGGGAAAACGACTTAAGTCCGCCTGCAGTTTGATTTAGAGGACGGGAAATTGTGTCAAGAAGATTGCATTAGGTCTAACGAACCGGGACCTTTCGATAATTCAATTGGTTTATCGACATAAGATTTAGAATGTGTTTTGAGGTAGTTAAACCAGATGGAATGTAGACAGATTGAGTTAAGGGGTAAGGCTTGTCGACCATTTGACTTCGCCACTTGAGTTAGCTGTTGGTGATGTAGGAATGAGGTTTTTAAGAGTACGCCCTTAAATATAAAGTCATACAAAACGATTTGACTGATGATCGCGTTCCCAATGACCAAAATGGGGTTCGTAGGCAAATCTAGGTGAATAGGTAAACGCTTTTTTTGGTCACGGGATCCTCGGACCTTCATTATCTCATAAGAATATACGGAATTTGCAACGTGATGAACCATCCTGTTTCGGCTGCAGGAATGCCTGTCACCTGTGAGATCCTTAGTTCGATTCCCGGTCAATCCCGGTACACTTATACAATAACATGTGGCAATGTCTGTCCATGACCCCAAATACACTGGCCCTCTATGATGTCAGCTCATTTCGTCAGCATCGGCGGACTAGTCCCCAAACAACACTTTTGCCTGTAATAATTCCGTTCACGCCCTGCGTTGGGTCGGATCTTCCAACTTAACTCACGTGCTTGACTCATTCACCTCGAGTCTATTCCACCCGAGTCTGTTATTTGAAAGACTCTGATTGAACTCTCATCTCGAGACTATTCCACATACCTTGTATTCCCATTTCTCGTGCTTCCTTCCCTCAGACGTGATCTCATGAGAACAGGAAACGAAACGTATTTCACGAAAAGGTCAACTTCGTGATCGTATTCTAAATGGATTACACCGTGTAATGTCTTTACATGGAAAATACATTTGATTGGCCGCAAGTTGGCTTAACGTCAGGCAAGACTTTCTGTATTCTGACAGGTTCATTCTGATCGGGAAGAAGGTCGTAGTCAAGTCTGTCTATTGTAATTGTAACAAGTTTTTTGCTGGAGGTTGTTGATTTACAAATAGTTGTAGGATTGAGAGAGAAGCAAGACGAAGTATGCCCCCTCAAATAAGAAAGCAAAAAAGCAACTATGGTTGATTCGCCCCCGGGAAAATTGTATGAAAAGTTTACCTAAATTGAAGCAGAGGATGATAGCTTCATCGACGGATGCGCCCGGGATGTGGCGAGATAACGAGATCGACACTTCGTCCGCTATTGAGAAACTAGGCGAAAGGTTTTGACTTTTGGATGTGCTTTACTTAGTGAAGCCGGTGTCAAAAGCATTCAACTTGTGTTTAAAAAAATCATTTATGGGTTTTGAAGAAGAGGACACGTACACTATTGATTAAGATGGTGCGCCAGACCTTTTTGGAATAGATAGATTAATCTTATGACTGACCGTATTGAGAGTGATGGTAATAGGCTGTGACGTTTTGGATGGGCATAATGAGGAAAGTGACAAAATCAATCAAGTCGGTGTCGTGTTTTTTTTTCGATTGTTGATTTTACCGAAGGGGAAGAGCACCAACTTACGACGAAATCTTGAAAGATGCTGCCATCAATAGATGCAATGATATGTGTAGATCCGTGGATTCGCCCGACAGCAAAAAGATAACGTTTGTATCCATGTCGAGAAACAGGATACTAACCTAACCGGTTGTGACGTTTTGGACGACCATCACAAGGGAAGTGTCAAGACCGTTAAAAATCCTTTTTCACTTCGGTGTCGGTCTTATAAAGAAAAATACGATTTCTTTGAATCATCCACTGCCGATGGCAGCTGTGATCTATTCAAACTCTTGATATAATCATCGAGATATTAGCGAGGATGCGCCAGACAGTGTCAGCATATCTAGGTTATTGCTATTAGCCGTATTTTGAGACAGGGTAATAGGTTGTGTCATTATAGATGGGCGCTCTTGAGCGAGGCGTCAAGTCCGTTTTACTGGTTACTGTCTGCCTGCAGACCCCGCTGTCATATGGCTGTACAACTGTAAATGCCCATGACAGGTCTGACAGCGATGCTTAAAGGGATACGCCGTTCGTTATTACTGGTGGTAGAGGAAAATGGAAATGCAGTTATACACAATGCCGTAGTGCAGTTATTATGCATACGAATTGGCAGAAAATTGGCATCTATGGTATTCGTGTATGTAGCTACTCAACGGCAATGCTGAAATTCATATTTAGTGCGTAGATGAGTCATGTTCTACAGCCTAAATATTGGTAATGTTTTAAACATACTAGAGAAAAAACTCAAAAATCGATTTAAAATCTGTAAAGATTCTAGAAATTTCCATAACGTTTGTATCAACCTTTTTCAATAGCTTTTCAAAAGGTTCTCTATTTAGCTTTTCCATAGGAGCTTTGCCTGTTTTTTAAAACGTTTTTAAGTGATTTTATTTGCAGACAATTACAAGATATATACCTCGTGGCAAAATCTGATAAATAAAAGTCAAAATTGATATTGAAATCTGAAATAAAAATGTCGAAATTGGCAGAAAGCGTCCCCAGGGTGAGGTAAATGGTATAAAAATAAGTAAATTCTATCGATATGGCAGATTGCTCTTTTAAATTCCGATATCTATCTCACTCAGGTTGAGTCAGAACAAAGTCAAAATTGACTGATTAGTTCACTTTCACCTGAGGCGAAAAACGATGACATTTGGGAGTGACTCATGCCCTTTCAGAAATGGCCCTGCTTAAGTCAGTTTGAATACATAGCTTTAACCCGGCTTTATCAAGTCATTTTTCACAACTTTTTCTCGAGGACATAGAGATGAAACAGTGGTGGTACTTTCGAGAGTCTAACCCACGACCTTCTTACTATGAGCCGGTGCTCTAACCACTTAGCCACTGACCTCCACTCAAACGAAGGGATACTTGCAAGAACTTTCCTTTCCTGTCAATTATTGCAACATGTAGTTTGGGAGTCGCCGACACTTTCACAATCAACGCAACTGGTGTTCCGTCTACCGTTTCATGTTCGCTGATTGCCTTGCTTGTCACTTCGAGCAAGTCACAGTTTGTACTTAATAATTCCTTTTAGCAGAACCTGCCGATCCCATCGCTTTTCGGCATAACCTGCCAATACCCTCAAGTGTTAAAGTTGGACTGATCAAAGACGATGCCAGTGATTTCGAAAAGTTAAAATTAAACCCTCCCTCTTGTTTTTATGATAGTTTTTGGCTAACAGACATGTTAGATCTAGCTAATACTCGTCGTAGACGCAAAATACCCGAACAATGCTTCTTGAAAGTTCAAAACTGTACCCCGTATTCGTCTGAATCCAGTTACCCGGCCTGCTGCTAACTGCCAATTGCCTCGGAATAAAGACACGCAAGACGCTATAGATCGTGTTAGTTCGTGTAATCCTATTGCCAAAGAGAGAAGGAATTGCGTTAAATGTCATTTCCTAGTCTGGGTTTTTTATGGTGCTAGGTAATGTATTTTATATCTTCACCAGGTAAAATTCGCTTGTAGCAAAGCCCTAAGCTTCAACGCTTAACTTCATCTGCCCATATTTCGTCAATTTTGTTATCAAAAGTGCGGGTCTTGAAGTTAAAGTAGTTTCGAATACAAGAAATAAGCATAATTCCTGTAAAGAATACGGTATTCAGAGAGAACAATTTACTGCAATTTTCCGCAATTTCCCTCTGAAGCAACAACAAAAATTCGAGACGCTCTGTCAATTCAGTGTAATGGCAGTCCCATTTTCTTGTTAAACTAGCTAAAATACACCACTTTCTGCTGAGTGAGCATCGGCGTGCATAGAAGTCGTTAATATTAGGATAGTAATTGAACTTGTTGCTATCATTCTTTAGTGTGGTATCTCTCAATGGAGAACTAATTTCGATTTCACTGAACTGTAAAATATGCAGTTACACCTTCGAAGTAAACGCTCCTGAGCTTTTGAAAAACTCTTGCTGGTTTTTCGGCCGACACGAATATGCCTCAAGTAGAGGTTAAGAAAAACCTGTTCTGCGTAATAGCTGCCCCTTAGCATCCACATGTGCTACCCGCGATGCCAAAGCACTTTGAGCAAGGATCTTCCCATGGAAAAACGCATGATGTATAAATGACACCAAACCACGGCGGTAGTGATGAAATGTTGAAATATTTTGTTACACCCTGTACTGTGGATATACGTAATAGCATTCCGCGATAATGAGGTCACTGCAGCTGCTGCCCTCTATTTCCCCATCGCTGAATTACAGGCAATGTCGGACAAACATGCGGTTTCGTAATGGATTCAGGCTTTCTAACTAGGGCAGTTAGATTCAATCTGGCACATGTCCGAGTGTTGGAAATACTACATAATTGTTCTGAATATTTCTCTCTCTGACTCTATGGTATCATTCATGCTAAAAACAATACAGGGTCAAAGATAATTGACTTTGAAATAAGCTCAAATGCGTAGAAATAAGTGTCGATGTCCGACTGCCACGTGACTAAAACGTCATCAATATCTTATGCAAATGACCTTGTGAGCTATAAATAGTAACTTCGCGGAATGCTATTTCGTGCGGGTACCATGGAACATTTGGATTGATGCAGTTCCATTAAAACATTCCGCTTCTACACGCAATTTTCAAATTAATGTATAGTGAGAAAAAATCAATAAAAAAGAAATGTCAGAATATTTCATGAAATTTAGCTCACATTAATCTATGGATTGGTTGAGCGCTTTTTGTCTGACATTGGTGTGTGATATGTGTAAGCTTGCGGTATGTATATACAGGGTGTATCGTAATATGTGCAGCAATCTTCATGTATTTTTTGGCCTTTCGGGCTGGAAGCGGTTTGAATTCGTCAGCGGGTTTCACAACCATGATTCATTTATCTGAACGAATGAAATAGAAAATCAAGTTGCATTGACTAGGAAGAGGTAAGAGACCGATGCTTCCAGTTTCTCTGTCTAGTTGTCTAATGCTAGTGTGGACAATCTTGCTAACATATAGCTAATTTTGTTTCGCCGCCGCTGGCCCGCCCTACACTTCGTCCTGTCGAATTTGGACACGAATCCGTGTTTCTGCACAGCCCAGGCGAATTAGGATACAAATTAATGCGAAAAGTCTCGTTCGATAGCCACTGGGCATCACATCCTGACTTGCATATATCAAAGCCTGACCGAAATTATTATTCCAAGCGACATCATCCCCAGAGGCAAAGTTGGAATTTGCAATAATTTACACAAAGTCCTTTCAGAGCTTTGATATGCTGGATTATAGGAATTTGTTTGGGGTCAACTCCAGATTTTCTTTGATGGTTGACTTTGAATAGACCCTTTTTATCATTGCTGCTATTAGCACTGCCCAAAGACACACTTAATAGCGGACGAGTACTCCCCTAACACGGGTCGCCGAGAACAAATATCAGTGGGGATTAATTGTAAACACTGTTGCACTGACATCGCGGCCATAGGCTAGCTCATTTGCAAATCATATTTCGTGACGGCGGCCTAGTTCTGCAACCACCATCCTGAGGTCAGGCTTCTTTTACTCATGTGTCATCGACAGGCGGAGTATATTGAAAACCACTGGTTTTGTTCAACCACCCGCTCGAATGAATGAACCTGATATCCGTGTGCATGTCGTCTTTTTTTAAATCTATAATCGTGCCTTGAATGAACAACGTTGAAATCATACGTTTCCTTCATAAAAAAACACGGCAGTCCTCCCTTTGAAAGATATCCGATTTTTTCCCCGCTCCAAGCAGATCCCTCTCGCTTTTATCGTAATGGTATTACAGTAAATAAACTGATAACATTTCGAGTTAATGGAGACGAAATTGGATAAGATGATCGCCTTTTCCTCGAAAGCCCGGAGCAGTCTGGCGTAAGCTGTAGCAGAGAAGATGGTTGGTGGAAAATCGTTTTCTCTGAGAATGCGTGGCTGGTCTCTATTTTGTGACATGGAAGTGCACTGATCGACTCACTCTTATGTCACTCACTCCGAACAGTGCCTCAGCCATTGGTGCGTATCTTTGTTACCCCGGGTCCGATATTCCCAAAGTGTGTTTTAAAAAATTGATTATTCGGGGACTGGGCAAAAGAATGGTGGGACGAAACCCAGACCCTCGGAGTACTCATATCCCTAACTCTCACCGATACAATCATTACTGCTCCTAACCCTGGTAGGCCCAAGCCATGCAAATCCTGACCTTGGCCCTAACTCAAACTAGACACACCGTAGGTTTCCTCCGGGCTGTCCGGTTTCCTCCTGCTTACATTAAAGTCCCCCATATTGTTAATTGAGCTTATGATATCCCAGTCGACGCTCAGCTCTCAACTCAATAATTTAATCACTCTCAGCTGTCGCTACCTTTATTCAGAAAAACAAAAACATTCGTTCGAACAAACAGATCTCTAACAAACACTTCACATCGCAGATGTTGACTGAGACATCTCCATTTTCGCTTTATCCAATTGAACTCTGCGTTCGATTTGCCCAGCGAGCCAGATCGATAAACTTTGTAAACATCACAGAAACTGCCGTTTATTTTTCGTGCTATTCGCTCAGTTGTGGGCATTAGATATCGATTTTGGGCAAGAAGCATCAAGCAGCAGTGACAGATACATGTGTAGTGCGTGACTCGGGGTGTTGTGGCATTCTTATGGTCAGGGGCTGTGAAGATGCTGTGGTGACTACAGGTGTTATCTTCATCATTCTGACATCAAGTTAGAGCTTCAACGAGATCGCATCATCTTCCACCATCATGGTAGGCCACGAAAACGTATTTTAGGAGACACATCACATCAAGGTACTAAAGCATGTGACCACCTAGCCACAATCATTAGTCCATCGGTGGAAGAAACGATAGACCATCAGTGTCATCCGTTCGTGGGCCACTGAAGGATTTGTTTATTATTGTTCTTGGGCCACTGATCATGATAGCTATAGGCAAAATAAAAAACATTTGCTTTGAGAGGGCCTCACGTCATGACAAGCTCGGGTCAGTAGCGCTCCATGCCACAGTAGCCCATGCCACAGTAGCGCTGAAAGGATGGATGTCGTCCTGGGTGCCGACAAATGGTACCCAGGTTCGAGATCGACTGGACAATAAGCACCCTGGGTGCCATTACACTAGACAAACAGCATTCATTCTCTGAATATATCCCTATAAATGTGCTTTCAAAGACCTATAGGCCTAAACGCGTTTTTTCTGTTTATCTGTTCTTTTTATTTCGCGCACTGCTAATGCCGCAAGTACCACGGCGCGAGATAAAACGAGATTGCAAGAACGTCCTCGTCTAGTGTAATAGCACCCAGGGTGCTTATGGTCCAGTCGATCTCGAACCTGGGTACCATTTGTCGGCACCCAGGACGACATCCACCCTTTCAGCCACAGTAGCCCATGCCCCGCCATTGATGGGCTAACTATGGCTGCTGCTTCCACCGGTGTCGATTTACCGCCGAGGACCATCTTTGCTAGCTCGGGTCGTACGTCCATTGAAAACTGCCAGTCTTGGTAGAAGGTGTGTCGGTCAAATTCTTGCCGCGGTACTGTTGTACCACACTTCCCAAAACCACATGGTGAGAGAGATCCACTTCTCGTTCATTAACTCCGCAGTCACAGTAGCCAAATTTACGCACGTATCAGAGGTAAACTGCTCTTTGCATTACCAGCAGTTATTGATCATTTTATGCCAAATCCTCTTGGAAGCTTAGCGACCAAAGTGGATAAGAAATCCAATGCTGGATACCTGAGCTCTTCCCATGCGAAAGTGGTTGGATTACTGGCCAATCGATGGGCGAGCATGACAGGTGGAGAAGAACCAATCACATGAGACTAAAACCGACACAAGGTGCCTTACATGTTCAGCTCACTTGTGCCTTTGCCGCATTCGATAGGTGAGTTCGAGATTTGTCACGTTGAGGATGATGCCTGGAATTTGATGCTTATTGCTTGAAATATATCGAGTGGCCAAATAAGGCCAGAAATATTTGTGAGGTGGATTAGTATACAATTTCGGTAATTTTCTCGAAACAGTACCGCCATGCAATCTTATGTGTGAATATAAGCATGATATCCTCATAAGCACGTCAGGTACCCAAGCCTCCCATGGTGAGGAAGCCCATTTCCCTAGCACGCAAACTGATATACGTACGGTAATTTCATTTGGAGATCTTAGCCGAAATCGTGCCTTGAATCCGTGTATATGAGTATCGTATTGTGTATCACGTTGTTGAACCGTTGAGGTTTCGTTCGTGTTGATAGCAGCTTCTACGAAATAGACTCAAATCTCAAAGCCCATTGGTAACGGTTGCTTAGTGATACTGCATGTAGCGCCGGAGCAAATGCTAGCTATCCTCCCATTGGGAGATTGACTATGCACCTGTCTGCTTTGCCCATTGGCGCGTTTTGCTTCATACGTGAAACTTCATGAAGGAGGAGTGTCATCTCAATAAGTTTCGACAAGTTCTAATATAACATTTTGGCTAATTCTTGTATACCATACCATCCTGTCTGCCATTTACTAAAAGCTTTCAATCCTGCTTCTTTTTAAACTGGAAATCTTCTCAACTTCCCAGCCGTAATGTGCACAATGTCATCTTGAAGTCGGGATGAAAATCTATGTCCATTATCCACCAAGTAGATGAGTGGATTTGCTTGTGTTCAGTGATTTACTTTACATTTCCTGAGCCAATTATCGGCAGTCGGCGGCAGTTTCTCCGAAACAGGCACTTTTTGTCTTTCTCAAGCGCATATCGCCGATGGTTGAAATCTCAACGAGGCATTTAGACTACGGGGAGAAGTTCTGAAGAGGATATAACGCACAACCTGTCCACTTTATCGCTGGATTTTGAAGATATAGTTTTTTTGGCGAGTGGGGAGTGAGGTTGGATAGAAAGTAGACGTTGAGGGATTTCAGAGTGATGGCGAAGTAGGCTATAAGTTCATAGTGCATTGAGCGCCATATTTAATCACTCAGTTTCTAATGGAAGGGTAGGGGCATGGCATATTTCAAGTTCACAGGTGCAAGTTTTGGTATCATTTGAATCCGCGAGGTCGCAATCATTAGATCGATTCTTCACCAATGCGCCAACAAATTGTAGGACGAATGATTATTGCTGATATGTGTCAGGTGGTCTTGACAGAGGTTTTCCCTCCGTATAGGTAGACTATTGAACATTAGCCAATATGCGATTGGCGATACCAAGAAATTATCAAAACGAGTGGAGTATTGGTCTGGCTGTGTTCTGCGCAAGCGGCAACTGCCACTTTCTGAAAGGTTATCGATACTTAGAAGGACTCCGCTAATTCAGAAATCTTTCAGTCTGGCGTACTTTTTATACGCCCGCTCCGGAGCGTATTATGGTATGGCGCTCGGTGTCCGTCTGTCCGTCTGTCCGTCTGTCCGGTAACTTTTCATTGTCCACGCGATTACTGAAATTCTACATCATGTATATTCACCAAACCTGGTTTGCAGGGCACTGGTATAGGCCCGAAGAAGCCTATTGATTTGGAGGTCAAAAGGTCAAAGGTCGAGGTCACGAAGACCTGTTTCCATTTTCCGCTTACCTTTCATTGTCCGCGCGATTACTGAAATTCTATATCATGTATAGTCACCAAACCTGGTTTGCAGGGCACTGGTATAGGCCCGAAGAAGCCTATTGATTTGGAGGTCAAAAGGTCAAAGGTCGAGGTCACGAAGACATGTTTCCATTTTCCGCTTACCTGCTACTTCACACACTTTTCACCCTGATCAACCACCCTTTACTCTTATGGCGGGCGTATAATGTGCTCGTTCTGCGTAGCTCTTGTTAGTCTGATGGGGAAGAGAAGTTGCAATGACGAAGATGATACCAAAAAGTACAGCGACTTTGGCCCAACAATGACATTCGGTAAAGTACGGTTGACCTTTTCCCGGTCCTATGGACATATCAATAGGCTGAACCAGACCAATCAATTACAATTCACCTGCTCCATGATAAATCATGTTTTGATTTTATCAATATCCGATGAAATATTTCAATAACTGCCGCGTGTCGCTGGAGATCAACTAGCCGGTCACGATACTTAAGCAATTTTAGGTCAACAATAGGCAAGTGCAAAATACAATATGGAGACTTTCGGATTGATCCAATGGAAACATCAGCGCCTGTGTCGCGCCAATACGGATATACAATGTACGCTAATTTGGATGGAAATTCTCCCACATGTATTTACACAATTAGCTATTTACAAATCCAATTACAAATTTCAAATATTTAACGAACGGCCCGGGCCTTTAAACGTCTTTTGAGCCATCCAATCTATTAGACTAGCAACAGATTTATTTTTGATACTCAACCCTCTAACCGATACCTTCATCCAAATACAAGTAGATAGCAAAGAAATGAGCTATTCCCAAGCCTTTTGCCCACGATGCCGCTTCCTCTTCCCGTTTAAAAGAAATTGCAATAATCAAAGACAAGACCTGGACGAGTTCGGAAACGTCAGATCGTAAAGAATGATATTTCTTATTAGATCCTAGATCATCGTTGTGGCTTCCGTTAAGTGCCTGCCCGAGGCGTATTGTGGTTTAATCGCTCTTTGACAAGAAGCCTTGGCGTCGACCTTGTTAAGGTCACTGATGAAAAACCCGGATAAAGAAGGCGACGTGCGCTCGTTTAGGTTTTTAAGCTTTCGAACAAACTATATATGGGTTTTTCAGTAACTTACAAAACAAACATCCTGTAGATTTTTTCATGGAAAATAACCCTGTGAGGTTTTTTCACAAAACTCAAAAACACTTTTTTCATTTTTAACGGCCACGAAAATATATTCTCATTAATTTCTTGTTCAATACTCTGGCGCAGGAGAATGATCGGTGGGTTTTTTTTATTCATACTCGCTTTGATACCAATGACTCGGGCGCGGATATTCACTTCAAACGACTTAGAATGCCATCATTCCCCGTAAAAGTTTGACAACTCCACGAAAACGCCATCGTACTTTCGCCTTCAGGGTCAAAAAACACATTTTCCTGTTGATGGTTTCACAATGAACGAATAACACATTTGACATGATCAATAGATTTCATTCTGCTCACGTCGAATTGAGCTCTCCTTGGAGATAACGGCCTCGGAATCATTGTGAAAGAAGACACAGCGAAATTAATTGCAGGATTGATTAATATTACCCATGCCTTTGTCGTGTCTTCATTCACAACACGTAGATTCTCAATTGAAGGCTACAAACATTGAGAGCACCAATCCTTTTTGTTTTTAAGAGCGCAAAGCATAAAAATTGTTAAAAATAATCGCCAGTTTCCAGTTCTGCGGAGGAAATTATGGTAATTGTTTCTCCTTAAAGCGATGTCTTGTTTGCTGAATTGTTTATTTTGCAACTGTTGAGTGCATTATTCGATTCCAACTTGAAAAGATGTCCGCTGCTGTCTGTTAGTATTAAGCGGTTGATAAAATTAAAAACTCCCAAATAGCTGATTTAGCATGCTGACCAACCATCGAATGAACTTTTTGTTGTCGGTTGGTATGAAAAAAAACCATGCGCTGCGGTTGCGTTTGTCAGAAGACATTCAGCAGCCGGAGTGAGTCCTGCTCGTTTACGCCCTGGCCTTTTCCCGTGGCCCTGTCGAAGGAACGCTTCCACGGACAATAGCGCTGTTTCCCTGCGCGAAGGGGTCCAGTCTGTGTTAGTTCTCAACACGAACTGTATTATGCAGTAGGTTTGCCGGTCCTTGTCGGAGTGTGCAGGCTTTGAACCACTCTTGAAAGCAGACATGATATTCTAGCTCATTCTCTCTGCCACTATTGGCTTCCATGTTGTGACGTCACTGTACATTATACATTGCGACTGCGCAGTGTAATCAGACTGAAAATGGCCGACCGCGACCACAGATTCGTACTCGTTTGGGGGATAAAATTTCAAAAATTGTATGTCACTCCGGCGCTCGGAGGCTTGCTCTGAACCACCAACGGCCACAGCCAGAACCTAGAGAAGATAACCTTAGGGAAAATAGTCAATTTCAAAGCATTCTGAACGCATTCCAGCTCAAGTGGAGACGGATTTTTTTCCAGTGCAGTACAGGTACTCGAATCTATCGCTGGAGTCCTAATTAAATTCGACAACATCAAAAAACCAAGGTCACAATCTTGGCAAACATTCCTCTGAAATTAACTTAATAAAAACTCCATATGATGCTATCGCTTGTGACAGTTCACGGGATGTCTGAATTAAATTAATGTTACGATTTCTTTCATGGGCATTCCCTAACTCGAGAGTTTGCAAATTAAGCTCGTGATCAGCTCAACTCGCCGCGGATTTATTTAATCATTGGATGTTCAAAATGATGCAAAATTTGACAAATTTCAGAGGAAATGTGTAACGAGGAAGAAAAATTGAAAAATTGTATCCTTGGTTGATTTGGTTGATGAAGTTTAGTATGAAGAGGGGGAACTGGTATTTGGATGCTGGGAGTCCTTCGAACCATCTCAGAGACTCAATTACCGCAGTCAACTGATCAGATATCTCCCGACTTTCATTGACGAACTTTTTCATCTTAGCACATTTCGCAAACCCTACCAACATGAAATAGATAGTTCATGATTTTTTTCGGCGGATGACGAAATGTTCATGTGATTTTTCAAATAAACAAAAAGTTAGGGATTTTTATTTGGCGAACGGAGTTTTTTTTTGCAAAATGCTTAAAAAAACGCACGAGATAATATTTCGTTGTTTACTGACGGTGGGAAAACAGGCGTTGGTTTGCTTGCTTATCTGACCCTCCGATACACAGGGACATGCAGAAAGGCTTTATGTAATGAAGACATATGACATTTGCCAGAATGGAAGCTCTTAATACCCTGTGACGTCTATCGGGAATATTAAAGAAGGATTGTGAAGACCAAACGCACAGGTGGCTTCCAGAGTAACTGGACTGTTGTTTGACACCCACAGCCAGCATTTCTCAAACTGCGAACCGAGGTGATCCTGCACAGTTTAGTTAGAACCTTGCCACCCCCGGCCCGCCCCCTCTGGCTGCGGCCAAATAAAAGATAAGAGCCAGAAGCTTTATGTGATCAAAGTTTTCAGTTTCAGAATTTTCCAGTTACCTTCAAGAGCAACTTCCCCGTCACAAGAAAATATGAAAATAGGGTGAATGAAATGAACGAGTAACTAGCTTTATGGATTAAGTATTTGCGGTTAGTCAAATCCCCAATCAAGAAAGAGCACCGTTCTTAAAGCGTGGAACTCAGCAACAATTAACGCGTTAGCCAAATTAGTTTGAACCACATCTGCGGCGACTGAAACCTCTCTTGCTAGAGCGGTAAATTACTACCTAATTTCCGGGAGGCCGGCTCGAATATCTCACTTTGAATAAAACCCAATAACGGCAATACTTTGTATTAGTAAGTGCTAGGGCATCTCAGTAAAATTAGAGATGGCTGGTTATTCCATGATACGACGTAGTAGCTGTCGAATTACATGTATCTGCGTTCTTCATTTTGCGGCAATATCCCCTTCAGAGGATATGAAAAGGTGGTTGGAAGGAAATTGTTCGAATGAAACTATGTCTATTCTTGCATTCCTGTGCTGAATTTATTTCATTCATTTTATGTTGTCAACTCACTAAACATCGGATTCGTATCTCAATATTAATATGAAGTAAGATGAAAAGACGCTCTTCCCCAGGTAAGGTCTGGTTTGTCAATTGCCGGTTGTGTGTATTTGCCGGACTGCAAAATGGCTAAAGGTATATGTACCTGATGATGAGGGAGTTTTCCCCGTCGCAAATCCCCGAACCGCCAGGTGAACACTTATCTCATTGATCGAGCTCATGATAACTTCGAACGATGAGATAGCCATTCACGTTGACGTTTTGGGGACTCTGCGAAAACTCCCTAATAGAAGTGAATTGTTGTAATTTTATACCAAGAATTTGCTGATGTGAAGACCTCAAGGCAACAAAAGTGAGGTAAGCGACTTTGAAATGATATCCAATTCAAACTTAGACATACCAGAGTCTCTCGAAAGACTCTGGACCATAGCCCACAGCTCTCAAATTGTGTTACCAACCCAGCATTATAAAGAAATGATCCAGGCCGAATCCATTCCAGCCTCACGGGATGAGTTTCAAGATTGGTATGTAACGCACGCAAGTGTTTCATTCATTTGAACACTTTTTGCATATCCAGGGGGATACTTTCTCAATTTCCGATGGGTTCTGCATCATTGTGAGATTTTTATCAACCTAAGAGTGCATCAGCCCATATGAAGCTGCGTAATGTCTTTTGCACTATCCGCGTCTTGTTACTTTTTTCAGTCATCCGACCCGGTTTTTATGGTCTCATAATGTCGATACGATTGCGGTGTAAACCTTCTAGTACTGGGACTTTGAGTTTGAGATCTTCTTCTACAGTACTCGCTATATGCACTTGGAGATGAATTCGTCAGGGAGTATACCTCCTCCAAGGCGGGAGCGTTTTTACGTGCCACTACGGCCAGTGCCGATTGGGCTTATTGGCCTGATATTGACTCCGACTTCGACCAGTGAGTTTGAGATGAATTTCAGCAGGGCCTGCAGAAAATTTCGATGGGGATGTTGTCAGCGAAGAGTCATTTAATCATAAAATAGGTTCTGGCAATCTTAGAAATAATTTGGCCCACATACAATCCAACCTTTTGGGATAAATTCAGTCCGAGATTGGTATGTGGAAGACGCAATTCTTGCATACATAACGCTTTTTGCTTATATCCGGGAAGATTTTCTCAATTTCCGACTAATCCACCGTCATTGTGAGAGTCTTATCAAACATTGGAGTGCGTCTGTCAATATCTAGCTGTCTTCAGTGGTTGCTGATAGTGTGGTTGCTGATAGTATGGTCGCACCCTGGAGAATCTGTGCGCCAGCTGATCAAGAATTCCTATCTGATCTTGTGTATTCGAGACTGGAAGACCCCGACGACACAGTTTTTCTAACATAATTGTTCTTTTTCCAGGACAGGCCAGCTCGGCAAGTTGGAAGACCTGTCTGATTCTCGACAAGATGGGGAATGGATTCTCCAGGGCGGATAATGTCAATGGCATTATCTTCTTCCTAGCATGCTAGCGCACGTGATCTCATGGGTCATTAGCCTACAAGATCTATCTCAGTCATTGGCCGCTTTTTCCAAACAATTACGAGAAACCTCCTTTTTGTTGGTTGCAGCGAATAACCATGGTAACGAGAGCTACTTCCTGAGGTTTAGCTGGGTAGATCTTGTAAACCGGCGGTAAAACCTTCACGTCACTAAACACGGACAGGGAGAGGAATATCGCAAAAGCAAGGTTTTGTGCTGGCGAGTATATTCTCGGTACTGGCCTACGTTATTTGCTGTTGCCGGTTAGGCCTACCGACCCCCTTAAAAGGTGTTTTTGTGGGGGTCGATGTTATCAAGGATTGCCGTGATAAACTGTTTAGTTTCTAGTATCCATTTATTTTGAAAAATATGTTACTTTTTCATACATCTGCATCTTGTATGACAACGTTTGAAAAATAACTACTCCATTGGCAGCAAAAAAATTATTAACGACCCCGGCAGGACTCGAACCGGCAATCTTCTGATCCGAAGTCAGACGTCTTGTCCATTAGGCCACTAGGCCACGTTTCATACATCTGCATCTTGTATGACAAAGTTTGAAAAATAACTCCTCCATTGGCAGCAAAAAACATTATTAACGACCCCGGCAGGACTCGAACCTGCAATCTTCTGATCCGAAGTCAGACGCCTTGTCCATTAGGCCACGAGGCCGCTGGGAGAGTCCGATCAAGTGTTTGGTAAATGTTAAAAATTTGATCCACGTACTCGAGGTCCGATGAGTCGGGAGCGGTTTTTGCTTGACCCTGGCAAAGGCTAATAATTCATTGACATGATTCCATGTAACTTCTTCTTGGGTCCTCTATCTGAAGTTTCCACCATAGTGATGAAGTAGCCGTTAAAAAACTGCATCATTTTGTCGAGTTTGTTTGCTGCTTTGACTCAATATTGGAATGGACATGAGTGGCCTGAGCGGACGACTTTTCAAGGATCATCTTGGCCAACCTTGATAAATGAACCCATCAATTTCCCCCCGACCTCAGCAAAGGTTTAAAACATATTGCAGCGAAGTTTCTAAACTTCTCCAACCACTACGAGTGGCTCTAGAGTGGTAATACAAAACTGAATTACTCTATGAGGCCAGATTTTTGTACTCTATTCAATGCATCCCTCAGACGCGATTGATATTGCCAGATGCTTATTGAAATATTGCAGTGGCTCAGAGTGCCCCGGCTCAACGGGCGAACCTCATTATCCTTCGTATGCTGCTCCTGTTTCATTACCCTCAGAGAACATAAAGTATTCAACTGTATTGACATTATTGACTTTACTCCATCCAAGGACACTCATCATCCACTCGCAGAACTCGACTTGTTGATTCATTTGTAAATTTTAAACTTATTTGCTTCAGCCACGTGTCTGCTTATCAACTGCTATGGACCAATCGCGAATAATGGCCCACTCGCTCCTACAGACATCGCGTTGTTTTCCTTGCGTCTGCTGCTGAGAATCCCAACGAAATTTACGGCTCTATCAGGAGAATACCAGCTAAGTTGACAGAGACATGTCTCGGTTTAAATGCGATGATGGTCTCGACCGTGTGTCTGTTAATTAGAGTGGGTGGTTATCTTTCTAACTTTGAAATTTACGAGCCTTTCCTTCATCACCATGATGGGCCCATAACTATTAGCGAAGGGGCCCACTCGTATTAACAACAGACTATCGTTTTGTTCTTTTTTTCGCTTCGACTCGATCTTGAGCTGAGAAAACGAACACAATTTACGATGACTGGACAATCAACTTCTGTCGAGACATGTCGCAGGTCAAATAGGATGTCCATTCCTAACTGATTAGAAAACTTACGGAATTTGCGAGCATCAGACGACAGGCTAGCTGAGACTTGTCCCAGGTCAGATTCGATGGCCTTCCTAGCTGCTGATCCCTGTTATCCCTAAATCCGGTCGAGCTGTTACTTTTTTTAACTGGAGACGATTTATTGGTGCATTCACGGGTTGATGGTTCAGGTTGGCTTAGCTTTAACGGGAATTGGGAAGACGAACTGGCGTAAAGGGTTATCTGGGCATTAGATCTTCTTTCTATAATGGCCTCAAACTTGCCCGATCTGAAGCTCATTTTATCTTCTAATCCGGGAAGACCTGATCCAATCTCGCTGCCAATCACGGCAAAACATCTAGGGGGAACAACTTAGGCTGAAGACGAGAGTACTTTTTGGCTAAGTTCATCCATAAAACATCGAAGTCGAGGTCAGATCTTGTGATCGTCCAGCTGTTGGTCGAGAACCAACGATATTGGATCAAGTTACCATATGAACCAGGATAAGATAAGCGTCAGACTAAAAAAGTATGCCATGCTCTCATACCATTCCCAGATCTGTAAGACTACTGATTGCAGTTATCAGACCTTTGGCATCTCTCATGTATTCTATTCGTTTTATTTTATCCGATAAGCATCGACCAATGGGTACAATTGCGCTTGAGATCTCAAAGAAACATTGACAATTACTCCTAAACATGTAAGTAGGCGTGAACTCTGAAACTTCCAAAGTGTCTCCTCAAACAAGTGCGCCACAACGACGTGTTTGGATAAGTTTGACAGGAGTAAGATTTTCCTCCATCTTGCCAGGACGGGAATCCATCATTTAACAAACTTCCATTGGGACCATGCAACAATCCATCAAACCAATTCAAAAAACGTTCGAAAGAACTGACTGTCAGCCGTCTGCGGATGCGCCACTATCACGGAGTTCAAGCGGGGCAATTGTCTATATTTGAAGGTTGGAACCATTTACAATGATTTCAACGCATCACCGTCCCTCATTTATCATCCCGTCTGACATGTAATATTTCATCTTGACGTCTAATCAATGACATTCGAACCGAGTTAGACACTTACCACTTCGGGTCGAACATGAGAGAAAAACTGTGAAGATGGATCCAGATATCTGAAGCGATCAAGAAATCCAGTTTGAAAACAACGACGTGTTTAACCTCTTCAGAGAGGGGCGCAGCGGCCTAGCAGAAAGATAACTCAAGGTGTTTAGTCCAGTGTATTTCGGGTTGACAAGGAGAAAAATGGAGATGATGGATGGAGAGGTCCATCTTGAAACATTATATTGTTTGACCTCTTCTGGGAATGGCGCAGCTTGGCCTTGTGAAACACGATAACTCGAGTCATCACTGGTTCACTGAATGTGTATGTGTCTCATTTCCCAAGGGGGGGGGGGATACGTTACTTGTTGTACGACCTTGGTGTCGATGGACACTGGCACGTGCTTAGCTTTGAATTCAAATTGGTTCTCGGACGTGAAGGCCACAATCGAAAGTATGAGCTAGTAATTTGAGGCAAATGATCGGATAAAGTTATCTGTTCAGACGCAACCAAAATACCTTGACATTAAATGCGCAATTAGTGATACTAATTCTTCAGAGGACGGCACTTTAATCTCCATAATTCAAAACAAATCAAAATTTTATCCGGCAGATAGCCAAACGTCATCAAAACTGGAAATGTATTGACGAAACTGTCAATACATGACAGAGGTTACTAGCCTTAACTGACGTTGTAAAAAGTTCAAGTTCACAGCTTTAGAGGCAGACAGATCGACATGCATCATTTCGGCATGGTGAATCAACACCACATTTTTCCAGGTTATCCCTCGGCTCGAGGTAGGATTCCCTGGAAATGTCTCATACATTTCCCCGAGGGAGTCGTCGCTAACCGCCGGAAAATGTTGATATCTCGCATCAAAATCACAATTAAATGGCCCGAAAGTAACTCTATTTGGTCAGTCCCTCATTACTCATCACCAAACATTGGTTCTGCTACTGCTTCTGATGATAAAAATACTGACGAGTTCAATCATCCAATGACAATCTCTGTTGGTCCAATATAAGCAAGGCCAACTAATATCGCCCACCATAAAGCAGAAAGCAGAAAGACTTCAAAGGCGATGGTTCAGAGGTAAAAACGTGCAATCTGGAGGCAGGTAATAAAGGTTCGGGACTTGTCGAGTGCTGCAAACAAGGGTTTGGCGTTAAGGGTACAGAGGAAAGCCAGCTAATTTTGCTACCTGCCACTGCGCACATGCGTACGCCGCATTCTCAATCCAATTCGACCTTTATTCTGGTTGGCCGTAAAAATCATCGCATCGTCTATACTCTAAACTACGCCATGTTTGAAAGTTTCGAAGTGCAAATCCAACTCGGGTTCAAGGACGTTAAATGCCAACCTCCCGGAATGATGAAGTGTGAACGCCAACAGTGCTACCAGATCACATACCGAGCAGTTATAACGTCGTAATGATTACATCTGTCTTCACACTGAAATGTATATGCGCATTCCAGCGCAAGGTCTTGCTGGTTGAGAATTGATCACTATCTCCTTTGTCACTTACAGACAGCTGAGAATGTGACGCGAATAACAGCCGAGGGAAACCGAAATTACAAAATAACACATTCTGGCTTCGCAGGGTTCCGGTGCTCTCTGACTTGCCCATTGTCCGCGTACATACCAGCAGGAGATGATATTCATCCTCTATATTTCCTTTCCGTCATCGCCTAACCAGTGGCATTTAAATCACCCTCCATGCTGCTGCCACGGTTGATATTAGAGACGGGTGAACCATGCGGAGAAGCTGAATGGTCTAATATGATTGATAGTATCTGACAATGGTCTGCTGTGATTAATCATGTCTGACATTTGCCAAGATATGGCTAGGGATGATTACTATTTTGGGGCTCTTATTCACCGGACACAAATTTCTATGGTATCGCTTAGATATGAACTACATGTAATTAAGTGGGAGAGCTAATATAATATAATAAACATAGCATGTACATAGATGTCATTTCACACTGAACCATTTTTTTCTTCTTCAAATTTCAAAAAAGTCCAAAGTAAAAAAAGAAGCTTTTTGTAGCCCTTTTGTCGTGAAATGAAAATTGCAAAAAACCATTTGATTTTTTTCGATGATGTCTAATGAAAGGATTAAATGATCAATAGATGCCTATGGGCATATCAACAAGTAGATGTCCATGGACAACTAGTTAATTAGGTGCCTGTAGACATCTATTTGTTATATTAATTAGACATCTATTGGGCGCTAGTAGACTTCACCACACTTTCCCTGTGTATCTCCAAGATGAAGGTCAAATATCTACTTCAGGTGTGACCGAAATAAGCCCGCCTAATACATCGCATTGTTCACGATAAAGACCAATATTTGAAACCGGAGCACGTGCTCTTTCAAGCCTCGATATCAGTCATAATCTCTAAACGACACAATACTCTCGGGCCAGCGTGTTTTTGTCGAGATATCGGCAAATGGCTCGAAGAAAGTGCTGGGGAGGGGTTTCAAAGGAATTTCAGACGTCACGCACAATTAGCCGAGACATTGGAGGACCTACTTACATGTACTCCCTGAGTCTCTCTTCTGAGCTGATAAGAGGCTAAAATTACCTTTTAGATATCATATATTAATAGCATATTGTGAGGTCGATGGGAAGTATTCCAATGCATAATCAACACGAGATGAGAAAAATCTTCACGTCTTGTGTGCGAATGGCGGGGGAGGGCGGTGGAATTCTACCCGGGTAGACGTGGTAGATTAAACTTGTAGCTGTCGGACCGGTTCAGCGTTGGGATATTTCACAATGGCCTTCCAGCTGACTAGTGGCCAAATGTGTTTATCATGCAATGAGCAATCAAGATGATTATAATGAACACGAGCACGTAGGTCTTTAATATCATAAAGCAATATAAATTGCTACTTTAAGGCTGGGGATCAGTCACTGTAGCAGAAATGCCCTCCACCGCATCCATCTTTGAGAACTGGCTATTGCGGAAGTAGATTTTCCTGCGGGAGACCGACAGCGAGAGAGACAGGCTTATTTTATGAGTAGCTAGTTTCTCTTGTTCAAACCTTAAATCTGGTTGCTCTAAGCTAAAACATTCTACTTATCTCGGAGTACCTATCACCTGTAACAACGGAAGGAGCGACTACCATCACTTGTTGCAAACAACCACGTATACCTTAATAGACGCATCGACAAGCCAAAATCGATTGATCAGATTAGTTTAGCGTAACAAAAAAGGACGCGCTGACCCAAGCAACAGGTGAAACTAGATCACGGCAACATCTCAATTGTCTTCAGTAGCTACCGAATAAGGGCTAACTATTCACAAAGTATAAGAGAGAAAGCTCAGGAAGATTCTCCCAATGAAATGAACCGATTTGAGTCATCTGATTGCTACTGACAGCAATCCGTATCCGTAGGTGAGCCTGTTCGCGCTCGATGAGACCCCACGCGTGTCAACTTAATAGTGCAACCTTGACAAGGTCTCATTACTGCTCATTTGAAAGGGAAATGCAACATTAACCTTCATTAACCAGTCAGCCACTAAATCAGGCCATCAGCTGGAGAGAATGGACTAATCATTGATACCAAGCCAATGTGACCGATTCTGAAATAATTGGCCTGATTCCGACAGACTAGTCAACCTGAGTCCGCCAGTCCGCCTGAGTAGTCCACCGGACTGGTAACTGTAACATTAGTCTGTTTACGCTAGTGTGTCACTGAACAGGCTGACCTTCACTGATCAGTTGCATTGTAAATAAGGCAGGTCTGGATCGGCCATAAACTCAACCATAAAAGTAGCAAGACTTTTTTGATACACCCTGTATAATCACTACCAGATCAAACGTAAATGTATTTGTCTGTAGGCGTTTGTCAATCCCTTTTTGCAATAAATCGTCTTAATATGCGATTCGTTTTCTGACTTAGTCTTTAGCCCTCTTCTTGAGCACTTGTATTATCTTGAGAATTGCAGTAATTGGACTTCGCAATAAGTAGGGGATGAGTTGCACGTTTTATTGAAATGTCAGGGTTCAGATTATCTACATCGTTTTATAGGGACTCCATTAAACTCGATTCCAGACTTAATGTGTTTTTTTCGGCGAGCAAAGGAACAATTGTCGTCTGAGGACGTAAACTTTATGATCGATTTTCCATTCAGACACGGCCTGGGATAAGATTGTTAAACTTCTTCAATATTGTTGTATTCTTTCTCTTTTCAGGTAGGTTCGAAATTTCAATTATTCAAGATGGGGTAAGATTAATAAGCTTTCCGTCTTTCTCTAAGGCTACAGCAATGGATCGATGACACAAACCTCACGTCATAATCCCATTCAAATCAAATTCACATCTCTGATTCTAAGAGTGTATCATATTTGATAAACTTGGAGCATTAAGACGTATCATTGCGTTAATGCTGCTTAATATGAGATTGCGCCATCAACGCTCAAACGAGGTGGCTCTGTCTGAGTCGAAGCTGTTGCTATAACCAAACCATTGTCTGGTTGTCGGCGGCTGTGAAGGGCTGAAAGAATTAACTAGATCGGGCTACAGCTCGCCAATCGGGGATCCTGATCTTGCTGTTTTCGCGTGAGTAACCCTGTTTATCATGAGGCTGTTTTGATATGGAGAAGGACGCTATTTCTGATGGCAAGAATCGTACTGGCTTAGGTGAAAGTAATGACCAACCACAGCATGGCTATACTTGGAGACTGGATGAGAATAGACTCAAGTGATGTCAGTCAGGGTTAACTGGCGTTTGATCTCATTGCTTACAACTGCTACTGTCCCCGGAGTTTTGGAAGGAGACATTACAAAGGAAGTGACTATTTGGCAAGCCCGGCTTACCAAACAGCGACTTTTTCTTGTCCTGAATGGAGAGCCGAACTCTCTGGCTAATGTGTTGTAAAGTCTCCAGCTCGCCAAACAGGGTAGATTTTTTACCTGTTTGGCAAGCCCGGCTGGCCGAACAGGGTGGCTTTTTAGTGCTGTTTGGCAAGCGGTTCTCCAAACAGGACAAAAAAGATGCCTGTTCGGCGAGCGGCTTGCCAAATAGACCCGGCCTTTAACAAAAGCCATGGTAATACATGTATTTGCCTTATGTTATATTTATGATTATTATGAGCTTCTGTCTTTGGAGATAGACCCTACTTCAGTAGTAACAACAAGAGACTATAGAATGATCTATAAGCAATTCCGTTGACATCACCCGGAAAAAACCTATGTATGGCAGTGTAAGTCTAGTTACTTGCTCCCGGTGAAACCACAAAGCTGTTCTAATTTGCCACTATTCCGTGCCACCAATTCTTTAACCTCTGACATCAACGAAACCTATTACCTTGACGAGCAAAGCACAGAAAGTCCAACAGCAGTCCAGGGACATTTAACCAGTCGAGCTACATGTAGCACGGTGTCTGAGCCTTCGCTTATAAATTTGTAATGACTGGCTTGCAATTCCGATCATGGTCGTTGCCATGTCTTATTATCATCGCCGCGTCGCCTGAGGCGGATGGGGGTAGGGAACCCCATGGTACGGAGTATTTCGAAGAAGTCCCTGTCCATTACATGCTATCTCTAACCTTCCTCTGATGACAGTCTTGCTATTCCGATCACGGTCGTCGCCACATCCTATTATCAACTCCACAGTGCTGGAGGCGCGGCATGAGGTCACGGGAAATTATGGTGCGGATTCTTTCAAAAAAGTCCCTCTCTATTTTAGCCTGTGCCTCCGTTTATAAACGTGTAATGACAGGCTTACTCCCTCCGATCATAATGGCGGGCCACCTTATTATCATCTCGACATTAGCCGTAGCAATCCATGATTTTTTATAAAATGTTTCGTGGCATTGGCATTCAGAAACCTGCAACACATTTTCTTGCGCAATCTTTTAAGATCTATTTGACGTACTATCACTTCGCGAGTGCTAGTATGCAGCATACGTCACTCTTTGGAGGCAGCCATCTTGAATATCAAGGCTGGACTTATAGTTTTGCTCCGGAAACCCCTTTGGACAAGTCTAAACTCGGTAAGGATTTTTAGATCCTGGCTTGCCTAATGTGCTGCTTTGATCACAAGCCGGTTTTGACTTAATGAGAATGGTATCAGAGAGATTAATTGATGATCTCAAAGATGAGTTGAGGGATAATTGCGCGCTAAGACTCAATGCTCTTGTCAGCTGCCACTGGCATGTTGAATGGAGTCATGTCAAAGATCGTTATACTTTCCTGGAGAACTTGACTATCGCTCCTGGTTAGTTGTTTAACCTCTTTGTGCCTATGCAGTTGAAATCTCAACTCGACCATGCATTGAACATCAGACGTCGATTCGGTTGACATTAAGGCGGTTTCGATCGCGTATGGATAGCGTCATGATGTCAACCGAATTATGGGTCGAGTTCAGAGCTACGAACGCTGTTTTTCTACCCGTCGAATGCTTGTAGATGGTTTCGAATACCTGCCAACACAACCTCTTCATTATTTTTAGGTGAAAGTTACGTTTAATACGTGAAAACGTCGATAGCCGACGAATCCAATTTACGTCCGGAAAAAGGAAGTGTCAAATCAGGACTCGGGGAAAAAACGAAGTGTCAACCTCATAGTGTCGGTGGTCCGAGTTGGTAAAGGTCATGGACGCTTCCAGGCACTGTTGATGGGGTAGATTAGTGGGGAAAACATCAAGTACATCCATATTACTATAAACACCCCTCTACCCCATCAACAGTGCCTGGAAGTGCCAATGCAAAGGTTCAGGGAAACGTTCGCAGTATTGCAGTAACGCAGTAACGCAGCAAAGATAATTAACATCACTAGTATTGATGCCAGAGCGCAAGATGCAAATACAACCGCTATGACCTCAGATAACTTAGACCAGGTTCCTCCCATCTACAACGCAAGCAATTATAGATCGCGATCACCACATCCAATTATAGAAATCACTGTCTTATTTTTAGCCAATCAGATCTAAAAATAGTGCGCAGGCCGCCATCGCGTCTATTTTGATCTCGCTGCGTTTGATTGGTTTCTTCGCATTGTGCCGTTGATTCATTCATGCACACGCCCGCTTCGCATATCAATGGTTTCATCTGGGCATTGTACAATGCACGTTGATCGCAATACAACGCCTACCACACTTACAGTGAGGTTGCGAGGCAGAATGCAATGGCTTCTGGCTCCCTCGGTTTATGATATTGATGCATTTACGCACACCCCTGCTTCGCGTTCAATGTTTTCTCATCACGACAGCTTTTATAACAAATCTCTGCTCCCTGATGCAGACGATTTGATCGATTGTTGAATTCAAAGGAGTGGCTGCGTTTGTGAGTGTGCTTAAGACATCAAACGTTACGATGAACGGAGGCGATTTCTAGCCAATCCAGGCAAACAATTGATTTGTACAACATGGTGTTCGAAACGTTTTTATTCAACGTTTCGCTCAGACACGTTATTGAACATTTCAGTCAAGGATATATAAATGCCAAGAATTCGCACTGAAATCTGAAACACATTCCTTTCTTATTTATTGTTGATCTCCAACTGGCGTGCAGTATATGATACTCAACATTCACCTATCTAAGACCGGTTCTGTATAATCATTCAACCTCGATATCACCAGGTCGTCGAACAATGCCCTTCAGCAAGTTCATTATGGATAGACAATGTGTTGACGATGCCATGTTCCGGTGTGTCCTTTGTTTTTCAATTCGGAGTAATAAATCAGCACAGGTCCTCACAGGTTCAAGTGGCAAAAATACTTGAAATGTTTCCTCGTAACTTGCGCCGCCGCGGCTGAGTAACAGTCCACCCAGCCAACTCCTCCCCCGAGGCTACGCATCCGAACCATCCAATATCCTCAACTCCGGTAGAGGCAATTAATTAACTTGTCAAAGAAGAATGTCTCCTGGTATGCCTTGTCCTCTCACAAAATCCTCGGGAGCCTCTCCGCCTAATATTCCATGAACATATCCAAATTGACATCAAGTGCGTCAGTTTCCCGTATTTACTTTGAAAAGTTAAATTTGCCATTTCCAAATAACACTATTTCGAAAATGGGATTTGCGCAGCGTATGAAATGTACACGACTGATAACACTTGTGACTGAAGCTTGGTGATTCGAACATACAATCAGCAAACATTTGTTTATAATAGAGCTGGAGGATCAAAAGATAATCAAACTGAGGAAAGATTTAGTAAATATTGTAATAATCAGAAGGTAGAAGACGAAGCTCATTTTTTGTTGGAGTGTGAAATTTAATAGGTTCGGCAATTTGCGGTTTTCCGGCAGACTCATTCTCCTCCTGACATTTCATCGCGACATGTTCCACTCCAGTTCACTGCGATATCTCTTAATAATAGAATATGGATTCATCCATCTTACATCCAGCATCTTTGTCACACCCTCGGCGTGGGCGTTGTCGTGATGGACTATATTAATCTCATGACTTGGCCATTTAAAGGAAATATATAAAGACCTTTCTGAGGAAAACTGACAAAGACGTATCCGCGAAACGTGTTTTTCATGCAGACTAAGGACGAAAAGTTGTGTTCTGCCCACCGCCTCCCCCTCCGGACCCAACTTACATTTCGGATATGATTTGTGGCACACTTGCAGTTACCGCCAACGAGTACGTGTCGCGGTCTCAGCCTACACTACCGAACTCAATTCACGTACGACGATGACAGTTATCCAGTTCGATATTCATTATGTCCTCGAATATCGGAAAACTATAGTCATTACTGACTTGAAATTCATTGTGGACAACCCTTCGACAAATTCTTCAGCTACCCAGGTGCCACACTATTGCTTTACATCAGCAGATTATGCCGACACGTGCCTTTGAATCGAAAAACAGAAATGATATTTTAGTTTTTAATTTAGGTTTTATCATTAATATAATCGTTATCATGGTCGAACGTGGTGGGTGCCGGTAGTATGGAAGATACATTTGCACTCGTTTACAGTTTGCGCAAACATACCTTCCCAGCTCAGCCTTTACCTAAACCCAGTTCACGTATACTACAACGATAATGACATTTTTATCCATTTATTCATCTGTCTGAACCGTCCTCGAAAATCGAAAAACTATACCCGATTCTGGCTTAAAGTTCCTTGTGGACAACTCTCGACACGCTATAACTACTAGGAATATTCATTACATTCTCTGATCAATGAAGCAGAAATTACCTTTGCTGAAGAAGCTTCGATTTCCCATGAAGGAAACGTTATCGGGACACACCATAATGGCCAATTTGCTAGAAGTGGTTTTATTATACTGTTAGCCTAATACTTGTTGGTTGGGTCGATGTCCCGTGACTAGTGTGAGGTTGGACGTGATGCAAAGCCCGATGTTTAGCGCGTGACGATTCTGCACTGTCTCTTTTCTGGGCAACTGTTGTAGGCCAGTTTTTTAGAAATAGTTTATTACACAGTTATAGCCTAATACCAGTTGCAAATCTGATATATTTCTTGTTTATTGGAGAAAAACAACTTGAGAGAAAAAAGGCCAGTAACTAGTAGACTAAGTATCTCCCGTTATGCTAAAAAAAATACCTTTCGAATTTGATCGGTCAGTGATCGATTTCCTTTAACGAGTATAAGCGAGCCAATAATGTGTCTGGAATGATTTGGCGGAGCTGTTATTGGATATCTGTAATATCGATCTTTGGTTTCCGATTGCTCGATAGTCCAGGTGTTCTTGTTGTGGGAGAGAATAGAGTGTAACACCGCCGAGGGGTGTTGTCTCTCTTCGAGGACCTGTTTGTCAATGTTTTGTAGTGTTTTTGTAACCACACTCTTAAAGATTATTAGTAAAAATAGCTTTTTGATAGTAATTTTTTTACATTTTGGTAGTTCATATTGCACCGACTGTGAAAGAAGTTGTTTTAACTATCTAACTAGTAATTCTTAACCATTTCAATTGTCATTTTTTTACTTTTTTTAGGTAGAACAACTAATTTTTAGTGCAATATGAACTACCAAATGATTGTTTTTCGCAAAGGGTGACCGGGTTGACATTGGCCCAAATTCGGGGAACTTTTTTCATACGTTTTCCACCCCTCAGCTTGAACCATACATGGTAAATGTTTTAATTCAACTGAAAAATTGTACACAAAAATGTGTTCAAAGATATCTCGGAGGGGTGGAGTTACCATAATCTGGCCCAAATTCACCCCCAGGGCAAATTTCTGCCAAATTTACAGCATGGCCTTGGCGTGTATTCATTTGTTAACGTCTCTCAACCTCGCTACTATAATATCAAATATAAATCACCGTCATATCGGTATGTTATCCAATTGTTATCATAAGTATAGCTATTGAGTTGGAACGATACGCCGGTGATAAATGATGACAGAACGACATCACAAAAACAAAGGATATTGTCGCGTGTTCCTGTGGCCTTGGGGGAAATGGGTAGATGCAGACATTTTCATGGAAATGAAAGATTTATCTCGAAAAATTATGCACGCCAGTAATAAATAAGCGGATTACTATATACTGTTCTCTGTTAAAGCGACGATCGACTAAGTGAGATGCAGTGCTGCTGGTAAATTTTCCACTGCGGACAATGATACACTTGTTTAGAAGAGAGACGAGTCCATTCACCGTCTTCTTTGCTATCTCGGGGCGGGATCAGCCCTACTCGGCCAGGAAAGTATCCACCCTCCCTACTTCCTTTCGGACTTTGAAACTGCGCCTTGATCCGATGAGATTGGAATGAAGAAAAAAATAACATTTTGCATCCGCTTACGCATGCTTTTGAATGATTGAACACTCTAGCAGAATTCGACATGGATAAAAAATCAGGTTTTGTTTTCATAAGTAAACTATTTGACGTTTTTCCAATGTTGTGTCAACTCTTAGATAATAGAAAAACGCGTTTTTATTAGTTTTTTAACGCTCACAACTCTTGGCAAGAGGCCCGTTGGGATTCAAATCGGAATAGCATGATGATTCAACCCGATTTCTCTCAATTTTTTTCCATTTTCTTTTCCATTTTATGTACAGTTTGTTGATAGAAACTGCTAGAGTAACTGTTGAGTGGAAGGTGACTGGGCAACTTGGGGTTGGTCCTTTAAAAAAAAGTAGGGGAAGGTTGGAGTGATTTGAAACCCAGCAATAGCAGTGATTTGTTGTCACCGTCAAAGGTCAAAAGGGATCGAGCCTCGCAACGGTTCTATGTAAGAAACATAAACTTGCAAAAGTCGTCTCGAGTTAACATCTAACATTTCTTTTTCCAACACAAAAAAATATATATGACACCTTCCAATAAATGCTATTTGCCAAGAACTTTTTGGTGAATCTTGTCGTTTTTGCCCTATATCCGATACCCCACTTTCCCCTAGTCGAGAACACAGGATGCTACCCTCCTTAAGCACGTATTACCATCGGGAGCACGCGGTGAAATTGGAACCCTGGCTAAGTGCCACTACAAGAACCCTCTTTGGCGCTCTTCAGAAAATCCTCATTGTTTTTCATAGAACATTGCGATCATCTTTCACCGCCGAAGAAATGCGATTTTGCCGTTTGTCACGATCTTAAGCGGTTGATGAGCAGGAGGGTATTTTTATTGGTGGCTGAAAATGCTCTGTTCTACCCGAAGGCATTCGAATCGTCTTGATAATCAAGCGCATGACAAAGTCACTGTAAAAGTTAATGATTTGGAGAAACGATTGTAGCACGGAGCACACGCTTCAACTTCTGTTGTACTTTATATGTATGCCATTAACATGTGTTGCTCTACATTTAAGTCATAATCTTTGCTTTTAATATCGACACGAATGAGTTGTTTTAACCGCAAAATGCTAGTTTATCATTGTGATTGATGTGTGCACCATCAAATTGTGCTGCTTAAATGTCCCAATCGCGAAACACTTCCGTTAAATTCACGCAAGACTAGATTTGCCGCTGCCTGATACTTCGATGCCAGATTGTGATCGTACCGCGCGTGTCATCGCGAAGATTATGAAATCATAAAATGTCTACCCAATGAACCGACCATACCTCGTGACAAATGAAAATTGTCAGACTCACGTCTCGCGCTGCTTGGGCGTTGCGAGAACGTGATCTCTGAAAGGCAACAACACAATTTATCGATCAATCGTTCGAGACCACTGCACTCGCAAAATACAATACCTCGGGTGTATTAATTGATTAATCGAGTGAGACCAATCAGGCGTACGTTTTTGCATGCAGCAGACGATCGTATTGTGTTGTTATCGCTGCAAATTGGTTTTCGATCTGTTTCTGACCGCGAAGGTTTGTCATTTCAAACCAGTATACTGACCGGCCGATAGCTTCATTAGCAATTTATCACGAAGGGATTTAGTATGACTAACATGTTTCAGTAACGTACTATAATCCTTCTTAATCAACGACACCAATATTCATTAATCACTTTCTCATTTATTTAATGGACCGTATATGAAGAGAAACACAACCATAAAAATTAAAAGCTCAGGTCCAATGCACGGCTATCATTTACGCATTGGTGCCAACAATTTTTTTCCCTCCAGTCGACATTTCACCGTTAGGCTACACAGAGTAATCGGGTTTAGTTGCCAAGACATGCACACAACGCCTTGAAGAGCTCGAATTTGCATATGAAGTTGATATATTCAATATCAGCGACCCTGCATAGCTTTTTTCAAAACCAATCTAGTGAAGTCAGTCCTCGCTGAAAGTGTTGATTTTTCAAGCTTTTTTGTCAAAAATAAATTGAATTGGGGGCCCTACCGGAACTTCTGCTGGTATAATTTTTTACAGAAAAAAACTGTCCCCATTCTTGGGCTCAAAGAAAGTGGATACATGAATCTACCACCATACTCGGCAGGCACAAGTTCAGCAATCCTCTTTAACGCCTTCAGATAGGAAATTAAAAAGCCTTCCCTAAGTGATTTCACCACCATCGCTGCGCGACCATGGGATTTCTAGTTAATTACAATTGAGAAGAATTACTTCGGTCAGGAAGCTGCCGGTGGCTTTCGCGATCGATCTTGACATCTTGAGGCGGAAGAGCTGTCTTGTGTGCCCACGTGTCGCCATTAAGGAAGTTAATGCCACGGTTCTTGACGCCCTTATTTTGAGCCTGAGTTCTTCACCTCCGATCGCGCAACTTCCCGTCCGTCCTGGAGAAGCCACTGTGTCCAATGGTGAACAGGTTGAACTGATTTGAAACCTCCTGGGTGACTGAAAGTATACACTAATAATTGCTCTACTGCATGCAAAGAATTGACTAACATCATCGGACGAAAGCGTTTGGCTAAGATTCAGGCTCTTATCTATTGATTCAGAGGTTCATCACAGCGGATACTTCAGAAACCATCAAAAAACCAATACCACCGTTTCTCACTTTGAAGAAGCGAACATTGGCTCTCTTTCGTCGATTCACTATCTGCTTTTGACTTAACAAACTTCAAGAGCATTCGTGAAGTCTCTTTGCTCTTGCAGTAAACACTTGCAGATTGTAAAGACACGAATTGATTTAGAGAGTCTTTTGCACGAAATGTGTTTTGGGTTGCAAAACCTGCCTTCTGGCCAGGAGGTATAACACAAAATGTGCCTTGGGTTGCAAAACCTGCCTTCTGGCCAGGAGGTATAACACGAAATGTGTCTTGGGTTGCAAAACCTGCCTTCTGGCCAGGAGATATAACACAAAATGTGTCTTGGGTTGCAAAACCTGCCTTCTGGCCAGGAGATATAACACAAAATGTGTCTTGGGTTGCAAAACCTGCCTTCTGGCCAGGAGATATAACACAAAATGTGTCTTGGGTTGCAAAACCTGCCTTCTGGCCAGGTGGTATAACACGAAATTTGTCTAAAAATGGGAAAAGTGACCACATTGCAAATGCGCCGAGCTAGCATTATATAGATGAGGCTGGTTGTTGATTTTTTATTTCAGTTCCCTTACATTGCAAAGAGATCACCTCGAGACCTAATGGGTCCTAAACCCCTGCTAATAATCCACCTCTAAAATGAGACAGGCACTTGTTGATAAGGCCTGCTACAGGTCAACACACTAGATTAGCAGACGAGTCATGTCAAATACCATCCCTGTCAGTCTGTACACAACGAAAGCAATTATAAACTGGCAAGAACAACGCCTTAGGCAGGACACGATCACATCAGTATGGAGCTCCACGCTCGCAGGACTGTCAAGTTGATGACCTCTGTTGATTGGGTGTGACTTTGCCATGACACGGAAAATAGACATACATCTTCCTTGTCGGGCTATAAAGGGAGCATCACAAAATCGGTTGAAGCCTTTTTCAAAGGTGGCTGAAGCCGCTAAAAGAGTTACAAGATGGATGCTAAGCGCATGCGTATAGTAGGTCAAAAATAAAAATTAATTTGTCTGCCAAGCAGTTTCATACCGTCCTCCTCCGACATGATTCACCCTGGGAAGCAGAATGATGGGAGATTAATAACTATAATCAGTCTTCCTTGAATATTGCCCCATGGAGATTTTGGCTGACAGCTTTGTGGTGGGCGGTGGCCGGGAGGCGAAAATTGAATATCAATCGGGAGACACCATCATTTGCAAATAATGTCACTTGCATGGTCGGTTTATGTTGGATGGTGGGCGGCGTAAGTTCCAAGTTAGGCAAAAGTTGGTGATGATAAATCTATTGAGGCGGTGAAAATTGAATGCCAGTTAAGATACACCATCATTTGGTAATCATGACACTTGCTTGGTCGGTAGTAGAGGGTCGTATATTTATGTTGGGCGGTCACAACTTTTCGTCAAATGACTGGGTTTTTTTATTTTATTTGATGTGAGTATGTAATCAATGTGAGGTAGATTTGGTGGGGGAAAGAGTTAGGCGATGAAATTAGAATAATAACTGTTAGCGATGAAATTACAGGTAGATTTTGAATATCAATTTAGATACACCATCATTTCGAAATCATGTCATCTGTATCTTTTGGTTGATATATGGTCAGATAGGGCGGACCAGAACCATTTTCTAAACAACAATTTAGTCTAATATGTGTGATCAAACTTTGGCGGAAGTTATCCCTGATAGAGTTTTAATCAGTTGACTGTTGTCATTTCATGTTACTTTTGCTGGGTGGGTCAGGACTCTTACCAAATGACACCTCTTACCCTTGATATAAGATGGTCATCGATGGCACTATGGTATTTATCATGATAACACACTTACGGGTTGAATACTCAATAAGTCTGCAGTCATTTTGAAGTCCAAGGCGATTGCGTGGTTGGGTAAATAGATGACATTAGTTGGGCGGGTCGGAACCAGTTCGCCATGCTTGTTTGAGGAAGGAAATAAGTGGAGATTTATAGTCTGCATTGAGTTTTGAATACTAAAAGGATAATGGCGCCTGTTTCACGCCCATTCGGCGAGATCCGGTGAGATATGCGCCTTTAACTGCCGTTGAAGCCATTTTCAAAACGGTACATGTCCCGAAAGTCTGCCACAAATCTGTAGAATGACGGGACAATCAAATTAGCCTTGCAAATGTTGGTGTCACGTGCTGCACCATAAACACACGTATTCCTAAAACCAGAGTATCTTAACTACCATACATCACAACTCCCGCATCTCGAACCCTCGACAGTGTAAGCAGCATCATAAAATACTTCGGCACTTTACCGTGACTCCAGAAAATAATTTACTTTATTCATGTGATCATCAAGGTTAAGAGATGTTTACAACATCGTTTCCATGGCAATGACTAAGTTATTTTTCCTTTTGACTTGTTGAGCCGCAAATATTAATGGGTTTGCGTAGTGGGATATTAACGAGATAAGAGTCTTTAGAGCATGAAGTGGTAATAAGTCACATTTTTCATTCCAAGGAGAGTAGAGTTTATGTAGACCATGTTCCAATTATTGAAGGATGCTCAGATGCAGGCGATTGTTTTTAAGAAGCGACCAAACTGCTCTGCAGGGCCAGAGGCGACGATTGTCAATATTGATCATGGTCTGTAGAATCGCCTCAGCCCTGAGATTGACCGGAATGGAAACCCTTACTCTTTAGCCCGTAAACCGTTGGTATATATATGGTATTCTGAAGTCGAACATCCGTGTAGAGAAAATCAGGCAAAGTTGGCCAATTTTCTGCAAATATGCATGTTTGCGCTACACTCTGGACGTAGTGGACCGGCCTCGTTCCTCACTCACCTATTGAAGATAGTTTGCGCCCGCACTCCACTCCACTCAGAGTCACTCCACTCCAGGCAGAGATACATTATCTTCTGCTCCAATGGTAAAAACGTGGATATCAAGGTCGCCAGGTCAATACTCAAAATTTCATTACATATTGTCTTGACAGTGAATCATCCCAAGGGAACGTGGTCATGAGATATCGCCCGAATTTGGTATTCCTCACCCGTAGACACAACTGTGGACATTATAGATAACATTAATGGACATCTTGTCGTCCGAGCCGTTGACGGAAAAACATCGTGGCCTCGGAGATATTGAGCTGGCAGAGGTTAGTACCATCTTGAACTCTCCGACTGTTGATTGATGCGGAATGGCTAACAGTATCCGAGCCTCTCAATGCATCGGTCCTCCAGAACGGGTTGTTCTTATCCGCCACATATCTCGTAAACTAATTATTCCCTCACCCTCAATTGCGTAGACTGCTGAAAGCCTAGCGGTCTCTTAGGCCGTTTGATTGTTGGACCTTCTCACTGTACAAGTCCTTCATTGGAAGCGTTTCAGCTAGACATCTGAATAGGCAGGAAAGAAAACGGCCCAGCCTACTGCTACTGCTTGAAATGGAATTGCATTTGCAACTTAGAAAAAAAGGCAATGCAAAAAGAGAAAAATGCGAAACGGCAGGGTGCTGAACCCTGCTGAGACACTACTTTGCCGTGGATTTCGCTATTGGCATCTCTGGGCGTGAGCTACACGTATCATCTTCTAATTAGCCAGCTACAGAAGACTATTTGACTCTCTGTGCCATTGTTGCACCTCCGTCTGCTGTAAGTGGTAGTTCCAAACCGTCACGCCGCTACTGTAGGCGTCAGAGATAAACATCATTGTATACCTCCTAATGCAAGTATCAATTCGTGTCTTGTACCCCCCCCCCCCCCCCTCCTCAAGGGTACGACACCTTATCACCCTATAACGACATCTTAAGGCTCAAGCATCACCCTTTTTTCACCAATGCTACTTTTTCTTTCGTCAAGACATCACCATCAACAATATATCAGTTATCACCGTCATATAAAGTAACCGAACTAATTTTACTGGGTAAGGCTGTATGTTCGACAAGACATCGACACATTAGCATCCTTATTCTTTCCAGCTTCGCCAAATTTTCACTAAAGGAAAAATAGATACTACTCAAGCATCGGCAAAGATTAGTGGTGATAGCTTAACTACCCTTGAGGAGGGGGGGGGGGGTACAAGAAACGAATTGATACTTGCATAAGCACGCCGGCGCCGTCCTGTACTCTCCGACCCGCGAGATTGGGTTACCTGACCCCGCCATATATAGCCGCTACTGCAGGCGCCAGAGATAAACATGTCATCATCTTCCCCTACAAGCATTTGAGGATCATTTCGAATAGATCCGATTCGTTCTTACTAACCTACTCGAGCGTTATATCTGATGTTGCCTCGTTTTCCAATATTTCAAGTTTGACGGTTTTGAGACGATCGGATTAAACTGAAACATGATACCTCAAAGGCCTGCACCATTCGTTCAAACAATTTTAATTCGAAAGGAGTTGAATTTGCGATTTTTCGGTTGTGTTAGTACGCATTGTTGTAAATTCACCTCAAAATATAATAATTTGCGTATGGAATGCACACGTGGCTTCCCTGAACTTGGTCCGAACACGTTCATAATTTATCAACGAAGGGATTGATCCTGTATACATTTTCCGATATTGCCGTGGTGCGACCGCCCGGGGCTTTAGTGAAATGTCTCACTTCCAACAGGCAGTGCATTGATGCGTGACGGATTGGAAAACAATTTCTCACCTGGAATGTCACATATAACTCAATGACGACGTTCCTATCAAAATGTTGAAAACGAATTGGTGTTTTGTAGTGCCTCGGGATTCGGTAGGAACTGTTTATGACAAAGATGTGAAGTGAGGTGATATATGAAGAATCAGCGATAATACAGCATCCTTCCAAATATATTCCGCCTCTCGATCTTTTGTAAACGACGTAGGAGTAAAAAAGCCTGATCTCTGGATGTAATACGGCGGGCTAAAACCTATTCGCGGGGGGGGGATTTAGTCACATTCTGAACACGTTTGACGGCTTTCAAGATTTTCTTTTACCATATCAACAAGTGTCCGGTCGACGGATCGTTGAGTGGGTTGTTCGAGTCGAGTGAGATGAAACCGTGATACCAGCAAGATCGTTCAAGATAGTCATCGTTCGTGCAATGCTTCAATTTGAGCACTCCACGAAAAAGGACCACATGGCATATTTCAAGGAGACGTTGGTCGTGCTTCCATTACCAGACGGCAGACGGTTAGTCGGTGCATTGTTGGTGCCACAACAGCGACAAGCGTCACAAAAACACAAAACAAACGAAACTAATAGATGGAAAGGCCAGAACTTTCGTCGAAGTGAAGATCTTCCCCCACACTCTCCTGAGCTGGAAAATTGTATTTGAGCTTGTCTCCTGAGTATGCTGATGATTAAAAGGAAATATAATAACTTGGAGAGGATTTCTGCGAGATGGAATCTCCCCATGTTGTACTTATCGCATGTTTATGCCATCCTCTACTTAAGAGTTTCATTCCATTTATTAGTAAGGCCACACCAGTTCTATTATGTGCATAGCGGGCGCATCTGACAACAAACGACGGATGGGCGTCAGAAGAATTAAGATCAAAAATAATAGTTTGCGAAGAGACTCTTTTACGATAATTGACACTCTCTCATCAGAATAAATTGAAGGAGGGAAAAATGAAAGGGAGAGAAATATTCTTGTCGTTCTTTGGGTGATTCCTAATTATCTTGAAAAAAGCAATACACTGTATATCGATAACCATTTTTATCATTTGCGCTGGAAATAATATATCATCTCTGGAAAAGTACGATTTAAATGTTTTCAAATTGTCCAAAACCGTTACATTTTTCTGGTTGCCTTTTTATCATCTAAAAAAATACAAATATATGAAAATTCCAATTTTTTTATTCCAGAACGGTCAAAAACAATGAATAGCGGGGCCCGCAATGAGATATAATAATTGGTCTAGTCTAAGTGCTAAGTATAAGAGTTGTCTACTAATGTAATTTTTAAATCACTTCGCTCAGAATATGTCATCCAAATCGTTCATGTAATATCGAGCTTAAATCGCTGCTCTCAGAATCGGAATTAGCATTACAGCAGCGGGATTCAAATATTATTTCATATCCCTGGGGACTGGCTGATTCCAAGTGCAAGGTTGATTCTGATTGGTTGATTTCAAATATACTGCTGTTTGATTGGTTGAGAAAGGTCTATCGCATTTGCCTCAATTGAGAATAATCAACAGCACGCATTCTCGAAATACTGTACTTTGCTGGAGAGGGGAGGTGTGATATACTGTTGATCATGACCCAAGTTATTGGTTGTTTTCAAGTGTAAGGCAGCGTCTGATTGGATAATTTGAAATATACTGCCATCCGATTGGTGGATCAGGAAAGCAACTTCAGGTACTTCCCCGAGATGATTTTCCGGTTTTCCATTTTGATTAGCATGACCTTTTGCCAGAGGGGAGGATGAAATATAAATATGTGAATCACTAATGGAACTAGATATCGTTTGATTAATTAAATTCTTACATTAATAGCCGATGGTTTGGAGATTGCTACACTTAATAAATATGAGTTGCACTTATGATTTTAGGTAATCAATTTCAGTTTAACCCTCGGAGAGGGATATTTACATAGCTTTTTGGTGAATGCTTTATAAGCTCTTGAAAAACATATGCATTGCGATACTTTGCTTACCGTCTTCCAAAAACATTCTAGGTAGATTTTTGAAGTAGCCATTTTCCCAGCTTAATTTGGGAAAGGTCATTGCGTTAGTTTTTGAACAGTTCCATCCTGAGGAAATCATGGGTTACTGTTTGTTCTCCGGTCCGGCACGGGGCAGATGAAACGAATATCAACCCCTTATTTCCACCAGATGGAGCCGTACCGAAGCAAATTATATAACAGCAACGGCAGATGCGTGACACACAGAATCAGCCAAGACAAATTCAATCCCTTAACAAAAAGATTTTCATCACCAATCAATTTGAAATCCAGGTTTACGACCCGTCCCTAGGTCATGTCGCCGTGAAGTTATGTACGTTGACGTACATGTTGAATTCATACTGGAAACGGATTTTCCTCTGTTGATGAGAGACTGATAAGTCATGTTTCCATAATTCAATTGCGTGATCGTCTGACCCGCTTACAGGAAGGAAGAGTAATCGTATTTGGATACCTGACTCTAAAAATCTTCGATAACAAGCTCAGGTTGACTGTACTCTTTACTGAGATGACATTATGACGTCACAATCTAGCGTTGTGAATTGGAAGGTGAATTCGATAAGAGATCCTAACACGTGACAGTGATGTCCAAGTACAGGGCCCGACGTATTTATTGGAGTCCGGTATAAAAGTAGCGCGCCCAGCCCCAATGTACTCTAATGCAGATTGGGTACGAAACATTTTAGCGCTTTTTGTCCTAAAGAGAGCCTAGCCCTGCCATCCCCCCCCCCCCCCCCACAGTGGGTGCCTATCTGTGTAGGCCGAAATCCTTAAAAGACTTATCTAAGGCACAAAAACCTTTATTCTGAGAGTGAACGGCCCTGAAGAAGGTGCCAGAAAATATTGCCACCGTAAACGGTTCTTCCGCCAATGTAACAAAAGGAACACTTCAACGTTTTCGAGTTGTACCAAAAATCTTGGTCGAGATAAAATAACCATGATTTACTACGAACAAAGTCCCGTCCTTTGATGACCCATCCTTTGGCGACTGGCGTACGGACGCGTCTTTGATAAGTCAGACACGTGAAACTTAGGTGGTGAGGACAGTGCGATCCGTGTCTTTGCGGCAAACCTTTTGTGATGAGACGGGGAAAGCACCATTGAGAAGTACCTTGTAATTCAATTCCTCGAGTTGAGAGGATGTTCTATTTGTGACAGTCACGCACCGGCCGGGTGTGACTCTAATGATTATACGACCTCATTCACCACACGAGGCTTCAGTAAAAACCACTATGAATGAGACATGTTGCCAATAACAAATTTCATTGCACGGGGAATTGACGATTTTCGGATCCAAAATTGCGGCCTTTCATCCGAACAGTATGGCGATTTGCAAATTTCGTTTACCCCTACTGCACCGACGTCAATAACCCAATACATGTATCGGTGATCGTCGATGCTAAAACGATAACCAATCGAAATGGCATCGCTTTCATTTTGGCAATTATCAGGTCTTCGATCCGCATTTTATACAAACCAGTATTACTTTCGTTCCATGCAATTATCAAGTTGTCGATCGGGTCCGCATTTTGTACTGAGCTGTAATTGCGCGTGCCTGGGAACCATGGTTACTAAGATTATGGCAATCGGATGAGTTTCTGTTAAATCGGAAATCGGTTGAAAGAAAATGTAGATTGGTTACAAGAAGTATAATAGGTCACTATTGAAAACCTTGAAATAAACTTGGAAGAGAAGTTGTCTGAGGAAGCCTCCCCGCACGTACAAGCGCTCCAAATAGAACCTCTCTGTTAAGAACGCCCTTGGTACTGGCAAGTGTTGTCTCTAATAGGGGGGGGGGGGGCGTCCTGATAAAAGAGGTCAAATGGTGTATAAATGGCGCAGTTGAGACCAAACCACTATCCCTAATGGCCGGTTCCGCTGTTATATCTCTCAAATTTGTTGCGGCCATATTGAGACCCGCGACCGTAGTACTGTCCGGGAACGTGTTTATTGAACTCTGGTGATGATGACGATGGACCACCAAGTCGTTGCATGATACCTTTCTGTCCTTATCACAATATATGCTCTGCTCTAGACGCATTGCTTTGCCCCGTCACGGCCTCGGAGAGTACTAATCCGTGATTTACACCTTCCTTAGCGGTCTTGATCTCTTCGGCCCCCGGCGACAAGTCGTAAATCTTAATAAGACTTTCCCCACGGAACACAAGCGGAAACCTCTCGCCATTCCTCGCGGTTATGGCCCCTTGAACGACTATCAAAATGGGGTGAGCGCAATCACGCTAGTGACCAGAATTAGTTCAGGAAGATGGTCTTTAGACCGAGGTGACTCTAGCGACCTCAACCAGGGCAGTACATGTAATCACACGTCGGTGAACGAAATAACAGGCGAATATAACATATTTTTAGATTTTTAGTCCGTTTCTAAGACGTTGATCCCAGCCTGCTGCCTGATGATTATTTCGTCTTCAAAGCTAGACCTGCATTCTAAGAAATGAAGGTTTTGGAGCTTTCGAAAAGCCTTCAAAGGGTTCGCGGCCAACACTGTGCAACCCGAAGAGGTTTTTCACCAAAATGACAAACCCTTGGCCTTCAGGGATTTTTCATGTCGCTGTAAAACCCCCAAGGGAATTTCTGCGTTGATGCATGACAATGATACATGTACCCTTCCGAAAGCAAAATTGACATGATTCCTACGAATATATCCACACCTGATGGCTGGCTGAAATTCACCTCAGACAAGTTTTTTACATCAACATAAAACTAACTCCAACACAAAAGGTGTTTAAAGTTTACACTGCTTACAAAACATTGACGTCCATAAATTGCTTTGATTTCCTGGCGACTGACACCATCCAAAACACAACGCCATCTGAAACAATTCTCTTCCATGATTTCTTGGCAATCACTCATATTCTTTTCCTGTCGAGGTCTTGATCCGCTCAGAATTTCTTTCTTTACCCATCCATCATCTTATTAATGATACGCATCATTCACAAAGGTTTTTAAGTTTTTACAACACGTTTGAATAATCTCGCGATATCGGAACAAAATTGTTCATAAATCTTGCAGAAAACTCATTCGCTCCGCGGCTGCCGCGAATGTTATTTTGCATGATATACCGAGTGATTTTTAAACTGCACTGGTTTTTGCAAGATGTACCAATGGTTGGTAATCTTTGCAAAATAAAAGCACCTGACAGTATTCGCGAATGGTAGGATTCTTAATTGCTGCAGGATTCCATACCCTTTTCCGTAACGACGTGCTTTCGGATGAATATTGGTGAAATGTAAAAAGAAGGTTAAAGCACTTGTCTTGCGGAATTCCCTTAAATCCTATTCCATCCGACAAATATGTAACAGAGGAAAAACATCAAGGTCCAACCGGGGATTGAACGCGGGACCTCTCGCTTATAAGGCCATCACTCTCGGTAGACTACCGACTGAGCTAAAGGATTCGGTAGAGTGATGGCTTATAAGCGAGAGGTCCCGGGTTCAATCCCCGGTTGAACCTTGATGTTTTTACAAATATAAGCGGCGAATTCAAAAGTACCCAATGATTAGCATTTTTCTGGTGCACTACTTGCGTCATTGCGTGCTTCTGCAGATTATTGCCGCCGGCGGAAATAATTTGAGTGAGTTGTTTTTTCTCATTTTCTGTCGTTCACGTGCCTTCTTTAACAATCTGTGTCAGGCTAGAGTGGGACTTCCGTGATGTTACTGTCAAGGCTGTCACACTGAAGTACTTTAGAGCAGCAACTTTGAACAAAGTTAAAGACCGTGATAAAAAACTTAATCAACCCTTTGACAAAGAGCATACGTGTCACTTGAATTTCTCTGTTTGCACTTGCGTTAAATTTTTTAATGACATGTACATGTATATCTAAAAATGTATTGATCATTTGAATATCTTTCCCACGAGAAAGAACAATGCTCAAAAATCAACATACGTGTATTTTAACTTGGTGTGACTGAAGCATGGTAGAATGCGGCCAAAAATCTAACCTTGCCGAGTGGAAGCCAAAACGACGCCCAACCGAAGCGAGACAACGGCGGAACCGCCCTGTGTTCCTATAGACCGAACAGACGCAGAGAAAGACTACGAACGCCGAGAAGAAAACAACGTATCATTTTCCATTGACTGACTTGCCAGGCATCGCTCAAAGCTGTGTTTCCCGCTTAGGATTCTGGGTATTTTCACAATCTCCACTCGTAATGATGCTGCGGCACACATTGACAGAGGTGTGAATTGCAGATAATTAATAAAACCATTTAAACACTCTTTGGTGCATAAAACCCCACAACATGTTGTTTTCATGAATAAAGATTCAATCATTGTCATCGAAATAATTATTTTTATTTACACTCTTTGAAGGATGTACAATGTATTTGAAATATCGCTACGCCATTGTGATTAGAATTGATAGAACTCGGCGGAGGCATACGGGAGTAGTTTTGGGAAAATATCTCAGTCCTTGGGACCAATAAACAACTCGTCTGCAGACTGCGTATTGCAAATTGTCATTTTTAACCGAATGACGACGAAGTGCGCAGGAAATGAATGCGCCTCATGAATATTCATTACGTCTCTACCGTCTGCTCGGCAAACAGTTCTCGCAATCATGATATACTCAATTACTGTCGGTAGCCGCAAGCCCTACAACACCTACACTTTCTCAAATTGATTTAAAGGAATGCCTCCCCAATAATTGCATCCAGTAAGCAATTGGACAAGGTACCATTCCCTTGGCGTGCTGCTAATATGGACCACTGATGCCCAGTAGTGTAATAAGTCAGAAAGAATCAACACAGGCCAAATTGAAATAAAGTCTACCCCGCAGTAAATTCATTTGGTGAAACAATTGGCCGGTGCGTTTTTCCCTTGGCGCTTCTTCCAATACTGGAAGCCCCGCAGGATCGGCAAGGAAAACTGGCAATTATTGATGTTACGGGACTTTAGTTTGTTCTAGAGGAAATTCCGAGGTAATTCTCCTTGTCGTGACCCCCAGGCTCCAATAAATGAATAAGGCGTTCGGAGGCGACTGCCTGGGAATGATGGCAATGCGGCTAAGGTTGTCTTATTGGCGAAAATTACTCTAGGTCGCGTTGACTCGAGGCGTTGGCGTGAATCTTTAGCCCAGATCCAAAGTGTATCCTGGCGGTGATTGAGCGAACTGTATTTCGTCTCGCATGTTCACCTTACGGTCGGCTTTTTTGTGCGCTCTCAGGTAATTATCTCCGTTTTTTGCCTATTTCTCGCTATTTAAGATTTTCTATACAGCTATCCCGTTTCTAAGTTTGTGCTCGTCCTTTTGCCAAATTTAGAGTTCGGTAAGGGCTATTATAAAGCTATAGTGAAGGTTCCAAGTTTTAGGTTACTTGGCAGTTTGGTTATTTGGTATGGCGGCCATTTCGGTTTGGTCATGTATACAGAGGTATAGGAAATGCATAGGTAAATGCATTATGGAAATAGGTCTGCTAGGGCAGCAAAACATTAGGTTTTACATTATGTAACATATCGAGGGTTGGGTGCGCACATGCGCTTTCCCGTCAAGCTCGCCGCGTGATTCGTGTTACGTGACACGCCCTTTTGTGCACGCCGGAGATCCTTTGTTAACTGGCTTTTACACCTTTCAACTGGTTTTATAATCCCATTCATAATCTCTGGGCGTGAGTTTAAATTCAGGTCTGGTGGCAATCTTGTTTCACTCCCTTCTAGGCCGTGGCTAGATTGCTTCGCTCCTAGAAGTTTTCTGTCATGGCTTCCAATAACATATTATTGCGGAAAAGGCACTCATTAGTGGGCAGAGATTTGCTGCCCATTTTGAAGCTTCTCGCCCGTTTCAAGGACGACGACCTCCCGGACCCACTTGCTCGTATACGCCTCAACCGCCCTACCGAACAATTGGACGTCCCCGACATAGCAGTAGCCTTTCAGGAACTCACGGGTGAAGATGCGGTAGATTTTTTCAGAATGTCAGGTCGAGAAGATTCGGTAGGCAACTTCCGCCTGATGCTACATTCGGCCATTGTGGTTGCGAACGAGTATGGACAGCCCGTTGGACAACAATTGCATGAAGACGAAGCACCAGTAGCCAAAGCCCCTCGCCTCGACCGTCAAGAACAGGATGAGGAAACCGCGCCGCGTTTACGGGAACAAATTCTAGAACTAGAAAAGAGAGAAAAGAACCGAAAGGCAGAACCGGTGGAGGCAGTCCTGAGGAAGGTGAGGAATTTATCCTTACAAGTAAAGCCCAACGTTACCCTCATCCTAGCCACTTTAGACGAACTAGTGGCGTGCGCCAAGGACCAAGATCACAAAGATTTGCACCTCTTTTACGAGCTCGGCAAACAAGCTGAACGTTTCAAAGATACTGTTGATATCCCCACTTTTTGTCTTTCCGCATTGGGTGGAGGCCAGTCTGACGTAATAATGAAAGCTTTAGCCAAGTGCAAAAAGGCCAAAAAGTTGGTAAAAAAGCCGCTTCGTTCCAGGTCACAGTCTCCACCGGTTACCTCTTCTGCCGTATCCTCTTTCCCCCTTCAGCATGTTTACGCGCAGCCTCCCCCACCTCCCCAGCATCAGTTTGGCTTTGGTGGCTATGGTGCCGCTTACGGTCAGGGATATGGCGGGGGTTATGGGTACGGCAGAGGTAGAGGTCGCGGCAGGGGTTATGGCGGTTATGGTTATGCTAGAAATAACCCGGGCCCATGTAATTTTTTGCGGTGAGGTTGGGCATTGGTACAAAGAATGTGAAAAGATGAAGTTGGCAAAGGCCCAATTTGACAACAAGAAATAGGTCTAAGGTAAAATAGTCCGGTACGCTAAGTGGTATAAGTGTATTGTTTAGAAAACCGTTAATAAGTAAAGCAATTTTGATTTTGAACATCTTCCTCTCTCTCAGCTCAAGGGATCTTACCCCTTGCGGACCTAGTTCGCGCGAGCTGTGAGTTAGGAGAAGTTCTCCCTTTGATAGTCTGATACGCCTGTAATGAGATGTTTCTACATTTTATTTTGGTTCTTGCAGGAATCCCCCCCTACTATCTCACTGGGGCACTTTAAGCCAGAGATTCCAGAATGGGAATATGCGGTGAAATTTAATCCAATTGCTGCCGAAAAGGTCAAGAGGTTACAGGCGTCTTGGACTACCATTGGGGAAACTTCTCCTGACTTCACAGCTCAACAATTCAAACTCAATCAGGTTGTAAATGATGTATTACTTCTACAAAAAACTCCGGTGCCTTTGGACACTTTGCCTTTAAGGGACCCTGAACACTTTGTCGCTGGACAATTGCATCAAAATATTGAACTTTGGAGTTCCATAATGAACGATTTCCCAGAGAGCGAGATGGTTCACACTTGGTTGGAAAAAGGGGTTGATGTGCATTCTTTCTTTAGGCCATTTAAGGGTGAATTCAAGGGTCAGAAATACAATTTAAACGAACCCCCAGTTAGTTTTTTTTCCTAACTCTGTCCATTGTCAGAAACAAGCTGCTTTTATTTCCGAAACCTTGAATGATAGAATCAAAGCAGGTTCAGTCAGAGTTTGGGGTAAAGTTGGGGAGTGTCCGCCCCCTAAAGTAGTCATGCCCTTGGTAGTTGAACCTTCAAAGCCGAGATTATGCAATGACCAGAGATTCCTTAACCTGTGGATTAAGGATTCTCCCTTCACATTAGATACATTGAAAGAAGTACCGCGATTGGTACACAAAGATGCTCTCATGTTTGCCACTGATGAGAAATCGTGGTATGACCATATTAAATTATCGCTAACTTCGCAAACGTATTTTGGCATGGAATGGGCAGGTTGGTACCTAGTTTGTACGACGCTTCCGTTCGGATGGAAATCATCGGCTTATGTTTATCAAACTGTAGGCTATGCAGCTACAACCTTCTTAAGACATTTGGGGATCCCAACCATCCAGTATATTGACGACAGATTCTACGTGGTCCCTAAGAATATTGACGCGTCAAGCATTCCTTTGCTTTGGGTCTTTTTGGTATTATATATCCTTACAGAACTAAGTTACACGTTCTCCTTGCCAAAATGTGTTTTACAACCTATGATGGCGCTCAAGTCCTTAGGGTTTCTCGTAGATTCTAGCAGGCAGGCGTTTCTTCTGCCATCTGATAAGAAACAGAAGTTTAAGGTTTTGCGCGAGGAAATTCTTCGTCAGCCCTTCGTCAGCCTTAAAACGCTACAAAGATTCGCTGGTAAATGCATATCTATGATGTTGGTTTTTCCGGCCGCAAAACTATTTACGAGAGAGTTGTTTAGCGCAATAGCCAAAGCTTCGAAAAACAGTAAAACCATCCCAATCTCTGGCCCCCTACGGGACGAGATACAATTCTGGGCATTTTTGGATGATTGGCATGGGCATTTTTCTTGGAGACCAGAAAAACATTTACATTACGCTCTGGCTACTGATGCTTCGGGATATCGCTATGGCGCGGTCACTCTATCAGGGCCACAGGTTGGTCATACTTTAGGTGATTATTGGGCTGCAGATGATATAAGGCCGATTCATGTCAAAGAGGCCGACGCCCTCTATTCTTCCCTCTTAGCATTGAGTACAAATATAAAAGACCACCGGGTAGACGTTAAAGTCGATAACACAAGCCTAGTTTCGTCGTGGAATAACAAGGGTTGCAAGGACAACGCCTTAAATGAAATGCTCATAAAATTGTTTCATCTTACTCAGCAATTAAATATTGATTTACATTTGCAGTACATTTCTTCGGCAGAAAACCCAGCAGATGCTCCTTCTAGGGCGATTTCAGCTCAGGACACTATGTTGGCAAGTGAAAAATGGTTCCAATTGGAGTTACTCTATGGCCCGCACGGAGTAGACCTCATGGCATGTGACTCAAATGCAATGCGTTCAATACAGGGCGATGTTTTGAGACATTTTACCCTGCACCCTTCACCTCTGTCAGCGGGTCAAAATGTTTTCGCCCAGGAAATAGCTAAGGAGCTAAATCCTTACGTTTTCCCACCTATCGCTGTCATTCTACCCCTTATTCAGTTTTTGATCCAGCAGGAAATCCCAGTTTGCACGCTTGTGCTACCCATGACGTCACCCGCGCCAATATGGTGGCCACTATTAAAGCCCAGGATAATTTCACAGGTTTGCCTTGGGGTTAAAGGAGAAAAGGGCGTAGTATATTATCCCTCCAAGCAGGGGTTCATCAGAGATAACGTCGGTTTGAGATGAACATTAATGGCTTTTCGAATTAGCTGCACATCATAATGTGCGATATCCTTCGAATATACTCTGTGGATGACGCTTTAATCTTGATTATTTCAGAAAATCAGCGTTGACATGGGGGCAATTGACAAGCGGCTCCAGGAGTTGGATAAGGCGGCTTCCGCAACCCCCCTTATGAAGAAAAGGCAATCCCTAAAAAACGAGCTGTTGCAATTTTTGGCACAACTGCCTAAGAGGCCAACCCTGGAACGGGTTTCTCCAAATGATCTAACACGATTTTTAGTATGGAAAGACAAAGCCGGTAGGACACAGATCCATAATGCTTCCTGTATATTCCTCGGGCATCATGGTAAATTCCACTGTGGGTGTCCTACCCGTCTTGCCTTCGGTACGTTAGAAGGATTAGTCCGGTCCCTGAAATCTATTATTTCTGAAGAAACCGACAGGGGCAGCACGTGGGATATTTTCTCCGGGGTTGGGAATCCGGCTGATTCACCTCCTGTGAAATCGTATTTGAAGTGTGTCAAACGAGAGCAAGGTTTCTCGCACGTAGTTGCCAAGCAAGCAAAACCCTTGTTCATGGATAAGCTTCAAGCTATTTCAAAATATATCGATAACCAGATTAAAAGACCAGATCTATCCCTTAGGGAGCAATTCGTTTTGTCCAGAGACCAAGCTTTTCTCAAGATGCAGTTCTTTGCCGGGGATAGGGCGAGTGATTTGGGAATTTTAAAAACACAGGAAGTTAAACGCTTACCCGATGGATCAGGTCTTGTAATCTCTCATTCCCATGGGAAATCGTTTTCGGTAAACAAAGTGAATACCTTCATTGTTAAAGAATGTCCAAATCATCTTATTTGCCCGGTAAAGGGAGTTCAGCAGTATATCTCCAAGGCACAAACCTGGGGGGTGGATCTTACGGTCGGATATTTATTCCGTCCAGTCTCAGAAGCCGGTGTAGTGTTGGATGCGCCTATTTCGTACAGTGCAATTTACGATAGATTAAAGATTTATCTAAATACATTGGGGATCAACCAGGGTGAGACCCCTCACGGCTTAAGAGCCGGCTGCTCCATTACTTTGCTTCTGTCGGGGGCAGCTTCAAGCCCGGCGGAAGTAATGTCTCATGTTGGTTGGTTCACAGAGGCATCAGCAGAGTACTACAGTCGGTCAGATATTTTGGTAAAAGCGGCTAATGTGTCCGAAGCCCTGGCTGACAGTTCTCGTCGGCCAGAAGCGGTTAAAACACTTTACAGTAAGTTTGGCGATGTTGATAATTTCCCAGCAGCGTTCCCTTGAGCAGATTTCGATGTACATTTTTATGCATTTTCGTATTGTAATTATTGCATGATTGTGTTGGTTAGAGTGTGGCCTCGCCTTTTCGCTACATGCATCATCATACTAAAACCATACCGTGTAATCTTCTGTGGAATTTAAAATACAGTGTTGAGTTCTTATAATAAAGCAATGTTAGAATTTAAGTTACAATTTCTCGTTACCTTATTTTCGAATTCCGGTCTAATTAGTCCCTAATTAATAATTAATTATGGCGGATTAATTAGTTAATTTTGTTTAAGTATTGGGAAAGGAGTTATGAAGTAGGGCATGTTTCTCCGGGATGGTTGAGAGCCCGGGCGTGCGCGCCTGTACATTTTCACACCCCAACACTTAAATGTGAAGATCATACACAAGCCTGGAGACACTTTGGGTATGTGCAGATCCAAAGTGTATCCTGGCGGTGATTGAGCGAACTGTATTTCGTCTCGCATGGACACCCAGAAGGAAGACTGTTTGGCGTGTACAGGTTAATGTAAACCCTGTGTACGATGGCAGGCTCTGGAGCCACTGCAGTGGATTGGCTTTCCCCTCCCTCCCCGCCCTAGTATCCGGATTGCTTTAGAGCCGTGTATGTATCTTCGCGCCATTACATTTTCACACCCCAACACTTAAATGTGAAGATCATACACAAGCCTGGAGACACTTTGGGTATGTGCATATCCGGCAAGTAGGAGTTGGTGTGAAAGATCACGATAGCATTTGATCTGTTATTAGTAGAAATTTACCCATGACCATACAAACATCGCCCCATTGATATGTGTGGGTGAGTTTGAGTCCCTGTTTGTAAGGATGTGTTTGTCTTAACCTGCAGTGTTGATTGGCTCTTGATGCCTACTGCTCATATGCTTGGACAAGCAGAAAGATTGTCACATGAATATCTTGCGGCAGCCTCCTCTCTAGATTAACCTAGTGAGTGCACCAAGTGCACTACTTAAGTTTCGTAAAGATTTGGACTTACTACATCTGCTAAACACTCAAGTGCCATTTGCCTGATATCTAATCATAAAGAAACCACTTCGCCTCCCCCGGCTGAACCGATGAAAGCAGTGACAACAGTAGCTTATTTGTAACCCGCCCACTTCCAGTTATGATCGCATTATATCCTCAATATGCCAACATCATATCCATGGGCAAAGACAAACCATTTTAATATAGGATTACCCTCGGGACTAGATCCAATCTCCTGGGACTGGTCATAGTTTTCTTTCCATGCGTTTGCAAACAATTCATCTTCTCACTCGTCCCTTGAGGCGGCCATCTTTATCGTGTATGTAGATTACTCTGAATTATTCACTGCGGGAATATACGCTCGTTGCCACTGCGCATGCGCATCGTCTGCGAAAAGTAGATTGAATGACCTATGTCAATGACAAGATGGGAAACAATATTGTGGTTGACATATACATTGATGGGTTAATGGTCATAAATATTGGTTAGTGTACGTCTTTGTCAGATTAAATAGTTCCGATTCGGGGTACATTAGGTTAATGTTTGCTTGGTGAGAGCGTATGTCAAAGTTCGATGGCGTGATCAGAATCATAATGAGCGAGTCCCGGACGCTGTTGCCTTATTGGGTTTGGAACTCATTGGTGAGAGACCGTGTCGGGATAACACATTCTTGATTTAGCAGATTCACTTAAGGCATTCCCAATGAAACCAAATCACTTTCCTCCCACCCATTATACTGTTCCACGGTCATAGGCCATCATGAAGTGCCCATGGCGGTCCCTCCAACTGTCTGGCGATGGCCATTCCGATGATAGCGAAGTCCCCTAACTGTTGTGTTATCTGCTGTACGAGGTGGATAACACGCATCCAGGACATTCCTAGCCAAATCAAATAATCTTAATTGTCTTCTCCTCACCTTATCTTACATTGTTTGGTGTATGACCTCATTTGATGGGTTCCACGGATCGAAAGCTTTCTTTTATCCAATTCTGGTTGCAATCATCTCAATTCTACATGTTCTAACGCTTTTGGACCATGATCTATGATTGGGCAGGCATGGCGGGTCAAACTGATCGTCCGTAAAAGAACCAGTTGTTTCTTCTAGATGGAGTACATTCAGCAAGTGATTAAAACAAGCAGCACGCCAAAAGCATTCCTACTCCAATCAAATTGCTTAGGTCCTGTCCCGACATTTCTTTTACCATAAAGCCCGCAGCACACTAGCCGCCAACTTTGGCGACAAGAAGCGTTCAGCTGACGCCTCTCGACGCCGAAGTTGGCGGCCAGTGGATCCGGGTCCGAGCACACCTGCCCAGAATCGGCGTCCAGTAGCGTCTTTTCCGCAACTTTAGGCTGCCATTTTGAAATCATGTGACATCAAGACGCATACTGATTGGCCATAGCCTCGCTGCCGACGCCAATTCAGGCGGCAATCCGTAGCACACCTGGCTTCTTCTTGCGTTCAAACGCGGCGACACGCGTCAAAAATCAAACATGTTAGATATTTGGCGTTTAGTTGCGGCAAGTCGCGGCAAGTCGCGTTCGCCGACGCCGTTCGTAGCAGACTAGGGATTTTTCAGGCGTTCAGGACTCTTGGAGCAAAAAACGCCCGTGAACGCCGAAGTTGGCGGCTAGTGTGCTGCGGGCTTAAATGGGATGTTCTGGCACCACGCATCAAGAGTACTTCCATTCTAATCATATCGGTTTACCCGTGTCCTTATCATTCTACCATTTCCTCCTAAGTAACATCTCTGTTGCTACGACCCCTTCGGGAACAAGGAAATAACTTTCTTGACTTACGCGATCCTTATAAACGACTTTTATGCTTCGTTTATGACAGAGATAGTCTATCTATAGAAAGCGTCTGGCTGCAGGATGTGACCTGACTTCATGGTATGGTGGTTTATGACAGAGCTAGTCTATGTTTAGAAAGCGTCCGGTCAGATCGATGTAAAACATTTTTAAAGCTTAAAAACCGTTATTTCTAAGAACATAGCCTCTGCCTATAGTTCCCTTTAAAGGTTAAGTGCAGGACTTACACAACTTCGTATCAAAATGATATCCATTTCAAGATCAGTATCTTACTTCGCAGACCCAATCTTTGCATGACCATGATGACCCGTTCTTGAACCCGAGTCGGAGATAAATCTTGACATCAAAACTACCTTCAACTTGTTACCAGGTTACTGATTTTGATCTGTATAGATACCAGAATGCTGGTGACAGTATTTCTGGTCACGACGCTTGAGTGACCATCTAATCTCGCTAATAGTGCGCTAGATCGGATCCAAAGGTTCTCATCTGGTAAACAGACACGCTTCAGTGCGTCTACGTATCATATCATCCAATGAATACCCCGACCCTCGAAACCTATCTGCAAGACAGATCCATGTTGATGTTACTACTTCTAGATACTCAGACCTGATTGGTTCGATCAGATAGGGAAATACTACCGACTGTAATTCTGGCAACGACGGTTGAGTGCGTATCGTTCAGCAATATTCGCCCGAAGGTTGGTCCACAGTGATACGAGACTGATGCCGTGCTCCATGTCTGACCTCCGGGGACTGAGCACGCTGATACGTAATTATACCTATTGGTCTAGGCGACCCTGCGGCAAGGCATGTAGGTATGGTTAGATGACTACTTCCATGGTTGTAAACGGCTACAAAACGCCCCGAAGATGAAAGGTATATAGTCCAGTGGTATGTCTCAAAACGTCTACTTATTTTTTGGGTTCATTTCCGCCTTAACCCAGCTAGGATGCAAACGACCCTCTCTTCATGTAGACAAAGTCATAGGTAAAGAGTCCATATTGCACATATAGACAAAATCATGGTAAAACGTCGGCCGTTATTGCGACGTGCAGACAAAGTCATGATAAAACGTCCGACTATATTGCCTCATGTAGGCCAGAGTCCTCTATTAAAACGTGCACATTACGTGTACATTGTTGTGCATAGGTTTTGGTAAAAAAAGTACTCATTGGACCAATCAATCTGCACAACATTTTATATGTGTCAAGAAGAACCCTTTGCCAATAGCATAATAAAGTTTTAAAACATTCCAATACCGATTGCCTGAGAAAAAAGATTTCCGTACACCATATCCATCAAAACGTCACTGGCGCATTGATATGGCCCTGTCAAAGTACAAGTTCTAAACTGACCAGTGAGACCACATTTTCTTAAATATATTATCAAAAAGCATATTTCTGTGATGGCCTGACTCTGTAGATTAAGAATCAACCACAGATTGAGAATTAATTCCACTTTGGTCCATCCCAGCCATGTATTTACCACAACTTGACATTTTGATAAGCTCTATGTGACTGCCACACTTCCGGTCGTGGATGAATACAGGTCTCTGCCCTGTAGACAGAATCATGGTTATTGCATCGTGTAGACAAAACCATGGTAAAACCTCCGTCTATATTGCATCGGGCTTAATACCAATTTTACTCTTCGCCTTCTTCAAGTTAAAAGATGAAGTAAAGCATGCAAAAACAATCGGTTTCAAGTCCGTGATGTCAAATTCGGTATACCTGGGCCCAAAAAAGTTTCAGATCTATAGTTCCATTTCCTACCTTCTATCATTACAACTGCAGCATGTAAGGGCTTCTACCACTTACTCATATTCCTCTACCCATCTTTCCAACCACTTGATCCCAAAGCAACACTGAAAGCACGGAAAATTGAAAGAGAAAGAAGATCCCACAAATATTTGACTAGTTAACAAATGCAAAAAGTAGTCGGCACGAACAGATTCATTACTTTACCGTGTTTGTCCAGCTCTCATAACCTGTTGGTAGGATTGCACGGGATTGAATTCGCGGTAATCTAACAGAGCGCGATCCTTCACACCGGTGAAGTGCTGACGGCAACCTTAGCTTGTGGAAGGCTCAGTCTTAATGAACGCGGGCAGGAAACCCTCTTGGTGGAAACCATTCTGGCAACTGGATTTCAATGAACTTATCTACATCACTCAGCCGGACCAATCACGCAACATTTTCCATGGTTATGCCAAAGCCTACGGGTCGCGCTGGGCCCTTTACGGGATATAAGTGCTGGTTGAAACCTTGCATTTTGCCCCGGAGATTTGGGGCATGAAGCGTCTGCCAAAAGCTAAATCTTGACCCAAGATGGGAGCCATATAACTTTAGTGCTCTCATTGGCGTGTAAGAATAATGCAGGAGAGGGAGAATATTTGGCAATATACCTCAGACTCTGGCTCTGACTCTGCAAAATTTGTACCAAAATGGCTGCCGGTCACAAAGCCTTCTCTGGATCCCACATGGCGATTAAACAATTTGTACTCGTAATATACAAATCAATATTTCAATCTTTGAACTTCTCGGCCCCGGCCAGCCAATCATTGTTTCATCGATCTCTCTCTACTGGTGTCGCTATAATCTTTATTTCCTTGTAATTTAAACAGAAAGATACCTAATATCTTAGGAATGAGTAGTTATTTTCGCCCGGGGATATGTTGCCGTGTTCAGTGAAACAGCTGAATACATTTTGAACATGGATGAAATATGTATCACAAGTCGCCGATAGGAGTCTCTCTCATCTCACAGTACGTCAATGCGATTCACGCCAGTACGATTAATGTATTTAGTGCCGAATCACACGTGACCCTACGCCGTATTGTGCGCATTAGTCACCTGAAGATTGATCGCCCTTCTCCTGCCTATAGTCCCCCTTTAAAGTAAATTCGGTGTGAAATAGCTACTGCCTATAAAGTTCCTTTAAGTGAGCTGAATACGAGACATCGCTGATTCTGAGCTTCATCCAGCCTCTCCTTCATCAACGCCACATTCTTGATCAACTTTAAAGTTAAATGATTACAGCATCCGGTTGCCATGGTAATGGATGATGACTCTTCAGTAGATGAAGGTAATAACTTTTCGTTTATCTTAATCAGTTAAATCAATCTGGTTTTTCGCATATGAATTACGGATGCGAAAAGTGGCACAAAATTGAAATTGATGCTACCTCTGGGATGGAATAATGTTTGCCTTCTTTCTATATTCCGAGCGTTATTGCTTATTCAACAGTTTCTGTTTCGGCTCACATGAGAGAGCATTTTGTTTATTACGCCAAGATATTTTTTGTTTCCTGGCCCGTCTTCTGTCCTCTGTTCGTGAAAACTGTTGTGGTACAAACTTCAAACTCGGTCTGTGGATATCTGTGGCCCGGTGTAGAAGTACAAAATCTTCCCCTGGAAAGAGTGTACGACCCGTTTTATTGTATTCCGACGGATTACGGCAATAAAAGCTCAGAGCGCATGATAGAATCTTTTGTTCCCTGGACACTCTATCCTGGGACATTTCAAACTTTCTCTCCAAGCCGTTTGGAGGGGAGCTGCCCCTATTTCTCCCCCACCCCGCTAAATATAGCTCTGGTATCCCGACTATAAATATCACGGTTCAATTTCACGACCTTGATACACAAAATCGCACGGTTGGAGGTTATGCCGCTAGGTGTGAAAGTTTCGGTAATTAATTTCATCATGGAAGTGTCGTATTTTTGGTTTGCCGATTGCAGATTGCGTTTAAAAACGCGGATTAGTTCGAGATTATTCTGGATGATAGTTTCGATTTCCGCCGGGGAATCCACAGTAACACGCGCGAACTAAACCCTTGCAATTCCTATATTCCAATGGATTGCAAATGCCGTTTTTTTGTCATATCAAAAGACATTTCTCAAAGTTAAGTCTTCTGAACATCTCGCGAGACCTATCATAAGACGAGAACGTGGCCTTACCTTCCATACCAATGAACAGAAAATAAGATTGTTTTCCACCCTATCGAGAGGTTAAAAGTGGCCCACAATATCAAGCAGCACTGCCGTTTTTTGTGTCATCAAACAATGGTTTTCATATTCAGCTCTTCTGGCCATCTCGCGAGACCCATAACAAGACACACCGAAAGAAAGTAATCTTCATCCTCTATATTAATGATTTGTACGGTTCCCTGGACGTCGTTGGCGATATATCAGAACGCCATGCCGTATGTTGCGTGTTAGGAAAATCTCACTGGACAATTTGGATTGGCCTTTTTTAAACTTCTTTGCAGTGAATTGTATTGCTAAAGCAGGCACAGTGAAAAAACAATCATCTTTCGTATGTTTGACTGGATGCATCTACATGTACATATACTGTCGCGGCAAATTATAGGGCGGATGATATATCATACTTGTTCTACATCAGTTGCGTTAAGGGACGAGTGTACTTTTCTTAATTTATGTATTTCTTTGGGTTATTCTGATAGCCACCGTACTTAGCCATTCAGGGCAAAGGCATAGGCTGATTTAGGCTACAGTGGTATTAGATATAGGGCAAGACCCAGTCTGATTCACAACCCTGGGTTGAGACAGTACGCGCGCCTCATCTCCAAGTCAAAGCTGGCCGTTCTCGTTTGTAATTATGGCTTCTAAAAGCCATAATTCACCATAATTTACGCATCCGTTTGACTCTTATCTTCTGATCGGGGTGACAATTTATTCGCGGGTCGCGTATTAACTATTGAGCCATCGATAACATTATCGTAAATTATGAGTTTACAAGATTAACGCTTTTGCTATCGGTGCAGATACGGGATGATACCGGTCATACTAACGAATGCACAGCTCTTGTTGCTGATACGAAAATTCTGTGCCGAATTATGGTCTACATACACCATCTGTTGCCATGGTTGTTGCAGTAAAAGCTTGGCGCAGCGTCTTAATCTACGCAGGCCTACTATAGTCCATTCTTAAATGCTTGTCCGCAGCATTTTGGACTCTGGAGCGCGAACTAGGAGGGTGTTTTTTTATTGATCTTAGCTTCGCGACCTAAGCAGTTTTTTTACCGTGTTTAACGGTACTAAGTTTGCAAAAGTGGTTCATAGATAATCTTGGCATCTATTCCGAGAGCCAATGTTGATCTGAGGTGATAAGGTTTCAAGCCTGCAACAACATACATCCACATCAACCCCAGGTTAAGTGGTCTTGAGTTAAGATTGCGTTTTCGTAAAGAAAGTTTCGGGCCGATTGCCGATGTTTTAGACGTCACTCTTCTTGGTCTACGAGTCAAAAGCAAATTTCAACTATTTTAAAAACGAGGTTGGAGTCCTAGAAGTGCTCAATGCGCGAAAGATTAAATTTGTCATGTGAAAGGATTGGTTATGATTGAGTATCGCTTATTAGCATGTTTAAGGGATGGTATGTTGCCTGGTTTTCCTAAGAGCATGATTATAGGTTTAGGAGTGTTATAAGAGCATGATAACCTTTCAATTCGTTGCATGAATTTCAAGTCATGCTGTTGAAAGAAATCACCTCAAAACTGTTCTTGTGAAATGCAAGATTGGAGGTTAAAGGGAGGTTACTGGCAGAGCCAGCGAGGTCAGATTAAGGCTGCACAAGGTCTCCGATTGGGGTCTCTCTTTGACCTCACAGTACGAAGAATACGTTTCTACAGGGAATATAGTGAGCCCTGAATCCGACCGACACAACCGATGTTCGTAACTGTGCTGAATGACAGTGAGTCAGATTTGATAAAACTATGATTTTATCCATAACTTCAAGGATCTATCACAAATATTGGTAAAAGCAAGCGTACAGAAGACCTTGGTTAATGGATCAAATTGCATACCATTGCTGCACCAGTCTTTAATTTGATACGAAAAGTGTGATTACTACGTGTACGTATAGCGCGGCGAAGAATCAATTATTTCTTAACTGAAAGCGAGAAAGTACTTGTAGCGCGGCTGGGAATCATGAATCAGTGAAACTTGTTCCCCAGTATTGGCTATCGATTGATGATCGATAGTTTCGTATCTGGCCGTGCCTGGGAGGTGTTTTGACTGATGGTGTACCGCTTAAGGGACATGCAACCAGCTACAGATAAACCGGCTGTGACCGCGCGCAGTAACCCGACTGGGGAGTAAAGTTTACGAGGGCAATACACAATGATTCCCGAAATAATCCAATCCCCTTTATCAATTGCATGACTAAATGTATATCTTTCAAAGCCATGGCTTCAAATAAACCATGCGGATGTTGAAGTGGAGATTTTATTAAATCCTTCGATTATGTGACTCAATTATCGTTTACCGATATGGACGGACTTGAAAAAAAAACCTAGTCTATCCACACACGAGACCACTTTGCTGATCAAATGCAACATCTGCCGTCTACTGATTCCCAATTCTGAGCCTTACTCGGAAAAAAGTGTCGATGAGATGACTGTCTAAAGTGCCATAGCCTTCTTCGCACCCGAGGTGTGTCCGCCCAGCTCTCACTGCGTACTGCTTCGGAGAGTCCCTACGACATTGGTGACACTCTTCCTTCATACTAAATCTCATTCGAAAGAAGATTATCGGCGGTAAGTCGATTTAGTTGGGAAGGAAAGTACGTGGTGTGAGAGAATAATCGGTCATGTTGGCGCAAATTTTGCGGTGTCACCTTTCTGAAGAATACCTATAACTGTAGTCAAACGATCTGCCAGACAAGTCTCCCATGGGTGCGATCGTGCTATCCTATAACAACCACTATACGTCATAGCACAAATTCAAAAATAATTAAGCTAGTCGGGAACTGGTCGTGACGTCACGCAGACATGACCAGGTTGCAATGCCAACAGGTGCCTCTTTTGGCCAATTTGGCACCCCTGACGACGACCACCCTAATTTCCCTCCACTCATTACGAGTGAACCTGTCCACAATAGCTAATGACTATCGAGTCTTATGAATATTTCAAAGGGGCGACATTTCGCCGGCGAATAATTGCCAATTCATCAGGTTGGATTTTGCTGGGAGACGCTCAGCATTAGCATCCGGCGGTGAATATTTCATGGTGAGTCTCCTGCCCAGAATCCCCAATGAGCCTACGGGTGTTCGAAGGTCATGGGCGGGTCTTCTCTGTAAACAAGCCGCCTGCTTCTTGGTCCTGGTTGGAGGTCTTAGTTGGAGCCATGGCTCGGTTTTCTCTGTAAACAAGTCCTCTTCTTGGTCCTACTTTTGTCCTATTTTGGAGTGAGGAGATATTTTTGTTCATTTTACTGTTTTTAACGCTGCAAAGTAAATACTCTCATCAAAGAGTTCTACCACTATCAAGGTGAAGTTTAAATTTGAATGATACCAGAACTCGTTTTTGTTCCTTGTACTTTTTGTTGCAACATTTAGAACTACATCTTTCATTGCACTATCACGAATTATAAAAATCAATGTTAGTGTGGCCTAAGATTCATAACCATGCAATTCCGGCTCGGCGCACTAGACTCGAAGCCAAATCACCTGAAGAAATCTCCATCCCAGGTCCCTCTGTGACAGGCGCAGAAATCATTATCCTTTGTAGTGCAGCAACAAGCCGTGGGCATTTCCTATCACTCCATATCTAATGGTTCGAAAAATCAGGGGTGTTTGGACGTATTGGCCTATTTCTTTAATCGTCCACGAATTTGCGGATGTGGCAAATGGATTGTCATTACGGTGTGATTTGCCGGAAGCTAGCCCGCTACAAAGGGGGTAAAAGGTCTGGGACTTGTTTTAATGATCAAAGGAGGAACTTCAGAAGGTATTTCTTACGTCTCATATCGACTGAGTTGATGTAAAATAAAACGATTTGGTATTACAAAGAAAAAGAAGCTATACCTTCAACTTGACCAAGGAGATGACTTGTTTACAAATAAACGAGTCGATTCTTCAACTACGGCCAAGATTATTGTTCGGGGAGTTATCTGTATTAGACTTTTTGCGAGGTAATGGGGGTTCTAGTCATGAAGAAGATGAAATTTAGAGACTGGAAGCGAACTTCCCGGTGTGACCTTCAACTACATTGAACATGACCATCATCTTCTTCTTCATTTTAGCGTTCGATTTTCTGCTCTAGCAGCGCTTCACTACAGAACCAGGCCGATGTCTCTGATGAACCTGGCTGTCGCCTTTCGTTCCTCCCTTTATCCCCAGCCTCTCGGTGTCCCAGCGGTATACATGCTCTCGTGTTTGATCTGGCACCTTGGGGACTCAGCGATGTTCATCCTCCTGGGGTTGGTCTACAGTGTCAGAAGACGAAAGATGTGATAGTCTTCTCTCTTCTCTTCCATCCATCTCTTTTCGCTTCTATAGTCCCATTTTCTCTCGTGTCAGATGTTTGTGACCATCTGTTTCAAAAGTGTGTTACTCTGCGGAGACTGTAATCCATTTCCTCATCGGTAATTCAGTTCCTTGGATCCGGTTACTGGTCAGGTAATCGCTTTCAGGCGTTCTGTGCGCGATGGGTATCATCGGCTCTGCAGTCACGTAGAGTTTAGAGACTGTAAGTGACCTTCAATGAGGATGTAGGTGACCTTCCTGACTGCATTCTTAGAAACAATGGTTTCGGAGCTTTTAAAACACATTTTAAGGTTTAGACGACCGTCCTGCATGCAGGCATTGGATGAGGCGACTGCCTTATACTGGAATGTGTTGCCTCAGGGTTCGACATAAGGTTGCTTTCCCTATTTCTTTTAGCAAACCTTTCACAGCAGATCAGATGGTATCAATTGACTTTCTTTCAGTTATAATTTTAACCAAATTGATAAGGTGCCGTGGCACCAACTGATGTTTTTTCCTCTTTACAGCAAAATTAAAAGGCGTATGTGTGACCTACCTTTCCAGCTTTACCTTTAAATTAGTGACAATGCGCGTACACCACTAAATATTGGTGGACCAATTGCACGTACACCACCACATTGCCGCGACAAATTTGTTTGGCAATCCATTGCCGGTACAAATTGCCGGTCCAAATTCGCCCTGCTTGTTAAAAGCTCGGATTTGTCGTGGTGTACGCGCTAATGGATCGGCAATTAGCTAGTTAGATGGTTCGGCGACAGGCGGCGCTTTCGAAATGGCCCTTTCTGCTTATTGTTTGCGCGCCGTCTGTTGCCGGATTTTATAACTAGCTGCAGCGCTGGTGTACGCGCTTGGGGGATTTTCGATGGTGCGGCATTGGTTCGCGAACCAAGATTGGTGGTCCATTTTCAGGTGGTGACATTTCTTTTCGTATCAAGTTAAATTATGTCAACTGAATTCTGTTATCTTTACCCAAATGTATGGCGTCCACTGACTGTTCTATTCTTCTTCTCTTTACAGCAAAACTAGATGGCGTCAAAACCTACATGTCATTACGGCGAGTGCCAATGCATCTCCAAGAACGGGTAATCCGCTGGTTTGACTACCTCTGGACGAGCCACAAGTCCTCAGACGAGGACAAAGTACTCAACCTCTTACCGGATAAGTTAAAAGCAGAAATCGCCATTCACGTTCATTTGGACACGCTAAAAAGAGTTGAAATTTTCCAAAACACGGACCCTGGCTTTTTATGTGAACTTGTCTTAAGATTGCGACCCGTCCTATTTTCGCCTGGGGATTATATATGTAGAAAGGGTAAGTGACTCGCAATTTGTTTTGCAGGGTGTTTTTTCTCTCGAAATATACAGAGTGTTCGTGAAAGTGTGGTGCCAATGTGCTCCGTCTTCACACCATTTATCAAACAAGACACCTCCCAATTGTAGTGCTGATATTAAAAGAATTGACGATATCCTGGAGAGAACTAGACACTTTTTCAGGACACCCTGTATATACTATATTTACATGTACGTCGTGGCGTATTTTGGTATCAGTGTAAGCGAGACGTATCTTGTTTTACAGGATTTCAGGAAGAGAAATCCCCCAAAATGCCAGGTGTTCTATACCAAACCTATGAAATTATAGGGAGGATCAGGCATTTTTCGAACACTCTCGTACTTTATTTAATGAAAGAAATGAAGTCGCAAATCGAGTCAGTATAAAGAGAGAATCATCCATTGATTTGATATGCTTTAATTGTAATATAGGCTTTATATAATTTTAGACTGAATCTTCTTTTCAAAACCTTGTGTTTTTGATTATGGGAGAGATTATAATAGTTCATCTAATGTGTAATTCCGTCCCTTCGCGCATGACCCGTGCGACCTGGCTTATCCACTGCGCAATCCACTGCGCAATCCACTACGCAATCCACTGCGCATTCCACTGCGCATTCCACCGCGACGAGTTCTTTTCCAAGACAGGACGGGTGGCGACACTCACTAACAAATGGTCAAACTAATCGTAAAACCACGCTTTCGTCGACCTGAGTTTAGAGATGACATCCAAGGAGAGTTCCCAGGACATACGAAACGGTTCATTGATGACGTAGGAAGTCTGTTAAGTGGGTTAATTTTGAATTGAAGTATACACACAAAAATGGTTTGGAGGTAATTAGTTAAGTGTGAGACGAACTATTTTTCATAATTTTTCAAAAAAACTTGCAAACTCAAAGAAGGTTTTAGCTTTCGGTATCTTCGTCATGACCCATAAATTTATGTCGGGAGTTGAACTTTGCAAAATACGCAGAGATCATCTCAAAATAGCTTGTTGTCACTCATAAAATGTTTTTCATCTGGGGCAGGGGGTAAGCTATTTTGCTTCCAAAATGTCCTCTTTTTTAAGCAGTTGGCACTCAGATATATGAAGTAGGGAAAATGTTAAGCCAAAAATCATTTTTCTGACCGTGTTATCCTAAATGAAAAGTTTCGCCCCTACAAATGCTAGCATCATTAGGGCCTAGCCTATATCTTCCTTTGCAGTAAGTCAGCGACTTAATGTTCTTCATCTCCTTGTCTTTTTATTTGAAATCCAAGTCTCGATCAAGAAATCTTTCAAGAACTTTGAAAGCCGATGATGAACCTTCCGTTCGTCGTTCCTTATTCCTTGAGCTTTCTTACCCTCCTTATAAATTTCACTACTCAGACGTTTAAAGCACAAAGATTATATAATGACTTTGACTTTTATATGAATAAAAGATATAGAGTGCCTTATTCTTCAAAAGTCCTTGTATGATGTTTAGTTTAGTTTGTTGTTAAAAATTATCCTTGTCCAAGAAAGGAAAATCTTTCGATAAACGGCAAAAAGGTAGATGTCAGAAGTGGGATTCGAACCCACGCCCGGAGAACCGGACTGCGACCTGAACGCAGCGCCTTAGACCACTCGGCCATCCTGACAGATTGTAAGGGCCTAGATACATGTAGTTCGAACTAGCAGTTCATGGAATATTAAAAAGATTATTCTGATAAAAAATATACTTGATATTGTTCATAGTAAAAAACCGCCTACTGGCACTGTCACAAAAATCACACTGCAATGCAAAGCCTTAAACAGTCGATGATAGGCGCAGATCATTTCAAGATCGAAATTCATTCCTCCAATTTTGAATTCTACTCACGTCGTGATGCACGTCGGGAACTTTTCAAAACTCATCGACTACAATTCAAATTTTAATACTCTTGACATAACTAAGACCTTTTGCATAAGTCAACAGCAAAAAAGATAATTTAAACTATAAAAAAATAAGTCAGCCACTTAATGTTCTTCATCTCCTTGTCTTTTTATTTGAAATCCAAGTCTCGATCAAGAAATCCTTCAAGAACTTTGAAAGCCGATGATGAACCTTCCGTTCGTCTTTCCTTCATCCTTGAGCTTTCTTACCCTCCTTATAAATTTCACTATACTCAGACGTTTAAAGCACAAAGATTATATAATGACTTTGACTTTTATATGAATAAAAGATATAGAGTGCCTTATTCTTCAAAAGTCCTTGTATGATGTTTAGTTTAGTTTGTTGTTAAAAATTATCCTTGTCCAAGAAAGGAAAATCTTTCGATAAACGGCAAAAAGGTAGATGTCAGAAGTGGGATTCGAACCCACGCCCGGAGAACCGGACTGCGACCTGAACGCAGCGCCTTAGACCACTCGGCCATCCTGACAGGTTGTAAGGGCCTACATACATGTAGTTTGAACTAGCAGTTCATGGAATATTAAAAAGATTATTCTGATAAAAAATATACTTGATATTGTTCATAGTAAAAAACCGCCTACTGGCACTGTCACAAAAATCACACTGCAATGCAAAGCCTTAAACAGTCGATGATAGGCGCAGATCATTTCAAGATCGAAATTCATTCCCCCAATTTTGAATTCTACTCACGTCGTGATGCACGTCGGGAACTTTTCAAAACTCATCGACTACAATTCAAATTTTAATACTCTTGACATAACTAAGACCTTTTGCATAAGTCAACAGCAAAAAAGGTAATTTAAACTATAAAAAAATAAGTCCGCCACTTAATGTTCTTCATCTCCTTGTCTTTTTATTTGAAATCCAAGTCTCGATCAAGAAATCCTTCAAGAACTTTGAAAGCCGATGATGAACCTTCCGTTTGTCGTTCCTTCATCCTTGAGCTTTCTTACCCCCCTTATAAATTTCACTATACTCAGACGTTTAAAGCACAAAGATTATATAATGACTTTGACTTTTATATGAATAAAAGATATAGAGTGCCTTATTCTTAAACGTTATATGATGTTTAGTTTAGTTTGTTGTTAAAAATTATCCTGGTCCAAGAATGGAAAAATCTTTCCATGAACGGCAAAAAAAAGTGAATGTCAGAAGTGGGATTCGAACCCACGCCCGGAGAACCGGACTGCGACCTGAACGCAGCGCCTTAGACCACTCGGCCATCCTGACAGGTTGTAAGGGCCTAGATACATGTAGTTTGAACTAGCAGTTCATGGAATATTAAAAAGATTATTCTGATAAAAAATATACTTGATATTGTTCATAGTAAAAAACCGCCTACTGGCACTGTCACAAAAATCACACTGCAATGCAAAGCCTTAAACAGTCGATGATAGGCGCAGATCATTTCAAGATCGAAATTCATTCCCCCAATTTTGAATTCTACTCACGTCGTGATGCACGTCGGGAACTTTTCAAAACTCATCGACTACAATTCAAATTTTAATACTCTTGACATAACTAAGACCTTTTGCATAAGTCAACAGCAAAAAAGGTAATTTAAACTATAAAAAAATAAGTCCGCCACTTAATGTTCGTCATCTCCTTGTCTTTTTATTTGAAATCCAAGTCTCGATCAAGAAATCCTTCAAGAACTTTGAAAGCCGATGATGAACCTTCTATTCGTCGTTCCTTCATACTTGAGCTTTCTTACCCTCCTTATAAATTTCACTACTCAGACGTTTAAAGCACAAAGATTATATAATGACTTTGACTTTTATATGAATAAAAGATATTGAGTGCCTTATTCTTCAAAAGTCCTTGTATGATGTTTAGTTTAGTTTGTTGTTAAAAATTATCCTTGTCCAAGAAAGGAAAATCTTTCGATAAACGGCAAAAAGGTAGATGTCAGAAGTGGGATTCGAACCCACGCCCGGAGAACCGGACTGCGACCTGAACGCAGCGCCTTAGACCACTCGGCCATCCTGACAGGTTGTAAGGGCCTACATACATGTAGTTTGAATTAGCAGTTCATGGAATATTAAAAAGATTATTCTGATGTAAAATATACTTGATATTGTTCATAGTAAAAAACCGCCTACTGGCACTGTCACAAAAATCACACTGCAATGCAAAGCCTTACACAGTCGATGATAGGCGAAGATCATTTCAAGAACGAAATTCATTCCCCCAATTTTGAATTCTACTCACGTCGTGATGCACGTCGGGAACTTTTCAAAACTCATCGACTACAATTCAAATTTTAATACTCTTGACATAACTAAGACCTTTTGCATAAGTCAACAGCAAAAAAGGTAATTTAAACTACAAAAAAATGTTTGGGTTGAAAGTTTGGAACACGATCACGTAGAACGCTGTCAAGTTTCATTTCAATCAGCCGAATATTTGCATAAAAAACTACTTTCGCTGAATCTTGTGTTGCCAACGGCGGCAGAGGTGATTTTTGCTTAGAATGGCCTCTTTCGTCCTTGGATAGTGTATCATATTCATCTCTCCCTCTGCGTCGCCTTACCGTGACTTATTCAACCCGGGGAAGAACGCCTGACTAAACATTAAGATGATAAGAGAAAAAAATGCTATGGGAATTGACAGACGTAACTATATCATCATGATACCTCTCGCTAGCAGTAATCAGCTATAGGCGTTTCCGAAATCCTGTTGTGCTCCAATTGGTTAATGGAAAATCGGATGCCATCTTTAATACGTGTTTCGAACCAGCGTCGACACCCAACTACAACAAAAACGACTGTACGACTAAAGCAACAAATGTCCCCAAGCCTTCAAATGACCTGTGCATCATCAGAAAAAAGACATTGGCGATGGAGTCTAATTATGTGTAATTTTGCTCTCGAAAGGTCAGTGGTGAATTGGTCATCCCTGCCTATTGGATCCCTGGTGAAAAAAAAAATCCGGAGTACATGCACAGTTTGTATGTTGATCCAGTTTATCTTCCCCTTTTTTCAAGCAGTGGTCAGGGGCTTGTGATTAGTATTGGCCAATCAGAAGACACGTATCATGCATGTTTCGGCGTATCACGTACAGGGCTTTTGATTTGCTAATGCCTGAGCGGAAATCATAAATCTCGCTCATGGAAACTTGTGAATGGGCCACGGACAAGAGAGAAAAACCGTAGCCAGCGGATTTCTAAACCGCCAGTAACACTTCTTAGAGCTCGAAGCCAATTTCATGACGATGTGAACCAGATTGAACGCAAACACCTCTGCCACCAGAGACAACATAATGCTAATGGTTATTTACCAAAGTACGGTTCCTGTGTGATTGTCATTTAGCGCTTAATATGTAGCCAAGAATCGGCCAGCTGAAATCACCAAATCTTTGAATTGTTTTGTTTAGGTATATACGTATATTTGCTTTGATATTTGTTTTGGAATGGATATAAAGCCTGAAGGCGGGACTTGCCCTTAGCAAGGCTACTTGACCTGATGCCATCGGTGGATGTACAAGCAAATTAGACTTTTAATAAAATAAAATAACGAACACGGCTCCGCTTGCGCTGGTCAAGAAAATGTCTGACGCCATAGTGTCGGGCGGCTGCGAGGCGTTTCTCTCAGCCGTAATTCCGGTGGTTTTCGACAGCCGTCCATTCAGAAAAAAATGCCAGGATTGGCCTGAGCCATACGAAAGCAGAAAATAAAAGAATGTCAGATATCAAAATAACGCGTGTGGGGATTAAATTGACAATTCAACCATAACGTTTCTCTGCCCTTGATGATTTTCCGTGAGGATCGCCATTTTTAATGGATTTTGTCACCAAATGTTCGAATTCAATTTGGATTTGCAGGAAAAACAGGCCATAAGTTATTGGGTAAATAAGAAGGTGATGAAAACAAAACAGGTTGTTTTTTAATTTCGTGACTGCTTTGAAATTTTTTGCATGATGAGTGCTAATCCGTATGATACGAATTTCCATGAATTTGTCTAGGTTCGTTTCAACTAGGCTCCCGAAGCAGCCCGATTTTGTCATTTTGTAATAGTTATATCCGGTGTAACTCCATGTGCCCAAAATCGACTTGCAACTCATTTTGGTCATGTGGGTCACAAATGTATTATCTATAGTAATCTTATCGGTAGTTTAAGTTTCAGCTTTTGCATGTACATATAGCAAGAAATGCGTATTTTATGCTACATTTTCTTTCTTTATACATTATGCGTTTTTCTCTTATAATTTTCCTTTTTCTGCGTTTTCCCACCCTGAAAAACTACCCAATCCCTACTAAAAATAAAACTTCACTTCTTCAGTTCTCCACCCCCTGATTTCCTTCAGTTTCTTTCAATGCACTCATATCTTCCTTTCCAGGTGAGGTGGGAAAAGACATGTACATTTTGAGTCGCGGAAAACTCGAAGTTGTAGAGGACACGTTTCACGGGCCCCAGAGCTGCCCTGGAGATCGCAACCGGTCGTCTGGTACGCCACTTTACCTCATGTAGTGGTGTTCGTGCCCGTATGGCTGGTTCAGTATTCTGGCATTAAGGGTCGCTTTCTAATTTGGCTGGTTCCCGGTTGAGGTGGATTTAGTCCGTGTGTGATGGCAAGAACGACAACAACAAAATAGTAGCGCCATGTTTTTAAAAATGAAATTTTTCCTTCCAAATGTCGATTGTTTATTTGTTCTCTATACCTCACCCATTCCCAACCAAAATATCCTCGGTAGAATGAGCCATATTTAGTTTGTTATCATTGAAACTGGTGGAAGATTTTACCTATTTCATTTTTTGGCATATATCCCATCAAATTCTACCTGCTTTGAAAGTGAGGACAGAATTTTCTACTCTGAACTGCCATGTTGTAACTGTCCATCGTCTCTGTCCCAAGTCACTGTATATTGTACATGTATATACATGTATAGTGTATTTTTATGGTACGGCGTCATTTAAATGTTACTGAGTAATTCGAATGGTGAGCACTGTTTTGTCGAAATCTCACTTTACTTTGTAGTGCGGAACTTGATGGGAGGTTTTGGAAGAAAAATTGGGGAAGATGAAGCAGTGAAACTACTGGAATGTTTGCAGCCTTTTTGAGAATTCAAAAATGGCACTCTATGTTGTTGTTGTCGTTAAATCATCACTCATTTGGCGTGATTCCCACTTTGCTGCCCTGCATCTAAGTGGGTAATCAACTCATTAATCACAATTAGCCTAACTGTGATGAATCTTGTGTAGTCAAATTATTCGTATTATGACACAGACAAAAATGAATTAAATAGCATTTCAAATGAAGAAAGTCTCATTTACTTATTGAAAGCGACACCTATTGTCAGAATGAGTAGCCAGCCAATTGCCCGTCTCTTACGTAAACAGTGTGGTGACTGCATCCTCTGGTTCTGTGACATGTCGATAGATGGCGTCTTCTGTTGGTCACGTGGTGTTCTTTGTTTATTTTCAGGGGAGATCGGCAAAGACATGTATATAGTAAACCGCGGGAGGCTCCAAGTCGTCGGCGACAACGGGCGGACTGTCCTAGCTACTTTGAAGCCCGGGAGCTACTTCGGCGAAATAAGTATTCTTAATATGGGGACGGCGGGTAACCGGCGGACGGCCTCGGTGCGGTCTGTGGGTTATTCGGATCTCTTTTGCCTCAGTAAGCAGGATATGTGGGACGTCTTGAAGGAGTATCCCGCAGCTCGGGTGAAGTTAGAAGCCATAGCTGTGAAACGTTTGGAAAAATACAAGAAAGCGCCTTTAGAAAAAGGTGAGTTGGTCAGAATGCACGACAGCACTTCCGTCCCCAACCTCCCCAACACCACCACCCCACCACTCAAAAATACCCATGTTAGACACTAGTAGAGATGGTCTACGATATTGGTGGCACCGCACACGATGCGTCAGTGTGACAAATTGCGCCCTAAGTCTCTAGATATTTCAAAACAAGCGCGTAAGTTTAACGCTATGGCTATGGCTAAAAAATAATGCGTTCCTCCCAAATTGTTGTTTTTAACCAATGAAAAACCGAAAAATAACCCTCCCTGAAAAAAGGCTGATGGAATAGAAAAGCTGTTATATCCTATCGCTGTTTTAAGGCAGATTAAAGTGTATGGCTAATCTAGACCAATGACTTTGTAAACAAAGTGTCTAATCAAAAAAATTTCGTCAACGCATATGCATTTTCGCCTCGGAATATTATTGCAACAGCTGATTATTGCCACATTGCGATATGGTTCAATTGATTAATGACACTATCAATGGAATATGGTATAAAGAAGTAAATGGATGTACAATTGATGATGTTTAAACTGTTTGAAACGTCTTTACAATGATAATAGCCCTGTGAGCACCATCCATATTGGAGAGTTTCCATCCCCTATTGGCGCGTATATCCATATTGGCAAGTATAGATTACGAATGTCGTGGTAAAGGTGGCAATTCCCTCCCTCCCGCCGCCCGTACTCCGCCAACAGTGGGAACCGCACAGGCGTCAATTCTCCCCTCCCGCCGCACGTACTCCCCCTTACAGCGGGCCCCGCACAGGCGTCAATTCTCCCCTCCCGCCGCCCGTACTCCGCCAATAGTGGGCGCCGCACAGGCGTCAATTCTCCCCTCCCGCCGCCCGTCCTCCCCCTGACAGCGGGCCCCGCACAGGCGTGAGTTTCCTACCGCGCGCCGCCCGCCATCCCTCTAACATCTCCTTCCTTTTCACGTCAGTTTGTACCCTTTGGTTCAATGTCGAGCAAGAGTTACAAAGATCACAGAGTTGCCAGGTTCTCTTTGCCAACTTGCCTTGATATGCCTTCAGATCCAATGCTTTCATTTGCTTAATTCCTCTATCTAATCTGCTTTTAAGACAATGCAGTTGGCTGGACACGTAATGACATTTGTACATGGCCCGTGACTCTCCTAAATACATGTGTTTGTGTATATACTCTAGTTTCGCTGATCTAACACGCTACATCAAGTACATTGTACTTACAAGTTGAGACTATAAGGCAAAACAGCAGCATGATATCATGATCACATGACAACTTGATGTCGTAAACTAATTGTCCATCTAAATTGAACACTGTGAGCGGGATGAACTACCATGATCATTATTTCACCCGTTTCTTGAATATTCAGAAACAATCTCATATCGGTGAAATTAGAGTTTTATACGCAAATACTGTCAGTTTCTAAAAAACGCAAGGGCTTTACAAGTAGAAATGATAAGATTAAAATATAAAAATGCCAGAATATGGTTGTAATCTGTCAATGACGAAGATCATTGTATATGTATAAATGTCACATATTAGTTCCTAACACTCATGCCGGTACATGTACATTTGTAAGAAGATATTTCAATTACATTGAGGTTTTTCACTGACTCTAAACCTGGAAGGCTTTTCCATTTCTCTGGAAAAAGTTGTGAAAGTTGCATATTTGTGTTGGCTGGAAGGTTTTTCGAAAGTTTAAAAACCCGTATGTTTAACGGTGAAGAAGCCTGGGTGTTCAATTAAGAACATCAAGTTTCTTCGTCTAAGCCAAATTGTCACAACCACCCAGCCCCCATCACACGCACAAATATGTAAACTGCCCTTCAGCTCTCCAAATGGACTTATGGACAATTTCATTCTTCTTAAAAAATCCGTTATGGAAATTCTCTTTTGATCCTTTCTTTTTCTTTATTGATACTTTTTCGCAGGTTCTCTGTGGGCGCTTGGGTGCGAGGCTTTCACTCATAGGTTTAGAAATCATCATAGCCGAAGTAACCAGTTTTAGAATAGATTTCATGTCGTACACTTCATTTTTGAACAGCATTTGAACGTTTTCTTCGCGTTCTTCCAGTCAAAAAACACTGCACGATAGACCAATTCTGTTTAGCACCACGGCCTTTGAACAACGTTATATCATACTCAATGAAATGGCATCGTCGAACGAGAGACTGGTTCGATATCTGCACCCCCGTTTTCTATAAAAAAACATTTCAAGTTCAAGTACATCTATTTCTCTTAAAAGTGAGCATTGTTGGCGACTCCACATGAGGTATCGAAAGACCACATTTCTGCCAAATGCAGCTGAAATCATTGACATCGTCAAGAGAAAACATGAAAAAGTCTTTCAATAACTACCCCAACTCACCAATAAACTTGAAAGTGAGAATGCGCATCCATTGCCAACGAACTAAACCACGCACAGCACGATCCGAAAGCCACCTAGCGCCAACGCAGCGAACCAGCAACGCCAAACATGAACGCCTCCTATTGAGTGATAAATGCATCTCTTTCCAGGCTTCCTCGGTATCTCACCTCCTCCCAGCTACACATGCGAGGGAAGTCCCGAACTTGCGCAACTTGCCGAACTTGGTTTAAGACCCTGTAAATATACATACATATAGAATGCACTAGCTTTTGGATTGCTGTCGCCTTGCTTCATTTACATATCATTTGAATATCATTTTGAAATTTACATATTTTCTTGTAAGTGTTTTATTTCAAGTCCATAAGATCATTTTGAGGCTCGTAGTGTGTTCGGTTGCCAACAGGTGATGCTTCTTCGGCGTTAGTTTCTTCCTTCTGGGCCGTGGCCGGAAGTCGAGGTCCTTATTTTGCAAATTTAGGGAATATTTTAGCAAGAAACTATCTACATAAAAGGTAATGGAGTCATAGGATAGGCTTGTTACACTTATTGGTGCGGGGTATAACGTGGAAGCATGAAAAAGGGTTGAATCAAAAGCATGCTCAAATCAATGAGTGATGGGAGAAATATTTCCTATCGGCAATTCAATATACCTATTGGCAAAGAACGTACTATTCTATCTAACATCTACATACATGTAATCTCCGTGTATACAGTGAGCAACAGCCAATTCATCTGAAAAACTAATTTCCAAGTTTTCAGGTTAAATATCGGAAATTCGTGATTTCCGTGATTTTCCGATGTATGAGAGCGAACCTTAGAAAAACGTGGAATATTATCGGTATCTCACGTATTTCCACCTTTCCTCAGAAAAGAATTAGTTCAACAAAACAAACAACGCATTGAGCTCGGCCCTTACGATTATATAGCTATTACATACTTAGTGCCGTGGCCGCCCCAATGATTTTGTGATCCTAACTACGTCTTTAAGGAGTCTGACAAGACAAGCGATATGCCAAGCTTCCCTTGCCGTTTGTTACGAAATGGTGAAAGATTACCTCCCTTTATTTTTCAATGTTTCAAAACTTACAATTTTTTCTATTTTTCTAGAAGTGATTTTATCATTGTTTTTCTCGACAGGGTCATTGAGTTGAATAATTATTAACGGAAATTGTCATCCTTTTTAAAAAAACTGTCGATAAACATTTTTAGGAAAAGCTTGTTCTTTTCTAATGATGCCGTCGCGTAGTTGTGGAGCCTTTACTGGGGTTACCAAAGATTTTCAGCACTTTTTCTCATACTAGCACCAGTTAAGAAACTCAGTATGGATGACTTGAAACGTCGCTGTGTAACTAAATCAACCAGTTTTTAGCAAAGATTTCCGTTTAATTATCAACATCCCAAACAATTCGGCGATTCTGCTGAACTTTTTGCCATCATTTTCTTATTGTTTGCATTGTAGTTGCAGTCTGGTTCCCCGGTTCGCCTGGCAGTACAGGTTAGTTGAATTTGTTTCTAAATGGGCTGTACGCGGAACGGAAATGACGTAGAGCTTCCCATTGCAGACACCGTATGTACGTTTCAATCCAGAACATTAGGCGTGTTTTGTTTACCATTAGATCCGGTTTAAGTCTGTTAGTATAACAAAATACGCCTTTTTGCTCGGAATTGGGACCGTATACACTTTTTACAACCATTTTCAATGATAGCCCTTTGTCAAGGGCAACATGGATTTTCTGGCCAGAGTAATGTGATATGGCCCGAGGTTGATATTACATTTCCTGGGACAGAAAAAAATCACATTGCCCGAGAAATAGGGCTACATTTTCTCTATTACATGACCACCGTGAATTTCCGACACGCAACTTCACATAAATTCAGGATTTTCTGAAGTTCGCTGCTTCCTTCCAACACATGAGCGGATCATAAATAATGATGATGCCCTCGGAAGTGACGTCAGCGAGCAACATTATCTTTTATGGACCGGTCACGTGACGTCGTTTATCCAGTCAGGTCGGTGGATTCGCGATGGTCACGCGATAATTGTAATTGTTAAAAAAACGAATTGAAGATAGTCGTAATGGGAATTTCTACATGCACGTTTTTCGTCTGCCATGCCACTTCGGAACGCTGAAAAACTACTTCAACTTCACCGAAATGACCTACAAGGCAACATACATTCGTCATTGACCAAATATTGTCCATGATCAAATTGGCACTTTGTCAACCGAATCGGCGTGGCATGAACGACAGCATAAATGTTAGAAGCAGATTTTTAACATTTGCTTTTTCCCGGACTGCTAAATGTTCTAAATCAAGGCCCATCCATGTCGTTCATTGTTCCTTCACCAGGTCGACGAGAACCAGGCTGTAACGATACCAACAATGCATTCCAATCGTTTCTTTTAGGACTCGTATACATTTTTAAACACTACAGTTTTATGCTCATATATTTTCATAATTTTTACTTCTGTATTGTCCAGTTAAATGTTATTCGTATATGGAGTCTTTGAATTAAAGGTAAACTTTGCAGATGATTTGAAAATACTTTGAAGTATGCATAAATATGTTTCAAGATACATGTCTCACTAAGGCTATGTTGATGACTTGAATTCATTTGAATAACCAGGTCCTATCACACGAATATATTCGTTTTGTCTTATTAAGATTAGACATTTGAATTAATTATTTTAAGTGGAGACAAACACAGTCACAAGATATTATTGAAATGTTTGTCAAATGATGCCTGAAACGGTAAAAGGGTTTCTGCTTGGGCTTAAGGATCAGTGTTGTTTCCGTCCAGTGTAAGTGTTGGCTTCGGGATATTCGTCAAGAAGAATTGTCCCTTATATCCCATCCCTATTAAAATGATGGCAATTAAAGCATCGGTGAATGGGTTATGGCTAGAAATCATAGGAAGTATTTTAGACTGAAGATTTGTTGATAACAAGACGTTTATTTTGACAAATCCAAAATGACTTCATCATTTCATCCAATCATCACCTGTTGATGTCATGACGTCATTATTTTCACCCCATCACAGTTCAAATTTCCTCTGAAGAAATCGCTGCGATGATTTGGAAAGAAATCGAAGTAATTATTCTCTTCCATTTTCGAAATGACTAAACAACTCCGTGACGTATTTTCCGTTTTTTCTTTCAGCATCTTTAGCACGTAGCAAAAGTACGCCGGGACTAGTGGAATCCGCTGGGAAAATTCCACTGGAGCATATGCAAATGACGGGAGACTACCCATCACTCAATCCGCGGCCTAGCCGGGACCACCACAGTTGCTCGGACATATCGGGAGAGGCGCCACCGTCGACAACAAGCGACTGCAACGCTCAGGGGCACACGACGGGGCCGACGGAGGAGAAATCCGCTATAGACTCAGGACACACTGCGCCTCCTACACCATATATTACTGAACTCTCCCAAGGGGAGCCCCCAAAATTTTCTCTGACGCCTCCATCGACGCCAATGTCTGGTCACTCTCCATTACCAACTACTGTTGTTCCGAATATCGGCGTCTCCCCTCCCAATATTACGGAGAGCAATCACGGCTCTCCTGGCCTTATAACGGACAATATTCCTCTTCAATCCTTTGGTGCTCCATACTCTACTACTGCTACTCTCCAGATGTCTCCAATCTCCATGCCTCTGCTCTCCCCGGGCGGCTATGGCGGCGCTGGGTCATCCTACCGCTCCAGTACCTCAAACCTCCTCTCCCCAGCCCTGTCACCAAACCTCACACATCACAGTCTTTCTCCAAATCAACCTCTGAACACTCTCCAGTCAATGAGTCCACACATGGCTTCCAGTAGCACGTGCTCGCTAGCGCGTGATCCATCAAGTGACATTCTGTTGCAGGAGATCTCGCGGCTTCGCGAGAGACTGGTTGCCTTGGAGACTGAAAACGCGACAATGAGCATTAAATTAAATCAATCACAGTGGGAGGTAGAGCAGCGTCTCTCGGAGATTGAGATGCACATATGCGGGAGCGACAGCATCGGAAGTGGCGGATCAGGTGACAACAAGGAGTCAGTCATATAACACTGCAAGGGCATCAGCTGATTTTTATACAAACATTTTATACAAAAAAAACAGAAATTACTCAAATGTTGAATGCAAAGATACATTCACAAAGTCATAACTCCATTGAGCAACAAAATTGACCATGATATTGATATTCGTGTAATGGGGTTGATTTGGGAACGGGCATAAACTGGAATTCCTTCAAAATGTCTTCGAATGTTTTATCTAAAAAGTCAAAGAGCTTCTTCCGCACAAATTACTTAACCGAAATTGAACAAACTTCGTCACTGGCGCCAAAGTTATTGATGCATACCTCTTGTCTGCTTTACGGGTTTGGAAACTATGATTTTATGAGAATTGCTCAGCAGACTATCTTTGCTACTTTAACAAGATGTCATGTTCGTATTTTTACATTTTGAAGTCGGATGGACTTCGTTCTTAAATCGGCTTTTGTCCTTGTAGAGTATTAACCCTTGCACTACCGAATTCATGGCCCGGTCACCTTCCAGCATCAGTCAACAGGTCAAAGTGACTTTCGGCCAAATGTTCAAACATTTGGGCGTTACCATCCTAGACCTAGGTAAGGCCCGGGGTCTCACTGGCAGCGTTGCGGTAGAGGCGCGGTTGATTGCGGTAGATTGCAGTTGTCATATTTCTTGTAGCCGTGTCTCAAACAGGATGTAGGCCTCCTTCATTGTTACTAGAAATAGATTCAGGCGGCTATGCAATCACCTGTAGATGACGAGTGACGGGCGTTCACCTGAAACAGGCTGTTGTCCAACTCTTGCAGCGCGCAAAATTGCAGCAGTTCGTTTTCACTTGTACCGCACCGGCCCATCCGCACATGCGCCGATATGAACTGAATATCTGCTTACGTAATCTTCAGCTGCAGAATAAAATGCCAACGAAAATTGCGCAGTGAAAGGGTTCATAAACTGCTGTTAGAATTCCACTTCTTATCTTTTTGCTGTGTATATATGGTGGGGTCGGGCTTTATTTAATTGTGATTTTAATATATTATTCGACGCTGAAACTGGTGCCTTTTCAATCAGGATGTATGAGAATTACGTCATCTTCGTACGTTTTCGTGAATAGGAAAACATTCGAGGAAACCTCGGGTGACTCCGTGAGGACTTCGAGAAATTGCGGAATTGTGAGCTGATACAATCACGAGCGGATGATACTAGCTCAGGACTTGGAGTGGATTCTGTGCTCAGTTTCAGGAAATAAAACGACATCGCCTCCGCGTGCCAATTTTAGAATCAAAATAAAACATCACGGGTTTGAGTCACGTGATGAAAGCAGCAGACGATTGGAAGCAGACAACAGTGATGCCCATCTTGAATATAGAGGGCGCAGTCTGCAGTATATGTAAATAATGGTTTTACTCCCCTAGTATTATTTTCCACATCTTGATTAGAATTCTCAGTAGAGAGTGGAGTTTTACACTTCAGAATATGACATCCAAAGAAAGCGATTTTAGTCCAGTTGTGGCTAAAACATCTTCTTGTTACATCAGCGGTTGATAAGACAAATTACAGTATTGTATAAAACAAGGACTGGAAGAGGAATTAAACGGAACCACAACGTGCTTTCTGTGATACTGCCATTGTTATGCATTATGCAGATTCCTATAGGAAGTGAAATTGTTACAGATGCGCATGCGTGAAACTGCTCTAGGTGTGAACTGGGGTCAACTATTCTGTTATTGGTTGACATCTAAATGGGAAAAGATAAGTTCAAATGCTGAACACAATGCTGAGAAGACGTTTTATGGCTCAAACAGATGAACGGTTCAAATGCAATCACGAAAACGATTTTATTTATGTTTATTAATGATGTCCTGGGTTTGTAAACATGGTTAGTGGGAACATTTGAAGTTTTGTTAAGTTTACGGCCGACATTTTAAGTTTAATGTTTGCCTCTCACATATATATATGGTAGAATCAAGGCATTCATGCCTTTCAGTTAGAGGTCCAAGCAGACGTTTGCCATAAACTGCGTCAAATTCTTAAAACAGTCATATTATCCTTGCCTGTGTTAATTAATCAATTCGTCCATTTTTATAATCAGTATTATAGATACACTGTAGACTGCTAATTAAAACCTCTAAAAGAGGTTGGAAGCTGAATTTGACAACCGAATATAGGTTTGACATGTGTGAACCTAAGGAACTCCTTTACAGTAATGCTTTCTGCATGTCTGGTTCCATTTATCTAGTTGTCTCTGTCCTGGAGCCTTATGCGGGCCTGTAGGTAACGGTGTCGATTATAACAACAGTAACAACACCACTACGATTTTTTACTTCTGTGCGTCTTCAGATATACTTGAAGTGTGCATTTTTATGTTATCACCCCTAAAGTTATCATTTCCATAACCATTTACAAATTTGTGTTTATTCCATTTGTTAAAACGTCCAACCAAAAAAATTGAACTCGAATTTGAATTTGCGCACTGGATATAAATTTCAACCTTGACGTTGAGTACACATGTACACAAGAACTATAGATACCAAGTTTCAGTGCCTTTGCATGCATAATAACTGCACTACGGCATTGTGTATATCTATTTGATACATGGGCCACCAGTAGATATGATAAACAGTAACGGCATACCACTTTAAACTATCGAGTTTTCCCTGCGAAACACATGAAAACTAAAAAATCATACATTTCGTCATTGACTTTGTTAATATTCCTTGCTGACTTAAATTCTAATTGCGTTCACGTCTTCAGAAGCATTCCTTGCATAAAATACAAAGAAATTCCATACCCTATCTACTATTATACGTCTTTTATCAATTACGCCAACATTACTTGTACAAAATCTTAGATTTGAAATTCAAACTACGGGTTTAATCAAAGGGCATTCCGCGTCCGTATTCGCATGAAATGTAGTATGGCGCATACAAGTCATTCCTGTCATTCACTCCTTGAGCACCGCAGGTAGAAGGTCTCCTAGTGATCGGGTAATGCATTCCACTTTTCATTTGATGCTACCAGAGGATCAAAAATGGTAGGATCAACGTAAATCAAAGATGTTTACATGGGTAGATTTTAGGAGTAAAATACATGTATTTTCTATGTCAAACATTCCGTGTATGCGCATGCATACAAGGCAAAAAATCCCTGGAAGAACCATCCAGTGACTGCGTTTATATCATTTTGTTACCTTTGAATATGTTCTGTACCGTTATTCGCGTCATACGCCATATTACACTACACGAGCCATGTACTAAGTACTAGGCCAATATACTATATGATGATGTATATGATGACGATAGAGGCCGAAAGTAAGCTTCCTTTTGTTTACAAACCCAGGACAATCAACAGCTGGCATTCCATGTTAATTTTTGTTTTTGTTAAAGTTTGAGAGGTGTCTTTCAAACAGTCGCCGAGCCATCCGCAGGAGCCATTACGATTTTCAAGTGTCCCCATTTGTTCCATTATGAAACTTGTGATACTGCTTTATTGAATGAGACTACTGGTTTAGAGCCGGTGTAGAAGTAGAAAATGTCCCCCTGAAAAAAGTGGCCGATCCTATTGTATTCTGAAGGATTATAGTATGTGGCTCTAGATTTATAGAGGCCATGACTGTTAAAACTTCGGAGATAGAAAGCGTATGATAGAATCCTTTGTTCCCTGGACATTCTATCCCGGCTAGGACATTTCAAACTTCTACACCGTTACAACGGTCACTGCAGGGCAAAGTGGTCGTAAATGTATGACTTCTGGTGACCAAGCGACCAGGGGTTCAAATCTCTCTCGAGCCGCGTTGTTTGTTCGAAGGTTAGCTGATGCGCTGAGCGTCTGCAACACAACATCCTCCGGAGAAGACCTACTGCAGACACCAAAGTGCTTCGAGCATGGTCGATCTGGAAAAGCTCTTTATCATATAAGTTAGGTCTTATATTAGCTATATTTTCCCCTAAATCAAAGTTGGCTCCTGCTGATGTTTCGGTACATGTTATGGTAAGAGTATTTCAAGAACACCATTCCAAAACGTGCAGTATAGGTAAAAGTTGTCGAAAAAGGCAGGTTTGTTCAAAAAGCGCAATACATTGTGTAGCTGTGGTATTGTTCGAAAGGTATCGTTATGAGCCACTGATGGCTATTGCTAAGGCTAAAAGCTAAAAAGCTAAAATGTAACCCGAAATAAGGTTGGTTGGCATTCGGGTGCTAGCCTGCCAGCGCAATGGGACCAGTTACTGGTGGTAACGCTATTTGAACAAAAAGGCAAGGGCTGTATAGAGAACTTGAATATTCCACTTCTAAATTGTTCCAAGTCTATTATTCTTGCATAGACTTCTAATCAAAAATCTCATGTCATTCTGTAAACAATACGGCATGGGTCAAATAATTCAGTCAGTCAAACCTAAAGTGTTGGTGCAGACTGGCCCGGTTTTACCTTGGTGTTTAAGATATCCGCGGTCCGGCCTGGGCGCAGGCTCCAAACAGGAGCCAACGGTCAAAAGCAGTGCGCGGAGAGTTTCTTTGTTTATGTTTTAATGTATACTACTATGTTTTTTCTCTAAAAATAATCTTATTTCGATTTTTGTATTTTAATACTTCAGCGGCGGGTGGAAACCTGCTGCAGTGCCACACGTAAATAAACCATGAAATCTCGTTAATACGCGATCGCACGAGACTTCAAGTGACCTAGATCTTCGCAGGTGTTTTTGATTTCGATTCGCTTTCAAATATCGTTCACAGCAACGTGGTAACCTAAATTTATACGAATTAATTCAAATATACATTTTGAAAATACATGTATTGTGTATTTCATTTACTTTACCCCTCAAAATCCGACTACTCTGATCAATCTAAAAAAACATACGCGCCTCTTCAGGTCAGAAAAGAACTGCAAACCAAGGTCAAGGTCACTGGGAGTGTAGTAGAAACCACTGAGGAAGTAGCGTGCATCGAGTCAGGTCAATTTCGTGGCCTTTTGACACCCAAGGTCAATGTTAAATGGGGTCAAAGGTCAAAGACATAATCATACACCATTGAAACATTTGTGCCATAATCATGCGTCATATCAATACCATTACTCGCTCTTATTCGCTCTCTTTACCGTTAATAAATGATTAAACTCTATGTTGATTTTCATATATCGTCTTTTCTTATATATTCATTGATCTAAACTCGATGACCCAGTCAGAGACCATCTTGCAATGACAAAACCTTATCCGTTTTCCATCACACCAGTCAGTATCGCCCCTTCAGCTTGCGACGAACACTCCGGACAACATTTTGTCCATTGGTATGGTCGGAGAAAGTTTGTGACGATGTCGTCAGACTATTGGGGCACTGTGTATGCTATTCTGGGACTCCTGTATAGCATGGAAGATTGCCACAGACGTCGACTTTCCATTTGGTCAGACAGAGCAAGGCTGTGACGATGTCTTCAGGCCAGGTTATTGGGGCGCTGCATGTAATTATCTGGCACAGGTAGACCAATACTTCGTCCCCAAAGGGACGAAGTGCGAGGTGCCTATTGCGAAAATGATTGGTTGACGAAACAATGACCTGATTGGTTGGCTGGCCTTGTGACGTAAAACACTTTTTACACCGAGGGGTTTTTCATCACTGGCTTCTTCATTTTGTGTGTTAGCACAACCATCCTAATTTCTCGTCAATGACGATAATTGCCTTTTAAATATTCTAATAAGGAAAATAAACAGAAAAGATGTTAGTCCCAAAGGTTGTATCTTATTTCTTGCTAAAAGTACAAAATTTAATGAAGTACGTATGCGTACAATATATAAAAGATAAGGTTAATCACATACATGTATTTACATGCTGTGCTATTCCTTAATGCATTGGCCGATGTCATTAACTACATGTATCTGTACACTTGGGCGTGGTCTGCGACGTGGAGGGTATGGAGTTTCCGAAGGGGCTTCATGGACCCTTTACGACGTCCATCGTGAAATGAACACGGATGTTTCATGACTCGAACCCTATCTGCCAACAGAAATGCAGCCAAGAAATCCCCCAATACATTATTAAATGGTGCCTAGTACCTTTAGTTATTAGAGGCCGGAGTGTGTGCCACTGAAGGCCGGGTGAATATGGAAAAGCATCCTGAAAGGTACTGTCAGTGTTTGCATCTCTCAATACAAAATCAGTTTCATCAGCAACGAAAATGCAACCAGAACCACTGTCATCAGCCCGGGCCCGGCCGCTCCGGCGCCACCAGCAGCAGTGACACCCTCGTCCAGGCAGGCCCTGTCCCCGCCGGTGCATTTGGGTCCATCCTTGTTGCAGACCTCCTCCGAGCACTCGCTACAGCAGCATCTCTGGCTTGGCGAACCGTACTGACAGAAGCCCGTTTGGCGGCACTCGAAAACATCTATAACGCCATTCCATTTGTAAGACTGAAACATGGAATGGAATTCACGATATGAATACTATTAACTTTAGGCATTCTATCATATCATCAAATGTCTTTATTCTTTTTGCTATTCCCCTGTGTCACACGTATTATAGGACGTCACAGTATAGCAATTTAGTATTGTCAGTATAGCAATTTACGCTTGTGACACGTTTCTCCACACTGCTGACAAGCGCTTCTCCACAGTGCATGACACTCTGCACGGTTTTACTAGTTCTCTGTGACGACTTACCACGCAGACCTCTCCAGTTTTGTTGCAGGGAACCGCGATCGTATTGAATGCAGAGCCGCTCATGCAGAATTCTGAAATATTTGAAAAACGTCAGAAAATGTTTGAAAATGTCAGCTAAATTGAAAACCCTTTTTAAGGTTTTTCCGAAATTCAAAAACCAAACGGGGTGCGTATTTGTGTCGTGTCGTTCAAAAGCACAAAAAGGTTTATTTCTTCGTGTACATAACCTAAAGATTCTGGAGATGTAGAAGAATCAAGTACAGGCCGCTATCAAACTGCGATACGCTTCATCAGTAAAATATGCAGATCTAGAGAGGTTGCGATTCCCTAATTTGTCAGTTAATATACGTAAGGAACTGGCTATTCGAACCACCACGGTGCATGGGGCCATTGTTTCCGGTCTTATTCGCACCGTCAGAAACACCATTACGGTGAAAGGTACCGTACCGTGATGGTGCGAATAATACGGAGTGAATAAATAGATCGCACCGTGGTGACATGGGTGATGGTGGGTAAGGAAAGTAGGCCTAATTCATGATTGAGGTGGTGTTTGTTTGTGACGAGTGTTGGAAGTGCCTTTACTCCTGGCTCCGGGTGTGGGTAGGGTCCTTGACTTCCAGCCAGGCCAGCCGGCCCTGTCACGGTACGAATAGCCACGGCCTATACGTAAACGTATACGGTTCAATTCATGCACATTCCGATGCATTAGGCCAACATTACGTTATGTATGTCACCAGGAGATTCCTCCTCATAATGATTGCTTTACGTGTACCTCTACGTTGGAGAATCTTAACCTCGCCAATAGTCCGGGTACTTACTTGGCGATTCCCAAAGCTTGTTCTCGCCGGATGCCGTTGTTGGTCTCGGTGCCAAAGGCTTAGTACTTTTTTCCACTGCAATAAAGCCCAGAACGATAAACATTAGGAAAGGTAAAAAAATCAGTAAAAAATCATATGATCACATTAGAAAACAATTCTTTTCATATGCATGTAGCAGAGAGGTTCAGTGATATCTACGTCCGAGCTCTTTTCCAAAGCCTGGTGTTCTGACAGCGGGAAGTTTTCGCAAAGCCCGCGAAACGCCAACGCCATTGCCTTTTACATTGTTCGACATCGTAATCAGCAAGTTGAACAATGGGATAGGCGTTCATGTCGGCGTTGCGGGGGCTTTGCGAAAACTCACTAGTATCATGACTCTTTCATGTTAGATATAGATATAATGAGAACGAACCTCTGAAGTGATAAGATGTTCAGGAATGTTGGGCGAAGCAGGGACTTCTGGATAGAGACATTGTATGGGGTGATGGAGGCAGAAATCAACTCCGGGGCCAACGAAGGAAGACACAGCTGCTGATGGGCCAGTTCACGTAAAGTAAAGATGTACTTGAGATGCCAGAGGGAAAGGACCCCAGGCACCTTGGGAGACTCGGACTCTCCTGGTGTTAAAGGTAAAGCAAGACAAGGACTCTTTGAAAATATGAAAAATATTTACGATTGCACTGTCCTCTGTAGACAACATACAGGCTGGTGTCGGCCTTGCAAGCCGCTGCGTTCATCGCGCACTCATTGCTGTATGTGGCCCCATCATTGGCGCACACCGGATCATACAGGGTCATGCAGAGAACATCACACGGACCTGCAAAGGGAAAAGTTACAAAATGCATCAGTACAATGCGTGTATCCGTCGGCTTCCCTGAGGAGTCCCCGTTAAAATAAATCGGCGCCGGTCGATCAGCCACAATTTAAGTTCCCGACACGCTCAAGTCATTTTTTTCTTTCTTTCGACACGATGTTTTTCATTGTTGCAGTGCCCGTGTTCGCACCCCATCATCAACGGGAACACGACAGAAACGTGCCGGGAACGTGACCTAAACGTACCAACGTCGGGGGCTTGCATTTCAATCCAATCTCTCTTAAACTCACCTTGTGTTGGTGCCACTGAACTTGAAGGGCGATACGTGGTTGGCCTGTAGGTACCAGTTCCCGTCCAAGATGTGGTTGGCCTGTAGGTGCCAGTGTTCGATTTGGTGCCGCTCCAAGAGGTGGTCGGCCTGTAGGTGCCTGTGTTGGTGTCGCTCCAGGAGGTGGTCGGCCTGTAGGTGCCAGTGTTCGATTTGGTGTCGCTCCAAGAGGTGGTCGGCCTGTAGGTGCCAGTGTTGGTGTCGCTCCAAGAGGTGGTCGGCCTGTAGGTGCCTGTGTTGGTGTCGCTCCAAGAGGTGGTCGGCCTGTAGGTGCCAGTGTTGGTGTCGCTCCAGGAGGTGGTCGGCCTGTAGGTGCCAGTGTTGGTGTCGCTCCAGGAAGTGGTCGGCTTGTAGGTGCCAGTGTTGGTGTCGCTCCAAGAGGTGGTCGGCCTGTAGGTGCCAGTGTTGGTGTCGCTCCAGGAGGTGGTCAGCTTGTAGGTGCCAGTGTTGGTGTCGCTCCAGGAGGTGGTCGGCCTGTAGGTGCCAGTGTTGGTGTCGCTCCAGGAAGTGGTCGGCCTGTAGATGCCAGTGTTGGTGTCGCTCCAGGAAGTGGTCGGCCTGTAGGTGCCAGTGTTGGTGTCGCTCCAGGAGGTGGTCGGCTTGTAGGTGCCAGTGCTGGTGTCGCTCCAGGAAGTGGTCGGCCTGTGGGTGCCAGTGTTGGTGTCGCTCCAGGAGGTGGTCGGCTTGTAGGTGCCAGTGTTGGTGTCGCTCCAGGAAGTGGTCGGCTTGTAGGTGCCAGTGTTAGTGTCACCCCAGGAGGTGGTCGGCCTGTATGTGCCAGTGTTGGTGTCGCTCCAGGAGGTGGTCGGCTTGTAGGTGCCAGTGTTGGTGTCGCTCCAGGAAGTGGTCGGCTTGTAGGTGCCAGTGTTGGTGTCGCTCCAGGAAGTGGTCGGCTTGTAGGTGCCAGTGTTGGTGTCGCTCCAGGAGGTGGTCGGCCTGTAGGTGCCAGTGTTGGTGTCTCTCCAGGAGGTGGTCGGCTTGTAGGTGCCAGTGTTGGTGTCGCTCCAGGAAGTGGTCGGCTTGTAGGTGCCAGTGTTGGTGTCGCTCCAGGAGGTGGTCGGCCTGTAGGTGCCAGTGTTGGTGTCTCTCCAGGAGGTGGTCGGCTTGTAGGTGCCAGTGTTGGTGTCGCTCCGGGAAGTGGTCGGCTTGTAGGTGCCAGTGTTGGTGTCGCTCCGGGAGGTGGTCGGCCTGTATGTGCCAGTGTTGGTGTCTCTCCAGGAGGTGGTCGGCCTGTAGGTGCCAGTGTTGGTGTCGCTCCAGGAAGTGGTCGGCTTGTAGGTGCCAGTGTTGGTGTCGCTCCAGGAGGTGGTCGGCTTGTAGGTGCCAGTGTTGGTGTCGCTCCAGGAGGTGGTCGGCTTGTAGGTGCCAGTGTTGGTGTCGCTCCAGGAAGTGGTCGGCTTGTAGGTGCCAGTGTTGGTGTCGCTCCAGGAGGTGGTCGGCTTGTAGGTGCCAGTGTTGGTGTCGCTCCAGGAAGTGGTCGGCTTGTAGGTGCCAGTGTTGGTATCGCTCCAGGAGGTGGTCGGCCTGTAGGTGCCAGTGTTGGTATCGCTCCAGGAGGTGGTCGGCTTGTAGGTGCCAGTGTTGGTGTCGCTCCAGGAGGTGGTCGGCTTGTAGGTGCCAGTGTTGGTGTCGCTCCAGGAAGTGGTCGGCTTGTACGTGCCAGTGTTGGTATCGCTCCAGGAGGTGGTCGGCTTGTAGGTGCCAGTGTTGGTGTCGCTCCAGGAGGTGGTCGGCTTGTAGGTGCCAGTGTTGGTGTCGCTCCAGGAAGTGGTCGGCTTGTACGTGCCAGTGTTGGTATCGCTCCAGGAGGTGGTCGGCTTGTAGGTGCCAGTGTTGGTGTCGCTCCAGGAAGTGGTCGGCTTGTAGGTGCCAGAGTTGGTGTCGCTCCAGGAGGTGGTCGGCTTGTAGGTGCCAGTGTTGGTGTCGCTCCAGGAGGTGGTCGGCCTGTAGGTGCCAGTTTTGGTGTCGCTCCAGGAAGTGGTCGGCTTGTAGGTGCCAGTGTTGGTGTCGCTCCAGGAGGTGGTCGGCTTGTAGGTGCCAGTGTTGGTGTCTCTCCAGGAGGTGGTCGGCCTGTATGTGCCAGTGTTGGTGTCGCTCCAGGAAGTGGTCGGCTTGTAGGTGCCAGTGTTGGTATCGCTCCAGGAGGTGGTCGGCCTGTAGGTGCCAGTGTTGGTATCGCTCCAGGAGGTGGTCGGCTTGTAGGTGCCAGTGTTGGTGTCGCTCCAGGAAGTGGTCGGCTTGTAGGTGCCAGTGTTGGTATCGCTCCAGGAGGTGGTCGGCTTGTAGGTGCCAGTGTTGGTGTCGCTCCAGGAGGTGGTCGGCTTGTAGGTGCCAGTGTTGGTGTCGCTCCAGGAGGTGGTCGGCCTGTAGGTGCCAGTGTTGGTGTCGCTCCAGGAAGTGGTCGGCTTGTAGGTGCCAGTGTTGGTGTCGCTCCAGGAGGTGGTCGGCCTGTAAGAATCAGTTCCTGTTGAGCTGTAGGTACCAGTTCCAGTTGAGCTGTAGGTACCAGTACCTGTTGAGCTGGGCGTTGCTGTGTACGTTCCAGTTCCAGTTGAGCTCTGGGTACCAGTCCCAGTAGAGATGTAGGTACCAGTTCCAGCAGAGCTGTGGGTATCAGTTCCTGTTGAGCTGTAGGTACCAGTTCCAGTTGAGCTGTAAGTATTAGTTCCAGTTGAGCTGTAGGTACCAGTTCCAGTTGAGCTGTAGGTACCAGTTCCAGTTGAGCTGTAGGTACCAGTTCCAGCTGGGCCTGCCACAAGCACGGATGGTGTTGCGGAGCTTGTAAGGGTATTGCCTAAAATTTGAGAGGGACAGAGTGAGGTTAGGTAATATTGAAATAGTTATGTTGTGACATAAGGTATTTCTTAGTAACTGCATAATTCCTTCATCGTGTATGATAGTACTGTATTAAGCGCTTTATGATGACGTGGTTCTTTACCATAGTGCTTCACAACAACATTCTGCAACTATCATTGACTCCAGTGGGGCAATCAAGGAGTTACGGGGTGTAACAAAAAAGTCTCTAGTTCTAATAGTCAGCCAGTCGTCGAGATTTTTTGTCAAAATCTTACCTTGAACCCATGTGGCCTCGAAGACCGAGATGGTCAAAACTAAAAAGGAATTCAAGAAGATGTGTTAAATATCCTGAAAAACAGTTTTCAGAATTTTAGGGAAATATCTGAAACCTGTCGAGTGATTCTATCTATCTTCAAGTTTTGAGTTCTCAGCCTGAACAGTTTGAGGGGAGACCTCTGATGACCCTGTTATGCGTGTATGAACGAAGACCCGAAAAATATGGGGTCATCGGAGTAAAGATGTTAAGGATTGAGTTTGGCTAGAACTTGAACTCCTAAAGTAGAAGAACTCCTCCAAAATGAAGTGAAAGCCCATGTGATACCTGGGAGGCAGATCTCTGAGGCAAAAACACAGACTCCCACCCTTGAAAATGGTATTTGCTTTGTTTTGAAAGAGTTGTAATTGCTTTAGGATTTTAAGTTCTAGAGAAAATGGTGGCGACTATGAACTGGTCAACCGTTAAGAAGTGATGGCGGCGATTTGTGGTTGACAGCGCATCATGGACTAGTCAGCAGGCCTTTACGTACATGTACATCTTCCTACCCACTGCGCCCCGATAAAACCGAAAAAAAACCCGTTCAGGCAAAAATATACTTAGGCATATAGATATAAATATTATATCTTATTTGCTGTTAACTTACCGAAAATAAGAACTGGCTTCATGGTCATCATAATGAATGTTCCCATCGAAGGCAAATTATCGAAAAAGTCCGTGGCCAGGTGTATCAGACCGATCTCAACCGTATTACAAGTCCAAAAGGGCCTATGTCCTTTTTAAAGGGTGTTATATCGAAAAGGGACAATACTGACTATGCATGGGCATACACTTGAGTCATGGTAATTGGTATACGTGTATATACATGTATAGGCCTACTTGCAGATTGGCGTCTTTTCCTGCATTAAGTGGATTGGGAGGCCCTTTCAAAAGGTGTAGGCCTATTGTCTATAATTCGACAAACACGCCAAAATGACGTCAGAGTTGTGAAGCCTTTAAAGGGACAACTTGAGCGTGGATTTACTTCGCCAGGAAAATAGTGTGCCTACTTTCCACCATGCGTCGCCACTTGTGGTATCACACGAATTCTGATCACGATAAAGATTTTCGCTAGTGTTGGGAGGCAGTTTTGGACGTCTTGCTCAGCTTCCAGACAACGCGCGTCGTATGGGCGGAAGCTACGGAGGCAATACTGCTGGAAGTTCAGTATATGATGAATCAAGAGCACTGTGAAACGGGTCAACATAAGCATTTGGGACACGTCAGGTAGGAAAAAGAATAGGAAACCGATCATTAAGATAAACATAACTATCAATTCGAGAAACGGACGACATTTCATCTAGAATTTCCGGACAGACAAGTCTGGGCTTTTCGTTAAAGGTACATCAGAGTATTCTCGTCAAAATTTGACAAGCCCTAATTTTGAATTTGTAGTTCTGATTATATTGGCCTACGTCAGAACAATAAACAACAAAATGAAAGAATAACATCATCATTGGCATCGTGACGATTTCCGCGTTTCCAGCGACGGTACGAATAAAGGCCTACCCGGTATTTCACAGTCCTAATCGGCGTCATCGGACATTCCAAACGAACCAAGGTGTGGGTAATAATTCGCGGTCAATTTGGAAACGTAAAATTTCAGCTGAGAGGCTCACCTTGGTCAATTCGATCCCCCCCCCAAAGAATCCCCTTAACCTCCGGAGAGACGCTCGGCCCTGCCCTTGCGGACGGCGCGGACGTATCAACAGGCCTGCGATATTCATTTTAAAAGAACTACATGTATTCAGGAAGAAGAAAATGATACTAGATGCAATAAACCTAATCATCCTTTAACGCCTCTGAAATGATAACGGGAACAGGAAATCTAGTGTGCTGCTGGAAATGTTATTTTATCGATTGCCTTGCGGCTGGTTGGACCATGGAGAGAGCTCTTGCTTTCTTGTGTTGCCTTGGCGTGGCTCTGGGGGCAGGCACTCCGAAAGACATACGGGAAGTTCTCATCGCGCGCTGCAATGCCTTCCAGGGGAACAGTGCAGTGAAAGATGCTTATGGGTCATCATGGTAAGACCTTTTAAACGATAACATTAATACTGTAGGCCGCCGACTTTCCCGTCCCTATATCATCGCGATTCGCGAACATTTCTTTGTTTTAGTTTTTCCAATCAAAACATTCTTTTTTCGTAATGAATCGCAAATTGAGTTTTTCTTCAAAATCCCGGAAAATCCGCCCGTTTTAGGGAATTTAGGAAGAAAGAGTTATGGCACCGGGCTCATGAACCGAAGGTAGCCAGGTTCACCGCCCGGGAGAACCTCCAGCACTTGCTGTCCTTGAACGGACGCTCTTAACTTGAGTGTGGAGTTACACGTATGTTATATTTTCACACTTCGAAAATAATTTCCAACTGGACCATAACCTCTCTCAACATGATCGTTGAAAAAAATCACCCGGTGAAATATTGAAAGAGTGCACCAGAATCAAGTGGTTCCTTTGATTTGGCTATAAAGGTGACAAGTGGTCCTTCGTCTTTAGGAAAAAGCGCGATTGCAGCAAAGTAGCAGACGACTTCATCCAGGGCTTCAAGAACAATAACCGGTGTGGCGTCCCAGACAATGCGTTTGATAAGGTCATACAGTCCGCGATGCAGCCCATGCTTCCTAATAAGGTAGATCGCCTTTTAGAAAATACCATATCGACTTCCCTTGGGGCGGGGGTTATCAAGTATCATAATGTTACGCTAGGGTCAGGGGAGATGTGAATTATAGGCCAAACTTTAAGCCCGAGATTTTCCCAAAGGGGAGTGCGGGGCATGATATGGTGGCACGCGTGGTTTACGGAAGGTCAGGCCAGGCTGGCTTTGCAGACAAACTTGCGCGATAAGTAACGAGGTATTGGCGTGCCTGTGTATACTTAAATATGAGGAGACCACCTTAAGCAGCCACCCGGACAAATACCGTATCTTACTCGTTTATTTTCCGACCTCACTGATGACGTACCGGTATACAACGGCTATAGAGACAAATAAATGCCTTTTATCAAAGAAGATGGTAAAACTGCGCACTGCCATTCTTTCCTCCTTTGTTTTAAATAGATGACTTTGTGGAGCGGTGTTCACGCTCAATCGAAAGTCCTTGCTAAGGCCGAGGGACTCTTTACCTTGGAAATGGGCACATTGCTAGGTAAGAACCTGTCTCCCAAAAGCCTCGGTCCTTGAGAGGAATCGCACACGTACAGTATTCCCAACCAGCGCATCACCCTGTACAATCAGCTGCAACCCCTCCGCGCGTCTGTCATCTCCGCGAGTCATGGCCAGCCACCTCTCCGAGGAAATCGTATTTCAAATGGGGCGATTCCTATATGTATAAACCCTGATGTCCGAAAGTGGCTAAGTGGCTTGGTGTGCGTCATCGGGGGCGGAAGGGGGAGAGGGGCAACGTTTGCAAGGGGGAGAGGCGGACAACTGTAACTGACTACTGCAGACGAATCTTGAGGTAAAAAATATGATATTCGTGATCTTTTTATATTTTTCAAAATGCTCTCACCTTCAGGCCATATGGGAGACGGGCTGACGTTCTGCGGCAAGAAGACGCCCCCAGGCATAGACTACGCCTCCTGCCCAAAATGGGGCGAATGCACCAGTGGCGGAAAAGACGCCGTTGGGGTGTTTTGGCCGGCGATCTCGAAAGCGGTACCTTTTAATAGATATTGCCATTGCATCTCAATATGTAATATTTCAACCAGCAAATGAAGCAACGACAACAGTATAAAATCCGACCATACCTCATTCCCTTAGCAAACAAGGGGTGGACACTACTTATTGGGGACATTTAAAGCTGCTACATCAGTCATTAAAGGGTGATGTGTCTTTTTCCAGCTTGCCACGATGGCTAGAGGAGTAGTCCGGGCCCTTCTAAACGGGAGTGGGAAATGCGGCCGCCTTCCATTCAGGGACGAAAGGTAGGCCTGATACGAACAAGTTGGCCATAAGATATGTTGGTTTTTGATACGAAAAGGGCTTCCAGCTGGACCACGTCTTCTCCAAGCAGGTTCATTGAAAAATCACTTAACTGCAATGGACTGCATTGGACGGAATGTATCTCAATGCTCACCTGAAAGTCGACATGTCCAAAACCACTTCGCAAATATAAGTCATGACGCCTGTGACATTTATTATTTCAGTATATGCGCCTCCATTGAGCTCGTGTACCTCAACCCAAAACAGGTGACCAAGTTGGAAGTCCTGCTTGTTCACCTCCCAGGAGAAAAAGTGGTGTAGGTATAAGGCGATGGGCTGTTCCCTTCTTTTGATATTATTAAAGAGGGTTATAGGCAGGGGCTAGGGGTCACCATAGTAGAAGTCCTTATTCCCAACAGCAAGTCCCAAACAGCGCACTAATTGCAGTATGACCATTAAGTCACAACAGCTCCTGGCAGATTTGACAGTAATCAAAACGCGGAGGCGCCCATGCCCAGACCCTGTTGTTTTACGAAAAAATTGGCGAAAATCATTACTAGAGATCAGCATCAGTGTGATACTACAAGTGGTGGCGCATGGTGGCAGGTAGGGGTACTATCCCCCTGGCCTCTGCCCAAGTCCCACGCCCAAGGTGTCCCTCTACAGCGCTTGAGAGGACGAGGTATCGGAGGATAATGGCACTGTCTGGGACTTCATTTCAGTGAAACCTGCGCCACCGGAGCTTCCATTAAAAGCATGAAAGCTAGAGTGGAGAAGAAGGGCATTGCCTTCAGCTGTATAGATGACCCCAAGTGAGTATCACATGAGTGGGTGGTTGGTAATGCCTTCAGTTGTATAGATGACCCCAAGTGAGTATTACGTGGTGGGTGGTTGGTAATGCCTTCAGTTGTATAGATGACCCCAAGTGAGTATCACGTGGGTGGGTGGTTGGTAATGCCTTCAGTTGTATAGACGACCCCAAGTGAGTATCACGTGGGTGGGTGGTTGGTAATGCCTTCAGTTGTATAGATGGCCCCAAGTGAGTATCAAGTGGGTGGGTGGTTGGTAATGCCTTCAGTTGTATAGATGGCCCCAAGTGAGTATCACGTGAGTGGGTGGTTGGTAATGCCTTCAGTTGTATAGATGACCCCAAGTGAGTATCACGTGGGTGGGTGGTTGGTAATGCCTTCAGCTGCATTGATGACCCCAAGTGAGTATCACGTGGGTGGGTGGTTGGTAATGCCTTCAGTTGTATAGATGACCCCAAGTGAGTATCACGTGGGTGGGTGGGTGGTTGGTAATGCCTTCAGTTGTATAGATGACCCCAAGTGAGTATCAAGTGGGTGGGTGGTTGGTAATGCCTTCAGTTGTATAGATGACCCCAAGTGATTATCACGTGGGTGGGTGGGTGGTAATGCCTTCAGTTGTATAGATGACCCCAAGTGAGTATCACATGGGTGGGTGGGTGGTAATGCCTTCAGTTGTATAGATGGTCCCAAGTGAGTATCACGTGGGTGGGTGGTTGGTAATGCCTTCAGTTGTATAGATGACCCCAAGTGAGTATCAAGTGGGTGGGTGGTTGGTAATGCCTTCAGTTGTATAGATGACCCCAAGTGATTATCACGTGGGTGGGTGGTTGGTAATGCCTTCAGTTGTATAGATGACCCCAAGTGATTATCACGTGAGTGGGTGGTTGGTAATGCCTTCAGTTGTATAGATGACCCCAAGTGAGTATCACGTTGGTGGGTGGTTGGTAATGCCTTTAGTTGTATAGATGACCCCAAGTGAGTATCACATGGATAGGTGGGTGGGGGTAATGCCTTCAGCAGTATAGGTGACCCCAATTAAGAATTACGTGGATAGGTGGGTTGGGGTAATGCCTTCAGTTGTATAGATGGCCCCAAGTGAGTATCACATGGATAGGTGGGTGGGGGTAATGCCTTCAGTTGTATAGATGACCCCAATTAAGTATTACGTGGATAGGTGGGTGGGGGTAATGCCTTCAGTTGTATAGATGACCTCAAGTGAGTGTCACATGGGTGGGTTGGGGGGGGGGAGTAATGCCTTTAGTTGTATAGATGACCCCAAGTGAGTATTACGTGGGTGGGCTGGGGTTAAGGGCAGGGAGAGAGGCACAATGGATACATCAGCAAATGTACCCGCAGAGAGGTAAAATCAAGGGTTAGGCATTGCTTTCAGTTGTATATATGACTAAAGGCAAGTATGGGGGGGGGGGGGGCGATTCGAAGTGCTGTAGTGATCGTCCATTCTGTACCCGTTGGACAGACCCTTGGTCCCAGAGTATCGCAAGTATTTAGACTGCTCGAAATCAATAAAGTTGCAGGTTTGATTCCCAGTAGGCCTACATACTTAAAGAGCATGAGCAGGCAACTGTCAAGGGGATTAGGACTGTAGCTTCAAGAAGATGCAGAATGACCTCACATACAGACGAGAGTGATACTCAAAAAGAACATCACTATGGTTACGGGTTGGATTCCCAGTAGGCCTATTAGCTCATACTGACCAGGACATGAACAGGCAACTGTTAAGGGGATTAGGACTGTAGCTTCAAGAAGATGCAGAATGACCTCACATACAGACGAGAGTGATACTCAAAAAGAACATCACTATGGTTACGGGTTGGAGTCCCAGTAGGCCTATTAGCTCACACTGATCGGGACATGAGCAGGCAACTGTTAAGGGAATGAGGATTGAAACCTCAAAAACGCTATAATACCTCACATCCGTGATGGGCAGAACGCTGCCCTCACTTGGATGACTTACACAATATCCTTCCACTTTCAGGCCCATCCACGACATCCTCTGCAAGGGAAGCCCAGGGGCAAAGGGTTGCTAAATCGCGTGACACAAAGGGTGTCTCAAAGAATTTGCTCTTTCAAATCAAACCGAGCTGTAGATTCCAAAAAATAAAAAAACGAGAAATATTTTCAGGTATTTGTTATTTTATTTTTTAGTTCCATAGTGAGAAAATCTTTATCATTGTTCATATAAGAAAGCTTGTTATTTTACAAGCAACAGCAACATAGTCAATTTATAAAACATTTTCATCGTGACCCGAACTCAGTCACCATATTGCGCATAAAACATGCAAATATGTACAGACAATACATTAAAGACCAAATATACATGGTGAAACTCTGATATATCCATCAGGAGAACTGAAAGTCCTACAAGTTGTTATGTAACTCAAATTTATCATACTCTAAATAGCAAAATTTTCAAGAGTTGTGAAAATTCAAAAAATGTTCACAATTGTTATTTTGGCAAATACATAATTTCTTATCCTTTTTCGAACAAAAAAATCATTTTGAGATTTAAATAGAGATTATTTGCACAATTCGCAAGATACCGACTTCGGAATACATCACTCCTGAAATTTTGAATTGGAGAAAAGCTTGTCAAAAAATAGATTACTTAGTAGAAAAAGGGAGCTGATTGGCTGTTTTTTATGGCTTAAGCGGTCTCAAACACCTCTAGACATAGCTGAGTTTATTCAGTAAAGTAAGAAAAGGAGCCGATTGGCTGTTTTTCATTGCTTAAGCGGTCTCAAACACCTCTAGACATTGCTGAAGTTATTCAGTAAAGTCATACAATCATTTTTTCCCCGAAAAAAGATTTTCAAATTTTTTACCTCACTTTTCCCAAAATGCAAGACGTGTATCCTTAGCCAGAGCCAGTCAAATATCTTGAATAATGCAACCAAATTTCTCACAAAAGAGTATTGAATAATTACTTTCCATAAATATAATAGAGTCATAATACACATGTCTGTATTATATAATTCAGTATTGAATTACATAAAACATAAATTATCATGAAGCAGAGCCAAAAGGAACGTGACCACGTCAACTTAAATGATATTCCATCAAACCATTGTTGATTAAACTACAGGGTGGCCCAGAATTATTCTCCCGTGCACAAGAGAATTCAATTGTGTATCCATTGTGTGAGGGAAAATAATTTTGGGCCACCCTGTACATATGTGAAAGGACATTGGACAATACTACATGTATTGCCACGATTACATACACCCCTCACCCATTACCACGCCGGTAATTAGCTAATTACCCCCCCCCCCCCCAGGTAATTAGCTAATTACCTTCAAAGAGACTTGTCCACTTTAATTGCTGTGTTTTATCAGCAAATCAGAGTAGAAGTGGAACACGTGATCACAGTAAATCTCATAGCGTAACAATATTGCAACAGTGTTTGACTTGAATACACCCGAGCTGAGATATTCTGTATCAAAAGGCACTGAGAGGTTTATCATATCACACATTGAAACTGTTCGCACCAATGAACTACTGGAAACCGGCCTTTCAACGACATAAGGTTAACAGCATTTACAGTCGTAACCAACGTCCCCCCCCGCACCAAAATTCAGGAGGTGGGGTCCCAGAAAGAAAAAATCAAGTAACTGACCCCTCTGAAGCACATTTTTGTTCAAGGTTGGAACTTGGCTCAAATACCCCAAACTCTGACCCACGCGTTTGCAAACTGCTGTACCAGGTTTATTATTCTAAAACACCATGGTTACAATGAACCACTGTTTACAGTGTATAAAGCACTGTGCCTCGTTCTGAAGGTACACTACATGTAGGGGGTGTCCCAGAATGTTCAATTCATAACTTTTCTGACACACCCTGTAGAATTATGATAAACTTTATCCATATTTTCCTTGTGTATGTACAGACCTGCATAAGTTCTTGGATATTTTACTTACATATGATACATATAAATATATTATACAATAAAACCTCTCTATTAAGGACACCATCCGGACTGACAAGTGCTGCCCTTAATAGAGAGGCGTCCTGATTAGAGAGGGCATTTTGAATAGAAACAACCAATGTAGGACCAAAACTAGTGTTGTTCTTAATAGAGAGGTGTCCCCAATGGGAGGTTCCATTGTACATTACGTACAGCCCAATTTGTTTCACTCTCATCACTCTGCAAACACCATTTTTTTGGTGGCCCTTAATTCAAGCAAAAATACCTTTTTCGGACCTCACTACCATTAAATTGTGGCACAGTTGACCTAGAAATGTCAAGTTGTAGGAGTGAGTGAGTGAGTGACTACAATTAAATTCCAGGTCCAGGAATGGATGGGTTTCAAATTCAAATTCAAATGGTCGAACTTTAAACAGTTGCATGAGGCCTTTAAGACAGAAACTGACAAGAATAACTAGATGGCACAACTACTACGACTAGCGAATACAATTAAGATGAATGAAAAATCTGAAAAATGTTTTTTCTAACAGAAATTTTCTCCAACCTGAAAATTAAAGCCAGTTCATTTGGCACTTGATATAATAAACCACAAAATTTTTTTGGAAAAAAAAATTTGTGGATTACAAAATTTCTTCCCATTTCTCGCGTAAAAAATGTTTTCACAAATTTTACTTTCACAAAGCGAGGTTATTTGCAAATTCCGTGAAAATAAATCTTGTGGATTTACAGTATCATCAAATATATTGCCCGTCATGAGGAACCATCTCAAAATCGAAATCCTCATTTTCAATTGACCACCTTATTTGAAAAATTTTCAGTGAGAATGATTGGGCATCGACAACAATAAAACACTCATGTCAAACGTTAGTTTCTCTATCCGCTCCCAGAGGGCGACATTCAACAAGAAACAAATCTTGTTGAGTTTTTTGCACCAGTGTATTTTTTGAGATGACCCCTTATCCAAATCAAATAATAATGTAAACTCTATATCAAACCTAGTTATGTAACTACTTTCAAGAGCTAATGCCTACGTTAAATAAGGGAGCTGCACTTTGTATAATATATAAATAAGCATTTTGGCAAAAACAATAACAGCGCTGGCACAAGAAGATATTTCTTATCCTCGCGATATCACATCAGAGAAAAACAACTGTATACCCTTTCATTTTCGCAAACCTCAAATTTTAAGAGAGAAGGGGGACAATCCTGAACTTAAGGGCGCAAAAATGTTTAACTTTATGGTTTTATCTTTGGGAAATTCACCGATTCGCGGAAATAATTGGAACCAAAATTGGGAAAGGATGCTTAAGTAAAACTTAAATGGCGCAAAAATAAACGGGTTTACAATTTTCAGTTGATTTCAGTTTTTCTACACGTTGATCCAGATCCGATTTTACGTGTGGAATATCTGGCTTGGTACTGCAAATACTCCAGGTGGGTTCTTCAAATGATGATGTCATTCTTTGCCGATTATCACACACTACTTGTTCCGGGCGTGGTGCTTATCACATTGAATATGGTTAGTGAGGCACGGTGACTGAGCGACGGCCGCTCTATCTCAGGCAGTAGCTGGAAAAGAAAAAAATTCAGATCAGATTTTGATAAATTCATACTTGAAGAGTACCGGTACCTGCAACTTGTCAAGCTTTCAGAAAATTTCTTAACAAAATGCGGAGGATATCTGTCTGTTATGAATATGATCACTAATTACAGCACAGAATCTAAAATGGCGCGATACAAATTGCCTATCCCAGCAGATGGGAGATTTTCATCACATGCGATGAAAATTGCTGGTTTGTTGTGGTCATCAAAGTGACATGCAAGTCAATACCAAACCTTCAATTATCAGTTTTACCCGCAGAGAAGAGATCCTTTTGTCACACACCGCAGCGATTATAATCACAGGTGGCTGCGATTTAAATTGCTTGTTTGCACGGCCTTTAAGGTTCCAGCCAGACTAAGTATGACTACAGTGACACTATATGTCATGCTTCTGATTTGAGACAGCCTAACTTGTAAAAAGAGATGTTAGTTTAACGTCTCCAAAATTATAACATGAGATCAGAACACTAGGTTAAGATACAGCTTCAAGAAGCTCTTCAAGAACTGCAAACAGTATAGCTGAATGTTAGAAAAACTTTGAAATAGCGCAATGCTTGAGCCTACAAAGGGAATTATTAAAGTGTCAAAATACAGTCGGTAAACCTCGTCCCAAGTTTTATAGTCAATGGCTGATATGAATAAAGTCCAGCAAATGCTTTTACTTCAATTTTGTACAGAAAGGCCTAGTATAAATGAACATGGAGTTTTAGATAAAAGCATTTGCTCGTCTTTATTCATATCACCCAATGGCTGACAAAACCAATAGGGCCAATACCTGACAAGCTTATGATGAAATATTGACGAAGAAAAAATTTCACGACTTTTTTTTCGGATTTAGAACTTTCTTCTGGTTTTTCAATGAAAAATATTTCATTGCAAATTTTTAAATTGTTTCAAACAAATCTGTGAAATCTGCAAAAAAATGCCCATCAAAAATTTTGCGCTTTACAGTGATAGGAATACCAGGTAGGCTATCAAATGCTAGAATGTACAGCAGGGGTGATTCATCAAATGTATTCCTAGTCGACCAACGATATCAATATTTACGATTTCGCAGTTAAAGGCAGTGGAAAATTAACAGGTTTAGGAACAGCAAAGCTGGAGGTTTCAAGGGTTACCTTTAAGGACTTTGAATATTTTGAGAAATGTAGATAATAACATGACCTGCTGCCTTGGTGACTGGGTTTTTTATAAAATTTGAAGCAAAAGCTGAAATATCTCGCTGCCAGGCTTTTGATAACTTTGAGAGCCTATCCCAGAAGCCTTTGCAAGCTATTATGTTAGGACTATTAGTCCATGACATAATAAACACCAAAAGTTTATCGCTATGAGGCAAATCTGAAGAGAATTGTGTAGAAGATTCAAAAACGAATAATCTTAAATTTTCTTCCAAAAGCATGTGCACAAAAGCCCTTTATCAAACTTCTGAAAAGTGTCCTTGCTACAAAAGCAGGGACACTTGTGGAAGACTTCCTAAGACCACACTCAATTTTTAATAACGAATGGTGCAGGCCGGAATATCACTTTCCAAAATATTCACTGTCCTGTGAAGGTTTCAAATCGACTCACTTCTAGAAGGGCGGACTTGGGACATGAAGAATCTATATGTAGAGCAAAAATGACTTTATACGAATCAAAAGATAAAACTACTTAGGCGAGACTTTTTTTATTAGTTGGTGCTCGGATTTTTGGACGAATATATTTTTGAGAAGGACGAAAAAAAAAAAAAAAGTTTTTTTCCAAAGATTTCATGGTCTCGAAAAAATGATAGGATTTCTCAAAGTCGGAGGGAAAGATAAAAATAAATGTTTTTCCTAAAAAAGTAGTGCATTTTCACATATTGAACAGTCAGCAGCCAGCCTCATAATAATAGACTGGTTCTCGTCATAATATCTATTGTGGATGCATTAGGAAAGGACAAGAACCAGTCTAGAACCAATCAGACGAAGCTAATTTGAATTCAATCCTGTCAAATTTTGATTTTGAAAAAAATATTTTTGATCTTTTAAGTTACTGTCGGGCGTCGGAGTTCAAAATTAAAATTTTTTTTTTTTTTTTGTAAAATCGGTAATGCTCGAATCGGCGGATCTGAGACCAACAAATAAAAAAAGTCTCGCCCTAGTGATTAATGATCGTCATTGGTTGCAAAATTCTACGAATGTTGCAAGCTGTGAAATACTCTAATCATAATAATAAAATGGTCTCAGCATCTTCAGCTAGAAAGGAAAATAACAATGAAAACCATTCCATTATAGTGCTCCACTCCATATTTACAAAATCCTGATTCTCAAAATGTCGAAGATATCTTGCAATTTTATTGAGGCATTAGTTCAACAGTGGGACCTCTCTTAGTGAGCACCTCTCTATTAAGGACAACCTCTCTATTGAGGACACTAGGTTTGGTCCCAATTTTGTACTTTCCATTCAATTTTACCTCAAAACAGGACACGTCTCTATCAAGGACAACCTCTCTATTAAGGACACTAGTTTTGGTCCCAAATTTGTACTTTCCATTCAATTTTACCTCAAAACAGGACACCTCTCTATCAAGGACAACCTCTCTATTAAGGACACTAGTTTTCGTCCCAAATTTGTACTTTCCATTCAATTTGACCTCTCTAATCAGGACACCTCTCTATCAAGGACAGCATATGTCAGTACCAAGGGTGTCCTCAATAGAGAGGTTCTACTGTACATGTATAGCCTACTTGTCTATACCAATATGTGGGTAACTTATTCAAAACAGGTCACAATCTCAAATTTCGAAAAGCTGGAAGTTGGTTCCTGATAATATTCTGGCAAATACTTCACAAGTAGTTCTCAAACGACATTTCGAAAACTGGAGATTTTCATTTTCCATCAACGACATGAATGCACTTGAGTATTCCATGACCAAATCAATTGTCTGCAGAATCTCCTGGGTTCTAGGATAAGAATTATTAAAGGAACTTTCCCTTCCCTGATGGGAATACTAATTTCTAGCAAATGTTTTTATTTTTCATTTCTTCACGGGAGAACGATGAAAAATACCAGTACTCAATTGCATTGATGTTTTTGAGCTGTACATTTACATGGAGTGAGACTGTCCTGTAGTGCTATAGTAATTCAGGCAATTCTAAAATCATAATTTGCTTGCTGTAACCCCATTTTCGAGGCAGGGTAGGTTGGCACAAATCTAATAGCTTTTTCAATCTTTGACAGGGTTATACAATGTAGTTGGCAAGTGAATCTTTTTTTTTTATAATTTTTTTTTTTTTTTTTTTTTTTTTTTTTTTTAAATCTTTTACTTGTAACTTTTATAGTAAAAAGAAAATTACAAGCTCACAAGAAAGATTTAGATCCGGGTTAATTTTGGCCTATAAAAAGTTTGAGCATGATTTTCAAGGTTTCAGCACGGTTGGTTCTATCTATCTATCTATGTATCACATTTATATAGCGCCCTTATCAGTCCTATATTGGGCCGTTCAAAGGCGCTTAACAAAAACAGAGTCTCTATAAGAAGTATATAGTCTTTGACAACAATAAACAATTCTAATGTTCGTAATGTTGTTGAAAAAGGTGGGTCTTCAGGAGTGTCTTAAAAGTTCTCCACACTTTACAGCAAACAAACCCAATTTTAGGACGGCCTCGGTACGGTGTGGTGATACGACATCCACACGCTGAAAGAACCTACTCTCATCCGGCGACGGCGGACATAACAACTAGGAGAGGAAAACAAGAAGTAGTCAGCGATAAAAAAACGAGAGAAAAAAAAATGGATTATTTCAGTAGGCCCTTATAGCCTTGCACTAAGCAGCAGTGAAAATTGCACTGATAGGTAGCGATCAGAAATATCTCACCGATTCAGACACCTGTGTCTTCGTTTTTGGAATTTATTGAAATCAAATTGTCATATCTTTAATTGTCTTTGGCGAAATCCAAAAATTTGAGAGGGGGTAAAAATAAGGGGCACGAGAAAAAGTTCTGATGTGGGAATTGCTTTCATGTAAGTGTAGTGGTGGCATCATTCCTACTAGCCCAGGCTAGGGGGAAATTCCCTTTAGCTCAGTTGGTAGAGTGATGGCCTTATAAGCGAGAGGTCCCGGGTTCAATCCCCGGTTGGAACTTGATGTTTTTCCTCTGTTACATAAGGGCGGAGGGTGAACAAGTTATACTGTGTACATTTCTGACAGGACGGTGTAGAGGGTTCAAATGATTCACGGAATATGCTGAATTTCAAATGATTGGTCAAATAGCTTTATAGTCAACTTCTAATAGCTTGGTTGACTTCTAATAGCTTGGTTGACTTCAAATAGCTTGGTCGACATTCAAGGCCGTTACCACTTGGACAGCATTTCACCATGGTAAATTGGGACGGTAAAATATTTCACCATGGTAAGCATGGTAAAATCTTCATTCGCCACGGTGAGCATGGTAAACTCTGATTTCACCATGGTTAATGATGTATTAACCATGGTGAATCAAATGCTTGATGTGAATCTGGAGCTGGAGCCCAGCCTCAGCTCATGTGCTTCAGACCTGCTCCCTATGAACAATATGGAGGAATACTGACCGAAGTACACCACCCTGTCCACAAAGCTCTGGGGCTCTGTGGCTTCAGACCTGCTCCCTATGAACAATATGGAGGAATACTGGCCAAAGTACACCACCCTGTCCACAAAGCTCTGGGGCTCTGTGGCTTCAGACCTGCTCCCTTTGAACAATATGGAGGAATACTGGCCAAAGTACACCACCCTGTCCACAAAGCTCTGGGGCTCTGTGGCTTTAGACCTGCTCCTTATGAACAATATGGAGGAATACTGGCCAAAGTACACCACCCTGTCCACAAAGCTCTGGGGCTCTGTGGCTTTAGACCTGCTCCTTATGAACAATATGGAGGAATACTGGCCAAAGTACACCACCCTGTCCACTAAGCTCTGGGGCTCTGCGGCTTCAGACCTGCTCCCTATGAACAATATGGAGGAATACTGGCCAAAGTACACCACCCTGTCCACAAAGCTCTGTGGCTCTGTGGCTTCAGATCTGCTCCCTATGAACAATATGGAGGAATACGGGCCAAAGTACACCACCCTGTCCACAAAGCTCTGGGGCTCTGTACCTGCTCCCTATGAACAATATGGAGGAATACTGGCCAAAGTAGACCACCCTGTCCACAAAGCTCATGTGCTTCAGACCTGCTCCCTATGAAAAATATGGAGGAATACTGGCCAAAGTACACCACCCTGTCCACAAAGCTCTGGGGCTCTGTGGCAGAACTCTCTGGGACAGTCGACTTTGTGACCAAAAGCGGGCCGACTCTCTTGGGCGCAACTCAGATATTCCGAACGCATAAGAAGAAGAATCGTCAACACACCTGTTCATCAAAAAGCATCGATAATTTACGAACGATATCACAGAAATTCTCCTTCATGGCTTCTTGGTACTCCATCTGCTCCGACTTGATCAGGGTGGCGTTCAAATCCAGCGCGCGGTTACACACGTCGACGAACTGGCGGTATATGTCTTTGAGGCTTTCCACCTTGTGCCGTGGATAACCCAATACTTTATCCGGAGACAGGAACGCATCGGCGTACGCCATGGGTCCTGCGTTCACTTGGACGCTTACGCATCCTTGGAGTTTCAATTGTAACTTGATCATATCGGGTGGCGACCTTTGCACCACCTCATTCATATCCGTCGTTTTCGAATGCATCTCATCAATGGCGACCTCTATCGGCGAGAGTTCGATCTCTTGGTGGTAGACGACCATGATGCGTTTCTTGACGTACGGGAAAGAATGGGAGGCTGCAAGGAGTGATAAGAAAGATTTAGTGACCTCATTTGTGATCTTTAATATTGAGGCCTGACTTTATATTCATGTATTACTGGATCAAAATATTGTAAATCACAAAAACCACAAGAAGTTTTATTTTCGAAAATTTTGCAAACAACCTAGAATTTGAAGAAAAATGTTTTTATTAAGAAACCAAAAGGACTTTTATCAACCAAAATAAAAATCACCAAAAAAAGTTTTTAACGAAATTTTCTCAAATCACAAAAAATAATGCATCACGAGAATAAGGTTGTTTACAGTACTGGTAAACAGTGTGTAGAGCAGAGGGAGCCCCCAAGGAGCAAAAAATCAATCTAAATTGAACTCCATCTGTTCGATAGTTTAGAAAATCGACAATAATTCAATAATTTCTCCAGTTCCCGCTTACTTGTCAAAATGGTCCTTCTCTTGTATTGCTCTTCAATGAGACCATGAGCTCGCTCTTTATTCTTCGTAAACGGCGTCTCGTACGTGAATCGTCGCACGTTATTGCTGCGTTCGAATTCCGTCTGGCGTTCCTCCAATTCTTTCTCATCGAAGTAGGGCTGGACGTATGTCACTTGGATGTAGGCATATTTGGCATTCAGGTCTCGCGGATTCACCTGGAAATTAGGATGCCAGAGACATTCAAAATAAACAAATACCGTTTAAAGTGCGTTCTCTATAGAAATACTGACAGTTTCATAGCCGGCCCAGTACCAAAGACGTGGACCCATGGCCATCACACACCTCAGTACAGGCTTACAGCTAACTTGCTGTTTCTAGATATCAAATTTATCCAAGGTTCGACCCCTACCTTCTTCGAATCCATGATAAGTTTAACATTTTCTTTGCCGAACTTTTCCTCGAAGAGTTTCCTGAGACGATCGCATATTTCAGTCAGGCTGGTGACACGAGGTTCCTTGTAGATGTACTGTTTGTTGTCTTCTTCTTCAAAGAACTAGAAAATAAATAATGCATGATTAGGGTGACGATTCTCAGTGGGAAAAATCGAAACTTGATAGAGGTTTCAACTGTTATAAGTGTCCCTGTCTTGCATGCCTTCTGTTACACCTCTATGCTGGTGCTGATTTTGACAAGCTTTTGACCCATCATTTTTCTGTAAACTTTCATTACCACGTACAGTTGAACCTCCCTTAGCGGACACCTCTCTATCAAGGACACCCTCTCTATCAAGGACACCCTCTCTATCAAGGACACCCTCTCTGTCAAGGACACCTCTCTATCAAGGACACTAGTTTTGGTCCCAAATTGGTTGTTTCCATTCCATATGACCTCTCTAATCAGGACACCTCTCTATTAAGGACAGCACTTGTCAGTCATGAGGGTGTCCTTAATAGAGAGGTTCTACTGTACATTGTGATTTTAACAGCGGCAAACACGTTGGTGGGTCATGGTATTCTCTTCAGGTAGAAGAATATTCCAAGTGAGAGACTGAACAGGTGCTGCAGAACTGCGCCCACGTGACTGATCGACTTAATTCAGAGGCCACGGGTCTGCCCAGAGCATAACAACGTACCTGTCCAAAGAAAGCCACCCGGAAGAACTTCCCCAGGAGCCGTCTGCCTGATTGCATGACCTCTACAACCTTGTCATAGTTCCTGTGGATCGTGTGGTAGGATTCAGACAGTTTCTGTAACAGATAAATAAGTGTAGGCAATCAGTGGGTAATGTACCATTATTGAGAGCATCAGTACAGATATATAAGTGTAGGCAATCAGTGGGTAATGTACCATTATTGAGAGCATCAGTACAGATATATAAGTGTAGGCAATCAGTGGGTAATGTACCATTATTGAGAGCATCAGTACAGATATATAAGTGTAGGCAATCAGTGGGTAATGTACCATTATTGAGAGCATCAGTACAGATATATAAGTGTAGGCAATCAGTGGGTAATGTACCATTATTGAGAGCATCAGTACAGATATATAAGTGTAGGCAATCAGTGGGTAATGTACCATTATTGAGAGCATCAGTACAGATATATAAGTGTAGGCAATCAGTGGGTAATGTACCATTATTGAGAGCATCAGTACAGATATATAAGTGTAGGCAATCAGTGGGTAATGTACCATTATTGAGAGCATCAGTACAGATATATAAGTGTAGGCAATCAGTGGGTAATGTACCATTATTGAGAGCATCAGTACAGATATATAAGTGTAGGCAATCAGTGGGTAATGTACCATTATTGAGAGCATCAGTACAGATATATAAGTGTAGGCAATCAGTGGGTAATGTACCATTATTGAGAGCATCAGTACAGAGTCTATTCCTTGGGATTTGATGGGGAAAAAGCTTAACAAAGGCAGTGAATGACCTTTACCAATGGGTGATATGAATAAAGACTAGCAAATGCTTTTATCTAAAACTCCATGTACATTTACACTAAGCCTTTCTGTACAAAATTGAAGTAAAGGCATTTGCTAGACTTTATTCATATCAGCCATTGACGTCATGTGGCCTAAAACACTCTATTCTACTCTATCCCAAGCAGACGGCATAAACCATGACTTAAAGATCAGGAATTCCCCACCGATGTATTTCGCCTCGGTGTGTGGTAGCTAGAAATTTTCAAGCTCACACTGGAGTCTTAGAATTATAGCTAGTGCATGTTCAGAAATAGACTGTGGTCTTATCTGGATTTGCATGGCAGCCCGGAGGCAAACCAATTCAACTGTTCCGCTCTTTGACTTCCAAAGCACACCAACCCACCTGAAAGTCTCTCTTTTTCTCGTAGATGGGGATGATGAGACGATATATTTCCCCCAACATCTCATATCTCTCAGCCTTTTCGAATCCTCGCGCACACTGCTCTAACTGTTCAACCAGAGTGTCCTGAAAAGATGCATAAATTTGCGAATCCTATCAGAAGTTTGGTTTAGGCTCTGCTCACCAATGGCAACCTATGGAAATCGACAATAACTCGTCCACCAAGAGTGGGCTGTCAAAATCCAACAGGGGAAATATCAGCGCTTGTCACCTCCGAGGTCACAGGTTCACAAAAATATCTGCCTACCTATCTATCTACCTATCTACCTATCTACCTATCAACCTATCTACCTATCAACCTATCTACCTATCAACCTATCAACCTATCTACCTATCTAACTATCTACCTATCTACCTATACTTGCACACAGTCATTCTCGACTATATGGGCCTTTGGCAAAGGTGGATGAGTCCATCGCAAGCTACTCAATTTTCACTTGGTGGGATCCTTTCCTTGCTATGGCTGAGGAACCCCAGCTTCGAGTCTCATTCGAAGGACCGAGACGGGCCAGAATTTCCTTAAATCCATGCCGTTTCATCCGGAATTATAATCCTATGTTCTCCCCAGGATCGAAACGAGGCCCTACTGTGTGGTAGCCCGCAGTGAACCACCAGGCTATGAGGATATATCAAGATCCTGGATCTGAAGGAATTTCTCCACGTACCTCAGTATACTGCACATCCTGCATCCCTGTGTCGTCCTTGATGCCAGACTCCTCCGGCTCAATGTTTGGTGAGATCTTCTTGAATGCTGTACAGCCCTGAGGGTAGGTTCCTGTCACAAGATAAGAACAGATCGAATGTAGCCAAATTCTAGGTCGAAAGTGGATTTTGCACTATGAATACAATTCTCCTCCATTACACACACCTCAGTCATTATCAAACATATGAAAGCAAATTGTTCAATTGAGTCATTACTATGGAATTCCTATCCACGAGTTTCTGAAAGGAACCCTATCGTCCAGCATTTCGAAGTGAGCATTTTCTGCTCCTGATGGGAATGATTTTAACAACTTTGCATCATCTATACTGGAGTGAGACCTTAGCTTACAACTACATGTACCAATCCCAACCCTGCACACCAGAGATTTTGATCACTGCGAAATGCAATCAATATCGCAACATCTCCCACATATAAGCAACAGCCCTCGACAAACAAGCAATATTTATTGCCTGTCCCAGCAACTTTAAGCGGAAGCTGATTGGTCAAGCGGAGATTTTTTCAAATTCAAATCAAAATCTCCAAATGTTTGAAAACAGACAGGTGAAAGTGAGAGTGAAGCAGAACAGAAATCAGCAGTGGGCTATTATAGCGAACACGGTGAATTCATTTCCACACATGTATACTAAAATAAAGCAACATCTTCATTTGCTTCGTCAGTTTTTTCAAACAAATGGAGAGGTGAGTCGAGGAATTGTAAGTGGCCAAACTGAATCAATGTTACATAACAACAAGCCCCAGAACCTGAAAGTGAAGACTACCATTAAAGCTTATAGATCAAAGGCAATAAATGAAGACTCAGTCTCCCATCAAGTGATATCGAAACGGAACCGATTCTTAACACTTTCAGCGCCCAGCCACATTTAGCGTACTTCCCCCAGGGGCCAAGGTTACGCCCCTTTTTACCCTTTTTCAAAATTATGAAAACAATAGAAGGAATAAAGATAATTACATGAAATTTTCTGTGTTGGTTCTTCTTTGTTAGATCTCTTTACAATGCTAATTTGGAATGATAGTCAGCAAAGCACTTGATTTTGCACAATGGTACCCCACACATAGAACAGTAATATCTGGTGTCTTTCCGAATACCCACTTTTTGGCATACTCTCGGCTACATCTGCCCCCGTCATCAATCTTCGACCCGCCATTGCGCCCATTCGAATGCAGACGATCTTGGCTATAAATAGCACATTGGCTGAACATCATACTATCACTTCAAGCGCTGTATAGTTAAATTGTTTTCCCCTATACTGCGCTGCTAGTCGCCTCGAAGACAAAGCGGGAAATTTAAAAACGCGACGTAATATTACGTCGGATGGCTCAACCGTGTGAACTTGCAAGACGTAAAATTACGTCAGATGGCGCTGAAAGTGTTAAAACATGTGGGGAAGACAACACCGAATCAAAAATAAAATTAAAATAATTTCATCAAAGTTGAGGAATCATATCGTAATCTCTTTTCATGTCTATTTCTTTAACAAGCAATTTTTATCGCAGTGACCCGCAATGATTATCGCATGCACACAGATGGACTGTCTGCAGGGCGCAATAAAGGTAATTTTCAAACAATAGAGATTACTAAATAATTCCTCTTAATAATACACCGAAAACCAACTTACGTGGTAACTTTCCTGTAGCGTATCAAATAAAATCATGCAGATTTTAATATCGAATATATCAAAAAAATTATCATCTTCACATGCTGCTTAAACACATTAAAACTCGTAAATAAATGTTTAGTAAAACAACTTTCAAATTTACTTTGGACAAAACATGATAAACTGAAAAGTCAAACAAACACGCCAACATTTGCAATGCTTTTAACAATTTCACTGTCAAAAACGTAAATAAACGTGTTGCAGATCCAATCACGCCAATGCAAAAACGTACTGATACGTTTCAGCCTTGTTCTTCAATGATCCGACAGATGCCTTCCCTGCCCACCAGTTTTGCCTCCTTGCCCCCTAATTCTAGAGGTTTTTTTGCCCTGCCAACAAATTTCTCAGTGCCGTGCCCAGGAAGTCAAGACGAGAAGTTTTTCGGAGCCAAGATCTGCTAAAAAATAATTTAATGTTGGCGCTTGAGGGCATATGCCCCCCCCCCGACCCCCTTCTAACTACAGCATAGATCTACTTCTCAACATGACCTGTTTGGTACCGTTTTAGGGCTTGGAACGTCCATGCAATTAGTTTCGCTACCAACTATCAGAGGAAGGAAAACACCTTATACAGTGGAACCTCCCTTAGCGGACACCTCTCTATTAAGGACAACCTCTCTATTAAGGACACTAGCTTTGGTCCCAAATTGGTTGCTTCCATTCAATTTGACCTCTCTCATCAGGACACCTCTCTATTAAGGACAGCACTAGTCAGTCCCGAGGGTATCCTTAATAGAGAGGTTCTACTGTAGTTAATAGTTGACTCATTATAAAGGACAGACATTCTACACGGTTTGAATGAAATACTAGCTCGATATCTTCTCAACTTTATTGTTCGCGAAACAACCAAAAACGTCGGGACAAACTACTGGTACTTTTTTGTCAACCAGGTTCTAATTGAGCAGTTACAAAATCGTCAAAAACGTAACCAGTAAATCGCCACACGTCACAGCAAACTAATCTGTCTAATTTTGCTTTTAGAACTCTGGTTAATTTCACACAAACTCCACACGCAATCACCAAGTGGCTTTGATATCAAAAATATCTAAAATGATAATTCGAAAACTTTTCAATGCCAAGACGCCATTGAAATTGCGGTTTATTAGATTAGTAGTTCTACAAGTCACACACAAAGTATTAAGCACAACTTTTGCGGAGGTCAGACCGACAGTGATTAGCGACAGGGACATGCGGACAGGTCAAGGTCAAAGGTCAACCATAGCAAACGTACCAACTGGTAGCCCACTTCCGAGCGGTTCATAACGCGGGTACAACGCTAGAGGAGAAGGCACCCGGGTTATCGCTGATATCACTGATTTTTCAACAAATCAAAATCAATTTAGGCCTAGATTTTAAATGGTCAATGAAATTAGTGAGAAAACACTGGCAAATTTACACGTAGCCTAAAGATCTCAAAAAACGGCAATTTTGAAAAATGCAAATGATACAGGACATTCCACGTCAATCACCAAACGACAGGAGATAATCAGTCTCTAACTAACACCAATAGGGGTCACTGGGAATGCGACGCTGGCGCCACCTATGATCTTACCTCTTCGTTTTAAATATTCGGCGATCAGGGCAGCGACATGGAGGTAGCAGTGGGCAGCCTGGAAAGGATAAACATAAGTTTATATCATTCACTTCAACATCTTAGGTTTCTGGGATGCAGCTACATACAGGGGGTCTCAAAAAAGTCACAGCAAAATTGGGCATTTTTTTGAAAACAACAGAAGATTTTTTTCAAATGCCCCCCTAACCCCGCTAGCTACCCTCATGATAACCTGCAAGGCCTTTAAGAATACAGATAAAGAGATGCCCTCACCTCTGAATGGTTATCATGCTTGATGTGAATCTTGGCCATAGAGTCGAGCCAGGTCTTCCTGAGTTCCGGCGTACTGGCGTATGACTTGGCCAAGCTGTACTGGAGGTCAATCAACATCTCGGGGTCATTCTCGTGCTCCTTCATCTGAGCGGTAGCCATCAGGACGGTGCGAATACGTTTCGTTAGGTCTTTTACTTCAACTGGGAAGGCAGTGTGCTAGAAGAGAAAAAAAAGTTTCCATCCTTATTTTTCATTTCAGAGAATACAAATATTTGACATGAACATTTTCCCCGTAGGTGGCAGCACTGCATCAACAACATCTCCAGCTTGATCCCCTTGGATTTTGGCTGTGAGTAGCGTTTTCTGGCCACTTTTAACCTTGTTCATTTCTTCAGAAACTTTCAGTCAATAGAGCACAAAGAGGTTTAAAAATGACTTTGAACTACAGTAGAACCTCTTTATTATGGACACCCTCGGTACTGAAAAGTGCTGTCCTTAATAAAGAGGTGTCCTGATTAGAGAGGTCAAATTGAATGGAAACAACCAATTTGGGATCAAAACTAGTGTCCTTAATAGAGAGGGTGTCCTTAATAGAGAGGTGTCCGCTAAAGGAGGTTCCACTGTACATGTACATGATCATGTATTTGACACTGTGTTGAAACAATGACCTTTACCTACTTGCATGACCTCATCACTATGCATTCAAGACCTTGAGGTGTGACAGTGACCTTGACCTACCTGCATGACCTTGTCAGTGTTTACACACGACCTTGAAGTGTAACAGTGACCTTGACCTACCTGCATGACCTTGTCAGTGTGCACACACGACCTTGAAGTGTAACAATGACCTTGACCTATTTACATGACCTTGTCTGTGTGCACACACGACCTTGAAGTGTAACAATGACCTTGACCTACCTGCATGACCTTGTCAGTGTGCACACACGACCTTGAAGTATAACAATGACCTTGACCTACCTGCATGACCTTGTCACTGCTGGCATAGCTGTTGATTATGGACAAACTCTCAGAGAATCTCGATCCGTTGATACCCACGACATCACTGATCAGTTGAGACACCGAGATGATCATCTGTAACATAATAACTTTAACTCTAGAGGAAAAGGACCTTTCTGACATGGTGCAAAAACAAGTGTTCCTAGTATAAGCGGGAATAAGGCAGATGAACTGCATCGTCAGAGAGTAACCTTGTGGCCGCTTTGCTGTTATGCCCGCTTCTAAGACGGAAGATGGTGTTGCCCAATAAGCTGAAGACCTTGAGAGGTGACCCTACCTGCAAATGGACTCTCGTGAATCCACTCTTCCCGCTGAATTCAAAGTTACTCCTCATCAGCATGTACATGAGAGCGCAAGCTTCACTCCTTGTCGTCCGTAACCGTGAGTTACAACAATGCAAGATCTAAATTCATGAAAGAGACATGTAAAATGAAATGTACAAAGACTGTGACAACATACAGTGTTCGCTTAGACAGAATGAATAAGTTGTTCAAAATATCTGAACTTTTTTCAACATCTTCAAGAAAATTTAGGTCGTCAACAAGTCTTGTCCCTACTGCCCCATGAATGAGAGTCTTATACACACTACAGCATACAACGATGTATGAACATGATGATTGGGACAAGGTTGGATCTAGTACAAGTTTAAGCAGGTTAGACTGGGAAGAGGTGAAGTTCTGGTTCTAATTAGTCCAAGATTGCCTGAATAAGGGCAATCATATTATAATAAAGCTTTGCTCTAGATATCATAGTTACAAAATATGCTTATTACGGCACAGTTACAGCAAAAATGAGATCAGGAGGCCAAAATTATTTTTTATTGTCAGAATCGTTTTCCATTAAATAACAAAAGTTGTTGATTTAGAACAATTCCCTCGCCTTCCTACCTCCTATGATTGGGTTTAGATAGAGTGCATGCCGTCCCTTGTCACGTATCACTCAAAGACCAATCTCTAAGATTGTGAATTTGTTCTACGGTTGGCCTACATGTAGTTTTACATGTCATAGAGAGTGTGGCTGTCTCTGACAGCATAGGAGTCCTCCAGGGTCTCCGGTTTCCTCCTACAATACATTACATGTCAATGACATTACAAATCTCCTCATATTGCTTACCTCGTAGCAGAGGTCACCACACATTGTGGCATTCCCTTGATACAGCACCATTGGAAACTGAAAGAAAGACAACATTGTAACGTAATGTAGTGTAACGTAGTGTAACGTAACATAACGTAGTGTAATGTAACGTAACATAACATTATGTAGTGTAACATAATGTAACGTAACGTAGTGTAACGTAACATAACGTAACGTAATGTAACGTAATGTAACGTAACGTAAAGTAAAGTAAAGTAAACATTGGTATTTACTACAAATGACAATTATCAATGATCAATAATTGTCATTTGTAGTAAATACTAATGTTAACGTTACGTTACGTTACGTTACGTTACGTTACGTTACGTTACGTTACGTTACGTTACACAAGAAATACAATTATCATGCGACTTTGAGGAAATGTTTGTGACTTCCACTCACCTTGTAAATGAAGGCCCTCATGGCGGCAAACGCATGTTTGAGCAATGTCTGTGACTGACCTGAGGCCAGGAATGAGAGGTAGATCTCAAACACTTTCTTCATGACGGCGTTGTCACCGAATTTGTACACGAGCTGCTCCTGTTTGAAAAGAGATACAAAACTCATGAAATAAGATATCTATTAAAGGGTTGCTCAAAATCACATCCTTTGTGACTTCTGGTGGGGCATTTGCCCTCATAGGTGGACCAACAATTCTTTGTGATCAAATCACACCATCCAGTATAAAATTAACAAAGTTTGACGAAATCTTGTTTTTTTAAAAGGTAACTTGTGTCAAATTTCACCATATAATGTTTTAGCTGTTTTTGACAAATGACTACGTCACTTTCTCATAAATCGGTAAGGTTTTCGAATCGAAATGCACATTTTCTAGAAATTTATGGTTTTAATCCCGCCCGGACGGCTCGCTTCGATGCCGTTGAAATTGAGCTACGCCGACGACGTTTTCGTTGATGACATCACAACATGAACATTTTCGCGGTCACGGTGGTTTACATTCGATTAAAACAGCGTATTAAAAATGGACGTATTTCCGCAAAGTTGTAAATCACATCATAGTATCACTTTAAAAATTACCTTGAAGTTATTGCAGTACAAGCTGACGACATCGAGAGCTACCATCCCGATCTCTGTAGCAAGGTTGGCCTCCAACATGGTTCTATACATTGCCTCGGCATCAGACTGTGTCGGCGCTGGAAAGAGAGGTTGTGCGGGACTAAAGTGAGGGAATCAGAATGAAAATCAGCTTCGTCCTAAAAAAGATGACGTTTCATTCACAGACAAAGTGTCCACGCATGGATCTATGAGGGGGATTATAATAATCATCAATGTTCCATCCACGGATAGATGATGAAGAATCCATGGCTGGAACCCATGGTCGTGTCTATCGATGGACACGGATGTGAATATCACTTCTTTGGCAATAATCTCCGAGAGCTATCTGCTACGGGCCCACAAGGGCGATTTCACAATTTGCTTTTTGTACTTAACTACCCCAGATGTACATTATTTGTATGAATGATAACCTTACTCCTACATTACATGTAGCACTATAGTCAGGCTGGGCTAAAAGAATCAATCTCAGTTTCGGACTATAGTCTCCTTAACTCTTTCAGCCCGTAACTCGTTTCGCAAGGTTTGATCTGAAACCGGGGCAAATTTCCGAGAATCAGACTTTCAAGATCAGCAAACGGTAGCATCACAGATCAATCTAGGTTCGCCGAAAGCTATAGCAATAAACAAGATGAAAATTATCGTTTCTTCACCCAAATGTAAAATAAGGTCAACTGAAATCAGAATAACTTAAGGATGAACGTCAATCAAATAACATAAACTATCTATCTCAACTAAGAAGCAACTATACTATCATCGCACCTTGAACCAGCTCGCATAAGGTCGCGCAGATGACGCCATTACGGGTAAAGATGCAACTCTCGACGTCAAATTTACCTTTTTCACCCACGTGGCAAACCTTGTCATCGGTGCAATAACACCAGTAGTGAAGCATGGTAGAATCAACCATAATGATATACAGTCCAAATCACAACTGACATCCCATAAATCACGTCATTGCGCGTCATTGCTGCGCTACTCAGCGGGTAGGTCCTGCGTAAGTTGCGTGTAGGTCGCTAACGCGAAACACAGAGATAATTAGTGTCATTGGCACGCAACTCGCGTGTAGCAGGACAGCTGTCAATTGTGATTAGGACTGTAACGTGACATGCATTGTTGGCGACACCAGCAGGGGTCAAAAGTACAGACCGACGTCCAAATTGAACGTCCTGTCCTATTGGCGTTAACACGACCTTCCTAGACTACTCTTTACATCATGCGTGTTAATATAACAGTGACACTGAGGCTCGTAAGGCCGTATTGACATAGAGTTTATGTGTCACGTGTCACCTTTCTCATGCACGTGTGACATGAAGTACGAACGAGTCATTTCCAAAGATCGGCCTACATACGAGTCACACTTGTCACTTGTCACCCTCATTATCATGCCATGCCATGTCACGTTTTCTAGTCCGAGTCAATGCTTGTGACAAGTGATATGTGACAAATGAAATGTGACATGTAGTATCATGAAACCTATGTAAACTCAGCTAAAAAATTTACATATATGTCACCAACAACTGTCACTGCAGAACTCAGCTGAAGAGTTTACATATATGTCACCAACAACTGTCACTGCAGAACTCAGCCAAAGAGTTTACATATATGTCACCAAAAACTGTCACTGCAGAACTCAGCCAAAGAGTTTACATATATGTCACCAACAACTGACACTGCAGAACTCAGCCAAAGAGTTTACATATATGTCACCAACAACTGTCACTGCAGAACTCAGCCAAAGAGTTTACATATATGTCACCAAAAACTGTCACTGCAGAACTCAGCCAAAGAGTTTACATATATGTCACCAACAACTGACACTGCAGAACTCAGCCAAGAGTTTACATATATGTCACCAACAACTGTCACTGAAGGCCAACATTTGATTTTTTTGTGACAAAAGAACTGAGACCATAGTACGTTGCAGATCAGTACGGGACCATGTTGTTTGGGACAGACTCACACAGGTAGGAACTGGTCACAACACAATTGATGATTCCCAGGACGTTAAGGCAGCATGATGTCATAAACAATGTTGTGTCACATAGAAATGGGCAGGCCGGGGGGTTGGTGCTACTGCGATGAAGTCAGACGGGGAGGATCTACGTGAAAATTAGCCTCCCAAGCCAAATCACCAAATGACAAAACAAGGTGGCTGGTCTGTGAAACATGTATGAAGTTGTCACCAGTCGAATACAGGGTACACATGCACATGTTCAGTGGACCAGACTCGGGGCAGCTATCGCATAACACATTTGGTTAAAGTACCAAGCTGAGTTGGTCGTACAGGCACAGAACAAAACTTTAAATGCAGAACAGAAGTGAGACTAGAAACTGACTTTGGAACTATGCGACCTAGAGATTCATCTCTGCAAAAGAAATGCCAAAACTGAATGTGCTCTCTGTGACCACATTTTTATTGGCAGCAAAGAATTTACGTATAGTGGAACCTCCCTTAGCGGACACCTCTCTATCAAGGACACTAGTTTTGGTCCCGAATTTGTGGTTCCATTCAATTTAACCTCTCTAATCAGGACACCTCTCTATTAAGGACAGCACTTGCAAGTCCCAAGGGTGTCCTTAGGAGAGAGGTTCTACTGTGGCTTATATAGAAGAGTCTCATAGTTCTAAAGCAAACAAAAGAGAAGCATTCTTTTCAACAGTTGTGTAACTCGAGCAGGACACTTGACCGATATTGTCAATGAGACACATCCCCAAAGCATCATATTCTGTTGTTAAGTTCAAACCTTTGACAATATCAGTCAAATTGAGCCCCGAGAAACACAGGAAGTATGTATCAGGGCTTCATCTAAAAAATATCGAGTTTTTGACGTAAGTACCAGGATTTCATAAAACCATATGTGACTCGCTCTACCAAAACTAGGCGCTTGTCGCATCTGAACTTGACAGGTTGATACGGACTTGTTGTTCATTTCCCTATTGTAGACCTTTTCTGAAATCTATTACAAACTGATTTGGTCACATTCCACAAAAGGTCTACAATAGGGAAATGAACAACAAGTCCGTATCAACCTGTCAAGTTCAGATGCGACAAGCGCCTAGTTTTGGTAGAGCGAGTCACATATTCGAGATGAAGCCCTGAAACAAGTTATCCCTTTGAATCTGAATGGACTGAACCAGTGCAGAAGAGTGTCATACAACTGGACAAGTCCATTACAGCTTTCAAGGGGGGAGAGGTAGAGAGAGTGACAAGACAGCCGACAGAGGCGAAGCATTCATGGGGTTCTTACAACACGTCCAGCTTGATCGCGACATCAGGCGCGACCTTGACCCTGAAAGAAATCGGCGGGAATTCAGACGGGAAAACACGAACACGTGCGATCTGCTTCTTGCTTTTGTGAAAGAAACAGCCATCTTCAAATTATGTAGTAAAGGTGGGAGCCGAATTCAAAAGTGGGCTTAGTTTTTGGGGGCAAAGTAAAAATGCTCTTATTATGATAAGTGTGACCCGTCACAGCAAAAGCAGGCGCATGTCGCTCTGAGCTTGGCAGCTTGAGACGGACTGTTTGTTCATTTCTCTATTGTCTGCCTATTGTGAAATATGAGCACATCAATTTCTTCCATTATCTCCTGGTATCATTTAGGCTCATCTTCTGTGCGACATGCGCCTGGTTTTGCTGTGATGGGTCACAAGTGAGGTGCTTACTTCACATAAAATAAAAGTTCCTGAAGAAATAAGTGCTCGCAAACCGTGATTTTGAAATAAGTAAAAGTACATAATGACTTTCTGAATTCTTGTAAAAAGTAACCAGAAAATCCTATCAACTCCATCAGCTGAAGGGATAATTTTAGTTCGTCGATTGCCTCCTAGGTGGCAGAACTGAAGAAAGCAGGTCAGTATGAACGTAGCTACTTCCTCCTTTCAGTTCACAACACGAACGGCAAGAATTTGAAATAAAAAAAGAATTTGAAATCAACACATTTGAAGCTAGAGTGGAACCTCTCTTAGTGGACACCTCTATAAACAGGACACCCACTTTATTGAGGACACTGATGGTGATCCCAAATTGGTCATTTCAATTGGAACAACCACTTTGGCACCAAAACTAGTGTCCTTAATAGAGAGGGTGTCCTTAATAGGGAGGTGTCCACTAAGAGCGGTTCTACTGCATATTGAAGAAAACTGTACATATATGAAGCAAGACTGCTAAGAAACATCTTGACAGGTTAAAACATAATAAGTAATTTGTGACCCACCACGGCAAAATGGGTCGCATGTCGCACAGAAGATGAGCCTAGGATGACACCAGGACATAAAAGATGAAATTGATACAATCAGATTTCACAAAAGGCAGACAATAGTGAAATGAACAACCAGTCCGTCTCAACCTGCCAAGCTCAGAGCGACATGCGACTCATTTGAGCACACCAATTTCTTCCATTATCTCCTGGTGTCATTTAGGCTCACCTTCTGTGCGACATGCGCCTGGTTTTGCTGTGACGGGTCACATATTACAATGACTGACAACATGCATTTTGTGTACTCTGTGCTGAGACCAGCAATGCAAGGACATTTTTAAAAGGCCAATGTGCTCAAAACTCAGCAGTAAAAGGGTTAAGCATACGGTTAAATCTCGAGGAAATTTTTTATTTCTATCTTTTCTTCCATTTCTAAAAGCAAAGCCACACAAAAACCACCATCACTTGGCAAATCGAACAAATTCATTCAAAATGAATCAATAGCAATGACGCCTAATAGCGTATTAACGGACTTTTGACACAATTATGCTGCAGTGAACACACTAAAATTTCAACAGGGTGTCTCAAAAATGGCCGCAATCTGTGTCGTCAAGAACCCAGGCAGCGCAGACTGTAGGTGTCCATACAAACAGCATTCCTCCAGGATCATTCTCGTTGAAAACGTTACGTCACAGGAATTTGATGACAAGCAGTCATTAGACTTGAGTATGATACGAACCAAAATCAATTTGGTCCATCAAGAATCGTACCGAAGACAACAAAATCAAAAATAAATTCAAAATTCTCCAAAAATATTTTTGAGACACCCCGTCAGTGCAAACTAAAAACTGTGTAGGTTAAGATCAGAACATTAGATGCATAAAAATGAAGATCTAACAGCGAAATCTACCTGGTTGAGTAGGTTCTGGTGGATCTGCAAAACATTGTTATAAAGTTCTAACTACCCATGTCTATTTTTTTCGGCTTGGTTCTATTACAGCAGGAAACACAGGCAAATTGTTACGGGAAACTGGGCCATTTTCAAAAGTGCTGAACGAATTTTATGTAAGTCACAAGCTTGGCAATTGTGGGCCACCATACATCAGTATTCTGAAAAGCCTCTTATCGTTTTTTTGAATGTTGCAAACTTGTGAAAAATGCTAAAAACCCTGAACACATCTGAAAATCTGAAAACCTGATTCCATTTTTACTATGGACGAATTCCGTGTTGTGTAAAGGCAAATTCCGTACTAATTTTCGAACTTGCCAATTTTTCACTTTTCATGCATTTTCACTTACTGTAGTTGCCTGCTTCTGATATTTCCCCGTACTGACTGAGGGTGCGCTGCCCGCCGTGAAGGTACATTTGTGCAGCGCGTCTTGGCTGCAACGTCTGCGCCTTGCGACTCGAGTCGCTTATCCGACTGAAATAGGAAGACGGTCAGGTTGATATTGCTAGTCACTAGATGGCTAGATGGCATTTTCGTCAAAGAGGTCATCACGGAAATTTGGCCACCCGCATGCTAATTAGATGCTAATTTTGAAGAAAAAAGACAAAATGCAAAAGACTCGGAGCCGTGATTGCCACTAATTACAGGTTGATATTGCTAGTCACTAGATGGCTAGATGGCATTTTTGTCAAAGAGGTCACCACCAAAATTTGACCCCCGGCATGCTAATTAGATGCTAATTTTGAAAAAAAAAGACAAAATGCAAAAGACTCAGAGCCGTGATTGCCACTAATTACAAAAGACAGTTATGCAACCAAAATCTTACCTAAGAGCTAATATTCTATTCTTCCCGATGTATTTAAAGTGAAACAATGACAAACTGCAAAGAGAGAAGAAATAAATAACATAAATATCAATAAATTAGCTATAAATAATAATATAATAATAATAATATTGTAGTGCTTATAATAGTGCTTCTCAGAACGATTGCTGTTAAAGCGCTACTCCGCATAAAACTTCCTGAATAACCAGGTCTTTAACCCACATCTTAATACTCAGCGGCTTGAAATTATTTTGCACTAGGCCTATGCCCTTATTCTGAAACAATGAAAAAGTCAAACAATCACTATGTGTCAATTGTTTTCTCCGAAATAAAGGTGTGAGTATAAAACGAGTATATAATGATCTTATTTTTTCTTTCTTTCGAAAAAAAAAAGAAGAAAAAAAAGATCATTATATGATCTTATATGAAACATTATTTTTTTCAATTTTTTGTTATTATTCAATTATGGCTGAATTATGAAATTTTTTGGTTGTTTTCTTTTCTCTTCAAAACATCAACGAGAAGAAAAAACAGCAATAAAATAAAGCTTCTTTTCTCTAAAATGAAAATGACATACTTACTCTAACACATTGAAGAAGTCTAGGATATCGAACTCTGACGAGTTGTTGAACCACCCCAGCAGGATATCCTCAGACAGGTTTTTCACGATGTAAATGAACGACACAAGTAGATCTTTGACTTCTTGTGAGTCTAATCTGTCAGTCCTGGGGACGAGTGGGGTACCGCACATGGACTGAGATCTGAAAGCGACAAAGCAATCACGTTATATAATGTAAACTTTTAAATTTTTGTGCTGTTTGCAAAAATTTCTGAAAAAAAAAAAAAAAAAAAAAACACCAACAATTTTTACTTTGACGGATTACAAAACTTCTTTTGGTTTTCCAAAAACCAAAAAAATTCATCTCGGCTATATGCAAAACCTTTAAAAATAAAACTCCAACGAATATTGGCACTATATATGGCAATATACAGCACTTTAAAATGTACAACATTCTCAAAGCGCTTTATATTTATTCGCCAGTCTGAGCTGAAACCTTTCAGTAGAAGCTAGATATACAGCACTTTATAATGTACAACATTCTCAAAGCGCTTTATATTTATTTGCCAGTCTGAGCTGAAACCTTTCAGTAGAAGCTAGATATACAGCACTTTATAATGTACAACATTCTCAAAGCGCTTAACATTTATTTGCCAGTCTGAGCTGAAACCTTTCAGTCGAAGCTAGATATACAGCACTTTATAATGTACAACATTCTCAAAGCGCTTAACATTTATTTGCCAGTCTGAGCTGAAACCTTTCAGTCGAAGCTAGATATACAGCTTTTTATAATGTACAACATTCTCAAAGTGCTTAACATTTATTCGCCAGTCTGAGCTGAAACCTTTCTGTAGCAGCTAGATGAGCTGCTGAATCAGCGGTACAACTTAAGCATTTCCGACTGGTACTTATTTAAAGACAGGGTGGAGTTGGATGGGTATGTGAGGCAGAGAGACCTGGCTAGAGTTTCGCACCGGCTGTGGCGATCAAACCAGGGACCTCTTGACTGTCAGTCAGTGATCCGAGACACTACACCACCGCGGCTCCTCATCAAAGACTAGTAAAGTTACCACTGCCATAAAAATAATGAACAACAACCCAACATAAGGTATTTGAAAACAATTTGCCTTTTCATGCAAAAATACCACATGCAATCGTAAAAAACTTCTCCTCAACACAATTTTTTATACTTTCTTGAATACCTGAACTACATACGCATGCAGTCCTGCATAAACTACATAAATATTATCCATTGCCATCTAAATATCATGAAAAAATAAGAACAATTGGAGGAAATCGCAGAAATTTTCCACCTACCACCTATTTTTTTCACCACATCTATATCACCGTCCATAAAAATCATACCTTTCAGGATCAGAGTTGATTTCTTCCCAAATATTCTGACCGTTTGGTGCCCCAAAGCAGGCAAAATCAGGCAGCAACATTGCCAATGACCTCCTGAGACGGTGCAGGAAAATACAGAAAAAATCTCGCAATTTTAAGAAAAGTTTACACCATTTTTTTCAAAACAATGCAGAAAAGGGCGAGATCTATGAACGGTTGGTCATCAACATCAGATCTTTCTGTTTCTATGATATGGGACCATGATGTACTATGCACGTCATCCACAGCGAAAGGGTTGCTAGGCCAAGCATGACCGCCACGTAAGGTCACCCTAACTCACCTATGATGCTGCCCCAGCTTATCCGGGCGGCCGTTCTCCTTGATGGAGTCCGCCCTCGATGACCTCTCCCGTTCCGTCACCTCGCTATGACGATCCGTCGCATTCGTCATATTCGAATGATTGGTCATGTTCGAATGAATGCTGGACGCGTTGCTCGCCAGTGAGGTACTTGAGCCGTGGATTGAGTTTGAGCCCTGCAGCGGCTTCGGTTCAGAGATACTGACACTGCCAACAGAGGGAGCTGCAAAATGAAGATCTCAATAAGTTTCTTCCATTACTGCCAACCGCCAAAATATTTGCGTCATGTTATTTTTGCAACCGGAGAAAAAATTACAAAATTCACAATTTTTATTTTGGTGGACTACATGTCTTTCAGTTTTTTCAATAAAATCTCCAGATTTTGATTTTCCTGAATCTATGTTTTGATGAAGTCCATGCTCATTTATGATAGCTTCAAATGCTCATTTTGCCAAAACATGACCGTAACTAAGATAAAATCACCATGTATGAAGACATTTATACTCAATTGATGCCAATAAGTGGTGAGCCACATTTTTGAGCAGCTAAAATTTCTCCAATAACACTAACAGGGTAACTACCTGCAATCATGGCAAATACACTAGAATCTCTATTCGACTTCTCCCTTGGATTCGTTCCCGTTCGTTCCACATTTCCCTCGGCAGTCGGCAGGGAGATCATGCTACGATGCTGGGGCAGTGTCCCACCCTTGTTAGGTGTATCCGGCGTGTCTGGATGCGCGTCCCCATTGGGTAGCGTGGCCGTCTGCTTGACCTCGATGGGACTCAGGCGGTTTATGTTCTCCAGGATGAGGGTGATGAGAGGTAGGTAGAGATTGGCGATGCGACTCTGCTGTTGCTAAAGTAGAAAATAAAATCGATGACAGTTTGAATCAAGTTGATAGATCTATATTTTCAACCTCAGAGCAACCTCAGCTCCGGCAAGACCAGATACTGTAAACCATAAAACTTCTTCCCATCACTTCATTTTTTTGTGATTGGCGAAATTTTCTCAAAAATGTTTTAAATACACAAATACAGTTTTGTGCAATATCATAAAGGATGAGCATATTCCATTTTTGGCTTTGATGGAAAAAGTTTGGTTCAGTACACCAACAAAGAAGGTGAAATTGGGATAAAAGAACAAAAACGCTTGGAGCAAAGAAAACTTGAAAAGTTTTCAATGTGAAGATGTTGTCCTTAGAACTGCCCTTAATACTTTCGAAGAATATGCCTCAAAAAAGATTATTTTTGGTCTGATTTTGAAAATCTGAAGTTCTTCAGAGAGGTGAGGTATAGAAATGTCCATGCCTGCTATCAAAATACAAAAAATTTCATGAGAAAAAAATCCTCCAAAAAATGGAAATGTCATATCCCTGTTTATCACCAACCTTTGATGAAAACCTGTCATCGAACGAATGTTTCGCCAACAAATTCCTCAAAACAGAGATGGCAAATTTGCGTATTTCCGGTAGTTCATTCAGCGCCGACTTGCATTCTTCCAACAGCAGGCCAACAAGGAAATGGTTCTTACGGAATTCCTCTGACAGTGTGTAGTCATGCTTTAGATCTGGAACAGAGAGGAGGGGGTTAATTCACTAGAATATGAAAGTTGCTGACACAGCAAAAAAAGTCGTGGTCCTTCATATTGTTATAATCATAGTTGTCCTAATTTCACAAGAGTATCATTGGGTCCTATCTTTGGGGACGACTGACAAAATACTGAAATCTGCTCAGGCCCCTGAAGTCTATAATTTGGGTCACACCCTGTTTGCAGGAAACAGGTTCACAAAATGTATGCAAAGTCTTTTCAATCTTGCTTTCAAGCACTGTCAAAATGGTCTGAATTTGCTATTAGATGCACCCAAGTACCCAATCGATTCGAGCCACCACCTCCAAAAAACGTCACCGACTGGCTTCGAATGCAGAGTGCCAAATGCATCGCAAGGCATTGAAAACTGTACAATTTCATACTATAAAAGTGGATTATCAACATCGCGGAAAATTCAGAAGAAATTCTTTCTCATCACAGTGCACATGTGAGATGATGCATCATCCCATACTAGTAATCAAGGTAAAACATCTACACAGTCGCGAACAGTGCAGACAACTGATATAACAGTGCCATGCGATATTTATTGCCATGATAAGCGGTAAAGATTGCCAGTGTGCAGGCAATCGGTCATTGCAGGGTGGATCAATTCTGGAGGCAAGCACCTGCACGGATCCCCACAGACTTGCAATTTTCGCATGCAACATCGGCTGCAATAAAAATCACTTGTGTGCTATCTGCTTATAGGTAGGATCTCTACGACAACAGAAATAAAGGCTATCCTTTTAACAATCCTAATGATGAAACACGAACTAGAGAATAATAGAACTGACAATACCGTCTGCCCTAATCTGCAAAGTATTATCATTAACACGCTCTATGCTAGGGTTGAACTTTTAGTAAGGCAACATTGAAATCGAACACCTAATACTATATCCAGGCCCTGAAAACCCACTATGTTAAAATTCAAATGGAACTTGCGCAATGCTAAAGGCAAAATCTGCCCTTTTCCAAAATAACAAAAGACAAAATTTGCCCTTTTCCAAAATAACAAAAGACGAATTCTGCCCTTTTCCAAAATAACAAAAACAAAGACAAAATCTGCCCTTTTCCAAAATAACAAATGACAAAATCTGCCCTTTTCCAAAATAACATGACTTCTCAGTTGTTTCTTGAAAAGCAAGTGACAGCAGTATCGAAAAGCCAAATTTTATCTTTGTGATATTTAGCCAATGGTGGATTTTCAGGGGCGCTATTAGCAGAAACATGGAGGACACTACAACAGGTTGAAAAGCAGTAACGATGGAGCTACGGTTAATAAGGACTGTCTTCCCGCACTGGAACAGTTTTGTTAACGACAACAGAAGTTTGCCGCCAGAGTTTGTCATTATTGCATGTAAAATTTGGCCGCAACGACAAACAGCAGCGGTTTCCCGCCATAGTGGAAGCAGGCCCTTAGGCACGATACTGAGTAAAGAGAGTTGGCAGTAGGCCTATCAGCTGGTAAGATTTCGAAACCTACAGGGTGTCCCGACGGCACTTTGTGAGGAGACCCTGTAAATGAGAGATACAACCACCAAAAACAAGGCAAGAAGCAGAAGCAGGCCCAAATATCCTATGACCCATTTCAACCAAGTACTTTCTACCATTGTCAATGGGTGATATGAATAAAGAGTAGTAAATGCTTTTATCTAAAACTCCATGTACATTTACACTTGGCCTTTCTGTACAAAATTGAAGTAAAAGCATTTGCTAGCCTTTATTCATATCACCCAATGGACAAGTAAAAAGTATCACCTAAAGGTATAACTTCCACCCGATCTACTGATTTTGTTGAAAATTTAGTGTAATAAGACACTATACAAGTGGATATCAAATAAAACATGGGTTTGATCATAAACAAGTGATGAAAATAATACGTCATAATGCACAACATTGCGAAGCTGATGATTCAGAACATAATAGAGGCATAAAGCACACCGACAATGAAGAGGTCAAAATAAGTGATGAAATGCAGTCAGTTCAGTCAAATAACTACACCGATAGGAACTTACATTGTACATTTCACACTTGCATGTAGCTCTCTCATGACAAGTTTTGAAATCTTGATGAAGATTCTCTCGAAATGGTCTCAAAAGTCAACTGTTGCCCCCCCCCCCAAACTTGGACATTTTCTATCAAAATTATTCTAAAGGTACCGTAATTTTGAGGAAAATCAATAAAAAAAGATTTAACTTTTAAAGATTATCTAACGGCGTCATCCCGGTTTGAATTGCTGTATAATATAAAAAATTCATATTTTCCCCCCTTTCTGATGAGTGAGGGCTTTGCAACGCATAAACAAAATGGCCAAATTATAGGGTCAGCCGTGATGATGAAATCGACAGACTCTGACCCCATAACTCAGCCAAGTTCGGCCACTCAACTACAAGAGACGTTCAACTGGATTTGGACAAATTAAATACTAGACGTAACCCAATTGCATCCATTCATGAAAGATCGTTCATGGTGGTATCTGACATGCACACTGACTGATTTCAACCATGATTTATACTGTAAATAACCAAATGATTCACGAAAATTTCTGAAGAAAATAAAATTTTCATTTTGGTAGATACAAAATTTCTTACAACATTTCGAAACAAAAATATTTCGCGATTTTTCATTTTTGCATTAAACATTGATATTAATCGCGAAATCCACGATAAATGGTCGGCAAAAATTTGGAAGTTTACAGTATTTGGAAGACAACATAATAAACCATGCAGGAGGTTACCTTCTTTCTTTATATCTGTGAAGACATGCAAAATTAGCATATTAACGTCTGCTTCAAAAAATTAGCATATGATCATCTGTTTGGAAAAGTCGGACAATTTGGTTGAAAAGTTTGGCCCAGCCCAATGATGATGCAAAAAAACATCACCTTTTGTTATGAGTCGCAAAATATATTAAGATATAGGTCACAATGAAGTGTCGTTGCAGTAGTCCGTTCCAGACTCTTTTCTTCTTGGGTCTTGCCCAAGGACTGCTGCCTAACAAACGTTACTTCCACAAGTCGAAGCAGCGCAGACGTAAATATTCACACTTTCAAACAGGGGAGATGAGAAATGGCATCATTTATTACTCCCTTCGACTTCAAATTTTAGAGCGAATTACGGTCCTCTAATGACAACTTGACCTCAACTGAACTGAGGATGGTTTACACACTGAAGAACTCTATGTACCTGCACAATAATACTCTGTTTCCTCACGTATACCGTCTTCTTATAAACCTTTCCAGAAATGGGGCGCTGCGTGTCCGAAACAGTGATGTCATAAGGGGAAACTAGGCCTTATGGTGGAGGGACAAAGGATATAGTCATGGTTGACCAACACACTTGAATGCCTTTGATGACGGACAAGGGGGAAAAAGTTAGTTCCAATGCAAGCCACCAATTTCGGGAAGCATGTATACCGCTATACAAAATAACAGTGTCCATACATTGGGTGGGGTACGCAATAAGGTTCATCACATGCGGGCCGGTTTTTCTTCACCCACGTGATGAATGGGCATTGTCCATTTGCTCTGCCTCGGTCACGCCATGAATAAAGCCCAAACACGATTGTCTGGTAATACAACCCATTCAATTCATTCAAAATCTCACTGACCAATGGTAGTGGACTGCAAGTATCGGGTGTCTCTGGTCATAGGTCTGCGCAACGATCTGAGCCAATTAGTCCAATCCATTAGGCCTAACCTTTGTATTGGGAATGCGAGGTATTCATCCCTTCGCACCTCTTAAATATGTTGCCCAAAGACGGTATACGTGAGGAAAGCGAGTATTTTCAATTCTGTATCCGACCTGTACGTGTATAAGTGGGATAAAGTCGTATTCCAAGTCGTGGTGATGGCCTACGACTTGGCAACAACTGAATCATGCAGGTACACATCATTCATCAACGCGAACATACTAGTCAAGCAAACCATATCGAAAATATCACCAAACGACTCTATTTCAACCTCGGATATGATGAAGTTGGATTGGGATACGAGGTTGCACAACCTCTCGAATATGACACACATCAGTTGAGTATCGTGAACTGCTTTGTACTGGTACTGCAAGTCCCAATCAAAAACGCTCAAAGCAGTTGGTATGAACAGGTTTAAAAACTGCTTTGCTATGCGAAGCTTCTATCAAGCAAATGTGGCACTCTATGATCCTATTTGTAAGTGCAAGGAATGAATGCCCATTCTAAAGTGATTTGGATTAAATATTTACAGGGCTTGCATCATAAAACGTTTACTAGACGCAAGTCTTTCGAACTAAATCACTCATATGCCAGTGATTCTTAAAACTCCTTTTTTAGAAGAGTGGCTGTTTTGAAAAAGTTTTATAAGTGCTCATGAAGAGCTTCCAACGAAAAGTCATGTCAACAGGTTTAAGCCCTTGTTTTGCACTTTCTGATGGTACCATTTGTAAACCTATTGACATGACCATTCATTGGAAAGCTCTTGATGAGTACTTTCCGATGGTACCATCTGTAAACCTGATGACATGACCATTCATTGGAAAGCTCTTGATGAGAACTTTCTGATGGTACCATTTGTAAACCTATTCACATGACCATTCATTGGAAAGCTCTTGATGAGCACTTTCTGATGGTACCATATGTAAACCTAATGACTTGACCATTCATCAGAAAGCGCTTAATAGTACTATTTCATTGAACCTTCAGAGCAATTTCTGTGCTTCTCACAACCAACATACGGTGCCACCTTTAAAATAATCTGTCACTTGGGCAAAATATTTGTCTTATGTAGTTCTATCCACATTTGAATTGCAGCTAACTGACTGGAAGAATCAGACTAGAATTGACCAGTTGGGCCCCATGACCACTCACACTGACACAAATCCTAGAGCCTCTCCAGAATCACAGCAGACGCTTACCTTTGTAACTTTTCACGTGACCTTTCTTCATCATGGGCAGGTTGAGTGGGATGAAGTGTTCATGGCTGCAGACGATGCGTAGGAAATCGAACTTGTATTCATGCAGCACCTGGAAGAGAACTTCCCAATTAGACAACGCACCCAAGTACGGTATTCAAAACCGTAACTCGCCAAATTTTTGCGGATTCCTTTCCAAAAACACACAGATGAAACCGATGTGGTCCTACTCTGCCAAGTACCTCAGTTTTACATTTCATTTGAAAAGCCACGCAGGTTCACCCAGAAATACAATCCTGGGTTCGCCCCAGGAACCTGGCCCTACTGCTGGGTAGCTAGCAATGTTTATAACTGCGACACTATGAGGCTTCTTGGGCACTGTCAAAGAGTACTAGCATTGCCCTTGAAGGTATTGGTAATTCTGACACAAGGATCTTCAAAGCAGGTCAGACACCAACCTTAGGATCACCAATGTTGAAGCTGTCCATGTAGAAGTTGATGAGTCTGAAGACAAAGCCTCGGTCCATGAACGTGAAACATGACTGAAATAGAAATACGTTTTCATTATCAATGAAATAATAACGAAATCCACATTGTTTCATCCCGAGATACAAATCTTGGTTCTCCCCGTAATCGAACCCTGACATTAGTACGTGGTAGCCAGCAGTGTTAGCCACTATGCTACGAGCTCCTCATAGCCTAGTGGTCCACATAGTCTACATTCCTCTCCTTTACAGCGTGCTAGCCAGCAGTGTTAACCACTAGGCTACAAGCTCCTCATAGCCTAGTCCCCATAGTCTACTTTCCTCACCCTACCTTGATGAAGTTAGCCAAGCTCCTATTGGCGAGCTGTGTTTCCTTGGGTATCTCTTTGAACTTAGTCATGATGTGGGGCAGCAGTGTCTGTACCATGGTTTGCACACGGTACTGGTAGTTGGAGGGAAAGCGTTCGTTTCTCGGCATCTGAAACGGCAGACGGACAGAATAGAGCACGGCAGATGTTACAGCAATTACAACAAAATCCCTTACAATTTCAAGAAATTTGAGGTCTCCAAGATTGAATATTCCAAAGTGGCTCTCATTCCGCTCAAAATCTTGGCGATCGCCGCGGTCTAGGGCTACATCAAAGCTCGACCCTCAGGGTGTATAGCAAGACAACCAATACCCCCAGTCCGTTATCGAAATCCTTAAGCTACGTACATGTATATAGCCTGCAAAGTAATACTCTTTATCAATCTTTAGCAAGAATTCAAACTTCATATCTTGGTAAATCAAAATATCTATTTTTGTGCCAATCTACCCAATTGTCCTTTCAAGCAATAACGTGCTAAAACGAAATTCACAAATCAGTTTCAATACCGAGTACTTTTAATTCATGATCATTTGGTTGCAAGTTTACCTTAATTCTCCCCGTCACTAGCAGATGCTGCGCCATACTCTTGATCAAGATTTCAAAGAAAAACCACGAATGGTGCAGAAATTTGTAGATCACGAGCTGGTCCGTGTTGGCCGGCCGTAACGTGGACGTCAAATACTTGGCGAGTTCTTCGTGAATCGTCTTGTGTTTCTGCGACGGGGCGGGTTCAGTCATGAAGACGTACTAAAACGAAAAGATAAAGGGTAACTCGTGTCAAATTTCACCATATAATGTTTTAGCTGTTTTTGACAAATGACTACGTCACTTTCTCATAAATCGGTAAGGTTTTCGAATCGAAATGCACATTTTCTAGAAATTGATGGTTTAATCCCGCCCGGACGGCTCGCTTCGATGCCGTTTTCGTTGATGACGTCACAACATGAACATTTTCGCGGTCGCGGTGGTTTACATTCAGCGATTTTATAATAAATCTAATCAAAAATGGAAAATTTGAGCTTTATATTTGTGATCAACAATTAAAAACGGACGTATTTCCAGAAAGCTGTAAATCACATTATAGTATCACTTTAACATTTTTATATCATATCATATCATTACCGGCGTCGTAACCCATTTGGATTATTGCCATAGGTATGGTGTCTGCTAGAGGCTGCTGTCCACCTATGGGATCTTTTACTTGCCCTGGCATAGACACTCAGGTACAAGGGACCACGGGTTTTAGTCTCATCTGACAGACCCTGTTCAATCAGCGCTAAAACCTGAGCATTTCGGACTGGTACCTATTTGAAAACCTGGGTGATGTTGGGCATGCAAGGCAAAGATACCTGCCCAGAGTCTCACGCCAAGAGCCATATTCATCGATTACTGGATGTTTTTAGCAAATTTACCTTGACAAACGAATGCAGGATGTCCTGTTTTCCGACTTCAGTCACCATGGCAACCACATTTATCAGCACCCTGAAAAAAATGGTAGAAACGGAAAATGTTTGGTTAATAAACTGAGGCAAAAACTATAGAGGGCGCAGTGGTCAAGTGGCCAAGATTTCCATCTCATGATGGGCCCCATGTAAGGTTAAGAGTTGGTGGTGTCATGGGGAGCTGGTTATGCATACAGTAGAACCTCTCTATCAAGGACACCCTCGGGACTGACAAGTTATGTCCTTAATAGAGAGGTCTCCTGACTAGAGGGGTATCCCAACTAGAGAGTTGGCACTGAATGGAAACAACCACTTCGGGACCAAAACAAGTGTCCTAATAGGGAGGGTGTCCTTACTAGAGAGGTGTCTGCTAGGGGAGGTTGCACAGTACTTGTACTTTGATGCGATGCGATGCTTTCATGATGGCCGGTTTGAGGATTATTTCAGCCGAGTATGAAATCTGGTGATTTTGATTCAGAGAACACCGACAAAAACACTCGGGGGAAAAAAACTTCGGCTTACTTGACAGTATTCATGGCAACGTCTTCGCTATTCGTCTGTGGCAGGAGACGGAATAGTTGATTGATCAAGGTCGGCAAGAAGTTGATCATTGTTCCAACATCAACGGCAAGTAACGACTGAAAAAATATCAAGAAGGCAAATATTTGAACAATTCAGGCCAAGAGACACCTGTGTCACCTTTAAGAACTAAAAGGCAACTCTTTTCTTTCTTTTTTATTTCCTCAATAGCGCTGCAATCAGAAAGTGATTACTGTGACTCGGCCAGGAGTCGAACCCACGACCTCTTAATCACGAGGCCGACGCTCTTTCACTGCGCTATCACTGCTCCACATCACACGAACCCCCGTCACCAAATCTTGAGACCACAAAAAGCTAACCCTACCTTGATATTGTTGAGCAGTCCCCAGTCCTTGGCCGCCATCTGCATCTTCAGTCGGTTACTAACGTCACCCATCGTACTAAAACTCAATGACTTTTTCACCGTCACGCTGCCCTTCCTTGATGGTCCCCTCATCTGTACCATCTCCCCTTTAACGCTCATTTTAAACTTATCGTTGCCGTCTTCAACAACAATATCAGGCAACGCAGAGCTACTTTGATCACTTTCGAGATTCCCGTTATCAAAATCTTCCGCATCAGCCAAAGTGACACGCATTTCCTTCGACTCGAGGTTCAGAGACTTTCGCTGTCCAGGCAATGTCTCAAATTTGAATTTCTCCAAAATCGCCGCGCTCAAATCCGTGGTACTTTTTGCCTTGCGTACGTCAAAGCCAACACCGGATAGAAGTTCCGGTTTGAAAGTCTTGCTATACGGTTTCTCGTCTAAGTCAAACTCGTCCATGTCGATTTCAAACTCATGATAGTTCTCGGCGTCTGCTGTCCATGAGTCTCCATCCTCGTCGATGTCCTCAGCGGAGGTCGGTGCCTTCAGCCAAGGAATCAGATTTGACAATATAAACCGATGACAAATTTCTCAAGAATCGAAGTTCTTTGGGGGGGCAAATCCTTATTTTCAAGCTTGTTGTCACATCCAAGATGAAGTGAGATTTGCAAAGCCAAACAACTTGGTCACAATCCGACAATACCGGCATTTATGTTTATAATGTGAATTGTGCTGTTAAAGGACAATCACCACAGGAAAAAGATTGAAGTTAAGTTTTTTAGACCGAATTTTTAGTTGAGAGGTTTTGAATTCATCTGTTTGACAAGTCAATATGATTTCTCAACAATGTTGCCAGGTTGCTTTGACCCCCAGGTCAACCAGGCTGCATTCTCCATTTGGAAATTTTGCCCTTAGAACTGCCTTATGCTTATCTTGTAAAAGCATGCTTGAAAATGCTTATTTTTGGCCGATTTCGAAAATGCTTCTGGCCCAGATCAACCAGGCTGCATTCTCCATTTGGAAATTTTGGCCTTAGAACTGCCTTATGCTTATCTTGTAAAAGCATGCTTGAAAATGCTTATTTTTGGTCCGATTACGAAAATGCTTCTAGCCCAGATCAACCAGGCTGCATTCTCAATTTGGAAATTTCGGCCTTAGAACTGCCTTATCTTGTAAATAAAAAGCATGCTTGAAAACGCTTATTTTTGGTCCGATTTCGAAAATTCAAGGTCCGAAAGAGCGCTGAGGCATAGATCTTTTTTGGGTTGTCAAATTAAACCCATTTTTATGAGGAGAAAAAACATTAAATCCTCCGAATATCTGCCTCATTCCTGCCTTTTGGGATAGAACCCATTACTTTGCTGTAGGTCCTTGACTAATCAAAACCGAGGTACTATACCTCAGATATCCATATTTTCAGTCTATCTGAGAAGTCTTGTACTAATTTCTCAAACCAAGACCAGAATACCTGGTCATTTTCATATTTTCATAGTAGAGGAATCATAGAGACTTTTTCATGATTATTTCTATCAGAACAAAGTTAACTTCAAGTATGAGTGGGAGTCAGAAGATGTTATAGAGTTTTATCACTTGGCTAGAAGACACTACCCGCGGACAGTCATGTGAGAACGTTGGGTCAGATAGTGATACAAACCGTCATCCGAGGGGGGTGCAGGAGCCATATTCATTCAGACTGTGCTCGTTATTTTTCAAATCAAATTGAGGTATGAGTTAATCATTCAGAAGCCAACAGTCCTTGGAGACCTTCAGGCACCTTCCCCTAAGGCTGACGTTACATAGGCCTCATTCGTTCACTTCCCACATGTCACGTTCCCCTTAATGCGTTCGTTCCTCACTGAATGCATGCCACAAGGCCGTGCATTCACCGAGGAACGTTAAGTAAAGCTGGAACGTGACATGTGGGAAGTGAACGAATAAGGCCTATGTAACGTCAGCCATAGAGGTATACGGTATACTACACTATACGCAAACAATGGCTTCACAAAGGGTGCATGACCATGAAACTATTGTTCGCGTATAGTATAGGGTATAGCTCTATGGAATAGGTGCCTTACAAGTAAACTACCTACCTTCTAACACATGAGAACATCCCAAATCATAAATGCTCACGAAAAACTTTATTGCCAAACGTTGACGTCTTTAGCTGTACATTTCACAATAGATTTCCAACCCATGTCAATTTCATCCACAAAAGGTTTTGTATTGTATCGGACCGCTATGATAACTGCTATCTTTTGGCAAAATACCGAGGTGAGAGATGACCGTCACCTGGAGCTCTATAAACAATATTGGGCAATTGTAACTTAAGTAGGAGGAAACCGGAGACGCCGGATAAGACCTCCGCTGTCAAAGAGTCACCCTCTCTATCTCAAATTGAACTGGGGACCTCGTGGTGACAAGGGCTGACGTTTCAACCGCGCTACTCCGACATCTCATGCCAATAATGTCCCCCCTGACTTTAGCCATTCATGAAGAGGCTGATCATGTGTTTAACGTGTTGAGTTGACAGTGATGGCTCACAGTGGGTTAACACACAAACGAGAGCAGTTGGGAAACACACGGAAAATCACCGGTCTGCATACCGATCACAGCATGCATTTTCTGCCCACCGATTACCGACACACAAAGAAATGAATACGAAAATATCAAATATGAAAATGATAGCAACACGAAATCTTGTTGAATAGTAAATGAAAATATTCTGATATGATCGATTTGTCACTTTGACAATATCCGCAATACTTGGCACAGAATATCTACAAATTTTCCTGGTGTAATCTGATATCTATACGTCCAGATTTGGCTCCCTAACACTTGACTCTAATATACCTTGAGTTTATTGCTGGTCTCCATGTCGTTGGCGGGTGTGGGGGAACCGTCCGTCTTCTGACAGTGCTGGAAGAAGTTGTGGAGATGGGGGTCCTGAAGATGATAAAATGAAAGAAGAATTTGAAGTCATTATTAAGAAATTTTAAGAGTCAAAACAAGGAAATTGAATTTTACCTGTATCATGAGCGATTTTTCATATCAACCTCCATCAAAGTCCAGGTTGTCCCCGAGATTATTCAGTTCATCCAGAATCAATTCGGAATTTTCTTTGATTTTAATCCAAATAACTCGACTCCATTCTTGACCTTTTCCGTGAGGCTGATGAGATGCTCTCAGTGCCATCTTGCGGCAGGCATGAAAATCTCGTCAAACTGCTACGGTCATCAACATACAGCAGCTCTACATTGATACCTTGTTATCGAGGTTGGCTGGATCGAGGTTGGTGAGATTTTCTCACCTGTCGCTCACAGTTAGGAGACTTTAGCGTCAAGAGGCCGGAATATCTGCCCAGCCACACGGAATGGTTCAGTAGCTTTTTTGACGGGACATACCTTGGTGTAGACTGTCGAGATCAACCTCAAATCGCATCTGAAGAGCTGCTTGGCCCCTTCGACCCATCGGATCTCCGGACCGGAGTGCTGAAAGTAGAATATCACAAGATTTAGTCGCTAATCCAATCAAGACAGCATATCTACTCATCAGACAGGATATCTAAGGTACCATTGCACAAGGTGATGCTGAAATATGAGGTAACTTTGTGAACATTCAGCTATAGATGATTCTCATCAGAAAAATCTTTCTAGGGGGTCAAAGTTACCCCATATGCTGGTCCTCCTGATCCAGGGTTCGTCGAAATTTCTTTACATCAGAGAAATGATACCATAAACTTTACCACGGACTGAATACCTCACTCCCCCGTCAAAAGGGGTCAATGTTTTTGTATCTTATAAATCCTCATCTAAAATAACGATTGAATTTGATGCGAAAATTACAAATCGAAGACCAGGGTTTCATAGAAAGCAAAAATATGTTAGAAAAATCTGAAAATCATGCAAAGAAGGTAACAATCATCTACGGATCAGATGTGTTACATAATCAGGACGAAAAGGATTCAAATAAGCTTCGAAACATGCAGACTAAGAGAAAAATTTGAAAGTAAAATTACAGACTGATGACGGGACTTTTGTCAAACGTTTTTCCACAAGCTGGTTTTTGTATCAATTTGATGAGAAAGCGGTCAGTTTTCGGCAACCTTTTTGAGCTGACAAGTGAGTAAAATCGCTACGACATGCAGTTTTAATCGCATGCGATAATAATTGCTGGTCTGCGGTGGTCACTGCTGGTTGCTGCAACTCGCTGATTTGCGAGGTGCTATAGTGTTCATATCGACTCCAGAGGTAATCTTGCTAATGTAAGAGTCGTCTTCTTGCAGAACTCAAATGCACGGATTGCAACGATGGGCAAGCCACTTTACTTCAATTCCAAATCTTTCTTATTGAGAGCGGTACAAAGATTAGCTCGACTCAGTTGGGAACACCGTTTGAGAGAAAGTGACCATGCCATTTCACGGCATGGAAAGTATATTTTTGGGAGGACGATTTTATGACTTCTCATCAAATTGTTGGACAAAGACATGCAGGATATTAGGACATAATGGAAAAGCTGGATGTCTTGACTGAAATTAATCTTCAATAACCAAGATATGATATACTTTACACAGCAAAATCTTTGCAAAAATTTCAGAAAAAAAATATTTCACAATTTTTATTTTGGCCGATTACGAAATTTCTGTTGGCTTTTTTTTCAATCAGTAATTTTCTCAGCAATTTTTTGCTCTTTAAATCAGGGTGAATCGAAAAATCCAGGAAAAAAAAATGCCCTTGATAATTTAAGAGTACTCACTGTTAATATTTCAACAATGAAGTATAAGGCCTCTTAAGTTCTGTTTTATCACATGCTCATTCTGTTAGTAGATGTACTGATAACATAGCGAGTCAAATATTGTCCATGGAGTTGGAAAATTCACCAGTAAGGACTTTTCACCTTATTACATGTAGGCAAAACTCATGTACCACCAAATCGGGATGCAAACAGCTGGTGAAGGTCTTACTCCAGATGCAAACAGCTGGTGAAGGTCTTACTCCAGATGCAAACAGCTGGTGAAGGTCTTACTCCAGATGCAAACAGCTGGTGAAGGTCTTACTCCAGATGCAAACAGCTGGTGAAGGTCTTACTCCAGATCGGGATGTTGAAATTAATGCCTGTTTGTTACAGCTCGGTCATTACATCCAAATCGGGTGGGCATTTAACATCCCGATCTGGGGTAAGATCATCTTCCTTAACTTTTCACAGCCCGACTTGCAAGTACATATGTTTCACCCGATCAGGCAAAAAGTCCTGATTGTTCAAATTGAGGCATTCCAATATTGACACCTGTTTCAGATTTCGTTCTCACATGCAGAATTGGGCTGTCAAACAATCTATTTTTGGTATCCAGGGTATAAAATGCCGTCTTAAGACAGTTTTGGAAACATCCAGGCAAAATATTACTCCCAACTTACTTGACGCACATAAAATGAAGAAGTCTAGAAAAACATCGCAAAAAAATTACGGATAGTTTTAACTAAAACAGCGAAGAAATTTAGCTCAACAAATCACCAGCACCTCAACCAGTTCATGTACCAATACATGTACATGTACTATAATGTTCCCCACCCAACAAAAAATATTTTAAGATACAATGATGTAAAAAGTTTGGAAACAAGATATTATTAAATCAATGTCAAGTCATGAATCTAGAGAAGATATAACTTTATGTGAGAAATGATACAGCACCATTCTGACTCTCTGATGAGCGTGCCCAAGTTTATGGTGAGCCTGTTTCAAAAGTACTAAATTTCAGTTAAATATCACTTCGTCTTTTCAATTCCTACTTTTTTCCAGGACTCCTCATTGCAGAGAAAACAAACATCATCATGGATGTGAATAGATACCTTTTCGATAACAGAATACAACTGGCAGTTTGGTACCAGAAAAATTATGGCCACCTCTAGTAGTGCTGACTGTCACTAGGGGGAGACGCAATATCAATTTTGTGCGAGTCATGACCTCATTTTGATGCATGCAAATGTTGATAAGGCCAAATGTGCAGGTATAGCAAATTTTTAGCTCAAGCATGCGCATTTAGTCATTTGTGACCCGCTCTACCAAAACTAGGCGCTTGTCGCATCTGAACTTGACAGGTTGATACGGACTTGTTGTTCACTTCCCTATTGTAGACCTTTTGTGAAATGTGACCAAATCAGTTTGTAATAGATTTCACAAAAGGTCTACAATAGGGAAATGAACAACAAGTCCGTATCAACCTGTCAAGTTCAGATGCGACAAGCGCCTAGTTTTGGTGGAGCGAGTCACATTTTTTGCATCCGTTCATATGAACACTGCACAAAGTAAATTCATATAGCCTCAATGTAACTCCCAAATATCAAGGATTCCATAACTATTATTTATCTGGCTACGTTAGGATGGCTATTCTTTCAAAACACTACTAAGTTAGTTTTTAAGTACAGTAGAACCTCTCTATTAGGGACACCCTTGGGACTGACAAGTGCTGTCCTTAATAGAGAGGTGTCCATATTAGAGAGGTCAAATTGAATGGAAACCACCAGTTTGGGTCCAAACCTAGTGTTCTTAATTGAGAGGTTGTCCTTAATAGAGAGGTATCCGCTAAGGGAGGTGCCACTGTACTTTGACTACGTGTTGATCCACTTGAAACGTTAGAACAAGCATTTTATAAGGTAAATGGTACAATTATAGCCTCTGTGTGTATCAACGTGTACTGCCGGCTGTTTTCAACAATACAGTGATATAATTGTACCACCTTCCCTTACATACCGAAATTACATGAACACATATCTAAGCCGAAATCAATACATGTCAAAAGCCTACGTGATATGAATTATCGCTATTAAAGGTAGAAGATAGCTTTTTAATCCAAATTAAAAATCCAAACATCTTCATCCTCTGATTCTTTGAACAAACAACATACTTTAAAATAATGACACTTGCGAAGTTCATCGACATTTGAAATACTAATTTCACCGACAATTATTAAGACATCAAAAAAAAATTCCTAGCGATATTTGTGCGAAACGAACTCGACATAGAGGCAAAAATTGCAAAGTGAAAACATTACTCACTGTCCTGTGATGACCCTGTAGTCAAAGTTGCACAAAAAAAATTTACATCAAATGTGCAGGAGCAAAAAAATGAGAGTGATTCCATATCCAGCGATCTTTTACACTTACATGAAGCCGAGTTTACATTGGGGTCATTTTGGCATGTTTCATGATCAACATTTGACGGCATTCCGTCACACAGGACACAAGTTCAATTTCGGGAAAAAGAGTTGTTGGCAAGAGCAGGTGGACAGTTTCGCCATCTCTCAAAGCAACTATCATTTGAAGGGCTTCAAGCAAAAAGGACATAAGTCCGCTATTGATGCATGGTTCTTAAAATAGGTGGCGACTCTGTCTACGTGATCTTCTTGGGCCAGTCGAGAGTACCAAGTGACAGCGGACGAGGCTTGAACCCATGACCTTCAAATTACAAGTCGGATTGTCTTCCGCTACGCCACCACGCTAAATACCAAAACTGGAACACCGTTCATGCGTTGCGTGAATCAGGAGGTGTGATCATGACAAGTGACATGAGACATCGATGTAACTCGGTCAAACATACATAAATAAATCGATAAATACAACTTTCAATTTCAAGCAGGGTTGCATAATCAAAAACGAGATGCTCGTAATGCCCTTTTTGCAGAAATTAAAAAATGCGTGTGCACATTTAATAGCACAGGTTTTGATACAATGCTTCAAAAGCCTCGGACAAAAATGAAAAGTGCAATTTAAAACTTATCTGACAAAGTGCAGGGTCCAAATTGGTTGAGTAAATATTTTTACAAGATGCAGACGTCGTTGTTTATCCATACGTACCCCTTTTCCAAGACCTAGTGGTTCGTAGGCCAGATACCCGGCTGGGAGGATAGTGGCTATAGAGAGGTGTTGTTCTCCAACGTTCACTCTGAAAGTCAAAACCACATTTCATAAAAGGGGGACTATAGGCAGGAGGTAGGTGGTCAAAGAAAAGTTTCCAGGCGACTGACGTGCACAGCTCAAGGACTGGATTGCGATTGACTCAGCCGTCACTATATTCCTTGCACAGGGCACATAAGGTTTCAAGATACTGAGAGACAGAGACCCCTATTGGCAACTTTGTGTAGCTTTATCTGACCTGCCTGGCTTCTGCCTATAGATTTCCTTTCAGACATGTCAGAGGCAAAAATTTAGACCATTCAGTCTGTCACCTCTTCCTGTACAGACCTACAAGGGTCCGTAGCAAGGACTCCCACAGTTTTTTCCACCTATTAAAGTTCCTTCAACAAAATAGTAGCAGGGCGATAGGGCATCAGGGTGACAAGGTCAGAAGGTCATAGGTGCGTCACTCAGACTGGCGATCATACTGTGTTCTCAATGACCTCAGGCGAACACCCAATTGCCTCTCTCCTGAGTAACCAGCTAACACGCTGGCAGATATAACGGCCTCAAAAAACATTCATTGAGCCTAAAACTTCAACCCGACTATAACTCTATGAAACACCAGCATTCTCCTCCCAGTGTGAGCAGGGGCAATAACAATGGTCTCTGTCAATCCTTTCTCTTGTTGGTTGACCTCCGTAAGGTGGGCCAGGTATCACATCAAACATGGTATCCTTACCTTCCCTGTGTGAGCAGGGGGAGCCACGCATACCCCACGACAGTCTCTATATGTTCTTTCCTCTTGTTGGTCGACCCCCTGGACGGCGGCCGCGTATCACAGCTGACATGGTAGAATGTAAACAAAAGGTGGTGCTTATCGTGTAGCTGGACTGGTAGCGCCATCTTCACCTGAAGCATCAATATAGAATTCGTAACGAATGACTGATATTTCATAGTTGCCAGAATACTACAGAGTTTCTTGCGGTATCAGATCCGACCTATGATAACATCACCACTGCCCAAGACTGTTCACCAAGAGCTACATCTACCATGTCCCAAGACCATTTGCCAAGAACCACATCTACCACGGCCACAGACCGTTTGCCAAGAACCACATCTACCACGGCCCAAGACAGCTTGCCAAGAACCACATCTACCACGGCCCAAGCCCGTTTGCCAAGAACCACATCTACCACGGCCCAAGCCAATTTGCCAAGAACCACATCTACCACGGCCCAAGACAGCTTGCCAAGAACCACATCTACCACGGCCCAAGACCGTTTGCCAAGAGCTACATCTACCACGGCCCAAGACTGTTTGCCAAGAGCTACATCTACCACGGCCCAAGACCGTTTGCCAAGAGCTACATCTACCACGGCCCAAGACCGTTTGCCAAGAACCACATCTACCACGGCCCAAGACAGCTTGCCAAGAACCACATCTACCACGGTCCAAGACCGTTTGCCAAGAACCACATCTACCACGGCCCAAGACCGTTTGCCAAGAATCACATCTACCACTGCCCAAGACAGCTTGCCAAGAACCACATCTACCACGGCCCAAGACCGTTTGCCAAGAGCTACATCTACCACGGCCCAAGACTGTTTGCCAAGAGCTACATCTACCACGGCCCAAGACTGTTTGCCAAGAACCACATCTACCACGGCCCAAGACAGTTTGCCAAGAGCTACATCTACCAAGGCCCAAGACAGTTCACCAGGAACTACATCAACCAAGGCCCAAGACTGTTTGCCAAGAGCTACATCTACCAAGGCCCAAGACAGTTTGCAAAGAGCTACATCTACCAAGGCCCAAGACCGTTCACCAAGAACCACATCTACCACGGCCCAGGACCGTTTGCCAAGAGCTACATCTGCCACGGCCCAAGACTGTTTGCCAAGAGCTACATCTACCAAGGCCCAAGACAGTTTGCAAAGAGCTACATCTACCAAGGCCCAAGACCGTTCACCAAGAACCACATCTACCACGGCCCAGGACCGTTTGCCAAGAGCTACATCTGCCACGGCCCAAGACCGTTTGCCAAGAGCTACATCTACCACCGCCCAAGACCGTTTGCCAAGAACCACATCTACCACGGCCCAGGTCCGTTTGCAAGAACCACATCTACCACGGCCCAAGACCGTTCACCAAGAGCTACATCAACCACGGCCCAAGACTGTTTGCCAAGAGCTACATCAACCAAGGCCCAAAACCGTTTGCCAAGAGCTACATCTACTACGGCCCAAGACCGTTTGCCAAGAACCACATCTACCACGGCCAAGGACCGTTTGCCAAGAGCTACATCTACCAAGGCCCAAGACAGTTCACCAGGAACTACATCTACCACGGCCCAAGACCGTTTGCCAAGAGCTACATCTACCACGGCCCAAGACTGTTTGCCAAGAACCACATCTACCACGGCCCGAGACCGTTTGCCAAGAACCACATCTACCACGGCCCAGGACTGTTTGCCAAGAGCTACATCTACCACGGCCCAAGATCGTTTGCCAAGAGCTACATCTATCACGGCCCAAGACCGTTTGCCAAGAACCACATCTACCACGGGCCAAGACCGTTTGCCAAAAACCACACCTACCACAGCCCAAGACAGTTTGCCAAGAGCTACATCTACCACTGCCCAAGACAGTTTGCCAAGAGCTACATCTACCACGGCCCAAGACCGTTCACCAAGAGCTACATGTACCATGGCCCAAGACTGTTTGCCAAGAGCTACATCTACCACGGCCCAAGACCGTTCACCAAGAGCTACATCTACCACGGCCCAAGACCGTTCAGCAAGAGCTACATGTACCATGGCCCAAGACTGTTTGCCAAGAGCTACATCTACCACGGCCCAAGACCGTTCACAAAGAGCTACATCTACCACGGCCCAAGACAGTTTGCCAAGAGCTACATCTACCACGGCCCAAGACCGTTTGCCAAGAGCTACATCTACCATGGCCCAAGACCGTTTGCCAAGAACCACATCTACCACGGCCCAAGACCGTTCAGCAAGAGCTACATGTACCATGGCCCAAGACTGTTTGCCAAGAGCTACATCTACCACGGCCCAAGACCGTTCACAAAGAGCTACATCTACCAAGGCCCAAGACAGTTCACCAGGAACTACATCAACCAAGGCCCAAGACTGTTTGCCAAGAGCTACATCTACCATGGCCCAAGACCGTTTGCCAAGAACCACATCTACCACGGCCCAAGACCGTTTGCCAAGAACCACATCTAACACGGCCCAAGACCGTTCACCAAGAGCTACATCTACCACAGCCCAAGACCGTTTGCCAAGAACCACATCTACCACGGCCCAAGATCGTTTGCCATGAGCTACATCTACCACGGCCCAGGACCGTTTGCCAAAAACCACATCTACCACGGCCCAAGACCGTTTGCCAAGAACCACATCTACCACGACCCAAGATCAGCCACAACTTGTTGATCATGCCTCATTTGAAACCAAAGAATCACTTACCTCCTCATAGAAGTCTGGAGTGTAAAGGTGATGTAATACTGCTGTACTAGCCACAGTGGTGAATACTGAATTGCACGCATGCCCGTATATACACTGAAACAGAGAAAGAGAAGTTATAACGTGTCATTTCTCATGACATTCATGCATCAGTACCGAGTCCAGGCATCAGAATATTTTGTTCCCTTGAATTCGCTCTTACAGGCACTGTGTTTCATTGCTGGCCCTGTGAATTCAGCTTCTTGGAATAACCAGGACTACAAGGTAAACTGATGAAAACAGAAATTTGACATCCCTGGAGATTAAGACTACCGTACCTTCAATGGTACAGTGCCATCTGCGTCCGAGTCCCTGAGCTCGATACAGCACGCAAGATTCCTGGCCTTGGTGAACGTTTTCTGGGAGTCGTACTTCAACTGTTTCGGATAGACGTAGAGACTGTTCCCATATGCGGTGTATGGGAAACTGGTGTGACCCGTTTCTGGGTTGAATTCCTCTACTTCATGCGATGGCGGCTGTTCTGGTGGGTTGGCGAATGGTCGAACAGGGACGAGGGATGGATTCAGTATATCTGGAAAAGATAGTATCAAATGGGACTACTCACCCTGCAAAAATTGACTGTGAAGTAGCATTGATTTGCATCTATTTTACCGGGTGCCTCATTTTGTGGCAGTGGACAAAGTTTTTTCAATCGAGATACAGATCAAGCATGTTGTGATGGATTCGATGGAAGCACTGTCACAGAGAGGACACCACTGTATTAAGGACAACATTCGTCAGTCCCAAGGGTGTCCTTGATGGAGAGACCGTATTAAAAATGATAAAATTGTCCAGCTTACTGCTTAGCGGTGTCTTCCCCTCCTCAAATGGTTCTATCTTGACTTTGAAAGTGGCCGGGATCACTTGCCATTTTGCTTGCTTCTCCGGCCTACAATGACGAACAAAAAGACATGAATTGAAGGTGAACGGGTGTTCTCAATCAGCAAGAAGAATATAAAGGCCTGGGCCTAGTTGTCAAAAGCACGAAATTCACGTTTTCCCTAATGGTAATAGAGCAACGTGCATCAGTCCCATCGTGATTCATGCTCCTCAATCGTTGCAGATAAAAGGAACCCCAGTTTTAAATCTCATTCGAAGGACTATGAAGAGCCGGGAATTTTAGTTCCTTGAAAGCTACGCCAGTTTATCCAGAAATACAATCTGAAGTTCTCCACAGTTTCAAACCATCTCAGCGCAGAGTACCAAACAGTTTCCAGGTGGAAACTTTGTACAGCGCCAATTCTCATGGTGAGCAACCTACCGCCTAATGTCCTGTAAATGTCTGATTAACTCCTCTTCCGACACTCGGGAACTCTCCTGCTTATAAATCACAAAATCGGTCGACGTATCCAACTCAGTGCTGAACGGTCTAAAAACCGGTCGTGCCGCCCAACCGAACGGCATCCTATAATGTCCTATCCGGCTACAAACCAATCTCATCTGCCGATGAATCTTAGTTCCTACTTTTAAGTCTGTGTTTTTTATGTATGGGTCTGTTGCTGCCGATATGCCACTTTGCAGAATTTTCTCGATCTTGCACACCAAGTAGATGTCTGCGTGTGACTTTATCACAGAAAATACGCACTGGAAGGAAGAAAAGATAATGAACCATAGTGCCAATCAAATCAAGACTGGACTCTCTTTGAGGCCCAGCGGAGAACCACCAGGACTGTGGGGACTGGAGGAACTGTGGGGACTGGAGGAACTGTGGGGACTGGAGGAACTGTGGGGACTGGAGGAACTGTGGGGGCTGGAGGAACTGTGGGGACTGGAGGAACTGTGGGGACCGGAGGAACTGTGGGGACTGGAGGAAGACCTGAAGGCTACATCTCGTTTCGAAAACATCGACCGACCTACAAATTTGATGCTGCGTCAAAACGTTAAGAAGAAAGACTTGTTGTGTTGTGTTCCTGCAGTGTCTTTGAACACATTCACCTCAATTACCTAAAAGCACGCATCTTTAGAGCTTGCCATCTTCAGAGAACGACCTATTTGTCGTTCAGCTCTCCACTCTATTCTTTTACTTACTTTTTTACAACCTAATAACCAGCTCTCCTCCAGCCGGTGTAACTCGGGCTCTGACGTGTTACCATTGACGGTATTGAGCTTGTCGTTGGCCTGTAACATCTCCCGCGGAATCATCTTACGGACAGCCGGTGAGTTGGGGTCGTAGTGAAAGTCCTCGGAGATTTTCTTCCCCTCCTTTGCGTCATATAGGCTGAGGGAGATGAAAAATGGCTCGGGCTGGAAGGGAGGAATTTTAAAATCAGTCTCTGTTTCAATAGAAGGAGAAAGGACGGTACTGACTTAAGTTTTGTTGACAATGCCATCCACTTTGCTTAATTTACTCCATTAACTGTTCATTTCAATGATTTCTTATTGAACTTTCAATATTTCGGATGCATAAAGATAGCACTACCCCCTTGCAGCTTCCGCGGATGTGCCATTGAAAGTGACATTATTTTAGGGTCACTCATTTTAAACACCTCAACTCCAATCCTCATATCATTTCCTCAGGAGAGACGAGACCATTTCCTTACATTATCCAGTACTTCGTGTTCATTATCGTCTGCTATATTCGCTTGTAGTTTGGTTCTAAATTCCTCGCACGACACGACGAAACGTTTACCAAATTGTTCCCTGAATACGTCAACATCACAATCGTCTAAGTCACCCATTAGGATGGGCCGCTGGAAATAAAACATGGTCAAATTACTTCACAATTTCATCACTCTCACTAAAGTTTTCATTTGATCAATATTGTCACTATGGTTTGGGACCAATTAGGTTTATTTGCCAAGAGACACCTGTTTCAATAATTGGTATCAAAACATCACATAACTGAATCAGATGACGTGCACAACTTCACTTTAGAACAGCAAAAATATTCACTTACAGGTAAATCTGGATATATTCGAAAGACTTTTTGTCTATTTTCTTGTCGTAGATTAGCCAGGTAGGAATCGGTTTCTCGTGCATACTTGGCCAGCTCCGGATGCGTCCCGTAGTCTAGGTCTTGACTCGTTCTGTCTGCGGGCGCTGAATCGCCAAAACATAGAGGATTACAAAATATGGTCATGACAATTGATACTTGATCAATAATTTTCATCACAGGGGCCACCTTCCCCCCACTTTGCAGGGCCTAGCTTCCCCCACTTTTACCTTACAGGCACTAGATCTAGAATTGTCATCACAGGGGCCACCTTCCCCCACTTGGCAGGGGCTAGCTTCCCCCACTTTTACCTTACAGGCACTAGATCTAGAATTGTCATCACAGGGGCTAGCTTCCCCCACTTTTACCTTACAGACACTAGACCTATAATTGTCATCACAGGGGCCACCTTCCCCCACTTGGCAGGGGCTAGCTTCCCCACTTTTACCTTACAGGCACTAGATCTAGAATTGTCATCACAGGGGCTAGCTTCCCCCACTTTTACCTTACAGACACTAGACCTATAATTGTCATCACAGGGGCCACCTTCCCCCACTTGGCAGGGGCTAGCTTCCCCACTTTTACCTTACAGGCACTAGATCTAGAATTGTCATCACAGGGGCTAGCTTCACCCACTTTTACCTTACATACACTAGACCTATAATTGTAATCACAGGGGCCACCTTCCCCCACTTGGCAGGGGCTAGCTTCCCCACTTTTACCTTACAGGCACTAGATCTAGAATTGTCATCACAGGGGCTACCTTCCCCCACATTTACCTTACAGGTACTTTTCATCACAGGGGCTACCTTCCCCCACATTAAACTTACAGGTGCTTTTCATCACAGGGGCTCTCTTACCCCACTTGGCAGGGGCTACCTTCCCCCACCTTTACCTCACAGGTACTTGATCTATAATTCTCATCACGGGGGAAAAACTGCACATCAAAACTTGATACTGGAATACTTGACAACACTATCTTTACACAAGGCTTTGAGATCGCAACATCCACTGCCCATTCACTCTAAGAAGTCCTCCCGAAGGTGGGGATTTTGGACTTGTTGGGGTAAGATGACCGACATCCAAAACTTACTCTTCATCTTATCTGACGATTCGACGTTATTGTTCTCATTCGATTGGACGACTTTCTTCAGCGTGCGGATCCAATCGTCTATCTCCCCCTCACTGTCGGCACCAAGCAGGTAGAACGACTTATCCTGCATATTGATCTCGAGCGTGTTACGACCACGTTTAGAACTCTGGAAGCGAAAAAGAAAAGTAAGGAAATTCTTTAAAAGGCAAAATATTCCTGCTCAATCTTTCCTAATTGTAATATTTCATAGTCACCCATCCACCAGTTAACTGTTCTCAACAATGCTTAACTTCGTTGACAGGGCCGAGCATGTTGACCAAAACTCCACCAAGGAAATTCCTCAACAGAACAGATGGTTGGACGCTGCTTATTATTATTATTATTATTTTTATTAAAAACATTTTTATAGCACTTAACGTTGTTAAAACTTCTAAGCGCTTTACAATTTATAATAAAACAATTAAACATTAATACATGATAGAATAAAAGTCATTACTAAAGAAAACGTGAGATTAAAAATATGACTTTTTAGTGCAGTTTTAAAACGACCCAGGGTACTCTGGCCACGAACACTATTTGGCAGCTCATTCCATAGCTTTGGTCCCGCCACTGCGAATGCAGAGGAGCCTATCACCCTTGCCTCATGCTTGTACCTGGGAATATGATACAGGACTTACTCACAAGTACCCTTCAAATCATATTATCCATCTCCGCAGAGGATATCTGCAGTTGTAAAGCACAACATGACCTCATGAGAAGGACTGAGTGACCCCATGTTAACTGTGCCATGCATTGTCAACATGAAGAATTTTTTTCCTGCATAGTTTGAAAATCGGGCTAACCACAACAAACTTATGCAATTTCTGATACATAACATAACATTTTTCTCAAAAATGGACAGCAATTCAACACATTATTTGAAACACAAATTCTTTTAAGCTTGACCTAAATTCTAAATTTACATCTCTACCTCTGCAAATAGCATGCTGCATAGACACTCAAAATTTGTTCGAGGTAATTTTCCAAGTTTGAATAAAAGCAGTGGGCAGCATGCAGAGCAGAGTTATGAAAATAGGATTTACCGGGGGATAGATTACCTTGACTACAGAGGTTGCAGAATCTAAGTATATCGTTCCTTTCGACTCTAACTTTTTATCATCTTTGTGAAATTCGAGCACGTACGTTGTGTCTGCTTGCTGCTTCAGATAGAAATACCGCCGTTTGAACGACTGAAAACGAAAAAGACGGATTTGCATTAGGGAAAAACTGTACAGTAACAGCTCTCTATTAATCACACCCTCAGGACTGCAAAATGCTGTCCTTGACAGACAGGTGTCCTGATTAGAGAGGTCAAACTGTGCTAAAAAAGTTTCTGAAATTTCTAGTGCACCAGTATCTAAATATCAACTTTCAGCAGTTGACTTTAGGTTTTCAGTATCTGCTGCCAAACTCTGGAATCTTCTGCTGCCAACTCTGGAATCCTCTGCTGCCAAACTCTGGAATCTTCTGCTGCCAAACTCTGGAATCTTCTGCTGCCCAACTCTGGAATCCTCTGCTGCCAAACTCTGGAATCTTCTGCTGCCAAACTCTGGAATCTTCTGCTGTCAAACTCTGGAATCTTCTGCTGCAAAACTCTGGAATCTTCTGCTGCCAAACTCTGGAATCTTCTGCTGCAAAACTCTGGAATCTTCGGCTGCCAAACTCTGGAATCTTCTGCTGCCAAACTCTGGAATCTTCTGCTGCCAAACTCTGGAATCTTCTCCCCCAGGAACTTGCCAGCACTACCGGCTATCCACCATTCAGAACAGCACTAAATCATCTCTAATCAAGAAACATTGCAGAAGACAGTGTTTTCACAGTTTGATTATCAACAAGGGCTTTAAATTCACAGCTATTTTTATCATTTGTGACCCACCACAGCAAAATGGGTCGCATGTCGCACAGAAGATGAGCCTAAAATGACACCAGGACATAATAGAAGAAATTGATACATTCAGATTTCACAAAAGGCAGACAATAGTGAAATTAACAACCAGTCCGTCTCAACCTGTCAAGCTCGAAGCGACATGCGACTCATTTTGCCATGGTGGGTCACATTTTTTATTCAAAAACTCACCCTGGTAAAACTGATAATGCCAGTGTCATGCCGGCTATCTGGGCCTTTGTATAACCAGCCCTGTTTCGTGATGGACTGAGTTTTATTTGACGGAGTGTCCTGCAAAAAAACAAAACACAGATGAGGAAAAGAACATGCTTGTTATCAAAACGTTTGAAAACAAAATCAGGTCATTGCAATAGACAGTCTCATCCAAGTGACCACAGAACTATATTGAACTACAATCCATACAAGCTCCCAGTGTTAGATGCTCTCAACTGCAAAGATGAGCCTCATAGCTGAGTGGCTAACACTGCTGGCTAACTGCAAAGATGAGCCTCATAGCTGAGTGGCTAACACTGCTGGCTAACTGCAGAGATGAGCCTCATAGCTGAGTGACTAACACTGCTGGCTCACTGCAAAGATGAGCCTCATAGCTGAGTGACTAACACTGCTGGCTAACTGCAAAGATGAGCCTCATAGCCGAGTGGCTAACACTGCTGGCTACCACGCAATAGGGCCGGGGTTCGATCCGGGGGGAGAATCCAGGGTCGTATCTTAGATGAACCAGCATAGCTTTCAAGGCTTAATTCCTGGCTCTTCACATGGTGGTTTATTACAGTAAACATAGACATACCACTGCTTCATCCTTCTCATCAAACTCAGCATCCACTTCATATGTCTGTTCTGGTAGTGCCTCCCTTTCATGAGTTCGTCTGAAAAATCATAGCACGATTTCCTTCATTCTGGTCAACCAACAAGCATGATTGGTTTTGAAATACCCCACAAAACAAAGAATATGATAAATGGATTCTTCTCATTGGGTGTATAGCTGGTACGCTTGTAAAGTGCTGATGGTACCGTGTCCTATGACTGACATTATTTGGGGGTACACCATACACTTGGAGGTGTCCGAGTGATATGGAAATATGTTCAATGGACTATTCTCTCGTGGTGTATAGCCTGGTATGCTCATACACAATGCTGATGGTACCATGTGTCCTATAACTGACATTATTTTGGGGTAATTTGAATATTTGAAGGTGTCTGAGTGGTATTATGATATGATCGATGGACTCATCTCTCATGGTGTATAGCCTGGTATGCTCATACACAATGCTGAATGTACCATATTTCCTATAACTGACATTATTTTGGGGTAATTTGTATATTTGGAGGTGTCTGAGTGGTATTATAATACGATCGATGGACTCATCTCTTGTGGTGTATAGCCTGGTATGCTCGTACACAATGCTGATGGTACCATGTGTCCTATAACTGACATTATTTTGGGGGTAATTTGAATATTTGAAGGTGTCTGAGTGGTATTATAATATGATCGATGGACTCATCTCTCATGGTGTATAGCCTGGTATGCTCGTACACAATGCTGATGGTACCATGTGTCCTATAACTGATATTATTTTGGGGTAATTTGTATATTTGGAGGTGTCCGAGTGGTATGGAAATAATGTTCAATGGACTTTTCTCTCTTGGTGTATAGCCCAGTATGCTTGTACACAGTGCTGATGGTTACATTTGCCTCACGACTGAACTCATTTGGGGGAAAACCATACACTTTCAGAATTCTCAAAATCCCATCTATGGCCTTACCTTGGTAACTGTTGATAGGTCCCCGAGTAAGCGTTGTATTTATGATGTACTAGGTTCCAATCGTTCATGTAAGATTTGATGCATTCTTTGACGAACAGACTCGATGCTTCCTTCGTTGCCGAGTCAGGTACCGAACACCGTACGGTACGGAATCTTCGCGGTAGGACTGATGCCTGAAAGGAGATAAACGATGATGATAATGATATGATAACAGAATGAGAGCGACTTTATCCTCCCCTGCATTCACTCTTGGCTATGTGCTACTATGGTTGGGCAACAATTAAGACTTTTCAAATAATATTGATACAAGTGCACATGAGCTCTTATCTGGCTCATTCTTGGTTCTTTAGACAATATTTGGACAGTTTGTATTGTAGGAGGAAACCTACGCTATTGAAGAGAATGGCCCTCTATACATGTACAAGGTACATATTCCAGAAAGGACAAGAAATCGAACCCAGGATCTCAGTGATGACATGCACTGATGTTTTCCATGGACCCATGCGCCATTCCAAACACTCATTGACTGAGGTCAATCATCAAGTTACCCAGTATTCTGTCAACACAAGATATTTCAATATGGAAAATGAATCCCACTGTCACTCCAATGTTCAAAAGATGTGGCTATGAAGTGTAAAGGCTACTCCAACCAAGGTCAGAAGTAACGTGTCGGAGTGATTTTTGTTACAGTCCAAATCACAATTGACATCCCAGAAATCGCGTCATTGATGTACTACACAGTGTGTAGGTCACCCATAATTTCCGCCTAACAGAGAGATAAGACCGTCATTTGCGCGGAACTCAAGTGTGTCCCATGCATACGTTGTACGTCACTGCACGAAGCAGGACAGCTGTCAATTGTGATATGGACTGTACATGTGATCATGATCGCAGATTGCAGCAACAAAAATCACTTGTTTGCGGTTTGCTTTACAAAAACGCATCGGAAGAAGCAAGCGGTGTACATAGTCTGAGCAGACGGTGCTTTTTGAATTGTGAATGTGCCACAACATAACTGTTTCACTTGTGACTGATATATAATGTGAGGTCACGATTTCAAAGTCAAATCCTAGGTCCTATCAGCTGAGCTCCATCTTTGTAAAGTTCAAAGATTGCAAGCTCTTTCCATTTGAAGTGTGCACGTTACTCAAAAATGCATTACAAAGTGCCCTCTTTATGCAATGCCCATTCGAAATTGCTTTTGAGGCCTGAATTCACCGCAAACACAATGCTTGGACTACATCAACCTTTAACATCACAAAAATGTCCAACTAACCACAGCAGAGCACGCGAATTACAAAAATGGATACAGATTTTCACTACAACAAAATGCTTTGCATAGAAAACCAAATCTAATGACAAAACGGCATTCGTCACATTTCTTTCTTCAAAATATGAACCAGTAAACTGTATAAATTCCAATCCAACCAATACCACCAGTTATACATGCTCCCTATTGAAAACCTCAAAATGTTCACAAACGTTTTACAGTGAAACCTCTATTAAGGCAACCTCTCTATTAAGGACACTTGTTTTGGTCCCAAATTGGTTGTTTCCATTCAACGTGACCTCTCTATTAAGGACAGCACTTGTCAGTCCCAAGGGTGTCCTTAATAGAGAGGTGCTACGGTAATTTCTGAGATTATGCGAAAAATCCCATTTAGCGAAAATAAAATTGAAATAATGAAGAAATTTTGTCGTCTACCAAAATAAAGGTCGTGAAAATTATAATTTTTTTCAAAAATTTTAAAAAGTGAATCGCAAGAAATAAAAAGTGTGAAAATTTGGCAGTTTACAGTAAACAACTCTAACTTTATCTGACTTGCAACAAATTCACATTTTCACGTGCAAAAATGAAAATCTAATACTGAGGGATGAATAAATGGTGAAAATCATGAAATTAAAAAATGTCCGCAAGCTTCGCCCGTGTTCCAAATTTTATTGCGGTGTCCAATGTGATGACGACAAACAAGACAGTATCATACTTACAGCGACATCTATACCTTCACCCTTTCATCAAAGATAAACAAAACTTGTAACTTAAAGGGAACTGGAACCGCCGAGCCATTTATTCAACTTTTCGACTTTCACCGCCCGAGAAAGTCAAACTTCCAACTTCCTATTCGAGTTCAGATTTGTAGCTCCGCCCCCAGTGCCCGAGCATGCACAGTTCAATTTGTTATTATTGAGAATCATGTGAGAATCACGTGAGTCATGCGATCTTTCATTTATGAGTTGCGTAGTAAATTCCATAGTCGTGACGTCACTCAATGATTGACAGCTAGGCGCCATGTTTCATTCATGCCTCGTTCTGATCACCCGATACGCGGGAAATGAAAACGAGGTCACACGAACTGGCTTGGCGGTTTCAGTTCCCTTTAATGAAGAATTAAGGTTTGTGGGGAGTGTGGACTGTGTCTCCAACCCAAAAAGGTTGTTGGCCCAGTGCTGTTCCTGCTGACCACTTTTTAAGAAAATTCTTCAAATTGAAATAATATCTGTTGAATTTGTCTATCTTCTTCTGAAACCAGGAGTTTTTTGTTTCAAACAAAAACTAAAACCTAACTTAGCCTAAAAGTATAAACTCTGAAATAAGATATCTAAGGCAAACTTACAGAGACGTCATCCTGCGGAAATAAGAGCATTTCTCGTTGTGGATCATTGTATAACGTTTGTTTCTTCTTGACGATGACCGTCTCGTAATCTAACGGCTCGACCAGTTTGGCCTTGGACTGAAAATACACGAAAAGAAAATGATCAGAGTCAAAATGACAACAAGTATTATCATATCTCACGATATATCTCATTGTGAGGTGATTGGATGTAGTGAAGTGGCATGCAGCGACTGCAGGTGTAGGGGGCAACCTTGGAGAAGCTATTGCAGACTGGATACAATGGCGTAACACGGTATGTCCTGGACATGAGGTTACCCACTGTTCACGCTCTTTATTCTTGAAATATGCGAAAAATTCTGAAAAAATAAAATTTTCAAAAATTTACTTGGGCGGATTTGGATTTTTTTCACAATTCATATGTATTTCTGTCAACCATGTCAACATGGTAAATAAAGGTTTATTAAAAAAATCCGCAAAAATAACACAAAAGTTTGGTGGTACCAGACCAGATATAAACTGTGTCATCAAGCAGTGATTTGCACAATTGCCTGCATAATATGATGAAGACAAAAGAACAGTTGAGGATGATTATTTCTACAAAAACTTCATAGACTTAAAAGTACCAGCAAACTGGGTAAACACAAACCTTGGGCTTTTCCCATTACATCAACAATTTCAACATAACATCCAATAATAGCCATTTAGTGGACCAATCATTCTGCAAGTGGGGTCGCATGACCCGAGCCCACCATTACCAGACACTCAACTCATCATATTGCCAAGCATTCCCACACAGTGAGTGCTTGGCATACATCAGCAATGACTAAATAACCCTTTAGTTTATTTGCCGTTTTGGCGTGCAGTCTGTTGTGTTTATGTATAACAAAGACCTCCATCACTTGCAGCAGGGTACAATATCTTTAATAGTATTCTTACACTCTACAGTCAAGCTTCTCTAAGAGAGTACAGTGGAACCTCCCTTTGCGGACACCTCCCTAATAAGGACACCCTCTTTATAAAGTACACTAGTTTTAGTCCCTAATTGGTTGTTTGCATTCAGTTTGACCTCTCTAATCAGAACACTTCTTAACTCTCTGATCAGGACACTTCTTGACCTCTCTAATCAGGACACTTGTTGACCTCTCTAATCAGGACACTTCTCCAGCGAAAGGTGGCAGATTAGAAAGAGTGACGTCACCAAAACGTGACATGACGCAGAATGTGACGTCACCAACATGATATCTCATCTACTGTTGTGATGATGTCGGACGTACAATCACAAGCGTGCTTATCAACTGATTCCACATTCAGACTTCATCAACTACTTTTAGCAATTGAAAACCTTCATTCACATCACACTGAAAACAAACAAATATCTGAAAATCTACTTTTCAAAAGCCAACTCTTACATGAACACGTTTCTTCTCTACCTCTTCTTGCGCCTGGCGTTGTTCCCGTTTCTTTCTCTGAATCATCATGGGCGACGCCCGATGTACGATGCGCGGCGACCCCTGGTTTATGTGCTTGTCTAACTCGTGAATCGACATGAGCTGCCCGCCGTCGGGCACCTCCAGGTATGTCTTACTCCGCCTGGTGGGCATGGTCCTGGACATCATTTTGACGTTTTTAGACTCTGAACAATCCGAGATAGAAACAGGCTATTCCTTTCTGATCAATTAAACAACGTATCTGAGTAGTCATTTGATCCCAGTTGCATGTCCCTTCTGATATTTCTGTGAGTGATTTACTTGCGTTTACTCAATCACCTAAATCGATAATACAAATCAAACAGACTGTTGAAACCTTAAGATACATTTCATGATGTGATATTGTCCAGACTTGTTTTATAGTGGAAACCGAAAGCCTAACATCTTCGAAGAGCAAAGTGAGAAAGCTGAGGTTGCAGTATACCAAATACCTCTTGGGTTCAGACCAATTTAACAACCCACATCGGCAAGAAATCCCTTAGACAGATGCCAACATCATTACAAATTGTAGCCAAGGGCTTGCTAATATAGTTTCCTGACAGGCATGGGATGGGAAAAGAATGCTAGAGAAGTTGTAGCACTACAACCAAAGGGCCTATACCTGAAGAACTGAACTTTGTTGAATGTACTTTTCTGGGCAGCCCATTGCTTAGGCTGTCAAGCAATGAGTTATGGCTACAAGTTTCAGTCAGGTTTAACTATCAGTCATAGCTACAGAAGAATCATTCATGTAGTCTGGTAGGCCTTATTGGCAAGATTGGTCATTTTGTGTCCAAGCTGAAATGGCACAGTGATTCTGCAGTAAGCATAAAATGCAGTCCAGAAACTACCCAGCTAATCCAAGAGACGAATTGAAATGATCCCTGGCATGGACTCTAATCCCCCTTCTAGAACACACAAGCAACATACAATGAATCCTGAAGCTGAGATCAGAGGCATAGCTCAGATCGGGAATCCAATGGTCCGAAACGAAACAATCCTTAGATCGGATGGAGTTGAAGAATGAAAATGCAAGGTCAGTCTGATGGTTGGGAACATGTTCAGTGTGCTTCCAAGCCTCAAGAATTCCAGAACAAGCTGAAGAATGCACCTCAACTCATGACCACCTGGACATCGAAATGAATTCCTCTGGTCGGCAATGAAAGCTTTGGTTAGTTCAAGTCCCAACCTCACCAAAGATATCCGCAACGCAACTGAGAAGATTAAACTAGGCAAAGTACAAAACAAGAGTTCCTTGGTTCTTATATCCTTGAAGTTGCATCCAAAATACTCCGCTTAGCTTTGGTAGATGGGTCAACATCTGTTCTTCAGGGATCAACAGGTGGGTTTGATAGGAGATCGGCAACAGTGGTGGTCAGAATCCACCAGCCATAGTTGCCGCAATAGAGCAATAGAAAGATCAAGAAACCATGATTCTGAAGTTCACCTTGACTGAAAATCCTTTATGACGCTCTGTATCTTGGCATCTTTCTGGCAAACTTGAGAAGATTGTACCAACTCAAATTTGCCTGAATCACACGTGTTATACAGACGAGAATGCCTGAATGCACCGACAGTTCTTCCAACTTACGTTAAAACGAATGAAACATAAGTTTGCCACAATACCTGCTAACAGAGCTTAGCAAAGTGCAGACTCTGGTAATCAAAACTGAGTAACTTTGTTAGGAGCCATTAGGTACTAATGATACAGGTCTGCTGAACCAAACAGACCTCATGACCGTTTCTGCCAATGTGTTGAGAAAGGATCAGTGCTAGAAGGGAACAGGATGGTCCAATGTATCTGGAATCGTTTCGGATTTCGGACAAGGAAGGCCACATCCTAATGATGGGGACACGGAGGGCCCAGAGCACACACATTTTCATGAAGGTTCGAGAGGTTCTTTCTGGATAATATGACCATTAATTTTGCTAAAATGAAAATGACATGCAATTACAACTCCACAAAACCTGCTTCTTCCAAATGATATAAGCCAGGACATTTGCACTGATTTTTAAAGACAAAATGTATTGCTGAATGATTCAACTGATGAGTATGTCTGGGAGTCATCCTGAGTTGGCCACTTCTGTGACCCACTTTCATGGATTGTTTAATCAAAATAGTGATCATTTTTGATTCCAGTGATTACAATATGTACAAACATACACATTCATTGCTTTATCACTGACGTGCAGCAAAAATATTGCCAACCAATTTGAAATATTGCAATTTGGAAGATGAGTAATGTCATTCTGCATTCCATTGAAGATACATGTAGGCTCTGCAGCAGGCTAAGGAAAACTCACCATAACCTAGGTATATTGTTTGGAAACTCTGACAGCATTTCCATTCGGTGTGACATTACGTCCACTCTGCAGCTGGGGGCAAAATTTGCAAACTGGCTCAAGAAATTGAATGCCACATGGTCAGAATCTGGAATCTGAAGAGAAGACTCTACCAATTGTCGTATCTTATCAAATGCAATGCACAGCTGCCATAATGTTGAAACAATTGGAATGCATACAATGTAACTACCAATTGCTACAGTAGCCTTTCTGGAACTAGAAAGCCACCCAAGTAGCAGTGAGCGTTGATGATATTTTCCCCAGCGTGGAAGCTAGAGACAATTTAGAGCAGACGCAAAAACTCCAGAGAGCGGCAACAAGCAAACAGACCACGGTACCAGATTTTGCAGAGGCCTTGGATACTTCTGATGATCAAGATGTCTATAAACAGAGTTGGTGTTTCCACAAATGGAAGCCGGGAAAAGTTTGAAGCAGACACTAAGACTGAGAGAGCAGCAACAAGCAAACAGACCACCAGTACCAGATTTTGCAGAGGCCTTGGATACTTCTGAAGATCAAGATGCCTAGGGACAGAGTTGGTGTTTCCACAAATGGAAGCCGGCAAAAGTTTGAAGCAGACGCTAAGACTGAGAGAGCAGCAACAAGCAAACAGACCACTGGTACCAGATTTTGCAGAGGCCTTGGATACTTCTGAAGATCAAGATGTCTATAAACAGAGTTGGTGTTTCCACAAATGGAAGCCGGCAAAAGTTTGAAGAAGACACTAGAAAGATGGAGAGAGCAGCAACAAGCAAACTGACTACTAGTACCTGATTTTGCAGATGGGTATGGCTATTGAATTTGCTAATGGGTGAGCAGTGGTAATTTCCAGAAGCGCTAAGATACTAATCTGAATGCATCTCAACATGCAAATTCCCACACGTCCAATGAATGTCATAATGAAGAACGATAAAATTCTGAAGAAATGATGAATGGATGTTTGATGGGGGATGACATCCGAGATCTATAGGGAGATGTCGAGGCAGTCTGATTCATGGTGAATCCAGCATGGATAAGAAATCTATGGTGAGGGTCATTACGGTACACAACACAGAGAAGCAAGTTGATACAACTCACAACAAGCAGATTCTTCCAAGAGCCCAACAGACTGAAGAAATGGAACCTACACTTGAACAGCTGCCACGAAACTCAAAATCAGTAAGGCAACCATCTTGAACCATCCTGGCCACCTCCAAAGGACAATCATTCCATTTGAATTTTAATGAACTCCTCACATTCGATGATCAAACAAATCCGCCTAAGATTTCCTAGTAGGCCTAGTCAAGCGGAATTCCCAACCTTTCAAAGAAAACCAGTATGCAACAATGAGAGTCAACGAAAGTGTTACACACTCCCAGATGAGTAAGAAAATCTCCCACAAACATGAAACTGGTCTGGACGCTTTGGCTGCAGCATGGACATGAACAAATTCACGTTGTCTCCTCTGAGAATGATTTTAAGTTACCATACACAAGAACAACTTCTACTTGCCACACGAACTGAAGAATGGGACCCAACCGTTGCCAACCCACTCAACACCCGCCTAAGATCCTAAATCAGTATGCGCCACCAAGCTGGACTTATTGAATCAACTACAAATGGGATCATGTCTAGACGCTGAATCAGGACTGAACGAAGTTGACAGAATGCAGATGAGGCGGTGTATGGAAGCCAAAATTTGTTGATTTCGTTGGCAAATTCGATAGCGTACGATCAGTTCTACTTCTAAAGTGACGAATGCATCAAAAACAAAACCACTCAGATCAAGTGGCGATTCGAAAGATTGGTTTCTGAACAGGTCAGAGGTGAAATAGAATTTGGTCCTCCTTGATACGGTTGGGAAATTGCCCAGGGTGACTTTTGATTGTCAAATGGTAGTGCAAAAAAATCAGAGAAAGACCTCAGACCAAACTATAAAGCTATGCGATTAACGCCTTTACCAGCAGTACTCAGTAGAAGTCAAAGGGAAAGGCTACATTATTGATGGAATTTACCATCAAAATCAAAATATAAGATATCCAGGAACACGCAATTTCAGCAAGGTCAACACACTTCTCCTTGAATTAGAAGTAGCATCCTCAAGAATATTTGCAAGCAGCAAGATCCCATCATTGAATGATATGATTGCTTGGGCTATCCTTATCCAAACTAGAGCAAACTTCCACGCATCCAATCCAACTGCCATTCAAGGACTGATTGCAACATGCTTCATTTGAAGCTTGAATGTGTGCGGACGCATATACTCCAATCATCACCAGTAAAACAGCAACATTATCCAATTTATTCCACATTTGCATCAAACAGACCTCTTACGACAGCTATTCCACTAAATGAACATCCAGTCAGAAGGTCCTCACTGACATTATCAAAGCTTTTGACCTGCACACAACACCATCCAAAATTCTATACCATATCTGGTTATCCCAGTAGAATTCTATACCTAATGCTAACAGAACATCAACATATCCAGTACCCTGACATTACCTAGGCCTACCTATTCCTCGTACAAACTTGGCCCGAGTACAAATTAGGATAGACTGCACCTGTTGATCACAACAGTTGTAGTGCCTCATGAAATTCAAATCAGTCCAATTAGCATTCAACTATGAGTATAAACATGGTTCGACTCCAACGTGACTTTTTCCTTCGTGTTTACATCAGGAATCAAAAGCCAGGCCTTCTTGGTACGGGGAGGCTGGGGGGACAACACTTTTGACCTCTTATCATCTCAAAATTGGACAAAATCTGCATGAAAAACGTTCTTTCCTCGGGGACGAACTTTCCAGGGACGAATTATCCTCGGGGATGAATTATCCTCGGGGACAAATTTTCCGGGGACGAATTATCCTTGGGGATGAATTATCCTCGGGGACGAATTTTCCGGGGACGAATTATCCTTAGGGATGAATTATCTGGGGACGAATTTGCGGGGTCGAGTTTTCCGGGGACGAGTTTTCCGGGGACGAATTATCCGGGGACGAATTTTCCTGTAACCGGCCTGCATACCCTTCTAGCTATGTCCCTGAAAGCTGCAGACAATTTGGCAAACATGTTCTGGATTCTTTCTTTAGGTGACTGCTGCATGTATGGCTATGGTCGAAGCTTTGGGCTGAAGTTATTAACAGCCCTTGCAGCGTGAAAGATTCACTTTCTCGCATGCAAAAATGGCACCTTCTGATCCTACCATATTTCAAAGGATCAAAATACAGTTTCGTGACTATTTACATAAAAACTACACAGATTTCATGTTTACCGACGAGCAATTAAAATCACAGAGCTCTACCAGTGATTATAATCGTTGCGATGGGCGACAAAAGGATCACTTGTGTGCAACCTCAATGACCACAGCAAATGAGCGATTATCTACACATGCGATTTAAATCGCAGGTTGTTGCAATTCAAATCACTTGTCTACGAGGCGTTTACACAAGTTGCACGATAAGCAATGTATTGTAAGAAAGATGAAATTTTCAAGAATAACACTTTGAAACGAGAATTGAAAAACACTTAGAATATTGAAACACTAACACTTACAAAAGCGATATTCAATTCCAATCTTACTACCCAAGACAGGTAATACATGAAAATAAAAATCCTTTAAAAAATTATTCAAGAAAAATATTACCCAAAAATTGGTATTCGCATTATGACACTTAAAAAAAGTTTGAGGAAAATTCCTCAATTATTTAAGTATGTAAAAAGATAAATATACCTGATTGAAAAAATCTACCACAGGATAGGTAAAACCAATTTTTCTGAAAAATATATGAAAAATTTTGCCTGAAAAATTTGTTGCCTATTTCATATGTTCATGGACACACAACACACTGTAACATGGACTGCTGAAGGATTCAAAAACCACATTTTGCTTCAGAGTTGCCAAGGGGCGCTGCATAATTGGGCGTTGAATGGAAGGGAGGACAACCTGCACGTGGCACTGCTTCATTTCGTGTGGGATTTTGTATTCCAGAGAGTGGCGGGGAGAATGGAGTCTGGGTATGGGCCCGGAATGGTCACAGTGTGGTTTTTGAAAGAGGACTGATAAGACACGCATGCTCATGACCATAACAACCTACCATTAAAACGGCCATAGAACTCCGTGACTTTCGCAGATTTAGACTGGTCATAGAATGGGCGTAGTCCCTGAGATATGGCTGCGTGTGAGCAGAGAAAGGAAATATATTTTAACATGCAAATTTTCTCGCGTTTTATAGTAACGTTTTCAAGTCGAGACACAAAATCTGAAAACCACATCAAAACTGGGGGAGGAAGTTTGGGACAGACAACAACAGAGAAACTAAAGAACCAGACAACATGAAAGGAGATGAATTTGTCATGACGTAATACAGAAATAGTGACAGCAAGGACAATTATCTTTAATGCCACAGAACTAATCTCCGGGAATAGCCTGGACTACTTTTGTCAGGATCGTCATCGCAATCCCTGAAAATGTCTGAAAGAAGGGACACTGCAACTGACTGTGAATAGAAGTTTATATTCAGGACTGTATTACAGACCTCCCTGAAAAACGTACACTTTTTATTCAGATTAGGCCATTTTAGGGTACAATGAAATGGCCAGGGCCATTGTGCTCACCTCATGTGGAGGAAAGATGGATAAAGAGCATGGTATTGTGTCATGTAGTGTTAGGTTTGATCTCGGTCCAAGCAATTACAATTTCCCCAAAATGGCCAATTTACAGTACATTCGACCTCTGTGACCTTGAAAAGTAGGTCAAATCAAAGAAGACCCGGGTGACACATTGAATGGTTGTTAGAAGTAGATGTACCTATGATATAAAATTGGTGCCAATCAGGCAAGTAATACTAGGAATAATGGCATTTTGAAGAATTTACGATTTGGCCTCCTCCCTGGAGGCCAAGCGGCAAATCAGATCGCACCAAACTTCGGTACCTGAGACCACCTGACCAAGGGGTACATGTGTACTTAATTTGTGATCAATAGTCATTGCAGTTAAGAAACGTGCCATAGTTACGGCCTGACGGCCAATTTACGCCATTTGACCTCTGTGACCTTGACAAGAAGGTCAAATTAAAAACCTGTGTGACATATATTGTATGGCGGTTAGATGTACCCATGATATCAAATTGGTGGCAATCGGGCAAGAAGTTAAGGAATAATCAAATTTTTAAGGTTTTTGGATTTTGCCCCCTGGTGGTCAAGTGGTGAATCATATTGGACCAAACTTCGGTCCCTGAGATTACCTGACTAAGGGGTAAATGTGTACCAAATTTGGGATCAATAGTCATTGCAGTTTAGAAACGTGCCATCGTTACATCCTAACGGCCAATTTACACTATTTGACCTCTGTGACCTTGAAAAGGAGGGCAAATCAAAAACCCGGAGGATATATGATACACCTTTGCTAGAAGTACCTACCATATTTTTTTCAAAATTTCCCGACTACTATTAAGGGAGATATTGCATATTTTCACTTTTAACGTTTGGCCCCCTGGTGGCCAAACCATGAAACGAATCGGACCGAAACTTGGTCTCCAAGGTGTCATTACATAAGGGTACATGTGTACCAAGTTTCAACTCAATAGCTCTAACAGTTACGAAACGTGCCCTGCTAACGGACGACGGACGACGACGACGACGACGACGACGACGACGACGACGACGGACGACGGACGCCACGGTATGGGATAAGCTCACCTCTGCTAAGAGGTGAGCTAAAAAGGTGGTGTTCTAACCCCCCCCCCCCCCCATGACCAAAATATTAAATTCAGCTTCGACATTATTAGACAATGTGAAATATTCCTGTCTTCCAAGATGTATACCACAGAATTCCTGAAAATCCAATTTCCATCTAGCTGATCTGAAATCCATTTAGCTAAGACCTTTTAGATCAAGAACTATACTTGGAAACAAACGACAGCTGCATGCACACATGATAAATCTTTCATACGTTAGAATCCACCTCAAGGAACGAAAGTATCCGAGACTATTCTCGACCAATCCAAGTCCGAAATAAAATGAACCGAGTACTAGTATAACCTTCCGATCCAATAGGCTTTACACTATCTAAGTCAACATCCTTCCACACATACAATGTATGTACACACTGTGTCCATTTGCTTTGTATCAAGTATAACTTGACATAGCTCAAATAGTTGGTTAGATTCTTATACATGATTTGGTCCACCTTAATGATGGGTCGTGTAGAGACATAGGCCTAATAATAGTACTACTTACGCTGAACAATGAAATTTAAGTATCTGATTAACCCATCGAATACTTATTGACGGGTGACGCTGTAGTTATTTCCTCCATAGGTTGATAAAGATAAATTCTGTACGCAAGACCACTGTCCACTTCTTCATGGGCATCTAATGCAGAGGGGTGGGTTTTTTGGGACACCAGAACGGACCAAACAAAAAACAGCCAGGATTTTCAGGATGGATACAATGGGCCAAATTCATGAAGGGCGTTTAAGGGTTAGACACATGTAACTTCTCTTTAATCAGTTGCAGGGCCTATTCATATTCTGTGATGCTTAATACATGAAGGACCTGAATCTGTCTATTCAGTAGTTAAACGCTGTTTTAAGCTAAACACCCTTTATGAATTTGGCCCAATATTTTTGCAGGAATCATGAAAATTCGTCACTCATAGCCAATGACACGAATTGCGGGATGTCATTCATGATTTGGACTGTATGTCGGCAGTCGGTCAATGTGGGATGTCTCTTCTCCAGTCAGAAGCCAAGGCCCCCCCCCTTCAACAAAGGTCACCTAAGTTCAAAGCGGACATGCTGGTAATAGGGCCCATGTGACCCAGATTGATGTAAATGATCGTATAAATGTTTGATAAATATCACGCTAAGTAGCCTAATTGAATGGGCAATTAACTACTTGAAAATAATGAATGACCTGCTAATAGCTGTCCACTACTAACAATGGGACATGGACACAGCCTTACATTAACCCTCAAAATATGAAAAACCATATATGACATACAATGTAGGCCTACATGTATGTCATCAAATAAATACATTCAATCATTGTATTGTATCATCTCAACTCTGTATGCAAATTAAACAAGAAAAACATACTAATTAGGGTAATTAGAGTATAAAATATTTCAGTTAGCATGCAACCATTTGACACAGAATCCTCAAACAAGTTTAATGTCTTTAAAATAAAGTCAATTAAGTTTTCTCTGTGACAAGCTTGCCAAATCTTTCATGCACTGAGTACAAGCAAACTGTACAGTGTTGTACACGTCATTTTATACTTCTCAGGTGGACAATCCTGTCAGCGGCAAGTAATGATAATAGTATCAAATTTGTCCAGGAACAAATTATACTTGTGGGCTGTAAAGTTAATGAGGCTATAATTTGACTAATTGGTTGTAATTGACTTGTTATAAAATCACGTGTCGCTGGCAAGGAAGTCCAGAAATCTCAACTTTTGGAAGGTTATTATTCCAAAAGCATGGTTAATTTGACCAAAAATACCAATATTTTTTTTTTGCCAATACGATTGCACATTTGTGGGTTGCTTTGCAAAAGTCCTGAACTTGACCCTGCCAGAAAGTCCACCTAAAACTTGTTTTAAATCTGCCTGTCGGTCTTGTATATAGCCAGATCCTGATGCGATTGCGAAAAACCATCCCTTTCTTGCACACAAAGTGCAACACGCCAAAATGTCCGAATCTGAACTTACCGGTTTCTCCTCATGAATCTGATTTGTCTCCTGTAACGTCAGTGTCACCGATCTCACCAGAGATGAAAACGCCATTTTCACAATTCGGTTCCTCCACTATTCCATCAATATTCAACGGTTTTGTCCACAAGTTTCATCAATGGAAACAAGGACTGGAACTTTTTCAAATGAATTAGATCAACATTTGATGAAAAGACGCAAATATCCAGATTTCAACACTTGTCTATTTTGAACCTAAGTCATAACTTGTTCAAAGTTGATCCACTAGTTGGTACCCGTCCTACGTATGGGTTGTACTGGTACAGGCGTTGTCAATTGAGTATTTCTTTGAACACCCACTGTCACTACCCCGAGACGTCAAGTTAGCCCAAGGTCTGCTGATTGTCGCATTCCCAGAGACTTCTCACCGAACACATATCCAAATGACCGAAGACAGATAGATCGCGATCCACGGCTGACTCGGAAATGAACAAGGGGTGGTTTACCATGGAGTTGTCACAGAATCACCAATATCTGAGCAAAAAACACTTAAAAAACTCGGGAAGATCCCCAAATATTCCTGGTTTTGGTGGTGCAGCCGCAAGATAGCAGTGACAGTAACTCACAGTGGAAAAATCATGTCATTCGACCAAAGGAGTAAGCTGAAATGCGTTCCTAAGTGCTCTGCGCCCAACTCCGAGATTTATTATAGATTTCTATATTTCGAATCATAGTCTAAATTTTTGTGAATTCACACTTATTCCTTCTACATGGACATACATGTACTTCCTATATCAGCATGAAATCATGTAAACGTCCAGCACACGACTTGTACTACCGTACGGAATCTCACTGGTCTTGTTCAACGATTCATTGATCTTCTGTCAAGATTAAGTACAAAACACACCGTCAACAACAATGCCAACCTAATTCCACGCCTGTCATTAATTCAACGTACAGAGTATTCCTGGATTCGGAGCTACTGTTCAAAACATTCCAAACCAATGTGAACAAGACCATCGGCACCAAAACCTGGTTTACATCCAACCTCACAACAATCCCCAGATTCCTCTTGTCTCTTGAATCAATCTACCTTTTTCAACATCCAAATCATCCACTCTTGATCATTGTTCAATTCTCCATTAACAGATTCCAGTATTTTTTTAGTGGCCCAGCAGCAGATGAAAATACATGTGCCAATTAAGCCTACTTTTAACATGACTCTCCGAGTCAAGGGTTACCAGCGCTCCGAGTGATTCCAGTTTCAAATTGAAGTCGAGGCTGGATTCACTTGGTGAGGTTGTTACCTTCACTCCCCAGAGATTGGCAACCCTCAGAAAAGTTGCTGCTGATTCCTTGGGTGATGCAGGATGGAGAAAGATTGACGACTTAAGGATGGAGAAAGATTGATGACTTAAGGATGGAGAAAGACTGACGACTTAAGGATGGAGAAAGATTGAAGACTTAAGGATGGAGAAAGGTTGACGACTTAAGGATGGAGAAAGATTGACGACTTAAGGATGGAGAAAGGTTGACGACTTAAGTATGGAGAAAGATTGACGACTTAAGGATGGAGAAAGACTGATGACTTAAGGATGGAGAAAGACTGACGACTTAAGGATGGAGAAAGATTGACGACTTAAGGATGGAGAAAGATTGACGACTTAAGGATGGAGAAAGATTGATGACTTCTCTATGAATGATCACATAATACACTCAAAAAGTCCAAAATGAAATTGACACTGATAACAAATTTAGAAACAAGTATCCTGGAATGACGAGCTATGTTGGAAGGACGGTCGGCCACAACTGAGTGAGACCATCCAATTTTGAATCCCTGACTGAGGCATTTAACGAGGAACGATGGAAAAACTGGGCCAGTTATGAACGTATTGTCAGCAGTACAACTGGTCATGGCAAACAAACCCCGGATACTGATTGCAAATTATCCTATCCTATTATTATGCATTTTCATGTCTTCCTCAATGTCTGAATTGTCGGACATGACAGATAATAACAGATGAGAACTTCCCTTTTGGCAATGGGAATGCATCATGTAAGAGGGCCATATTTAAGTTTTTAGTCATCTGGGGCAGGCTACCTAAGGGGGGAGACACCACTTTAAGTTCTAAAAGGGCCCAAATCTGCATGAAAAACATGTTTTTAGACCCTGTTTGGGGAGCCATATACACCCCCACCCCCCACGCCCCACCCCACAGCCCTGTGAAATGCATAATCTAGGAACTAACCCAAGTTTTTTGACTGAACTACTAGTACAACATGTAAGTCTGGATTCCTCAGAGAAGCAGGCGAGAAAACTTTCCAACAGCATGCAGACATCCAGAACAGCCCGCCGAATCGGCGTTGATGAATGATGGGGATCAGTGCGAATTCACACTATGAAGAAAGGCAGAGCAGATGCGAGCAGGCAGAAGACCCGAAAAAATTCGAAATGAGAATCGACGGTAACAACACCCACACTGGAAAAGCCGGCATATCCTGATCAAACATGTGCACAGTTTTGAAGAACTGCAAATATCCAAACCTACTTTGAGCAGGACACCCCAGCATACTGTATGAATTTTTTAGCAGAGTTAGAAATCAATGAATTCGGCCTCAAGACCTTTGCTTACATAATATTTCGCAATCATACGTCAAATGTTCCAGTAGTCATATATAAGCTGCGCTTACACCACGAAATATTGGTGGACCAATTGCACTTACACCACCACATTGCCGCGACAAATTGGTTCGGCAATCCATTGCCGATACAAATTGCCGAGCGAATTTGTCCCACCAAGCTTGATGGTCCAAATTCGCCCGGCTTGTTAAAAGCTCGGCTTTGTCGTGGTGTTCGCGCAAATGGATCGGCAATTAGCTAGTTAGATGGTTCGGCTCCAGGCGGCGCTTTCGAAATGGCACTTTCTGCGCATGCAATTTATTGTTTGCGCGCCATCTGTAGCCGGATTTTATAACTAGCTGCAGCGCTGGTGTAAGCGCTTGGTGGATTTTCGATGGTGCAGCATTGGTTCCCGAACCAAGATTGGTGGTCCATTTTCAGATGGTGTAAGTGCGGCTATAGCCTGGTGCTGGCATGACGTATGGGGCAGTGGTGGCTAAGTAGAAGAGCGTACGCCTCGTGATTCTGACTCCTAGCCGAGTCACCGCTTGGCTCCCCTACTGGTCGAGTTCGGGTGAGCGCCTTCTGGTTTCTCCTTGAAACCCCTGATTTCTGTGCAGACCGGGGTAATAATATGATATCCAAAAAGCTCTTTGAACAGGGAAACATGGAAAAGCACTATACACCTTTCCAGAAATGGGGCGCTGAGTGTCCGAAAAAGTGATGTCATAAGGGGAAACTAGGCCTTATGGTGGAGGGACAAAGGAGATAGTCATGGTTGACCAACACACTTGAATGCCTTTAATGACGGACAAGGGGGAAAAAGTTAGTTCCAATGCAAGCCACCGATTTCGGGAAGCATGTATAGAAGAACTTAATATTATTATTATTATTAATGTTGATCAATACATTATGGACACGAGAGACACCTATTCCAAAGAATAGAAAACACACACTTCTGAATTAATGTCGATATTTTAGTAATGACTCAACATGCAGGAAGTCCAAGCCTACTGACCCAGAATTCAGATGCATTCTTATCCATTTATAATGCCATCAAAAAATATGATGTTATCAATGATTAGATGTGTAGATCTACTAGATGGGCCTACCGTATGTTTCAATATTATTGACAACAAAAAAATTGTTTTCAAATCCCAGACTGTTGGAACATAAAGACACTCAATATCAAATATGTTTAAAGGTCTTATACATACTTGATAAATTGCTTTCCAATTAGTCAGATTTGAAGTAAGTGTACATATTGAATGAAATGCACTGTAATCTATACCAGTGTCTTCCCTACTGTTTAGACCAGATTGGGCGAGCGCCATCTATCAGTAGGGGTGGAATTTTCCTGGCCTGGTGGAACCTGCCACCCTTGATAACAAAGAAGGTGGTCAGTGGACTCTTCTTTCCAGTAATATATGATTATCCACAGTGGTAATTAAAGTGATACTATGATGTGATTTACAACTTTGCGGAAATAAGTCCGTTTTTAATTGTTGATCACAAATGTAAAGCTCAAATTTTCCATTTTTGATTAGATTTATTATAAAATCGCTGAATGTAAACCACCGCGACCGCGAAAATGTTCATGTTGTGACATCATCAACGAAAACGGCATCGAAGCGAGCCGTCCGGGCGGGATTTCTAGAAAATGTGCATTTTTTATCGAAAACCTTACCGATTTATGAGAAAGTGACGTAGTCATTTGTCAAAAACAGCTAAAACATATGGTGAAATTTGACACAAGTTACCCTTGAAAGGTGAACTAGAGTCAACAGGAAAATTGAAATTGACAAAGAACACCTGTATTAGTTTAGAGATTTAACACCAGGTGGGAGCACCTGTCAGGTTGGTATGGCTGTCAGAATGCCGTGTTCAGGTCTTAACCTTGCAAATGTAGGGAATTTGGATTGTCGGTCATTCTACTGACTGGACAGACATGTTCAACAGAATACCTTTCTTTAAACAGACTAAAATAACTTTTTAACACTATTTGGCTATTTCCCAAGTCTATTGATAAATGAGAAGTGAAAGATTATTGGCCTTGCTTGGCCTAGTTTTTCTCTTCAGTACAGTTACTTCCTGATCAAGGATTTTGTGAACCCATACTTGTTATTATCATGAAGATTTACAGCAAATAATCTTCTTCTGCTTAGCATTTGATGTTCTTTTTATGGATATACCACAGAACCAGGCCTATGTCTAAAATAAACCTGCATATTGCCATACAAAATATCGTAAGTTTGCCTGGACATCAGAATAGGCACATCTACGACTAAGTAAGGCCGATGTCCTCCAACTTTGGCCAGATGATATATCAAATTCAGGTACCCTACATGAAACTCAGGGCCGTATTAACTTTTTGGTTCAAAGGGGGGGAGGAGCAGTAGGCCCTCCAAGGGGAAAGGGGGCAGAACACCACTCTTTGTCCCAAAAAGGCCCAAATCTGCATGAAAACACATTTTTCAGCAACTTTGGGGGGCAATTCGAACCTCCCCCCAAAGACTGCCCTCATACTGTGTAAACCCCATGGGGAGAAAAGATTTTATTAGCCACACATAAGGTGTGCCAGTATTGGCCTGCCAATCTTCAAATGTGGGAAAGGCCAAGTGTGTCAAGAGAGTGACAAGAAGACATTTTAATTTAAAATACAATAAAATAACTGATAAGTTTATTTATTTTCATAGACTGCATTCTGCAAAGCATAGGCACTGCATTCTGCAAAGCATAGGCACTATACAATCATGTAAGACTACTGCCATGACTGTGCGGACGAACTGAAGTACAGCTGTGTAACTAATGCATGCTGATCACAACATACAGTCCTTGAGTAGTTGAGATTTGGGACTTGAAAAGCCGAAAATCAATATGAAATGAGGTAGAATACGTTATTGACAAAATAGATTTCATGAATAACAGTTTGTGTACTTGTGTTATTGCCCATTGTACCCACATGCTTTGTTTACAAACAAAGAGTGCGAATTGAAAACATGTCACAGAAAATTAACTTTTGAGTCATGAATTCTCTTATTAAACGGATGGCTTGGCTGAGCCCCCTCCTAAACTTCTCATTGCTGCTCTGTGGCCATGATTTTTGTACCTCCCTGTCCATTGCCACATGGGTTTCCCCCTATCAATACGCCATTTACCCCCCATCCCATTTGTCCCCTATGCCTTTGAAGTAGCCTCTATATATACACCTTTCCAGAAATGGGGCGCTGTGTGTCCGAAAGAGTGATGTCATAAGGGGAAACTAGGCCTTCTGGTGGAGGGACAAAGGAGATAGTCATGGTTGACCAACACACTTGAATGCCTTTAATGACGGACAAGGGGGAAAAAGTTAGTTCCAATACAAGCCACCAATTTCGGGAAGCATGCATAGGCACTTGTCCTTGAGTTGGAAACATCCCACGATCCACGTCAGAAGCTGGCTTTTTGGTCAAAGGGGGGAGCTAAACACTTCTTTCATCCTCTCAGTCAGAAAATCAGCAAAAAATCAGCATAAAAACATATTAATTTTGTTGATGACCCTCGGTGATCCTACCCCTCTCAAGCATTGGCTCTGCTATCATCTGGCCAGTCCAAATGGCATCCAACAGACATTCTGGGGAGGGGGTGTAAAGGGGGCCAATAGTAAAAAGAAAGAACGAAAACATTAGACATGGAAACTGCCAGCTGGTTGATACTTGATGACCCTTGGTGATCCTACCCCTCTCAAGCTTGGGCTCTGCTATCATCTGGCCAGTCCAAATGGCATCCTAGAGACATTCTGGGGAGGGGGGGGGGGGGTAAAGGGGGCCAATAGTAAAAAGAATGAACGAAAACATTAGACATGGAAACTGCCAGCTGGTTGATAGACGGAATCATGTGAATGTTAGTATGATACAAAAGTGAGGTGTGGGAGTTCGATAATGATATTCTCAGAGGTGATGATGTCGGACGCCAACACGATAAATGATTAGTCAATTACCGGAATGATAGGTTCAATTTAGGACAGCAGTTCTACATGTAGGCAGCAATCATACTGAAAACCGCAAATGTTTGCCCCTTTCAATGCAAGTTGTGAGAAAAAATATTTTTTTTAATTTCATGATTTTCATTTTGACGTGTTATGTATATACTTTCTTTCCATTTTTCTAGAAAAAAATTCTATCTCAATTTTCATTTGTTGCGAATCGAAGTTATCTGCAAAAACTGCAAAAATAAAATGCCTGTAAATATTTGACTGTTTCAATTATCACTTCAATTTTTATAGATGGAAATAAAATAATGGAGGCCTATCAATATCATCAACTGTTTTCATGATACACTGAAGGCCGAAAGAGATATTCAGTTCAATACAATCAATTCGATGAAAAACAATATGTCACAAGCAATTTCTAACGCTAATTAACGGTAAATGGCTTATTAAACTAAACAGTTTAATTTAGGGCACTAGGCTGTAGGTGTCTCTCGTTGAATCGCAAGTGGATGGTCCGTTAACATTGGAATGTTGTCCAATGATAACTTGCCAAAAATAATAGGTATTATTATCATTACCCCTTGGTCATTAAAAGTATTAGCTCTAGGCCTACAGTTATCAGCCTACAGTTATCTGCCGTTGTACATTAAAGCGATTACATAGCGATATTTCTGAGCTATCGTGAAGTTTTATACGCCCAATACTTGACATCTCGTGAAAATTCTGATTCGATTCTTATATTCAATACTTGACTATTAAGGTGGGACCTATTAAGGTGGATCGACCGGTTGTAAACCATGCCTTGTATTTCTGTTCTGTCTGCAGGTCACTGCAACAAAAGTCCCATGTCACTGAAACAAAAGTCCCATGTCACTGTAACAAAAGTTCCATGTCACTACCAAAGTGTCAGGTCACCAAGTCCCATGTAACCAACACAAGTCCCAGGTTGCAAACGTCCCAGGTCAGTATGACAACTGTCCCATGTTGTGCACTGCAACAAAAGTCCCATGTCACTGCAACAAAAGTTCTATGTCACTACTAAAGTGTCAGGTCACCAAGTCCCATGTAACCAACACAAGTCCCAGGTTACAAACATCTGAGGTCAGTATGACAACGGTCCCATGTCGTGCACTGCAACAAAAGTCCCATGTCTGCAACTAAAATCTTCTATTAGTCTGTGTCATAATTAGAAGTTTCACATGTACTTACATAAATGGGAACATAAACCTCCGCTGATACTTCAGGTATTTTTTCTTCCTTCGGGCTGTCCAGAAACTTCCTGGCCACGTCCATGAACGAAAACGTATTTTTGAACATTTTGTATCCTTTGGTTGCAAAAACGTCAAAAAGCTCCCAAACGTCTTTTTTATCAGGATTCAATTCATGATCCAACAAGTGGTTTGGATGATCAGTTCATCCTATGAGCAACTGTAGCATATGCACCATCGGTTTGTTGGTTGGTTCAAACCGATTTAGTCCGACCAGAATCTCTACCAACAGGAATCAACGATTCAGTCGTAGAGCTAAATAGAACAATGGGAAGTTCAAATTGCAAGAAAATTTAATTTCGGGCCGATTGACATTTGGTTTATATTGTGCTCCAGACGATCAGAATTAGGCAATGTTCTGTCATGAATGAAGTCACTGAGACAGCCAATCAAATTTCTGTTACGGACCACAATCTACGTTTTTATATCCCATCCCAAGGTTCCGAAATCAAGCCTCAACTGCCAGTCACTATAAAGTCATTGACAATTTCAAGCAATTTATGAATTCCTTCTGTCAGCATACAGTTGGCCTAACATGAGGCAACTTGGCATTCCACAAGAAATTGAAAACTATCAGAAGTCCACACAAGCGAGCTGTTTGGTTTTTGTTACAGTCCAAGAGGCAGAGCAGACGTTTGTTCCAGGGATGTCCTCCAGGACTGCCCTCTGAAGTCCAGCAAACAGACCTAGCTGAAGGATCTCAAAGCCCTGGGACAGGTTGAAGGAGCATGACCTTGGGGATATAGTCAAATTCGCCACATCCGCAGATCTTAGAGAGTCTGCATGATGTTGTCATCAAACGCTAGAAGATCCAATTTATATACAAAAGCGTTTCTGAATAGTCTGTATGGTCACAAGTGATGTCAGGACCTGAAGCTGAAAATAAAAGATCAGCCACCATCCGCAAGTGATGTCAGGACCCGAAAATAAAAAATCTACCACCATCCACGAACTGCCAAGACTGGTCAAAATGATGAACAAGAGGCCCAAGGGCCTGGCGCTCAGCTGAGTTGTTGCTGCGTTGTTCGTATATATTACATTACTCGTCAAACTCTAGTAAACTAAGGACTCAAAGCCTAAGGATATTAGCTTCTGGATGTGTAACAGTGAATTACGGTAGACTGGCGCAATACTTCAAGCAAGCTCCACCCTTGCAATGTGTGCGCAAACAGATAACCTAACCTATATTGGACCATCAATTCTACACACAGCAACATGATTCATCCTCAGCTGTTACCATGATGATGATGATGATGATCCTTTTCGCAAATTGGTCGTCTTCTGTCTTTCTTCCATACTTCAGTGCCACCGGATGTAGTCTGCCCTTGTGGAGGGATCCTTTCAGCACCGGGACACAAGAAACAAGACACAAGAGACTAACCCAATCACCCGCTTTTGGCTGGGTAGAAATGGGTAAATCTCGCAGACTGGACCTTAAACTCTACTGCCGACGTGTGAGGCCGGTCTGACAGATGAGTAAGTGGGGTCCACCTAATGCAGAAGGCACCAGTTTCCCTAACTAAAAGGGTAACATTAACAAAATGCTCTACCCAACTCTATTATTGCCTAAAGGCCTGTGTACACTAGTAAAATATTAGCAACATTTTTACATTTCCAGTTGCAACAAATGTTGCAAAAATGTTGCGCAGTGTGTACAGAGCAAAACGCGTCTTACAACATGTTGTAAAATTGTTGCAAATTAAATGCAATGCAATTCTTTGTTGCATGTTGTAAAAATGTTGCAAACTCTTCAGCCAATCAGAAATAGGATTTGCGTCATGTGATCTACCGGAGTTCATGTGACTTGAACAAGAAGCAGGTATAGCAACTCTCAAGTGAGTGTCTTGCTTCGTAGGGTGATGAAACCTTTTCTAGAAGTTTTTGTGTGACGGCTTGTCAGTCAGCCGCAACTCCTTTAGGCTGCGTATCCATAGGCTGTTCCGTGCCCTGCACAACATTCCCTTTTTACCGCCTGGCGCGCCACACGGACAATGAACCTTCGTTGGTGTTATTGATCGTTCCCATATGTTATGCCGTGTCACATTGCGGGCTTATATGCACTGTGGATTGGGAATATAGGCCCATATTGGGATTGAACATGTCCATTCTTTTGCGAGTGAACAACACGGAAGCAATGTCTGAGGCGAAATTAATTCAAGAGGTTCATCAACGGGAACTACTCTGGGACCCCGAAACTGATGATTATCATAACGAGCACGAACCTGTAATTTTTTGCTTAAAAGTCAGGTTTTATATACATGTACATGTCAATTTGATGTTGCAAGTGAAAATACAAGTTACTTGTATTTTTATTTTCAATATTCATAAGAAATTGTCTTCTGAAATAATGACAGCGTGCGGATAAACGCGATTGACCGCTGCGAAATGAGGACTACAAAGGCCTACATGACCAAAAAGGAATATCCAATGGAGACTCAGGGCATAGTGCCAGGTCACAAGGCTGTTACGCCATAACGCCACACTACACAAGGGCATACCCTATGGATACGCGGCCTTAACAGGCAGTGGTATGCCCCATCATCCACCCTCATTTTGATCCAGGGCCTGGTCCATATTCTCTTTGGTTATTTCGCCGCCTCTTCCGTCTCTCAACAATGACAGCTAAAATTGCTGCAGAAGCACTCAAAACACATCTTCTCTCCTTGGAATCATCCATTTTCCCTCCAAAATACCTATTTCCCTTTGTTCCCACTAAAAAGTTTGCAACAATTTACCAACATGTTGTAAAAATGTTGCGAATTTGTTGCAATTTTGTTGCTAGTGAACACAGGGCCTTGAAGGGCTTGTTGCAAAATTGTTGTAAAAATGTTGGTAAAATGTTGGTAAAATGTTGGTAAAATGTTGCTAATATTTTACTAGTGTACACCCTGCTTAAGTCAAGTGAAACTCTTAACAAACCTTAGCAGAATGCCACCATTGAAATGTTGATAATAATGATAGCAAGTAAAAACTTTAAACAGATAGACTTGATTTTTTTAACCAACTGCCACATGCGGTTTTCTTTATTTAGTAAATTTTGAGGTAAGTATTACAGAATGAAATACTTGAATACTAGAATTGCCTGGCTCTTCTGATAATTGCACTGGTGAACACCGAAGTCGATGGGATGTGCAAAGTCATAGCTCGATCCTCTCTCTTGGTCATCTTTGAGATGTGGTCACCAAATATGTTCAAATGCAGCTGCAGATCATTCCTGTCCTGCAAAACATGATGAGGTGAGGAGATAACATTTTAATTTTGATAGAATAGGTAAGCTAGCCAAGTTTTATATCAAATACAAGGCCAACAACAACTGATAAGGCGCTAGGGCCGAATGATCAAGGAAGTTCATTGATATGATTGGGAATACATTGTGATAAGAGTGATGAATCGGCCCCGTTTGAAGCATTGTGCTATGTACAGTGTGCAAGTGTCAGTGTGTATCATATCGCATTTATTGTTTGTTGACATTTCAAATCGCTGGCGTCGATCCTCAATTACACTGTTTATGTACATTGGCAACCTTACCCGATGATATCAGAACGATGTTTATTATTGTCTTGTTTATTCACATTAGTTCTGCTATGTGACAAGAGTTATTTGTTGAGAAATCCATGATTTAAAGCCGGACTTTGACATCGTTTCTCAGACCAACCAAGCTGCATTTCGCAGATCGTTTTTCGACGATCGTCGACGAACTATTTCAAATTAATCACATCCAATTAAACAATCCAAGCCTTCCCTAATGTCATCAACATGCAATAACACAAGCAGCCAAATATTATCGCCAATGAAATTGTGAATTTAATGAGAACTTACCTCTGAATTGACAGAACGCGATCTATTCCATAGCATGGTCTCCTTACGTCTGAACTGCGCAGACTCGAGACGTGACGTTCGCTGCATGTGTGATTGGACGTGGGATAACTCGCGCGAAATTTAAAATGCTCTTCTTGGGGGGTGCTCACTAAATTGCGCCAGTAACACCACCTGGTGAGAAATTCATGAACTACGCCTATTGATAATGAAAGAGAAAGCTTTGCTCTATAAAATTAGATTTGATTCATGATCCCCAACTGAGAAATCAGCTGCTGGAAAAGTTTTTGGAAAATTTCGCTCGGTGCCACCTAGTGGCCAAACCGCTCATCCTGCCGGACCCACATTTGGTCTATTCAGGAGTCCTGAAGGGTCTCAACGCCTCAGAGGGAAAATCTATCGCCTATCCGCCATAGTTTTGAAACGTGCCTGTTTAACGGACAGACAGACAGACAGACAGACAGACAGACAGACAGACAGACAGACGGACACTCATTCTACCATTTACTCATATGAATAGCTCAGCTTTTCAGCTGAGCTAAAAATCGGACAAGATAACTGAATCAACAGGTACATGTATGCTCTCTCTGTGCCAATCTGTGTAAAACAATGGAAATTTCAACAGGCCAACATCACATCCAATATTAGCCAATCCTTGTATGTACTATGGAAATTTCGACTCCACAGTCCTCTGTTTTAGTCCTGAACAAACAACCTACATGTTGGCCCCAAGGCTGTCTATACAACATAATGAGTACTTATATGAAGTCATGTTCATTAAAATATGACAGCCTACGTTTATCTCGACTTTGCGTAATTAAAATGATCATGGTCTGCAATATTGTATCTGTGAATATCGTGAGGTAATTTTGTGCACGTAACATTATAGCACAGAGGGATTGCCAACATTGTTTGTGTCCTTAGGCAACACACTGGCACACTTTAGGAAAGCATTTTTATCGCAGAAGATCACTTGCCTGCAGATAAAATCACTTATCACACATCGCAGCGATGACCAACTCATTTCGCAGGCACACGATTCCCTCAGAAAAGCCATTTTTTTATTTCAATTCACATCAGCTAGCTATCTGAATGAACTTGTAACAAACACTTTTCCCTCAGATTTTTCTCACCCAGATTACGAAACTATAAGTACAAAGCTATTTCGATGAGAGATTAATGTATCAGAAGGTAAATTAAGTGGCAGAACAAAGTTCTTTGATTCTCTATAATGAGTTTACTTCAAGACTAGCAATCAACCAAATTGCATTGGTAAACTGTTTATGAAGTGTGGCAGGTGGTTCTCAACCTCAGTGCCAGTGCTTGGAAAAGTTACAATTCCAGGTTTATTTCATTCAATCCTTCCTGAATCAAGAACATCTACCCTAGTATGTTTGAGATAGCCAGGCTGGAATTTGATGATATAAGAAAAGTGCACGAGTGGCTGATCCGAGAAGCTCAAGGTCTCTTCCACAGTATGTGAAGCTGAGACTAGATGTTTCCATTGGGATACAAGTATCCCATTCACTGGATAACAGTGATGGCACGATAGCATGGTACAAAAATTTATGTCGCTATCTAGCCTACATTGCAGTTGCACAAAACTGCAATCGGGACAAGATTGCATCCCTGGATGCCAGGCTTGGCAAGTTCAGCATAGAACAAATTGCCAACAAGTTTGTTGTGTCTGGTGGAAGGTTACTCTAAACACCTTGACAGGTAGAAATTAGAATATAGCCAAGTAGGCCTACTTGGGTATGATTCTGTACTATGATCAGGTGCGCCACAAAACTCTTTGCGGGCAGCGAAGAGATGTGGAGTGCCACTACTATTCAATACCAACTGAAACATCAGTTTCCAAATAGATACAGAGCTGATCTGCTTGTAACGTTGGGAAAGAAGGGGTGCATCGTGGAATACATCAAGAAAATTTAATCAAAATCATGAAAATAAAAAATTGTGCAAAAGAGGGGAATTGCAGATCTACCTGTTTGCATGCGTAATGAAGAAGTTTAGTTACAAAACCACCTGGGGTGCTCCTGTTCTCATTAATTCATCCCCATTAGACCGCATTCGGCCAAATTTTTGTATGTAGAGTAAATGAGGCCGAATCGGTAGACGGTACCCCTAAAAGTTACCCAGGACGATCCTGGGTACCTTTTAGGACACTAAAAGTTACCCAGTTTGAAATTCGCGCACTTTCAAAACGTGCCGACGAGGTTCTTGAAAACGGTACTTTAGCATTTTGCAGAATTTCAAACTGGGTAACTTTTAGTGTCCTAAAAGGTACCCAGGATCATCCTGGGTAACTTTTAGGGGTACCAAGGTTGGTCCTGGGTACCTTTTGGGGGTACCCAGGACGACATCTACCGATTCGGCGTAAATGAGTGCATTAGAATGTTACCATAAGGATGGATCTGAATCTGATTAAATTGGCTTTATAGCTCTTGGTGTAAATGGCCCTGATACTGCACAAGTGTTCTCTAACCCAGTGACCTAAAACTACAAGAGGCCGTCACACAGACAACTAAGATTTTCTGAAAAGCTGACAAAACAGAATTATTGGAATCAATGTCAATCACAATGTCAATTGTCAGCAATGATATCAACTCCATGACGTGCATGATTCAGAGGAAAAAACTTGGAGTATTTCAGTCCACTTTGCAAATACTCTCAACTCGGCTGTATAAGACCAGATCATGTATTTCTTGCCCGCCCATTACATGTTAATCATACATGTAGGATTACCCAAAATCACGATTCCAACCAATGAGGTCTGACGAGAATTTGTATAGGCCTACCACCCCTAACCTGGATGAATATCCTTGTGAATAAACATTATAAATGTGGTATTGGGCGGCATTATCAACCTGGTCTTATAGAGCCGAGTTGAGAGTATTTGTATTCGCTATAGATACACTGGCAACTTTTGTACACCGTCACCGTAAAGAACAAAGAATGGGACCAGTGGATTTTTCTTCCTGTATGTATAGCACTGTACGACATGATGTATGTATGTACTGTGTACTCGGCATATATAAGTATGCGCATGTACAAACACCTTCTCGCTCAAATTCTCTTCATTCTCAAGTATCATCCCATATGTAAATCTCTCAGCCAATCGGATTACTGTACAACACATCATGTCTATGAACACGCCAGAATGAAATGTACAACTCCGGAGATCAATGAATCTTCCTGAGCGGTACTCTGTCAATCGAGCAGTAAATTGATGCGCTGATTATTTCTAAGCTTCAGTGCTGAGGAATAGCATCCAAAGAAAACGCTCTCTTGTGTAACACAAGCAAGGCAATGGCGTCTACTTTCAACACCCAGGTTCAATCTCACAATCTCATTCTACCACTGCCTTAGGAGTATAATAGTGGAATGCCTAGGACTCAAGACAATGAGATCAGGCAGTGGGGGGGGGGGCATCCTCCTCATGAACGAAGGTCAATGTTCCATACCTACGGTAGCTCAGTCCTCCATTCAGCCAGTTGGTTAGCCGCTAGTTTATCAAATACAGTGCATAAAAACTGCCATTCTTGCCAGGCGCTTGGCATTAGAGATAGGAATGAGAGAGTAAAGAGTGTTTCATCAGCCAAATCAGACTGGCCCTGTCATTAGGGGTGACACTATAAAACAAATTTTACTTTACTGTAATCAAGCAACAGGGCCTGTGGATAACCTACGATGTCTCTGGATAAACCTTGTTGGTCTCCAGAAAGTCTTCAGTGTTTGTCTTTAGCTTCAGTGAACACCCTTATTCATAGGTCACCCTCTCTTTCAAGGACAATGATTCTTGTCCGCAAGTGGGAAAACAGCCTGCGTGCAGATAGCTTTATGCAAGTATCAATTCGTGTCTTGTACCCCCCTCCTCAAGGGTACGACACCTTATCACCCTATAACGACATCTTAAGGCTCAAGCATCACCCTTTTTCCACCAATGCTACTTTTTCTTTCGTCAAGACATCACCATCAACAATATATCAGTTATCACCATCATATAAAGTAACCGGACTAATTTTACTGGGTAAGGCTGTATGTTCGACAAGACATCGACACATAACATCCTTATTCTTTCCAGCTTCGCCAAATTTTCACTAAAGGAAAAATAAATACTACTCAAGCATCGGCAAAGATTAGTGGTGATAGCTTAACTACCCTTGAGGAGGGGGGTACAAGAAACGAATTGATACTTGCATTGGGGTTGCTGTCAGAGGAAAAGCCAACATCCAGATTGGCACCATGGCCTAAAAAGGAAATCATCAGACCCCATTTTATTTTCTCCGTATCTATGGTAACTCAGCATCAACGCCTACATGTGGAAAATTTATGTTGAACCAAAGAGAAACTGACAAGGCAGATGTCTTGCCCAAGGCAACAAATAACACTGATGCCAATTGGTCTCCCACTGGTCTCGTCGGTTATGAAATGGGAACAATCATGGCAGTAGGTGAAGACGCAAACCTAGTAGAACCCCTCTATTATGGACACCCTCGAAACTGACAAGTGCTGTCCTTCTAGAGAGGTGTCCTGATTGAAAGGTCAAATTGAATGAAAACTACCAATTTTGGACCAAAACTAGTGTCATCAATAGAGAGGTTGTCCTTATTAGAGAGGTGTTCACTAAGTAAGGTTCCACTGTAAATCAAATCTACCATCCATTGTCATCAGATACTGTGTCGAAGTTTTAAGCTGGTTTTGATGAATCTCTTCAATATAGGCCTAGTACATGTGTAACGATATACATGTAGGCCTTTTGTACAGGCACCCCTCAACAGTCAAAAGAGAATCAACACATTCAGGCCTTTCAATTACGTGGAGACCTCTACACCCTGTATTTTTTTAGCCTATTTTGGGGGACATGTTTTTTTGCTTTTTAGCTTAATTTGGGGACATTTCATCGCACCAATTTGCCTGAACAGCGACGTCATAAATCAAAGTTAGTGACTGATATCACCACATACACCTGAAAAATCATAATTTTAGGGTAAAACTATAAAATTAGGCCATTTGGATGAGATTTGGTTATGTTAGGGGTCAAAATACGCTTCAGGGGGGTCATATTATTTTTTTTTTAAATAAAAATAATTTTAAAAAAAGACCTAATTTGGGGACATCCTGTATAAAGGCCTACACCATTATACGGTGTAGGAATTATGTAATTGAGAGGCCTGACAGTACATGTATGTTTTAAAATCCTTTAGCTTATTTGACTTGCAGTTGTTGATCTAGTTGTTTACGGAAAGTTACAAAAAATACAATTGCAGTGACTTCCCTACACGTAGGCTCGCATGACTTTTTCTCATGATACCAATCACATGCATCATGAATATCATGACTTTCAGATCCACCCCTGCAGCTATCAATCAAATCACATAACATCAGCATATAGTACTCTTCTGTCATTCCCATTACTTAATTGATTAGTATCATCGCCATGGAAACCCCATTGAAACAATTTCAGAAATGACCAATCGATACAAATTTAGCAGATTGATATTAGAAATTACATTGCTTGTTTATAAATCATTTCTAGAATCACTATATTTGATATTTGATATTTGATACTCATCTCATCACCATACAATGCAAATTTCCGATCTCTGATATGTGATACGTTACTCTGCAGTGTAACGCAAAGTGTACAGTAATTTGTGTACATAGGCATCACTCTAGTGTACATTAACTGGATTTATGTGCATCATAAACGAAATGTGATCATGTATACATTTGTCTACTTATCAAAACAACAAATGTACATTGTAAAGTAAATATGAGAATTTATTACAGAATTGATCTGTATTCCACTGAATACAGGCATAACTGTTGACTGTTTTGAAAAGTAACAAAAAACAGTAAATTTTAGTTTTTTTTAAATGATGATGAGAGCATTACAAATAAAGAAAGAAAGCAGAAGAGGCACGCTGTCCTCAAGGGGAAGGTTGGTTGTCTTTTGGAACAGATTGTCCTCCAGGACAAACTGTCCTCAGGGGACAAGAATATGTTGTCCCCAGGAACAATCTGTCCTCAGGACATGAAAACCTTTTGTCCTCTGAAACAAATTGTCCTAAACTTATGTGTCTTCAGGAACAAATTGTCTTCAGGGACAAACTAGGGCCAGTTTCTCAGAGATGATCAACATTGTCCCACTACTACCCTTGCCAGAGATTGAGCTCCATGGTAAGCGGTCAACATCAAAAGATATTCAATATCTAGTTCAGTTTCTAAGTCAACTATTGGTAGGCCAGCCCATTCATTTTTCAACAGGGGTTGAGCAACAAGGTGATACTGCATCATCTAATTTGTTTTGAAAACATCCTGAAATGTTTAGACCAACAACATTGCTCCGTCTAATTTATTGCTGTTTTTTATCATTGATTAATGAAGCCTTTGGCAATCAAAATCACCCTGGTGTAAAGAAAATTCTATCATGTTTATTCATAATACTTAGGTTACAAAAATGATGGCCCTCCAGCTATGGACCATGCAGGAATGTCACTGCAATAGCTAGATAAGAAGCCCCACCACACAGTAGCTCAGTTGAGACCATTGGTGATATGAATAAACACTAGCAAATGCTTTTATCTCAATCTCCATGTACATTTACACTAGGCTGTTCTGCACAAAACTGAAGTAAAAGCATTTGCTAGTCTTTATTCATATCACCCATTGTGCCTGCACTAGTTTTACCCAAAATTTATAGTAACGCATGAGAATTGAATGAATCTTATGAGTTAGCAGTAGGCCTACAGATGCTAAATGATAACAGACTAAGACAAAAGCAGTCACTGGGATTGGTTATGGACAATTCATAAATTGAGATTTTGCCAGTCTTCCAGAAATATCTCTTCTCAGACAACCCATCATAATTGTAGGCCCAATCCGAAGACAATAAATTACGAACTATTTAACATGAAGTACTTTTAGTTACAAATGCCACTATTGACAATCATAAGAAATTCATGTATTTGATAAAAATGTACACTTAAATTAAACTAAACCACAATCAATCACCACATTGAGATAATTCCAAATGACAAAAAAATCAAACATGTGGATTATGAGCTTATGACAATGGGTGATATGAATAAAGACTAGCAAATGCTTTTATCTAAAACTCCATGTACATTTACACTGGGCCTTTCTGTACAAAACTGAAGTAAAAGCAATTGCTAGACTTTATTCATATCACCAATGACATTCATGATTGAATCTAAAATGATCAAAATTAATGAAAGATTGATATATAATTATAAAGACTTGACAACAGAAATCAAAGAAAGTTTAACTTTTTGCAATGTTTTTTATACGACTACATCCTACATGTTATTGTTCATGATGTTTGTGAACATGATGTTTGTGAATATGATGTTTGTGAACATGATGTTTGTGAACATATGATGTTTATGAACATGTTGTTTGTGAACATGATGTTTGTTATTTCCTTTGCTGAGTTTTCTAGAAGTCTCTCTCAAATGCATAGTTCTTTTTCAAGCCTATTGTTCTGGCGCAGCACCAGAGAAATTCATTTTCTTTCCATTTATGAAGCAATTCTTTCCATTTTTAACGATCACCACAAATATTTGAAGCAGGCAATCATTATCGCAGGTGTCATTGATAAAAAATGCTTGTTTGCAGGCCTGAATACATTTCTGTTCAAAACACCATCACCTGAGCTGAAATAAACAAAGAATTTGACATGTCTGATGTCAATTTGAAAACACCTGGATGGGATGATAAAACATGCATAACAGGAATGAAAAAGAATCTAGAAAATGAATATGATAATGGACAGGATACGATAGGATGTCAACAACTGGGAGTAGGACATGCTACTTACCTGGAAGGAACTTTGCATCTGCATCTAGAGAAAGGACAGGGTTGAAGGAAAATGGGAAAAGATGGGGGTCAGGAAAGTTTTTCGGAAGCAACGTTAGTTGTTCCGAATCTTGACAAAGGCAAAGCTACATGAAGGCTTACCTTAATCAAATCAGGTCAGGGTTTGGATCAAGGATCTCAAACAGTGAAAGGGGTGCAGGGCCAAAACTTGGTTAGGACATTTTTCACTTTCAGTTCTTAGGCCGAAATTCAGGTTCTATCTTGTCTTAGTTGACGTCATTTACCTGCGTTTGTTTAGGCCTATTCAACCTGACATTTGTACCAGAGCAACAAGAGTGGGAGAGAGTACTACTACTATGGTGTCACGAATATTTCTCATTTTGACTTCTTTTTTAGTTCATTCAGGATCAGCTGACCGATCTCTTTCAAATTGCTCTGGTCTTTTTTTGCCTGAATACAGTGGGACCTCCCTTAGCGGACACCTCTCTATTAAGGATAACCTGTCTATTAAGGACACTAGTTTTGGTCCCAAAAAGGTTGTTTCCATTTAATTTGACCTCTCGAATCAGGACACCTCTCCAAGGTGTCAGTCCCGACGGTGTTCTTAATAGAGAGTTTCTACTGTAGTTTAATACAATATCCCACAACACTATTGACATACTGTCAAGTGTTACTATAGCAATGATCACGTTGATAAACTTGCCAAGTGAATGACAGGACAATGACATCGACTATGAACCTGACCATGATTCATCTATCAGTACCCCATCATCATGTCAATCCAACAGATGGAATAGAAAATGATGGTTCTTCGTCCTCTACTCCTTGACATTGCTCATGCTTTTCGGTTTGACACCGATTCTTTCTCTCTCAGTAGGCCTAACAGTTTCTCTTCTGTCCTTAGTTCTGGTATTGACAACGAAGTTTACCATTCTTTCATGTTGACTGATTCGTATAAGGCACATATTTATCACTAAGCAAATTTAACAAGGGCCTTTCTACAAGAAATAGAGGTTAAAATTTACAATCCCCGATCGGAAATGACGTAGTTTGATCGCATTCAACTATAAATCCATTGAACAGTGGTGCTTCGTTAGTCAACCGATGACCTTTTTTTGGGGTGTGATCGGGGATTGTAAACTCGTTCCGAAATAGAACGTGTTACTGGTATTTAACTATTAGGCCTACTATAAAGCAGAATGTAGGCCTACACACAAATACACCGACATGATTTCTTGACATTTTAGACTTTTCATTTCTGGTTTTCAATTCCCAAGCAAAAGGGGTCAATAAATCTTCTTACCAAACAGGCACTCTCTCTAACAGCTTGTGATACTGTCTCCCTTATCAGGGCAGCACTACCCGCTTTACCAAGTCCACGTTTGAATTGGCGTTCGCCCATTTTCAGTGTGAAATTGTAAGCATTTTATTCCAAAAACATGAAAAACATTGAATTCAGGGCGAATTGTTACATCCTCGATGTACACTTCGAGTGATGTCGGAGATCTCCTAAAAATAATAGGCGACGCCACTATCAGTTCATAAGGTGGCCATCTTGACACTAGAGGCGCTGATTTCCCTTAGGTCTCATTAGGGAGTTTTTCCCGAATGCAAGCGATGATGACGTTACCCGTTAACAGGTCGTAACATCTATTCTGAAATGCGTTTCCAATGTGATTGCCGATCAGTCTTAGCTGCTCCACACTCCACGGTGTTGACAATATGATGAGAGAGATGAGACGGTCACAGCCAGTCCAAATCAGTCGTTGCTGCTCCACCGTGTTGGCAACATGATCAGAGAGATGAGACAGTCACAGCCAGGCCACACCGGTCTTGTTGGCTGCTCTGCCAAGTTGTCAACATTGCGCGATAGATGAGACAGTCACAGCCAGGCCGAATCAGTCCTGGCTGCTCCACCGTGTTGACAGCATGATGAGAGAGATGGGACAGTCACAGCATGCAGGCCGTATCAGTCCTGGCTGCTCGACCGTGTTGACAAGGTGAGAGAGATGAGACGGTCACAGCCAGGCCAAATCAGTCTTTCCTGCTCCACCGTGTTGGCAACATGATGAGAGAGATGATGACGTACCCCGTTAACAGGTCGTAACATCTATTTTAAAATGCGTTTCCAATGTGATTGCATGAGGACAACCCATTTGTGTCGAATATCACAATGCATGTGAAAAAATCAACACATATAAGTGAGTCGCGAAGTTATAATGTTTGAAGGTGAAGAAAAGCTCGGTCGTCTAAGGTCCGTTGGTCGATATACTAAAGTCCGTGAGCGCTGACAGTCTAGTGGCGCGGTACTGATACGATCGAGAGGGTGGTTTGGGGTTCCGACGACGGTGCTCGCATGCATTGGTCGTATTCCCGAAACCATGACAACATGATGAGAAAGATGAGACAGTCACAGCCGGGCAGCACCAGTCTTCTTGGCTGCTCTGCCAAGTTGTCAACATGGTGAGAGGGATAAGACAGTCACAGCCAGGCCGAATCAGTCCTGGCTCCTCCACCGTGTTGAGAGCAGCAAGATGAGAGAGATGGCACAGTCACAGCCAGGCCGAATCAGTCTTGTCCGCCGCCCTTCCAAGTTGTCAACATGGTGAGAGAGATGAGACAGTCACAGCCAGGCCGAATCAGTCCTGGCTGCTCCATCGTGTTGACAGCATGATAAGAGAGATGGGACAGTCACAGCCAGGCCGTATCAGTCCTGGATACTCGACCGTGTTGACATCAGCAAGATGAGAGAGATGAGGCAGTCACAGCCAGCCCGAATCAGTCCTGGCTGCTCCACACTCCACCGTGTTGACAATATGGTGAGAGAGATGAGACAGTCACAGCCAGGCCGAATCAGTCTTTGCTGCTCCACCGTGTTGGCAACATGATGAGAGAGATGAGACAGTCACAGCCAGGCCACATCAGTCTTCTTGGCTGCTCTGTCAAGTTGTCAACATGTTGAGAGAGATGAGACAGTCACAGCCAGGCCGAATCAGTCTTTGCTGCTCCACCGTGTTGGCAACATGATGAGAGAGATGTGACAGTCACAGCCAGGCCACATCAGTCTTCTTGGCTGCTCTGCCAAGTTGTCAACATGTTGAGAGAGATGAGACAGTCACAGCCAGGCCGAATCAGTCCTGGCTGCTCCATCGTGTTGACAGCATGATGAGAGAGATGAGACAGTCACAGCATGCAGGCCGTATCAGTCCTGGCTGCTCGACCGAGTTGACAGCAGCAAGATGAGAGAGATGAGGCAGTCACAGCCAGGCCGAATCAGTCTTTGCTGCTCCACCGTGTTGGCAACATGATGAGAGAGATGTGACAGTCACAGCCAGGCCACACCAGTCTTCTTGGCTGCTCTGCCAAGTTGTCAACATGGTGAGAGGGATGAGACAGTCACAGCCTGGCCGAATCAGTCCTGGCTACTCCACTGTGTTCACAGCAGCATGACGAGAGAGATGGGACAGTCACAGCCAGGCCGAATCAGTCCTGGCTCCTCCACACTCCACCGTGTTGACAATATGGTGAGAGAGATGAGACGGTCACAGCCAGTCCAAATAAGTCTTTATTTTGCTGCTCCACCGTGTTGGCAACATGACGAGAGAGATGAGACAGTCACAGCCAGGCCAAAACAGTCTTGTTGGCCGCTCTGCCAAGTTGTCAACATGGTGAGAGAGATGAGACAGTCACAGCCAGGCCGAATCAGTCCTGGCGGCTCCACCGTGTTCAAAGCAGCATAATGAGAGAGATGAGACAGCCACAGCCAGGTCGAATCAGTATTTGCTGCTCCACCGTGTTGGCAACATGATGAGAGAGATGTGACGGTCACAGCCAGGCCACATCAGTCTTCTTGGCTGCTCTGCCAAGTTGTCAACATGTTGAGAGAGATGAGACAGTCACAGCCAGGCCGAATCAGTCCTGGCTGCTCCATCGTGTCGACAGCATGATGAGAGAGATGGGACAGTCACAGCATGCAGGCCGTATCAGTCCTGGCTGCTCGACCGTGTTGACAAGGTGAAAGAGATGAGACGGTCACAGCCAGGCCAAATCAGTCTTTCCTGCTCCACCGTGTTGGCAACATGATGAGAGAGATGATGACGTACCCCGTTAACAGGTCGTAACATCTATTTTAAAATGCGTTTCCAATGTGATTGCATGAGGACAACCCATTTGTGTCGAATATCACAATGCATGTGAAAAAATCAACACATATAGTTATAATGTTTGAAGGTGAAGAAAAGCTCGGTCGTCTAAGGTCCGGTGGTCGATATACTAAAGTCCGTGAGCGCTGACAGTCTAGTGGCGCGGTACTGATACGATCGAGAGGGTGGTTTGGGGTTCCGCCGACGGTGCTCGCATGCATTGGTCGTATTCCCGAAACCATGACAAAATGATGAGAAAGATGAGACAGTCACAGCCGGGCAGCACCAGTCTTCTTGGCTGCTCTGCCAAGTTGTCAACATGGTGAGAGGGATAAGACAGTCACAGCCAGGCCGAATCAGTCCTGGCTCCTCCACCATGTTGAGAGCAGCAAGATGAGAGAGATGGCACAGTCACAGCCAGGTCGAATCAGTCTTGTCCGCCGCCCTTCCAAGTTGTCAACATGGTGAGAGAGATGAGACAGTCACAGCCAGGCCGAATCAGTCCTGGCTGCTCCATCGTGTTGACAGCATGATGAGAGAGATGGGACAGTCACAGCCAGGCCGTATCAGTCCTGGCTACTCGACCGTGTTGACATCAGCAAGATGAGAGAGATGAGGCAGTCACAGCCAGCCCGAATCAGTCCTGGCTGCTCCACACTCCACCGTGTTGACAATATGGTGAGAGAGATGAGACAGTCACAGCCAGGCCGAATCAGTATTTGCTGCTCCACCTTGTTGGCAACATGATGAGAGAGATGAGACAGTCACAGCCAGGCCACATCAGTCTTCTTGGCTGCTCTGTCAAGTTGTCAACATGTTGAGAGAGATGGGACAGTCACAGCCAGGCCGAATCAGTCTCTGCTGCTCCACCGTGTTGGCAACATGATGAGAGAGATGTGACAGTCACAGCCAGGCCACATCAGTCTTCTTGGCTGCTCTGCCAAGTTGTCAACATGTTGAGAGAGATGAGACAGTCACAGCCAGGCCGAATCAGTCCTGGCTGCTCCATCGTGTTGACAGCATGATGAGAGAGATGGGACAGTCACAGCATGCAGGCCGTATCAGTCCTGGCTGCTCGACCGTGTTGACAAGATGAAAGAGATGAGACGGTCACAGCCAGGCCAAATCAGTCTTTCCTGCTCCACCGTGTTGGCAACATGATGAGAGAGATGATGACGTACCCCGTTAACAGGTCGTAACATCTATTTTAAAATGCGTTTCCAATGTGATTGCATGAGGACAACCCATTTGTGTCGAATATCACAATGCATGTGAAAAAATCAACACATATAAGTGAGTCGCGAAGTTATAATGTTTGAAGGTGAAGAAAAGCTCGGTCGTCTAAGGTCCGTTGGTCGATATACTAAAGTCCGTGAGCGCTGACAGTCTAGTGGCGCGGTACTGATACGATCGAGAGGGTGGTTTGGGGTTCCGACGACGGTGCTCGCATGCATTGGTCGTATTCCCGAAACCATGACAACATGATGAGAAAGATGAGACAGTCACAGCCGGGCAGCACCAGTCTTCTTGGCTGCTCTGCCAAGTTGTCAACATGGTGAGAGGGATAAGACAGTCACAGCCAGGCCGAATCAGTCCTGGCTCCTCCACCGTGTTGAGAGCAGCAAGATGAGAGAGATGGCACAGTCACAGCCAGGCCGAATCAGTCTTGTCCGCCGCCCTTCCAAGTTGTCAACATGGTGAGAGAGATGAGACAGTCACAGCCAGGCCGAATCAGTCCTGGCTGCTCCATCGTGTTGACAGCATGATGAGAGAGATGGGACAGTCACAGCCAGGCCGTATCAGTCCTGGCTACTCGACCGTGTTGACATCAGCAAGATGAGAGAGATGAGGCAGTCACAGCCAGCCCGAATCAGTCCTGGCTGCTCCACACTCCACCGTGTTGACAATATGGTGAGAGAGATGAGACAGTCACAGCCAGGCCGAATCAGTCTTTGCTGCTCCACCGTGTTGGCAACATGATGAGAGAGATGAGACAGTCACAGCCAGGCCACATCAGTCTTCTTGGCTGCTCTGTCAAGTTGTCAACATGTTGAGAGAGATGAGACAGTCACAGCCAGGCCGAATCAGTCTTTGCTGCTCCACCGTGTTGGCAACATGATGAGAGAGATGTGACAGTCACAGCCAGGCCACATCAGTCTTCTTGGCTGCTCTGCCAAGTTGTCAACATGTTGAGAGAGATGAGACAGTCACAGCCAGGCCGAATCAGTCCTGGCTGCTCCATCGTGTTGACAGCATGATGAGAGAGATGGGACAGTCACAGCATGCAGGCCGTATCAGTCCTGGCTGCTCGACCGAGTTGACAGCAGCAAGATGAGAGAGATGAGGCAGTCACAGCCAGCCCGAATCAGTCCTGGCTGCTCCACACTCCACCGTGTGGACAATATGGTGAGAGAGATGAGCCGGTCACAGCCAGTCCAAATCAATCTTTGCTGCTCCACTGGTAGACAATCACAGCCAGGCCACAACAGTTTTGTTGGCTGCTCTGCCAAGTTGTCAACATGTTGAGAGAGATGAGACAGTCACAGCCAGGCCGTATCAGTCCTGGCTGCTCGACCGTGCTGACAAGGTGAGAGAGATGAGACGGTCACAGCCAGGCCAAATCAGTCTTTGCTGCTCCACCGTATTGGCAGCATGATGAGAGAGATGATGACGTACCCCGTTAACAGGTCGTAACATCTATTTTAAAATGCGTTTCCAATGTGATTGCATGAGGACAACCCATTTGTGTCGTACATTACAATGCATGTGAAAAAAACAACACATATAAGTGAGTCGCGAAGTTATAATGTTTGAAGGTGAAGAAAAGCTCGGTCGTCTAAGGTCCGGTGGTCGATATACTAAAGTCTGTGAGCGCTGACAGTCTAGTAGAGTGGTACTGATACGATCGAGAGGACGGTTTGGGGTTCCGCCGACGGTGCTCGCATGCATTGGTCGTATCCCCGAAACCTTGACAACATGATGAGAGAGATGAGACAGTCACAGCCAGGACACATCAGTCTTCTTGGATGCTCTGCCAAGTTGTCAACATGGTGAGAGGGATGAGACAGTCACAGCCTGGCCGAATCAGTCCTGGCTACTCCACTGTGTTCACAGCAGCATGATGAGAGAGATGGGACAGTCACAGCCAGGCCGAATCAGTCCTGACTCCTCCACACTCCACCGTGTTGACAATATGGTGAGAGAGATGAGACGGTCACAGCCTGTCCAAATAAGTCTTTATTTTGCTGCTCCACCGTGTTGGCAACATGACGAGAGAGATGGGACAGTCACAGCCAGGCCAAAACAGTCTTGTTGGCCGCTCTGCCAAGTTGTCAACATGGTGAGAGAGATGAGACAGTCACAGCCAGGCCGAATCAGTCCTGGCTGCTCCACCGTGTTCAAAGCAGCATAATGAGAGAGATGAGACAGCCACAGCCAGGCCGAATAAGTATTTGCTGCTCTACCAAGTTGTCAACATGTTGAGCGAGATGAGACAGTCACAGCCAGGCCGAATCAGTCATGTCTGCTCCACCTTGTTGACAGCATGGTGAGAGAGATGAGGCAGTCACAGCCAGGCCAAATCAGTCTTTCCAGCTCCACCGTATTGGCAACATGATGAGAGCGATGATGACGTACCCCGATAACAGGTCGTGACATCTATTTTAAAATGCGTTTCCAATGTGATTGCATGAGGACAACCAATTTTGGTCGTATATCACAATGCATGTGAAAAAATCAACACATATAAGTGAGTCGCGAAGTTATAATGTTTGAAGGTGAAGAAAAGCTCGGTCGTCTAAGGTCCAGTGGTCGATATACTGAAGTCCGTGAGCGCTGACAGTCTAGTGGCGTGGTACGGATACGATCAAGAGGGCGGTTTGGGGTTCCGCCGACGGTGCTCGCATGCATTGGTCGTATCCCCGAAACCTTGACAACATGATGAGAGAGATGAGCCAGTCACAGCCAGGCCACATCAGTCCTGGCTGCTCCACCGTGTTCACAGCAACATGATGAGAGAGATGGGACAGTCACAGCCAGGCCGAATCAGTCCTGGCTCCTCCACCCTTCACCGTGTTGACAATATGGTGAGAGAGATGAGACGGTCACAGCCAGTCCAAATCAGTCTATTCTGCTCCACCGTGTTGGCAACATGACGAGAGAGATGAGAAAGTCACAGCCAGGCCACATCAGTCTTGTTGGCTGCTCTGCCAAGTTGTCAACATGGTGAGAGAGTCTTTGCTGCTCCACCGTGTTGGCAACATGATGAGAGAGATGAGACAGTCACAGCCAGGCCACATCAATCTTGTTGGCTGCTCTGCCAAGTTGTCAACATGGTGAGAGAGATGAGACAGTCACAGCAAGGCCGAATCAGTCCTGGCTGCTCCACCGTGTTTACAACATGATGGGAGAGATGGGACAGTCACAGCCAGGCCGAATCAGTCTTGTCCGCCGCTCTGCCAAGTTGTCAACATGGTGAGAGAGATGAGACAGTCACATCCAGGCTACATCAGTCTTGTTGGCTGCTCTGCCAAGTTGTCATCATGGTGAGAAGGATGAGACAGTCACAGCCAGGCCGAATCAGTCCTGTCTGCTCCACCGTGTTGACAGCAGCATGATGAGAGAGATGGGATAGTCACAGCCAGGCCGAATCAGTCCTGCCTGCTCCATGGTGAATTCACCGTTCACCATGGTGAATGCACCGTTCACCATGGTGAATCACAATCACATTGGAAATGCATTTTAAAAAGGATGTAACGTCCTGTTGACACGTCACGTCATCATCTCGTATATTCGGGAAAAAACTCCCTAAGGTCTCATTACGACATTAGGGACTTTTTTGTATCTAACCGTAGTTCCTAAAATCATTAATTTCTCGGTCCTCACAGTATGTCAGTGTTGATTCAGCAGTTGTTTTGGCAAAGACATTTTTTTTGGAGTTTCTGAAACCTAGAGCGCTACTCAATAGGCGGCTAACAAGAAACTACGTATTTACTGTTGTTGCCGACGTATGTGTAAACTGAACTTGGGATGTGCATCGGCCCCGTGTTGAAATGCCGTCCAGTGCCAGTTGGTGCGTTTTTCGCTGATTTGTGCAAAATTAAACATATCTCAAAAGTTCAATGGCTGACCCTTCGTTTTTTTGGGATTTTTTTGTAGCGTAACCAACTGTCTTTCAGGGGAGAATGGTAACTGTAAGAATTATTCAGGAAGAAATGTATAATATTTGAGGGTTTTCGTGATTGTCCGGCCCAATTGGCAATATTGCCATTTGGGATGGTGAACAGAGCTAGGAGCAAATGCGACGCTTATGATTTATTTTAAGAAATAAAATGCCCGATTTAACATCTTGCAGAATCAGGGGAATCGGGCGTTTCAAGTGATATACGACACAAATGGGTTGTCCTCATGCATTCACTTTGGAAACGCATTTTAAAATAGATGTTACGTCCTGTTAATGGGGCACGTCATCATCGCGTACATTTGGGAAAAACTCCCTAACGAGACCTAACGAGACCTTACAGGACCGAGTGCGCAGATTGTCTACGCAGTTCGGGACCACGTACCCGTTCGATCGAGTACTTATTGGGAACCATGATTAATGGTATTACAATATTATTATAAATTAATTTCAATTACAGTTATCACTCAAAACATTGTAAAAAGTTAGTGTCAATTGAGATTAATATAACAGTAATTTATTGATAGTCATCTATACCTATGAAATTGTTAGATGAAACTATCAATTTTTATAATGTCAGAAATCTATCTATAGTATCAGATGGTCCGGACCAATACAAACTCCAATTTTCTGAAATTTTCTTTGTGTTTTGCAAATTTTGGTAATTTTCTCCTTTCATGAGCCACTGCTCGAGAAATAAATACTACATATTGAATATATTTTGTCTTCAGTCATGATTAAGCTGTAAAATATTGAGTAAATATGGCTGACGAAGAAAGAATTGATCATTTAAAATTGGGTTTCGCTTTGGGTAAAATTACACGCGTTTTTCTGTGTGTAAATGTATGGCATTGCCAATCCAATGCACTGTGTCTGCAGTTGCCAGTGTTGGGTGTGCTTTTGTGGCTTCTTTGACTGTATATTCGACCTAACTGCAGAATAGCCAGGACAGTGGTAGCTCTGTACATTATGTACACATTCCTATCACTTAGCACAGAGTGTCCCAGGTATTCTGCAGTTGCTCCGTATATTCTACAATACCCCTCGTAACAAGTTGACCTGGATATGACAATGGTACAGTTTGAGTATAGTCTCGCACGTAGCGGATATGACCTGTAAAGCATATCTCCTTCAAAGAAAATACTGTGTTGCAGTCAAATCTAAATCTGCATAATAATCGGCATCCTCACTTTGCCAGTTGGCAATCATTCCCGATTCCACATTTAAGCAGTCTCCTATTGCCTAAAACTGTATCACTATCATCATCATATCCGGGCTAACTTCTTAACTGGGGTATGGGCAAGTCAACAGGAGCTGCCGAGTTGTCTCACATGTCTGTGTAGTGTCACTATCACTGACCGTTAGTCCGTTGCAAACAATGGGTGATATGAATAAAGACTAGCAAATGCTTTTACTCCGGTTTTGTACAGGAAGGCCTAGTGTAAATATACATGGAGATTTAGATAAAAGCATTTGCTAGTCTTTATTCATATCACCCATTGTCTACCCGCCTTTGCAGATGTGCTAAAGACACTACCTCGGAACTTCACCTTCGATCCCGGATATGACAATGGTTTGAGAAGTCTTTGTTTTCGCCCTGAACAGCCACCCCCCCTGGCAAAAACTAGAATATCAACTGTCGAGACAAAATTCACAGCATTTCATCAGCCTTAACACATTTTACATTCCCTTGCAGGTTAAAGTCTTGGCGTCTAAAAACAATAACTCAATTCGTTTGAGGGATACATCGTATTGGTAAGAAGTGCTCCAGATTCATGATATTTTTAGCCTGAGGATAATTACTGATTTCATTGATCATTTAGAAACCAATTCACAAACGTTTTACAATAGTATAACCCGTCATAAGCAATTAGATTAAATCTGCATGTTGTATAAATTGTAAGTTTTTGTTCCAAATCAATTGATGTCTCAAGTTGATAAACTGACGAGAGTTGCTAAAAAGCAGTGGCTTAGCACAATAACCACTTTAGTTAGAAATTGTGAAGGGTTTTAGATATCAGAGTCTCTTCCATCCAAGACTAACACTGGTCGATTTTATGCATTAGTTTCTTTAGTGTAGGCCTACAAAATTGATTCTTACGACTTGATAAGTAAAGAGGAGAAACAATTTAGCAAATTTACATTAGCTGAGATATCTATTTGACAATGTTGTAGAAAGATGTGATTGATACATGTACATGTAAAAACAATTTTATTTCAAGTTCTGTACATTTAATTTTCTATGATGATACCACAATAATCTTGCCAATTTCATTGACTCTAATTTGTCTGAAAGCAGTTTTTCTATCCGATTTTGTTTATAACATTATATAAATGAGGTTAAAACATTTTGAGATACTACCATTTTTATTCGATGAAGATCAGAAATAATGAAATTAAATTTTCAAGTCTGCGGTAATTGATTCTGAAAATGTTTGTTATGTTGACCAGTGGTGTTCCTATGACCTAATTCAGGCGGTGTCTCGAACGATAATGCATGCAGAGTAAGTCCAAGAATTGCAATTTATAAATTAGGATTCAGTCGTAACACAAATGAAAAGTATCGTTGCAGTTTTCAAATCATCCGTCAGATTTTAGACTTCTAACTTACAAAGGCACTATATCATTTCTTGTTCACAGCTCTACTTGCGTATAAAGCAGGAGAGACGAATCAGTAAATATTTCACAAACTCGGAATCGAGCGTCGTACACCAAATCATCAACATGGATGGGCAGGTGGGTTAAGTATAAAAAGACAACATAAATAGAATGCATAAATAGAATGAATAGAATGCATAAATAGAATGAATAGAATGCATAAATAGAATGCATTGTGTGGATTGACAACAGTATCAAGCCGAGTCTGCTAACAAAAACAGATAGCCTAATTAGCGACTGCATTTTAGCCTACGCTTTGAATGTCGATTTAGCACTTACACAACAGGCTTAGATTTTGTGTCAAGCTAAAGCTTGTCTCCTTTAAAAAGGTTAAATTTTCTGGTTTATAGTGTGTTATCAACAGTACAAAATAATAACTAGCAAAAGAGCTTTTCGAGGCGGTGATAAGCTTGTCATCACTGTTATTGTGTGTAATTAGCAATTAGTAATAAGGACAAATTAATTTGAAAGAAGATTGTAGTAGGCAACAATGGTGTATTGAACAACAACTCAAACTGTCATCTAATTGCCAATTGGAACATTGAGTATTTTGAAAACGTCTTACATATGAGAACAGCTCTTTATGATGACAGATTTAGCAATGATTTCTGGTCAAAATGACCGTTTACTCCAAGCCGTAAGACAAATAATTAACTCAAGGGAACTATAAATTACAAATGATTGGAAAAACGTTCAGAGGAAAAAAGTAATTCAATACTACATGCAATATTAGCAAAAGCTCTCCAGGGTCTTACGTATCAACTATTAGTGAAAAAACCTAAACAATGGGAGTGGAATTTGACTATGCAGGGATCTTTATGAGTATCAGAGAGGATTCTAAGGTATGTAGCGCTGATTTTATTGCACTTTGATGATCTAATCCACCCTAATTAAAAATGTTAGAGACATCTGATGAGATTTAGAATAAACCATAATGCTATTGCTGTGAACTTTCAGAATCAGTGCTGAGCCGAAAGATTGGCATGTGTATCATTAAAATATATAAGCTTGTATGTGATTTAACCAATGACGCATATCTTTCTGGAGAAAATTCATTTTTACACAACGGAGTAAATTTTGTTTCACTATTATTTTTACGGACAAATTGTGGGTCGGCGATATTAGTCCAGGTGGCTTTTCCCTTAGTTGTGTAAAATATGAAATCTCTTTGAGAATTCTAACCATCTAGATGAAATATTTCAATGTTACATGTATTTTCAAGATAACCTCCACAATATCAGCACAGTTCCTGCTCCTGGTGAATTCTTTGAGATCAAATCTTTTGGGTAATTCCAATAGTCTTCAAAACATCCAAGAGCCTGCATTGATAATCTCGTAAAAACATATTGATTTTGTTATCTAGTAACTGTGGGTGTCTATGTGGGAAGGCAATTTTGAGGAGGAGAGAGTTCCATGACTTTTGTGTATTGTCGAGATATTTGCTGTTTCTTAATTAAAAATTAGTATTCATGCAACTCAAGTTTCAGTTAAAGACATGAATGAAAGATGATGTGTGTTTAAAATTTTACAACCTCCATGCCTGAAAGTCTTGCTGCTTGAAGGAACCCTATAGGAAAAGATCTTTTGAGCATTGTTGATTTCACTCTTGATGTCTATTTGGTTATAAACTTTACTGGATGATATGAATTCCCACGGGCATTGTAAGTTCGTACATGTGCTATCCAAGACAAAAATTGTGTATCATCTGCTGAAATAAAGGCAAGTATGTATCATATGGTGAACGAAATAAACTAATCTTGCCTATTTCTCTTCTAGTCAAGTGGACCCCCATCATTCAGAGGAAGACCGCCCAGAGGCATGTCACTGAGAGGTCGAGGCGCACCCAGGGGTAGAGGAGGTCCACCTGGACCAAGATTTGAAAGTCGATACGAAAATGGAACGAGGTAATTTGAGAAAAAGACCATTATATCCAGACAGTGGAACCTCCCTTAGCGGACACCTCTCTAAGAAAGACAACTTCTCTATTAAGGACACTAGTCTTGGTCTCAAATTGGTAGTTTTCATTCAAGTTTTATGAAACAAGACACTCAGTTGTGGAGAGCCTGTGGCTGACGTGAGTCGGAAGAATCACGGCTGGGGCAGGTCAGATTACAACAGGAATCCTTGAGTGTGGGAACCAAACTCGGGTCGTCTTGCAAAAGGACAGATTTTCTGTTTAATCAGCATTTGGTCAGTGTAGTTGAGATGGCTGGCCTCACTGGAATAGTCCTGCAGTCATCTTCAACCAAGATTTTCACTCCTTCTGATTTTATGTCATCTCTTGCTTGCTGTAGCCGTGGCATACCCAGTGAACGTCGAGGAATGAGTCGTGGTCGTGGTCCCATGAGGGGAGGCAGAGGGCGTGGAATGGGTGAGTACATCCCCAGAGTTCAGTGGTGTGGTCGATATCGTCTGACCAAGTCTGGGGCCTCTGGGCACCGCATAGGTTGCCGTTTTGCGCCCAGTCTTTGAAACTATCTGCTATCATTGCTGTGAAGGCATCTTGAATTTTCAACAATAAAACGATAAAAAAGTGAAAGAATGGGCAAGTATGTCGTCATCAGAGCAGAATCTGTTCGTCGATAGGTTTGTTGTAGTGCTAGCGTAAGTCTATTGTGGACTTGACATCAGGGTAGGGTGTGACTTTGAATTTTCCTTATATTTTCTTGTTATGCTATTTTACAGGTTACAAAGATGAGCGACCACCACGGATGGATGACAGAATGCTGTCACCGCGTGAAGAGAGGGGGCCACCGATGAGAGAAAGACGCGAAGAACGCCCGCCAATTATGCGCGAACGTCTACCAATGAGGGACGAGAGGCCCCCAATGAGAGAGGAACGCCCTCCACTCAGAGAGGAACGACCGATGCGTAGTGAGCGTCCTCCGATGCGCGAAAGTCGTCCGATTCGCGAGGATCGGGGCGGATATCGTGAAGAGCGAGTTTCGTCCTTCAGGGATGAACGGCCACCTTTGAGAGGTAGTTCTAGTAAAGTATTTCTGCCCGACAGTTTCAGTGTCGCTGCTGCTTCTCTTTCGCAAGGTTAGGGTTATTTTTTGTTTGCTGCTTCTGACACTGTCTTGCCCCTTTCAAAAACATTATTTATTATTTCGTGGGTGTGACTATCCTCAAGTAAGACGCGGTTTTGGGCAGAATCTTTGTTCTTTTGTTGTGGTAGCTTTTATCAATGCTTTATATATTGCTGTCAAGGTGTTTATTTCCGACTAGTTCCATGCAAATGGGAATGGGAAATTCTCTTTCCTTTGACGCTTCAAAATTGTAAAAAACGTGTTGGTAATATTGTTTTGCTGTTATACTTGCTACAGATAATTTCGTTGACCGCCGCGTTTTGTGGCCACTGTGATTTGACCTAGGTGGCCAATTTTGGTAAAAATTAAAAATTCCGGATCGGAAATGACCCAGTTTGATTGCATTTAACTACTAGTCCAAAAGATAATGTACTTATTTTCGTGAAATGATGACCTTTTTTGGGCTGTGGGTTTGTAAACTCGTTCCCTTATGGTGCTGTGGGTTCCTCTCCTCTTGGAATGCCCCCCCCCCCCCCCCCCCCCCACCACCACCACAACCACTTCTGTGTTTGATGCTAAATCATTCCAAATATGTGACCCGCTCTACCAAAACTAGGCGCTTGTCGCATCTGAACTTGACAGGTTGATACGGACTTGTTGTTCATTTCCCTATTGTAGACCTTTTGTGAAATGTGACCAAATCAGTTTGTAATAGATTTCACAAAAGGTCTACAATAGGGAAATGAACAACAAGTCCGTATCAACCTGTCGAGTTCAGATGCGACAAGCGCCGAGTTTTGGTAGAGCGAGTCACATATTGTCTGCATTACGTCCTGGGAATCATTTATTGGCTTTGCTTTGCCTTCGATGTTGTTTTTCATTGCTGAATGTGAAGTTTGAATAACTACTGGTAAGGCCACAAGTCTTAAATCTCATGGTTCTGGAATAAGTCACAAAAGGTTATAGTCAAGTGGTCGAATGTCAAGAAATTAAACCCTGCTTCCTCTTATCTCTCCAGATACGCCATCCTTCCACACACGGTCACATGACTACATTGACCGAGGCAGAGATTCGTACCCTAGCCGAGATCCTCCACGTGACTCTTATCCTTCCAGAGATATGAGAGATGGGTAAGAATATTTCGATATTGGACAAACTTCATGAGCGTTACTTAAACACCTCCAAGAATTTTGGTGAATTCATTTGATAGAAGTAATGTCTTACAATACATAGCATAGACGGAACTATAAACAAAATGTTTTGATGGTCATTTTGTGATGCCAACGTGATTTTGATACGCTAACTATTTTGGATGCGAAAATTAGAAGGTGTCTGGATGTTTTTTTGTTTCACGTTCTACAGTATATCGGAACCAATGAGAATTACAGTATCTTGGAATCAGTGAAAATTCCCTCGGTTCTTGGAAGTGTAGGGTTTGCAATGAGTTGTAAAAATCTTAGCTGAAATTTCTTCAACATTTTGCTAATCGCATTGATTAAGAAATTCTTCAGTTTCTTGGCTTCCAATCCCACCTCCTGAATCAACCAATCAGAATGTTCTTTTGAAGTAAAAACTAACTCGATTGTGCGTCAATCTTTTGTTATATTTTCGATATTCCGTCATGTTTCGAAGTCAATTGGCACATACACATGTACTGTGATCAGGGTGAAAGTAACGTTCGTGTTTTTGTGAAATTGCCACTTAGACCCAATTTTAATTTAGCATAACCCTGTATCAATAATTTAGATTTGGAAGTCATGGAATGAAAACATACCAAATTTGATTTGCAATGTGTGAATCAGCGTCCCCTGAAAAATTTCACTGATAAAAGCATGGAGTGGTTTCTTGGCTTATTTGCACGATCGCATGGTTCGTTTCAGTGGCGAGTATGCTTCACGCGGTTACAGTAGTGGTGGACGCGACGACTACGGCGAGAGGTCACGTGACCATTATAGCAGCAGGTTAGTTAGTGCGCGACAGTGATTCAAATGTCACTGTTGTATAAGTTTATAGTCGTAGTTCCACCTATCATAAAACCCCGTGTTTTTTCAAGACCCGTGTCTTCGCCGTGTGTCAAAAAACCCGGGGCGCACTTACACCTATCAGTGGTGTTAGATAATGGTTAATAGCCCCGGCGACAGGTGCGCTGTAGGTAGGGAGCTCTCCTGTGTTTCTTTCCCATTGGAGGGGAATTTCGCATGCGCAATACCGAGGCAACTACACCGCGCCATCTGTCGCCAGATCTCAGAACTTGCAATTACCGTGTCTATTCAGATTCCACCTATCTAAATTAGCCCCCGATTAGCCCCATCGAGCTCGATGGGGCTAATAGACACGGCAATACATGGTGTAAGCGCAAAAGACACGGGGATTCGATGGGTGGAAGTACGACTTATGTTGCTGGTTAATATTGAGAAGGTAGATTCGCATGCAGCTTGGTCTGTGCTTTATAACTACATGTAGGCCACTATTTGTTCAGGGTATGGGGTGCAATATGTCTTCTGTTTCAGCGAAGTGATTCGTGAAGAAAAATGTTGTAAGATGACTTCACAAGACGATTGAGGTATAGAGATATCCTGTTATGTACTTTCTAGCATTACTGATTAACTTTGTCAGTCTGAGAATGCTCACTTTAAGAATTCAGTGTCCATATTTCAATTTTCTTTCTCTTTATAGCCGAGGTGACTTGCGATCAGACTTGGCCCCACCTAGTCGGTCCTCGCGTGAATTTGCCGGCCTGAGTAGCAGCAGGGACTTGGGTGCATCGTCAGACTTCGGCCGCTCGTCGGAGATGAGCCGTCGTGGATCTCGTGGCGAGTACAGCTCTAGTGGCCGGGATTATGCGCAGCCGGAGAGGGGATTCTCCAGTGGTGGTTCAAGGTGAAGAGACTTTTTAATTTCCTTACATTTGGGCCAGACAGCTGTTTAGAACACCATGTTCACAGAATGGGAATAGGAGAATCTGGTCAATGTTGACGTGGAACTGAAGACTAACTCTTGTACTTCAGACCTGCTCGGAATGAAGACCAGAGAGGGATACTGGGCAAAGGACACTACTGTGTCCACAAAGATATGGGTCTATGTAGCAGAACGCCCTTGGAATAATAGGACAGCTGACTTTGTTACTAAAAACTGACCGACTGTGCTCATCTCAAAAATTTAGAAGGCAGAAGATGACCGCAAACTCTGGGACTCTTTCGCAGAACTCTTTAGGTCAGCCGGCTATGTTTCTGAAAACAGACTGCCTGTTTAGCGTCTCAAAAAATCTGAATGCAGAATTACAAACTAGTTTTCATCTCTTTCTATTTTTCAGGGGCTACCCTCCGTCTTCGGATGAATATTCTTCAGGTCCTCGCAGCCGGGAGTTCGACGCACCTAGCAGGGACTACGGTGGTGCGCCCAGGCCTAGCAGGGAGTTCGAAACAACTCGCGGTCCCAATGGGGATTATGACACATTTGGCAGAAGCCGATATGCAGGTAAGATTATCAGAATCTTTGAATATTTGTTATGTTATGAGGGAATTTACACAATAATGGTTTGGGTTGACGCGAGGGCTGAGAATGGACAGGGCCATCTGTCCTCTGACTGTCTGAACATCGCATCAGCAATGGCACTGGCAGCATATTTGAATCAAGTTTTGGTGTCATGATGAGGTAGGGTGTCCGCCAGGATTCGTTTTGAGGTACATGTTGGGAGAAGGTGGGGGAAAAAATTAATCTTAACTTTTTTTGTGAATTAAAATTTTAGTTTGGTATGACGTGCTGTGCACGTCACTCGCATGTCATGGTGTAACTGCAGTCACACGAAATGGTTCCATAAGGTGGTGCCCCCTAGGGCCGCGTATGGATATTAGTATATCCATACGCGTGTGATGCGTCTTTGCCATGTGCAGGATTGTATAGTGAGTGTATTGACCTTGTATCAGGCTTGAGGTATGGCCATTGTGGTCTACTCTGTTATGTTCGTGAATGTGTACTGTAAGGCATTGATAGGCATTTTGTAATAAAAACATTTACGGTATAATGTAGTGTGACGTAGGTTTGTTAAAATGTACATGACGTTCTTTGCATGTCGCTTGCAGCTAGAGGGTAAATGCCAGCTCTCCCTTGTTTCAGATGATGTTTACAGCGGCAGCAAGAGCATGGGGGACGACTTTGGTAAGCTGAAAATTGGATGTGTCACGACGAATCTTGCAGGTTTAGCGGTGACCTTACGCTTTGCTGAGCTTATTATCCACTGATTGGTTTGTGGTCATCAAAAATTGTGTCCCTTATGTGTTCAACCATCTGTGATATTGACTGGTGTCCAGATCACATAAAGCAGTAGTGTTAACCTTATGATTGGTTGAAAGTCAACGGTTACTTGGGAAATTCAGAAAAGTGCCAAATTCTGGTGTGGGGAGTAATTTTGGAAGCTGTCCTCATTTCTTCAATCTGAGCCTTAGTATTAATCGGCCTTTCTGGAAAACATTGTGATACTGTGATTACAGTGATTAAGAATCTTGTGGATAAAGTTATCAAAGCATATTGTTGCCAGTTCTTTTTTTCAGGGCTACACTACTAGTATAAGATAGGGATACACTACTGGTATAAGATTTCGGCACTAAGCTTTACCAGGCTGCTATCCTAAGTAGTTTGGTGCAAATTATTTCAAAAATTCAATGAGCCAAGTTGGGGAGAATATGGAAGGCCCTGACTTTCTATTTTGTATGCTTTAATATTTTGGCTTTGGGTCAGTTTTCCAATAGATGTCAGGAGCAGTCTCAAGTCTAAAACAGGCAACTGGAATCCGGAGTAGATCATTATGTAAAATGAAATGTATTTGACGTGGATATTTTGGATGAGTATAATGTGATTTGAGGATGATAGTATTGCTTTGATAATCATGAGGACAGTGAGGATTAATCATAAGTGCCTCTGCAGAAGTTGGGAGTGAAAACATGCACATGAAGCTGAGGTCGACTTCATTCAATCACTGGAGTTAGTCTCCATGGAGGACAAGAACTTTATCCTCTCGGGTACAATTCTGTTGATGCACGAGCTGATAAGAAGGTATAGGCATTTGAATGAAGGGAAGATATGGTTCAGTACATGCACATGAAGCTGAAGTCTCTATGGAGAACAGTCACATGAACTAGACAGATAGCATTCTGTTCATGCACAAGCAGATGAGAAAGGATGCAGGCATTCTAATAAAGTAGGAAGGATTCATTACAATACATGCACATGAAACTGAAGTACTTTCTATCGAGGACAAGCACATGAACCAGTTGGGTAGCATTCTGTTCATGCACAAGCAGATGAGAAAGGATGCAGGCATTCAAATGTAGTAAGAAGGATTTAGCACATGCGCATGAATCTGAAGTAGTCTCTATGGTGGACAAGCGCATGAGCCAGTCGGGTAGCATTCTGTTCATGCACAAGCAGATGAGAAAGGATGCAGGCATTCAAATGTAGTAGGAAGGATTTAGCACATGCGCATGAAGCTGAAGTAGTCTCTATGGTAGACAAGCGCATGAACCAGTTGGGTAGCATTCTGTTCATGCAAATAGATGAGAAAGGATGCAGGCATTCTAATAAAGTAGGAAGGATTCATTACAATACATACACATGAAACTGAAGTACTTTCTATCGAGGACAAGCGCATGAACCAGTCAGGTAGCATTCTGTTTATGCACAAGCGGATAAGAAAGAATGCAGGCATTTAAATGAAGTAGGAAGGATTCATTACAATACATACACATGAATCTGAAGTAGTCTCTATGGTGGACAAGCGCATGAACCAGTCGGGTAGCATTCTGTTTATGCACATAGATGAGAAAGGATGCAGGCATTCTAATAAAGTAGGAAGGATTCATTACAATACATGCACATGAAACTGAAGTAGTCTCTATGGTGGACAAGCGCATGAACCAGTCGGGTAGCATTCTATTTATGCACAAGCAGATGAGGAAGGATGCAGGCATTCTAATAAAGTAGGAAGGATTCGGGACATGCACATGAAGCTAAAGTAGTCTATGGTGGACAAGCGCATGAACCAGTCGGGTAGCATTCTATTTATGCACAAGCAGATGAGAAAGGATGCAGGCATTCAAATGTAGTAGGAAGGATTCAGCACATGCGCATGAAGCTGAAGTAGTCTCTATGGTGTACAAGCGCATGAACCAGTCGGGTAGCATTCTGTTCATGCGCGAGGAGATGAGAAAGGATGCAGGCATTCTAATGAAGTAGGAAGGATCGATTACAGTACATGAACATGAAACTGAAGTACTTTCTATGGAGGACAAGCGCATGAACCAGTCGAGTAGCATTCTGTTCATGCACAAGCAGATGAGAAAGGATGCAGGCATTCTAATGAAGTAGGAAGGATTGATTACAGTACATGCACATGAAACTGAAGTACTTTCTATGGAGGACAGGCGCATGAACCAGTCGGGTAGCATTCTGTTCATGAACAAGCAGATGAGAAAGGATGCAGGCATTCTAATAAAGTAGGAAGGATTCATTACAATACATGCACATGAATCTGAAGTACTTTCTATCGAGGACAAGCACATGAACCAGTTGGGTAGCATTCTGTTCATGCACGAGGAGATAAGAAAGGATGCAGGCATTCAAATGAAGTAGGAAGGATTCATTACAATACATGCACATGAATCTGAAGTACTTTCTATGGAGGACAGGCGCATGATCCTGTTTGGTCAAATTCTGTTCATGCACAGCCAGATACAAAAGGATGCAGGCATTCAAATAAGTCAAATTAGGATGTGTTTCAGCACATGCAGATGAATCTGAAGTAGTCTATGGAGTACATGCAAATGAACTAGAATTCTGTTCATGCACAAGCAGATGAGAAAGGATGCAGACATTCATTCAAATGAAGAAAGAGTAGGATTGATTCTGCACATGCACATGAAACTGAAGTGGATTCTATGGCGGACAAGCGCATGATCCTATGAATCTGAAGTAGTCTCCATGGAGGACAAGCGCATGAACCAGTCGGGTAGCATTCTGTTCATGCACAAGCAGATGAGAAAGGATGCAGGCATTCATTCAAATGAAGTAAGAGTAGGATTGATTCTGCACATGAATATGAAACTGAAGTAGATTCTATGGCGGACAAGCAGATGAACACGTCGGATAGTATTCTGTTCGTGCTCAAGCAGATGAATGAAGTAAAAAAATGGTTCAGCACATGCCAAAAAACTTAAACCTTTTCTAAAAAACCTTTGAGAGATGTAAGGCAGTTCATAAGATTTCAGCAGTGGATGCTGAATTATACTGGCTCATGACTTAAAATAATAGCCTCAAAAACTGCGATTCAATTAATTTGTGTCTATAGAATTGCGTCTTAAGTTCAGTACACTTCAGTTTTGGCTAACGGTACACCAAAATTATTTTGAATTCAGTTATCAAAAACTTGGATTAATTTATATTGTGGAAATAAGTTAGCCAGCATAGCATATCACAACCTACATTAAAGTCACTGCAAAACTGAATCAAGCGTTTTTATCGCAATAACTAATTGACAGAACATCACATGGGCCAAGAAAGTCTTGTGATGATAGTGTTTGTGATGATAATTTCATACACTTGAAAATATTGACTATTGTGCAGTGAAAGAAAATTATAAAAACACACTTCTGTACTGGTATCTCGGAGATTTCAATGATTGAGCAAAGTTAACTCGTATTTAACTATTTAGCTTGTGATCAATTGGGCTGCCAAAATTTCTTTTACAAACAATGGTCTATTTATTACGTGTTTGACTTCGAGTGTAAGAGAAGAAATTACAATTCTGCAGGATGGTATAAAAAAAACCTAAGATGCATTTGCTCAAATGAAAAACGTGGCAAAGGATAGTCTGGAATGTGTATCTTTACTTAAAGTGCGCACATGAGGAATTGGGCTAAGTCACTGGCTGGATACTGCGGACAAGTTGAGGATAATTTTTATGGGCATAGATGGAAGGATGAAAAGTTATGATATTGCAGTCATTTGTCATCTAGCGACTAATATAAGTTTTGTATACACCCCAGTTCGTGGTTTCAACGGATTATTGCGGTTGTTGTGGAAAAAGCTAGGGAGCCGAATCGTTTGAATCCTATTTGCAATATATTCGTCACGTAGGAAACACATGTACTTGTATTATAAACGAACATAGAAGTTTATTTTCAGAAGTTTACCAAGAATACATGTACAGCAATACAAGTCGTTTTAACTATATGTGTATGCGCAATACATTTGAGTTAAATAAGATTATTTCACTTTCGTCGCGATGATCTTTAACGTGGTCCTGTCTGAGCAGTAGACTTGACTGAGTTGACAGCATCTATGCTACGCATAAGTCACCAACGTTTTGTGGGCACTTAGCACCTAAAATGATCACAACATCTAATGAAATGCAATTGATAATGAACAAAACCTTTTTGAGTGCGAAATTAAATGACTTGGTACTTCAGTTCACTAGGTCAAAATTTGGATCAACTGAGCAACATCACAGAATTTTAACACAAAGAATTGTGGTATTTTGATTTGACATGCTCTAATCATTCATAAATAACTACGCAAACCTTCTTTTATAAAATGTTTAGGTTCCCCAAGTTCAAGAGGCCCTCCACCGCGAGGTCCTCCCTCGGGATCCCGGGGGCCAGGGGGTCCCCCGATGTCACGAGGAGGTCCGTACGAAAGAGAGCGTGGCGACAGCTTCTCTGCTGGAAGCAGACGCCCTGCGATGAGGGAGGGCGGACCGCCGACGAAGAGATCGCGATCAGATGGGCCACCATCACGGGGCCCACCGCGTGATCATGGTGGGCCACCATCTAGGGGCCCCCCTCGTGATCTTGGTGGTCCACCGCGAGGCCGACCAAGGAGGATGTAACCTAGAACGGATTCAAGAAAGACTTTTATGATATATTCCTGCAAAATATGGAAGATTTGTTACCAAATACTTGTGGAGAGGACTTTTTACAAACGAGACAAAATATTTACTGGACAGGCAGAATGGCAATTGTTTGGGCCAACACAGCCCAGGGTACCATTTTGCAAATTGGCAAATATTTTACTTTTTACCTGGCTAGCTATTTACCCTGACCTAATATTGTTATACGGTGAAGAAAAGCAGTTACATGGCAGCACAAATCTTGCAATGTGGGTATTGACGGGACCGGAGATGAAGCACACTGAAAATCATGGCTATCGTCCGAGTTACAGAGACTAATTAGATTGAAATTTTCATGATGAATTAACAATGTTGTTATATTGTGTTGATGTAAGTCTGCCTTAGTACATGTCCGATTCCGTATTCGAAAAGTCTACTCAATGAAGTAATGACTGAGTCCCCTGCTCCGTGCAATTGTCTGAAAAAAGTAGACTAGGATGTCCAGAATGTGTTCGGTTTTTACCTCCCAATAATAAATGGTGTATTGTAGAATCGTGAATTGATATTTTTTGTAGGGTGGGAAATTCACAGGGTCTAGATGTATACTTACTGTGATCGCAAGCCTCTGAAACAAACAAAAAGTCTTAAAACATTTTTTTAAAGGAAAATGAGCTGATTTTAAAACGTCTGCCCTAGGTATGATGAATTTCCCACCTTGTTTGAATGGAATGTCATGATGATGATGCACATTAGGCTAATTTGGATCAAGACATTTCTGTTTTTGCTTGGAGGGAAAGAGAGACTGGAACAGTAAATATCTCAGAATTTCTACCGAAACTTGCAAGAAAAAGTTGGGATTGTTATTTATTCATATTAACCAAACGCATGATGCCACCTCATGTAAAAGGCCAGGAAACAGGAATTTCGTACATGGAATATAATGCCCTTCCCACATTGGTATCACAGTAATTGATGCATCATTAAGTCAAATACGAGTTTCTGAATGGAGCCTAATTGCTGGCCCTCTTGTCCACATGTTCATCAGGCTGAATCCAGCTGAGCTACGCCGGACTTAGAACAGGAAATGATTAGGTACATTTTGACGGCCCGAGAAAATGTTAAAAGTACACTGAATAACTGGTTGTCGTAATCAGCTTTCAAGGTATGTATGTCGATTTCAAGGTGCGTGTGTGTTTCTGAGGGTTTCTAAACATTGCCACTGTCAAAAGCTGATGGACACAAAAACACATCGTCAACACTGCTTAAAATATCAAGAGGAGATTTCAAATATCTAGTGGAGGTCATTGGATTCATTTGCTAAAACAGATATCCTGAAGCCTTTTAAAGGTTGGGTATGAGATATGATGGTTTTTCATACATAAATGGCTTCCAGTAGGATTGTGACTTTTCCAAACAGGATAATTGAAAAGGCATTGAACTGCAATGAACAATGCACTAGCACAGGGTGTAACCATAAACCTGGCTGAAATTCACTTGCCATTTCCAAAACTGTCTTGCAACACCGTCTAAAATCACTACTGGAACTCGGTATCTGTGTGATATTACTAGTAGCGACACGTGGTGGCAAGCAGGGTCATTATTCTGCTGGCCTAGTAAATACCACACCGAGTTGCCTGTGATGAAATCGTTTCGCCGACCAGACTATATTGACATGCGTGAAGCAGGAAATCAAAATAATCGTCTTAAAAGGTAGGTATGTAGATTCATGGTGCGTTGTCTCGAAGAGGATGTTGACATTGCCGTTGTCAAAAGAAAAGCATTTCAACAACACATTGTCACACTGCTCAGCTGATCTAACCGCCGTAAGATTCATCCTGATTTTTTTCCGAATGTGATCAAATGTTACAAAATTTACAATTCCTTCTCATGAACGACGAAATGGCTCAAGGATTGACCAGGAAGCGACAATCCTGATATTGTTGTTGTTGTGTATAATCAATTATGAGTGCTCTGTTGCATTCTTAAGACATCATAAAAAGTGAAATCCAAATCAGTTTGATCTTCTTGGCAAATAGGTCAAGAGTTTCTGTGTAATCAATCAAATGGTTCTGAAATCCAAAACATGTCATCTTTTGGGTCAGTAGGTTTAGAATTGCGGTCTGATATACTGACGTCTAAAATTAGATTTTGCCTGCCAGTACGAGATGCAAGAACTGATTCAACTGAAAGAGGAAAACAAATGGCATGACGATGAAGACGTAAACTGCATAGAACTTGTAAAAAGTTCTATGCTATCAAAGTAGAGCTGTTGAGGACTGTTGACAAAAGATACTGTCAAACGGATAATGACTGAAATTGGCTCCGGGCAGATGGCAACTAACTGAAACTGAAAAGGCCTTGGCGATGCTTCAGAGAGGTACACAGTACATGAGATATTCGAAAAGTTTCGACAACACCCAAGGCCAATTTTTGCCATGATCTGCTCCTCTGAACAGAAAAACCTTAAAAATAACCACCCAGCAGCTACACAGTAAGTGAGATATTGAAAAATCGAATGGTCCATTTGCCCAGGTTTCATTATTACGCAAATTCAGTATTACGCAAATTCTCTAAAAAAAGAATTGTTTTGCACATCAATATGTAAAGGGCTAGGCAAACAAGGTACATTCGTAAAAAAGAGTGGTTTGCAAACCAATTCTTGACTTGGCTGATTCTCTATTGATAAACAAAACCATCGTCCGTCTGCTGCTACCTTTAGACACAGTAAACATGAGTCTGCTGTCAATTGCATCGTCATCACCTGTCGTTCTACAAAAGGAACGCTTCTATTGTGACATCCTTATCAACTTTGCATTTGCCAGATTTTAATTACAGCTAGTCGGATAGCTTTGGATTGGCTCACTGCGCAGACAAGAGTGATAGGAATTGCACCGTAATATACAACAGTTGCAGTTAATGCTGTTGGGAACTTTAGGAGGAGCTCGGCGGAATTAGTCTCAGGAGACAGGTAGTATACCGGCCAACATCCACAGAAAAATGTCCATATATTGATATTTATAATCATGATAATGATAATCATGAGACTTACATAGCGCTAAATCCAAATTGTTTCAAACTCACAACCTCCTGAGTATGAGTCTGAAACTCTAACCACTATGCCACTGATCTCTATAATACTCCACGGTACAACAAGAAAAATGTCTAGTATTCTGATCTACCAGTGAGTACACTTTAGAGTGACGGTAACAATACTCTTTTTGATCAACCTTTATTTAATGAAAATCATGCGTCTTGACTACTGCTGGATTTTGCAGAGGAAATGCACAAGGATTGCACTTTAGATGATAGTAGAAATCACTCTGATATCGAGAACATTTGACATGTTTGACCAAAATTACTCTGAAGTCCAGTTATAATACTATTTACCCTTTTTTGGAGTTGGCTGGTCTGAAGCAACTCTAACAGAAATAATGAGTGGGTTTGCTTAAGAAATATGACAAAAGAATGTAGACTCCCCAGTACTTAAATAATCGGGTTTTTAGTATTAAAATGCTCCAGATGATGTCCTGTAGATATTTCTAACACTGGTCCTGTGGAAAAAATACTATTGAAACAAAACAAACTGTCTAGTTCATGGACATTTTGAGCTTCTCCGATGAACCAAGGATACTCTTCAAAAAATCTAATCACCCCAAAAAAAACGTCAAAAACTTTCAAATCTAACGCACAAAGGACATGCTCCAGTAATCCCCACTGTGACCCGGACAGACATTCCAAAGACAACACGGTCTCTGTGTACTTTGAACTTTCCTGCCTGAAGCGAATAGTTCCTCCATGCTGATGATTCAATATTTTGTGATTTGGTCATCCAGGATATCACTCTAAGATCAGTCCAAGCTGAGTGTTGCTAGTCATTTATTTTCAACATCTTTCTCTTCAATTGCCAAAGGCAAAACTTCCTTGTTCCAAACCGGAGGATGCCAAGTTATCATAGTTCATGCATGAGAATTGTTAACTGTTAGAAGACTCTCATAGATTGTTTCATAATATGGTTGAATACACACCATCAAAGATATTGATACGTGGAGTTTATTGATAGACCGATAATGGAATCAAGTGAGAATTCTGCTCACTCTGGCATTTTGAGGTTGATGTTATGTTCCAATACTTTGTATACGAGTTGTGCAGTCAGATAATATTGTGAAGTGTTTTGTGTTTTTTCCCATTTCAGATCCAGTTCAGCCAGGCTGAAAAGTGAGTCAACCTGTTGCGATGCACAACTGAAATGTGACGCCACGAGCTATGGAGACCTGCTAAAGAGGGCTGAAAAGTCGAAAACTTGAGTGTGCCACGGTTGTGGAGATGGTATTAGCGCTGAAAGTTTTACATGTAGGTGGAACAACTTCACGACTACCGATTTGGAAGGTCACTGAATAACCTGCAGTTTCCCTGGTATAAAATGTTGAAGTCATGACATAAGCTTTTTAAGCATTAAGTTTCCCTGGTATAAAATGTTGAAGTCATGACATAAGCTTTTTAAGCATTAAGTTTCCCTGGTATAAAATGTTGAAGTCATGACATAAGCTTTTTAAGCATTAAGTTTCCCTGGTATAAAATGTTGAAGTCATGACATAAGCTTTTTAAGCATTAAGTTTCCCTGGTATAAAATGTTGAAGTCATGACATAAGCTTTTTAAGCATTAAGTTTCCCTGGTATAAAATGTTGAAGTCATGACATTAACCTTTTTAGTGTAAAGATAGATTTTTGAAATGTCAGCAGTTTTTGTGGATGGGACGAACCATTTTCCAAGTAGTAAATGTCACTCAATGCGTGAGTACTTGTTTAATTTGACACCAGAAATGGACAGATTTTGACCACGCTCGCTGTTAAACTTTTTAAATTGGACAAAAAAAGGGAATTTGGCCTGGACTTTATACATACAGTGTACTTTTTCACTATTGTAACATGTCACTTTGGGTATGAAGTCGGCCAACAAGAACTCATATTAAGATTTATCAAAACAAATTTAACTTTTTTTCCTTTCTTTTTCATTTTAGATGAACCACTGTGGCTGGAAAAACTATCTATGCCAACTTGGATGGAGTTGTTGGTGCAAACTACTTATCCCAGGCCAATAGCAATGTGTGCTATGGAGGCCAGATTCCTCCCTATTACTGTTACTGCAAGTAGTCCTTCCAACTACTATGAGTATGGATGCCAGGGCCAGGGTTGCCCTGTGTGTCTGCTGATGCTAGCGAGAGATACATAATTTGGTTGACAATGACTGATATACCAGAACAAAGTACATGTAATTCATCATTCCTAGTTGGATTTAAAGAATTTCGTAGAGGTCAAACTACCTGTCTCATTTCGCTGTGGAACCTCCAAGAGACCAAGTTGGCCTCGAAACTAGTCTGAATTAAATATTTACACCATGTGAAACTAACTTTGAAATAAATATATACCGAAAATTATTTGATTGCTTTGCGTGTTGTTATTTACCTTCTTGTGGCACCCCCATTGAGACCAGTCCAGCTCAAAAATCCCTTCCAGCAATTCATGGTGGGACTGTCCAAATAAAGCGTTTCCAGCACAGTAACCCCGTCCCACTTGGGCAGGACAGTCTCCACACTGATATCTTGATACAGAATTCCCCCCAAAGTTCGGAATCCCTACAGATGAGACCAGCCTAGCACCGAAATCCCCTCCAGCAATTCAGGTTTGGACTCTTATCAAGGCCTGTCTGGCACTGAAACCCCATCCCTTGATACAGAAATCCCCCTAAAGTTCGGAATCCCTACAGATGAGACCAGCCTAGCACCGAAATCTCCTCCAGCAATTCAGGTTTGGACTCTAATAAAGGCCTGTCTGGCACTGAAAGCCCATCCCACCGCGTCATGTACATACATTTCCAGTGTTTTGACTTTCTCCAGACAAGATGTGACTTGCACTGGAAGGTCACTGAATAACCTGCAGTTTCCCTGGTATAAAATGTTGAAGTCATGACATAAGCTTTTTAAGAGGAGGAGGTCTCCGGCTGGGAAATTGTCTTGGCAGTGGTGGCATTATGACTATCAATGTAAGGGTCTTGGGGTTCAAATTTGTGCAGGTTGCCGATCTTCTGTCCTCCGCAGTTTGATTTCAAGTGTGTGCAGTATGAGCAGGCCAATGACACTGAGAGCTCCACACAAAGAGATTAAGTATCCTGATCAACAGGATACATTCTGGCCAGTTAGGTATGTTTTTCAGCTTTTCTGAGGGTATACGACAGATAACAATTAAACAAGAAATACACAATATTATTTATTTACACAATACACTGTCTTTTAGACATGACACGTCCTTTTGATAATCTGTACCAAACTGATCAGATTCCTGGACTGTCAATCGAAAGATCTGCATCACCCAATTTTCCATGTTGCCTCCACATAACTTTGTAATGGCGTCTCATCTGTGTGGCCAGGCTGGATGGACAGGCCCTATCTGACTGACCTACCAGGCCAACCTACAATATCCATGCAGTCTTCAGACTTATTATCAGTCAAAACCAAATTTCCTGGACAAAATGTTGAAAAAGAAACTGTAAGAAAGCGTCATTTGTCAGTTAGCTTGATATCTTTCCATCTACCGTAAAATGTAATCGATTCAAGTGTGGATGACGACCTCAACGACGAGGGTGGATGAGACCACGAGACAATCCCACACGTCTGCCTGACAGCACAAACATCGACATTCTATCAAGTCAAACAGTTCAGTCTGTAATCAATCATAGCTAGTTCACTACTTCACGTATTTCTCCATAAACTTTTTATGAAATTCTGATCTCAGCGTATCGTTTATAAACCGGCTACCCTTTTTGTCATCCTCGCCACGAGCACAGTTCTTGAACACAACATCATCATCCCATCTGAAAATGTAAGGAATATTATGATAATTTGCAAAGTCGAGAGCTAATCATATCTGTATCTGACATACTATCATCCAAAAAAATGTTGGTACAATTCTTTTACTCAAGAGCTGAAATCTTTATAGCCAATGAAAGACAGCATTTCAGGAACCAGTCCACATCCTTCAAGACGGTCCCTGCACCATGATTTACAACAGAAATTCTGGCCCGCAGACACCAATATCGAAGGAAAACTGTGGGGAACGCCTCGAAACGACAAGCCGCTTCATCTCTGCCACAGGACTCAAGTTAATAGCTTAGGCAGGTTGAACGCTGTAGAAGAAGAAGAGGAAAAAATCTTTATCTTTTTCTATACCAAGGCTTGAATAACTACGATTGCGATAAAGTTTACCTTCTTTTCACTTTAAAATCAGTTTTCTCCGGCACCTGGTTGTTCATCAGAGGATTGCCTTTCAGAATATTTTCCGTCCGGATTCTCTCCTCTTCGACCTTCTTATCAGCTTCCTGTAATCAGGGAACGATATTAGTTTGTGTGAGAATCAACAGAAAATGCATCGGAGCGACTTGACAATTCAAAGCCATTTCCCGCCTAAATTATCCCAGTGTTTCCGCCAGAGGGGGGATGGGGGGATTCATCCCCCCTAAAATATTTCAAGGGGGGATATCCCCCCCTTAATTTTGAGCACTAAAGTTTGTTTTACTGTCGAATGAGTAAGTTTCATGATTTGATATGTAAAATAAAAGCATTTGGGAGTCAATTGTAGCGGTTTTAGGGCCAAAAAACGTCTCAGGAGGGGTCATATACCCTTTTGAAGAAAAAAAATTTTTTAGAAATTTTTTTTTTCTCCCCTCAAAAAATTTAATCCTGGCAGAAACCCTGTATCCTAAACCTCAGTTTGATTGATTAAATCGAGGCATTTGTCATTGGAACCAAGAAGTGTCAGTGAATCCTTCAGGCAGGCCAGATATTTGGCATGTTATTTGGCAATGCAGTCGCAGGCCCAACATTCAAATATGCTCTTGGTGTCTATAAACATTGTCGGGGAGGAAAACATGTCTAGACGGATTGGTCAAAGCTCCTCGACTGCAAGTAAAACCCGTAGTAGCTGCATTTGATAGTGATGGCAAGTTGCTGCAATCATAGTTTTGTAGCAGAGACCCACAATGACTGCTGCAAACAAGCAATATTTGTCACACGCCATTGCAGCGAATGCATGGCACCTACTCTTTTAGCTGCCTCCGCCATTCTCTCCTTCTTGATCTTCTGGAGTTCGGCCATCAGTTCGGCTGTGTCGTCGTCATCATCATCGTCATCATCTAGATCATCATCCTAAACAGATTCAAAATAAAGATTTAAGTGAAACTGTAAATCAATCTGCTTTATAACAGCTATGTTTGCGGGGCATTTAAGGTGTCAAAACAAAAGGTATAGGAATGAGATTTTTTTTAACAATCCAGTTTTATTGAGTCACCCTGAATGCAGACATTACGGTACCTGCTTCTTATCTGTACAGTTTTCGTAAATTCAAGGATAAAAAAATTACCTCATCATCTAATGGATCATCGGCATCCAAATTCGAAGCGGGGATCTGGTCAAGACGAGGTCGCTTGCTGCTGGAAGATTCTGAAAGAGGAAGATAGTTTGAAGGACATTGAATTGATGATGACATGCTGTAAAATGATTTAAACGTCGGTTTCAAAGCAATGATACATTGTTCCACTCACCTCGTCCCCTTTCTTTATCACGCCTTTCCCTGGCAGTACGTTCACGCTCCTCCAAGTCCCGGCGGAAGTCACGGCCGCGAATCTCATCTGAGCCACCTTGGCCTTCTTGTCTGAAATGGAGAATTATTTTTTGAAGATTCTTTAAAACATTGAGATTGAGTGAACATTTGTGTCATGTCGCAGCAAAACTAGGCCAGCCTGGCCAGTTGTGATGGCTAGTTGTTCATTACTGTTCGGAGTACATTAGTTTCTTCCATTATCTCCAGGTATGATTTGGGCTCCTCTCCGATGCAACATGCGCTTTGCAATTCGACTTCAGTTCACATCAGGCAGTCAGGTTACACATTTACGTGTACCCTATGTATGGGATGTTTAGCCTGCCCTGACAAAGGTGGTTAGGTACAGAGAATCTTGGTTTTAACTCTCATTCAAAGGACTCTGAAGAGCCTGGAATTTTAAGTCCTTGAAACCCACGTCAGTTCAAGTAGAGATACAAATGTGGGTTCTCCCCGGAATCGAACCATGGTTACCTGTATTTCAGTTTTTGATGAGCTGGCAAATCTCGACTTGAGTACTGCTTCGATATTGCGCTGAGATCGCCTTCGCCTTTACCACGACCGCCTCGAGCTGGCTCAAACGTTGGGCGAGCAGCAGTCGTCATGATGGTGGAAGTTCAAAAACTGAAAGTTCGTTTATTTCTCAATTCTGAAAGAGAAAAAAACATTTCAGGCTTTACCAGGCAGGGAGAGGGACTGCCTTTCGCAACTCACTCAGGTCTCTCACTCTATTGCTCTCGCTTGCCTTTGTCATCAGTGCATGGTTCATGGTAGCACTAGCACTGCAGGCCAGTCTCACAATTCTTCACACTACTTGATATATCTCAAAATCTACTCGATCTACATACATGAAATTTGGAAGAATTTAAGAACTGAGTACGTTAAAACTAAAGAATTAATTTGATTTACCTAAGAAACAAAGAGATCGCAATAAAAACTATTTTAAATGCAGAAAAATCACAAAAATCGTTCACAGCCGGCCATGCTGGTTGCACTCACTGCGCATGCGTAATAGTCTCTAAACCAATTTAATAAATGTAACAAAAATCTTCATTATTGTCTAGCATGTCTAAATCATTGCTAGCAATTGCATGAAATATAAAGAAAACTACTTTTTGTTCTTGTATGGAGTAAAACAAAAGAAATTTTGATTGATTTAACAATGGCATTATTGAAATGTAAAGTTTTGGATTCAAGAGTATAGCTTAAGGAAAACAAATGAAGTTCTCTGTGTGTTGAATCTCATTTTCTTCTTCAAAATGCCACCCTCTCCGGTTCTTTGGTTTACCGTTTTATTCCTCATTTCTGTGCATAACTTCGGGGATTGTCATCTTAATCTGTTTATGAATGAAGAAGAAACATGGAGACTATTAGGTGAGTGAAAATCCGGTTTCTGTAAAAACTTAGTTTTCCTTGAAATGATGATAAGTGAATACATTGTATACAGTACATACATTCATGTACATGCAGGTACACACCTTTACAGAGTAAAGGTTGTGCATTTGTTTATGGTTTTTCAGGTGAAATAGAAACATAGGCCTCTGTGAACTGGCAGAGTTGTTTGGACTGAGTTGAATGAGCAGTTTGGAAAAATGATTTAAAAAGTGTATTCTTGCCTATATTCATTGTCATTCCGATCGGGGCTGGGGGGGGGGGGGAGGTTGGATTTGGTGACGGTGGAAGTGCACCAGATCTGGCGTGGCAATTTAATAATGACCATGCGTGAAAACATCTATATTGTAACGAGTCAGCCTCTTCAAAATGACATCACATCACATTTTCTGTGCTATGATTTCCTTTTTAACAGAGTTGTAACCCGGCCATATTTTGCCATTCCATAGCGATGATCTGGAAAGAAGGGCAAATTTTACTTATTTTGGAACGACTTTAGAATTCCCGATCGGAAGTATAGGTCTAAGGCGCGAATGAATACCGAATAATGAACAAGTAGCCTAACCCTAACCCTAACCCTTTAAACCGATTCACAACTTATATAGTGCGGAGGAACATCCGATCGGTAATTCTAAAGTTTAGCCCTTATTTTATTAAACGTGATTGTGATTACATTGGGCCCACCAGCAAAGACATGTACATGTTGTACTAGAAGCAGTATGGTAGCAGCAGTATTCATCATCATCGGCAACATCGTGGCTCACCTGGGTCTTTGCCTTGCCTGACTTCTTTTTCAGAAATAATGGGGGCTGGGGGGACACCCTTTGAATGGATATGCACCTGGTCAGAATCATCCCCCTCCTGAATTAAATCCTCTTGCATGTACCATTATTGATATTCCATAGATTAGTAAAATCGACATCTAGCAATGTGTTTCTTGACACATCAGGTTATCTTATAACTTGTAATTATGTGGTGTCAAGGGAACGTTTATTCTATAGCACGAACTGTACTCAATCACCTTATTTGTGAAGGCTTATTGATTATAGGTTATAGGTTTTTGGTTATCTGTAGAACAGCTGTTGATGACAAGGAAGAGTGTCTAGCAATACAAAGATATTGAGTCTCAAATTTGTAAGAAACGGCATTTGACGTGTTTGATACATCATACTAAAAATACTACAAGACATTATTTTGTGGTTGTTGAAAAAATTTTCACCTAAATTTGTATGGCCTGATAAAAGAAGGCTGAGAAACATACGATATTAGCATAGTGTCAACATATTTCATATCGGCTGATCATTTGTCTAAACACCTCGATTCAGACTTTGAAAAGCTCCTTCGGGTTGGGGAACTGTTCACAGTGGGCACAAATAGATTTCCTGAATAGCTGGGGTGAATGTGGCCTGCCGACATTTCACCCTCACCCCATGTGGGTGCGAGACATAACAGTATACATCGCTGTGTCACAAAAGACAGTCTGAAACGAACTAGATTAGCCCAGATATTCTTGATTTTTATCAAACTGGTTGAACTTTTTGGAGCTTATACATTTGGAGATTGCTATCACAGTATGTCCATGACTTAGGAAATGAGAATTGAACCTGGGTCCTCGGGGATGACAGGCACTCATCTTTCCTCTGCAACCCGCTAACAGTCCGAACAAAATCATATTTTTATTCAGGGATGTCAAAATTTTGCATTTTGGCAGATTGCAAACTTTTTGCCTCTTGGTAAATGCGTCGATAGCTCAAATGGTAACATCTCAGTCTCCATTCTCTGTGCTTCTTTGAATGTTAAACTTCAAAATTGGACCAAATATTAGCATCTTATCAAATGACGAGATTTTTAGTAATTTTACAAGAAAAATTTCAGATTTGTCTTAGAGCTCTCAGCAGCATCCCAATATCTTCTAAAGTATCAAAGACATACACCAAGGAGTGAAACAAAATATCCTGCATTATCTGCAACTGAAGAACCAATATTCTTATTAGGAAGTTCCAATTTCCTTGATACTAATTCAATATCAGTTCTCAACTTCCATATAAATCTCTTCAGAGAGGAAACGCAAAGGATAAGCTCGAGCACTCGAGAGCGGTTCATGAAAATCTTCTCTTTTAACTCCGGAAATTCGGAAGCCATCGAGACTACTCAAACTATTCGATACTGCGGGCTATCCGCAGTTTTCCTTTGCAACTCACCGCTGCTATAAGGACAATTTTCCGCCTCATGATTTCCAAAGAATTGGAAACAATGGGCTGGCGTTATTACCGTGAAATCCCCGGAAGGAATTGCTGAAGTCCCCTTTCTTATGAATTTATCAGAAAGGCTGACATGGTCTGCTCCAACTATGAATGTTCGATGCTTTGGGCAACTTGCAGAAACATGGCTAAAATAAGAAATGAGAGTTTATAATCATTAGACATGGGACCTACCTTTCTTTGTCCATTGAAAACCTGGGACGTTTTACGAAATATTTCTGGCTGGGATAGTTTTTGGAACTAATTATTTAGCATCTTGCATGGCCAGTAGCACTAAACTAGTCAATGGTTGAGTCTGCAGGACTTGGTGTTACCAGTCTTGAAATCTTCTTCCAGCGAATCTAATTTAGCTTCAATGTCAATATGTGAACTTGGATGTCTTTGATAAAATTTGCAGGTTTTTTTAGATTGGGTGATTTTGGCTAGCAATGGTCTGGAGCTGTTCTACCTGAAGAAAGGGAAGTTGTAGTACCCAGAGGTACTATGCGGGCCTGGGAATAGTTGGTCTGCGTGGTGTGTTGTCATTTAGAAAATCAGTAAGCCATGATATCATCCCCACTTTGACACTGCCTTGCCTTCTCTCTTTTCATTCCACTCCTCCCCCATCAAGTTTTGGTGTTCTAACTTCTTTATCTAAGTAAAAGTTCTTCGGTTCCTTGCACACACAAAACCAGGTCACTAAGTCCTCAGGTTTCAAGGATGACATTCTTTTGTTGTCCCGCCTTTCATGTTAGCGAGGTGTCTAACCGAATTAATCCCTTTCATTGACCCTTTTCTGTGTTCAGCTATGCTTTTCTAACATGTTATAATTACCCACTTAGGCCAAGTACAACTAAGGTACAGACAGGTTTAGGTATTACAAAAGTCATCCTTTTGCCCAGAAAGTTTCCTTGAAGAGATCTGAACTGAGCTGCCAGCTTGCTCCAGTAGTCCTATTATCCTGCAGTCCCTTTCATCATCCAGTTGCGTGTTTTGGGCTAGTGTCATCTGAACACATGGTCTACGTCACAACTTCTTGTCTACATGAGCTTATCTTTTGGACTAGAAAAGTCCCCAGGACACTGTGGCATATGACCACAACATGTCTAAACTGCAGAGGCAATGGTGACCTGGTCTTTTGAACTTGTAAGAAGCAGGACAACTAAAAGAGACTTCCCAATGATGGAAACTTGTGCCAACACTTTGTAAGATGAAAAGATGCATTGGTCATGTAGGTCACCAAGGGACGATTCGAAAACAAAGTTTGTTTTTCGATAAGTTTTGTACAGTTGTAAGGTAAATTATACTGATGCAGGATTGAATCGAAGACTTCACAGAACCAACTACATGTAGATGTCACTTCTCTTGGCCTTAAAATTTTCTGATCTCTAGCAGCTAAATCCGAAAGTTAAATGTTCCACATTAGTTCTTTTAGTCAGGTGTGAAAGGGGATTACAAGTTTCCATCCGATTAGGTGCATTTTTTGTATGTTTTACAAACATGAAGTGGGGGTAATTCTTCTTAGTTACATATGTTCAGTTTATTTAAAGAGTCGCATCAAAAAACAAACTAGAAAAAGTATCACGTTTTCCCTTTGAAACCTTGGCTTTCTTCAGCTGTAGATCCAAGGGTGCAATCTCGGCCTAGGTTTCTCCTGATTTCAGATTGATCATTTTAAAAATTGACCATGAAACTTCACCATTTTGAAAAAATGTTTTGAAGACCATAAAATTCAGAGAGGCAGAAGTCCAAGTGCCCCCCCCTTCTAGGGTCTGCCCCTACCCTCAAATGGAGTACAGGATCAGTCCCAGATGACTGAAGACCTATTTGTATCTGGAACAGTGGAAGGGGACTGGGCAGCACAATCGTATAGTTTTCTGATCCAACTGAGTGGCAAAGACACTTACCCAGTTCAAGAAAAAATAGGATATATTCATAATGAGTGTAACCTACCATAATGATTGCTCCATGGGGTGTGCAAGTTTCAGGATTGGTGACTCAAATTGCAGTTGATTTTGGAGCGGTGGCCACTTTGAGGTCCTTAAGTCACAACATGGAAAACTTGTAAATCGATTGAGTCAATTACGGTGTTATTGACGGGACATTTAGTTCAGTGGTTCGGCAAAAAATGTAAAATGCTTTTGATGTCAACTCTCATAGTTGTTGTAGTATCATGGTATTATAAAAACACGTTTAAAAGTACGGTTTGAAGTAACGTGAATCTTTTTCAAGACTTGTTGAAAAATTTTTAAAAATTCTCATCTAAAAAGCCTACATTATAGTCTACAGCTGGTTTAGGTGAAAAATAAACGAAGTCAAAATATTTATTTAGATGGTTTGTTTTTTTGGGGTACATTGGAGCCTCTCTTCAGAGTCTTAGTTGACACCTCTCTAATATGGACACCGTCCCTATCAAGGACACTAGTTTTGGTCCCAGATTGTAAATTGTCTCCATTCAAATTGACCTCTCTAATCAGTACAACTCACTATTAAGGACAGTACGTGTCAATCCAAAGCCCAAAGGTGTCCTTAATAGAGAAGTTTCTTCTGTATTTTCAGTCTCTTTGAACCGAGTCTAACACTGCTCCGTCATGCCATCAGTGAAATACTGCAGTGATAACAATCGGTCTTCACTGCTGAGCACAAATCCAGGTTGAACTCATCTTGCAGTACTTATTTTCTTGTAAATAGCATCTCTGCGTAATCTGCTAGCTATTGATGCTGGCTAACCGATACAGTACGATCCTTTTACACAAACTGATTGAGTGCCATCCAGCAACACACGCCAGCTCCATTGATCGTCGCAAATCAATAATAACGTACCGAGGTCAATCGGACATCAAACGGCGAGGCGAATCACACACCTTTTGTCTATTCGATTCCACAATGAGGCTCCAACCACGTTCCGATATTTAACATTTACCGAGCACGTCCATTATTACTTCCAAGTGGGGACGCTCTGTGATTTCGAATATAATTATTTAACTTCAAAGATCTATTTATTAACATATCGTTTCATTTGATTAACTTTGCTAGTGTCTGACGTCCCCGCCCAAGTTTTTGTCAAACGGGTAATAGAAGCTTGTGTTAGACGTAACCTTTTAGACGTTTTTGAAGCATCGTAATTTTGTTGACAAAAGCGTAGTATTTGTAACGATCGGATAGATCAGAGGCCAAACAGACTCTCTCGTAACAGATTTTTATCGGAATTTTTTTAAAACAAGGTGTGAGACTAAAACTATTATTGATCGCTTTGAGGAGTGTGTCGAATCGATTTTCAGATAGAATTGCAGCAAAAAATAGTGTTTTGTTTATGGGTGTTTTTCGTGAGATAGTGATGTTAATCTCATAGGGACAGGTCTAAAACGTTGTTTCGTAGAGTTGATGGTCCGCTGCTGATGTTGTTTATGTCATCAGCAGTTGGTGTTGTTGTTACGATTTCCGCACATGCCACGCTGCGCCCTCTATGGGCATTCATCAAAACCACATTGAGAAGCCAGCAATGTCGAACCTTTTGGCCGGTGTTCTTTTAAATCGTCATCTCAGAAGGTACAAAATGGTCATGATACACCAATATTGAACTCCTAGTCCTAGTGACAATTCTATAACTCATATTTGTGACCCGTTCTAGCAAAACCATTCGAATGTCGCACAGAAGATGAGCCTAGACGACACCAGGAAATAATAGAAGAAATTGATGTCGTCAGATTTCACAAAAGGCAGACAATAGTGAAATGAACAAACAGTCCGTCTCAACCTGCCAAGCTCAGAGCGACATGCGACTGGTTTTGCTGGAACGGGTCACATATGATCCCAGGCCTTGTTCAGTTGTGTGGTTTCACTGAAAATATTGTTTCAAAATGGAACAAGTTTAGCAACCCTACAATATCAAGAATGGGGTAGTACCACTCGATCAGTATTTTAGTCAGCACTGTGAAGGTTCACCAGTTGATCGGGATAGACTAATATTGGGTTCCTAACAAGCGAAACGTGAGGTTGTTTTACTAAATGGGCGGTGCTCTTTTAGTCACCACCACAGATTTTCACCAATTGATCATGATAAACCAATATTGTTATGGTGATTCACGCGTGGTCAAATGTTTTAAGTGCTCACTTGTCTTGGGATTAAATATTGGTAGTATGGATTCCCCTGTGAGAGTGTCATGTTATGACAGCTGAGTCCCCGACCTGTCAGCTCGAGTAATTCACTTAACTAGTGTTGTCGTGAGGCCTGTTTTTTGGTGAGCATCAACGCAAAATCAATTGTTTCCCTCCCCCATTGACTGAAGAACAGACTGGCAACATGATATGATCATGCCATGCTAGTGCTAAAATACATGTACATTAGAACCTCTCTATTAAGGACACCCTCAGGACTGACAAGTGCTGTCCTTAATAGAGAGGTGTCCTGATTAGGGAGGTCAAATTGAATGGAAACAACCAATTTGGGACCAAAACTAGTGTCCTTAATAGAGAGGTGTCCTGATTAGAGAGGTCAAATTGAATGGAAACGACCAATTTGGGACAAAAACTAGTGTCCTTAATAGAGAGGTGTCCTGATTAGAGAGGTCAAACTGAATGTAAATGACCAATTTGGGACAAAAACTAGTGTCCTTAGTGGAGAGGTTGTCCTTAATAGAGAGGTGTCCGCTAAGGGAGGTTCTACTGTAATCATAATCCTTGCCTTATCGATTCCTCAGCTTTTCCTCCCCTGCATGATACCCCTGTGGTGTGAACTCTATGAGCCCCATCACCACGCTAAGCGACAACAACCCTGTGTGTCCATCATGTACATTTCATATCTCGACTTGTACATTGCGTGTTGTGTTTCTGATATCCTGGTTCTATAATCCAGTGACTCACGTTACCATCGCAGGGTATTGTCCGGGGATGTTGTATGGCTCCCTCAAGCCTTATTGGCGAGGAAATCAGTTGAAACCAGGCTTGTCGATTGTTAGAGGTGCTGAGAGAGAGAGGTGGGAGGTTATCTTATGATTTGGTCACTTGCATTGGTTCAAAACATTCCCACCAATGTGTCACTTGTGTCCTTGTGCTAGTCACTGCACTTCAATTTAACACCTTACCCCATCCCCACCATTGTCGGCTGTCTGAAGCCTTGTGTGTCAAGATGTTAAAACGATTGCGATTATAGGTATTCCAGGTGACATTGTAAGTGCTACATATTTCAATTTCAATTTCAAAATTCACCTACCCCCTGTATGCAGGATGAAGATGCTGCATCTGCGAGTTTCAAGTAGAAGAAGACGAAACGTTTCGAAAATGAAAACCCTAACAATGATTTCAGTGTCCAGTGCAACATGCACTTAAATGCCACCAGTAAAAAAAGTGCTGGTCCGTTGTTGCCTTGACGATTAATTTGAACGTATTGAACTGGAATTGGAATTCCCATACCTTGTCTTCGACCCAGGTGCAGTGTCACGTCTTGTTGCGTGTGGGATTGAAAGATTGGTCGCTACTGGACGAATTGTTAAAAATCTCCACAATTGTATTCAACCGAGTCGCATCGATCAGAAGGTCCATTTATTCTGCCTTGCGGAATCTGCACGACCTTCAAACAGGAAACTGCACGACCTTCAAATCGAAATGATCATCTTTTGAGTGGCTGTTATGACTCACGTTACATCGCAGGGTATTGCATCGGTATTGTCCGCGGATGATGTAAGGATTTCTCCCACAATCCTCGCACATCTATCAATCTAATCGTGCGGCACAGAACGGCCAATGTCGTGTTGTTGAGACATGAATGATCAGGGCAAATAAATGTGTGAGAAGTTGACCGTGAAAGACTTCATACTATGACATGTTCATGATATGATATCCTCCCTATGGTCAGTGAAGGGGCATTCAAGAGGAAGTGGATCCTTTACTAGCAGTGAGCAGACGACATGGTCAAAGCAAGGGGTCCTCTTCATTATTGGGCAATACATGTGGTGTGACAAGTTGACAAGTGAACGATTTGGTACTGTGACGTGTTCATGATATGAAACCTTTCCAATCAGGTCAGCCAACAACAAACCTGAAGTTACATTTGAACTCTACTGTTCACTTCTAATACATTTGGTTTGAACTGTTGGAATGGAATTGGCATCATCAAGTTCCAAGTTAAATACAGGTGTGTTCAGGTACGCTGTGCTTCAAACAGACCTATCAATGGATGAAGAAAAATTTGCAAAGATCTACTCTACATGCCAGGGTAGATGTATGGTGATTTGCTGATGCTCAGGCAGTGTATTCATGTCTTCAAAAACTACAGGTACATGTACATGTAGAAGTGTGTCCAAATGCATTGCTGACTGTGCACTGCTACATGTACATGTACGTGTAGAAGTGTGTCCAAATGCATTGCTGACTGTGCACTGCTACATGTACATGTACGTGTAGAAGTGTGTCCAAATGCATTGCTGACTGTGCACTGCTACATGTACATGTACATGTAGAAGTGTGTCCAAATGCATTGCTGACTGTGCACTGTACATGTACATGTACATGTAGAAGTGTGTCTAAATGCATTGCTGACTATGCACTGTACATGTACATGTACATGTGGAAGTGTGTCCAAATGCATGGCTGACTATGCACTGCTATGTACATGTACATGTAGAAGTGTGTCCGAATGCATTGCTGACTGCACTGCATGAAAATGATTGACTTCCCCTCGAGTGCACCTTCACCGACCATATTGGAAGGTTTTCACATCATGAACATGTCATAGTACTGAATCATTCACGGTTAACTTGTTACGGCATATTTATTGCCAATATATTGAAGAAGAGGACACCTGGCTTGAGCAAGTTGAGTGCACACAGCATGCAAAGGATCTATTTTCCCTTCACCGATTTTGGAAGGGTTTCAGATCATGAACAGGTCATAATCCAAGCTACCTGTCACTTTCCACCTCCATTTGAGAAATTGGTCCACAGGGGCCGCTAATTGGGTTAAAAGTGTCAACCATCTTCAACGTTTGCTTATTCCTACAATTGTTATTCTAATTCTCGACACATGTTTTCCCAACCTGGTATCCAACATCATTGAAATTATGGTTTCATCATTTGTCAGTTGCTCGCCAAGATTTTTGACTGGTGGGTCCCAAGGGGCAGGTAATGAGGTTAGAAATGATCCGGCCGGTACGTAATCCCTAATGAATGTAAAACGAATTGTTCTGATACGTGAGAACTATTATCTTGGAGTAGTCAATACTTATTCAATTGCTTCCTCATTTGTTACAGATTCACCCATATTTTTTCCTCTGCTGTCCCAAGGGCGTGGTGATGGGGTTAACGACTTTCTAAGTCTTCAGGAGACTCCGCAGATCCCCAACAAATGCGAAACGAATTGCTCTAACTAGCTTAGTTTGTGTGCCGCGATTACTCATGCGCTTGTCATCAATGCGTGTTGGGCAGGGCGCGTGGAGGTCAATGCCATACTTCCTGGTTAAGATTGATACAATTTTGATCCATAAAATCGCAGATTGATTTCAGAATGGCGTATCCGTCCACGCATCAGGGTCGAAGGGTCCTCTCGATGCGGTGATGAGTAAGGGGAGAAATGAAGGTTTTATGAGGGTGTGATGACGTAATTTTGTTGTGTCAACATGATCTTGGGGGGGTTGGATTCATGGCCGTGTCTCAGATTGCCGTAGTGTCATGAGGGTCTCTGCCCTGGGTGATGTGTAAGGGATAATCTCCTATTCTAGTACTAATTGGGTGCCATCAATTAATCTTGCTACATCATAGACCACTTGGATAGATAGCCGAGTGAAACAGCAAGATTTTGTGGTATCAGTTTGGAGAAATCAGCCTATTTGCAGTACCAATGCTCAAATGAGGTGTCCTTTTTTTACGAAACTCTTGCTTTTGATTGAAAGATACAATATTGGCAGCTTACTAAGTTTGCTGTGACACAAGATCGCCCCCATGCACACAGCCTGTGTCATCTTCTCAGTCTGCACAGCAGGAAGTTTCTGCCTTGTCCCTGGACATGTCATTATCAACGTCCCCAACTATCTTTTTGTCAAATTATCAGGAGATGATGAGTAAGAGAGGGGATGAGTGGCTTCCCTGTATCTTGACATCTGATGACATAATGACGCTAGTGAAAACACAAAGGCTGTGTTTTGTTGGCGGAGAGACTGGTCATAATTGAACAAGATGTCCTATGGTTTCTCTCACTCAAGTACAGAAACCTTTTTCTTTGATATTTTGTCGGTAATTATCTTCAGTTGATTAAGGTCTGTGGGTACCGAACGGGAAATATTGTGTTTTAGTGTGCATCTCAGATGATGTGTTATAGCACAGAGTTGGAGAGCTAATTTGCACCACTGTCAGCTGAGTGTCAGTCCCTTGGACCTCTTGTTCTTTGACTTCTTTTCTTACATAATGTAATTGTCGTTCATTGTGTGCCTCTGTGTAATGGTAAAGAACAGTGTAGTACTGATTAGAGAGGTATGAACACAATTTGCACCACTTTCAGCTGAGTGTCAGTCCCTTGGGCCTCTTGTTCTCTGATCTACAAAGCATCACGGGTTCAACCTACTGTCTAGGCTTTCTCTTTCGATGTTTGGTGAGACCAATACCTCCAATTCGGTATCAATTCCTCGACCAAAGCTATGGAATGAGCTGCCAAATAGTGTTCGTGGCCAGAGTACCCTGGGTCGTTTTAAAACTGCACTAAAAACTCATATTTTTAAGAAATTCTCTTGAATCCTTTTTTTTAAATCCCACTTGCACGTTTTCTTTAGTAATGACTTTTATTCTATCATGTATTAATGTTTTATTGTTTTATTATAAATTGTAAAGCGTTTAGAAGTTTTAACAACGTTAAGCGCTATAAAAATGTTTTTAATAATAAATAATAATAATAATCTCAAGATGAAGTTAGAACAGGGATTGCATATTCAGCTGAAGCTTTCTTTAAAAGATCTGCCTATGTGCACCAGAATGATCAGTGATGTTGATCTATCCTCAATAACCACGTTATAAAGAGTTAAAGTTCTACACTGGCGTAATCCCGCAAATCTGGCTGCCGAGATCCTCTTGGCAAAATATTCATCGATGGCCTGAAAGTCGAGGTATAACAGCATGTTAATCAAATTCTGTAATTTTTGCAGCGCGGCCCGAATATCCCTCGCGTAATTTTGTCTTGGGTGGAATTAAATACCAGCGCGTCAACCAAAACATGGCGAATTCCTGCGGGAAATCAGCCGTCAAAACAAAGAAGTAAAAATCGCCGAAGCAATCTCGTATGTGTTGAAAAACTGAATAAGAAGACATGAAAAAGTTAAATTTCAAACAATTTAACTGCGTTGTACTTTTTGTTCGGCCAGTTTAATTCTGATTTCGAAAATTGATTGTTTCGAGATACAATTGAATTGAATTCTTTGCGGGGTGTGCATGTGGGCTGATTTCATCACCGAGAAAATTACCCACGATTCCTAATGCAGCGAACAATGGGGGATTATGGGACAGTGGCGATGACAGTGATAAAAAACATCGCATTCAATGATCTTAATTTTTCGTCTGTCTGGTGTCGAAAATCCTTTGTCGAGATGTGTCGATGGGTAATGCATTATGGGTATTGGGTGCGGCATTATGGGATATTCGGTAAGCCCGTGTGACATGAGTACAGCTTGCTGTTGTGTTAAATCAGGCAGAAGCATTTAATTATCCCTAGTGATGTAAATTTGCCGCGGTGAATAAAAAGACACAGAAATACACTTTTATTCTTGTGAACATTTAATGGCCTCCACTCTTAAAGATGTCTGACAACTTTTTAGGCTTTATTTTGCAATCTTACATAATGTTCATCAGATTATTTGCTTCTAAAGTGTACTTAGATGATTATAAAAACTTGTTCAGTGTCTTGTAAGAAATTTTCCTTTTGCAATATTACACTGTCCATCCTTTGAAACGTAACATACTTAAAACATTCAAAAGGCAATGCTACACCTTCACGGCCTGGTGGCAATTCTTGGACAGAACTGCATGAATAGAACCAGTATATCTTAAAGCTGACAGGTCAAATATGCCTTCGCGAGTCAGGCCAAAGCCAAACACGTAGGATCCTGGAAAAACTTGGAAAAGAAAATGCTTGTCTTCTTGGAAAAAGATCGGATTTCAGTTGGAAGGTTTGATTGGGTTTTATATCCGCAAGATTAAAACCTTCGAAAACCTTTTAAAGATGTGTCCTCGCTTGTCAACTTGGTGTTGATAGAGTTTGGCAAAAATGACAAGTCTTGTTCTTGGCCGCGGTTTTAGAACATGAGTTTGCTACGGTTTGCCCCCGGTGGGCTTGGGCAATGACCATCGCTGTGCTCACTCATTGAGGTGTGTACCGAAAGATAATGATCGCATCCTGAGGCGATGGTTGGCACGTTGACCTAGCAGGACGTGGCGTCCCCTGGGGCATACGGCCACAATGAGATCAAGTAGCGTGTCCGATTGGTTACGCTGTCTTTGCTCCACTTTCATTAATGGAGGACTAGGTTTGTGTGCGGTGTGGGGCGATTCTTGCTCGTGGGCAGAAGGGACATTCTCAAAGGTCAACATGTCCTCCCTTCTCCCTGCCTCTCCCTCAACTGCTGTAGATGTGTCATCTGACTTCATACTTTAGACCCCGTCTATCCGGAAACCTTTCAGTAGAACTCAGATAAGCAGCTCATTCAGCAGTACAACCTGCTTAGAGTCTCACACCAACTGCATGGGGTTCTAACCAGGGACCTCTTGACAGCCAGCCAAGAGTCTGAGCCACTACTCCACACCGGCTCTACCATTCGAGATGCTGATCTGAATTGAACAGAATAGTTCTTGCAAGTGAAACTGACACTGCTATGAAGTACTTACCAGTACAATTACAAAACTCACTCGCTTGCTACCGTAACTGACGTTAACGACATGCCCTTCCAGGTACCCAACTAACTTGTGATACGCCCCCTGGGTGTTCGCCGTGATTATAAGCCTGTGACATCACCATCTGCAGCGACGGTGCGAGCGAACCAAGACGATAACCTTTGTCGTGAAATCCTTCACGCTATTATCATCACTTTGGAACACATTTCTAAGGTTGCTTAACGTGTCTTGTGATTAAAATTATCCGCAGAGTAAATTTTCTTGAAGTGTTTTTGGCTGCAGGGTGGAATTTTAAAATCTTGTCGGTGTCATTTGGTACGGTTTAAAATCCTCCCTTGATTCCTTGAAAACTATTTCCTCTAATTAGCGTCCGCGTCTGCCGAACCAACTTTTGAGGATTGTTTTAGCTAGGCCGTGAAAGTCTTTCGATGTCATCCGTTAGAATTTCGAATAACAGCTGGTAATTTCTCGCTGGATGAAGCATCAGTGAAGTTTGTAATCGGGTTTTTGGATGGATGAAGTGTTTTTGGCTTCAGGGTGTAGACTGAAAATCTTGTTGGTGTCATTTGGTGAATTTTTGGCCTCCCATCTGTAAAATTCTTGCTAGATTAATTTGGTTATAAAAAATCATCATAGAATTAGAATATTTTTCCAAATATATAAGCTTGGGCTGGGGAATCCAAGTGGGCTGTTATCTCCCACCATCAAAATCTTGTTGGTGTCATTTGGTGAATTTTTGGCCTCCCATCTGTTAAATTCTTGCTAGATTAATTTGGTTATAAAAAAATCATCATAGAATTAGAATATTTTTCCAAATATATAAGCTTGGGCTGGGGAATCCAAGTGGGCTGTTATCTCCCACCATCAAAATCTTGTTGGTGTCATTTGGTGAATTTTTGGCCTCCCATCTGTTAAATTCTTGCTAGATTAATTTGCTTATAAAAAATCATCATAAATTAGAATATTTTTCCAAATATATAAGCTTGGGCTGGGGAATCCAAGTGGGCTGTTATCTCCCACCATCAAAATCTTGTTGGTGTCATTTGGTGAATTTTTGGCCTCCCATCTGTTAAATTCTTGCTAGATTAATTTGGTTATAAAAAAATCATCATAGAATTAGAATATTTTTCCAAACATATAAGCTTGGGCTGGGGAATCCAAGTGGGCTGTTATCTCCCACCATCAAAATCTTGTTGGTGTCATTTGGTGAATTTTTGGCCTCCCATCTGTTAAATTCTTGCTAGATTAATTTGGTTATAAAAAAATCATCATAGAATTAGAATATTTTTCCAAACATATAAGCTTGGGCTGGGGAATGCAAGTTGGCCGTTATCTCCCACCATCTTGGCTGACCTCATCCAGGACAGACAGAGGCATGGGTAGGGTTACTCGACCCATTATATAGGTAATCTAACATCTGCCATGACGGTGGCAGGTTTTTATCATAAAGGTCGCTTTGTTTGTGTGTTGGGGAGATTTTGGCATCAGCAGGAATTGCATGATGGTCTGCTACAGACATGTATGTGTCTGTATCTTATTAGTTCTGTCCTGTATATTTTGAAAGTTTCTTGAATAGCTTATATAGCAGGCCAGAACTTGTAAAAAATGTGCTGCAGTGTTTTCCCCGGTTTCTGATTTGAACACGTCGGACCTTCTAAGTGTTACATCAGGTTTTTGGTGCGGATGCCAATTTTGTTGGAGAGATTTTGGCATCAGCAGGAATTGCAAGAAGGTCTGCTACATGTGTCTGCATCTTCTGAGTTCTGTCCTGTAGTTCGAAAGTTTTGTGAATAGGATTTATAGGGGGCCAGAACTTGTAAATAACGTGCTGCAATGTTTCCCCGGTTTCTGATTTGAACACGTCGGACCTTCTAAGTTTTTCATCAGGTTTTTGGTGCGGATGCCAATTTTGTTGTTTGATACTATTCCAAAGTAACATTTTCACAGATTCACTTCTGAGTCAGCTCTGTGCACTGCACAATGGAATAAATGACTCAGGGAGGTCTTAAAGTGATACTATGATGTGATTTACAACTTTGCGGAAGTACGTCCGTTTTTAATTGTTGATCACAAATGTAAAGCTCAAATTTTCCATTTTTGATTAGATTTATTATAAAATCGCTGAATGTAAACCACCGCGACCGCGAAAATGTTCATGTTGTGACGTCATCGACGAAAACGGTATCGAAGCGAGCCATCCGGGCGGGATTAAACCATCAATTTCTAGAAAATGTGCATTTCGATTCGAAAACCTTACCGATTTATGAGAAAGTGACGTAGTCATTTGTCAAAAACAGCTAAAACATTATATGGTGAAATTTGACACAAGTTACCCTTTAAAAATGATTGTGGCGAAGAATTTTAAAAAAAAACCAAGTGGTGCTGATTAAAATTTGATTTTTTTAGCACCTTTGTGTGTCAGTGCACTGTGCTTTAAATGTATTACAACTGCTGTAACAGGTTTCAAATTTCAAAATCGACAATATGCGGAAATTTCAACATGAGTGTGACAGTCATAAATCATCATCAACAATGACAGATTGATGCAAAATTTCCAACCCAACTTGTTTGACTAATCTGAAAAATGATTCAATAAACTCATTTATCATCAGGAAACCGAGTGAACTAAACGTGTGGAGTGCGAGAGAGTCGCTGTTTTTTCTCATTAAATTCGCATCGCAGTGTCATTATATTGAGGGTGCGATATATTTTCCTGGATGACAGGTACCTGACATCGTGCGGTACCAGGATATTAGCCGCATTACCCACGACCCTCATCACTGTCATTTCAAAAATCCGAGCAGACGTCAGACGTGGTTTTTACGATTCGTTTCTTTGACGATTTTTTCGACGATTTTGACAGTTTTTCCCGAAGATTTTTGAGATTAACCTCTGAATAATGGAATTGAATGATTGAAAATGAAATTTTTGACTCATTGTTGGTGACAGATTTAACTGAAGGCGGGTATGACCTTGTCAATCGTCGAGGCTTGTTTCGGAAACCCATGTCAAAATGACAATTTCGTCTCCGGGTTTTTTTGTGGGGATTAATAAATGATGAGTCAGAATCATTGGTGAGATGAAGATTTTGCCAAGCTGAGATGATCGACTGAGACTCGTGCCCAAGTTGACGTTCAAACCAGACGTGATATAAAATGTATAAGGTTCTAATTTGTTGTGCCTCAGGTGATGGTTAAACTTCCGTGGAAAAAACGGAAATCATCAATAACGATACAAGGTTCCAACTTTCAAGGTTTAACCATATAGATCTCCAGAGCCGCCCTTCAGGTTTCAATTTGTTGAAGCGCTGAGCTTGCAGGAGAATATATTCCAGTGACTTTAACTTAAAGGGTAACTCGTGTCAAATTTCACCTTATAATGTTTTAGCTGTTTTTGACAAATGACTACGTCACTTTGTCATGAATCGGTAAGGTTTTTGAATCGAAATGCACATTTTCTAGAAATTAATGGTTTAATCCCGCACGGACGGCTCGCTTCGATGCTGTTTTCGTTGATGACGTCACAACATGAACATTTCCGCGGTCACGGTGGTTTACATTCAGCGATTTTATAATAAATCTAATCAAAAATGGAAAATTTGAGCTTTACATTTGTGATCAACAATTAAAAACGGACGTATTTCCGCAAAGTTGTAAATCACATCATAGTATCACTTTAAAAGTAGAAATGAGGTTTGAACCATTTAAGAGTTTTGCCCAGGTTTATCTGAGAAAACTTGCATTTTCAACGTTTTAATATACCCGACAGATCATTGGTCTTTTACTGCCAGTCTTTTCACAACCTGTGGAGCAGGGTACTAGTGTTTGCCAGAAGTGTATGAAAACAAGTCAAAAGCCCTCCCAAGAGTACAAGATAAACATGCCATGATTTTGAACGCACCTCAGAAAATCGTGAAAACCTTTCAAATTATTGAAAGGCCCGACTTTCAACATTGCACCTCTTATAGAGTGCCATTGTGGCTATTCAATTAAGTGTCGGGAGAACGATTTGACATTGTTGTCACCAATTCGGTTACAAGCGGGAACATAATAGGGACCTCAGTCCAACTAAACCAGTCACCCAGGCATTGTACACTTCCAAATATGAAAACAATTTCAAAAAGTCTACAGCAGACAGAATTGAAATTCAATCCAACTTTCATAGAATTTCATAGAATTTCAGTACGTTTCGAATGAATGCAATCTTCTGCCCGTAAATTGAATTTTCACAAAATTTTTCGATAAGCCATGTGGTATATTCAGATGTGTTGTTTACTTTTGGAAGTCTATTGTCATGTTTTGTTGTTCTTATTAATTGGCTTCAGAGTCGTTTTCATGAAGTCCGTGCATGTCCTGATTTTGGCATTTTTGAAATGGGGGTCTAATTTCTGACGGCTGTACGTTTGAAAGGTGGTGACATGACCTTGTGTCAAAGAGCATGATTTTTGTCCCATTCCTTGTGTATCGAATTTCATTATTGTCTCGCGTTCATGGAATCTTTCCTGTCCTCCGCTAAAAGTTTGTCGCAAACAAGCAGTTTAACCTGCTGATTCGTGTTGCAGTTACCTGCAAATGAGCGTAAACAAGCGATAATTGTCACATGCAATTTTAATCGCAAGTCGCAGCAATTTCCAATGCTCGTTTGTAGATTGACAGTCCTATTCTGGTGACGAATACTATGGTCCAGTCTGTGGTAATTTTTATTCTTGGACATCCGTGAAATTGGTCCTGGATGCAGGTCCAATTCCAGAACTCCTCCTTCAGGGGTAGAAAGTTCCGGCTGGACTACAAAGATGAACATACAATATCACGATTTTCAGATTCATCCCAGTGTTTACCTTATGAATTTCAATAAAATATTCTTGTATTCTAACCACCACTTTCTTCCTATCTTTGCAGGTGAGTTGAAGACCATCTTTTCCACATCCAGTTGTTGACGAATGCATCCGTACTGCGATCCTTGCGGTAAAAATCTGCGTAGTTTCTCATCGGTAACCTTGGCAAAGACGGCGAACACCTCACCCTGTCTTTCAAACGGAATGACCCAAGCTCCGTTTAGAACAGAAAAATGTTATCGTTTTGTCAATCTCGACTCGAGATGAGTGAAAAATGTGTTGACATCTTTCAGGGCAGTGCAAATGGAATAGTTTCACTGTTTCTTGATTCTGCGCTTGTATTTTATTCTAAAGTTTCTAGAAAAAATTACGATTTATACAGCCCACCAACCGATTATTTGTGGTGTGCACATAACAAGGATTTATGAAAAGTCCACACCCCCATAAGAAAATTATTCCCTTTTTTTTGGTTGTGAAGTGTCCAGTAATCTCATACAGCCTCAAACCTGGCGTTCTCTCAGTTACAAATAATTCCACCTTTTGCTGGTTTTCATCATTTCATTATTCTTGGCTCCACGGAATGAGCGAGTCGATTTTCAACTCACCACTGGCCGTTTTCCAATGATTCGCGAGAGATAAGGTCTAAGGAACAGATGCAGTGCTGGTCGGAATATGGTTCATCGGGGTTCAGCTCCCTTACCTGATGATCGGCGATAGGCCGAAGAGATAAACATAGGTTTATTGCTCAAGTCCGTGCTCTAAGTCTTAGGTACATGACTCTTCATGTATGTGGAGTACCCAACATTAGAATTTGATAAAGTACAGTTCATAAGTAAGCTAACCTGTTTTGCTGTGTACAACTTGAACACCACAGCACTCCACCTTCTCCACGTGTTTCCGATGCCCCCCCCCGCCCCTGCAATTGCCTGCCAGAATGGCATAGTGGATACGTCCGTCTTTGTCACCTCTGAGGTCCTGGGTTCGATTCCCAGTTGGTCAAATTATGTTAATACAACAATACAACAATAAAAATTTATATAGCGCCGCTTAAAAATAAATTGTCAGCGGCGCTTTACAGAGATAATGTGGTAGAATGGGGGACTACTCTCTTGAAAGCGTAGGTTTCCTCCTACTTCAATTTCTATTGCTTACAGAGCTAACTTATGGATGCTCGATTCCCAACTCAATATTTTCTACTCAGCCCCCCCCCCCCTGGCAGTAGAAGGTGATGCATCCCCCACCATGTCATTCATAAGCTGGGGTCCGATATTTCCTGCCAGAAGGTATTCTCAGACAAAATAACTCATTGTTCAAATAATTGTCATGTGATCATGGCTTGTCATAGTCTGCTGGCCAGGAATCTCGAGCTCAGATTCTCAGCCTGGAAGGGTTAGTTCCACACTTCCTGTTATTCGAATTGAACACGAATCGATTCCATCCCGCCGGGATAATCTTCTGCATTGCCTGCGGGTGATGTGATCGCCATAAACTGATCGGCATATTGTGCATTGTTCAATGCATGTAGAACTCCCACTGCTTGTTCACGCATCCAACTTTCAAGTTAACCCAATATTTTGATCAAAATGATGCCATCTTACAAATAGTAAATTTCGTTCTTGTTGATTGACTGTCAAGAGTTTGAATATTCTGAGAGGTTAAAGGCTAATTGAAGGCTTTTCCCTGACTTCTAAATGGTTTCTTGAACTTTTTCCTGATTTTTCTGATGAAATTCCAAGTCAAACTGACTTTCCCCTGTCTAAGTCTATCACCGCTCTCTCAAGTCTCTGACCAGCTCCAGACAAAGGCAGCAGGCCCAGATGACAAATCCAAACACAAGGAATAACCAAGTGGAGATCTTCAATGGAAGATTATCAGAAGGCACCGCAGGCGAGGGTGTCCAGCGCCTAGCCGTCCAAGTCGTTATAACCAAAGTGGTCTAATTTTATAGCAGCAAATCACCGGATAATTGCGCTTTGAAGCTGGGACTAAACCGTAAAATTTCTTTTGTCGTTTGGAATGGGTATCTTGCGGCGATTCTGGGTTGGCTTTCAATTTGGATAATGGTCGGGAGGGGGCCTGAATGGGGAATGAACTGCCATCTAGGCTGGGAGTTCATAAATTGTTTTCCAAGAGAGATGTTGGATGCACTCGTGTACATGGCTTGGGGACCTTGCGTTGTGGAGTGGCACGGAAGTGCGCATGGTTAGCAAATGAAATGAGCATTAACTCTTTAGATTGTTCGGTGATGGTCTTAAAAAATGGCTGGGATTTTTTGGATAGACGCTCTTCAGGAGGACATTGAGACATGCCAGAATTGTCTGTTGGGAATCAAGATGGGGCCTTTTCTAATAATGGGGGAGGGGGCTCTGGGATAGTTCCCCCCTCTCCCCTCAAATTTGCCTGATATTTGGCAGCCTGTCATCCAACTATGATTCATTGTCCAGTCTTAAACATGCATATTTGAAGTATTGTTACAGAAATGTACAAGTGGTTATTAAGATAATTTCAAGTCTTGCATTGATTTCTTCTCAATGTTATCTTGAATCTTGATAGCTTGTCATCATTTATCAAACGTCACTCCACCCGCGGATTTGAATTATGAATCCTCGAGATATGGCTGTTGGGACTATTACAGCTGAAGAAAAAATCAATCAGCAATTTGACCTTTATAGTCAGGACAACTCTCTATTAAGGACAGCACTTGTTAGTCCTGAGGGTGTCCTCAATAGAGAGGTTCGACTGCATACTACTTGTATCCAAAGGAATTGTTTATTATTGATCTTCTCCTAATATATCTTGAAGAATCTTGACAGTTTCTCAGTGTTTGTCAAATGACTCTTCAGTCAGGTTTGAAATGTCATATAGCAATTTCCGCTTCATTCCTGTAAATTTATATCTCGGCGCTGTACATTACGTATCTTAGCAGTGTATTGTGCATCGGCAAGCGAAATGCCATTGTATCAATGTATGAGATTTGAAAAGTGTTCGATTTCGTATTTGTAATGAAGCAGTGATGGTTCGTGTATGCAACATGGTGCTGGGGATGCTGAATGATCTTAAAATGAAGGTACTGTAGATACTCCCTATTAAGGACTGCCTCGGGACTGAAAAATGCTGTCTGTAGTAGAGAGGTGTCCTGATTACAGAGGTCAGTAGAAACAATCCATTTGGGAACAGAATTACTGTATCTAAATAGACAGGGTGTCCTGCTGAGAGAGGTTTAATCATAAATCAAAAAACTGCTTTGTGAAGGGCGAGTACTAATTAACACTTTCCAATAAATAGTTCCTCGAAATGTTTTGACGGTTTTCATTAGCTCACCTCTTAGCAGAGGTGAGCTTATCCCATACCGTGGCGTCCGTCGTCCGTCGTCGTCGTCGTCGTCGTCGTCGTCGTCGTCGTCGTCGTCGTCGTCGTCGTCGTCGTCGTCGTCGTCGTCGTCGTCGTCGTCGTCGTCGTCGTCGTCGTCGTCGTCCGTCGTCCGTTAGCAGGGCACGTTTCGTAACTGTTAGAGCTATTGAGTTGAAACTTGGTACACATGTACCCTTATGTAATGACACCTTGGAGACCAAGTTTCGGTCCGATTCGTTTCATGGTTTGGCCACCAGGGGGCCAAAGGTTAAAAGTGAAAATATGCAATATCTCCCTTAATAGTAGTCGGGAAATTTTGAAAAAAATATGGTAGGTACTTCTAGCAAAGGTGCATCATATATCCTCCGGGTTTTTGATTTGCCCTCCTTTTCAAGGTCACAGAGGTCAAATGGTGTAAATTGGCCGTTAGGATGTAACGATGGCACGTTTCTAAACTGCAATGACTATTGATACCAAATTTGGTACACATTTACCCCTTAGTCAGGTGATCTCAGGGACCGAAGTTTGGTCCAATATGATTCACCACTTGACCACCAGGGGGCAAAATCCAAAAACCTTAAAAATGTGATTATTCCTTAACTTCTTGCCTGATTGCCACCAATTTGATATCATGGGTACATCTAACCACCATACAGTATATGTCACACAGGTTTTTAATTTGACCTTCTTGTCAAGGTCACAGAGGTCAAATGGCGTAAATTCGCCGTCGGGCCGTAACTATGGCACGTTTCTTAACTGCAATGACTATTGATCACAAATTAAGTACACATGTACCCCTTGGTCAGGTGATCTCAGGTACCGAAGTTTGGTGCGATCTGATTTGCCGTTTGGCCTCCAGGGAGGGGGCCAAATCCTAAATTCTTCAAAATGCCATTATTCCTAGTAATGACTTGCCCGATTGGCACCAATTTTATATCATAGGTACATCTAATTCTAACAACCATTCAATGTGTCACCCGGGTCTTCTTTGATTTGACCTACTTTTCAAGGTCACAGAGGTCGAATGTACTGTAAATTGGCCATTTTGGGGAAATTGTAATTGCTTGGACCTACATCAAACCTAACACTACATGACACAATACCATGCTCTTTATCCATCTTTCCTCCACATGAGGTGAGCACAATGGCCCTGGCCATTTCATTTTGTAATGTGATTGGACTGATACTGTGGCTGGAAATGCCTTTAAAATGTCAATCTCGATGTAATATGATCGAAAAACTGAGAGAAGTCACCCTCATTGTTGTGTCATTCTCAGTCATTTTCAGAAGGATTTACCTATCTTGTCAATGGGAATGTTCTCTTAATGGTAATTATGTTTGTAGAGTGTTGACCCTGTCAATAGTGATTGCGGTTATCAAGTTCACTTCAATATTTGTGACCCGTTCTAGCAAAACCAGTCGCATGGCGCACAAAAGATGAGCCTGGACGACACCAGGAGATAGTAGAAGAAATTGATGTCGTCAGATTACACAAAAGGCAGACAATGGTGAAATGAACAAACAGTCCGTCTCAACCTGCCAAGCTCAGAGCGACATGCGACTGGTTTTGCTTGAAGGGTCACATTTGTGTTCGATTGATTAATGCAGTATACTTTTAGGCCGGATATATTTTAGCTGTGCAGTACTTTGGTGTTTTCCTAGCACCAGAAGGGAAGAGATTTCTTAGAAGTGGTCTCAAATATCATTTGAATCAACAGACCGCATTTAAAGACGGCATATCATTCTTCCCGCTGGCCAAAATTGTTGGCAAAAGCATCTCGCCTTAGAGGAGGAATACTCTGTGGAGAAAAACAACACCAAGTGCAGCGTGAACCCTGAAGGAGAAGGGGGAGGATTCTTGAACAGTACAAACCCTTTGTAAAAATTGTAAAAATATTATTCGTTTCACATTGAGTATTCTGTAACATCCTTAGATAAATTTACTAAAATGTGTATGAGATGCACTGGGCATCCTGACTAACTTATCGTGAAATTAGCACTATCTATTCGCTGATGTCAGATATGATGGTGCCTTTGTATACCTCGCACGTTATTGTTCATTTTAGCCATCTTTGTACACTTCGAATGTTATTGAAACCCGAGATCTTGATGGGCATGGGGTGAGCGCTTTTGTCACACGTATTATTGTAGGAGATACCGAAAGAATGGTCCCGAGGCAAACGGAGGATTCGTACTTGGGGACCGGATTTGTTCATTTTGAAATACACAAAAATGGCTGTCGTGATCTGAGGCCACACGATGGTGGTCACACCGGGGGTTGCAGTGTCCTGCTATGTTTCGGCGTGTTGTGTTCAGTTGGTCGTTTTGAATGTGTTGGAGACTAATTTCATTCGTAGCCGTGACACTGACGCCTGATGCAACCTTTTCAGTTACACTCCCACATTTTCAAACACGGTACATAACCACCCAAACGAAAAGAACAAACTCTGGGATGATACTTGTACAGTTTACTTGCAGGAGAAATTCCATACAGATCTTTCCCACTTTTAAAAACTAGACCAGTGAATGTGAACAATAAGTCAAATTCGATATTCTTGCAAAATATTTGGCTGCAAATTGAAATTTGTTTGTTCAGTCGGGTGGCCGGAAATGAATTCAAGTTTGTAGTTTTTTCTGCTCCAAAAATTTGCCAAAGTGCACCAATTTTCGTTGGCAAACTTATCATTGGAATTTTATATCTCGAAATTCCAGCGCTTTTTTTCCTGCGTCAACATTGTCTGATGGTGGGCCATTCCTTCCTTACTCTGGCGCGCCATGGTCTACCTTCGACGCAGCACCTCCCGGTCACATCTGGAATTCCATCCGGCTACTCCAGCAGTGACGGATGCCGTCAAACCAGCATGCTGCCCTGTCAGCGCTTCCAAACACTGGCTACTGTTTCACCAAACACTAAGCAACTGCTAATTGGAAGCTGACTTTCCTAAGTATATTCTTAACGTTTACATGAACTCGAGTTGTTCTTTGCCGGCCGTTCACCTTTTTATATTTTGTCAAGTTTTTCTGGTATTCTGATCGAGTTGCTGTTAGATTTTTTAGAAGTCTTGACTTGATCTCAGCAGTTTGACGTGTGTTGTCGATTTCAGTCACAGTTTTGTACAGATCCTCACTAATGCTTATCTGATTCTCTGAAGACTCGCATTTACATTGTATCTTTGATGTCAATTGACTTGGATGCGTGAAGTTGCATAAAAGTCCATTTGCAGACTTTCCGAGGCATGTACTCTTTCTAGTTATTACAAATATATCGTTTATAATATCAAATGAAATAATGGTTTAGAGTGCTAGGCTCATAATCTGGAGGTCGTGGGTTCACAAATATATCGTTTATAATATCAAGTGAAATAATGGTTTAGATTGCTGGGCTCATAATCTGGAGGTCGTGTGTTCGACTCCCTGCAGGATTACCACTGCCTCATCTTGTGCCTGATGTCTTTTGTCAGAGCAAGCAAAAGACCCCCTCCGAGTGAGAAACACGAGTAGCTACGGACTCCACCTCTGGTGAAAGATGGAGTCACTAGGCCATGAAACCTAACTGGTGCCTAAAGGTAGTGGCACTTAAAAACCTTCATCGCACCTTGGAGGAGGAAAACTCCATGGAGAAAACACATCCAAGTGTAGCATGAATGCTACTGAAGTAGAAGATGAAGAAACTATACAATTTGTCATGGCTTTGATATCGATGTTTTAGGGCTTTAGTAGCCATTTACACAAAGTCTGTGCAAAAGCAACTCTTATGTTGAAGGATCAGCATTTCATCTCCGAGGCATGCAAGAAAATCCTTTCATCTTTCAAGGGCAAATACTCAAATCTTTGGGTGAAAACCCTGCAATTTGACTGGATTTGTGAGGATTAAATCTCAATTAGATACCAATCCGGTCAAGATCCTATGCTAATGCTTACCTAAACCTGAACATTTTAAATTGATGCATCCTTTTGCTCGAGAGAGTCGAGATTGACTGAGGGCATCTTCTTTATAGTCTTCAATTTTGACCTTCCTTGTTTGAGTGTGTTTTGGATTTCAGTCAAAATTTAGGAAAGATCTATGCTAATGCTAGCCAAGGACATAAGGATTACTTAGGGCATCCTCTTAGCCTTCCCTTTCGACCTTTGTTAGTTGAGTTGTGTTTTGGATTCTACTTAAAATTAAGGAATGATCCATGCTAATGCTATCAGGGACATGTTGGATTACATATGTAATCTTTCATCTTAACATATTCATGCATCGATCTGCTTTGACTTTGAGAGTTAGGCCACATGTTTTTTATTTCTTGGTTTACGGCAAGAGCTTTTAAAAATGTATGATGAGTTGTGAAAGTGCACAAACATTGGTTATCACACTGCTCTATACAGTGGATTTTATTTTATTTCTCATTATTTTATCTAATTATGATGGGTCGGGTGGAAAATAAAATAAAAAATTGATGATTTTCAGATTTTATTTTTTTTCCTAAATCCCAAAAAAGCAAGTCGGTCAGTCCTGTAAACCAAGAAATAAAAAACACGTGGCCTTAGCGCTGTCATTTCATTCTTTGGCTTTAACCATTGCCATCTTATCTGTGTCCTGGATTCTCATTACAGTTCATTGGGCCCATCATGACATATAATGAGCCATTCTGGTCGTCTTGATAGAGGAAAAATGAGACAATTGGCCATGACCGCTATTTCAAAAACTCCAATCACCTCAATCTCCTGATAATTTGGTGAAGATGACGTTAACTGCTCATGCTTACCACAATCAAACGAAATCTGTCACATCCACTCAAGCAATGTAAATGCCCCGAGTTTTTTTCATGGATGTCAAATTCCCCGATTTTAGGCGGATTTTAGACTTTTTACTCTAACTAGATGCTAAATTCTATAGATGAAATGGAAAGATCTTTGTCTGAAGTCTCTGTGGATCTTTTAATTTTCAAAATTGTACCAAAAATAAGCTTTTAGAGGTATTTTTGTGCAAGAGACTACTGATCGAAGGACAACATTTTTAACCTCCAAAAACGAAATTTTCCAGACTTTTTGCCTATTAAAAGCTTCTTGGCATCCCTGTTTTTTCCCCCCCCCCCCCCCATCACATCATGCAAAACCTTCTCACAACAAACAGCCTGTAATGTACATCGATTCAGACCTATCTATGCATCTCAGTGAGCGTACATTTCTTCAGGAAACGTATGGAATCATGCATTCTGCCTACTGCTGTGCTGGTTGAAATGCTATAAGGTTTGCTAGCGAGAAATCGGTAAACTCGATCAGGCGGCACTCAGCGTGACCATCTCTTTGGAGTGGTGCTACCAAACGAGCTCGTACCAGAACATAGCACGATTGTGTGATTGTTGGTCGGTATATCCTGGCGTTCTGCAGGTAAAGATTTCTCGTTCATTAGCCTGGCTACGTATCGAGAAATCCTGCTTTGATTTTCAATGAGTTTTGTGTGTTTTGGAGCTGAGGTACATATTGTGAGTTGAAACTTGCGATAGCCAGAATGTTGTTGATGTTCAGGAGAGTTTCAGCTAGAAATCTGAAAAGGCTGGGCCGGAAAGTGCACGGCCTGAAAAAGGCAGGGCACAGCGCCCTGTTTATTTTAAATGGAAATCCCTTGGCCACTTGTGAAAAATGGCTGAGCAAAAGAACAAAATCGAGAAAAGGTTGGGAGTTGTGAGTAGTGGCCTGCCAAAACTCTTCTGCTAAAACACTATACACCAAAGGTCAGACCATGCTTGAGTCATTCCAATTTCTTTTATTCGCTTGGTGGAAATCTTTATCTTCAGGAGGGAAATGAGGTAGATAATCCCACCCTCGAGTCAGCAGAACGCACTGGTGATTGGTCTTGGGCCCCGGAAATCCCCCCCCCCCGACCGTCTACCCCTAAAGATGTCAATTTCTAGTAGTTGAAGAGGAATGTCTTGAGAAAGGTCTTGAAACTCTTGATATTGTTGGCAGTTCTTATCGGCAGAGCGTTCCACATTTGTGGGAGGGGACCGTGTCACAAATGTCCTTCCACTGAATGTGATCAGGCGAAATCCTGTAACTCATGGCAATTCTGTACCACACCACCACTTTCCGTTTTGCACCCAGAGGGACGTTGTTCCACTCAGCAGCTGCAGTTACCTGCCTCGAAGCCAGCTTGACTAATTCCAGGTATGAGTCAGTCTCAGACCTGCTAGCACATGATTTGAGGTTGGATAGAGATTCACTGCTCATCTGTGTACGTCGGGAAAATGTAGGATTTCATTAGAATAATCAGACATGGAGTTCCACCACCAATTGATTCAATTTCGACTTGAAATGTGCCGATGAATGCATTATGCTTTGACCCTTTATTGACGAGGCCTGTTTAATGAGTCGAGGGGGGGGGGTATCTGTCTTGCTGTCTTATTATAAATTAAAATAGCCGAAGCGCAATTCCAAATAGCATATTTGGCCAACTCCTGTATCCTGCTATATGTGTGCTGATTTTCCTGAAAAACATTAGTTTCTCGTGGGTTTTGGGGCAATTTCAGTGTCAAGGCTTGGTATTGGCCAACTCCTGTATCCTGCTATATTTGTGCTGATTTTCCTGAAAATCGTTTGTTTCTCGTGGGTTTTGGGGCAATTTCAGTGTCAAGGCTTGGTATTGGCCAACTCCTGTATCCTGCTATATGTGTGCTGATTTTCCTGAAAATCGTTTGTTTCTCGTGGGTTTTGGGGCAATTTCAGTGTCAAGGCTTGAAATTGGCCAAATTTAAGTGATGACTGTACTCTTAAAAAATGCCCTGAAGTTTCCAGGTCCTGTCACACCAAGGAATGATATTCCAGCCAATAGCTAGATATTGAAATTACCTTTTTAGCTCACCTCTTAGCAGAGGTGAGCTTATCCCATACCGTGTATGTATCCTGCTGTATTTGTGCTGATTTTCCTGAAAATCATTAGTTTCTCGTGGGTTTTGGGGCAATTTCAGTGTCAAGGCTTGATATTGGCCAAATTTAAGTGAAGGCTTCTCTTGAAAAATGCCCTAAAGTTTCCACGTCCTGTCATACCAAAGAATGATATTCCACCCAATAGCTAGATATTGAAATTACCCTTCTATGGTTAGCTGTCAGGTTAAAATCGAACTCAATTGGGATAAATGCCAACATTGGGACCCCACAACTTCGTTAGCGTACTACTACTCCAGGCGTTTCAAATATCTGCCCAAAAAATTGGATTTAGCCTATTCAACCAACAATCGGGTGGTATTGATATGAAGCTTAAGTAAATGTTGGACTTCATAAAGCAAACTCTTTAAAATATTGACATTAAAGACATGCCTAATTGATTAAACCAGCAATATTTTTCTTGGTGTTTTCCGACCGCAAACATTCAAAAATGGAGACGATTTTTAAGCAAATATTTATACCGACTCATATTACCTCATTGAGCATTTTGGCAAACATTTATTTCAAGTGGAATCTTACTTAGATAGTCCTATAGTTTGTTCAGAAATGATTTGTGCCACAAATTTTCAATATGATCTTTTGGAATACTTTAGTTCCATAAAGTTCACCAAAATTAGGCCTTTGTTGCCAAATTTTGTTGAATTTTAGCACATGCTGCTGCATTCTTAAACTGTAAAAGGGATGTTTACTTATGACCAGTTGGTCATAAGCTAAGTTCTCACTTCGAATCAAGAATGCTGCAGCCCCTATCATATCATCATCATCATTACCGGCGTCGTAACCCTATTGGATTTTTGCCGGAGGTATGGAGTCCACTATAGGCTACTGTCCACCTATGTGGGATCTTTTACTTGCCCTGGCATAGACACTCAGGTACAAGGGACCACGGCTTTTAGTCTCATCCGACAGACCCTCGACTATTTCATACGTTAATGTACGTGTTGTGAAGAGCCAAGAATTTTAGTTCCTTGAAAGCCACGCCGGTTCATCCAGAAATACAATCCTGGGTTCTCCCCGGGATGGAACCCGGGCCCTATTGCGTGGTAGCCAGCAGTGTTAACCACTAGGCTATGAGGCTCCTCAATCCTCCTATCCACATGTAACCTTCTTTCTCTCCAGACTATAGGAAAATTTGTTGACAAATCTTAAGTAAAATGTCATGTCCTGTCCCAAGTATTGTCCGTCTGCTCATGTGAACTCAGAACTTCATTTGTGGCATGGTGTCAACTGAATGCCCACTAATAAAAACATTGTCACCAAGTTTACCCAGTGGATACCTTATTAATGTAACTGTCAGAGGCCGGATGAGGCATTTATTGGCTCGGCGCCTTGCGACTTTTGTTCATTTTCAACCTCTGTTGTGCATCATGTGGTAGGGAATGCATCTAAGATGTTCTTTTAGGGGCTTGGTTTTGGTCCAAATCATACCAGGGCCTTGTTGTTGAAAACAGATTTGTCACTAACACTGGCATTAACTTCACTTGGAGTTATAGCCTTCAGTTAAGTTCAAAGTCTTGAAGGGTGACTCGTGTCAAATTTCACCATATAATGTTTTAGCTGTTTTTGACAAATGACTATGTCACTTTCTCATAAATCGGTAAGGTTTTCGAATCGAAATGCACATTTTCTAGAAATTGATGGTTTAATCCCGCCCGGACGGCTCGCTTCGATGCCGTTTTCGTTGATGACGTCACAACATGAACATTTTCGCGGTCGCGGTGATTTACATTCAGCGATTTTATGATAAATCTAATCAAAAATGGAAAATTTGAGCTTTACATTTGTGATCAACAATTAAAAACAGACGTATTTCCGCTAAGTTGTAAATCACATCATAGTATCACTTTAACACTAAGTTGGTAATGGCCAGTGTCAGTGACAAAACTTGTGTTGAACAAATGGGCCATGGTCAAAGGAGTTGTCCTTCACCTTTTCCTGTGCTTGTCAAACTAACCCAATCACCCATTCTCCTGTCCCCATCCAAAACTATCTTGCAAATTATCAGCATTTCTTAGTTCACAAGGTAATTACATGATTACTACACCAAATCTGATGAAGTTCCCCCTGGTATTCAAAACTCGTATGACTTCATCTTCGAACTTGATGAACAGTTTGGCTCATTGGACTTGGAGTATATGCATTGATTTATAGCCAAATCACTTTGCCTTGCAAAAAAATCTCATGAGATGTTTTCTCAGCGTGGTATGAAAATTGACAGGTAAATAGTCTATCTTACAGATGAAAGGTGTGCAGTGATATAGCACGCTCTTAATATTTACCTGGACCAAAAACCTGTGCATATTTTGCTGAAATGTAATCAAATCTCATTTCTAGCCAAACTGAGATTTGATGTAATGCGCTTTTAATGCGCCTTACCCTGTGTAGACTCTCGATTAACTCCCGCTTAAAATATGATCAGAGTATAATCATCGATTTGCCCCATATCTACATACATTTTGTGTAGCGAAATGTACAGGGTGTCCCGCCAAGTTTTAGTAGTAGGATATCTTAAGCCTAAGTAGTCAGATAGACACTCCAAATACCTGTTAGGTCATAGAGGTGTTATTAACAGTCTGCTACTTGTCATGCTCTGATCAGCGTGGAATCTTATTTGAAAATATGGGAATATGTTTCATGAATTGATGCTGCAAGTTCAAATTGCATATGTTGCCAACCGTCGATGTTTTGCTGAAAATGTTTTGGCTGAAACTTGTGGGACCATGAAGTGTACCATGTACTTTTGGTCAGCTGATAGTCAGGCCCTTGAGCCGCTCCACCACTGTAGATCCCAATCATCTGAGATTTAATTTGATGAAGGCAAGAGTATCAAATTCCCATTTGCAGGCTAACAGCGAGAATTCCTTAATAAATCATCGCTACAAAAAGTGTTTGGACAGGGATCGGCCCATTATGGCTTTGGATGCTTTTCATTGAGATTAATAGCTGGTGATGATCGGGACAGAGGCGTGAAGCGGAGGGATTGTGAAACTGTATCCTGAGTAAACGTCTGCTCGATAAAAAGATCACAGTGTCTTCAGAAGCAGACGCTTGCTCTCTTGGTAAATATGATGAAGCGATTCTCGCTGTGAATAGAATTCTGAGATTTTAGAAGAAAAAAGTTGGTGGTTTTCTCGAGGGCAGATGGGGAGATGGAAAAGATGTAGTGATTTGGTAGCCTAATCTAAAGAAATCTTTTGTTGGTTGTTCTCATCTAACAACCTGGAGCTTGTCTGGTTTCTGCAAGATAGAGCGCTGAATGGCCAAAAGTTTTCTCTACCCGTTCCAGGCTCTTAAAGGGAACTTCGCACGACCAGCCATTCAGTGTTCATTTTACATTTTCCTGGGGAGTGAAAATGCACCTTCTCATTTCCTGTTAAAAAGTCTGGCACAAATCAGTTAGCTAGATTTGGTCTGATGCACATGTGGACAATAGAGCCCGCAAAAGGGTTCAATTCAGATACTTGCGTGTGTGACTTTTTGATGGATCTGTTACTTTGACACTGACTGAGACGCGGAAAGGCAATTGTATTGCTCGTGGGAAATTCACTTTAAGCTGAAGGCTGTGATCATGTTTGAATTTGGTGATGCATCTTTGGTGTCAATGGCTGCTCATTGATTCAGCAGAGAACCTGGTCCTCTACTGGCGTTTTCAATCAAATGCATCGACACTTTGCATGACCACAATGTTCAGATGGCGGGTTAGACCTCTTAGCCATGTTATGATCACGCAACCATTCCATCAAGACCGCTTTGCTGTGTCGGAATGACCTGTCAGCCACCTCAAAACTTGTTCATTTCCCCATCCAATTTTCACTGCCCATTATCTTACGAGACATAGCTCCCTCGAGAATGCGGTTTGAAATGGCAGAATTCGAATGTGGTGGAGCCCGGCTTGGAGTAAGTGTAGACATCACTGTATCTGTAGCACCACCTTAACCGCAAGGTTCGTGAAGTCTGAGACCTTTTGCCTTCCAGGAATGTTTGGTGTGACGGAATGAACGGCCGGCCCCCTAAACACTTGCTCACTTCCACATCAAATGTTCACGACCCATTATCTTACAAGACACCTCCCCCAGGAGGATACTGTGCAAAATGGCAAAATTCTGATGTGATGGAGCTCGCGGTTTCCAGCTAGTGCAGATATCATGGTAGCAGTAGACTAGTCACGGTATGCTTTTGATATCCTTGTAATAATTCTAGCGAAAAGGAAGATGCACGCTTCCATTTAACATCACCTTCGGACTAGGACTGTAAAGGTTCGGCAACTTGCGGAGCATAACTTGAAGAGAGTCTTGTGATAAATGCATTCTGATAACTGGTGTGTAGAGCAATGGGCTTGCTGATAACCGGCCAAAGAATGCGTATGCCATACCGAAGGTTGCTCTGCTGTAGGTGAAGCTTACAGTAATATTGACATTCTACGCGATGAGAACTACAGATATCAACATTATTTACAAATCATCACGTTTTCTTGAGTCTTGCTTGAAAACAAGGCAACCGAATGTGATAATTCTTAAAACACCTTTATAGGATTTTTGGTGCATGAACTTTCTTGTTTGGGTGATGAACACATCACGTACTGTGTCGACCCTATTAAGCCAGTTAAGCTATGTCTGTTACACCTTGCCCTATTACATGTAAAATCTGTCTTAAGTACAGGCTCTCCTCAACAAGCTTAATTGTGTTGACACAGTATCACACAAGAATAATGATTGTGCGTTTCAGATGCATCATCACAAATGAAAATGTGACTCGCTCCACCAAAACTAGGCGATTGTCACATCTGAACTTGACAGGTTGATACGGACTTGTTGTTCATTTCCCTATTGTAGACCTTTTGTGAAATGTGACCAAATCAGTTTGTAATAGATTTCACAAAAGGTCTACAATAGGGAAATAAACAACAAGTCCGTATCAACCTGTCAAGTTCAGATGCGACAAGCGCCTAGTTTTGGTAGAGCGAGTCACAAATATTGGTATTGCTTGTCTGGCCAAAGATAGCTTGGGTGGGACTGTCATTGCTCTCTCAACCCTTGTCGAATTGCTCAGATTAGGCCCTCATTTTAGCTATACTCTGTACTGTTTGGTGTGACAACTGATACCTCTGGTATCAAATCCTGGTCAAACAGATCAGAAAAAAGGTTGTAATTTGATCACATCAAGTCCATCATCAACTAAACCAGCACCAAACTCATCCGGGTAAAATAATTTCTTCCTCATTTTCTATGGCGCATCAAGAAAACGAATTAATACCGCTCATTTTCTGCATGATGATGATGAACATCAAGGATTGAGCAAAAAAGGCGTGGAAGATCACATTATGCTGATTAGACAGATTTCATAAAAATGGTGTGTGTCATCGCAAAGGTATGTTCGAATCATTTGGACAGACGTCGTTATCTGTGGTTCTTCTTTCACGTGCTGCGCTCAAGGATGTGCCACAAAAAAGATTGCGAGTGCCATTTTATGTCAACGTGTTCGCGTACTTCCTTCCTGCTAATTAAGTGGTGTCACGTTACATCCCATAATTAGAAAACGTTGTCAGGATGAGCATTGACGGTCTTCCTTTTGTCGAGGCTTTGTTACAATGGGTGGCGATTTGGACGGATTAGTTAATGAGAGAAACTGGACCAAATTATCTCCATTTCTGCATTCTCTGCAAAGTGGTCAGTTTTCTAGGAGATTAGAAGTTTCCATTGTTATTCATCCCTAGTATCAAGAACTAAGGTCAAGTGAAGAAATATAAAAGGTGACTTGTCAAGTCGAAGAATTATCAGGTGCGTGTTTGAAGGATTGTTTAGAAATGGTCTGGAAGAGCAATGAATATTGCACCCGATAACAAAGTGGTCAGTTTTTCGGACGGGAGGGGGGCAGGTCTGAAGGATCGTTTAGGAATGGTCTTGAATAATGATGAGTTTTCCTATTGATGTGATCACTTTTCTGTAGGGGTCCGTCATTTCCTTTACTGTATTCATGTAGCAGCTGGAGAAGTTTGACCATCCTAGTGATGTTTAGAACTCAGGAAGAGAATAATAAAAGTGACTTATCAGTTCTACGAAATATCAGTTGTGCATTTGAAGGATTATTGAGAACCGATTGGAATATCAATGAGGTTTGCACAATGCCAGGGTTCTTCACCAGTCAGCATTTCCTGATGGCTGAATCTTGTGTATTCTGAGGAATCACGTCAGATTTGTGATGTCTTGGAGTAACTTTCTTCATGGTGGCAAATGTTAAAGAGCAGCAAATGTAAAAGAGTCCGGTTTTTCAAAAGCAATTTTAAACTTTGTAGGAGATAGTCTTCAATTTATTTTCATTCAGTAGCAAAACTTTTATTTCAAAAAACAAACACAGAAACTGCATCCTCAAATTAGAGTGCCTCTGTTTTTTAGTCGGTCGACAAATGCAATAATCTAGTTTTGCAAACGCAATCACGTTTCATTGCTCGACTGAAGCTCCTGCTCAATTTGGCAGACGTGAGGAGCCATGTCAAGTTGGCTTGAAAAATGTCTGCAAAATGTACAGAAAACAATTCATAATGCACTGCGAATCTTCGAAATCTTTGTTGAAATGAAAATCGAAAACAGATGGCTTTACCCCGGGGCAAGAAACACAAGAACCAAATTAAATTTCTAAAAATCTTTCGAGTTGAAAAAATGGATTTCGTTCAATTGGATTCGTACAATTGTGACATCTTCTGGAGTTGATTTGATCACGGAGGCATTACGAGTTATAGGGATGAGAATGAGAGCAGGTGGAGCTCTCTGGGACATGAGCAGACGACCATGCCCCCGTTGGAAGAAAAGTAAACATTCAGAAATCGACAAACAACCGAATAAAGTGAGAAGTGAATTCTTCTTCTTAGCGTTCAACGCAGCATCAAATTATTCTAGGAATCGGGCTGTGGCCTTTGCGTCTTCCTTCCTGCTAAACTTTTTGATCCCCCAGGCCAGTTCGTTGAAGAAGTGAATTCAAAGGGTTAAATTGGTCCTGTGAACCAGTAAGTGCTATCAAAGAGAAAAAATCAGCCACTGGACGACCTTTCTGGACCCCTGGGTGAAGCTGCAGAGTTGGGTACTTAGTACTCGACATTCCCATGACTTATTGTTGACAAAGATGTAACTCTTGGCCTTCAGGCTATGAGCCTGAATATCGTTTCTACTCTCGTGGTCTTCCCAGCCCTGGCGCAATATGATGGTACCAAAGATTCTTTAAACTCCCCCACTCAACTGAATCAAAAGGCAATTGTAATTGAAGCGTTACTAGGGAAACAATTGAAACTGCTACTCAGAAACATTTGAGCATCAAATACAAGAGCTAATTCTACAATATCAGGTACCAAATAACTTTGACAAATGTTAGTTCAAAAACTTGATTAGATAATCTTCCACCATAGCTAATTAACGGAAGATCTTTTATTTTCATCAAATGAGCTCAGTGTCCTGGATAGGATGGTAGCCGACAAGTGCTTTGGCAGATGGTCGCCCCAGAGGGAGATGGCGCGCCGCTCTCCCCCAGTGTTCAGATCAAAGATCCCACCACCTCATCACCTTGGGCGTTCATTATGGTAGATTTGTTCCGCTGAGATAAGTTTGGCTGATAACTCCGATTCAGTGCGCCGCGATCTTCTGATATGGAAGGGGTAGGAACCCTGCTGTACCGTGTGTGCACAGATGTTGAGGGAGCCTCTAGGATCTACTCTCTATCCTTGCAGTTTTGTTTGGCTGCGTTGTTCTGTTGCCTCAACATAACCTATTTCCTTCGTTCTGATCCCCTCACCTCTGTGGAACATAGGAGGAACTCTGCTGTTCCGTGTGTTCACAGATGTTGAGGGTGCCTCTAGGGTTTACTCTCTTTGTTGGGCTGGGTTGTTCTGTTACCTCAACATAACCTAGTTCTTTCATTCTGATCCCCTTACCTCCGTGGAACATAGGAGGAACTCTACTGTACCGTGTGTTCACAGATGTGGAGGGTGCCTCTAGGGTTTACTCTCTTTGTTGGGCTGGGTTGTTCTGTTACCTCAACATAACCTAGTTCTTTCGTTCTGATCCCCTTACCTCCGTGGAACATAGGAGGAACTCTATTGTTCTGTGTGAGCACAGATGTGGAGGGAGCCTCTAGGGTCTGCTCTCTATCCTTGCAGTTTTGTTTGGCTGCGTTGTTCTGTTGCCTCAACATAACCTAGTTCCTTCGTTCTAATCCCCTCTCCTCTGTGGAAAATAGGAGGAACTCTGCTGTACCGTGTGTTCACAGATGTGGAGGGAGCCTCTAGGGTCTACTCTCTTCCATCACAGTTTTGTTTGGCTGCGTTGTTCTGTTGCCTCAACATAACCTAGTTCCTTCGTTCTGATCCCCTCACCTCTGTGGAACATAGGAGGAACTCTGCTGTTCCGTGTGTTCACAGATGTGGAGGGAGCCTCTAGGGTTTCCCTCTATCCTTACTGTTTGTTGGGCTGGGTTGTTCTGTTGCCTCAGCATAACCTAGTTCCTTCGTTCTGATCCCCTCACCTCTGTGGAACATAGGAGGAACTCTGCTGTTCCGTTTGAGCACAGATGTTGAGGGAGCCTCTAGGGTTTACCCTCTATCCTTGCAGTTTTGTTGGGCTGGGTTGTTCTGTTGCCTCAACATAACCTAGTTCCTTCGTTCTAATCCCCTCAACTCCGTGGAACATAGGAGGAACTCTACTGTTCCGTGTGAGCACGGATGTGGAGGGAGCCTCAAGGGTCGTACTCCCTCTCTTCCCTTGCAGTTTTGTTTGGCTGCGTTGTTCCATTGCCTTGGTATAACCTAGTTCCTCCATTTCGATTCACTCATCTCAGTTGAGTAGAGGAGGACCCCTTTGGTGCACATTTGTGGAGGGAGCCTCTCTTCCTTTGCAGTTTTGTTTGGCTAGGTTGTTACATTGTCTTAGCATAACCCAGTTCCTCCCTTCTCCACCTCAGAGGAACAGAGTAGGAACAGAGTGGGGTTAACCATTAATAGCTCCATGATAAATCCATCAACTAACTGTTTGCTGACTATCTCTACCAGCTTGCATGACTCGTTATATTAGCGGCACCATGTACTCGCAAGATTTTATCATCAAAGTTACAGTTGTACAAAGATAACACGATTTTCCACCGCTTTCATCGGGGAGCTTTGAAGTCTGGCACTCTTATGCTTCAGCTAGCTACAAACTTTACACGAGCTTTGATCGAGACTGTTAGTCTTTGATTGAGACTGTGCCGATCTTATTGTACGCCCGGGAGTAAACCCGATACAAGGCCTTTGATCGTTAGTCGTGATCATGGTGGTTGTATTGTTCTGTCACGACATGTTGGTGTTGTTGAGAGAAAGGTACGAGTTTGTTTGATGGTGCCATCTATCTTTTGGTCTCTGCGCCTCGATTCCAATGGACGTCGGCGTGTGCCTCTGACCTGGCAAAGAGACATCCCTTTCATTGTCTATTCCTGATGAAATAAGCATTTCTCTTTGGAGGTTTAGCAGCCCGCATGGAGCCCTGCTGTGAAGTTGGTCACTCTTTCAGTTAAGGGCGATAGTCGACTCCATATCTTCAAAAGTGCCCAACTCCTGCATCATCTCATGAAATTTGTTTAATGAACTTTGTTTAGCGATCGTGGAAATGATAAGGAGATCTCAACAAACGGCTCAAGAAAATTTTGATAGTACTTTTACGCCCACTTGGAAATCCATTAGACAAACACAAGGAGTGAAGTGGATAAACACCGTGTTGAAAGGTTCTGTCAGCCTGGCTGAAACTGTACCCTGGCTCTCTAATGGGTGCCTTGTGTTACCCCATGCTATCTCTGCCAATCTCTCAGCACGAGTGCTGCTTTTTCACACTTTCTGATGAACAACACTTCCTGGTCAATTCCCGGGGTTCTCCCCGAGACAGAATGTAGGATATGCCTTCAGGGAGTCTGTGTTGCCCGCTATGGACATTGGTGTTGGATATTGCCAGTGCATGGCTACCCTATACTGTTCAGAAGTAACGTGCCTTGTGCTACTCATGCTCTCTCTGCCAATACCTCACCACGAGCATTAATCTTTTGTAAAACTTGTCAACTTGTGGAGTTTTGGCTTTCAGGAAGGCTGTGTTTCCCTCTGAAGAACATTGATGTCGACTGCCAGAGCCTGACTACCTTATACTGTTCAGAAGTAACATGTCTTGTGTTACCTTATGCTATGTCTGCGAGTCTCTCAGCAAAACTTGCAACCAAAAATTGCATGTGTGCAGTGCATCGCAGGTGCCTGTGAGAAGAATCAGTTATCGCTGAGACCTGTGATCACCATTGCAACAATACTGGCAGACAAGAGATCTCTTTGTCACACACAGCAGCGATTATACAGTAGAACCTCTCTATTAAGGACACCCTCAAGGACTGACAAGTGCTGTCCTTAATAGAGAGGTGTCCCGATTAGAGAGGTCAAATTGAATGGAAATAACCAATTTGGGACCAAAACTAGTGTCCCTAATGGAGAGGGTGTCCATAATAGAGAGGTGTCCGCTAAGAGAGGTTCTACTGTAGTTGCATAGTTGAGTCTGTAGTGGAGTCTGTGCCTGCTTCCAATGCCCCCAGACTGTTCCCAGGTCCAAAGTATATGAAGCATCCCTTTGCCTGTTCTGTGGTATTTTTATGTTTGTTTAGTGCGGATTCTCAGTTTTCCAGTTATTAGTAAGAAAATCCAAAATAAATACGCATCACTTGCTTCGTCTACCTTGGTAAAAGGATGTAAATTCAATCATGATGGCTGGAGGATGGAATGACAGTCCTGATTGACGTTTTGGCAGTTTTCTGACGTTAACCCATTCCTGTGAAGGTGTAGTCAATTCCGTTCGCTTTGTTTACATTTTGATCAACCTGTACACTGTGAAGAAGATCACATGCCCACTGTACAGTTAGAAGGATCGTACATTCAATCGTCATACAGAACAATGATAGCCCTGATGGATGTTTTGGTAGTTTCATCCTGAAACCTTTTCAGTAGAACTCAGATGAGCTGTTATTTCAGCACTCCAACCTGAGCATTTCTGACCCTTCCCATCTCGTATTAGAAATGAATTTCAACAACACTCATAAGGACTAACTCATTGGTTGTGCATGAATTTTTTATTTTTCATGTTCAATTTAGCTGTTGCAAATGGCCCATTGATTTTATTCATACTTTTGCAATCAAATGCAAACACTTTGATCTCGGTCTAAATTCTCCCAATCAATATCAGTGATTTCCCTAACAATGCTTTGGGAGAATTTGCGATTGATCAGCACTGATTCAACTCGTTCCTAATTATCTGCCTCAATTCTTACCCTGGCGAATTCCTTTGACGGTAAAACTTGCCGGGAACAAAATATTGAGTAATATCGTATCAAACGCATTAGCGTCAGACATGTAATGATTCGCTCGCTTTGTAATTCGTGTCTCGTTACACAAAGAAAGTACCTCGCCATAGCTGGAAACGATGCGTTTTTATGATCGAGTCACTTCAATAATTATCGGAGCAAATTTGTTGGAACATCAGAGATATTATGACGTCCTACGGCTTTTATCTTTGCAACGAAGATCAGAAACGAAATTGTGGATAGAAATAGCTCGAGTTTGATTTTTCTGATGGAACCTGGGGTCCAGGTACAGACACTCTTTTACACTATGTAGCGCAATCTGATATATTAAATGTGAAGTATATTGATCAGCTCTGATTATCAGATCTAGATGCATTAACCCCTTTGGCAAAATATAGTAGAACGTTTCTATAAAGTACACCTTTGATCCTTGAAACAAGGGGAGTGGAGGTCTTCCGCAGAAAAATTTGGAAATTCGGTTCAAAATTTGCGTTTTCTGCAAAGCTTAGGGCTAAAATTGGAAGGAGTCATTGGCTTCTTGGGGTGAGATGCCCTGAAAATTGTTTCTCTTTGACAAAAGGGGCGCACCTTATGCCCCCCCCCCCCTCCCTCAATAAGCCACTGACAACATTGGAGTTGAGACAGTGGGCCTTATTCTCTCTGTCGCCCTTCCCACTGTTGAGCAGAAGGTCCATTGAGATGTTGTCACAAGGCCATAGCACAGGCAATGACCACTACATCATCGACTGTCATCTGTCACAACCCTAATGACTGCAACCACCCCTAATTTCTGATCTAAATAGTCTCCAAACTAAGGAGGTGATTCTTGAAAGATAACCATCCACAATACCCCTTGTGCTAATATCCAAATAATGAAATGACTGGATAGGTGTTAAAGAAATTGCATAACCCAGACTCTACTTAGTTGAGCCATAAAATCTGTCCTCTGTCAATTACTTCTGGAGACGTCATCTCACATAATGGTCATAGTCGTAATGACTGATGCCTGGCCAATTCCCATCATGCAACGCAAATAGATTTGCGCAGATTACTCCCATTGGTCAATAAGCTCCGGGTGACACGGACAATGACAGGAAAATGCCGCTAATCCCCTGTGCATCATGGGATAATTCCCCTGGTGGCTGTAACACAAACAATTCGCTAATTATTTCGTTAAGCTGATTAGTTAGTGTTTAAACTTGGGCCGTCTGCTCCGTCAATCAACATATAGAAAGCTCCAAACTTTGACAAAAAAACACACACTTCCGCAGACTCTGACTTGAGCCTGACGGTTATTAAAGCACCCTGCAAAATTAGCAATTTAAATCACTGCAACCAAAGGTCCTTATTGCCTGCTACAAAAATCTCATATTTACAGTGGTCATCGCTGGTCCAGCAATGACGTTTAATTGCATGTTATAGCAATTTAAATTTCAACATATTTTGTCATATAAAGCCATTAACTTGAATGTGAATTGTTGACAATTTCCTGATTGGGCAAAACACACAAATCGTACCTTTTCTCAAACATATAAAGCCATTGACTTGAATGTGAATTGTTGACAATTTCCCGATTGGGCAAAACACACATATCGTACCTTTTCTCAAACATATAAAGCCATTGACTTGAATGTGAATTGTTGACAATTTCCCGATTGGGCAAAACACACAAATCGTACCTTTTCTCAAACATTCTCCAAATGGCCCACTCCTCACAAGGTTAACAGGTTAAAGACGGGTTAACAAGTACACTTTATACATCAAAGAGATACCAATTAGTCTAATGAAGAAATGTAGGATCTCATTCAATGTGTATTATTAATGATTGGATTGAGGAGTTGCGAATATCAATATGTGTCCTTGGTCATCAGATGCATCTTTTGAGGGTAGAGTACTTACCGATCACCTCTTTCCATGCATAATCCTTCTAAAGATACAAAACTTGAAAACTTGCCTTGAGACTGGTTAAAAAACTATACATATCATGTCATCGGATGCAAAAACGATCATGTTGCCCATGCTGCACTGAGACAATGAAACTGCCCTTCAGTGATGACCTGTCATTCCTCAAACACGCAATTTCACCCTCCACATTACACCCCTGTAATCAAAACTGTTCAATATCTCATGATCTTGCGGTCAAATACTGCCTTAAAACATTTCAGCTCAGGTTCACTCCACTTTCATTGACCAGACTCCACAGTGCATTGATGTACACAGTCTGCAGAGAAAAACACATGTCATTTCGTCAACTGGCCCCGACGTGAATAACTGTCCTGGTTCGCTGGTCATGCAAGTTGGCATAAAGGTTGTGAGATCACCGCGTCCGGAATTATTGATAATCTCGCTCAACTCATGCAATCAATGGCAAATCAATGCTCGAGCATATTAACTTCTATATTTCTTTATTTGTGTCACCAGTGGGAGGGGGGGGTCTTTAATCTTGGGAGTGTACTCCATAACCCGTCGGAGATTTGACTCTTTATGGACAGAAAGACGTGGACATCTGTGCGGACGCAGAAAATGTCTGAAAAGTCGAGTATTGTCGAATCATATTGACATGACCATTCATTGGAGAGGTCTTGATGAGCACTTTCTGATAGTACCATTTGTAACCCTGTTGACATGACCATTCATTGGAGAGGTCTTTATGGACAGAAAGACGTGGACATCTGTGCAGAGGCAGAAATTGTCTGAAAAGTCGAGTATTGTCGAATCATATTGACATGACCATTCATTGGAGAGGTCTTGATGAGCACTTTCTGATGGTACCATTTGTAACCCTGTTGACATGACCATTCATTGGAGAGGTCTTTATGGACAGAAAGACGTGGACATCTTTGCGGACGCAGAAATTGTCTGAAAAGTCGAGTATTGTCGAATCATATTGACATGACCATTCATTGGAAAGGTCTTGATGAGCACTTTTTGATGGTACCATTTGTTTAAACCCCTCGGCCACCGACCAGTTGGTATTCTCGTCTTCTTTGGCGTCCATCCGTCTTGCCATCAAGACGAAGTGAATGCTGTAACTTAAGACTGCTTCAATACTTTCTTCTGATATGCGGTAAATGTACAGCAGGAAAACAATCTTAACGTCGCTGATATCTTCTAAGGACTCCAGCATCTAATATTTATAAAATCCATGCCTGCATTGCCAAATTGAAAACTCTGTCCTTGTACCATAATCTCTCATCAACCCCCCCTCTGAGTTCTTCCTTGTGTTAAACAATATTCATCTCGATATCGCCTCAAACGAGCTATTACCCGTTTCGTGAAATAAGAGAAGATATCAGCTCGGCGTCTTTGATGTTCGTAAATATGAAGATTCGTAGCCTTAAGTTGTGTCTTTGTGCGAGAAAACTCCGTCTTTTATGTCAGGTGCTCGGGTCTTTGAGTAGAATGGTGGAAACGTTCGCCCCGGAGGTCTTTCGTGTTCAGTCGGTGTTTGGTTCGTGCTGTGATCAGTTGGGAAGTGTCATGGTGTTCCATATGTGACTCGCTCTACCAAAACTAGGCGCTTGTCGCATCTGAACTCGACAGGTTGATACGGACTTGTTGTTCATTTCCCTATTGTAGACCTTTTGTGAAATCTATTACAAACTGATTTGGTCACATTTCACAAAAGGTCTACAATAGGGAAATGAACAACAAGTCCGTATCAACCTGTCAAGTTCAGATGCGACAAGCGCCTAGTTTTGGTAGAGCGGGTCACATATGTTGTTCTTGGTGCCTTACTGTATTGGCGCATAAAAAACGCTAGGCCTTGGAGGAGGAATACTCTCTGGAGAACAACACCACAAGAAGTACTGAGCGAATGCTGAAGATGGACTGAAAGGATTATCTTGAATGAAGTTGATGAAACCGCTGTTTTCCTCTTGTAATATGTGACCCGTCACAGCAAAACCAGTCGCATGTGGCTCTGAGCTTGGCAGGTTGAGACGGACTGTTTGTTCATTTCACTATTGTCTGCCTTTTGTGAAATATGAGCACATCAATTTCTTCCATTATCTCCTGGTGTCATTTAGGCTCATCTTCTGTTCGACATGCGACTGGTTTTGCTGTGACGGGTCACATATTTGACTTGTGTGATGGCGTAAGGCTTCTTCTCTTGACAATTGGGCAGCATTATCATAAGCTCAGACTGGCGTTGGGGAGCTGGGTATGGGGGAAGGGAGATGGTCGTGGATGTAATAACGTATCAGCCTGGACTTATGCAAGTATCAATTCGTTTCTTGTACCCCCCCCCCCCCTCCTCAAGGGTAGTTAAGCTATCACCACTAATCTTTGCCGATGCTTGAGTAGTATTTATTTTTCCTTTAGTGAAAATTTGGCGAAGCTGGAAAGAATAAGGATGCTAATGTGTCGATGTCTTGTGGAACATACAGCCTTACCCAGTAAAATTAGTCCGGTTACTTTTTTATATGATGGTGATAACTGATATATTGTTGATGGTGATGTCTTGACGAAAGAAAAAGTAGCATTGGTGAAAAAAGGGTGATGCTTGAGCCTTAAGATGTCGTTATAGGGTGATAAGGTGTCGTACCCTTGAGGAGGGGGGGTACAAGACACGAATTGATACTTGCATTAGTACCGTAAAGGGGACGACCTTGAATGTACCAGTCATCATGCAGCTTCTGACTTGCTCTCAAAACATTCCTAAATAATGAAACAATCGAAGAAATTATCGTACAGATTCCATTAACACCGATGTTGATGAGGTTAGTTGCTTGTATTGAAATCATATCATTACAACAAATAACTAATTAAGAATTACGCTCATTTATACATTTTGTATATTACTTTATAATGAGATATTTTTTGGTGAGGAGTTGTGTCAATAAAAACATGATTAATAATTCCGTGTAAATGGCGCTATAATAGCGAAGCTGTTAGCGGTGTGATTATGACGATAATTGAATGCTGCACAACAAGTGTGGACATAGGACCCAATTATGTCGCATTCGTTCCTACCTTGGTCATTTCACCATATATTTATCATAATCATATTTAACTGTTTAGCGTCCAGACATCCTGTTCGATTAGGAATTGCCTGGAAAAGAAACTGTTTTCGATTTTGGGAGAATGACCTGGTATACGGCTATCTTAATGATGGATATGTGACTTGTTCTGCCTTGTTCATTTCACCATATACTTATCCTAATCATGCTAACCGTTTAGCGTCCAGATATCCTGTTCGATTAGGAAATACCTGAAAAAGTACTGCTAATGATTTCAGCAGGAAACAAACTAACATACAGCAATCATAAAGAAAAAACGAAATTTTCTTTTTCCCCACTATTCAGGCGTGGATCCAAGGGGATGGGGGGAGGGTTGCATCAGACACACTAGCCATATTTCATGAAACTTTGAAATTGACCATGAAATTTTGGAACACCCTAGGAATTTGATGAGAAGTGCAATGGGGCCCCCTCAGTTTTTGCGCTCTTTGATCCGTCCTGCAATTTTACTTCGTTGTAATTTTTAGGAATTTCGTCCGTCGCATTTCCGTGTGACTTATGCAAATCTTTCCTTCTCTCTTTCCAGGAATAACTGCTGAGTTGTTTTACGTTCGAAATGGCATCATCAACAAGTACGCACTCCAGTTCAACTTACCGATTCCTGCGGAAATCACCGAGATTTATTTTGCATGGCAGAACACGAAGTCACAACATGTAAGTAAGGCAGGGATGAGACGTTTCCGATTTTTGGAGGATTTTAGTTTTTCCCCCGCCTTAAGTGGGTTTAAATTGACAGAAGTGGAAAAAAATATGCCACATCTCTCTGTTATTGTAGAAAATCGGACAAAAGAAACCGTTTTATTGGCAAAATCTGTAACTTGGCCAAGCAATGCGTGTTTTCCTTCATTCTCGGCAGAATTACGTGAGGTTTTCAGTAAAAGCATTTACTCTTCTTTATTCATATCACAAATTTACAGCAGAAGTGGACAAAAATATGCCACATCTCCCTGTTATTGTAGAAAATCGGACAAAAGAAACCATTTTATTGGCTAAATCTGTAACTTGGCCAAGCAATGCGTGATTTCCTTATATTAATTCTCGGCAGAATTACATGAGGTTTTCAGTAAAAGCATTTACTCTTCTTTATTCATTTCACATATTGTCCTGAAAAAAGACTATTTGCACCTAGTTATGACAATGATTTCACTTTTGTTTATTGTCCGTTATTTCAGCAAATGTTTTATAATCTGGACTTCCATGTCTCCAACTACCGAGCCATGAAGCATCCGCAGACTAACGTCTCTAAAGATGGTATCGTGCCGACGAAAGCACAAGGTAAGCAGATACGGTTAGGATATTCTTAAAGGGTAAGACAGTCGAATTTAATCGTAGGCCAGAAATTACACACAATGCCGTTGTGCAGTTATTATGCATGCAACTTAGCTGAAACTTGGTATGTATAGTATCTGTATAGCTGTTTACACAACAGCAATGTTGAAATATTCATTTTCAGTGGGCATTTTTCAAGTTGGAAATTTTCAAATTCTGTTCTGAATTTCAAATTTTAACGAACAGCTCAAGGCCTTTAAGATGTGATTTTCTTGGACATGAAAGGCAGAGATGATGTCTGGTTAATAGTACCCTGGTTTGGACTTTAGTTGCTGCCTATACTCCACTTGGGCATGCTTGAAACTGAAAATACAATGACTTGGTTCCTGCTTTTGACTCGAGGTGGCAGCACCAGACTGCTAGACTTTAAGAAAACACAAACTGTTTTCAAGTTTTTGTGGAGTTTTGACTCCTGCACCAATTTGATATATCATACACTATAGATTTAGGCACATGCATTTATAACATAACAAAAGCCTTGTTCAAAGAATTTTATAGACCGTATATTATTGACCAAAAAACAAAGCTTTCTTCCTGGGGTGTTTCCAGATTTTGTCAGTTCTATCGTTTCGATTGCAGTTTTTAAAATCACGCTCCCGTGTACGGGTAAAATGAGCGCGGAGGTTGATTTCCAGGTGAATCTCAACGTGACGATGTACTCTGCTACTAACGTCACAGTCTTGACGATAAAACGGCGGAAAATGTGTATAAAAAGTAAGTTTGGACATTTGAGTTCATGCTAGAGGTTACTATGAAATAAAGAAGAATATGATAAATAGCATTACGCGAAGTTACTATTTATAGCTCACAGGGTCATTTGCATAAGATATTGATGACGTCTTAGTCACGTGACAGTCGGACATCGACACTTATTTCTACGCATTTGAGTTTATTTCAAAGTCAATTATCTTTGACCCTGCATTGTTTTTAGCATGAATGATACTATAGAGTCAGAGAGAGAAATATTCAGAACAATTATGTAGTATTTCCAACACTCGGATATGTGCCAGATTGAATCTAACTGCCCTAGTTAGAAAGCCTGAATCCATTACGAAACCGCATGTTTGTCCGACATTGCCTGTAATTCAGCGATGGGGAAATAGAGGGCAGAAGCTGCAGTGACATCATCTTCGCGGAATGCTATTAGAAATATTTGACTTGAAGTCTCATTAGTGGAGACATTCAAGTTCAGGTCTTCACTGATCATCCTGGAGAATCAGTTCCCCAGATTGCTGAGAATCAGGCAGGCATTCCAACTTGCCGAGCTTGCAGCCTGTCCGAGGAAAGGAAGGGGAGGGGTGTTAGGGAATCTAATGGAGCAGAAGTCCAGTACTGTTTGGAAGTGTTAGTTCAACACTAGACCAACAGAGGGAAGCACTAGTTCAACACTGCACCAACAGAGGGAAGCACTGATTGTCCTCATATGTAAACAAAACATCCTGTCAGGCTGGCATATCTTTTGCAAAATATTAACGTGATTTATGGATTTTCTTTCAGACGATGAAGAGCTGTTTTATCGGAATAATAATAAACCAGACGATACTTATAAATATATCAATGACACTTATTCTTTAAACGGTAAGTTTTGATCAGATCTTTGTAATATCAGAGTCGGAGACTACCTCATTTGTGACCCGCTCTACCAAAACTAGGCGCTTGTCGCATCTGAACTTGACAGGTTGATACGGACTTGTTGTTCATTTCCCTATTGTAGACCTTTTGTGAAATGTGACCAAATCAGTTTGTAATAGATTTCACAAAAGGTCTACAATAGGGAAATGAACAACAAGTCCGTATCAACCTGTCGAGTTCAAATGCGACAAGTGCCTAGTTTTGGTAGAGCGAGTAACATTTTGGAGATTATCGCTTCAAATTTGTAATCTTTTAGCATGTTTATAGATTTACATCAGCAACATAGGGATGTCGTGAGTTTGTAAAGGACACAGGAGCCTGGGGAGAGGTTAGTTGTTGCAAAGAATGGACATTGTTATGGTGCAAATGATGAAATTATTGTAGCTTCTTATTACATTTCCTCTCCTGTTCATTTCAGATCCGACACGGATAGGCAGTTACACGCCCGCCTCTATAAATTATTACTACATCGGTATCGGGTGTATGTGCGGTCTTATCCTACTCATCATATCAAGTATCGTCATCTATTACATCAAGACGCAGAAAACGCGGCGTAACGAAAGAATGAGGTACGTGTCATTTGAAGAAAAATGATCGGGAAGTTGTCCGAAGCTCATCCATTATAATCATCATCATCAAATAAGACTTTGTGGCCCAGATTTGGGCCTTGAATATTTCAGTGTTATCTAAAACATTTAAAAAACAGGCATTGACCTTCACAAACTTCAATAAATTTCATTCTTTTCAGTTTAAAACCGCCCGACGGAGGAGACACAAGCAGTTCTCAAGCCCTGTCACAGCAGGCATTCCTGCGCTCAGAGACGCCCAACACGACCACTTGTACCACGGCTAGTCTACCAGGAACTTCACAAAAAGACTACCTCAGTAAGAAAACACTGTAATAAGAGACACACCAGTCTAATATTACATCAGTTCTAACAATTTCTTTGATAATATGTGACCCGCTCTACCAAAACTAGGCGCTTGTCGCATCTGAACTCGACAGGTTGATACGGACTTGTTGTTCATTTCCCTATTGTAGACCTTTTGTGAAATCTATTACAAACTGATTTGGTCACATTTCACAAAAGGTCTACAATAGGGAAATGAACAACAAGTCCGTATCAACCTGTCAAGTTCAGATGCGACAAGCGCCTAGTTTTGGTAGAGCGGGTCACATATCGACTTTTAATTTTGTCAAAAATCACTTTCTTGAAGATGTTCCAGTGTCGCTGAGAAGGAACTTGAATCCTTTTTGGTGAATCGTGTGAAATGTTTAAGTGCCGAGGTCCATGCCCACATCAGGGATTTCGAAAGCCTTAATACCCAGCCTGGCCTAAACTAACAAAAACCTTGGGTATCAAACTCCCTCGAAGACAATTAACGTCCATCCAAATCAGATGAAGGAATTGGATGGATTTAAAAGAGTTTGATATTTTCGTTGCTCAATATCATAATGAGAGTAGTACTCAGCACTCGTGACAGAACAATCACAGGTTACCCTGATCTCAGATAGAATTCTGGATTGTGTGACAGAGACTTGGCTCCAATTTATTCCGAATTTTAACATCATTTAGCCATCGTCATGTTCTTTCCGAGCAAATTTTAGCCCTAACCAGAGCACTGTTGACAACATCTTAGAATTTTGAAATGTAAACAAATTTTTTTTTCTTTCAGATTACGCCTCTAGTCACACGCTGCCTGGCTCATTCACGAGTCACGGTCGAGCAAAACAACACAGTGCCGCCACTGTAAATGAGCTAAAAATAGATCCCGTCATTTCGTTATCGGAAATTGCGATCAACAGGGACCAGATTACGTTGAGGGAGGTTTTATTAGAAGGTGAGTTGAAAGTTTGTTTATGGTCTTGAGCAAGTCACTGCATGGTTGTTCCCTGGGCTGGTGCACTGCACAAGGTGAGTTAAAAGTTGGTTTATGGTCTTGAGCAAGTCACTGCATGGTTGCTCTCTGGGCTGGTGCACTGCACAAGGTGAGTTTAAAGTTTGTTTATGGTCTTGAGCAAGTCACTGCATGATTGTTCTCTGGGCTGGTGCACTGCACGCACGGTTTACGGTAAAACGTGTTGTAAAATCGACAAACTAACTTAAAAGTCTTCGCATTCGAGGCAGATTTACGGTATCATATGTTGTGAAATCGACAATGGAACTTTATAAATATCTTCTTATTCCAGGCACATTTGGTCGTATCTATCATGGTGTCCTTCATGTCGCCAATGAGGAGGATGAAATAGAAATCGACACTTCTATGGATCAGGATATTTTCGTAAAGACAGTTACAGGTAAATTACCATTGGTGCACTCGTGAAAAAATATTGTTTTTTTCGCTGGAAAGAAATTGGCAAATTATAAAGTATCGGTACACTCAAGCAAATCTTTTCTCTACCGGGCCGTCCAAAACTCATTGCTAGTGTACCAGTTTGTTCCATATCTGTTTTTGATTTTCGAGATTGCCAACAATTTTGGTCACTTATTGGCCTGAAAGAGACCTTGGAATAGGCTATGCAGAGCTCCCAGAGGGCAAGTAAGGTGTCAGTCTTAAGGTGAAGTTTAAAACCAGCCAATTGTGTCTGTCGTATTTCCAGATCAAGCTCGCCACGACCAGACCAACATGATGCTGCGTGAGAGCTGCATGCTGAAGGACCTGAGCCATAAAAATATCAACCCCATCATCGGTGCTTGTCTAGAGAATGAGATGCAGCCTCTATTACTCTACCCCTACTCAACCGAGGGCAATCTTAAAAAGTTCTTACTGAGGTGTAAAGCATCTGACGTCACAGCACATGTAAGTTTACTAAAACTAGAGAATATCCTATATTTAGTTGATCGATGCATGTTACATGTGTGTCCACCATTGTGTGACTCGGTTTTGTGAAAATCTCCACGAAAGTGTACATAACGCTCAAGTTGACAACAACTGAAATGCCAGCGAATTAAATTGAAGGCTGAAGTTGGAATTGGACAAAGAGAGTCAATTAGAATCAGTATTAATATAGAGATAGACTATCAGGTAACCTTGACCTCTCCATCAACTTTGACCTTTGAGGAGCCTCATAGCCTAGTGGTTAACACTGCTGGCTACCACGCAATAGGGCCCGGGTTCGATCCCGGGGAGAACCCAGGATTGTATTCCTGGATGAACCGGCATTGCTTTCAAGGAACTAAAATTCCTGGCTCTTCACAACACGTACATTAACGTATGAAATAGTCGAGGGTCTGTCGGATGAGACTAAAAGCCGTGGTCCCTTGTACCTGAGTGTCTATGCCAGGGCAAGTAAAAGATCCATCATAGGTGGACAGTAGCCTATAGTGGACTCCATACCTCCGGTAAAAATCCAATAGGGTTACAACGCCGGTAATGATAATGGTTTACATGTCTTCCCTCTTGGTATCCATTTGTAGGCACTCTCCACCCAACAGTTAGTGTTCATGGCTATCCAAGTCATCAGAGCGTTACAATATCTTCATCGGAGAAAAATAGTGCATAGGGATGTGGCAACAAGGAATATGGTGTAAGTTGATGAAAACCTTTTTCGTTTTCTGCAATATTTTGTATGAAAATGAATTTGAAGTTTGAAGTGGCACAGGCCCAAGTCTGGGCCATGAAGCCAAAGTGATAATAATGATGATGATGATGATGATGATGATGATGATGATGGAGTGTGAAATTTGGTGTGTCTATGTTCAGCTTTTCATCATTTCATTTCATTTTCATTTTTCATCCAGAGAAATCTGTTAAAATAACATTTTCACCGGTTTCGGGTTTCATCCTGAAGTAGCCCAATTGTTCAGGTCCCAGTGAGAAAGTGTTGGCCGACTCAAATACTATACAATCGCTAGCCTTTGGAAATTAACTCCTGTTGGTGAGTTTCATCAGGTTGAAATTTTGACAAAACCCAATCCCCTAAATTGGTTAATAAAATGCTTTGTTTGTTTCTTTCAGCATCGACAGTGACCTGACGATACGTCTCACCGATATCGCCCTTTCCCGCGATCTCTTCCCCAACGACTACCACTGTTTAGGAGACAACGAAAACCGGCCGGTCAAGTGGCTGGCGTTGGAGTCACTGATTGAGAGAAAGTTCAGTACTGCTAGCGATCTGGTAAGACATTTTACCAGTAATGGGAAGATGGGTTGTGTCCCTTTCGGGCCTCATGCTGTTCCTGACTAGCTCATGGCCAGGAGTCACCCCTAAACCCCCTCTTCACACCCCCAGCGATAGACATCCAACAGAGATAAATGTTGAAGTTCTTTTGTAATGGCTTCCCAAGACCCGAGGTTTCGACGTCAGTACAGAAAAGAGATTATTCCCCTGCTCAATATTGTAATGATAATCAAATTGACCAGCTCTCCAGCCCCCTCCCCCCCCCCCCCCCCCCCCCATTGCAACTGAACCTAGTTCCGCGTTGATTTTCAGTGGGCGTTTGGTGTCGTGTTATGGGAGCTAATGACGCTAGGTCAACAGCCGTACGTCGACGTCGATCCATTTGAAATGGCCGCATACCTCAGGGAAGGATACCGAATAGCTCAACCAATGAACTGCCCCGACGAATTGTAAGTATAACTTGTTCCTTGTGTTTTAGTGTCTATGTCAGGGCAAGCAAAGACCCCATCAAGTGAGTAACATGAGTCGCTTGCGTGGACTCTCTCCTCCTTGGCTAAAGGCACTGGTCATAAAGTTCAATATGACGACTGCTACCTGGTATTAACCACATTAATGAGTATGCCCATATATAGAAAGAACAAAAAATGCTATTTCTCCGAGATCGCTGCAAAGTTTACCCATTTAACCGGGCGAGGACCATCTCCATATTAACCACGACTTTCAGGAAAAGTTTCGAGGTCATCCGATCTGAATTGACGGAGGAGATGTGTAACAAACTATTTCAGCTCTACGTCCATTATAGTAGTGAAGAAGAACAGCGTATACTGTTCCAGGGAGCTAACTCCTGTAGCAATACCAAGCAGTGATTCGGCCGGGAATCAAACCCACAACCTCTTGATCATGAGGCCAACTCTCTTCCACTGCGCTACAACTGCCCCAATACTCCGTCCTAACCACGGTAGAAGTACATTTGTCATTTATGTATCACCCTACAAATCTGATTTTGAGAATAGGCCAACTGTCCTACATGAACGTTACTAATATCTGAATACAAATAATCTCATGTATCTGCTCTCTTTTCTTTAGGTTTGCTGTGATGGCATGCTGCTGGGCTCTCTCCCCAGACGATCGGCCAAAGTTCTCGCAACTCCTCGTGTGTCTTCAAGACTTTTATACAGCGCTCGGGCGTTACATTTAAATTCTTCGTCGGACCAAGATTATCTCAGAAAGAACTTTTCATGATTCCAGGAGAATGAAAGCAGCGTAATTGGTTTTCTCGTTGGAAGGACACTTTCATGGTTTTCTGTAGAAATCTTTCAAAAAGACGTTGTGAAAATCAAAATAACGTTTCATGGCTTAGAGGAGGAATCGACAAACTAAGATATTTTATCTCCTCCATAGGTAGGAAACGGTATGTTATAATAATACGGGAAGATACAGCTACTTATCTGAACTTCAGAACAAGTTTGAACTTGTACATTTCAGTGAAATGTATCCTTTGAGACATTTTTGTATGAGAGACTTTGACTTTTTGGAGAGATATACTCTTACAAAGGATAATCACGGATAAATCTGTTGATTTTGGACGAATCTAACCCTCCGAAAATGTTTGGACGTTCTCACAATTTTTGGAGGTGTCACTCAAGTCATAATGGTGCTATTGAAAACATGACATTACTCCGCAACACGGACACCTAGTAGACATTCATTTCTCAATCAAACTCGCTTTCAGAGACATTAAGGGCCGAATTTACAAAGGGTGTTTAGCTTAAAACAGCGTTTAATGTCTGAATAGACAGAGTCAGGGCCTTGCAGGGTTTCTTCATGAAAACCGCATTAGGCCCTGAAACTGATTATGTAGAATTTCCACGCGTCTAACTCTTAAACACCCTTCGTAAATTCGGCCCTAAGATGGACGCTTGATATGTAAGGAATTTACTTTGTTAAGTGGAATGTCAAGAATTCGTTTCTCGGGATGAAATATGAAATATTGAAGGAATCGATGTTGAAATTTGATTTGTTTACGATCAATTATAAACTATCTTTGGTTATTTATTGTTTTCCTCTTGGTTGTTCAAGTAGAATGACATGGGTTAATCGGGGGTGGGGGGAGGGGGGATTCATTTGCATTGGTTCTCCTATATACCATATTGTTGTTACCTGGGTTCAAGGATGGAGTAATCTTTCATTTCCATATCAAGGTCATACAATTAATCAAAAGTATTTTTTTCTTGGTTCTTGTTGATTCTAACAATTTGTTCGAGTATGATTATCAGGGACTGGGTTGTTTATTTACATCATTTGGGAAAATAACTCAGCCAATTTTGTTGTTTATTATTGAGATAATTTGACTTTGTTCTTCCGGAGTTATTTACTTGGTAATCTGAGAAACAATAGCTAATATTTATGCAGTCTAGTAAATGCTTTTACTACAGTTTTCTACAGAGGTGGCTAGTGTAAATGTACATGAAGTTTAAAGTAAAAGCATTTACTAGTCTTATAAAGACTAGTAAATGCTTTTACTACAGTTTTCTACAGAGGTGGCTAGTGTAAATGTACATGAAGTTTAAAGTAAAAACATTTACTAGTCTTTTATAAATATCGGCCATTACCTGGGTTAATACTTGGTAATCTGAGAAACAATGGCTAATACTTATAAAGACTAGTAAATGCTTTTACTACAGTTTTCTACAGAGGTGGCTAGTGTAAATGTACATGAAGTAGTAAAAGCATTTACTAGTCTTTTATAAATATCACCAATTACCTGGGTTAATACTATATAGGGTTATTTATTAAAAAAATTTGACTTGAAAATCTCCACTTTGTATTGGGATATTTATTGAAATGATTTGACTGTGTTCTTCTTAAATCTCCCAGGTTAACAAGTATGATTATCTGGGCGATTTAATTCAATTGCTGTACAATCTAACTGTTATTTAATTAATCAATGTGCTTTATGTATATATAGTCCAGTAGAGATGAGCATGTATATTTCAGAGATTAATCTACTGGGCCAGTTAGCAGGGAGCAACAATTTAAACGATTTGCCGATACAAGTGTGTATTTGAGAAGTTCCTATTTATATCAACATACATGTACACCATTTTGTATATTTGATAGCAAACTTACATGTAGCGTCACAATAAATTCATTAACAACCGTATATAGTTTATACGTGTATACATGACCTGTACATTTTATACATTAGGTAATGTAAAAACCCATTTGGTACTTCAAAACCTATTACTTCAAAACCTGTTACATGTATTTCCAATAATGGGTTTTGCTTGTGTGCTTGTGATTAATACTCTTACATGACAATGAATTTATGCGAAAACTTCTTGATATTTTAATGAAAAAGTTCCATTCTTAATATTATCATAGAACGACTCCTTCTGTTGTGCTGACCATTGTCAGCTGTATTTTCAATCGGAGAAAATCTTATAATTCTTTGTGATTTCTATGCGTTTCCATGACAATTACCTAAAACACATGACAAAATCGATTCAGTTTTGTTCTTGCAGATATTCATACATTTCAAAACAGTTTTAGTCCGTGAAGGCGTGAAATTATTCATCACCGAATAATTCACTGTCCAAGACTATATTCATCTCTAATCAGTATGGAACTTCTCAAATTTTGTTGCAAAACATTATAAATTTTAAAAGATCTTCTCAAATGTTACATGTTTTTAACCTACTTTCTTGCCAAAACTTTCGTCTTACGCCAAAAACAGATTTTTATTCGTGCTCTTCGGATTAAAAAAACTTTGACCCCACCCCTATTGTTAGTACACATCACTCATTGATACTCTGCTATTTACATATCTTTTGAAACTTGAGTCAAGGGAAATTTGACCCAATTTTGGTACATGAATATCTTTTGAAACTCGAGTCAAGGGAAATTTGACCAAATTTTGGTACATGAATACCTTTTGAAACTTGAGTCAAGGGAAATTTGACCAAATTTTGGTACATGAATATCTTTTGAAACTCGAGTCAAGGGAAATTTGACCCAATTTAGGTACATGAATATCTTTTGAAACTCGAGTCAAGGGAAATTTGACCCAATTTTGGTATATGAATATCTTTTGAAACTCGAGTCAAGGGAAATTTGACCCAATTTTGGTACATGAATATCTTTTGAAACTCGAGTCAAGGGAAATTTGACCCAATTTTGGTATATGAATATCTTTTGAAACTCGAGTCAAGGGAAATTTGACCCAATTTTGGTACATGAATATCGTTTGAAACTCAAGTCAAGGGAAATTTTACCCAATTTTGGTACATGAATATCATTTGAAACTCGAGTCAAGGGAAATTTGACCCAATTTTGGTACATGAATATCTTTTGAAACTCGAGTTGAGGGAAATTTGACCCAATTTTGGTACATGAATACCTTTTGAAACTCGAGTCAAGGGAAATTTGACCCAATTTTGGTACATGAATAACAAAGAGTTGAAAATTTGAGGCCCAGGGTGGATGACTCTGACAAGTTCATTATTTCAAGTGCTTTGACAAAAGTTGTGCAAGTGTGCCGGCCAGTTCGTTAGACTACCTGATTTCTGCCAGAAATATTGTTTTTGAGGGTACAGGGTCGTGACAATTGGTTCACATTGCATGGTGCTGTTTATTGTAGTTCCAACGAGAGACGTTAGGTTGATTTTTTGTTGTACGTTCGATGTTGTTGCTTGGAAAAGTTATCATGGTTCTATCATCCTTGACACCCCCAGTTTTTGGAATGGACTCTTCTTATGCATTGATTAGAAGAGTCCATACAGGGAAATGGGGATGAAGAGGTTCTAAAGCACTTGAGAAGTCTGATACTTAAGTTGTGGTCACATATTTACATCTTTACGTTACAGTAGAACCTCCCTTAGCGGACACCTCTCTATTAAGGACACCCTCTCTATTGAGGACACTAGTTTTGGTCCCAAATTGGGTGTTTCCATTCAATTTGACCTCTCTAATCAGGACACCTCTCTAGTAAGGACAGTGCCTGTCAGTCCCGAGGGTGTCCATAATAGAGAGGTTCTACTCTAATTCGAAAGTTACGACTTTGAAAAACATAATTTAGATACAAATCATCTTTCTATATCATATCTGAGGCCAAGGATCAATTTGTTATAATGTATAATAATCTCTCAGTATTTGCATGTTCCTGTTGTCTGTCGATAAAATTTTCTCCAATTTTCTCTAAAAAGCAATAACTTCTACTTATATGAGAATAGATGAGGCCACATTTTGATAAGTTATTCAATTCATACACTTTTATAAAATAGTCCAACCAAGTCCTAAAAGGGGTACAACGTTCGTAAATACTTACGCATACAATAGAACCTCTCTATTAAGGACATCCTCGGGACTGACAAGTGTTGTCCTTGATAAAGAGATGTCCTGATTAGAGAGGTCAAATTGAATGGAAACAACCAATTGGGACCAAAACGAGCGTCCTTAATTTAGTCATTCGTGTGCCCCATTCTTCAGTTGAACGTGTGCAGGACTCGTACACATTGAGATTGTCACACAAAGTGAGATTAGTTTGTATATAGAGAACCATGATGAATTGTTCATATTTATACTATTTAAAGTAAACTATTTGATTGTATAGAGATAACCATGACAATCCTGACAGTTTATGTGACGTTTCCATGTTGTATAATTTGTGCCTTGCTTTTGTAGGTTTACAAAAGAAATAAACACATTGAATGAATCTGGAGGTTCCTTTGACTTTTCTTTGAATCTGATTGTCTTTTCTTGATGAATCTTAAGCTTCCTTTGCCTTTTCTTTGAATCTTATTGTCTTTTCTTGATGAATCTTAAGCTTCCTTTGCCTTTTCTTTGAATCTTATTGTCTTTTCTTGATGAATCTTAAGCTTCGTTTGCCTTTTCTTTGAATCTTATTGTCTTTTCTTGATGAATCTTAAGCTTCCTTTGCCTTTTCTTTGAATCTTATTGTCTTTTCTTGATGAATCTTAAGCTTCCTTTGCCTTTTCTTTGAATCTTATTGTCTTTTCTTGATGAATCTTAAGCTTCCTTTGCCTTTTCTTTGAATCTTATTGTCTTTTCTTGATGAATCTTAAGCCTCCTTTGCCTTTTCTTTGAATCTTATTATCTTTTCTTGATGAATCGTAAGCTTCTTTTGCCTTTTCTTTGAATCTTATTGTCTTTTCTTGATGAATCTTAAGCTTTCTTTGCCTTTTCTTTGAATCTTATTGTCTTTTCTTGATGAATCTTAAGCTTCCTTTGCCTTTTCTTTGAATCTTATTGTCTTTTCTTGATGAATCTTAAGCTTCTTTTGCCTTTTCTTTGAATCTTATTGTCTTTTCTTGATGAATCTGAAGCTTCCTTTGCCTTTTCTTTGATGAAACTGGATTTCTATTGTAAAATAAAACAAGATGCAAATTTGGTGACCACTCAGGGCAGATGTAGGAGGAGATTGTCTTTGGTCATGATCGGTCGCGGTTGATTTGAACGCCAGTCGGTTGGTGTGTGAGCTGCGGAGAACATCGTGGGAACACTTTCTCCGATTTCGAACGTAAAAATACCTTCAAATTTTCCGAAACAAATCAAAACGGCTGCAGCAGAAGGTAAGGCACAGTATCTATTCCTGATAAAAGTATGGATTGGTTTCAAAGGGTTTTTATTGTAGAAATAGTCATGCTATCAAGGCGAATGTACTGCGCAGTTTGAAATTTCATGTCAGACATGTGTGAATTATGTACATCACTGTACTTCATGTACAAGTTCAACGGCAATTTTAATTGCTATCCCTAATCAAATACCATTTGCTCAAAGGCGTACGTTCAAGTCATGATGGTAAGTATGAAAGTGATCATGTTAAATCTGCGTGATACCATCACTTCGGTTCTATCCTGTGATGTGGAAATCTCCATTGAATTCATTAAGGTTTGTCTATTATATGTAAGTTGACGTGAACAGTTTTAACAGTTTTAAATTCAACAACCATTCATTTGGCGGCCACTATCCCGACTGTGGTGTAGCACCCGACTATAACTGGCATGAAAAGGGGATACGCTGGTTATGGATGTCAGATCGTGGTTCCCTGACCTTTTGCAAACAATTTCACTCGACGTAACCCACGCGGCGACACCAAGGACCGCTGGCTGATCTATTGATATGTTCGTATAGGGTGTCAAAGTCGGAGAGAAGAAGAGCCACTCGTCTCTTGTAGGGGGTCCATTTGGAAGTGTTTGCATTTGTTAGCCTATAAACACAAGATTTTAATCCTTCACTCTCGGGTTTGGCGGAGAGAACTAATCTTACATAAGTCCCAAAACAATATCATATGTCTTTATGGCAATATTTATTATTGGGACCCAGTACAGTGCCGTTCTATCCAATATTCCTGGGGCTGTTGATGAGACATCTTGTTTAAACAGTGCCATTCTGCCCCCTCTAAGGCATACATTGGCAGCTAATGAATTTACTGCGAAATGAACACAGTTGAACACAATGTGAATAATTCGGTCTCGGTTTCACCGAAAAGAAGGTGACATGTTATTATTTGATTATGTACAATGATCATGATAATTAGGAGACCCTGTGTGGGTGTTTGACCCAACATACCGCGTTGATGTGATTGGAGATGGAAGTTTGCCATAGTGCCTTAAAAGGTAGGCTATAATAAAGTCTGCATTAGTATGCGGGCGGGGACTATTTCTTTATGGGGCCTTGTGGTTCAGCGTCGCCAATGAATTCTATTTTTAGAGTCAAATGGGGGGGGGGGGTTAGGGGTCTCCCCCAATGTACTGGCTTAAACCTGTCACTTTCAGAGAACGGGGAGGGGGTTTGGGGGACTCATCCCCCAACGTACTGGCTAAATATGTCAGAAGGACGGGGGTTTGGGGGGGGGGCTCCCCCATGTCAAACAGTTGTGTGAGTTCACTAGAGCTTGCTCTTTACATATTATTAGGTCGTGCTGCAATATAGACGAGCTGTGACTAGGAAGAGGGACAGACTGCACGGGGCTTATCCGCTGAAAAATTCACGTCACATCCAAGCAATTGTTGTCTCTACGGCATATCACGGTCAACACGGAGCCCAAGTTTATCAGCAGTAAAAAACAACATGGCGGACCAAAGACAATCTGGTAATTTTCTCCTTAAAAATCAACAATAACTCGTGTTTACTGTTGAGAATTTAAAACAGATACATGCTTGTCATCTTCTGCATTGTTTCCTCTCACGAAACATCTTATTAGCTTTGCTGTGCATGTTGAATTTGTGTCTCTAAAGTGGGATGAATTGAGGTAGTAATTTCGAGATATGTGGACAGGGTGTCCCAAAAAAGTTCCCTCACTTTGATAACTGTGACACTTTTATGTTCCCAGACTTCCTAGATTGTCTTCGAGATAAGTCTTAAAGTGTTGATTAAGTGTAGGGTCCTGGTTATTAAGTGCTGTCATTAATTAGGCCTTGTGAGCGTGCCATAAGAAATCCCTTCCATTCCACGTTCAACGCCGCGCCATAATGCCGAGCGGCATTGGAGGTTCAATCAAGACAAGTGTGTAATCAGATTCATATGATCTCAAGTTCAACAATGTCAATAACTAATTCCAATTATTTACAGGGCGTATCAAAGATGTGCAGTCTCGTCGAATTTTGGATGCAGCAGCCCGCAGAAGACGTCAGCGAAAGGCGTTGGAAGCTTTGGAACAGGACAACTATCAGGATGATCCTCATGCTGATCTCAAGATGAGCAAGAAGGCACCAAAGTTTGAAGAGTCAATGGATACAAGTAAGATACTACTGACTTATTACATGTACTTGAATTGTGACATGACTTATCTGGCTTTTGTATTGATTGAAATCAATCTCCTTATTTGGTATTCAGTGTCTCCGTGTCCTTTGGTACAATATGGACAGTACGGAGTTACCTTATAGCTTTGGAATTACTTGTCGTGCACTGTTACAGAATAACGGATCAAAGCTCATCCCATCTTGCAGGAGTGCCAACTCTTACCGGGGTTATTTGGGCTTATTTAGGGCTAAAGATTTGAACAAAGTACCATCGACACTGGAGAAGAAGACACGATTTTCTGTAAAGTTTTTTAGAAACCACTTTGAAAATAGCCTAAACCAGAAAAATTTTAACGATGTTACTCTCAGTGTGAGAGGAGGGTTGGTGAGCTTGTCAGTTTTAGACTTTGACGTTTAAGGGGTTAATCTCATGATGGGGCCTTGATGATTTAAAATTCTCATTTGCTTCTCGATGTTTCACTTTCAGCCAAGAAGAAGAAGAAGATGCGAAGTGACTTCATGAAGTATAGAATGAAGAGAAATTTCTCAACGCTTTTAGAAGAAGAGGTAAGTTCCTCATCATTATCCGCTTTCTTGAGTTAACCACCTATGTCTGATTTGTGGAAACTGTCTGTTCCAGATCTTTAACCTGTCCTTGCATTGCCATTCAGGTACTGATGGTCATAAGTCATGCTTATTTCAGGGCTATGACAATACTCAGAGCAAAAAACTGAACAATTTTTGATGTGAAGATGTTGTCTACAGAACTGCTCTTGCAAGAATATGTTTATTTTAGTCAGATTTCAAAAATTCTAAGTTCTAGAAAGAGGTGAGTCGTAGATGTTCTCATTTCTTTTGACAAACTTAATCTCATTCACGAGGAGAAAAAACACCGAGTTCTTATCCCAATGTGGTTGATGTGTGATTGATCTCTATTCTACATCTTTATTTTTCAGCAAATGAATGCACGAGAACCACCAAACTACTTCACAGCTGGCGTACCTCCGTCGAGACTACCAGAACGACATTTTTGCGCGGTGTGCGGATTTATTTCGAACTACACATGTGTTGCTTGTGGTGCTAGGTACTGTTGTGTGAAATGCTTAGGAACGCATCAGGACACGAGGTGTTTAAAATATACAGCATGATTCGTTATCCATTAATCTTGGAGTTTAATTTGGATTATCGAGTAATTCACTGTCTGAATTGGACGTGTGTGACATCTTGGAATATTTGAAGGGAGATGACATGTATCTTTTAAGGAATTGAGATCACAGTTGTCGTATTGATGTCACTTATACGTGTACAAAAAATGGCAAAGTTGTATGCATGCACTAGCGCTGTGTGTTATTCAATCTCCAAGCCTCGCTATTGGTAAAGGTTGCCAAGTGATATACAAGCACTATTAATGAATGTAGATTTGGCCTCACCCAGTTTCAGAGGCAAATTGGAGCTCATCCCTCATTGGGAGGTTGAGTGTTATTGTGCAAACATAGCTCACTTGTACCGAGTTTACTTCAAATTTTGAAAGAAGTTGATTGAAAATATCTGTGTAGGTTGTAAGGTGTAAGTTGATTGAAAATACTTATGTTATTGAATCTAAAGGTTTGAAGATCAGTGACTGCACTTATATTTAATCAGATGATAGAAACGCTAATTATATTCACAAATTATATTTAATCAGAGCGTACAAGGAAGGCCTCCTATATTAAGCAACTGACGAGGTCAATAGAGGGGTACACTGAACAAGACCCTGAGCCTGCCACTGGTGAAACTCTCGTCCACCGTCGTTTATCCCATCAGAGAATCATATCTACTGTCGTTTGTGTGGGAAGATGGCTTGTGGCTGTGCTGAATCTGTTTTGACTAAAGCAAGTTATTATCTCTATTGATTCCCTTTGTTTGATACTGATTACCTTCAAAAGGCATGAAAACCATTCAATTACGGGACCCACAGTATGAAATTAGCTTAGGCGTCAGTGGCGCTGTCTCGCGGCAGAAAATTGAACTGAAATCTTCGTCCAAAACTCTCAGTTCCACTTTCTACCGCTAGATAGCACCACTGTCGCCTGAGCCCCTTTCCTATGAAATTTCGCATGTTTTTAGGGCTTTTGCATGATTTTTGGTATTGCCAATGACATAAGACACAGGGTGGGGGCCCTTTAACTGTATTTGCATGTACTAGTCTTGGAAATAACCTCGACAGATCTACAATTTTTATTCATTTTCTTTGTGTCTTGGACAATATTTTAAAACCTTTGATGACAGTTGTGATAATGGACTGGAACCTAGGCCTACATCCAAGCAATTGTGGTAAGACTTTTCAAGTCCCAAAGTTGTAGCTTCCATTAAATTTGACCTCTCTAATCAGGACACCACTTACCAGTCCCAAGAGTGTCCTTGATAGAGCGATTCTACTGCACTCCTTTATTTTTGTTCCCAAATCCATTGCTGTACTTGCCACTCCAGAGCCAAACAAAGCTATGACCACCAATACAGTCCCATTCATCATCCCGATCGTCCTTCGTCTATGTACCAGGCAATAAGACAAGGCCCGTCCATTGCGTCTGGAGTGTAAATGGGGCATCTGAAGCTAATTAGAATTAAGCACTCCAATGAAATGCTCTTCTTCTGTATTAAAGGGGACTTGGGGCTTCACTTCCCTCCAAGGGACAATGTCACAACCTACTCAACACCAGCTTGAGCAGAGGAGTACCACAGGTTGTGACATTGTCGCTATCAACTCAAAGCATTACCAGATTATTCAGGAGAAAGCATTTCTTCTGCAGCTCTTATCTAACAATGTAACACCATAAACATTAAAGCAAACAAAATGAAACCTGCATAGTCTACAATTTTATTCTTAATTGAAATTTAAAACAATGACAGGTTGGAGGCCTACGTGGGCCTGTTCGTGGTAAAAAGAAAAAACGGAACTGACAAGAGTGATTATGATCTCCAGTCAAAGACCAACATCAGGGAGCATCAGGACTCCACCAGACTGTTCTTTCTGCCCACAAGATGCGAGGTAAAACGAGCAACACAAATTTATAAATGACACGAAAGAGTAAACAGTTTGAAGGAATGCCACATAACTATCAGGTATTTTCCCTCTGGACTGGTGATAATCAGACTGGCCTGAAATTCTCATTATCGACCACTCCTCAGCGAAAATGGTTATCCAACAAAAAATGGGGTCATTGTATACAGTGGTACTGTATTACCCCGATGAGAAGCATTTACTGATGTCCCCCACTCTCAACTAAGATATTTGCAGACTCTTCATTTCATTTGTAAATAGGCATCGATTATTTTTGTTACATTCAATGGGGCAACCATTCAATGGACCCAGTCCTACAATCTCAGGAAGAGCCAAGTCTGCACATAATTACTGGTATGCAGATTTGCCCGCGAGGCTGAAAAGACCTGAACATTGCCACCGCTTTAGGAGTGTAGCAACAATATTGCTTCAAAGCAAGAAATGAATCTGCACATATTTACTGGTATGCAGATATGCCAGCAAGGCATCAAAACCTTCATAAGCCCTTAATGAGCAACTAATTTATAAAATTACAAACAGGATTTATCTTACAACTGTACTGCTCCAAAGAAAGAGCCAAGTCTGCACATAACTACTGGTATGCAGATGTGCCTGTTCGACAAAAAGACCCTGAACACTACTACCAAGCAACACTAATTTACAATTGACATGAAAGAGTATACAGTTTGAGGGAAAGCCACATAACTATTAGATAATTGCCCTCTGTACTGGTGATAATCAGACTGGCCTGAAATTCTCATTATCGAGCACTCCTGTGGAAATGAATCCAACAAAAAATGGGGTCAATACTGTATTACCCCGATGAGAAGCACTTTACTGATGTCCCCCACTCTCAGCTAAGATATTTGTGCGCGTACCGGTTTGACTACGGGCTGAAGTTGACGATGTACTCCTGACGGAGCCATTGGGTGCTTCGCCCGCTCATTGACCGAGGCATGGTGACCTGGAGACAGTGACCGGATTAGCACTAGCTGGTCGAAGGACACTTCACAGGGCGTCAATTCGCAACTTCTCATCATTTTAAGGCACGACCTATTAACGTGGACCAAGTTTTACCCAAAAACCTACTCCTTACGTAGCGTGGGGTACCAACCCACCGCAGATTCAGGAGTGTGCAATGGTTTCGGAATATCCTACACCCAATTGTGCTGCCCATTCGCAATAGGTTTGCCGACCGTCATGCCCTCCCGACATCGCCATCTCTCAGGTCGGTAACAAGAAGGTGCAATGCGGCTGCAAATTTTTCCCAGAGGGGCGAGATAATGATCATTTCAGACCGATCAGAGTGTCACAAGTTCAGAGCGAAATCACCTGACAGTTATATGGAGTTGCACCAAAGTGCAGACTCTTCATTTCATTTGTAAATAGGCATCGATTCTTTTTGTTACATTCAATGGACCCAGTCCTACAATCTCTGGAAGAGCCAAGTCTGCACATAATTACTGGTATGCAGATTTGCCTGCGAGGCAGAAAAGACCTGAACATTGCCACTGCTTTAGGAGTGTAGCAACAAAATTGCTTCAAAGCCAGAAATGAATCTGCACATATTTACTGGTATGCATATATGCCAGCAAGGCATCAAAACCTTCGTAAGCCCTCAATGAGCAACTAATTTATAAAATTACAAACAGGATTTATCTTACAACTGTACTGCTCCAAAGAAAGAGCCAAGTCTGCACATAACTACTGGTATGCAGATATGTCAGCGAGGCAGACAAGACCTGAACACTGCCACTGCTTAACAAGGGTACCACTGATATTGCTTCAAAGCAAAACTTAAGTATGCATATAATCGCTGGTATGCAGATTTGCCCGCGAGGCAGAAAAGACCTGAAGACAGCCACTGCTTTAGGAGTGTAGCAACGATATTGCTTCAAAGCAAAAATGATGTTTGCACATAATTACTGGTATGCAAATGTGCCTGTTCGACAAAAAGCCCCTGAACACTACCAAGCAACACTAATTTACAATTGACATGAAAGAGTATACAGTTTGAGGGAAAGCCACATAACTATTAGATAATTGCCCTCTGTACTGGTGATAATCAGACTGGCCTGAAATTCTCATTATCGAGCACTCCTGTGGAAATGAATCCAACAAAAAATGGGGTCAATACTGTATTACCCCGATAAGAAGCACTTTACTGATGTCCCCCACTCTCAGCTAAGATATTTGTGCGCGTACCGGTTTGACTACGGGCTGAAGTTGACGATGTACTCCTGACGGAGCCATTGGGTGCTTCGCCCGCTCATTGACCGAGGCATGGTGACCTGGAGACAGTGACCGGATTAGCACTAGCTGGTCGAAGGACACTTCACAGGGCGTCAATTCGCAACTTCTCATCATTTTAAGGCACGACCTATTAACGTGGACCAAGTTTTACCCAAAAACCTACTCCTTACATAGCGTGGGGTACCAACCCACCGCAGATTCAGGAGTGTGCAATGGTTTCGGAATATCCTACACCCAATTGTGCTGCCCATTCGCAATAGGTTTGCCGACCGTCATGCCCTCCCGACATCGCCATCTCTCAGGTCGGTAACAAGAAGGTGCAATGCGGCTGCAAATTTTTCCCAGAGGGGCGAGATAATGATCATTTCAGACCGATCAGAGTGTCACAAGTTCAGAGCGAAATCACCTGACAGTTATATGGAGTTGCACCAAAGTGCAGACTCTTCATTTCATTTGTAAATAGGCATCGATTCTTTTTGTTACATTCAATGGACCCAGTCCTACAATCGCTGGAAGAGCCAAGTCTGCACATAATTACTGGTATGCAGATTTGCCTGCGAGGCAGAAAAGACCTGAACATTGCCACTGCTTTAGGAGTGTAGCAACAAAATTGCTTCAAAGCAAGAAATGAATCTGCACATATTTACTGGTATGCAGATATGCCAGCAAGGCATCAAAACCTTTGTAAGCCCTCAATGAGCAACTAATTTATAAAATTACAAACAGGATTTATCTTACAACTGTACTGCTCCAAAGAAAGAGCCAAGTCTGCACATAACTACTGGTATGCAGATATGTCAGCGAGGCAGACAAGACCTGAACACTGCCACTGCTTAACAAGGGTACCACTGATATTGCTTCAAAGCAAAACTTAAGTATGCATATAATCGCTGGTATGCAGATTTGCCCGCGAGGCAGAAAAGACCTGAAGACAGCCACTGCTTTAGGAGTGTAGCAACGATATTGCTTCAAAGCAAAAATGATGTTTGCACATAATTACTGGTATGCAAATGTGCCTGTTCGACAAAAAGCCCCTGAACACTACCAAGCAACACTAATTTACAATTGACATGAAAGAGTATACAGTTTGAGGGAAAGCCACATAACTATTAGATAATTGCCCTCTGTACTGGTGATAATCAGACTGGCCTGAAATTCTCATTATCGAGCACTCCTGTGGAAATGAATCCAACAAAAAATGGGGTCAATACTGTATTACCCCGATGAGAAGCACTTTACTGATGTCCCCCACTCTCAGCTAAGATATTTGTGCGCGTACCGGTTTGACTACGGGCTGAAGTTGACGATGTACTCCTGACGGAGCCATTGGGTGCTTCGCCCGCTCATTGACCGAGGCATGGTGACCTGGAGACAGTGACCGGATTAGCACTAGCTGGTCGAAGGACACTTCACAGGGCGTCAATTCGCAACTTCTCATCATTTTAAGGCACGACCTATTAACGTGGACCAAGTTTTACCCAAAAACCTACTCCTTACATAGCGTGGGGTACCAACCCACCGCAGATTCAGGAGTGTGCAATGGTTTCGGAATATCCTACACCCAATTGTGCTGCCCATTCGCAATAGGTTTGCCGACCGTCATGCCCTCCCGACATCGCCATCTCTCAGGTCGGTAACAAGAAGGTGCAATGCGGCTGCAACTTTTTCCCAGAGGGGCGAGATAATGATCATTTCAGACCGATCAGAGTGTCACAAGTTCAGAGCGAAATCACCTGACAGTTATATGGAGTTGCACCAAAGTGCAGACTCTTCATTTCATTTGTAAATAGGCATCGATTCTTTTTGTTACATTCAATGGACCCAGTCCTACAATCTCTGGAAGAGCCAAGTCTGCACATAATTACTGGTATGCAGATTTGGCCGCGAGGCAGAAAAGACCTGAACATTGCCACCGCTTTAGGAGTGAGGCAACAAAATTGCTTCAAAGCAAGAAATGAATCTGCACATATTTACTGGTATGCAGATATGCCAGCAAGGCATCAAAACCTTCATAAGCCCTTAATGAGCAACTAATTTATAAAATTACAAACAGGATTTATCTTACAACTGTACTGCCCCAAAGAAAGAGCCAAGTCTGCACATAACTACTGGTATGCAGATGTGCCTGTTAGACAGAAAGACCCGAACACTACTACCAAGCAACACAATAGATGATAGATGTCTTTTCCAGTCAGAATGGAAGGGGCCCTATCGTGTTCAAGACATTTGAACTTGGTTGATGTGATCCTTGTCTATAACCCAGCTTGTTTACGAGAGATGTCACAGCACTCTACCAGCTTCAATTACCAGTGATTTTCTGTTGAGGCGCTGAAAATAAGACAATAGTTCTTTTGATTTTAATGACTTCTACAAAGACAGAGTTTTTAGAAACAGCTCCATGAAAGGCCTCTGGCTTACTAAGAGGGGGGTGTCAAGTGCACAAGGACATCTCACGGTGATTGCAGTTCACTCTGGAACCTTATGCGCCAGGAACTTGCCAACAGTACCGACTAACAACTTTTCAGAATGTAAAAATTTCTATTAACCCTTTAGCTCCTGTACTGCACGTAGCCGCCCATGTTTTAAACTCCCGCCCTAAGATAACCAAGCGGCTGAGAGGTAAAGTAACACCACAGGGCAATGCTTGGAGTGTAATCTTCATAATAAAACTCATTCTTAGGTGGGTTGCTGTACATTTTACCGAGTAATACAGGGCTATAGTGAGTTGGCAAGTCTGCCTCCTGACCCCATTCATGTATTCATATACAGTAGACTGCCAGGTTTTGTTTTTCGATCGATATTAGGTTGGATTATCATACATTAGGGTTTCTTTATGGATATTTTTGATTAGGTAGGAACTTCTCATGATTCTATTGCTTACTACATGGCCTTTTTATGAATTTTCATTAAATTGCTGAGAGGGTTAATGCTGTCGATACCAGGGGGTTAAAATGAAAAGTTAGCTTCAAAATAAATATCACTTGTAGTACTTCATTTTCAACTTTTTGTATCTCTTTTGCCAAAAGTTTATACACTATAGGACTACATGGAAATCTTCAGGGAGATACTGGAAAAATATTTGTAGACCCCCAGGAGCTAAAGGGTTAAAGGAACACTTACAGGACAGCACTTGACCATATTCTTGTCATTCTGGATATTCTTGCTTTCTGATAAGTTAATATCCAGCAGGCAGGCTACAGTACATCTATCCTGCACAGATTCACATTCACACCAACCTTGTATTCTAAGATTGCTTGTCCCTGCAACGACATTGTAGATTCCTTCATCTTTTTCTCCAGTCAGCTGATCACAGTGAAATCTTAGTGTTAGTGGTGTTGGAGTTGCAACCCTCAGCACGTGAACTGATCTTGGCTTGATTACCACGAGGACGATGGTGTGGTAGCTTTTCTCTTTTCCAGTCTGTGCCATCAGATGGAGGAGCTGGAATAGGACTACCGTTTTCATTAATAACATTTTCTAAACAAAATAAACAATGACGCGGAACAGTCCCCTGGCTTTTCCACACCTAGATAATCATTTGCCAAATATGAAGACACTAGGCAAATGCGAAGCTGTTTTAGAAACAAGTGCCATTACCTGCCATAAGCAGATCACTGGTCTGAAGTGCAATACAGACAACCATCATTTTTGCTCAGGTTCAGTGAATAGTTGTCAGTAACTTGTTACATACATTCAGCAAGATAAAATGTTGAGAATTGTCTGCGTTGTTGTCCAGTTTCTTATGCCTAATGTTTAGGCCAACCTTCCTTCAGTCCACACAAGGAACTCCTGCTGTTTTTATCACAAGATGCCTTGGATGGTGTATTAATGTGATGAAATACTAAACACCATCTCCAGATAATCAGCCGTGTCCACTGTCTGAGGCGATTTGATGTTGAGCAGATTTTTGTTCATTATTTGGGCAGGAATCAAGATTTAATCTATGTCAGCCAGGTTCAGAGACATGAATTTAACTTCAAGCCCTATGGGACTGCATACTTCTCTTGCCTGAATGAAGGGCAAGAAAATTCAATGCTGACAGCTTTTCGACTAGTTGACGGAATATGAAGAACAATTTTCTTACCCGAAATATTTACTCCTTCAATAGTCAACTGAATCCCTCTTCAGGATACACACACAGACCTTTATGTTTCTCCATGTTGTATCTCTCCATCTCATCTTCCTTGAAATCATGCAGGCTTAAAAATAATTCAAACTATTAGAATGCCTGAATTTGTAACACCTCAAGCTTTTCACTGCAAGGACGTCTCGACTGCAGCCAACAAATTTCTTCTGAATTTCTTTAAACATGTATTGACGAGTCTTCTTCCAAACCAGCTGTCACTGTCTCACCGAGTTCTATGATCTGCATCATTGTCTCACACAGGCTCAGATCACAGGCAAACGGAATCATTTCAAAATGCATGCTTTACAGCACAGTGTATTACTCACGAAACAACAAACATGCTACGACTTGCCAAGGAGGCAAATTGGGCATCTAATTATCAGTGCCCTCTATCATGTTTATCATTGTAAACACATTGTAACATTGTCATCATCTGATTAACACTGCTGGCTACCATGCAATAAGGCCCGGGCTTGATCCCAGGGGGATTCTTCGGCACACCTCTCAAGCCAGCATTGCCAGCTTCATTCTTCCGCTAAGGTCATTTGCATCAAGTCTGCAAAAGGTGCTCCCAAAACAGCCGTACCCTTGCGTAAGTCTGCTGTCAGAATGGTGGTAGATGTATCTACTGTCCTCACTCTGTCATTCATACCGTCTCCCTTTGGCGCTGTCCTTGGTTACCACGCCATCTCTTGCCCCAATCTTGCGGCTCCTGCTCCGTAACGTCATTACGCGTCCCTATAGTCAACTAACTATACATGGACCGCATCATGGTCTACAGCACGGCCTGGAAAAGGGGCACAGTTCTCATTATATAAAACTTGGCTGAATTTTGTGACATTATGAGAACACAATGAGATTAAGTGTCAGCTATTGTTTTTTGTTCAGAAACTATTTTTTGTCATTTTCGACAGCAAACAGACCCACACTGTGCTGACATGAATTCCCTCTAGTTTGTGACCTTCTTGCATGGTTTATGGTCAACTAGAACCTTGCCTACCAGGATTGGGACAGGTAAAGACCTAAATTCCCTTAATGTTGCAACTCCTGAAACATCTTACTGGTGCAGGGTTATGCTTAGAGAACCTGGATTGAAGAAAGTCTTTTGAATCGTGGGAGCAGCATCCCCAGGACTGCCCCTGAAGCAGTTACTACGGGGTCCCAAGAATCACATGGCAAAGGAGAAAAATTGCAGTTGACAAAAGACCAAAAGAAATGAAGATGCATTGTGACCTTATGTTCCACAATGGATGAGGAGCATGGTCTTTCCATAAACTTGGGTGAAGACATTCATAACATATGGTTCACAAAGTTCACAAAGTTGTCAATGAAAACCTATGCAATACCATACCGGATATACTTGGCTCCAGATTCTCCCCCAACAGTTGTACATGTTTTCACAGCTTGCCAGCACCATCCTGGCCAGTCGCTGTCTTTAGCTCTGTTGCCTGTTCGTCTTCAGTGTTGAACCTGCAGAAGTAAACCATTTTTTTGATAACTAGGAATAGGACAATATAATTTTCTGTGTCAGGGGTGGGACCCATAGGGTAAAAGCCCAGCAAAGGGCTGTGTACCTGTTCTATTAGTAAGCAAATAAAATCTCGCATACCAACTGACCATCTTAGTTTGGCCACAGATGTCATCCTCTCTTGCTGGTAAAGTACCGTCTTCCAGTCTCTTCCCATTCTGCATTTGCAACTGAAAGACACCTGCTTCTGACACAACACAGATTTCATGGTCTGGCCAGGCATGACCTTGGAATCTGTCCTTTCCAAAACAATTTATATCAGCCTTTGCGAGATTGTTTAGACATCAGCAGGCAGATAATGGGAACGAGTTTGGGAACATGTTTTAAATCAAATCATCACCAAAAGCATTCAAAATATCATGAACATTGGAAGACATGGACAGCTTGAATAAGCTTGTATATTTGTACTTTTATTCCATGGTGAACATACGTTATCTGTGAAAAGAGTCTTTTCAAAATGGCCAAATTTTCTTTACGAAGGTTGTCTATTGTTCTGTCTCTGATCCAGTGTCATTAATTTAATAATTTTAGAGAAAATCCTTTGCAATGACCAACTTTTGGTCGCAATGCTTTACAATAAAAGGTCAGAGAGCAGCCAGATATATTATGGCTAGCTCCCCCTTCCAGCTTGTGGCTAACTTTTATGGGAGGGGGGGGGGAGCAAAGCAGTTCTTTCTCTGCCAGTTTGACAATAGGCCAAAGTTTGCATGAAGAAAACCTTTTTGGTGTCCATACCCTCAAGGAGAGACAATTGGCCCCTGCTTCCTCCAATTTATGGCATAGCCCACTTCCTGGGCCAACATTTTGGGGGCAGGTACAGGCTTTTAGGGTGAGGGAGTCAGGGGGAGAGTAGAATAGTTCAGTAACTGGCACCGTATGCGAAAAGAACTTTCGACCATTTTGAAAAGACCCTTCTCACAGGCAGCGTAAGTTTACCATGACATAAAAGTAATAAATGTTTTCAATCAAATCATCACCAAAAGCTTTCAAAATATCTCATGAAAATTGGAAGATATGGACCACTTCAAGTCAATTGCTTGAATAAGCTTGTTTGTTACTTTATGCCAAGGTAAATATACCTTGGCTGTAAACAGGGTTATTTCATAATGGCCGCAATTTATTTGTGCATGTTGTCTATTTCCCTGGCCTACCTATTCTGCATAGACATGCTGGAAACTTGGGGTTTATTGAACACAGGTTTTTATCTCAAGCCTGAAGAAAAAAAAGAAGCTTTCTGTAGCGTCTGCAGTGCCCCACAGGCTAGAATCTGTTCTTTTTCCCCATTCTCACATACAAGGCCCTGTTCCCACGAAAATCAAATGTCACACATCCACACAGTCAATGCATGTTGTTCATTCACACAGCAAACATGTAGTGCGCAGTGCATGCAAAATGACGACGAAACATTGTATTCAGTTATCGCTTCAAGTTCAACATGATTTTCACCATTAAAAATGGTAAAAATTTCCACATAATTCAGTTTACCAGAAGCAGAATTACACACAAAACAAGAATACCTGGCTCCGGCACTTTGGTGAGTATCACAGAACACAGAATCGTATGTTTTTTTATGAAAAAATCGCAGAGCACATGCGGCCGGAACGCCGCCATCAAATTTTTTGCAACCACACAACATTCCTTTAGGCCTATCATTTCCCCGATAACACAAGAAACGCAAAAACATCGGAATATGGATGAGCCTAATGATACCTAATCTATGAAGTTACCATCAAAGAGTTGTCTTTATGCGCGAAATATAGGTGAAATCAGAGAATTAAACGGGGAAGTTTCGAAACATAAATACCGCGCCGGTGGATTCCCCCACCTGAGGCAGACGATCGGCACGTGGGATTACGTCATTATCATCAGGCGGATGGGGGTGATTACGTCATTATCATCAGGCGGATCAAACTCGCACAGTGCTGAATTCGTTCCTTACAACGCTGAAATTTCGGCACTGGGCGAGTTTGGCGGATGGGGCGTTTTCGGCGGCAATCAAAAAAATCCTGTGTATTACTTAGACCCTTAATCGAATTTATTTCCCAGGTACATTTTTCTCTGTTACCTGTCCGAATTTAGGATGTTCTGAAAAAAAAATGAGAGCGTCTTTCACCGTCATTCATCAATGAATAGCGGGACGAATAGTTGGTTGTGACAATGTCTTTCACGACAGGCCAAAGCCTTGTCCATTCAAAAAATTTGACTGTGTTTGCATGACGCAGGTTCTGATTAATTCTGTCCGAGCCAGCCCGGTTCTTCTCCATAAGTCAACAATAGAGACACAGTCCTGAGGAAAACATCCTCTAAAGACTGCCCCAATGCTCAATATATGAGTTATAGGTCATGGGGCAAATCCAAGAAGATGTATTTTGTGACGGCAGTATCTAAAACCACATACCACATACCACATACCCACATACCTACATGCCAATTTTTCCAGGTGGGGCAATCCAATGAGGGTTGAAGCTTTTCCTTTGCCTGTGATGCGGACTGAAAAAGTGGAATGGGTCTCAGGGAGGACTCTGAATAAAGAGTTTCACACAAATAGCTAGAACATCACTCTTAACACCTCAATCATATTCATCTTCTTCATTATCATTATAGACTCATACTGAGCCTCAAATTTGAGCCAAGAGCCAAGAATTTTAGTTCCTTGAAAGGGCTGGTTCATCCAGAAATGCTATCCTGGGTTATCCCCGGCCCTATTGCGTGGTAGTCTGCTGTATTAACCACCTGGCATGCCGGGCTATATGGCTCCTTGCCGAAAAGATGGGAAGAAATCACTGAATGCAGTTTCCTGTAGAGTTTGCTGACCATGATTTAGTGGAGAGTCTGACTGATCTACCCCTTTCTCGAAGGTGTACACTTTGCCTAATCTCAAACTACTGGGGGGATTTTGCAAAGTTTCAATGAGGGGATATCCCCTCAAATTTGATCGGTGGGGCGTGGCCATAAACAGGATTCCTCTAGCAGGTTCTATAGACCTGGGGAGGGGAGGGGGGGTCACTCCCAAAGAAGGGGTATGCACATCCGTGTCCATGGAAATTTTTAAGGCCCTCATGGTAGGTAGGCGCGGGTTGTGAGCACCTTCAATCCACAACCCTTTCAGAGGGTTGAGAAGTATAATTTGCCAGCCACAGTGTTGCAATTACAATTTGCAAGTCTGCTGGGCTTTCTCTCCTCATGGTCAATGTTGTGTTTTTAGTCAAGTTTAATGCAGCAGGAGGTTGGTAAAGCAATTCCATTGGCTTTTACAGGCAAAGCTCCACTGAATGGAAGCGCAGGCCTATGCCTTGATAGGGATAGCCACCCCTTGCTGGCTTTTTCCAGATTTGGATGTGCATACCCCTTTCTATCGGAGAGACACATGTATAATGAACTGTTGTAATTGAATTTTACTGGGCGGGACGGCTTGAGGAGGTGGGCAGGACAAGCAGTCCACGGCTCAAATCTTGGGCAGGAACGCGGTGATCTGGCTACGAGCTTGGGCCTTGGCATTGTTGCCATTCTGCTGCATGGAGGGACTGTCTGATCTGGCTGAGGGCAAGGTGCTTGACATTGCTGCTGTTGTTTTGAAAATGTTCGGCAGTGTGTCCAAGTTCGGGAGGAACCGTTACACTTATGCCAAGTAATTCAAGTGGGAATGTGTTGTTGTTTCCCGACAACCCTTCGAAGTGACCCGGATGAAAACCAAGCAGCCAGGCCAAGTTGTTTCGCTGGGAAAAAGCTTTGTTTATCAACAGGGGAGGGGTATGGCCAAAACTGGTGTATTTTGTCCTGTTGACATCACAAAAGAAGCAGCACAAAAGTCGTCAATTTTACATTTCATTAGATAAAATCACACATTGAAACTTGATTTCATGAACCAAGTTCATCTTTGTTGTCAAACTTACAGCACAATATAAGAGTCAAAACAGGTCTGATTTGTATCTTTGTATCATTAAATATAACCACAAACTTTGGATAGAGTAACTTTAACATAATTTCATAGATGAATACATACTGGTCGTTTTACAGGTTATAGTCAAATGTCAGATTAATTGGAGAAAGAGGGTGGTGTACTTGACAAATTCCGCCCAGAAGTCCAATTTAGTCAAATGTCAGATTCATAGGAGAAAGTCTACTAGCACTTGGTGTGTCCAACAGCGTGTGTGGGCGCTCCCGAGTAATAGAGCCAACATCTTCCTCCATCGGTAGACCAGCCTCACCGAGTGATCGTAGACTAGCTATCTGTCGCAGTAACGCCTTTCCTTCCTCTCTCATCTGGAAGGAGAATTAAATCTTGCATTAGATACAAATGTATATTCAAAGTTGTGACCTAAAGTATTCTTAATGGAACATTGAAGGAAATTTTTGGTGGCAATCAGGACTATTTAGCCAATTCTGACAAATCTCATGACTATTTGCAGCACTGGTGCAACAGAATACCTTTTCGATTATCAAATTTAAGCAGAGGTTGAAGATTGAGATACACAGCACGGGGAGATTTTGATATCATCCCATTTCAAATTCCAGAAAACAACCCAACACTGTAAAGTCAGTCAGGAGCTGTCATGAATTTCCTGGTGGATCCCTTGCCTTGTGACTGAAAATATGACAAAATGGGGTCACAAAAGCTCCTAACTGGTTTTACAGCATGTTTTGTTTGGGCAGCCATACCTCGTTGAATTCTGTACACTTGGTAGCAGCAGCATATGCTTCATTCAGGCGTTCATGTTTCAGGTGGAAATTGGCCAGATATTTGTACGCCTGGGCTAGTTCTTCCGCGTTGAACGTCTGGAATAGAAGATGATGAGATTTAACAACATTGTTTTCTGTCTGGTCCATAAAGTAGCCTCCTAAGAAATCTCAAAAAAGTGTGCTATTGACCATGATTTTGGATGAAAATGTCCAAAGAATGTAATTCCCCCCCACACCCCTGACAAAAAATCTCGCAACGGGCTTTCTACCTACCCCTTGTCGCTGCGCCTCGTTGATGTATTCCGTGTAGGCCACCGCTGCTTGTTCCTCCTCGTTTAGTTTATCGTACAGCCGCGCCAGCCGGATCAACGCCGTTCCTTCCACATCGCCGATCGAATGCGCCTTCCAGAAGCATTTTTTGGCTTCTTGAAGACGGTCGAGTTTCTCATAAGTTGCACCTAAAGCCACTGTCATTCTCGAGTCATTTGGCCTAGAAAAATTTAAAGTAGGCATCGATTTTTATCAGAACTGTCAATTTGTTAGTCACGATGTTGACAGATAAAATGTGCTGTTGACAAATCTTTTTGTGACTTAAAAACTTCAAGACTTTTCAAGTTCAAATCTGGAGAACTGATCTTTGTGTCCTATTTGAAAGAGGAATTACTTCTTTGGTGTCATACGCTTTGATAAAAGCAAAGTTTAATCATCTTTACAAAAATGGCAGCAGAGACTGTTTCAATGACTTGCATGAAGTCGATGATGGTGCCCAGTGTGAATATTGCTGATTGTGGCAATGTTTATCGCGTCCAAAGATGCTTACCGAAGCTGCTGTGCTTGCCGATAGTAGTACAAACAATAGTAGGGCATTTTGAGGATTTCATACGTTTGTCCCAAACCATACCAAGCCCGGTAATCTCGCTTGTTCACCTCTGAAAACCAGAGAAGGTACAATAATCTTAAATCCAAGTTAACATTGGATTAGAACAAGGTATTAAGTCCACTGGTCAATTCTGCTATTTTTTAACCATTTGATCAGCGGGTGCAACCCTTTAACTTTTAGAATGACTCTCTCTCTCTCTCTCTCAGTGGGACTGTGGTTGTGTAAATGTGTTTTTGGTGGTGCCATAGATCAAACATTTGTGTGTCCTTGGAATGAGGCATAAAATTGATGTTCCTTGTACCTGGTGTCTCAGCCAGGCCAAGCAAAGACCACACCAAGTGAGAAACATGAGTAGATTTTTTACACAAAGGGTAACGGGGGCTGCACCTTGGTATTCTGGTTCAGATAAACACTATGTTCCGGTAACTATACTCAGGGCTTCAAACTTCTCCCTGGTCTGTCGCTGAAGGTCTCTGATATGATGTAGAGAGATCATGCGAATAATGATTGTATGCATTATTTAGCCCTTAGGCCTTATAAGAAAGAATTTGAGTCTGAAATAGACTTGGTAAACTCATTTGCCATGTGGAAGTCAAAAACAAAAAAACAAAAATTTGAAGAAAAACTTTTTTTGAATTTTTGTTTCTGCAACAGGCTTCTGACCCCAGCAGCCTGGCGGCCCCCGAGGCAGCCTGGCGTTTTCCTGGTGCCCCCTTGTTCAGACTTGCACCCCAACAACATGCTTATAGTAGTTGGAGAGCCCTGTATACTAACCGATGGCTTGTCGGTAGGCCTGTATTGCAGCCGATGAATTCTTCATCTCCATATACTCGTGGCCCATCAGCGTCCACGCGGAGAGATAGTGTGCGTTCAGTTTGAGTGCCCTCTGGAAGTATAGTACCGCTTTGTCATGTTGTGATCGCAGACTGTAATAATTACCTGAAACAGAAATAATATTTAGAATAAAACTTGGATACGATTTTGTCACAATAACAGCCGTACATCATCGGTCAAGCATCATTATGTTATCGAGAGAAATATCAACAGGACGGTTTGTCGCAACTTTTCTTAATGAAAACCAGATACGAGATTGCGCGCACATGATATTTACAAATCAACAATGTTGTTGACCTAAATAAATCAGGATGGACAAGTTTAGAGACCTCTAGTGTTTTTCATATCGTTCTGGCCAAAGGTACTTATTGAACTCAGGAATGTGACCAGATCACATTTACCAAAAGATGGTGGTGTTGCACACACTACTAGATTATCCTTAGGGTAGGCCATGCCAAGGCTGAAAAGAGTATAGCACTTTCACAGAGTGAACTAATAAGCCAGTCAACTATGACACCGGCTGCCCAGGGCTGTGTGGATCCCACTAATACAGTTTAGTGACAAGAGGACAGCCAGGTACCTTTGGCCAGATTTAAGCTGGTCAACTATGACACCGGCTGCCCAGGGCTGTGTGGATCCCACTAATACAGTTTAGTGACAAGAGGTCAGCCAGGTTCCTTTGGCGAGATTTAAGCTGGTCAACTATGACTCCGGCTGCCCAGCGCTGTGTGGATCCCACTAATACAGTTTAGTGACAAGAGGTCAGCCAGGTACCTTTGGCCAGATTTAAGCTGGTCAACTATGACACCGGCTGCCCAGCGCTGTGTGGATCCCACTAATACAGTTTAGTGACAAGAGGTCAGCCAGGTACCTTTGGCCAGATTTAAGCTGGTCAACTATGACACCGGCTTCCCAGTGCTGTGTGGATCACACCTATACAGTTTCGTGACAAGAGGTCAGCCAGGTACCTTTGGCCAGATTTGAGCTGGTCAACTATGACACCGGCTTCCCAGTGCTGTGTGGATCACACCTATACAGTTTCGTGACAAGAGGTCAGCCAGATACCTTTGACCAGATTTAAGCTGGTCAACTATGACACCAGCTGCCCAGGGCTGTGTAGATCCCACTTATACAGTTTAGTGACAAGAGGTCAGCCAGGTACCTTTGGCCAGATCTATCTGAAGAATACTTTACCAATAACACAGCATGTCTCCACTCTGTATTTATCCACCTCACAGCAATGTAATGCTAGATGGGCCAATTCGAGTCTCATTTCTTTGACGTAGAGTAGATTGGAGAAGGTGTCCATGTGTTCAAGACGGCAGGGGTCAGTTGGTTGGAGTTGTGTAAATGCTTCCACTGCCTGGTCTACATCTGAAATAATCAAGTTTGAAGATGTTAGATATTGTTGAGTATAAAGAAAATCATGCAATGATAATTATTCAGGAGTAAAGATGCTCTTGAAACAAGCCCACAAAAACACCTCGGGAAAGAGAAGAGAGACCAAATACATTGCACTTTCCTAGACAGGGACTGAAAAGAGGTGACCACCTTTTTCGTCTTAGGACTGACCACTGCAGACTTACAGCCCAGCTTAAGAGGATGAACATGGCAGAGTTCGGAAGGTGCCAGTGCAAAACATCAGATCAGACACCAGAACATGTGCTCCAGGACTGCCCACTCTGGGACCCAGAAAGACTTGCCACATGGCCATACGGTGCATCAATGGAGACAAAGCTCTGGGGATCAAGGGAGGAACAAGAGATGACAGCCAGGTTTATTAGAGACATTGGCCTGGTTCTTACAGTGCAATCCTCTTGCGATGCTCCAGAACTGCCCATTTTGGGATACTGAGAGACTGGCCACATGACCATACGGTGCATCAATGGCAACCAAGCTCTGGGGATCAAGAGAGGAACTGCGACGACTACCAGTTGAGACAAAGGCCTGGTTCTGTGGTATAGCCTCAACTCACCTCTGACGTTATGATAATAAACAGCAATCTGTGACTTGATATAAGTACTCTTTGCAAAACCACATTCGGTCAGGTCTTGATAAACTTTAAAGGCCTCTTCGTTCAGCTGTAACTCCAGGTAAATATGGCCCAGGAAGAACTGCTTCATCCAGTGGTTTGGCAAGTTTAAACTTGAGAGCTGGAAATGATATGTTACAGAATATATCAATCATATCATATCATTACCATCATCGTAACCCTATTGGATTTTTGCCGGAGGTATGGTGTCCACTATAGGCTGCTGTCCACCTATGTGGGATCTTTTACTTGCCCTGGCACAAGGGACCACAGCTTTTTGTCTCATCCGACAGACCCTCGAGAACTTCTTACGTTATATATGAAGAGCCAGGAATTTTAGTTCCTTGAAAGCCACTCCAGTTCATCCAGAAATACAACCCTTAAAATGTTTATTTCATGTGACATGTTTTGGGGGTTAAGGGAAGGTTAAGTCTTTCTGCTTTGGACTTCCAAGGTGATGGCAAAAGCCAGCCCTGAAAGATGTATCAAGGTGTCTCCTCTCCTTGGAAATTGGGCACAAACTTACCATTTCTTTATCAGTGATTAGCAAAGCCAACTCTAGCCAGGCCCCCCAGTGAAGTGGCTCCTTGCGCACAGCCTCCAGAAGTGCATCCAAAGCTTCTCGATGTAGATCTAACTTTTTCAGTACTACGCCATACAGATAGAAACAGAATCCATCAAGTCCAGTCTCTTTTAGTTCTTTGTACAATTCTGCCCGTAAAACTCTCAGGTGCTCATTTTCAATTTTCTCTACAGGTCCTGGGAAAAAGAAATAAATGGTAGTATTTATAGTAATTTCCACAGGAGGGGTGTGAGCGTGTTTAATTTGTCATAAAAAAATACTCAGACAGTCACTGAACAGTTGGTAACGAGAACGAAAGTGCCCTGCAACCTCATGGGGTCATGAAGTTGTAATGCCAGACGGGCAAAACCATTTGCAAGACAGGGGAGTCCCAGTAGTATGTGTAGTGCAATGCATTGGTACCACAGGTACAGGTGAACCCCTGTTGGGCAGTGCCCATTCACTTGTTCCCTGGGAACAAGTGTTACCTATTGAATATTACCTACCTATCGAATCACCCTGATCATCAGCCTTTTTCTTCTCGCCCGACATATACCGTGAATACATGTGAAGGAAATAGCCCTTGCTGCTTTTGCAGTCGGTGAGAAAGTACGCCCCTCTGTCATATTCTTTCAGGTCGAAGTAACTCTTGGCTAATGTGTAGCGATCATACTCCTTCAAGAAGAGCTGGAAGGGTAGAAAATGTTGAAATAAAACGATCTGATAAGTTTATTGAATATGCTGAACACTAGAGTTGATAACCCACCCCACCCCAACTCCCCCAAACACGTGTGTGTACAATGGAACTCCCTTAGCAGACACCAGACACAATTTGTCTTTATGAAAAAGTACAAGGCAACAGTATCTTTTTCAACTTATGACTCACATCGGATTCCTTCTTTTCTTGAATTTCTGGTGTAATCTCATCAAGGGTGAATGACAACTCTGCTGACCTGAAAAAAAGTAAAAACAACTGTTCACATAAAAAATAAATCAGAGTTAAATGAAGTGTTTGGGAGCTGACCATTTATGCAATCCTCCTGCAACAAAAGGAATTGGTGGCTTATGGCATTGTCTGAAGTATATTTAGGCCTGGGCATTTTGGCTCAGCACTCGCAGCCATTCCTGCAACCTTAGGAAATTGTTGTGAAGATCCTGCCATTGGTGTATTGATTCTCCAGGAAGCAGAACTATAAAAATCTAGGCCTACATTATATACATAAATGATGTACTATGTTCATGTTGGCCTACACAAATTTCTGTATAAAAGAGAGGAGCATCCGATTGAAGTCACATTTCAGCCTTATCACGAATAATCAACACAATTTGTACCATTTTGCACTATGCAAGAGTCCTCTGCTTGAACACGCTTTATTAATTTTTATGAGATTTTCCTTTATTTGGGCTAAATCCCAGGATTTGTTGGAAATATTTGCTCCAGAGGAGCTCAAAATTTCTGCCATATTTATAGAAATAGATGGCGCTGATCTGCTTTGAGCCAATCAGATTTCGCCAAGCTGCAAAGATGGCGACCTCCATGAAAGTAAATTTTTTGACAAATTTTCACATTCTATATTGATTTTATCCTGTTTCTAGCCGTCCAAAATTATTTCAGATTTCGTGAGCATAATAAGACAAACATGAACAAGTTATCTGCGCGGGTGACTTTGGATAAAATGGCTTAAAACGAGATAAAAAAGCAGTTGACCGGCTCTTTTTTTGCCACGTACATGTATTCATACATGCATAGTGTGTAGTGTATGTACACTGTACTGTGCACATACATGCATTTGTCATGCACTACAGGGTGGCCCAGAATTATTTTCCCTTGCACAATAGAATTCTATTGTGTATCCATTGTGTGAGGGAAAATAATTCTGGGCCACCTGGGCCCTGTAGATAGATACATAGATAAGATTTGATCATATCATAATGACAGTCATTGTCATTGACAACATCTTGCCCCATTTATTAATACGGTTAAAGTGAACCTCCGATCTGAATTGACACAAAAAGGCACTTATATCGTCAATCGATGACCTTTTTGGGCTTTGTTAGAGTATTGTCAACCCATTACCATCTAACATCACCCTCTAGCTTGCCCTTTGCTTTAGGTGGATTCTGTACTCGCTACAACTGCCATATGTGTCTGTGGAGTGTGCTGAGTTCCTAGTTGATGTGCCCTTTGGTTGCCTCAGGCCGGTGGCCACAGTCCAGGACCAGGTCTTGCAATGAGTTGCACTTGCATACCATGACTCACAATGACATCCGCAGCAATGACTCTTTACCAATTACTGTACATTTCATAGAGTTTCCACCTGAGGGTGAGCTTGTGGGTGTATTTATCATGGTCAAATCCAGGCATTGATGAAATTTACAGTCATCATCATTGGCAGTTCTTTGCTTGTGATGATTGTGAGTCAATGGAATGGCGGTAATTTTCTTTGCCTTGCCGCCCTGGTCCCTGGTGTTATTGAGGCAGCCAGGAAGCCTGTCATGCCTGTCAGTGTCAGTGAGAACGATTTCGTCTTTTGTGGTGAATCCTGGCCCTGACTCTGTCACATTTTGTGTATTCTTTCTCCAATATCATTTCAGATGGGGAATGTAGTCTACATCGCACTTGTGGTCTTCGTGACCCTGTCTCTGGTTCAAGCAAAAACCAAGTACGTCACCGTCTCCCTCGATGCCAAGTGGATGTCGGCCCCTTTGGTACTCGAAGCAAGGTATGTATTTGACTGTAATAAAAGTCGTAGGTGAGGATCACAGACTTGTACTGGTGGTGCGGCCTGGTTTTTTTTATGGACATTTTCTGTTCTAGGAAATGGCTTTTGCATGCAGTCCCTTTAAATAATCTTAGATAATCACTGATCACCTCAGGCTCAGCCTCTTCTTGAAAAATTGCTTTTGTAATCCATGCTACAGGTTTCAATTTGGACCACCCCTCTTAAATTTATCCCAGATTATCAGTATCCCTTCTTAGAATTCCAACCAGACAGCGTTAAATATGAGTTATTGGTCATTGTTCCAACTTTCAGTCATGGAGAACGCTGCTGTAGTTTAAAAGTGCACTGTTTTTAGTCCACTAGATTTCTGTTTATGGCAACAATTGATTTTTTTTCAGTGAATTCTTTGCCAAGGAGAGCAGTGAACAGTTCTGGAAGTTTGTCGATGCTGTGTCCAAACACTCACAAACTGAGGTCTACGGAGGTATGTGGCGGCACTTTGTCTGGAAATAAATCCTGGGGTCCAAATTCACAGAGAAAAGAGGCCATCAGCGTCCTCTTTCATAGAGTGGGAACTTTTTCTTCAATAATTTCATTTTGAAATGCGCCCTTTTTTGAGTCGAGAGCAAGTTTGCTCATTATTGGCTCTTTATATGATATATTTTGGTGAGTTGTGCTGCAGGAGGAAACCGGCAACGCGGAGGAAACCTTCGCTGTTGAAGAGAGTCGCCTTTTCTATCGCATGAGTATACCGGGACAGACCCAAAATCGAACCTGGGACCTCAGAGACTGGCAGCGATATTACCACTGAACCACTCAGACAGCCCGTGCCCTTTTTCTCACAACCTTTTTTTAGTTTTGGAATTTACATTTAACTACCGGTAACACCAGTAATGGTGATGGTTGTACTTCAAAAAAAGGAAATTGGAGATTAATCTTGTGTTTTTGCTCTTTATTTTACACTTTATACATGATTATTATAATGTCACTCAACATCACTTTCTTCTTTCTAGAACACGATGAAGAACACTATAACTTCATCAAAAAAGTTGCGAGTGAGTTCCTGTCACCATTCAAGTTGAAGCTATTCCTCTTCTCTCTGTCATTGAGGGCGCACTCCCCAGCCATTTCGATGTACCACCAGGTAGGTTCACAATAGAGACGATGCATAACGGGTGTTAAAGGGTGAGATCGTGACAAAAAATTCTCAAACCTGGGTCAACCAACATTTTAAGTTACTCCCATTTTATCAAATGCAAAACATTATATTATGATATTCGCACACATTTCCCAAGGTTTCAACACAAAAGTCTGATTCCCACCACAGACCTCTACCGTTTGGGCTTTGCGCATTTGAGCATTGGTCCCACGAGCGCCCAACTTTGGCAGAACCCTGCTGAGAACACTGAGTTCTATTCCTAATTTAGGAAGCAAAAAGTATCCTCGTGGCATAATCTACATGTATCGGAACTAGAAGTATTTTTTGAATACCGGTAATTAAGAGAGTGGTGGGCGGTCCTTGGATAAACTTTCCATTAGCAAGTCTTCGAAAATCATTGTGATGTATGAATGGTCTATTTTATCTTCATAAACATGTACATGTAGTTATCATGTATCATGCCCGTGGCCATCCCATTATAACTTCATCTTTCTACCACCACACCACCATGCTCCGCTAAACTTTGTCAATAACTGTCCTTGATAGAGAGGTGTCCTGATTAGAGAGGTCAAATTGAATGGAAACAACCAATTTGGGACCAAAACAAGTGTCTTTAATAGAGAGGTTGTCCTTGATAGAGAGGTGTCCGCTTAGGGAGGTTCTACTGTATATGTCAAATATGCCTGTTACATGTCATGGACATGCAACGGCAAAGTCATTTTGGTAACTTACTGATAATGGTACATGTATGATAATTCTTAAATTTGAAGAACTGCAAATGTTTGGTCCCATGACATGATAATGGTGCTGCCTCTCACTGAGATTCTGTATTCGTTAGTTAGTGATTTTCCAAAGGTAACTTGTGTGTATTTATGATCCCAGCGTGACCTGTGATAGTTCTGGATAAATCTGTTCATGTAGTTGTGGTTTACGTCTTGTTCAGCAAGGAAGAGATCATCCAATACTGATGCTGAAATACCCATTTGATTCTTCCAAAAAACCAAATTATCAATAGTTGATATCTGAATCAACTTGTTGCCGTGCACTTCATATTTCCATACCTCCCTTTTTCCTGGAAGCATGATCAAAATATACCTCCACCCACATGTTATCTGACCAGGCTTCATGTTTGACAAGCCGGGCGATTCTATCACCTGTTCACGTTCAACACTGCCATCATCATTGACAACCGTTATCATTGCCCGTCCCTGTTGCTTGCCACTGAGGATGACATACTGGCTTCGACAGTTCACCCCAAGGGACACTGGCTCGGCTATATCAAGATTATGGGTGACAATATTCTTGCCGGTGTTGGGATCGAATACTTTGACACTGCAGCTTGAGGTGCCAGTGCTGCCGTCAGATAGAACAGCAAGTTGACCATTTCTCGTTGATGTCATATCGTGCACAGGGCCAACGTTGCCTGTCAGACTCAGTTTCAACGATTTGGGGAATTCGTAAATGTCGATTGCATCTGAGGGTTTTCCTTTCAGTGTTGGATGAGCAACAGCAAACTTATCCCCAAGGTTTGCTAGGCAAGGGATGAACTTGTCTTTGGAGTCTGTCTCCAATGTGTGTTTTGCTATCAGTTGAAGTGCGGACTGGTATCCACTGAGAACTTCTTCTAGGCTTCCAAGGGTTGATGGTTCTTCAGGAATAAATCTGGTTGTTGTCTCGTGTAGCTTGTAGATGCGATCATGGAACTTTTCCCCATCTGCCACATTGCATGTTGTAGCAATCGAGCCCAAGTCACAGTGCAAGGACATTAGTTTATCAAGGTACGAAGTCTGGCCCTGTTTTGTCTCGGAAAGAAGTTTGCTGGCTCGTTCAAGTGACGAGTTCAATTTCTCGATTCTTCTTCCCACTACCTGCACTCCTTCATCAAGGTCAGCGGCTACTTCATTTAGGGCTCCAAACTTCTTGACGACTTCCGCTTTCAACTCCTCTTTCTTTTTTATCAATGTCTCTTTACACTTCTCAGTGTGGTCCTCAATTTCTTTTATCAGGATATCCTGCTTGTGGGGTGTTGCTGCTGATCTCAAAGCAATCAACTCATCCCTGAGTACTTTCATTTGCTTCAATTCCTCCTCTTGTTTGCATGAGATGACTTTGACCTCCTCAACCTTGGCCTGAATGAGGTCCCTCAAATGCCGTACCTCATGGTCACCGTGTTCAAGTTGTACACATATCTTACATGCTGGTTCTTTACATGTGCAGCAGTAGCTTGTCAAGGGTGATCCGTGTTTGGCACAAATCTCTTCATTAGGCCTCACAGAGTACTTTGTGTTCAATGGTACCACGACGTGAGCTTTCTTGGCTTTTTTCCTTGCATGTGCCTCAGTGCATGCCTCACAAATGTACAGGTGGTCACAATCAGGGCAGTGGTTTGCTGCTTGAACCTCCTGCCCTCTGTGATGAGAAATCTGACAGTTCACTTCGAAAACACCGCGACCAAAATCTGTTTTCGGGCGCTCACCACCAACTGCTCCACACTCCTGAAAATCGTCAGGCTTTGGGTCAGCCATTCTTACGTCATTGGGCTCCACATCTCCTGAAAAGTCAGTCAGTTGATCCCCATCGCAACTGGTAAGGAAGCATTCAGTGTGACAAGTCGGGCAGGATAAGGCGTCTCCACGCTGGCGCTGTCGTTCAAAATGACTTGATAGGCAAGAGGTGCAGAAATGGTGCGTACGTGTCCCAACAATCTTCAGCTGATCTCGTAATTCGAAGCAGATGGTGCAAGTTTTATTCTAGTCTGTCATTGGTGCTGCAATCTCCTGCCTGAAATAAGAATCAGTCAATCATTACAACAAAGAATAAACTATTCTGGATTATCACGAAAAAATGGCACTTCTCGCAAAACAAGCCTATTGTGGAACCTCCCTTAGCGAACACCTCTCTATTGAAGACAACCTCTCTACTAAGGACACTATAGTTTTTGTCCCAAATTGGTTGTTTCCATTCATTTTGACCTCTCTAATCAGGACACCTCTCTATTAAGGACAGCACTTGTCAGTCCCGAGGGTGTCATTATTAGAGAGGTTCTACTGTGTTTCACTGGTACACCTATCTTAGTATGACACTTTGCTCTTTGCTAAGTGTTTTCCATTTCTTCTTAACGTCCTGTGAGTCGGGCGCCTTGCTACACAAGTGTGAAATGTTTGTTGGATACTAGCAGTAGATGTAATTGTTGTTGGCAACCACTGTTCAGTGAATGAATACCGAGAAAAGATTATCTGGAAACTAGGTTTGAACAGTGAATGAAAACCTAGAATAGATCACCTGGAAACTAGGTCAAGTTACATGTTTTCATAAAAAGTGTATTGATCATAAATTGTGCCATGTCATCTTAATGTGAAACAAGACCACCGTTGATTTTTTAAGCCTTTTAGCAGTTGAATTGTCAATGTTTGACCGCGACGCATCAATGCTTTCTACTTCTCTTTAACTATTTCGATGTATACATTTATTGTGACCTCCCTGTTTTTAGTTACCGTGTTATACTTAAATTAGTTTCAGTTGAACTGAAAATAATCTAGCTTTAACTCAAAATAATATCAGTTCAACTTGAAATAATTTCAGTTCAACTAATGAAGGGCAATCGTGACCGCATCAGATCACCATACATTTATTGTGACCTCCCTGTTTTTAATTAACGTGTTATACTTAAATTAGTTTCAGTTGAACTGAAAATAATCTAGGTTTAACTCAAAATGATATCAGTTCAACTTGAAATAATTTCAGTTCAACTAATGAAGGGCAATCGTGACCGCATCAGATCACCATACATTTATTGTGACCTCCCTGTTTTTAGTTACCGTGTTATACTTAAATTAGTTTCAGTTGAACTGAAAATAATCTAGGTTTAACTCAAAATAATATCAGTTCAACTTGAAATAATTTCAGTTCAACTAATGAAGGGCAATCGTGACCGCATCAGATCACCATACATTTATTGTGACCTCCCTGTTTTTAGTTACCGTGTTATACTTAAATTAGTTTCAGTTGAACTGAAAATAATCTAGGTTTAACTCAAAATAATATCAGTTCAACTTGAAATAATTTCAGTTCTACTAATGAAGGGCAATCGTGACCGCATCAAATCGTCATACTGACGGTTGACAGTGATCTCTCCTGAAAAAATGAGTATTGGTGGTCATCCTGTCAATGGTTTGTCCCAGTCACATGACAGCAGACATGAAGCCACAATTGTTTTGATAATGTTGTCCTCATGCTGACCTTTCGATTGCAGGTTGCTGGCAACGTGGATCACCCAGACTGCGAAACGTTTGTAGAGGTGAACGGAAAGTTCACATGCGACGTGGCCGAGGTGGACGCTTTGTTGAAAGAAAATAATGAGTAGGTGCTATTGGTGTACTGCCTTGGTAACAAGCAGTATATGAGAGGCAGTATTGATCTGGCCTACACATGCAGGTCTAATGACAGCTGCAGGCGTTCAGACTCAGGTTATCAGCAAGGTATTGGGGTGTCATTGTTAAAACTTTATTGAGCTAGCTTTGATAGATTATTTCCCTTGGGTTGGGGTGGAAACGTGGTCGTTGAAAGTGTCAATTTGAACGGCACTGTGTCATTACCTTCCACTTCCAGGCTCAAGACTGTGGTTTTCAAGTCGGATCACCACTACCCCGGTGTAGTCAATGAGGACAGTGTCGTCATCCTGTACGGCGCACTTGGCACAACAAGCTTTACGGCATTCCACGAAGAATTGAAGAAACTCGCCAGCACTGGGAAAATCGATTATATCTTGAGACATTATGTTAAGGTGAGTGATTGAAAAACATGTCACGAGGAAGGAAACAATGGGATTCACGTCCGACGTCGTAACTGTGGGTGAGGTGCGTCATGAATGCAGGATCGGCCAACGCGCAGCCCATATGGAATGCGACAAAACTGTACCGGAACCAGAATTGTCATGGGTCTGCACAAATTTTTTCAGATTCAATCGACATGATGGATAATAATGCATTTTGTTTACACTTTACATACAGTGTATACGTAACCATTACACTCACTACGTTGTGTGAGTTACAAACGGTGTACCCCTTTGAGAAACTCATCTTCTTATTACTCAATATCATCAATTCCACCTTTTTGGTCTATTCCAGGACATAGGCGATGAGAAGGTTCGACTCTCTGGGTACGGGGTGGAACTTGCCATCAAGAGTCAGGAATATAAGGCCAAGGATGATACTAAAGTCGAAGGTAAGGCCACAGATGGCTAAAATTATTCTCCTAACCCAAAAATACAAAGAAAGCCTGGCGTCTGCATGGAGTTTTTGACTGAAGAAGCATTCACACACTGTCAGTGGATGTTTCCACGGCTGACAACCAAGTTTTGTCACCGCAGTGATTTGACCTGGATTGCCAATTTTGGCGCGAGTTCTCCCTGTCTGATGTCGTCGAATTAGCACCCAACCTGGGGCCCACCTCTGTGTTAAATGCTACATTGATCTTTCCTCCATTACAAGTCCTGGGATCGTCTCTTGTATGTCGCCTACATCTTGATCAAATGTCAGTCTTGGTTTCAGGTGTTTGCCTCCGCACCCCTGCGGCTGAGGTTGAAAATGTTGCTTGGTCTAGAAACCAAGAGAAAATGTCGTGCAATCTGTGTTGCTTTTTGTGTAATGTTTTCTTGTGCATTGTGATCTTGTAGTGAAGCCAACTCCTGGTGAGTCTGTGGTGTTCGGGCTTTGTTATGGTGATGGGTTGTTTTGTAGCGCTTGAACTTAATCCGCTCAGAATCGGACGATTTCCACTGGACATTGCCAAAATAGTCTCAGATGTGTCATCTGGATGATTTCTGTCTACATCTTCTAAAAAGTGTTTATTTTGATAGCAGAAATGGTGCCTCAGATCTTTCTTTGAATTTTTTTGTAACCAGACCAAAAATAAGCCTTTGTTTATACTTGTAGCTACATTTCTATTTTCTTGTAAAAACTAAAAGTGTCACCCTTTATTCAAGAAACGTTGACCGATCGGGAGTAAATATTTTATCTTTGGCTAAACCTGGTACAGCTTCATCTGGACCAATGACAACCTGCTGCTGTTGATTTTAAATTGCAATTTGGGAGGTGACTTGGGTATGGTTGTGTGTGGTGTAATAAATCAGACCATTCTTTTAGTTTGATTTTCCATGATTGATATTCTGGTGCAGGGTATTTTTAGTCATGATTTAAAAAAAATGATTATTGGTTTTGGTCCTATATATTGGTTTGAGATCTTCAGAATTTGCCAGTATTTGTCAAAATATTGCTGCTCAAACCATCTGGCGATGATTTTGGTTTTTCTTGCAGCTCAACCAAAGACAATAGTAGGCTAAGGCTAGCTTCCTGACAGTTTTGACTCGTTATTAGAACAGAGGTAGCGACATGGCCCGTTGATAGCGGGTCAAATCTCAGAATTTTTAAAATAGCAACGAAAATCTTTAATACCATGAATGTACTTTCATTCTTTTGCATGTAATGGACAAATTCGGATCCATAGATTCCAAAAATATGAAATGAATATTGAAATTGAAATTGATATTCTGGTGCAGGGTATTTTTAATTATGAATTAAAAAAAAAGTTTTTTTGTTTTTGTCCTATATATTGGTTTCGGCTAGAGATCTTCAGAATTTGCCAGTATTTGTCAAAATATTGCTGCTCAAACCATAAATAGCAACAAAAATCTTTAATACCATGAATGTACTTTCATTCTTTTGCATGTAATGGACAGATTGGAATCCATAGATTCAGAAAATATGAAATAAAGTTAAAGCAATGTTGACAATCCTTCGTTTGATATTGATAGGCGGCGACTATTGACGACAAGGAATATTCTAAGTAGAAACAAAAATAGTGTTTTCCGACTGTACTGAAAATTAGGGTAAACCTGACCTGACGTCATCCGGCCCACAATAAAGTATATACTTGGAATTTACTTGTGAAAATGACCTCAGGTGACAACATGAGTTGAAAGATGCACTGTGAGATAAAAAGCGCGGCCCAACCCAGACTATAGATTTATTTGTCGATTGTTTTCAGATGATAAGGGCAAGGCCCATGACGCCAATGAGGACAAAGACGATGACGTCCAGGGCTTCCTTTTCAGTCGCCTCAAGGAGATGTATCCCGAACTCAAGGAAAACCTCAGCGAATTCCGCAAGTTTCTGGTTGAAAGTAGCAACGAGATGGCTCCGTTGAAGGTGTGGCAGTTGCAGGGTATGTAACTGTAATAAGGAGTTGAGGAGTGATTTCTCGTATCAGCTCGGCTGGCTGAAAAATAAAATGCTTTCGTTTACACTCAGGACAGCTTCAGAAAATTTGCTCCCTGACATTGTTATCAGATTCTAATTTCAAAAAATGTTCTACTCTGAAATGATGGTTGGTTGAGCAAATCATGGTATCAACCAGTGAAGTTGAGCATTTTAAAATGTGTCAATTACCCCCCAAATGGCCCAAGCATATTTTAGTATTTTTAAATTTTCAGATTTGAGTTTCCAAGCAGCACAACGGGTTGTGTCCGCAGCTCCTAAAGAATCGTTACGAGTTCTACGGGACATCAGTCAGAATTTCCCGACGCAGACGCGATTTCTGGTTAAGACGACGGTCAAGGAGGAGATGAGGACTGAGATTCAACAGAACCAGAGGGTGAGTCTGAGGGATCTTGAGGCAGACGTCTCTGAGATCGTAACGACCCGGTAACGAGCTGGAGAAGTCTTGGGGTACGATGGCCTTCAGAGGGGCATAGCTGATCGGTTCTTCACTCAGGCTGAAACCTCAGTCAGACCTAGAATTAGGCCTGACAGATGATTCTGACCCCATGGCTGATCAGGGCTTGGCCAGTTCTCCACTGGTCTTCAAGGCCTGTTGGCTCCTGGTTAAACCTCAGTCAGACCCAGAATTAGGCCTAACAGATGTTACTGACCCAGTGGTTGATCAGAACTTGGCCAGTTCTCCACTGGACTTCAAGGCCTGTAGGCTCCAGATGAAACCTCAGTCAGACCTAGAATTAGGCCTGACAGAGATGATTCTGACCCCGTGGTTGATCAGAACTGGGCCAGTTCTCCACTGGACTTCAAGGTCTGTAGGCTCCAGATGAAACCTCAGTCACACCTAGAATTAGGCCTGACAGAGATGATTCTGACCCAGTGGCTGATCAGAACTTGGCCAGTTCTCCACTGGACTTCAAGGCCTGTAGGCTCCAGATGAAACCTCAGTCAGACCTAGAATTAGGTCTGACAGAGATGATTCTGACCCAGTGGTCGATCAGAACTTGGCCAGTTCTCCACTGGACTTCAAGGCCTGTAGGCTCCAGATGAAACACCAGTCAGACCTAGAATTAGGCCTGACAGATGATTCTGACCCCATGGCTGATCAGAACTTGGCCAGTTCTCCACTGGACTTTAAGGCCTGTAGGCTCTAGATGAAACCTCAGTCAGACTTAGAATTAGGCCTGACAGATGATTCTGACCCAGTGTTTGATCAAAACTTGCCCAGTTCTCCACGTGAATTCAAGGCCTGTAGGCTCCAGATGAAACCTCAGTCACACCTAGAATTAGGCCTGACAGAGATGATTCTGACCCAGTGGTTGATCAGAACTTGGCCAGTTCTCCACTGGACTTCAAGGCCTGTAGGCTCCAGATGAAACCTCAGTCAGACCTAGAATAAGGCCTGACAGAGACGATACTGACCCAGTGGTTGATTAGAACTTGGCCAGTTCTCCACTGGACTTCAAGGCCTGTAGGCTCCAGATGAAACCTCAGTCACACCTAGAATTAGGCCTGACAGAGATGATTCTGACCCCATGGCTGATCAGAACTTGGCCAGTTCTCCACTGGACTTCAAGGCCTGTAGGCTCCTGGTTAAACCTCAGTCAGACCTAGAATTAGGCCTAACAGATGATACTGACCCAATGGTTGATCAGAACTTGGCCAGTTCTCCACTGGACTTCAAGGCCTGTAGGCTCCTGGTTAAACCTCAGTCAGACCTAGAATAGGTGCTGACTCTATTCAGTTTGTCTGTCTTACTGACAATTTGTTTTCGTTCTATTTCAGATTTTGGAGTCCGTATATCAAGTTGGAACGGGTGAATCCACGTTATTCATCAACGGGTTACAGATTGACTTCGATATCTACGACCCATTCACTCTCCTTGATACCCTGAAGTCCGAGGCCAGGCTACTCGAGGGTTTCCATGCTATTGATATCAAGGTGAGTAGCTTGACTTGTAACGGGTTACAGATTGACTTCGAAGGAACTTTCAAGGAACTAAAATTCCTGGCTCTTCACAACACGTACATTAACGTTTGAAATAGTTGAGGGTCTGTCGGATGAGACTAAAAGCCGTGGTCCCTTGTACCTGAGTGTCTATGCCAGGGCAAGTAAAAGATCCCACATAGGTGGACAATAGCCTATAGTGGACTCCATACCTCCGGCAAAAATCTAATAGGGTTACAACGCCGGTAATGATGATGATGATATCTACAACCCATTCACTCTCCCTGACACCCCGAAGTCCGAGGCCAGGTTACTTGAGGGATATCAAGGTGGGTTGCCTCTACCAGTTAGCATTTTAATTTTTTAGAAGGGAAGAAAACACTTCTTAGACTGAGGTCTGTATTTTTTAGACTAACAAATAGTTATAGTTGTACATATGTGTATGGCACCTTTCGTGGTATATCACGGTCAAGGTGCTGTAGTATACCACACTCAAGGTGACTATAGTCCAATTCACGAGAAAAAGGCACTCCAATTTTAGATTATTTCACACAGAGAGCGTGGAAGTTGAACAAAATGTAGTATTTCATCGGAAAGTTCAAAGTCTAAGGTATCAAAAAGTACACACTTTTGCCAGACCCGGATATCACATCACCACGAGGGACCGAGCCATTTTTCCAGCCATTTTTGGAACTTTTTTCGCTCCACAAAGTTTTTCAGTTTTGTAGATGGAGTTCGCCTTTCTTAAAACGTCATAAAAAGCAACCTATTTTCAATTTTGGCCTACATTTTTTCTGTCTTGCAGGGTGATCACCTTCAGACGATGCTTTCACTTGAGATGAAGGATTCGGATGTACAATACGCTTTGGACATTAGGGACCAAAGTGTTCAGGTATCGTTGAAATTCATCAACCTTTTCTCGCCTCAGTTTTACATTTTTCTTCCGAGAAGGAAAAAGCCTATAGCATTCCGCGAAGATGACGTCACTGCAGCTGCTGCCCTCTATTTCCCCATCGCTGAATTACAGGCAATGTCGGACAAACATGCGATTTCGTAATGGATTCAGGCTTTCTAACTAGGGCAGTTAGATTCAATCTGGCACATGTCCGAGTGTTGGAAATACTACATAATTGTTCTGAATATTTCTCTCTCTGACTCTTTGGTATCATTCATGCTAAAAACAATGCAGGGTCAAAGATAATTGACTTTGAAATAAGCTCAAATGCGTAGAAATAAGTGTCGATGTCCGACTGTCACGTGACTAAAACGTCATCAATATCTTATTCAAATGACCTTGTGAGCTATAAATAGTAACTTCGCGGGATGCTATTGCTTGCAGTTACATGTACAACCTGTGGGCTGTGTTTGTCTTATTATATGTTTCTGGTTCTCTTTGCACACCAAAATACAAATCTCTGGTCCCAAACTTTTGTTGAGACATTGCAGATCAGTTTTAAATACACGTGTCATTTCATTTTATCAAAAGCAAGGGCACAAATCTGAGCTATGAAGTCTTAAAGGGACAATATACGCAGCAGCTAGGCAGGCAAGATAAAGTTACACAAAGTCACCAATAGGGGTCTCTCACATCTCACAGATTCATGCTTGTACAAGGATCTATTTCAAAATTTTTTGCAGTATTTAAACAATCTTCAAAAGGACAAAAAGTACAACAGCTGGCCTTCATCGGTCCAGGAGTTCCTGAGACCAACCTTCCCAGGGATGTTACGCCACATCGCCAAGAATATCTTCCACCTCGTCTTCATGGTCGACCCAGCACAGAAACCAAGTCGTGAACTACTCAAAATGGCGGAGGCGTTCTACGTCCACAGTGCACCAATCAGGTAAATATATTCATAACGTTTGTTTTAAGCAGTTTGCTAGTTCTTTTTTTAACCTTTGCTCATCACAAAACTATTTCTCATAACGATCATTTTTTGTCTTTTCAGGATAGGCGTGGTAGTCCTCTCAACCGACAAAGATGACATCGACGGCCGAGAAGATGCCAGCGTGGCACTGTACCGCGCATTCACCTACTACAGAAAGAAGGACTCTGCGTACAAGGGGGTGTCATTCATCACCGACGTCTACGAGAGAGCGGGCAGTGGAGAGATTACCCCAGAGGTCGTTGTGGCCGAGATGCTGAGCGAAGGCTTAACTGATCCCGAGATTAAGTCCATTCTTGGCCCGAAGTCAAAATATGATAAAGGGAGACTGGTAGGCTTCATTGTTACTGTAAACAGCCTCAGGGCTAGTACTAATTTTACAAACTTTCAATATACAGTAGAACCTCTCTATTAAGGACACCCTCAGGACTGAAAAGTGCTGTCCTTAATAGAGAGGTGTCCTGATTAGAGAGGTCAAATTGAATGGAAACACCCAATTTGGGACCAAAACTAGTGTCCTTAGTAGAGAGAGTGTCCTTAGTAGAGAGGTGTCCGCTAAGGGAGGTTCTACTGTATTTGTTTCTTGATATCTTTTTTTCTTTGCGTTGACAGTTTTTTTAAATACAAAGGGCCGCAGAGCTATTAAACGTTTTTTTTTTCCGCAGGAAGCTGTTGACTTCTATAAGCGTACTGGCCTTGGGAGCCTCCCTCAAGTCCTCATGAATGGTGTGCCCTTAAAGAAGGAGGAACTCACTGGCGATTCATTCGAAGAGGCAGTAGTCGGCAGCATCATGAAGGCTACCCCCGACATCCAGAAGGCGGTCTATAATGTAAGTTTGACACACTTTTTTTGCCGTGTGAACTGAGTTACAGATGACCAGTCCAAAGGAAATTTGGAGGTTTGTGTCAGTGCGGCACACCAGATCAGACACCAGAGCATGTGCTCCAGAATTGCCCACTTTGGGATACTGAGAGACTGGCCACATGGCCAAACAGTCCATCAATGGAGACCGAACTCTGGGGATCAAGGGAGGAACAAGAGACGACAGCCAGGTTTATTAGAGACATTGGCCTGGTTCTTACAGTGCGATCCTCTTGCGATGCTCCAGAACTGCCCACTCTGGGGCCCAGAGAGACTGGCCACATGGCCATACGGAGCATCAATGGAGACTAAGCTCTTGGGATCAAGGGAGGAACAAGAGATGACAGCCAGGTCTATTAGAGATATAGGCCTGGTTCTTACAGTGCGATGCTCTTGCGATGCTCCAGAACTGCCCACTCTGGGACACAGAGAGACTGGCCACATGGCCATACGGAGCATCAATGGAGACCGAACTCTGGGGATCAAGGGAGGAACAAGAGATGGTAGCCAGGTTTATTTATAGAGACATTGGCCTGGTTTTTACAGTGCGATCCTCTTGCAATGCTCCAGAACTGCCCACTCTTGGACCCAGAGAGACTGGCCACATGGCCATACGGAGCATCAATGGAGACTAAGCTCTGGGGATCAAGGGAGGAACAAGAGATGACAGCCAGGTTTATTAGAGATATAAGCTTGGATCTGTAGCATAGCCATGAAAAGGAATGGAATGCTAAGAAGAAGATGGGGAAGGATTACCTCTCCATATTTTTGTGGATTTTGCACAAAAAAATCAATTTGCAAAGAAAGGAAATTTCTTTTGGAAAAGGGATAGAAATAACACTATCCGCCATTATCAGAATTGTGAAAATTTCGTTTTGTTAGAAGATTTCGCAAATCTAATTTCCAGGGTAAAATCTATGATGGCAAGGACATCCTGGAATGGTTGATGTCGCAGAAGTCTGTCATGCCGAGGTTGAATAATCGCGTTTTCAACCTGGATGATGCCGAGTACTTAGACTTCACGAAGAATGCTAGTAAGTTTCATCCTTTAATCCCCGAAGTGAGTATGAATCTGTCGGTGGCAGCCATTTTCTGTCTCATCACACTGTGTGATTGCCAGGTATAATGTACTGTATTTTTCCAAGATGGCCGCTAATACTGTCAGAGAGAAAACGCTTGAATATATCATCTGCTTTGGAGATTGCCTTGTTCCCAGGAGTGAAAGTATTTTAAGCATATTCGGGTTTACAAAAGACAAATTTATATAGATTGATTTTGTGAAAAAACCCTTTTTTTCCCATCTGCAGATCCCGCATTGCTTGACCGCGGCACCGCCTTCAAGAAAAAGAGTCCAGCCGAGATGACAGGGGTGCTGGCTGGTGCCCTCAGATATATCACCAGGAGAGGTAATTATAAACGACAAGTCCAATTGGCATTTCCGATGTATTTTCTCTCAAGATTTAAGACATTATTTTTTGCGATTTTCAAAAATTCTGAAAAAAAAAAAAAAAAAAAAAAATTTTCTAATTAAAAAAATTCACAAATTTTTGTTTTTGGCGGATTTTGTAATTTCTTTCCAATTTTTGAATGAAAATAAAAAAAATTTTGCGATTCTTTTTTTTTAAAATTGCAAAATATGTGAAAATAAAACATAAATTGAGCATCTAACAGTATTAATTTTGTTATAGTGTGTTACAACTGCACATTCTAATCTATCCTAGATAAAAACATTTTGAGGGGGAGGGGGGCATTTTCCTTGCATATTGTAGTTGACCACCTTTAATGAAAAAGAAGATAGTCAATAGAAATGTCTTTCCTGTAATATACCAAATGTACGATAGCAAATTGTACTTTATACAATCCTTATTACAGTACAAGGTTCTCCTTCTTACTTACAAGTGTCTTTACCAACTTGCTCCCCAATACCTTTCAGAACTTCTCACCGTTCATACCATTTCTCGAACTCTGCGCTCTTCATCAGCCGTTCTTCTGTCTATCCCAAAGGCAAATGTCATGTCAGTCGGTGGTAGAGCATTTTCAATTGGAGCCCCTCAGTTGTGGAACAAACTTCCTTCAACTGTTAGGAACTGCAGCTCTCTGTTATCTTTCAAGGGACAACTCAAACCTTTGCTTTTTAAAGAGGCCTATCAAGCGCCTTGAGCGGCCAGTTAATGGTTGGATACTGCGCTATATAAGACTCGTATTATTATCATTATTATTATGCTTTCCTTTCATGACGCCCTTTTTCCCATGCAGATATTGACGAAGGTAATTTTGGTGGATTTGTTTGTAAAACTATTCCTAGCTTTCACCTCAGAGTCTGTTACATTACAATACAATAAGGAGTTAATTTTCCGAGGACCCCTCCCAAAATAGAGAAATCGATAATATGTATAACTTTTCTTGGAAAAACAAGTGAAAATGCGAATCTTGAAATGACCTTTTCACTGGAGAACTCTTTGTACCCTTTGGACGATATTGGAACTGCCATATGCAATGTGATTGATATTGTATTCGAACCTGCTGGAACTGAGCATTTTTTTACCAATACAATTAAAATAACATCTGCCAAGTCAGTAGGCTGTTTCAAGTTATGCTGGGGTGGGGGGTGGGGCTGGTGGTCAGCAGGCATACATACAGAGTTCAGGTGCAGATCCAAGGGTGATCCTGACCCCTGACCCCTCCTGGCCCCCTGCTCTGGCATCGAATTATTTTGTCGTTGGTGTGTCGTCAAGATTGGCTTGAAATCGCATCTCAGAGTCTCGAGATTTCAAACTAACAATCAATAGCATCGGGTTTTGGTACAATGTAGCATCACTCCCAAGTCAAAACTGCTATTATCAGTCCAAAATTTGTATTTCAAAGCAATTTTGATAGTTTTATCCCCTTCAATGTTTTCCCTGCATGCAGTCTTCTGACCTTTTCATGCCTGTTGCTTTAGGATTTAGATATTTTCTCAGTAGTAGTTGTTGCTACGGATACAGACACCATCCGGCTACAGTTGTGGCGATTTTTAAACTTTTTCCCTGTGTCACTATTTTTTTAGGCCGACTTATTTTAAGAGGGACGAGAGGAGTTTGTTAAAGATTTGAAATTTGTAATTGAATTTGAAAATTTTCAACAGCGTAAATATGTGCGAAATATAAAAATGTCAACATTGCCGTTGTGTGGATAGATATACAAAAACTATATATACCAAGTTTCAGCTAATTTGTATGCATAATAGCTCCACTAGGGCATTGTGTATAACTGCATTTCTATTCTCCTGGACCAGTAATTACCAACGGCGTACCCCTTTATGCAAGTATCAATTCGTGTCTTGTACCCCCCCTCCTCAAGGGTACGACACCTTATCACCCTATAACGACATCTTAAGACTCATGCATCACCCTTTTTTCACCAATGCTACTTTTTCTTCCGTCAAGACATCACCATCAACAATATATCAGTTATCACCATCATATAAAGTAACCGGACTAATTTTACTGGGTAAGGCTGTATGTTCGACAAGACATCGACACATTAGCATCCTTATTCTTTCCAGCTTCGCCAAATTTTTACTAAAGGAAAAATAAATACTACTCAAGCATCGGCAAAGATTAGTGGTGATAGCTTAACTACCCTTGAGGAGGGGGGGTACAAGAAACGAATTGATACTTGCATTAACGTTGCGTTCTTCATTTCAGATGATGTCTATGTGAGGCAGATGACCTACTGGGTGGTTGGTGATCTCGGGACGAAATCTGGACGCAGGTTGCTATACGACGCCATCAGGCATTCTGTGAGTTGAAGAACGGTGACATTTTTAGAATCAGTTTTGTGATCTGTTTTATCATTTCGTTTTGACTCCTGTCAAAACTTCTTTCAACATTTTGGACTATTTTTAGGCCCCGGAGAAAACCTCCATCGTCAGACAGTGACGCCATCTTTATCATATGTGATCCGTCACAGCAAAAGCAGGCGCATGTCGCTCTGAGCTCGGCAGGTTGAGACGGACTGTTTGTTCATTTCTCTATTGTCTGCCTTTCGTGAAATATGAGCACATCAATTTCTTCCATTATCTCCTGGTGTCATTTAGGCTCATCTTCTGTGCGACATGTGCCTGGTTTTGCTGTGACGGGTCACATATAGACAGTGATCTACCTAATGATGGAATATTCGACTATATCAAAGTCAACAGGCGCTGTTGTTGAAAATGTTGTTCCTGTATAAAGTCATGAAAGCGACCATGTAACTTTTCAGAAATCTTCTAACGACGCTCGAATCGGTATTGTACACAACCCGACCACTTTCCCGAAAGGTGCCGAGAAGCCGCTAATAGCCACAGCTGTTCAGGTCGCCATTGACACCCTGCCCAACAATCTCGCTAAGATGTTCATCACAAAGTTGCTGAAGGAGGAGAATGTTGTAGCGTTGGTTGATGGGACAAGGAAAATAAGGGACTTAGAAGTCAATGTGAGTAGATAGCAAGTTGAAGTTTTAAGTCGAAGTACCCATGCAGAGACCATCCCGAAAAAAATTTGGGAAAAAAGTAGGCCACACTCATTTTGAGGGCACCATATAAAAGCTGCCATCACAAGGTATGGCTGGTTTGAGCATTCTCACTTTTAAGGCATCTTACGAAAGCTGCCATCACATGGTATGGCTGGTTGGAGCATTCTCAATTTGAAGGCATAACATAAAAGGTGCCATCACAAGGTATGGCTGGTTGGAGCATTCTCACTTTGAAGGCATAACATAAAAGCTGCCATCACAAGGTATGGCTGGTTGGAGCATTCTCAATTTGAAGGCATAACATAAAAGCTGCCATCACAAGGTATGGCTGGTTGGAGCATTCTCACTTGAAGGCATATCATAAAAGCAGCCATCACAAGGTATGGCTGGTTGGAGCATTCTCAATTTGAAGGTACCATATAAAAGCTGCCATCACAAGGTATGGCTGGTTGGAGCATTCTCACTTTGAAGGCATCTTATAAAAGCTGCCATCACAAGGTATGGTTGGTTGGAGCATTCTCAATTTGAAGGCACCATATAAAAGCTGCCATCACAAGGTATGGCTGGTTGGAGCAAGCATAGATTCCCAAATTTCTAACTGAGTTTTGCGTTTTAGGGTATGGATATTGATAAGTATGAAGAGTCGCTGAAGCAGTGGACTAACGACTTTCTGCACAGCCATCGTGGATTCTGCGAGAAAGCTCTGGAGATTCAGCCGGGGGAGCGAGTGGTAATAGCAAATGGAAGGGTGAGTGTCAAGTACATCGAGGCAATGGGCTTAAAACCGAGGTATCTGGTGTCTATGCCAGCCCAAGAAAAGACACCACCGAGTGAGAAACATGAGTAACTTGTGTGGACTCTACCTCAGGCCAAAGACGGAGTCACTAGGTCAATAAACTTGACTTGTGTCTGACCGAAGTGGCACACAAAGATTGCTCATCCTACCTTAGAGGAGGAATACTCCCTTGAGAATACGCCCTGTAAATTTCAGAGTGAACGCTGAAGATGAAGAAGAAGATCGTGAATTAAATCGGTATCGGTATGTAATAAAGAGTTAGGTGAATTTTGCGGTCGATAATGACTGCAAAGTCTTTAAGGACTGCTGTTTCCGAATTCGGAAATATTTGAATGTTGCTGCTCAGATGACAGGTCTTTCATATATTTTCTATTCAGATTATTGGTCCGTTCCGTGATGATGAAGAGTTCAGCCAGGAAGACTTTGGCGTGTTGGAGAAGCATGGCTCACAGCTCGTGGCGAGCTCGGTCAAGGATAAGGTCATAGAGATGAGTCTCAATGCTCACCAGTGAGTAATCTGTGTCTCTCTTGGTAACATGATGTCGAGGACATCGCTATTGCATGCAATGTCATTGTGTCCGATCTGCAGTAGTTTCCTCAAGGTCTCCACCTACACCTGCAGTAGTTGCGTCCCAGCTCGCGACTTCCAACCATCACACCCTGGTTCTTCCTTGTGTCTTTTTCCCCCAGTCAATTCTGGGCACCATTGCAGCAGTCTCTAGCAGTCTCTTTTGAAAATAGAACTGACTTCATAAACACTAAATACATGTCAGTATAGTGAAAAAGAGGTACACCCCCCCCCCCCTTAACCCAGAAACAACTGGGGAGTACACTGCATCCATACAATTCATATGAACAGATGTGATTTAAATCGAGTAAATTGAAAAAAATCTAGATATTTTCTAGAAATTTAATTTGTTTTAAATTTTTTTACAGTTCTAGTGACATAGTTATGAAGATCAGTTCTCTCCTGCTGTCCAACCCACACTCCGGCAGCTCAAGAAAAAATCTTAATGGTCTTAGAGGTCGTCACAGCGCCGTTGACCTCCCCGCACCCAACGAGGGCCCGTCATTCGATATAGTCGCCGTAGTTGACCCGGCGACACGCGAGGCTCAACGTATGGCGCCGATCATTCTGGTGTTACAGGAGGTCGTCAATGCCAATGTGAAGATTTACATGAACTGTAGAGAAAAACTATCGGAGATGCCATTAAAGAAGTAAGTCTTTTTGTTGAGTTGAGTTCAGTCGTAAGATATATGAAGAGTTCACGTGCAAAAGCTGCTAAACGCCGTTCTCATAAAAATTGAGGTAACTTTATCAAAATGAAGCTGACAGTGCTCCAAGTTGTAAGAAGTCACTTTTGATGCTTCAACTATTAGAGTCATAGCAGAAATGTTGTGTTCACTCAAAAAGAACTCAAGTAGATTCAGTGGTTTTTTCATCTGAGCTCTTCTTTGAATTTGCCCAGATGCGGGGCCACTGTAGATTACACTTTTGCCCCATGTGTGGGATATTTGACCTGCCCTGGCGTAGACGCTCAAGTACAAGGTACCACAGCTTTTAGCCCCTTCAAACAGACCCTTTATAAATCATTCCAACCTGTATCTATCTTCCAGTTTCTATCGATTTGTATTGGAACCCGAAGTGACCTTCAAACTGGAAAAAACCGTGACGGGCCCGATCGCGACATTCTCCAACCTGCCCCACAAACCGCTCCTCACCATGAACTTTAATCCTCCTCAGAGCTGGCTGGTCGAGTCGGTCCGGACGCCGTATGATTTGGACAACATATATCTCGAAGAGGTAAGCGATTTTTGCTAAAAACGCTCTGCTACCATGAAAATGGGTTTATACTCACTGCAGTCCTACTGTTCCTGCTCCTATCCTTTGGGCCGGCCCGTGTCGCTTGTCTCCTTGACTTCCTACCCTTGGTATAAAGTTTACTCCTCCAGAGCATATATGAGTTGTCTACTTGACTCCATTACACAAACTGAACTGACCAACTAGCAAAGTCCACCTGTTGGTCCTCTGTAAAACTACACTAGTCTCACCACCTGGACCCAGGTGGTACTACTAAAAATTAACTGAATATGTTCCAATAACACGTTCAACTCCTTACAAAATATTATGTACAGTGCTTAGTTTGTTCAGGAGTCTTGTTTCATTTCCCAATTCCCTCGGCCCAACGAAGAACCAATCATGATATCTATATGTTTGTTGTTTTTCAGATTGAGACCGGAGTCAATGCCCATTATGAGCTCGAGTATCTTCTCCTGGAGGGCCATTGCTACGACACAGCCACCGGCACACCACCTAGGGGCCTACAGTTTACCCTTGGGACGACCAAGAACCCGATTATGTTCGACACCATCGTCATGGCAAATTTGGTATGTACAGTGGAACCTCCCTTAGCGGACACCTCTCTATTAAGGACAACCTCTCTATTAAGGACACTAGTTTTGGTCCCAAATTGGTACTTTCCATTCAATTTGACCTCTCTAATCAGGACACCTCTCTATCAAGGACATCACTTGTCAGTCCCGATGGTGTCCTTAATAGAGAGGTTCTACTGTATACATAAAAGAAACATGATTTGTAAAAAAAAACAACTTTATTCTTTTTTGTGAATATGAGGTTGAATCTGGAGCAAGTTTACTCCATGGTCTAAAAAAGATGTTTACTATTCTCTTTAGGGTTATTTCCAACTGAAGGCCAACCCAGGTGCGTGGACCCTGCGACTACGAGAGGGAAGATCTAAGGAGATCTATGATATAACCAGGTAAGCACTGGTCGGTGAATACTTGGGACTGTCGACGTCCCAGGAAATCAGTTATCTCGACCCACCTATGCACAAATGGCATGGTAGGCCTGCCTGTGCATTGGACATTCTGCACAGGAACTGATGTGATGTGGTTTGTTTAGAAACTGCTGAAGACATCGGCTTTTTTCCATATGAGGTCACTCTGTGAGTGCCCAAGTGAAAAAATGTATGACTTCACCTCTGTGAAAGTGTCCCCAGCTTGTGTGGAAATGGCATGACCTTCTCTCTTTGCAAGTGTATCCAGCACTTGTGGAAATGGCATGACCTTCTCTGTTTGCAAGTGTCTCTAGCACTTGTGGAAATGGCATGACCTTCTCTGTTTGCAAGTGTATCCAGCACTTGTTGAAATGGGATGACCTTCTCTGTTTGCAAGTGTCTCTAGCACTTGTGGAAATGGCATGACCTTCTCTGTTTGCAAGTGTCTCTAGCACATGTGGAAATGGCATGACCTTCTCTGTTTGCAAGTGTCTCTAGCACATGTGGAAATGACTTGCCTTTATCTCTTTGCAAGTGTCTCAGGCTCCTGAGGAATTGCATGATTTAGTCTCTTGTGGAAATGGCATCCTTCTGGTTGAAGGGCCTTCTTAGCTGACCAGGACCTTGTAGCTCGAATGGTTCTGACCTTTAGCCCTGTTCACAGTGAAAGTTTACCTTTAATTAGTGTGTTCCCAGCTTTATGTCCTCCTGTTTATCCTCCTGGGCGAGCCCTTGCTCCTTAGTACTCCTTGTTTATTATCCTTGTTATTTTTAACCTATATATACACATTGTGACTTTTCTCTACAAGCTTCAAGTGACCAGTCAAAAGCCTTCTAAAATCTACACCTATTATTATTTATATTCACAAGACCAAATCAGTCATGGGTATTAACTCCAACACAAAAGGGTCTTTCACAAAAGAATGTAGTTTGGCCTTTTACAAAAGATTGTGAGTTTAACACACAGTGTTTCTATTTATTTCCTATTCCAGCCACGAGTACACAGACTCACCCTCAGATTCGACAGACGTCATTGCCATGATTGACAGCTTCAAGAGCAAAATTATCAAAGTTAAGGTATGTCTGGGGATCCTCATAGCCTAGTGGTTTACACTGCTGGCCACCACGCAATAGGGCCCGGGTTTGACCCCAGGGAGAACCCAGGATTGAGGAGCCTCATAGCCTAGTGGTTTACACTGCTGGCCACCACGCAATAGGGCCCGGGTTTGACCCCAGGGAGAACCCAGGATTGAGGAGCCTCATAGCCTAGTGGTTTACACTGCTGGCCACCACGCAATTGGGCCTGGGTTTGACCCCAGGGAGAACCCAGGATTGAGGAGCCTCATAGCCTAGTGGTTTACACTGCTGGCCACCACGCAATTGGGCCCGGTTTGACCCCAGGGAGAACCCAGGATTGGGGAGCCTCATAGCCTAGTGGTTTACACTGCTGGCCACCACGCAATAGGGCCCGGGTTTGACCCCAGGGAGAACCCAGGATTGAGGAGCCTCATAGCCTAGTGGTTTACACTGCTGGCCACCACGCAATAGGGCCCGGGTTCGATCCCGGGGAGAACCCATGATCGTATGTCTGGATGAACCGGCGAGGCTTTCAAGGAACTAAAATTCCTGGCTCTTCACAGTCCTTCGAATGAGACTCAAAACCGAGGTTCCTTGCACCTGGTGTCTATGCCAGGGCAAGCTAAGACCCCACCAAGTGAGAAACATGAGTAGCTTGCGTGGACTCTATCTCTCTCGCCAAAGTCGGACCACTAGGCCAATAAACCCAATTGGCGCCTAACCGTAGTGGCACGCAGGATACGCTCATCCCGCCTTGGAGGAGGATTACTCCTAGGAGAATGACCCCTCAAAGTGCAGAGCGAACGCTGAAGAAAATGAAGAAGAAGAAGAAGAAGGTATCTCTTATGGCAAACTCTGGTTGGACAATGGTAGTATTGAGGAAAACAACAGTTCCAAGCTTTCAACCTGAGAAAGCCTACAAACAGAATCACAAGGGATGAACTCGGTGGAGTCCGCTAGGCAGACGGCGTCCAGGGAGGCAAAGGACCACATGGCGACGTTCAACAAAACATGAAACCAGGATGATAGAGATGAACTTGCCCCAAGTTGGAGAACTGCCCAGGACGGGAGGAAGTTGAAAAATCTTGTTGGCGAGCTTTGCTCCACTTGGAGTAACAGGGTTTAAGTCAAGTAAATCAAGCTGTACGTGTTTGTAAACAAAGTGACCTGAACTTCGGACAAATTTTGACTTCGTCTTTTCAGGTCACCAAAAAGCCCGAACATATCCGCGAAGATTTGTTGCAGACAGAGGACAAAAATGGCGGCATCTGGGACAGCATATCGAGGTGGGTCCCCGGTGACTCGTGGTGGAGGTATCTATCATAGTCTACTTTGTCTTCGGCTGTACATCAATATACACAACACGCTGTCCGTTTAATTTCCTTGTGAAAAACTTTCCTTTTGTTCCTTGTTAAAAGTGACCCTGCCATAAAATCCTACACGAAAGTGTTGCTTAAGTCCCTCCTGAAAACTGCCCCTTTGAGTTCCAAATAAACTATTTGTAGTTCCTTTGTAAACGTATCTCTTTTAACCCACTCCCCTTGAAAAGTTGTCTTATTTTTGAGGTCATTATACAAGGTCTCCTGTACAGACCCTTCTGTTGTTCTTATAAAAGCTTAATGATACTTGATACCCTGTCGTCAATTTTACTGAGAATGGCAAAATTCATTGTATAAATCAACTTTTCCGAAATATGAATACATGACGCTTAATACAATAAGGTTGAGTTGGTACATTTATAGCCTCTGTGTGCATTCTTGTATACATGTACTGTTGTACTGTTTTCAACACTGTCTTGGCTATAATTGTACCCCTTTACCTTACATTCTGTCAACTGCATGGGTACAATGTTTTATTAATTTTCACCTCATTTTCTCTCTCTCCTATAGTCATTTGCAAATTTTTTTTCCAATTCCAACTACAAAAATACCTCTTTTTCTGTTTATACCATTTTGTTTGTTATTCTAAGACATATCTTTTTTTTGCAACATCGGTCCTGGCTCATGTTCAACAAAGGTTTGACAGTCTTCGAGGTGTCCTCCAAATGTTTCTTGCATATTTCAACCTGAGGTACCGATATTATTCTACCCACTTGCACCACAAATTTTAATTTCATTGGATTTCTCTGCGTAAAATAGCATAAGTTTCTTTTAGTTTGTTTTCTTTACAAGCGTGGTATTAGTGTTATACAAATTCGCATCGCAATTTTGAATTTCTTTTTGCTATTTAGACATGCTTGAACAAAAACATAGCATTTTTTTACACATCATACAAATATTTTCTTTTGTTTACAATGAGTGATAATTGTGGTGTTCTGGTTGTGGGTTTGGCTAACGGAAGTGGTAATCAATTTCTTATGGCGGAATCTTTTAACCTTGAGGAAATGCCCTTCTCACATACATCACATACGAACTGGGACCTCGTTTGACGACAGGGCTTTCTCTGCCTGCGCTCCATCTCTTTGGAATCAACTCCCATCTCATATTCAGGATGCTTCAGATGTCCTTAAATTCAAATGTCATTTAAAGACCTGGCTGTACGCGAGGCACTTTGAGGGGGCAGGGCCTTGAGCACGATTTATTCGGTGGAAAGGCGCCCCACACAAATTTTATAATGTAATGTATTGTAATCAGGTTCTTGCAAACATCTTTACCCCACACCCAGGCAAATTCAGGCATTTCTCAAAAGTGGTCCTCATCGACATTAGGCCAATTTAAAAAAAATTCAGTTGAACAGATCTAACAGTTTATACTCATTGATGTGTAAAATATATGCGTTGGAATTCTTTTAATTTTTGAATCTTGCCAGTTCCAACCTAGAAGACAGATTAGTCCATTGCCTCCAGTTTGAATGATTCACTCTAAAAGAAATTTTATTTTCTGCCATATCTCTCTCCGTCCATAAATTCCTTCCTTTACGCTTCTTTTGCTTGCTGGTTAGGTTTGTTTTCAAGGTATTGAGTGTAAAACATTCGGGAACGTCTTTTGGTGTCTAAATCATGTCATGCATTAATCTGGGCATCAGATTGTTCTCAGTGAATATATATCCTTCAATGTCGGCATGATATTAATAGATTTAGAATAGAAAATATAGTCCCTCCATGGTTATAGAAATAATGCTGAGAAATTCCATTTGTTAGATTTGAAGTGCAACCTCAAAAGATTTATTAAATATTCCAGTAGTCGACATTATTTAAGTCCATTTCACCTAGTTGGCTGGAACTCCTTGTGGATTGCCTTAAAAATTTCATCTCAGTGCACCAAGGAGTAAAATCAGCTTGGCATGGAATGCACTCCATGTGTATTTTGATGTACATTGATGTAAAGTAAAGACAAAATAGAGTAGTTACCTCGATCAATGTTTTCCTTTGTAATGTACGTCTGCCTCCAATGAATCTAATGGGGAAATGGCATCTTGCATCATCTGGTAGTGTTTAAAGTATTTGAGAATTTGTCACTGCAGACGATGATGCCTTAGTCTAAAAAAGCTAGCGCAACATCATGGCAGACGTTTTGTTGTTGCGGTAACGTCTGCTCAGGTGTTGCACGTGTGGGTTCCTCAAAAATGGTCTCCAGCCAGCCAGTGCTGTTATGACATATTGAAGCTTCTTTTGTCAAATGAGCAGATGTTGTCAAATTGACAATTTGTCAATTTGACGTCTTGTTTGAATGATAACAGTCGTATATTAACGGCTATTGTCAGATTCCACGTAATGACTAGAATGATGTCAGATTGACATCAACATCATGGCAGACATCAACATCATGGCAGACGTTTTGTTGTTGCGGTAACGTCTGCTCAGGTGTTGCACGTGTGGATTCCTCAAAATTGATCTCCAGCCAGCCAGTGCTGTTATGATGTATTGAAGCTTCTTTTGTCAAATGAGCTGATGTTGTCAAATTGACAATTTGTCAATTTGTCAATTTGACGTCTTGTTTGAATGATGTCAGTCGTATATTAGCGGCTATTGTCAGTTTCCAAGAATGATGTCAGATTGACATCAACAAACATTTGCTGTGTTGAACCAAGATCGATAGAGACAAAAGGAGTTCACAGCCCTGTCTGATTTGCGGTGCATTTTGCGTTTTTTCCTTTGTTCTTCTCTGCCGCACTGCCTGTGGAGAATGGGACTAAAACGCATGACGTACCGCAATCTGGACAAATGTGTGTGTGGGGGGGGGGGGGGGGGGCCTTGAGAATGTACATGTAGAAGCATAACTACAGCATCTATTTAGCATTAGATTCAAATTTTGACAATTTTGGACTTTTACAAAATATCAGTAATAATCTTTGTTAATTCTTATTAGTACTTAATGATGGAGTTAGCAAGGTCCCTCCTTGGAATTCCATCTCATATCTTTGCCATCCCCCACGTTCTATTTCAGTAAGTTTACTGGCGGCGCCAAAGATGAGGACAAGGACAATACACTGAACATCTTCTCTGTTGCATCCGGACATCTTTATGAGCGATTCTTAAGGTGAGTTATGGGCTATTCATCTCCTAAAAATTCAGCCATGTGACAAGTAAGGTAAGGTCATACAGTTATAGCCCCTGTACAATTATATAACCCACATCTGCAGTAATGTGTATTGCCAGCTGCAATACATGTGTGATAACTGTACATTGGCTATCATTGTACCACTTTACCTTATTGGCAGTAGAAAGTGCTAATCAGAAGTTTTCAGTAAACAGTAATCAGTTTAATCTGTGATGTCATGTCAGTTCCTAGTTTGGGGTCGTTTCACTCTCTGAGAGACGTTGCCATTAGCCTTCAATGGAGTCACTGCAGTCTGCTGATTCAGACTCTCAACTAGCGGTCAAGAGGTCCCCATTTCTATTTCCACTGTTGACTCTAGGCTGATCCCTATGTCTAACATGCCTTACTGGCTTAGAACATCCTGGAGATTTGTAAACTGAACTGGCAATTCTCAGTTCCACTACTTCGAAGGTCTTTGTGAATTCCTTTTCAGAATAATGATGCTGAGTGTCATGAAGAACACGAAATCCAAAGTCAAGTTTTGGTTCCTGAAAAACTACCTGTCACCCTCATTTAAAGTAAGTATTTGTTCTCTATAATTTGGTAGCCATTTGGAATATCACATTTTCTGGAACTTTCGTTTCATATTCATTAAAGAGGTCAGACTTAGTATGATAATCAAATCTACATACTACACCTTCCCAAAACCTGCTTGTTTGAGCAATTTATTGAGTTTTCTGACTTCTCTTGTAGAAGTTTTAACTTCTACAAGAGAAGTCAGAGAATTTAAAAATGATGAATTCTGTATTTTCATGAACATTTTCTCTTTTCACTTTAGGAAACGATTCACCTTCTGCAAGAGAAGTACGACTTTGAGTATGAGCTAGTCCAGTACAAGTGGCCTCGATGGCTACATCAACAAACGGAAAAACAGAGAATCATCTGGGGGTAAAGTTGATTTTTGTGCCGTTATTCTTCATTGGCTGATGGTAACCCTCATAGCTATCTGGTCAAACTAGTTAGGCATTGTTAAAAACTAGTTCTAGGAATAGGCCTATGTGCAGATGAAAGGAGTTAAATGTACTCTGTCTCTGCTCAAGGTCAATACGCTATTTGCCCCGTGGGCATGTCACAATGGGTGTGTCCCAGTGGGCATTTCACAATGGGTATGTCCCAGTGGGTGAGTTTGAATGGGTATGTCCCAATGGGCATCTCACAATGGGTATGTCCCAGTGTGTGTATGTCCCAGTGGGCATCTCACAATGGGTATGTCCCAGTGTGTATGTTTGAATGGGTATGTCCCAATGGGCGTGTCACAAAGTGGGCATCTCACAATGGGTATGTCCCAGTGTGAAGGTTTTAATGGGTATGTCCCAGTGTGCATTTCACAATGGGTATGTCCCTTGGGCATGTCCAATTGTCAAGTTTTAACCACACATGAACAGTGAACCTTGTGAATAGGGAGGCCATGATGGATTGTTAAAAAAAATGTCCTAAAATGTTTGACAACTCTGTTTTGCCCATTTCAGGTACAAAATCTTATTCTTTGACGTCCTATTCCCTCTGAATGTCAAAAAGATCATCTTCGTCGATGCTGATCAGATTGTGCGCACCGACCTTCAGGAGTTATACGACCTTGACTTGGAGGGCGCACCATATGGCTACACCCCGTTCTGCGACAGTAGGACAGAGATGGATGGCTTCAGATTCTGGAAGTCTGGATATTGGGCGAGTCATTTGGGACATAGAAAGTATCACATTAGGTGAGGATGAGTCCTTTATTCTTCGATTGTTCAGGTACAGCCACTTCAGTGATTTTCCACCAAGCGCCCTCCGATTGTCATCGAGCCATGTCATTAGTTGTCCATCACTTTCACCTGTGTATAGTATTGCCACAGTCATTACAACTACAGTGGAACCTCTCTTAGTGAACACCTCTCTAATAAGGACACCCTCTCTAATAAGGATACTAGTTTTGGATGCAGATCAGTTCTTTCCATTCAATTTAAAGTGATACTATGATGTCATTTACAACTTTGCGGAAATATGTCCGTTTTTAATTGTTGATCACAAATGTAAAGCTCAAATTTTCCATTTTTGATTAGATTTACATGTATTATAAAATCGCTGAATGTAAACCACCACGACCGCGAAAATGTTCATGTTGTGACGTCATCAATGAAAACGGCATCGAAGCGAGCCGTCCGGGCGGAATTAAACCATCAATTTCTAGAAAATGTGCATTTCGATTCGAAAACCTTACCGATTAATGAGAAAGTGAGGTAGTCATTTGTCAAAAACAGCTAAAACATTATATGGTGAAATTTGACACGAGTTACCCTTTAACCTCTTCAATCAGGACACCTCTCAATCAATGACAGTACTCTGCGTGTGAAAACACAACCTTTGGACCATTTTAAACCAAACTGATGAAGCAATTTGATCTACCTGTTTTAATATTGTTTGTGGTTCGATACACAAATATATCTTTTGTATTTCTGTTTATCATTGGTTAGCAATTTTTCTTTTCAGTGCATTATATGTGGTCGATCTCGTCAAGTTTAGAAAAATAGCGGCCGGTGACCGGTTACGAGGACAATATCAGGGTCTCAGTCAGGATCCTAACAGTTTATCTAATCTGGATCAGGTAAGTACTCAATTTTGATGATATTCAGATATTTGTTCAGAAATTTCTGTTAATCGCAAAGATAAGAAGGCATGATAATAATTTGACAGTTTACAGTTCTCTGAAGTCAAAACTTGGTTAGCAGTTATCAACTGGATCAGGTGAGTACTCCATTTTGATGAAATTCAGATATTTTTTCAGAAATTTCTGTGAATCGCAAAGATAATAAGAAGGCATGATAATAATTTGGTGGTTTACAGTTCTCTGAAGTCAAAACTTGATGAATCAAACTGACAGAGTTGTATCTTTTTCAATTTCAGGATCTACCGAATAACATGATACATCAAGTAGCGATAAAGTCATTGCCTCAAGAGTGGCTCTGGTGCGAGACATGGTGCAGCGATGCATCGAAAGCGTCTGCTAAAACTATAGATCTGGTAGGTAGCACAAACTTTGGAACAGTCTCCCGGCTCAAATACGTATTTTAAAAAAGAACACTTTTAAACCTTCAATAAATGTTTTATATGTCAAAAGGTTGGATCGTCTGGATGTTGATGACATGTGCACTTGCAATGTCGGCCTACCTAGTTGGTGCGCATGCCACCTGCATCCCGACGATCCCTGCTTTTCTCCAGGTGCCATATAACAGGTCTCGACCTACATGGTTACCTGTGTAGCCGCTTCGGATTTGTTTTGGTCTGCATCGATCTTTCAGTGAGCGATTTCAAGATTAATTCACGCTTAAAACATCCACGCAGCACCCCAGATATTTCGTTATTGATCTCAAATTTCGTAATAAATAAGCTTTTGCGTGTATGGAATCGCTGGAAGCTAGTAAATCTGCAGTTAGTGATAAGACCCCCGAAAACTGGCTCCTACATGATACATGTACATTTGTAGTACATGTACATGTACATCAAGTTGTGTATTGATTGTAAATGTCTTGTTATGTTAATTTTAATATTGTAAATGTATTTTACACGAATAAATTAAAATTTAAAAAAATTACAACCGGTGTCGGTCTGCTGTCCAAGTTAGGCAGTTACATGTGCGTATAGAGTGGTATGGCTGTTGTTTAGTGACAGTTTCAAGCATCTGCGGAATTCTTGTACTGTGGGACCTTTCAATTGAGCTTCAAGACACCCTTGGGACTGCACATGCTTTCCTTATCCCGTTCGCTACTGCAGGGTTTCAGCAGTGTATAGTACCCCTGGCTCGCACCTCATATAGACCAGATGGCCTGGATCTCAACTTGTCTTAGAAAAGTTTCATTGCAAAATAGCGGGAATTATCCTATCTAGGTACGAGGTCTTCATTGAAGCAAGTGCAGTCCTGCCCTCGTGTGTTTTCAGGTGTAACCAACCAAAAACATATAGGGACTGTGGTGAACAATAGAACTTGGGGAAAATTTAGCAGAACCGGTACGGATTACTGCCGGCCCATAGTACGCATTGTACGGCCCTGGTAAATACCGAGTACAGTAGTGAAAGGGTTAATGGGGGACATTTGGTCGCTGTGGATTAGGTGTTGTATAGTAAAATCTATTGAAAATATTCTAGGCAGTTCACATTTCACTTGTGACTGAGGAAAACAAGTCCTAAACTGCTAAATTCCAATTTCTCGTCTAATTTATTTCCAGTGTAATAATCCGCAAACTAAGGAGCCGAAGCTACAGGCCGCCATGAGAATCGTACCCGAGTGGAAAGATTACGACCAAGAAATTAAAGACATCCTTGAAAAATATGGCACCAGTGGCGATGCAAATACTAGTCAAACTAGTCAAAGTAGCAAAACTTCGACAGGTGAGTATCAGGCAACTTAAAGTGATACTATGATGTGATTTACAACTTTGCGGAAATACGTCCGTTTTTAACTGTTGATCACAAATGTAAAGCTCAAATTTTCCATTTTTGATTAGATTTATTATAAAATCGCTGAAGGTAAACCACCGCGACCGCGAAAATGTTCATGTTGTGACGTCATCAATGAAAACGGCATCGGAGCGAGCCGTCCGGGCGGGATTAAACCATCAATTTCTAGAAAATGTGCATTTCGATTCGAAAACCTTACCGATTTATGAGAAAGTGACGTAGTCATTTGTCAAAAACAGCTAAAACATTATATGGTGAAATTTGACACGAGTTACCCTTTAAGAGATCTTTCCCGCTTTAAGGTCTCCTTAGAAATCTACTTAGCGTAAACCTCTTTATTTTAGTGAGAGGGGCTCAACCCCATGACCGTTAGATCTAGGGTCTGCAACCTTACCAGGTTGTCTAATCTTACTAGACAACAACAAATTTTGTATACATCTACAAAATGCATTGGATCTATTGGTAGACATTTTCGGCTCTGTACGGTTTATTTCCCAACCAATCTTGGTGACATCTTTAGTATTAGTATTTAGTGCTCCAGAGCCCCAAGTGATGTGGACAGAACATTTACAGCAGACTATAGTCTCTTACAGTGCTTAGAACAATTCAGGCAACATGGTTGTTTCATAGAGTCCAAATCATTTGAGGTTATTAATAAATGCACTGACATTTTGATGTCTTGTGACATGTTTGAAAGCTCTCAGTTAAGTTCAATATTCTAAACGTTTGCATGTTCGAACTGGCTATTCGAACCGCCATGGTGCATGGGGCCATTGTTTCCGGTCTTATTCGCACCGTCAGAAACAACTAATGAGAGCGCTTCTTACAAATGACCCGGATCACCTGCCCTTTCAAAATCGCTTTGTCTCCTGTACAAGCTGCTTCTCTTCAAGTGTGTGTCATGGTACGAATAGCCACGGCCTTACATGTTTCTATGGTAATACAATGTACTTTGACCTATCATCTCTTTACAGATTCCGAACACGTTAAACCAAGTATACAAAATATAAAAGTTAGCCACGGAGAGAAGAAGGATGAATTATAACAGAGCTGAGGAACTAGGGAGAATAGATGTAGAAATGATATTGCATTTAACAACGTTAACCTGATGAGGATTGCAAGGGATAGCAGGGTATCTGAAATCATATGCAGATCGCCATTTAAAGGCCCAGTACTATCTGCATCATTCTATTTCACCTATTGAGTAAAGGGGAGACAATACCTAAAGAGATTGAAAAAGGGGCAATTTTCAACATAATTTCAGCACTTGTAGAAGTAGGTATGTTTACATCAGATAATGCTCAATCACTTACTGTCAGTAATATACACAATTCAATTTGTAAGATCTGTTAGAATGTGCAGAATAGAAATGGTAGGTGTTCTCTTGTCATATTGAGGTGGTTGGAGTTGCTATTGCCACAGAAAGGGAAGAACTAAATAGGAGGGGTGGGGGGCATACCTTATGTGTACTTAGGTGTAGCCAGAGAAATACTGCAGTATGTGTACTGTAGTACATGTGGGTATCAAGTAGTATATTGCGTCTTTGTTAATTATTGTACCAATACAGGATAAATTTGCTAGCATCTACTGAAAGAAGCAGAGCGATATAGCACCGTAATTTTTTTGCTCCCCTGTGAGCAATTCCGGGGAATGATACAGGGAGAGATACTTGCCCAGATACTTCCCTGAGCGCTTGGGGAAGGATTTAGATTTCAACTGTTTGAAAGACATCATTGACGTCTCGCTCTCTCCTATGACGTCGCTAGCATCGCTATAAGATACACGGATCACATCATGGCTTATTTGTACCCTTCCCCTTGGTCTGTATCCTCTCCTTGCAAGGCCTACAGACACTCGAGGAAGGATACCAGAAAAGCCACGATATATAATCTCAAAGTCTCTTTGATATATACCATGTGGGTATCAGATCTTTGATATATCATGCGGGTATCAGATCTTTGATATATCATGTGGGTATCAGATCTTTGATATATCATGTGGGTATCAGATCTTTGATATATCATGTGGGTATCAGATCTTTGATATATATGTGGGTGTCAGATCTTTGATATATCATGTGGGTATCAGATCTTTGATATATCATGTGGGTATCAGATCTTTGATATATCATGCGGTATCAGATCTTTGATATATATGTGGGTGTCAGATCTTTGATATATCATGTGGGTATCAGATCTTTGATATGTCATGTGGGTGTCTGATCTTTGATATATCATGCGGGTATCAGATCTTTGATATGTCATGCGGGTTTCAGATCTTTGATATATCATATGGGTATCAGATCTTTGATATATCATGTGGGTATCAGATCTTTGATATATCATGTGGGTATCAGATCTTTGATATATCATATGGGTATCAGATCTTTGATATATCATGTGGGTATCAGATCTTTGATATATCATGTGGGTATCAGATCTTTGATATATCATGTGGGTATCAGATCTTTGATATATCATGTGGGTTTCAGATCTTTAATATATCATGTGGGTATCTGATCTTTGATAGGTCATGTGGGTATCAGATCTTTGATAGATCATGTGGGTATCAGATCTTTGATATATCATGTGGGTATCAGATCTTTGATATATCATGTGGGTATCAGATCTTTAATATATCATTTGGGTATCAGATCTTTGATATATCATGTGGGTGTCAGATCTTTGATATATCATGTGGGTATCAGATCTTTGATATATCATGTGGGTGTCAGATCTTTGATATATCATGTGGGTATCAGATCTTTGATATATCATGTGGGTATCAGATCTTTGATATATCATGCGGGTATCAGATCTTTGATATATCATGTGGGTATCAGATCTTTGAGATATCATGTGGGTGTCAGATCTTTGATATATCATGTGGGTGTCAGATTCCTTGTTTACAGTGATGTAGAGTTAATTTATTGCAAGCAAAATGGCCGGTGGTGTGTGGTTTACAAATGCAAACATATGAATGATTCGCTACAATTTCTGTCATTGATCACATCCAGAATGATTTGTAATAGTACCTCTGTTCTGTAGACTTGGAAATATTTCTTATTTAATAATTTGTTTGGTGTTTCGATGACAACCGCCATCAGTAAGGCGGTGTTATCTCAGTAATCTGTAACATGTTTTCTAGCGGCGGTGCTGAAGTAGAGAATTTCTACCCTCTTCAAACTTCAAATGTGACTCGCTCTACCAAAACTAGGCGCTTGTCGCATCTGAACTTGACAGGTTGATACGGACTTGTTGTTCATTTCCCTATTGTAGACCTTTTGTGAAATCTATTACAAACTGATTTGGTCACATTTCACAAAAGGTCTACAATAGGGAAATGAACAACAAGTCCGTATCAACCTGGCAAGTTCAGATGCGACAAGCGCCTAGTTTTGGTAGAGCTGGTCACAAATTTGTTTTGTTCAGAGTTGTCCAAAGCCAATCATGTAATATATGGGCGTTACCAGCGGGGGGAGGTCAGGGGGTGCAGTTTGTGAACATGATTTTGGTCAAAAAGGGTAGCCCCCTGGAGAATCTTTCGCTCGCAACACCCTGTAATATCTCTTGATGTACCTTATGCTCAAGTACTTAAGATGATAATGTTAAATAAAAACAGATTTGATTCATTGCGTTGGTGCTGTCATATCCCATTCAGTCCCTTTACTCCTTTTTAGCACTTGGTAATGTTTTGTAGGTGCTGTATATCTCAAAGTACAGTCCCAATCACAATTGACATACCCTCTGCTGCGTACAATATAAGCTCTCGTGGCGCGGAATGCTGCTTACACTTTTAGAGACAATAGTTTTTGAGCTCAGGCTCGACTGCCTGAACATTGTGCACAAAATACATGTGAGCGAATTCTGAGAGGTTTCTTATGATTGGGACTGTAGATGTACTTTACCTACAATTAACTAATAACCTCTACATGTATCACAGATTTGGTGAAATGATGATGTGATGTGGAGACCTGTGATGACCACCGCAGACAAGCGATTATCATCGCATGCGATTTAGATCCCATGTTACAGCAATTCAATTCGGTTGTTTGCGAGGTGCTTTAAATAACATTTGGAAACTTCTGATCGTCTCGTTTTCACAATGCACAATCGAGCTTACTTTGATTTTAACCCTTAAAAAGACGAATGAAATAGGGTCATTGGCAAACTTGATGCAATCTGTAAGGTTTGTACAGAAACTGTGTAAGTATTGATAAGTTTTATAATAAAATGCTGAATGTTTATAGAAATAACTCGTGAGTTTATTTGTCCTTTAGAATCATATCTGGTGCTCCTTTAAGGGCCAGAAAGTTTTTTTCTTCTTTAATTTGATTCTGCTGAGAATATAACCAACTGATCACTTTGATTTTAAAGGGGTACGCTGTTTGTAATTACGTGGGTTTCAGGAAAATAGAAATGCAGTTATACACAATGCCGTAGTGCAGTTATTATGCATACGAATTTGTTGAAACTTGGTATTCATAGTATTTGTACATCTATCCACACAACGGCAATGTTGAATTTTATATTTAGTACGTATTTACACAATTGGAAATTTTCAAATTCAATTACAAATTTTTACGAACGGCGTAGATCTTTAATATCCTGTCTCGTACAATGGCCATGATGAATTGAATGAGATCAATCGCCCACCCCTGGAGAAAGAAGCAATGTCCATGACATGGAGATAATAGAACTAGGCCATCCTGGACTGGGTAAGGAGAGCAGTCATTGTACCGGGAAATCCCATGGCCTGGAACTAGTCTTGGGTACTGTCGTACTAAACAGCTGTTCAATTCAATAATGCACAGGTTTTCAAGTGCAGCCTGAAATCGTGTTCAAAGATAGTTAACAAGCTTGCGAGAGAATTTGAAGTGTATACTGGGAATGACACCCTTAAAGAATTGGTAGCACAGGCTATCGGGCATGTACAGCTGGGTTTACACTCCCTTGGCAGTCCATTTCGTCATCCGATTCATACCGTCTCGTTGGCGAGTGACGAGGTGGGTCCACTGTGTCAGGAGTGTAGCTGGGTCCGACTCCACCTCACACAGTGCATAGGACATGTTCTACATGTTTCAAAGCTGCTGGTAAATGTTATTTGGCGGCTGAAATGATGGGAAACGCCGTCTTCTGCAATCCAGTTTTTAAGAGAAATCCCCCTTGGGAAATTTTACAAAGTTTGGCATGTTCGGAACACTATACACGCCCCTGAGCTGTTTCTCGGGGCTGCTTGTCCTCGGCATTGAAAAAATTTCAGATGGACAGTCATGTTCTTTGTGACAAATGTGTTTGTCCGTCAAAATTCATTCTGCTCACCCTAAAGCTGGCACTGGATGGAGGTTTTAGGACTCCTCCCTCGCATCCTGAACTTCAGTGCAAGACTCGGCACTGATGAGAAGCTTATGTAGCATATGTGAGGGAAAGAGCCTTCAGTCCTTTGGCGCTGGGTGGAGGTTTCAGGTATCCTCCCTCTCATCCTGAACTTCAGTGCAAGACTCGGCACTGATGAGAAGCTTATGTAGCATATGTGAGGGAAAGAGCCTTCAGTCCTTTGGCACTGGGTGGAGGTTTCAGGTATCCTCCCTCTCATCCTGAACTTCAGTGCAAGACTCGGCACTGATGAGAAGCTTATGTAGCATATGTGAGGGAAAGAGCCTTCAGTCCTTTGGCACTGGGTGGAGGTTTCAGGACTCCTCCCTCGCATCCTGAACTTCAGTGCAAGACTCGGCACTGATGAGAAGCTTCTTTAGCATATGTGAGGGAAAGGGCCTTCAGTCCTTTGGCACTGGGTGGAGGTTTCAGGACTCCTCCCTCGCATACAGAACTTCAGTGCAAGACTCGGCACTGATGAGAAGCTTATGTAGCATGTGCGAGATAAGGTGATTATGACTGACTCTGGAATTCAGGGATGCCTTCAGTTCTTTGGCGCTGCTAGGTCTGGGAATTTTGCCAGGGATGCGGTTGAACAGTTGCCTGTACAAACAGACTGGACTCCAGCAAACAATCACATTTTCGGGTGTCTTTCTCAAGCAAGCAAATAACTGCCTCCTCCTTTAACTTGATGGAGGGAGAACAATCCCATATCCCAGGCAGATGTCACCTTGAGCAAGTCACTTTACTTGAAATTTTATATGGGCAAGAGGCTATAGTGTTCACAGGTCACAAAGGTAACTAAATAGGATTATTTTCAGCCTAAATTTTGCCAACAATTGCTTGTTATAGACTCGTGCTGGGCCATAATTGGGGCAATACATAATAGCAATGATACATCATTGTGGCAAAGTAATGACACACATCGTTACCATAACACCCTTGAAATAAAATTAAACCACATATTTTAGGCCTAGATAATGACAGTTGTTTGATAATAAAATATTGGGCTATGAATCATCCATGATTTTAGACCCCAGAAAAAAGTTTGAGGTCAAATATTAGAGTGTTTATAGTATATATATATATTATACTGGTACTGATCTCGTAGAAATGTAGTGAAGGAGTAACTCGAGTGTTTAGCATATTCAAAGGGACAATATACACAGCAGCTAGGCAGGCAAGATAAAGTTACACGAAGTCGCCAATAGGGGTCTTTCACATCTCACAGTACGTCGAAATGATTCATGCTTGTACGAGGAATATATTCAGTGCTGAATCTGACATGACCCAGGGCCCTTACAGTGTATATTAGTCACCCAAAGATGGCCAAGTTAGCCCCTCTGCTCCTGCCTATAGTCCCCCTTTAAAGGGATATGCTGTCTGTGTCATTGCAGGCAATTTTAATACTGATTGCTCCGGAAAATAGTTTCAAATTCTATTACGAATTTCCAACGGCATAGACCTTTTAACTGTCATAGCTTCAGGCTGAGTAAGACCTGTTTCAGGTCAGCAATTCACCCCAGGTTTTAGGCAGTTCTTGAACTTTCGCTCCCTTTAGACATGCCTAATCCGTGTTCGTTTTTCATTCCTTGACGGAATTAATGCTTACTTAGTAGACCTGAAGATCCTTTATATATATAGACCTTGGAATTGAAATAAGGCCTGCTCTAAATAAACTCAAAATGGCATTAAAACCCCACGTCATTCTTCAAAAATTGTGTATTTTTTAATTTGATTTGAAATTTTCAATGACGAAAATACGTACGAAATACAAATTTCAGCATTTCTGTCAAGAAGACAGATATTCAAATACTAAAAATACAAAGTTTCAGCAAATTAGTACGCATAATAACCGCGCTTAAGCATTGTGTACAACTGCATTTCTATTTTCCTGGACCACTTAAAAGTGATTACGAACGGCGTACTCCTTTAAGGTATTTGGCATGCAGTGCTCACGTGGGCAACGGGAGACGAAGAACTAAAGTCCGAGGGTCATATTTGCACCCTCCTTGCCTGAATAAACAGAGTCACTTGGTCAGGAGGTTACAAACACTTGGCAAATGAATGACAAGTTGGGTCATTTATTAGTAAAAATCTGATAACAAATACATGTGATATGATGTTGCCAGATATTATAAAATACCGACATGTCCTTCAGGCCGAAGTTACATAGGCCTCATTCGTTCATTTACCACGAGTCACTTTCCGGGCTTTTCTTTTATTCCTCGGTGAATGCACGCCACAAGGCCGTGCTTTTACAGGGGAACGAAAGCAAAAGGGGAAAATGAGTCCTGGGAAATGAACGAATGAGGTCTATGTAACTTCGGCCTAATAGACCTTTTTGGTACATGAATTAATACCCAGTGGAACCACCCTTAGCGGTCACCTCTCGATAAAGAACAACCTCTCTATGAAGGACACTGGTTTTGATCCCAAATTGGTTGTTTCAATTTGACCTCTCTAAGCAGGATATCTCTCTATTAAGGACAGCAGTCCAGAGGGTGTCCTTATTAGAGAGGTTCTACTGTACTGTGTGCAGACATTATTTTAAGCTAGTTTTGGTGTGTCGCCCTCACTTATGCCCTTTACTCGTAATATAGGCATTTTGTACGGGTGGCTAAATAGCACCTGAACGGTTTATTGACGCTTTCTGACTCAATCTGTCTGAGACCAGGTTAAATTCAGGTCATTAAACCAAAGGCCTTTTCTATGCTACATGTTTACTCAACACTTAAACATTTTATCTTCCCTTGGGCTGACCGGGGCTACATGAACATGTAGGGCTTCAAGTCAAAGAGAAGGACTTATAGCATAGGCTGATCCAAGGGAATGCCCAGACCCTCTTATTTGGAAAATGTTGGATAAACTGACCATGAAATTGAGAAAAATCTTCAAAATTTAACAGGATTTGGAGAGGGAAGTGCCTCCCCTCATTTAAAAGAATCCTTAATTTGCCCCTGGTTGCCTATTACATAGAGAAATCCCCAACTAGCATCAGCAGCAGGTACTGCTAAAGAAAACACAAACAAATCGTCTACATGTATAACACTTTTATTTAATACTGATATAAAATAAATTCTGTACAACTTGGGAAGTTCTACATAAAACACGTGAAAACTGATTGCTTTCGTGTTCGCCGATGAGTAGGAAATACATCGTCAAACATTGCAAAGGAATTGATGCAATAACACTGATATATTGTCTCATAATTCTGTCGGTCAAGGCCAAAAGACTGCATTTTAGCTGTCTGAAACTTTGGTTAACCAAACCATTTTCTGCATATCCAAATCCTTTTTTTTCCATATCCGGTTTTGTTGTTAAGGTAGTTTACAGAAATTGCATTCCAAAACTGATTGGTTGACCAGAAATTTCCAGACATCACATGAAATAAACGATCACAATATCAAATGTCATTATGAATTTTACCATGATTCTACACTTTTCAAAAAACACAAACAAATGATAATGAAGATTATTGATACATGATTGTACAACTCTTCAATCACACAATGGACAGGAAGCAACACTTATCTGTCCAAAACAGTTTTGAGGAGAAAAATATGATACAAAAATTCATATTCATCCTGAAGTGCTAAAAAATTCCTGTTTTTAAAATAGGGTTGCAATTTTTTTCTGAGCACCAAAGAGAGAAAAAACAAAAAAATTGTCAGGTGTCATTTTGAAGATGAAATGTCTGAGAAAAATATATAAGGCTCACTTTTATTTTTGATATTACACAATATCAACAGAAATGTTATTATTACTCCTAATAAATCACATTAGTGACACCTAATATTGTTGAATTCAAATTTTTGTACTGGCCTTTCGGTTTCAAATATCAACACATTCACGCAGACTTTGGAAAATGAATGAATGAAGCATGGAAAAAGAAGCACATATTTCTTCTTAATATACTGAAGAAAATAGTCGCGTAGCACTAGCAGAGTACATTAAATTTAAGCAAAACGTCATGAACAGAACCTGTCATGAGTCACCATGTAAACAAACATTGAAACAAAGTAATGCCCACAAGTCGCTCCGTATTCGAAGCAAAAGCTGAAATTCAGCAAAAGAAACAGTTTTTGAAATTAGGTTTTTGCAGACGTCACATGCAGCAACACCTTCACAACCTCCATAATCGAGAAAAAAACAAAACATGAATTCAGAAATAGCCAATTTAGCCCTTGTCGGACTTGATACCAAGCCAATGACTGCCCATTTTATACCGGGTGAGCCAAAAATCTTCTTTATCCTGTTTGATACCCATCGATATTCAGTCTCATCGACATGATATTGATTGACTAAAGCAATGAAAATGGTGTGCTGCCATAGTTTTTTAGACACGAATATCATTAAAGCTGAACCGTCAACTTTACACAAGAAGTACACCAGAATGGTAGAAATGTTGCAAGTAGGTACCATAAAACAATGATTCATACCAAAACACAGGAGAAACAAGTAAAATAAAATAGAATGGCTCGGTATACCATGGCCAATAAGACTAAAAGCAGTGATCACAGAACAAATCGTAAAAATCACTGAAGAAATGTTATAAAGTGTAAAGGTAACGGTTAAGCTTTAAACAGGCAAGAACTCACTTGATATTGTAAACAATGCATGTCCGTCGCACATGCAAGTAAACGTAGAATGTGGATTATAGTCAGACATGGCAAGGCGGGATGGAGAATCGAGTGGAAGAAATATGTTCAAAGTTTAAATTCATGCCTAAATAGTGACAATATACTAATCGATACTTTCTCATGGCTCAGGTCTGAAATTCGCCGAGTCTTGACAAGGTATCAGTCAACACAACGACACTGAATTCAGTACGAAGTTTCAAATTTTAGTCAAATTGAATGAACAGATATATTAGGCCGTATTTAACTTGAACACCCAATGGGAAGTTTCTTCTGACCAAAAATGTATTAATATTAATAATAATAATAATAATAATAATAATAATAATAATATTAATATTAATATTAATATTAATATTAGAACGGTACATCATGTACTAAGTTTCCGGACACTGAAGATGTTGAATTGAACACTTAAAATAGAACACAGATACACTGTAATAATGTTATTTGTTGAACACTAGAGCCCAGCCTATCTCTAAACACCATGACCAGACCAAAGTCCAACAAGGCTAGACACTACACACCATGTATCCTTATCTAGAACATCAAATATTTGGTTATGTACAGTCTCACAATGTCAGTATCATTGACAAACATTCTGATATCAAACACATTCGAGGTCAATGAACCTAACTTTGGCCAAAACAATAACTCAATTTTTAAAATGTGGTCAACATTCTGAAAACTCAAGACTCAAAATGTGACTCGCTCTACCAAAACTAGGCGCTTGTCGCATCTGAACTCGACAGGTTGATACGGACTTGTTGTTCATTTCCCTATTGTAGACCTTTTGTGAAATCTATTACAAACTGATTTGGTCACATTTCACAAAAGGTCTAGTACAATAGGGAAATGAACAACAAGTCCGTATCAACCTGTCAAGTTCAGATGCGACAAGCGCCTAGTTTTGGTAGAGCGGGTCACAAATGTGAAGACTGTTGCCATTTTCAGGCATGGGCCAAAGTCACACCATTCCAGATGATGTTTTTGAACCACATTTTAGAGAGATTTTTTTTTCCGGTGTATAAATCAATTGTAAATTTCATTCATTCATTCTAGATTTATAACCCCTTATTATTTTTGATAATTACAACTTGGTGTATACAGTACAGGAACACCAGAAACTACAGGTAAAAACACTCATCGTGTAAAAACCATAACAATAAGTATGTATTGTAAAACAAATTTATAGAGACCATTATCATCATCTTGTCAGCTTCTGGTGAAGGTACATGTACACGACCGAGATCATAGGTTGGAGTAGGCAAGAATGGTGGCCGACATGGTTTTGTAATCCTTTCCCAGAAAATATTTGTGGGAGGTTTTTTGTTTATGCGGTTGCCTACCTTTTACAGCGAAACTTTACATTTTGTGCGTCAGTACTTTGCGGGATTACGGAATCTTATCAGGAAATAGTAAGGTTAGGTGGTACAATTATAACCTCAGTTGATGTGTAATGTACATGTACCAACACTGTAGTGGCCATACTTGTACTGGGGCTATGGAATAATTGTACCAATTTACCTTACATGTACATCATTTTCTGTAACTACACTGAAATTACAAGTATTGATCAAACAACAAATGTGGTATTGTACGTGTATCTGGAAAGTCTCTCTCAAAATATCAACCCTTTGTATTTTTAAGCCATTTGGCTTATTGCCAACATTCAGAGGGAAGGCACTGAATTCTAAAACACTTTGAAAAGACTCTATCAAAAAGATTTTTGCCCAACTCATGGCTATCATTTTAATACTCGCAAAAAAGAAACTTTTTACTTTACGCACACTGGCCCACCAGAAGCCCTGGATCATAGCTAATAAAATAGTTTTTCAAATGCCGCTAAAACTGTTCGCTTACAGCTAGCTACTCTCATCCAACGTTTCATTTCTCCTTGGAAAATGAAACATGGTCTATGCAAATCATGTCATCTTGCAAGGGTTGCAAAAGTTAGGGAAGTGATTTGAGGTCTTTCCCATTAGATGTGACCCACCACGGCAAAATGAGTCGCATGTTGCACAGAAGATGAGCCTAAAATTACACCAGGGCATAATAGAAGAAATCGATATACTCAGATTTCACAAAAGGCAGACAATAGTGAAATGATCAACAAGGCCATCTCAACCTGTCAAGCTCGGAGCGACATGCGACTCATTTTGGTGGGTCAGATATAAGGGAATCCAATATCCCATTAGTCATTTTGCAAGTCCTCTTACCCGATAGCACACCCCAATTTGCCACACAATTTATCCCAAATCCCAGAAGTATTTTTTCGGCAATCCCGGTGTTACAGAAAGACCATATCCCCCTATACTGATAACACAAATTTATATGATTTATTAACGAACATTCATATTCATAATAACACCACTAATTTGGAACACAATGCTAAGTTTTAACACACTCAACCTGTATAACCTGAGCCATTGGTTCATGTTCTTCACCTCCAGCAATCTCCGCCTCGGACACAGAATCTTTATGAGTTCGATACCTAATCTGACTCCGCAGCGGTTTCAGTACATCCACTTTATACTTATAAAGAATAACCACTAAAATAATGACGGAGAAACAAACACAGGCTGCTATAATCCCAACCATAATACGATGGTCAAATCCTTTCGCCTGTGGCTCTGGGTTAAGTCTAGTCGCTGCTGTTGGACACTCGAGATTTCTTGTGTCGAGGTAAACAATGCGCTGCCCAGGAAAATTAGAACTATCCATTCCGCATTTGACTGCCTCTATTTGTAAACGCGTTTTGTTGTTTAAACGCGACCACAGATAATAGTACATCCATTCTAAACTGCAACTGCAATCCCAAGGATTGTCACGAAAATCTATAAGGCTCATGCTATCGCGTGAAATTAGAAGATTATCGGACAATGATGATAGTTTATTGCCATATAATACTAGCTTCGTAAGTGAAGGTGTACTCAGCAGTGCATTTTCCTCCACTAGGCGGAGCTGGGGGTTACTATGAATCTCCAACTCTTCCAATTCCATGAGATCCGAAAAGGCATAGCTTCTCACAACTTGTAGCTTCGGCATACTGTTCAGTGAAAGATATTTCAGACTATCCAACCCCTTGAATGCTTCGGGTTCAAGCATATCAATAGGATTTATGCTAAGATCCAATGTTTCTAACGAAGGTATCGAATTGATGGCTTTCGATGGCACACGTGTTAATTTATTATTCTTAAGATTCAAATACTGAAGCTTCGGCAACTCGGATCCATCTTTTCCGTGGAAGGCAAACTCAGATATTACTTTAATTTTGTTCCCGATTAAACTCAGTTTGTTCAAGGCACGAAGGAGTCGGAAAGCATGGGAAGGCAAAACCGTGATTGGATTATAACTCAACATAAGTGACTTTAACGCCTTGACGTCCATCAGCGCTTCAGTCGGCACCTTCTCGAACTCATTGCCAGATAAATCCAGCGTCAACAGACTTGACAAACCGAGAAACGCATCCTTGTGCAGGGACAAAATATCATTTCTCGATAAATCCAAGCTGACCAATTTCCCCAAATCCTGAAAAACGCTCTTCTCGAGCCGCATGAAATCGTTTACCCGCAACTCCAAATTCGTCAAATTTGCCAACCCGCTGAATGTTTTGGGATTGATATAACTCAACCGATTGCTATTCAGTTTCAAGACCCGTAAGTTTTTTGCACCTCCCAAGACCGAGTCAAAAATCAGATTAATGTGATTAAAACTTAGATCAAGCACCTCCAAGTTCGTATAGGGCTGGATCTCGGCACCGACAAAACTTATCATGTTCCCACTCAGCAGTAGTTCTTTTACGGAATCAGGTTTAGGCATAGTTAGCGGAATGCTCCTTAGTCCAGCATTCTCGCAGTTATAGACGCCACTTTTAACGTTGCAGATGCACCTATCCGGGCAGTCGATTGCTCCTCTGACACAGATGAGCGACCCAAGCAGCACAGCCACGCTGAGGATACTGCAAGCTCGCATCGCCATGGTTATGATGTTGGTCTACTTGATGTGTATCTGAAATTAGTCAAAAGGAATTTTAAGGCAGCTGCAGTGGGGCCTCTTTTGGCAACTACTCAGTGAAAATACGATCACCCCCTCTCCCCCAACTGCCGCAACCAACTCTCTCCATGCAGTCAAAAGTGGTACCTAAACTGGGACACTCCTCCTGGTGCACTTGGGTAGAGGGGGCCTATCAAACGCAGCTCTCTGCCCTTCTCTGAAGGAGGCGATTCACATAAGCGCAGCAAGACCGACCCTGAACGAGGACGGTCACAACCTCATCCATCTGGAATGGCACAATCTGTGAGGAAAAGACCGCGGGGGCATGGTTATATCGAAATTCCTGCCACATCTCACGCCGGATGACATCACCAACCAAGCCAGTCGCATGAACAAGAGATCGAAAGCTCATAAGAAAGTACTTCACAGATTGGCGTCCAAAAAAGCTGGCCTATGACGCACTACTTCTATGCTATAGATCTACACTTCAATTACATGAAACGAACTTGCAATAAAAAAAAAAAATTTATGATGGACGTCGGATATAAAATTTCGGTCCTTCCTACCTCTCCGTCTCAAGTCAGTCAATAGGCCAGAACTAATTGATCTTAGTATGTTATGTACGACTGATGACATTCGAAAGTAGAAAGTCAGATTTTAGAAGGTATAGAACTTGGAAGTCCATATCTTTATCAATCCGGCAGGGCAATTGCGCCGCAATATCACCATCGATTAGATTATCAGCTTACTCCTTTATGCCATGAGCCCGATAAATGAAGTGTGAGAATGTGGCAGCTGACTTTTGAATACAATATCCCCCAGGCCCTGAACCGATACCATACTACTAAGGCCCAAGGTCGGCCTAGCAACATTACTTCAGTACACCTGCACTTAGCATTTTTGTTTACCTTCCCAGCTGATCAGTCTATTTTTAGAAACCATACAACAATGGCGAGCATGCCGTGGGGATCGTGAAGGCAACATTTTCTCGACCCAAAAGCATCATATACTTACCAATTTATGTATCCATCAAATGCACATTTCAGATCTATGCGATATATTCTTTCCGGATATGTAGTTTGTATGGTCCTAGGATGAACGGAAATGGTGAAATTAGAGCGATGAAATTACGATCGAAAAACCGCGAGCGAATTTCCTCACGGATGCAATCTTGTTTATAATCTAATTGACCACGTGAATTCCTCGCTGTTGATTGGTTGCGGGGTGCTTTGATCTTTTATTATAAACGTGACCTCGGAGAAGATTTCGTTAAATCGCGGGAAATCATGCTTGGCCACGTGGTCAGGCCCGGGTAATTTAAAAGTAGGAGGAGACCCTTTTCGTTTGCCGATACTGTTGAGGGATGGACGCTGGTGTACGATTAGAAGCAACTCTCTAGTATCTTAAAGTCTCAAATAAGAGCCATTGACCAGATTAGATAGCGGTTGAACCCTGATACAATGGGGACAGATCGGTTGATGATCGAGTCGTCCTCTCTCATGCAGTATGCCATGGTCTCCCCGCCTCCCTACTGAGTCTTCAGACATTTTTCCTACACTAAATTGAAGATCATCCCTCTATGACCTCTCAGGTCCCCACACTCTAAATGGGTCGTCCACGGTGGGATACAAGCAAGAGAGATGTCACCTCTACGATCATCCAGGTCCCCACACTGACTTATCTGATTACCACCTTTAGGATGTAATCTAGAGATGAACCCTCTGCGACCACCTTTGTCTCCTCTCTACATGCTCTATGGGACCTGAATGGTTCACGGTAGGATCACGTACCTCTTGACGACCACCCTTGTCCAACACGATGTAGTATCAAAATGGTTCTGCGGAGCGAGACATCAGGAAATAAATGAAATAACCCCAAGAAGACGTCGAATGAGTTGAAATATAAGCTAGAGATGACCTCTCGACGACATTCATTTGAATGGTTCGTCTACAGTAGGAATACAGTGTTGTGGACAACTTCAATTTGTTTGTTTCCGGCTTAACCGCGGCTCTCCTGGAACCCTTAAAAAATTTTGGGGGATAAACCTCTGTAAACTAATTCCACATTGACCGTGGCGTGCCCTTAAGATCTCAGTGGCATAATCTCCGAAAATGCCAGAGGCTCACTCCGAAAGGGGGCTCAACCAAGTGATGTTTCCATCATCCAGGAACACTAGCCGTCCACTCAATATCTGACCCCCACCTACCCAATTTTGGTTTCATATAATGTGGCCCACAACCTGACCCTCCGATGAGCCCCTCTCCCCATATTCCACACTCATGCCACACATTTTTAGTTGTTGATGTCGTTATCCAAACTACGTCATGACACCCGATTTTTAGAGTGCATTTTGGTCAAAAAATAAATGACCTCTCGATAACCACTCGGGTCTCACACGCTTTTGTATCAAAATGGTTCTTCCACACAGTACGGATACACTCTGCACATGCACGGTTGATCAAAGCATCAAAAGGGAGAGAGAGACATGTTGAAGAAAAGGCCGTCTCTTGAAGAGGACGTCGAATGAGGGGGCATACGCGTGCCCAATGACCCCTAGATCCTGCCCTTTATCTGAATGGTTCCTCCACAGTAGGAATACATTGACAACGCGCGTTGACAACGCATGTGCTGCGCGTGCGTTTTCCTTGGCCCTTAGACTGGCACTCTCGTATCTTAGATGCAGGTTTTGTAGTACATGTACACGTAGTTTGATTTACTTTATTGCATGTGTTTCAAGATGTTGTGTGTAAGCCTACACTCGTGTATCTCTTCAACTATGCATTAATTGCTAGTTTACTTTTGGAGACTGTCTTCGGTGGAGCAAATATCCAAGACCTCGCATACGTAAACTCTTCATTAACGGCCACACTATTGCCCCAACTGTCGACATGGTTCTTCAATAGGCCAATCTCTTTTCCCTCCATTAAGTTATCAAAACGGATCTTGCATTGCACATGCTGGAGATAACCTTTTTGCTTAGCACGACTGCAGTGTATCAGTCCCTACTCCGTCACAGTGGTAGACTCCCAAGGCAACCCAGTCCTCACCCTGTCTATGGGGGAGGGACGAGGCCTGTCCACTGCGTTGGGAATGTGTACTATGGAAGAACCCCTCAGATACTAAAGTAGGGAAACGGCGGCCGCGGGGGGGGGGGGGGGGAGAATCAAAACAGCACCTTGGGTACAATTTCAAAATATTGTTTATTTGTTTACACTGTCATGATATCTCAATAGTTTACATAATGCAACCATACATGAATACAAAAATATGGTAGTCAATAGGAATAGCACCAAAAACCAGCATGCAAGAAATATCGTTTATATAGAGAAGTACATGCACTCCAAATTGTAGCAAAGCTGTGGGCTCGCAGTTCATGTATTTTCCGACGTTGTCCCCCTCCCCTTACCATTACGTTTACAATACAAAGAAGTACATGCGCCACATGATTTTAATACATTGTAAAACAATAATATTTACACACACAAAAATGTATTCCCTGAGTTTGAACTTCTCTGGCAACTAGATTGGTACTCGGTCGTCTCACAGATGGCAGCACGGTGATTGCCTTGCGTGCCACCATCTGAGTAGACTCCCGGGGCAGTCCATTGCGTCATCCTAATTGGATCTCCTTCCAACAACATCTCGAACAGTGTCAATCAACCTTCCCCAGCTAGTCCAAAGCCCACCCTACGGCATAACTTATTAACTTGTGCTGTAAAGGGACAACTTGGGCGAGGGCTTTAGGATTATACCCTTGCCTGCCACCATGCGCCGCCTCATGTAGCAATCAAACTAACCTTCAATGAATTATTTTCGCTTGTGTTGCAAGGCATTTTTGGCCATGGCTTGCGACGCTTAACAGGTAAGCCTACAGTTACATTCCAACCTAGTGCATTGCTTTGGAGACGTCACGGTCCAGTTGGAAGCCATTTTTTTATGAAAAACCAACATATCTCATGCCCAACTTGTCCCTTTAAGAATCGCAGGGGGCACTGAGGGGGTAGCGATTGCCCACACCTCGGTGGGATTCCAGATTGTCGGAGGAAATGTCAACCATTGACGGGTGAAGATGCCACAACGCCTCTTGCCTGATTTTTGGTCCCAATATATTTGGTGTTCCTAAACTACACCAGGAACTGAACCTTTGCATAGAAATCTCTAAAATTATTGCACATTTCGGCCATTTCCCATTTCATTATGGTACAAAGAATACATGTACATGTATATTCATTCATATTTACACTATACATAAGCATTTATCTTCATTTCATTTGAAATGCGTCATTACATTTGTGACAACAAATGGGCAACATAATTTTACATCAATACAGTATCTTAATCTTTGTGACCAAAATGGACAAAATGAAAAAATCCTTATAAAAGGCAAAGGCACTTCGGGCAGCATTTGCATAATTTGCTCAGACCAAAGTAGTTAGAGCTGAAAAGTGAAATGTTTTCACCCCACGCATTTAGTGACTGGTGCGTGTGGAGATTGTGCGTTTAGTGACTGGTGCATGTGCTGGTGGTGCATTAGAGACTGGTGCATGTGCTAGTGGTGAATTAGTGACTGTTAATGCATTTAGTGACTGGTGCATGTGCTGGTGGTGCATTTAGTGACTGGTACATGTGATGTGGTTGTATATAGTGACTCTGTGCTATTAGTGCATTTAGTGACTGGTGCATGTGCTATTAGTGCATTTGGTGACTGGTACTTGTGCTATTAGTGCATTTGGTGACTGGTGCTTGTGCTATTAGTGCATTTGGTGACTGGTGCTTGTGCTATTAGTGCATTTGGTGACTGGTGCTTGTGCTATTAGTGCATTTGGTGACTGGTGCTTGTGCTATTAGTGCATTTGGTGACTGCTGTTTGTGCTATTAGTGCATTTGGTGACTGGTGCTTGTGCTATTAGTGTATTTGGTGACTGGTGCTTGTGCTGTTGGTGCCTTTAGCGATTATGCCTGTGCTCATGATGAGTAGTGCATTTGCTGGTGGTGCGTCAGGCTCTCGTACCTGTGCTCGTGACTGGTGCACGTCTGGTACTCATTGTGCACTCAGTGACACATGCTCGTGGGTCATGCGTTGCGTTGTGTGATGAACGCAAGTGCTTGTCATGGCTGAATATTTACTACTAGAATAAATAGATAGATGGATAATTTACTATATCTATGTATGCTAGTAATGATTGGTAAAAGTGGTACAACCGTCTCTGGGCCTACTTTGACATGCGTGGTCGCGCATACAACTTTTCATGGTGACAGTGACCAGTTGAAATTTTGTCTTGAAATGGAACCCCGGTCAACAGTCTTATTATAATTATGCATAATTTCACGACATCTTCCATCCGTCATTGCTGACGCAGTCCTATCGGAAAGTCGAATTGTTCATAAGTCTAAGCTTTCATCACGTGTACTGAAGTGTCGGAGAATCCTTTTTCAAACACAACGGGTGGATGCCCTGTAAATCTTTTGGTGTGTCCGTGTGTGGAGAGTCTGGTGATCCGTGCGAATGCGCCCGGAGAGGCATTCCGACGGACAGTAAAGAAGGCGGTAGCGCGGACGGCAGCGAGCTGGCTGGGTATCCGGACCCGGCCAAAGACGGATAGCCGGGGTATGCGACCTGCGTGACGTATGGGAGTCTTGATGCCAGGCTGGCCGCGGCTGAGAGATGGGCGGTGTCGTAGGGAGACGGCAGGAAGCAGCATCGGTCCATTGGGTTGACGTAGCCTGAGTATGCGTTCGGATAGGGTGAGGTGGATGGATAAGACGCTGGAATGGAAGAAAATTATGATACAATGTACAGAGTTAAATGTTGGAGGGTGGGACGAGGGGTGTCTCGAGGTGAGGCTTGGACTAACCTGATCTATCTATAGTTCTAGTAAAAGATTGATGACGAAAGCGTATTTCCCAAAACGACAATGGGACAACCTGAAAGTGGAACTGTCAAACGAATGTCTTAGCTCACTTGTCCTCGTCTCCGTTCAAGCTACTCTATTGGAGAAGGACTGTACCCAGTGAAGAATGGAAACAAACATCCTCCAACAGCAGGCATTTGCATCGTCCCTATAAAAATGCACTCTGCATCAAAGGGATGAGAAACGATACAATGGCCTGCTATGTGGTACGGAAACATAAGGGAAGAAGCAATAAATGCTGATAGTCTTATTTCTCTTCGCACAACTTACTTGGTACGGAATAATTCACTGGTTTCTTTGGCGTGTTCTTCCGCCATTTTGCGCGTCTGTTTTGAAACCACACCTGGACCCTCGATTCACTCAAACCAATCCTCATGGCCAGGTCCTCCCTCATGAACACATCTGGATAGGGCGCCGCCTCGAAAGCCTTTTCCATTTCTTCAAGTTGGTACGCAGTAAACGTTGTCCTTAAAAAGTTAAAACTAAGTTTCAGAGAAATGAAGACGGTATCATGCAAAAAGAGCAACGTTTGACGGGGGATGTCGGACGAAATTGGGCGGTATGATGTGAGAAAACTTCAACTGCCGTCACGTGTCGCCATTTCCTGAGCACTAAATTAGCAGCAACAAATCCTATACTAAACATGTAAAGGGACAATTTTCATGGCGCAATTTTGATGGTAGTCTGACCCCTGTCGGATAGCTTCATTGAAATGACAGCCTTTCCATGTCAGCCGAGTCGGCTTCAGATAAATGTTTACTTCTGTTTAGCCCGTTCAATTTTGAAGTCATGTGACACGAAAGTCAATACTGATTGGTCCGCTGAAGATTTGGCAGTTTGTCGTGTTCTGTTGCAACCACAACAATTTCTCTTGCAACATATACTGGCACATCACAGCTCCACACTCTCGTATACGCAGGAGGAAACCGGAACTCCGATCAACTTGTCTCGCATGCGGAAAATTCGAACGTGATCTCACCTGTACCTCGTCTTCTTCTTTTTGGGCGGTTCCTGCGCAGCCTGTTCCGTCAGCTGCTCCTGGCCTAGGTTGTTTTCTTCAGCTTTACCACTCTCATCGCTGAGATCTGAAAAATATGAATTTGTAAATTCTTGTTTAGTTATGACGGTATAAATTGCAGTAAAATATAGTTGTCTGGCTCTGTCCTCGAGCACCAAGTGTTCAGCTAGGCTGCTCAGAAGTTCGCGCCACCGGCGGGCTTTTTCTGATATCGTATGCTTTAGCGATCTTTTGATGAATTGTACTCTTTTCTTTTCATGTGCTGTAGCAATCTTTGATGAACTACCCTCTTTTTTCATATTATATTGCCGGTCGTTCTGATGAATTGCACTCCTTTTGTTTTAGAAAATCTACCTTGCACGTTGTTGTTTAGGTGACGAAAGCATCACAAAACATTTACGTTTTTCCCCAGGTCTAGCAAACATGACCATGTCAACAATATCATTTATCAAATCATTGCCAGGCCAACTTGTGACACGAAATAGTCTGAGATAATCACTCTGCAAACCTATATCCTACGCCAAGGAGTACACTTCTGATTAACTTAATTTGTTTGATGAGGTGAATTATGTTGACGAGGGCTATGAGGGCAGGGGGGAAGTCCTCGGCGAAATTATCTCCACGTATTGTCGGACCATTATTTGTGGTTGTCCTGCATCGATTGTTTTGCACGCAGGCTGGGTGGGGGGAGGTCTCAGGTATATGCTAGCGTTGATGCGGGCCGGGGTTACCCACGGAGTTATTGACAACCTAGTGAGGAGTTATTGTTATGTCATTATTCACATCTCTTTCCGAAGATGGTCAGTAACTTAATTAGAATAACCTCCCCATTCACATCAGTAACATCTTTGTATGCAAGGTTCATCCACATGCTCCTCACCCTTGCACATTATTGTTAGAAAATTTGTTAAACGATAGTGTTGAAATAAAGATATGTTAGACGAGTTTCAGATGGACCATATTATGTCTGGTAAATTCAAATTTGAGTGTATATCGAGTGCATTATTGAACAACATATCGCCACTATTTACGCCTGTACAAGGTATCACAGTGCATAACAAACTAAATCCAGGACCCTAACTGGAGTCACCTGGATCCTTTAGTTCCTGTCTTCAGCTACCCCTTTAAGGTTGAGAATGGGGTGGGGAGGTATGGACTCCCATGCAGTCCGTTTCGTCATCCTGGTCGTTTCTCCTTCGTGCGACAGGACGCAGCCGGTCCCCGGCTTCCGGAGAGTGTAGGGGAGGGGGCAGGGCATGCTGGAACATGTCACAATACCAACATGGTCAACAGAACGGGTGTTACTTTTGCACAAGAATAGAAAATTGGGCATCCAGCAACTTGCTGCCTCGACGACTTCCAGTACGACCCCCAAATGAATTACCCACTCTACTCACGATTTACAAGGAGTAAGAGAGACAGTTTAATGAAGTAAATTCACAAATTGATCGAAATCAAGCCTGGCATGTCTCTGGAGCAATTGCTAATAGGTTTTGCCTCATTTCAATAATTCTAAATGGGATTTAGTGTTCAAGTAATTGTTTCGGGGACGCAGGTTTCGTATGGGACACTTACATTTATGACATTTTGAGTTTTTATGCTGCTTGTTAACTTGGCTGAGAGTAATGTCAAGTTGGCCTATAGGGCGACTGTTTTGCAACCTGAACCAGTGTTTTTCAATACTCCGCCTCTCATTATTGTATATAACGATATTGTATATATCTCAGGATGACTGTTTTCGTACATGCAGTTGCCGCAATATTTGTGTGTTTACTGTCACTGTGTCTTCATAACGCATATGTCTCTGTTTTCTTCAGAAAACTAGAGCGCCTTTAGACCTCTGATTAGCTGTGCTGTAACGATAGCAACGTGGGATTGTGGTTATATTGTAAATTTATTGTTTTGATATTTTGATAGTAATGTACATTTGTATTTGTGTTTCGTGCCTTGTATGCAAAGATTGTGTTTTGGCCAATAAATTTCATTTCATTTCATTTCATTTTCATTTCATTTCATTTCATTTACGCGATCAATGACTGGGTCTGTGTGTACGTATTCTATTATGTGCCTATTATCAGGGCAAGATCCCAGACAAGGGGTCAAAATTGTATTTTATTATCTGCCTATATGTAAAGTCAGGGTAACATCCTAGACAAGTTGTCAAAATGATACTTATTATGTGCCTTAAGTGTCAGTGTAAGATACCAGACAAGGGGTCGATTTAAAAAAATTATAATTCTACGCCGCTGTGTTTTGTTAATTTAGTAATATCGGGGTGAAGAGGATTTAGACCCCTGGATAAACACTGTTGGTGAAATTTGATACTAAATAAAAAATAAATAAAATAAATTGCCATTGTATTTTCAAGCACCGTTGCCAAGACCCCTGACCCCTGCGTACCACACCAAAACGACCATCACCTTAACCAAATCAAAATATATAACAAATTGTGTCCCATATTTCTCATGGTCACTGATGATGGACAATCAATTAAATCAACTTATAATTAGAAAATTAAACGTTTTTGCGTAATGTTTACCAACTGATAGGTCTTAACTACCACCAATTTCACGAACACCCTCACCAATTTACTTCATAATTGCTACTAAACCAGAAAATCAATGTACCCTGACGTTTAGGGGCCCTCATACGTTAATATTTCAGGGGCCCAAGTCCATGGCCTCGGTGATGACAATACTATATAATTGAGCCAAACTGGTATTTTGTTTGAGGACAGGAGAATGTAGTACCGGCTGAAAAATAACAAAACCGATGTAAATATGTAGATTAATTTTGAAAGAAACCTTCAGTGGAAGTCTTATCTTTTGACGGACGAGCTCTTTAGACTTTCATTTCTGAGTTTTTTAGAGATCAAAATTTGATTTCAAGCACAGGCCGGATATAGAAATTTTGGAAATTCGGGGGAGCGCAGCGTAACCTAAAGAGCCCTTTGGTGGTGTGATCTAAGAAACTAGAGGGGGTTAGGGATCCATCCCCAGAAAGAAAAATTGACGTTTCGGCCCCAACATAGGCGTTTTCCCAGTTTTCTGAGGGCTAAAACTGGTCAAGTTCAAGTGAGCACCTTCTGGCTGCTCCTTGAAACCCCTGATTGATTTCTGTGGAGACCTGAGTAATAATTTGATATCCCACAGCGCTTTAGCAGTTACGTTACTGAGGAGCGCTATATAAATGCGTGACATTATTATTATTAAAACGAGATGTATACATTGGCTTCTTGGGGAGAGGAATTTGTGATGTTTTCAGTGTTCCAACATTTCAGTGTTTCCAAGCAGTAGACAGCTAGAGAGCATGGCTTTTCAATCGGAAAAACAGATTGAGGAAAACACTCCCCAACACTCAAAAGCGTTACACCAGCTCTGATGAGCAGTTCGGCGGCTCGGGCAATTGTCCATAATAGTTACAGCTGTGCATGAAATTAATGTATCTACATATCTGTACCCCCGGAATGCAAACTGAAATCATCATGTATTGTAAAATGATGGAAACCTCACGTTCATGCGATGTTTCATAACCTTTCCTGCCTCCAGACAAAGAAAACGTGACGTGATTGTATTGTGGGTGGTATCGTAAGTATTTGCCATCAATTTGAGAATACAATGAAAAGGATACCAGTCATTAGTTCGTTGGTCATTGGTTTTATATGGTAATGAATAAATGTTTAGCATTATACGGCGACGGAAGTCTTTGCCTTGTCACATGTTAACCCCTTCGGAAACCATGCAGGCAAATTATTGATAGTTCGACGATGCGAATTGCGAATTGCGAATTGCATCATTAGCATCGTCAGGTTTGAATAAAAACTTTTTCATCTGTCATCGGTATATATCATAAACACATCGTAGTATGTGGCATGAGCCTTGGCTGATTCCATTCATCCACACAGTGTAGTTTAAATGGATAATTTCATGACTGCTAACATCCTGGCAAAATCATGAGTGGTTTTCAAAATACTCCCCCTGACGGAGAGAAAAAAACTGAATCTAAGGATGAACTGCTAATGGCGGTAAACAAGAAATGCGGCGGTGTTTTGTGATAAAATCAATATCGTCAGTGGTCACACTGTAACAAAGGTGTTTTTCGAATTGAAAAATACAATCTTTTACCACAATATGTACCTTAAAAATATGGTGAGGTTTGTCATTTATGGTATTATCAAAGATGGAATATTTCGAATGATAACAAAATATCTTTTAATGGACTAGAAATAATTTATATAATTTATGTCCAAATCTCTAAATTGAACAAGTTATACATTTTCTATGTAGGCTACTAACTTCTGAGTGAAAAGTACATTTGCACCCGAATATGCTTTTAATGAAAATAATTTCAAGATGAAATTTTTTTATGTCATCTGCAGCAGTTTTTTCTCACGATGGACTAGACTGCAATTAAATCACAATTTCAGTTCAACGTTAAACATTGCTTAACTTACACTCTAACTGCCTCTAAAATCCGAAAACAAATAGCAACATCATCACTTCATGACATCAAACGTGCTTTATTACACAACTTAATCGGTTATAAAGTTATTGTCTGTGACTAATGACAGATTTTATAAGGGCTAAATCAATTAAATCGAGCAATAATTACAACAATTACGGACATGTCTCCGTGCGGGTTGTGTCCAGGGAAACTCGTTCTGGGCGAAATCAAATTTATCATGAATAATTTGACATGATTTATTCAATCAGACGTCACCACTATCATAAATTATCATTGCATCATATCATTTTGTCGTGGTGGGTGGGAGAAGGGATCCAGCATTGATAGGAATGCCGTGATATCGTTAGGCGAAGGCCGACAAGGCAGATTTTCCAGGGCCAAGCTACTCAATCGCCGTTATCGAGACAAACACCCGCAGCGTTAGTTAAACTGAGCGTTATCTCGATCAGTAAATTTCATTTGCAATAGTAGCGTTATGACTTAACAATGGTACTGCTAACGCCGATTTGTTGACCAGGACCGCTTTCAACGGTGGTGTATAGCAGAGACTGATAAAAGAGCTAATCGTGTACCCTTAATGCATTCTGATTGTGACTTTGTCCTCGCAAGACCAATTCAGTTGGGATGGAAATTATGACCAAACACGACGGAATGTGTCTCCGGAGCACAACAATGATAAAGATGGTTTATAAGTGTTTTTTCATTACAACAGGCACGACTAGGGGTCACATCAGGCCAATTTTTGAGAGCCAAGTACTTTTTCACGGCCTTCGAAAATGTACTTTTGAGGAATACATGTATTTGCAAATGGGAGAAGGCCATTTAAAATTGGCCGATCGAACAAAATTCTGCCGCACTAAAGTCTGTAGCTATAAATCCTTATTAAGCAATATGTGTAGGACTATCAAGATGTTATGCCCACGTAAACATCAAAATGAAGGTGTTGCTTTACAGTTATTCGCCTGAGACCCACTGGGAAAGGGGTAGATTTGGCGAAAATGGGAGCAGACGGAATGAAAGCACCATTGCTCGACGGACGCAAGGAACTTTGTGGAAAGGGGTAGATTTGGCGAATCAAGATTAGGACTATCAAGATGTTATGCCCACGTAAACATCAAAATGAAGGTGTTGCTTTACAGTTATTCGCCTGAGACCCACTGGGAAAGGGGTAGATTTGGCGAAAATGGGAGCAGACGGAATGAAAGCACCATTGCTCGACGGACGCAAGGAACTTTGTGGAAAAAACTCATGATTGTAATTATCCATCAAAGATATTAATGGGCCGAATTTACGAAGGGTGTTTAAGAGTTAGACGCGTGTAAATTCTACATAATCAGTTTCAGGGCCTAATGCAGTTTTCATGAAGAAACCCTGCAAGGCCCTGACTCTGTCTATTCAGACATTAAACGCTGTTTTAAGCTAAACACCCTTTGTAAATTCGGCCGAAAGTGTTGTCGCAGGCTAAGAAATAAACTATGAATTAAAGACACTGACCTTCTTCCTTATATGGAGATGATGGCGTCATTTCTGTCTTGTTACCAAGGATACCGTCGATACTATGCGAGTTTGTCTTCATAACAGCAGTGTGAATGACTTTCACCATTTCTGAAAACAAAGATTTTGAAGATTTTGAAGAAATTCCTAAAATATTTCGGCGCGACCTTCTACTTCTGATATCCTGTTTCATGTGTCGCCTGCTCATGGTGATCAGCCTTGATTTCGATAATTGGCGCTAATATCATCAAATTATAGTTGTCAATCTAATGCGTAACAGAATGTCCTGAAAATGACCGCCGAATCCCGCATGGGTTGTAGGCAAAAGCCCGGTTGTTCAAAACCACGAAATGCACGTTATCCCTAACGGTTACATGTACGTTAAGGATGCTTAAAGACGTTATCTCTTTCACTTAACCCCACTAAATACAATTTTTCACTCCGTTAAAGCTAACAAAGTTTTGACCAACACATGCCTGGTGACAGACTCATTGTAGGACACGTTCATTGACACGAGCTGTTTACGCATTTCTGTAAAAATCATCAGTTTCGCGAAAAAATGTTATGAAAAATTCAATATTTTACAAAACTAGGAGTGAATTCTCACTGTCGGCACGGGCCGATTTACGTCCGTGTTGTTGGGAATCATATTTCTTAAGCACAATTTCACCTTTGTCACCTCGCTGATTAGCCAGATCTCTGACTTTAAAATTCTTCATGCGGAGGTGAAATTCCTTGGCTCTTCAGTGAACCGTTCTTTTCGAATGAAACCAATAAAGGGTGTCGCTCCTTTAGAGTGAAAACAATGGGGTCCTCGCTCTTTTAGAGTGAAAACCGTAGTCGCTCCTTTAGAGTGAAAACAAAGGGGTCCTCGCTCTTTTAGAGTGAAAACCGTAGTCGCTCCTTTAGAATGAAAACAATGGAGTCCTCGCTCGTTTAGAGTGAAAACCGTAGTCGCTCCTTTAGAGTGAAAACAATGGAGTCCTCGCTCTTTTAGAGTGAAAACCGTAGTCGCTCCTTTAGAGTGAAAACAATGGAGTCCTCGCTCTTTTAGAGTGGAAACCGTAGTCGCTCCTTTAGAGTGAAAACAATGGAGTCCTCGCTCTTTTAGAGTGAAAACCGTAGTCGCTCCTTTAAAGTGAAAACAATGGAGTCCTCGCTCTTTTAGAGTGAAAATTGTAGTCGCTCCTTTAGAGTGAAAACAATGGAGTCCTCGCTCTTCTAGAGTGAAAACCGTAGTCGCTCCTTTAGAGTGAAAACAATGGGGTCCTCGCTCTTCTAGAGTGAAAACCGTAGTCGCTCCTTTAGAGTGAAAACAATGGAGTCCTCGCTCTTTTAGAGTGAAAACCGTAGTCGCTCCTTTAGAGTGAAAACAATGGAGTCCTCGCTCTTTTAGAGTGAAAACCGTAGTCGCTCATTTAGAGTGAAAACCGTAGTCGCTCCTTTAGAGTGAAAACAATGGGGTCCTCGCTCTTTTAGAGTGAAAACCGTAGTCGCTCCTTTAGAGTGAAAACAATGGGGTCCTCGCTCTTTTAGAGTGAAAACCGTAGTCGCTCTTTTAGAGTGAAAACCGTAGTCGCTCCTTTAGAGTGAAAACAATGGAGTCCTCGATCTTTCAGAGTGAAAACCGTAGTCGCTCCTTTAGAGTGAAAACAATGGGATCCTCGCTCTTTTAGAGTGAAAACCGTAGTCGCTCTTTTAGAGTGAAAACCATTCTTTTTGGGGTCGCTCTTGGTATACTAGCCGACTTCTCACGATTTTGGTATTAGAAATAAATTAGACATAAAAGAAATTAAAAAAACAGAAATAAAACCTAGGCAAAAGCAGCGTTTCTACATATATACAGATTGAAGAATCCAACCTTTTTTTGCAATTTCAAAAACGTAGCATTTGTTTTACATAATTTGAAATAAATTCAGATTACCAACTATTTGTCTTTCACAGGACGCGCGTACGAATTTTGATCATTGCAACAAACAATGATATTTGTACAAAATACACCGGCCAAATATCTCACTGGGCCCCCTTGATAGGGCCGAGACATAAATAAAGGCGCATTTTGAGAATCAGCAGCCAATGTCTAATATTAAGATATTGTATCTTCTAAATGAATTAGAAATGAATTTTATGAATGGAAGTTTGATACGAGGAGATGTATCGAGTCTGATACACATCCATATTCTCGATCCACATGAGCGATGTCCGCGTGAAAACTTTTACCATCAGGGCCTGATTGTAGTTCAAATCAAGTTTGTCACCAACTCTGGCGACATAACTTGGCGTTATTTTCTTCAGTACATAAAGTCCATTAGGCTTAACGCTAAGATTTGAAAGCTAACACAGTGTTGGAGACGAAATTTGTTTTGAAAAACCGGGCAGAGAATGCGGACAAGAGGAAATTTGAGTAGGCCTAATATCAATAGAATTGAGTGAAACGGGAAAAGGAATTATGACACAAAATTAACTTACCAGGGTGAAAAATTAAGCTATATCCGGTTAGTCTTTCCTGATGATGAGTAAACAAATGAATGGCAATTCCTGAAAAAGTTTGGCTTTATATGGGTGTCCGCCCAGTTTGATGACAACGGGTCCCCACGGTACGGAATCTAGTGATGTAATGAATAAAAGTCCAATTTATCCTATTTTCTCCCAATAAGTTACAATAATTGATCAATTACGGAAGGTGAAGTTCAACAAACACGTTCCATCGCCTCGGTATCGTCTGCGCAGCGGGTTGGTCGGATCGCAATTTATGGGCACCCCTCATGACAAATTTGTGTATTTATTAATTATCGGTCTGGCGCTGTTCGAATTGCATTAATTAGCGTTATTAACACAATTAGCTCTCGGTTAATTGAACAACAAACAATTTCAGATGAGTTGTGATTAGCCGAAAGTTGCTGCTGGTTCATCTAAATTATGGACTGCGCTGCCATCCCGGTCGCATCAAAAATGGCCGCCGGCAACCAATAGGAATCAACAGGTCATTTACCTCGCGAGGTTTCCCCGATAACAACCGGTTTTTGAGAATTATGGGGGATGGGATTACATGTTTTGTGATTTACAGTTAAATGTGGGAAAGTCGGGGCGGAATCAGGCGATACTTCCTCACGGCTCTGTCGCGGCCATGAATGGCCCGGATGAGGGCTGGTCTCGGAGTTCAGCAGACGCGTGCGAAATTCATTAAAATCAAAAACCGTGTTCAACAGGTGTGGGTGAAAAAAACAAAGTATTTTGTTGTAGTTCTCGGTAACTCTAATTGTCAATTAAACTGCACTAAGGTTGAATTTGAGTGCGTACTGGCTTTGGGATTGGCCAATTTATGTCTCGTCGGGCACACGACCGAGTTCAATAAACCACCATGTTAAAACGCGATTTTAATCTGTTCAGTGTGATTTTACGGGCGATTGTCAAGTGAATTGTCAAGTTTCCAGGTGTTGGAGATAACAGCAGAAATTAATGCACGATTGTCGGATAAAGTAGACCCCGGGGTATATCCAATGCCTCGGCAGAATCCTATTCATTACCGTACTCTGACACCCCCGACATCCCGGTTCAAAACAACATCTTGCGATTGGTCAGTTCGAATGGCAGGACCGCAGTGCAGACCAGGTCGCACTGATTGGACATGGAGAAACTGAAGTAATGGACATTTCGCATAAATTTGCTAACATTTATTTTGACAACATTTTCAAGCAAGCATGCAGTAAAAGCCATGATATTGCAATGAAATTCTCTTTGTTCGGGCCACATTCACCACAGTCATTTCGAGCCCTTTTATATACGAGAGAGGCTACCGTCGTTTTGTTACAAATGAAAAAATCATGACCTTCAGATGCCCTGACGAGCAACGTTTTTTCTCTCAATTATGGTAATGAAATTGACAATTATTGTGAGATTCTGATTTAATACATGGCCAATGCCAAAGTGAGACAAAAAAAGCGAAAATATCCCGCCAAAAATTAGCAATCAAAACTTGTGCGGGTGAATTGAATAATTTTGCGCGATCAAGGTTTTTTGTCCGTGATCTTTGCTCTGTCCATCGAAGTAATTAAAAAGACAAAGGAAACATTTCACCACAATTACAGACAATGGAAAAAAGTTTGCTCTCTTTTGATATCATGACGCATTTTCCTGTATGGCCACTGAGCACGACTTAAGTAATTTTTGATAAAAAGAACAGATTAATGGATAATGAAAAAAAAGATGTCAAAAATCATTTTTATTCAAAAAATCTGTTTCTGCAGATTATGTGGGTGCATTAATTGGCCAGTTATATCGTTCATTTTTGTGTCATTTTCCCAAAAAGAATAAAAATCTGGAAATCACAAAAAGGCAAGTGTCCTCAATTGTCCGATATTATTGTATAAAAATCTGTTTTTGTTCAGTTTTTCATGAATCAGAGAGGTATGCTGGTAGTATAGTCAGACCGTTATTTACTTTAGCGCCTCTTCACTTGTTAAATGAATGGTGTCCTTAGTTATCTCGTCTTTCCATTTGGGCTCAGTTCTCGTGTTCTAAACTGGTTGAGTTCACTATTTCAGGCTGCCTATCCAGGCGGTTTACTTGTGAACTTGTGGACTTGCGGTGTTGTTGTCATTGTCTCTAGACGCTCTTAGAAATAAAGGTTTTCAGATTCTGAAAAAAAAATGTTTCAGCCAACACAAATATGTGCCTTAAGTGGGTGTACATTTTTGTTGGGCGAAATACCCAAACGCTCGCTAAAATTGTTATTCTTATGAGCGCATAAATTGCATCGTGATAAAGGGAAGGGAACTATTCGTTCTGAAAAACATTATTGAAAACACAGGACGGGAAATTGTATCAATTCGATTGGAATAATTATCTTTGAATTTAAATTGCTGAACGCGACGACCGCCCCACGTACCGCATGACATTCGCACCAAAATTGGCAGTCGGAATCAAAATGCATTTTTCTTCATTAAATTTTGTTCAGATGAGATTTTCGTACTCATTTAGGGTTTAATGGGTGCTCTATCTTAAAGCATGACCTCAAATCAAATACATAATGACATATTTAAATGAGGGTCCTTGGCAAATCAGGGGACCAATATTGGTATTTACGGAGAAGCAATTGTATGTTACCAACCGGACCCAACATGATGGTCAAGCAATTTGATAACTAACTCGGTGCAGTTTTTGGGTTGCTATGGCCAGAGGACGCAATGACTGTTGAGGCCTTTAGTTTCATAACTTACAACCAGTTTTACCAATCTAAAACTGTGATATGTAACCCAGACAAACATACAAAGAGTCCGCAGTCGTGAAAAAGGGCCGGGTGTAGTAGCCGAAAATGTCGTCCCTGGAAAGGTGTCCGGCCCTATTGTATTTTAACAGATCATGGTTCACGCATATGGTTGTAGAGATACCATGACTGTCAACACAGGCGTTTCACTGGGTCTGTGTAGAAATAGGAATGGACTCGCTGCCGAATGCAAAATATGACTTATCCAGGTAATGCTAATGCATAGTGCCATAATACATAAGACTGGTGTACTGAGAACCCTCACCTGTGGTGCCGAAGGAGGGAATCTGTATAAAATTACTTTTTATCACGTTTATAGGTATCTTGACCCTCAGTATATTGACATTGCTCAGCTTTCAGACAAAGCACGTCAGACGGAGGCTAAGGAAGCGACTGGAGCCAATGTTAGTTCCTTTCATGACAGGCCAATGTCCCTTTAAGTCATGTGCGCTTCTTTTGACTTCTAGGTCAACTTGACCAACCTATTAGGTAAATTCAATTTTGTGTCATGTGCTGTATGACATCACCCTAACCGCAATGTGATAGTTCGCACTTAACAGAGTTGCCTTCTCAGTTACAAACTGCAGAAACAATGAGTGCTCTCCTAATAACTAGTTAACAACTCGGGTCACTAAATGACAATTTCCCAAAATTAATGTTATTATATTATTATCATGTCTATGTGTGCGCTGCAAGCACCAGAGTCTTTTCGGAAATTGTAAGCAATTTGGTCAGTGTCAGTTGATATTATGAGTAATTGGAATGTTGCTTACTGGTTTATTTTATATAGCACTACGTTCAGTGATTTCAATAGTGTCCAGTGACAATGTGAAGGCCTGTTGTTCGTTTTGTATCTTCGCGTTGCTTCGTCTTGCATGGGAAGGTTTCGTTATCCGTACGAATGATGAAGTAAGAAAGACGGTGGTGTCATGATAGGGTCCTGTGCTAATTCCTTACGTGACACTCGTTGCTGTGATCGTCTTTTATACTTAGTTTAACGAGGAAGGGGGAAATTTTCAAAAAAGTCGACGATAAAATTCACTCTTGCGTACTTCATCATTCACAGCTCTTTGAAAGGCTTGCTGAACCTGTCTATTGACTTAATATCATACACTAGTCTTACAAATATAAGTTATTTTAGCTTTTGAGAAAGATTTTTTCGGCCAACACAAATATGTGTTTTTCATATGAGGCTTTTAGGAATTGAAAAACCTTTGAAGACTGCTGAAAAGTATTCATAGCTTTTTCATTTTACCGAAAAACCTTCACTCTTGGGGAGACATTTGCCCCCTGTCCCTTAGCTCCGACCCTTATCTCGTACTTACCATCCCGCTGAACTTCAGTGCAACACTCGGCGGCACGATCGAGCTTTCGAGGGGAGGCGCATACGACTGACTCTGGTATTTGAGGATGGTACTGCACCAGTTGTACAAAAACAGCTTCTTCCTTATTTCGGAACTGACATAGTCTTGGGAAAACTAATAAATGAAATTACCCGAATGATGCAGTTAGATGCCAAAGTAGAGAATTTTTTCCCCATGTTCGTTCGAAAACTACCTAACGGTGCCTTTGTCGACCCGCGTGGTATAAATTATTGTTATTATTTATAATAACTTAATAATATGAGAGGACGTGCGGAGAATGATAAATTTCCTAATCACATGACAGACTGGATACAATTTGGGTTGTTACGGCCGATCAATCGATGGTCATCCGAGAACTCTATAACCCTGCAGAAGCGTTAGCGCGTTAAAGGCCGACGTGATGGAAATCAGTATTCTATTATGTCATTATCAAGATCTGTCATTTTGATACCAAAAATAAACATAAATGTAAGCTTATAAAACTAATCCTTTTTTAAATGTATATATGCCTAACTGCAATTTTTGATTTGTAAAACAGAAAGACTGCGAGTATCAATGGAATGGGCGCGGTGGTGAACCACGCCGCGGGTGCTAACCATGTGCGGCAGCCGCAAAACCGGGCCGCGGAATCGCCATGAAAATCAGGAATGAAAACGACCGAGTGCGGCGCGGCGTTAGTTTTCATCGGGTTCCTCGCCGGCCACGCGTCTGAAACAATTCTACTCTCTTATCACCTGTGGAACCGCCACTTCTCCATTCAACCCCGTCATGCTGAGATGTCAACCACCCACAAAAACAAACCCAACGGGTGGGACACGAACACTCGCATTGTCTCGCGGGTGCGCTGTAAAATCTCGCGCTGTCTCGCGAAAGCTGCAGACGACGCTATTGAAATACACTGACAGCTTTAACGAGCAAAAGATCTGAAAAACATCTTATCGCAGTTGATCTTGTTAAACGACGCGAATCTTTTGTTGCAGAATTGTATGTTGATTGAGTAAGCAGCACCAAATTTAATGAAATATTGTCCAGTTGTCCCGTTTTAATGTTGAGGCCATTGATAAACCTGGACAAATGAATGAGTTTTAAAATACCATTTAACTAGTTCAGTAAATGATGGCAACTAGATCATGAATGGAAGGTAAATTTTAAATGCGAAATTAGATATTTTAGTGGTGACAGTGACGAGAGTTGGCACGCGCAACATGGAGGCGTGACCATGCAAGTTTCAACCGTCAGGTTCTGTGCACGTGCATGACTTTTCCAGAGAGTTGATGAATTCAAAACGTCAAGGGATTAAACTTCTGATAGCTACATGTAGTATCGATGTACACATGCATTTCAAACGTTGATAGAATTTGATTTCGAAGCAATTGCCAGTTTCTGACGTAGGGATACTATCCCATACAATCGCAGTTTGTCTGGATCGAAGTAAGAACATTTCTTTCGATCCTAAAACACGATAAAAACAGAAAATTTGTCGTGTGGAACTGGCTTTCACAGCAGTCTTCAAACATGATGAAAGGTAGACCTATTAAAGCAAACGTCCCTGGGATTGACTGTCAGCAGTCTTCTAACGAGATGAAAATACAGCAAGCGACCTTCGGAATCGGCCGTCTTCGATACATGAACAAAAGCGCCATTAGGAATTGACATCAATGGTCTTCAAACAAGCTAAATAGTGCAGCAAGCGTCCTTTGGAATTGACTTTCGAATGAATTTGCAGAAACGCAATAGTAGATTAATGACATTTTCTGTCAATTATCGAGAAATCAATTGGTAGTTTTAAAATAAACTCTTTCAATGAATGAAACAAGTGATTTTTTCCTTAAATACGTTGTCATCATGTGGGCACAAGGGCAATGAAGACGAGCTTGTTTGTTTTGTCTCGTAGCGGCCGGACCGTGTCGTTGGCGGTTGCAGGTGCATAGTGTATCCTTGAGCGGACAGTTAGTGCCATTCAGGAGGAATTAATAAATCCATGGGGGTGATTCGTCGTAATAACATGCATCATTGAAGGTCATCAAAGGACAGGCGGCCGTTGCTAGCAACGCCAGAACTTCGTTTTCGTTCAGAGCTTACTTCGTTGGGGGCTTTTTATGAAATATATATTTTAGCCATCTTAGTATAAGTTTTTAAGTTTTTGATTATTTTCTTACTTTGGTGGTCGTTTCCATGAAAATGACACATGCCACTGCCGTGCCTGCACCATAAAGTTACATGTATCCATCTTACGTTTCATAAAGTTGTATATTTGTCCACTTTACTTTTCATAAAGTTGTATATTTGTCCTCTTTACTTTTCATAAAGTTGTATATTTGTCCACTTTACTTTTCATAAAGTTGTATATTTGTCCACTTTACTTTTCATAAAGTTCTATATTTGTCCATCTTACATTTCATAGAGTTCTATATTTGTCCACCTTACGTTTCATAAAGTTGTATATTTGTCCACTTTACTTTTCATAAAGTTCTATATTTGTCCATCTTACGTTTCATAAAGTTCTATATTTGTCCACCTTACGTTTCATAAAGTTCTATATTTGTCCATCTTACGTTTCATAAAGTTCTATATTTGTCCATCTTACGTTTCATAAAGTTCTTTATTTGTCCATCTTACGTTTCATAAAGTTCTATATTTGTCCATCTTACGTTTCATAAAGTTCTATATTTGTCCATCTTACGTTTCATAAAGTTCTATATTTGTCCACTTTACTTTTCGTAAAGTTCTATATTTGTCCACCTTACGTTTCATAAAGTTCTATATTTGTCCACTTAACGTTTTATTAAGTTGTATGTTTGTCCATCTTACGCTTCATAAAGTTGTATATTTGTCCACTTAACGTTTTATAAAGTTCTATATTTGTCCACTTAACGTTTCATAAAGTTCTATATTTGTCCACTTAACGTTTTATTAAGTTGTATATTTGTCCATCTTACGTTTCATAAAGTTCTATATTTGTCCACTTAACGTTTCATAAAGTTCTATATTTGTCCACTTAACGTTTTATTAAGTTGTATATTTGTCCATCTTACGTTTCATAGGGTTCTATATTTTTGTCCACTTAACGTTTTATTAAGTTCTATATATGTCCATCTTACGCTTCATAAAGTTGTATATTTGTCCACTTTACGTTTTATTAGGTTCTATATTTGTCCATCTTACGTTTCATAAAGTTCTATATTTGTCCACCTTACGTGTCATAAAGTTGTATGAAGGGACCTTGGCCTGTTCAATGCATATTATACCGGGGGCGATCATGTCTCAAAGTAATGAACCGGTCTTAGATCGGTGAGTCTAGAGTATACATGTACTTGCATTACGGCGCCATTCCGTCGCGAAAAGTCCGACAGATGTCGAACTTTCTGGCGTCAAAACTACCGTTAAGTCACACAAAGTCATGTTTTGAAAATGGCCATGATTACATTTTGAAGTTCTAAATGTCTTTAAAAGAAAAATTAAGCAATAATTACGATAGTTATATATTTTTTTTGCCCCTGTTAATTTTTAAAACGCCAATTGATCGTTACCACCATCCATTTTCAGAGGAGCCAAAATGTGTCCAAAAAGGCGCCAGGTTTCTTGGCTGATAAAAGTGTCGAACGATTTCAAAGCCAATCGAATCCCTGGCAATAATTACTATGCGATCGTTATATCGTTACGCCGGGATATTTCGTGATTTTAACGGATGTAGCTTTGGTATAATTTAACTATCTGTCTGGCTGTCGGATAGTAAAATAATTAGCTGTTATTAAAACACCGGGATATGAGTGATGAGAAAACACCTTGACCGAGTCACCTCGGAGGGATTGGTCCCCATCAAATAATTGTGCTGGCTTTCCCGGCAAAACAGAACATCGCTGTTATACTTTTATAATGCGACATACATTATTGTAGAGTCGTTTCACGTGACGTCATAACCCGCCAATGTAGAGGGACGGACAAAAGACATCAAGTTCAAATGACCATGATAGCATCTGATTCAGTTAAGTGGGGCATGACAAATCATTGTTCTGCCCTCCAACACCTATTGGGAGGAGAATGGAATTGACGATTCGGTAAAAACCTTATGTGCCAATCTAAACCGGAAAAGCCATAAACTATTGAAGCTTTTACTTTCACCCTTTTGATCGCTTTTTTATTCGTTCTCTGTGTATGATTTTTATTGCATATTTGTGTTGTCTACTCCTTATTTGGAGGTTTTTTTACAATAAATTATTATTATTATTATTATCATTGCTGACTTTGAGAACGCTCTAATATAGTAGTTTTATTTTGTCCTCAGATTGAGACCTTCTTCACGCTGGCGAACAAACCTCAACCCAGAAAACACATTTTCAACGGACTCCGGTCAAAGGTAAAATCATGGTCAGTTCGACAAAAATTTAAAATTTGTGAAAGAATTTGAAACTTTCCGATTGCGTAGATACGCACTAAAAATAAATTTCAGTATTGTTGTTAGGTAGATAGATACACAATTGATACCAAGTCTCAGCGAATTCGTGTGCATGATAATTGCACTGCGGCATTGTGTGTACATGTATAACGGACGGTGTTTCTATTTTCCTGGACCACAAGTATTACCACGGCGTCCCCTATGGAATTCCATAAATCATTCGGTGCAAGAAGTCAATTTTTGATAGCCGAGGTGAATCGACATCTGTGATAAGTGTAAACCGATTCATTTGCCCATCCCTAAATTTTCCTGGACCACAAGTACATTTGTATTACTACGGCGTCCCCTTTGGAATTTCATAAATTATTCGGTGCAAGAAGTCAAATTTTGATAGCCGAGGTGAATCGACATCTGTGATAAGTGTAAACCGATTCATTTGCCCATCCCTAAATTGAAATGTTGAACGAAATTGTACGTTCGACAGGTTATATTAATCAATATCTAAGTACAGATTGACTAATGACAGAATTATAAGGTTAGTGAAGGGTTGGCCGGTTCGCGCTGGGTATGGTTGACCCCATGCAAAATTAGTGGGTGCGCGGAAAAATATCTTTGTCTCTCTATAGTTTTTTTTATCACTTTCACTGAGATCACGAAAAACCTCAAAATAAGCCAACAATGCTCTTAGAAATAAATATTTTAAAGCTTTGAAACAAATTATTTATGGTTTTTGAACTGAAAAACGTTTTACGTTTTTAAAATAAACACAGTGCATTGACATGTATCTACCGCGCGTATAGAGATTTTTAGTAAAATGAAGAAAAAAAACTTTTTCAGAAACTCAAAAATAGCAAAAATCATCAGGTAATTTTTCATCTCATCAAAAACCTTCTGCATTTTTGTGTTGGCGAAAAGACCTTTTCAAAAGCTTAAAAACATTTGTTTATGTATAAGAGAGAAAACAATGCAAAGATATTTTGGTTTTCACGATGATCAGAAGTCCATGAAGCGGCAGTGACACCGAAAAGTCCCGGGTGAAAAAAAGTACGCCATCGTCAGTCATTTGCACCACACCAGGCTAGCCACTCTTTTAGCGGGTCGCGAACAATCTTTGTGTTCACCAACCACCCAGGGGGTACCAACGTTCGGGCGGTTACTCCACACCTGACAAAGATCTCAAACACCAAACGAAAGAATAGGAACATATTTCGTTACATCATTAGACCAGGTTGTCCCGTAATTTCGTCAAGGCACGCGCCTGCTGTGCTAGTCCGTGCGCCGGAGGGGGATCATTTCGTGATTTGGTGTAAGGACTCGTTATCAAGTTTTGCGATCAAACAAACGAAGAAAGCAAAGAAATAATTTCGAAAAATGTGACGCGGTAATAAGATGATGATTATTTCAATTTGAAAATCTTGAAAATCAGGTTTCTTGATTCGCTTTAGCATGACCCCTAAACCTATCCCCAAAACTCACCCCCGCCTGCTTTCTACCGTTTACCGATGATTTAATGGTCAATTTGATCAATTCCAAAGAAGTTTTAAAGGGCAAATGGTGCAAAGATATTATTACTATCCGAAATTATTTTTCTTGATTCGGTTCAGCACGACCCACGCCCATCCACCAAAGTTGATGCAGTTCATCTCGGCCTATACAATTCACTTTCCCCTATCAAACGGAGATCATCAACGATTTTTACGAGGGCACCTCCCCAAGAAGCAAAGATCTACTCCTAATTCTTGCCCTCCACTTATTATAATGCATAGGCCCTAAAATTTACCAATTCTTGTGGGTCCTTTCTCTTGGTGGGGCGGCACCCGACCCCTTTACCCAGCATTAGATATAAAATCTCGCACAATAGTATAAACCTTCTTCCCTTTTTTCTGTCCTATAATGAATAAGTTAGTCAAGGGCGTCTGGGTGACCTTCTTCTGATCTAAATCCAAGATGAGCATCAACCAATCGTTAGAATTGCTTTGTATCTATGTCCTGATATTTTCATCCTAGTCTACATTCGTATTATTTTAACTTTCATATTATGTTAAACACTGAATGACAGTTTCCAATTTGACGCGAATACAATTACATGTTTAATTAAGAATAAGTAATAGGATGCAACAGTAAATAGCGACCTCGCATTTAACATTGGGAATTATCGAAATGACAAATTTCCCAATCATGAAAACACGCGACATCAGAATTGACAAAAAAGTGTCGAAAAGTTTCAAATATGGAGTGCGCCTAAATAAGTAATAACTTCCCCAATTCGATAATTGTAGGTGAAATTGGTGTCTTGTTATTAAATGGGACACGGGGACACTTAATTAGTCAATATATAAGTGGAAGCTATTGAACATGTTGAATGGATTGTCAACTTTTTAATTATTTTTGCAACGTCACCTAAAGGCCCGATACACCCGCTGTAAAAAAAGCTAATTGTATTTGAATTTGCCATTTTCCCGCAGTACAAACAAACCGGATCCCCCAATCTCCAAAGCAGACAGAATATTCAGGCATATTCTCTCTGCAGAATATAGTAACTTCCATGTTGTGACAACATTGCGATTGCGTAGTGTAATCAGACTGAAAATGGCCGCGACCACAGATTCTTGCACACTTTGGAGATAAAAATACAAAAATGTATATCGTTTAGAATAAAATGATGTCAACTAAAATCAACTAAGATATCATTTTAACCGTGTCACAGACTTTTGGGTGACTGGAGGACCTGACAGTTCAATTTGTATAACATTGAAATGGCCTGGCCTTTTTCAACTTTTGAATTCTTTTTGCAACGTCACCTAACGTCACATATTTTGAATAAACGGCGCACCGATTGAACGACAGCCAGATTTTGTAGCCATATCCCACAAGGGACATTGAAAATGAACCATCCAGATCCTCTTCCAGATAATTTCAATGGCGGTTAATTCAAACAGGGATAGAACCACATCATCAAATATATACATATCCAGATCATGATTTCAATGGCGTCAATTCAAACTGGGGCAGAACCACGTCATCAAATATATTCTTCCGGTCCTTTGCAAGGAGGTTGGATTTCCCCTCCCCACACACACACACCAACTTACTTATCTTTAGCTTTAAAGAATCTTTCTAAATGGTTGGGCTTTATTCATCAATATTTTGCCCTCGTTACAGCTGTCCTATATTAACCACGGATGTAAATACTCGACATATTTTAAAGTGGTTTAAATTTGATGAAATTTATCTCAGCAACAATCAATTTTAATTTAACTTTAAGTTTATGCGATTTTGTTTTAAAGTAGGTCTATTCAAAAAGCTTTCCAGGAGAGCTGATAGTTCATTTTAATTTGTATAAACGTATATGTATGTCAAAGATGAATCATATTCAACTCCACATTAAACTTTTCAGGGACATTATTCTTATCACCGGCTCAAAATGTTTGCAACAGTTTTGTGAATGGTTGGGGAAAAAACCCTCGCCGCGACCCGGGTCGGCATCACCTCAATCGCATCAATGTAATCGACATTCTAAATCAAAACTGGTTATCTGCACTTGGATTTGTCGGCCCGAAGCTGCCCGACGATACGGACACCCCAGGACGATAGGGCGTAAGGACACCCCTGGGCTGACAATTGCTGACATGAATTGAGAGGTTTCCTGATGACAGAGGTAAAATTCAACAGAAATGACCAATTTTGGACCACAACTAGTGCCCTGAATAGAGAGGGCGTCCTTAGTAGAGAAGTGTCCACTAAGAGAGGTCCCACTGTATATTGAATTGGCGCATCAGACCACACCTCCGGGACGGACGTGTCAGTTAGATAACAAATATATAGGTCAAAATTATTGTTGTCAAACCTCGGGTACATTTAATTATACGAAATCATCCTAAATTATTAAACAATCATGACATGTCCGGTCGGATGGAAAGAAAATCACAGAGGCAATTAAAGTTAATTTTGTCATAATGAGCTTGGTGAATGGATAGAGCACGCGCGGAGGTCGATGTCAGCGTTTTAATTGCGATGAAAAACTGAACTGTCAGTCCTCTGTACTCATCCCAAGCATTTATCTAAAAATTGGCTCTGTTCGCGTTTTCAAACAGATCCCTCCCCCTTCAGGGTGATCAGATATCGAGCAACTTCTGTTTTACGCACATTCCGTTTAATTGATACGCTCGCGGAGAAGGACAATACTGGTAACTGACTGGCGGTACATCCTGCCTGTCCTTTAGTTTCAATAGGATCGAGAAAGCATGAAAATAGTCAAAGGCTTACTCTCTTCATTGAGAACTGAAATTGAATTTGAAACTTTCCGGTTGTGTATAAAAGCTAATGTGTAAATGTATGAATTTCAGTAGGCTTTTTTGCACTTGCAGGTTTAGGCCTAACGACAACCATAAAATTTGTTCTGTGGGGGTCGATTTCATCAAGATTGGCCTTAGAATAACCAGTTGATAAGACAAAAGAACAATAAGAATTCAGGGCTCGGTGAGATCGGGCTTTGTTCAGAGACAATAGGCCGTATATTGGGCTCGGCCTAAAGGGAAAAATAACGTAGTGCTCCACACAGTTGTTGTGTAGACAAATATACAAGAATTATAGATATCAAGGTTCACCCAATTTGCGTGGAAAATAACTGCACTGCGTAAATTCCAGACTTTCTGGCGACCCTAAATCCCTTATTTTTTCACATTCCCAAAAATACCTAATTTCAATCAAATTTTGAGTTCATTTGCCCTAAAAATCCCCAATTTTCTCTTTTTTCGGTGATCACGCGCTGCTCAATGTCTGATGTGAGTGGCATATCTTCTCAATCCTGGTATTTGACGGTCATCAAATCTGGTTCCTTTTAGAATCATGGGATCGTGCTTTAAATTATGTAAGTGACGATGATGCCAGATTTGATTACCGGTCTCCAACACGGGCAGTGGAGGTTTGCCAAACGCATCTAGATAAGTATTTTGTGAGTATTTGCATGAAATCCTGGAAATGGTGAGAAGGTTCTCCACTAGATAATATATCACATACCCGAAATCACCTTAAAATTGGCTCCAAATATCTCTAAACTCCCTAAATGTGAACTAAAAATGCTCTAAATTTTGCCCCCAAAAGGTCTTGTAGTTGGCCAGAAAGCCTGAAATTCATTTCTTTTTACCTATAAAAAGGCACAAGAAAAAATAATAAACATGAACGGCGGTTTCAAAGTATAAGGTGGGGTGTTCAAGATGCGTCGTCTTGACAACCAGGGGTTTTACAACACATCAATTCTGTAGGCCTAGCTAATTTGGAAGGAAGCATAAGACAATGGGAGTCTCTATGAGATGCGTACGATGCCGTCGGTTACAAATTAGGTGTACATTTCATCGGCAAAACCACAAAAGTTATATGACGCTTTGCTGATTATAATGACGACAAGCCCGTTGGCTTCGAGGGTCGCAGGTAGTGAGGCGGATGATGGCTGAGGAGAGATAAAATAGGAGTAAAAAAGGGGTAAAAAACGTTAGGCAAAAAAACCCATCACGAGGTTGAATTCCCAACAATGCAATGCACAGCGTGTTAGTACTTATCACCGTACAAAAAAAATACTCTAGATTTCTGGACTACCAAGGCTCATACACGGTCACAATGTACACTGTAATAAAAAGGAAAATGTCAAAAAGCCTCTAAGATTTCCAATACATACTTCATTCTCTCTCAAACTGAGTTATTCGCATCAACTCTAGACATTGTGAGGTCCGTGAAAAATTCATTGGCTCATTTAGACATGTAGGCCTGCTCCACAACAGTGCAAAACGAAACGGCTAGGCAATAACGTCAATTATAAAGGGAGCTAAAACCTGTTGCTCCCAATAACGTACATTTGTAAGTGTAAAAAGTAATCGGAGGTATATGCAAAGCTTCGCTTTTTTAGCCTATGCTTATTGCATGTATTTTTTGCCAATTTAACCTGTTCAACCGCACCTCCTCTGCCTGGAGACTGGGAGCGTAACCCAGTCATGTATTGCATCGTGATACACGTTAAAACAAATCGATCCATGCATGGAGCCTGAGAGCGATGCTCGGTTATACAACAGAACCCGGGGGTCAAGATGGCGCTTAATTTGACAAAAAGGAGGACGGGGAAAAATCGTTCATCCATCATTCTTATTGTCTCCGGAGGAAAAAAAACGGTAATAAAAGTACAATAGTCCGCCATGAAAGCCACTTTGGCAATTAGGGGAAATTGTTTACAAAATGAAAAACTAACAAATAACAGAAAAAACAATTGAAGATGAGCAAAGATAATAAGAGGACAAGATAATTACGCTAATTAACTATGTTTGGTATGTCAATAAGCTCGTGTAATATAGGCTACCCAATCTTTATGGAATTAATTACCCTAATAAGTAGAATTACAACAATTACCGTGTTGGTAATTCACGGTAATTATTTGGTAATTATTTGTATAATTATGAGACAATAAATTCGGAGATGGGTTTTGGGAGTGGGACATGATAGTTCAGGTTTTTTTGCGTGGTGTATGAAACTGTCAACGCTGTAAAACCATTAACCCTTAAATGGTTCAGTGAGAAAATCATCGCCACACACAGGGGAAATCGTGCGATGCCCATTGGACATTTCTCGTGGAGAGTCACATCTTGACCCTCAATGTATTGACATTGCTGATAAAGCTTTACAGACAACGCGCGTTGCGGAGGTAATGGAGGCAATACCGCTGGACATTCAGCATGGGAGTGTCATGGATATCAAAATAATAATGACCGCTTTAGACTTGGTCTGACTTAACTTTACATCGAGACATCCTTTGGGCATCAAATTAATCGACATCTTGACCCTCAACGTATTGACATTGCTAAGCTTCTTGACCCTCAATGTATTGATATTGCTGAGCTTCCGACAACGCGCGCCGCTGAGGCACGATGGCAATACCGCTGGAAGTTGAGTATGGGCAGAGGTATGGGGGAAATACCACTGGAAGTTCACTATGCATCACGACAGCACCAATGCATTTGCGTATTATATATATATATATAGTATGTTTATTCGTACTCTTAAGGTACAATGAATTTCATTACAGATAAATATCACGTCCTTACAACTTTATATTGTCTTGGTGAAAAGGCTACTGCATGCACTGGGTCCTCTGATGAACCCGGAGAATCAAAATCCCGGACCTTGGGTATCCCGTGCCTAATCAAGGTTCTGAGTCATCTCGTCTTCCTGATCTCCGATAGCGCGTCTTAGGAAAATATCCCTTTCTTGCTTCCAAGACACGATAAATTTCTAACTTAACGTGTGCAAGTTTTACAACAAAGGTTCCGTCCGATAAACTACAATAAGTGAAGGTTTTGTTGTCAGTGCTTGCTAACGATGTTTTGCCTCGTCACGCCTCCTTTGCAAGGATGTGATGCTTGAAATCAGTAGATAGTAGGCCGAGTATCTTTAGTTACGAGGATGAATGCTACAATGCCGGGAGGCCATGCGTGCGCCCCTGACGGGGAAGCATAAAGAAATCCTTAACTCCGAGAATGGGTGAACCAGGGAGCCGAGTCGCGTAATGCTCCGAGTTTTCGACTTGATTCTCCTACATGGGGTGAGGATATTAAAACCACGGGTGTGATGAGCCGTTCTGCGGCCAGGGCAATAGCGCTAGCCCAGCTGACGTGTGTCCTTCTGTAACTGTTAAACACGGAGATTAAATAGAGCAACAAAAAGAGGAGAGGTAAGGAAAAGGAGAAGTATTAGCGATGTAGGGATTATTTCATGGAAATTTTCGAGTACATTTGTGCAAAGCGTTTTTCTGTAGTTGCCACGGACCGATACACGAACACTTAAATCGTTTTAGTTAATTTTGGTCTGTGCTGCTTCTCTCGGCATTCGAAAGGTAGCGAACCTTGGTAGGAGCAGTTTAACTGAAGCTCGTTAGATGGCGACACCATTACGTCACTATTTAGACTGTTCCTCCTTTCAGCACGGCGCGAACGGGCGATTTAAATCGCTGCTACATGTTCCTGCGATTATAATACATGTAGCTGGTTGCAACGAAAAGATCTCTCGTCTGCGGGTACAACCAGTAATCACTGAGTTTGATAGGCCTACATTTATTTATCACAGGTCACAACGATCGCCGATTCTGGTGAGGGGTACCTGCGATGACCGTCGAAAACAAGCGATTATCGTCGCATGCGATTTAAATCGCGAGTAGCAACTACTTACATGGTTCGTTTGCGGGGCGCTTAAACGTTAATCCATCTTTAAATTCATGTATGAGGAAGTGCCCGCTTCGTTACCTCGTAAAAGTATATGTATTGACTTGGTTCAAAGATTATATCAGTTACATATTTTTAAATGTCGTTACTGTCTTCATCCAATTAAAGGAGACGCGGAAATTAGGCGTCACGATTGGGTAACGTGGTCACGTTGGCGGATAAGATATCTAATGGTGATGTATCCTCTCTATTTTATTGCAAATGAGAACAATTCATATTTTCGCACTGATCAAATATAAGAAGACCATCAGCGCCGTGTGACGGATTTATGGCCGCGCTTTTCTATTTGTTACTGTCAGTCAAGGCCTACCCATGCTATACATGTAATTCTAGGCCTATGCTCGGTCTGGTTGGGTTATAAAGCCATGGAAAAAACGTTAATCACGTTATTTTTAGTATTTAAAAAAAATGGACGCTCAGTCATTCGTCCCAGCCGTTCATGTGCACAAGATTACGACAGGTATTCAGCTTATATACTAGGCCCTATACTTAAGATATACTCTCTCTGTTAGTTTACCGAATGCACCTTGGCTACGCCGTTATCCCCTACCCCGCCCACAGGCAGATATATCGACACATTCCCAATGCTTTACACTATAGAGTTGTCACGGTCTGATTGGAGATCAATACGGGACGAGATTAAACGCGATCAAGACATGTACGAGTTCAACAATAAATGGCTTGACACACAGTAACGCAAAATCACGGAAAATACTACACGATTATCCGAGGAATATTAGTGTTGTGTCAGCTATAAGAAAAAAAACAGAAATAAATTCGAATTTTTGGATACAGAGCCGACAGATAATCAAATTTACGGCTATAGTTTCGGATACATTGCCTAAATCGGATCAATATTAGGATGGTGTCATCTTGAAATCTCGTTGATATCATCAGTGATGATGAGGCAATAACCCATTTCATTCTGATTCACGTGGAACTTTGCTACGATGACGAGTTTGTGTTTTGGAGATGCTGTGGCCTTCTTCTCCGAGGAGCAATACGGATTCGCCTTTTCAACACAGAGCAGGTAGAGATTACTTTCGGTCAAATTTACTTTAATTGTTGGCCTACTGTCGACATCAAAGTGCTAAAGGCCAACGGTTTTAGTTAAATATGTGACTAAATTTGAAAATTTTACATCACATAATCACACACTTAAATAACATAAATGTCATTATTTCCGTTGTGTAGACCCATATACGAGTGCGACTACTCGCACAAAACGACCATTGACAAGATTTCGACAACAATTCGCAAGTAACACAAAAGAGTGCTCTCCATATCAAGCAATTTCAGAAATGCATGCGCTTTATATCCACATTTCTTGACAAGAGTTCATGACGTGTACAAGGCCTTTCTTCTGATATCTTAAGACACCATATAAGCTATATGTGTTTAAAAGTTGTATTTGAGAAAAACTGTGGACACAAACATCCTTTGCATTAGTGCTATTAAAGGGAAAGTTTAGCCAGAAACCATGTAGGTCAGATTGAGTTACATAAAGTCGCCAATAGGAGTCTCTCATATCTCATGGTACATCGAAATTATTGCATGAGCAGTACAATTACCGCTGGATCAAACGACCAGGCACATGAAGACTACCAAAATTACCCCTGGTTCCTGGATGTTCTATCCCTTTAAGAGTATTTTAAATGGTCGATTCATTACAAGTGCCAAATCAGTTTTTGCATGGGCCTAAGTCTAGGATTTAAACTTTTTACGCTAAACATGCTATAGGCCTATACATGCAGCTAATATAAAAAAGCATTGAAAACAGAAAGGCGATTTTTTCCCCTCTCACTTGAGCCAATGATACAATGTACACAGTTATGTAGACTTGATATGTATCATAATAGTTTCTTCAGATTTCTTAGGTTAGCAGTGCAGCGTATCATATTAAAAAAGATAATATCAGAAAATGTGAATTCACGCAATGATATATCTTTGGGTTGACATTTGCGTGGGTGTTTCTTCGTTGAATGGGGATCTTTACCTCGTGCAGGCCTAGGGGGTCGTGTTGGTGCGCCCATTGTCCACACTGAGTCACGACCCATTCGACTGAGAACGTCGTGAGGATACAGAATAAAACTCATGCCAACCTGTTTTTATCTAGATTTTTTTGTAAGATTTCCTTTATGGGAATAACATACAAATCAAATGCATGCAAAAGTCAGAGAGAATACCCAGCACATTCACAATATACATGTAGTGCACGTGAAAAAGCTTTGGAAAGCATTAGGCCCTATCGCCATTTATATTGGGGTTTTCAAACCCGACTTGCCTCACGTATGTAAAAGGTGAAAGGTGGAGTCTTTAAGGGAACAATACAGCGTCACAACCACAAAAAACCCTCTATGACCTCTATTGAGACCACCCCCAAGGGAGCACCTGATAAAATCCACGAATTTGTCCACCAACATTGGCCAATATACTGGGTCACTATTCTGGTGCTGATTTTTTGGAAAAGAATGAATTAGCACCATTCTATCTCCTCATGGGATTGAACTATCTTTTTCGGCACAGTATGTATGGTAACCATGTCTAAAGGCCCATTGGCGCTGAGAAGTAGCCGATTAGCACGCATAGGGCATTCACTTTGGTCACGAATCTCCATATTGTCCGACTGCACTTCGTGTTTATAGGCTTCTCGTTCATTGTCTCCACTCTGGCAATGCGATTCATCAAGATGTAATGATATGGTTTCATGTGATGGTTCCGTGCATCCTGGGTCACTGTGATTTATATGATCTAGGAAGAATGAATAAAGACTAGTCTTTTCTTGGTATCACAAATAATGAGGAAAAGGAAAGAGGTCTTCGCGGCCCTCGTTGATGTCTTTTCGGTAAATCTGGATCCTTTTTTATTTTTCTATGTGCAACAACGTCAACAACGAATTTCTCCACGGCTGCTGAGAAAATGGTCCATAAAGTTTATAAAGTGCAATTATAAATAAAAAAAGCACGTGGCAAGTTGTGCAAGTACATGTGTCTACATTTGTATTCTAATTTACCACTGTAAATCAGGCCTTTTATTCAAGTTGTTTATAAATCAACGAAAACTAACAATACCTGTAGATTGTGAGCTGACTACATGTCGCTGTATATCCACTAGTAGAGAAAAATAGGTACCATGATTCCGGCCACACCCACTTGTTACCTTTACTGTTTTACTATAGCATGATGATGGCAACTCTTCCTGGTGTAGGGGATTATCATTGCTAAGGTTTTGGGACGGCTTTTTGCTAATTACTTCTTGGGCAATAGCTGCCTGTGTGGTCAGTGAGAGTGAGTTTTACGATCTCAAAGGCCAGGTGCAGAGATTAAAATGGGGATTGGTTCATTTTGATAAAGACCTATACACGTAGGCCCTATGCGTAGACACGGAAATAAATGGAAAATTAGTTCCAATGGTGCTCGCACTAGAAGTGTATATATATTTGAATTTGTATTTAAGGGGTAATAGAAGATTAAATGTAAGCCCGGTTTATTCCTGTCATTGGTTAATAAACGATACCCACTGCGGGTTCACGCTGAAAAAAAAAAAAAAAAAAAAAAAATTATCCCTTTTTGAAATGTGCATTAAGTTGAGTTTTTCCTTATTTCAATATTCATTCTAAATGATTTCACTTGTTTGTTAATTCCAGCTCAATTCATGCAGAAATTGCTGTTGCAAAGAACCAGGATCGGCGGAAACCTAATATTCCCGACTGTCAAGGTAAGCTAAAGAAGTTTCATGCGTATGCAAATGAACAACAAGGCCATTGTGATTATAGTATTTTGGTATAATGGATTAAATGATTAACATTAATTCCTGGGCTTGAGTTATCATGTTGTGATCTTATCTTATTATTTTCGAAGTTGTAGGCCTACTCAGTGTTGTGATCATAAAGGACTTGAATAAAATAGTAATGGTTAAAGAATGGAAATCACTGCTCAGCTTCTATCATTCTGCAGGGGGGGGGGGTAGGGGGTAGGGGGGTAGGGGGTAGGGGGGTAGGGGGTAGGGGGGTAGGAGGTAGGGGTGGGGGGGGGGGGTAGCAAGAATTGAATTGAACAGATTTACTGAGGTAATTTCATTTCAAAGAGTGGTAGAAAATGTTTTGAACATCCCAAACAGGTGGATTGCCTTGACAACCGAATTGCCCTAGAAGTAAACCCAGTGACACTATCGATAGGCAACTATGTTTATATCCAAGTACAGTGGGGCCCGTTTGCATGGGAACAAATCAATCTAGACCGAACCAGTCTCGATATGTAGGCCTATTCCTTTCCTGTCCTTTTGACTATATCCTATGCAAAAATTGTATTATTATATGCAATAAGTAAATGATACCTGGTGGTACGGTATAGGTTATAAGTTATAAACACAAAATAGCTTTTGTATTATAACGCAGTAATGACATTCTTGACATTGGTTATCCATTGAATGAACTGCAAAGAGCTGACACATTATTTACAAATACCGGTATTGCCTTAAAGAAAGTGTTCCGGCCTGTCAGTTATCTTTGCAGCATTGACCTGATAGCATTGACCTGATAGCATTGCCCTGATAGCATTGCACTGCTAAAGTACTAAAGTTAACCTTTTGAGGATGAGTCTTGACCTGATTGAGAAATCGAGATGAAAAACCTGTGTCATCGATGTCTCTGAACCACACTTCGTTATGCTTGGCAATGGTAATGAATATGTCTCGATGCAATGGCCCAAATACTGAAGAAAATATTTCATACTCAAGTTCTTTATTTCAGTGCTCTCTTTCAAAATCTGTTACGCAAACCGCTACAAGCTAAACAAAAAGTATAGAAAATTAAAGAAGAAATCTGAAGAAAATCCAAGCAATATTGCCTTAAAAAGCCAAGTCTCAGAAACAAAGGTAGGATATGTTATCTGATGTGAACTTTAGCTTCTTTTGATTGAGAAGGTCATGCATGTATATTGTATAGTTCCATGTGTTTGTATCTCTCCCTCGTTATAACGAACACCTCGCTATAGCGAACATTTTGCTGTGTCCGTTATAGCAAGGGACTACTGTAGTCTCGTGACAGGAAAGTTCCATCTTGGGCCCTCAAGTTTTGGGTCCACTCCGCCGACCTGGACTCCGTTACACCATGAGAGGAGGTTATGGATGGAGTAGCTCTCTAGTGAGGTGGCATGAAATTGAGCTTGATGACTTGTTAATACCAGCAAACCAGTACCCACCGGGCAATAAAAGATGAATTTTGTACTAGAAAACCATGCAGTATTCAGCTGACAGGAAAGTTACTTTAATTGAGAAAACCGGTACACAGGGGACATGAAAAGAGTTTAAAACGGTACCAGAAATATGTCACTCATTTAGAGTATATACTTAAAATTGTCATTATATTGGCTGTGACAATGTTCTTTTTCTTCTTGCACAGATAGCAGCTGATGCAGAAAATGATGACAATCGAAGTGAGCAGACCCGACAGAATGGCAAGAAACTGCTTTATGGACAAATTATACAGGTACATTTTTGATGAAACTGTGTTCCATTGAAAACATATCAAATTGACAGGTTTTGTTTTAAGAAATGTGTAGTATGATAACTGGCGTTTGCAAATTGAGATGTGTTTGGATGATGACCCTTGTATTTGGGGTTGTGTATCCCATGGTCCATGATGACTCTGGTATTTGGGGGTTGTGGATCCCATGGTCTATGATGACCCTGGTATTTGGGGTTGTGTATCCCATGGTCAATGATGACCCTGGTATTTGAAGTTGTGTATCACATGGTCCATGATGACCCTGGTATTTGGGGTTGTGTATCCCATGGTCCTTGTGTCCATCTGAGCTATTATGCTTCCAGAACTTTGGGGCCTTTCATTTGGCAACATGGTTCAGTTACGTGTGTGAGCTGAGGAGCACACAGCTGATCATGGTATTCGAGGATGCTATTAGGCAGCACTAACAAGTGATATGGTGGAACTCATTCCCGGCTTTTTTTTCCAGCTTTGCCATGTGTTCACAGGAAAATTCATTCAGATCAGCACAACACAAACATCAAAGACTGAGACTAGTAATATGGAGGTAGGTTGAAAAATTTGCAGCTTTTTTTTTTCGAAAAGGACTTTATCTGCTCAAAAATGTTTTCTAAGCCTAGAGGCATCGGTGATGCTCGAAATGATAGCAAACGAAACTGTGAAAATATGACAAAAGTATCAAACAATAGCATTCCGCGAAGATGACGTCACTGCAGCTGCTGCCCTCTATTTCCCCATCTCTGAATTACAGGCAATGTCGGACAAATATGCGGTTTCGTAATGGATTCAGGCTTTCTAACTGGGGCAGTTAGATTCAATCTGGCACATGTCCGAGTGTTGGAAATACTACATAATTGTTCTGAATATTTCTTTCTCTGACTCTATGGTATCATTCATGCTAAAAACAATGCAGGGTCAAAGATAATTGACTTTGAAATAAGCTCAAATGCGTAGAAATAAGTGTCGATGTCCGCCTGTCACGTGACTAAAACGTCATCAATATCTTATGCAAATGACCTTGTGAGCTATAAATAGTAACTTCGCGGGATGGTATTGGAGTCCGTGCAAAGATCAAAGTTCATGAAATGAAGGTTTAACGTGTTCAAAACGAAAGTGAGGGAAAACACGTGTCATTAAGTGTAGATTATTCTGTACTTGGTGTCATGCAGTCGGCATGTTCGTGTTTAAAGGCTACATTGTACGTAGTGTTCAAAACGAAAGTGAGGGAAAACACGTGTCATTAAGTGTAGATTATTCTGTACTTGGTGTCATGCAGTCGGCATGTTCGTGTTTAAAGGCTACATTGTACGTAGTGTTCAAAACGAAAATAAGGGAAAACACGTGTCATTAAGTATAGATTAATCTGTATTATACATGTTCGTGTTTAAAGGCTACATGTATGTGGTGATACTGTACGATGAGTGCTTAGACCAGCTATGGTTTAGTTGTGACAACTCAAATATTTATTTTGGTGTTCATTGGTGAAATTTTTTATTTGGTCATAAGCGTGCACTGTTAGAATAAAAAACCCATTACTCTGTCACCATGTTACTGGTCATAAATATTTGTCCAATGGTCAGATATTCTGTATCCATTGTCTAGGAACACCACTCGACAGGGCGGCCATATTTGTTTTTTTCCGGTCGCTGTCTGATTGGTTTTCCCACAATAGTTTTACAAATCAGCTATTTGCTACCACATTAGATGTTACGTTCCATATTTACCTCTCCACTATATTACTAACAACAAATTTGCACTTGGTGCTGAATAGGAATAATGCATTTGGTATCACTGTGAGTTTCGCAAATACTCTAAGTTCACTGATATAAGACCATTCCTGGTTATTCAAGTTAGGCCCCTGATGAGTACAAATCGTCATCCGGTGCGATTCAACGTGTTCATTTCCGAAAGACAAAGTTTGACATAGCTGATTCATCCATTGGTCAGTTCAAGTTCCAACTGGACCTTTGTTTCAGTATCACAGTAATAAGTCAACCGGTCTTATGTAGATGAAACTAGAGTATGTTGTAGCTTTGAAGGCCATGCAGTTTTTTTCTGTTTTTTGGTTTATCTGTTGTTGTTGACATTCATAATGGAAACCTCGGCATAAAAACACCCGTAGGACTTTGTAACAACAATAGACTCATCTCGATATCAAGAATCGAAAGGTTTTTATTTCTTCAAGAGCAGTGGATCAGGGCAAGCCTAAATTGCCGAGAGTTTGAACACCGGCCTGATTGATTCCAAAGAGTGGATAACTCCTGATGACATGTAGAGTATCCTAGTACCAAAAGATTTGTGTCGCTGGTGCTTTTTGGTCTGCAAAGTCTGACCCCACCCGCTAACGGCAAATAGAACCCATCTTTCAGTTTAAAAACCTTGAAATAAGCACTGGGGCATGCTTCGAAAGATAGGCCAACCCGCCACCCACTGCATAGCCCCTCGTTTTCATACTCATCTGTCAAAGGGAGCCGATATATTTTCATTGAATTGATTGATCCAGTGATGATATGGATCTATTGAAATATTCTATCAATGGATTCATTATTCCTAATCCTACTTGGTTTTATTGAGTATTTTGCGTATTATTGCGTATTGTTTGCGGATATGAGACCAAAAGCCGTGGTTTTGAGTGCGTGGCAGGCTCTATTGAGCGTGGTATTTGTGGTCATGGGGGGTTCAAGTCTTAGGGTGTAGAGGTGTGACAAATAGTTGCAGTGATCAAAATCTCTTGTTTGTTGGACACTTCAGAAGCATGTCACCCTTTTTGAAGTCTGTGCATTTACTTTCGCATGTAGAGTCACACTAGTCTCTACATGTATTCTGTGGGAAACTATAAAGAAAGAATTTGGAATCTTTGAACATTCTCTTGTCTACAAATTACACTGAAAGTTATGAATTTTACATATCAGCAATCAACAGACTTACAAGTGAACATTATTCAATACCAGTACTCATATGTACCAAAGAGTTATTACCTTTAATTACAGAACCTACATCAGATACAATTCCCACCCAAGAAACCAATAACTTAAAGGGGATTACGCACGCCCAACATTTCCATCTACTTTTTATATTTTCTCGGGCGGTGAAAATGAACCTTCTCATTTCCTGTTTATGAGTCTGGCTCAGATCAGTCAGCTTGATGAACTTGCGGATAATAGGGCCCGCAATAGGGTTCCATTCAGAAACTGGCTTATGACTTGCTGATGCAGCAACCGCGTTGATACCGTCTGAGGTGCGGTAAGGGCATTGTACTGCTCTTACGAAGTTCGCTTTAATCGATTATAATTGATAACCAGTGTATTGATCTGTTGAGATCAAATATGTAATCACAGAATATCTCTTGTGTTGATATGATCATTATAAAGGTTGTTATGATATGTTGTGGTGTATTTGTCCCTGGAGTGATCTCCCTCAAGTACCCAGCAAACGAGGGATTCAACTGACTGCGACCTGCGATTTAAATCACATGCGACTGTCATTGCAGGTTGCAGCAACCCACGAGATCAAATTCAGTGATAACCGGTTATAACTGGAGTTGGGAGATCCTTTTGTCAGCGATTTTAATTTCGGGTAACTGTGATTTAAATCACTCCTCTGTATTGCGCTAAAGCAAAAAGGCCCCGGAGCTCAGGATGGATAAAATAAGACATAGAAGCCAGCAGAATGTGAATATTTTATAGCTGACAAAAAATCCGACTTCAGGGACATGTTTTGATTGACAATTGACTTTTTGCCCTTACATGACTGCAGAGGATAAGCTCGACACTTATCAATCTTTTATTCGCCAACACATCCCTCAAGCTCATCAGATTTATCCAGAATTACTGTCAGCATAAATAAAGATTATCAACAGACAATCGAATTTGCCTCAAACATTTAATCATTAACGAAATACAATAAATCTATCACCATTGCATTGTGCGTCGAAAGCAAACTGGTTGCTTTTCCAATAACTTTGAATTTGTGATTTTTTGATTCAATTTATAATTGTGTGATATGCCAAGTATGAATGAGAAAACAAGCAATTTGTATTGCTGCGAAATGCAATCACGACCGCATGCAACACAAATCACTTGTCTGCGGTGGTCATTGCAGGTGTCTGCGACCAGAATCAGAAATCGCATCGATCTGCAATGAGCAGCAAACCCAGTGATTACTGCTTTTACCTGCAGACAAGGGATCTTTTTGTTGCATATAGCAGCAAATGTAATCGCAGGTCACAAAATTGCTTGTTTGCATGTGATTGATTGATTGATTGACTGATCTAGCTCTCTAGATTTGTCCACTGATGAACAAATAATCTTGAGGAAAAAAGCTATAGCGATTCTCTCCTCTGAATTGACAAATGTTTGCATCGAAGACAAACAATCGCCACTGTATATGTACACTCGATCATCGTACAAAGATCAACGCTGCATGACGTGCTGGATATCAATTATACATCAGTTATACGAGTCAATAGTAGTCTTTGATAACAATGTCTCACCATACTATCAGAATAATGAGGGACTTGGTTCTTTGTCGCTGAGGCATGATAATATCTAATGCCACAAAGCATCCATTATGTACTGTCCTGGTCATTATTATGATTTATCGCTATAATTGCTATATTATGTATGACGTATGTGATATGCCCTGCAAATGTAGCAGTGGTTGCATATGTGACCCACGAGGCCAAAATCATAAGGTAAGGTGATACAGTTATAGCTCCTACAGTGTGACCCACGAGGCCAAAATCATAAGGTAAGGTGATACAAATATAGCTCCTACAGTGTGACCCACGAGGCCAAAATCATAAGGTAAGGTGATACAATTATAGCTCCTACAGTGTGACCCACGAGGCCAAAATCATAAGGTAAGGTGATACAATTATAGCTCCTACAGTGTGACCCACGAGGCCAAAATCATAAGGTAAGGTGATACAAATATAGCTTCTACAGTGTAGAAAACAGCTGATAGGGATACACCGTTCATATTTACTGATGGCTCAGGAAAATACAAATGAAGTTATACATAATACTGTATTAATATTGCATAAACTTGAACTTAAACTTGGCAAAAACTCTGAATTACAGTCACTGTGTATTTAAACCACAGTGTAGCAGACAACTGTCTTTATGGTCAACCTCTCTATTAAGGACAATCTCTCTATCGAGGACACTAGCTCTGTGGGTGATATGAATAAAGACTAGCAAATGCTGGACACAAATTGCTTCCTTTCATTCAACTTGAGCTCTCTAATTAGGCCACCTCTCTATCAAGGACAGCATTGGTCAGACCCAAGTGTGTCCTTAATAGAGAGGTTCTACTGTACACATATCATGGCATGCTAGAACCTGCTCATTTTGCAATTTGGAAACAACCATATCCAATAGACAGGAAGGCTTCGATGATCAAAGCTCCATAATCCATCTGAGTGTGAAATATGTGCAATTGTATTTAGTGAAAGGACAATTAATGTACCACACCCTGTTTATGAACTTTGCTGGTTATTATGTGGAGTTGTGTCTTACTGTTGAAATAAGGCGTTAACCTTTTGTGTAAGGTTTGAGCCATTACAAGACTGGCTCAATCCAGAATTACTCTAGATTCACCAACCTAAGACCAGTTCGGATAATTCAATTCAAGCTACAGTGGAACCTACTTTAGCGGACACCTCTCTATTAAGGACACCCTCTCTATTAAGGACACTAGTTTTGATCCAAAATTGGTTGTTTCCATTCAATTTGACCTCTCTAATCAGGACACCACTTTTCAGTCCCGAGGGTGTCCGTTATAGAGAGGTTCTACTGTAGTTATCATGTATCATGCCCGTGACCATCCCATTATGACTTCAGCTTTCCATCACTACACCACCATGCTCGACTAAACCTTGTCAATACCTTCTCCAAAATCTCTCATTCCAGATCGTATTGTCGCCTCACGATTCCAAGAATGCGCAGTTCAAGATTATGCCTCGGTATAAGGTGAAAGCTGAGGGTGATGTGGTCCAGGTCGATGATCAGATCGTATTAGAATCCCTAAAGTCCCCTGGTCAATTTCTACATGTCAGTAAAGCGGTATTTGGCACGTCGTCTGTTTATGCTGGAAAGTAAGTTGATCTCATAGGACACCAATCAAGAAGTCGACTACAGCCCAAGTCACAATTGACATCCTTCCTGGTTTACGTCAGTTACACGCATCGTATGTACAAGTTGCGCGCCAGTGACGCCCTCTATCGCAGGATACTGCAACTAAAATCACTTGTTTCCAGGGTGTTTTAGGGAACAGTTTTAAAGAGTTGTTCAAAAATCTTTTTCCAGTCATGAGTTGAACTTGTCGGTGAGGCAGTCTGGCTTCACGATATACCGGAGGGATTCACCGAAACCGGGAGATGATTTGCGACTAAAGGTAAGAATGATCAAATCGCAAAGTCATGTATTGACCCTTTTAGCAAAAATACATAACATTGCATAAGTGAGTTTGTCTTATTTTTTCTTTTAGGCATATTGCAGTGTTTGAGAATTGATTTCACAATGGAAGAAAATACATGTTTGAAAATTTAATTCTCATCAAAGTTTATCATGCTTTGATCATGATTCGAAATCATGTTTCACACGATACCCTATATGTATAGCTCATTAACACGAACCATATTTAAAGTCAAAATGCCAAATGTTATCACATCGTCAATCAATATGTCTCAAATATTGTTGCTTTTAGCATACGATATTTGATTTTAAAAAGATATTGGCTCATTTTGAATATCAAGTGCCTTTTGTAAGAAAAATCGTAAATGTCAGCTTTATATTTTCTCCACCCATGCCTTTAGCAGTGATATTAACTCTTGTATGTCTGATGCAATTGATTGTTGGTGGGGGTGGCTGGGCTATTGAGTAGGTAGAGATGTGATACTCTACCAGCCTTTAGGCCACGTGTTTTTTATTTCTTGGTTTACGGGACCGACCGACTTGCTTTTTTGGGATTTTGGAAAAAAAATATCTGAAAATCATTGATTTTTTATTTTATTTTCCGCCCGACCCATCATAATTAGATAAAATGACGAGAAATAAAATAAAATCCACTGTATAGAGCAGTGTGATAACCAATGTTTGTGCACTTTCACAACTTATCAGCCATCTAGATGAGGGAAATAGCCCCGACTAAGACATTGCGCCTTGTTCTGAAAAAAAGTGAACTTTGATTCCAGCAGTATTTGGGTAATTTTATTTCTCCCGATCATACATAGTTATTTGGGTTATTTTTATTTTTAATTTTATTTCGACCACCCGACCATACATTTTTAAAAGCTCTTCCCGTAAACCAAGAAATAAAAAACATGTGGCCTTAGTATTCTCCCGCTGTACATCAATCCTCGACTTGAGGTCTTTGTGCTACATTTTGTGAACATCCTGCAGTTGAGGTCTTTTGCCTCCCTGGCATGGGCACCAGGTACAAAGCAGTGGCAGTTCCCACCCGTTTCTTTTTTCTTTACTCTTGGTTAAACATGCTTAACCGGTGAGCTTTCTGCTCCACGGATGATCGGGTAATGATTTCCATGCCCTATGGACACCACACGCCATATCTGTTGCCAACGGAAACCGAGCAACATTCTGATAAGGGCGGTATATTCTTCTGATTCTGCAGAAAATTTACGACTAAAATGACTAAGTACTCTGTGTGATCTACTATTTAATTAAGTTAACCCTTTTGCTGCTGCAAGACAGATTAGATCCAGGTTGGAATCTTGGTCCTTATTGGCTTATCACATATTTGGTACCGTAAACCACTTTTTTTTTGCCGACGTTTTATTTTGGTGGATTTTGCCAATAACCTGAATTCGCAAAAAAAAAATTCTGTATAAAAAAAGAAAGAATTGTCATAGTTGGCCAAAAAAGAAATTGTGAAAATCAATTTTTTTGTCAGAAATTTTTGCGATTAACATGAATAACCAACAGAAAGATGTTTCATAATCTGCCAAAAGAAAATCGTAATTTTTTTTTCAGAATTTTTCGTAAATTGCAAAAAGAGGTGTGAAAGTTGGTTTACAGTTCATTTTCCTTTCTTTTCGATGATTTCAGGCCGGTGTTCCCGTCCGTTTCTTCCACAAGGAGATTGAGGCTTATCTAGTGGCGGAGGGGCTCTTCGATGATGCCGTCACAGAAGAAGGTAAGAAAGAATAATCTGATGAAGGGCGAATATTCAGTAAGAGGTCGCTGCAATCTCCTGACCCTTTTCCCCATGAAATCTGTTCGTCTTCCGTGAAGTGGTGTGATAGGCTGCAGAATGTCAATAGACGTTAAACCAGGAAGAACTTGCCAAGCTTTTCTGATTAGCCCATCGCAATGAAAAATCAGGTCCTGATAGATAGATAACAATTGTAGCGGTACTGTTTCTTGATGCATGATTGGCTGGAAGTATAATGAATACGACATCATCTTTGAAGATCCGAGGAGATAAAAGTCCTATGCGAGATTGTCAAGTCTTCCTCTTGCAATAGTTAGCTCCAAATACACGCTTCAGCACTGGCTATGGTGAGATATATCGTCGTTTTTCATGTTCTTTTCCAGTTCACCTCCGAGTGCGGGTCATGGATCAAAACAATCCCAAGACGCTGTTCCCCTCCAGTTCGGCGCTAACGTATTGGCAGATAGAGTTTGAGGAGGGGATCATTAGTGGTAAGAATAGCAATTGGAGCTGGGGATGAGGGGGGTTGGTAGTGGCACATGTAACACTCATTTGTCTCAATCTAAGTCAAATGTCATGTTACAAGCAACATAACTGAGTTTGTATATGGTATGACATTGGAATCTAGAGGCTGTGTGCTTCTATCTGCCCATATGAAGTTGTGCTAAAACCTGCGGCGATCACACTGTTGAAATGATAAAAGAATGAAATAGTTGGACCGACCACATAACCATGGGGTCATGGGTTTGACACTCAGTAGTAACGCCACTGTTGAAGAAATCTCTGCGTCCTATTATAAGGAAGGTATAGTAACCTAGTCGACAGATCGGCATGACGGAGATAGTCCCAGCCAGCAGACAGGATAGAGAGTTCCACCATAGAGCCACAGAGCTTTGTGGTCAGTTGGTACACCTTTGATCAGTATTCCTCTCTATTCTTCATCAGGGAGCAGGTACAGAGCCCAGAGCTTTGTGGTCAGCGTGTACACCTTTGATCAGTATTCCTCTCTATTCTTCATCAGGGAGCAGGTACAGAGCCCCAGAGCTTTGCGGTCAGCGTGTACACCTTTGATCAGTATTCCTCTCTATTCTTCATTGGGGTGCAGGTGACTGAATGCACAAGTTCACGGTGTGCTAGCTGAACTGTCCTATCTTTCCTTCAGGTGAGGTAGTGCGATGGGAGCAACAGTGCCGGATCCGTCACATGTGCACGCGAAAGTATCTGCGGATCGAAACCGATCTGTCTCTGAAGCTGACAGACAAGTACCAGGATCCGAGCACGGTGTTCAGGCTTCACCCAGTCATCAAAGTAAGTGGGTCGTAACGTTTGATACAAGGATTGATCACGGTGTTCAGGCTTCACCCAGTCATCAAAGTATGTGGGTCGTAACGTTTGATACAAGGATTGATCACGGTGTTCAGGCTTCACCCAGTCATCAAAGTATGTGGGTCGTAACGTTTGATACAAGGATTGATCACGGTGTTCAGGCTTCACCCAGTCATCAAAGTAAGTGGGTCGTAACATTTGATACAAGGATTGATCACGGTGTTCAGGCTTCACCCAGTCATCAAAGTAAGTTGGTCGTAACATTTGATACAAGGATTGATCACGGTGTTCAGGCTTCACCCAGTCATCAAAGTAAGTGGGTCGTAACATTTGATACAAGGATTGATCACGGTGTTCAGGCTTCACCCAGTCATCAAAGTAAGTTGGTCGTAACATTTGATACAAGGATTGATCACGGTGTTCAGGCTTCACCCAGTCATCAAAGTAAGTGGGTCGTAACATTTGATACAAGGATTGATCACGGTGTTCAGGCTTCACCCAGTCATCAAAGTAAGTGGGTCGTAACATTTGATACAAGGATTGATCACGGTGTTCAGGCTTCACCCAGTCATCAAAGTAAGTGGGTCGTAACGTTTGATACAAGGATTGATCACGGTGTTCAGGCTTCACCCAGTCATCAAAGTAAGTGGGTCGTAACATTTGATACAAGGATTGATCACGGTGTTCAGGCTTCACCCAGTCATCAAAGTAAGTGGGTCGTAACGTTTGATACAAGGATTGATCACGGTGTTCAGGCTTCACCCAGTCATCAAAGTAAGTGGGTCGTAACATTTGATACAAGGATTGATCACGGTGTTCAGGCTTCACCCAGTCATCAAAGTAAGTTGGTCGTAACATTTGATACAAGGATTGATCACGGTGTTCAGGCTTCACCCAGTCATCAAAGTAAGTGGGTCGTAACGTTTGATACAAGGATTGATCACGGTGTTCAGGCTTCACCCAGTCATCAAAGTAAGTGGGTCGTAACGTTTGATACAAGGATTGATCACGGTGTTCAGGCTTCACCCAGTCATCAAAGTAAGTGGGTCGTAACATTTGATACAAGGATTGATCAAAAGTTTGTCTAAAGTTCTTGCTTTACTTAGGGGTTGGCAACAGGAACAACCATTTTGACTAGAACCAAATTCCTAAAGCAATGAGAACTCATTCAGAATGACGTGAATGCCACATTCCCTTGTGGTAGTCTATTCTTTGATTTCCAGAGAACAGCCTCCTGGGTTTAAATGGACATTCACTGCATTTTGAAGGAGTTCGAATTGCTTTAGGATTTCAAATTCTAGCCAAAATGGTGGTGGTCAACCCTTAAGACAGTTTCCAAGTCTTCATGTCTTTTCTGAACACACACACACGTAAACTATATTTTTGGGTCATAATAGTAGCTAAGCATGATCGAATATCAAAGCACACAGTTATTGTACTTCTGTGTCATGTCTTTGTATGAATGTGTATGTCATTACATGACAGAGTTGGCACGACTATTGTAAAACCACATAATGTTGTCACATGACCACATATTGTTGTCACATGACCACACATTGTTGTCACATGACCACACATTGTTGTCACATGACCACACATTGTTGTCACATGACCACATATTGTTGTCACATGACCACATATTGTTGTCACATGACCACATATTGTTGTCACATACGTTGTCATGGCAACTCATATTTTACAACGTTGAAAGTTATACTTTTGCCTGGGTTTTCTTGGTTACAAACATCACCATTTGGTTCTATTGCATAGATAAATTTTTTACAAAACAAAGAAATTGTGCTTTTTTATACCCATCAATTTTGACGGTAGTTTACTCAAATAAGGCATGGGATTTTGGTTCCCACTTCAGCTTAGTTCTGTTGGCGGTGATACACTTAAGGTACAGTGTCCTTTCAGATGAAATTCCTGCTGACCTTGTATGAAGGTCGTAACAATGCTTGTAATTTAGACTTTAAGTTGGTTGCACGGGACTGACCTTAAAATAACTGTTCAAGGTTGCACAGGACTGACCTGAAAATAACTGTTCAAGGTTGCACAGGACTGACCTTAAAATAACTGTTCAAGGTTGCACAGGAATGACCTTGAAATAACTGTTCAAGGTTGCACGGGACTCACCTGAAAATAACTGTTTAAGATTGCACGGGACTGACCTCAAAATAACTGTTCAAGGTTGCACAGGACTGACCTCAGAATAACTGTTCAAGGTGTTGCACGGGACTGACCTCAAAATTATACTGTTCAAGGTTTCACGGCACTGACCTTGAAATAACTGTTCAAGGTCAAATGGCACTGACCTTAAGAAACATCAGTGAGCTTTCAAAATCATGCAGCACAGACCATAAAAAAGTTGTTCGAGATCATACAGCTTCCAACTTCAATACCTCTAGTGCTTTTGCCAGGATTTGAAATTGGGAGTGTGTTGTGAAATAGGCTCGAAGTCTGAAAGTGGAGGGCTTGAATGATTTTAATCGTCTATTTTTGGTGACCATTTCTTGGACACAAGTGCCGTGGAGCCTTCAGAGGCCTTGCTTGTATTGATAGATGAACAGATCCTAGATAGCTAAGCACAGAAATAACACATCTACCATCTTTACAGGATATTTCGATTGACCTTCACACGGGTCGTTTAAATGTAGGTGGTCTCAAAACCCCACTTGATTGCCTATATAATTTTGCAGTGTTTTTCGTACGTGACTTGGCCCCCACCCCACCAATCACCTTCCCCCATTTTTCATACGTGATTTGCCACCCCACACCTTCACCATGTACATTTGCTTTCAGGATGTATCTCCTGTGACAGGAGAAGCTTATGTACATGTATGTCCATAATCTCAATATACAATCTTTACTCTGCTAACATTGTACAACCTCAGATTGTCATTCTGTGTGCTTCATCCATTTTGTTTCTGCTCATTGGGTCAGGTCAAGTCCTGGGGTTGAGAAAGTGTTAGGTGTTGGTGTTGGTGTAGTGTTCGTGTAGGAGGCCTACCCCAACCCCCAACACCGAGCTTGGGTTGGACATCGGTGTAACACTTTGAGCAACACCAGGGTGACACCAGGTGTAAGGTCCCGGTAGGCGTAAAACCGGTGAGTTGACTAGGTGTTTGAGTTCACGCCATCTTGTTTTCTCGCTTCAACCATGGTGACGGTGTTACACCAACACTTCACACTTTCTCAACCCCAAGACTTGACCTGACCCCACTGTTCAGACGATGTTTACAAGTGTTTTAGTTTAGTTATCTTGGATAAAATTGCGACAGTCAGCTTTTACAGTTGCTTTATCATTCAGAAAACAGTCCAATGCCAGCATTTTTGGATGTGAAATCGTAAAAATGTATCCCCCAAATTTCTTTGAGTGCCTTCAGCTCTCCAGGAAAGAGTTCTGGGTGTACAGTATTGAGTTAAAAAGCTACACCGGCCAGGGGGAACTGATAGAGAGGAGAATAAAGCTCAGGCCTGACGAGACAAGTCGAATTCTTACCCTGACCCGGGAACATTGGCAGATTCAAATAGCGCGTTGGAAGTCGATAGTCATGCCTCTGAATATAAATCGGCTTTGAATGATGTGATGGTGCTCGGATTCAGGCCTCTTCTGTGACCGGTTACAGCTGAGGGTTGCCACTACCGATATGGCCCTGTTGTCCCTTCACGTCTTAAGACTATGTCATGTTGATGCACTTCTGACATTCTAATCTTTAAATTGTGCTGATGCTCTGTGTTTCCTGATGTGACTTGACATGCTTGCTGTTATAATCCACACAGCTTCCTGAGATGCACTTGCACTTTACTAAATGTTTCTGAGGTTCCAAAATATGTGAAGTCGGGAGTTTGAAACTATTTATGGTATGCCTTTGAAGAAGCCTCATAGCCAAGTGGTTGACACTGCTGGCGAGTAAAGCTACCAGGCAATAGGACTTGGGTTTGATCCGAGGGAGAGCTGAGAGTTTTATTCTTAGCTAAACCAGCATGGGTTTCGGGGAACTAAAATTCCTGGCTCTTCGTCATAGCCTGAGTCCTCGGAATAGGACCTGGGTTCGATCCGAGGGAGAGCCCAGGATTGTATTCTTGCTAAACCAGCAGGGGTTTTGAGGATCTAAAATTCCTGGCTCTTCATCATAGCCCGAGTCCTCAGAGTAGGACCTGGGTTCGATCCGAGGGAGAGCCCAGGACTGTATTCTTAGCTAAACCAGCAGGGGTTTCAAGGAACTAATATTCCTGGCTCTTCATAGCCCGAGTCCTTGGACGAAGATTCATTATGTCTGGTGTATATGCCATGGCAAGCAAAAGAAACATGAGTCGCTTGCAATGGACACTATCATTCTATCTCTAAATATATTTTTTCAATTTCAACCATTCACTCTCATCTGTGCATCTAGTCGTTATTCTTTTTTCCTCGTTTTTCAAATGGCGCTTGACAACTGCCAGTGTTAAAACTGCGGAGCTCCGTGTCAGTTTTCCTAAATGAAAAGTCAATGGAAATCTGACAATAATCATTTAGAATCATGTCACATTGGACATGTTGGATTTAAACGAATAGAGGGTAGCTTTGAAGTAGTTCAGAAAAACACAACGTCATTTCTTATTTTCATGGTCTCATACTCCCTTTAAATGAAGCAATCCATAATCTTTTTCTCGTTGGTTTCATTTTCAAACAAACTAAGACTTCACGTGGTCATGCATATAAAAAATCTCGATCAGATGCAAAACCTTGGTGGTCAAGATGTCTAATCTTTTGGCACTCTGAAATTAGTAGTTCACCTTTTGGAAATGAAATCTTATGCCGAAATATGATGTCTTCGTGATTCTCAATGCCCCATTCTGTTCTCGACAGGAAATTGATGAGGTTGAATACGAGTCTTACTGCCGATTAGAACACGTCGTGACGGGGCGATGGGTGCACGCCCTGAATGACGAATATGAGGGACAGCTCTCCAAGAAGGTTGATGACAGGGATACATCCATGGCTGGCCTCAAGTGGAGCCAGGCTAGTCTCAAACAGGTTAGTTGGATTTAGGGCAAGTGGTCTTTTTCGGGACACCGGTACAGACCAAAAAATCGACAGGATTTTCGTGACTGACATCCACTCCAATTTTCAGCGGGATTCTTGAAAATTGTGCACAGTGAATTCATCTTTTGGATGGATAAACAAACCTCCCTATTTAGGACACCCTTGAGACTGACAAATCCTGTCCTTAGTAGAGAGGTGTCCTGATTATAGAGGTCTACTTGTTTTGAAAAAACTGATTGTAAATATCTGTCTTCATCTTCTAGATTACTGTCATCGAGGAGAAGCGATACGATGATGCGTTCACCATCCAATTAGTCGAAGCCCCATTGGTCGAAATTTTCAACTACATGGCGGGAATGGTGCCCTTTATTCAAAAACTCATCAAAGAAAAGAAAGATGGCGCCAACCTGAATGCCAAGCAGACGCACGAGATCGTGCAGGCATTGCAAGAGATGAAGGAGTATATGGTCGTCAATAGCGTCCCGAATAAAAATCGTCAGAAGTTGATGAGGAATCTGAGGGTAAGTGTCGTGCAACCTTCCCTAGATGTCATCTTGGGGACACATTTAACCCTTTAATGTCAGGGCTACTTTCCGTTTCCATTTGCCAACTGTCTGTCAACACAAGTTTCTCTTCATTGAAGGGGTATGCTGTTCAGGTTTATTGGATTAACTGATGGCTCAGGAAAAAAATCATCTGTGTCCTCTTTGATATTTCCAGATAGTTGAGCTCCTGGTGACACTCCTTCAGATTCCTTACAGAGGCAGCAACGACCAGAGGTGAGCAAATCAAATTTCATCAAACAAAACAACAGATCTTTAGACAATCTTGGTGTGATTTTTACCGTTTGTGGATCCTGAGTGGCTTCAAAGGTGGTGGTCCTATGGGTCACAAAACCAATAAGATTCCTCGAATGAGACGTAGAGGCCTTTCCTAGGTCCACAATGAGGTATGATAATATAAATTCCGTTCTATCAATCAATCAATTAAAATATTTATATAGCGCCTGATTCGAGGAAACAATTTCCTCGACTCTCAGGCGCTGTTGAAAAAAGCATGCCTGAATAAGTGAGTTTTTAGAACGGCCTTGAAAGATACCACTGAATCCGCCTTGCGGATGGACGTAGGGAGTTGATTCCAGAGGTATGGAGCAGCCCTGCAGAATGCTCGGTCACCAAATGTCTTGCATTTGGTGCGCGGAACAATCAGCAGGGCGGCTCCATCTGAACGCAGAGAGTATGAGGTCCCCCGCTGTAGCTCAACCATAACTCTCAGATAAGCAGGCGCAAGTCCATTGAGTGCCTTGTATGTGAGTAGAAGTATCTTGAACTCTATTCGGGCCTTGACTGGGAGCCAATGGAGTCGCCTGATTATCGGAGTGATATGATCAAACTTAGGGACAAGGCAGACCACCCTTGCAGCAGCATTGAGAATGAGCTGCAACCTACTCGTCTGATGTTCAGTTATACCATACAGCAGAGAGTTACAGTAATCCAAGTGCGAAATGACAAATGCATGTATCAGAGTTTTGGTGGATTCAAGTCTGTGACATACGCTGACACATCTGAACATAGGAACCTGCATCGAGCCGACTAACCGTGGACTTTCTTCTTTTCTAGCCATCTGACCAAGATATTCGTCGAGTCCTATGATGTTTTGTACACTTACCTGATGGGCGACAGCAGAAAGAATGAACTCTACATTGCCAAGTACATCGACTTCTTTCAAAATCAGATTTCATACCCGGTAAGTTTCCCATCGAGATTAATCAACCAATGAGGCCCTTTACTACCAGAAGGTGGCAGCAGTAGTTGGCGGTCCAATACAATACAGAACCTTTAGTGGATGAAATTGACTTGGGTTTGAGATGGGCTGGAAGTACTGTGTATTTGATTGCAACTTACTGCACCTCTGGTTATAAAGTCCCTCATTTGAGTACCGCTCAAAATTGGTTCATGGGTCCATGGGTTTAAAGAAGGACTTGTGCAAACGTCTTCTTCATTTGCCTCAATTCCTGAATGATGAGACAAGTTTTTGAATATACATGTAGTTATGCCATGATTACTTGGCCAAGTCGTGTGTTAAGCCTTGGCAGATATGAATTGGTATATAGTCATGTACTTTCATTTATAAAACATATCAGATTATGTATTGTTCTTGCTTATAGGCATCTGTAAGTAGGCATGGCAGTGCATGCGGAACATTGTGTTCACAGACTCAGGGAAAGTTTAGATATACAGTGAATCCTCCCTTAGCAGACACTCTCTACAAAGGACAACCTCTCTATGAGGACACTAGTTGTTGTCCCGACGTGGTTTTCCATTCAATTTCACCTCTAATCTGGACACCTCTCTAATAAGGACATCACATGTCAGTCCAGAGGGTGTCCTTTATAAAGATGTTCTACTGTAATCATATTCAAAATGTTGTCGTTGTGATCACCAATATTATAACAATGTAGCGTGATTTTCTTCGGCTTCATGAGAAACTGTCATCCATTGGATGGGGAAATTTTTTGTTCCCTCGATGGTGGACGTTCACTTGTTCTCACCTGGACCTAGACCTTCACAAAACCACATGTTGCTCTGTTGTGCGGGACATTTTTTTCTTTCTCAGGAGCATTTATGTCCTAGTGACAGATAATCTGCCTGTATCAATATCAGGTAACTGAAAAACTTGATCTAATTACTTCATCCTTAAAGTGATACTATGATGTGATTTACAACTTTGCGGAAATACGCCCGTTTTTAATTGTTGATCACAAATGTAAAGCTCAAATTTTCCATTTTTGATTAGATTTATTATAAAATCGCTGTTTTAATCGCATGTAAACCACCGCGACCGCAAAAATGTTCATGTTGTGACGTCATCATCGAAAGCGTTGTCGGCGTAGCGCGATTTCAACGGCATCAAAGCGAGCCGTCCGGCGGATTTAAAACCATCAATTCTAGAAAATGTGCATTTCGATTCGAAAACCTAACCGATTTATGAGAAAGTGACGTAGTCATTTGTCAAAAACAGCTAAAACATTATATGGTGAAATTTGACACGAGTTACCCTTTAACTCGAAAAACATAAACTTCTGCCTTCTGCCTTTTACTCTCTCCTTCTTTGGAATGAAATGTTTACGTTAGATTTCGACTGAATTTATGATCCTTGGTTATGTAAAGTTGGTTACGTGTACGAAAATTCTTCATGAAATTTTGGTATCTCCTAGGGTGAGATTGGCCTGAACGCTGCCCACATGACCATGGAACTCATAAAAGACAATCGCAAAATCGTCGACCGCATCACCAAGGAGTACATCAACGACATCATCAGCCTTCTTGGGGAGAACAAGAGCTATCGCTACCTGGACCTACTGAGCGTGCTCTGTGTGTGCGATGGGGTCTCGATCTCCGATAACCAGACGTATATTACGGAGCAATGGTTGATGCAGGGCAAGAAGGTAGGTGGCGCTGATGATCATGACTTGATAAAAGGGACCCTGGAGGCATATCCAAATATCCATTCTATGCAAAAAGGCCCTCCTGCCAAATTTTTTGAAAAATCTCAGCTAATCTGCAAATAAGAGGGACTGATAGAGAATCTGCCATCAATGAATTAGCTTTAGTGTCCAACAGGTATCCTGGAAGTAGGGTGTAGGTAAGCTGCATCTGAGTGAGAATTATTTGGGGAGGCTGGCTCCTGAGGAGATAAATTGATAAGTGATAAAGGATGACACATACTTTGACAGTCTCAAGTACACAAAAATCCTGTCTCTTCCATTTGTTTACATCTGGTTTACCATGTGCCAAGTGGGCTTGACAAGCTTGAGACAGTTCAGCCCCGGGGTTGTGCTGCCTGGATAGGTGCTGGGAAATGTAGGAGGAAACCAGATCATGGGGAAGTGCTGCCTTGAGGAAGGGTTACTCCAGTGTCCTCAATGGTGGCAACCCTATACCTGACTAGACTTGCAAATCATTGAGGTATTTCTCTGTTCCATTTCAGTGTGTCTTCTTGACTGAGCTTGGCCAGAAAATTGGCAAAGATTCGAATGTGGTGTATGTCTCAATGGACAATGGCAGGACATGGGTGTCACTCAGTGATTTTGCTAATGAGGTAAGTTGAAGTTATGATATGGGATGTTGTATTGGGGATTTTTCGTAATTGTCTTGCTGCTGTCATATTAGTTTTTTTGTGAGAAAGTGCAGCAAATATACCACATTATGTTGGTCTGTATCGTGAGTCATATTTGTATTGCATGCTTGAGACTGTAAACAACAAATTATTTTTGCTGATCTTTACGGTTGTGGATATTAATAAAACAATAATTGTCTGAAAAAGGGTTTGTGTGCATATGCTAACTTGCTCTGCAGTGATATAAAAAAACACAAAAATGGAAAAAATTGATAATTTGTGTATTCGAGATATTTACTAAATTTGAAGTGATGTGACGTACTCAAATCAAAAGAGGTTGGGGAGTGGAATAGATTATTTAGTTTCTCAAGAATGCGAAATTTTATGGTCACTAATTGTTTGAGGTTATCAGTATCTCACATCATTCTGTCTATAGAGAGAGATGTTGAGAAGGACACCCAGTGTACTTCCTCTGAAAAGTAGGACCCCTGTCTGCATGCTTAGGAATCCTGATTCTCTGTCTTCTGACCACCTTTATGAAATTGGCATCTCAGATTTTGTATAAAATTCATGTCATTTCATCGTAATCCGTGTAGTTTGATTTATTGTGGATCTTTATCATGCCCTTGAGGCCAAGGATGTGATATTTTGGAAAATGTAACTGGATTTTGGTGTCTGATATGTTTACTTAAGGTAGTGTGCTAATATAACATTTAGGAGATCATCCCTTTGTTGACGACCTTCTTAATTTTTCTATGTTAAGGGATTGAGTCTTGACAGTTTTTTAAAACGTTAATTTTTTTCAGTTTTATAGGATGAAACCAGAGCCACCTTTGGGAAAAAAGCCAGTCAAAAGGCTTTTCCTGCAACCCGAGGCGCATCATAGTAAAAACCCATCCAAAAAATCAGACATAATGGTGAATTTAAACTGTTTCCTCGATGTTTAAATACAAAATTAGTGCAACCCTTTTTTTCTCCTTTAATCTTGAGTTTACAAGCCTTCAACATTGTTCAAGTTAGCTTATGATGTTTTTCCTTTCATAAGGATTATCACATTTCAGTATCATAGGCACAAATATTATTAAAATCCTTCTATTTTTTTCAAAACCCTTCTATTTTCAGTTGAACCATCTTTACATAGTCTATCATTGCATTATTTGTCGCATCTCATCTGTGTGCCAGTTGACTCAGCAAGTCATCTTTATTTGCTTTTTTCCTTGCAAGCTTGGAACAGGATTAACCCCTTGTGAAAAAAGGCAGGGCAAAAAAGAGGAAAGTGAGAAATGGCGGGGTACTGTGCCCTGCCAAAACTCTCTAGCAGAAACAGTACTGGCCCTACAACGCTAATAAAATCGCTTCCACTGCGCAAACCTTAAAATCTTGGACCAGTGCCGGGGGAAAGCGCGGCATGTGTAATTGTACACATGACTAATGAGTCCACTATTTCTTCACCTCACTTCCAGGTTATCCCAAGTCTGCCTCAAGTTACCCAGGGTCAAGGTCGTTCGGGGAAAAAGGTGTCGTTCTCTTCCCTCCTCAGTCCTTCAAAAGGAAATTTTCCGTTCGATAAAAAACTTCCGTTTTTGCCATCAAAAGAGGTAGCAGACGTCAGAAAGGTGCAAAGTTGTTTTTGTTTGGTATTGTTGGTGCTGTGGTTCCAGTAACTGAGTTTGTGTTTTTTCCCTAACCCCTTTTCTGACCCCTGAAACACCTATGTGGGTGACCCCCCTGGTTTCCTGTCACAGTCCCATCACAGTCCCATCACAGTCCCGATGCATCCCCCATCCTTCCCATCAGTACTCACAGGTGTTTCCATTTAATCCCGTCATGTTTGGTGCAACACCCCCGTCAAACATCTTCCTGGCTAAAGTTGCTCGATCATATCAGGTGCAGTCCCAGTCACAATTGACATCCCTGAAACCAGTAACCAGTGTTGTTTAATTGTGTGCAAGTGGTAACCAGATAATCAGTGGTGAATATTCGAGATTTAGTGGTTGCCAGTGGTTTCAATGTTGCCAGTGGTAATCCAAGGATTACCAGTGGTGTTCCAGTGGTGGTCCAGTAGTAACCAGTGGTGGTCTCATGGTGGCCAAATCACAATTGACATCCGTCCTGCTTCGCGTCAGTGACTCGAACGTACGCGCGAGTCACGCGCCGAGTTGCGTACCAATGACGCGTTTATCTCTCTAAATGTTTTTCATAAATAACACACGACCTTCCCTCGACTTAGGCACGACCTACACCCTGGGTAGTGCGACAACGACGTACCAATGACGCGATTTAAAGGATGTCAATTGTGATTTGGACTGTAGCTCCTCGTTTCTGTCAGAATGTCTTCTTTTGCAGGTAAATATGTTGGGTTTCAATACAGAATGCGATTTCCAACGTTTTTGAGTTAACCTTGACATTGCCCTTGGTGACTGATTTACCCTCCCAATTTCAGAGCATTGGGACCAATTTTAGTTCTTTTAACCCTTTCACTACCGCTGGGTTTTGGCAGTGTAGTGTACCCCTGGCCCGCATCTGGTATGGACTGGGCAGCCTGGATCCCAACTTGGCTTAGGAAAAGTTTCATTGTAAAATAGCTACCATTACCTAATCTCACATGTCTTAGGGACGAGGTCTTCAGTGGATTGAGCGCAGTGCAAAGGTTGTGTAATTTATCAATTACCCTACATTAAAAGGGACTATAAGACCATGAGGTCCAGGATGCCAGTTTAACAGCGGGAGGAATCAAGACTATCACTCAGTTGGCCTAAACCACTAAAGAAAGCAATGAAAGACAGATATTTTGAAAATTTCATTTATATTTTATTTCTTCTTCTGCCAGCTGACATCATCTTCCCCCACTGACCACTCTCCACCCAGGATGCTACAGAAATTAGCCAAGCCCGATAATGCTCTCCTGAAAAAGAATGTAAAAGCTTGAAAGATGTCTATGTCTGTCAAATTTCTAAATACTCTTACATACCTTTTCTGTGTCCTGGTATCTTACTTTTCTTTTCACTATTTTCTATCAAACTCAAGTTGACTTTGATTGTAGGAAGTCATTACAAAAGTTACTAAACCCACTTAACATGCTTAAGGTAGCTGGGCAAAAATCCTGATGCATTTTGCCTCGGATACATTTTGCCTCGGATGCATTTAGCCTTGGATGCATTTTGCCTTGGATGCAATTAGCCTTGGATGCATTTTGCCTCGGATGCATTTGGCCTTGGATGCATTTAGCCTTGGATGCATTTAGCCTTGGATGCATTTTGCCTCGGATGCATTTAGCCTTGGATGCATTTGGCCTCGGATGCATTTAGCCTTGGATGCATTTTGCCTCGGATGCATTTGGCCTTGGATGCATTTAGCCTTGGATGCATTTAGCCTTGGATGCATTTTGCCTCGGATGCATTTTGCCTCGGATGCATTTGGCCTTGGATGCATTTTGCCTTGGATGTATCATGATATCAGATCCAAGATAGCCGCCACAATTGAAAATGGTACCAACCTTACTCAACTAGTATTTCTATTCTTCTGTGGTGGCTGTAACTTATCCAACAACTGAAGGTCACTTAGGTCTATCTCAGTAGTGATAACTTCTCATTGAGACTCCAGCTAACTTGATACAGCATAACCTCTTTTAATTGCGGACACCTCAGGTCACCCTCCTTATTAAGGACAGCTATTTTGGTTCTAAATGAGTCATTCTGATACAATTTGACCCCTGTTATCAGGATACCTCCCTATCAAGGACAGAATATGTAAGAGCCAAGGGTGTCCTTAAAAGAAGGTTCTACTGTAATTGAAGCAGAATATCTCTCAACATATTCATTAAGTCGGGAGTTGACAGGTAGATATTCAGGGAAAGTGGGGTTAGTCCCAGTGTATTGTCAAATGAGATCTTCATCCCTGGCGTGATGTTTAGAAGTGAGCCATGTCAGAAGTCCTGGTCAGTTTGCTTTCACTGTTTCAGAAATGCGTTTACTGAACTTCAATCAGAGCTACTAACGGTCATAATAATCTTCTTATCAGTTAATTCATCGACTAATCTTTCGTAATTCTTGGTTTAAATCTATTGATGTTTTCTTCCGAAGTGCCGAACTGCTATGATCGAAAACAAACGCAAGATGTTGGTGATCGACCAACCAAAACATGAAAAGTTACGCAGGAAAGAAAAGCTGGCGAAAATTGCGGTATTAAGATATTAGAATGCGCTTAAAAAATGCTTCTTAAATCTAAATTAACAGAAGTAGCGAATGATATTGCTTAGGTAGAGGGTATAAGTAGCAGGTGGCAGAAAACAATGTTTTTTACCAGGGACGAGCGATCTCTCACTCTCTGGTCATTGCAGGCTGCAATGATGTCAATCTGGTTCGATATTGATTGCAGCCTGCAGAGATCACTTGTTGTAGGCACCTGTGATGACCACTGCACATGCTGCAGACAAGCGATTTTTATCGCAGGTGATCACGATTGCAGGACATGGCCATTTAAACGACGCGTTTCAGAGTCGCTTTAGTTTAGATACCATAATCAACACTGCGTTAACTGTAAGCTTGCATAGGGTTGATTTCAGTCAATGCCATTCCATTCATGATGATTTCATGATGATTTCAAATCAACTCTGTTTTTACGAATGAACACTTTTGTATAGTACCCCCAGGCATATGGCACGGCTAAACCCATGGGCCATGAGGGAATTCCTTTATGGCCCAGTGAGTGGTTGGCGCGTTGGCCCTAGAGCGGAAGTTAAGCTACGTTGAGCGCGGTCAACCTTTGGATCGGTGACCGGCACGTACAATACAACTTTCAATCTGAGAATGTGGAAAACTTTCAATCTGGGGAGTAGGCTTAGAACAGTGTGATAACCTATCATGTGGACTAGTCACCGCTTGGAGGCTAGTAGTCAACAGGTCCCCGGCCTACTTTGAACCCCACAGTCTCTTTATGTATCTTGCCTTACTCCACCCAGGTGTATAAATGGCTACCGGTACCACCGTATGAGGGCTTACACTGCATGGTACCGATAAGAAGTGCTTAGGTTGTATAGTGCTGAGTCAGCAGTTCATCTGAGTTCTACTGAAAGGTTTCAGGACAGACCTTGTCTAAAGTGTGAAGTCAGATGAGACCTCTACAATAGTTCATGTCCGGCTATAAACCCAACCTTTAACTTTTTCTTAAGCTTTAACTTATTCCTAATACACAAACTAACCATTTAACAAGCATGCTTTGAATAATTTAGAGAATTTTAACCTTGTTACATGTAAATATGTTCAAGGAGGAGTTGGTTAGTTTAGCTTGATAGGATGTCAGTAATGTTTTGCCCCCGAGAGTCACGTTAGCCATCTTGAATTTCTTTTTCATCAATTTCGGGAAAACGTTATCTGAAAAAGCCAATTCTTCTCCTGTGTCTTGAAGTCATAAGGGGAAATTTCCTTTCGTAAATTGATGTGATCTGATGTCTAATATGAACATTTCGGGAAAACGTTTATCTGATAAAACCAATTCATCTCCTGTGTCTTGGAAGTCTTAAGGGAAAAGTTCCTTTCGTAAATTGATGTGATCTGATGTCTAATATGGCCGTCATGGCAGTCGTTACAAACATCTAAAACGAGAAAAGGCATGAATTAGTTCCATTATGTTTAAAATGTTCTTAAAATCATTCATAAATAAAAAATCTCACAATTTGTTAAAGTTGCAAAAGCATTTTTCTCTGCTAAATCGCTAGATTTGATGATATTTATAGCTCATTCTTAACTCATTGCAATATTGTGCCTAGAAACTCGTGATTAGATGCAAATTTCTCCTGTTTCAGTCAGCCGACATGGTGGAGAACTTCTTGTTCCTCGAGCATCAGCTGGACTTGTTCGGGAAGCTGTGCTATGTGAGTATTCTTGGTTTTCTTTTGATTCAGCCAATCTTTGGACGAAAGACAGCATTTTAACATGTTTAAAGTGAATATCGCAAACGTTGATATCAAAGAGAAATGAATGAAACTTCCAAATTGAAGAACAAGTTATTACTATTGAATTTGACGTTGTGAATTGAACATTATTTGGCACCTGTTTAGCGGACCAAATCTGAAGAACTGGGCATTCTTCTCTGCAATGCTGGAGCAGCTGAGATATGGGCAAGATTTCGAATCTTTTAATTTTCCTTCCAAGTGAATTAATACTGCTTACCCTAAAAAAATGAGTATTTTATGGTCTGGAAAAGCGTAAATTGACTTTTATGGTTTCAGGGCCGGAATGAATTTGCCATAGATGTGATCACCCAGAAGCTGTGCTATCTGACATGGGAGGAGGCATTCCTCTGCCTGACCAACGAGGTCTTCCCTGACCAACTCAGGGCAAAGTACTGTCATCTTATCATTGGTAAGTGAAGGTCCCCAAAAGGTAGCGTTGAACACCCCAGAAGCTGGGATACTTAACATTCCTCTGCCTGACCAACGAGGCCTCCCCTGACCAACTCGGGGCAAAGTACTGTCATCTTATCATTGGTAAGTGAAGGTTTACAAAAGGTAGCGTTGAACACCCCAGAAGCTGGGATACTTAATATTCCTCTGCCTGACCAATGAGGCCTTCCCTGACCAACTCGGGGCAAAGTACTGTCATCTTATCATAGGTAAGTTGAGTAAGGTCAAAGTCCCAAAGAGCCTGATCCATATCAGTGCTCTGCAGTCCACTTCTGGCTGTCCCAACAAAGTACATGCACCAATGTCTCAACCAATTTCTCTGTTAAGTCATAGACCATCTGTGGACATATCTTGAAACGTGTCTTTGTCATTTCCAGGCATGTTTGTTGATGTTGGTGTCAACCAGTCCGTCCTCGACAACATCAACCTCTCATTCGTCTATGACAATATCTACGGCGGTGGGCCGAACACCGCCAGGACAGTAGAGGTGACGACACCTAGGAGTCAGTTTGGTACCAAATATTTCCCTCAGCTGCGAGATTGGATGGAGAGGTTCTTGGATAACAACAAGGATATGACGGCTTCGGAGATTGGTCACAACCTGTTGGTGGAGCAGGTATGGATGATTAACTAGCGATTTCTTGCATCATTGAGGAAATACCCTGTTCCCTGTACTGGTACTGTGGAGTATCGGGTCCATTGACATTCGATAATTTTTCATTTGGGACAAGAAGTATCCCAGCGTATCTTGACTGCTTGTGTGGCCTCTGAATGCCGGTGTAATATATGTGAGTGTTTCCCGTGTGTGAGTGTTTCCCCTCATTGTTTGGGAACGCTCAAAAATAGATTGACAAGTTTTTCTGTGTATCCCCCCTATTGAAAAGTCGTGGTCTCTCTAGCTGCCTATTGTTTGGAAACACTGACACATGGGGAACAACCACAGATGTTACACCGGGGCCAACAGTACCAGACTCTATGCAATAACCAAGTACTTAATAATACCCAAGCGGACAGCTGGTTATGCATGTCCTTTAACAAGATGTAGGACTTGTGTGAGTGTGTGCTACTTTCATAGCCTAAAGTGACAGAGTCTGAATAAAGATTCTGTTACATCAGGTCATGTCTGGTGCCGTTTTTGGGCGATACTATTTTGGTAAGTGACTGTTCTGTTGAAAGCCATTTTGGGATGTAAAATCATGCTACCCCACGGTCTGCCTGGGCCTTTAGGACGTGATCAACACTTATGAGCTGTGGCAGGGGTTTAAAATGACCTGCAGCCCGAGCCTTCTAACATGTCTAATCAAATCATATGTGACCCGTTCCAGCAAAACCAGTCGCATGTCGCTCTGAGCTTGGCAGGTGGAGACGAACTGTTTGTTCATTTCAATATTGTCTGCCTCTTGTCAAATCTGACAACATCAATTTCTTCTATTATCTCCTGGTGTCGTCTAGGCTAATCTTATGTGCGACATTCGACTGGTTTTGCTAGAACGGGTCATATATGTGCTTCCTTCCTCCTGTCCACTATGTTAAAGAAACCCAATCCGTCTCTATCTCATTCCAGGTTCTGCGGCTGGTGCACTACTTAGTAAGGTTTGGATATTACGGTGAGCAGAGCGACATCAAGAAGTTACTGACGCCTCTTCTCAGTCTCCTCGATGGACGGAATGACAAGCCTTACCCCAAGACTAACAAGAGTGAGTACCAGTGACTCTGTCCAGAGTATCTACCGTCAGATAGAGAAGTGTTTCCTGATCAAAAATATTGCAATTGGACAAAACACTGCACTTCACAGCATGATTTATCTCTCAAAGGATGCGTTCCAGAAAAGTTAAATTTTGACCCAAATTAGTGAACCAGTCCTAACTTCGAGTTACCTGGCTTAACTCATACAGTCTAATGGATTAGAAGCCCAGTGATGGCCAAAACTAAAACAAACTTATGCTCACTATGAGCCAGCATCCGAGTTTTCATCCCTTGATCAAACTACACTGCAATTGACACAAGAATCCTTGATATATTTTGATTTCTTTGCTTTCAGCTCACAACCAGCAAGATTTCAACAAAGTGACTGAGCATTACAGGAACGTCGGTCGGTACCAAGAGAGCCCTGAGACCAAGGCCGTCGTGGATGCCAAACATCAGGCCATGGAGGTGTTGGACCTGTTCTTCAACTTCCGTTTCAACACGAGACTCGAGGTAGGTGCGAGAGGAAATCGGGGCCCTTGAAAATAGTTCATGTAATACTTGTCAGTTAAGCATTGTCAGAGGCGTAGCAAGGGGGAGTGAGGGGAGGGAAAATGCAAATGAAGTCACTGAAAAATGTGTTTTTGACCATGATTGTGGCGGAATAATTTCAGAGAGTCATTTTGCTCCCATCACAGAGCCTTTTGTCCCCTTCAAGACCAAAAGGCTAGCTATGGTCCTGACTCTCTGCAAATGAGAGGAGCGGAGCGAAAAATGTACCCAGTGATGACGTTGAAAAGGAGTATCTTGAAGCTCCAAGGGTTAAAATTCACTCAATTCTGATGTGCTTATCACCATTATCGAAATAAATGTCTAAAGTCCTGTAAAAGTTTGAACAATAACAAGTCCAAGATTCAAATTACTCGCATTTTGTGAACAAAACAGCATCATCTTTCAATATTTCACATCTATGACATATATGACATATATGACATCTATGACCTATATGATATATATGACATCTATGACAACTATGACATCTATGATATATATGACATCTATGACAACTATGACAACTATGACAACTATGACATCTATGACATCGATGACAACTATGACATATATGACATCTATGACATCGATGACATCTATGACATCTATGACATCTATGACATCTCTCTTACAGCGTTTTGTGAGTGAATTCAAGATGGTTCATCAACAGTCCATGACAGCAGGTGCATCGCCAGATCTTGGCCCCTTTCTCTCTGAAAATTATGACATCTATGACAGTGAAAGGTAAGACCCGTCAAGAAAATATTACCTCCAACATGTCTTAAGACTCTGACTCATTTAGTTCAACCATTCTAAGATTATCTCACCCCTAACTCACTCGGTCACATTGACAAATTGTGACCTGTTCTAGCAAAACCAGTCGTATGTCGCACAGAAGATGAGCCTACACGACACCAGGAGATAATGGAAGAAATTGATGTCGTCAGATTTCACAAGAGGCAGACAATAGTGAAATGAACAAACAGTCCGTCTCAACCTGCCAAGCTCAGAGCGACGTGCGACTGGTTTTGCTGGAACGGGTCACAATTTCACAAATTGTTAGAAGTTCTTACCTCTGTATTGATTTTCGGTTCAACATGGTTGGGTCAGAATTAGAGGTGTTAAAGCTGACCGGTCAATTATACATTCCCGAGTATGGCCAAAGCTGAGCTCACAGGAATGTTTGTGATGTGTTTATGGATCTTCTGCTGAATATACCCACTACAACCAGTGCAAAACTCGTAAGCGAAACATTCTCTCCAGACACTGTTGGGACTAACGTACTCTTGGAGTAAAAGTATCCAGAGTAGGGTATAAGATATGCGGACGCTAACGTCGTTCATTTGACTGGACATTTCTACTGTTTCTTTCCAGTGTTAATAAAGTCGCTAAGAAGAAACTTAAGGAGATGTTCCAAGAGTCCTCCTACTTCAAGGGATATGATATAGTCTCTATCCTCCTGGTAAGCAATTTCTACCAATACCACAAGGCGCAATTTCCGTAACGGCCATTTGCTTGGTGATTAGGCTTAGGTCGTCAAGTTGAGGCCTGATGTCAATATAAAAAAGTATTGTAATGTTCTGGTGGCTGAGCACAAGTGTGGATCCGGGGGGGGGGGGGGGGGGGTGGCACTAGACACCCCCTAGTGCATGACAAAACTGACCATGAAGTTTTAGAACATTCGAGGATTTCTGATGAGGAATGCAGTGCACGCTCCCTCTTTTTTTTTCGGCTCTTGGAGCCACCCCTCGACATACCACAAGAATCTTTTCCTCCTGTTTGGGACCCTGCCATCTCTGGCCAGGTAGAGCAATGCAAGCTACATGCTATTTCAAATTGGTTTCGAGCCCTCAGTCAGTGGAGGGTATATTCCAACATCTAAACACTTGAGTACAAATCTTGGCGATTCTCTTCAGTGAAACTTTTTCTGCTTTTAGGACTTGTCGCATTACAAATATGACAAGATGGTCACCCAGTCCATGCACCTTCTAAACCGCTACTATTCCGCACACGACAACCTGTTCCGGCGTGCTGTGCAGGCCCAGGTCCTCATAACCGACCGGTCCAACCAGGTCCTAACGGAGCTCCAGGAGATTTTACCAACACTGCGGAGGCTGGCGACGGCCAAGATGAATTCGGAGCAAGTCGAGACGATGTGTACCATACTGAATAAGTTGACGGGATACTGCTCATTGGAGAAAGAACCTGAGGAAGTTCACTGCATGAACCAGAGTATTCTCTACAATCATGGTAGGTTGGTGACCACTTTAAAGGGTAACTCGTGTCAAATTTCACCATATAATGTTTTAGCTGTTTTTGACAAATGACTACGTCACTTTCTCATAAATCGGTAAGGTTTTCGAATCGAAATGCACATTTTCTAGAAATTGATGGTTTTAATCCCGCCCAGACGGCTCGCTTCGATGCCGTTGAAATTGCACCACGCCGACGAGGTTTTCGTTGATGATGTCACAACATGAACATTTTCGCGGTCGCGGTGGTTTACATTTGATTAAAACAGCAATTTTATAATAAATCTAATCAAAAATGGAAAATTTGAGCTTTACATTTGTGATCAACAATTAAAAACGGACGTATTTCCGCAAAGTTGTAAATCACATCATAGTATCACTTTTAAGTAAATGCAAAATCTACCCAAGGATAAAATGAGGGATGTAGACATGAGTCTGTGCTGCAAAATCCAAGTCTTGGCCATGGTCCCTCTACCCAGAATAAAATTAGGGGTTGCCAGCCGTGTGTTTGGCACTCAAAAATCCAATCCAAGTCATTGGCACTATCTACCCCAAAATAATACCAGGGATGGAGCCTTGAGTCTTGCAATTCAAAATTGGAATTTTGTTCTTGGTCCCCATCTACCAAAAATAGATCAGGGGTAGGGCCATGTGTCTGGCAATTCAAAATGAAATCGTGGTCATAGTCCTTTTCCTAGAATCTTCTGTCATCAAAGGGGGCAGCCAGCATTGCCCCCTGGATCAGTTGGCTAAGATGGTGATTTCCTGAAGGTACCATGCGAAAGTATTGGCACAGCTGAATCTTTTCAACAGGTATCATCCTAATACTTCCATCTTCTACTAAAATTTGTATTTGATCTCAATTTCAGAAATCCTGTCTGACATTTTTGACATCCTTTCCCAGGAAATCGATGTTCGACTATTGGTAAGTTATACTTCTATTCTCAAATCTGAAGGCATGTTAGACTAGGAACGTTTATTTGTTAAAATCAAATCGTAATGAGCTTTTTCATGCCGATCACTTTCTATGACGTCATCATTCATTCGAATTTAACCCCTTCACTACCATGGACTGATATTTCATTAAGTGTTACATCCAAGCAAGTTGATACATTCATTGTTTAACGCGTCATCTTCTTGAAAATAAACTACGCCGATACCTCATATCTTGACATCTAAACACATTTCAGGGTGTGGTAAGAAAAATATGATTTGCTCGCAGCCAACACTGATTTACATTCAAACTACCATGCATTCTGCTGCCACATATAGGTCTCACTCTAGCCAAAACCTTAAGGGTTTGGCTATAGGTATACCACCATTTTTGCTAGAACTTGAAATCTAAAGAATGAATGAATGAATAGAAATACTTATATAGAGCGCCTTTCCGTGGTCCACCACGCTGAAGACACCCCCCCCCCCCCCCCAAATAGTCCTCAAACAAGGTGGTTTTGAGTTGCCTCTTAAATGATGTTTCTGGCAGAGCTCTGATGGAAAAAGGAAGTTTGTTCCACAGGTATGGGCCACAGCATGAGAAGCTGCGGTCAAAGCAATCAAATCTCTTTCAAAACAAAGTGAATGCTCATTTCAAGGGCAGGAGTCTGTTCTTTGTTTTACAGAGAACAGCCTCCAGGGTTTTGAATGAGCATTCACTGCATTTTGAAGGAGTTCTGATTGCTTTAGGATTTCAGGGCCTAGTCAAAATGGTGGTACAAAAGCCAACCCTTATGCAAGTATCAATTCGTGTCTTGTACCCCCTCCTCAAGGGTATGACACCTTATCACCCTATAACAACATCTTAAGGCTCAAGCATCACCCTTTTTTCACTAATGCTACTTTTTCTTTCGTCAAGACATCACCATCAACAATATATCAGTTATCACCATCATATAGAGTAACCGGACTAATTTTACTGGGTAAGGTTGTATGTTCGACAAGACATCGACACATTAGCATCCTTATTCTTTCCAGCTTCGCCAAATTTTCACTAAAGGAAAAATAAATACTTCTCAAGCATCGACAAAGATTAGTGGTGATAGCTTAACTACCCTTGAGGAGGGGGGTACAAGAAACGAATTGATACTTGCATTAAGGTGAACAACACCTCGTGTCCATGGATTGTTCCCTTGTTCCCTTGTGGCATCGTTCCCATTGCCTTCATAGCATGTTCCCTGTTATAATCAACGGGAATATTCAACATCCTACCAACTAAAGGTTAATTTTGTTTGTGGCGTGTCACAAGGTCACAAACGACGGAGCAAAGAAAAATGTCAGAAGTGAACAGCCAATGGACATGAAGCATTACACACCCTCACCTAGATGGGTGATATTCAATTCACAGACACCTAATGAAATCACTCATTCTCCAGTCTCAAACGGACGTCTCCGGTTCCAATTTTGATGCACCTTATCGGCAGATATGATAACACACAGATTTATTTCCTTGATTAGATTGGCCGGCCACGAAGGCACCGGCACAATAGCTTAATAGATGGCACTGATGCAGTGCCGCCGCTAGATAGTAGGGTTGGGAAGCACAGTATTAAGGTATGCACCAGTGCATCCTGGCTTATCAATGCTCCATCGAAACGCAGCACACAAAACCCCTGCGAAATTCACCTAGAACTTGTCGGCAAAAGCCAGGATTTTCCAGCTAATTCCAAACGATTTTTCCTTGCCAGAAGGTTGGAAATAGCTGGAAATTCCAGAAATGGCAGGGCTGGAGTTTGGCGGTATTTTGGTAAATGGCAGAGCCAGAAAATGCCAGTTGCTGGAAAAATCAGTGGCATATAGGCACGACATCCCCATCTGGAGATTAGAGGCCTACTTTCTGATGTCGTTTACCATTTGTGACCGCTCTACCAAAACTAGGCGCTTGTCGCATCTGAACTTTACAGGTTGATACGGACTTGTTGTTCATTTCCCTATTGTAGACCTTTTGTGAGCGGGTCACATTTGTGACAGCAAAACCAGGCGCATCCGCCGCCGACGGTCGCACAGAAGATGAGCCTAAATGACACTTGGAGATAATGGAAGAAATTGACATGCTCATCAAGTTGACTTGTCTGTGCCTTGAGGGAGGGTTGATAGCCGGGTTGCCCTACCACATGAAAGGAAAATACTTAGAGGAATTGTCCTTGCGGATCAATCTAACACTCAAAGCTCTGAACTACCACTAGGCCTGTCAAAAGAACCTATTTGAGCTACTTACGGTATTATAAGGGGCTGAAACTGAGAAATAGATTGCCCATTGTCTAAATAGACAAACACGTCTTTGATACATGTAAGGATATAGTATCAGTAGTGGATGATTCTCAGACATATAAGACATTTCTAAAGTATTTTCTTTTCTGATTGCACTTTTTTTCTAACTTGACTGCAGTGTATGCTCCTGAAATTATTTTGATATTGATATCTATATCAAACTCAGTCGCAATTGACATACCCTCTTCTTTGCATAAGCTGCACAAAACGCACACTGGTGCCTTGTAAGCTGCATACAGCTGTGAATATTTTGCATCTGTTGTGCGTGATAAACATAAAACTTACGAAAATCCTACTTGCATTAGCTCACGCGATTCCAGGTTACATAGATTGTGGTAGGAGTTTTTGTGCAACTGATGCACAGGTTGTGTGTACATTGCACTCATATGCAAATTTAGCGATGTCAATTGTGATTGGTACTGTACGTCATGATTTTCTTCAAGCTGTTTTTGAGGCTGTTTTTTTCATGTCTGACAGTTTTTGCTTTACTTTAACTTTTCTGTTTGTTCCATACTAGGGTTTATCCAACCTGTTTTCATGCTGTCTCGAACTTGTCACAGAAATGGTTGACCGAACGTTTAGGGATTACTTTAACTTTTCTGTTTGTCCCATACTAGGGTTTATCCAACCTGTTTTCATGCTGTCTCGAACTTGTCACAACTTGTTGACCGAAAGTTTAGGGATTATATTAGTAACAATATTTTTGGTAGCCAGGTGATGCCTTTTGAATGCGGTTTCTTATTTTCGTTGTCTTCTTTACAAATACTTGTACTTTTCTTTTTTAACTCCGTTGCTTTTAGTTTTACAAGGTACGTAATACATTAAGCACTGTGCAGACATGCAATTTTTGTCGCTGCGATATGCGAAAGGTCAATGACAATGTGACAATTGATTGCATTTCAACCAATCGGCAGCTGCATTGCGACCACAATCATCATGTTTCCATGGCTCAATCGCAGCAACAAAAATCGCTCATTTGTGCCTATGATGTTTTATGCCACAAGTCAATGTTGCATCTTCACCCAAAAGGGGGATACCTTGGGGACCAAATCAATAGTCTTCAAGTGACTTTGTGTTTCAGTTGCACCACCCCCTCTGTCTGCCATTGTTCAGTATTCTGTGTACCAAAGGAATTTGTTGTTTCATGTAAAAACAGACGTTGACTTAAATCAATGATTTAGAGTCAGTTCAATGTTATTGTATAGAGTGGTTTCACGTGACATCATCACCCACCATGCTGGGGTACAGACAAAATAATGCCCTCAACATGGCCGACCATGAAAACACTCTATTGTATTCTAATGTCTTTCCGGTTGATCATAGTTTTGTTTATTTCATCAAACCTGCTGCTTAATGTTACCTCTGTTGGCTCTCCCAACTTATACATTAATGGCAGTTCAACCAAAAACTAATTCTGAGTGTGATGTGTGTTATTCTGTATGTTCGAAATAATGCGTAAGACAACCCCCATTCAGGGTTGTTTATGGTACTGTAGACATTGAACAAGTGGCCTCGGCGGGATATCAGAAAGAGTCTAGATTTTCATTGATAAACTACAGCAGTGTCTCATTGTAAAGCGCTTAACAATGTTTAAATCAAAATCTAGGCCTTCTCGGTTCTCCTGTGGCAACTTATTACAATTGGCTACAGTATATTCATCCATATGCGAGTAGTTACTGATGCTCTTCCAGACAGAAGTCTCTTCAATGACCTTGACCTCAATTGCATTATGACCTTGGCCTTCATTCAATGACCTTGACCTTTTCTAGGACCAGTACGGAGGCATCCAAATGGTCTTCAAGAAGACGTTCATCCTGCTGCAGAGGTTGGCGCGAGGGAACGAGGTTGTTCAGCAACGTTTGTTCGATCGTCTGGACAAGTTGTTGACGATACAGGGTGCGGAGGCAGAGATGGCCATAGCTTTGACTGAGGTACAAACTGATCGGACGAAATGTTGTTGAGTTCACGTGACAATAATTCCTATCCAAAATAAATACTATCCGAAAGTAAATTTGAAACTGAGAAAAGATTCATGATGATAAAGAAGTTATAGTGCTTGGGTCATTCTCTTGACATATTTTTCATAACAATTGATCGAAGGAGGACCATTGGTTTGGATTGTGAGGGGTATAGGAACGCATTCCGAACGCCTAAGCATGGGGGATGGCCCTGGGTCTGAAACAACATCTGACCTCCAGTACTTGAGCATGAGGAATGTTTGAAAGCTTTTTCTTTTAGGTTTTCACAGGAAATAAGTCTACTTGTATGAAGATCCTGCCGTACCAGGTGCAGAAGATCATGATCCTTGTGGCCCAGAATCTGAACCATGCGCCACAGTTCCTCGACCTTCTGAACGCGGTCGTCAAGGTCGAGGAGTTGGACTTGCCCTTGAAGCGGAACCAAGGTTACGTGATGAAATACTTCATGCAGTACAGAGCCGAAGTTGCTGGGGTGATTGACCAGCCATCAGATGCCAGGTGGGTGGATTCTTGCAATCAAGGCTACGAAAAATATGGACTTAGTATTTGAGATCAGTTTGAAAACTATCATTGGGCAAATTTAGTTGCTGGACCTGGTTACGCAACACAAGTTTTGTCACTAACACTGGCATTAACTTCACTTGGCCTTAAGTCTAATGGACTTAACTGATGGAGATGAGGCCAAGTAAAGTTAACACCAGCATTTGTCACAAAACTTGTTTTGAAGAAGCAGGCCCTGAACAGTATTGCAGTTAAAGGATTCTCTCATGAAATTGGGAAAAAAGTTTTTCCCTCACTCACTCGAATATATTTCTTTGTACTTCTATTATTCCTGATAATTTTTCCCAGTAGAAAGATCTTGGTAGTCCCAAAGGAACAATCCCCGACGAGGTAAAGTTTTGTGTCTCCGAAATTAGTCACAAGTCTATCGCTATATTTATGCATCATTTCTCATAGGGTATATTTGTCACCATTTCAATGCTTAGGACTTGTCATTGATATATCACAAGTTCTCTAGCTTGCAATAAGACATACAGTAGAACCTCTCCATTAAGGACACCCTCGGGACTGACAAGTGTAGAGAGGTGTCCTGATTAGAGAGGTGAAATCGAATGAAAAAAACCAATTTGGGACCAAAACTAGTGTCCTCAATAGAGAGGTTGTCCTTAATAGAGAGGTGTCGCTAAGGGAGGTTCCACTCTAGTTTTTAAAGCACAATGATGCACCATACACGCTACTTGTAGTTATTGGAAATGATTTTCAATTCGGTGGTTGAGTTTGAGTTGTGATTACATTACAAAATGGCCATACTTTCAAAATGCTGGTAGACAAGAATTAAGTTCATGTAGAATGTATTCATACTTTTATTTATCATGAAACAAAAGCCTGAAGCTTCAGGTTTACCTTTTTCTTTATCATCATCATCATCATCATCATCATCATCATCATCATCATCATCATCATCATCATCATCATCATCATCATCATCATCATCATCATCATCATCATCATCATTATTCTGATTTTCCAGGAACAAGATCTTGACCACACCCAACCATCCTGACATACAGTACCTCATCTCCTTGGTCGATTTGCTAGCTACCTGTGCTGAGGTAAGTTAAACGCACTTACTACTTACCAGCAACATGATGTTCTAAGCCATCAAACGCGAGAGGGACCTTCACCATTTTCTTCTTTCATTGGCAGCTTCTATCAAGTTTTCACTAAGACCAGCTACCGCACCAACTCACTTCAGGGCATCAAGCCATCTTACACATGTCCTGCCTCTTCTCCTCTCAATAGTGTAACTTTCAATGAGTTGTTGGCCCATAGCCACTTGGTAAATGTGGAGGGCCTTCTCAAGCATCATCATCAACACTTGGATCAAAATCTGGTCTGGACCCTTGCCTGAGATCTGTCTGACTTGGTTGAACCTGCCAGGAGCTGGGCTCTCGCCAGTGTAGCCCTTAGGGTCACTGGGACACACAAGCCAGTGCGCAACGGCAAGCTCAGGACCCAGGGTACCTGCAAGTTAAAAAGCAAGTTTTCTTGCATTTGCCCTACTGTCATCTCATATTCGTATTTGTCATGTCCAGGGTGAGAATCGGTTCATCGAGTCCATCTGCCAGACCATCTTCAGTGTGATGGAACTGCTAGAAGTCATCAACAACACCAGCATCAGTAACAACCTCAAGAAGCCATACCTCAGGTTCTTCCTGTGGGTCTACCTCAATACAGCCGGTGGCATGATAGAGAGTGGCTCGGGGGACCTACCTCATGATCCGTAAGTTATCAACCTCAGGAAGACTTGCTAGTAGTTCTTCCTGTGGGTCTACCTCAATACGGCCGGTGGCATGATAGAGAGTGGCTCGGGGGACCTACCTCATGATCCGTAAGTTATCAACCTCAGGAAGACTTGCTAGTAGTTCGTTCTGTGGGTCTACCTGAATACGGCCAGTGGCATGATAGAGAGTGACTCGGGGGACCTACCTCATGATCCGTAAGTATCGACCTCAGGAAGACTTGCTAGTAGTTCGTTCTGTGGGTCTACCTCAACACGGCCGGTGGCATGATAGAGAGTGGCTCGGGGGACCTACCTCATGATCCGTAAGTATCAACCTCAGGAAGACTTGCTAGTAGTTCGTTCTGTGGGTCTACCTGAACACAGCCGGCGGCATGATAGAGAGTGGCTCGGGGGACCTACCTCATGATCCGTAAGTATCAACCTCAGGAAGACTTGCTAGTAGTTCGTTCTGTGGGTCTACCTGAATACAGCCGGCGGCATGATAGAGAGTGGCTCGGGGGACCTACCTCATGATCCGTAAGTATCAACCTCAGGAAGACTTGCTAGTAGTTCGTTCTGTGGGTCTACCTGAACACAGCCGGCGGCATGATAGAGAGTGGCTCGGGGGACCTACCTCATGATCCGTAAGTATCAACCTCAGGAAGACTTGCTAGTAGTTCGTTCTGTGGGTCTACCTGAATACGGCCTGCGGCATGATAGAGAGTGACTTGGGGACCTACCTCATGATCCATAAGTAAAAACCTCAGGAAGCTGTACCTGTCATCAGCAGCACTAACATCCTGAGGACAACCTCAAGAAGCTCTCTGTCAAGTTGTTCTTGTGAGTCCACCTCGGTACCGCACTGGGCATGCCAGAGAGTGGCTCAGGTCTGAAGCACATGAACTGGAGTTTGGCCTACAGCTCCACACTCACATTGTGAAGTCTCATTTCTTTAGGCTGCAGTGTTTTGTAGTCTGCAAACCGTCCGGTTTTGCGTTCTGTTCACCTGCAATATGTTTTGAACACTTGGTTTCTTTTCTCCAGGCGGATGTGGGAGTACCTTAACGGCCTCAACAAAGAAATGTCCAAGCTCTCAACGTTTGCGGAATCGAACTTGGACACATGTAAACAACTACTGAAGAAGCCACCGGCTAAAGTGTAAGATAATCCTACCGTATATCTACCTCTTTCATGGCAACATTACAGGAATTGTCTGAGAGGTTACCAGCTGCCAAACCTCTTGTCGTTATTGTCTGTTGGGGAGATCTTGATCACTTCTTTGATAGATCTTTCTATGGCCTCTGTAGAGGTTCTTCATGTGGCGTTTTGATGGCCACCTGCCGATGCATTTCCTTTATGTCGTGACCACATGTGACGTCCAATATGGCAGTGCGAAACAATTTGTAAAGTCATCATGTGACGTCAGTGAAGAACCTCAGTATTGTCCATTGTCTGAGGCAGCTCCCAAGGGCAGTTTGCTGGTTGGAAGATTCAGCGCATTGAGGTTCTGCGCATCACTCTGCGCATCACTCTGCGCATCACTCTGCGCATCACTCTGCGCATCACTCTGCAGACTTCTGCGCATTGAGCTTCTGCGCATCATGGGAGATATCCCAGCGACAATCCTGACAAAAAGGACCCATACTGGTGGTAACAGTAATAAGATTGAAAAGTTGAACTTTTGGGTTTATAGTCTGATATCAACTAAGTTACAGGTTATCATCCCACTTCTCACTTTACCCCAGTTTGTCCTAAAACCTTTCAGTAGACCTCAGATTAGCAGTTCAACCAGTGCTTCAATCTGAGCATTTCTGACCGGTACCCAAACACACCTGGGTTAAGTAAGGCATGTAAGACAAAGAGACCAGCCTAAAGTCATGTCAACAGCGGCGATTGAACCAGGGATCTCTTGACCGCCAGTCTGTCCCACTACACCACAGTGGCTCCTGATGCATAATACATAACAATTCTCTTCACCCTGTGTGTTTTCAGTTCAACCAACAAATCTGATGTCGAGTTACACCATGGGAGCCTCTGGTACATTTTCGACGGGGTCATGCCATTCCTACAGGTGTTCTTCAGGACGTATTACGCCCCTGACCGAGAGCACTACCCAGATGAGGCGGACAGGGTCGATAAACTAGCCAACACAATGATGGTGAGAACTTTTCTTCATTTCTTTCCAAGTGAACTGCGTCCTTCAAATATTAATTGCAAGTCTCATTGTTTTGATATGTGGAATTTGATGCCTCTGGATGGGGAGTGGCCACATGTGGACCCTCACTGTCAGCCGTGATTCAGCCAATTGCTGTGGCAGTTCAGTCAGCCATGATTCAGGCAATTGCTGTGGTAGTTCAGTCAGCCATGATTCAGCCAAGTGGTGATTCATTCAGACTTCAGTAGAAGTCCATGTTGTGCAGTGTTTTCCTGTCCTACTTATCCACAGAAGTTGTCAATCTGCACTTGTCTGGATCATTGGTGGTATGAATTGACAAGGATATGCCAGAGGAAAAGTGATACCAAGATCACGAGACTGGCATCAGTAATTTCTACCCCAGTATATTGTTCAAGGCTTCAATTGAACACTTAGAAGGAAATGATTTGAATACTGGTTTCTGACACTTCTGCTTTTTCAGGCATTTGTTGACAAATATGGCCCCCTGATCAGCGATGTCACCCGTATGAAGACCATGGTATCCTGCATGAGCTCGGTGCTGTCAGCATCCACTCTCCCGGTCAAGGTAGGTTGGAATGGAAAATTACGCATGTCTTTTGACTGAAATAATGGATAACTTGCATGCCAACCCCAGCCTAATAGATCTCCATACTACCAAGAGGGAAATGCAATACCTGCATCTACGTTACACAATGGCACAATCGCTAAGGCCAAAAGACTCTCCAGAGAGTCCTCTTGGATCCATCATTTGTGCACCATGTCTCTGTTAGGACTTAACATCAAGGAAAACACGTCCTGGTCCTCATACTCTTCTGGCGTTTCCATCATTACGTTACATAGAAGGCTTACAATAATGGTTTCTAGCAGTTTAACTAACTTTACGAGACTTCTTAAAGAAACACTACAGCTTGGTAATATTGTAATCCCTTGCCAGTATGGAGATCAGCTCAGCCTGGGTGATACCCACCAAAAGTCAGTCAGGCACTCCACTATAGTATTCCTCTTTGCCACTCAATTTGTTTACTCTACCACGCAATAGGGCCGGGTTAGGCCCAGGCGTTGATGATGATGGTGTGTTCTTCACGTGGCATGTATCACACACCAAGCTTTGTCTTTTGTAGCAAACACGTGGAATGGATTTTCTGCAGGAAAGTCTCTAGTTTCTGAGAACGGAATAATGTTATAGATTTTGTCAACGTTTGCTGTTTCGCGTCGTCCTTTAAAGGGGGACTATAGGCAGGAGGAGAGGGGCTAATTTGGCCATCTTTGGGTGACTAATATACACTGTAAGGGCCCTGGGTCATGTCCGATTCAGCACTAAATATATTCTTCGTACAAGGGTGAATAATTCCGACGTACTGTGAGATGTGAGAGTCCCCTATTGGTGGCTTTGTGTAACTTTATCTTGCCTGCCTAGCTGCTGCCTATATTGTCCCTTTAACCCCTTCTAGGTGATGTTTGTACGTATTAAGATAGTTGAGCTTGTTGAAAGGGTTTTTTTTCTTCAAATCTTTCACGAAATGATGAAATTTAGGAGAAAAAACAGCAACATGAAGAAAAAAAAACAGGTTGTGAAGAAAAAAATTTACATCTGTTTTGATAATCTTATCATCAGGCTGCATATGTGGTGTCATTGTCAATTGTCATAGCAAAGTCTGATATGTGACGTCTAGATTATCTGGGATGTTGTGTGATTATGGCATGGTTGTTCTTAGTGTTTATGTATATTTATGTCTTTTATCAAATCAAAGGTGAAAGAGACACGGTTCAAGGTACCAGTGATGTTGTATAGAGCTATACTCTGTTCTGAATTGATCTGTAATGCACTCTGGGATAAACACAGCTTCATTTAAGTTCAATTTTTAAAAAGTATTTAAGTTATTCAGTCTCTTTACTACTGATTGAGATGTATCCCAACAATCCAATATCAAATATCGCTTCAGAAGAGCTGTCCTTTATTTTGACCACATTAGGCCACGTGTTTTTTATTTCTTGGTTTACGGGACCGACCGACTTGTTTTTTTGGGATTTTGGAAAAAAAATAAAATCTGAACATCATCGATTTTTTATTTTGTTTTCCGCCCGACCCATCATAATTAGATAAAATGATGAGAAATAAAATAAAATCCACTGTATAGAGCAGTGTGATAACCAATGTTTGTGCACTTTCACAACTTATCAGCCATCAAGATGAGGGAAATAGCCCCGACTAAGACATTGCGCCTTGTTCTGAAAAAAAATGAACTTTGATTCCAGCAGTATTTGGGTAATTTTATTTCTTTCGATCATACATAGCTATTTGGGTTATTTTTATTTTTAATTTTATTTCGACCACCCGATCATACATTTTTAAAAGCTCTTCCCGTAAACCAAGAAATAAAAAACATGTGGCCTTACTTAACTACTGCTGAATCATTTTTGCTAGTGATAAATCTCTCATGCATCAATCTATAGTTGACTTTTGAACTTGTAATCATTTGAGATGAAAGTATGATGTCTTTTTTACTCCCATTTTCATTTTAGTAGATGTTGCATGATATAATTTTACATTTCCAATCCACTTTTATGAAGTCTTTCTAAAATATCACGGCCTTTTCTATCTGTGTTTGATAATGAAAAGTTGCAACTTTCAAAATTATGATCAGGTATCAAAGCCGGTAATATAGAGTTACAATTCCTCGATTGTGCTCATTTCTGCCTACAGTATTCTGCTCCCTACATCAATTTATAAGTGCCGTGTGCCAAGGAATGTGATGTTTTGACAGTACACTTTTCTTTAACAGGTGATGGAGAACTTCCAAGAGAAATATGGAGCGAGAGTGAGGACAGGGGAGCTCAAGAGTGATGGACAAAAGGTACTGTGGACTGTATGCTATGAATTGCGAAAATTTTGTTGGCGAGGTTTTTTTTCGATTTCACAAATAAAATTGAGATTTACAAAAATAACATTGCGAAAAAATATTTTTTGATTGAAAAAAATGAAATTATTTTGTTATTCACCATGTTCACCAAAATAAAATTTGTGAAAATATAATTTTTTTCAGAAATTTTGAATTTTTGCAAAAATAAAAATTGGCGTAGATTTTGTGGTTTACGTTATAAAGCATTGAGATTTGTAGACTGTGTATAATGTATTCAAGGAAACTCACTGCAGAGAGTCAGGAAAGTTCCTTAAAGTGATACTATGTTGTGATTTACAACTTTGCGGAAATACGTCCGTTTTTAATTGTTGATCACAAATGTAAAGCTCAAATTTTCCATTTTTGATTAGATTTATTATAAAATCGCTGAATGTAAACAACCGCGACCGCGAAAATGTTCATGTTGTGACGTCATCAACGAAAACGGCATCGAAGCGAGCCGTCCGGGCGGGATTAAACCATCAATTTCTAGAAAATGTGCATTTCGATTCGAAAACCTTACCGATTTATGAGAAAGTGACGTAGTCATTTGTCAAAAACATGTGTTTTCTGTACAAACATTTTCTGTCCGTTCCAGTCTTATGAAGAATACTACCGCTCTGAAGAAGAACTAAACAACCAGTTGAATGTCTTTGCCAACAACTACGGCTGTGCCTATGGCGGTTACAACGATGTCCAAACGCAAATTGGGTTCCCCGCCGATAAAGAATACACCGATATCGGGGGAGACGAAGAGCTTCCTCTGGGCGAGGAGTTCCAGAATCATATCAGTTGTTTCATCGACCAGAAGGCGCATGGTCAAAGGGAGAAGTACGAACTGTGCGGGAAGTTGGTGGAGACGCTCATGTAAGTTTTTGTAATTCCTTTGAGTATTTGAACCTGGCCAGCGATCTTGGCACCTTTAAAGAAACTGTATGAATAAATGAATGACGTTTACATCTATGTACCGCTAAATCTAAAATAACTTCTCTTATGTGGTTCAAAGACATCGTCTGAAAGGGTGGGTCTTTTACCCACACCTGCAAATGGCAACAGTCTTTTCATTTTGAATGTCAACAACAAGCCATAGGCCTAAACTGAAGACAGGGCTTCTCATCTGCAGAAAATTTGTGATTAATTCACTAGTGTGAGAGACCTTTGCCCATTGTCTTCTGACACGGCAGCTTCCGTTTAATCTTCAACAAGACCAGCTGCTGTGTGATCACTGCCTCAAGCCACCTTACTCATGTCCTGCCTCTTCCCACGAATTCGTTCCTGGCACCAGTTAGGTAGCCTCTTGGCGAGTATGTTCTTCCACATGGACAACATGTCCTCCCAGTGAAGACGTCTCACTTCTGTTTTACTATCTACTACATGTTGATATGAAATATCTTCATGAGGCCGTCCGAAAGAGACCATTAGCTCTGCACAGTAGAAAAGGTGATGAGGCACCGTGGTCTGACCTGGGGAAATATCCACAGTCTGGCTGTCGACCAGACTGGGTGGAGACTGAAGATTGAAGCCTCATGTGCCAACAAGGCCTAAAGAAGGCTAAGCTTAAAGTGATACTATGATGTGATTTTCAACTTTGCGGAAATACGTCCGTTTTTAATTGTTGATCACAAATGTAAAGCTCAAATTTTCCATTTTTGATTAGATTTATTATCAAATCGCTGTATGTAAACCACCGCGACCGCGAAAATGTTCATGTTGTGACGTCATCAACGAAAACGGCATCGAAGCGAGCCGTCCGGGCGGGATTAAACCATCAATTTCTAGAAAATGTGCATTTCGATTCGAAAACCTTACCGATTTATGAGAAAGTGACGTAGTCATTTGTCAAAAACAGCTAAAACATTATATGGTGAAATTTGACACGAGTTACCCTTTTAAGCTTCTTATACAATAGTTGCAGAATCCAAATTCTCAAACGAACTTTGCTTTTGCTCCATACAGGATTTCAGCGACAAGGACGCAACTCAACGAGAAAGACAGAATCGAACAGGCGACATTGGATCTGAAATGTCTCCAGTTGTTGAGGGGAATTATACACAACGAGATCATCAAGCTGCCAGAGGAGTGGCAGAATGATCCTGCAGTTAACAAGAGGTAAAAGAGAATTTTGCCTCAATACTTTGTGGTATCTTAGGAAAATTCGAGAAGATATGTGATTTACCTACATGTACAAATTATTTTGACCTCAAAATGACTGGTAGTGGTTTCATCCGAGATGCAACTTTGTTTCCATTGGTACCAAAATACTGTATATCAATCTATTTTTGCTGCTGTAAAGCTGCTGAAAATAATGCCCATTTCTACCTTTTCAGCTGGTCTTCTATTAAAAAGTATGTGTATTTTTCGTCATTAGTGAGTTTTGTCAATCGAAAAATCGTTCCTGTATGATTTGTCTGTGTTGATAAGTGTGTCGTACTGGGATGAGCAGTGCATACTTACATGATTCGATACAGATATGTCATATGGGTAGGCCCTACGTATAATGTACCTGCCGAAACTCACTATTAGTAATCGGCAATCCCACAATAGCGAAGTATAACCTTGGGCCTTCTTTGCTTCAATATTATAGTCTGTAGTGAAACACATTTAGTCTCCACCTGAAAGAACCGAATACCACGATTTCAACCAAAAATTGCTTACAGAAAGATTATTCGAAGCTGTAGTTTCTAATTCTGTCAATAAAACAAAAGAGTTTTGGGAGGGAGTCCCGATATATAGTGTGATATGTACATAGTTTCGTAGTAAATTCGTCATCATGAAGATTCGGACGTTATTATCGCTTGTCTATTGCTTTACAAATAAAACAACAGTAGAGACTGCACAGATGACATAATCACAGATCCATTTTGGATGTTAAATTGACGTCATTGATCCAAATGGCACACTTTGTCATCTGTGCAGCAGTGGTAATCTTGAGGTTTGACGACATTAGCTCAGACAACATCCACGTCACAACTTTTTCGACGACATCAACAGGGCCAAAGAGTGGGACAGACATCCAAAATGGATTCCAAATGACGTCATTTCTCAGCCTTTGAACCCATATCCATCTTCTTGTAATAAAATCCGTTTAGGGATACCACCTGCTTTTGTAAACTGTAAAAAGATGCCATGTAAATTCACTCGTCACTCTTAAGCTTGATTTTCATTTTCTGACTGTTATGAATGGCATTTGTACCGTTATGGAAATATTCATTATTGTGATACTTAACAATCATAAAAGCCTACACGAGTAAAATATGTATAACCTGTATTGTACGCGGCGGTCACCGATCCAAAGGTTGACCGCGCTCAACGTTGCTTAACTTCCACTCTGGGGCCAACGCGCCAACCACTGCGCCATAAAGGAATTCCCTCATGGCCGGCGGGTTAAGCCGTGCCATATACCTTGGGGTACTGCAACAAAAAACAAGCGTCTCCCGCATAACGTGTCAGTGGAGAGGTCTTTTGATTTGAAGGAAATCCCAAGTGCTTGGAAACCAGCTTATTGGAAATTTCTGCCATAACATCACCACATGCAACGTGGCCAGAGAAAAATCTGGCACGCAAAGGTGGCAGGTGGTGGTCTTAACCCTGCCAGCGTCATCCAACTCTTATCTACCCATTCAGAGAGAAATCAAATGATGTTGACGTGGCAATTTGGTGTCCACTGCGCCTGCATGACCGCAACCGAATGAAGAGATCATTCAGGGACTGTCTGACAGCTGTGATTGTTGAGAAATCAGAGAGAAATCATGTCAGTAATATCAGTCTGTCGGAAATTCTCCCGACCCCAGATTTGTTCGAAGACAAGATAGTCATGACGCCGCTATGGTGAGTTTTGACCCCTGTTGCCGCATCATGAAGACATGGTGCAGAGTTGACAGCAAGATATGGTAAAATTGAAAATTCGTCTTGTTTAGATGTACCTTCTTTTCTCCCCTAGGCAACTGAACATCATCTGTGAGGCCCAGAACGCCCTGAATGGTCATGACGCCATGTTGAAGGTTCTACCCCACATCACGCGACCCGGGGACGAAATTGTACGTGAAGTCTTGGGCTTCCTCGGAATGATGTTATTCGCCGGGAACGAGGATGTCCAGCAGAGCTTGATCTCCTACTTCCTGGGGACGAGGGAGGAGAAGTTCTTCTTTGCCGTTAAGAATCGGATGCAGCTCTCTGCAATAGCTACAAAGGAGAGGTAAGAATCTTGTAGTGTGTCCAGTGCTTCTCCTTCAACCAAATTTACTATTGTAAGCAATTATAGTATAGAACTAGGAGCCTCATGGCCTAGTGGTTTACACTGCTGGCCACCACGCAATAGGGCCCGGGTTCGATCCCGGGGAGAACCCATGATCGTATGTCTGGATGAACCGGCGTGGCTTTCAATGAACTAAAATTCCTGGCTCTTCACAGTCCTTCGAATGAGACTCAAAACCGAGGTTCCTTGTACCTGGCGTCTATGCCAGGGCAAGCTAAGACCCCACCAAGTGAGAAACATGAGCAGCTTGCGTGGACTCTACCTCTCTCGCCAAAGTCGGACCACTAGGCCAATAAACCCAATTGGCGCCTAACTGTAGTGGCACGCAGGATACACTCATCCCGCCTTTGGGAGGATTACTTCTTGGAGAATGACCCCTCCAAGTGTAGAGCGAACGCTGAAGAAGATGAAGAAGAAGAATAGTATAGAACGGTTGGATGCTATTTGGGTCCTCTACCCAGTGACTTATTGCCTTCAGCCAAGAGAGCCCATCACAAGCTTCTGAGGTTTCCCCAGCCAATTGTCAACACATCTGGTTCAATTATCAACCATATTTGTCAGCCGAGCGTAAGGCCCTTGGGCCTCTTGTTTTGTTCTTTAAACTTTAGACCTTCCTTGGAGCACAGTTCTTTGGGGCATTTTGTTATTGATGTACCCATTCCAGTCAGGTCTTCCCCATTAAATTCAGCACACACCGTGTCAGCTGAGCCCCAGGTCCTTTGACCTCTTGTTTACTCGACTCGATCTCATTTTATCCTTCAACCAAATGTCTTTGCAGACGTTCACTGATGGCGCAGCACCAAGCCAAACTAGAGGAGGCCATAGCACAAGCCAAGGCTCTGCGTAAGGCCATGAAAGCGGGTCAGATGGCGACGGAACAGATCATGGCAGCCAATATGCTGGGCTCTGTGCTACATTCTGGTGCGTCCATGAGGAGCTCAGGTTCTTGGAGCAAGAAAGGGGGAAGAAAGGTAGGAAAGTTGCAAGGAAAATACTAAGGTCTATTGTCTTCTCGAGTTTTAGTTATAGGGTCTATGAATGTATACGGCTGCGTATTCATTGGCTGTTCCCTTGTGGACTTGTGGCGTTATTTTCATTGCCTCCATTGCATGTTCCCTGGTACAACAATGGAAACTTGCGATAAGCCAAACAATGATTCGTTTTGTGTGTGGTCAGTGTCACAAGCCAACATGAAACACTGGGAAACACTGTACAAGGAAACACTGTACAAGGAAACACTGTACAAGGAAACACTGTACAAGGAAACACTGTACAAGGAAACACTGTAGGAAACAGTTTATGGGTATTCAGCCAAGAGAATGGCCTCTTGGGCTGTGTGCACTCTTAACTGGCAAAGATCAGTTGGCAGATTTTAAGTTTTGTTGATAGCTAAGATTAGCACAATGACATCTCTTCTTAGCAAATTTTGTTACACAAGCTAATAACTTGATAATGCTTAGGCTTACTCGGTGCACAGAATGAGAAGAGCTGTCCCAATATGAAATGTTAAGGGCACGAGGCTAGGTCAAGTGAAGACTGTGTGACCCGTCAGAGCAAAAACAGAAGGCAGTCACTCAGAAGATGAGCCTCCAGGAAATAGTAGAAGAAATCGATGTACTCAGATTTCACAAATGGCAGACAACAGTGAAATGAACAACCAGTCTGTCTCAACCTGCTCAGATCAGAGTGACATGTGCCTGGTTTTGCTGTGACGGGTCACATATGTGACCCGCCCCGGCAAAATGAGTCGCATGTCGCACAGAAGATGAGCCTAAAATGACACCAGAACATAATAGAAGAAATTGATATGCTCAGATTTCACAAAAGGCAGACATCTATGAAATGAACAACCAGTCCGTCTCAACCTGCCCAGATCAGAGTGACATGTGCCTGGTTTTGCTGTGATGGGTCACATATGGTCATTCCCTTCGAGAGATGTTTGAAACTGATAGAGAAGGTTGGCTCCATGAAGGATTACATCATCCTCTTGTTTTGAAGGATATTATTGGTAGTACTGGTCGTAGAGGTAGGAGGCCCACATTCAAGGTGACTGACCATGTTACTAGTGTGGCAGTTTTGATATTTGAGTGATTTTGATCCATTTAGGATTGATCTCTGACCTCTGTTTAGCATGTTTTAAAATAAACTTTAGTTCAAATACACTCAGGTTTGATCTCACTTCAATGTCTGATCGAGATGTTTTGGGTTCGAAATGTTGACACAAGAGAATAGTGAAAAACTGATCGTGCTTTTCTGTCATATCAATCCTAGGTGGATTTTGAGATATGACCAGTTATAGATTAGGATCTCGGTCCTGTCAATTTCATGTGGGTTTGTCCATGTATGAGGGCCATATGGTGGCGTTTGTCAGTCGGTGATATGAATAAGGGCTAGCAAATGCTTTTACTTCAATTTTGTACAGAAAGGCCAAGTGTAAATGTACATGGAGTTTTAGATAAAAGCATTTACTACTCTTTATTCATATCACCCAGTATCTGAACTGGTAGTTCATCAGAATGTGCGTTTTTCTTTTGAAAGCATTTGTATCTTGTGAGTACTTCGTTTCAATTGCGATGTGGTTGGGGCTTACTTTCGTTTTGATACTTGTCACAGCATTGCTCATCCAAAAGTGCTTCGTTTCACCATGACCCGTTCATACTTACACTATTGTAGTTCACATGCCCCTTGTGCCGTAACTGGGCACCTATATCTTCCATGTCGAAGTTCCGAGCGAACCATCTTGACTTCTAACTTTTTCACAGACTTCACAACTCCTGTGTGTTTGAAGGCCCACTCTGTGTTCAAAAATTTCAAAACTGAACTTGAATTCGAAACTTTCTGATTGTGTTAATGTCGCACTGAATATAGATTTCAACATTGCCGTTGTGAAGACAGCTATACAAATACTATACATACCAAGTTTCAGCGAATTTGCATGCATAATAACTGCAATATGGTATTTCCTAAGCCACCAGTAAATACAAGGAGCATGAATGGCCTAGTAATGATTAGGTAGATTAATAAAAAATTTTCCCGAAACTTTATTTTGTTTTCACTATCTGTTCTTAGAAAACTTAGAGACTTTAGTTTAATTAGTAATTTGTATTTTCAATGCTCTCACGGATTAGTATAAGAGTAAAAAAGATAGATTGAGGAGGGTAAGTGGCATGATGTGGTGTTTTTTATCATGTATTTTATAATGTTCCAATCCCTTGCTTGTCTATCAAACTTTTTTTGTCGGTGGGACCATTTGGATAAAACTGATTTCATTTCATACTCCAGGGTAATGGCCCTCAGTACGTGGTTGATATGGTCAAAGTCAGGCAACCATTGTCTACTCACAGACTCCGTAGCGACTCAGATTTACTACTTGTGGTACCAGCTGTGCGCTGCGTAACTTTTGGGGACCGGGCGTTTTGCTCGGGTGCCCCCAAGCTATGGAACAATCTTCCATGTAACATACGGTTGGCAAGTAACATCGGCCAGTTCAAAGCACTCCTTAAGTGTCATCTTTTTAGGGAGTGTTTTGCATTGTAAAGCGCTCTAGAATATGCCTTGTATAATTCGAGCACTAAAGAAATTCTCTTATATTATTATTATTATTATTATTATTGAATGTATTGTTGTTATATTTGAGGAGCCTTGTAGTCTAGTGGTTAAAACTGCTGGATACCATGCAATAGGGCTGGGTTCGACCCCAGGGAGAACCAAAGATTGTATTCCTGGATGAACTGGTGTGGTGTGGTGTGTCTTTCAAGGACCTTAAATTCCTGGCTCTTAATAAATCCTTGGTCCTTTGTATCTGAGTGTCCACACTTTCATCCCAATGAAATCTTTTCCAGGGAAAAACGTCCACCGAACAACTCAAGAAGCGTTTCGGTGGCGGACGGTCGCCGGGCGCCAGTCGCGTCAGTTTGAATGCATCCAGCGCCAACATGCTGAACAGCTCCTCCTTCAAACTGAACGCCTTGGCCTTACACCCGCCCCCAACGGTGAATGTTGGGAAGGCAAATGGGGGCATGGAGATGATGCCCATGAGGAAGGACGATAAGATGCCGCTGATTAAGAATTCGGTCGCACCGATTAATGCACCGGAAATCACGATTGATGTAAGTGTGATGTCTTTTGGGATGAGTTTGACTTGCATTTTGACAGTTATACCTAGATTTACCAGCAGTATAGTTTTGTAGATGTGTCCCGGGCTTCCCCGAGGAAAATTTAGAGAAAAGTTACCCATGCATTTAATTTCATTGCTTCTGAGGTCAAAGTCAACGGATATAATAGGCCTAGGAGGGGGGGGGGGGCGAGGTCGCCCTTTGGATCTGCCCATGTAATTATACACTGCTGGAATTACAAAAGTATTTCGTGTTGAAATCAGTTTCTTGCCGAATTCAAATAAAATAGCCAAAAATTTGTTTCCTTGCAGAAAGTTGATGATGAAGATCTGGACGAGTTGGCCCAGGAGGTGATGTTCAGCCAGAATGATGACGAACTTGAGTACAAGGATGAGGGCTACATCGAACTGGTGTTGCGGGTGCTGGCGTTCATGTGTGACGGACAGAACAAGACTTTACAGGTAAAGGCCCCCATTTGAACCTTCAAAGAGTGACTACATTAGTAGGCATAGGGCCAGTAATGTGACAACATGCAAGATCTAAGGAGATACCCTCTGTATTGTCTGTGACACTACTTCCCACGACAGTTTTCAAAACCAGACTGATTTCACCAATATCTCAGTTGTGGTGTGTTCTTTTCATAGACTGCATAAAATTCGAACTCATTACTGCAATCGACAAAAGCACAAAAGGTTTTTGGGACAAGCAGTAGCTGAATATGATTTTGAAAAGAATTCCTAACATTACCTTATCTTCATTCTTGCAGGACTACCTCCGAGATTTTGAAAAGAATTCCTGACATTACCTTATCTTCATTCTTGCAGGACTACCTCCGAGATTTTGAAAAGAATTCCTGACATTACCTTATCTTCATTCTTGCAGGACTACCTCCGAGATTTTGAAAAGAATTCCTGACATTACCTTATCTTCATTCTTGCAGGACTACCTCCGAGATTTTGAAAAGAATTCCTAACATTACCTTATCTTCATTCTTGCAGGACTACCTCCGTGAGCAGCCCGACAACATCAAGTCTGTGAACCTGGTTGCAGAGACAGCCAGATTTCTCAGTCTGGTTTATTCAAATGTCAACAGGGGGACGGTCGGCCTCATCACGCAACTCTTTGGTACTCTGGTTGAATTCACATCAGTAAGTTGAAATGAGTATTTTTTTCAGTTCATCATGTCAAAGCTAAACAAAATCATTGTAGAGGTCTTGATGAGCACTTTCTGATGGTACCATTTGTAACCCTATGGACATGACCATTCACTGCAGAGCTCTTCATGAGTACTTTCTGATGGTACCATTTGTAACCCTATTAACATGACCATTCACTGCTGAGCTCTCCATGAGCACTTTCTGATGGTACCATTTGTAACCCTATGGACATGACCATTTATTGGAAAGGTCTTGATGAGCATTTTCTGATGGTACCATTTGTAACCCTATGGACACGACCATTCATTGGAAAGGTCTTGATGAGCACTTTCTGATGGTACCATTTGTAACTCTGTTGACATGACCATTCATTGGAGAGCTCTTCATGAGCACTTTCTAATGGTACCATTTGTAACCCTATTTCTAACCCTCTGGACATGACCATTCACAACAGAGCTCTTCATCAGCACTTTCTGATGGTACCATTTGTAACCCTATTAACATGACCATTAATTGGAGAGCTCTTGATGAGCAGTTTTTGCATGTCATTTTTGGGAGAATTGTAGGTTTTGATAGATCTTTTTCTGAACATTAGCCCTTGAAATACATGTTATGTTATTGTTTCAATCTTTTCTCAGGGCAATATGATGAATCAGGCTGTGGCATTTGAGAACAAAGTATGCGACTACATCAACCACATCCTGAGAGTTGGCAAATTCACTGGAGTCAAAAAGCATCAGGTATGTCAATCCAACACCCAAAATCATCATCATCATCATCATTATCATCATCATCATCATCATCATCATCAATTGGTTATTTTTAGCACCAACATACAGATGAGAAAGTAACAAGCTAAATTTCCAAGGATGAGGGATCACCCCTTTTAGTCTCATCCTACTGACCATCATGGCTATATCTCATATTGAGCCAGAAGTTTGCTGTGAAGAGCCAGCAATGTATTTTGCCTTTTGCCCTGGACCCAGGTTGGTCATGCTCACCAGAGCTAATGCAGAAGAAGTGGAATAATCTGGACTGGATCTTTTGTATTTGGAAATATCAAATCCCCAAATTCTATAAGGAAAGATACCGATTTTGTTACCAAACTACATTTGGAGTAAGTCAAAGTATAGTTGTTGCTCTGTTGGGAGATCAAAATCTTCTGTCTGCTTTTTCAGGAGCTTGAACTAAAAGAAGCGATCGGCAACCTTGTGATGGCCATGATGGAAGAGAATTTCCTGAAGGGGAAGGAGGGTCAGTCAAAGATACCGTGGATTGCCAAGGATGTGTCAGTCACAGTTGATGCGGAGGGCTTGGCAGTCATTATGTACGAGAGCCATAGACTCATAACGGTGAGTATTGGTCTTGTGGTCAGGGTCTGGGCCCAGTTGTTCAAACAAGTTATGTCGCTAACCCTCGTGTTAACTTGGCTTAGATTTACTACAGTAGAACCTCTCTATTAAAGACACCTTTGGGAGGACAAATGTTGTTCTTATTTGAGAGGTATCCTGATTACAGAGGTCAAGTTGAATGGAAATTACAAATTTGGGACCAAATGCACAGGCCTTAGACGTACTGTGTAGAATTACCTCTCTATTAAGGACACCCTTGGGACTTACGAATTTTGTTCTTAATTGAGAGGTATCCTGATTACAGAGGTCAAGTTGAATGGAAATGACAAATTTGGGACCAAATAGGCCTTATTCGAGAGGGTGTCCTTAGTGGAGAGGTGTTCACTAAGGGATGATCCACTGTATGTACTTGTGTCTTTCAGACCAGGAATGAGTCCCTGATTGACAAGGTCTGTGACCCTAAAGATGAAGACACGCACAAGATGGACCACAAAGAGAAGCTGGAGAAAGTACAAGAATACAAGGAACACGTGAAGAAGGTCGGATTCCTTTATTTCCACATAGTGTGTCGTATTATGGATCTCGACGAGGAGGACACAGTCAGCAGATCACGTTAGTGTACCATTAAATCTAACTGTTTGGTTCCTTCAGGAATGGTACCATTAGCTCGGTTCATTCCTTAAATGTGACCCATCACAGCAAAACCAGGCGCATGTCGCACAGAAGATGAGCCTAAATGACACCAGGAGATAATGGAAGAAATTGATGTGCTCATATTTTACAAAAGGCAGACAATAGAGAAATGAACAAACAGTCCATCTCAACCTGCCAAGCTCAGAGCGACATGCGCCTACTTTTGCTGTGACGGGTCACAAATCATGGGGAAATTGATGTCCCCTTAACTCTTTTGACAGCTATGGCCGTTGATCAGGGTTTGGAAAGTATCATCTGACTCCAGAGAAGTAGATATACTTAGATATGATCTTGCCTTTGGCAGTGGTTTATCAAAATTGATCTTGCCTTTGGCAGTGGTTTATCAAAATTGATCTTGCTTTTGGCAGTGGTTTATCAAAATTGATATTTTTTTGGCAGTGGTTTATCAAAATTGATCTTACTTTTGGCAGTGGTTTATCAAAATTGATATTGCTTTTGGCAGTGGTTTATCAAAATTGATCTTGCTTTTGGCAGTGGTTTATCAAAATTGATCTTGCCTCTGGTTTATCAAAATTGATCCTACCTTTGGCAGTGGTTTATCAAAATTGATCTTGCTTTTGGCAGTGGTTTATCAAAATTGATCTTGCTTTTGGCAGTGGTCTATCAAAATTGATCTTCCTTTGGCAGTGGTTTATCAAAATTGATCTTACTTTTAGCATTGGTTTATCAAAATTGATCTTGCTTTTGGCAGTGGTTTATCAAAATTGATCTTACTTTTAGCATTGGTTTATCAAAATTGATCTTGCCTTTGGCAGTGGTCTATCAAAATTGATCTTGCCTTTGGCAGTGGTTTATCAAAATTGATATTGCTTTTGGCAGTGGTTTATCAAAATTGATCTTACTTTTAGCATTGGTTTATCAGAATTGATCTTGCTTTTGGCAGTGGTTTATCAAAATTGATCTTGCCTTTGGCAGTGGTTTATCAAAATTGATCTTGCCTTTGGCAGTGGTTTATCAAAATTGATCTTGCTTTTGGCAGTGGTTTATCAAAATTGATCTTACTTTTAGCATTGGTTTATCAGAATTGATCTTGCCTTTGGCAGTGGTTTATCAAAATTGATCTTGCCTTTGGCAGTGGTTTATCAAAAGTGCCGAAAAGTCTCTTACCTCTGCATGTTTAAATCTGTTATTTTCAGCTGCCAGGTCTGGTCATGTAGCTGACAACGATCTGACCCTATGTCTCTATAACCAATTCCTTAATGTGTTTCAGGGTTGGTGAAGACACCCGAGCAGGACACAGCGTGGGAGTATTACGCGGGATCTACTCTTTCTGCAGAATTACTCACTGGTGAAGACTTACAGAAGGTTTACTTCAGGGTCAGAGACAAGGTACGCATTTCATCCAGGGGTTGAGCCTAGACTCAATTTATGCCATATACTTTGAATGAGGGGTTTGCATCTTGGATGATTCGCTGGCCAATTTAAGGCTATGCAACTTGAATTTGGCATTGCCATACACATGGAATGAGTTGATATGGTCCTGAGTCGATGCCAGTAATAGTTGGAAGGGAGACATTTCGCCACAAGTATTGAAACACATCTTTAAGTTTTGGCAACCTTTCGACTGTGAAGAGTTTTGTCCCAATTGCTTTAGCTTGCCTTTCACACCAGGAGAGTAAACTCTGTCAGGTGCCTGGGCCACTCTCCTCTAGCATCTCAAGTAGATCTTTGATTATACTTTACATGACCTGGCAAATTCGTAGTTTTGTTGTTGTCTGCCCTTGTTGGCCTCGGGTGTGATTTCTGCTTCCTCCACCCCATACAATATCCCTGTTCAAAGGTCTCTCAGTGCTTCACCCCTAGATGGTGGTTGTCCTCATTACAGAGTTGAATATGAGTTTCCCGATAAGTACATTTGAACAAGTGACAAGGACCAATGAATTGTCCTTCAGTTCAAAGCCAGTATAGACATAGCTGCAAAGATTTCAGATTGATAAGTTCTCCAGCGATGATTTATCTTTGTTTTCCCCTAGATGGTGGTTGTCCTCATCACAGAGTTGAATATGAGTTTCCCAATAAGTACATGAGTTTCCCAATAAGTACATTTGAACAAGTGACAAGGACCAATGAATTGTCCTTCAGTTCAAAGCCAGTATAGACATAGCCGCAAAGATTTCAGATTGATAAGTTCTCCAGCGATGATTTATCTTTGTTTTCCCCTAGATGGTGATTGTCCTCATCACAGAGTTTAATATGAGTTTCCCGATAAGTACATTTGAACAAGTGACAAGGACCAATGAATTGTCCTTCAGTTCAAAGCCAGCTAGTAGACATAACCGCGAAGATTTCAGATTGATAAGTTCTCCAGCGATGATTTATCTTTGTTTTCCCCTAGATGGTGATTGTCCTCATCACAGAGTTGAATATGAGTTTCCCGATAAGTAGGCCTACATTTGAACAAGTGACAAGGACCAATGAATTGTCCTTCAGTTCAAAGCCAGTATAGACATAACCGCAAAGATTTCAGATTGATAAGTTCTCCAGCGATGATTTATCTTTGTTTTCCCCTAGATGGTGGTTGTCCTCATCACAGAGTTGAATATGAGTTTCCCGATGAGTACATTTGAACAAGTGACAAGGACCAATGAATTGTCCTTCAGTTCAAAGCCAGTATAGACATAGCCACAAAGCTTTCAGATTGATAAGTTCTCCAGCGATGATTTATCTTTGTTTTCCCCTAGATGGTGGTTGTCCTCATCACAGAGTTGAATATGAGTTTCCCAATAAGTACATTCGAACAAGTGACAAGGACTAATGAATTGTCCTTCAGTTCAAAGCCAGTAGACTTAGCTGCAAAGATTTCAGATTGATAAGTTCTCCAGCGATGATTTATCTTTGTTTTCCCCTAGATGGTAGTTGTCCTCATTACAGAGTTGAATATGAGTTTCCCGATAAGTAAATTTGAACAAGTGACAAGGACCAATGAATTGCCCTTCAGTTCAAAGCCAGTATAGACATAGCCGCAAAGATTTCAGATTGATAAGTTCTCCAGCGATGCTTATCTCTGTTTTCAGCTTTTTATAAAATGTTTTAGTAATGTCTAGTCAACTTTTTTATCAAAAATGTCAAAAAATGTCTTTTATTATGTACTAAAATCTACTTCTTTTATTTCTGTCACACTTATTTTATGTCTTTATATGTATATTATCTTTTGTAAAGTGCTCAGGAAATGATATTATTCGTTATTGTAGCACTCTAATTTAATAAATATTAATATGTTATTATTATTATTCAATTCTACTTCAGACGGTCTTGAGAGAAGAAGTAAAGGATAAATTCAAGTACGAAGTGGACCGATCATCGCCCAGCAATAAGTTACGAGACTTCATGGACTGGTCCAAAGACATTATCAAGGATATCAAATACCAACAATGGGTCCTCGCAAACCCGCTCGGGAAGATATTCGTACGCTTATGGATGTTTTTCAATTTTTCTGTGATATTTTTGAGTTTTTTGATTTCGTGTGTCATCATTGGAACATACGCGGAGCCGAAGTTGTCAGATGGAACAGCTGACTATGTCACGTGAGTAAAGATATAGTCACATTTGAAGCGTTTAAAATGAGTTTCAGATACTCATAAACTCAGATGCCCCTTTGTGTACTTGTTAACTTGGATGCCTTTTGTATATTTGTAAACTCAGATGCCCTTCAAATACTTGTAAACTCAGATGCCTTTCAAATATTTGTAAACACTGCTAGATGCCTTTCCAATACTTGTAAACTCAGATGCCTTTCAAATACTTGTAAACTCAGATGCCTTTCAAATACTTGTAAACACTGCTAGATGGCTTTCAAATACTTGTAAACTCAGATGCCTTTCAAATACTTGTAAACTCAGATGCCTTTCAAATACATGTTAACTCAGATGTCTTTCAAATACTTGTAAACTCAGATGCCTTTCAAATACATGTTAACTCAGATGTCTTTCAAATACTTGTAAACTCAGATGTCTTTCAAATACTTGTAAACTCAGATGCCCTTCAAATACTTGTAAACACTGCTAGATGCCTTTCAAATACTTGTAAACTCAGATGTCTTTCGGATACTTGTAAACTCAGATGCCTTTCAAATACTTGTAAACTCAGATGTCTTTCAAATACTTGTAAACTCAGATGTCTTTCGGATACTTGTAAACTCAGATGTCTTTCAAATACTTGTAAACTCAGATGTCTTTCGGATACTTGTAAACTCAGATGTCTTTCAAATACTTGTAAACTCAGATGTCTTTCAAATACTTGTAAACTCAGATGTCTTTCAAATACTTGTAAACTCAGATGCCTTTCAAATACTTGTAAACTCAGATGTCTTTCAAATACTTGTAAACTCAGATGTCTTTCGGAGACTTGTAAACTCGAATGCCTTTCGGATACTTGGTAAACTCTGATGACTTTTGGATAACTGTAAACTCGAATGACTTTGGGATACTTGTAAACTTGAATGCCTTTTGGATACTTGTAAACTCGAATGCCTTTGGGATGCTTGTAAACTCGAATGCCTTTTGGATACTTGTAAACTCGAATGCCTTTGGGATACTTGTAAACTCAAATGCCTTTGGGATACTTGTAAACTCGAATGCCTTTTGGATACTTGTAAACTTGAATGCCTTTGGGATACTTGTAAACTCGGATGCCTTTTGGATACTTGTAAACTCGAATGCCTTTTGGATACTTGTAAACTCGAATGCCTTTTGGATACTTGTAAACTCGGATGCCTTTGGGATACTTATAAACTCGGATGCCTTTGGGATAATTGTTAACTCAGATGACTTTTGGATACTTGTAAACTCGAATGCCTTTGGGATACTTGTAAACTCGGATGCCTTTGGGATAATTGATAACTCAGATGACTTTTGAATACTTGTAAACTCTGATCCTGCCTTTTATAAAAGTTTTGCCATTGTTTTTTCTTTCAGAGTCAAGCCAATCTTTGACACGTGGGTGTCATACTTCGTGTGGGTTTGTGGCGGAATTCACAACTTCCTCTCCATGGGCATGCTCATAAGTTACTTCCTATCGAACAAACCAGTGTTCCCACGATGCTCTGCTATCAAGAGGAGAATAGCGTAAGAGACTTATTAACTCTTTCACTACCGCACACGATATATGCCTGGTCCGTTCCTTGTGTACTACTGGTCCGCAGTAATCCGTACTGCTAAATTTTCCCCAAGTTCTATCTTTAACCAAAGTTTTGGAACCAAATTGGTTTTTTCTCTTCAATCTAATCTCTCTAATCAGGACACCTCTCTATTTGAAGGACAGCACTTGTCAGACCATAATGTGACCCACCATGGCAAACTGAGTTGCATGTTGCAGAAGATGACCTAAAATGACACCAGGACATAATAGAAGAAATTGATATACTCAGATTTCACAAAAGGCAGGCAATAGTGAAACGAACAACCAGTCCGTCTCAAACTTTCAAGCTCGGAGCGACATGCGACTCATTTTGCCATGGCGGGTCACATATGGTGTCCTTGATAGAGAGGTTTTACTGTATGTGGAATAAACTCCTCCCTGTTTAAATGTACATCATGATCATCTTGTCATTCAGTGAAAGAAGAGAGAAAAAGACAGGAGAAGCCAAGTCGAAGAAAACGAAGAATAAAGGACTATCTCAAGATGATGATGATGATGATGATGACGATGACAGAGAATCAAATCTTGAGGTCAAATTCTTCAGTTTTAGGACCTTCTACTACATGGTGAGTGAAAGCAGCCTATGATGTGAAATGTGAAATGAAATGACAAAAATGATGCCATTAGGAAACATAATTGTCTGGCCGGGAATTGAACCCAGGACTTCAGAGGTGACAGTTGCTGATGTTTCCACCGCACCACTCTGACAATCGATGATTATGGCATAGAAGATGACGATTATAATCATCGTCATGATGATGATGATGATGATGATGATGATGATGATGATGATGATGATATTTCTCTGTTTCAGATCTTATTTGGCTTGTCCATCCTGGGAACAGTATTCTGGGGCTATTTCTTCAGTGTCCACCTGCTGCATGTCGCGACTATCAATCAACTGTTAGCGAGGGTCATCCGAGCTGTCACTCAAAATGGTAAGACACTGTACTGGGTGTTCCACGAAAGAGTGTGCGATTGTAATTTTTACAATTTTGACTTTTACAAATATTGGAATTTTGTCGGGATTCTTCTTGGATTGAGTACAAATATTGGAATTTTGTCGGGATTCTTCTGGGATTGAGTACAAATATTGGAATTTTGTCGGGATTCTTCTGGGATTGAGTACAAATATTGAAATTTTGTCGGGATTCTTCTGGGATTGAGTTGTCTATTAGCATCTTTTGTCATAAATTTTGTTACATGTTTGATCTTCAGAAGGTCCATTTTTCCCCGCACTTTTCTGGCTTGTACGAAATTTGCTTTAACTTTTCTGCCACCTCTTCTTCCAGGGAAGTCCCTCCTCTTGGTGGCCATGCTGTTCGTGGTCTTCTTCTATATCTACGCCGTGCTCAGTTTCGCATTCTACCGCGAACTCTATGACGCCAACACCGGCCATTTCTGCACAACCATGTACGAGTGCTTCGTGACTGTGATACATAGGGGGTTAATTGACGGCATTTATAGCGTAAGTTTATCGCAACATCACCAAGAACGAGAATGCTCACTTTCTATTCTGCTTCCTTATTCTGCATTTAAGTGAATTTCACTACTTTGATAACTTTGACTTTGATGTTCATTTTAAAAAGTGTGACAATCCTTAAAGGCCTACGCCGTTCGTTAAAAATTTGAAATTTGTAATTGAATTTGAATATTTCAAAATGCGAAAATGCGTACTAAATATGAATGTCAGCATTGCCGTTGTGTAGAGAGATATACAAATACATGTACCGTACATACCAAGTTTTAGTAGATTTGTATGCATAGTAACTGCACTACAACACTGTGTATCACTGCGTTTCTATTTTCCTGGACCACAAGTAATTATGAACGGCGTACACCTTTAATAATAGTCATGTCAGAATTGACACGTTTTACTCTGTGTAAGGTAAGGGGGTACAGTTTAACATAACTCTGGGTAAGGTAAGGGGGTACAGTTTAACATAACTCTGGGTATTAAGGAAAGGGGGTACAGTTTAACATAACTCTGGGTAAGGTAAGGGGGTTCAGTTTAACATAACTCTGGGTAAGGTAAGGGGGTACAGTTTAACATAACTCTGGGTATTAAGGAAAGGGGGTACAGTTTAACATAACTCTGGGTAAGGTAAGGGGGTACAGTTTAACATAACTCTGGGTAAAGTAAGGGGGTACAGTTTAATATAACTCTGTGTAAGGTAAGGGGTACAGTTTAACATAAGTCTGTGTAAAGTAAGGGGGTACAGATTAACATAACTCTGTGTAAGATAAGGGGGTACAGTTTAACTTAAATCTGTGTAAGGTAAGGGGGTACAGTTTAACATAACTCTATGTAAGGTAAGGGGTACAGTTTAACATAACTCGGTAAATTGCTGATGACAACTAAGTAGAGATACTTTCGTGAGGACGCGTGCTAAGAAAATAGCTAACTCTTTATTTACAGTTCACGAACACAAAACTTGTAAGTAGTTACATTGCAACCTCGCTATAACGAACTTCACTATAGCGAATTCTAGGCTACGAACACGCTACCCAATGGAACTTGGTTTTTTCCAAGAATTTTTGGCATTTTGTAAATTTAACCCGACTGGTCACCAATTAAGAAGACACATACCGGTAGATTGCATTTTTTAAAAAGTAGATATTCGCAAGTGCGAACACAATGGCGGTTTGTGATGCTTGGTTTTTTGCCATCGGTTCCAATCATATAGCATCAAGAATAAATAAAGATTAGTCTTCATTTATTCTTGGTAGCATCAGTTGGTTTTGCTGCAGAGAGAACTTGAATGCCTAGCCGCTTGAGTGGGATATTTTGCATGTTGGAGAGGGCAATATTGTTTAGGGATTAAGGATTTTGCTTGTTGGAGTGACACTATTGTTTAAGTTGTTTTTTTTTGTTTTTTTTTAAAGTAGTCCAAGCACTATGAGCACTACTAAGGAAGCTAGAATTTCCCTCTCTGTCTTTTGTTGAAAGAACTGTATGCTAACTTTAATAAAACTGTATTAAAAGCAAAATAAAAAAATGGATATGATTATAAAAGTGACAATTGATGAAAATTTGTTTCATGACTCGAACATGTTGAAGAAAATATCCTTCAAAACAATTTGAGCTTTACTCACAATTGGAGAATTTAGTTCCCTTAACTCCATGTACTCGGCAAGTTGAAGGCCTGTCTCCTTCTCAGCAAGCTGGGGAACTGGTTCTCCAGTGTGATTCAATACTGAGAAGGGAGATGAAAAATCTCATCTCTTTTAACATCAAGTAATTTTGAGATGATCTTACATTGTGACGTAATGTTGATGACAGTTCTTTCAGACAGATAAGGGAGGATGTTCATCGCAATATCAAACACAAAATACTAATATTTTTAGATTTCAGGTAGCCACATTGAACACGCTTTTTCAGCACCTCTTGAGACTCTTTGAACCATGGGAAAGTGGTCTAATGTCGATTTCAGTTAGCTGGAATAAACAATACTTTTTCAGCACCTCTTTGGACGTGGTTTACAAACCCATTGGAAAAGTGGTCAAATGCGGAAAGCTTCCATAAATGTTTTCCTTTTCAACTCAAGTCTTCCAGTGGAATAAGTTGTTTAGTAAGGGCCGGGTCTATTTGGCAAGCCGCTCGCCGAACAGGCATATTTTTTTGTCCTGTTTGGAGAGCCGCTTGCCAAACAGCACTAAAAAGCCACCCTGTTCGGCCAGCCGGGCTTGCCAAACAGGTAAAAAATCTACCCTGTTTGGCGAGCTGGAAACTTTACTCCAATATTAATGAGTTCGGCTCTCCATTCAGGACAAGAAAAAGTCGCTGTTTGGTAAGCCGGGCTTGCCAAGTAGTCACTTCCTTTAGTAATACGCTGCATATGCATAGGATGTTGTTTTGTGGACTTGTGGCATTGTTTCCAATAGCTGATATGAATAAAGACTAGCAAATGCTTTTACTTCAATTTTGTACAGAAAGGCCTAGTGTAAATGTACATGGAGTTTAGATAAAAGCATTTAATAGTCTTTATTCATGTCCCCATTGTCTCCAGATCATGTTCCTTTGTCCAATGAATTGGGAATGCCCTATAAGCCAAACAAAGGTTCACTTTGTGTTTGACGTGTCACAAGGTCACAAGGAAACACAAAACAAGGAAAAACGCCACAAGCAACAGTCTTTGGATATGCAGCCTTAAAGGCCTACCCTTTACATGTACATCGTTTTTATTTGTGTCACAAGTAATTAGAAATGAACATTACCATAAACATACAATATGTACATGTAGGTGTCAATCACAGGCCACTGAATCAAGGGTCCGTAAGTCGTTAAAAGATTGTAAAATGTCCATGAAGGGTTTGGAAGAAGAAGGAGAAGGAATCCGCATAGGTCCCCTTTGAGACCTGAGATTTCTTGCTCCCTCTTGGATTTCTTGCTCCCTCTTGGATTTTTTGCCCCCTTTTCTACCTGAACCCTCTTTACAATGATTTGACCCCTTTAGTACTGACACTTGATTCAGTGGCCTGTGTGTCAATCTAGGAGCCCCGAAGAGTCTCGTAAAAATACAGTTTCTCAGTTCGTCAACATCCGTTTCTAAACTTACAGGAGGAACTGATGGCGCCCCCTTACGGCCGAGCATTCTCCTATTATGCAATTAAGACGATATTTGACATCACGTTCTTCATCCTCGTCACGACTATCGGCCTCAACATCATCTTTGGCATCATCGTGGATACGTTCTCTGAGTTGAGAGACAGCAAGGTAAGGTGGGGTTCTCCACGGGGTTTTCTCAAGGTTGGGTCAGGTACCCTTGATGTTGAAGTGATACTATGATGTGATTTACAACTTTGCGGAAATACGTCCGTTTTTAATTGTTGATCACAAATGTAAAGCTGAAATTTTCCATTTTTGATTAGATTTATTATAAAATCGCTGAATGTAAACCACCGCGACCGCGAAAATGTTCATGTTGTGACGTCATCAACGAAAACGGCATCGAAGCGAGCCGTCCGGGTGGGATTAAACCATCAATTTCTAGAAAATGTGCATTTCGATTCGAAAACCTTACCGATTTATGAGAAAGTGACGTATTCATTTGTCAAAAACAGCTAAAATATTATATGGTGAAATATGACACGAGTTACCCTTAAAAGGAGTTTTGCCAGTGTGCAACACGAGGTAGGGTGCCCAGCTATTTATCGTGAAGCAGATTGAAACCCTTTACAAAATTCTAGAGCAAGGTAAGGGTGGCTCTTCCAAAGTAGGGCGGTAAGCTGCAAAGGGTGGGCTGTAATGATATTATCAAATTGAAATTAAAATTCGCCGTGGTGAAGACATTGGATTTTGCAAAAATTCTGAATCTCTTTTCCAGTGGAACATTGACAATGACATGAAATCGACATGCTTCATCTGCAGCCGAGGCAGCTATGACTTCGAACATCACGGAGGTGTAAGTCAAATTCGAAACCAACTTACAAGAAAAACATCTGCTGTGACTCCGAGTCCATTTATGAGGAAAAAAGACACCCTGACTTTTGGCAAATTGTTAAGGAAAGCACCGATTGAATAAAATGTCACTCTAAATAAATTCTCATGTTGTGAAATTCGCACAGGGAATCACCAAGAAATACCAATAGTGATTCGAATCCAAAATGTGTCAAATTTCTTCAGCAAATTTCAGACTTTTTCCCTATAAATTGACTACAGCATTGCTTCTGATATTTCAGGGCTTTGAGAAACACGTCAAGCTGGAGCATAATCAGTGGGCGTATCTGTTTTTCTTCATTCATCTCAACGAGACAAGGAGCAATGACTACACTGCAATTGAACTCTACGTCCACAGAATGGTGAGTTTATAATACGAATTTGCCTTGACCAGTCTATTTTACATTTTCTCGGGTGGTGAAATGAACCTTCTCATTTCCTGTTTGGCGAAGATCAGTTTGCTAGAGTCGGCCTGATGAACATGTGGACAATAGCATTCCGCGATGATGAGGTCACTGCAGCTGCTGCCCTCTATTTCCCCATCGCTGAATTACAGGCAATGTCGGACAAACATGCGGTTTCGTAATGGATTCAGGCTTTCTAACTAAGGCAGTTAGATTCAATCTGGCACATGTCCGAGTGTTGGAAATACTACATAATTGTTCTGAATATTTCTCTTTCTGAATCTATGGTATCATTCATGCTAAAAACAATGCAGGGTCAAAGATAATTGACTTTGAAATAAGCTCAAATGCGTAGAAATAAGTGTCGATGTCCAACTGACTAGTGACTAAAACGTCATCAGTATCTTATGCAAATGACCTTGTGAGCTATAAATAGTAACGTCGCGGAATGCTATTGAGGGCCTCGCAAAAGGGTTCCATTCAGAATCTTGCGAATGACTTGATGATGCATGAATTGCTTTGATACCAATGGAGGTGCAGTAGGGGCATTGGATTGCTCAAACGAAATTTGCTTCAACCTTTTAGTCGCAACCTGAACTGAGTATACCCTTTACCATAAAGGAATAAACAGAAAGGTCTTGCTAAGAATGATGTTATTCTGAGGGAGGGCTTTAGGTTTATTCCTCTATGCTATGGCAATATGAGCCCATTTCATTCTCAAATTTAGTCGTTTGTGAAGTACAGTAGAACCTCTCTTAGCAGACACCTCGCTAATAAGGACAACCTGTGTATTAAGAACACTAGTTTTGGTGCCAAATTGGTTACTTCCATTCAATTTGACCTCTCTGATCAGGACACCTCTCTATTAAGGACAGCACTTGTCAGTCCCGAGGGTGTCCCTAATAGAGTGGTTCTACTGTATATGTATGTGTGTATGTGTGGGCACCTGTAACCAGGCACACACACCTGACATTTATTTCCTGACTTCCCCATGGCTGTTGCCATTGGTACGTTTGTTGGTGTGTATAAGTCGGCTAACAAGCATTGTAGGGTCCCCAATGAAGGTGTGAAAGGGTCAGAGGGTGGTATTTATTCCTGCTATCGTTTGGGAGACATGAGTAGATTTTATCTCAAACTGCGGCTGCGTTTTCCAGCTTGAGAGAGGGAACTATGACTTCTTCCCCGTGAATCGGGCGCTGGCGCTCCAGCATGAAGAGGACTCGAATGAGATGAGACTTGAGCAACTGATGACGCAAGTGTCCTATCTTGTCAGCAAGATGAAAGAAGAGGTGAGTGGGACCAGTGTGATGGGGGTCTATTTGTCCTGTGCAAGTCACACTTTCTGACCAAAAAACCCGTCGTGCATTTTGTGTTTCTACAGTGCTCCACACATGTCATTGGGGATGACCGGCTCCATCTCCTGGCTTTTGGCACTCTTCTGACCTGTCCAACCAAACTTCGCAATTGATTACTTGCTCAAAATGTCTCCATCTTGTTTCCAGGAGGCTTCCAAGCAACGTGAACTCGAGAAGAAGCGCCAGGCTGAGTGGGAAAAACAACACAAGTCCCATAGGGATGACTATGACTTTGAAAGCGACATGGCCAAGGCTGCCCTTCGGCCCAAATCTTCGAGATTGGCCAGGAAGCATTAACATTGTGCTGAGATTTTACCTTGAATGGATCTGTCGGAATTTGATGTCTAAATCTATCTGAATCACTCTAAGACCTTGTAATTCCTTCCTGTAAAAGCTGTAAACTCATAGTATTTTGTTAGTTGCCAGTGACTGATTTGAAGAAGTTGCAGATCTCATCAATAAAAAGTCAGTTACCTCATTCTAGTATTTGCAAAATTATGAGTCAAAGATATTGTGATATTGTAAATAGTGAAATGTCTTTTGTTTTCTTCAAAGGTTTTATTTGTTGAAATTATTTATCTATTTATTCATTGTTTGGGCACGCAGGGAAACAAGGATGTTTCTTAATACATGTAGTGTTGCCAGTACCATTTCAGACTTAGTTTAGAGTACAGTCCAAGTCACAATTGACATCCTTCGTGGTTTGCATCAGTTACGCACAATGTACACGCAAGTTGTGCGTTGAGTTGTGCGTCACTGGCCGCCAGTTTTTTGTACAAGGAAAGAATATTACCATGTAAACTGAACTGAACATTGTAAAGGACAAATTTTTACGGGAACTATAGTTTCGGCAGAGTATTCAAATAAGAGTGATTTGCAATTTGAAAAAAATTGGAAAGAGTGAAATTCAGTAAAATTATTATGAAACTCTGAAAAGTTTTGGGCAATGAAAAAAAGAAAAGGCTTGAAAATTTTTCGGATTACATACACTTTGTGAGTTGTCTTCACAGCATTGTTGAAATCATTTATAAAATTTAGTCGTTGTTGATAATTAGCTATGTACACAGATTATATGTTTACACCGCTCTAAACATTCCAATCAAATACATTTTGTAAATTTCAAGCGATGTCAAATAAGTTATTTTGTACACAAAACTATGTTTTGCTTGATTTTTTTCTTTGAAAATACACTGATGATGGAAGTTTGGTGAATTGTGGATTTACCGTGGTGAAATTGAGAAACATTTTCCCCAAGGATAAGGAGGAGGATGCATCGTCACTCAACACAGCATTTCTTGACGGACAGTATACAACTTTCCAGAAATGGGGCGCTGAGTGTCCGAAATAGTGATGTCATAAGGGGAAACTAGGCCTTATGGTGGAGGGACAAAGGAGATAGTCATGGTTGACCAACACACTTGAATGCCTTTAATGGCGGACAAGGGGGGAAAAGTTAGTTCCAATGCAAGCCACCAATTTCGGGAAGCATGTATAGTAGAGACCACCAGCCCAGATGGGGTTAATATCGCCATAAAGGTTTAGTACTCTCCCAAACGATGAAAATTCCAAACAAAAAAATATTCCCACGGTCTGAGCCAAACGGGCTGCAAGGTTAATAAACAACCTTGTACCCAGGAAGAAAAAATGAAAATTGCAGGTGTAAGGTATCAAGAAATTTTGAACTTTTTCCTAGGAACGAGGTTTCCATTAACCCTCTCATCCCGTTTGGCTCTGACCGTGGGAATATTTTATTTTTGCAAAATTTCTGCCTTATGAAAAGGATGTACCTTTTTTCTCTCAAAATTAACCCTCTCTGTGTGGAATCGTTGCCTATCAATTGTACTTTAAAATTACGTTCCCTTTTCACATCTTTGGAGCACAGAAGCAAATGGAGGAAGAATGTCCTGGTTCTAAGGAGGTGGATGCTGCGTCACTCAATACAGCATTTCTTGACAGACAATATAGTAGAGACCACCAGCCCTGATGGGGTTAATATCGCCATAAAAGTTAAATACTCTCCCAAAGGATGAAAATTCCAAAAAAATATTCCTGCGGTCTGAGCCAAACGGGCTGGAAGGGTTAATAAACAACCTTGCATCCAGGATCAAAAAAAGAAAATTGCAGGTGTAACGTATCAAGAAATTTTGAACTTTTTCCTAGGAACTAGGTTTCCAGTAACCCTCTCAACCCGTTTGGCTCTGACCGTGGGAATATTTTATTTTTGCAAAATTCCTGCCTGGTGAACTCCAATATTACCATGGTGAATCTGAGATCTTTTTCGTAAGGGAATGGACCTAGGTTATAGCTACGCATCTTCCCGGGCATCTTCCAGCCTTTCAGAGGTGAGCTATTTAGCGATAGCTAATCAATAGCTCAATAGCTCAATTTCACCATGCTATCATTTTCTTTATGAAGTGTGCATTTATTCTGGTAAGTTATCAAAGTGCCATGTGTTGATAAAGCGCGGCGCAGACTGCTTCTCGCGTCAAAGTGCCGCGTGATCCAAATATTCTGAGACGGTGTTCTGGCATGCTTTTTTCCTCCCCTTTTTCCAGAATCTAAAGGGTGTTCCATCCATGGAAAGACGTAGCAGTGTTGTTTTATTAGTCGTTCGGCAATAAGACTCAAAGAAGAGTTTTCGTCTGCACTGATGACTGTCCAGTACAGTTGAGAGGTGGTGACACCTGGATGTATCTCCCTGGTACAACCAACTTGGTGAAAAAAGTTGTCGCTGTCACAACCACACTGAAACATGGTCGGTGTGACTGTCACATCCAGTCAAGCTGTTGTCCCTGTGCGACAGAACATGTTGCGACTATCATAACCAGTAAGAGCAGTGTGTGACTGTCACAACCACATGATTGGACATGGGGTCACAGTCACAATCAGTCAACACAGTTGAATCTGACCAACAGGCTGTCTTCATTTGAGAGAAGACTCAAATTACAACACTGTCTTGCTACAGAACGCAACAGCTGTGGACTGACCAGCCTGTCCTCGCCAATTGAGTGACGCTTTTCTCAGTAGCTTTACCAGAGGACTCAGTGGAATCTGACCAGGCTGTCTCCATCAGAGAGGCGATTCTTAGCACAAGAGTGTCTTCACATGATATAATTGTTGACTGGCCAGTCTGTCTTTACCGGGAGGTTCAATAGCTCCATGCACCAGAGGACACAGTGAATCTGACCAGGCTGTCTCCATCAGAGAGGCGACTCTTGGGACAATAGTGTCTTCACATGATCTAACTGTTGACTGACCAGTCTGTCTTTACCCGGGAAGTTCAACAGCTCCATGCACCAGAGGACACAGTGAATCTGACCAGGCTGTCTCCATCAGAGAGGCGACTCTTGGTACAAGTGTGTCTTCACATGATATAATTGTTGACTGACCGGCCTGTCTTCACTCGGGAGGTGATGTTTTTTTCAGTAGCTACACCAAATATCTGTAGTTGAACTGGGTATAACTGCAAAATACGGTTTTGGGGTGTATAGGAGATCAGGAAGACTGTGGTTGTGACATGCAGAATAAGGACTGGTCCTTGATACGTCTGCATTGGACTGGTGACATACGTTTTGAAGGTGTGGTAACCGGCAGACACTCAGTCTGAGGACGTGAAATTTTACGAGGCATCCGAAGTACGCAGGTCGGTAAAGAAGGAGAGAATGTGCCCCTGAAAGTGTCCAGCACCATTGTACTCGGATTATGGTATTTATTGTATAGTACCCCCACGTATATGGCACGGCTTAACCCGCCGGCCATGAGGGAATTCCTTTATGGCCCAGTGGTTGGCGCCTTGGCCCCAGAATGGAAGTTAAGCAACGTTGAGCGCGGTCAACCTTTGGATCGGTGACCGGCGCGTACAATATATTGTTCTATAGGGCCATGACATAAGCTCCAAGACTATTTGTTCCTCGGACAGTCTATCCTATTAGGACAATTCAAACTTTTACACTGACCGACACAATTCTGACGTATCATGGTGTTTGGTTCAATAGTGGAGAGATTTAAGCGCATAATAGAATCCTTTGTTCTCCTTACATTCTATCCGAGGACATTTTAAACGTCTACACCGGCCGTTGCACAACCATGCGTGATTATTTTAAACAAGGAGTGGGGTCTGGTGTCCTCCGCCCATATCCCCTACTTCCACGGCCAAGCATCCTTGTCTTCTTCCGAGGTCTTTGTGTTGCACTCCCGAGGCCATGTGATTTCGTCATTCTACATGTACACATGCTGACTCCGTGGGGAGGGGGTCGAAGCAGGTACCATTGCGCCCGCAGTTTAGACCTTCATCATTGTACATAGGAAACGCATGAAAGGCACTTTAATAAGCTGTCTCTGTTTTCTCTCCTCCTTTTTTCCTCAAGTCACACGCTATGGCCGTTCATCGCATGGGAACACTGATGAATAGGAACATGAAAGTCATTACACCGACTTGTGTCAGTTTCGCAAACCACTTTCACGTTCGTCCGAGTACCGTGAAAAGAGAAACAGACCAAGGATGGAATGAATGGGGACAGTTTCATAAAGCTGGTCCACAAAGAAGGCCTGGCGAACCATTTGTCATCACAGGCCTATTTCTCGTAACCTTTTCTTTCGCTTTAGAGGTGCCGCCTGAATATATTGAAGCCCAATTCTTAAGTTTTTCCAGTGGTGGGTGTTGGAGATAGAGGGGTTAGAATATTGTTAAAGGCTTCATCATTGGACCACGAATGGGAGCTCTGTACAGGAGCACAACCATAAAAAAACGGTCCCTTAATTGCGTATGTGCAGACTCCAGACTCCGGCTCCAGTGTTTTGATTGTGCGGTGAATAGATGATTTTCAGTAAAGTAACTTTCGACGCATGGCTAATCAACTTTTCTAATCCGAAAGATCTTTGAGTGCCAGCCGTACACGCTTCCAGAACTGCTCCCTCTCTCGCTGCAGGCTGGAGAACTTTGGTTCTGTCATCGGCCATTCGATGCAAGGACAACGCAACCTGCGTAGATCGGCAGGCAAGTCTTCCTTCTTCTTCCCCCAGAGGACGAGCACGAACTTAGAAAGGTTCTCGACACCGCCATTCTCCGACATCTGTTGCCAGTGATGCCGAAGCAACTCCTCGGTTATAACGACAAGGAAGTGTCTGACGCCAAACCCATAGTCCTTGACCTGTTTCCACAGAGGCATAAAGCCAGGGCCGGCCGCCCACTGCAAGGTGATCTTCATGGGATGGCGGTAGAGCTTCTCCTCGATGTGCTGGTCCACCCATCTTTTGACATCCACTTCATCCATGTTGTAAAGGATATAGGCGCCAGTCATCCCCTTTGGAAGCGAGTTTATCCCGCAAAGCCGATTAGGTGGCACCAGCGCACTACGCTCAGTAGCGGCGGATTCTTGTTCCGCCTCCTTCTCAGCTTTAGCTGCCGCTCGCCTCTCCAACAACCAGTGTTTAAAGTTCACCCGGTTGCAATAGACTACTAGCGTAACTAAGGCTAGCAGGACAGCGAAAGCAATGACAGCCACCAAAGCTATCAGTGGTATGTACTGGCTGCATTGCCACCAGTACGGGCTATAGTCAACCACCTTGGTCCCGTACATTGAAACAGGGCCACTGCACAGGATCATGGAGACGTCCACACTGCCACTCCTGGCGTATTCCTGCAACCAGTTGGTAAACCCGAGGAGTTTACAATCACAGTAAAACGAATTGAACATGATATCGAGTCCACCATCGAAGCCTGTTAAAGCGAGTTCATCAATATACATTACCCTGTTAAACGACAAATCCAGGAGCCCATCACTTGCTAGTTTGGGTAGCGATCCATCAAGAATGTAACCGAGATTATTGCCTCGAAGATTTAGATTTTTTAGACGTTTCAAATTTCGCAAGATCGGCAAAATGGTGTTTGTCAACTGTGTTGAACTTAGATCCAAGACTGTCATAGTCTCTTCTTGGTCCTTGAAAAAAAGAGACAAATCACTTTCGCGTTCTAACGCACACAAACTGACCCCGGCGAGATTCAAGTCCTTTAAGCGTGTCAATCCACGGAGGTCATCAATTGCCGGTCCGGTGCACTCACGCAAATCCCTCTCGATTTCTTGATCACCAAGAGAGAAGGTTTCTAGATTTTTCAAGCCGAACAATATTCCATTGTCAAATTGGTCCAATTTATTGCTTTCAAGGTTCAGCTCTGATAAGTTCACAAGGTTTTCGAACGTACCTTCCTGAATTTCATATATTTCGTTACTTAACAAAGTGAGCGACGACAAATTTGTCAATCCTTTGAATACTTCTTTGGTAACCTGGCTTATTCTGTTCGAGTTCAAATCGAGATACTTCAGCCTGCTCAGCTTTTCGAAAACACTAGTCCCTATGTTATTGATATTGCATCTAGATATTATTATGTCCTTCAAGTTTATATTGTTCCCAAAGAATGATTCGGTCAATTCCGCTGACTCAGAGGGACAGTCCCAAATATACAAATACACCAGGTCTCTGCCTATCCAATGAATCCGTGCAGAAATTTCCAGAAGCGAAACTTTGCTGCAGGACAAACTCTTTCCATCTTCGTTCTTCACTTCGTAGCAACCTGTCGAGAACGCCATAGCCTCTGGGTCAGGTCCCCTGCCCAGGGAATACGACAAAAGGAAGAGGAAAATGACGAAGTCCACAAACAGTCTTTTTGGACACACCACCTGAAAGAAACATCACCATACGACATCATCGTAAGATACCATGACGTCTGAAGTTTTATGCGGGGCGAACTAAATGCGGTATTGGTGTGCATGATACATTATAGTGGTTTCGAATAGGCCCTCCCCAGACTACTGCTTTCCATCCACATGACCAAATCGAAGATACATGTACGTACACCAAGCCTTACCATCATTTTCACAGACGTCAGCAAAACATGAAATAAATAGGTAGTGAAACTTCACGGATGTATCATTGTCGATACAATAACGGTTGTACAGTATATGCGGACGATGTATTTAATAGGCCGTCATGTCGATATTAATCATTGCCCATGTCACGAGGCATATGAAATTCTTGACACAGATATTTATAATCTTTCATTAGAGCACTTCCTATATCTGCCTAACAAAGCGTACATTATATTACACTCCGGACGCAGTGGACCGGCCTCGTACCTCACCCTAACCCAACAGGAGATCCAATAAGGATGACGCAATGTACTGCCACGGGAGTCTAACATTATCTACGTGTACTGGTAAATTGCCTTCCCCCAGAAAAGGATATGTAGAGCCACGTTGGCTTGAAAACATCGTCACAAGCGCCGGTGTAGAAGTTTAAAATGTCCGAGGATAGGATGCCCGAGAAACAAAGGATTCTATTATGCGCTTCAATCTCTGAGCTATTGACGGTCAGGGTCTCTATAGAACCATATTGCAGAATACAATAGGGCCGGACACTTTTTCCAGGGGGGCATTTGCTACAGTCACACCGGCGACACGACAAAGTCGCACAGAAACCAAAGCTTAATGTGAGTATTCATACGAGGGAAAAACAATGTTTTATTTTGTGCTGTGCCATCAGGTAAATAAACATGATTATATTCATACCAGAGAAAGACCATTTACCCGAGAGCGTAACCCCATTGTGGGATGGTCTCTCTGAATGTGTCACCCTGGTGATACTGGCTGATGTGTTAATAAGGGAGACGGAGAAGGCTGTGCTATTGTGGGATGGACTCTGAACGGGTCATCTTGGCGATAGTGACTGATGTCTTAATAAAGGGAGACGGATCAGGTTGTGACATTGTGGGATGGTCTCTCTGAATGTGTCGTCCTGGTGATAGTGACTGTGGTCTTAATAAAGGGAGACGGATCAGGTTGTGACATTGTCGGATGGACTCTGAATGTGTCACCATGGTTATAGCATCCTGAGATACAGGTTTTTGATACTCCTACATCGTATACAAAATATCGGAAGGCGGAGTATATTCAAAACCACTGGTTATGTCAGGATGGGTGATAGCGACAGCCATGGTAATGAGGTGAGACGGATCAGGTTGTGCCATTGTGGGATGGTGTCTCTGAACGGGTCATCCAGGGGATCTGGTGTGACTGGTGAGGGATCTGGTTCTAACTGAGAAAATTACCATGGTTACATTTGCACTACTTTTTATTGGCTAATCAGAACTAAACATGATTCGAAGAGATTTGATGTACCCAGTTGCGTTAAGACTTCGTTGCAGGGTCCCACTGAAACGAAAGAATCAAAGCTAAGTCAAGTGCTATAGTTAGATATACATGAAGTGATTCTCTCGTTGAGAAAGTCAATTGGGTTTTTCCTAAATAGGCCATTTGTTGTGCACAGAAATCTATTGGCAAGCCCACAAAGTGTTTTTAGAGCTTTTGGTCAAAACATATTACTTTGTCTTGTAATTGACGATTGTGACACGTACGAGCTGTGGCCTGTATATCTCAGTAGATACTTATTTCTGCAGAGGCCGAGCACTCCAAAACCAATGTACTTCCAAGTACACTCACATTTTCATTCGACCTTGACCTCGTCTCCTCGTTTACTCACTGGAATGAAAAAGATCAAGATAATTATTTTGTCATTGTAATGTTAAATTTCTCAATGTTTGCTAGTGTTTGCGATTGTTTTGAAGTCACTAATGCCCAAATGAAAGGCCCTCTGTAGAAAAGATCACTCAGTGAAACCGCTCACTCTTTTTGAGGGAATTGACCTCTCGTTTCAACAACCAGCATTACTGGGAATCGGAGAAGCGTAATTTTGTTGCGTCTCGCCTTCAAACTTGATGATCCAATTGTTTTTTTTGTGATTCCCGAGGGTAACGCGGGTGGTTGCAGTTGGTCTCCGTTGTGAAGAAAGGTCGCTCATCTAAGTGACCGCCTTTCAAATGAGAGTCTCTGTCCCCAACTTGATAAAGTCACTAGAGTTTACCTTCTTTTTGAAGTTAAAAGTTCTGCTTTCGGAGGCGCAGCCTGCAATCAGAAGGAATCAGTTGCATGTAACAACAAAATCTAAGGGCAGGAAACACAAGTTTCCCACCATCAGCAACACAATTAATGTATCAACTATGCCTATACCAAACCCTTCCCATGGTTTTGAAGGATGGTCACAATCCCGGCCAAACAAAAAATGTCTGTGAGTGTATTATGTATATGAGAGACAATTATCCATGTATGACCGAATTTATCAATGGCGGACACTCGACAACGGCAGAGAGAATGCTAGTGCTTGAAAATAAGTATGCATTGGAGAATGAGAGACAAGTACTTAGCCTTGGAGAGTGGCGTGTCATTAGTGCACAGTTAGAGGAGTCTAATTAAAGGCAATTAGTGCATTTTTTTGCATAACAGGCAACTGATATCAACTTCATATTATTTCATGAAGACATTTTACTGAGACATATACGAAATTTTGAGTTTTACTGAATCAATTTTGTCACATGACGAGTGATATCTCCAATACACCTTTCCAGAAATGGGGCTCTGAGTGTCCGAAATGGTGATGTCATAAGGGGAAACTAGGCCTTATGGTGGAAGGACAAAGGAGATAGTCATGGTTGACCAACACACTTGAATGCCTTTAATGATGGACAAGGGGGAAAAAGTTAGTTCCAATGCAAGCCACCAATTTCGGGAAGCATGTATATATACCTGGATTTGATTAACAAGGAGTTTGGAGCCAGGCAGACGTGTGGCGCCTCTTTTCGCCCTATCGAAGAAAAGACAAAATGCAAGCATTCTAGACAACAGGACCCAAACAAATTGGCAAATTTTTCCGACCGCGGCGCTAATACAAAGTCCGTAATGGAGTATTATCAGCGACACTAAAGACACTGTGCATTGTTGTTGCAATAGCATTCCGCGATGATGACGTCACTGCAGCTGCTGCCCTCTATTTCCCCATCGCTGAATTACAGGAAATGTCGGACAAACATACGGTTTTGTAATGGATTCAGGTTTTGTAATGGATTCAGGCTTTCTAACTAGGGCAGTTAGATTCAATCTGGCACATGTCCGAGTGTTGGAAATACTACATAATTGTTCTGAATATTTCTCTCTCTGACTCTATGGTATCATTCATGCTAAAAACAATGCAGGGTCAAAGATAATTGACTTTGAAATAACTAGCTCAAATGCGTAGAAATAAGTGTCGATGTCCGACTGTCACGTGACTAAAACGTCATCAATATCTTATTCAAATGACCTTGTGAGCTATAAATAGTAACGTCGCGGAATGCTATTATGCATGTTAGACTGTGCAAGCATTACTTAAAGTGGAGCCCTGACAAAGTCAGAAAACCAGACTTACTCATTTCCATCAGTTGCGTCCTCAGTGGCGCCACCCAAGACCAACAGGTTGGCCAAAACAAAGAGAATGAAGCTGTAAAATGTAAAGAAAGCATGTGGTTTTCACATGGAAAATGCTACATGTACATATAGGTCTAGTAGTGACATTCTCGTTGAAACTTCCCCCAACATTGTGTTAAACGTTTAAGAATAAAATCATGCCGTCAAGTGTGAGAGATCTAAAGTCGCCGTTTGCGTGTCCGGAACATGGCGGGAACAAATGACTTGACGGAAAAGTTGATCCATCAGAGAAAAGTGCTCGTTCCAAATACAAATTACATTTTATAAAGGAACAGCGAAATAATCTATGTAAAAAAGGAGGCGTTTTTACTTACATTTTAAAGTTCATAGTTGCAGCTATAATACAATTGTGTTGCACCTGTAACCAGGCATTGAGATATATCCCGGATAGGGAATGGCGCTGCACTAACCAATTAGATCCAACCAGTGTGTAAATCAATAATTTCCATCGGAAGCAACCAATGGAAACCGCTGATACTTTTAAAGTGCGTGCGTCCTTTTGAATCCGGCACAGAACGACACGATTTCCAATACAAAAGACTGGAGTTACATGGATCGCGGGGTTTCACATTGATATCTACATGTGGGTAGTCGTTGAAAAACGCGTGCGTGCGTGCGTTCGTGCTTACATGCGTGCGTACGTGCGTTCGTGCTTACAAGCGAAAAAATGAATTTGAAGCCAAGCATGCTGCACCGCTTAATCGGGCCGCACCTGTGCATCTTCCTGGTATGACTGGCCACTTGACGTTCGATCCGGTGAATTCCTGAATAAAGAACTTTTCCTGACATGCATTCATGCACAGTGCAAAGGAACATTATACCAGCTTTAGTGCACACAAACTACATGTATCATACCCTGAATGATTCGCGCCTAAGGTATGATATTTTGTATCATCTCAGGTGGAATTTTCAAAGTACCAGTGTTCCGGGTATTTCTTCCCAAGACTGAGTTACGGACTAAATTGCCAAGTTTTAAATCATTTTTGTAAAAAAGCTGCATTCGAGACTCGAATTTATTCATAGCTTTTTACTTGATCCTAATAAGTTAACCTTTTCAATATCAGCACCAGCTTTTAAAACAGCTAAATTTAAAATGAACTTTTTAAAAATTTCAAAGATTGAACTCATTATTAATCCTGCATTACGGTCATTTAGAAGGGGACAGACATTAACGGTCGTAATAATCCAATTTACTACATTTTATAAACATTAAGACAGAGCGAAAATCTTCGTAAACGAGAACAAAATATTGACGAAGGAAGTTCAGAATAGGAATCATCTATTTATTTACATATTTTTTACATTATTTACGGTCGATATATCTATAACACATAATTTCGAATACTTGGTGAGAATGTACATGTACCTGTATGAAACAGTAGAAAGAATAGTATCGGCCACGGACACTAGCATAGAAGAATCCTCACGTACGGCGGGCGAGGTACGGAGCAATGAAATATTTTGGTGTAATCAATTTGCGCGGCACTGCACGGGTAGAACCAGCGCGTCGGGGGGAAATCTTAAAAAATCGGCGTCGATGAAATCCCTTAACCTGCTTCGTCATCTTGAACCTCATAGTTTTATACCCCCTTTAAACGTAGCTGGGGTATACATATCCTGATAAGATGCAAAAACCTTATTGATAATGATGGTACTTCGTACGAGTTGCGAAACCTGCCTCGCATTGGCCTTTTGGGAGCTTTGAGAAAACTCCCTTCTCACTCCAGAAACCTTCTTAAAAATGTCAATGAGGAGTTTTCCCGTATTTCTTCTTACATAAAAACAATAAGAATAACAACATCAACAAGAAAAAATGGATTTTACGTCTTTCCGATGGGAAAGAGAAAGATGGACAACGGTTTATTCAGAAGCGAGCTACAACGAACAAAAAGCGAAGAACCTTTGTGGAAAAACAACACCAGGGCTATCAATTAGTTTTTTTATTTATTAGCTGAATTTGCTGAAGCTAATGTAGAATTCGGTTATCATGTGCCTTTTTCTATTTCAAGAGAATGGGCAAAAACTTTGGCATGATGTCAACAGATTAATTTTTTTTCACAAAAAACACCAGCTATTTCACCGAACTCGTCACAGATCCGTCGCAGAAACTGCTAAGATAACATTCAACATGTAGATTTAGAAGGTGCAAAAGGTCGCCACGATACAGTATATGAAAGACGAGGTGGAGTTAAGTGAGAAAACTTCTTACTTATGGTTAACTACGCATCATAGACAGTTATCAATGTGCAAAAATCAGGAGACCATCATTTTGGTTTCGACGTCTTCGCGGAGGGAGCATCGCGCGCAGAGTGACCACACCACGTGCGGACAGAATGACCAAGCCCCGTGCGGACAGAGAGTGACCACGCGAGGCAACGCGAGACCACGAAACAAAATAAAAGCAGACAGTTTCTCACTGCTAATGCTGCCAAGCCATCCTGATAATGATGCTTCTCCGAGATTTGCATATATTCCCTAGATCCAGTCGTCATGACACAGAACCTCTCGGCTGTTGCTTCCCGGACGAATCACGGTTTTTATCCTCCAAATATATCGTGCACGAAGTCGCAGCTTTCAGTTCGCTGTTCAAAGAATGCTTAGGCCTACATTGATTTGACTTGAAACTATTGCTTCCCTCCCGTCTTTGGCTATTTTTCATATCAAGAACACCTTTATGCGAACCACTGCTATCTGTTTTACGCAGAACTGGTTTTACGATATCTGATTTAGAATTTACAGCATTGACACTTTTCGGCATCGTCTGCTGCGTGCGCCTCGTTTCCGGTGACGTCGTCCCATCGTCTGATGATTGCATTTTCCTCAATCGTTCAGATGCGCGTTTTCGCAAAGAACGCAACTGAGATTTACCTGATAAGGGCCGAGATGAATCCTTAGCCTTATGTTTATCTTTCTGCGATTCGCTGCAAAATGTTTGGTCTGTATTTGACACAGGGGCGCTGGAGGTACGACGGGCGGGATTTTCCTGTTTTTTATCAAAGCTCCGCTGAAGTTTCACCGACCCAAACTTTTCACGCATATGTAGTCCGCCGACATCTCGGTTAGTTTCCTGCTCAAACCCTTCCTCAGTCTCCCTCTCATTCGCCTTCTCTTCCTTAAAATCTACTGTCGACCCAATCTCGTCCATATTGTTACACGACCTGCTTGATTGCTTCTTTAAACACTTTCCATTTTGTTCAGCGGCTGTGTCCGAGGTTTTGTCCTCAGCGGTGACACTGCCAGTTCCTAGGGAGGACGTATTCGCGCGGAGACTGTTTCTGACTGTTTGTACGGCATCAGTGAATGATCTATTTCGAGGGAGCAGGCCGAGTATTCTGAAAATAAAAATGGCGAATTGTTAAAATTGTATGAATAATATCTCACGACCAATACCTAATGTGAACGAAGCAAAGACAATATAGATAGACGAATTGCTCAAGCAAGTCTCACTAATAATGGCAAAAATTGCTGGGGAATATTAAGTCTCCTCTAGAGACAACTTAAATGTCACGTGATTCATAAACTTACCCATGGTTATCCCTAATGTAAGCATTAATAGAAAGGAGGAATAATCATGAAGAAATTATCAATGAAGATGAATAAAAAGTTGACAATTCTCTGAACCGCCCGGCTGGTGAAACGGAACGTGGACACTCCTTTGCGACAATTCTTGGATCCCATGAGAATTGTATACAAAAGAATGTCCTCGTTCTGTTTCCTCAGGTCTTATAGCTGGACATCCAGGGAAGTTTCGTTTAAACATACCTTGTATTCACAGCCCACAGCCACAGAATCAAAATATGGACGTAAAATCTTCGGCTCCAAAAAAGAATTTGATCATGATCATGACATTGTAATTGCAATGCGACGACTTCAAGATGTTAATCAAACGAATGATAAATCGGGTTTTCTCTTTTATTTTATTCCATGCTGTATTTTGACTCGCAATTACAAAGGACTGAGACTTTGCAATTGACTTGCTCAACAGAAGAAGTTGCAATTAAAAACCGCATGCGAAACGATTTGCCAGAAATTTTAGTTACTTTGTACAGGGCCTGTATAATTCTTCAAAACAAGATGAGCCAGTGACTTGGTGTGTTTAGATGAACTTTGCATATCTCCTTCAGATAAGTCCATTTAATTTAACACACCAAGTCAGTTACTACTTGTTCTTGATGACCGGCCCAGGTCCTTGCTACCAATTGTGACCCAGCTGTAAGAACTGACGTCACTCACTGAACCATCATGCTAACGTAAAGATATGTCCAGTTATGAGTGGTTCCCAGGTTCAATACTGTTTTAGTTACATACCCACTCATCTCGGGAGGCTCCGGCAGTGGCTTGTCGAACCCGTCTTTGCCAGTCAGCCAGTAGGTCTTGTGCGTCCCCTTCCCTTTTAGCTCCACCTCGCCACGGTATTGGATGTGGAAGCCACCGGGTGGCTGGTTGACCAACAGATCTCTCGTAGTTTCGCTGATATGGATCCGGAAAGCTGCAAGGAGAAGGGCGAGAGGGAAAGGTAATTCTAACAAATAGGTTCAATGCGTTATCTTCCCCCTTCGACATTTTTTCGGAATACGACTATCACCACACAGGGTTGGCGCTACCGCTCGCATTTGCGCCAGTTGCGCAAAGATGGACTGGCGAGAGTAGAAACAGGACTAAAAAATGTCGAAGGGAATTTTTTGTAGCTCCAATCCTGCCCTGCTAGGTATTTTTCTCTCGAAGGCTTACCTGCACCAGTTGATTCCATTCTTGAAGCGGTGTTGACCGTGTCTCCGAAGAGACAGTACCTTGGCATAGTCAGACCCACCACGCCAGCCACGCATGGACCTGCATAAAACGAGATGAAGACATTACACAATAAATAATGTGAATTACTCCATATTCCCAAAAAACACTGGAAATGAAGCAATCACTAAGAAGCGATGGAAAAGATCTTGCGAAGAAAGTTGCTCGACAAATTGGTGTCACTACACCAATCTCTAAGCAACGACACTTGTAAACGTTGCTAAGTGTAGGGTTCCTTATTTTTCGGCAATATCGTACTTTTTACTCCGAAGTGAATATGTTTTGGCCTCTCATTGGAGATGGTACTCACCAGTATGTAGCCCAATGCGCAGCCTCAGTGGTACTTCTGGCATATGGTGGATCTTGAATTTCGCGCAGTCACTGAGCAGGTCGAGGGCCATGAGGCAGATGGCTTGTGCGTGATGCTTGATTCTCACTGGGAGGCCACTGGCAACCATATATGCATCACCAATAGTTTCAACCTGAAGATGAATTTGAGGTCAATGTGAGCAACGATCCATTTAGAGTCTTGCCCCATTCTGATGCATGTATCATTTTGAAAATTTATTTGGCCGAAATATACCGTTGCTGTCTTGCATCGGAGAGAATTGTACCTCGGAGGAGGAAAATTAGTTTACTTACTGATCAGTGAATTGAGAAAAAAGCCTTTAGATGCAAAATGACTCTGATTAATAATCACAGAGTCACTTAGTACTGTAGAAACTCTCATATATAGACAGCCTCGGGGCTGACAAATGCTGTCCTTAATAGAGAGGTCACCTGATTACAGAGGTCAAATCGTATAGAACCAGGCTATATGGGATCGAAATCACTGTCCCTGACAGTGTCCGTCCTCGTACTTTTATAATACTGTCAAACATAGTGTCCCATTATCTCAAACTTACCTTATAGACCCCGTATTTTCTATAATGCTGTCAAACACATAGTAGTGTCACATCACAGACATACCTTAGGCTGACGTTACATAGGCCTCATTCGTTCACTTCCCACATGTCATGTTCCCCATAATGCGTTCGTTCCTCACTGAATGCATGCCACAAGGCCGTGCATTCACCGAGGAACGTTAAGTAAAGCTCGAACGTGACATGTGGGAAGTGAACGAATGAGGCCTATGTAACGTCAGCCTTATAGACAACGTATCTCTCTATAATGCTGTCAAACATAGTGTCCTATTATAAAAAACTTACCTTATAGACCCCGTATTTTCTATAATGCTGTCAAACACATAGTAGTGTCACATCACAGACATACCTTATAGACCCCGTATCTCTCTGTAATGCTGTCAAACATAGTGTCCTATTATATCAAACATACCTTATAGACCTCGTATCTCTCTATAATGCTGTCAAACATAGTGTCCTATTATCACAAACATACCTTATAGACCTCGTATCTCTCTATAATGCTGTCAAACATAGTGTCCTATTATCAAAAACATACCTTATAGACCTCGTATTTTTCTATAATGCTGTCAAACATAGTGTCCTATTATCAAAAACATACCTTATAGACCTCGTATTTCTCTATAATGCTGTCAAACATAGTGTCCTATTATCACAAACATACCTTATAGACCTCGTATTTTTCTATAATGCTGTCAAACATAGTGTCCTATTATATCAAACATACCTTATAGACCTCGTATTTTTCTATAATGCTGTCAAACATAGTGTCCTACTATATTAAACATACCTTATAGACCTCGTATTTTTCTATAATGCTGTAAAACATAGTGTCCTATTATCACAAACATACCTTATAGACCCCGTATTTTTCTATAATGCTGTCAAACATAGTGTCCTATTATCACAAACATACCTTATAGACCTCGTATTTTGCTATAATGCTGTCAAACATAGTGTCCTGTTATCAAAAACATACCTTATAGACCTCGTATTTTTCTATAATGCTGTCAAACATAGTGTCCTATTATCACAAACATACCTTATAGACCTCGTATTTTTCTATAATGCTGTCAAACATAGTGTCCTATTATCACAAACATACCTTATAGACCTCGTATTTTTCTATGATGCTGTCAAACATAGTGTCCTACTATATCAAACATACCTTATAGACCTCGTATTTTTCTATAATGCTGTCAAACATAGTGTACAACTCGTTGAGAAGAGCTACAACTTGCATAGGATTTGACATGGCCGAGATGGTTGTAAACCCAACAATGTCGCTGAAGTAGATTGTCACTTCGTTGTAAGATTCCGCTTCGACTGGGGTCCCCATCATGAGACTCTTGGCTACCATTCTGAAAAGATAAGCGACTCTGACTGGACTTACGATACAAGTCGATAAGGGATAACGTTGATGACGATATTTAGGCCATTACGATATTTTGGAACAGATGACTGTTAGAGCGTCACTTATAAGGAAAGTATATGGCTGTGCTTCTAACAGACATAGCAAGCAAGCAAGCACCTATTGATTATCCGTTTAAGAGTCTACATGCTATCCGGCTAGGAAAGTTTCTGCTCTGCTGATGGTATTGAAATGTGACTCTTTCTATCATGGACTTTTGACATAATAATTGAAATTGCCACTTTTCACAGCCACGCTCCTGTCAAACCATCCTTGAAAAGTTATTGCCAAAAACCGTCTGGTGGACGACAGTATGATTTCACTGTAACGTTATTCTCTCAAAGATTGTCATCAGACACTTGGAATAAAACAAGACTCACGGAGGTAACATCCGACTTATAAGATGCTCCGTCTTCTTTTTCTCTTCAGCCAACGCGTCCGTCCTGTCCTTGACCAACTCCTCAAGATCATTGGAGTACTTCTCCAACATTTTAAACATGGTATCCACTATGTTCATTTTCCTGTACACGAAATGATAAAAAAACAAATATTTACAAGCCCCACCAGTCCAAGCAGATTTGACTGCGAAACGAGACTCAAGATGAGATAAATGTGTGTGCGTGACGTTGATTATATCGTTAATGATAGCTTACTACCGCAATCAGAGTCGATTCCCTTCAGGAACCGAGTCAAAGTTCCGAGTGCCACAATCAGGTAAATGATACACTTTGAAGAAAGAGCCGCAACTCTGACTTACTTCCCCTTGTTAAGATCCTTGAACTCCTGGTAGATACTCTCAAAGTCTGGCCTGATATCAGGATTCTCTGTCCAGCATTGCTTCATGATTTGTATATACTGCGGAGGTGCGGCCTGTTGGGAGACGGACGGTCTGCAAAGGGGAGGAGGCTTTCGTACTTTGCGGATGATTTCTGAAAAGAATCGGCAAAGTTGCATGAAGGATGACAAGCCAACCATCGTTCGGATCTATTTCGCTTTTGCGTGTAGTCGCGTTAACGACTAAAGAGGTTTGTTTCATCAGCTCACTTCAACTTACATGTAGCAAAACCCAAAGTTGATCAAACGAATTCGCCAAAGATTACCTTCGGGTTCGAGATCCAACATACAAAATGGCATCCCTCGCATGATCACTTCTTGCAGTATGATGCCAAAGCTGTACACGTCGCCCTTCTGCGAGCCTCGGAATGGGACGTTCGGAGGATCCCGGAGATGTTCTGGGGCGGTCCACAGCAGATCTGGAAGCAACAAAATTAGGAGCTAACGTGTGCGAGGGGAGGAGGATACGACAGACTCTAGTTTTTCTGTTTATACATTGGCATGGTACAGTGTATCTCCTTTTCCCATTATTCTTTGCATCATTGTATAGTACATGTGTGGTCCTGTTCCTGTGGCTGGTGGAAGTTACTTTACACCGTTCTGGCCCGTAAATGCCCCGCAATCTAACAGGAAAACATTCAAAGCAAAACATCAGGCCCGTAGCTGAGGTTTTCGGTGACGGGACGCATAACACCTATTTTTTCCTCCATCAATCTGACAATCGGCAAAATTCTGCATGAAAAAGATGTTTTTGGTTATCCTTTGGGATCATTTGCTCCTTCCCCCCCCCCCCCCGCTACGACCTTAACTATTGCTGTGGGTGTCTTTACTTCTGACCAGCACTGTGCACCTACTCTTTGCGTTATAAGGTAGTTTTGACCGACCTTGTAGTTAACGTTCGTCACTTATGGATTCAACTCATTTGGCATGCAAACACATAGAAACGCCGGGAGAAGAGTAGGCGTAAGTGCGTGCTCGTGCCTGTGATATGTACTGTTCACCTACCCTTGGCCTTGTAATCTGGCTTGGACTGGTATCTTTCGTAGATCAATGGAAGGCCATAATCTGTGATTTTTAAAACCCATCGGCTGTCGATGACACAGTTTCCTGACTTGAGGTAGCCGTGGTGCTTGATTGGGGTGGTGTGGAGATACCGTGCACCCTGTAATGGGTAAAGAAAAGGAATGTCAATAGCTCCTTTGTCTTTATCCTGTATTACCTCAGTAGGTTGTATCATTACATGTAGTTCTCTCAGTGTCTTCATCTTGTCTCTGTCTTAGTAGCCTGTATCTGTATTTATCAAGTCTCCTGTCTTCGCCTTTAGTAACTTGTGTCATTAGTTCGTCCGCGTCCTGTCCTGCCTTAGTAGGTTGCGCCATGTCTTTCCCTTACCAATCGTTGTCCAACGACATAATCTCGCCGACAGTTACCTTTGTTAGCTCCCAGTTAATGATCGATCGCAGTTCTGTCATCAACGGGACGCTTCCGATATTGATTCAAGGCACTTTCTGGGTGAAGACAGCTTGAATATCCGTATCAAGTCATGCAAAAATTTGTTACATTGAGTCCTCGACACTGATTGACTCCTAGATGACAGTACGTACCGAGGAGTTCGATCTCTCATCGAACTCGAATCGGTTCACCGAGCAATTTCTTGTAACTAATGAAACTGGAACGGTTGGATGGTTGGTTGATGCAGAATACTTCAATAAAGTGTCAGGCAACTAGGGACCGTATAGTTTCAACATCAAAGCCAACGCCTCTTACGAAAGGCGCGCGTTGGGACAGAGCTCTCTCTCTCTCTCTCTCTGGTAACGAGCCAATTACGCACAACTGGAACTTAAACACATTCTTCGATCAACCCAGTCTTTCATTGAAAGATACTGATCAGCTGAACCAGAGTCTTTTGATAAATCATTGTATTGCACTGCAGCTCATGAGAAAATGTACTTCATCACGGCTTCCAGTAAGTTGCCCGAGAGAGCTGTGGGATCAAAGGAAACTGGCCGTTACCGGACACATTATTGGAAGATTTTGGTTGACGCAGAGAAGTAATGGCACTGGCTGACACATTGCAGTCATCCTGGCGCCAGTTGTTTTCAATATACCCCGCCTCTCTATATTTCAATTTGTATATGAGGTAAGAGTTTCAAAAAACAGTATTTCAGGGTGATGCACAATCGCTGCTTCAGCTTCCCCCGGAACTAGAGTGATATTTTTCCAGACACGAGGCACCTTGACCACCGACAATTCTCTTTCAATGTTGTGCACGTGCGCATCTCCCTGTTCACGCGGAAAAGCTACTCGCGGCCGAGCCAATCGGGTAGCTAATCGAACCGATTTGCCGACCCGATGCCTGCTGAGTTGTGTTCTATATTCGATATGTCAAGAGGAAAGTGGATTGATGGGAATTGGATAATCGATTTCGTTGCAATAGAACTCAGCCATGCAGCGCCTCGAAAACTATTTACAAATAATTCGATTCACTTTTCGCGATGCTCATTGGAAAAGTGAAGACTATTGGGGCGAATGCGAATCAGATAAGTCAGCAGTGACAACTTAAACGACTTAGCAAGCTTGATATTTCATGCTGTTTTCTATCTGGCCCAGCTGAAGTTCACGGTCAAAAACGGAATGGCTGGACATCCTAATTGCACCGCACAAATAATTACAGCTAGAGGTATCAGCCCGAAGACCGTCACCGTAGGAGAAGCAAAACAGGCCCTTACCCGAACCAGATCAGTCAGCAGCGACAATTTGAAGGACCAGTCTAACTTGATGTTATCATCATGGATAATGTCCTCTAGGCTGCCCCGGCTGCAGTACTCGGTCACGATGGACGGATTGGTCGGGTCGACGAAGCAACCCACGAAGGCATTCAAATTCTCGTGGCGGAGGTCTCGGAACTATGAAAAGAAATGAAGAAACCATGTTTGCAATGTTTCTGCTGGAAACAGTAGGAACCTAGTACGCTTTAATAATGCAGGTTCCCACTGAATGCGATTACTGGAACGCACGTCTCGGATTGGTTGATTCATATTGCACGCAAACGAACTCCTTAAAAGTACATTACAACAGACATTACTTCATCCTCCGGCTTGGCTTTTTTTTCGCCATTTCATGGTAATTGATCAATTTCTCTTATATTGGTGAGACTAGAGTATGATACCAAGAAGCTCTCCCTCCGGTCATATAGAATTCTCACAGCCCGTTTATATTCATATCAATGTGTGCTACAAAATACGTCCCAAACAATCTCCAAATGATCTTTATCTGCCAATTCCAGCTGACGCCGCCAACAGAATCAGACTCGGCCATTTTCCATCGGACGCCATTGGCAATGAGTTCGATCTTTTGACTTCGCGCAGATGTCATGGGCATCTGGTCTACTTCCATTTCTCCGGGAGCAATCGCTTTGAATCGCACGCGCGTCTGAGTGATGGGATTTCGATAACAACGATGACGCACTCTCAATAAACTAATAGCTCTAGTTCTTTGAAAGACATAACGGTTTACGATAAGTACATCTGTATACCCCCTTACTGCATTATGCATAATCAATAAAGACTTACCACTTTCAAGTGATGCATGGTTTTATGTTTCACTTCGAAGTTATGAATATTCAGTTTCTTCAGATGTACAATATCACCCTGGAAAGAAGGAAAGATGGCTAAAATTGTAGAGGTTATAGATTAGTTTCAATGCGCCCATGTTGTCGAAGCCCGAGATCTAAAATTGAGATTTTCGACCGCAGTAGGTGATATCTAGTTTTCTCGGCGCCTTTAGGTAACCTGTTTCAGGCTGTGCGCGACTGAGGCGCGTAGTCAAAATCGTTGAACCAGGCATATGCCAAGGACATCACCTATTCATAACCAACGCGCACTTCCGTCAATATTGTAAACGTGTCATTTCAACATGCGCTTCATTACCGTGAGTGTCCATCACATCACTACTCAAGGACCAGACGCCTTTAATCACGGATGCCAGTGGTCACTTTGACTCATTAAAACCTAATAACGAAGATAATGACACCCGCCACTGGGGGATTTTCGAAGCGGATCTCTTCATCAATCGCCTCGCCAACGAGCGATTTTTGTCGCTCTGACTTGCGATTATAATCGCCGCTGCGATCATGGTTCAGATCGCCATGTTGTATCCATGAATTTTTATGCGTGGTTGCCATTTTGTTGGAGGGCCTATATGCCAGCAATAAATTATAGTCATCGCTCATTTGCGGGCTCTTTTGTACAACGAGTGTATGCGGCGTCACGGAAATACTTTGATATATTTGCTCCAGACTTTAACTGAGAAAGCAAAGTCCCCAAAATAAAAACATTTCTTGAAATAAACCTTACATTATATCTTGCACTGTCCGACACATCACCAAACTCATCGCTGAAGTTACTGAACGATTTCGACGGGTCCGTGGAGGCCTTGAGCAGGTCCGGCTTCTCTATCTGAGGCGACGAGCTCCGAACACTCTGCAAGAAGGAAGTGACTGGTATTACCATTTGGCAGACACTGACTCCTACATCGTCCATCACATATCACACGTACCTGGTGGTTCTAAAGCACAAAATTCACATCTGTCATCAGTAATGGTTTTCTCTTTCAGTTATTGCCATAAGAAACTTTCACTTCAACATAAGATTTAAAGACTGCGTTAATGCCAACGAGGCTTTGCACAATGGCGATGTTAGCAAAATAAAAAGATTGACGCAATTTTATTTTCTGACATGTAAGTCTCAGCAACATGAATTATGGCAAACGTGTTTCTCTTATCAGCTATCGGTGGACTTAATAGGCCAGTGTCGAATTTTTAGGGAAACAAAATTCTTTGCATTCGTTTGAAAGTGTTAATTAAGTTAGGTTCAAAAGTGTTTTTTTCACATATGGCCAAAATCTTGTCAATGAGAAAAAACAGATTCTTGGAATTCGCTTCAAAGTGGTCAGTTAGGTTCAAAAGTGCAATTTTTCACATTTTGGCCAAAATCTTAGAGTCTGGCCTTTCGGTTGCAACCTGAGTCGTGTCTGCTGTCTGTTGCCGTGGCACTGTCATCCGTTTTTAGCTTCCAGAAGAAATACTGGCCGCCAAACTCTTTCCATCTCATCAGGCAGTTGATCCCGGTTGATCCAAGACTTCAGATCCGAAACTTGCAGACCCCTGTTAAGAAGTCATTCCGATTCGCACACCCGAGTACTTCTCCCTGCGCGCCATTTGCCCCCAGACAATTGCCAATAAGAGATTGATGGAAAAGTACGCGTCATTGATAACAAATGTCGTTTCTGCATGATTATCGGCCAATTTTGCCTGTCCTGGGATGGACGTTAAGCCAGTGCGCCATAACAAGATAACTAAAGTACCAGTACTTTGGTTTGTCAAGACCGCCTTCATAAAATCTCTGGCGGTCGTTATGCCAGCACAATATGGGGTCATACGACCATTATATTATACGTGTACGTGTTCTCGGGGGGGGGGGGGGGGTCACATTGGGTGTCATGGGTTCAAGGTCAATGCTTTTGAGACATTTGAAATACCAAATTATCCAAGGATTGCTCGATTCTCGAGTGAATTATCTGCACAGAAATGAAGGCGAATTGTTTAATATCCCAGCGGTATCGACAACCATGACCACAGGAGATTAGATTATCATGATATTTTACGAGTCTGAAGAGTCGAATACCATAGAATATACAGAAGCAACGGTCATGCCTTCAGCCACGCTAAGAAGAAGAAGAAAGACACCTATATTTTTTCCATTAGGGGGAGTTGTTTGTTGACATCTTCAAATATTTTAAAACTATAAATGACTATTCCTAGTCATAAATCAATTTTTGAAGACTCCTTACAGTTCATCTTCGACGTAGAACAATGTCATCCATCTCACACGACCGTTAGAACACCCAGCACATCATAAAAAAAGTCGGAATAATTTGCGAAAGTCGGCGACCGCCGCAGATTTGATCTCAGCAAATGAGTTGGTATGCTTGCAGAACGGAACTAGAGGCGTGTTATCTTGTGGCTGCTGTGACAATAGTGCAATTGCTAACCATGAATTCTCTATCAGCTGTCTAGCCAGAGCATGCAGCGTGATAGAATGCGAGGCCAAGAGGCCAAAAGCCCGTTCGATGTTGCGTAGCCCGATATCTTACACTGCCGGGAGCGTAATTTTGTTCGTTATCCCGACAGAAATTATTTTGTCGTGGCACGGTCTTTCTTCGGAATGTACGAAGTGGTGATTTCTGTATATGGTATATCCGACGGGACAAACTCAATTTTTCATCAAAACGGCCGATTTCATTTATAAATTACACATTATCTGATCATTATTATGCACTTGCTGATGTAATTTTACAAACAATTTCGTGTATGAAAATCGACTCACAAATGTAACGCAGGTGTCTGCACGTGCCACTCTACATGTAGTTGCTGCGAAACATTTTTTCCTGTGGCCTTCAAAGATCTTGAACCACAAGATAAATAGTGTAACCAGAGTCGTTGAAAAACTCTGGTTTAACCTACCTTGAAACTCTTCGAGAAGTTCCTTGTCTGTACGAAGATGAGATCGTCGCCCGTCAGGAGGATTTTGTTGGGCCCTTTCGCCATCTCCTTGCGGATAAGGTTCTTCCTGATAAAATAGGCCACAAAGATGGCGGACGCGACCAGGACAAGCGCCCCCACTGCTATGAGTGCCACGTAGGACAGGTTTAAAGCTGGAATGGAAAGCAGGTACTAACTAGGGTCAAGAAACTGGTAATAACAGGGACTTTCCGCAAGTTCAAAATTCATGCCCGTATTGCGTATCCGTATCGTTGATACGTATGGTGTTTTCTGGCACATTCCCGATGCCCGATATGCCATTGGTACAGTGATTTACATGGAAATTATACTTGATTGAGAAGTTACATGGAAGAATCATTTTCATTGTACAGGATGGGAAAATGTCATACGTAAATTTGATAGCGATCGGCGTAAGACGGGCGTAAATTTTGAACTTGCCGAAAGTCCCTAATCTCGCGCAGCGTGTCGCGCGCATGTGGCAACCCATCACCTCAGTCACGATTCGATCATTTTCTACAACCCGAGGGCCTAAATCCCAGGGATTATTAAATTACCTTTTTTAATTAAAGGTTAATTATCAAGTCAGACCCGAGGCAGTTTCATTTTAGACTGTGATTACATAATCTAACTGTATTTACGTAGTGATGCACTGTTAATAGTACGCCTCAGGTGATAGAGAGACCTGCCCGTGAATTACTCTTTTAAGATTAGTGATTTACACCTTTAAGATTGCTTGATTTACCTGTAAATTAGTTGGTTAATGTACATCATGAATACAGATTGAGTAACCGTTACTGCACCAAACAGATGCGACACCAACGTTCGCGTTTTGACTACGTTTTCTGATCAGACGCACATTGCGCTCCCTGAATTATAGGTCCTAGATGGGGTTTGAGTTATGTTTTTCTGTAGTCTGGACTATTCAGAAACAGAAAGTAGGTCATCGCCACCTAGATTTTGAGTATAAACAAGGGCATAGGCCTAATGTGAAAAGTCAGGATTTCCCCAAATTTGTGTTATTTTTAGAGCAAAAATGGGCCAACTGATACACTGCCTCCTAGCAGCACAAACCTGAATAAAAAAATTCACCCCAAACTCTACCTCAAAAATATTTAATCTAATCTAAACTAACTCACTCTAAACTATTCGCATTAATATCAATATATAAGATAAAGAGATACAATTATAGGCCCTGCAGTGTTAAAAAGGGCTGGTAGTATACATCGATGCACACCGACTGTACGAGGGATTTAATAGCATTCCGCGACGTTACTATTTATAGCTCACAAGGTCATTTGAATAAGATATTGATGACGTTTTATTCACGTGACAGTCGGACATCGACACTTATTTTTACGCATTTGAGCTTATTTCAAAGTCAATTATCTTTGACCCTGCATTGTTTTTAGCATGAATGATACCATAGAGTCAGAGAGAGAAATATTCAGAACAATTATGTAGTATTTCCAACACTCGGACATGTGCCAGATTGAATCTAACTGCCCTAGTTGGAAAGCCTGAATCCATTACGAAACCGCATGTTTGTCCGACATTGCCTGTAATTCAGCGATGGGGAAATAGAGGGCAGCAGCTGCAGTGACCTCATTATCGCGGAATGCTATTGCACCACCTTATCTTACCCTTTACACATGGACACATACTCACCACTGGTGTTGCAGTTATCTTCTAAGAAACACTCGTCACGCCCAATTATGTCACGCCAGAAGTCAACGGCCTGTACAAGTTCAACACTATTATTCACACTATGTACACGGAGCAGAGGTATACACATATAATCGAATAACACAAAGTCTTGGACGATTTGAGCATTTTTGTCCATTTGTATGACGATTTTCCCCGTAGATGTAAAGTTTGTCCCCTGCATATTCATTTGCAATGCCGTGCCATCGAGTGGGTTTCCTCCTTCTGTTATGGTCTTTGAGATGGCACCGTAGAGAAGCAGAACAGCGTCGTGCATATTTTGTTGTACATTGATAGCGTTCTGAAAAAAGCACATTAATTGAAGATTCAATTTGGGTTAAAAATACTCGACGATACGAATTAGATTGGACATTTTGGGAGAACGGCAGAAACCTTCTTAATTTGACCTTCACCTGCAGACATTTTGAATATCTTTATAACCAATCAAAGGCCACGCTATTTTAAAATAATCTCATTGATCCAATCAGAGCAGACTTCAGAACAGTCGTGGATGTAACAGCAGTTACTATTCGCCACTTCCCTCAAAAGCATGGCAATGGTGGAGTACAGGGCTTCTGCTTCGCCGACATCTAGACCGAACTGACAGGAAGACTCAAACTGCACATGCAGATGTGTTTTAAACGCCTCATGATTGGTCGATTACAATTTGAAATCCTACAGTCTAAATGACGATGTCTGGCTCCGACAAAGTCTGACTGTATGACTAAGGAGGCTACAACAATGTAATTTTCATCAAAACTAAAATGGTTGTTTTAACAGAATCGTACCTTTAAAACGTCATCTCGTAGATTTATCCCAGGGTACGCCGTCCCAAATAAAAGTACATTCTTCATGGTCTTGTTGAAGTTATCCGTTTGAGAAATGGCGGCGTAGGATGACCTACAAACATCCATGATGGCCGCCATCTCAGTCACGTGGACCGGTTGCATTAATATTATTGCGTAATTCCAACTGGACATTGTTTGTTCAGCAGCGAGAAGAAAGTGGGCTGTTTCAGCTGGGCCCATGCAGAGGATGAATGCTGCAACGACAGAGAGAAAGATGGCTTTAGGAAAATATTCCATGATATTCCATGATCAGATCAGTCTAGATGAGCTGGATCCTGATAGCGGGCTGTTTCCGGGTCCATGCCATGTAGTCCCCCTTTAAACAACGAAAAAGGCAATTTTACAATTGGACAAATTGCATTATTTTACACACTCTCTTATGCGTGGATGACACAATCCCAGATCTTCTTCTAAAGTATGTATTAATGTCCTTTACATATAAGTAACATGATAATACACTGATGTACTATGAGAACCTTTACATGTGGTGCCCAATGAGTGAATGAGAGGCATCTTTTTATATCGTGGTGTTGTTTGTGTGCTGGACCTACATGTAGTTGAGGTAGCCAGGGAACCTTTAACCTTCCGTTGAGAATACTCATTTGGGGTATCGACCATTAATCTGTTGTTTACAATAACGTCCAAGTTCTGATTCGTTAGAGTTAACTGACTGCAATAATCTGTTAAAAAAACTTAAAGGGGACTCTCTGGCTCCTACCTATTTCCCCTTCGTTAATGGTTCATGTATACACCACAAAGTCTTTACAAGTAGAACTCAAAACATCAATACCCGTCTCATTTCAGAGCCTCACCTTGCCAGAGTTGCTGCAAACCTCTCCAAGAAGTACAACTCTGACATCGTCTCCCTGTACCTCGGGCCCGACCTTTTCATTTTCTTGCATTCGTACGAAGCGGTGAAGGAGGCGTTTCAAAATGAGAGCCTGTCGGACAGACCGGAGAGCTTCTTCTACAGCAAGTATTTGTCCAAAGGAAGAGGTAAGTCTCTTTCTATCTTTAATAGATTCACCTTTGAATTTTCCGAGGCTACTTAGGAGAAGTCCCCAAGAAGACAGATACGGAAGAAAAGGAAATTTCGCGCGTAGGAGATTTTCGCGACCTTCGCCGCGAACAGTTTTCGTGATTTTTACTCTAGCTCTGCTCATTCTATGCTAAAGGAATCACTCTAACACACACCTCCGAGCTGTTTATCGGTGACAATTGATCTCAATTGAATCAAACACGTGACTGTATTTGGTCGTTTTCGCTTCAAAAAGGATCAAGGACACTTGCATTGGGGCAAAAATCATTTACCCAAATGTAATAGGGAAGGAATAGTTGTATTTCTTTCACAAACACTAAGATGATTTCGATGCAGTGATTCACCGTGAAAACTCATGAAAACGTTGTTTTTCAGGGCTTATTTCCAGCAATGGCAAGCTGTCGAGAAAACAACGCCACTTCACGCTCTCGGCGCTGCGAGATTTTGCGGGCAAAATGGCCGCCGAGAAAAACATCCTGAGCGAGGTAGAGCAACTTTCAAGCGAAATCGACAAGCGAGACAAGACAAGTTTTGACATGACGCCCCTGTTTAACATGGCGGCTTCGAATATCATCTGTATCACGACCTTTGGCAGACAGTACAGTTACGATGACGCGGAGTTTTTGTCCTATACGGAGATTATCAATGAGTACTTTAGGCTGGCGAAGTTTGGCTCTCTTGCTAACCTTTCACCCATACTGCGGTATCTCCCCGGCGATATTACAAGCTTGAATCGGATCGATGAGATATTCTCTCAGCTCTTTTGGTATGTTCCCAGTAATACTGTTCTTTCAAAGTTAAAGTTCAAAGAAATGTGCAAAAGGGTATGCGGACTCTGCTGGTCTGACGGGCGTATTTCATTAGTAGCAAATGTTGTCCAAGTAGACTTGTGATGATCAGAATAATGACCAGCCGCAACCTGTCGTTGGCAAATTCGCACTGGTGAATTTCAAATTATATGCTATGAAGTTAGCAACACACTGTCACTGGAAAATTATTGAAAACTCGATACTAGAACGTTGCAGATAGCATCCGTAATATTTTATCAGCTAATTGGTACTACCGCGTAGTTGCCTCACGCGAGTATGGGTACAAAATCCCACCCCGCAGGACTTCCCGGGATAGGGACATGAACCTCATCGCAAAACGCGTTATGCGCCATACCCAAAATTATGGAGTTCTCACCACACTAAGGCATTGCCTATATAATGACTAATCTGCTTTCAAAATTTCGGAGCATTCGGACCAATAACACTAAAACTTTGATCATCAAAATGTCGAAAATTGGCAAATGCATTTTTAGCTAAATTCAAAACCTGTAAGCAATTTTTCTCAAATGGCAAAAACGGATTTACCTACTTATAGACGTAAACTCTTCTCTTCTTTCAGTATGACGGATAAGCAAATAGCTGAACACAGAGAGAATTTCGACCCTGACAACGTCAAAGACTACATCGATGCTTGTCTTCTCGAACAGCAGCATGGGAGAGGAGGCGACACAGAAAACACGTTGACAGGTACGTTTGGGCCGGATTCAAAAACAAGTCACATTTTTGTTTTTCACATGTCATGCGTAACGTGTCACAACCACGTGAACTGAAGAATGGAAAAGTTATTTCCAAATTGCAGTCTTCACATGCGTATGTGTGTAATTTTTCTCCACTCACGAATCGTGAGACGTGACACATAACCTGGTACAGCGCGACTGCAATGTAAACGCATCCTGACCCTCATGGCTGTATGAGATATTATAAACAGTGGTGGCCAATTGCAAGATGATGTAAACTCAAACTTAGAGCTTACTCTAAATTGGCCGGTGGCTGTTGCTAATTGTGAGCTAATTGGCAGCTATCTTTCGCCGTCTTTCATTTTCGCCTTTAGTCATAGACGTAATTGTCTCTTTTATGTTATCAGACGAACAGTTAAAATGGAATGTGGTCGAGTTGTTCTTCGCCGGTGCCGACACCACATCGACAACCCTACAGTGGGCGATACTATACCTGATGATAAACCCAGAAGAGCAGGCGAAGGTCCAAGCAGAACTGGACGAGGTTTTGGGTCAGGATGGGATGGTTACGCTCATGGATAGGCGGCGACTGTCCTACACTGATGCCGCACTTCTGGAGGTAATACCTTTCATCTTGAGCTGCTTATCTCTGTAAAGGCCCGATTCAACTAAAGTGGTTTCTCAATGCGGTCACCTCCGTGGAAAAACTGCTTTGGTCGGCCGTTTGACGGACACGTGGTTAAGTGGTTCGAATGATGCGAACATCGTAGTTGCGATACCCGTTACATATACATGTACCTTGATATGATATTTAGCAAGTAACTTTACTTCAATTGCTTTGGAATTCGTCACATCGGAACTGACGCCCAGCGAGGTTACTGGCGGTGACACGAAGTTAAACGCAACGTATGATACCATCTCAGGCATGACACCACTTTTACCAACTGTTCCTTAATTTTCAATCGACTGGTAATTTCCACTGCCCAGCTAGTAATACGTATCATACGAATTTCTGCTAATTTTTCCTTTAGGTGATGAGGCTCGGCATGGGCTCCGTCGCCGGTCCACATAGCAACAACCACCACGACATCCAATTCCGTGGGTTCACCATCCCCAAGGGGGCATACGTCCACCCGAACATCTGGTTCCTACAACGCGACCCGAAGGTCTGGGAATCACCCGAACAGTTCAATCCTAGAAACTTCCTCAACGAGAGCGGGAAGGTTGTTACCCGACAGGAGTTCATTCCATTCGGTATCGGCCGCCGTCAATGCCCCGGAGAGAGTTTGGCGAGGATGGAGACTTTCCTTATCTTTGCGACACTGCTGCACAAGTTCACCTTTTCACTCCCGCCTGGAGAAGCTGAGCCGAGCTTGGAGCCAGTTGTTGGGCTCACTATGAGTCCGGCTCCTTATAGGACACTGATATCTAAGAGACGTTAGAGTAAATATGTAAACAGAAGATAGGTTAAAGAGTTCAAGATCGGCCCCGGCTTACATGAACGAGAACTTTGCATGGGAAGTCTCGACGCGCATTGGCTGTTCGCTGCTTCAATACCCAATCTCCTACCCCCCCCCCCCCCCGCACTGGTAGCGGTAGCACGGTGATATTTGCACCGTGTACTGACTAGCGTACTTTTGCTCAGCAGCAAATGATAGGCTGCGTCTCATTGGGAGATTTTCCAATACCCTCAAGTCATCCCGCCCGCCTTGACGAACGCCACTAAAACTAACGGCGGAACGGCGTATAAAAAGGGAATCAACACGGTTGGAGCCGATTTTTAACCCCTATAATCTCTCATGCCAAGCGCGAATTCATTTTACAAACTTAGTGCAATACACACGAACTTCCAATTCTTTGATAAATGGGTATTGACATTTTCCATCAGGTCTTGTATAATGGGTACAATGTAACTTAACTGTCCGCACATCTCAACCTAGTGAGATAGTCTTTGTGCATAATAAGGTCATCATCCTCGATAATTTTATACACGTCAAAGCCGAGTGACAGTCCTTTATCTAAATAACACACTGTCGGGTCAAAAAAGCCCGAGTTGAATTACTACGTACGTGCCTAGGTTTGACTACATGTCCTTGTGTACTACATAAAATTTAACGACACTCACAGTGGAGGCCGCTCTTGTTGGTGAATAAAGCTAGAAGGGCTGTAATTTCTTAACATTTTTCAAGAGTTTGTTCGTCATGTTATTGGAGCAGTTATGCACACTGTTGGTGGACAATATCTCACTTTGTCTCCTCTGTATCCTCGTGTTGTCCGTGTGCTGGACTTACCTTCGATCGCCAAGGAACCTTCCACCCGGCCCGTGGGGAATGCCCATATTGGGGTCTCTACCATTTATAGGTAAGAGTAATACGACACAGTGTCGATGTACATGTAGCCTTGCACTTAAAACTGGGAATCGTTGCCGTATGGCAACATATGACCACCATGTAGCTTTATGCGTAAGTACCTAATGCATAAGGCCGATGCACTATGGAAACCTTCACCTGTGGTGCTCAAGGAGGGAATGTAAAGGGCTTGAGATCAGCCACCTTTACAGGCGACTCGAGTCGTGGGCTTCATGTAGGCCTTGACAACACACATGAAGATTTCTAGTGCAATAATGCACGACATAGTGCAATACTGCATGACATGATTAACTATGAACACCTCTGTCTGTGGTGCTCAAGGAGTGAATGTGAAGCCTACTTTTATTGTGTACCAAGGTTTAACACTTGGAACAGATTTTTGCATAATTGACCTAAAAAAAGTTTGAAGTTTTGAGTAACAGTCTGATAACAACTACGTAGGAGATAAAATCACCCTACTTCACTTGTTTGTCTCAACTCAATCCTGAAATATTTCAGTGTAACTCAGATAAGCTGCTTAATCAGCCCGAGTATTCAGACCGGTAATAGTTCATACGTAAAGGTGGGGAAAGGCAAGTTAGCTCAAAGTGGGGCCCGAACCAGGGTCCTCCTGACATCTTGTGGATTGTCCGAGCCGCAGGATTACTGGACCACAGCGTAGCCTAGATTTCCCAATAAGAGTAACAGCCTTGTCCAGAGAACCAGCGACAGCAAAGCGACTGCAGCGTCTCTGTGACTGTGATTGGCTAAGGCAGTGTTTTGTCGCTCCACTGAACAACTTGCCCCCTTATTTCAGAGCCCAACCTAGCGCGAGTCGCTGCAAACCTCTCCAAGAAGTACAACTCTGACATCGTCTCCCTGTACCTCGGGCCCGACCCTTACATTTTCTTGCATTCGTACGACGCAGTGAAGGAGGCGTTTCAAAATGACAGCCTGTCTGACAGACCGGAAAGATTCTTCTACCACAAGTATTTGACTAAAGGATTGGGTAAGACCCCTAAATTATTGTATAAACACCATTTCTAGGCGCCAAGAATTTTTGACGCAATGGGCTATCCACTATGATGTTATGGAGAATATTGAGATGGCAATTTCATATTTCAGGACTTATCAGCAGCAATGGGAAGCTGTCGAAGAAACAACGCCACTTCTCGCTCTCGACGCTGCGAGATTTCGCGGGCAAAATGGCCGCCGAGAAGAACATCCTGAGCGAGGCCACGCAACTTTGCAGCGAGTTGGAAAAACGGAACAACACCGCTCAAGACGTGTCGCCATTACTTAACATGGTGGCTTCGAATATAGTCTGCATATCGACCTTTGGCAAACATTACAGTTACGATGACGCGGATTTTCTTTCATACACCGGGATTCTCAACGAATATGTCAGGCTGGCAAGATTCGGCTCCATTGCCAATATTTCGCCGATTCTGCGGTATCTCCCCGGCGATATTACAAATCTGAAACGGATAGAGGAGATTTTTTGTAATCAGCTGTTCAGGTAATATTATAATTCTTCCAGTTCTTTCTTTGTTTAGTTCTAAGAATTAATTCGGGCTTGGGATTTTATAAGTTGAGAGGTACAACTTACTGTAAAATTTCTCCTCGTACTTTTAGAAAATTGACGCTGAGCTAAAACTACTGATCAGGACCGAATCAATCTTCTTTTAAATTTTATTTTTATCTAGTAAATTGACTATTGACTACTCGACCGAATCATTCTTGGTCTGATTATGAAATTTCGTCTAGAAAATTTTCCCATGCAATTGACCCAAGAGGAGGAAGTATGACCATTTGTTTTTGTGCCACCCATACAACACATTCCTTCTTCTTCCAGTATGACGGATAAGCAAATAGCAGAGCACAGGGAAAAGTTTGATCCTGACAACATCCATGACTACATTGATGCTTGCATTGCCGAGCAGAGACGTCTGAATAGTGAGGACACTGACCACGAATTCACAGGTAATATCAAGTTCGTAGCCGACTCGGTCCATGGAGACTCCGGAATCCACCAGCACCTGAGGAAACAAGGGCTTCAAACCAAAACGTTGGTACCTGCCGAGTGCGAATGCGAACTTGGCGACCGAACGCCAAGGCACTTTCTGCAGGACTGTCCCTTGATGAAAAAAAGACAGGGCTTTTGGCTGCAACTGCGACCAAAGTCATTGAATATGAAGCTGTTGAGAACCGCCGAAGACCTGCAGCCAAGAGCAAATTTCGTTTTAAAATATCGTGTTTGCACATAACCTGGATGCATCCTGAACTTCAGGCCAGCACTCGGCACTAACGACCGAGCTAATGTCAGACTCCACTCGAGAAGAATATACTACGCTCGATTTTTCAATCCAAATCCTTCGCTTCTTTTAATAGCGAATCCTACATAATTATCACAGCAGTTTTCACATTCTCCGCCCCCACAATTAACGGTGAAGTGTCAGTATTTACACTGCACACTGATATATCATCTGTGGATGGCATTTCCAACTTGTTTTCAGATGAGCAGCTCAGATGGAATGTGGTCGAACTGTTCTTCGCTGGAGTCGAGACGACATCAACAACCCTCAGTTGGGCGGTTTTGTACATGATGACCAACCCAGACGTCCAGGAGAAGGTCCAGGCAGAATTAGACGACGTCTTGGGCACGGATGGGATAGTGACGCTCAAGGAAAGGCGGCTGCTTCCTTACACTGATGCCACGCTCTTTGAGGTGAAGACATTTTCTCTGCGCATGCTGGTGTGCCACCGGGACCCAACTGAAAATTGTGGGCAATCTCCCAATGAGAGAATAGCTAGCAATTGCTCCGTAGGGCAAAATTACGCTAACAAACGGTTCTAGTCCATCACTCAGCAACCGTTACTAATGACGAAGCTTGGAGATTTTATTGTGGATTCTATTACTGAAATTGTCGCGTAACTTTATGATTTCGGCAGGCTGCATTTCTCCGATGTTTTATTAAGTAGAATACCTTGAACTACGGAAGGGCAAGCAAAATCTTAGGCCTACTCCATCCGGTATTTCCAAGTGAACAGCTGCTTGCAGCTGATGTCGGACACCTCTTCTCTCTTAGGACCCTTCGTGCCCTAGGTGGCACATGGGGCGTTCCCCAGGGTCCTCCACTCAAGTCTGTTGGCTGCTCGCTGTCTGGCTGCCTCCCACGTTAGGCCCTTCTCTTGAAGTTCCTTTGCCATGGAACGCCGCCAGGTCTCTCTTGGTCTGCCTCTATTCCGTCTCCCCTGTGGTGTCCATGTGAGTGCTCTCCTTGGCAATGCGTTTGCAGCTGATGTCGGACACCTCCTCCGGGCAACCCCACCATAATGAGACTTCACAACAAGAACAAACACGCAGAATGAGACACAGAATAATGGAGACCGCAAATCTTGCTTACTAAGCCCTCCTGAGCCCTCTCCAAAGGAAGACCCTGTGTGCATTCAAATTTAATGCTTCAGTTCATTAACATTAACCCCCTTGAAAAAAAATCTGTCAATGTTGCCACATACCATCCCCGAGTATTTCCTACAGTCGTATCATAACAGAAAGAGAGATTCAAAGTGCTATCCATTCTACCACTGCTTGACTACACGAAGTAGGTTCATTCTTTCTTCAGGTCATGCGACTGGGCTCGGTAGCCCCCCTCGCAGTACCTCACGCAAACAACCAGCGCGACATCCAATTCCGTGGGTACACCATCCCCAAGGGTGCATTCGTCCATCCGAACATCTGGTACCTTCTCCGTGACCCGAAGGTGTGGGAATCGCCCGAGAAATTCGACCCAAGACACTTCCTGAACGAGAGTGGCGAGGTTGTAACCAGACCGGAGTTCATTCCTTTTGGCATCGGTAAGTTGTTAGAGTAACCACCGTTTGGCTGGTTGCTCTAAGGTAAGTTGAAGCTGCGACCAATGCAACTTGGCAAATATGCCTGAAACTTTGAAGCCCGAACGACGCAGACGAACTAGCAATGTCTTAGAGGTGTATTCATACTTTTCCCATAGGGCTAGATCTCTTGCTATGTAATGTCATATCTTTCCAGGGCGCCGCCAATGCCTTGGGGAAAACCTGGCGAGAATGGAGGCATTCCTTATCTTTGCGACACTGCTGCACAAGTTCACGATTTCACTCCCGCCTGGAGAAGCTGAGCCAAGCTTGGAGCCAGTTGTTGGACTCACTATGAGTCCGGCTCCTTATAAGACACTGATATCTAAGAGACATTAGATTTAGCATACCAACAGATATAGACTTCCTAGTGGAGAGCCAGCATCAAGCTTATAGACTATGTAGTTGGCTTCACCTCGAGTCTGGCTCCTTAAAAGACACTGATATCTGTGAGATATTAGATGAAGCTTGCCATACTCATCAATGTCAACCGAGTCTACCAACATTGTAAAATCAAAACTCTAATTTGTACCCAAGTTCTGAAATATGACGTACGAGGTCAGACCAGTCTACTCTATCATCAACCGTATTGAAACAAGGAATCACAGCCCGAATTGCTCCCTGGTCATATTCTATCTATCGTTGAAATTTCGTCTCTTGATTCGAATATTTTCCAAAAGCTTAGAGTGTCAAATGAAGAAGAAATCGACTAAGTTCACCTTCCAATAACACTCTTTACTCATTGTTAATCAAAACTCCCCGCTAGAGCAGTTGCTGAGGAGCAAAAATATCATCAAAAGACGACACCAGCAGTTCAATTGTAATTAGCAATAACCGCTGGACCCGAACGTAGGTTTGCCAGGGCAGCGGGATTCAGAGTACCCCGGGCAGAGTATCCGCATTTGGGTAGATGACAAGCGCCGGGAACTCGGCATGCAACCGTCGCTCTAGTGGAATCACATGAATCCCGCGATGGCTGCCTTGACTCGCTGTACGAGAAAATATCTCCTTAATCAGTCCTAACGTTGATTGATCCAGCAGGCAGATATTTTTCAATCTTTTGACATCTTGGACGTTGTCATGACTCGGCTAAAAACTCCCGAATCCTTGTTTTTAATAGATAATAAAGTGATTAAATTGCGATTCGTCACATCATCTCAATTTTTAGTTTTCACAAAACGTGAGAAAGTGACGGATCACCTATCAATCATATCCAAAATAGGCGACATCGTATGTCTTCGTTGTTCACATATTGTTCTCATTGCATGGTCGCTAAAGGTCCACGCACTCTAATCCGTCATCATACCACAGGGAAGGTCACTTTTTCAGGAGACTTTTTGGACTGCTACATCGGCCTAGCCTTGGAATGCGGAAAACCGCCACTTAAGTAGCAGAATCAGACAAACCGTTGGTAGAAAAAGAAAATTATGTCCCTAGTATACTTTGAGCTACATAATAAGGGCTTCAAATTTTCTTTGATCTACCGAAACCAGGATTTCTGTACAAACTCTTCACAAACAGACCAGTAATAGGTGTTTATAATTGCAGCTACACCCTTCTGTTAGTCGAGGGTGACCAGCGTAGCATTTTGTGTATAAAAATGCTGAAGAAACACAGCCAAATTAAGCGAAATGTTGCTTTTTGCGAATTTTCTTTTGATTAAATCTTTACGTTTTATGCATATCTTGGCTGACTGACCTCAATACGATGTAACCTTTTGCGCCCGTCTTTCCCACTGATAAACATGGCCTGAAATAAATCACCATTGCCAACAAGAAAACACTCACGAAAGCGACAGCCGATAAAAGAATTGGTCTCCAAAACAGTAACTCGAACTTGTAGGTCGACCTTATCTCTTTTCATCGGCGAACTTTCGGGTTTTAAGTGTTCTTTCGCGACCCAGCCGATCATGTTCTTGCTTGTTAAGAGCAGAATGGCTCTGGTACTCGCATCCCAGAGTACATCGGTCAGATTAACATCCCTGCTGAACACCAGCTTCAGTCGAAAAACCTTGTACATTAGTTCGATTCTAAACAACAACAACTCTTCCCCTTCTGTGAACCACGCAACAAAATCATAACGTGAAATCCATACTATCTTCAACGTTCCCTTTCCATGCAGTTTATGTGACACGGTCACAGGTTCCAGGTGCAATCCTCCCTTCCTCGCTAATCTAAAAACAACAAACCACGTATCCGAGGCTATTCTACCCTCGCAACTGACAACAAATATGCTAGTCGACGTACTGACTTTACTGACACTTCCGAAACATTCTTTGATTTGAGGTATGGGGATAATGCGATTAAAAAGCCCACACCTATCGTTTAGTGTGAGGACGCCAAGATTGCCTCGCGCCTTAATGGCTTCGAGGACAATGAAGTACAACGTGCCCAGGCCCATAGTTCCAATGAGGGTGCGACCGTGAAGAACATTTCTCCGTTGACGGCCTTTTATCTTTGGGACAGGCAAAGTTACACGTGTCATATTAGATCTCACAAAAATCACAGTTATTTCATTTTGATGATAAGCGAGAAACAGGCCATGTTTTCCATCGAACCTAAATTGATCAACTATAGGTTGAAACCTTTGGTCTACCATAAAACTGCTGATGTGTTGATAGTCAGCGATTATTGGCTGAAAAGGACAGAGATAAATTTCACTGCCAATTACAAAATTAGGTACAACACTTAACACATGTCGTCCTAGCGTTCGTCGGGGACTACGTTTACCTTTTAGGAAGTGACTACTCGGCAAGCCCGGCTTACCAAACAGCGACTTTTTCTTGTCCTGAATGGAGAGCCGAACTCATTAATATTAAAGTAAAGTCCCCAGCTCGCCAAACAGGGTAGATTTTTTACCTGTTTAGTGGCAAGCCCGGCTGGCCGAACAGGGTGGCTTTTTAGTGCTGTTTGGCAAGCGGCTCTCCAAACAGGACAAAAAAGATGCCTGTTCGGCGAGCGGCTTGCCAAATAGACCCGGCCTTACTTTTAACTCCAGGTACTGGCTGGGAGGGAGATTTTGAAGTATTCAAAAAATTAGTGACTGTACAGGCCCCAGGTATTCAATCCGGCAAAAGAGGTCACACTTACAAATCATGACGACCTTGACAGACGTCCTACAAAGTGCAAATACAAAGTATTTGGAGATGATCACCAATCTTCTGTAACTTACAGTTTTATTCAGTATTCCCTTTTCACGACGTGTACAAATGAACTCCCGCAAGTTTTCCTGAGCACACAAAATCGTACAATCGAGGGCCGAGCGCTTCCTCGAACACGAAGTAATATTTAGGACCACTTGCCAGCAACTCGTCGCATAACTTTGTTGCATATATAAACAGAAAAAGGTGGAATACAATGTCTTGATAAGCACACAGTATTCGGAAGACCACATGTTCAAAGCTTTTAAAAGGGTTTACAATTTTCAAGCCTATAATATTGTGATACTAGTTATGAACAGCGAAAAGCAAAAATATTCACTGGTGACTTATACAGATCTAAGAAATGGCACATTCTTCTACGACTTCTCCGCCGGATTTCTACGAGGAAAGTCTGAAAACCTCATGTTTTTCCTTGTAGAGTACTTACAAAAACAGGAAACCATCCAACAAATCTTGAGGGACACATATTACTGATGCTTCTCGTGACTGGGTAAAAATCTTACAGTTGTACTCGTTTGGTATAAAAATGACAAGACAAATCAATTTATTGCGAATGAATTGTGAATATATCTGGCATGTATTGCTTCCATTCTTTTGTTTCATTGAGGTAGCTTTTTCATTTGTTACAATGCTCTCGGATCTCGCTAACTCAATAGCTCCACTTTAGAACGATTGATTAAGATATGTATGATGTAAATGATGTATTTTGTGGCCCAATAAACACGTCTGGAACTTTAATCTCAATTCTATCACAACAACACCCTGGAATTGTTAAAAGTCTAGATATCATTGAAAACAAATTTTGATAATATTGGTAGGTTTTAAACAATTTGGTGCCGTTTAACCATACGTGTATGCGTCTTGTATCATACATGAACTTTCGATAAAACAGCTGATTACCATATTCCTTGACCAAAGCCTCCACCCGATGAAATTTTCATCGATGGGTTAACACACACGGCAGGCCCCCAGGTTCCAACGCTTAATTGCCAAGTGACATCCCAATTGACCTCTCGATGAAGAGTCCTTCACCAAACGATCACTCGGCGCCAGAGGAGGTCGGTAATCACCGGTAATTTCCCTCAGAGTATCTCCCCGGAATTCAGAAGTGGCCACGCTACCTACCCCCAGGGCTCTCGTACTGCAGCTAAATTAAGTGTTGTGGTGATGACTCTGGCGTATTCAATAATACGTGATCAGCCACTGACTGATGGGGCTATGTCACGCCAGAAGTAACCAGACCCGTTTTGACCGTCAGAGTTCAGAAACCGCCACGCCCTTCTGGTGGTTGGTAAATGTTTAGTGTTGTGGGGATGACTCTGCATGGCGATAGCCTGGCTGTATGAGAAGAGGAAGAACAAAACGCCATTGACACCACCGTCGATGTGACACTGTCATCATTATCGCACCTAATTTGGTTCAAGGCATAATCTCATTAAAACCCTCCAGCCAACCATAAACATCGACTAATTCAAATTGATCACATCACAAAGCTTTGAAGAATGAATGATGAAGGGGTGTACAGTATCCGTCTCATATTCTGTCAATAAATCCTTCCTGATCGACCATCGCAATGAGTGCAAAGAATGTCAAATTACATGCTAGTGTCACTGAGATGGCGGCATAATTCCGACGAGGCGTTACTCTCTGCTGATGCAAATACTCGCAAGCGCAGCTCCAAGTAGGGGATGGATTGCGTGCAAACGACCTTCCCCGTTTACGGGCATGATCTTTGCACTTGACCATGAAAATCTGCTCTTCGGAAAAAATGAAAAAAACCCACCCTCCACGGGTCCCATACTAGAATTCCTGGCTACCCTATAAAGCAAAACGTGCCACGCAACTTTTTTTTGGGGGGGAGGGGGCTGAATTGTGTATTTATCGCATCTGTTTCGGTTTTAAATGTGTAAAACCATAAAGCTAACTGGAAACAGGCTGAGACGTGTTTTCTTAATGGCAAGAGGGTGAAGCGAAAATGCATGGTCATCTATCAGCGGCGTGCTGCGTCGGTATCCCTGTCTTTAGGATTGCCGTTCACCGCCGATAAATTGGCATGCATCATCTGCTTTATGATTGTCGTACTGGGTGATGCACACACAACTAGTGGTCATGAGCTCAGCAGTGCTCTCGAACCACGATACCTCCCCACCCCAAAAGAACTCTATTCAAGAGCCCCCAATATATATATATAAATGATGCTTATATAGCGCAGTATCCAGACAATTGTCCGCTCAATGCGCTTTACATGAGCTCAGCAGTGCTCTCGAACCACGATACCTCCCCACCCCAAAAGAACTCTATTCAAGAGCCCCCAATATAAATGATGCTTATATAGCGCAGTATCCAGACAATTGTTCGCTCAATGCGCTTTACATGAGCTCAGCAGTGCTCTCGAACCACGATACCTCCCCACCCCAAAAGAACTCTATTCAAGAGCCCCCAATATATATATGTAAATGATGCTTATATAGCGCAGTATCCAGACAATTGTTCGCTCAATGCGCTTTACAATGGAAACACCAACTCATCCAAAGGCCTCCCGAAAGAGGTGGGCTTTCAGAAGGACTCTGAATGAGTTAAGGTTGTCGCACAATCTCAGTCGTTCGGGTAGAGCATTCCAGAGCTGTGGGGCTGCGAGAGAGAAAGCCCGGTCACCGTATGATGGTACAATCTACAAAACTGCTAAGAGGGTACATGTCGGTGAAATTCTTGTAATCATATGCACAGAAACAATGGCTTAACTTGCGGGAAGGCTGCTTGAGAAGTTTTGTCATGCTCTGGGAAACCGCCATCAGGAAATCTGATTATACTTTTTTTTAAATCTGTTTGCCGTTCTCAGTCCCCTCATAGGAATACATATCTTCCTTTATGAAATTAAAGAGACCAGGTTGGCATACCAATTCTCCGAATAAGTAAGATTTCATTACGATTCTATGTAGTGTCGGAAGCCGCCGTGAATTCGCGGTATACATGTAGCCTAAGTCGCGATTTTCATTTAAGGAGAACGTTCTGTCCACTGGGCACATGGCTATCATATATTAGATTCTTGTGAGTAATTCCCCAACGTTTGCGGCGAATGTCACACCCAATACCTCGAGGTTTCAGGATACCCATAATTTATTTTCATGTTCTTAGAGGAAACACCCGAAGCAACCTGGCTCACAGTGCGTTCAAACGGTGTGAATTAGATATATCTCGTCTCACTGCCTACAGTTGAGAGTCAGTAAACATATCGTCTACGAAGTTGTGGAGATAATGAAGGCCTGGGGCATCATAATACTCAGCTTCGTCTATGATGATCTGTGATCGAAGGGAACAAAAGCAACACGCGGAGGTGTACCGTGTTTAGTTGGTTGGTGAATTGGTCTATCCAGCAGGGTATTGGTAATTATAGGTAAATATAAGCCAGTGCCACAAGGCTTCAGAATAGGCAAATGACAAAGGTATCGTTTGTACAGCGAAGTGATAAAAGCATAGGGCTGTGCAGTCGGGTAGTAAAAAGTAAACAGGACTACGGACTAACAACATCAACCTCAAACTTAAGTCATATTGTACATACAGGAGGCAGATGTTAACTGTGTTTGCCTCAAACTTAAGTCACATTGTACATACATAAGGCAGATGTTCAATGTGTTTGCCTCAAACTTAAGTCATATTGTACATACAGGTGGCAGATGTTCAATGTGTTTGCCTCAAACTTAAGTCATATTGTACATACAGGTGGCAGATGTTCAATGTGTTTGCCTCAAACTTAAGTCATATTGTACATACAGGTGGCAGATGTTCAATGTGTTTGCCTCAAACTTAAGTCATATTGTACATACAGGAGATAGATGTTCAATGTGTTTGCCTCAAACTTAAGTCATATTGTACATACAGGTGGCAGATGTTCAATGTGTTTGCCTCAAACGTAAGTCAAGGTGTTTATTCAGGAGGCAAATGTTCAAAGTGCATGCCTCAACTTAACTGAAATTGTACTTTCAGACGACGTTTTCTGAAAGTTCGCAATGTCTTTTCTTTGTACCAGTCTTTATTTAACACTCGCGTATTGATGGCTTTGCAGTGTGTACAAGACCGTCGGACTCTTGATCAGATCTTTAGCCTGGTAGAACCGGCCACCAGAACATGTCAGGCCAGTTATAAGGAGACATTTTCAAACCCAGAAGACCTCCAAGATCAAAGTCACGAAAATCACCATGCATCTATAGCGCGGATACCCACGGACTGGTAGCTTTGTGCACAGCAGTAATGATGCATTGGAACGGATGATTGCCGACTGATACTGTCTTTGACTTTTTCATATGATTACTAGCAGAGAGCTTATGATGATCACCGGCCCGTCCTTTTGATACCAGCGTCCGTCGGTGCAATTCTTTCGAACTCAAAGAAAAATCTCCATGTGTTGGAGGTAGAGTATTCAAGTGAAGCCAACATGTAAAACTTAACCCGTTTGTGTGTTTCTCTTACAGACCAAATAGACTTGCAAGTAAATGTACATGAAGGTACAAAAGGGTTAAACGAATGAAGTCGTGACAAAAGAAGTACGCCCAACGTGGGGCTCGAACCCACGACCCTGGGATTAAGAGTCCCATGCTCTACCGACTGAGCTAGCCGGGCTGTCATACCAGATAGCCAGAAACCGATCAGATTAAATGAAATAAAATGGTTGTTAATAGCCCATTAAAGCCAACAAGTGGTAAATATCAATATCTAAAAATATTTAACACTCTGACCTAAAGCTATTGACAATGAATACTGTAGCGATGTAAAGTACCCACATATGCCGAGGTGTATCGAAATGTATTTCAATTCATGAGATGTTTACGAGATGACACTACTAAAGTGAAGGTATACATGGTGTGTAAAACAAAATATTTAACTACGGGTGCACACAATCAGTTGGTGGTAGCAGACAGTTCAAGGGGTTTCATTGGTTTTTAAAGTACCAAGACCAGGTAGGCGGTGACTAAAAATTTTATATTTTGCATTTTGGCCCGCAAAGTAAGAAGCTGCCCCCCTCCCCTCACCACCCTCCCCCACGATAGGAGGCTACAAACAGCCGGTTGCCTGCCGCACGTACATGACCTTTATTTGCGCTTGCCAGTTTTGGCCTATCACCATGAGAGCTGATTCGTGGGGTTGGTGTTGTGAAGATTGGCCCTGATAATCCCTTGATACAGAGAGACTGTAGAACAATGAAAATTTAGGCCTAGGTGCGAGAGGGCTTTGTTTTGATTTGCTAGGCCTAAATTATTTGAACTGGGTGGTAATGTACTTTTGCCTCTCTCACAATAGCATTCCGCGATGATGAGGTCACTGCAGCTGCTGCCCTCTATTTCCCCATCGCTGAATTACAGGCAATGTCGGACAAACATGCGGTTTCGTAATGGATTCAGGCTTTCTAACTAGGGCAGTAAGATTCAATCTGGCACGTGTCCGAGTGTTGGAAATACTACATAATTGTTCTGAATATTTCTCTCTCTGACTCTATGGTATCATTCATGCTAAAAACAATGCAGGGTCAAAGATAATTGACTTTGAAATAAGCTCAAATGCGTAGAAATAAGTGTCGATGTCCGACTGTCACGTGACTAAAACGTCATCAACATCTTATGCAAATGACCTTGTGAGCTATAAATAGTAACTTCGCGGAATGCTATTATAGCCATTCTCCTTTTGGACGTTGTCAAAATTTATGGTTATAATCAATAATGTGATTTTAAAAAGTTTTAATACATGAAAACACTCGAAACCACTGTATTATTGTATCGATCTATGATTATGGCGAATCAATACTAATATTTATTCAGATCAAATAAGATATGAACACAATGTATTTTGAAACAATGAATACCTGTCATTGTGAGTTGATAAATGTGGGGCCTAAACATAGGTCATTTGTTGCCGTATACATGTATCAATTCAATGAAAGAAACGTTTTACGATACGATGGTATCAATATCGCTATCATTCAGTTTAATTTCTTATTGTTACGATTGCCTGAAGCTACTGCATGGTTAGTGTTGGCTTCAAACGTCCTTGAATAGCGGTACTAAAGGCCTCAACAACAGATTGCTTTTCTTTGATATGTTCCAACTCGAACACCAAATCTGTGCGGAACAGTCTACATTCGTCATAATCAGGCAAGTGTCGTAACGTCGACGAAGAGCTACGGACAGCGAAGTAGGAAATATGTCATTCAAGGACGATAATATTGTTGAAAAATTCCCCGATTTCATTGCAATACACGATATGTGCCATATCCATCAGGTTGAGTAATCATACCGCGGTATTATGACTGATCTGTCCTTCAGATTTCAGAGCATTTTGGCTGATACTCACAGAAAACTTTTGTGATTAAAAATGTCCAACATGTTTATAAGTTTCCAAAGCGTTTTCAGTTGAATCCGTTTTTTGGTGTTGCCCGAAACAACTGCAGTGTTTGGGGGGGAGGGGGGGGGGGCAGACAGGGACAAGAAATCTACCACGGTATCCCGGTCTTTTAGTTTTGTGTGTCACATCAGGGATGGTGATGTGCAAATAGAAAGCCGGCCCTGTTTCTGGCTGCAGACTGAGCCTAATTAGTTCTTTGAATCCGTCCAATCCTTTTCTCGACGTGGTCTGGGTCTGAGTAGCAGTCGGCCATATTTCAAATTCCGCCCAGACAACGATCACGAAAGATTATCTGCCATTTTAGATGGCGCAATACTTCTGAAGTGTTGTGAGCAGGCGCGCGATTCTGTCCGTGCGTGCGTCAATGATGGGAGTGGTTGGAGCTTACGGCGTACTGAGAAAAACAGTCGACGACTTGTCGCTGAAATGTGTCGGTGAATTGATTGGTCCATTGACGCCGGTAAGCTGGTGTCGGTTGCGATGTCGCGACGATTGCAACTACGCCAATATCCGCGCTGATGGAGACTATTTTTGATGGAAACGAAATAAACATGAAAACTTACAACAGATACATCGCAGGGTCCACACATTTCGTTTTATAAATCCTTAATTTCAATTTTGGCACTTCTAGATAAATAAACAAGTCGGATTAAACATCTAGGCGTTTCAAAAGTTGTTGACGGCATGAGAAACCCCGCGGATGGGGCGGCGCATACACGTCAGAACGGCGAGAAACACACAATGATATGGTTACGACTTTTCGTGTCAAGTTACTCAGTCGACGTACCATATATGGCCGCATGTATGGCATACACCTTTGCTGCTCAGGATCAGTATAATTACCTTTTGATGTTGTACTTATACCGTAGATTTCGGCTCATTGATTTCGTTTATTTTTCTCTCGAGTTCAGCTTTTGGAGTCGATCTTGTTAACGAACAAAAATCCAAACCAACTCCGAAGCCATCCCTAACATGTTGTCTTGCTTTGGCACCTTAAGTTTATTTTATGAAGACGTTGTTTTTGTACGAATATGATTAGTTGTGCCAACATTCTTGCCATTAGTTATGTTAGCTATACGTATTCGTCGGATTTACATTTCATTTTGTCTTTTACCGAAAAAACTTTCGGGATTGCATATTTTTCCCGCCGAAAAACTAACCTTTTGAGGTTTTCTCACCTACTCTCAGATGCTATCACGCAGACGTCACTGAGCTGGTACATATATCGTCATCACACTTTGAGCCAAATTATTCTTATGCAATTTTAAGGTAGCTACAGGATATCTTCGCATGCAAAGGGCTCCTATCACTATTCGCCACTTTCCTCAAGCAGAAATCATACTCTCTGTGCGAAACAAGCATGGTTGCTCTCTTCTGATTGGCCAAAACCTGTCAGGAAGTCCCGAATTGCTGCTTGAGGAAAGTGGTGAATGATTACGTCGCCCTTTTAGTGTTCAAAGAAAAGTGAGGGGGTCTTTTTGCGACGAGGAATAAGCCGAAATCACAGTGTCTCTCACTGTCAATCGCAAACTTCAGGATACACACAAGCAAGTTTTCGGGACTTCAGTGTAATAGACAGGTTTTGCAAATCTTTGGAAGAGCTACGAACGACGCAGTACATTAATACATTTTATTGAAATTTAGAAAATATATTTGGTGGGCCCGGCTTACCAAACAACCGTTTATTCCTGCATGAGGTGGACAGCCGAACTCATTCATACTTTCCAGGGAGTCTTTATCGTTAATGACAACGGGATCATCACTAATGAAGGTAGAGCGAAGGACTTAAGCAATATATCCAAAGTATTTATTTCGCTGATCAGTCACATTTTACATTCCAGCTTGCCGAACTTGGTTGATTTTCGGTGCTGTTCGGCAAGCGGCTATCCAAACACGACAAAACATGATGCTAGTTCGGTGAGCGACTCGCCAAATATCCGCAGCCCAAAGATATCCCAGATTTCTCCTCCAACAAAGTATAAAGGAGTGATTTAGTGTCACTGATGAATCAGCACAGGACTATGATTGATTACACCAAAGATCTTCGTACCTCTTCGTTCGTATATGGATCACGAACATGCCTATTGTGACGGGATACGATCAGATCGAAATCGCTTATCGAAAGATGGGAGATGCATCTTTCACGAGGCGTCGGTCTGATATCTCCCTCTCCACCATGTTTCATCGGACCCATTTGAGCGAGAGTGGCCGAAACCCAGTCGACAACTTGGTTTTCTACCTGTCGGAAGTTCTCAAGCTCGAAATCGTCTCTGAGACATCATATAATGTCAGAAGAGTAGATATAAAAAGATCAATGGGACGTTATATTTGTACAGTGTGGTGCTCATTCTTATACATATGTACATGTACACTATCTCTTAGAATTTATTCGTATAAACAACTTATTTGGTGGTTTCAATGCACCGACTGTGAAATAGTAAAAAAAGAAGGTGTAGTGAAACTAAACATTACATCGGATTTATAGAAATGATGCTATACATCCGTGCCATAGTTGTTCGAGTTTTAAAATTGTTTGGGTTCATATGACTTGAGGAAAATCGTGTATTATTCAAAACTCAATCGCAACCTTAGCTGCGAGACTACTACATTCGACCATGATCCAAGATGGCAAATCTGAACCACGTGACCTTCTCAAAGCTCGCAGACGATTTTGCCTATGTCGATCCAGAACCGGACTTGGGTTCGCAGTCAGCAACTTCTGGTATCCTGTGTGCCTTGTTGTGTATTTTCCAAGACGAGTGCCTGTTGGTTAATGTAATTCGGAATGAGAAGATGTGCCAGTGGAGTCGCAAAGGAGGGGCTTGTGTTCGAAAGGCGGATGTTTTTCCATTGAGCATGTCACGAATTTATGAGAAAAAGGTATGTAATAAGTGATTTGTGACATGTCGGGTCGAAATCCAGATAGGATTCTAAATCAAGATTTTATTCCGGTGTAGAAGTTTAAAATGTCCTGGGATAGAATGTCCGGGAAACAATGGATTATATTATGCGCTTTAATCTCTGAGCTATTGGCGGTCATGGCTTCTATAGAACCAGATAGTGGAATACAATAGGGCCGGACACTTTTTCCAGGGGGACATTTTCTTCTTTTACACCGGCACTACCCAAACCTACTGAGCACAATACATGCTGACATAAAACAGGCCGGACGCGAACCCCACCGTACGGAGAAACAATACACTACCTGCGGCAACGCGCTCGTGATAAGGTCAAGTGGCCGAGGAGAAACGCATAGGACTGATTGTGGCTGCGGGATGTCATGGGCTACCGCGAAATAAAAAGAACAGATAAACAGAAAAAAACGCGTTCAGGCCTAAAGGTCTTTGAAGCACATTTCGGATGATTTATTCAGAAAAGGTATATAGGAGGGATACATCCGAAATGTGCTTTCAAAGACCTATAGGCCTAAACGCGTTTTTTTCTGTTTATCTGTTCTTTTTATTTCGAGCACTGCTAATGCCGCAATACCACGGCGTGAGATAAAACGAGATTGCAAGAAACGTCGTCCCTAAGATCCGTAAGCCAGGCAAAAAGAAGCTGGGTGCTGTTTGTCTAGTGTAATGGCACCCAGGGTGCTTATTGTCCAGTCGATCTCGAACCTGGGTACCATTTGTCGGCACCCAGGACGACATCCACCCTTTCAGCGTTAATAATAGACCGTGTATTGGGCTAGGCCTGATTTTTTTTAACTGCCGGGGAAGGTGCTAACAACATAACGAAGTCTTGGGCGAGATAAGGAGAAGAAACGTATGATACTTGGTTTTGTGAAGCCGGTGCGGAAATTTTGGCTTTTACAATTTCTTTTCCTATTTTTAATCCAGGTAAAGCATGTCGTAAAGTTTACATTAGTCAGGAAATCTAGGGTGATTCCGCCAGTGATAAGCAGGCTAAAATCAGGGTTACAGTCTATGTATATGTATATATGTACTAAGAATTATATTCTTGTAATAAATTATTTAATCATAAAATCTGCTGCTTCGCTTAACATTATAGTGTATAGGTACAATAAAAATAATGAGGCGTTTATAAAAGCGTATGATACAACGACAAACAAGAATGGTGGCACTAGTATTTTGGGCCAATTTTTCCAAAATTATTTGTTGGCGGTCCGATTGAAGACGTCCACTGTACTGCTGTATGACGTCGTGCGAGGTTATTTTGGCGGAAGGATTGATATCCCAGCGCGAGAAAGATGCCGACGTTTGGTGGATATACGATCGACGATGTTCAAATTTGGAAACGGGGATCAAAATGCCGCTGTTTGCTGCATGAGTACAAGAACTCGAAAAATGTCCATTACAGTCTATGATGTAAAGGTTACTTCACACCGGGGAAAAGTTAGGGTTAAATTTGTATCTCCGAAATTGATGAGGCCTAACGGTAGACAAACGCGGAAGACTGTCATGAAAATGGATTTAAAGTTTATCCTGGATGCTGATATTTTGCTTATGATCAGTTATAAAGAAAAACATATTGATGTTTTTCATTTTCGGCAGTCAAATGGATACAAGCCCGAGAGAAACAATATCAAGCCACCTATGGCAAGTGTTGCTCTGATTGGTAACTCCAAATTCGGATCTACTTTACTTGTTCACCACAATAATCTAATAGGTTTATTTGAGATATTTTGTCGATTTAAAGATAGCATCAGTAAGAAGAAATATGAAGCAATGCTGAAACGGGTCAATCCTGTTCTTACGTTTAAAATGAAAGTCAAAGGCAAAAGCATGGATATGATCATGGGGATGAATATGAATCGAAATCTCGTGTTTTTGGATGCAGAATATGGTAAAAGACGAAAACATGGCCAAATGAATCAAATTGTGAGGACAGTCTTGATATACAGGGAAAGTCCATAGGAACAGATCTTAGTCGGTTTGTAAAGCAGCATGCATGAGTTGAAAAATATGATACGGGAGGCACCCTTGAAGATATCATTTGCTGTTATATTGTCTCTTCAGGTTTTGCAGAACCTAAACTTCAAAAGGTTTCCATTTAACCACTTCACAACTGTAGCCTGAAATTTCGGTCCGACATGCAAATAGACTGGAATTTTGATCTGATGACGTCATGACGCAATGAAATACGATGCAAAAAAATTCAAATTTCAAAATTCAAATATGTTTTATTACTACCTTAAAATTATATATTTATCGGTTATAAACAGTAACTAAGTAACTAAATATGCAAGGATTATAACAAATTGATATAAAATTATAAAAGTACAAAAGGTATGAAGAAGGAGAAATCAGTCATCCTGTAAAGCCTTCATCTTGAGATCGAGAGCTTTTTTACAGAAACTACTCACAGACTGAATGATTTCACCTTCTGCATTCATTCAATAAAGGAATAGGTTTTCATCTTTTCAACTTAAATGCGAGGAAAGAGGCTTGAAAATAAAGAGTTTCGAAAGTCCTCATAAAGCGGATAGTGAAGAATAAAATGTAGGCCTACACGTCATTACGTCATTGTATTTCAAATCATATTGTTTAAACTGCATTTATTTTCACTTTGATTATAGTATTGATTAGTATTGATTAGTATTGATAACAAAATGTAGCTTTCATTGTTATTGAAAATCACTATTACAATTATTGTCGACGAGTGTGAAACAATATATAATGTTGATACTTCGATATGATATAATAGGCCGTGCGGTCATGATATTTAGATGCTATCTGGCTGATACGGGTTCTCTGGCCGTGACACCGCAGGACACCGGGACGGCTATGTTTAAATGATAACATCTCACCAGTGTACGGTACTTATTGTCAATCTCTGTTGAGACCCACCCCTGGTATCCTTCCTGCATCGATCCTCAAGGCATGTTAAACATTGGAATACGATCCATCTAGAAGGTGTCCGTATTGGTCCTACTGTCATACCTGTACACGAATCGGGCAGTGTGATTATCCTGATTCGCCGAAATATCGTGCATATAATTCTGCGTTGACAACGAGTATGGAAAAATGTTAATTCTTCGAATGATACGGCGGTGCTCCAAGCTCAGAGGTCTAAAGCGTTATGGATTTCCCCTTACTACCTTGGAAGGTAATTTTTTGTTTAAATATTTCATAAAATAGTTATATAAAGAACCCATGCAATGCCGAGAACAGTACAGCGTCTGGTATGTCAGTGGGGACCATATCGTTAAAAGGGTACGCCGTTCGTAATTACTGGTGTGTGTCCAGGATAATAGAAATGCAGTTATACACAATGCCCAAGTGGAGCTATAATGCATAAAAATTAGCTGACACTTGGTATTCGTAGTATTTGTGTTTCCGTCGACACAACGGCATTCCTGAAATTCACTTATAGTCCGTATTGACGCAATTGGAAGTTTCCAAATTCATTTTCAAATTTATATTATTTCACGAACAGTGCTAAAGGCTTATGTACAGGGCAGTACGGAATTCACATTACTACTGTGGGGAGCATTAGTTTGGAAAATAGTACCCAAAATGGCTAATGAAATGGCCAGGGCCATTGTGCTCACCTGTCGATATGAAAGGGAGAGTATGAGGAAGAACTTGTCATTGTTAGGGGTTAATCATGCAATAGTTGTGGGATGGTGTGGTTTGTCTTGAAAAAGTGAATTTAGTCGTATTGTTTTCCGCGTGCACATGTTACTGACGTTGGAATAAGTGAATCGTTATTTGTGGGAGAAGCTGAGAGATGTTTTCTGGCCAATTAAGACGGGTTTACATGTGTCTTAGCTATTCAGTGACTATTGAAAATAAACAGTGCATTTACATTTTGTAAAACCTGCTGTCATTGGCCGAAATTTCAAATGAATGGGATGTACCTGTGGAATTGCGTGTGATTACGTTATCTTGAAAGGAGTATTTATCCTCGGCTTGCGATTAGAGAGAAATGTTGAAAAATATGATACAAGAACAATTGAAGCAAAGAATGCACAGTATAGAATATGATGTACTGAGTAACTAGGTAGCAGTTTGTATTCATTTTTGAGACAATAACATAGTTACAAGACAGCCCTATAGTCGGATTCATAAGTAAATGTCACTGCCCTTTTGGGCCGCTGCGCAAAAACTACTGGGCCGATTTCTTCAAAGTTTGGTTTTTCTTGAATCTAATTTCGGGACCCAAGAGGATTTTCATATTTCAGTAACCATGATTACGAAAATTTTTTTTTGTATGTATTGGTGTACATTGACGTAGTGTATTGATTTTGACATTTTCTCCTCTGTACTACTTATTTCTGGATGCATTTTGCTGAAATGTTCAGGTTAATTTTTTTTCGTGTGTATCTTTAAAGCTGCCAAGTTTCATTTAGAACTATCCATCAAAAAAAATCGGGCCCTCCAGATTCCCCAAAAATGGCCAAAGTTGACAATTTTTTTCTTTATAATTTGCAAATCTCTAACATGGAAATTGTGTTGGGTCCCGAAATTAGATTCAAGAAAAACCAAACTTTGAAGAAATCGGCCCAATAGTTTTTGCACATCGACCCAAAAGGGCAGTCAGTGACATTTACTTATGAATCCGACTATACTACTTAGGCCTAACTATAAAAGCACTGATGACAGCTGTGCTACAATCATCTACTTTAGTCAACCAGCTCAGATGACCTTTCTTGGGGCAGTGATCGGTAACGGTGAACTTCTTCCGACCCAACAGGCAAATGTTTACATTCGTGTCTCCGTGTATAATGGATTCATGTGTATACTAACACCGTTGTTGTGTTGACACACTGACTGACTCTGACTGTGTACATTCTACAGCGACGAAAAACGATCACAAAATGGTTCTTTTTAGGCACTCGTGACATGTTTACAAAAATTAAAGCAAGTGTTTTTAGTAGAGGTTTACCTAATGAGTAGCGTCTGGGTGATTATAAACCATTAACTTGTGTTTAGAGGCCCACATTGTAACGAAAGGTTCCGGCTTGACTTGACGCTAATCTCCAATGACGGCAGCGGCCATTTTGCCATACTCTCGAAACTTTGGGATCGTCAAATGCAATGGAAATCACATAATTTCTGACACACACTGCTACAATTCATCATTTTATTGTTCTTTTACAGTATTATTACGCCACCCCGATTCGCAAGGCAGCTTGTACCAACTGGCTCTGCGTTGACTATCCCCATTCCAAGCCGAAGAACAGTGTGACAAGTTTCTCATTTTACCTTCCAATCACAGTCAAAATTTTCTAAAACAACCGGCAATGAGGACAAACTAATAATCTCAAACCAATCACAAGAATGTAATCAACACATACGACCTCATCCGAAGAGCGAATGATTAAGTTTTAGCATTGATTCAAGGTGATTTAATTTCTTCTTCGTCTCGCTTCAAATTCATAAAATGGCTGTCTTCCATACTTGTAGTATGCAGATCTAGTGGCGCAGTACAACACTGCGCATCTGGGATACCCGACGGATTGCCTCGAACCGCGAAATTCAAAACTGCTGGCAATGTGCCAACTGACATTTTTGCACAATACCGCCAACTAGTTATATGAAACGAAATTAATCTATTTAATATCGAAACCTCTATATCAGGCCGACCTCTAAAACTTCATTTCAAACTTCAATCTGCTGGAATAAAGAAAATGGGCTTTTTTAACCTGGACCTACTTATACCTGAATAGTAGGTCACACTGACCTAAATCTGTGTCAACATGTAGAGATGCCCAATAGGTGTCTACATATCAAATTTAGAGAGTCTATGACCAATAGCAAAAAAACGTGCCATGATCAAAGAAATTTTAGAGTTCGACCTCTGTGACCTTGAAATGAAGGTCAAATCAAAAACCCGTGTGATATGTGATGTACCTTTATTAGATACACCCACCATAAAATTTTCATCGCTCTAGCTTTAACCATAAGCTTCAAAATGACAAAAATAGGTTTTCAAAGAGCGCCCCCTATATGGCAGACCAGCAGTCAAATTGCGCTGGTTTTCATTCTGAAGGAAGGTCTTGCCTAGGGGTACCCACACACCAAGTATGAACTTTCTGGGTCAAGCGGTTAAGAAACGTGCCACACAGGATACGGACGACGACGGACGACGACGGACACAGGGCTATCGTATAGACTCCCCTAACGGTGAGCCAAAAGGCCGGGCGCCGGGTCTAGAGGAGTACAATGTAACGAAAAAGTTACGAAAATCACCATGCATCTATAGCGCGGATACCCACGGACTGGTAGCTTTGGGCACATCAGTAATGATGCATTGGAACGGATGATTGCCGACTGATACTGTCTTTGACTTTTTCATGTGATTACTAGCAGGGAGCTTATGATGATCTCCGGCCCGTCCTTTTGATACCAGCGTCCGTCGGTGCAATTCTTTCGAACTCAAAAGAAAAATCTCCATGTGTTGGAGGTAGAGTATTCAAGTGAAGCCAAAATGTAAAACTTAACCCGTTTGTGTGTTTCTCTTACAGACCAAATAGACTTGCTAGTAAATGTACATGAAGGTACAAAAGGGTTAAACGAATGAAGTCGTGACAAAAGAAGTACGCCCAACGTGGGGCTCGAACCCACGACCCTGGGATTAAGAGTCCCATGCTCTACCGACTGAGCTAGCCGGGCTGTCATAACACCCAGAAACCGATCAGATTAAATGAAATAAAATGGTTGTTAATAGCCCATTAAAGCCAACAAGTGGTAAATATCAATATCTAAAAATATTTAACACTCTGACCTAAAGCTTTTGACAATGAATACTGTAGCGATGTAAAGTACCCACATATGCCGAGGTGTATCGAAATGTATTTCAATTCATGAGATGATTACGAGATGACAGTACTAAAGTGAAGGTACACATGGTGTGTAAAACAAACTATTTAACTACGGTTGCACAAAATCATTTGGTGGTACCAGGCAGTTCAAGGGGTTTCATTGGTTTTTAAAGTACCAAGACCAGGTAGGCGGTGACTAAAAATTTTATATTTTAAATTTTGGCCCGCAAAGTAAGAAGCTGCCCCCCCCCCCCCCTCCTCACCACCCTCCCCCAAGATAGGAGGCTACAAACAGCCGGTTGCCTGCCGCATGACCTTTATTTGCGCTTGCCAGTTTTGGCATATCGACCACCATGAGAGCTGATTAGTGGGGTTGGTGTTGTGAAGATTGGCCCTGATAATCCCTTGATACAGAGATACCGTAGAAAATGAGAATTTAGGCCTAGGTGCGAGAGGATTTGTTTTGATTGGCTAGGCCTGAATTCTTTTAAAGCCCGCGGCACACTAGCCGCCAACTTTGGCGACAAGATGCGTTCAGCTGACGCCTCTCGACGCCGAAGTTGGCGGCCAGTGGATCCAGGTCAGAGCACACCTGCCCAGAATCGGCGTCCAGTAGCGTCTTTTCCGCCACTTTAGGCTGCCATTTTGAAATCATGTAACATCAAGACGCATACTGATTGGCCATAGCCTCGCCGCCGACGCCAATTCAAGCGGCAATCCGTAGCACACTTGGCTTCTTCTTGCGTTCAAACGCGGCGACACGCGTCAAAAATCAAACATGTTAGATATTTGGCGTTTAGTTGCGGCAAGTGGCGGCAGGTCGCGTTCGCCGACGCCGTTCGTAGCCGACAAGGGATTTTTCAGGCGTTCAGGACTCTTGCGGCAAAAAACGCTTGTGAACGCCGAAGTTGGCGGCTAGTGTGCTACGGCCTTAACTGCGAGGTAATGTACTTTTGCTTCTCTCACAATTATAGCCATTCTCCTTTTGGACGTTGTCAAAATTTATGGTTATAATCAATAATGTGATTTTAAAAAGTTTTAATACATGGAAACACTCGAAACCATTGTATTATTGTATCGATCTATGATTATGGCCAATCAATACCAATATTTATTCAGATCGAATAAGATATGAACACAATGTATTTTGAAACAATGAATACCTGTTATTGTGAGTTAATAAATGCAGGGCCTAAACTGAATAGGTCATTTGTTGCCGTTTTCATGTATCAATTCAATGAAAGAAACGTTTTACGAAACGATTGTATCAATATCTCTATCATTCAGTTTAATTTCTTATTGTTACGATTGCCTGAAGCTACTGCATGGTTAGTGTTGGCTTCAAACGTCCTTGATAGCGGTACTAAAGGCCTCAACAACAGTCCGCTTTTCTTTGATATGTTCCAAATCTGTACGGAACAGTCTACATTCGTCATAATCAGGCAAGTTTCGTAACGTCGACGAAGAGCTACGGACAGCGAAGTAGGAAATATGTCATTCATGGAGGACAATATTGTTGAAAAATTCCCCGATTTCATTGTAATACACGATATTCGCCATATCCATCATGTTGGCTAATCATAACGCGATATTATGACTGATCTGTCCTTCAGATTTCAGAGCATTTGGGCTGACACTCACAGTAAAACTTTTGTGATTAAAAATGTCCAACCTTTTAAAAAAATTCCAATGCATTTTCAGCTGTGAATCCGTTTTTTGGCGTTCGGGGGCGGGGGGCAGACAGGGACAAGAAATCTACCCCAGTATCCCGGTCTTTTAGTTTTGTGTGCCACATCAGGGTTGGTGATGTGCAAATACAAAGCCGGTCCTGTTTCTGGCTGCAGACTGGGCCTTAGTTCTTTGAATCCGTCCAATCCTTTGCTCGACGTGGCCTGGGTCTGAGTAGCAGTCGGCCATATTTCAAACTCCGCCCTGACAACGATGACGAAAGATTATCTGCCATTTTAGGTGGCGTAATAAACTTCTGAAGTGTTGTGAGTAGGCGCGCGATTCTGTTCGTGCGGGCGTCAGTGATGGGAGTGGTCGGAGCTTACGGCGTACTGAGAAAAACAGTCGACGACTTGTCGCTGAAATGTATCGGTGAATTGATTGGTCCATTGACGCCGGTAAGCTGGTGTCGGTTGCGATGTCGCGACGATTGCAACTACGCCAATATCCGCGCTGAGACTATTTTTGATGGAAACGAAATAAAGATAAAAACTTACAATAGATACTTCGCGGGGTTCACACATATCGTTTTATAAATCATAAATTTCACTTTTGGCACTTCTAGATAAATAAACAAGTCGGATTAAACATCTAGGCGTTTCAAAAGTTGTTGACGGCATGAGGAACCCCGCGGATAGGGCGGCCCATACACGTCAGAACGGCGAGAAACACACGATGATAGGGTTACGACTTTTCGTGTCAAGTTACTCAGTCGACGTACCATATATGGCCGCATGCATATATATGGCAAACACCTTTGCGACTCAGGATCAGTATAATTACCTTTTGATGTTGTACTTATATCGTAGATTTCGGCTCATTGATTTCGTTTATTTTTCTCTCGAGTTCAGCTTTTGGAGTCGATCTTGTTAACGAACAAAAATCCAAACCAACTCCGAAGCCATCCCTAACATGTTGTCTTGCTTTGGCACCTTAAGTTTATTTTATGAAGACGTTGTTTTTGTACGAATATGATTAGTTGTGCCAACATTCTTGCCATTAGTTATGTTAGCTGTACGTATTCGTCGGATTTACATTTCATTTTTTCTTTTACCGAAAAAACTTTCGGGATTGCATATTTTTCCCGCCGAAAAATAACCTTTTGAGGTTTTCTCACCTACTCTCAGATGCTATCACGCAGACGTCACTGAGCTGGTACATATATCGTCATCACAGTTTGAGCCAAATTATTCTTATGCCATTTTAAGGCTGCTACAGGAAATCTTCGCATGCAAAGGGCTCCTATCACTATTCGCCACTTTCCTCAAGCAGAAATCATGTAGGATTTCCTGTCAGGTGACAGGTTTTGACCAATCAGAGCCCCCGTATGTGATCACGGCCGTGCTCTCTGTGAGAAACAAGCATGGTTGCTCTCTTCTGATTGGCCAAAACCTGTCAGGAAGTCCCAAATTGCTGCTTGAGGAAAGTGGTGAATGATTACGTCGCCCTTTTAGTGTTCAAAGAAAAGTGAGGGGGTCTTTTTGCGACGAGGAATAAGCCGAAATCACAGTGTCTCTCACTGTCAATCGCAAACTTCAGGATACACACAAGCAAGTTTTCGGGACTTCAGTGTAATAGACAGGTTTTGCAAATCTTTGGAAGAGCTACGAACGACGCAGTACATAAATACATTTTATTGAAGATTAGAAAATGTTTTTGGTGGGCCCGGCTTACCAAACAACCGTTTATTCCTGCATGAGGTGGACAGCCGAACTCATTTATACTTTCCAGGGAGTCTTTATCGTTAATGACAACGGGATCATCACTAATGAAGGTAGAGCGAAGGACTTAAGCAATATATCCAAAGTATTTATTTCGCTGATCAGTCACATTTTACATTCCAGCTTGCCCAACTTGGTTGATTTTCGGTGCTGTTCGGCTAGCGGCTATCCAAACACGACAAAACATGATGCTAGTTCGGTGAGCGACTCGCCAAATATCCGCAGCCCAAAGATATCCCAGATTTCTCCTCCAACTAAGTATAAAGGAGTGATTTAGTGTCATTGATGAATCAGCACAGGACTATGATTGATTACATCAAAGATCTTCGTACCTCTTCGTTCGTATGGATCGCGAACATGCCTATTGTGACGGGATACGATCAGATCGAAATCGCTTGTCGAAAGATGGGAGATGCATCTTTCACGAGGCGTCGGTCTGATAGCTGTACCATCGGACGCATTTGAGCGAGAGTGGCCGAAACCCAGTCGACAACTTGGTTTTCTACCTGTCGGAAGTTCTCAAGCTCGAAATCGTCTCTTATCTATGAGACATCATATCATGTCATAAGAGTAGATATAGAAAGATCAATGGGACGTTATATTTGTACAGTGTGGTGCACATCCTTATACATATGTACATGTACACTATCTCTTAGAATTTATTCGTAAAAACAACTTATTTGGTGGTCTCAATGCACCGACTGTGAAATAGTAAAAAAAGAAGGTGTAGTGAAACTAAACATTACATCGGATTTATAGAAAGGATGCTATACATCCGTGCCATAGTTGTTCGAGTTTTAAAATTGTTTGGGTTCATATGACTTGAGGAAAATCGTGTATTATTCAAAACTCAATCGCAACCTTAGCTGCGAGACTACTACATTCGACCATGATCCAAGATGGCAAATTTTAACCACGTGACCTTCTCAAAACTCGCAGACGATTTTGCCTTCGTCGATCCAGAACCGGACTTCGGTTCGCAGTCAGCAATTTCTGGTATTCTGTGTGCCTTGTTGTGTATTTTCCAAGACGAGTGCCTGTTGGTGAGTGTAATTCGGAATGAGAACTTGTGCCAGTGGAGTCGCAAAGGAGGGGCTTGTGTTCGAAAGACGGATGTTTTTCGATTGAGCATGTCACGAATTTATGAGAAAAAGGTATGTAATAAATGATTTGTGATTTGTCAATTCAGAAGTATCAGCTCGGTAGTTCTCTATTCACTTTGTTCACTCATTTTGAAAGCAAAAACTGACCCCCAAGTGGCCTCTTGATTAGCTCATGTGTTAATGAGCGCTCCTAGAATATCAGAACATGACATCTTTATCGGAAGATACGACCAAAACTGACGCCAAAGTCAGCTTTCGGAAATCAGCGTGCTTAAACTTTAACAACTTACTGTAACCAACATGACCAGACCTGTCGACCCTGTTGAAAGATGTTAAGGCCTCGGTGCGAGCGGGCTTTGTTTAAAGACCGTGTTAATAATAGACCGTGTATTGGGCTAGGCCTGAATTTTTTTAGGAAGTGACTATTTGGCAAGCCCGGCTCACCAAACCGCCTTTTTTCTGCCCTAGATGGAGAGCCGAACTCATGCATATTCAACCATCCAGGAGCTCATTATCATTCGTGGCAACACGGTCAGCAACACTGGAGTTACAGTGAAACGCCGTTAGAAATGCACACTAATGCATTTAACATGCTTATCAGTTAAATCACGTTTATGACTTTTTTTGTAAATCCATACAGTCATGTACATGTACATGCTTCTTCATGGATTATTGACCAAAACCCGAGTTTAGTAACAGAAATTGAATCGAGAGCGTGAAGTCGGCCATTGTTAAATATGAGCATATAAATTCGAATATGACGTCACTGCTCTCTGATTGGCCAACATGTTGTAACCTCTCCGGCTCGCCAAAGAGGGTAGTATTTTTGCCCTGTTTGGCAAGCCCGGCTTGCCGAACAGGGTGGCTTTTTAGTGCAGTTTGGCAAGCGGCTCTCCAAACAGGACAAAAAAAGATGCCTGTTCGGCGAGCGGCTTGCCAAATAGACTCGGCCATTTTTTTAACTGCCGGGGAAGGTGCTAACAACATAATGAAGTCTTGGGCGAGGTAAGGAGAAGAAACGTATGAGACTTGGTTTTGTGAAGCCGGTGCGGAAATTTTGGCTTTTACAATTTCTTTTCCTATTTTCAATCCAGGTAAAGCATGTCGTAAAGTTTACATTAGTCAGGAAATCTAGGGTGATTCCGCCAGTGATAAGCAGGCTAAAATCAGGGTCTATATATATGTATACGTCTACCAAGAATTATATTCTTGTATTAAGTTCTTCAATCATAAAATCTGCTGCTACGTTTAACATTATAGTGTATAGGTACAATAAAAATAATGAGGCGTTTATAAAAGCGTATGATACAACGACAAACAAGAATGGTGGCACTAGTATAATTGTGGGCTCATTTTTCCAAAATTATTTGTTGGCGGTCCGAATGAAGACGTCCACTGTACTGCTGTATGACGTCGTGCGAGGTTATTTTGGCGGAAAGATTGACATTCCAGCGCAAGACAGATGCCGACGTTTAGTGGATATACGATCGATGATGTTCAACTTTGGAAACGGGGATCAAAATGCCGCTGTTTGCTGCATGAGTACAAGAATTCGAAAAATGTCCATTACAGTCTATGATGTAAAGGTTACTTCACACCGGGGAAAAGTTTGGGTTAAATTTGTATCTCCGAAATTGATGAGGCCTAACGGTAGACAAACGCGGAAGACTGTCATGAAAATGGATTCAAAGTTTATCCTGGATGCTGATATTTTGCTTATGATCAGTTATAAAGAAAAACATATTGATGTTTTTCATTTTCGGCAGTCAAATGGATACAAACCCGAGAGAAACAATATCAAGCCACCTATGGCAAGTGTTGCTCTGATTGGTAACTCCAAATTCGGATCTACTTTACTTGTTCACCACAATAATCTAATAGGTTTATTTGAGATATTTTGTCGATTTAAAGATAGCATCAGTAAGAAGAAATATGAAGCAATGCTGAAACGGGTCAATCCTGTTCTTACGTTTAAAATGAAAGTCAAAGGCAAAAACATAGAATTGATCATGGGGATGAATATGAATCGAAATCTCGTGTTTTTGGATGCAGAATATGATAAAAGACAAAAACATGGCCAAATGAATCAAATTGTGAGGACAGTCTTGATATACAGGGAAAGTCCATAGGTACAGATCTTAGTCGGTTTGTAAAGCAGCATGCATGGGAGGCACCCTTGAAGATATCATTTGCTGTTATATTGTCTCTTCAGGTTTTGCAGAACCTAAACTTCAAAAGGTTTCCATTTAACCACTTCACTACTGTAGCCTGAAATTTCGGTCCGACGTCAAGGAGGATACCGCGGTGACGTCACGGCTTTTCCAAGATGGCGCTGCATATTGTAAACAAACTCGAGCCACGGCCAAGGGAAAATCAAGTCATCAAACAAAGTTAGATTTTTCGCATCAAATCAGAGTTATTAGTACTTTTCTGCTATGAAATAAGTCTTCAGACAACAAGTTATCATTTGAATAATGAAAAGTGCTGTTTTGATGGGGAAAAATAGGGTTTTTTAAGCCAAATAGCCGGGCACCGATCTTCCAAAATTAGCGATGGTTTCAAAACAGTCTCCAAGATATGGGCAATCTCTTCATTATCATAATGGGATTTGGAGGCATGTTTACAGATTTTACAAGTTCGAGACATGTAGGACCTAAAACTCGCATAGATCCCCATAGATCCCCTCTATTTGTCGAGTTAGCGCCCCTGTAAGATCATGCATTTTCGGACACTAGAACGAAATTTTCCTGCGGATATCGCGGTTTCGGTGATGATTTAAGGAGAAATTGACTGTTCTTAGAGTTGTATGGGACAGAAATGAGTTCATACTTCATGAATACATGAATATATTATGATATGGGCGGGCTTCTAAGTCAAAACTCAACTGCATCTCTACCGTGTATCGCATAGTGCATTGCCTAGTGTATTTCGTAGTGTATTTTAGCGGAGACATTATTTCCGCACTTTGGCCACGCTAAACGTCTTTTTTATTCGTGGAAGTTAATCTGCTCTTTAAATTTTATTTTACACAGGAAGAATCCATACTAGGTATTGCAATATTTCATGTCTATTGGTGATTTTGTGTACAGGAGCGCACCAGACAGTGGGACGTGGAGATGTGTTCAGTGCTGGTGCTGTCAGTAGACTGAATCTGTTTGGCCATAGCGATCACTAATATGGGATGTGATCACGTGATATGACGTCACCGCGGTATCCTCCTTGGTCCGACGTGCAAATAGACTGGAATTTTGATCTGATGACGTCATGGCGCAATGAAATACGATGCAAAAAAAATTCAAATTTCAAAATTCAAATATGTTTTATTACTACCTTAAAATTATATATTTATCGGTTATAAACAGTAACTAAGTAACTAAATATGCAAGGATTATAACAAATTGATATAAAATTATAAAAGTACAAAAGGTGTGAAGAAGGAGAAATCAGTCATCCTGTAAAGCCTTCATCTTGAGATCGAGAGCTTTTTTTTTTACAGAAACTACTCACAGAATGAATGATTTCACCTTCTGCATTCATTCAATAAAGGAATAGGTTTTCATCTTTTCAACTTAAATGCGAGGAAAGAGGCTTGAAAATAAAGAGTTTCGAAAGTCCTCATAAAGCGGATAGTGAAGAATAAAATGTAGGCCTACACGTCATTACGTTATTGTATTTCAAATCATATTGTTTAAACTGCATTTATTTTCACTTTGATTATAGTATTGATTAGTATTGATTAGTATAGGGGCAGCATGGCCGAGTGGTTAGGGCTTCGGACTCACAATCCGAAGATCATGGGTTCGATTCCCGCACCGGTCTGTCTGCTTTCAACCCTGAGCAAGTTGATTTACCTCGATTGCTCCGTCCTTCGCATGAGACGTAAAACCGAGGTTCCTTGTATCTGGTGTCTATTCCAGAGCAAGTAAAAGACCCCATCCAAGTGGACTGTAGCTTGTGGTGAACTACCCCTCCTCAACTTGTGGTGTCTATGCCACGAAGCCGAAGTCGGAGTCACTAGGCCAATAAACCCAATTGGCGCTAAACCGTAGTGGCACGCATTACCGCTCATCCCGCCTTGGAGGGGAAATACTCCCAGGAGAATGTCCCCTCCAGAGGCAGAGCGAACGCGAAGAAGAAGAAGAAGAAGTATTGATTAGTATTGATAACAAAATGTAGCTTTAAAAATTGTTATTGAAAATTGTTATTGAAACAATATATAATGTAATTGTTATTGAAACAATATATAATAGGCCGTGCGGTCATGATATTTAGATGCTATCTGGCTGATACGGGTTCTCTGGCCGTGGACACCGCAGGACACCGGGACGGCTATGTTTAAATGATAACATCTCTGTTGAGACCCACCCCTGGTATCCTTCCTGCATCGATCCTCAAGGCATGTTAAACATTGGAATACGATCCATCTAGAAGGTGTCCGTATTGGTCCTACCTGTACACGAATCGGGCAGTGTGGTTATCCTGATTCGCCGAAATATCGTGCATATAATTCTGCGTTGACAACGAGTGTGTTAATTCTTCGAATGATACGGCGGTGCTCCAAGCTCAGAGGTCTAAAGCGTTATAGATTTCCCCTAACTACCTCGGAAGGTAATTTTTTGGTTAAATATTTCATAAAATAGTTATATAAAGAACCCATGCAATGCCGAGAACAGTGCAGCGTCTGGTATGTCAGTGGGGACCATATCGTTAAAAGGGTACGCCGTTCGTAATTACTGGTGTGTGTCCAGGATAATAGAAATGCAGTTATACACAATGCCCAAGTGGAGCTATAATGCATAAAAATTAGCTGACACTTGGTATTCGTAGTATTTGTGTTTCCGTCGACACAACGGCATTCCTGAAATTCACTTATAGTCCGTATTGACGCAATTGGAAGTTTTCAAATTCATTTTCAAATTTATATTATTTCACGAACAGTGCTAAAGGCTTATGTACAGGGCAGTACGGAATTCACATTACTACTGTGGGGAGCAGTAGTTTGGAAAATAGTACCCAAATGGCTAAAAAGGCCGGGCGCCGGGTCTGGAGGAGTACAATGTAACGAAAAGTAACGAAAATCACCATGCATCTATAGCGCGGATACCCACGGACTGGTAGCTTTGGGCACATCAGTAATGATGCATTGGAACGGATGATTGCCGACTGATACTGCCTTTGACTTTTTCATGTGATTACTAGCAGAGAGCTTATGATGATCACCGGCCCGTTCTTTTGATACCAGCGTCCGTCGGTGCAATTCTTTCGAACTCAAAAGAAAAATCACCATGTGTTGGAGGTAGAGTATTCAAGTGAAGCCAAAATGTAAAACTTAACCCGTTTGTGTGTATCTCTTACAGACCAAATAGACTTGCGAGTTGTGAAGTTGATGGCCGATATTAAAGATGATATTTGTGAATTATAGCTCCATTTATTCAGCATGGCTACATGGTAAATGTCAATACACAAGAAGGCCTCTAGTTCCTGTTCCTGTTGTAGTCGTTGTTACAAGGTAGACCAATACTAGGTTGTGGTTGTTGTCACAATGTAAACTAAAACATCACATCTCCTTCCTTGTAGATTATTGCTCTAATAAAATGATTAAATGAGATTTGGTGTTTAACATTGTAAAGTCCAAAATTCTAACATTGCCATATGCATCGTATGTGGCACAGAACCGTGATTACTAAAGCTCCACCATATTACATATCCTAAACTAAATTACTTGAGATGTAAGTATCGTCCAAACGCTATTAACTGAAATTATGAGTCCATATAATGATATATGAGTCTATGTTGTGTAACAACTGTTACGATTGTCTATGAGAGGAGTCTATATAATGACTGTTAATCATGTTAATGATTGTTTATGAGTACTGTTCGCTCAGATCATATCGCTACAAGTCTAGCCTTTCCGGCTTTCTCCGGGCTCTGTTCGAACGGCGCAACACAGGTTTTACAGGGGTCGGCGGTGACCCTCCTGGTTCAGAGTTCTCTACGGGTGGGGTTAATTGCAAGTCCAATTGTTGATTCTCTGGTTCAGCAGCGGGTGTGAACTCAGGTTTATCATTTTCCGGTTCATTTATTTCCACCGAAGGTTGCAATTGTTCATTGTCACTGGGGTCATAGTTGACCAACTTCTTGAAGAATGATGAATTTCTGGTCACCTCGCGACCATCACCAGCGGCAGTTACCATTGTTCCTTTCTTGTGTGTCACCGTCATTGGTGTGATTTCGTATGGAGTGTCACTCCTTTTCGCAGTGAATGGTCTTTTGACCAGGACTGCATCGCCAACTTTGAGCTCACTTGGTCTGACATAAGCTTTCTTATCAGCGTGTGCTTTGATTTTTGATTTTTGCTCAGAGTCGTGCTTCCGGATGATTTCTGCGATGGGGTCCACGTTTGGCAATTGTGGTAACTTATTGTTTATAGCGCGTTTTAACAACAGGGTCGCAGGTGGAACGCCGGTAGTTGAGTGCGGCGATGTTCTGTAGTTGCGGAGGAAAGTTTGCAGGTCTTTTTTCCAAGGGACCCCTGATGCTTTTGCAACTTTCACTTCTTTCTTCATGGTTTCTACGAACCTCTCCACTTCCCCGTTAGCTCTTGGCCACAGCGGGGTGACCTTGCGGTGATGAAAGCCCATGATATTGGAGAAACGCGCAAATTCTTCGCCGTTAAATGGGGGTCCATTGTCCGATTTAACTGTGTCTGGAATTCCGAATGTCGCAAAGACTTTGTCTAATTTTGGTATGATTGCTTGGGCTGAGGTGCTTGACACTGGTTCAACGAAAGGAAAACGCGAGTAATCGTCGATGAGTAGGAGCACTGTCTCACCATTGACGTGTGCGAAATCGACGCTTGTGTCTTCAAACGGTTTGCTTGGTAGAGTAGTCATTTTCAACGGTTCCTTTGAACTGACTGGGGTTGCGATTTGACACGGCAAGCATGATATCATTTTGTTTTCCACCATTTTGTCCATGAGTGGGAACCAGACCTTTTCTCTGAGAAAGGCCTTAGTTTTGACGATACCTAAGTGACCTTCATGCGCGATGTCAACGGTTTGTTCCTGGAGCGCGGTGGGTATTACAATGCGGTTCGATTTGAGGACAACTTTTCCTGTGGTGGTAAGCTGGTCTTTGATCTTTTCATACCTCGCAATGTCCGCTAGAGACACATTTGGTGGGGTCTTGTGCCAGATTCCAGTCCTCATTGCTGACATCACGGCCTGCAGCACTGCGTCATTTGCGGTTGCGGTTTCAACTTGGGACAATGTCATTGCTTTGGGTACGGCATTCTTTGCTACGAACGCAATGTATTCATTCGTCTCGTTATCGTCCAAATCTTTATCCGCTGGATGATTAATGGGGTGCCTTGACGCATAGTCGGCGGGGTTGTCTTTTCCTGGTTGATATTCAACTTTGAATCGATATCTCTGCAGCTCCATGAGCCATCGCTCGATTCTTGCAGACGGTTTTGAGGATGAATTGTTAAAGAGTGTCACTAATGGTTGGTGATCCGTGACGATTTTGAAGTCTGACCCATACACATACAGGTGGAAGCGTTTGATTGCCCAATATATCGAGAGGGCTTCGCGATCGATCTGGGGGTAGCGTGCTTCGGTTGGCGTGAGCGGGTAGCTCGCGTAATGCAGTGGTGTGATGGACTGGTCTTTTTCGATTTGGGTGAGCACGGCGCCGAGTCCTACTGGGCTAGCGTCCGTGTGGATGACGGTTGGTTTCTTGGCGTCAAAGTATCCTAGTGTGGTTTTTGATGATAGAGCTGCCTTCAAGCTCAGCAACGCATTGTTTTCTTCCTCATCCTACCTCCATTCCTGGTCTTTGCAGGTGAGACGTCGCAACGGTCTTGTGATGATTGCAAAGTCCTTGATGAACCGGGCACAAAATGCGGCAGAGCTGAGGAGGCTGCGCACTTCTGTGACGTTAGTTGGTATTGCGATAGCTTGAAGGTCAGCAACTTTCTTTGGATCTGGTGAAATTCCATCACCACTGAACTTATGACCAAAGAAGATCATTTCAGGCACACGAAATGCGCATTTTGGTAGGTTGATAGTGAGATTATTATCTGACAGGCGTTGCAGCACTTGTTGTAGGCGGTCGTCATGCTGTTTGGTGTTTGTTCCACCAATGTATATGTCATCGCTGATGTTCCTGACACCCGGTATGCCACGTATGACATCACTTATTTTCTTTTGAAATATTTCTGCTGAGCAAGACATGCCAAAATTGAGTCTCTTGTATCGAAATAGTCCAATATGGGTAGAGAATGTTGTGAGATGGCGCGATTCAGGGTGGAGTAAAATTTGATGATAGCCTTGTTTCAAGTCCAATTTGCTGAATACCTGACACCCATTTAGGTCGGACACAATGTCATCGATGGTTGGAATTATGTGGCGTTCGCGGATGATCGCCTGATTCACGGCGCGCATATCGACACACATTCTTATTTTATCTGGATTACGCGGTTTCGGTACAACCACTATTGGAGATATCCAAGGGGTCGGCCCCTCGGATGGCTCAATTATGTCAGATTTTTCCAACTCCCGGATTTTTGCTTCAACTTTCTGTCGCCCGTGGAATGGTATTCGCCGATGTGGTTGCGCAATAGGTCGAACTGATTCGTCAACGTGTATCTTAACTGGGTCCCCTTTGCAAGCTCCCATGCCATCGACCACGTTTGGGACATCCTTGACAAACTCCGGTATTGAAGGTTTAGCTCCAGTGGGGTTTTCAAGGTTATTAGCCACCTGGATCAGACGCAATTTTTGGGAGGTTTTCCAACTCAGCAATGAGCCACTCGGTCCGGATACAACATAGAATGTTTCCTTTAATGAGCAGTGGTGGCTATGTACATCGGCTTCGAATTTGCCTTTGATCTCGAGCGGTTTTGCGGACATATACGGATAAATTTTGGATTTCGAAGGTGCGAGCGGAGGTCTTTCCTTGAGGCGATGGTAATCCTCACTATTCAGAATATTTACGGTTGCCTCTGAGTCGGCCATGATGGAGGTCCTAGTGTTTCCGATAGTAACGCTAAAAACCGGTTTCTCAGATAATGCAGATCCCGTTCCACCAAGTCGAAAGATGTATCCGTCTCCGTCTTCATCGCTTGGGATATGGGAAATTGATGAGGCTAACCCCTGAGGCTGATCAGTGGTATCCTCTAAGGCTCTTGCATTGTGGTGATGCTGTCGACCTTTGGGCCTTTGGTGGCTGCGATTCTGGTTTGGTCGAGGTCGCGATCCATAATTTGAGGAGCTGCGGCAAACCTTGGCAAAATGGTTTAGTTTGCCACATTTTGTGCACTCTTTTCCTTTGGCTGGGCACTCCTTTTGGTGGGGATATGGGCCACCGCACAATCCACAGGTGTTGTTGCGCGGATTTGGTTTTTTGTCGTGTTGCGCCAGTGGTGGTTTCCATTTTGATTTAGAGTACAGAGCATTTGCTTTGTGGCTTTCCATTACAGATGTGTGATCATCGGCCATTTCCATGGCCCTGGCTGCCTTTAGGAGGTTCTCCAGGTTGAGGCTTTGTTCGATGCATTTCCTGCGTAGGCGGTTGTTGTGGGTTCCTTGGATGATCTGGCGCTTATTCTCCAAGTTTTGGTCAGCGAAATCCCATTTTTTCGCAAGGATGGTGAGCCTGGTGTGGAATTCTGCGACGGATTCGCCGGATTGTTGGGTTTCTTTCCGGAATGAGTACACTAAATGATCGACTGACTTCTGAGGTTCGAAGTGGTCCTTTAGAGCTTTGACAGCACATAGATAGGCATCTACACGGTCTGCTACATCAGCATCAACAGTAGGTACAGTCAGCGTATCGAACACATCATGCGTGGATTCTCCTACGTAATGTAGCAGCATGGCCTTTTGGCGGGCTGGGGTATCAATTCCCATGGCTGTGAACATATTTGACAAACGTTTCACATATTTGTCAAACCGGATGGGGGCTGTCTCCCTTGGTTGGAGATCAAACTCAGGGAACTGAGGTAATACAGTTGCCATTGTGCCTGGTCAGGATGGTCTTCAAAGATTCTGATTAATCTCTGAAGTCTTTCACAGGTTGTGAAAAATGTGGTGATTAAAATGTTTTTAGGTACTTGCATCCCATCCTCGTCGCCATTTGTGAAGTAGATGGCCGATATTAAAGAAGATATTTGTGAATTTATAGCTCCATTTATTCAGCATGGCAACATGGTAAATGTCAATACACAAGAAGGCCTCTAGTTCCTGTTCCTGTTGTAGTCGTTTTTACACTAGACCAATACTAGGTTGTGGTTGTTGTCACAATGTAAACTAAAACATCACACAAGTAAATGTACATGACGGTACAAAAGGGTTAAACGAATGAAATCGTAGCAAAAGAAGTACGCCCAACGTGGGGCTCGAACCCACGACCCTGGGATTAAGAGTCCCATGCTCTACCGACTGAGCTAGCCGGGCTGTCATACCAGATAGGCAGAGACCGATCAAATTAAATGAAATAAAATGGTTGTTAATAGGCCATTAAAGCCAACAGGTGGTAAATATCAATATCTAAAAAATATTTTTACAGTCTGACCTAAAGCTATTGACAATGATTACTGTAGCGATGTAAAGTACCCACATATGCCGAGGTGTATCGAAATGTATTTCAATTCATGAGATGATTACGAGATGACGGTACTAAAGTGAAGGTATCATGGTGTGTAAAGCAAAATATTTAACTACGGTTGCACAAAATCATTTGGTGGTACCAGGCAGTTCAAGGGGTTTCATTGGTTTTTAAAGTACCAAGACCAGGTAGGCGGTGACTAAAAATTTTATATTTTGCATTTTGGCCCGCAAAGTAAGAAGCTGCCCCCCCCCCTCACCACCCTCCCCCAAGATAGGAGGCTACAAACAGCTGGTTGCCTGCCGCACGTACATGACCTTTATTTACGCTTGCCAGTTTTGGCATATCGACCACCATGAGAGCTGATTCGTGGGGTTGGTGTTGTGAAGATTGGCCCTGATAATCCCTTGATACAGAGAGACTGTAGAAAATGAGAATTTAGGCCTAAGTGCGAGAGGGCTTTGTTTTGATTGGCTAGGCCTGAATTCTTTTAAAGCCCGCAGCACACTAGCCGCCAACTTTGGCGACAAGATGCGTTCCTCTCGACGCCGAAGTTGGCGGCCAGTGGATCCCGGTCAGAGCACACCTGCCCAGAATCAGCGTCCAGTAGCGTCTTTTCCGCCACTTTAGGCTGCCATTTTGAAATCATGTAACATCAAGACGCATACTGATTGGCCATAGCCTCGCCGCCGACGCCAATTCAGGCGGCAATCCGTAGCACACTTGGCTTCTTCTTGCGTTCAAACGCGGCGACACGCGTCAAAAATCAAACATGTTAGATATTTGGCGTTTAGTTGCGGCAAGTGGCGGCAGGTCGCGTTCGCCGACGCCGTTCGTCGCAGACTAGGGATTTTTCAGGCGTTCAGGACTCTTGCGGCAAAAAACGCTTGTGAACGCCGAAGTTGGCGGCTAGTGTGCTACGGCCTTAACTGCGGAGGTAATGTACTTTTGCCTCTCTCACAATTATAGCCATTCTCCTTTTGGACGTTGTCAAAATTTATGGTTATAATCAATAATGTGATTTAAAAAAGTTTTAATACATGGAAACACTCGAAACCATTGTATTATTGTATCGATCTATGATTATGGCCAATCAATACCAATATTTATTCAGATCGAATAAGATATGAACACAATGTATTTTGAAACAATGAATACCTGTTATTGTGAGTTAATAAATGCAGGGCCTAAACTGAATAGGTCATTTGTTGCCGTTTTCATGTATCAATTCAATGAAAGAAACGTTTTACGAAACGATTGTATCAATATCTCTATCATTCAGTTTAATTTCTTATTGTTACGATTGCCTGAAGCTACTGCATGGTTAGTGTTGGCTTCAAACGTCCTTGATAGCGGTACTAAAGGCCTCAACAACAGTCCGCTTTTCTTTGATATGTTCCAAATCTGTACGGAACAGTCTACATTCGTCATAATCAGGCAAGTTTCGTAACGTCGACGAAGAGCTACGGACAGCGAAGTAGGAAATATGTCATTCATGGAGGACAATATTGTTGAAAAATTCCCCGATTTCATTGTAATACACGATATTCGCCATATCCATCATGTTGGCTAATCATACCGCGATATTATGACTGATCTGTCCTTCAGATTTCAGAGCATTTGGGCTGACACTCACAGTAAAACTTTTGTGATTAAAAATGTCCAACCTTTTAAAAAAATTCCAATGCATTTTCAGCTGTGAATCCGTTTTTTGGCGTTCGGGGGCGGGGGGCAGACAGGGACAAGAAATCTACCCCAGTATCCCGGTCTTTTAGTTTTGTGTGCCACATCAGGGTTGGTGATGTGCAAATAGAAAGCCGGTCCTGTTTCTGGCTGCAGACTGGGCCTTAGTTCTTTGAATCCGTCCAATCCTTTGCTCGACGTGGCCTGGGTCTGAGTAGCAGTCGGCCATATTTCAAACTCCGCCCTGACAACGATCACGAAAGATTATCTGCCATTTTAGGTGGCGTAATAAACTTCTGAAGTGTTGTGAGTAGGCGCGCGATTCTGTTCGTGCGGGCGTCAGTGATGGGAGTGGTCGGAGCTTACGGCGTACTGAGAAAAACAGTCGACGACTTGTCGCTGAAATGTGTCGGTGAATTGATTGGTCCATTGACGCCGGTATTGGTGTCGGTTGCGATGTCGCGACGATTGCAACTACGCCAATATCCGCGCTGAGACTATTTTTGATGGAAACGAAATAAAGATGAAAACTTACAATAGATACTTCGCGGGGTTCACACATATCGTTTTATAAATCATTAATTTCACTTTTGGCACTTCTAGATAAATAAACAAGTCGGATTAAACATCTAGGCGTTTCAAAAGTTGTTGACGGCATGAGGAACCCCGCGGATGGGGCGGCCCATACACGTCAGAACGGCGAGAAACACACGATGATAGGGTTACGACTTTTCGTGTCAAGTTACTCAGTCGACGTACCATATATGGCCGCATGCATATATATGGCATACACCTTTGCGACTCATAGGATCAGTATAATTACCTTTTGATGTTGTACTTATATCGTAGATTTCGGCTCATTGATTTCGTTTTATTTTTCTCTCGAGTTCAGCTTTTGGAGTCGATCTTGTTAACGAACAAAAATCCAAACCAACTCCGAAGCCATCCCTAACATGTTGTCTTGCTTTGGCACCTTAAGTTTATTTTATGAAGACGTTGTTTTTGTACGAATATGATTAGTTGTGCCAACATTCTTGCCATTAGTTATATCGTCGGATTTACATTTCATTTTGTCTTTTACCGAAAAAACTTTCGGGATTGCATATTTTTCCCGCCAAAAAACTAACCTTTTTTAGGTTTTCTCACCTACTCTCAGATGCTATCACGCAGACGTCAAGGAGCTGGTACATATATCGTCATCACACTTTGAGCCAAATTATTCTTATGCCATTTTAAGGCAGCTACAGGAAATCTTCGCATGCAAAGGGCTCCTATCACTATTCGCCACTTTCCTCAAGCAGAAATCATGTAGGATTTCCTGTCAGGTGACAGGCTTTGACCAATCAGAGCCCCCGTATGTGATCACGGCCGTGCTCTCTGTGCGAAACAAGCATGGTTGCTCTCTTCTGATTGGCCAAAACCTGTCAGGAAGTCCCGAATTGCTGCTTGAGGAAAGTGGTGAATGATTATGTCGCCCTTTTAGTGTTCAAAGAAAAGTGAGGGGGTCTTTTTGCGACGAGGAATAAGCCGAAATCATAGTGTCTATCACTGTCAATCGCAAACTTCAGGATACACACAAGCAAGTTTTCGGGACTTCAGTGTAATAGACAGGTTTTGCAAATCTTTGGAAGAGCTACGAACGACGCAGTACATAAATACATTTTATTGAAGATTAGAAAATGTATTTGGCGGGCCCGGCTTACCAAACAACCGTTTATTCCTGCATGAGGTGGACAGCCGAACTCATTCATACTTTCCAGGGAGTCTTTATCGTTAATGACAACGGGATCATCACTAATGAAGGTAGAGCGAAGGACTTAAGCAATATATCCAAAGTATTTATTTCGCTGATCAGTCACATTTTACATTCCAGCTTGCCGAACTTGGTTGATTTTCGGTGCTGTTCGGCAAACGGCTAGCCAAACACGACAAAACATGATGCTAGTTCGGTGAGCGACTCGCCAAATATCCGCAGCCCAAAGATATCCCAGATTTCTCCTCCAACTAAGTATAAAGGAGTGATTTGGTGTCATTGATGAATCAGCACAGGACTATGATTGATTACATCAAAGATCTTCGTACCTCTTCGTTCGTATGGATCGCGAACATGTCTATTGTGACGGGATACGATCAGATCGAAATCGCTTGTCGAAAGATGGGAGATGCATCTTTCACGAGGCGTCGGTCTGATAGCTCCCTCTCCACCATGTACCATCGGACCCATTTGAGCGAGAGTGGCCGAAACCCAGTCGACAACTTGGTTTTCTACCTGTCGGAAGTTCTCAAGCTCGAAATCGTCTCTTATCTATGAGACATCATATCATGTCATAGGAGTAGATATAGAAAGATCAATGGGACGTTATATTTGTACAGTGTGGTGCACATCCTTATACATATGTACATGTACACTATCTCTTATTTATTCGTAAAAACAACTTATGTATTTGGTGGTCTCAATGCACCGACTGTGAAATAGTAAAAAAAAGAAGGTGTAGTGAAACTAAACATTACATCGGATTTATAGAAAGGATGCTATACATCCGTGCCATAGTTGTTCGAGTTTTAAAATTGTTTGGGTTCATATGACTTGAGGAAAATCGTGTATTATTCAAAACTCAATCGCAACCTTAGCTGCGAGACTACTACATTCGACCACGATCCAAGATGGCAAATTTGAACCACGTGACCTTCTCAAAACTCGCAGACGATTTTGCCTTCGTCGATCCAGAACCGGACTTCGGTTCGCAGTCAGCAATTTCTGGTATTCTGTGTGCCTTGTTGTGTATTTTCCAAGACGAGTGCCTGTTGGTTAGTGCAATTCGGAATGAGAACTTGTGCCAGTGGAGTCGCAAAGGAGGGGCTTGTGTTCGAAATACGGATGTTTTTCGATTGAGCATGTCACGAATTTATGAGAAAAAAGTATGTAATAAATGATTTGTGACATGTCAGGTCGAAATCCAGATAGGATTCTAAATCAAGATTTTATTCCGGCACTATCCAAACCTACTGTGCACAATACATGCTGACATAAAACAGGCCGGACGCGAACCCCACCGTACGGAGAAACAATACACTACCTGCGGCAACGCGCTCGTGATAAGGTCAAGTGGCCGAGGAGAAACACAAATGACTGATTGTGGCTGCGGGATGTCATGGACTACCGTAGCTGCAGCATAAAGTTTACTATTATTATCATTCCGCCTCGCTTATTTAAAGATTCTTATAGTTAAAATTGCAACTAAGAATATTCAAAGTATCTTGTATTAAGCTCGCACGCGTTCATGTATACATGAAACCAGAGTCTTTGAAATAAAAGAAAGATTCTGACGAAACTGAGTATGATCGTTTCAGTCTAAGCGTCTTATTGGGTTCTTTGACCTGAGATGTCTTGTGAACCATCCGCGCAGTCATTTAGAGGGGTACAGTTGGCCACACGTAAAAGCGAAACTTACTTAATAGTACTTGGCGTTCATTCGTTAGAAAACTAAGCAACGTGGACCGGCTCACGGTCAATTCAGAAGTATCAGCTCGGTAGTTCTCTATTCACTTTGTTCACTCATTTTGAAAGCAAAAACTGACCCCCAAGTGGCCTCTTGATTAGCTCATGTGTTAATGAGCGCTCCAAGAATATCAGAACATGACATCTTTATCGGAAGATACGACCAAAACTGACGCCAAAGTCAGCTTTCGGAAATTACCGTGCTTAAACTTTAACAACTTACTGTAACCAACATGACCAGACCTGTCGACCCTGTTGAAAGTTGTTAAGGCCTCGGTGCGAGCGGGCTTTGTTTAAAGACCGTGTTAATAATAGACCGTGTATTGGGCTAGGCCTGAATTTTTTTAGGAAGTGACTATTTGGCAAGCCCGGCTCACCAAACCGCCTTTTTTCTGCCCTAGATGGAGAGCCGAACTCATGCATATTCAACCATCCAGGAGCTCATTATCATTCGTGGCAACACGGTCAGAAACACTGGAGTTACAGTGAAACGCCGTTAGAAATGCACACTAATGCATTTAACATGCTTATCAGTTAATACTTCTTCATGGATTATTGACCAAAACCCGAGTTTAGTAACAGAAATTGAATCGAGAGCGTGAAGTCGGCCATTGTTAAATATGCGCATATAAATTCGAATATGACGTCACTGCTCTCTGATTGGCCAACATGTTGTAACCTCTCCGGCTCGCCAAAGAGGGTAGTATTTTTGCCCTGTTTGGCAAGCCCGGCTTGCCGAACAGGGTGGCTTTTTAGTGCTGTTTGGCAAGCGCCTCTCCAAACAGGACAAAAAAAGATGCCTGTTCGGCGAGCGGCTTGCCAAATAGACTCGGCCATTTTTTTAACTGCCGGGGAAGGTGCTAACAACATAATGAAGTCTTGGGCGAGGTAAGGAGAAGAAACGTATGAGACTTGGTTTTGTGAAGCCGGTGCGGAAATTTTGGCTTTTACAATTTCTTTTCCTATTTTCAATCCAGGTAAAGCATGTCGTAAAGTTTACATTAGTCAGGAAATCTAGGGTGATTCCGCCAGTGATAAGCAGGCTAAACTCAGGGTCACAGTCTGTGTATATGTATATGTGTACGCAGAATTATATTCTTGTATTAAATTCTTTTATCATAAAATCTGCTGCTACGTTTAACATTTTAGTGTATAGGTACAATAAAAATAATGAGGCGTTTATAAAAGCGTATGATACAACGACAAACAAGAATGGTGGCACTAGTATTTTGGGCCAATTTTTCCAAAATTATTTGTTGGCGGTCCGAATGAAGACGTCCACTCTACTGCTGTATGACGTCGTGCGAGGTTATTTTGGCGGAAAGATTGACATTCCAGCGCAAGACAGATGCCGACGTTTGGTGGATATACGATCGATGATGTTCAACTTTGGAAACGGGGATCAAAATGCCGCTGTTTGCTGCAGGAGTACAATAATTCGAAAAATGTCCATTACAGTCTATGATGTAAAGGTTACTTCACACCGGGGAAAAGTTTGGGTTAAATTTGTATCTCCGAAATTGATGAGGCCTAACGGTAGACAAACGCGGAAGACTGTCATGAAAATGGATTTAAAGTTTATCCTGGATGCTGATATTTTGCTTATGATCAGTTATAAAGAAAAACATATTGATGTTTTTCATTTTCGGCAGTCAAATGGATACAAACCCGAGAGAAACAATATCAAGCCACCTATGGCAAGTGTTGCTCTGATTGGTAACTCCAAATTCGGATCTACTTTACTTGTTCACCACAATAATCTAATAGGTTTATTTGAGATATTTTGTCGATTTAAAGATAGCATCAGTAAGAAGAAATATGAAGCAATGCTAAAACGGGTCAATCCTGTTCTTACGTTTAAAATGAAAGTCAAAGGCAAAAACATAGAATTGATCATGGGGATGAATATGAATCGAAATCTCGTGTTTTTGGATGCAGAATATGATAAAAGACAAAAACATGGCCAAATGAATCAAATTGTGAGGACAGTCTTGATATACAGGGAAATTCCATAGGTACAGATCTTAGTCGGTTTGTAAAGCAGCATGCATGAGTTGAAAAATATGATACGGGAGGCACCCTTGAAGATATCATTTGCTGTTATATTGTCTCTTCATGTTTTGCAGAACCTAAACTTCAAAAGGTTTCCATTTAACCACTTCACCACTGTAGCCTGAAATTTCGGTCCGACGTCAGGGAGGATACCGCGGTGACGTCACGGCTTTTCCAAGATGGCGCTGCATATTGTAAACAAACTCGATCCACGGCCAAGGGAAAATCAAGTCATCAAACAAAGTTAGATTTTTCGCATCAAATCAGAGTTATTAGTACTTTTCTGCTATGAAATAAGTCTTCAGACAACAAGTTATCATTTGAATAATGAAAAGTGCTGTTTTGATGGGGAAAAATAGGGTTTTTAAAGCCAAATAGCCGGGCACCGATCTTCCAAAATTAGCGATGGTTTCAAAACAGTCTTCCAGATATGGGGCAATCTCTTCATTATCATAATGGGATTTGGAGGCATGTTTACAGATTTTACAAGTTCGAGACATGTAGGACCTAAAACTCGCATAGATCCCCATAGATCCCCTCTATTTGTCTGTAAGATCATGCATTTTCGGACACTAGAACGAAATCTTCCTGCGGATATCGCGGTTTCGGTGATGATTTAAGGAGAAATTGACTGTTCTTAGAGTTGTATGGGACAGAAATGAGTTCATACTTCATGAATACATGAATATATTATGATATGGGCGGGCTTCTAAGTCAAAACAATAATAAACTCAACTGCATCTCTACCGTGTATCGCATAGTGCATTGCCTAGTGTATTTCGTAGTGTATTTTAGCGGAGACATTATTTCCGCACTTTGGCCACGCTAAACGTCTTTTTTATTCGTGGAAGTTAATCTGCTCTGTAAATTTTATTTTACACAGGAAGAATCCATACTAGGTATTGCAATATTTCATGTCTATTGGTGATTTTGTGTACAGGAGCGCACCAGACAGTGGGACGTGGAGATGTGTTCAGTGCTGGTGCTGTCAGTAGACTGAATCTGTTTGGCCATAGCGATCACTAATATGGGATGTGATCACGTGATATGACGTCACCGCGGTATCCTCCTTGGTCCGACGTGCAAATAGACTGGAATTTTTATCTGATGACGTCATGGCGCAATGAAATACGATGCAAAAAAATTCAAATTTCAAAATTCAAATATGTTTTATTACTACCTTAAAATTATATATTTATCGGTTATAAACAGTAACTAAGTAACTAAATATGCAAGGATTATAACAAATTGATATAAAATTATAAAAGTACAAAAGGTGTGAAGAAGGAGAAATCAGTCATCCTGTAAAGCCTTCATCTTGAGATCGAGAGCTTTTTTACAGAAACTACTCACAGACTGAATGATTTCACCTTCTGCATTCATTCAATAAAGGAATAGGTTTTCATCTTTTCAACTTAAATGCGAGGAAAGAGGCTTGAAAATAAAGAGTTTCGAAAGTCCTCATAAAGCGGATAGTGAAGAATAAAATGTAGGCCTACACGTCATTACGTTATTGTATTTCAAATCATATTGTTTAAACTGCATTTATTTTCACTTTGATTATAGTATTGATTAGTATTGATTAGTATTGATAACAAAATGTAGCTTTCATTGTTATTGAAAATCACTATTACAATTATTGTCGACGTGTGTGAAACAAAATATAATGTTGATACTTCGATATGATATAATAGGCCGTGCGGTCATGATATTTAGATGCTATCTGGCTGATACGGGTTCTCTGGCCGTGACACCGCAGGACACCGGGACGGCTATGTTTATATGATAACATCTCACCAGTGTACGGTACTAATTGTCAATCTCTGTTGAGACCCACCCATGGTATCCTTCCTGCATCGATCCTCAAGGCATGTTAAACATTGGAATACGATCCATCTAGAAGGTGTCCGTATTGGTCCTACTGTCATACCTGTACACGAATCGGGCAGTGTGGTTATCCTGATTCGCCGAAATATCGTGCATATAAATCTGCGTTGACAAAGAGTATGGAAAAATGTTAATTCTTCGAATGATACGGCGGTGCTCCAAGCTCAGAGGTCTAAAGCGTTATGGATTTCCCCTTACTACCTTGGAAGGTAATTTTTTGGTTAAATATTTCATAAAATAGTTATATAAAGAACCCATGCAATGCCGAGAACAGTGCAGCGTCTGGTATGTCAGTGGGGACCATATCGTTAAAAGGGTACGCCGTTCGTAATTACTGGTGTGTGTCCAGGACAATAGAAATGCAGTTATACACAATGCCCAAGTGGAGCTATAATGCATAAAAATTAGCTGACACTTGGTATTCGTAGTATTTGTGTTTCCGTCGACACAACGGCATTCCTGAAATTCACTTATAGTCCGTACTGACGCAATTGGAAGTTTTCAAATTCATTTTCAAATTTATATTATTTCACGAACAGTGCTAAAGGCTTATGTACAGGGCAGTACGGAATTCACATTACTACTGTGGGGAGCATTAGTTAGGAAAATAGTACACAAAATGGCTAAAAAGGCCGGGCGCCGGGTCTAGAGGAGTACAATGTACAGTGGAACCTCCCTTAGCGGACACCTCTCTATTAAGGACACTGGTCTTAATCCCAAAGCGGTTGTGTCTATTGACCTCTATAATCAGGACACCTCTCTATTAAGGACAACACTTGTCAGTCCCGAGGGTGTCCTTAATAGAGAGGTTCTACTGTATATGATCAGGTGCTGTCCCTTTGCAAAATTGCCAACATGGATAAAGGATTGAGGCAAACACCATGATAGATGCGAGTTTGCAGAAACCGAATTAACCATTCCCAGATTTCAAAATGGTAAATTCGAGAATTGTAACGCTTCTCAAGGTGGCAGAGAATTATGCTTTATATAAACCGAATCAAGAGATGCAGAACACACCTTCGCGTCTAACGTGTGTGTTCTTCTGCACTTTTATTAAAGGGTGTTTGATAATCAACACTTATATGGTACATGGTAGCTTTGTGTGCCAGTTGAGTCATAATAGGGGTTTCTGTGTAAATAAAGAAGAATACGTGTTTTTTAAAAATCAAAATCATAAATTTCCTTTCCATTAGAAGAAAACGATGACGACGTTTCAGTTTAGGAGCCTAAGTTTTGTGGTCCCAATGGCCAAGTTAACCCTGGCTGAAATGTCGATTCACCGGTCACAAATGGTCGAAAATGACCCCCAAAACTTCAGACCCCCAACCTGGTAATTATCACGGTCAGCCCACAACAAAATTTCTATGGTTTGAAGATCTAACCCCGGGCTGTATTATCTGCCGGAAATTGATTTTCATCGGCACGTCTGGGAAAAATCTATTGGGCGCTAAACTTGACCAATTCAACTTTTTAATGCATTAGCAATTTGATAATAAATGTAGTGTGTACCCGTAACCGCTTGAGGTCTTGACTTAAAACTTTGTTTACAAATTCACACCAAATTTCGTTTCAAAACTATTCTTTGTTTGGCAACATGGGGCGTAATGGAAAAAAACATGAAACAGACGATACGGCCCGTAGTTTTGTTGATACGAATCGTATCCTGTGTGGCCGTTACAAGCCGTTGTCTGAATATGATGTGAACCTGTTTACCGTTCAATGCTGCTCCCTGTGACGCTGTACCCGCAAATGTTCAATGAAAAAAATGCTGACAATGACTTACACGGCTTGTTCGCATCGTAAACATAGTGGTACCCGGGTTAACTGTCTGCGTTTGGCCTAATTTTACAACGATTACTCCCCATGTAACCACGCGCCAGGATGGACAGGCTGTGTATTATGAATAGGAAAAGTCACCTAGGGACCGTTGCGTAGAATACTTTTTTGGCGAAATATTGCGCAAAGTCCAGTAAGCCTGCACATATCACTCTACAAGCCTGCTGGCCTCGAGGGGCGCAGCTAGTGAGGCTGATGATGGCCGATGAGAGATGAAAGGGTAAAAACATGGACTAAAACTCACCATGGTAAAAATCCCATCACCAGGTTTAAACTGGGGAAAGGGAATCCCCAAAAGTGCAATGCACAGCGTAAAATTCATGCTCGAGATTTCTACCCTAGTTTATTGTAGACAACCAAGGCCTATACACGGTCACAATGTACACTGTGATAAAAAGTCAAAAGTCAAAAAGCCTCTAAGATTTCTAATAGAAATACTTCATTCTCTCTCAAACTGAGTTATTCGCATCAACTCTAGACAGTGTGAGATTTGAGGATCAATGTCAGACCAGTCCGTTTATCATTCATTAGCTCATTGAGACATGTAGGCCTCCTCCACAAAAGTGCAAAACGAAACGGCTAGGCTCAGCGTCAATTATAAAGGGAGCTAAAAGCTTAATGCTAGCTGCTCCCAACAATCTAACCTTGCTATGACGAACTATTTGGGATCCAGGCAAAACGTTCGTCATAGCTAGGGAGGGTGCATGCATGTACAAGTACACGCAGCAATAAAAGTCCGACGTGTTCATGTCATGACGTCGGACAATCACGTGTTCTGTGACTCAGCAATAGAAGTATAGATGGCAATGTAGTAGCTCAATGATTATCGTGACGTAGACCGACAACCCATCCATGGACATTGCCGTCGAAGGATGACGTTCTATTCGGCAAGGAAAGCGTACACAATACAACATCAATGTAATCCGATGGCAAACATCGCCATACTTTTATTGCTTGCGCGAGTGGACAGACTTCAGAATTATGCCACGGCATAAATCGGAATTGTGGTGCACCATAAATCGACCACTCAAAACATCGGATCTCGTGAATTATGCCGCGGCATAAATAGGAAGTGTGGACGGAAATGACATTTATGGAGGACGGCAGTAAATCGGAATTGTGGTGCACCATAAATCAACCAATCAAAACATCGGATCTCGTGAATTATACCGCAGCATAAATAGGAATTGTGGACGGAAGTGCGATTTATGCCGCACCAAAAATAAACGATTGCCACCTTCTGATTGGTCTAATTATGCCACACCACAAATCCTATTTATGCCGTGGCACAATTCTGAATTTTGTCCACTCGCGCCAGCCATATACGTTCAGTGCGGGACACCCTAAACTAAGACCCAAGAGCCAAGAGCCGATATTCTGTTTTAGAGCCAAGTGTCGCCAGGAAAGCCACGAGCAAAGGGAAAATATAGGCAAATGAATATAATTATTATCTTTGGGAGCCCGAGGCCCACAGGCGCTAATGAATAAAGTTTTTTTGTAACCGTTTATGACGTTGTAAGACATCGCCGCCTGGATGGGGGGTTGTCTACAGCCTGGATTTTTTATCGTACTATCGTTACGCCGTCTGTACAATACGGTGTACATTGTGCCTGCACTTCATACATTCTGTACAGTCACACGTGTTTGTCATCCGGGCCATCAAAAATGGATACGAATGGGAATGCCAGCTCCCAAAAAAATCGCCTGCGGCGTACTGGCGATTTTACGTTGAAAACAAGTAAGTTTTCGATAGCACCGTGTAGATGGCGCAGTGATAGACAAGTACGTACGCCTATCTGTGCTGTAAAAAAAGGTGATCCTGGCTCTTAGTTAAGGGTATCCCGTTCAGTGCCTTGGTCGATTCGAAAATAACCCAGTGCATACAATGTGATCGTTGCCAGGCCGCAGGTGACCCTTCAAACAGTTGTCATAAAAAAAGCTCGAAGCACGGGCATTACCTAGCAAGATACCCTACAGTCGCGGCTTGCGTCTGTCGGTCATCTTACTATTGTTAGGCATGTAAAAAGTGTATGTCTCATGTGTCTTCATGACGATGGACATGTATCGGTGACACGCGAGTGTATATGCACTAGTCGATCCGATCTAGAAAATTTATAAATTCAAGATTGGCAATCGACTTGGCATTGGCATTGGTCATCGATCGAAGAATTAGCGATTGACCATCGAAATATTGTTCTTTCAACACAAAACACAAAAAAGGAACCGCACAAGCGAGCAAAAACCATGAATCTAATAGCATTCCGCGATGATGAGGTCACTGCAGCTGCTGCCCTCTATTTCCCCATCGCTGAATTACAGGCAATGTCGGACAAACATGCGGTTTCGTAATGGATTCAGGCTTTCTAACTAGGGCAGTTAGATTCAATCTGGCACATGTCCGAGTGTTGGAAATACTACATAATTGTTCTGAATATTTCTCTCTCTGACTCTATGGTATCATTCATGCTAAAAACAATACAGGGTCAAAGATAATTGACTTTGAAATAAGCTCAAATGCGTAGAAATAAGTGTCGATGTCCGACTGTCACGTGACTAAAACGTCATCAATATCTTATGCAAATGCCCTTGTGAGCTATAAATAGTAACTTCGCGGAATGCTATTGCGCCAAATGTCGAAGGCAACAACCTTAGCACACATACATGCATACACTATCAAAAGAAAAAGTTCGAAGCAATCTTTGAGTTACTTATGTGTCATCTTTCATTATAGAGGAGACATTTAAAATTGCCAGGAAAACAGTCTCTCAATTCTCTCAGAAAACCTCGTAAAAACATTTTTCCAAATACACAGAAGAGTAATTTCCAGTACATGTACTAAGTATTTTATGTCCAGACGTGAACTTTTGCCCTCCATTTATTCTGGGTACCATTTTTACATTCGCTACTTGGCAACATGTATGAACTATTGTAGGTAATACGATTTTTGAACGATGTGTTCACCAGAAATGTCAATGCTGTGCCAGCTTTTACACAAAAGAATCCGAATGCAGTCATATATAACCTTAATCACGGATGGATTATGTGCATACTCTCTCCTGAGATCCCCATCGGAGGAAAAGAAACAGTTGTATACAAGTATAGTAAGTTCCCACCCGAATCGTATGCGATTGCCTATAATACAACATACATGGCGGGAGGACGATATACGAACATAATAGGAGATTGTATAGCCATAGAGGTGCACATCGAGAGGAACACTTATAAACGATTGCCCTATGACTTCACTAATGGCCGTTTTGTAGGAACATTTAATAATTCTTCGCAAGAGAAATGCCGAGATTGGCCTCCAGTTATGGAGTTTAGACAAGGGAAACGGAAGGCAGATGTTCATTGTTGAAGACACAACACGGGTTCATTACAGTTTATGATGCCGAAGTTTCACGCGGGGAGAATGTGCTTGTGAGCCTCGTCGCCGCGCTCTCGATCAATTATCACCGTAAATCAACGAAAAAGTCTCCAACTAATGCAGATTTAAAATTTGTCCTGGACAGGGATCTTTTACTGTTGATTAGCTTCAACGATAATCAGCTCGAAGTGTATCATTTTCAAGAGGCAATAAGATACAGGGCAGATCGCCCCAAACGCTAGTTATCTGTAAATAGAGTGATGCCTTTAGGTGGCAGTTCTAAATACGGTTATGCTTTAGTTCTGTATCATCTAAAAAATAGTAATAATATATGAATTATTTCGTAAATTCGACGGTTGTTTCCGTAAAAGGAAAGGGGGGCCTATCGTTAAAGGGAACTGAAACCGCCAAGCCAGTTCGTATGACCTCGTTTTCATTTCCCGCGTATCGGGTGATCAGAACGAGGCATGAATGAAACATGGCGCCTAGCTGTCAATCATTGAGTGACGTCACTACTATGGAATTTACTACGAAAACTCATGAATGAAAGATCGCATGACTCACGTGATTCTCACTAATAACAAATTGAACTGCGCATGCTCGGGCACTGGGGGCGGAACTACAAATCTGAACTCGAATAGGAAGTTGGAAGTTTGACTATCTCGGGCGGTGAAAGTCGAAAAGTTGAATAAATCGCTCGGCGGTTCCAGTTCCCTTTAAAATGGTTAAACCATCTCGGAGTTTTCCGTATAAAGTGAACTGTTTGATTATTTCCCGTGTTTTGGGTATGGACGTGTTTGGAAATCTGGTGTTTTTAGACATCGAGTATGGCAGAAAGCACCAACATGGCGAGCAGGATAAAGTTTTGAAGACAGTGCGAATATATAAAGAGAACGGTTAAGACATTAGGGAAGAAGATATACATTCATGTACATTAACCATATTTATGCGAAGGTTGAAAATACCAATAGGCGTAATATGTTTGTACAAGTACATTTCATTTAGTTTTCTTCTGTCTTTTCTACCTTGAAAAAGAGCAATCTTGACACCAGAGCGGCTGTTTCCTTCCTTACAATGCCTCTAGTATTAGTAAGTCGCCACCATCTTGAAAAGCAGTACCGCGGATATAGAAAGGAAAGAAGTCTTCCTTGTTATAATGAGGCTATCGCATCACCACTGAGCCCGCGAAAACGACTGCTGCCCTACGCTGCGTATATAGTTCTCCATAAAAATCACCTAAAAACACTCCGAAAAGTGTCAAGATTTATTTACAAAGATCTTATTTTTTATTTATTGATAAAATAAACGGTTTTAGTAAAGAATCTGGCACTTATTAGGACTGAATAAGACTCACGATCCGAACTGGTGACGCAGTGGATGACGTAGGATTATCAAAACCCTGGATCTCAGGATGCCGACATCCAAGATGGCGGCAATTGATCATTTACAGTGTCTGAAATTTAATTAAAATTTCGTCACTGTGTGAGTTTGGAAAAAGTGGTCACAGAATATGCACAACGTCATCCATCACTCATGTATACACAGTGGAACCTCCCTTAGCCGCCACTTCTCTATTAAGGGCAATCTCTCCATAAAAGACACTAGTTTTGGTCCCAAATTTGTACTTTCCATTCATTTTGACCTCTCTTATCAGGACACCTCTCTATTAAGGACAGTTCTTTCCAGTCCCGAGGATGTCCTTAATAGAGTGGTTCTACTGTACATGCATTGCACTGAGTATCATGTTTGTAGTAAACTGTGGTTTAAAAAAAGAAAACACTGTACAAGTGTACCGTGATATACAGAAACATGTGTCAGTTGATGATTATTCTTTGTTTTGCTACCTCCTGTAGCCGGGGTCATTCCTATGTTCCCCGGTACCTATATTCCCCACAATAGGTACGTCTGATCCCGTTACCGATGTTCCCCGGTACTTATGCAATTCCCCCATATAATTTTAAGAGATGGAAGAAATACGGAGTACAGTGGTCTATCTCAATGTAAACCATGTACCCCCTCCACTCAGGTGATCGAAACTTTGCCTTGAATAGCATCCCGCGAAGTTACTATTTATAGCTCACAAGGTCATTTGCGGAATGCTATTTGACACTACATGTAATTCATCCAGGGCTTGAAACGACATCGTCAGGGATTAGTGGCGTTTTTCACTGATTGTAAGTAACTTTCTAAACGCGTTATTCGTTATTTCTGGTATGCACGAGTCCTCGCGCGAAAGACCTTTCCCGCCACCTGAGTGCACGCCGAGATCCGAGTTCACGTCACCCCGCTATAACGACGCAACGTCATTTCCATTTATGGTCGCAGTTGCGGGGTAAAGAAGCTCCATCAGCGTGGCGTCGGAACAAATCAAGCACCAAGACGTTACAGGGTAGATCCATGGCTCCTGGAAACGCCTTACTCGTTTCAAGCCTCAAAACACGTTTTGTCACTAACGCTGGCGTTACCTTAACTTGGCGTTACGAAGGAGATAACGCTATGTTCAATTAACGCAAGCGTTAGTGAACAACCGGGATGATTTACATGTAGTGTCAAATTCTCTTTCAGCTTCACTGGCTTCCAGTGCATTGTAGGTCCTGCTGAATGCCTACAAAGCACTCAATGGAACAGCTCCAAAGTGTAAAATTGACTTGGCCTTGGGACTTGGGGTCAATTTGACTGACAACCACTCAAAAAACCCCACCATAACCAAGCAAAATCATAGTGGGTTTGGGCAACACAAAGTCAGAGGCATCTCCTACATATTTCTGGCCCAAACTGATAAGGCCTAGCCAGCCTAGAATAGAAACAACTACAGAGGCCTTCTACAATTGAATTAGATTAAGTTCATCATGTCTATGTCAGAATCCAATGCATGCAATGCATGGCTTCAGCCAGCCTCCTCATCACATGACTCAAACATCATCAGACTGTTTTATTGCCCTCATTATTTAATTGGTCAATTATTATCACTTATCATGTTCACTGACATGAAACCCATTAATTCCCTTACTTTCTGTAGTAAGACTAGCCCAACACCACGCACATTAGAGTTATTTGGAGCAATTTCAGTGATAGGTATTGTTTAATACTCTAAACACAATGCAGGTTGCTGACCTACCTGCCTCACTCTGCATCACTTCCTGTGGTTCTGCCACTAGATGGCAGTGTATTTTAGGAATTGTGTATACATTGAGGATTTAACGAGACACGTGCCAAGTCGAGCATTACGTTCCACAGACCAGTGCCTCCTGTCGTCACAAATATCAACTAATACATTAGCTCTTCTCTCCATTATAAGAGAAACTCCTGTGAAGATATAGGGTTCTCTTTGGACATAATCGGTTCATTTTATCTCTCTAAAAGGAAACATTTAGATGTGTATGTACTGCATACGCTACACTGGCTCAAAGACCTTAAAATACTTGTAGAGCTTCATTCTCCGTTTGTTGTCAAGATTTCTGACAAAATATTCTGGCGAAAGTAAGTCCCCATTCCTAGTCATCAAGATAGCCGTGCCAAATCTGAATCGGTGTTTGAATGTAGTGATGATTTTCTCGCAGAACAGTAATGCCTTCGGTAATATTCCTTCCACTGGAACGCAACGAATTCGGAATAGATTAACATCAGTGATGACAGATTCACCAAACAAAACAAACAACCTATTTTGCGTTTCATAGAAGTGGCCGTATATTATTTTTCCTTTCATTGCTGGGAAGGTATAACGAATAAGTCCCTGCATCATTTCTGACTTATGGACTCCGCGAGGATAAAGTGATATGAAAACCATTCTGAGGAAACCATAGTTGCCATGAACAATTATTATTTTGGCGTCGAAAGTGTTGAAGATATATGGAGAGTCGTGCTCGATAAAGGCGGATCCGTTAACAAGTGTTCCATTTCCATTGTTCCATGTAATAGTGTACAATGTACTAACTAATTTTCTCCTCAAAAAATGGCATCGAACTATCATCATATTTTGAAAATACAACGGATAAGCATGGTTGGGGCGCTTCTTAGCAACGGCACATATACTATTTTGTGGAATTATAACCACGCCAACTACTTTAACTCGCAATGTGTAAACAAATTTGTAAGCAACTTTTTTCGGAAAGCCCATTCTTCCAACTGAACCCAAAAGAAGTATGTTCATACCATACATACGGTTGAAAATAGCCTTATATTCAATCGAAGAAGAAGCAGTAGTGTTGACAAGTTGAAAATACCCAGTTTTTCTGAGTCTGTAGACCTGTATAGCTTTCAATGTTGCATCGAGCCCAACGTTAGATTTTTTTTCATGAATGAATACCAAACAATTTGAATGCTGATCAAACTGATATGACAATTTTGCTAAAGGCTTCAAGCTGGCCACGACCGGAGGATGAAATAAAAGTTTGTAGAATCTGTACGTAATTTGTCGTGCTTCCTGAAGTTGCAAACAATGAATTCAAGCCAGGTGGTGATTGTCAACTATACGTCACATAAACCGGCTTTTTTTCCTCACCCCGGTTACGCTATGCAGGGAACCGCAATGCTCGTATGTATACAATGTATTACAATACCACTCATTATGAAGACACAAGGAATTTTTGGCGTAAATCAAACATTTAATGTACTACTTATTTATTTTGTGAAAAGTTCATGCCTTTGTCTCCATAAGAAAGGGTTTAAGTCCACCGAGAAAGATATAATTCTGTATGCGGGAGAATTTTCCGTTAGCCTTAAGAACGGAAATTCGGAGTTTCGAGGCCGGAGGCAGCTCGGTCCGATGCGGCCGGTTGGTTAGCGGCCAAACTGCCTCGTCATGATAAGCAAACTTTACTTTACTTTACCTAAGAAATCGGAAAAAGGCGGTGATACCGGTATTACCTGCCGCTGAAACATTTGATATCCCATCGTGGTCCTAACCTCCTCCTTCTCCAAACACGTTCCCTTCTTTAAGCTGATTTGACAGAGAAATCTGTCGGAGTTTGCTATCAAGGTGAACGTTGTACAGTTGGTTACAGAACAACACAGCAAAACGCAATCGAATAATGAATTCTGATTAAACTTTTGAGACGTTGGGTTAACAATTTCCCTGTCAGAAATAAGCCTTTTGAAGTGGACTTCCTTTAAGAGTTGCATTTTCCGCTTCGCTGAACTTCTAAAACCTTTTCTCCATCCGATGAAAGACCATCACATTAGAAACACACAATTTGTTTGGCGTTGCTAGACATGATAGTCCGGGAGGGGAGCAACTTTTATACAAGGCCGGGTCTATTTGGCAAGCCGCTCGCCGAACAGGCATCTTTTTTTGTCCTGTTTGGAGAGCCGCTTGCCAAACAGCACTAAAAAGCCACCCTGTTCGGCCAGCCGGGCTTGCCAAACAGGTACAAAATCTACCCTGTTTAGCGAGCTGGAGACTTTACTTTAATATTAATGAGTTCGGCTCTCAATTCAGGACAAGAAAAAGTCGCTGTTTGGTAAGCCGGGCTTGCCAAGTAGTCAGTTCCTTTATTCAAAATGCAGAACTCATGCTCATGTGTCGGCGGGAAATAGTGGTGTAAAAACCGCACTGACACTGGAGAACGTCAGGTTAAGAGTGGGTATGCATACTTATCTCTAAATCTGTTATCTATACATGGTCTTTTGTTGTTAAAAGAGATCAGAGGCCAATCGATATTGATTGACATAAATTCGATATGGGCACTTGTTTATTAAAAATAATAAATCTGTTGTACGAATTAAACGAATACTGTATACATGTATATTACAAGAATCATATTACGACAGTGTACATGCACATGTACACGAGTCCAAATAAGATCTTATTTAAGAATGCAAACACGAAAGCGAAAGCGAATTCTTAAGAAACCGTAATTAATATTATCAAATCCCACAAAGTTATTAAATCCACTTAGTGACTTTTTTGTCATCATTTAAAATGCATCATGGCCATACAGCGGGCTTCCGTACAAGGCTGCAACCAACGGGCTCCTTTGAGTCTTAGCCTTCACACAATAGCTACCTTAGCGGAAAAGCAACAAGCACCAATTTATTTCCGAGGAGACGATCGCGTTCGGGGGCTCTCACCAATGCAGGCAGCTCCGTATTCGATCGCCTAACCGTCGTAAATGACCTGGTTCATCTTGATAACTAATTTCTCAGAGCTATCCGTGCGGCCCCATGCTACATTATATCCAAGCCGTGCCTTTCTTCATCCAGACTTCTGGTCTCCCATCGGGCCTAATTCATTTGCAGTCTCCACATGGCTGCTGCCTTGGCGGATTCCCTACACGCACCAATTTATTCGCAAGTAACGGATGTCTTTAGGGACTCTCCCCAACAAAGCTCTCAACCTGAATTCGCGGTAAACTCCGCAATCGACTTGGTGAAATTTGCATGACTGATTCTTTCTGTCGGTGAGCTTGTTCTCGCCAGTGCATCAAAGCCCTGAATTTCTTTACAAGGTGTCGTACGCAGAGCACCCCCAGTGCTCCAGTTGAATTAATCGGAGTCTCCACGTGGCAGCTGGCTAAGCTTGATAACAACACGCAACAATTTATTGGCGAGGAACAACGGATGACTTCTGGGACACTCACATGCGCAAGCTCTTGATTATCGTAACCGCCGTAAATACCAATTTGTCGCGGAGAAATGGATAAATGATCAGCTCGGCCGTTAATCAAACGCGGTTGACTGACTTTTTTGGATTTGCGAAAGCTTGGTGAACCATCTACGTCCTCTCTGCTTGGCTAACACGAGGCTTCATGCAATTCTGGCCGGCCTCGTCCGCAGAAGCAATATCCTACTACCACTCATTAATGTCGGTCGCTGTTTGGCGAAAGCTAAGCAAAAAGCAATTTATCATAAAAAGAAAGATTAACAACTCGATGAGTTTGGCTGTTATATTCATCAAACTTGCTATTGTGCCTTTCCTCAATTTGAGCTGAATAAACGTACCCCTGCGATATCCTCCCTCTGCTCTGAGCAGGGCCGTATTTAGAGGGGGGCAGGGGGGCAGCTGCCCCCCCCCGTGCAATAAATGTTGAAAAAAAATTTTTCAGACAGTAATAAAAAGACAAACTAATCTTAGCCATAGCTTTACCAGCATGATAGCAGCATATGGATAGCAGATGTTATCAACTCAGGTGCAACCCTTATAATCTGACCAGTCCAGTGCCCTGACCCTAGTCTTCTATTCTGACAGAGGAGTTTCATACAAGTCATATAGTAAAATCCCTAGTCTTCTTTCTCATAAAAGTGGTCCTTTTTTAGAGTAAAAATACTATTGATTCACACTTCCAAATGCCAGGAAAATGCCATTTCAGACCTTTTATTTTCAAATTTTTCCGGGGGAGGGCCCCCAGACCCCCCCGTTCGGATGCGCCTGCGGCGCATGCAGATCGCCTTCGGCGATCTATCTTACTGCCCCCCCTGGACAAAAAAGTTAAATACGGCCTTGCTGAGTACTAGAGGACCTTTACTTGTTACCGATAAAAAGCGTTGATAGGGTTCAAGATGCTGATTATTATGCACTGTAGTGTTCAAATGCCTTCACGAACAGGACCCAGCATCTCATGGACCTGTTAGCGCCTATACGTGTGCTCTTACTCAAGTCTGCTGGTATTAAAAAGCTTCTCCCAACGCCAAAGGTCCAAATCCCGTGTTTCGGTCGGAGAGCATTCATAATAATATTCTGTATTATCCTTGGATTTGGAGCAACGTTTTGCGTATACTTCTCTTAGGGTAATGGGCCAACGGCCACTTTACTATAATCTCAATCTGGCCGCTGAGATAAGACCCGCCAGAGTTATTGGCGTCTTTCGGTGCCCACTCCCGCGGGCATAATCCCAATAGCCACATCGATACCAATGTGTCGTAGTTATAGCTTGGCCGGAGATCTACTCGATGGCACGAGAGTCGTGGTACGGGTCACTCTTCCGGCACTGCTAACATCTCAGCAACAACTCGCCACAATTTATTCTCGAGTAACGAGCAGCAACCTCCGGCAACGTATCCAACTGATCAAGTATCAGGTTCACTATCCTGTCGTAGGTGTTTTCAGACAGTAAGAGCGAGGAAAACCCAATACTAGGGAGTTTCCGCATCGCTTACGATTACGATTACGATTACGATTTCAAAGTCGTAATCGTAATACTCTCAAAACCGGCATGAACCAGAAATTTTGTTTCCGCATTCACACCAACGACTTGGTGTACTGTAGTATAGGCCCTATACGAGACGAAAGTTCTATCGACGATTTCGCTGGGGATCGCGTAGCACCAAAAATCGATGACGTCAAACACAAATCGTAATCGTAATCGTAATCGTAAGCGATGCGGAAACTCGCTACTATTTTAAAGGAGACCGTCGCATCCAGTTTTTCCCAGGTGTTGAAGTCACCTAACTCTATTTAAGTTGGTGATCTGATGGATTACCATGACTTTATTCTGTCAATTCTTCGAAAAGAACAGGCCTGGGGGCGATGGGTTTTCTGGTAGCTAAAAAAGCTTTTACTCTTGTGTCACGTCTTTTCCTACGATTTAGTAACTTTTGTTTTAAACTGGTAATCTGGGTGAGTAATCTTTGTGCCGCTGAAATGTTTTTGAGTGTTTCCTTTCTGATAGTTTTATCTCATTATCGGGAACACTGAGAAAACAAATTGCACTGAAACACTATGATATCGGGAACACTAAAAATGATACATAGGATTTATATATTTCGATCACGATAAAAAGGAGTCGAACGCCTGGTTGCGATTAGGAGTAAAAAGCAAACTTACTCTCCATTTCAAATTCCAAATCTCATGGATATCTGCGAGTTTTAGATCCAGCATTAGTTTATGTTCTTACAAGTCGTTAATGCATCTTGGCGGAAAATGGCTCAGGTTTATGCACAATCCTCGATAAAAAATAAGCTTGTGGGGACGAGGATTAGCATATGCCATACTTTATTTTTTAACCAAACAAAAACAGAGTAAAGGGACACGATAGCTTGCGTCGCGTTTTATCTCCTGAGTGATCGCCTTTCGTTTTGTTATTTATGTGGAATATCATTTGAATCCAAGCAGTTAATGATAAAAATACTAAAGATGACGTGGTTATGTAGCAGATGGATGAATATCGGTGATTACTTCTTACATAAATCACTCAGTGTGCCAGGTGTGCATAAGATAAGCCTGGTATTGTCTGATTATGTCCGAATATTAAAAATAATACGGGGTTGATCTCGGATCCTAACTTATACGTATACGGATCGAAACGTACAAAACCAGTCCGTCTTCTACATAGTTTTATCAGTATGTGGATAAGGATCCTTTATAGGTCGCTGTTCTCAGCATCCATATCATATTGAATGGTATAGGACGTATTCTGCTTCAAAACTTGTATTTCGACCTGATCTGGAAAAATACAAGCTCAAACATGCGAAAGCAGACGGGAAGTAAAAAGTTCGTGTTTTTCTGTTTGGGACTGGAACTGAATGTGGCGTTTAAATCAGTGGCACTAAGTATCTTGGTCAGTCTTCGAGCGGTTGTCTATTCTATACTTGGTGATTGTAATAGTCATTGCGATATTTTTCTGGGGAAATGTACGCATACTTTATTCTCGGTTTTAAACGACCAGCTGTTCAGTATGTGGTATGTCCAGCCCCTTTTCATTTCAACAATGAGGCGGTCATAATTTAGCCTTGCTATAGCGCTCAGGCCAATCCGGAGCATAGGCCCGCAGCGTGTAATCTTATCTTTGCCGCTTGTTGAAGAAATGGTGTCGATTACTAGTGATTGGTCAGAATATCAGAATGATGAACAGCCGGTTACGTTAAATCTGTCGATTCATTGCTGAACTAGCCAATCCAGACAGAATTCGCGTTTGAAGCAAGCCTCCATTCATGACTGAGGCGATGCAGTATTATAATCGTGGATTGGGGCATGGCCAATGGACTGGTCGCTTAAAACCGAGAATAGAGTATATGCAGTCGTAAATGAGAAGTGTCAAAGCTTCCCACGGGTGCATGAGCTAAAAAGTATTGATGCAGATATGACTCTAAATGCCATTTAGAATCTAAAATTGCTCGTTTTATTTGCGTCTAGAAAGTGACAGTGTTTTTTTATTGCTCCTGTGAACATTTACTATGACGGCTTTGAATAACACCGTGTCGCGCCATTAACTTAAAACAAGTGTTTCTTTTGTAATTCTAAAATGTGAAAGCTAAATGCGTTTTTAATGGCGTTTTGATGCTTAGGTTGAAGCAATTAAGGTGCATGGTTTGATGGTTCTGGAGTGCTTTCATAAAGATAAAGGTAAATTGACGCAGCTGCTAAATGCTCTTTCGTAATGTATCATTGACATAACACAGCAATTGACATTTAAAGCACCGTAAAAAAATGACGTGCCCGAATCGAATCTGCTGTTCATGCAGGAGGTGGCAACATGCTTCCTCCAACCAGAGTCTTCCAAAGACTCTACTCAAGCTAACACTATCATTGGCGAGGCCTTTACTGAGCAATCCTAAGCCGCACGTACACCACCTGAAAATGGACCACCAATCTTGGTTCGCGAACGAATGCCGCACCATCGAAAATCCACCAAGCGCGTACACCAGCGCCGCAGCTAGTTATAAAATCCGGCAACAGATGGCGCGCAAACAATAAGCAGAAAGCGCCGCCTGTCGCCGAACCATCTAACTAGCTAATTGCCGATCCATTAGCGCGTACACCACGACAAAGCCGAGCTTTTAACAAGCCGGGCGAATTCGCCCGGCAATTTGTATCGGCAATGGATTGCCGAACAAATTTGTCGCGGCAATGTGATGGTGTACGTGCAATTGGTCCACCGATGGTGTACGCGCAACTTTTATTATACGACATTCAGATTAGAATCTTAGAAACATCTTGTAACGAATGTAAATGCATGCACACAAACTGAACATCAAGATCTTAGCCGAGAATATCATAAGAAACGAATCGCGATGTTCGAACTGGGCATCTCCTTGCAGTGGTTGGGTATGTGATGATGATGACGATGATTTAATGACGATGATGTAGGATATATACGAGACATCCTAAATATCGCGTTTGTGTTATTCATTCGGGTGACGTCATAAATACTTCTATGGCAAATTATTGGTGCTAATCCAAACCGAACCCAATGGCAAAAAAAACATGAATACCTACATGGTACTTTTCCATTATAGACCAAGAAGACTCGTGACGTACCTTACCAGTGGCCACAAATTGTTAACAATTAACAGCCAACAATCGTCCTCGATCGCCCGCCCATCTGCGAAACGTGGGCGATCACTCTGTTTTTGCTTTTGTTTGGAAGGAATGTCTCTGCTCTAATCATTTCCCTAGAAGAATCTGTACTTTTCAAATTTCTCCACCTGCAAACGTGTTTTCCGCCCACTTAGTTTGTAATTACTTGGTACAAAAACTTAAAACCACAAAAAGTTTGATTTCTACCGTAAGGTTTTGAAAAGCATAGGCCATCAAATCGACCTCAGAGTTTCTAAAATCTTGAATAGATGGATTAAGTTGAACGTGAAGCTGCGTGTTAAACGTTACCTCGATAAATCAACGACTTCAGTTTCTGAAAGATAAAAATGGTTTCTGTAATTGCCACGGAACCTTTGTAATGAAACACTTCACACCCAGTTTTATTCCAAATGACTATTTTGTAACCATCCATTGAGGTAATGACGGAGTTTTGTATGAAGCAAGAGACAATGAATGTTTATTCCCATTTCAAACCTCAACTAGGAAACAAATATCGCGCTGAACAAGCATAATAATATAGAAATACACTGCTTTGGTAAAACCTTTTCTGTAGCCAGCTAGTATTCAGTGTATTCAGTCTAAGATGACTCCAATCATTACATGCTAGTTTTACGTTGATACAGTGCAGAGGCGGATCTCGAACTTTAGGAAATAGGGGGTATTCATATTTCAATACTTCGCGTTCAGATTCAAATATTTTTTGAAAATGTCGAAATTTCAATCTGAATTATTGATATGATCAGGACCGTGTAGCGAGCAACAGCGGTGGTTGGCCACGGAAATTTAGAGTTAATCAGACTAGTTTGAGAGAAGTTGATATTTGGACCCGTTTCAGCCAAGTTGTACCAACACGAGGTAGCACATATCCGAACCTTATTCATCACGTAATTTCTTTATATCCGTAGACCTAACGCAGCAGATATCTTTGGAACACTTGCCCCAATATGTACTTGACAGCTAAAAACATACTCGCGTCTTATTGATGGCTGGTTCCCTCCAGCCTCATGAATATTCAATTGTAGTCTTAATTGTCTCTCTAGCGTAGCAGAGTCCATCCATATAAACATGACCTCAACTTTGCAAATCCTTGGAGGCTGCAGATGTTGCATGAATCTTCAATTAGCCTTGATAATCGATTGGGCCGTTAACAAATTACCCTAATTAGTTAAGGTCGATTCGGATGTGCGTGGACAATATTGTCTTCTCAACTCATTTTTTTAACAAGTCTCCGAGCTCCCCCACTTTGTGCGGTTATTTCAACTCGACGCGTCGGAAAATAGACCTGTGTTCGTTAAAACAATGACAAAGTTTGACAATTTTTATGTCGAGAACCAAGTTGTCGGAGTGTTGGGCAAACGACGAGTGTGGTTTATACAGGAAAACCGATATTCGCGAAAAGAACAGACATAGCAACTTGTTCTCAGAGATGGGTAGCGATTTGGTGCCCGCCAAGATTGATCGCTATGACTTCGAAGGGGGCGGTGAACCGACAGTTTAGAGTTGCGATCACAGGGCAAGGAGCGATGGAATGGCGTTTTACTTGACATATAGGCACGTATTTTTATCTCTGTGTGAACCAGAGTGGATTTCAAGTAACTGAACTCACTGGCGCTCTCTACAGTCCTTTGAGGGTCGCCAGTTCTCTTCGCCTGAGGGCTGAGTCCTTACAAACCAGCACTGGGGTAACTTCTACAAGCTACGAGCTACGAGCAATTTAGTCATGGGGGAAGATGTCTTCGTCCTCCGTCAGTCTGAAAATCGACCATAAGCTTCATGAAAAACAGTCACGTTTTTGGTTAACCTTCGGGGGGAACATTTGCCCCACGTCCCTCCTCTTCAGCTGCGGCCATTGGTTTGATCGTAAGTTCCAGATATATCCATGGTTACCCTTTACTACGCCGTGATCACAAGAAAATGATCACACAATCATGACCGGGCGACTTTTCCACCAACAGTAGAAATCTAATCCATTATTATTCATCAGAGCTTGCTCACCACTGTTGAGATTGTTTGCACGATTAAGGGAAACCCTTGTTCCGTATGCTAGTTCCATAACTAATTACTAGTGGTGTATGTTGGTGACTTCAGACTCAGACTCAGAATTGGAAAAACAGATAAATGGGCTTATATCTTTTATAACATAACTAGGGAGCATTTAGACAAGGGTTATTTAAACCAAGGCTGGTGTAAAAGTGTGAAAACTGTTCTAGACGGCTGTGGCCTCACTCAAATTTGGTATACTCCCGAGGTTTTGTCCCTACGAGAACTGAAAATTGTAGTTGAACAGATAATGAGAGACCAGTGTGAACAACTATGGAGAAACGAGGTAAATAACGATTTCAGATGTATAATTTATAGAATGTTTAAACAAAACCTGAATATGGAGCCCTATGTTAAAAAATTACCATTATATCAAACGGTCAGTATTTGTAAATTTCGTACTGGATCTATAAAATTCCCAGAAACAGTAACCAGAATGTATAGAAATGAAACTGCAGAAAATATTTGTGGTCTTTGTGACCAGGTTTGTGTAAGAGACGAACTTCATTATTTTATTACGTGTCCGTATTTCCGTCACATGCGAGTAAGGTTGTTTCCAAACTTAAAAGAATTACCTCAGGTTTTTTATCATGAATTTTTCCATCGCATTATGACTAAATGTTCCCGGGTAAACTTAGACAATATTCATAGTTTTTGTAAAGAATTCATCAGCTTGGTCCACCATATGTAAATGTTAAATCATGTAACCTCTTATACCCGAAAGGGTTTTTTGGAGAGAAATAAATTATGTTATGTTATGTTATGTTATGTTATGTAGCCAGCAAGCTGATTACTCTACAGGGTGGCCCAGAATTATTTTCCCTCACACAATGAATACATAATATTGGGCAAGGGAAAACAATTCGGGGCCACCCTGTAGTGAGGATTGACAATTTGTTCGAGGGAAATCTTTGTAGTCCGGTCAACGACCTCTTCCGGCAACATCGTCAAGATTGCGATCATAGTAGAATGTAATGATCAGCTCAGCTCGGCAGGCGGCAAGATGTTAACGACGCTTTCTTATTGTGATCATTTGTTGTCTCATATCGCTCCATTACTGCCATGGCACGTTAGAAAGGTAAATCTGCGGCCACCACCCCCACCCAAACACCCCAACACCCACGCACACGCACGCACTTACACACCGTCTCCACTTTTGCAAAACCGAGGGGAATCTTTCTTGGCTGATTTCAAAATGTTGCAACACTGACATGAGGGGAAATATTTCTTGACTTGACTTGGCAGTTGTCACGAAGGCAACTTGCTAAAATAAAATGAAAAACATTTCTTTCTTTATTCAGTTAGTGCCAAGTAGTAAGTGGTAGACTGTCGGGACAGGAAAACTTGTCACCTGACAAATGTGCCGTGGCGGTAATAAATTGGCGGCTTAATCCTTCGGGAAAGCTGCGCTAGCGCCGGGCCGGGAGGTTGTATCGCCTCGCGTCAAACGCCATTAAATCACAGGAGAAATAAATTCTACATGAGGACGGTGACCTTTGTTTTTCGATGTGAAAGAATGTAACGCTTTCACGTTGTACAGAATAAAGCGCTCTGTGAGAATTTGCATCTTCTTTTCATTTTCTGCTCGCCCATTTCTTTTATTTCCATTGCATATTATTACTTGCTTGTGTAAGTACAACTTCATATTGAATGTAGGAACTGCTAGAACACGAAAGAAGTCGAGAGCAGCCAGTATACGAGTGGAGAGCTCCTACAAACTGTATCTGAAATTCATTGACATAGTTACTACAGTCAAGGAGATGATTCGTTTATATTTGAAGATGTATTGCGTAGATCTGCGCATGAAACTTAAAATAGTATACAACGGGAGATTGGTGCTCTGTTTGAAGCAGGAGTATTCAAAGAAACGACTGTGGGCGGATATCGCCTTTATTCTTGTCTCTCGTTATGCAGTCGAGTCATATGTTTCAGCTTAACTACAAAGATGATATGCTTCTTTTTATCCTAATAATAGTACTGTTGGTAGTTTTCCGTTGCAGTCTTTAGATCCAAGCGGGATGATATCTACATGAGTATTTACTAATGAAATCAACATAGTAGGCAGCTTTCGCAACCCTTACGATGAGCTTAAACGATGAAGTAATCAAATTCGTTTTTCGTCATTCGTAAGGGTTGCGAAACATTAGACAGGTTTCGCTAACTCCTACGAACGACAGCGTACAAGCTATCGTATTCTGTCGTGTCACCAAGGCGTCTACACGAGCAAATTCATTTGCTCGACACCCGTAAACCATCTTCTGTACTAAGTTTTAGGGGAATCGGGAAGAAGGTCTTTTTTAAACCGTCGATAACATATATTTACATACTTCTTTACTTACTTACTTACTTACTTACTTACTTACGGTAACTCATGGAAAGGCTTGCGAAACCTGCCTATTCTTGATGCCTATCAGCACGACGATTTCCGCAGTCGTTTAAGTCTAATCATAAAAAGCAAAGTTATTATCTTGAAATCGTGTATTGATTTATTCGCTGTTGCTGTGGTGATAATTTAAGTCACGCACAAATGTCATCTTTAGTGTTAGTTTTAGTCACATCATAATCAACACAGCGTGCTGATATATTTGGCAAGACATGAGAAAAATTCAACAATCAAACTGACTACTTTATATGTCAACTTTATCTTTCCGAATTTTCATTAAATTTTGCATCACGCAATAACCATAACAAAATACAAATGCGTTGAAAAAAGAAAGTCGACCCACAATCAATTATAAAAAGAGAAAAAAAGAAACTGAGTTGTCACTGTTTTGACTTATTTCAACATTTTTGTTTATCTGTTTTACGAAATTATAACCATCAGGTGAAATACTCACATTCGATTTTTAAACTATAACGGCGTTCTTCATCTATGCATGTCGATCAGAGATTCATACGAAGTGTGAAATTTCCATGTTAGATTTAATTAAATCTGCTGTCAAAGAAACCCAATTATACTCTTCGTGATTTTGAGATAGACATTCGTGACAACATGAGTGTCGCTGACTTTCACAACTAATCCGACAATAGTAATAAGATCAGAGTTACATTATTTGAAATCTTTTTAATGCGTTTAGGTTGTCAGTCACAGCAGCACGCATATCGAATACTTTTATGGATGGCGGTTTTTGATGAGTTTTCGGTAACACATCATCGCCAAAAGGTTTTAAGCCATTCTCCACTAAAAGTCATTACCAACCAACACGTTTATTTTCCCGAGCCGGTTGACCTATCGACCATCATAAAATGTGTTTCGTGGGAGTCTAAGAGTGTAGTTGGTATCATACTACAATAATAAAACCTAAGAGTAATGGATAGAATTATTAAAACATACACATATTAGTGAATATGATATCAAAAAGGTGAGAACAATAATTCTAAAATCCAGTGGTTGTGTTTGCTAGTACAAAAAACCTAACTTTTTCTTCAAATTTAAATGTGGTGATCTTTGACTAAAAAAACGTTATCCGAAAGGCGTTCATGATTTTAGCGTTAGCTCTCCTGATCATACAAAAAATCTTCGTGTCGAAATTTCAAGTTGTGAACAATATGAGTCTAATAGAGAAGCATCTGTCTGCGGGTAACTATTGCAACGAAGATTAAAATTGAGTTTTTTTCACGTTTCAATATACGAAGACACATTTGTTTTGAAGAAAAAACGTTATCTGATACGAAAAGCGTTCATGATTTTTGCATAAGCTCCCCTAATCATACAAAAAATCATCGTGTCGAACATTCAAGTTGTGAAAGGATCCCATTAGGAGCATCTGCCAGTGTATTTATTGCAACGAATTGGAAGATTAAAAATATCTTTCATCAATTCAATTTCAGCCTTCTTCGCTTCAATTTACACGACCCATTGTTTTAGAATGTCATTCAAAAGGCGTTAAAGAAACAAGGTTAGCACTCCGAATCATACAAGAAAAAAGAAACGATTCGGAATCACATTCGCAACATCTGTCTCAACATAACGATTGCAACGAAGTTTTAATTGCGCCTCTCCCGGTTCAATTTACAACTTCGTCTAAGCAATTTTCTACACGCAGCTGGCTATATTGATAGATTAATGGAAATGGTGACATTCGCGCTCCAATCTTATTCCCAATTTACAAGCAATTCATTGCGTATTTCAAACATACGTTGGGTTGTTAATGGATAAGGGAACACGAATTGCTGCAGGCTACGAGCATGATTCTTGATTTATTTAATCGCGGATGAAACCACTAGAACTTCTTGCACCGAATTATTGATTGCAATTCGAGAAAATTTCTAAAAAGATATGACATTTTTACGATTTTATTTTGGGAACTACAACATTTCGTCCAATTTCTCTAATAAGAATTCGCAGAGTGCATGGTTGTATTGGGAAACATGGTATGTGGAGAATGGGAACTAACACCACTGGTCCACAAGTCCGCAAGGAAACAGCCTTGATACGCAGCCTTGGACTCTCAATCATTACACCTTGCCATGGCCACGCATTGGCAGACGATAACAACCATGCTTTGATCACCCTCATCACATTCCCATCATGGCGTATTGGCCTTCGCCGTCGTTCCCAATTAACTGACGGAATGATAATTACTGGCGAGCATTCGGAAGGAAATCGAAAACGCAGCGTCGATATGCCGCGTTAAACATGTTAAAGTGAGTGCTTCCCGACACTCAGTTTGTTCTTCACCTGTTTCGTGGTGACCATTGTTCCGAAAATGTCTGTCGTTTTTCCAGTTTTAATTTGTTTCCGTCCTTTAATAGTAGAAATGCGTTCGGGTAACGTTTCCCATCGCCTGAGTTCACCCAATGTCGGACCTTACTCGGATAACACGACGCCAGTTCCGTCGTAGTGCCTGGGTAAAGGGGATCGACATCAAGATGCCGTATCTTCGCTAATGCGTCGATTCGCACATCGATGATCGCTGCACGGAGCGCACTTGCGCCCAGTCTGTATTGAAATCGGAATTATTCGAAAGACTCTTGATAGTACTAACTAAAACGAGAAAACTCTTTCCTACAACATAGCGGGATACTTTTTCAGGAGAATTGAATTGGGTTTTTTTCCTCAAATCCATGACAAGCAAGAGTTGAAGATTCATATCAAAGTACATGTATTCACCTTACAGCGTACGGTATCCATAAAACGTGTTTTATGGCTTTTCCCGATGATGCAAAGGCTTTTTAAAACCCGGTCTATACAATATTAAAGAATGAATGTTGCGCCGTTCTGTGAGCAGATTTATCATAATGCAACTCTTCTGACGTACACGTAAGCGTCATCATGAAGAGTCCTCCATAAATGTCTTGAGCAGGTGTAAATGCGGTAGTCGCCAAGCTAAATGTCATTAACGGAGTATTTTTCATCATGTGCATGGATGTCCTCCGTATTGTAAACCTTTAACTTTACGCTGGCGTTCAACTTTCGTGGATTTTCGAATGGCAAAGTTTCGCCAAAATAAAAATTGCGAAAATTTATTTTTTGACTGGAAAGCGCAAAGAAATGTCGCAATCAGCCAAACTAAAAATCGTGAAATTCATTGCTTTTGAGATGATTCTTTTGCGAACTCGGAAAGTATAGACAGTAGCGAGATTTGCGGAATACAGTATCGTAGAGATAATGCCTCTAAATACATTTTCCCGGTTGGTAATGACATAGTTTTTACCATACCTCGTTTGTTGTATATCCAAGAGTAAAATAAAAATAGAGAATAGAAAAATGTCACAGTAAAAGGAAGAGAAGCAGGCGTACTGCCGTGATGCCGGTAATGGCAGATGTGCGCTATTTTGATTTATTTTTATACCTCAGTCCATGCAGGAAAGAAACATGTCAAACGCTCATACCCAAACTCCATCCGGCGTATTTTTCCTATCCACGACTACACGTTTTAAATCGAAAATGCATCATGGGCTTATCCCAATACGGGAGTGGGAGGTACCTTTATCAGATAAATAAGGCAAAGCCTCTCTTCCCGGCAATTTTCCAAAACATCATAGATGTTGATTTGTACTATAAACAGCATCAATTAAAACTCTTTGACGCCGGCAGCTGTCACGTCTGACGCTTTATGTATAGGCTTGTTAAATGTCGACGTATTGACTTATGAATTAGCAGAAGTTTCAAGCGTGTAGTGCTTGCGGGGACATGTGTAACACTAATTAGGTATCGTCAACATTAAAGTAACATGCAAATAACATTAACAGTGACAGTCCCGTGCTTGGATTTACACTTGATGGTAGTTCAGCCGGCGTCGCTAGCGGTGACAGCAGTAAGAGTACACGATATGACATTTAAATAGCATCTTTATCATCGTTCTTCAGCATATTAAACATTATGTAATTCTGTAAAAACAGTAGTTCCGGTGACATTTCCGTCCAATAGTCTTGATTTAAGCCGATTCTTGCGGATAAATTCCCCAGGGTACCAAGTCAGCAGCCTGCTCTCTTACAGAATTAATTTCATTAGGAAATAACATGGTTATGTGAGTTCGTGCGTTGCCTCTTCCATTGCCATGCAACACCAATCGGGGAATTATTCTATGACGTTGTCATAATGACAACCAATCACACGTCAGTGTTTTCATAGTGCAGGGCCTGCCAGATGCGATATTTTTGGTTGAGTGCTTCGCTCAGTATAACACAGCAAAGGTGGGCGTACATTTATTTACCATGTATGTGAAGACATAAGAATATCATCGCCTTGAGTCTTTAACACTTCTGTACACACGCTTTGCAATAATTGCATGATTATTATTGGATGTTTCCTTGAATGTGTTGACAGTCTTACGTCAACGGCAACGCGATGCCATTATATAGGGACAAACCATGACGCAAGTGACACCATCGGTTTAAGAAGTAGTGCGCAGTAAAAAATGGTTTCGGTGATACTTCCGTACAAGAACCTTGATGAAGTAGTCCGCCACATGCCAACTCACGCATTACATTACCCCGGCATTGGCCGATCAGCGCCACCCGTAGGGCGTGATGGTATTAGGCTATGATGTAAGCCGACCCATCTTTCAGAAAAAGACAAATTCTAAATAAACATTTCAACCTGAATTTATTAGATGTTGTTTTTATCAATTCTTGCCACCCACGAATAAAATTTCTCATTCCAAACACGTTCAAATAATATGACTCCACAAATCATGGTAAAAATGCACTGCACCGTGATTAAATCAAAATTAAATCAGTCTCGATAGGATTAAAGTTTTAATCAAACGAAATTCAATCAAGGTTATTTCTAATTCGCAGTGAGTTACGAGGTCCCAAGACCGTGACTTCATTAAAAACTTCCATATATCAGCCAATGTTTTCACATGTGAACGCCCAATCGGCTGTTTCAAGTCAGTTCTAATGTAAACAACACGATGCACGCCCTGCTATAACTATAACTATAAACAGCCAAATTTTCGAGGGCGTTTTAGTTTTGCTACATGTAATTTCGCGAATAGGATCGGTTCGCGATAACAAAAGTCCAAAAAATATTTTTGGTAGGAAAGATCAGGAAACACAAGAAGAAATTTCGAAGTCGACCTAAACCATATCGTGAAAGGTCAACCTTTTTGGAAATTTTCGCGAATTGCAAAAATGAATAGGCGCGATCTTTTTCAGGTTTACAGTAATCTGGTGCCACTTACATGGCGAAATGTTATGTTCGGTACTGGTAGCGGTGACACTTGCATGGCGAAAGGCTTATGATCGATGGCTTAGAAGCAAGGATTAGGAATGAACGAAATTTTCTTCCATAAATCAGTCATTCATTGCAATTCACTGGGATAAGTGCTACCAGCAATCGCCAAATGGATCCTCAGGCAGGGTGCCGCAAAAAAATGTGTAAACTTTCCTACCTTTTATTCCTCGGTTCATTCCATCCAACATCGTCTCCATATTCTTTTTATCCCGAATCGCATTCGTATCCAATTCCTTGATTACAATACTGAACCCCACCTCTGCCAAACGAATGAATGTCTCCCTGCACAAACCTATCATAGGTTCCTTATTTTCAGTCAAGATCAGCAAATGTCCCCATTCGAAATACTTAAGAACAGACATCAATGCATTTGCATTGCTTGTATCCGATGGCGATGTACTTGCGAAGCCATTTCCATTTGAGCAACTTGAGGATATCATGGGCACGATTTTGTTTGGGAATTTATTGTATGTTCGACAAATGAAGTAGTTTCTGTACTCTAAAATAGCTGTTAAAGATTTATTGCTAAAACTTGCTGACATCTTGTCAACTGTTGACGTTATATCACAGGAAATGTACATCACATAATCCAAGGAGATATCAGGGTATATTTTATTTGCCTCCGAGAGTGAGTAATCCATAGTTTGCTTGTAATCTCGATAGAGGCCGCCACCGCAGTCTTCCGGAGCAAAGATGGCGGCGTTGAACAGCGACTTCGCCAAGGATACCCGACAGGATCCCGCCAAAAGAAAGATCAAGAATAATAATCTCATGTAATAGATAATGATTCCAGAGAAATAAATGCGCTTTGTATGAACGTATCTTGAATTCCTATCACTTCGAAACGAAGTATCAAGTCCTTGACCACACCTTGGACTCCAATCTGACGCATCTAAGTCCCCTACGCCTGCGCAGGATAAACGATTCAGTAATCCTCTCCATTTTCTCCAAAAACCCGCACTGACACCGGCGGACAAAGTCCACGCGCCTGCACATGGCCCTCTCACGCTGCTCCTGCCCGTGTCCAACCCGAATTCACCCCTTTCCTGAGTTCGTGGGGGTGACCAGCCCTGAAACAGCCAGCCAAGGCCGCCGCGATGACGATGTTCACATTTGGTCTTCATCTGGACACATCATACCAGCATCTGAAGCAACCCGGCTGACTTTCGATACTGTTCTCGCCTGAAGCCTGAAAGAACAAGACGCAGACGACAAGATTATGGATTGAAACATGAGCGTACGAATCTCAAAATGAGTTTCGAGACCTACAATCAATGTGCTGTAAGCAATGTAGTCGCAGCCCGCGCAGTGGTTCCGTCTCAAATGCAACCCACTACGGATCGAAACTTTGGCGAAACAAGCATATTTTATACCGAAGGGAATATCGGCCTTGGCGGACGAGTCGAACGAGAAAGCATTCTTATCAGAAATGAACCTCTACCTCAAATGTCGCGCCGAATGTTCTATACATTTTAACATTCTATAGGACGTGCCATCTGAGAATCCAAACACGGACATTTTACTTGATCACCCAACAAAAAATCATGTTCTTAATCAGATGTCACAATAATTCCTCATTATTTACAAAATATCACTCGAGTGCGATGAAAACTGATCCCGAAAAAGATATCAATCTTCCTTCCATTTCATATCGTATTCCAAAACGATCAATCAATCCTTCTGGTGCCTTCAATTGTCTTGTTTCGACACGTGACTAATCATTTGTTTTGACACGTGACAAATCGAAAAGCAATTGGATGTTTGATCGGTACGCCTTTTTTCCAAGTTCTGATCAATGGGACTCTTGAGAATGCATTAAAAATCGCACTTTAGATTGCTAAGTCTATATTTACCCCCAACTTTTCCGTCTTACAACCCAACAGAACAATCAATCATGATATTTTATTTTTGCGTTCAGGGTAATAGCAACCTGAATAAAAACGGCAAACAACGACTGTTCAAGTGAGTATTGCTCAGTATCTGCACTTAGTTTGACAATTTGCATACTCACATCAACAACAGTGTAAAATGTGACCCGTCACAGCAAAACCAGGCGCATGTCGCTCTGACCTTGGCAGGTTGAGACGGACTGTTCATTCATTTCTCTATTGTATGCTTTTTGTGAAATATGAGCACATCAATTTCTTCCATTATCTCCTGGTGTCATTAAGGCTCATCTTCTGTGCGACATGCACCTGGTTTTGCTGTGATGGGTCACAAATATATCCACCTTCAGTTACCTTTAAAGAAATAACATTACATGTGCCAGGCAGGTCAGATGAAGGTCTCGAAGTTATCGGTGGGGGTCTCTTCTGTCTCACTGTACGTTGTACATCCAAACTATTCGTGCTTATACGAGGACAATAGCTATAAGGACATTGGGTGATATGAATAAAGACTAGCAAATGCTTTTACTTCAATATTAATTGTGTACAGAAAGGCCTAGTGTAAATGTACATGGAGTTTTAGATAAAAGCATTTGCTGGTCTTATTCATATCACTCAATATCTATTCCCGAATCAAACACGATCTAGTCCCTTAGCTGTGGAAATTAATGAACAAAACTCGCTTGAATATTTTTACTATTTGTTATGATGACAACCATTCGACCTCCAAGTCCCAGCTTATAGTCCCCCTTAAGTCGACGATAACTCCGAATTGACTGAAAGAGAAGACCACTGATTTATATTCCTGTCACCACGTCTACTTGATATCTGTAGATTACTGTTGAAATTGCATTAAGGCCGCTACGCAAAATCAGGAAAGGCTTGGATTTGTATTTATGCATGCTCAGGCATGAACTCTTTCATCAAGCCACTGCCCAGACGTCTGGTCATCAACATCATTACAGGGTGAGTGTAATTATATGTACCTGAATGACACCGACAACCCACCGCGACAAAACCCATTGTTGCCGCGACCATCTATGCATTTTCTGGTTTCGCGCGGCGGCCACTTAATACAATTGCTACAGTATCATTATGTCTGTCATTATGGAAAATGTATCAAAGCTAAAAATGATATTTTTTTAAGGAAGTGACTATTTGGCAAGCCCGACTTACCAAACAGCGACTTTTTCTTGTCCTGAATGGAGAGCCGAACTCATTAATATTAAAGTAAAGTCTCCTGCTCGCCAAACAGGGTAGATTTTTTACCTGTTTGGCAAGCCCGGCTGGCCGAACAGGGTGGCTTTTTAGTGCTGTTTGGCAAGCGGCTCTCCAAACAGGACAAAAAAGATGCCTGTTCGGCGAGCGGCTTGCCAAATAGACCCGGCCATTTTTGAAACTCTTCTCATGGTAGAAAGCTGAAACTTGTTAATTGGCTGCCCATCCCTACGACCTGTGGACTGACATGTCTCTAATTTCTAACATGAATCTTAATTTTCCTCAAAATATTTGCTCACAACTAGTATTAACCAGATAACATCAGCACGCCCATGCCTACATGGGCTAAAAGACCGAAATCGCATTGTAAAGGGAAATGAGGTACCAACAAATTACCCGGATCCATTATCATTGATCTTCTGTGTTATTACGCACACGTATTAAACTCTGCCTGATCTCAAATATCCGCTTACAACTGCTAACCAGGAATATCAGCTCTGCTATCAGCCGAACCAATCTCGTTGTGAACTAAATGTATTTGCCAAGCCATTCAACCGGGAATAGGAGAGGTCGCCATGATTTGTCTCTGCTCTTGTCGAGATCGTTCTCTTTAGGCCGTTAAGAGGAAGGAACACATGTCAAGCTCTGGCCGCTATGGGAGCTCAAGAGCTGCTGTGACCTAATCAACTGATTTATCGTTGATTAAATGGGTAAGCTCGAGAAAACGCTGCCATCGCCGGGAGTATCTTTGGTAGGGTCTGATGCTTCTGTCAGAATGGTTGAAAAAGCTTCGAGCTGGCAATGCCGGCAACGCGGAAACTGTACAACGTTCGCGCGCTCGTGATTCTGGCACATATCTGCTGTCTCTTGATTATTTATGCTTATTGCCAATATCATAAAAATTGTTGACATTTGCAACTAGATTGGAAAAGGCTCGTTATACAAGAAATCTGACCAATTTTGTAATGAAAGAATACTATTCGATGTTATTGTAGAACAGAATTATCCGCCTACTTATCAAAAGAGGAAGCTACTTTTCTGCGGCGTTTTACGTCAGTCTGTCTTAACATGAGTTGAGACTTTACTGAATAGGCCTATAGTATGGCTACGCACTGTGACATCATGTCTATATCTAGATTTATATAACTGTGAATCTGTGAATATGTTTTACGTCAGTATCGGTTTTTTAAACAGCATCTCGACGAATCTCTAGGTTGCAGGAAAAATACATTTTGTGAACGTCACAAAATGTAGCAAGGAAGATTTTTCGACGCCATTGATTGATTGAAAGCCACAAAGCTGAATCCTCTACCTACAAAGCTGATGATAGAGCTCTTAAAGCTTTCCACGATCAAATTTGATGTTTCTCTGAAGCATATATAGCGCCAGGTGCGTGGTTCAAATCAAAATTGCATCTTAATTTGCTGAAAGAAGGCTTTTTGACTGCCTCAAGCCGGTTATTGAATCTGATTCCCCGACTCCTGATTCAAATTTAATTCCATTTGATAGAAACAAATTGATAGTGAATTAAGATTAAACTGATGTTGTTTCCATTAAAAGCTGTCACTGTGTTCTCTTCAATGTACCAGTAAGCCAGTTGATATGACTTATCGGAAATGTTTAGGACGGAGTGGATTAAACTGACAGACGGAATCAGCGTATGTGGTTTTCTGTTTTGTGTTGGTTTCCTTACAAGAAGAGGAGCGAGCGGCAGGCCAAGAGCTCGCATTTTGCTGATGTTGCGAACACCTCTTTTGTCCGCCGCCAGTCTGAAATTCGGCCGAAATCTGCTCGGCATACGAAATTTTCGTGAGCCTTTGGGGGCATTTTTCCCTCCATGCCCCCCCCCCTCCCCATCCCTAGCTATAGTGTACGGCGGCCTTACGGGCAAAAGCTTTTGCATCCTTATCCAGTCGCTAATTATTTCGATCAGCATGATCCCGATTTCGGCAACTTCTCTGAGTAATTCCTGATCGAATTTAGTCACGGGAGACGGAGTTTGCCCTTCCTGTCGAAATGAAACATTTGTGTGAAAGAGGCGTCATTCGCGAAATTTAATTAGGAAACAACACGTACCAACTTAAGAAGTTTGATAAACCAATAAAAAAACTGGACATGAACTTTTCACCTATTCGTAAACTAAGGATAATTTCTCCCTTCACAAATTTGGCGTAGGCATCAGCAATAATGCACACATCAGCACTCTCTGAAAACCCCATTACAAAAGAGTCCTTGAAACCCCGTTTTCATCACAACAACCACGCCAAAATTAGACGTTGTTGATTTCCTATAGTAATGGTGGTAAAAAGTAAATGGAATCACGCGTTTTCAGCGCCAATCAGCCAATCAGCCAACTACGGAAGCGAAGGCAACTGCCATTAGTCATATTTTTGCACACGTTTCTTCATTGCTCTGGTACGGCGACTGGGAACTGACATCACACGATTTACTTTTTTTGACATGAATTTTCTTGAAATATCTCGATCGACTGATTTATTACCTCGATCTATTTGAGGAAACTGAACTTGTCGGACCAACAGCACGGTCGAGTAATAAAAATACTCTAGTTTCACTCACCTGAGACCGCTAGAGTCTCAGATGTAGAGCTCTACATCCGTAGTCGGACGCGAGCTTATCTTCACCCCGGTTTACACAAATTAGTGTTGCCTAGAAAAAAATGATATTTCACAAAGTTTTGCATGGATTAGTATGGCATGTATGACGTTCTCTGAACAGAATTTATGGGGACTGGCTGTCTGTACACTGATGACAAGTCAAATTTAAAAAAATGTTCAGCCACACTAAAAGCATAAGCTAAAATCTGTCATAACAGATTAGCAATAAATATCTTACAATAATCAAATTTGACAGTTCCTTTACATGCATTAGATGACGTTTTTTGATGCCGGTGACGAGATGATGAAAATTGGTATACGACACCTTATAGTGAAAGAAAATCTATCAATTTCAAGCTTGTGAGGGTGGCTTTTTTAGCTACATGTAACGCTGGCGTTTGTCGTGAAAATTTGGCGTTTCACATGTACAGTATTTGATCTATACACGAAGTCATAAGTAGTTTTAATTACTTTTATACTCCGCTGTACATATACCGGATATTAGATTAAAAAAGCTGGCCATCCAAGAAGGATATTGACTTTTCGTTGATTAGTTACTGAGAGTTTGTCTGAGTAACCGAATCAATTACAGCTTTCTCCGCCTTGGCTGCAGTTTCCCTTGCAAGAGAACTAACCAGGTCGGCGAATGCTTTTTACGCAAGAACGGCAAAACGAAACTGATCGCTCGGTCTACCAACATCGCAAATAGTCCATATCAATTTTACCAAGTATTGCCGGAGAATTTTTGAAATGAAAGACCACATTATTAGAGTATGATTTGAGAAACCAATTATTGGTATCACCGACATCTGATCAAATAGCAATCTTTAGACAAAATAGTCACTGGGGCAAGCATATTTTTTTCTTGTTCACAAACATAACCTCATATTGATGGTAACCATCTACCGACATCGCAAATGGCCCATATCAATTTGGCAACCTCGACGGCGAAATATCCAGGAAAAGATAGGTTGGCACGATGCTATGAGGAACCGGGAGGCTAGCGACATGTAGACATACTGACACCGCGAGCTATCACTAGCATTAGACAACGGGAGCCATGACAAAACAAATTATGGGAGCATGTTCTTGAGCCGAATTATATACAGAGTTACCGAATTCAATCTAAAAAAACACAAAAGAAAGAAGATTTCTGTTTGTGGTCGGATTTGCCTGCCGGGCCTTGGTTGCTGTCACTTTTTGCGAAAGCAAGCACTGACAAGCCCGAGTCAACACGTTCAATTATCTCTTGCCACACAAGAACCTTCCGAAAGACGATATTGATCACACGATCTGCCAACATCGCCAATGGCTTGTATCAATTTACCAATCTCCCCGGCAAGTCATCCAACTGAAAGACAATTCGGCACGGTGTTTGAACTAAAGGGCATCTCAGCAAATATATCGTCAGCCAATGATGACGTCTTTAGTGCACAAAACTACTTCTTTTTTTCTTCCTCAAATCACTTTTTCGAAAGACGATCTAAACGTTAAAAGCAGCTTCAAACATCCTTTATCAAATCAGGGAGTTGCATCATATGATATACACGGTGAAGACATGGAACAAACATCGAACTGTACAGTTATTTTATGAGAACTTTTACGTTGTTTCCAGTTCACTCCTGCCGCCTTGTCGCAATCGTCATGTACATTGTGGCGATCGACGCAGACTGATATTTGAAGATGGCGACGACGACTGGTCCATCTCGTCCCCTAGCAAACCCTCTGTAAGAGATTGCATGGCTGAAAGTGATGTTTAGGTTAAGGCATATACGCCGAGCGAGACAAAGAGGCTACCATCTCAAGTGCCTTACCTTTTTCCACGAATAGCTTACCAAGTATATCTTAAATTACCGAAAGGTCATATCAATTTACCAATCGGACCGCGGCGACAAGTAAAAGACAGCTCGGCATATGGTGCTTTGTGATACGGGCGGCGAGATATAGCCTAAGCACCTCGATCAACATTGATCTGTAGTCGGAATGCGGTATGAAGACAGCAGTAACCACCTCGAATCCCTTGCTTTCCCCCCAACGAATAGCCCCGCACCAATGATATTATTGGTCGCCTGATCCGGCATCATCGCCAATAGCCCATATCAATTACCCATCACAGCGATGTGTTATATCCAATTGAAAGACAACTCAGCAAGGTGTTTGAGATATGGGCGGCCCAGCGGCCAGAATATTTCTGGAATTGGCACCTGAACCAACAAAGTGTTTGGGCAAAGACATTATACGCCGGATTAGAGACAGCAATAACCACCACAAGTCCCACTAAGAAAAGCCTGCCAATATCATCGAACGCATGATCCACAAACATCGCCAATAGCCCCCCTATTAATTTACCAATCTCGCTGGCGAGTTATCCAACTCAAAGGCAGCAGTACCGCGGATAGAGAGATAATAGGCAAGTCTTGCCGCACTTTATACGAAAAGCTACCAACGACGAAGTACGAAGTATATGTACTTTATTGACTGTTTTGAAAATTTCCTCAATTCCTCGTAGATCTATTACTTACGAGTGTCGCGTATTATGAATAAGTGACGTAATGAAATTTCAGACTTGTTCGCGGTGAAATATTTCGCAGCAGCAAAAAGTTGATTGAAAATCTGTTTAGACCATGCAACGTTATTTCAATTTTCATTTTCTGGCCAATTATAAATTGTTCTGTGTCCTGGGAGCCACCGTAGAATTGTGCCGCCGCTCTGCTTAGAAAAAACAACAAATATCATATACATGACAAGAAGGAACATTGCTGGGATTACAGCTACAAGCCATGGTGTTATTGACATTTCTTCCGACACAATCGGAGTCTTCCTTTTGAACGAGAGAGTACGTAGTTTCGCTCGGCTATCATCATCTTTCTCATGACAGACAATTGGCTTCGGTAGGAGATCTGGCGCTTTGGTGACATTGACTTTCATGTATCCCCAGCTCAAACAATAACAAGTTACGCAACTCGACACACTGTGGGGGAGGCGATGATGGAAAAACCACTGGGATCTATACAAATAAACCAAGCTGGAGAATGAGGGAGCACGTCAAAAGTATTTTGAAGCAAAGAAAGATGAACAATAGGGCCGTTTATACGGGACCAAATTGATCTAAATCGATCCGGATCTGTCTAAAAAGGTCTGCCGTGTACGCGTTCACGAATGTGATCTTGACTGGTTCGATGTTCTACGTCATTCATGACGTCGCGAGCGATGTGATCTGGTCATGTCTGGTTTGGTTTGGTTTGGTCCGTGTAAACGTCACTATTGTTCGTTTCTCCCTGCGCACTATCCCTCACGCGAAGGATGAACATGACTCTCTTCTGGCATCAACAGTTGGAGTATCTATTTGGCTTATCAAACTCAAAATATGTGATTAAATGGAGTATACACGAGCAGGTAGTCAGGTAGCCGTTTACATATAGTCAGTTAGTCAGTTAGTCAGTTAGTTGTATACTGGCAGAAAGTACTTTTTTACACTACGAAATGTACTACTATTTTTTTATGTCGTTGGGAGAATTTTCCAGTGATGCAATTGAATACACATTGAAAGGATTGCACATCGGTGAATGCTGTTTTCTGTAACGATCATATTTTAGTAGACCCCATAATAAGATACGAATAAATGGTCCAATTTTCGTTCTCCTTCTTCATACTTACAGTCTTTGTTTTGATTTGCCTAAGATGATTTTGATATGCTCCCTTAGTTACTCGCTATAGTTTGAAGACCGAGACCAGCGTCCGATCTCAGGTTGTCCAATATTGATTTTCTGTAATCCCATATCTCAGCAACAAGCTTCTACTTATGACGCAATGAGGAGGCGGCGTTTGTTGTAACGGGAATAGCCAGGAGATAAACACCCGCAAAACAATTCTAAAGCTGACATGCATGCATAAAACCTCCATCGGCCATGTTAGATAACAAAAACACGGTAGGGGGAGGCAAAATATTATTTAAGTATAGTCAGGTGAACACCAAACGACTGATAAAACCTTGACTAGGGGAGTTTTGCCTGATTTTCTCTAGGCTATGCGCCCTAGCTGTCTATCCCGCTTCCGCGTATTTTAGGTGAACTCGGCTTGAGATGAAGATCAAAGTTGTTACAAGACCGGAATTTGAACCCATGACCCCCGGATTGCGAGCCGGTTATCTTGACCAGTATCCGTCGCGCTCAACTATCTTATACATGTACAATCATAGAATCGTTTGGCCTACCATTTTCTTCTCCAAGGAACGGAATATTTTTTACGGGGGAATTATACGACCTCGACCATTCTGAGGCTGTTCGGGTTGCATTATTGATCAAATATCCACCCGCAGAGTTACTTTACCTATATCAATTTACAAGAACTGACGGACAAATTATCCAACAGACTAAGCATAAGGTAGGTAACCGTCCATTGGGAGAACAGTGACGGCGAATAGAATACGTAAATAACCGATTCCACAAGACGGTGATTTTTCGCAGCGGTCATTTGTATACGGCAGAGCTACATGTACGATCGGCCCTGGCGGTTCTTTGGTTAATCCAAACTACCCGTAGGTCTCTACGGTTGGCGTCTTCTGATCCTTGTTCCACCTCCCTCTAACTAGTGCATTTTTTCCCGTTTCTACTTCCTCAAATTATAAAAACTTATGGCGACGATTAAGCACGTTTTATCATGTTCAGTCTCATTCCGCTCATTCCGTCAATTCCATTAGGCCTGCACTGGATGGCCACACACTAAAAAACCTCCATCTTCATCACGCCATTCCATCACAGATAATGAATTCTTCCTCGCCATCCTTCGCTGGAGTGAGGTGCGTGTTTTATTGGCTATATTGATTGTTCCGTGGTCCACCCTCATTGTTCGAAATCTCATATCAATTACCGATCTTACAGTAGATTTAACTCGGAGACTGAGGTCAACCTTGTTGACGATATCATGGATGAAAACCAGATTATTCACTGAAAGTGATGGGAGTTCTACTCAAATTGACTACTCAAATCTTGATTGGGTGGATTGCACTTAAAGAATATATCCGTGTCGCTTTCCTGAACAAGTAAGTTAGAGCTTTGGGGGGAAACAGGTTCATGGATGAAGCCATGCAGATTCATTAGAAACAATCTACATGCTTCCTTTTTCGTCTGGAATACGGGCGAAGTGAACAATGAACCCGCGGTTTCAAAATAGTGGGCATGTCCGAGCTACTCGTTTCGTCCCGCCGTCGTTTGATTTGGTCGTGTACCAATCTACAAGTTGCTAAGACAAGATGATCCCGACGACTACCGGGAATTATAAAAATGCCTTCATCTTATAATCGAATAGCGGAATTAGCCATGTAGATATACGTGTACATGTAAGTCTTCCAAGCTGAGCGTAAAATCATGAAGATTATCTTTTATTATTAATATCTGAAAGAAAATCGGAACTAAAGTTTACTAATAAATGCAAAACCAACTAACCATGCCGCGACAAAATGAAGCTGTAACTTCTTTAACCAAGGACATAGTAACTAACTTACCATGAAACAACTAAACGAAGGCGGAATTTCGTTTTATCAAGATGTAACTATCTCAGTATACGTGACGACAAGATAAAGATTACTCTTTTATCCGCGCAAAAAGAGGGGACGCCTCAACTACGAAATACATAACGTACTTCTCGAGTCGGAGAACCGTGATAATTTGATGAGAAGCATCAACCCGAGCAAAAAACATCATCCTCGTGTGATTATGGACTGTTGAATGAATGGTCAGGTTAATTACATGTATGTTGTGTCACTGAGGGCGGAATGGATTGGGTGAGTTTGTAAAGTCGAAGCAAACCAGTTATACAGGGTGGCCCAATATCAAACGGACGGCCATACTTATTATTATTAAAAACATTTTTATAGCACTTAACGTTGTTAAAACTTCTAAGCGCTTTACAATTTATAATAAAACAATAAAACATTAATACTTGCTAAAATAAATGTTATTACTAAAGAAAACGTGCAAGTGGGATTTAAAAAAAAAACAAAAACAAAAAAAAACACCTAGGGACCCTGGAGCTATTAAAACTAATGGACCAAATCTACTCCATTTGTGTAAATAACCAGTGGCAGATCCGGGGGGGGGGTGCAGGGGGTGCGCACCCCTCCCCCTTCCCACACAGAGCGCCCTTTGCCATTGGCTTAAAATGGCAAAAAGTATTTCCAAGATGGCTGCCTGGAGGCGAGAAAGCAAAGAATACGGTTGGGCAATATCATCCCCGCGGTAGCGTAACGAAACGACGGACGACGACCACGACGGACGCCACGTACTTGCATCGTAAAAGTTCCCCACACGAGACAAGACCACTAATGAATATTCATAGCCGGTTGGAGGGTCGAGGCCTAACAATTAGACGAGTGCATGTTTTTAACTCTCAAGTACATATTTGGAGAGGTATTGAAAAAATATTTGTTGTGGCAAGTCTACAGATATAAAGAAATTATTTGATGAAAAAATTAATTTCGAATTTTGCTAATTGGGTAATAGGGGGCGTGTTTTGAGTTTTTTCTGCCAGTTGGCTGAAAAGAGTGGAAATAAAGTCTGTCTAATTTGTCGATTATCAAAAAATTTCCGTGGTCAATCATTTACTTGCCCGACTGTCCGGAATAACATAATCTAAATTTCAGATTCACAACACCACGCATTCTTTGATGCGTCGCGGTCAAACATTGAGAATTTAACTGCTAAAAGGCTTAAAAAATCAATTGTGGTCTTGTCTCACACAGGTGAGCTATAAAGGGGTAACGCAATTTCACGGTTTGATCTCATTCTATCATTAGAATGTGAGACTCAACGCAAAAGAAAGCATCTCATTATAAAAACTGAACACGTTCTATACAGTATATGTAATCCAGTTCACCCGGCAACGCAAGGATGATTCCAATATCTTTGCCCCAATAACATCGCCAACTGATGGAGCAGATATAAAAGGAGAACAGGACTTCAAAGCGGCAAATCGATCCGAAATATCACATACGCGGCTCGCTGCGGTGAAAAGATGCTTCGCTGGATTTGCACTTGAGTTACGTCGGAGCCTGGTTTTCGTAGATGCCATGATGATAGATTGGTCGTGCAGCCGAACTGCGAAGACTGGATATTTATGGCGATGATTCGATAATACGATCTGGTCATGCAGGTGATGGAGCTGACAGCCAAATAATGTCCTGTCATCTCCAACCCAAGGATGCTCATCGCTCGATTTGCCCTTGAGTTAGACAGCAGCTGGTTTTCGCAGCCGTAAAGATGAATCGGTTCGCCCCTAATGTCCAAGGCTAGATCTATCATGTGTATGATATTGACGGATCGAAGTTAACTCATTCATATCACATGTATCATGTCCCCCCCCCCCTCCCCCGGAATCAGAGTGTTTTTTCTAAAAGGTTTCGTATTTGACATCATCTCTGGTCTTCAAAAAGACTCACGACCAGCCAGCATCTTCTCATGAAATAAACCGCTTGGCTATCAGTCGAAACGACCGGCTTGCCACGCTTACTATACGAGAGGTGTGAGATTTCGTCAGCATCCGCGGTCTGCGTCTTGGCAAATTACCTCATGTTCACGAAGCATGTTGACCATCTGATGTTATCATAAAACTTGACATATTGATGCGAACGGAAGCTGGTCTTGAGCACGACAGAGACTCACCGCAAAACGGCAATCGGGTGAAACGTGAGAGTGCGTGCCGCACCTGAAACTATACTCCGACACGCATTGATGCGCAGGGAAGCAGGTATTGAGCACGATAGAGACGCGCCGTACGAGACAGTAATCGATTGACGAGTCGTTAATTGCGGTGACGTGACACCATGAGAGCAGTGAGAAGTGTCCAGTTACCTGTCGGGACAATTCTTAAGGTCAGACGACCGTAAGGTACGGATCATTGCGATGCAAGAATTCTTATATATCTACGCTCGAAGGCCTTATTACGCGTGCCCAGTTGGCCTAAGGATCAACCAATGAAGCAGAAGGGTTCGCCGGTGATCTAATTGATTACCGTTGTGACAGGAAAAATGTTCGACCATAGCAGGATGGTTGTAATCTCTGCATGATGCAGCGACGTAGATTCCTATAACAATACATGTATAGATTTTCACCGTCATCTGCCGTGACATGCCGCCATAACCGTGGAAAGCGCCCACTTCTGTACTTGTTGGAGCATTTATTGATGTCACGTACCATTCGAAAATTCGACTCGAACATCAGTGCAAATGCGCCATTGATGACGTCATTGGCGCCAAAAACTACTTCTGTTGAGGTCGATTTTAACAATTGTTTTCAAAAAGGCCATTCAAACGTTAAAACCAGCTACCTGTTCTTTATCAAATCACTGGGCTATATCAATACGATATATGGAACGGAAAACCCCGCAAAATATCGAGTTGTACGTTTATGTTTTGAGAACTATTTTAGCCAACTCACTTTCCACCAGCGTGACCTCAACGTCATCTGGTGGCGTCTCAGACTGATTTTTTCATAATAATGGCGACGATGAGTGGGGATAGAGGGACAACTTCCCCAAGCCTCATCCCCAGTGGGCTAGATTGGTCACGTACGGCCTTGTTAAGAATCTCCTTCACCATGTTGGGGCTCGTAAAGGAGATAGACTTATAACACTTGTGGCTTCACCCAAGATAATTGATAGTCTGGTTAGGTCTTAGAGGTGGTGATTGCCACAAAATAAGTGGTCGGAGATCCTTGATATATAGGTTTCGATGAAACTGGAGGTCAGCTAGTTCAAGGTTTATGACGAATTTCGGCTTTTTGAGCGCGTGAACTCAGAGACCTTGATCCGAAAGCCTGGTTCAAGGATAAGCTGATATACATCAAAGTAACAAATGGCAGAGATATCCCTCCTCATCGTATTTCGAATAAGAAAGGCATTATGAAATTGATTTCGCAAGGCTGTGAAAAGTCTCCATTTGTCAATGCTTGTCGGGACATTTCGTGAGGTCATGTAAGGCCTTGGCGGAATAATCCCTTGGTGCTGACAATAAAACTCCCCGCAAACGAGCGAGTTTTATGGCTGAGACCTGTAATTTTGATTGCATGCGAGAACAACCTCTCGTCTGCGGTGGTCATCCAGGGGTTAGGCAACAAGAATCGAAGATCGCTGCGACCTGCAATCGATAGCAAACCCAGCCATTACCGGTTTTACCCGCAGACGTGCGATATTTTTATAAATAATAGCACGAGCAGCTATATTTGTCGCAGCGATAAAAATCGCTCGTTTGCGACGCGGTAAGATACGCCAGGAAAGTACGCGTGGCTTCATCCAAGATAATTAGATGATGGTCAGGTTCGTAGAAGTTATTGCCACGGATTGCTAAGTAAGTGGTCAGCGAGATTCTTGATTCAAGGGTTTCGCTGATAATGAGGTTCCGTCGGGTTCTGTGATAATACCTCACAGAACGAATTCGCCACAAGATTCGTGACTGACTTCTCTGATGAATGCCTCTTATTTCGTCAAGAAAAAACGATGATGGGGACTTCTTTGGGAAGTCGCAGTGAATCGTCAAGTCACTGGCCACAATTACATAAAAAGTCGTGACAGAATTATTGGTCAAAATGACACCATGTGTTCTTGTTAACATGACTAAAGCTGACAACAAGTTTGTTTTTTTACTGTGGGCAAGAGTGCTTGCGGTCAGAGACTGGCTATTGAAATCATGCAACAGTCAATGTGAACAGTGTACCCTCCCACCCATCACTCGGGATAGACGTCGAATTGGGGTCGAGTTCTGCGTGAATCTGGTTTTCCCATAGCCGTCGGATCATTGCCGATAAGCAAAAAATATCAAGTACAGTGTCAAAAACCTCGTATGTCCGTGCCGAAAATAGAAAACCAAACTCTCAATAAAACAGTTAAGGAATCCAGCCCCGTCTGTTGTCATACATTGATTTTCGCTGAACACTGGCGAAGATCGGAGATGAAAAAGATCAGAGAGAGGGCAGTTAATTGTCTGTACTGTCAATGTTATTGATTCTCTTGCGAGACATATGAGATGATTTACCGTAACTGCGGGCCATGGCTTAGGCGGAGGTGTGAATGACGATGCGTCGGATGAGGAAGGGAAGGCGCATTTTCACAAGGCAAGGGTCTCGCAATTCGTTTTGAGTTGGAAGTACACGTAGTCCGGTCAATCTGGCCCAAAGTCTGGGGTAACCTTGGACTGATTGGAATTGAAATGAAGCCATTTTTAGATAATAAAGGCAAGGTCTTCCACTTGACGTTTCAAAAATCTCTTAAGTCTTTCTGTTGGAATATATTGTATTGTATCGTACATGTACGTATTAACGCAGTTAGAAATCTTCAAATTCAATTCAATTACAAATTTTATTTTTTTACGAGCGGCGAAGGCCTTTAAAGCGAGGCCACACGTGTATCCCATTACACTTGAGTCGTGTTGACCCCAAGGTCAAAATGCAAAGGGATATCCAATAATCCAATGACAACATCAGCCATCTCGAAATAATTTAGTATCCGGCTCATGGCCACACGTGTTCGCTGTAATGTACATGTAGTTCACAGCTGAGTCGTGTTGACTCGGGTATCCAAAGGTTAAACGACCTTATGCCAAGACACATCGAGGGAATGTGCGATACTGAAATGGCATATCGGGCACCTCGAATTGATTTATTCTGCTCAGTTTATCATAAGGGAAGGTCACAGATGTTTCCTCTTGGCTGCTTTATCAATATACAGGGCTCTAAAAACTCCAGCAGAGAGCGTGCTTAATCAGCTGTGCAGCCCAAACAGATTTTCGACAGAACCATTGATCGAAGAAATATCTAATATTAAAGTGACAATGTTGGGGAACTCAAATTGATTCAGTGTCCTGCTCCATTTATCATAATGGAAGGCCACATTTCTTCCTGTTGGTTGCTTCATCAATATATGGGGCTCTAGAAACTCTGGCAGTGAATGTGTTATGTCAGCTGTGCAGCCCAAATAGTCTCTCGGCAGAAGCATTGATCGAAGAAATATCCAATGATAAAGTGACATAGCTGGGGAACTCAAACTGATTTATTAGTATGCTGTTGGAGGCAACTTGTTACAAGGGAAGGCCACATTCTTTTACTGTTAGTTGCTTTATCAATAACAGCGGCTGGAAAGGACTTTAATATCTTATGAGAGAGCGAGTGGGTGGATTACCCGAAATCCTTATACCAATCTCAAGGCCATTCGTGTGACATGTTCTTTTCACTCACATTGATTTATGAAGCACTGGCAGTATCTTGTGCACAGTTTATGACAGGATCAGTTCATTCCATTGAAAAGATACGTCTCCGAGTTGCAAATATATAGATGAAGCGTATAGCAAACAAAAAAGAAGCTAATACACCTAGCAATCATGCTGTTTAAACCCCGGGAAAATAGCCATGCGGCATTTCTCAAAGTCACTCGTTCATCTAAAGGATTCCGCCACTTACCCGAAGGACGCATAGCCACACAATCATATAACAATGTCCAACAAAAATACGGAACTGGAGATCTGGAAAATCCAACTGATAAAGACAGTGTCTGGTCAGATCAGGCATTCACACATTTAATTAGTTACTAGCTCTGGAGGATTTCTGGTCCTCTTCATCCCGCTCTCCACCTACGTCACATATCAACATCAGCAACAGACATTGTCATTGAAAAATGTCCAAAGACAAGATTGGAGAATGGGACGATGGACAGGATTGGAGAATGGGACGATGGACAGGATTGGAGAATGGGACTATGGACAGGGTTGGAGAATGGGGCGATGGACAGGATTGGAGAATGGGACGATGGACAGGATTGGAGAATGGGACGATGGACAAGGTTGGAGAATGGGATGATCCACTTGATACACAATATCCTGTCAAGAGGATTTATCACTGACAATAGACGCCACAACAGATTCATGGTAACTGATTTACTTAGCTCGGCATAGGGGATTCATATTTCATATATTGTACCCCAAGGCCACATCGCCACTTCACGAGCAGACATTGAGTGAATGCCCAATAATCCTACAACGCTGTTGGAGGTTACTTTAAATCCAGTTGATATAGGGTACAGTCAAAGCATTTATCAAGCTGGGGAAGGCGATATTATTCTGTAGCACTCGCCGAAGGCGATTCCCTATTCTTTTTATACAGATGTGCACCCAAGGTCAGCCAGCCTCTTCACCAACTGACATTGAAGGAATGTCCAAGAATCCTATCAAAATGTTCGACATTTAAAAATCCAAATGATATTGAGTGTGGTCAAAGGCATTAATCAAAAGGGATAGCACCACATATTGACTTTGCCAATCGCAGTAGGGGATTCCTCTATTAATCGTCTATACTCGTGACTTTTATACACACGTTTTTATCTAGGTCACATAAACATTTCAAAAACAGTGACATTAAAGGAATATCCTATGATAATGAAAATGGATATCAAATCGAAAATCCAATTGATAAATGGTGTTGTTTGAGACATTTTAGGAAATTCCAGATGGATTCCTTATGGACCCTGATCTATTTTGCCACTCGATCATCCCAGATAATTCCTCATCACTTTGGTAGAGTCACACATAAGGGCCGTTTAGACGACGCGAAAAAATCCGGATGCGTCCCGAATCCGGATTAATTTTTCGTCGTGTAAACGCAAAAAGATCCGGATCAATAGGGCCGTTTAGACGACAGGCGAAAAGACCGCATTCGGATCGAATCTGGATGAATCCGGATTAAAACCACCCAAGGCGATGGTACCTTTTTAGTCCGGATGCAACCACATTGATCCGGATCTTTTTGCGTTTACACGACGAAAAATTAATCCGGATTCGGGACGCATCCGGATTTTTTCGCGTCGTCTAAACGGCCCTAATGTGGTTGCATCCGGACTAAAAAGGTACCATCGCCTTGGGTGGTTTTAATCCGGATTCATCCAGATTCGATCCGAATGCGGTCTTTTCGCCTGTCGTCTAAACGGCCCTATTGCCAACCTCGGCAACAGATATTGAACTTGAAGGAAATATTCTGTAATCGAAAAATGTCCAATAATCCAATGACAACAATGTTGGAGGTTTTCAAATATCCAATTGATAAATTGTCCCATCGGAGGTAACTTATCAAAAAGGAACTGCAAGCCATATTTATTGGATTGCCACCGGAGTCTTCTTTATTGAGAAAGGAGCTCTCAGTTTCAATATTGGATGACAATCACAATAGAAGACATCACCCCGAAAGTTTTAAGACAATTCCTTAGTTGCCTTCCTTGGACACGTCAAAGATCGTGCAAATGCTTTTAACAGCTTGTAGCAGTTCCAGATCATGTTATAAATGTCTGAATTTTATTCACCAATGCAATTACAGACCTAACATGCCTAGAAAAGGCTGAAACTAGCCCCGAGTGTAACCGAAGGACAAATTTAGATATGGCCACATCAAAAAACCTTTTTCAATGAAATGTCAAATGCTTTAGAGCCATAGTTCTATTCAAATGCTGCTGCTGTGGGTTACCTTTGAAGTATTTTTCAGCATGTAACAACTCCAGAAACACAAAGTACAATGTAACTTAATTTTACCCGGGGCCTAATCCAGCGACATATCAAGGCACTTTACCAAGAAGCCATGGTGACGACAACGCTGTATATTTTGACCAAACACCAAATTGATTTGTTTCGCCAGTCTTTTGAACTCTAGTTTCGCGTTGCATTCTGTCGAGGCGATTCATCAATAACACTGGAGTTTGATATCCTGCCGGTAACCATGACGCGCAAACCCAGGAATCAATATGTAGCACTGCTGCTATTAACTCTAGAATGATATTTCAGGAAATTAAGTTTCATCCAATTTCTCAAGAGTCTCATCAACAGAGATACATCAATCTGCATCTATGTTTAATTGATCTAGCAAACATTTCCTGTACACGGGTTCCGTTTCAAATCCTCCTTGCGAACGACTTCCGAAGATGATTTAACAAGCCAAGCTAACGACTACAAAAACTTGTGGAGGAACCCAATGCACCAAACTAAACCCGCTTGGAGCAACTGCTGCATTCTTAATGATTCTGTTGAGTAAGCCAATGCAAAAGCTCGGCGACCAACTGAGCTATAAGGACAGGCTTTTAGCCCTCAACATAGCGCCACTAACTGTAGATTTTAAATCTCTCTGTGCCTGTTATTTTTTTTAAAGTCCAATATTGATTGATTTTTATCATTATATGTATTAATTTTTAGGGGACCCCTATTATGGGTCTATGATCCCTCTGGGTGTCCCTATTGAGTGCAATCATTGTGTTCCTTCGTTTGTTTGTATTTTTATTGTTTATGTTCTGTACTCTTGTATATTGGCGCTCAATAAACTTATATTAGATTAAAATTAAATAGCCATTTCACCACTGGGGCATTGACTTAATGTCCAATTTAATAAGATGAAAGAAAGAATGCTGGATAGTTTTCTTAATCGAATTAAAGAAGTGGCATGAGCATTATAATAAGGGGCGGACTGTTGGCTACATAAATAACTAACACAATCAACTCTAATGAAATATCGATACCCTTTTTAATCGGTAAAAATAGCAGCATGCTTTGTACTGAAATAGCATTCCGCGAAGATGACGTCACTGCAGCTGCTGCCCTCTATTTCCCAATCGCTGAATTACAGGCAATGTCGGACAAACATGCGGTTTCGTAATGGATTCAGGCTTTCTAACTAGAGCAGTTAGATTCAATCTGGCACATGTCCGAGTGTTGGAAATACTACATAATTGTTCTGAATATTTCTCTCTCTGACTCTATGGTATCATTCATGCTAAAAACAATGCAGGGTCAAAGATAATTGACTTTGAAATAAGCTCAAATGTGTAGAAATAAATGTCGATGTCCGACTGTCACGTGACTAAAACGTCATCAATATCTTATTCAAATGACTTTGTGAGCTATAAATAGTAACGTCGCGGAATGCTATTGTTTTACAAGTGATCAGGCCAGAGATCTGAAAATCGCTTTTAAGGTATTTGGGGTACAGCTCTGTCCTAAAATTGCATAAACTACAAAATAGAAAAATGATGTAATCTATAATCGCCGATGAAGTTCCTCATCTTTCCGGAGCTAAGGTGTTTTTTCTCCGCTTTTTAATTTTGTCACATTCTGTAGTCTTGGAGTAAGGCAGAGTTTATCATGGCAATTTTAAAAGATATAGCTTTAAATCCGCCAAATCCTGTACAAAGTCGTAAAGTTGCTAGAAACTCGTAACTTTTATGATTAAAAGCCAAATGCGTTTTATCTCGATTTTAATTTACTCAAAAAAGAACACTCCATTACATGGATTAAATATATCAGTTCTCAATCAAAAATTGCCTCGTTGATGTGATTTATAGGGTAGCGGATATTAGAGTTCAAATTATGCTATTATTTCAATCATACTCTAAAAATACTCATGCTGGGAAGCTGTCCCAGTGGTGTCATAAATCTGGCGGACACACTGGATAGCGAAGTCGTTCATCCGCTACCGGAAAATCGTTAATCCAATGATATGTGTACATGGAGATTCGTTTATCACAGAAGCTAGGTGTACATTCCAAATTTTCGTCGGCAGAATCCTGACCCAACCGCAAAACGAGGCAGGGACAAGGCCTTGATTTTGTTTAGAGGTTGGGTCACTAACGTTAGCGTTATCGTTTGAAAAGGTGTGAGGAAACTCTCTGTTCTCCTGATGAGAGGTTCCAGAGATTTGGAGCTGATTTATAGAAAGACCAGTCCCAAAATGCCTAACTGCACCTGGTGCTCGGCACTACTAATGCAGGGGTGCTCTCAGATCTCGGGGAGTAGGACGACCCTCGACGAAGTTCCACCATTTCACTCAGGAGGCAATCATCAAGCCCCAAGTACGGTAATCATTAGCACTTGTCTTGAAAATGTGCAGGCCTTGTAACAAAAGAGAAAAAAATTCGCTGACGAGATTTGTAATATCTGAAAATATGTATATCTCCAGAAATAGATATTGCTAAATTTCTCCAGAACTGAAATGCAATTTGTTAAGTGGATTTCGAAGTTGCCGTTCATGTCATATTGGGAAACATGACCACGTCTCATCAACAAAATTGAAACAAATATTCCTCTCGAGTATCTTTTTTGAGATGATGGAGAGTAATCTAGTTTGAAATGTACTTTACGAGTCGCGCATATCCCCAGTAGAGTAGGAACAGTATTCAAAATAAAGATCTACTTGTTTTTGTAATCCCACATAAAATGCGAAGTTTAGTCATAATAATCTTTCCTGCAGTGTAATTTCAAACTTCCTCTATTTACGTTTTGCGTAAAAAGTATCCTTTATTTTTTAAGTTTTAGTTTTAGGCAATCTTCATTTATCCAATGTATCCTTTTTTTAAAATATCTCTGAGTATTCCTGATGCAATTCGTCAAGTGGATTTTCAAGTCGCGTACGCCGTACAGGTCGTATTGGGAAATAAGACAGCCTCACAAGTCATGAAATCAACTCCAATAATAGACAGCGAACTGTTCTTTATAGAGATGTACTTTTGTTTAGAGTGCCGGAGTGACGGAGTGCAAGATCTAGAAGGTACATGTACTTCTCGGCCATGAACACATCAGACGTAGGTGGTTTTGGTGGTGCATGTGTCCTCTCTCGCAAAAAAAGAAAATTTTGCTTGAATCCAAGAAATCTCCTTGTTTTACTAATATTGACCTCATACCTTTTTCATGCATTTCTAACAAGACAAACCTGGCCGCCCTCCTAATATTCTATCTTAAAATATCATCACCCCGGGCTGAATTTTTGAGTTTTCGTTTTTATCTGTAATCAATATTTTGCAAGTAATCTTGAGTTATCCCAAATTAATCATCCGACCGAGAGTATTGGAGGCAAACGACGAAGGGGACGATGCCGCACCCGTTCGGTGGATTTTGTAGCCCGCGATGCTGAGACTATACCACGGATATCCCCGGCGTTTTTTGGAGCAGTCTTGCGGTGTCTTAAACTTGGTCAGTATGTACGAATAAGCAAAAGGGAGACTTGAGGTTCAATACGAGGTAATATAGATGTGTAATTTCCCGGGAATATCAACTTGGTTACAACAATATCCATGGGAGGGTCAACAGTTAATAGTGGCGTTAGGTGACACGCGCTGTGGTTCCTCCCGCTGTGTGACTTCTGTTTTTTACACCCTTCCATTAAACATCACGTAAACCGGCAAACCATTAGTTTGTACTGTCGAGCAGAGGTCATGACATATGAGTCTCTTCATAATATCAATAATTCATTGTGAATTGTTGATGATACCAGCAGTGTATGACCGGTCATACACTGCTGATGATACCTTATGTCATTGCCAGAGCAAGTTATTTATAACGTAGTTAAAAGACGCTGAAGTATGGTTCCAAATTCTTAGTCTTTGCTAAAAGTTACTCTGCTGCTAAGTGAGAATTGACGTGTGTCATTTTCGATGGAGAAGATCTACCCATGCGATCATCAAACAAACATCAGTGATTTCCTTTCAGCTGTTTGTTTTGCTCCAACTTAAACGTACTAATGTTTGCTTTCTAGTACAACAAAAGGATCACCCCATCGCTTGAATAATTCATCAACATTAGAAAATGACAGGTGACAAACGACAAGGTCAATATGTAGGAGTCTTGCTTGGGAAAATCGTGCAGGCGTTATACAAAGCGTCAAAATTAATAGTATACCAAGACACTTTCAAGACACTGTTAATATTCTATTTAATCATAGAAGCATACATGTACGTGTAAATAAACTCTGCCAACGCCTGTCTTTCGCAGATATTTCAGGTGACTACCCATGTTTGCGCCGAATAAAAAGTTTCGAAGCATCGACAGTCAGTAATACATGAAAGAAATTACGGTTACCCAGCGGATAAGTTTGTCAATTTTTGTTTAAAGAATGTACATGTATTCTGAAGAAGTGCACTTGAAAGGGTGCGTAAAGGTTGGCGATGTGGATATTAAGGTGTTTCTGAATTTTAGGCAGGTTTAGAAACCCTCATGAAGAGCTATATGTACGAACAACGACGTACGATCTATATGTATGAAATCAACGACGGGTTTTGAAGCGTAGGGGCCTACCTACGAATGATTTCGCTTGCTACTTAGTTAACGTTACGATTGTTGCGTAAAAGTGTCCCATAGAACTTGACTTGACTCGTTCGCAAGGTTTTGAAAACTTCCTACTGTAAACCCCACTTTATTTTTTCACGATTTGCAAAAATTTCTTTAAAAAATAACATTTCGGGAAAAAGCAACCCCGAGAAGACTAGTTTGTTGTCAATATTATGCAAACTGTGGAATGGAGATAGATATAAGATCGGTCAGGGACTTCGGAAGGAAGATACTGTGATGTTGAAGACTCACATGAAACATGAAATGTCTCAGTTTGCAAAGTCCTTTTCGAATCGATTTGGATAGGTGCACAAACTAGGCCCTATTAGATCTGTTCAAATTTAGTACCCGGTATGATGCTTTGAAAATACTATGATAAGCTCTTTCTCAGTTACAGACAAAAAATCTACTCTCACTTTCTCTGAACAACGAAAACGGAGTTACTGCCTGACTGTGTGCATTTGAACTGCCATCGGAACTAATCAACAAGCATTGTCTTTCTGTTCATCAGCAAGATAGACCCATTTTTTATTTATCGTGATATTAGTGGGTAACGGCTGCATAAGCTAGTTACAGACCACCACTCGTTATCGCCAAGTTCTAATAAACCCAATTGTATGGCCAATGCAATTAATCTTATGAAAGGGGCAGGTTATCAAAGCAACGCTGTTAGCAGATCAATGTAGAACAGATCAGTTTACCAATAACGAGTGTTTTCGTGGTTGTCTGAAGGGGAAAAGAGGTTCATTTCAGTGCAACCTTTTGAACAGTCTACAATGTACCTCGCCGAAGTCGCGTCCAGCTTCGGATTGGACTAATTTCGAAATACATTACGCGAAAGCAGAATTTCTTCTTTATAATCCGATCTGGTATTATTGTTTACGCATATATTCTGCCCAATTTCAGAGCTTTAATAGATGCTTGGTTCAAATATCATAACAAATAGTAAACGCGATGACCACTTGAGATGAAAGGGGGAAATCAAAGCGCCACACTCGCTGTTAGCATATCAAGTTTCCCCATAATGAGCGTCTTCGTGCTTGTTAGAACACACCAAAAAGGTTTCAAGCATGTCAAAAGAAACATGTCATATATAATGAAGTTGTGTGGGCCAAGCATTTCACTTTTAAGTTTCCAAGAACTTTCCGAAAAAAGATTTCATGGATTGTATAGGAAAATCAGTTGTAAAATGTGAACCCGTAAAAATACTCGTAAATGCCGGAGTTTCAAGACTTAACTGAACGACATGCAAAGAGAGGAATTGACACTTACGTCACGCTGTCCAGTTAAAAGCTTATATCCTGTTCAGGTTAGAAGGATATTCCCAACTCGAATAAACATGATAAATGCACATCGACACTCCGTAGGAATTTCCACATGTCGCGTGCGTCACGACACAAGCAGCCTAATAAGAAAGCAATTTTTGAAGGACGTCTGGCGGGAAGGAAAGAAACTAGTGTCGTCTTGTATCTTGGATATCACCAAGGAGGTTGACACGACATCTTCTAACAACCTCACCAAATATTTCATCACATCAGGGATTACCAAAGATGCATTTGACAGACTGTCGTGTTGACATCGGGATAAATTTTTGTCGGCCAGTCGAACGCCTTCAAATCTGCATCATCGGGACAGTCTTGCGAACTGACCAATCATATGGGATTATTTTATATGGCTTTCATTTAGGTCAAACTAGGACAGTCGAGCATGTGCGGAAACAATATTCAATCTGTCGTCTGCATGGCATCTTCTTGGAAATTGTTGGCACCACAATGTTGGCAGTGCCATCTCCAAACAACCTCAACAACTCGCACAATCAATGATTTTACAGAAGCTTGAGTTGTTCAGAATTTCTGTCGTTAGCGCCAACCAAAAGGCTATTGACAACGATATCTTCAAACTCGTATCAATTCTGAGCTTTTCTTAAGGAGAAATTGATAGCACTTCCTATCTTGTGGGTCAATCAGAGTCCATCGTCTTCATTTAAGGAATTGATACCGAACTGGAGGTATTGGTTGTCTCACCAAGGTTAAGCCTCGGTTTCGGCCAAAAATCGAGGGAGGGTTTCGGCCAAAATCGAGTTTCGGCCAAAACCTGCGAGGCGTTTTGGCCAATGGTTTGGGGCAGAAATTGAGCTCCACCCAATCCCTCTCGATTTTTGTACTACAGGGACCCTACAGTGATGTGTTAATTTCAATTCTATTACACCTGAAATCTAACGAGTCGTTCACACAAAACATACTGAAAACTCACTTCGTTTTTAGCTCACCTCTTAGCAGAGGTGAGCTTATCCCATACCGTGGCGTCCGTCGTCCGTCGTCGTCGTCGTCGTCGTCGTCGTCGTCGTCGTCGTCGTCGTCGTCGTCGTCGTCGGCGTCGTCGTCGTCGTCGTCGTCGTCCGTCGTCCGTTAGCAGGGCACGTTTCGTAACTGTTAGAGCTATTGAGTTGAAACTTGGTACACATGTACCCTTATGTAATGACACCTGGGAGACCAAGTTTCGGTCCGATTCGTTTCATGGTTTGGCCACCAGGGGGCCAAACGTTAAAAGTGAAAATATGCAATATCTCCCTCAATAGTAGTCGGGAAATTTTGAAAAAAATATGGTAGGTACTTCTAGCAAAGGTGCATCATATATCCTCCGGGTTTTTGATTTGACCTCCTTTTCAAGGTCACAGAGGTCAAATGGTGTAAATTGGCCGTTAGGATGTAACGATGGCACGTTTCTAAACTGCAATGACTATTGATACCAAATTTGGTACACATTTACCCCTTAGTCAGCTGATCTCAGGGACCGAAGTTTGGTCCAATATGATTCACCACTTGACCACCAGGGGGCAAAATCCAAAAACCTTAAAAATGTGATTATTCCTTAACTTCTTGCCCGATTGCCACCAATTTGATATCATGGGTACATCTAACCACCATACAGTATATGTCACACAGGTTTTTAATTTGACCTTCTTGTCAAGGTCACAGAGGTCAAATGGCGTAAATTCGCCGTCAGGCCGTAACAATGGCACGTTTCTTAACTGCAATGACTATTGATCACAAATTAAGTACACATGTACCCCTTGGTCAGGTGATCTCAGGTACCGAAGTTTGGTGCGATCTGATTTGCCGTTTGGCCTCCAGGGAGGGGGCCAAATCCTAAATTCTTCAAAATGCCATTATTCCTAGTAATGACTTGCCCGATTGGCACCAATTTTATATCATAGGTACATCTAATTCTAACAACCATTCAATGTGTCACCCGGGTCTTCTTTGATTTGACCTACTTTTCAAGGTCACAGAGGTCGAATGTACTGTAAATTGGCCATTTTGGGGAAATTGTAATTGCTTGGACCTACATCAAACCTAACACTACATGACACAAGACCATGCTCTTTATCCATCTTTCCTCCACATGAGGTGAGCACAATGGCCCTGGCCATTTCATTGTCTTTGTTCTGTCGAATCCGTCGCAGCATGTTTATCTCGACCGCACGGTCTATATCTCGATGAATGAGTCCAGGGACCATCAGCTCACCTCGGGTAAAGTATAATGCATGTCATTTGCAGTGGATATGGTGGGAGCAGTTTCTGGCTAGTTTCACCAGTTTTGATTCCATTGAATAATATTATACTTCTCGTCTCAATGGCACAAAAGAAAATTACCGGTACCATCTAAGTATAGCATTTTGGTTATAAAGTTGACTGAATTTCAGGGTTATTGAAGAGTTTACATGTCACATGGAAATTGGTTGACATCTGTTCAACCGTTTAGGAGTAATAGGACTCCGTTGGATTTCCAAGATGGCGGCCTGGCGGCCTTTTTTATCATGGGATTTGAATGAAAATTAGGGATATTCATAAGAGTACATCGATACATAATCACATTAAGTTTGGTTGCAATCCGATCATTAGTTTCCGAGTAATAGGACTTTGTTTAATTTTCAAGATGGCCGCCTGGCGGCCATATTTGAAGTCCGAGCGGGACAAATTTTTGGGGTAGAATAGAGGGTCCCTAGATATATGTCCTCGCAAGTTTAGAACCTTCTAGCTCAAATAGAAACGAAATGTGCCACCTATCGGTGATTTAGTGAACTTTGACCTCTGTGACGGTACGTCATGGCATATTGCCCAAAGCTACCATCACACCAAGTTTTAGCCATCAAGCCCTAGCGGTGACGAAACGTGCTCCGCTAACGGACGACGACGGACGACGGACGCCACGGTAGCGTATAAGCTCCCCAGAGGTGAGCTAAAAATCAAGACCGCTGGCGCGAAAACGAAGTAAATGACATAACATTGCATTGAGGAGTTTTACAGAAAAACAGCTAACTTTATTGTTTAAATCATAGATGTTAGAATAAAACAAAACTCGACTAAGTTTTAATTACTGTGGCAAATTTTCTGAGCCGTCCACGACAACATGGAGAAAAGACACAAACAACACTGAACTGTTTGAATACTTTCATATCAGATATATGTCCAGACTGTGAGTGTGTCTCGTCATTTCTACAATAAACGGCTCAGAGAAGTTCCTGCAGTTGTGTGCGTACTTTACTCAGTTTCCAAGAGAGGGAAGTACATGACACTGGAAGAAGAAGAATCAATGTAGCACATACAATGCTCCTCCTTCGCGCCGTTTAAGATACAGGTGAAGTCTGAGGAACCATCGGGGAGACACCGACCATCTGAAGTCTCACAGGCTGAAATAACAACACCATGGGTTACATAAGTAGACGATTTTTAAACGCTGTCACAGGCCGCATACTGGCCGTGTATGATGCAGGGGGGTCTGAGGAACAATCCGAGACACACTGGCCATCTGAAGTCTCACAGGCTGAAATGACAACGCCGAGAGTTAAAACAAGAGAGAGAATAAAACTGTCGAAGACTATACATCATGGTCTTGTTCGTTACAGGAGAAGTATAAGGAGCCATCGGGACGACAACAGCCATCTGATGTTTGGCACGCTGAAACGATAAGCAAATGATAGTAATTAGAGTAATTAAGGGAGTCTAAGGCAGGAGCCAATTTTATCGGATCAAGTTACACGAAGTCGCCAATAGGTGTCCTCTCCCCATCTGACAACAGCACGAAACTATTCTCGCTTGTACGAGGAAAACATTTAATGGCGAATCAAACACGACCCAGTCCTCTGACTGTGCATATCAGTCACCAGCACATGGTCAATTGGGTCCCTAATACTCTTGCCTGTAGTCAGTCCCCTTTAATACTGTCACAGACCACCTCCCAGCCTGTAGTCTAGCAGCCCCATCCCGTCCCCGGCCTTGAACGCGTTGAATGGCGTGGACATATGGGCATATACATACCCAACTCGACCTGCAGTCCCTCCGCCTTGCTGCACCTGTGTGTTGAACACTTGAAGGTGACTTCATCACCATCGTAGTAGGTTTTGCCAAAGTTATCATGACATGTGTCTGAAAAATTAATTATGTGAGCAACAATAGTGAGTTTTCGCACATTCCTCAAAACGGCAATGTGCACGACTCTCCAATAGCATTCCGCAAAGATGACGTCACTGCAGCTGCTGCCCTCTATTTCCCTATCGCTGAATTACAGTCAATTATCTTTGACCCTGCATTGTTTTTAGCATGAATGATACCATAGAGTCGGAGAGAGAAATATTCAGAACAATTATGTAGTATTTCCAACTATCGGACATGTGCCAGATTGAATCTAACTGCCCTAGTTAGAAAGCCTGAATCCATTACGAAACCGCATGTTTGTCCGACATTGCCTGTAATTCAGTGATGGGGAAATAGAGGGCAGCAGCTGCAGTGACGTCATCTTCGCGGAATGCTATTGTAGCCCCGGTTTATTTGTAGCCCCTGCATTGTTTGATGCATGGGGATATCAATCAATATCATAAGCAGGGGCTACAATTACCCCATTCTACCTTAATTTTAATTCGTCCCAAATTGGTCCTTTGTCAAACTCACAGCCAGAACGCAGGAATAAATTCACTTTAAACTACATAATGATATTTCTAACTTACAAGTACATCCTTTGTCCTCCAAATACTCGTAGCCCATCTCACAGATACATCGATGGGTGCCATTAATTGCACGACATTTTGACCCCTGAAGGCACGGATTGGAGGCACAAAGGTCAATTTCTGAAAATAAATAGTGAATTCAATCGGAGGAATACAACCAAATAAGAGAATCAATTCAAGAATGGCAGTTCAGGGACTTCGCTAGCTTTTTGGCCTTGTGGGAGGCAAAAGGCTCTCGGGGCGGAGGAAGGCAAAGTTAATGACACTTTATGAAAAGTTTCGGCAAAAATCATGGTCATAAACATATTTTTGGTGACTACTTGTGAGGCACTTGAAAACCCCGCCCCGCCTTCGCGAACTACATCCCTGCAGTTGCATGTTACCTGGTTGCCGGACTTGGATGACCTCACAACTCTTCTTGATGTGGACGAAATTCCCCTTCGCGAGATCGCCTGCTTTGACCTCTCCAACTTGTTCGTACTCCAGACAAAATGCGGGTCTCTTCGGTGGCAAAACAAAGATGTTCTCCTTCAGTTCGACCTTGGGTTTAACGAAGGTCGCAGCATGGCATTTATCATCTCTTTCGCAATCTTCCCCACACTCATAGGCTGTCTGGACATCAACCTCTTTGTAGACTTCGGTAACCTAAAACATCAGCAGCCTTGCTTTACGCAGAAGGTATACCAACGCTTTCGAAATAGATTCGAAATAGAATATTTGCGAAGTCTAGTTTAAGACTGACCTGCAACGGTTACTTGGTTGCTTGCTAACTGGTTTCAGAGCAAACTATTGTTCTTTTAATCCGGTCCCGTCCTGTCCAATCAATTTTTCAAGTCAAGCTGGGCTAGACGCTTCGTCAAGAGGACCCGATGCTTCGCCGGCTTCACCCGCGAAGTCCATGAACATGACAAAGATTCTCGTCCTACCTGTCTGGCATCTTCTGTGGCGGTTATGCTGCAGATCTCAATGGTTGCCTCGCACGCCTTGGCGTAGTAATCGTAAAATTGGTCGCTTCGGTCGTGCAACACGTAGCCTAGTTCGTAATGGATCCAGCAGAGGGTGTACGGCTTTTCGTAGGAGGCTGCTACACATCCGGGGTCTACCTGTTCAAGGGGAAACCTAACATTAGTGGGATTAGTATATAAATGTAAGTTTTTTAAATTAGTTTCAAAACAAATCGACCTGCATAGTGATGAAAGTGAAATCAATCAGGCATTTCATAGCAGCCTATTCTCAACTCAGTCACCGTATAATCAGTAATGTAAGAGGCTGTTTCGGACTTCTTAACGGTTTTTCTAACTTTTTCCTGATATATCCGACAAAAGTCCGACATTGTCAGACTTTTCCCTGATGTTTTAAAAACCTGTGAAAAATACCAAGGCTTACCAAAATAGGGCAATAAAGATCAAATGAGGTGTGAACCAAACAGTCAGAGTGACCCTAAATGTGAATACTAATAGCTAACTCACGAAGTTCAGTATGTTGACAGCGCAGAGCATGTTTGTAGAGACGGGCAGATCGAGATGAAACAAGAGTCAAAATACTAGATACCTTACACAGTAGCTTGCAATCATCACTCCTGTCTAACCTGTATCTGCTGAATATTGTATTAGGCCTCTGACGACCAGTGAGGGTGAGCATGCGGCATCCTAAAATGACGTTTAGCACGATTTTAATGATGAAAACCATGGAACAAGACACATTTCAAAACTTACAGACGCGATCTTCTGTACATACATAACATTAGCAGGGTGACACTGAAAGCGAGTTGACGCATGTTTAAAGGGGTACACCGTTCGTGTCCGCTGTATTCAACGGTGGCTCAGGAAAATAGAAATACACAATGCCGTAGTTCAGTCTAATTTCGCTGAAACATTGATATTAATTGGATATTTGTTTACACAACGACAAGATTGTTGACACTTAAGCAGTACACAGAGTACAAACCAGTGCTCATCAACACGATTAGAAATTTTCAACTTTTTTGAACTATCGGAGTCGGTCTTCATAATAGCAGGCAGACTCTACATGTACAGAGTATCGTAAAGACATTAAGAGTGCGATTACGTGTGTGTACATGTACCCTAAAGACAGATGGCGCGAGCAAATTTACCTTCGTTTTTAACTTTCTCCGGACACTTCTTCACAAGAAAATCATATTCGTGATTCTTAACCTCTGTATTTCCCTTAAGCGGTGTTATCATATAATGCAGGGCGCATTTGAATCTTGCTTTCTCAAAAGTTGCAGCCAGACAACGGTTGTCCTCCTTACATATTTCGGCGCAGTCTTCTACTGAGCTTGGCTGGTAGACGGCACTGGCTGGGGAGTCGTGGGATACATCCTTTATACGGACAATCTCGCAGTCTGGAAATTTAGTGGGAAAGCAAGGAAGATGTATTTTGTTGCGGTGCGAGGAGTGTTATGGGGGTAGGGGCACTCTGTCAACACGGAAAATAACAAGGATGACGTCAAAGATTCTTTCGACACTTGAACAAGTCTTGGGGGTCCACATAATGAGATTATCATACTTCTTCTGTATAGTATAAATTGACAGGGCCGTTTTATTGCACGGTTCGGCTCGAGCCAAAGAGCCAAGAAGACACACGTTCCGCAAAAGTGGTGCAAACAAGTTCGTCTCACGACCACCATCATCTCAATCAAATGCAGATTATAAATATACGAGTACATACACTTCATATTAACAGCAATGGCAAAGAGTTACCCAAGGTTAACTATCACAACCAGAAAACAACTGACAACTACCACGACGTGCCCTCTAAAATTCACAAACCTTCATCAACAACGGCTCCATGTATACCATTCAGGAGGAGACACATAACAAATGCCAGTGATACAATCATCTCGGCGTGTGCCATCTTGTAAATGCACAGACGGGCATGTTGAAACACAGAGAGTTCCCAGTTGGTGTGGATACTGGTTATCAAGGCTGATAACTCACATTTTTCCGAAATTATCACTGTTTGTCTAAATTCTTCTTGTATAAACGACTAGCCAACCTCTATGTCAGGTTCATGGCTCGTACAGTGTGCATTGTTGATATTTGTACCTTGGTATTAGAATAAAAAGGCAGCACTGCAGTACGCCAATGTAATGAAACTTTGTATAATGCTTTTATCAGTGTACACGCACCATTACTAAAATCAGCACGTTTTACGAGTGGAAAATCTCCAATCAACCTGGAGAACATGACGTCTACGGAACAACCGGGGGAGGGGCATGACAACGTCACTTCGTCCAGTAATAGCATTCCGCGAAGTTACTATTTATAGCTCAAAAGGTCATTTGCATAAGATATTGATGACGTTTTAGTCACGTGACAGTCGGACATCGACACTTATTTCTACGCATTTGAGCTTATTTCAAAGTCAATTATCTTTGACCCTGCATTGTTTTTAGCATGAATGATACCATAGAGTCACAGAGAGAAATATTCAGAACAATTATGTAGTATTTCCAACACTCGGACATGTGCCAGATTGAATCTAACTGCCCTAGTTAGAAAGCCTGAATCCATTACGAAACCGCATGTTTGTCCGACATTGCCTGTACTTCAGCGATGGGGAAATAGAGGGCAGCAGCTGCAGTGATGTCATCCTCGCGGAACGCTATTGACAATTCTATGTTGAGGGAGGGGGGTCATGAGCTTGCACAACTTCGTGATGCATTTCCACTAACCGTAAATTTCTCGATGTCTTGCGGCTAGCAAGGACAGTATCATCGCCGAGGGGTTGTGACGACTCTTGGCCGATATTACATATTAGTCTATAACTAGATATATAGATTTAGCCAAATATATATTGCATGCAGTTCTAAAATAATTCGAGTATTGATTTGATTTGATCGAGCATAAAGTTTCATGCCAGTCACGCGGGCCTTCCCGGGCACTGGAAAATAATCTCATGCACGTACATGTACATTTCCTTTAACAATTGGGCAATTCATGGATGCCCCTGCCTCATGCACTCGGTCACCATGGAACCTCTGCAATCAGGATACCTCTCTAAAAAGGACAGCATTTGTCAGTCTCGAGCCAAGGGTGTCCTTGATGGAATGGTGGGGAGGCATTTTTATGTCACAAAAAAATTCAAGAAATCGCTTCATTTACGTAGGTAAAATAATTTTATTTCATTTTTGCGAAGAGTAGGCTATCGGTTACAATAACATGAACAACTCAACCCTAAAATGAGCAAAGGTATAGGCCTAAGCCAGCCTGGGTGGCCAGGTCACATTTGAAGATTTCAAAACGTTATGCATCTACACCAAGAAAAGCGCCACGAGCCCATTTACAATGACTAGCGAACGAAATATACATACTACGCAAAGGCTGAGGGTCACAGGGTGCATGCGTGACCCTTGTAGATTTCTACACTCCGGATGCAGTGGACCGGCCCGTCCCTATGAATAGGATGACGAAATGGACAACCCCGGGAGTCTATAGATTTCAGGCAGCCGAAGACAGAGGCACGACGGCCCTGGATGAACATCTTAGCTGCAACAACGAATCCGATTTGAGAGACACTTCGATCTTTTTGTCCACAAAAACACTCAATTTAGTTATGATCAAAAACAGTTATAACCTTGTATCAGTGTCCAGTTGAAAGATATATATACAAGCGTTAGACATTTTATCAAGCAAGAAGAAAAACGATACATTGTAGACTGATACATTAGCCGATCAAGGCAAAATAATGGGCTAAACCTACATGTGCAAATTTGTGCATTTTGTCGTTCGGAAAATGGGTTCCGTTCCAGCTGTGGTTATGATGTCTTCGGTACACGCCTTCGGTGCATGACAATACATGCATGCAGCATGCAGGCGTGTAGCTTTTTCATGAGGTACCGCCCAAATTAGAAAAATAGTCGCCAGGAGGCATTTTTTGGGCCGATATGATATGGTTCCCTCGCATCCCACGGTGCCACTGACTGGCCTCTATCTGTTTTAATAGGACCTACATTGTATTGCACCAGCTGCAGGGGAGACGCGCTCGTTGGTTGGTCTTGGCCGCTGCTTGACAGGCTACACTGTCCTATACGGCATTTTTGACCGATCGACCCCTTCGATTTCTTTGTCATAATCTTATTTTTTTTGTAAGTGTGTGTAAGTCTATTTAGAAGACCATGGGGTTCGAGTCCACTCTTTCCTAGACCGACGAAACTTGGTCGGAAAACTCCCAGCATATGCAGAACCGCACACATCAGGAAACGCTTTGAGGAGGCCTGGTAAGCCCGAACAAGTCGTGTCGCTTTTGGGTAGGCTTCGTCTCTTGATGGCTCGGTGCCGTCGTATCAAACTGTAGTCACCACATCCTCCCTGCAACAAAACCAACAGAAATTGAGGTTTACCAATTAAGTCCACAAAAAAATCTTCATTGGAACTTTTAGGTGACAGTTCTTCAGAAAAAGGATTTAGGTTTGAAGCTTTGGAATCCACCTTGTAATGCGACGACACCTATTGGTCTTGGCCCCAACACAGCAGCCCAAGCACTGAATTTTCATTGGGGATATTGGTGGTTTTGCGTCTGACCCTTTCAATTAAACCTACGTGATTTCTTCCTTCAGTTGCCGCTTGATGTCGCCGATCTCGTCCATAGTGTCTTCATCGTCTACCACATCCTCAGCTGGGTTATCACATTGCTTCATGAGCTTCCAGGGTATGATCATGATCAGACCGGAAATGAGTATGGTGGCGCCGCCTAGGTAGAAAGACGCGGAGTACATCAGCGTCTTTTCGAACAGGTAACCTGAAGTCGAAGTAGAGTTTTTATTCGTATTGTAATAAATTGACTTTTTGACTTTTCTTGATCATGTTTCGATTAAAAATCGTTGGTCTTTCTCTGATGTCTTCTAGATATGTCACTATGGGGACATCTTCTAGACATCCCCTAGCGGCCACATCAGCTAGAAGCAAACGTTCCCAGAGGGTTTCACCGAATGCTTTCCAGCTTTTTTCCACATTTTTCCACATTTCCACATTTCAGACGCTAACTGGAGCTTAATTAATTTCGATTTTTTTTTACGATAGCGTTACAATAAATCATGTTTTGCTTGACTGTATAGAGAGATGGTCACTGTATTACCTCTCGGGGCCACCGAAGGTACAACAACTCGCACGGTACCAAAAGGTCAACGTCAGTGTCAGCTAGGTAATATACATGTATGAGCATTTTGACAAACCTGCAATTGGTGCACCAATAAAATGCCCAACTCCTTCCATCACTAACACAGCGCCATATGATGACGACATCTTCTCCTTCCCAGCATAATGCACTAGGAGAGCCGGAAGTATAGCGCCGCCTAGCGTCGAATCACATACACCAAACACGCATGCGTACACCATTAGAATAGGGTAAGATGGTGCGATGGGCAGCAGCAGAGTTGCTACACCGAATGTCACAATGCAGATGATGTAGACCACAATCTCTTTAATTTTGGGATGTTGGGTCATGCTGCCTAAGAAAAGCTTTCCCAAAAGATTTATCCCGCCGACAACAGTAAAAAGCAGTGCACTCCGATTCTCATCAATCCCAACAGCGATTTTCGCGTAGGCGGACAAGTGCACATAGACTATAGAAAGTCCGATGAAGTACAAAAAGTTGTTCAGGCACAAAATACAGTATTTGGGATTCTTGAAAATATCCCAATGGAAAACTGTCTGATTTCTCTGAGAGAACTTGCACTTGATTGTTTTTGAGTTCGAAGTGGAGCTGTTGGGCCTCTTCAGTCCGCCGGATAGACTATCACCACTCAGCTCAGATTGAGAAGCGAAGTACAAGTTCTGAGACATGGCAATACTAGTATCACTCATCGCCAGGGTGAATTGGTGCATTCCCTTTGGCAGGAAGCCTTTGTTCTTAAGTTGTGGGGAGGAATTCGCACTTCCTAAACCCGCACTCGTTGACTTTGAACCGAGAAGTTTACTCGAGCATCCTAAGCTTGTATTTGCCGACTTAGAAGTGATGATTTTACTAGAGCATTCCTCTTTGACAATTTCTTCTTCAGACGGGCGCATCAGGGCGCCGAATACGATTATGTTCAGGGACAGGCCCCCGCAGATGAGCAGGGTGCCCCGCCAGCCGAATAGGTCGATCAGCCAGCGTAGAAAGACGGGGAAGACGAAACGCCCCATGCCACCACCGCAGGTTGCGAAGGCCATGGCCACGTTCCGATGGGTGTCAAAATACTCAACCACTGCGACGCTCATGGGGACGTAGCACAGACCAAAGCCAATGCCTGGAAAGAGAACAAACACGTTACAACATTGTTGGCGAAGGCAAAAAAGTTGGGACGCCAAACAGCCTTAGGAGGCACGTTGGTTCCCATCGCCGCCGCTTGCACTGACTCTGTCGTGTCCAGAGGCCCGGTCCAGAAGGAACGTGCAAAATGAGGAAGAAGCCATCAAATGTACCAACAAAATATCGATCAGTTGTCTTAGATTTCGTGAAATATATGAGCCAGGTTGTCCTTTTTCAATGTTGCAGATATTTACTGCAAATTATGTTGTACATGTACTTGTGTCATTTTTGCTATGAGTGTTCTGATAAATGAGAGTGGCAGGCGTAGGCTGCGGCAACGATATTTTGATTGAAAAATATTGCGAAATTTAATGCCTACATTCTCCCTATATGTATTAATGTAGGCTACATGTGGAACGTTGTCAACCAAGTTTTTCGTTCTCAACATTGACTGACTTTTTGATTTTCAATCATGGCTTATTCAGTTTAAGAAGTGTACTTCAGAATTTTCTTTGTGTCGTTTTGTCCTTTTGGTAAATAAAATGTGTGATGATTTATGTACCTACTTCAGAATCAAGTCATTAATGAGTATTGACCATCTATTTGTTTTTTCTGGGGATTTTTACCTAACTTTTAGATAAGACACCCAAAAGAAGTAATCTAGGGAAAGAGAATCATGAAGATTATTCTTTGAATTATTTCGTAAAGGTTAGGGTACTCGAAATGGCTATTTATAGTCATCAACACAATCATTATTAATGTATGGCATAGTAATCCATTTCCTTGTCTATTGTTCGAATTAAGAGGTATCACAGTTTTAGAACAAAACAAGTATGTACCAGTGTCCAGAAAACCGGACAAGTTCAATTTCGTTAAAGAGGAAGTGTCTGGAAATGCACCAAAATCCAGTTATTGCCTTTGTCATATTTTTTGATTTACAGTCAGTCAAAAACACATGTCCCTGAGACATAAAAAAGCACCTCGTGGTCTATTTTTTTATTTAGATTCCTCGGTTTAAATTTTGTTCTTTTTCAAGGAGACGTTGGTGATGAAATAGTTATTGGTAGCAAACTTAATCGCAATGGTATGCGAAAAGATACTGGTCCCATGGTACCCTACCAGGGAACTGCAATGCTTGAATGTATGCAATGTATGACGAAACCACTGGTTCCCGAAGAGACGAGGATTTTTGCGCAAGTCTTAGTGACTCTGGCATCGTACCCGTGTGCTGAAATCACTGGAAAATCCCCAATATTATGAAACAATAATCTTTGTGGCATTTTGAAATTCGACCAACACCCACATTATCAATATTTATCAAATTATCAATATTTGACAATGCACTCGAATCCAATACACTCCAGCTCAAGTACAAGACGTACAAGAATTGATTCCGCGTTACAATTGACAGTTAAAGCGATCCAGACCTTGTTCCTTCAAAATTTGATATTTGAATTGAATTTGAGTTTGTCAATAATGTAAATACATGTACATGATTATAAACTTCGACGACACCGGTGAATACACATTTATAGTACATAGTATAAGTCAGCTGTCGTCATGTTGATTGCTGTACAACGGCAATGTTTATATCTATTTACGTGCAACAAAAACACGAACGGCGGAGACCTTTAAGCTTGTCATTCTCACTAATTTATATTAAATTGAGAACAATGTTATTTCATATAATCTCCTTTCACTTTTATAAGTTACGTTGAGTTTCTGGCATTTATGCCATCTCCTACAAAATTATTATGCAAGTGTCTGAAGCGAAACGCTTACGAATTAGGTAGTTTTGAACGCTAGACGATGCCACATCTCAGCTATACATGTGGTAAATGTTTCATTGGTCGATATCAAATTTTACATTTTTAGAGTAATTCCAGATCAAAAGTGGTTAATCTTTTTGGTTTTACCTAGTATAGATGTCTGATGATTTTTGTGACCTAGTCAGTCGAAGTAGGCGTGATTGAATCACGCACATCTGACAAAAATACCATCATGACAATGGCAATCATTGACCTTGTTAAGTGAAAAATCATCTGTCTCGTGAGAGCAATTCAAGTGGTGGTATTGGCAAAGGCCCTAACTAAATATGATTTAGAAAATAAGTTTGATATTACAAATATTTATGATAGGGAGATTGAGATCAGTGTCTTATGCGTGTATGGATCGAATTGTACACAAGACAAGTCTTCTCTCTACAGAGTTTTATCCGTATACGTATAACAAAGAACTGCGATAAGTTGCTGTTCTCAAACTCCCTATTGTCTTCCATTAACGGCTAAGGATACGTCTCAACCGAATTGAGCAAAAAAATTACATTTTTATTGTTTAATATTTCAGCTGAATGATTTGCCATCCAACTCTACTTGATGCAGGTATCTTCATGAATGTGACCCCCAACTCGATACAGGCATCTTCGAAACGCCATGGAGGAAGGTAATGAGGTTAATTACTTGCAGTATCCATTGATTGGGCTTTGTCATATTTTGTCCAGTACTAGTCAAACTTATCAAAACAATACTGTACGACCAAACAATTTCCCGAAGTGTATTTTTGCAATTCGCGAAAATTTCGAAAAAAAATTTAATTTCATGATTTTGTTTTGACAGTACTTACCGGAAACAACGCCATAGGAAATAATTAGATGAAGAACACTGCTGGCAAACATGGACGCCACTAGCCCAGAGCTTGCTATCGCGCCAGCTATGATGACGACAATTCGCGGGCCATACCGGTTGACGAGACTCCCTGCGAGCGCCCCTGTGAAGTACCTGGAATGGCGAACATTTCCATCTGTCATTATGAGAATGAAACATAATAAAAGTTCAATTTCTTATAGTGCTCTTAGATGGACAGATCTTTTCAAAGCGCTTCTCGTCAACCCAGAGCCTTTCGATGATGTAAAGGATCAGCTTCAGGCGTTCACTAAACCTTTGAACTATGATAATGGGAAAGCAATTCTGAGTGATTATTAAGGGATTAGACCACGGATAAGTTCTTAACAGGCAGCCCGAGCTAGTGCATTTTCTGTTGCAATGTGAGGGCGGAAATGATGCCCTCCTTTTCCATGTGCGTTCCCTTCTTTTTGCTCAGTTGACATCTGTTATTATTGGTATTGATAATATCTTGAGGTCTTGTGGGGAAATTTCCTCTTTCAGGGAGACGAGTAAAGGAACCATACCCGCTGGCTGTAATCAGAGATCCAATCAACGCTGTGGCTCCTTTGCTTTCGTGGAACTCCTCAAGGAAGATAATGTACAGAATCCCAGATGTGGTAGTCATCCCGTAGACAAAGATTCGAACGCAGAAGCAGGCTAGCACAACCATCCATCCCCAGTGGGGGTTCAGGCGACAGCACGCCATGCTGCCGATAGGAGACAGTGATGCTTTAATGGGAAAATATTAGTATATGATTGTCCACTCTGGGATCATCACGAGATTCAGGTTTTTTCACTTCTTTGTCATTACAAAAATATCGAAATATCGAGTCGGAGTATATTGAGAAGCACTGGTTAGACCAGGATGGTAAGGGATCCGAAACAAGGCTTTGATCCAAAGTAATGCAGAACAATCCATCCAATTTGGCGGGGTCCAGGCGACAGCCATGGCGCAGACAGGAGGCGGGGTTGTTACTTGGTCGCTGATAGACAATGCTTGTGAAGGGGATCCAAAATAAGGATCTTACGGACGGAAGGAACTGCCTATTTCTATGATATTGCTAATTGTATATAAATGGCGTGGATGGCTACGAGATATTTAAACAACGCGTAACTGATTGGCAGTGATGAGCATTCCATATCATGGTTAGTATTTATTCAGCGTAGAAAAGATAGCATTCTGCAATCAACAAGCATGCCATAAAAATAGCGATCCCCACCAGGACTTCTCATGAATGGCAAAGCAACCTTCAACTTAATACAAGGTCGATTTTTTTATCTTTGGATTTTCTCGGACTGTTTTGGCTGGTAATCGTTGAATGGGCTCAGACTGTTTGAGCTGGTAATCTCCACGAGTGTCCATTCCGAACGTCGTTACATCAACATTTTAGTGACGATTTCCGAGTCGGGTCAAAGAATAGTCACCTATATCGACACTCGGCCAAAGATATCTTGATGCCATCTCCAGACAGTCTGATCTCGTTACCTCAATTCAGTTCAGTCGACCACATTTTTTACCATTGCCAAGAACTTTCAACGACTGTCTAAACATATACAGGTCGTCTCCAAAAAAACTAAACCTCACTGAAATGCTTATTTTAAAAGTGTACACTCTGAGAAATAATAATTTTTGTGGACATCGTTGGATAGTTGCACTTGAATCGTGATCGAAAAATACAAACTGTAAAAAAATTCGCGGGCGTTTTCGCGAAGAAAAAATGGTAAAAATTTATTTTTTGATTGAAAAATAATGGGAAGGACACCTTTTCGGGGGCGGGGAGGGGGCATTAAGACTGCTAACATCGGACCAAGTACGGACTAACGAAATGATAAACCTAAACTGTGACATTTACAAACCTTTGTTGACTCTTTCTGGATTTAGAAGGTTCCGGTTACCAGGTGAACAAAACTTCTTCCAATGTGGTAGTGCAATTCAATTTTCTCCATCATCTAGGTATCCAAATTTAACCCCCAAAAAATCATCTTCCGTAGTGACTTTTCAAAAGGGTCATACACATAACCAGAAAGAGAACGTTCGCATCCGGCCCCGTCGGCGTCCCCTGTTGAAATGGGCCTCTCTGGGTCATCTGAGGATTTATTTGATTTCATGAAGAAACATCTTATTGTCTTTTGGGGCCGATAACGTGCAAAAACCCCAGGTGTGCGCAATTTTGGACTCTTTTCGGCGGAACCACGGTCAACCATGAAATGTCCTAGAAATCGTGGTTCAAGCAACGATCTTTCTAAGCCAATTGCCGGTGGAAATTTTTTGAAGGGACATCCACACTTTTATAGGGTCTATTAAATTGGGGTTTGAGGAAACGTTATTTTGATCTAACCTGGAGAATTTCTCCAGATAACCTCGTCATTAGAAGAGCATTGCGTATATAAACCATGTCACCAAGAACTTGGCCCATACGTATTGCATAGCATAGTTTGATTGGTTGATCTAATCAACATAGTGACATCCAGGATAGTTTCTTGCGTTATGAGCCCAAACACAAGACATCCGAAAACCGAAAAATTACCCCGAAAAGTTCGTTTAAACTGAACCAAAATCACGGACAGTACATGACCAACGAGCCACATTTTCAAACAACACACCTGCGGTCGAGAGCATTCAGGCCGGAGAAAATCATCTCAGAGCTATCTGGCGACTCAGAGCAGCCACTCATCCATTGTCAGGTTCCCGATGTCATTGACCTATCCGTGCTTTTGTTTACCTCAACATTGAACATGTTGAAAAAAATCATGATCAAACAAAATATTTCTTTTAAAAAAACATATCCAATCAGTGTAAAAGTCGAAATGAATGCATGATGGCGATAATGGTACTGGAGTTGGATCAGAATTAGACCAATATAATTCGTCCCTGTTCAGCTTAGCACATCGGAGCCTATTTGAATGGGCTGGACCAGGATCTAAAAGCGATTACGTTTTGATTTTCATAACCAGGGGACGTATAGGCATGAAGACGTTTCGACTGGAAACCCCATTAAAAATTACCGGAAGAATGACAAAAAGAATGACAAAACTTAAATCATCACTACCAATATATATTTCATGTCCATGATAAATGCACGGATGGAAAAACATAGTCACACAGCTAACATGATGCGAGATGACAGGAATGAGGAATATCACTTCATGAATATCCTTTATGACCGGCACCACAACAAGTGCTTCATTCTCTCATACATTGCACGCACAGATTCCTATACGCCGTGTGCGCAGAAGCACTGCTTCGGTTCATAAACAAACGATGACAACAATTGCGCGGATTAGAGATCTTTTCACAAAATCGGCAGGGCCGTGTTGTTCTAAATAAGTAAAGTCAAATGCATAACTTAATTTGGGGATCCTTCGACTTTGAATCCAATAGACCTAACACCAAGTCTGTGACTTATTAGTTCTGAACAACCAAATCCCCTGGCCACACCCTGTAATTCATAAAATCTAGTAGCTAAATAAAGTTGGGTCAAATGATTATTGTGGCACGTTACGACATTTTAAGACAGATCTATGATGAACAATAGTGAGATTAAGATCTCACTTCGAATACGGAAACTGTTATACTCTAAAATCGCCTCTAGAAGACCAGCAGTCTGGATTTTTATAGCATGCACTTCGGAAAGATTTCAGGTAAATACAAAACGACCATGCTGAATGCCAGGTCACATGAACAACTCACCGAGACGCTTGTTTCTTTTGTGTCTTGTATTGGAGAAATATGCATCAATACAGTCTTATAGAGGGGATACCAGAGTACACTTGTATTGCATTCGGATACGATTTTTCTCACACATTCTCAGACACAACTATATCACTTGAAATCACTGGCCAATATGGTCAATTTTTTAAATAACCAATGTGGTTAAAAATCGCTATCACTCAATCCTTGGTTACATGTTACTCGTGTTACCAAAGATTAGTTCTGTTGAGCGGTCACTGGGTTAACAATTTCTCATATTTTAACATTATCCACATGATAAACACAACCTTTAATACAACATACATGTAATGCAGATCTATGACGATAGAACACTGGTTTCCGATCACTCGTTCACGGTGGTCGTACTTGAAATATTTTTAGCAACATATAACTCTCACGAGATCGATGACGTTTACATGTATATATAGAATGGTTCCAAATTCTACCAGTTCGGTAATTTCGTGCCTCCGTGTAGGGCCTGGCATCCGTCGTTTTATCACAAGGAACCAATCGATATTCAGAACGTCTGCCGAGAAACGTTCTGCTTGCTGGCGCACAGAAGCAATACCGGTACCTTTTAGCTATTTCATGGAACTAATATCAGATGACCAATGCTGGAACAACAGATAGGCTCTCTTTTTACGAAACATATTTTTCGTATACGATTATATAATAGGATTCGAATCTTTTTAGTCAAAGCCATGAGATTTTCTAGAAGGCACAGTATTCACTTCCTGACACCCGTTATATCACGTTTGTTTAACTTAACCAAGAAACAACGCAACACCACAGCAGCGAATTCTGCCGTTTTTCACTTCATAAGTTCACAGGCAAAGACATAAGAACGCATTTCTGTCTTCTTAATGAGATGACACCTCTCCTCTACACAAACAACAGATCTGTGAAAGTTGAATCTGGGAGATGAATCGTAAGATTCATTTATTGCCGCCGATTGACACCACAAAGTCGTTAAGGGCCAACTGACTTCTTAGCTATAAAGCACAGTACTGAGTTTACTCTCCTCTCAGCGCAGATCCACGCGTTTGGCGCATCGAAAAAAATGTCAAGCAACTAAGTCACCACCAGGCGCCGCTTATTTTTCAAACGAGTCTCATCTGTACCGGGATTTCATTCAGCAATTCTCCACCTGCACTAACTCTACCCTTTAGATATTTTGGAGGCGCAGGGCGAGGCTCAGCAAGCCAATTTTGGCATCGAAATTGACAGAGCACAGTCGTCTCCAAAGTATTCCGATCCCGCCAGAGCTTTCCGAAGCGTTTTACTGAAAATACAAACGATAGGTCAGTAACAGCAAGAATACATACCTTGTAAATAGTACTGAGAATGTGGAAAAAATACAACAGCACCTCGTCTATGAGCACTTTGCACATAATGCTAAAAGAACTGCACTGGCTTCCGATTGAGGCACGTGTTCAGTTCAAGGTGCTACTTCACTGTTTCAAGGTGCTCCACGGACTGGCCCCTGGTTATCTTCATCTACCTCTCGAAAAAACTGTTCGTCATACGAGGTCCTCATCTAGTGTCAGGTTGCTAGCAAAACGCACCAGGACCTCGTATGGCGACAGAGCCTTTTCTGCATGTGCCCCCTTCCTATGGAACCAGCTCCCCCCTGAAATCAAATCAATCCAAAGTACCAATATTTTCTCCTTCAAGCGTCAGCTGAAGGCATGGCTATTCCGTGGAGCTTTTTGAGGAGTAGCGCCTTGAACACGTTTTTTCACGGTGGTAAGGCGCTCTATATAAATTTTACATTACATTACAATTAGCACAATAGAGGGGTTTTACACTAAGATAAATCAGCTCACAATCCAAGGCCATTTTACCTAAATTGTTGGGCGACTTTTTTTGTCACAAATACATGCCTAAAATAGGTATATATTAACTTATCAAGCAGCGTGATATACATGTATATATCAACTTATCAAGCAGTGCGATATACATGTATAGTTAATAAGGAATTATATACTAGCAAAGTCCCTAACCCCTCTTCAAGTGCCCTATTTCAGTGAATTTTGCAATAATGACAAAATGCCCCGTATTCTGTATATTTAACAAACGAAATTCAAGCTGTTGGCCCTCTGGAAGTTCCAAATTCTTAGTCTTGGTAATATACAGCTTATACAAGTGATCGCAAAAACAGATATCAATACGTTCTGTAAAGCGAAAGATCACGAATCTATAACGGGAAATTTAGAACTGGCGGTAATGAACCCGAAAACACGATTATTCTTGAAACCTCTGGTCAATAACATTTCGAGTCCAACAACTCCAATTGATCAGGCAAGACCATTCTCAGGCATTTGGAATCATTTCACCTTTGCCAGCAGTGAACTTGGAAGTAGTGAACCAGACAGTGAACATTCTCAACACTTACGTCCGTAATGACTCCGTACTCTGAGACAAGGTCGGGCGACGATTAAGGAGAAGTTTCCTCAAATCAGGTGTACCAGGGGACTTCCTCGCCCTCGGCAGACTTCCATGGGGTTGATCTACCTTTAGGTGATGGCCAGCGTGGCCCATCAAGTGGTGGTGGCCTACTTTATACAGGTCCTCCCTGCTGACCGCCACATCGTAGATGCTCAAGAAAGACTTGTGGATGTCTAGAATGCTTTTCTTGGCTTCGATTGGGGACTTTGGTATTGTTAAGATACTATTAGCTAACTCCTCATCCTCAACGACTTCTACTTCGTACGCACTTGACTTCATGCACTTCCAAGGAGGAATGACCAAGAGGGCTGCGGCCACAGTCACTACTCCGGCAAGGTAGAAGGAATTGGCATAGACACCAGTCACTTGATAGAGATAACCTAAAACGATGGGCGAGATACATTTTAAACTGACGGCTTTTGAGAAACGTTTCTAGCTCAGAATTCATTGGCAGTGCGAGCTTAAGAATATCAAGAAGATTTCTCAACTGATAAGATGGTGGTGTCATTTTGATTCGAAAGATTCCCCTACGGATTTGGCGACGGCATTTGCACCTTTGTTCTTAAAGAATTACTCGTTTCGCTTATCGCAAAGAACATACGAGTGTATTCTTGAGGCTCACCGAGTGACGTGGCACTTTTTTAAGTGTATTGGAGCGTGGAGACCGATGCATCGGAACAAGATTAAAATTACCTTAATTAGCCTATCGTTTAGATTGGATGAACGTAAACCTTTTACTGCTTGTAAATGTGAGACTAATTTTCTCGACTCACCTGCACACGGGGCTCCACAGAAGTGTCCAACGCCTTCACACAACAATAAAGCGCCATAAGAACTGGATAGTCTCTTCACGCCGCAGTATCGCACGCAGAGGGCGGGCAGCAGGCACCCTCCAAGCGTCGCGTAGCCAACTCCAAACAAACAAGCATACGCAACCCAGATGGCAAAATGGGTCGCAAATGGAATTGCAATAGTTGCTACACCAGTTGCAAAGATACACACAGTGTATAAACAATGTTCGTCAACCCGTGGATGCGTGGCCAAGAATCCTGTACCAATTTTCGCCACAAGAATTGTAGCACCCATAGCAGTTAACAATAAAGCACTCTGGTCTTCCCCAATGTCCAAAACATCTTTCAGGTACGCCATCATATGGACGTAGACGACGGACGCCGCGAAGGAGAAGAGGAAATTATTCACACAAAAGATGATAAACTTCGGCTCCTTGAAGATGTCCCAATAAAAGAAACTAGCTTTCTTTGTTTTCACTTTCTTTTGTTCTACTTCGCCGGTTTCTGAGTTGGCCTTTCCGTTTAGCAAAGGTTCCTCAGTATCAGGGTCGAGTTTCTCAATTGGCACCTTGAGGGTGATTTCCGTCATTTCTACCTCATGCGGGGCACGATCTTCGCCTGTTTCAGATTCCTCGTCCGATTTCCGCTCACAGGACTGCGTCTCCAGGCTGTAGCCATCTGGCGGCCGCATAAGCGCCCCACAGACGCAAATATTTAGTGACATTCCCCCGCAGAGTAGGAGTGTCCCTCGCCAACCAAACGTTACGATGAGCTGTCGCAGGATGATAGGGAAGAGGAAAGCGCCAAGGCCACCGCCTCCGGAGGCCAAGCCAAGCGCCAGGTTGCGCTTCTTGTCGAAGTATTGAGATACTAGGACACTACATGGGACGTAGCACATGCCAAAACCAATACCTGAATTAGAAGAAACAGACCTTTCCATATTTTCAAGAAGAATTCATGTAGTATTAAACCCATTGAGCAAAGGACCCAATGGACCAATCAGAGAGTGCTCGTCGACAGGTTTCCAAAGAATGATCATGTCACTACATTATTTTCACCCAAGAAGGTTTTTTTACCTGTTCATCATATACAAATGAAATATCGAAGGCGGAGAATTAAAATCCACTGTTTATGCAAGGATGCAATTTTTTAGGCGTTAGTGAAAATTCTCAAGTTTTTGAGTAGTTTTCAGAACACGTTTTACTTGACAATAACGTCGTTATTGAGACGTTGGAGGCAAATGTTCAACTGTGTTGCAAACACCTGATACATTCAATAAGGGATATCCACTAAGTCTTCGACTTTCATTTACCTGTTACCACCCCATAGGTGATGATCATGTACACCACATTCATAGCGAACATACTGCTTCCCAGTCCGACGCCAGCGAGGAGTCCAGCTAGAATCACGACGGGACGGCATCCCAATTTGTTTACTAAACCTCCAGCGAATGTTCCGATGAAGAAACTGAAAATATATTAATCATTGAATACGGCGTTTTCGGCAAACACCACATGAGAGCACGCATCGACCAGTTTAAAACTAATTGCAATGAGTATGAGGATATGGAGGCGACGTTCATCGGGGAAAAAGGTGCGCTTCAATTAATTCACATTTCTCATAACAAAATAAAACTTTTTTAATCAAAACCTTTTTTCATTTAGACCTCTGAATAAACCTCCAAACTCACTACATTGTAACTGAAAGTTTGGACAGCATATTTCGTGTCTCATTGACCGCACTCCAGCACTGCATCTACATGTATACATGTATAACTCAGTTTAATTCGTCCGTCGTATCAATTGTTTGCTAAGGAAAATAGGAATACAGTTCAGCACATGCCGTAGTGCGGTTATCATGCATATATTAAATAGCTTAAACTTTGTATTTTTAGATTTTCTATATATTATGGAGTAAGATTAAGAAGTTGCTTCTTCCTTCAATAAAAGTCAATTAGTTGGTGAATTCGATCATCAGGTATTTCGCTTCGCCGCTTTTTCTCTAAAAATAGGGAGACTATAATGCATCGGACCTACAAGACGTATATTTCATGAAGAAAACTCATTCTTTGAGGGTAGCAAATGTACAAGATTCATTAGGCCTACGTATTTACACGATTTGAAATTTTCGAACTCAATGACAAATTACGGCGTAGGCACCCGTAGCTCTATCGGAGACTTCCTTGCCTGGAGGAATCATTCTCTGAGGAGTATGCATCACCAATATTTGAACGACTCTAATATCACTCATTAAGGAAATGTGAGCGTTTTTGCCAGCATGCCCCTTCAGTATAGGGCACCAATCTGGTTAATTCGTCTCGTTGTTTCATCTTAGTTCAGCTAATTGTAAAACACCTTCTCAGCGTACTTCGTCTTACATGCTAACGTTCGCTCAAAAAAGTACAAAAGTATGAATGTATTTTCTGTAATGGCGTTCGCTTTATCATTCCTGCCGCAAGCAGGTGAACACAAATAACCAAACAATTATTCATGCCATTGCAGTGACATATTTACATTATATTACGAGTGAATTGGTCGTCTCCTCAGATGAGGTATTTTTACGGCGTCATAACTCACAAGGTTCACTCGCATTCTGTTCAAAACTCGTGTTCTGTTTAAAAAGAGACTTGTTAAAGGCCTACGCCATCCATAATTTGAAATTTGAAATTGAATGTGAAAATTCCAAATCGTGTTAATACGTACTAAATATAAAGTTAAGCATTGTCGTTGTGTAGAAAGATATACAAACACTATGAATACCAAGTTTCAGCAAATTCGTATCGTTATAACTATAAAACTACGGCATTATTTATATTTTCCTGGACCACCAGTTATTACGAACGACGTGCGCCTTTAATAAGCACATGTTCAGGTTATGGAAAGTGTAGGAGCCGTTCACGTACGTTCGCAAATGAAGCAGAAGGGTACGCGTATATGTGTATGCACGCGTACATGTACATTGCGATGGGATAAAAGATTATTTGAACCTTAAATATATATTCGCCCGTAACAGTCATGTCACTATATGTATCTCCCGAAACGCCAAAATGAACGCCTATCTCACTGTTTGACCTCCTGATAACGTCGAACAATTGGATAGGCGTTCACGTGGACGTTCCATCGGCTTTGAGAAAACTCCCTATTAGTGAAAACGCGGACCTTTCTGCGTAGCCTATGTCAGAACCTTGATAGGGATTTGAGCCACAGAGCTCGAGATTGCCAAAAATCCGACTGATCGTGCACGCAAAGCCATCTCATTGCACAAAACATCGCCGAGGTACTTACTTGTCCCGAGGTTTTTGTTTGCCATGTATAGTGAAGAGATCATTGTAATATCAAAGACAAAGCGTGCTGTGGGAACGACTCTGGTTGTACAATGTACTGAGGGTTTTACTCTGCACGACTCAAACTCCGACATTTCCAAATGGCCGCTTTATTTTTGAGCCCTTTAGTCTTTTATACCACAGAGGGACCCTATAGTTATAGCTCATGGGTTATCGATTTATCTGCAATCAGCTTTGCGTTCGATGGCTAACCCTGTACACAATCAACAATATACAAATAGTGGATGTTTGGGAGTCCGATATGGAATTTTCATATTGGACGACCTTAAACATCCACTATTTGCTATATTTATGCAACCAAATGTCTTGGCAAAGAAATCAATCCAAAGGAAAATAATGAAACAATTTGTTTTTAATGAAATATACAAAATAACTACCAACGACCATCCAAGATCATTTGTAAACTTCATTTTGATTGGATTAAAACCTTTTAGGATCCGTTACGACATTTTTTTGGATCCGTTATTGCTTTTTTGGATCCGATACGATGTGATGACTTGAAATCACATGATGTGAATCGAGTTACGCTATTGGCCAAGAACATTTGGTAGCATAATATTCTCGAATGGCCTACCTGAAACTCACAAATCTTGCATCGAAAAACCGCTTACCCTGACGCCGTGATGAGAGACCCGACGATGGCCGTCTTTGCTTTCCCGGCCTCGAAGTCGTCCAGGAGGATGATGTAAATTATGCCAGAGGTGCTTGTCATCCCGTAAAGGAACACCCTGACCATGAAACAGGCGAATACTACTACCCATCCCCAACCTCCATCAGGGGCCTTGAACGGCGCCATTTTGAAGACCACACTTTCGTCGACTCCTGACGTCAGAGTGAAATGGAAAGGTTGGAGAGAAAATTTCTTGATATCTGCAGAAGAGAAGAAAGTATGGGAACCATGTTTTTTACTTGGAGAAAATGTTCTCCAAGTTCGGGTGTCATCTGGAAAAGTCTGGATGTTTTTGTTCACTGCTTGGTGCTGCTCCCGCCATTAGTTTGGGATGGGGTTGCTTGAGACCACGGCATCTACTTCCTCAGTCCGACATCATTTCTACAGGCCGCCGTCCTATATATGAAGATCTGGACCATCTGAATCACGATATATCAACGCAAGCTGAAATCAAACAGGGAAAGATCGTTGTCAGTCTCCAGGAAATAAAAACCATATGTCCCTTACCATTTAACACCCTGCATGCCTTGAGCCCAGCACTATTAAAGGGTACCTACCACAACAGAGCGCACGACATCCTGCGATGTTTGACGGTGTCCCACGGTAGTTCGCGGATAGCTGCTCAATCATGCACTTGATCGGGAACAAAGTTTACGAAGACGTCGCGTCACGTCACGTTACAGTAATGTAAAGCTAAGCGCACACGGGCGACAAAATGACAAAAAAAAACTGAAAACATTTGTTTTCAAATATTTTTTCACAATTCGTTGCCCGTCTGCGGGCGACAAAAACAAATGTTTTTCGAAAACATTTGTTTTTGAAACAGTTTTCGAATATTAAACATGCAATATATTTTTGACCTAGTCAAAATGTTTTCGTCAAAACGTCGCCCGTTTGCGGGTGACTGCAACGAAACGTAAAACATTTTTTGCGTCATCATCGTCATTAGCCAATCACGATGACGTTCAGCGTCATGTGATACCAACCAAGCCAGGTGTGACGTATGGCGCAACCATGGTTACCCCTTGTTTTTGACGTGACCTGTGACGTGACCGTGTCATTTTGTCTCCCGTGTGCGGGTGATTGAAACAAACACGACAAAGACGCAAAACATTTCGAAAACAACTGAAAACAAATGTTTTCAGTTTCGCTGTCATTTTGTTGCCCGTGTGCGCTCAGCTTAAGACTCTTTCACCAGTCTGGTATGGCAGACCTACTTGACGGCATGTTGGCCAAAATAGAACAGGTGTTGGAATAATAGCATGCCGCGAAGTTACTATTCATAGCTCACAAGATCATTTGCATAAGATATTGATGACATTTTAGTCACGTGACAGGCGGACATCGACACTTATTTCTACGCATTTGAGCTTATTCCAAAGTAAATTATCTTTGACCCTGCATTTTTTTTAGCATGAATGATACCATAGAGTCAGAGAGAGAAATATTCAGAACAATTATGTAGTATTTCCAACACTCGGACATGTGCCAGATTGAATCTAACTGCCCAAGATAGAAAGCCTGAATCCATCACGAAACCGCATTTTGTCCGACATTGCCTGTAATTCAGCGATGGGAGAATAGAGGGCAGCAGCTGCAGTGACGTCATCTTCGCGGAATGCTATTGATATTAATGAGTAGTAGTGGGTGTGGTGTCTGGTGTCTGATGTCTGCTGATTCTTTTTTACGCTACTTTACCCTTAAGTTACTCGGGCCTGGCGTTCGCATCAAGGCGCGAGATCCGATGCTTACCGAAGCGCGGCGCTAGAAATCGAACACGCTATTTATCATGTTTATCCCAGAGGTCCGTCCAAATATCAGTCACGTGACCGGCGGATCTAACGCCTCAATCTGTACCACTTAAATGGAAAGCGGGAGTGATTACCACGAGTGATGCGTTAATAATAGGCCGTGTTATTGTTTGGTGTATGATGGTTGTCACCCGGTCACAAGTAGGATCACAAGAACTCTCGTTAAGACAAAGTTAGAGAGTTCATTCGGCAGTTCATCCAGTCGGTAGAAATTCCCTTGAAGAAGTGTGCTAACCGGTACTGTATCGACGCCGAGTTTGGTGCGTTGGTTTCACGTGTAGGCTACGCATGTCGGCGTATACCCATGTCGGGATTTGGTAGGCCTACAGGCGCCCTTCAACCGGCCAAATGTGCCTACGTTTGCATGAATTTATACATATGGATTACGCGCGCCATCTATTATATAATACAAGAGATGTATTAGGTACTATGGCCTGACACGCAGCAGTGTATGACCGGTCATATACATGTATAAGTATATACATGTACACGCAATGATAGTAGGCTCAGTGTGGTGAGACAGTCCAAATATGCATGAATCTTATGTCTGTTTTGGAGAATGCCAAGTATGAAGTTGTTTGGTTCGAACTAACCTTTAACGTAGATTTATTTCGTTTATTTCTTATATTCGTTGTTGTTTCTTGTAAATGCGTATCGCTGCCGTACGCCATTGATTCTGACGGCGTCTCGACTGGCTGCTGGGTTCGATGTGTTGGTATCGTCGCTGTAAGACGCGCCACCTCCGTATACATTCCACTCTTCAGGCTTTCATCTGCAAAAATCCGGGAATATTGTCTATATGTAATAACCTCCAAGTATTGTTACTTGACCGGGCATTACGAACTGATTAGCTCATAGTCAGTGAATACTTCAAGATGGGAACCAGCAGACCTGATTATACTCTAGTTTCACGGCTACAAGACTGTAATAATAATTATTATTATTATTATTATTATGAGACTTATATAGCGCTAAATCCAACTGGTTTCAGTCGCTCAAAGCGCTTCACATTATTACCCCTAGCTATTGTGACGTTTTCTGAATTTCAACGAAGAGGAGTCGCACTAGATTGTGCTGTATACAGTCGTTCAATGTCATTCAGCATGTTCAATTACGAAGACCACAGACGGGACCATGTTGTTTGATGGTTACCAGGATAATTATGACTTAGCGAAGCGGTCTCAGATTTTAGATATAATAGGCTATAGTGTGACATTCTATAGGCTAGGCCTGGGCTAGGCTATAGGCCAGGCTATAGGCTACCATCATAGCTCAGTGTTATCAAGGACGTTATGCACATGAAAGCGTACGTATGTATCACCAAGAAGGTTCCAAGGTACATGTAAGCTTACATGTATAAGTCAGTTTTATGCCTGCCAAAATAAAACCTAAAACTTTAGTAGGCCTATAGCTTGTATACCGGTGTGACAGCGGATATAGTCCCCCCTGTAGTCATAGTCCGGTAGCATTGTATTTGACCAATTAAGCAGCATGGTCTATTGTACCGCTAACCCTAACCAAAACATTTAGCAATGCGGGCTATTGTTACACGGACTATTAGCCCTAGGACTACTATCCCCGCCACACCGGTTTGCTAATAGATGATTACAAACGGAATTGTCTGAAGACCTCAGTTGAATCTTTCAACATGGTGTTTTTCATTTCATTTAGCGGCAGATTAGAAATAGGGATTAATGTCTTGCTCGAGTACATGTACATTCTTGAAAATACCTCTCCCGCATATGACGTAGGCCAATACATATCATCAATTGTACAAAATGGCCGCGTCTCATATTACCTTAAATCATACGTTAAAGGGATACGTCAATCCGGAGAGAACTTTTGAACTTTCTGAAACTCGCTATTAACAAAATAGTGATTTCAAATTGAAACCGAAACTTCTTGCTCCAGGCTTCGTCATTGTCATGATATGTCGATCGGTATGTTAGGCCCGTCAGGTCAAAGGATAATTTAGCATATGATTTGAATGATTGATATGTCTGGTTAAAGGCCTGCGACATTCATTTACCTAAATTAATTGTCTAAATAGTAGGCCTACGTACTAAAAAATGAATTTCAGCAAATGCCGTTTTGTAGACAGATATGCAAATAGGCTGTTTTGAACACCAAGTTTCAGCAAATTTGTATGCATAATAACTGTAGGCTACTACAGCATTTTGTATCAATGGATTTCTATTTCCTTGACCAACACTGGCAGTTTTTACCATCTACTTCATTTGTATCACGTACATCATTGATACGTATATATTATATCTGTGTATCCTCCTATCAAGAACTAAGATTTACAAAATTGAAAAAAAAATTGATTAAGTTTGATGTATTTAGTGAACTTCACTGGAACAGAGTCTTTCAATAATCTGAATGAATCTTATAGAATTCACATAATTATGCATACATTCCACTTTGGGAAGAAAAAGAAGTAGAAGTGCAACGTGAAGAAACAAAAGTTTTACCAGTATAATGTTGGCTTATATCTAGGACCAAGTTACGCCGAAGTTACCAGGCTTTACTTGACAATGTACACATACATTCATGTGCATTATTCGGTGGGGTCAAAGTCCAGTGTTTCGGTATCGTCAGAAGGGGAAATCAATACATGTACGAGTATCTCGCGTGACTATACAGTACATGTATATACATGTATAAGGAAATGCTGGTTTGAATGCAAGATTGGATGAAATAAGGTCTTTCATTTATGGTATATTTCAAATCAATTGGAGAAACAACTGAATTCCCACATGGCGCCTCATGAGGGAGCAGACGACTGACTCCGGTATTCCAGGATTTTTCTGCTACAGATGGTTCGTCGTTTGGCCTCTTTTTTTACATATTTTTGCATTTGGGGTCAACAGCCGATCGATGGGTATAACAAAGTACGAAGGCTATAAAACCTATTCATGCAAAAACAGGTGTGGCGAACTCAACTGCATGAGTGACATACATTGTATAACTGTGATGAATTGTAATGAACATTGAAAAGTCTCTGGACTATCCGTCCTATGGACAACCGCTCAAACTGATCGGAAGCACAAAACTATGCCTTCCTAGCTAAGCTAAACACACTACCAGAAACTATCACAGAAACAAAGTGCAATCGATGTACTCAATGTTATACCGATCCGTAACTTCATTTTTCTGTGGATGTTCAGGTTTTTCCTCCCAACGTGAGAAATTTTGGGCACAAATTGAAAATGAATGCCCAGTTGAACTCAGCACAGCATTGTGGAACATGTGCGACGATGAACTCACAGAAACATCGCTCGGGAAACAACTTTCCGCTTGTGATTATGAAGAAAATGTAGCACTTCTTCGGATCACAGCACAGTGCTGGAATGTTTAGGCTAATTATCTAAAATGTTTTCCTTGCCTGAGACTACATATTTTTGACAACAGCTAGAAGTATGTAAATAGTGTACATCAGTTGTTATGTGTTGCTTTGAATTTTTTGTAATCTTCTATATAGGAGAAATAAACAGATATATATATATCGCAGAGATCTTCAAAACCTCTCTTTCGTAGGTCATCCGCTGAGATATACATGTAGACGACACGATGCCATTGCCACCAACGAAAGAATAAGCAAAGTGATTGCGAAGGTTGGCCTCAGATGGCAAAAGAATAGGCCTATATCAACCAAAGACTTTCAATGACAATGACACTAATATAGCGGCTGTGCAAAAGCCTACACGACTATTACGTGCGATAGGCCTACATTTTCAATTTTAAATTGAAAGACTTACTGGTCAAGCAGACGCACCAAAACCGGCTGAAGAGCGTCTACACATTGTATAAGTGAACCAGGGTCTTTCAATGATTACCAGTATTATCAAAAGACTGGTGCATTACAATTTCAACAAATTTTATTACACTCTGAATGTACAGGGCGACTCTGGTTGGTGTTTGATGGTGTTGAAAAAGTCCCCCCCCCGCCATTTCAGGAGGCTTTGATATCGACCATTTATTAGCCCCCCCCCCCCCCCATATGGTGGAGACCCACTGACCGTACATAGAACTATGATATTCGTTCAGCCATAATTTCAGCTAAAAGCGAGTGACTATGGTAACTATTTACCTCTGTAGCACACGTTCAACCATCCTGACGTAGGCCTAAAACTAGAAATGCCAAATAAGTAATTTCAAGTTCACATATAATAAATGATATATCAAATTATTGAAGTAGTTAATATTTACAATTGAATGGAATATGTAATATGTAGGCTTCACGACCCCCGTGTTCATACACATGAATATCCTTTTTGGACAATAATGGCATAACCTCTCTAATAAGGACACCTAAATTACGGACACCAACGCCCAGTCCCATGGGTGTCTGCAATCGAGAGGTTGTATTGTTGTTACAGATATATGGCCTCGGCATAGGTCCTACCCTCACTTCAGCCCCCCCCCCGTCACTTCACCCCCCCCCCCCCCCCCCCCCCCCCCCCCCCCCCCCAATGCCGGCCCAAACTCACCTCAGAGGACAGTTTCCCGCCAAAAAAACATCTGACAGTCAGTTATCAGCCGTAGCTGGATCAGTCAGTGGAGCGATCAGTACAAATCAGTCAGTACAAATCAGTCAGTGGGTAACGAGATTTCCCAGGCGAGACAACGAGATCAAGGTCGTCCATCAACAAAAAAGGACGTGATAAACCGCCGATAAACTGACAGTTAGTCGGAAACAGAGACATTCTGCGATAGTCAGAAATACAGAAAGTTCTAAACTCACCTTCTTTCAAACTGAAAAATTTACGAACGGGCCAACAGCGTTTAATTGAGAGGCAAGAATTATAACCAGTTTACAACACAATCTTACGACCTCAGAAAAATTCCACAACCATCACATGTGTTGTATTCAATCAGCTGATTTGCTCAGCGCTGCCTTTGTCGGCTGTTTATCTGAATTGACGTCACTGGCTATGCTGCCTGAATTCCCAGTAATGGGCCACCAACGCAAATAATGAGCTTTGTAACAAGTATTTGCCCTCATTTCATCGATATCTGAATTTATTGTACAATTTGTGTTCTGTTCAATAGACATTTTACCGAATTTCTGTTGCGAATAACGTCTGCTTAAAGAACGTATCGATGGCGGCATTACAATGGCATTTGATCACAGCCAATAACAAAGCAGCTTACAACGAGGCGCGGGTGGCCATTACTCATTTGCATGTTTTATATCGATTCGATGTGTGCGGGAAGATTTGAATTGCCAGGCGAATTTCACTCTGAACTACAATGTACATTGCGATTCGGCGGTTGCATGACTGTATAATTCGAATGTTTTGCTGCGATTCAATTTGTATAAGATTGTCACTCAGGCTCAGCACCCGGAAAGACTATAATTTGTACCGGGTACAGTACCATAAACGGAACGTGTTGCTGAAATCTGTCTGCGCTAGTCCAGGAGAGCCTCCGCTCCGCTGGGATGGAAGAGAAGAGACCGGTGAAATAGAATATCCACTTCTATCACTCAGCGTCCGGGAATATTTAATTGCCATGCGATCGCGAATTGCCGTCAGCGACCGGGGACATCGGCCTTGCGAGAAACTCTGGGATTTCCGCGCCGGTTACCATTGACGGCACGGTACATGTACATTTTTCAGTGCTTGAAGTCCATGCCACTGCTTAAACAACGGTCGCTCAATCTAAATACTGCAGCCATCTTTCAAAGCTCCTTCAGACTCTGGTAGGCCTACTTACCGTATATGTATAGCTTGCTCAAAGTATAAATGAGGTATCTATTTTATATCGAATGTATGTTCAGATTTTATTGATAATAATAAAATTAATTTTTATTAATTAGATATAAGGCAATTTAGCACGTGTAGGAATGTAACGCCACGTTTTACTAAAATAAACACAAGACAAACCCCCATCTTGCATCAGCAGGGCTCCCGAGTGACTCATGCACGTATGTATATATACATGCACATATAATGTCATCTGACGTCTATTTTTGGTGGCAGGGATTTTAACAAATGAAAGAACATAATAAATTTTCATGGATTTATCAACATTTTCACATATGGACCACACCCTTGTCAGCCTCTCGCCATCATGCGCCACTCTCCCTCCAGGCCTCTAAGGCAAGGAAGAAACGGCCAGCTTATGTATTAATCACCCAACGGTTTAATCCTGGAGACGAGATAACTAGGACTTTCCAAAGTTATAATTACGAACCGGCGGTCGTCTACGTCACAACCGAGGACAACAAACGCCTTTCAAACATCAAAGAACCAGCTATTTTTAGCCATTCGGTCAACCTGTCACGCATGCCTGTCACGGGGATAGCTTTGCGGACCCAGGTTTTCGTGGAATATGAGTGAATGTTAGCTATATGTACCGGGTATTGAACAGACTTTATTGGAACAAGGTTGATAGTGATTCACCAGGTGAATGACATTCTAGTAATAGATTGACTTGTTTATCGATAAAATATCAATACCTGGTATTTATGGCTTTCAGGACACATCGAGGTAAGGACACGTCGAGTTGAGTAAATTGCGAAATCATTGTCAGTATTTATTTGGCGCAAACCACTGACAGTTCATTAAAACATTTTACTCAAAGACACGACACCTCGAGATACCAATATACCTATTCCTACGCAAAAGCAGTTTGATCAATATTCGATTGGAATTAGAATAGTAGCAGCCATTAAATTTATCAGGAGGAAAAGGTATGTGATATTCATTAAAGCTGTTCATTAAATGCGGGTTCAAGATGTAAGCTTACCTAGTCTCATTCGCCACTCAACATGTCACGAACTTCAAATCGGGGTGCGCATTGCCATTGGTTCCTCTCCTGCGACATCCTCGAATTCCAGGGTCAGTCGCGCTCTTCCTGAGATATATTGAAAAGCACATGGTTATATGCCAGGATGTCGTTCCTGAGCTCGGTAACTGCCGAGTGGAAGGCCCTGAAGCTCGGGATGCTGCAGCGGGAGAGCTAGACGGGAGCTTTGTCACTCTTCACCCAATAAGCCTTGGCCCGGAATATTTTTAGAGGAGACTGAAGGATTTTACCCGAATCACATTTTACAACCGTTACATGTATATCCAACCTTCAACCACGTTTCCCTAAACCATTTCTCTCAATCGCAAATAATTTTCATATTCGTTTTTCTTCCCTCTGCAGACATTACAAGTTATAAATATTGGAAGAAAACGATGTCCGATAACACGGCCTCGTCTAGCGCAACGACTTCACCAAAGTATTGCAACTGCTGTAAAAGCGAGAATTGCCGCGGAAGGGCTTTAGCTGCTTGGGGCTTCAAGATGGTGACCATAATTGCCGATTGGTTCAAACGAACCTTCCCATCGACATTCAATAAAATGCTCGAAGGGATGAAAGGTACGTAAACTCTGTTTTGGCATTAGGATCTTTTGTTAGATTCTGACCATGGCTTCTAGTAAATTGCTTGAGAGAGCTGTTGGATCTGAAGGAAACTTGCCGTGACTGGACTCTCTTATTGGAAGTTTTGAAAAGATTTTTTAATTTGACCGCGAAAATCCCTGGATAACGGCCGTCCCGTTGCCAATTCCCGACCTCGCCTACAGACTAAGGCGGCCCCCGAATGTTGACGGGAACAGAGTCGCGGCGCGCGCGTTTATTAATCTGAATTTCCACATCCACCTCTTTTCCCCAGCAGACAAAAACGAAGAATGTCGCCAAACTTTCGCAAAGATATTCAGTCTCTCCGACTCGCAATTACCATGGAAGCAAGATGCTGCCGAAACGGATACTGAAACCAAACAACCTCCGGAATCTCCCGAATTCAAAAGATCGCACGCCTACACTGGGGGTTTCTCCGAGGAGGAGCAAACGGCCAAAGCCTTGGAGGAGAGCATCAAAGAACACCAAGGTACGTCTTGTTGTAGGTTAGCTGTAGTGTCCGGCTTTGCTTTTTTCGAGGAACGGAACGAGAGCGGTAGAACAGTCTGGGCACACTAAGAAACTCCGACTTAAACAGCATCTCAACTTGGTTGTGGTCAGTGCACAACTTAACTCCCGAGAAATTCTTTCTTCATTGGGAGGAACGAGGCCGGTCCATTGCCTCAGGAGTGTTAACACAACGCCAACTGGCTTCCACCACCAGCAACGCGCATCCCGCAATGATTTTGGACCGATGGCCGATCTCCCAAGCGGTTTGGGGAGGATGATATCGTTTGGCTTATTTAAGTACATGTATATCATACCCTCCAGACGCAGTGGACCGGCCTCGTTCCTCACCCTATGGAGACCAATTATGATGACGCAATGGACTGTTAAGCGAGTCTAGTATATCATGGAACAAAACCCATAGCGTCGCAAATCCTTCATATTCATAAACTATTAACGGGGTCCAGGAGAACTGAGGGGCCGCACAAAGGGCTCAATTCCGGGGGTTTTGTAAGGATGGGGGTGATGTTCATGCACGTGCAGTGTTGACAATGGCTATTGACAATGTGGGTGGGGCAATGAGTTGGAGGGGGTAGCGACGACAAAACTTCTTAATGAACTTGATCCGGTAACGAACCCCATGGTATCATATGTCCACGTCCTCGTTCTGATCTCAGTCTCTGTTCCCTCATTTCAGAAGCCAACTTGCTCTACCGACACCTTGCCACAGCCCCGCCAAGCGAGCCACCTTCCTACGACTCCATCTACAGCGACCAGGGTGGCATCCCCGCAGCCTACATCCCCCCGGCGCCACCAAGCACCAACAGAGAGGAGACCGAGGAAGTCATTCGGCAGAGGAGACTCTACCCACAACTGTAGAATTTTTGTGTTCAAAGCAGCTCATTCAGTCAATTCTGGTTGACGGGATAAGCTGATAGACCCTCGAATATGCGTATATACTACAGTGGAACCTCCCTTAGCGGACACCTCTCTATTAAGGACACTAGTTTCGGTACCAAATCGGTTGTTTCCATTTGACCTTTCTAATCAGGACACCTCTCTAATAAGGACAGCACTTGTCAGTCCCGAGGGTTTCCTCAATAGAGAGGTTCTACTGTACTTGTATTTCGTTTTTACTCAGCCTTCACTTGAAGGGAAGATTGAGCAGATCTCATTTCATTTTCACTTCATAATTTTTTCTTTATGCCATCTTGGGGCACTGACCAGGGTAGCCATGCACTTTGAGAGTTTAACATTTCAAGATTGTTCTCAGTTTTTCCAACACAGCAGTCTATGTGTTGTTTGGCGTTCTGGTTTCTCCACAGAGGTTGTGGGCTTTTATTTCAAGGAGGAAATTCTGGTAAAAGGTGAAATTAATATCACAGCAGAACCTCCCTTAGTGGACACCTCTCTAATAAGGACAACCTCCCCACTAAGGACACTAGTTTTAGGGCCAAATTGGTTGTTTCCATTCAATTTGACCTCTCAAATCAGGACACCTCTCTATTAATGACAGCAATTGTCAGTCCTGTGGGTGTCCCTTATAGAAAGGTTCTTCTGTACAAGAAATTTTTTGTTATTGTGGCTTTTTGGCGCTCCTTGTATAATATTACAAAATTATTATCACCAAAACATCAAAAACACACATTACCTCAAATGTGTATTTGATAACATGCATAATACAGTGGAATTTTGTTTTCATTTCCATCTCTTGTAAATACTTTTTTGGAATTATATAGTAACAGTATGTCTCAAATGTATTTTTGTAAATGTATTTTATTATCTATGTACAGCATATCACTCTGTATTGTAGCACACTGTATATTTCTGCACATGTAAAAATACCTGTTAATATTATCAAAAGATCATTTCGAATAAATTGAAATAAATAGAAATAAATTGTTGTCAATGTACAAAATATGCTCTTTATCATGTGTTACAAGATAAAGAGAAGTTGTTGCAACGGGGAAAGCTGATGTGATTGTGGAAACTATGCAGCCTTCACAAACATTGGAGTATAATTTCGATGCAAGTTATACACTCAGCAATGAGGAACCGGCGTTAAGATAAATACCAGTGGCGGCGCCACAATCGATCGTACCTTCTGACGCCATGACGTCATTTTCTGGTCTGTTGACGTCACACGAGGTCAATCACGGGAAACCATTGCGTACATTTTTGCACAGGATTTCAACAACAGAAAACGTGCCCAATAACTGGCATCGCGCATATTTTCCGCAAAATTATCTTAAGAAACTGATAGCTCAATAGATTTAAAACAGGAAGATGCAAACGTCGCCGAAATCGGTCAAAAATAAGCGATCGTTTTCGGGCTCAGAAATAACATGATAATGCATTGGTAATGGAGAGTTTTGGTATGATCGATTGCAGCGCCACGCGGCGGATAAATCGCGCCGGTTCCTCATTGCAATTAACCTCAAAGTCTGTGATACATGAATGTAGTTTCACACAGTAGTGAAATTGGAATTATATGGTAGTGTAAGGATGAGGATTAATAAAAAGAGATCATGAACTGGAAATACAACATCAGTAAATACATTGTATATAACATCAGTAAATACATTGTATATAACATCAGTAAATACATTGTATATAACATCAGTAAATACATTGTATATAACATCAGTAAATACATCGTATATAACATCAGTAAATACATCGTATATAACATCAGTAAATACATCATATATAACGTCAGTAAATACATCGTATATAACATCAGTAAATACATTGTATATAACATCAGTCTCATAAGCCTTTATAGGCTGGCTATTGTATACAGGTGACACTGAAATAAACACATACATGTATAACTTTAATACCTTTGGCACAAAAATGGGCTATTTAATAACATTACTTTGTTCACCAACACCCAAAGTTTGGTCAAGAACTAAAGTTATCATGAGTACAATAAGCAGATATGTATTTAAAACTTATGATATATATCAAAATATGATATATATACATAAAATATACACTGTGGCTATTCTTACCTGACCGCAGAGAAATTCAAACAGGCTATTTCCACGGAAATTTTGGAAGCCATGCATGTCACGGAAATTTGCAACCTGGCATTTGCATACCGTGTTGAAATCAGCTCGATACAAAAAACATGCTTTGTATACAAAATGGATGAGGCCAACAGGGCAATTTCACTGCTTGTACAGTAGAAATAAGTGTAGTATTTTTTCTCTGTTCAATATGGTTCCATATTACTGTAAAAATGATTATCATATTTTGAATTGCACCAAGGTCTTTGAAAAATAAATAGAGCAATTTTTTATCTTGTAAAAAATGTGATTACGATTTCATTTTAATCGCCACACGCACTCTATAAAATTCCTCATTGATAAAAAAAGCCAAGTCTCATTTCGCATATCTGCGCTTGTGCAACTAAAAATCTCGTAAAAATAGCATACGGCATATGGTTTATCGTCACATAAAAATAGCCACCAAATTAAATATATAAAGCATATGATTATGTTGCAAATAGATTTGACATACCGGGTAAAAGAATAATATAACATACTTTGCAACAGTCCCCTAATGACTAGAATCATAAACATTCTTCACAAGAACCAGCAGTGATCACTGACACCAAGCACTGAATGCTCAAAACCTAAACTCTCATTAAATTCAACTTGGCGTTATCTCTCGAATTAAGCCAATCTGAGTGAAAACAAGTTTAAATTAACTTCAAGTTAATGTTTTACTTCTTTTATGCCTTTAAAGAGCCAAAAACAAAAATATGTAAGTTCTCGTGATAAATTTTTGTAATCAGTCATTTTAAATGACTATAGTAATATATCTGATAATACAATGGTCCTGATGAATTAAAGAAATTGAACCCATGACCTGAGGGTACAAGCAGTCACACTATTTAAAACCTTAAATATATTATCATGAATAAGGTGATTCTGGGGATATTCATCCATCCGTACTCCTAGAATCTAACGTCCCAGTGCTTTGAGATCTTTGTCGAGACATTTCAAACCTCTTGTGTATATCTGAAATGAAAATATTGGTTTAATCTTCTTTCCATTTTTCAGGGACCATAGGAAAGGGGTCACACTATGCTCATAGACATGAAGGAAGAAGGATACCACAAGGTCCATTATATACCCACAGCTATGCTAACCCTACTTGGCTCACACACAAATGATATGCTAACAGTACTTGGTTCACTCAGAAGTCAATGAATACCACAAAGACAGCTGTGTAAAATCAAAAATCTTGGCCCGAAAGCAAGTTTAGTCACTTCTTCTTCTTCTTCTTCTTCTTCTTCAGCGTTCGCTCTGCACTTGGAGGGGTCATTCTCCTAGGAGTAATCCTCCTCCAAGGCGGGATGAGCGTATCCTGCGTGCCACTACGGTTAGGTGCCAATTGAGTTTATTGGCCTAGTGGTCCGACTTTGGCGAGAGAGATAGAGTCCACGCAAGCTACTCATGTTTCTCACTTGGTGGGGTCTTAGCTTGCCCTAGCATAGACACCAGGTACAAGGAACCTCGGTTTTGAGTCTCATTCGAAGGACTGTGACGAGCCAGGAATTTTAGTTCCCTGAAAGCCACGCCAGTTCATCCAGACATATGATCATGGGTTCTCCCCGGGATCGAACCCGGGCCCTATTGTGTGGTGGCCAGCTGTGTAAACCACTAGGCCATGAGGCTCCCTAGTTTAGTCACAAACGCTGGCATTAACTTAACATTTCGAACAATAGTGCCAGTCACTAGCTGAATTTAAAGCATTTTAGGTCAGCTGTTAGTGCCACAAGGCTTGTTTACAAACTTACCTTTTGGTTTGACTGGTGGTTTCGGTGGCTTCCCCCTCAAGTTGAGGCGCTTTGGCACTGGAGGTGGTTCTTCATCTTTGTTAAAGGACGAACGAGGGCTTTGCTTACTCAACCAGTCGGATAGCTTTTCGTAGAGGTCACTGGCATCGCTAGGAGCTTTAAAAAGAGTATGGTTATACTCTAAAACCTCGAATACAAGGTCTGAGGCTCAACCCCCATTCATTACAATGGTTTTTAATGGGGATGGGCCATTAAGTCAGGTATTATTCTTTTATCAATGGCATGGGCCAATGGAGTCGCATGTGTTATAATCTTGTTCAGATCTTGGCTGACATTGACAGTGAAACGAAATCAACATCACTGGTTATAGTAGGCCCATTAGCTGACAGAACAATGCTAAAACTTGACAATCTCTCCTCCATTGTAATGAATGGGGGCGGAGCCTCTGACCTTGTATTCGAGGTTTTAGAGAATGTAAAAAGTGGGATTCTTGGTTCTAAGACAACATGGCAACCATTCTTTATGCATTTAACTACTGTTAACAGGCAATGAGGGGGTTATAACTGTTCAGGAGTTCTAGAGACTTATCAATGCACTTACTATTCATTTCTTCTTCATTGATTAGGGACAGATATGCAGAAGATTCAGCAAATAATTCATAATCCTCGTCAGAATCATACCGCGCTATTGCGTATGTTTCTGGTTCGTCACGGAGATCTGTTTGTATGTTGCGGTGATCTATTCCATCGTTGCGGTCATCTATTTCATTGTTGCGGTGATCTATTCCAACGTTGCGGAGATCTGTGAGTGAATGTGCTGGACGGGGTGCAGGCAAGGGCTTCAAGTGGTGTGGGGCACTTTCCCCCTCACTTAACAGTCGACAGGCTGAAATTGTGGAGGATATGAGGATATTTTGCGGTTTTTTAATTTGTTTTATTAAAGCGTCATGCAAACAAGCGATTTTTGTCACCGCGATCTGTGATTATAATCACTGCAATACGCGATAAAAAGATCTTGTCTGCGGATTAAACATCGCAGGTTTCATACTGATCGTAGGCTGATGCAATAACTGATTTTTATCACAGGCACGTCTGCGATGTCCACTACAAACAAGCAATTTTTATTGCAGGTTTTATTATGGTTGAGATGTTTACCTATGTTTTTGCCTCTTCCAATTTGATTTTGGCGGGAGTTGTCAACCGCAGTGCTACTCCTGGTTCGTTGAATGTTGACAACGTCGCCACCTATGGTGACAGATGGAGACAACACGAGCTCTTTATCGGGAATGTAGCGAAATGCCTGCAAAAAAATTAACTCTGGACCGCGTGACCATAATATTTTGAATGACACGAAGGAACTTACAAAGTTCTATGATAGAAAAAACCTGTGACTTCAAATAGGTTTTTGATCGTAATACCTTCGATAAGAACATTATATACAGTGGAACCTCTCTATTAAGGACACCCTCAGGACTGACAAGTGTTGTCCCTAATAGAGAGGTGTCCTGATTAGAGAGGTCAAATTGAATGGAAACAACCAGTTTGAAACCAAAACTAGTCTTAATAGAGAGGTTGTCCTTAATAGAGAGGTGTCCGCTAAGGGAGGTTCCACTGTATATGTATGCATGGTACCTGAAAGGACACTCCAGCATAGATGTCACCACGACTCAACGGACGTGGTATCTGTAGCTCATCCGTCAAATTAGAAAGGATCTTATCAGCGGAGACCTGCGCTTTGGTGAGATTGGGAAGTTCAGTGATACACTCATCAGGCAAGTAGAGATTGACCAGTTTGCGTTGTTCGTCGAGTGAGATGAGCATCTTCCGATGCAAGTCAGCGGATTCGTCCATCAACTCCAGCAGGCCTTCACGGACTCGTTGTAACTGAAAGATTAGAAAAAGATGATTTCTGCTGAACGTTTTTCTCTACAGGGTGGTCTAGAATTATTTCCCCGTCCACAATAGAATTCTATTGTGTATCCATTGTGTGAGGGAAATAATTCTGGGCCACCCTGTACTATAGACTGACTATGATCACGCACTCATACTGCTTGCTAAACTCATCTGAAGTCATTCATATTATTTCTATTTAGATAACATGTGGATGAAATCACCGATTCTTATTGCAGACACCTGCAACGACCACAGCAAACAAAACGATTATTGTTGCATGCGTTTTAAATCGCACCGAGCACCAAATTAAAATTGCTCATCTGCGGGATGCTTAACAGCCTGAGTCATGTCTAAGCAAAGGTAAATGCATTCTGTTTACAATGAAAAGTCAGACATATAGCAGAAAATGTTGGTGGTGCTGTCAATTTTTATAAGGCTGGACGGGTAATATTATCTAAAGATTGATATTCGCAGTAAAGTTTTGGTTACATGCTCAAACCCATGGCCTAAAGGTTCAGAATTTGACGCCTTTTCTCATCATTGGGAAACGCTATCACTTACGACAGATCAATGTTATCTTTAAACGTAGAGAAATAAAATAATGAAATCAAGAAATAGACGTCGCTGAATATTATAGTGATGATAACTGATCAACCATGCAGTTCCAGCCCCATCCATGCATTATATAGCTACACAACTTTACAACAAAAGTATCAAACCAGCCAATCGTGGTCATGTAAAAAGAATCTTTACAAAGAAGAGCTATAAAGATGAACTTTCTTTTCTACGATAATCATGAAAGATATACATTTGATGAATCGGGGTTGACTGTCTAAAGGAATGAACAAAGAAGGAAGGAGAAATCTTTACAACATTTTTACAATACAGATTCGAGCCGATTTTTGTTCTGAATATGTAAGTTTGAACAGATTACAACTAAAGCTCACCCCTCCCCAAATGCACACCAGGGCGGAAATTCGATAGAAGTTTATCATTTTTTTACCCAACTCATTCTGATAAAATTGTATCAAGATAAATTATCGTGTCTGTGAATCATGGAATTTTAGTCAATTTCTTGGTATAGGACCATTGAACATTGGTGCTTTGGTTGAAAATAGTACGACATGAAAAAGTGACATTGTGAATCATATTTAGCCTGCGCTTTGTAAATGACTTGTTTAACAAGTAACGTCAGTTTAATAGGCAAACCTAGCTTTAGACATGCGAGTGCGATGGGCATCCATCGCGAAAAGTGATGAGGAAGAGCGCCAGCCATACAACGACGAATGAAATATTACCTTGAATAACCAAAACTAACCTATCGGAATCCAAAGGTGGTTTTCCTTTTGGTGAAAAGGAAAGAAAAGAAAGTGATCCAAGTGTGCTAGAAGTTTAACTTGAACAATGTGAATAAATAAAGTAATGATAACAATGTTTGACTTTTCCTGCCCCATATTCAGAATATTCCGAAATGGCCAGCCTGAGCCTCAATAATTCACTCACCATCGGAATATTTCGATAAAGGCCTTCGTCATTGCAAAAAGATTTCGGCCAATGAAGACACATTGGAAAGAACCAGGAGCATTTTTGCTTCTTTGTTCGGTTCTCATTTGGCAATCCCACTGGAAACCACTGGGTCTGCTCAGGGCATAAGTTCAGTAAGGGCTGAGTGAAAGGCCCTGAAACTCAGGATGTGAATATCTAGGACTCTATAGCCAATAGCTAAGCAGTCTTGCAACTGCAGGTATCGAGGTGACTAACTCCATCTGGTGTGACTTAGAATAGTCTGAATAACGCCGATGTAAAGTGAGAGGGAGAGACACCTATTGGCAGCTTCAAGTAACATTATCCAGCCAACCTGGCTCCAACCTAGTGTCCCTTTAAAGATATCTAAACTGTGCATGAATTGAAAAATTTAAAGTATCCACAATGTCTGGAAATAATCTGAAGTAATACCTACTGTTTGTAAATTTATTTCATCCAGTCTGTTGTCAAGGGCATCATGGAACTCCTCCTTGGCCTTTAGGGCCTTCTTGAGTTCTTCATGAGCCATGGTCGCCCGGCTTGGATCATTTCTCTTTCGCTGTACGCTTTCATACTGTGGAGATAATGAGTTAATGCATAAAGAGGTGCGGAGACATAACGAGCAAATGAGAGCACCTTTTCTGTCATGTCAAATTTTAGTAATGCTGCTTTGTCATTCCCCATTCCCTGAATCATTTTCTATTACCTATAATTAAAGACTAGTCTTGGTAAAAATAAAGGTAAAGGATAATATTATAAGATGCATGGCTATAGAGACCCATCACACCCGAGAAAGGACGGTGGCTACTCAATTAACCCATTCTATCGCAAGGCAGGTTAAGTCTCTTGCCATATAACAAACAGATAGCTCAATACTTACACTTTTGAACATCTTGTGGACCTTGTTTTCTAACTGTTCTGTCTGCTTCTTCATGTCATCGAACATTATCTTGTCCTGTCGGATGTCCTTAAAGATCTTCCGGTAATGGTTGTGCTTGAAAAATAAGGGTTTTTGCATGCAATTGTAACAAATATTAGACTGATGTCGGACTCTTTTACCCATCTTACTCCTTGAAGATCTTTCTATACTGGAGCTTAAAGGGTACGCTGTTTCTTCAATACTGGTGGTCCGGGAAACAGAAATGCAGTTATACACAATGCCGCAGTATAGATATTATGCAGAGGAATTTGCTGAATTTGGTACTTGGAGGACAGTAGAACCTCTCTATTAAGGACACCCTCGGGACTGACAAGTGCTGTCCTTAATAGAGAGGTGTCCTGATTAGAGAGGTCAAAGTGAATGGAAACAACCAATTTGGGACCAAAACTAGTGTCCTTAATAGAGAGGTTGTCCTTAATAGAGACGTGTCCGCTAAGGGAGGTTCCACTGTATTTTTATATCTGTCCACAAAACAACATTGTAGAAATTTATATCCTGTGCGTATTACAAAATTTGAAAATTTCTAATTCAATCAAAAATTACAAATATTTAATGAACGGCGAAGGCCTTTAAGAAAAAGCAATATCTAAGTAAGTTTTTTTGTGAGACTGTTGTCCTTCCTTCACTTAAATCTGAATTAGGATGTTGGACAGATGCACAGTTCACAATTGATAAAACGTCTCGACTTAGATGAATGAATCGCACGAGGGTTAAAGTAACAAAATGCTGATAACTCCTTTGATAACTGATAAGATACCTAAGAGCATATCAAACAATCATCACGATCAATTCACTGAGATCAATGAATGTTATCAGACTGGTGTGGTACTGGAAGGCTGTTTGTTACAATATACAGGTAGGAGACCATACATGTGACTGATGTCGTGTTGAATCAAACTTACCTTCTCCAAAAAATTAGCGTGAACCTTCATATCCAGGTCATTGGCCTCTTCTAAGGAAGTAAACATGTCCTTCAGAAGTTTATTCTTCTCAACTTTGGCCCATTCCCTGTTGGTTGCCGAAGCTGCAAATAGAGCAATGTTTCAGGACTTAGACTAGAGGGATGTTATTGCACGAATGGGTTGAATGAATTTTACTGTTTGTTTGTTTGTTTTTTAGTAAGCCGTAGCAAGAGAAGACGTAGGCATAGGCCGACCATAATCTCATAAATTCAGATGACATTTTGATGACTATGACAATGCTGTCATTTCACAAATCACCGCCAACGGCCGGGGATCATCATAGGGTGGGAAGAAACAGGATTGGGGACGAGATTGAGTGGCAAATAGACGTAGTGTGTCTTCACTTGAAATAATTTCATGACTCAAAATGAAAATCCCATGGATGAAGCATCCCGGCCCGCGTGGCATCAATGATCAATTAAAAGACGTCTGACGATCGTATTTTTCCACACTCGTATGGACATGCCGACCAGTAGGCCCTATGGTAGATGTAGGCCTACCAACCTTGTTTTTTTGCATCGATCCATTTCTCTACTGCTACCGCAACTGCTTTTTCATCGTACAGAATTGCCGCAAGCTGCGGATAGGCAGGTGACGCGGTGGCCCAGCCGCCCCAGGCCTTTTTCATGCTGGGCAACATTTTGACAGCTAGCTACCGGTATAATTTTTTGTTTCTATAATTAACATAAGAACAATTCAATAACATGAAGTAATCGTAGCATTCAAGATATATTTCATTCTCATCGAGAGAGAAAACACACAAAATGTATCATGACATGTCATTGACATGAAGTCAGGAAATAGCAGAATAACAGACTTGCGCGCCATCTAAACAAAGAATTGAAAACTATTTTAGTCTACAGACCAAATTATTTTACATTTATTCTCTATCAGAGTACAAGTTAGATATCAAATTGGTTATAAACTCAACTATAAGGGATTAACTGTTATTTCTAACATTTTCTATTACTTTTTATTAGCGTTGAAGGATGTTTAGATAGTTTTATCTTTTGAATATCCTGCAGTCAATCATTTATCCAAAATGGAAGCCTCCATGATTTTCCAAAAACAAAAGAAAAATCACGAAAAATAGCAATTTTAGAGTTATTTACGAGACACATTTTGTTCAATTGTTGAGTTCAAATTAGACATAAGGTACTTATGATTGTTAAAAATTGGTTGGCATGTAACTTTGTTTTAACTTATAAGTTTGAGAGACTGAAGACTCATCGATAGTCATCCCTCGCCCTCCCCTTCCCTCCCTCAGTCCCTGTCTACAATGATATGATGACAGATATGTATGTCGTCAGTCCAATCTACTAACACGGAATTTTGGAACTATGTACTTGGAGTTGGAGCGATACGAAATGAACAAACAGAACAGGCCTACTTCGATAATCATGATTTTTGATTTATGCCACACACAAGACAGCTGCCTTGGCCTGGCACATCATGACATTCACCCGCCCTCGGATTGATTAGGAAGTAGGGCCAATTGTTTGCTGATGCAAGGTAAAGATTCCTTGGGCTCTGTACTTCTTAATTGACAATAAATTATTTGTCTATTTTTCAGATCTCTGTAGTTCACAACCATAATGTGGAACATAAGATACTACATCTACAAGACAACAAAAATCAGAATTCCGAAAGTTGGGAAAATTCTCCTCCTTCTCACATTTCTGCTCTCTATCTGCCTGTATGTCACTCTGGCGTATTACCTGGGGAAAAATCGTTTGCGAGACCTGCGCTTCCTTGAACATGAAAAATGCCCAGCATGCTTTGGTCGGAAACTCTGTAATGAATTCCAAAATGGTGCTGTAAAATTCACAGGTTTGGATGGAATTCCTGCCCTGAAATTCACAAATGTCAAAAATGTCTTTTTTGGAACATTCAAAGGTGAAAAGGTCGTCCTGAAGAAGTTAGCTCATGACAATGAATTGGACGTTGCTGATAAAAAGATCTGCGAACTTACGAAACAAACTGATTGTAATGTCGCTCGAGCGATCTATAGATATAAGTTTCAGGATGAAGACGTGCTTCATCCGATGTATGTGAAAGGACTCTCATCACTTACGGCGTGTCCTTCGACGAGGCTTATGGAACGGATCGAAACGAAAGCAGATGAGCGGGAAAGATACATGCTTTATTCACAAAAGCTGATATTGTATACAACTATGTTGGTGAACCCAGAGCCAATTATTTTACAGGTGATGGTTCTATATTCTGTATTAGTACAGTAGAACCTCTCTATTAAGGACACCCTCGGGACTGACAGGTGCTGTCCTTAATAGAGAGGTATCCAGATTAGAGGTCAAGTTGAATTGAAACAACCTATTTGGGATCAAAACTAGTGTCCTTAATAGAGAGGTTGTCCTCAATAGAGAGGTGCCTGCTAAGAGAGGTTCTACTGTATAAGTTATCATAGCCCTGGTACAATTGTAGCCCCACTGCATAGAAAACAGCTAGCTGTGCACATTTTGCGCACAGAGGTAATAATTGTACCTCCTTACCTTACTCTATGAAAAAGAAATTAGCAATTGTGTCTTTATCTGATTAGTTCTAACATTGGGGCAATTCCTGGCCTATGTCTGTTCTTAATGTGATGATGCAATCTTTAGCCAAAAGTCGTCAGTTAAAATCTGAACACAAATGGTTCATTTGGAAGGTATTTTTAGTCATTTTTTCAGTGTTGTTTTGTGAAGAGTATCAACAATTCTCAAAATTTGGCATTGAAATAAGACCGACTGATTTTTCAGATCTTCCCAGGGTCAGAGGGCTGGCCATTTCCCAGGTACATTGGAGCATGTGGACGGTTCGTCGTGGAGGAATATGCTGGCGAACCTCTCACAAAGTTTTATGATGCTCCATGGCTGAAAAGGGTATGTTATGCATCCAGTTGACGGCTGCCATGTGATAGGTGTTGCCACATTACTGAGCGAACATGTTGATTCTCAGAACTTGCGGATGGCAAAATAAAATAATTACCTTTGTGAGGACCTAAGATCCTTTTTAGCTCACCTCTTAGCAGAGGTGAGCTAATCCCATACCGTGGCGTCCGTCGTCCGTCGTCGTCGTCGTCGTCCGTCGTCCGTTAGCAGGGCACGTTTCGTAACTGTTAGAGCTATTGAGTTGAAACTTGGTACACATGTACCCTTATGTAATGACACCTTGGAGACCAAGTTTCGGTCCGATTCGTTTCATGGTTTGGCCACCAGGGGGCTAAACGTTAAAAGTGAAAATATGCAATATCTCCCTTAATAGTAGTCGGGAAATTTTGAAAAAAATATGGTAGGTACTTCTAGCAAAGGTGCATCATATATCCTCCGGGTTTTTGATTTGACCTCCTTTTCAAGGTCACAGAGGTCAAATGGTGTAAATTGGCCGTTAGGATGTAACGATGGCACGTTTCTAAACTGCAATGACTATTGATACGAAATTTGGTACACATTTACCCCTTAGTCAGGTGATCTCAGGGACCGAAGTTTGGTCCAATATGATTCACCACTTGACCACCAGGGGGCAAAATCCAAAAACCTTAAAAATGTGATTATTCCTTAACTTCTTGCCCGATTGCCACCAATTTGATATCATGGGTACATCTAACCACCATACAGTATATGTCACACAGGTTTTTAATTTGACCTTCTTGTCAAGGTCACAGAGGTCAAATGGCGTAAATTCGCCGTCAGGCCGTAACTATGGCACGTTTCTTAACTGCAATGACTATTGATCACAAATTAAGTACACATGTACCCCTTGGTCAGGTGATCTTAGGTACCGAAGTTTGGTGCGATCTGATTTGCCGTTTAGCCTCCAGGGAGGGGGCCAAATCCTAAATTCTTCAAAATGCCATTATTCCTAGTAATGACTTGCCCGATTGGCACCAATTTTATATCATAGGTACATCTAATTCTAACAACCATTCAATGTGTCACCCGGGTCTTCTTTGATTTGACCTACTTTTCAAGGTCACAGAGGTCGAATGTACTGTAAATTGGCCATTTTGGGGAAATTGTAATTGCTTGGACCTACATCAAACCTAACACTACATGACACAATACCATGCTCTTTATCCATCTTTCCTCCACATGAGGTGAGCACAATGGCCCTGGCCATTTCATTAAGGATCATTCAAGCTTAATTATGATGTTGATGATGATAAAGCCGGCCTGGCTATTGCCCAAGGCAGCTTGGCTAGTGCCTAAGCTGCAGAACGGATCATCCGGTGCTTATCGTGGTTCCTGTAACACCAGGAATGTCACTTCCCTTGGACAGGCTGCCGCTTCCTTGCAGGTTGACATCCCAGGCAAATTTAGAACCCATACTCCTGCATGAAGAAGAGCATAATCAGGTTCAGTGACTTGCTGAAGGACATAAATGAAACAAATCTTCCAATAGCATTCCGCGAAGATGACGTCACTGCAGCTGCTGCCCTCTATTTCCCCATTGCTGAATTACAGGCAATGTCGGACAAACATGTGGTTTCGTAATGGATTCAGGCTTTCCAACTAGGGCAGTTAGATTCAATCTGGCACATGTCCGAGTGTTGGAAATACTACATAATTGTTCTGAATATTTCTCTCTCTGACTCTATGGTATCATTCATGCTAAAACAATGCAGGGTCAAAGATAATTGACTTTGAAATAAGCTCAAATGCGTAGAAATAAGTGTCGATGTCCGACTGTCACGTGACTAAAACGTCATCAATATGTTATGCAAATGACCTTGTGAGCTATAAATAGTAACTTCGCGGAATGCTATTTCTTTTCAGGTTGACCTTGCGTACCAAGTGTTCAAGATTGCAGAACAGTTCACCAATAATAAAGAAGACTATGCACTGTACTTCACGGACATCGATTGGGCAAATTACGCAGTCGATGACGAGGGGAAAGTACGTGTCATCGACGCGGAGAATATTATCGTCGTCGACAAGAAAATGATCCGGACATTAAAACCGCCCGAATGGGATAAACCGTTGTACAGCAAGTTTGACAAGTGCAAGGACTACTCGTTATGTTTAAGTTTTAGCGAAGAAAAATTGTGCACCCATGTGACTGCCGATTTTAACTATTACGCCGTTTGTCGTGATTTGCTGTCGCCGATGGCGACAGATAGATATCGTCCGTTTGGATTGCTGCATCATATTCCAAAGTTCGTTGAAGAGACGTGGAAATTGGAAGAGTTGTTGACAGAATGTGCTCGCCCGTCTGCTCCTAATGGCAGGATATCGAATAAAGAAAAACTCATGGAGGCTTTGGATAAGTTGCGGAGTTTCACTGCAGAAGAATGATTTACTGTTGGAAATGTCAGATTTATACTCACGTCCCTGTTGCTTCCATGACTTTGTTGATATTCGCGCTGTAGGAGCGAGGGGTTTCGAAATAATCTTGGAGTAGGGGGCAATTCTTGGAAGTAGCAGGCTACATTTTCCTTCTTCATGTGGTCACTTGTGGGGAGGGGGGCTGGAAGCCATTCATGACGGCTGTACATTAAGGTCAAGGTCATAGGTCATATCAAATCAAGTGGGTCAAGGAAACGATTTCATTGCAAAGTCTGTGTCTGTACTGACCCAGTCATGAGGCCGTCCAACAAGAAAAGTTTTCAAAAATGAAAAATTTTCATATCTCATGCACCTGCTTTTGTGACAGATTCAGTTTACAAATACCGGCTTCAGCCAAGTGTAGTTTTGCTCTGGCAGTGACAGCTGTGGGAAAATTCTCCAGAGGAATCGGGCCAATTAAGCAGAAAAGTGCCTCTTCTACCCTCATTCAGTCTGGCCATAACAAGTATTGCTTTAATGTACGTATACAGAATGTCATTCCATTACAAAAATGTTTTTGTTTTTGATTTGCAAATAACTTGTCTGAATATATTTCTACAATATACAGTGTATTTGTTGATTGAGGAGACTATATAATAAATAACCAATTTTTCTAATGAAGTGGATGTCCAATTTAAATTTTTGCAGACACGATTTCAAGTGTCAAGTCATCTACAAATAGCGTAGGTAACTTTCAAGCATGCATCTTTCTTTGATCACATCCAGGAAAATAGAGGACCTCCAAACATCACTTATTTGGCCACATCCAGACAAGAAGGATTTAGCTCCAGGAATCAGTAAATTCATAGGCAAGGAGACCATCCTGAGATCAGGTTTTTGATGCTCCTAGATATTGAGAGGTGGAGTGTATTTAGAAGCACTGGTTATGTCGGGATGGGAGGAGACATTCAGACCAATCACTTCTGAACACATCTAGACAACACTGTTGGTTTAATCACAACAAGCTTGGACACACACGAAACCTCTAGAATTTTCTCCTTGATCATACCCAGTCAGTAAAGACATCCATGCAAACTAGACGTCTCTTTAATCAAATTGAGACAATGGGTGATATGAATAAAGACTAGCAAATGCTTTTACTCCGGTTTTGTACAGGAAGGCCTAGTGTAAACGTACATGGAGATTTACATAAAAGCATTTGCTAGTCTTTATTCATATCACCCAATATGTGAACTCCAGACATGTCACACTGATGACAACCAGCCAATTAGGTACACGACCAGAATATAGACTCTGGTACATGTAAATTGTTACGTACCTATATGATTTTGTGGACCATGGATCCCAGCACCTACATAAACTACAAGGCACAATAGTGACAATTAAGAGTGAAATTGATTGGTAAACTATAAGAGAGTGGGTACTTCTTGTCCACCTGGTAAGGACTAACTGGCCAAGGAAGGCAAACCATAAGAGTGGGTACTTCTTGTCCACCTGGTAAGGACTATCTGGACAAGGAAGGCAAACCATAAGAGAGTGAGTAGTTCTTGTCCACCTGGTAAGGACTATCTGGCCAAGGAAGGCAAACCATAAGAGAGTGGGTACTTCTTGTCCACCTGGTAAGGACTATCTGGCCAAGGAAGGCAAACCATAAGAGAGTGGGTACTTCTTGTCCACCTGGTAAGGACTATCTGGCCAAGGAAGGCAAACCATAAGAGAGTGAGTACTTCTTGTCCACCTGGTAAGGACTATCTGGCCAAGGAAGGCAGACCATAAGAGAGTGGGTACTTCTTGTCCACCTGGTAAGGACTATCTGGCCAAGGAAGGCAAACCATAAGAGAGTGGGTACTTCTTGTCCACCTGGTAAGGACTATCTGGCCAAGGAAGGCAAACCATAAGAGAGTGGGTACTTCTTGTCCACCTGGTAAGGACTATCTGGCCAAGGAAGGCAAACCATAAGAGTGGGTACTTCTTGTCCACCTGGTAAGGACTATCTGGCCAAGGAAGGCAAGCCATAAGAGAGTGGGTACTTCTTGTCCACCTGGTAAGGACTATCTGGCCAAGGAAGGCAAACCATAAGAGAGTGGGTACTTCTTGTCCACCTGGTAAGGACTATCTGGCCAAGGAAGGCAAACCATAAGAGAGTGGGTACTTCTTGTCCACCTGGTAAGGACTATCTGGCCAAGGAAGGCAAACCATAAGAGAGTGGGTACTTCTTGTCCACCTGGTAAGGACTATCTGGCCAAGGAAGGCAAACCATAAGAGAGTGGGTACTTCTTGTCCACCTGGTAAGGACTATCTGGACAAGGAAGGCAAACAGGTGTCCTCCTATCCAACAAGTCCGCTTTGGGAGGGAAGTCTGCTAAGAGGAGCCTCATAGCCTAGTGGTTAACACTGCTGGCTACCACGCAATAGGGCCCGGGTTCGATCCCGGGGAGAACCCAGGATTGTATTTCTGGATGAACCGGTGTGGCTTTCAAGGAACTAAAATTCCTGGCTACATTAGCGTATGAAATACTCGAGGGTCTGTCGGATGAGACTAAAAGCCGTGGTCCCTTGTACCGAAGTGTCTATGCCAGGGCAAGTAAAAGATCCCACATAGGTGGACAGTAGCCTATAGTGGACTCCATACCTCCGGCAAAAATCCAATAGGGTTACGACGCCGGTAATGATATGATGTGATATGATGATAAGGAGGCTCATCAGCACGGTAGCATCAAGAAAGAAACGACATAGGATATAAATAGAAATGCTTTATTGTAGAAAGGTTTCATCAAAAAGTCCATAGCCGATTCTGAATAATTGATCAAAAAAAGATATCAGCTGAGCTGTGCAGAGAATGCTTGATAGCTTAGCAACAGGTCTTGGCTTTTTTACATTGTTAGGGGTCAAACAAAATCACTCATTTGTGGAGACCTAAGGACATTTTTGCTGCAATCAAATACATGTTGTTTACCAATCATTTATTCATCTGTGTGCATCTATTATCATGTCTTTTGAAGAAAGGGAAAAATTTCATTGAGAAAGAACTATTGTATAGGAAAATGTACAGAGGAAATATGCCGCTCTGATATGGTCCAACAACAAAAATGGTGTAACGTAACTGACGGTCACCAGTACACAAAGTCAAATCAAAGAATCTCCTATCTCCTATCCCTACTTCTGTATCTCTTCCGGTCCTTGCTCCTGTACCTCTCCCCACTAGAACTTCTGCTCCTTTTCCTAGGATACTTCCCACTACTTGAACTCCTGCTCCTATCTCTCCTATACCTCTCTCTACTCCGACTCCGCCTTGACCAATCTCTACTTCTGCTCCTACTCCTCCTACCGCGCTCTCTGCTACCACTCCTGCCCCGCTCAATATCATATCTATCCCTCCCATTCCCCCTACCCCTATCTCTTGCCGCACCCCTCCTATCAATATCATCTCTCTCATCACGTCCATACCTACCACCTCTCGAATCATAATCAGAATCATCCTTGCCTCGTCTTTTATCTCTCACATCCCCATCCCGTGAGTTTACCCCCTTCGAATATTTCTCATAACCAGGATCGACTTTCTCTGTCTTTATTTTCAACCCAAGCGGCTTGAAATCTCCAGTCCGTTTTTTCTCCCGTAGTGAATCTGAAGATTCAGACAAATCCCTTGTTTTTGAAGATTTCTTTTTCTTCCTCCACCTCTTTTCACTATCATCACTCTCAGAATCTGAATCAGAATATTTATCCATCTTCTTCTTCTTCTTCTTGGACTTTTTCTTGCGGGACTTTTCTTCTTTTGGCTCTTCTGCAAGAAAAATATCCGAACTGAAAATTTGGGAGTAGTAACAACCGAATGGACTATATAAGGCAAACTTCCACTTCAGGCCAATGTATCTTTCCTAAAATGTACTCAATCAAAGCCTTGCTGCATGAATGGCCTACTTTGGTTAGCTGTCTTGTCCATTACATCTAATGTGCATCACCCCACTGTCCCAACAGAAGTAGCCTGTAATCCAACGGTGACCAATGCAGTTTGAACAGAGTTGACCAAGTTGACTAACACAACCAACTCTGATTCTCCATTCTGTATGATACATGTGAAGAAAGGTCAAACAACTCGAGGTGGACTCTTCCTTGTCAGCAGATAGGCCGCAAAGTAGCATAATATATTACATACGCCTATATAACTGATATCGTGAATCGTTTACCTTTGACTTTTGTCTGAAACTTCTCTTCCTCCAACTCAGATTCTGGTTCAGAATCAGGGAGTTTGGGTGCACATCCTTCTTCTCGGAGCCTCAAGGTTATGGCGTCCACGGGTCTATCCTCTTTTTCTTGGGGCACTTTGTACTTTTCGACATGGTCCACTCTAAGCGTGCGGCCTAAAACCTAGAGGAAAAATAAGCACGGTGACAAAATCAGTATGTTTTCGTACCTGGTTTTCATCTCTGCAATCCCATAATTTTGCATAACGTCATTTTTTCGACGATGCGGCTGAGTTTTAGGCAACAAGACATTTGCCCTTAAAATGACCAATGTAATAGCCCCAATTGTATCTCATGTGGAAATCATAAGGCTGAGAAACTAGATCAGTTGTAATTCATAATGCTGGTAGCTCACAGATAGACTTTATTTGCGAAATATTTGAATGAGATTTTCTTACTCTTTAACTGCCACAGACAAAAAGATTTATGCTGGTTGTAGCTCAGGTCAAAATAAGGCCCATTAGGCACCTTCCCCATAGAGGTATACGGTATACTACACTATACGCGAACAATGGCTTCACAAAGGGTGCATGACCATGAAACTATTGTTCGCGTATAGTATAGGGTATAGCTCTATGGAATAGGTGCCTTAGGGAGGGGCATTAAGACCTAGACATTCCATCTATGACTGCTCACTTTAAAGAAGAAGTTGAAGAAGAAGTACCCACCTTAGCACCATTGAGGTTATCCACACTCAATATGGTGCTTCTCTGATCTTCATAGCATATGAATGCAAAGCCTTTACTCTTCCCTGTCTTCTGATCACGTACAAGGTTTATGTTCACGATCTCACCATATCTGAAAAAGAAGGATTTTTAGACCTGTGATTAGTGTGAAAATAAATGACTTTTCAAAAACAGCTGATAAACAAGAAAACAAGCCTGATTACAATGTGTTACAATGGAACCTCCCTTTGCTGGCAACCCGACTTACTCAATGGAACCTCCCTTTGCCGGTAACTCTCTACTGAGGACTTACTCAATGGAACCTTCCTTTGCCGGCAACTCTCTACTGAGGACTTACTTAATGGAACCTCACTTAGCTGGCACCTCTCTATAAAGGACATACTGTATATTAAGAAGACTAGTTTTGATCCCAAATAGTTTGCCAATCAATCTGACCTCTCTAATCAAGACACCTCTCTAGCAAGGACAGCACTTGTGAGTCCCAAGGGTGTCCTTATTATAGAGAGGTTCTGCAACTGTACATACAAGTAGTGAAATACTTACTGCGAGAAAATACAAATGGTGTCCCCCTCCGTCAAATCATACGGCAGACCTCCGATGAAGATCCAAGCACTGTCCTTGTACTTGTCATGCCAGGATTTCTTTGACCCTGTCAGGCCAAGTTCTAATTCTCTGTCATTGATTCGCTGAGTCCCTTTCACATTGCTGAAAAATGAAAATGTATGTATAGAAAATCTTAAGATAAAAGGTATCAGGATAGGCCCCTAATGGTGGACGATTTATTTTCAACAGTTTCAGGGCATTTCCTTTTTCTAATTATCAATATGCTTCTCAATTGGGACGTAACATTTCCAAAGATTCGGGACCCCATCATGATCAGACATCGATCGAGTAACGATTGATGCATCAATATTTTTGTCAAGAGTTTCGATATCATTTTCGGCGGTCCAAGTCGACTGAGACATACTTTCCGAGTTATTTTATGCACGAGTAGAGAGTTCTATTAAACTACTAAGATTGGGAACAATCTTAATCTAGCCCCCGGCAGTGGCCCAATGCCTCCCAGCAGCAGCACTATAGTTTATCACGACTACCACCAGTACCACCACCAGTCCCATGAGCAGCACGGCCACAGCCAGTGGTGTAGAAGTTTAAAATGTCCTAGGATAGAAATAGAATGCCCGGGAAACAAAGGATTCTATTATGCGCTTCAGTCTCTGAGCTATTGACGGTCAGGGTCTCTATAGAACCATATTGCAGAATACTCAATAGGGCCGGACACTTTTTCCAGGGGGGCATTTGTTACTGTTACACCGGCGACCGGAATGATAGGCTAGCACGGTAGTCACGGTACTCGGTGAGGCGTGGGGGATCGGGAGGTTGATTTTGGAATGTTGACGCTATTAAGAAAAGCATCTACAGGTTATCTTAGTTACCTCAAGGGATTCATTTTGCTTTCAGTTCATTGGTTTCAATTCGAGAAATTCGTGTATTTGCAAAATGGTGGTTGTAAAATGTGGAATCGTTGTTAGCCGGTTGTCCGGCTATTCGGCTGCGACAATCTCCCGGGCGCCGGGCCAAATGTCCAATTTACATGCACCCGCTGAAATTGTCACATAGTTCACAGAGACAGTAGGTCGAGTGAGGCTTGACAACAATAATCACCATTGACGACGCTTGGAGAATGCAATGTACAGAAAGCATGCGACTACTTTGTCGCAAAGCTCGTACGAAATTGAAAAATCTTTCTCATTAAACTTATATAGTATTTAAAAAACAAATAACATCACTTCATAAATGGCTAGATGTAAGAACTATGTTATATACTTGATGAGAAAAAGTTATGTTTTAAACTACTTTTTGGTAGCTAAAAGCCAATCAAATGCCAGAAATTTGGTCATGTGACCGTCTCCAACACCACAATAAACAAATGGCGATTTCTGAAAAAATTAGCAGCTTGTCAGGTATAAAATCACCATTTACTCCTAAATGAGTTTGTTAAAATAAAATATCGTAGCATGATTGTGTACGCTGTGAATATATATCAGTAGTTAATCTCTTCTTATCTTCATTTTTATCTGAAAACTGTCAAAGTCAAATTGAATTCGGGTCGATCACTGTTTTCGACAACTACAAAAGCTAGGCCTAAGGCCTAGGGCAGGCCTATCTGCCAATCTGGACTGTCACAGTTATTTACCCAGCAGTTGAATGGTATTGTTTTTTTTGTTTTATTATCGTTTCATCTGAACTGACTCAGACTGCCCCAGCCCCCCCTCCCCCACCCCACCCCACCCCTAAAATTTGTGTATTGTAACTTCAAAACAATTGCAGTCGACAGGGTTGAAGTTGTTGTTCTGGTTTACAGAAAGAGACTTGCAAAATGGCACTTAGGCCTATATCAGTTGTATCATAAGACATTACACATATACAGGCCCCTAAATCCTTTCTTTGGCTTATCATCATGCAGTCCTTGCCAAAGTGATAAGTTCCTTTGTTGATATGATCTATACTTATAGGGTGTACGTGTAACATTTATGATGATTTCAGAATTTCCTTTCTCGGTTTTCAGTGGTTTAATTGCTGAAGTTAAGTGCCATCAATATGACTGAATAATATTGGAAGGTCTAGGAATCAATTATGGAGGAAGAGGAAGGGAAGAAGAGTCCTTTTGGGTCAGATGAGGAACAAGACCCTAGGGGAAGTTCCTCTAGCCTGACGGTTGAAAATGTCCGTCTTCATACGGAGCAGGCGAAGAAGAGGAGAGATTCAACCTCTTCTAAGGACAGTCAGCCACTCAGCCCGCTTAGTCCATTGAAGACGCCAGCATCCAATCCTAGTGCACAGTCATCCGTTGTCAGCGACATTACAGGCTCTAATAGGACAGATGAGAAAGACCTCCAGCTTCCAAAGAAAAAACCGTTGCCACCGATTGGGGTGACTGATGATGATGAGTTGGAAGAGCAGCAACGGAAAGGTAGGATGTGACACCCTGTACCTTTAATGAGATTAGTATGAATGTTTTATCAGTGTAATTAAGTTTAGAAAGCTTAAAGATTGCTGACAGCTCTTTTAATAGTACCGCAGCGGGACTCTTGGGACAAAACAAGCCAAGTTTCCACCCAGGTACTGTCATAATAAGTGAGAAAGCTGCCTTCAGATAGGAGAAAGTGAAGGAATCTTGTAAGCAACCTAGGCTTCACTTTGATACTTTCTGAGAGTAACACTAGCAGTATTAAAGTCAAGTACCTTAGTAAGTAAATCACTATCAATCATATTAGAAGCAGTGCAACAAAGAATTGCCCTCCATAACTATCTCAAAACAATGATGCTCACTGTGAGCTCATGTCAAATATGACGTCTGTGGCGTATACTGACTCAGTCACTGTACAAACATACTGGACATCATATGTGTTAACTCTTTATAGACTTGAATTTGGTTCTCAGTAACAGCCCAGTACCTGTGGCTGTGCCAAAGTGCTCACAATAATACAAGATGACCATACATTCCTTTTCCCTACCTAATATCATAGCATATGATTGTGTCTTAGGATCAGCCTCAACAGAGTTTTCTATCCCACGGCCCTCGTCGTTTTTCAAAGGCGAGGCAAAAACTACAATCGATGATGCTGCATCTATAAAGTCTGGTGTTTCAATGAAATCAGGAATGTCTGCCAAATCCACAGAGAGCAGGACATCTTCAAAACGGACAGTGTCATTTGCTGATGGGTGAGTTAAATTAAAATCTGGTGTCCTCCACACCATTAAACTAAGAAGCGTGACTCCTATCTTTATCCCATCCTAATGATATTTTTCTCGAAAAGTTCCCTGTGCAAAAAAAATGTAGATTCCTGACTGAAAAAAGAAAATCCCTTGAAGAATTAAAGTACAGTAGAACCTCTCTTAGTTGCCATGAGCAACAGAGCATGCAGGCTCAGGCTATGATGTCACTGATGACGTCACAAGGATGCCATGACGTCATCATGATGTCATGACGTCGAGTCAACAATCACAGCTGTCAGACAGTCCCTGAATGATCACTTCATTCAGTTGCGGTCATGCAGGCGCAGTGGACACCAAATTGCCACGTCAACATCATTAGAACCTCTCTTAGCGGACACCTCTCTATTAAGGACACTAGTTTTGGTCCCAATTTGGTTGTTTCCATTCAATTTGACCTCTCTAATCAGGACACCTCTCTATTAAGGACAGCACTTGTCAGTCCCGAGGGTGTCCTTAATAGAGAGGTTCCACTGTAATTATTACCTCAATAAATTTGTTCTTTGCCTTTACAGCTGAGCAGCAGTCACAGAAGCAAATCCCAGTCGCTCATATTTTGCGCAAAACTAATTTAAAACATGGTTTCTTCAACATGTCTTGAACTTGAACACTTGTACATTTCAGTGAGCCCACAAAATTAAAAGTCAGTAAAAAAGAAAGTACGATTGCAAACAAAGAGGTAACAAAGCGGAAAGGTGCGGATGGCAAAGAATTCGTGGTCATTTCCATAGATGCACAGACGGAATGGAGTTGGTTGGAGGACTTGAAATCCGTGGGGAAGTCGGCCCTCAGCGACCCGACCCCTGTGACTAAAACAGGTATGCATGGGCAGATATTATTTCGGCTAAATTTTGATTTGTATTCATGTATTCTTATGGCCAGTTTCCACTAGGCAGCGCAAGCAAAGAAACCATGTGCCTTTCACTGACGTTGGATAAGTTTCGATGTATTGTAAGTTATTGACCTGACAATTGTGCGGAGTACAAAGTTTGAAAGTGGCAAAACCGGTCCATTGGACTGCTTTCCTTGGCCCGGTCGTTCACATCAGGTTTTGTGACTAAGGCTAGCGTTAATGTGAATTGGTGTTATCTCCTTCAAGTAGGGTCGTTAGACTTAACAACAAGTTACGCTAATGCCAGCAAAAGTGACAAAAAATTTTTGAACAGCTAGACCTTGATGTATGATTATTGAGCCTGTTAGCGTCATGTTTTTGTGCCCAGTGCTTGTGGTAGTTTGCACAGTTTGAAAAAACTCACCTAAGAGGTGGTGATGTTTGATAATCGTGGCAATATAACAATACAGTGGAACCTCCTTTGGCAGACACCTCTCTATTAAGGACTATCTCTCTATTCAGGACACTAGTTTTGGTCCCATATCGGTTGTTTCCATTCAATTTGACCTCTCTAATCAGGACACCTCTCTATTAAGGACAGCACTTGTCAGTACCACGGGTGTCCTTAATAGAGAGGTTCTACTGTATTTAGGATGAGTGATTATCGCCTTGCACTACACTTCTCAAAGTCTCATTTACTCTGTGGAATTTGGACACTTTCTTTTTTGGAGGGGTAGGGCTGTACAGTAGAACCTCCCTTAGTGGACACCTCTCTACTAAGGACAACCTCTCTATTAAGGACACTAGTTTTGGTCCCAAAGTGGTGGATTCCATTCAATTTGACCTCTTTAATCAGGCCATCTCTCTATTAAGGACAGCACTTGTCAGTCCTGGGGTGTCCTGAATAGAGGAGTTCTACTGTACGATAAACGACCCTGAGAATTACGAGCATACCTTATATATAGGAATAAGTCTAAACTTGAAAAAATATATCGTTCGTTATAAGATTATTCTGGGTCGCTTGATTTGTCAACAATTTCTGTTCAGTTTTGCTATTTTCTCCTCAACCAGATCAGTCTCCAAGGCCCGCTCTCTATACGCACCGCCTGTCTTTTGAGGGAAAGCTCCCTCCCTCTAGCCTCACGCAAAAATGTGGTATGATCTTTTTCAGTAGATGCATGCTTTATAGAAATAACCATTGTTTATGGAAAGGGATAAGGTTTATTTTTAATGTTTTTGTTGGGGGCGAGTTGTTGGTTGACAAAGATGCAAAAACTGTACAGTAACCCGCAAAGTTTTCTTGACTCTTCAGGGGTATAGCTACCTTTTTGGTCTTGGCGGGGGGGGGGGGGCAAAAGGCTCTGTTGGGGGCATTCTTCGGCCAAAATTATGGTAAAAAACAAGCCCCCCATTTGCCCCCTGGCCCCCCCCCCCCCCCTGCTAGCTACACCCATGCTCTTTATTGCAGAAATATTTAGAAAATCGAATTTTCACATTAAGTCTAAATGATAGCATCCTATTTATTAGTTTAATACCCAATTTAATCTTCCAAGTCGTAATTTCAGTTATTCTAGCTCTTAAACATCTCAACTAGAATTCCTGTTTCAGAGGTAGTCATTAGCCATTAGCAGGACATGTAACCATTATGTGAATTTATTCTCTGTTCTTTGTGCAGGGCCACACTGTATGGTACCACATTCGAATGAAATCAAATCAAGTCGTATTGAAATACCTGAAAAGTAGAATTGAATGACCAGAGAAAACAATGAAATATTGATTCAAGTGTGTTTGATGTTTTCGCCAACTTCGTATCAATCTTTGCAAATCTTTCCTCTGTGCGGTTACGGCAGTGACGTGTCTCATCCTCATGGAAATGACCAACATGGTATTGGAGTGGTACGATGGCCCATAGAGGACATGTGTTTATTTTCAATATATTAGAATATTTTTCCTTTTTACAATGCGTTTTTTTCTCTCGAAATACAACCGCCGCCGGATTTATTTCTCACCGCCGAAAAAATAATTCCCACCGCCGGGTTAAAAATAATAATTCCCACCACCGCCAAAGAAAATAATATCCACCGCGGTGGAAAATAATATCCACCACGGTGGATATAAACGCATGTCCTCTATGGGCCACCGCAGAGTGGTGTAGGCCTTTAGATAACAGTGGTGTATAGGTGCTGCAGTGTATGGGAGTGTACTTGAAATACATGTATGAAGCCAGAAAGACTATGTCTGTTGGTAGCCAATTCCCAGTCCCAATTTTGATGTGGTTTGAACTGGCTCATCGCAGATTGGGGTAACGTTGACATCTGCTGGTCTCTGAGGAAGTACACATTGCAAGGCTGAGGTTTCAATCTCTTTGATGGTGTGTGTTTCTCTTGCATGACATTCATTGGTTTTCCAATCACTTTTACTACAGCTTCCCGGCTCACTGAAGAGTCATCATCGGAGTCGAGTATTGACGGTGAGATATGCTGATGTATCTTACGCTTTTAGCTTTCTAGCTCTTTATTCCTTTCTGTCATTGATATTGATTGCTGTTAGGATTCCAGGCATGTCCTTTATTGCTTATTGCTCTACCCACTTGCTGTTAGCATTCCAGGCATGTCCTTTATTGCTTATTGCTCTACCCACTTGCTGTTAGCATTCCAGGCATGTCTTTTATTGCTTATTGCTCTACCCACTTGCTGTTAGCATTCCTGGCATGTCCTTTATTGCTTATTGCTCTACCCACTTGCTGTTAGTATTCCAGGCATGTATTTTATTGCTTATTGCTGTTGGCAGTCATTTTAGCATTGGCGGAACCCCAAATATTTGCCAAATTGGAGATGGACACTTTTGCTTCTTACTTTTTAATTCCCATCGTCAAGTAGCCAAGGTGGGGGCAGAGGTGCTAATCACCTGCAGTCTTGGAAATAGGTTTGACACTTGATCTTGAGCAGATATTGTGGGAAAAAAACTGGGTGTTTTTGGATAACAACCCCCTGCGAAAATCCTAGCATGCAACATACATACATGTAGGTACAAACACTGAGTTAAACAATAATGGCTATCCTAATACAGCATTCCCTGCAAAGCATTTTGTACTCATGTTGGTCAGAAGATATTTTACTGCCAAAATTGGCACCACAGGGGGCCTGAAGGCAGTTGCCTCTATCGCCATGAATTTCTAGCCCTGTTACACTCTATTTTAGATTTCCCACAACCATCAATCAGAATATAACTTTTAAAAATTCTATTGTAGATGATCTCGTTGAGGACGAAAGCGGGACGACGAAATCGAAGAGTGGCCCTAGCACGCCATCTGGTGGATCCAGCGCCCAGGATGATGTGGTTGCTTACCCTCAACCTGCTGTCAGTGACGCGTATGGCATCCCGCTGCTCGAGTTGAGTAGTGATTCTGACGTAAGTGACATGATGCCCATTTTCAAATGTCCATATACCTCATTGAAGATAGTTTTTTAGCAATTTGCTTCTTTCCAAGAGTCGCGTGCGTTTGAGTGGCCAAACTTTGCCATGTTATCAGTTATGGAGTCAGGCTCTGTTAATTTTGACAACACATCAAGACTTTGGGCGGTTTTTTTCAGTGTATATTTTATGGTTATCAAATTTTAAAACTCAGATGTTTTTGACAGTTTTCTGACGACGACTCTGAAAGTGAACCTCCAGTCGAAGGGGAAGATTCAGATATAGTCCAGGGCATCGGACCGCCGCAAATCTTACAATATAAAAGAGAATCTGAGGACCAGCCTCCACAAGTCAACAATCCACGACTCCTAGCCCCATCACCCGGTCAAGATACCGACAATATATCATCCTACGATCAAATGTTCTCCGCACCTTGCGAATACTGCGGCAACCAAGTAAAGCCGTTTCCGACGTTGGAGCAACAGGACTCGCAACCTCCGGAAGATCTTTATTGCTGCGATAAATATCGCGAGTTTGTTCACTTTACGTTGACGCATCCCTTGAATGATCAGTTGAAGGAGGACAAGGAGATTGATATCGCGCCCCATCCGCCACACGGAAGCAAGCTTGCTCGGAGGGCGGCAAAGGAGCGCGCTGCACAGAGGTATGTATTGGGGGGGGGGGGGGGGGTTTGTACCCTTTTCCCTCTTACCTTTATCTTTATTTTGCTTGATTTTGTAAAAGAAATACCACTTTTTTGAAGTGATGTAGCCAAATTCAATTCCATGCTCTTTCTTTATTGCAAAGGGACCACGTCTGCTTCAAATCAATCATGTTGGCATTTGTAAAGCGCTCCAATTACTCAGCAAGTGGGTATTCTGGAGCGCTTTTTTCCCAAAAGGCAACTGCAAAAAGGTAGGCCTTTAGGAGGGACTTGAAAGTCTGGAGGGAATCAATGTTACGGAGCTTTTGCAGAAGCTGGTTCCACAGTTTTGGAGCAGCTACCGTAAAGGAACGACCACCAAGAGTCTGACAATTGAACCGAGGAACCTCTAGGAACATCCCAGATCCTGATCTAAGTCTTTGGCGTTCGATCCTTCTTAACTGAATCATGGATCTGAGATATCCTGGGGCTTCCCCAGTCAAGCACTTAAACACCAAGAGTAGAACCTTGTACTGGATCCTGAGCTTGACTGGTAGCCAGTGCAGGTGAACCAGCACAGGGGAAATATGGTCAAACTTTCCCACCAAACCCTCTAAAGTACTGGAACTGAATTTGTTTACATTGCGATGAACTGTTTTAAGTGGTGATACACCCCATCCCCTCCCTCCCCCCATGTGTAATACGCCATTTCTAGTGCTGGTGAAGTTTAGAAGTACTCGGTGATATTGGTCCCTTCCCTGTACCACAGACAATAATAAATCCTTATTGACCATGTAAATTTCTTTCCTATTACATGTAATTAAAGTGTGACCCATTTAGACTGTAGTTAGTTTGTTTACAGTGTTGTGAACTGATTTAATGTTGTTATGTGTTGAGCTATCCTTGCAAAACTTTGAAGGATCGAGGTATTTACCACACGATACAATTTTTTTTTTGTGAAGCAGCTTTCTGGTGACCGAAATTGGCTCAGTCAACTACCAGGTTGTCTCAGAGGATATGTTTACTTACACTCAAAGAACCATTGTCAGGGTTCTGTTTGAGTGTATTGTAAACGTACTCTCTGACGGAACCCTGACTATGGAAAATACCTCCATCCATCTGCTCCTTTGCGCGCAAGCCTGCTTAATGCAAGTATCAATTCGTTTCTTGTACCCCCCCCCCTCCTCAAGGGTAGTTAAGCTATCACCACTTATCTTTGCCGATGCTTGAGTAGTATTTATTTTTCCTTTAGTGAAAATTTGGCGAAGCTGGAAAGAATAAGGATGCTAATGTGTCGATGTCTTGTCAAACATACAGCCTTACCCAGTAAAATTAGTTCGGTTACTTTATATGACGGTGATAACTGATATATTGTTGATGGTGATGTCTTGACGAAAGAAAAAGTAGCATTGGTGAAAAAAGGGTGATGCTTGAGCCTTAAGATGTCATTATAGGGTGATAAGGTGTCGTACCCTTGAGGAGGGGGGGTACAAGACACGAATTGATACTTGCATAAGTGACGTGCTTTAATTGCTAATGTATTCTAATAGCTCATGTTGATATGTGTTGTTGTGACTAAAGGGAAGCAGGCAGAATACGAGCGGCCATGAGGTAAGGTAGACCCTGCCAGAATCATTTCACACGAATACTGTAACCCCAAGATATTTGCCTTCCGTTTAATTTTTGCATTTAAAACAAAATGACATAAACAGTATTTGGTAAAACATGAAAAAAGAAAATGTCCAAAGTACTTAATTTTGGGAAGAAGGCCTTTGGAATGTTGATATCAAGTTTTAAATATGTAAAAAGAAAATGCCCAAAGTATTTCATTTTGGGAGGAAGGACTTAAAAATCTTGATACCAAGTTCAAAAATGTGAAATTAAACGGATGAAAATTCTTGTCACAAAAGTATTCTATGAGCAAAATTTCAAAGTGCCGACCAAGTTTATGGAACCTATAAAAATATGGGTATGTCGTCGATCAACATGATCAGGGTTTTGATGCAAACTTGAAATATACTCGTATTGGAATTGACGTTTTTTTGTGGAGTGGTGCCACTTCAGAGCACAGAGAACTGTAGAATAACCAAAAATGAAAAGATTGGGACAAAAAAGAAGAAACGGTGACGTTTTCCCTTCTACAACTCGCTCTGTCAACAAACGTAGACAGTGCTTTTGAGATTTTGGTTTTCAATTACGGTTTACAGCATGTATGTTCAATAAAGTTCTAACTCCTCAACAGCTCCTAGTTTGCATTCACAAAAGTAATCCTCAAGAGATTAGGTTGGAACAAAGTCGGCAGGCAGCTTGCGGGGGAAAAGAGAGTGGAGGCAAATACTCCCTCACTTCACCAAAAGTCATGTTTGTGACCATGATTTTGGCCGAAAAATTGTGCCAACTTGCCTGCCAAGAGACCCTTTGCACCCCCCCCCCCCCCCCCCCCAGGCCAAAAAGCTGGCTACACCCCTGATATTTTCACTAATTTCAGACTTGAGCCACATAAATCTCTTGAAGTTAACTTGTATTTTCCAACTTGCATGCACCTTGTATAAGTAGCGTTGATTGATTAGGTTGGATTTCTCTGCAGACCAGCATGCTTCAAATAGTCACATGTCACACAATTACAGTGTTCTAAGTTCAATATATGATTGACACTTAAGTTCACGTCGCAACACACTTTGCATACAATCACGTCACTCTCGTCTAAGTTCTAACACACTGACAATCAGATCTCGGCAGTTCCTTCTTGACATTTTGATTCTCTGGCCAGATCATTCTTCGCTGTGCTCCAATTATAGTACATGTAATCCTGTTTTCAACTGCCCCTTTCTTTAGGAAAAAGTAATCTTTCTATGCCTTCTATGGGTGAAAGGCAATGCATGTTATAAGTATAACAAGGCAAAAAAAACGTAATGTTAAAGTATTTTTGGTAATGGGATCTATCGGTTTTAGCAATTCCTTTGGTGTCCTTATTATTTGTTTGGGTCATACAGTTATCAATAACAGTTGGACAATGTGCAGCAAGTTTATAATTAACTGTTGGACAATGTGCAGCCAGTTATCATTAACTGTTGGACAATGTGAAGCCAGTTTATCATTAACAGTTGGACAATGTGCAACCAGTTATCATTAACAGTTGGACAATGTGCAGCCAGTTTATCATTAACAGTTGGACAATGTGCAACCAGTTATCATTAACAGTTGGACAATGTGCAGCGACTTATCATCAACAGTTGGACAATGTGCAGCGACTTATCATCAACAGTTGGACAATGTGCAACCAGTTATCATTAACAGTTGGCGACGATTGCCACTTATCATTTTGGGCATTGTGCAGCCCATTTATCAATATCATCAACTGTTGGACATGTCAAAAACCCGGCCCTAAACTGAACATTTCTTGAAACATTCTAAGTTGAGTCGTGACAGAGAAACGCAGTAGCACTCCCAGTTAATTACCATTTCACTCAGCCGGCCTATCTTGTTAGTTTTCTTTTACGAATGAAACATGGATTTAATATCGCTTCCTCTTCAGAATGAGGGAACGAGAGATGCAGCGACAACAAGCAGCGGCCGCCGCCATGTCCACCGGAGCAGCACCTACAAATTTCTTCTCCTGTGAGTACGAATAATGTCCTGTAAATTCTTGTTTTGCTTTGGTGCTCTAAGTTTGTGTTTTAAAAAAAAAAAAAAAAAAAAAAAAAATTGTGTTTTTAAATCATCTGCTATTGTAAACCTTTTAATTTTTGTTTCTGGTTGTTTTCTCGATCAATTATTTTTGCAAATTAGATATAAATTTGAGAAAATATTCTCGAAAAATGTCTGTGAAAATTTGCAAATGAAACACCCTGAACAAGCCCTGCTAAGGAGAAACTAATCAAAATATTGCGTGTTTTTCTTTGTAATGCTGGTGTGGTTTTCGACTGTTGCTGATTGGTTGTTTCCATTCAGTCTACGGTAACCTTTCTAATCAGGACACTTCTCTAGTATCAAGGACAGTACTTGTCAGTCCCGAGGGTGTCCTTAATAGAGAGGTTTTACTGTAACACTTCAGGAACTTTCCAAGTTGTCAAAATTAACTCCTAGAGAGATGATTTGCATTTAATTTGACGTGATGTTTTATTAAAATTCTGTGTGCTGTTTATGGCTTGTTTGTTTGTTTACTGTAATGTTTCGTCTTTGTACGCAGCGGGCACATCCAATAGAATCTCGGACAGTAAGTAGCTATTGTGTCTCGTCCTCTCTCGTGTGTGTCGCTTTCAGCAGACAAATCCCAAATCGGCCCAATGTGAGCGTATCCACTTTTCAGCACGAATATGCCTTGTTCAGTGTCGCTTTCCATGTGCCATTATGATTATATGGGCCATTCTACCTAAAAATTGACTGGCATTAAGAACCATCCTAGGATAAGTGTGCCACCAAACCATAATTTTGAGCTTTTCCTTTCTATGGTCAAATTGCCCCCCCACCCCCACCCACCCTCAATAAATTTGAGATGGGCTGCAATTCAGACCAAACTCTAAACAGTCAACAACTGTACTCTTAAATCAGGCGTGAAAAGATCTTATCAGTTTGTGCACTCATCTGCTTCAATCGGCCAAACTGGGCCAAAATATTGCAATGTGACACTTGAAGATAGATGACAGAGTGATGACGTCATGATTGTAAGATCATTGTAACAAAAAGATGTCACAGTGACAAGGTGTCGGTGTCATCATTTTCAAATATGGCGCTACGAGTGCTGAAAAAGGGGAAATGCATACCGATGGTTGTTCACAGTTAAATTCTTAGTTGGGATTTGTCTGTAGCTACTTGTAGAGATGACTTGCATGATGGAAGGGCAAACAGCGTCGGGGAAACTTAACAGAGCTATGTCCCTCGTGACGTCTAGTGGTTTGTTGAAATTCCACCAGACGACGCAAGCGACATGGCTCTGTTACATTTTCTGACGCTGTCCGCCACTACGTCACGGAAGTCATCTATATCCGTAATCCTGCCTTTTTGCCTTGCAGCCAAAACCTCTCCCCAGTAAAATGTCAAAGTCAAAAATATTTCAGTCACTAGTCAGTAGAAATTGAAATAGTCAATATTTTGTAGCATTTTCAAAAGGTTTATATTTATATTTCTAGTTGATACTTAAAATGCCATAACGTAATAAATGTGTATCAGTCAGTTGGAATTGAAATAGTCAATACTTGTAGAATTTTTGAAAGATTAGATCGATATTTCTAGGCGATACATTACAGGAGTTGTGTATTCTATGATAATGACTTAATTTTTCAACTATGAAGAATACATGCAAGTGTTTTTAGTTACATGTATCTATGACAGATTGTCTTAAAAAACAACTGTTAAAAGTAGTTTACAGTATTTCATCTGCTTCAAAAAAAAGATTGAAATGATTATCATATGTTCTTTATTTATTCACGAGAACTAGTAGACAAAAAAAGGCTCACTGTCTGAGTTTGAATCTAAGATGAAAAAATGCAGATTCACACACAACTGGATTTGATATTTTGACTGATAAATACAGGAATTGGATTCCCTTTGAGTTGTCTCATCTAGATCCTTTCGAAGTCGACAGGTTTTAAAGGCCTATGCAATTTGAAATTTGTAATTTTATCTCAACAGCCAGTATAAATGATCGTGATACTGATAGTGGTAGTACTCCAATGCTAACCCAAGACCCCCCCCCCCCCCCACCCACCCTGCCAGTTTTCATATAAAGTGCTTTTATATCCCAATTCCTGCTTCAATCAAACCTACAAGTAATTTGATATGAGCCAGAGGAAAAACTTGTTTGTAGGTTTAAAATTTCCCAATTCGAATGCAGCAATTTTTCACCTATTATTGCATGTGCCTACACCAATTTGACTCTTTCTTCCATTTTCATATATTATTGCATGAGAATCTGAAATTACCTTCAGATAAAAAGTTAATCAAATTGCATCAGATTCACCGCAACATCACTGCTTTCGAAATAGGCTTCTCAATTTCCTCACTGAAAGTTTCCCCTTCACATAAAGCAATCACCGACACGACAGTACGCATAGTTTCAGTAGAATTCTGTGTAGCATGTCCCGGAAGTATCTCTTGAACTATCCCCACAGCATGCCGTCACATCCCTTGTTTTAATCTTCCTGCCTTTATTTCAGTCCAAAGATTTTGATATCTAAGTAACTAATATCCCCAGCATCAGATTATCATTATCGGGGTCATAACCCTGTTGGATTTTCGCCTGAGGTATGAAGTCCTCTACAGGCTGCTGGCTGGCATAGACACTCAGGTACAAAGTACCGCACCTCTTTATAGTATCATCCAACACAGCCCTTTAATTCATCCCTTTTTGAGCCTCAAAGCTCCACCCAAGGCAGAAAAGAGTATGTGATGATGATATTCTTGAACATTACATTAAAGAGGTTGAATAGCGCCTCCAGAAGCAAGCAACAGCGCCACCCGTAGCAGAAATAAGAACTGCTTAGTGACGTCATGGTTTCCATATACGGCATCTCATTTGCATATTTTTACAACCTTATTTACTACGAGTTATAAATATGCCAGTAGCACGTGGATCATGCCGGGCGGCGCTGTCAGGTGTTTCCACTATGGGTTACATAATCGGCTACAAAGAGGCCAGTGTTCTTGTAAATGAAGTTAGCAATGATAGCGAAAGAATGTTAGTGTATGTTACGCAGTCAATAGCGATAGTAGTGAGTTGGAGAGAGGAGAAAATGGAAAATGGAGAGAATAGTAGTATGGATTTCGAGTCCCAAGAAGAAACTTTGCAAAGTTTTCATCAAACTGATAATCATATTCCTTCCTTCTCTGTCTCCAACAATTAAAAGTTGCTGCAGTCAACCTGATACGTTTATCCGCGAGCGAATGGACGAGACGAGCATTTTTCAAGCATCCGAATGGTACCTTACAGATCCGCAAGGGGCGCGTTACCGAAAATGTTGCAAAAATCAATAACGTGATCGAAAATATTGTCATATTTTTCAAGATGAGAGTATGTAAATGATACACAAACGGTAAACCAATGAAAGGCCAGTATCTATTGAACCTTACAAGTGATTTGGGGGCCTTGAAACTCCTTATATTTATCAATGAAACCTTATTCCCGCCTAAGGTTTTGACCGGGCCGTGCAAAACTCCCCTTTTTTTCCCGGGCAGTTTCCTTTAACACCTTCAGCGCCGAACCACGTAGATCTACGTGGCCCAAATCTCTCTCTGAGCTGGTTATCGGAGTCTCACGGACTTCATGAAAGAACTACGCCATCGCCATCTTCAGGGCAAGGTAGGAACTGAAAAGACCATACCTTGCCCTGAAGATGGCGATGGCGTAGTTCAGGACTTTAAATGACTTCATGAAAGAACTACGCTATCGCCATCTTCAGGGCAAGGTAGAAACTGAAAAGACAGTTCCTACCTTGCCCTGAAGATGGCGATGGCGTAGTTCTTTCATGAAGTCCATGAGACTCCGATATCCAGCTCAAAGGGGAGGGGATTTGGGCTACGCAGATCTACGTGGTTCGGCGCTGAAGGTGTTAATACATGGTAGTATGCACTGTAAGAATCCAGTGCATCCCGGGTGTTGTACTTGTAGCTAAAGGGTTAAATCAACTGAATCAAATGATATTCCAAATTCATTCTCAGTACCTTCTCGGAATAAAATTGTAAGTAGCCTCATCGAATTTTTCCACATTTTCAGTTGCTCGACAGATGAAGACAATCAACTACCAGCTGTCGTCCCAACGTTGCCTGGAGGAAGGCTGGACCGTACGCATCCCCTCGCCGCTCATGGAGGACGATAACGAACCAAACGTCTTCATCGCTGAGCCTCTTTCTGAATTCGGCGATGACGACGAGTACCAATTCATTGACTTGATGGGCCAATCACACGTCGACGGCGATACGTCAAGGCGGGAAGATTCAAATCGCACCGACTTAGGTGGGAAGAAACAGCACGCAAAGTCTTCAAACGTCGAGGGTAGGACAACGAAACGTGGACGTGATTCAACGCTGCCCGGCGTGGACGAACGACAAGGCGGCGATGAGTCGAGAGGAAGAAAGAGCAAACAGGGTAAACAAACTGGTAACAAGGATAGTTTACAAGGGGGCGACGGAGTGCAGAAGAAGGGGCGGAAGGGTGGTGTGAAGAGCTTCTCGTTGCAGCGGCCAGATGATGCGGAGGTTTCGCAGGGTGAGTCCACAGAGGTGGAGTCACCGCGGAAACTTGCCTTGAAGGCTCTTGCTAGGGTAAGTATACCGTGTTATAATGGTTGTCTGTGACAAAGTATAGGTGGAATACCCTTGCGACCTTTACCATCATCAAAAATTGTTACACTTGAGGGTTGAATCTGTTCACTGGATCAAATGTATTGCGAATTGTTGACAGTTTGACACTGGCAGTTTGACTAGTGTCCAAAAGCGATTCCTCTGGACTGATGTTGTAGAACTTGAAGTGAGTACTCAAACTTACCACCAGGGTAAGAAGAGGTGCTCCTGTCACTGTCAGAGTTGAGTAACCGCACAAATGAGCTGTTAACATTGGTGTAACATGCGACAAGGATCGGCGGTTTGAATCTTCAGAATCATCCAATTGATCGGAACTATGAACGAAACATATTTTCCAGGCCAAAAGAAGAATGCTTCGACAGTGGTACTACCCCGATGGTACAAAGTTCCTGACCGTCTTCCCTGATGGTTCCGGTAATGTCTTCTACCCGTCCGGCAGCGTCGCCATCACCATTTCTCACGTCTCGCGAGGACAGCTGTGCTACGTCATCCATGATGACAAGAAGGAGACTGGTGTACCGATGTTGGGCGTATTTGAACCAAACGGTTTTGCCGGCTGTTATTTCCCTAACGGAGACTTGAGGTGAGTTCTTTGTTTTTGAAATCAATGGCGAAAATTATTAAGGAATTGAGACCGAACTGAAGGTCTTGGTCGTGTCTTTGAATACTGTGAGGGTGGAACTAAAATGTTGGCTAAGGCAGCAGCCGGGATTTTGGGGAAAATGGCAGCTACACATTATACGAGCAGAGTTTGGTCAGACAACCAACGACACAGAGAGTTGTCGATTTATATTCTGAAACACCTCAAACTCTACAATGAAATCTGATTTGACTGCTTTTTGAGACGATAACTTGAGCTCTATAGTAATAGATACATCAGTCTTTAAATGCAATTAAGTGTCATGAGTAGCAGACATGAATTGCGGTGCTTCTGCGAGCCTGTCGCCGTAATTTTTCGATTGAATTTCAGGCTCTACCTCGATCAGCTCGGAGGTGTGGAGCATGATTTTCAGGGCGGTCGCAAGCGGCGATGGAGTTGGAAAGATCAGTCCACGCACGTTCACGCACCACCATTCCAACCAATCTGCTTCTCCTTGAATAATCGACTAAGCGTGCGTGTCATGAGCCAGGCCAACATTGCGTTGACGTTTAGGGATAAGAATCGGAGTTGTCGATTTAGTGTCGGAGCCAAATTAAAGGTGAGGTTTTTGTAGTAACTGAGCTTCAGATGAAATTAATTATGTATGTAATTTCAAACACAAAAGTACCTTATTCGTACATGATGCCGATCTTGCAAAGCTAATTGTGCTTGTCGCTTTCTTATCATGAGTAGACTTTAGGTACTGTCAGTGTTTTTGTTTTTTAAATGAAACGAAAGGATATTGCTGACTTGATTGTGTTGCGTTTCAGCTCGTCAACCCAGGTTTGATACCGCCAAAAGAAGTAGATGAAGACTTGCTGTATATAAATGAAGTTAAAGCCAAAGTGGAGTAAGTATTTCTAACTTCCTTCTTCCTCTTCGGCATTTGTACTATAAAGGAAAGATAGTTTCAGGAGTTTGTTGTTTCTGTTTGATCATTCTCTCATTTGCCAATTTTCAAAAGGTACTTGTTGAGTTGTCAACAAGTTTAAATTGCTCTGAGAAAATATCTTTCATTTGGCCAAAAAAATGCTGCCAAAGTGTGTTTTTGTGTTTAGGTAGGCTCCTGCCATGAGCCATTGGGTGATATGAATAAAGACTAGCAAATGCTTTTACTCCGGTTTTGTACAGGAAGGCCTAGTGTAAATGTACATTGAGATTTAGATAAAAGCATTTGCTAGTCTTTATTCATATCGCCCAATGTTTTGCCCAAAGGCATATTCCTAGGAGACTTTGTCTGGGCATAATGTTGTCTTAGGGGCTGTCCATATAGTAGGCACCAGTACCGGTACGTACCGGGGGGAGGGGGGAGCAGAGCCAATGGGGAGCGACAGCTTTTGAAGCATTCATTCTTTGAATCATCCTGCCCAGCTGTCGTGACGGATTTCATTTTCATTTGAAACTTATCGAAAACATTCCTTCTTTTTCAGGACGTTACTAAACCGTGTCTCCAACCTGCTGAAATTCCCCAAGTCACCAAAATTAGATAAGATGAAACTGCCTCTTCACGTGACAAGCATGGTCGAACGAAATGAGAAATTACGAACTCAAGCAGCGGGCAAAACGCCACGGAAAGAGAGTAACATAACTACGGTTGTTTCAGTCAATTGATTGGTGAACTCAAACTTCGAACAAGGACATGAAGGATGTACAGTAGAACCTCTCTATTAAGGACACCCTCGGGACTCACAAGTGCTGTCCTTAAAAGAGAGGTGTCCTGATAAGAGAGGTGAGAGGTCAAATTGAACTTAATGTATGTTCATGAACATATATAAATGTCTGTAAATTGCAAAAAAATGTACTGTAAATTGGTAACGCCAAAATTCCACGTCTGTTTTATTTTCTCAGATTTGAGGGATAATTGTCATTTGCCAAAATTAATTGCAAATAAACAAATTTTGATTAGAGAACCGAAAGAATGTTTGAACTCGGCCAAATTAAAAATCGTGAAAATTTTATTTTTTGTGAGTTGCAAAAATGGAAAGTGGTGGAAATTTGATGGTTTGCAGTACATGTTTTAGAGGTTTAAGTTATGACTCAAGTTATGGTTCATTTTATACTACTTTGCTTTCATTCTTGGCATTAACAATGACAAGAGCCAATTACTGATGGCTCTCACAAATGCCAATAAGTATAATATTATACTTCCTTATTTCTAATTGCTACAAACCGTCCATTCCAAAACCAAGGTATTTTTACCTGCTGTCCAAATGTGATATTTTGTAAATAGAAGAGTATGAATAAAGTTGCCATTACTTTTACACGGTTTTGTCATTTGGTTATTTTTTATGGTATGATGTCAGCCCCTCTGTCTTCGTGAGATGGACGCATGCCAAATACAGCTCGGAGAGAGCAAGTCATGCATGAATCTGGTTGTGCTTCGGAAAAATTAGGGCCTACTCGTAGCTCCAAGACCTCCAACCCTCAATAGAGGACTGTGATGTTGTGGTTATAAGAATAGGGACCTACTTTTTCGGCCCAAAGACCCCTTGTCTATCAATTAAGGACAGTCCTCGTTTTACAAATGCACCTACTTTTTCGGTCCAAAGACCTCTGTCTATCAATTGAGGACATTGAAACAGGCAACTAGTTGTTGGTTCAGATGTCCGTCTCCAATAAAGGACAGTTCTAGTTGTGCTACTGAAATATGGGGATCAACTTGTCGGTTCAAAGACATCCATCCCTCAAAGCTAGCATCTCACATTCACAGCCTTGTCTCTCTCACAGCAGTCATCTGGGTCTACTGTCTGGTACTGACCTAACATCTCACTGTGCTCTAGATGACATGCACACCAGGGCCTACTGCCTTAGGCTGAGCCATCATCTCACCATGCTTGTGAAGACAGGTACAACGTACTTGGCCGTCTCTTCTATACCGCAGGTACAAGGGCCTAACGAAAAATATCTTGGATTCGCCATTGTAACAGCTACTGTCATCGGCTTGGTTGTGACAGTGCCTAGGATGAGTGAAACCAGCTGGTAACTACTATTCAGATCTCGGACATTGAAGCAGCTACTGTCATCAGATTGGTTGTGACAGTGCCTAGGATGAGTGAAGCCAGCTGGTAACTACTATTCAGATCTCGGACATTGAAGCAGCTACTGTCATCAGATTGGTTGTGACAGTGTCTAGGACGAGTGAAGCCAGCTGGTAACTACTATTCAGATCTCGGACATTGAATCAGCTACTGTCATCAGATTGGTTGTGCCAGTGTCTAGGACGAGTGAAGCTGGCTGGTAACTACTATTCAGATCTCGGACATTGTAGCAGCTACTGTCATCAGATTGGTTGTGACAGTGTCTAGGACGAGTGAAGCTGGCTGGTAACTACTATTCAGATCTCGGACATTGTAGCAGCTACTGTCATCAGATTGGTTGTGACAGTGTCTAGGACGAGTGCATGAAGCTGGCTGGTAACTACTATTCAGATCTCGGACATTGTAGCAGCTACTGTCATCAGCTTGGTTGTGACAGTGTCTAGGACGAGTGAAGCCGGCTGGTAACTACTATTCAGATCTCGGACATTGTAACAGCTACTGTCATCAGCTTGGTTGTGACAGTGTCTAGGACGAGTGAAGCCGGCTGGTAACTACTATTCAGATCTCGGACATTGTAGCAGCTATACTGTCATCAGATTGGTTGTGACAGTGTCTAGGACGAGTGAAGCCGGCTGGTAACTACTATTCAGATCTCGGACATTGTAGCAGCTACTGTCATCAGATTGGTTGTGACAGTGTCTAGGATGAGTGAAGCCGGCTGGTAACTACTATTCAGATCTCGGACATTGTAGCAGCTATACTGTCATCAGATTGGTTGTGACAGTGTCCAGGACGAGTGAAGCCGGCTGGTAACTACTATTCAGATCTCGGACATTGCAGCAGCTACTGTCATCAGATTGGTTGTGATAGTGTCTAGGACGTGTGAAGCTGGCTGGTAACTACTATTCAGATCTCGGACATTGTAGCAGCTACTGTCATCAGCTTGGTTGTGACAGTGTCTAGGACGAGTGAAGCCAGCTGGTAACTACTATTCAGATCTTGGACATTGTAGCAGCTACTGTCATCAGCTTGGTTGTGACAGTGTCTAGGACGTGTGAAGCCGGCTGGTAACTACTATTCAGATCTCGGACATTGTAGCAGCTACTGTCATCAGCTTGGTTGTGACAGTGTCTAGGACGTGTGAAGCTGGCTGGTAACTACTATTCAGATCTCGGACATTGTAACAGCTACTGTCATCAGATTGGTTGTGACAGTGTCTAGGAGAGTGAAGCCGACTGGTAACTACTATTCAGATCTCGGACATTGTAGCATGCAGCTACTGTCATCAGCTTGGTTGTGACAGTGTCTAGGACGTGTGAAGCTGGCTGGTAACTACTATTCAGATCTCGGACATTGTAGCAGCTACTGTCATCAGATTGGTTGTGACAGTGTCTAGGACGTGTGAAGCTGTTTGGTAACTACTATTCAGATCTCGGACATTGTAAATTGTAGCAGCTACTGCCATCAGCTTGGTTGTGACAGTGTCTAGGACGAGTGAAGCTGGCTGGTAACTACTATTCAGATCTCAGACATTGTAGCAGCTACTGTCATCAGATTGGTTGTGACAGTGTCTAGGACGAGTGAAGCTGTCTGGTAACTACTATTCAGATCTCGGACATTGTAGCAGCTACTGTCATCAGATTGGTTGTGACAGTCACAGTGTCTAGGACGAGTGAAGCTGGCTGGTAACTACTATTCAAATCTGGGACACTGTAGCAGCTACTGCCATCAGCTTGGTTGTGAGTTTCTAGGACGTGTGAAGCTGGCTGGTAACTACTATTCAAATCTCGGACATTGTAGCAGCTACTGTCATCAGATTGGTTGTGACAGTGTCTAGGACGAGTGAAGCCGGCTGGTAACTACTATTCAGATCTCGGACATTGTAGTAGCTACTGTCATCAGATTGGTTGTGACAGTGTCTAGGACGAGTGAAGCCGGCTGGTAACTACTATTCAGATCTCAGACATTGTAGCAGCTACTGTCATCAGATTGGTTGTGACAGTGTCTAGGACGAGTGAAGCCGGCTGGTAACTACTATTCAGATCTCGGACATTGTAGCAGCTACTGTCATCAGATTGGTTGTGACAGTGTCTAGGACGAGTGAAGCTGGCTGGTAACTACTATTCAGATCTCAGACATTGTAGCAGCTACTGTCATCAGATTGGTTGTGACAGTGTCTAGGACGAGTGAAGCCGGCTGGTAACTACTATTCAGATCTCGGACATTGTAGTAGCTACTGTCATCAGATTGGTTGTGACAGTGTCTAGGACGAGTGAAGCCGGCTGGTAACTACTATTCAGATCTCAGACATTGTAGCAGCTACTGTCATCAGATTGGTTGTGACAGTGTCTAGGACGAGTGAAGCCGGCTGGTAACTACTATTCAGATCTCGGACATTGTAGTAGCTACTGTCATCAGATTGGTTGTGACAGTGTCTAGGACGAGTGAAGCCAGCTGGTAACTACTATTCAGATCTCGGACATTGTAACAGCTACTGTCATCAGATTGGTTGTGACAGTCACAGTGTCTAGGACGAGTGAAGCTGGCTGGTAACTACTATTCAAATCTGGGACACTGTAGCAGCTACTGCCATCAGCTTGGTTGTGAGTTTCTAGGACGTGTGAAGCTGGCTGGTAACTACTATTCAGATCTTGGACTTGTGGCAGCTGACAGCAGTGCACATCCTACAAGACTGTCCCTGCACCAGGATTTATGACAGAAATTCTAGCCTGCAGACACCAACGTTAGGGAAAAAGTGGGGAGGGAAACACAGCAGGACATTGAATCGACAAGCTGCTGAATCTCGCCAAGGGGATTAAGATAGTTTGGGCAGGTTGAATGATGAAGAATGATCAGTTTAAAGTCCAGAGGTCCAGTTTTTAGGAATTTACCCAGCAGAGTCAAAAACAACATGTCACAACCGCGTTTTTTATAAAAAGATATTTTATTTCACCTGAACTCCACTAAAAGTCATATCAAAACTATACCCAAAATGAAAATCCATGCATACAAACTGAGTAAGACCTTGAATTTGAAACTAAACACTTTCAAATGCTGCTTGGCTTTGTACAAAAATATTGAAGCAGTCAAAGCTAGAATTGGTTGTTTCAAGTTCAAAAACCTTCACTCGAGCACATCAGCAAACAGTTAATAGAGACTCAACACAATTAAATACATTTACCAGAAATAAAACGGTACCGTTACTACGAAATGCCATCAATACAGCTACACAAGAACTGCACAAAGTCATTTTGTTTCGTATATACAATTGTTATTTACAACAAATTTTCTACACCCGTCAAAAATTTTTCAATCCAATGTATTGTAATAAGCAAATCATTTCAGAATTTTTACAATTTGACAGCTTCACGAGAAAAAAATTATTCCATGCAGTGCTGCCACAAACTAATTCATTCAAAATAAAAAACAGCTGGCAATTTTGTGTGATTTCATCATACATGTTGAAGACACATCAAAATACAGCAGATGTTTTGTTTGGTACAGGAATATATTATACAAATATGTAAACATACATTTGCATTGATGCATTTGGAACTCTGATTGACGATTCAGATAAGCCTCTTAATTGCTTTAAAGGACATTGGGTGATATGAATAAAGACTAGCAATTGCTTTTACTGAAAACCCCATGTACATTTACACTAGGCCTTTCTGTACAAAACAGAAGTAAAATCATTTACTAGTCTTTATTCATATCACCCATTAAATGTGAGAAATCAGCTATATCTTTCTGAGTAACGCTCCATAAATAACAAGACATTATCATTATTAAATATGATCCACGACACCATACAATTTCATTGACCATGTTGACATTGCCACGATAAGAAAAGTGATTAATACAGGCTGCACTACGAAACAGTTACTTCTTGGCCCCCCTGCCTCTACCAGCCTTGATTTTCCCACCCCTAATACCCTTTTTTCCTGGCCCTTTTCCCTTTTTACCCTTGGCAGACGGTCCCCCCTCTTCAGATACAACTCCAGCCTCTCCATCTTCCTTACCCTGTACCCGCTGCCTCTTAGCTGCCTTCTTAGCTTCAGTGAAATAAGTGCTAGGTTCTCTATCCTCGAGAAATCCAGCATCCTTGGTTTGGGATTCTGGAGCCCCAGGCTGTAATTCTCCTTGCTCGACTGCATCAAGGGCCTGGCTGAGGATATCATCATCCATATCCGAGCCAAATTCGTCCAAACTTTCATCGGACAAGTTAACTTCATCTCTTATCAGGGAAACATTTGGCTTGGGTCTCAACAAGGCAGCGTTCTTCCCACGTCCACCCCTTTGAACACCTCGCCCTCTTCCCCTGCCCCTACCTCGAGCTCCTTTTCCACAGCCCACCTCCCCCAACAAGGAATTCCTGTTTTCAAATGAGACAGCACGCTCTGCCACAGCATCAGTCTTTTTCGCTCTAGTTAACCTACCTCCCCTACCCCTCCCTCTAGCAACTTTCCCCTTACCCACCTCCCCTGCCAAGGACTCACTGCCATCCAATGCAACAGTACTTCCCCCAACATCATCAGCCTTTTGCCCTCCCCTGCCCCTACCTTTCCCCCTGGCACCCCTTTTGCCACCTCTGCCTCTCTTAGGTGCCAAAACTGGCCCCTCACCCTCAGAACTATCATGCCCTTCACTCAAGTGCCCCAGGGCAAAATCCAGATCCTTATCATCTGACTTATCCAAATCAGCACCCGCAATCAAAAACCCATCTCCCTCAACAACTGACCCCTCCTTATTGGGTGCCAATTTCTTCCTATTCCCACCACCCCTCGTATTTTTAACATTACCACCTTCAGCCGGGACTATTTCAGAGTCCAAACTTGCCATGGTACTTTCAGCCACAGAATCTGGCTCAGCACTTTTTAGTCCAGCAGCTTTTCCCCTCGGTTTTCCAACTCCACGCTTCCTCCTGGGAGCCCCGTCTCCACCATCCTCAGCAGCAATCCCATGCTCCGTCTCCTCCAGGTCACCTTCTGACACAGCAGCAACCTTCCCTTTCCGTTTTCGCCCCTTCTTCACCTGGGCAGCGTCCCGTTGCAAAACCTGCGTCGCCTTCGCAACAGCCTTCTTCAATCTCGCCTGGTCAGGCGTCTGCTTCTCTGGCTCACTGGCGCCACCTGCTGGTGGTCCAGCAACACGATTCAGCGCCCGTTTCAACCGTTTACTCTTGACGTTTCTCGTTCCAGTTTCGAGAAACGTCGGCTTGAAGAACTTTGTGATTGTCTGTTGTATCTGAAAGAGTAAAGGTATGCCTGCAACATCAGGGCTGCAGTGGTGCAGTAGTAAGATTCAGGCCCACGACCAAGAAACGGTTGGATCAATTCCCATTCGAATCATGACATAGTTCCCAACTGGTTGAGCCCTTCTTGTGGGCTTCACGACGAAAACTGGTTCATTTTTATGACTTTACGGATGTTGTTGTTATCTACATGTACAGTAGAACCTCTCTGTTAAGGACACCCTCGGGACTGACAAATGCTGTCGTTGATAAAGAGGTGTCCTGATTAGAGAGGTCAAATTGAATGGAAAGTACCAATTTTGAACCAAAACTAGTGTCCTTAATAGAGGTTGTCTTTAATAGAGAGGTGTCCGCTAAGAAAGGTTCCACTGTACCAGAAATACCAAATCATTCTAAAGCTATTTTGGATAGTCAGAAACTAGAATGAAAGATGATTTTGTGACAAATAGTTGCCGTAAAAGGGTAAATGCTAAAAACAGATGGTTTTTCAGAATTTCTTTGGACTGGATTTGACCCCAACTCATCCTTAATAGAGAGGTCTCCACTAAGGGAAGTTCCACGTTACTTACCGTTCCTGCGTTCATCTTTTTAATCACAGGCAGCAGCAACTCATCTGTTTTTGTCCTCGTCCATCCAAACTTCCTCGTAGCGAAATCTCTCAAAAGGTCAAGGTCAGGTCGACCCCAGGTAAACGTCTCAACGGATGCATCAATGGCCGGATTAAGGAAGGCGTCAACAACTGCTGCGCTGGGAAACCCGGATTTGATCTCGAGGTGGCGTAATTTTGACTTGATTTTCGTCTCGCTGGGAATGATGACTTGCTTTTGTGCTTCATCCCACCATTCTCTTGAAATTGAAAACAGAAAATTTTAGACAACACACTTTCTCCTCTTGAGGTAGTGTTGGAGTAAGGGTAGGAACATAGCTTCCACAAGCCAAAGATGGAGGGCGTCAGCCTCACTAGGAGGCCCCCAATCACATATATCTCTGCAATCTTATTTTAAACATACAGTAGAACCTCTATTAAGGACACCTTCGGGACTGACAAGTGCTGTCCTAAATAGAGGTGTCCTGATTAGAGAGGTCAAATTGAATGGAAACAACCAATTTAGGACCAAAACTAGTGTCCTTAATAGAGAGGTTGTCCTTCATAGAGAGTTGTCCGCTAACAGAGGTTCCACTGTATATGAATTGACCCTCGAAAGACGGTTTCAGACAAAAGATCCACCTAAAGGAAAACAGTCGCTTACTTGAACTTTTTGAGCCCTTCATATCCATCGCCAGGAAACTCGGCCATGATTTCCACGGCAGTGACCGGGCCGACTCCCTGAATCCCTTCCGTGTAATCACAACCACACATCAGCGCTATGTTGATCAACTTCTCCCGGTCAAGGCCTGCAAAATAAACATGCTATTGAATGGGGAGACCAGTGGTAGTGGCAGTAGAGCCAGGCTCATAATCAGGAGCTTGTGGATTCGATTCTTGGACGTATCAACGTCTAAACAGTTCTTCTTCTGCGTTCAGAATTTCTCTCTATTCTTCATCAGGGAGCAGGTCTGAAGCACATGAAGTGGAGTCTGCTCTCAACCTCAATATTCACATTGAGGAGATTCTCATAAGCCTGTTTAGTGAAGGTATTTTCCGACTCTGAGTCAGCAGAGTCGATAGATCGTCACCTGTTGCTTTCAGTCTAGTTGGAGGATGTTAAGATTTATCGCAAATCTCCCCGGACACTCCCGATGGAACTCTTCAAATCACAAACCTAATTTCTGTTTGATCGCCTCCAATCTGTAGCACTCCACCAGCCTGTCCTGATTGAAGAAGTTCTTGTAGACCGTCTTTCCGCCAAACAGCCAGGTGTCGCTGTCCTCGGTGATGCTGCCGTCACATTGGTCAGTCAAGTCCAGATAGGCACACTGTGCTTCAGCTTCCATTGGACTTAGGACATAGGGTGCCCCGAACAACGTCAGCAATCCCTGAATAATCAACCTAAAGGGGTCAGCATTCGTGATTACTGGTTGTCCAAGTAAATAGAAATGCAGTTACACACAATGCCGGAGTCAGTTGTAAAGCCATTCTGACTTTGGGAGTTTTTTTAGGGGTCGGGGAGTGCGGAAAAGGCGGAAGTTTCGGTCCCTTTTCAACCAGAAAAACAGAATACAGCTAGGGGGCATACATGTAGTAATCATTTCTCTGTTGATTCAGCAAGCACTGATCTTGGGGTAGCTACTGCAAAAACCTTATTTTGAGCTATCTCCGATAGACTATTTGCCCTGGAATCTGAAACAGGGTTGGTATGAGACGTGGGTGCTGAAATTGTCAAAGAGCCCCAACAAGAGAAGGTTGTTCTCACTTGAAAACACTCACCTGCGCCTCGCTGTACATCTGTTCCGTAATCGTCCTTGCCATCATTTCATGCTTAGCTCGTTCTTTCAGCAGACTCTGCTTTGTCACAGCAAGACTTTCCAAGATATCATCAACATCGTCTTTCGTCAAATTTTCTATCTGGCTCCCAAGATTAACCGTCTCTTCAACTGCATCATCGACAAGCTCAGTTGCCGTGGAACCCTCGTCGGTTGCTATGGTAACTGCATCTGTTGCCATAGCAACTGTTGAATCAGGCAGTACGGTTGGCCTTTTTGTGGTACTTGGTTCGTCTGAAGGGAGGCTGTTGATGTTTGGCTCAACCACAATGAAATCATCTGAAAATTACATCATTCGATATAAGAATTTGTTTTACTAGTAAAATGAAATGGCCAAAGCCATTTTTTGCATGTCAGAAGCCCAGATCATGTATCAAGTTTACACTGACAGTCACAAGTTGGATGACGATCTGTCTATTGCCGTCAACACTGTTAAAAAGATAGCCTCTTTGGGAGCAGCTGCCCTGGCTCTGAATTCACCAAATACCACTGCTTAACCTTTTCAGCCCGATTTCCCTGCAAAGACTTAAATTATTTTTCGAATCGAAATGTAAGGTTTTTGGATATACATGTAATTTGCAGGTCTGCATCTTAGCTCAGCATCTATTCTTACCATCCTCATCAGTTTCCGCTTCATCACTGGAGTCTGAGATGACAGCAACAGACAGACTTCTCTCTTTTATCGAATCAGCATCCCTGTCAACTTCATCAGAATCCGAATCACCAGACTCATTAGTGTCATCGTCATCACTGATATCGCGGATGACTTGTACTGCCGACTCCGTAACTTTTTTTGTCACCAAACCATTCTTCCCTGAATTCGTGCCGCTAACATTATAAGACCTTCCAGTGTTCAAATTAGGCCTAATCCAAGCGCCACCTTTATTTCGAGTTTGACCACAAGCTACACTCTTCGTACTCGGATCCGATAGGTCTCGTGGATTTGCTATTTCCTCCAAATCTGAATCATCTGAGTCCAACGTCACACAGCTTCTTTCAAGTCTTTTTTTAACACAACCGGGGTGATTACAAGTGTGTACAGAGCCTGCTTGTAACTGCGTTGGGCCCTGGACAGATTTTATCGGCGTACAAACCTGACTGACAACTTCAATATCACTATCGGACGAAGAACCAGTCATGTCAACCGTCCTCTTTGAGGGACCAGTCCGAACCGCGCCACCAACTTCATCCGTTCTTTGATTCGATTCAAGCGGCGTGCGAACATATTTGTCATCCAAATAACGCAGCGTATCAGAATTTAGCGGAACTGACACACGCCGCTGAGAAGGTGGTGATACTTCAGATGGAAGCTTTTGTGTCACGTCCATTACTTCAATGTCCGATTCCCCAGATTCACTTTCCACGGACCCGCCAACCCTGGTGACAATTCTTTTCGGAGCATCACTGCTTTTTCCACCTTGTGGTGACCTGTTGTTACAAGGGGGAACAAGCTGGCAATTTATTAATTTTCCACTCTTGGTTCGTATATGGACGTGTTTGCGATATCTTACATCTTTGAGGGTCATCCCCTCCTGGCCTATGAACTCAACATCTGAACCACTGTCATCTAATTCCACCACTTCTGCTGCAGCAGACAGCTTTTTATTGCCCTGGCCTTGTCCTTCTGCTGAAGCAGATGATGGTTGACTGTCTTGGCCTTGACCTTCTGCTGGAGCAGACATTTTTTCACAGTCTTCACCTTGAACTTCAGTGGAAGCAGAAGGTTTGTCACTGTCCTGGCCTTGAACTTTTGTGGAAGCAGATGATCTTTCACTATGCTGGCCCTGAACTTCTATTGATGGAGATGTCTTTTTACTAGCCTGGCCTTGAGCTTTTTCAGTGTCGTGACCTTGACCTTCAGGTAGTGGCACCCTTTGTTCAGCTGACTTGACACTCTTAACAGTGGAAGTATCAGCTGCAAAATTCGGTTGGGAATCAACTGAAATTAATTCAAAGACCTTTGAAGAAGTACATGTCCTTGCAACCCTTTTTGCCGGCAGTTTCACCGGGGCGCAACTTTTCTTCGGACTTGCTGCAATGTTGTTTTTCACACCCTTCAAAAATATGACATGCGACGCATCCCGCGACATAATTCGCCGAGATTCAATTTCCTGACTCCCAGGGAGCGTATCAGCAACGCCCTCTATACTACGAGCGTTCATTTCCTTCCTGGCGTGTTCGATATCATTGGTCAGTTTGCTCTTTTTGATAATGCGCGACATTTGGAAATTTGAGAAATCACTGGAATCCTGCGGGAGGTCCTGTGCACCGCTCCGATGACTTTGTTTCCGAGTTTCTTTCAATTCTGTCAGTATCTCGTGTCTGATCTCGGGGGGCAATGCCTTGAAGTCATCACTGGTCACGTCTATCTCTCGAAGGTCTTGAAAACTAGACTGCAATGAAATGTTGAGAAATCATTTTCCACTTCACTTGAATGCACAATGTACAACACTTGTTAGACAGCTGTATTTTCAGTGGTTCACAGAAGTGTAAAAACACTTTTTAGAGAGCTACATTTCAGTGTTTCATAGAAGAGTACAACACTTTTTAGAGAGCTGTATTTCAGTGGTTCACGGAAGAGTAAAACACTTTTTAGAGAGCTGTATTTCAGTGTTTCACGGAAGTGTAAAACACTTTTTAGAGAGCGATACTTCAGTGTTTCATGGAAGAGTAAAATACTTTTTAGAGAGCTGTATTTCAGTGTTTCATGGAAGTGTAAAACACTTTTTAGAGAGCTGTATTTCAGTGTTTCATGGAAGAGTAAAACACTTTTTAGAGAGCTGTATTTTCAGTCTTCCTTGGAAGCTTTTCAATCAAAATAGAATTTTAAATTGTTCTTTAGTGAGAGACATTAAAGGACCAGTGGCATTATTAAGAGCTAACGTCAGCATAGTCACTTTTCACTCAACAGTAGCAATTAGCATAGTCACTTTTCACTCTACAGTAGCAATTCCCAACATTGAATACTGCAGCACATAGAATAGAAAATTAAAAATCTGACTGAATCATCAAGCTGTCTCGATTTTAATGCTGACTGGTTCCAAGTGAGCTCTTCGTGCAGCGATCATCTTTGCGTGGATCAAACTTACATGGATGATCTCTCTCTGCTCGACCCTTTCCTCCCAGGACGAATCTGGCTCGTCGTCACATGACCTGGAAATGGCGATGAAATTAAGATAAGCATTCGTATGGCATGTTTACATGGACAGCTTGGTCAAAAGTGCTTATTTTTTAAACATCTGCCCAGTAAAGTGTTAGTTTATTTTAAAAGAAGTTAGGCACAGATTGGTTTTTTTATCTATGAGTGAACTTGCAGCTACATGTTTTATATATAAAACTGTGAAAATATGACTTTAAAAAAAGGAACAAATAACAAAAATGGAGTCAGTAGAGAAATCTTTTGATAAAACGCCAGTGAGTCCGACATGTTCAAGTCAAAGGCGTGGGAAAACACTGCTGCAGGAATGACATTACATGTACATCTTAGGAATATTCTCACCCCAAGCATGCCAAGCCTTCTTCAATGAAAACCGGTTAATATGGTTAAGGTTGGGTTGTGAGTGAAACCCAGCCTTCTCTATCATTCCTGGACCTACACTGACTGTTCCAGAAGTGGGTTTCACCTAGAATCTAAACCCAGCCCGCCTCATGACGTTGTGGTGGGATGGAGATGGACCGAGCCACCAAGAGACTGGGCTCTCCCGGACTTACCCCGACTGTTCCGGAACCGGTGGCAGATGAAACAGATCCTGCTCGGACGTCGAAGCCAGTGGCAGAATCGCTGTGATATCGGCAGGTTCTTTTCCAGCAGCCTTTCTCAGTGCCTGGCCCTGAATAAAGTTTGCCAGGATTTTTTCGGTTGATTTCTTCGACTTGATATCGGCGAGGTCTGCCTTCTGTTTTCTTGCAGTCTGAAATTTTAAGATAGTTTGCGTGCAGGGATTGGACTTTGATTTTAAGTGTCTTTCCCTGACTGTTTTGAATGTCTCTTTAACAGTGCCACCCAGGGGCTGTCAAGTTTGAAAACGTTTCTTTTGAAGAAAAAAAATTTTTGAGGAAAAAAAAAAATTTTCAGGAAAAAAAGGAAAAAGAATTTTAAGTATGGCATAGGCCTTTAATAAGAAAGACCATTGTTTTCACCTACGATGGTTTGTCTCTTGAGGACTGGTACTCCCCCATCGAACACGAATATCGGCTTGATCCTGTAGAAGTAGAGTTTGCAGAGACGATGGAACAAGCTAAGGAGATGGGCATTTGGAACCGCTGCGCCGTCTTTCCCCCGGACACCTTTTGTCGACTTGTGTAGCCAAATACTCACATCTAAGATCGTCAAGGAAAACACGATACAACCAGCCTCGCCGAAATATATCACCAGCATAATTTGACCCTTAGAAAGTTTATGTCACAATGAGTAATTTGACAAACATCTTCTTCATTACCATTGTTTTAAATTTCTTATGTTTTACACCAATGTTTTACTAATGTAAAGTGCTCTAGTTTTTTTAATATTTTCCTTTATTACCATTGTTTTAAATTTCTTATGTTTTACACCAGTGTTTTACCAATGTAAAGTGCCTTAGAGCTCGTTTTACCTGTATGGGGCACTATAAAATATGGTAATTTAATTTAATTTAATTTAAAGGTAGACAGAGTTGGCAGACCGCACAGCACTTGACTTAGGCTAAAATTGTACCACCTCATACATATCCTAAAAGTGTCATATTTTTTCATGTCTCATTCGGATTCCCTATGTTCCCTTCCCCAAGCAGGTCTTTGCTTCGAGTAGTCCAAATATGATTACATTACAACACCCTGTCAAAAATATTTGGAGTTGAGAACACTGAGATGCAGCACCAGTTTTCAATTTCAAAAAGGATACCAATAGCAAGTACTTTTCCTTCCAGGGACTCCAAGGTGACTGGTCTCCCAGTTGACTGCAGTAACTGCCATAACCCCTGGACTCCCATGGTTCAAAGTATGACCGACTGGTTGGCTACCTAGATGAATGGAAAACAAAATTTTGAATGTCAAGTTTTGGTAAATACATGGCTGGGATGGATCACAGTGGAATTAATTCTCAATCTGTGGTTGATATGCTAAATCCACAGACTCAGGCCATCACAGAATACACTTTTTGATAATATATTTAAATAAATGTGGTTTCACTGGTCAGTTTAGAACTTGTATTTTGACAGGGCCATAATGCGCGAGTGACGATTTGATGGATGTGCTGTACGGATATAATTTTTTCTCAGGCTATCGGTATTATTGGAATGTTTTGAAACTTTATTATGCTATTGGCAAAGGGTTCTTCTTGACAAATATGAAATTTTGTGCGGATTGATTGGTCCTAGGTGTACATTTTCAACCAAAACTTATGAACACCAATGTATGCACAACACATTGATTGTTCAATAGAGGGCTCCGGCCTTCAAGTTTAACCGATTTGTTTTTCAGAAAAAAAAGATCTGAAAAGTTTTGGAGATAAAATAAATGTTCACTGGGCTGTAGGCTAACACAATCAATTGAGTGTGAAAATGGCCCCCGCCCCACCCCTTGGAAATAATAAGCCCGAGGACTGTAGGAGTTTTGTCGTCAAAATGATGACAGTTCAGCTTTAATTTCAGAGATTGTCAAACAAAAACAAATTACAAAAACGGACTAAAACTTACGCAATCAACACTACATAGTCATGACTAATCAAAAACAATGCACATGATTGCAATGTTCACATCATGCATATTACAATTTGATGACAACATCAACAGGATTGTCAAAATAACGGAGTTTGACTGGTGATTTTGGCACAAATTCGCAAAAATAGACTTCATGACTCGGGTGAGTGACCCGTACATTGTTGGAGTTAATAGCCCAGCCGTCGATACAAGTGCATTGGTCTAAATAGGGCTCTTCCATCAGTGGGAGGTACTATCCGCGACTAGCTTTTCTTTCAGAGGGAGATGGTAATACGAATTTATACAAGGCGTTTCGAAAAAAATATTGAGTTACTACTATTATATGCACAATACTGTAAAATGTACAAGAGTACGATAAATAAACTATATATATATATATGTTTGTCATGATCATCATGGAAAAGGATCGCCTGCCTCCCCTTAGCCCACAAGAAACCTTTTTATGCACATTAGTTTTTTTTACCCCCAGATGCAGAAATTCGAAAAGAATTTAAAGGGACACTATAGACTAGGGCGGACAAGTTAAAGTTACAGAAAGTCCCCAATGGGGATCTCTCGCACCTCACAGTATGTCTAAACTATTCAAGCTTTTACAAGGAATATATTTAATGCTGAATTTAACTTGACCCAGTGCCCTTACTCTGTATGTTGGTCACCTGAAGATGGCCAATTTAACCCCCATGCTCCTGCCTATAGTCCCCCTTTAAAAGATTTTTCCCTGCTTAGGTACTCCAGAGCACTGGACTTTCCTCGACCCCTCACCCATACATGTTTTTGATGACATAATGGACTACAAAGGATGCTACTGCTTGGGATGATATTACCTTTTCGAATTATTCCCGACATACACAGCTGTGCTGCAAAGCAGGGACTGTAATAGATGCAATAATCATTCGTCATCTTCGCGGGAGGACTCGTTTAAATGCTGGGATGTCAAAGCTCTGGGTAGTGCGTATTGCTTTTAGGGGGTGCCCTATTCCCCAGGGAGAGGCTTTCGAATAATGTGTTTTTCATACAGATTTGGGTTCTTTTGGGACAAAACTTGAACTGAACTTGCCCAAGTCCTTTGCAATGCATGTGGTCGACCGAGTGGGCATGGCCAGCTTGTGACAATTCTCCTGAATCATGGGACAGGCCTTCAGACTGCATTTATAGCAACAGTATAATGAGCTTCTGAACTATGACACCTTTCTCCATCTATGACGTTTACCAGGTTTTGGTAATCACTCGGTTGCAGCAGTAGAGGAGCACAATCTTAGCTTGAGGACACTTCTCCAAGGACAGTTTCGTCTCACTACACAAGCGCCATCTGTTACAATTCAATGCAACTAAAGGGAGGGTACCACCTGAGCCAAGGCCAGTGATTCGTCAATTTTACTGGGACAATTTTACTTAATTAAACTTGTCCACAAGATCCTGTAACCAATTGAGTTACTTCAAATTAGAGACTATCTACTACTACATTTGAATACACAAATCAATCGACATACAACGGAGAGATTTTGTCACATGACTAAAAAAATAAATTAGTCATTCATCGTCATGAAAGGGTCAAGGTCACTTTTGCACCAATCAAAATCGCTGTTATAAGGTGCACACTTCTAGAAGGTCATGAGGTGGCCGGCATTTTGAAAAATTTTCGCGATTAGAAATTCGACCAACAAAGCTCAAATTAACTACGAAAATGGCCTCCGACGGTGCCTTTAAAGGCAGGTCACAATTATTTAAAAACCAAGGAAAAGATGCAGAGGTAAAAATATGGATGAACGTGTAGATTTCTCTCGTATTTTTGCGATCAATTATGGTTGTTGTAATCCGGACCTTCGTCTCGTAAACGCTATGCTTTGTGTACATTTCTTGTACATAAAATGCACCACAACGTTTATTGATATTCAAGCATGGCAAGTGCACTATGATGATATGAACTGACTTCTGCGTAGCAGTGAAAAGTGGGGTGTGGGACATGGTCTCTCTATGGAGAGTGTAACGAAAAGAGTTTTAGGTCCAAGATCAAGACTGACAAAGTCTGAGATCGAGATGAGATTTATTTTCTTTCATTTACCTTTGATTTAGTGAGTGACACGGTGATGGCTGACGGTCACACCTCACAGTTAAGTTGACAGTACAAACACTAGTACAGACAGTCACAGTGAGTAGGCCTACGGTTCGCCTTGCCAGGCAAGGCTAGCTCGTCCAGTGGAGTACAGCCCCAGGTCCTTGCTTTTTCAACGTTTTGATGTGAATTTTATTCAAATAAGAAATAAGTTCTGATTCAGTGATTAATTGTTCATATTTTTTTTCTGATCTGATCTGATCATTGCAGGAAATGAGGAGGAGAAGAAATGAAGTGACCGTGGAACTAAGAAAGGTAATAAAAATTAGGCCTGCTCAGGCTACAGACTACTGGGTCAGTGGGTCTTATCTTCGGAGTTGGTGGAAAACCTGAAATTATTCGAAGGTCTTGAACTGATCCTTTGAATGACAAAACAAGATTGAGCCTATGTGTAAAAGAACCGGCTAAGGCTAGGAGTCAATACAACTAGCATGGATCAGTCAGTCACTTCTGAGTCAGTCCAACCCCTTGAATGGAAAGCTAGGAACAGCACATGGGAGTTCTCCATTGACTGAGTGTAGTCTAGGACACTGTCTAGGGCTAGGATTTCATTTAGTCATGTCCTTAATGTTTTGGATTCTGGAGCCTAGCCTGAGTCACAGTTCAGCCTACTGTTCCAGTCAAATTACGGCCTATTTAAGCTATTCTATATCAAGATTTAGTGCTTAAAGTTCCTCAATTAAAATTTCCTTTTGATTTTCTCAGAACAAACGAACTGAAATCCATCTGAAGAGACGTAATGTGCCGACGACTGATAGTACCGACTCTGATGACAACGAGAGGCCTTTAACTCAATCGCTGGATCAAATTGTGTGCAACGCTAAGCAACATGACCAGCCAGCCCTGCAATTGAGCGCCGTGCAGTCGGCGAGAAAGCTCTTATCAAGTGAAAGGAACCCACCTATTGATGACCTGATAAAATCTGGCATTCTGCCAACGTTAGTGGAATGTCTCATGCATGATGAGAAGTAAGTCAACAGGGCTTCAAACAAAAGGATTTTTGTCCTTTGACTGTCCCGTGGAATTTTCTAGAAGGTGGGGGGAAATGGCCGATATTTCATTCTAAATATGAAATGGGAATTTTAAGAGGGGTGGCAGTAAGATTTGAGAGGGATGCTCTTTAGGCAAGACCATCACAAGGTCAGAATTACATGTATAAGAGCGGGGGAGAAATTCCAATCTGGGATGTGAAAACAGAAACAAGATCGGAATTCATATGGAGGCATTGAAGGCAAATTCCTCTGAAGCACTCGCCTTGATGCCCTGCATATTTATTCAATCACTTAGGCAACATTGTTTTCATTAATTCCCATAGAAAGTCTGCCCTTTGTAAACCTTAATTTATTCATTTTCGTGTTGCTGTTCTTCAGTCCAAATCTACAATTTGAAGCGGCCTGGGCTCTGACGAATATAGCTTCAGGGACATCTAGCCAGACAAGAGCTGTGGTGAACGCTGGTGCTGTTCCTCTGTTTTTACGCCTACTCAACTGCACACACCAAAATGTCTGCGAACAAGCTGTATGGGCTCTTGGGAACATAATTGGTAAGTTGTGATAAAGCACTTCCCTAATCTAAAATCAGAAAGTTTGACAACTTTGAGCAGATGTCTTTTTAGTATTAGGAGATCAGTTGTCCTGTCGGAGGCCGGCTTTTACAGGGTACTTGTACTCCTTGGTATGTGTGGCACGTGCAAAATTTCCTTGAAAAAGTTTGCATTTGAGCTAAAATATGAAGGAACTGGTGTTTATGAGAAAAAAAATCAAACAGTTTCATTCCATATTTATAAGTTTTTCATAAGTATAAAAACTAACACCCATGCAATATTATGTGATTTGGAAAGTAATTCTCTGAAATTTGTGATTTGGAAAGTAATTCTCTGAAATTTGTTTTTCAGGTGATGGCCCGGAACTCAGAAACTTTGTCATTAGTCATGATGTTGTGCAGCCACTGCTGAACTTCATCGACCCAAATAGAAAACCCCCCCTACCACTTCCGTTTCTGAGGAACGTGACCTGGGTGATAGTCAATCTATGTCGTAATAAGGACCCACCACCACCAACACCGACAATATTACAAATCTTGCCCGCACTCAAGTATCTCACGAAACACAATGACATTAATGTAAGTTTGAGACCTGTTTTGTATTTCGCAGCAGTGCTTTGGAAATTTGGAGAAAAGTGTATGAATTTCTTGGTCTTTCTATGGAAATGGAGAATGTTTTGAGTTCTGGTACCTGAAAATTGCACAGAAGTTTCTCAACTAGTCTGCAATTCAGAACACGACCACTCCTGTACTGATCTAATAGAACGTTATTGATGTAATTAGGTTTGGGTATCTTTTCAAATAGATAAATGACTCCTAAGGCATTCTGTTCCCACCAGATTGAAGTGGACTATCAAGCTGAAATCTCAATGTGATTGCCATTGCAAATATGCGACAATTGGATTGCTTGTGACGTCTCGTGGAATTCAGCCATTCCACCAGACTTCACAAGTAGCATGTCTGTAGGCCTACTACATTTCCAATTTGCAATTACATCATGCAAGTTGTCAATAATACTAATAGAAATGGAAAAGCATCTGTAAATTTAAATCCTGGATTGCATTAAATGTTATTTTCTGTCTGTCTTTCAGATTCTGGTGGATACAGTGTGGGCGTTGTCTTATCTGACTGATGGAGGAAACGACCAGATTCAAATGGTGATAGAGTCGGGCGTTGTTGAAGATCTAGTTCCTTTACTTAGCCACGGGGAGGTCAAGGTCATGGTGAGCATCTGCTTTGTTTAGTAATGATATGATTTTGAAATGAAGGACTTCGAAACATTGACCCTGGGGAAGCGGTCAGTGACTACGCCCCCTGGCGGATTCAATTAGCCACAGGCTCATGTATTCAGCGTACAAGAAATCGCCGTGTTAAAATCGTTCTAATTCCATTCCAGACGGCCGCGTTGCGAGCGGTAGGAAACATCGTGACCGGCTCAGACGAACAGACGCAAGTTGTACTCAATCACAGCGCTCTGTCGTACTTCCCTGCCTTACTAACTTATCCAAAAGACAAAATTAAAAAGGTGAGCTATTTGGCATTTTGTGTGTGATAAGTATTTGAACGAGGATAAAGCTGTTCGGAATTTGTTTGCTTACCGTGAAGACTGTGTACAAATATGTCAATGTTGAAAAGCTAGCTAAGAATTTGTTCAGGTAGTGACATGCCTCATTACTTCACATAAACTGAGTCTACATTTAAACTATAACTCAACAAGTCTGTCAGTCTTACATGCTGTCTAGGCACTATGAACAGTTGACGTGTTCTCTTATAGTCAGTCTTCCGGCAGGTACGACCCTGGCACATCGATTTTGTTTTTAAGCTAACCATTTCCATTCATATTGACCTCTGTCAGAGTTAAAAATAACTTTTCGAAAACAGCATGTGTTTTCTTTGAATGGCATTCTTGAAGAAGATGAACAACACATAGGTTACGTTACGTTGGGACATTGTGCTCATCACCATGACAACGCCCAGGGAAACAGTGCCAAAATGTCTTGGTAAAAAAACAGAGTAAGAGTATGCTTATACGCATATATGCTTATACATATACATGTATATGCTTATACATTTCATGTTTAAGCATGTTTTGTATTCGCTATCCCACATGTCTCCCTAACTCATTCTTTTTGCAAAAATTGGCAAGTAAGAATGTTCATTAAAAATCCAGGTCACAAAAGGCTCTTCTTACTCAGTGTTTGGTCTCATCAGCCTGTGCTGGTTAATTTCGACAACTTGAGCGTAAATAGCGATTGCAATGATGATGTCAAGACCTTCACCCTTGGACATGTGTTGTGTGTGAATGTGTGAATGCAAGCGACAGGGCGGGATCTAAACACATCTTAAAGCTAGGCCTATGTGGGGGTAGTGGGGTTGATGTTATCATTCCAAGTCACTGCGGCGAAGACGACGACAAGAAGAAGTCTACTCAAGAATAGTGTAAAAAGTGTATTCGAAATTAGGCCTAGAATTTAAAAATGTTACCAGTCCATATGTCATTTCAATCATCCCTCATTTTCTGGCGGGTCTGAAGCTTCTAATGCAGAAGTACGAAGTGCAACTGAGATCATTTCGATCGATGATTAAAACTGGAAAGCCCGCTTCCATTATTGTCTCATTTCAATCATGTCATTCATTGCCGTGTCGGGGTCATTTCAATTCTGCGCGAGTCTGCGAGTGTTTGGACGTCCTGACTCGTGTCCTTGAGGAGACCCTTCTGGTGTCTCTTGTGATGTTTCGGGTGCAAGGTCTATCTCTGAGCATTCCGAAAGCAATTATTGAGCAGAGAGTTGGCCGTGAATTTGTATGTTATTGGCTCTGGATGGAGTTGTCTTTTCGAAATGTTCGGAAAGTCGTGGGAACTCTGAAAACGAGCAATTTAGCATGTAATAGTATTAGTACTAGGACTTTGGTAGGGTAGCGCCTTGATGAGGCTTTGGAAAAGCACTTTAAACGTGATATGATTTATCTTTCCAAAAGTTTTGAACCGACACAACTGTATTCCAATATATAATGAACAGTTTTTCCGACATTTCATTTCAGGAAGCTGTGTGGTTCCTCTCAAATATTACCGCGGGTAACCAACTGCAAGTGCAAGCGGTCATTGATGCTGGACTTATACCTTTAATAATTGAACACCTTAGTCACGTAAGTATTTATATATCGATGACAAACGTCTGTGGCAGGAGAATCAATGCAAAACCTCTCTATTAAGGACACCTTTAGACAGACAAGTGCTGTCCTTAATAGAGCGGTGTCCTGATTAGAGAGGTAAATTTGAATGGCAACAACCAATTTGGAACCAAAACTAGTCTCCTTAATAGAGAGGTTGTCCTTTACAGAGAGGTGTCCGCTAAGGTAGGTTCTACTGTATAGTAAACAACCACAGCCTGTCTGCAAGTATGCACAGCATTCTGTAAGGCCTAGCTGGCCATGAATATGATACCCAAGTTATTTTTCTCCTTAATGGAGAGGTTGTGCTTGATATGGAAGTGTCAGCTAAAGGAGGTTCCATTGTTGTTTATCATAACGTTTCTGCAATACTTTCAGGGAGAATTTCAAACCCAAAAAGAGGCAGCCTGGGCAATAAGTAACCTTACAATCAGCGGCAGTCGGGAACAGGTCGAATTGGTTGTGCAAAAAGGTGTTATTCCTCCGTTCTGTAATCTGTTGGCAGTGAGAGATCCGCAGGTGATACAAGTCGTCTTGGACGGCATCGGAAATATTCTGAAAATGACACGCGATCCTGATACGTACGATGTGATTAATCTAATTGACGAATGTGGAGGTAAGATGGCATTTTATGAGAATTTCCGTTGTTTATAGAATTATTTGAGAGATTCTGGTGTGATAATGATTTCAAAGCCGTCACTCAGCACGTGGTTTGATTTTCCCTCTGATACAATTGTGATTTTGAATCCCAAATGCAGTAGAATCTCTCTATTACGGACACCCTTGGGACTGACAAGTGCTGTCCTTTATAGAGAGGTGTCCTGATTAGAGAGGTCAAATTGAATGGAAACAACCAATTTGGGACCAAAACTAGTGTCCTTAATAGAGAGGTGTCCGCTAAGGGAGGTTCCACTGTATAATGTTTTCAGATCAGAGAGTGGCTACCAATATCATTTCGAAATCAACACCAGAGGTCATGAATTTGTCATTTCGGAGATATAAGCAAAAACTAAAATGAGTGCAAGCGATATCACCTCTAATGTGTTGTATCATGATGCCATTGATACTATGTGATGTCACAAGAACTTATTTCTGTTTATGGCTGTAAACGGGCTCAACAATACTCGCCAGTTCAGAGCGCTTTAGAAAATGTAAATTTGATCGATTGATTCTTTCATCTGATCAATATTTCTTCTTCCAGGTATTGACAAAATCGAAGTGTTACAACGACACGACAATTACGAGATTTACCGACTAGCGTATCAAATTATTGACAATTATTTTTCGGAAATGGACAGCGATCAAGACCCAAACATGGTGGCAGATGGTGGCGACGGACAAACTACGCTTGATTTTGACGAAACGGACCCAGCACATCAGTTGCCGCCAACTGGCGGATACACCTTCTAGAAAAGTGACACCCGAAAAAATGCTTTGTGGCAAAACATTTAGACACGCTCGACCAGCTTACTGCATGATTGAGCATATACCTCATAGGCCCTGCAAGCCGAGCATATGGGCCTATGACCAGTGAGACAATACTTGTTGTCCTGGTTGGTCAGATGTGTCAAGCTGTAGGAGATACAACAGAGCAGAATATGGAGAACTGACTGGAGGTGAACATTGGATTCTACTGGTCTACAGAGCTTTGAAATCCTGTGAAGTATCCAACATGCTTTGATCTAGGTCTGCATTTAATTCCTCTAATCTCAGACACTTGGAATGTTCCGGGTTTCAGATCTAAATTGTGAGGAAGAAACTATTGAAATCCATCCCAGTTCGGTAATCAAAATCATCCTCGTAGAATATATTGAATACTGGTAGTTAATTTCTGGTCCCATGTCTATATGCTGCATGAAATTATTTACTGAGGTCGTGTTGGTTATGAATTAGTTAACAAATTTGAGCTTGTCACTGCTCAACTGAGAGCAAAACACATCCTGTGCTGTTCAGACTGATAAAGATAAGGCCTATAACATTTTGAATACACGATGATTGGCCTGTGCTTTTCACTTCAGTATAGTTAGCCGGTTTGACCAAGAGTTATGTTTGCAGGCTTTCATGGATACATGGGTGTTGCAGACAATTAGTTTGAGTTTTTACCAAACATCGCTGAAAGCTTGGGCCGGTGAGTTGGCAGTTGTAGTATTTTTGGATGATTTGAGGTTCGACCTCATTTATCAACTTGGAAAGATCAAAAGGCCATGCAAGTGTCCGAAAAAAGACAAAATGAAAAGTTGTACTTAAAATGCCTTGACATTGTTTATGTTCAGTGAGGTCACGATCATGATCTGCTTTATAAATCGTGAACTTGGCATGCAACAAACGCCAGGTCTGGGCATCGAAACCTTTATCCCTCACTTTTGGCGCCACAAGTCCACCTATCTTACTAAGAGAGTAGCCAAACAAACCATAGACTTGTTTGCTCCGAAATGTTAAAAAGTCCAGTGAGGAAATCACTCTTTTCCTGGTTTATCTTGTTCTGTATATATATGAATTATTGGAACATGACAAGAATTGGGTCACTAAAAGCTTGATCATAAAACAATACTTTAAGCCTTGGCTGCTGTGTTTCGTGTTCATTTCGGCTGAATTTCTGTCAATGATATTGATAATGCGTCTTTGCGAGCGTAAAAGTACTTAAGAAAAAATCAAACTCGACATTGAATGCAATGTTTATCGTATATTTGTGAAAAAGTTTCTTAGTTATCCAATCCTTGTTTTGTGTAGCGAGATTAAACATTTTGATTAAAGGGCTGAGGGCAACGTCTGTTGAGATAATTCGAGAACTAAAATTTAATACCACTTGATAAATTACATGATATCGACTAACGTAATGTGAATCGTGACACTTTTGAGGCACGTTTTCTATTTAAAAAGGCACCTTTAATTGGGGTTGAAGTCGAATTCAATTTGCCTCACCCTCAGTCCTTTAGGAGTCAGGCAACACCAGTTGATCAAAGGTTGGATAGCATGCAGGTAGCGAAGAACCTTCCATAAGTTTCGATGAAATGAAAAGTGAAAGCATGACGTCTGCAAAAAGAAGAAAAATTTGGTTTGTCAAAGACTCCCTTTGCTTTTGACGGATTTTTTGGTCATTTGAATAAGAAATTATTTGCAAATTTATTTTTTGAACCGGTCTTTTTTCGGGTGGGGGTGGAGGTTCGGCACCAACACTATCCAACGGATGAAATTGGTGTATCCTTACGGATGGTTTATAGATTGAACACTGTTGGCTGAATATTGTACAGTTTTCATGTTTGTGTCATGAAAATGGCTTCAGAATGTGAAAAACCATCCATGTTCCATCAGGCAGAGTACGTAGAGGTTCTCGGACGTGTCTAGGAAAAAAATGCTATTGCATTTCGAAATTATTCAAATTTCTGAGAGATTTCTTGATGAACAACGTACACATGTGTCGAAACATTATGCAAATTTTGCAAGTCTAATTTTGCGGTCTAACTCATTGAGGCGCAACAGCCGGTAACGGCTATTATATGCGTTATTATTATTATGATGATGATGATGATGATGATGATGATGATGATGATGATGAAGAGTTTTGGTGATGTTTAAATAACTCTTGGAAATTGAAAGTTTTCTGGCATCAGAGTGATTTTAAACCGCCAAAAAGGCAGGAATGAAAACTAAAAATTTTAAAAACAAATTTTTGCAGATCTATACCAAAAATAAAATGTTCTCGTCTTCTGGCCGGTTTGTTATATTGTTACAGGCTTTGCCTACTTTATTTGCGACATTTTAAATTGAGCAAAGAGAATTATTGTTGATAAGCCCTTGTTGTCTTCAGGTCAAATCTGATGAATTAAGGTTTTAACTTGCTACATGCAGTTTTAAATGAGCCACATTTTAACTACCATTGCCTGGACAGTGAAAAAGAAACTTTTTGCAGTCCCTCTCTATTTGTGTGCTGGGCCAAAAATTCAGAAAATTTTTTTTAATTTGGTGGATTGCGAAATTTCTTATGGTTTTTCAAATATTCATGAATCTACGTAATTTGCAAAATCTGCGAGAGAAACAAATTCTTGCCAACATTTTTGGCTTGCATTATTCAAGAAATTCAAAAAAAATATGCTTTGATTTCAAATCTGGCAAAATGTTGTACATTCTGTGCATCTTCTACTTTTCACGCCAATTTGAGAAAGGCTGTTCGTCAAGAAACCTCTCGGAAATCTGCCCTTCTGTGAGGGTTTGCATAACTGTGATGCTGTTAAAAATTCTGTATATACTTCTGGTATAATTATGCAGGCAACATGGACTTGTAAAGTTTTTACATTTCACATATTGAAGCAGAAAGACGTCATTCCCATTAGGCATTAGCCCGTCAGTGATTGGTGCTGGTTTTTGAAACGCTTACGAAATAACTTTCAAGAACCATCTGGAATATTCAAGTTTGCATTTGAAGCATGTTGACCCTACGTGATTATGACAGGTTGCATTAACCAGTGGTTATAAAAAAATTAGGGCCAGGGGGTTATGGCCTTGCTGTCTGATGCTATGGTGGAAGGTATTTACATCTGGTGTCGACTGGGACCCGAACCCATCGACAGTGTGCCCTCGTGGCTTCTTGGGTGGTATTATTATACAGGGTGACCCAGAATTATTTTCCCTCACACAAAGGATACACAATAGAATTCTATTGTCTAAAGGAAAATAATTCTGGGCCACCCTGTACAGCCACTCAGTTGGTTTTAACTCGGTCATTGAATCTAGTGATAAAATACCTCATGGAAGAAAGTAGAACTGAACACATTAATCGCTTGGGGTCAAATGTGGGCTGTTCAAGTTTATTTTAGACTTTAAATGTAGCTAATGTTCGGCAATGCACTTGGAGACGTTCGCTATGCAACACACACTGGTAGTCTGAGACATTTTGGGTGTAGGTAGCGGTCGGGGCGAACCCTTTAGCGCAGAGGTAGAAGTTCGACGTTTCCTCCTGCTGGTCCACTTAATGAACTTAACGGGAGCTGCCCATAAAGTATGTGTCCACTGAATCTGGTGTGTTTCTTTCCCGAATATGACCTAATTTTGTTACATGAATCATTCATGCATAAGGTCGATGAATCCCCCCCCCCTTACGTCCCTTCTCTTGTGAGGCCGAAGTTACATAGACCTCATTCGTTCATTTCCCAGGACTCATTTTCCCCTTTTGCTTTCTTTCCCCTGTGAATGCACGGCCTTGTGGCGTGCATTCACCGAGGAATGAAAGAAAAACCCGGAAAGTGACTCGTGGTAAATGAATGAATGAGGTCTATGTAACTTCGGCCTAAGAGGTGCATTGCAAAATGGACATCATACTCCCCTCGCTCCTCGCCCTTCCCCAAATTTGAGTGGTCACATACTAGGTGGACGGTTCCAGAATTACAACGTTGCGTTTGCATTCACTTGTGGTCGTATGACCCATCTCCCCCCGATGGTGGACGGTTCGGGTTAATCGGGATCAAAACATGGGCGTGCTGGAATTGCGCTCTGGGGTGGGGTCTAGAATCGGAGCACTGGACTGAACATTTTCAAACAGTTCATCTCCAAGTCATATTTACAATGACGAGATTTTACCATTTTGAGGCTAGTCTTCGAAGGTTTTATACGTGATAAAACTGTCCACTAAAGACGGGGGAGGTGTATTATTCAGATCTTTTCATCTCGACTTGGCCTGAAAATTCTGTTCAAATGTTTCTTTGTATATACAGCCGAATAGGGCCTACTCGATTTGAAATTGATTTCTTGTAGGACAGTTAAGACAAGGTTAAAAATTTTGATTGGTCATAAAACTATGAAATAGTTGTATTTGCCTAACGTGTAAATTATGTATTTTATACTTCAGTATTGTTGTCGTTTATAAAAAAAACTCTGTTTTAAAAGTTTTTTTCCTACATGAGAGTATTATCTCCCCGCGATGCAGCAGAATCATAATTTTGTTTGACTAATCTTGGCGATTTTTAACCTTGTGTCTCCATTAAACTGTAAATGATTTATATGTACAGAGTTCAAGCATGTGTCAGACTTGGTTTAATGTTATATCTTGGCTGAACATTATGTGCGTATTTGTACACGATATGTAGTGTATAACCAGGGACGGGATCCAAATGTCTATTTATTTCGTTTTAATCAAAGATGGTTGACCAAGAGAACATCTATTGCTTGTGTACCAGGTAAATTAACTTCAAAATAAGTGGGAAAAAAGATATTACTGCCTGCTGATACTGGTTTCCAGCTGCTTAGACTTAATGACAGTATTAATTCACATTATAAAATACCATTGATGATAAATTTCCTAAATTTCCGGAGAATCAGGCAGGACCTGTATGTGGTATTCAGACCTGGGCAGGAACAAACATCGGTATAAAAGAGTTAACACTTTAAAGGGAATTAATATGACGTATATGCTAATGATCTTAATTATTCTCACAGTTAGTTTTTAATTGAGACAACGTTGACAGTTCTACTAATTCATACGAATATCCACATTGCCATAGCACCATGCTTGTAGGCCATTGTCAGGATCAGAAACGCGTATTTTCTAGTAATGTTAACTTTCCACCATGACAGTTCTGTCCCAAGACACAACCAATTTTTAGCGGTTTTTTTCAATGCCTCTGAGGTCGCTGTAAAGAAACTTGGTATATTTGAGGGGTAATGTTGTTTTCATAGGTCAACTCTGTCTCGGTGTTCATCACTTGGTGCATTTCTAGATCTAGATAATCGAAAGAAAACTGAATGTCTTGGAGGCCTTTTCCCTGGTTGCTATCCGACGGAGATTCCTATCTCACGCTCTCAAGTCCACTTTCAGTGTAAAGTATTGTTGGTTTGGGCTATTTTGATACGGTGCTTACGAGTTGAAAAACTTTTGAAATCGGGATGATTTTGTGGGAGGGGTGCTTTGCTCAATTTAATTGACACTGCCAAATGACTTTTTTACAAAAAATTGCAAAACTTGTCTTGTGATGTATGTTCATGTACAAATGTATTGAAATGGCCCAATACTAGTATTCATATGATATATTATACAGAACCTCTTCCTTGTTCTTTGTAGCTTGTCATGTAAGGTAAAATGGTACAGTTATAGCCCAGGTACAATTGCATGTAATGCCTATGTGTTATTTACACTATAGGGGCCAAAATTGTACCAATTTACCTTATGTCCTGTACAAGTTGCTTTTGCTGACCAACTTGCAAGGATGGAGAAATATCGTTGGAAAAATCCTTAAAAAGTTGACAAAAAACTAATTACCTGTGATTGGGAAAATGTTTTTCTTGACAGAAAAATATTTTACAAATATCTGTTTTGGTGAAAATCCTGTGAAAATTATTTTGCAGGTTTTAAACTAATCCACTCCTAGTCCTTGCGTAGTTAGTTGCCAAATATAATTGCATTTCATTCTAAATAGAGGTGGCTGCTACATATATCTTCTGCCTGTGTTTCAACTGTACTTGTGTTCCAAATTCAAGTGACGCAAAACAGCTCATTCAACCAACTTATGCAGTGACATGGCTGCACTCATTTTCTCAAAAAAATGGTGGAATATTTTAAGAAAATCATTCCTGTGAATTGTCTGAACAATGTTTCTTAAATATTTGAAGAATTTGGTTCATGTCAATTGCCTGAGCAGAGTTTATTCAAATATTTGACGAGAAATTGTTCCAAATTACAGTCTGTTTTAGCTTTAGCAGACGTCCTTGTTGAAGCAGACGTCATTGCTGCGATTGTGATTTGAATTGCAAATACATGTAATGGCACAAAATGAGTAAATATAATATGTCCGCCCTAAAGGACTTGAGACACATGGTCTGATAAACGTGCATGTATTTGTATTTCTGCCTCTACTTAGCATGAAATCCTCTCTATATCTGTATAGAGCAACACCTATGGATTCATTGTTTTAACATTAGACGTTTTAATGTTTATTTATTGAGGAGAGATCGCTTTGATACAAAATGTAAGCTATTTTTAATTTCCAAAGACACAGAACATAGTTATAAGCTTAAATACGAACTGTACATTACATGGTCAGTTGTAAAGTAAATGAAGCCGAGCCAGATACACACAACTGGTGAAGTTTCTTTCAGACCAAGATGTGTTGTTTGTCTTCTTCACTGTATCTGTTAAAGGGACTGTGATCAATGGATGAGAGAGACAAGTGTGACCCGCTCTACCAAAACTAGGCGCTTGTCGCATCTGAACTTGACAGGTTGATACGGACTTGTTGTTCATTTCCCTATTGTAGACCTTTTGTGAAATGTGACCAAATCAGTTTATAATAGATTTCACAAAAGGTCTACAATAGGGAAATGAACAACAAGTCCGTATCAACCTGTCGAGTTCAGATGCGACAAGCGCCTAGTTTTGGTAGAGTGAGTCACAAGTTTTCCAAGGTCTCACTCCAGATGACCAAGAAATAAATAGTTGAGTGACTTGTTCAAGACACGACCAAGTAGAGAAGTGACTTGCCCAAGATGCCAAGCCAATTAACAGACAAGTGCTTGCCCAGTATCCCATTCAAGATGACCTGTCAGTCGAATGGTCAAGTGACTGCCCAGTATAAGAGTAAAGTGGCTTGCCTAAGATCCAATTTCAGACGACCAGTCGGTGAATTGACAAGTGACAAGCTCAAGATCCTATTCCAGATGCCAGTTGACTTATTGATAAGATTGACAGGCAATTAACTTGCCCAAGATGCCCAAGAGCAAGGTGCTCTAATTTCTTGCTGTGCCCTTGGCCTTGGCTCAGCTGCCCCTCCCCCTTACTCATGATCCTCACCCCCCCCCCCCCCCCCCCCCGATTCCACTACATATGACTATAGTCAATTATCGCTGGCATGTGACACACCCAATATTCCACTCTCAACACAGCAGCTGTGCAGCCATTGACTTACGAGTGAAGTGAATTGCCTAAGATCGCAATCAAAAGTTCCCAATCAAAACTTTGAGCCAATGAAATTGCGAGTTACAAAAACACAAGCCAGACTGAATGACTTTTGTTACCTCCACTCTGATTGGATGAAAGGTATTCTCCATATTGAAGCAAATCTACACACTCATGTAATATTTCTCTGACAATAAAAGTCGATTTTCGCAACTACTGTTGCTGTCTGTAACCAACTGAAATATTGGTGCGAACCCTAGAGATATGGATGCCAACGAATCAGGTATGAAAAATTGGTTTGCCCGGTCGTTTTGGAAGAATCGCCCCGCTTTTGATGCTGCTCGTGAAAAATATCGAAATCCGGACGAGTGAACAATGTCGCAATATGTACAAAAAAAGTCGAAATTTCCGGACATCTGGCAGTTGAGCTTAGGCGATATCGGCAGGGTTTTGCTGATGAATAGATGTAGATATTTTCCCCCAAAAAAAGCTTTTATGACATTGGTAAGCTGATGATGATCTTGTCAAACGTACCACCAATCGAAGAAAATGAAAGCTTTGTAATGTAGTGACCTATTTTCGGACGTGGTACAGTACAGTGATGATTGAATCTGCTCTTTATTTTTCAGATGGCTCACAGAGCGGTGGATCTACACCACTTCAGGACGAACATGACGAATTAGAAGGTGGTGAACAGGTAAAGAAGTCACATGCCATAGTTGTTACAGTCGAGCCAATTTATAAACCTGACTCCGTCTCCTGTGACACCCCGAATGCTTAGACCTCCTTTAAATTCTTTGTTGTCAACTAAAATTATGCTTGAAATGTCATCCCACGTCCTGATGAAAATGATATCCCCATTGTAGCCTTAAAGGGGGACTATAGGCAGTGGACAGTCCATTCAATGTGCCACGTTTCCTTTTGTTAAAGAACTTTTTCTGTCTTCAGGCACATTCTGACTCTGGGTCGGGACGAGAAGTTGGGTCGGATGAAGAGCAAGTAGCTCACTCTGGTGCAGAAGATTCCAACCATGGTTCGGATGACGAACAGATGGACCACTCGGATGGAGGAGACCGGGAACGTGATTCTGGCAATGAGATGGAACCTGGATCAGATGATGAACATGTGGCTCACTCTGGAGGTGAACAGGAGTATGATCCTGAGGACCACGTGGCTTATGATAATGGTGTAGCGTCGGAGAATGATGTTCATATGGAATCTGGAGATGAGGCACAGCCGTCAGGCGATGAACATGCACGTGACTCAGATGATGAACGTGTTCATGAATCAGATAATGAACGCGTGCTTAACTCAGATGATGATCATGCACGTGACTCAGATGATGAACGGGCACGTGACTCTGACGACGAACGGGCACGTGACTCTGATGATGAACGTGGCCGTGATTCAGATGATGAACAAGAAGTTGAAAGAGCTCGAGATTCCGATGATGAGCGTGAAGTGAATTCTGGGGATGAAGCCATGGCTCGAGGTTCTGGTGACGAGAGAGCAGGTTCTGGGGATGAGGGTCAAAGGTCAGATCGAGAGTCTGGGGATGAGGCTGGGGTGAATTCTGATGACGAAGGACAGCGGTCGGGTTCGGAGGCTGGGCAACATTCCGGTGATGAAGGGCACAGATCAGGGAGTGAAGGAGAAAGAGGTTCAGATGCCGAGGAGATGCAGAGGTCTGGGTCTGAAGCCGAGGTTGAACATTCTGGGAATGAGGCAGAATCGGGGGATGAAGGTCACAGATCAGATAATGAGGATCGCAGGTCAGGTAGTGAGGGTCGTAGGTCAGGAAGTGAACGCGGCTCCGATGCCGAGGGTGAGAGAGTGTCGGGAGACGAAGGACGTAGATCTGGTGATGAACCGATGTCCGGTGATGAAGCTCGAGGGTCAGGTGACGAAGCGAGACAGTCCGGAACTGAAGACGAAGACCAGGCTTCAGATGTAGAGAGACGGGATTCGGGTGATGAAGCAGTGCAGCGGTCAGATATTGGGAGTCCAAGATCTCCACCAGAGAGCCCGCAAAGTCCTGTAGCACCTCAGTATTCTGGTGATGAAGGGGCAGCATCAGACGCAGAGGGACCAAGAAGTCCTATCGGTAGCCCAGATTATGAGGCTCCGCGAAGTCCTGATGAGGGTGAGGGATCAGATCGTGAGGCAGTGTCGGGAAGTGAGGGTCAACGGAGTCCACGAAGATCAGGCAGTGAAGGTGGAGGGAGTCCACAAAGGTCAGGCAGTGAAGGTAGAGAGAGTCCGCAAAGGTCTGGCAGTGAAGGTAGAGGAAGTCCGCAAAGGTCTGGCAGTGAAGGTAGAGGGAGTCCACAAAGGTCTGGCAGTGAAGGTAGAGGGAGTCCACGAAGGTCAGGCAGTGAAGGCGAACGCAGTCCACGAAGGTCGGGAAGTGAAGGTGAACACAGTCCGAGAAGGTCAAGGTCGGGCAGCCCAGCTGGTTCTGGGGACGAGGCAATGTCTGGTGCGGGAAGTGTCCATTCGGGCGCAGGGAGTGACGATGAGGATGTACCTCAGCGGAGGAAACGGAAGCGCCTGGCCGAGTCTGATGACGAAGGCAGTGAAAAGGGTTTATTCGACGATGAAGCTGATGACAAAAGCGATGGGGACAGCGATAAAGAGTAAGGCCAAACACATTTTTTCTGCATTTCTTAAAAAACTAGAGAAAGAAATCAGACTAGATTCTAACAATGGTCATGAAGATGTGTTTTATTGAATCTTTGGTTTTTTGGACAGTTTGAGATGTTTGACCCACTACCTTTTGACGATTGTATTTATTGAATTGATAACAGTATTTGTTTTGTCATTTTAGGTCGGCAGTTGGAGAACTCCTTGCGGATATTTTTGGAGAAAGTGATGAAAGCGATGAAGAATTTGAGGCAAGTATAAAAATTTCTAAATCTCTAAAGTTGAAGATAGGACTGCGTGTGTTAAAATCTATAATGAAAGTTTAGGATTTATCAATAACATTCTGGTGGTCTTTGTAGGGTTTTCGAGAGGCAGATGTAGCAGCCCAGAAACATCAGCTGGAGAAGGAGTCAGATGACGAGGACAATGATGAGGATATGCCACCACCCGAGGCGGTCTTGCCCCAGATGTCTGATGATGACGACGATATGGGCGTCGTTGAGGATAGTGGGTACGTGTAGCCGACCCTGAGGGCCTAGTTTTAAGGCGCCCGCCTCGTGAACGGAAGGTCAAAGGTTCAAGGCCTGCTGGTAACATCTTTCTGATGCAGATGGTTGGTTAGCCGCCAGCTAGTAAAATATAGGGTACAAACTGCCTTCTCGCCAGGCGCCTGGCATTAGAGATGGGAGTTTGGAAGTAAAGAGTGTCTCATAAGCCAAAACTGGCTGGCCCTTTCATTAGGGTTTACACTATATTAAACAAACTTTATAGCTTTATCTTTTAAGCTGAATAGAGGTAGAAATATTACCCCTAGGAAGGTTAAGGTGAAATTTACAACCACATGTGTCTTGCCTTTAGACTGCACAGTCATCAACATGTTTTTGATATCTCTCATTTGATTTCTTTGGACTTTTAGTATGTTATGTAGTAGGCCTTAGGATCCCAATGCAAGATCATTTCTGTTGCAATTCTGTCTAGGTCCAGCCTGGAGTTTTCACAAATTGACTGGACTATGTGATCAGGGTTTTTTCCTTCATAAATTGACTGGACTATGTGATCAGGGGTTTTTTCCTTCATAAATTGACTGAACTATGTGATCAGGGGTTTTTTCCTTCATAAATTGACTGAACTATGTGATCAGGGTTTTTTTCCTTCATAAATTGACTGAACTATGTGATCAGGTTTTTGCCTTCATAAATTGACTGGACTATGTGATCAGGTTTTGCCATCATAAATTGACTGGACTATGTGATCAGGTTGTGTTTTTGCCTCCATATATCCTTTCTTGCTGTAGCATGATCTTTGCGTCGGACTTTGACCAGATGATGGCCAAGAAGAAAGCGGAAAATCAAGCAAAACGACGTAGGAGGCGAGATGAAGGGGAGGCTATCAACGACAGTGATGACCTCATCGCAGATTTAATCAAAAAGATGAAAGAGGCAGCTGAGGTAATGAACAATGCACAACTGTGCCGTCCTTAGAATATGTCAATTTCCATAACCTTATAAACAACCTTGCTGAAAACTCAAGACTATAAAGTTTTGGTCAAACTTCTACCAACCTTGCTGAAAAACTCCGAGACTGTAAACTTTTTGTCATAACTCTGCCAACCTTGCCAAAAATTCCAAGACTATGAACTATTTGTCATACTCTTACCAACCTCGCTGGAAACTCCCAGATTCTGTAACATATAAGGTTTTTGTTGACCACAATCCATGAAAGTTTATTGGAAAAAATCCAAGTTTCTTTAAATTGACATGTCTTACTTTCCCATAGGCCTTTGCATGTCCTGTCTCAAAAGTTGTCAAACGATTATCAATCTTTTTCTGATGAATGACGTTGCTGTTGAATTTGCTTTCAGGAAGACAGAATTTTGAATGGCCAAAGAAGAGCAGCAACAAAAAAACTGAAATTATTGCCTTTAGTTTTGTCCCAGCTCCGGAAGTGAGTACTAAAACTTGCTGATTTTTGCCATTTTTTTGGCAAAAAACTAAAAAAGCTCATACAGGTCTCACTTGTGCTGTGAAGTATAACGTAATAACCAGACTGAGGTTTGAACCCACATTCTATCCTTGGATTGAAAGTTGGACTCTTTAAAATGCCACCGTGCTCCACAATTTCATTACCCTGTTGGCTGCCTGGTCTCTATTTTATCCGAGAGGTGGGTAGTTCCAAATTGGAGACACATTGGTGCAGTTAGACTGACACCTGGAGCATGAGTATTCAGAGGAGCTTAACCTTATCTTGTCATATTTCCTGGGGACATTGGGCGCTGCTGAAAGTGATATCATTTCTGTTTCATTTCAGAGCTGATCTCCAGATTGCATTTTTAGACTGTGGTATTCTTAGTGCTATAACGGTGAGTTAAGATCATGTAGTACAACATTTGCATCAGGTTGGGTGCAAGCAATGTCAAAGTTCCACAGTTCTTGGACAGGCGAGCTTCGACTGACAGAGCCTTTTCTTTCAAACGGCCTCCCCATTAACATAATTGACACCTTTCGATGATAAAATAGTTGTAAGCTGTGTCAGTTTTCCGAAATGAAAAGTATGATAATGACTCAAATTGACCTCGGTAATCAGGACACCTCTTAATCAAGGACAACATATGTGTGTCCCAAGGGTGTCTTGAATGGAGAGTTCCTGTTGTATGTTTATTAGGTATTTGTTTCCTTTCAGGAATGGCTTGCTCCGCTTCCGGACAGATCACTGCCCCATCTTCATATCAGAGAAGGTCTACTCAAAATATTAGTCGAAGTAAGAATTAAATTTCTTATTTTCTTTTCAATAGCGTTCTGGCGTTACTTGTTCATCAAGTAGTCAAATTGGTGCGGCCTTCTTTTCCCTCGGCCTTTGCCTTGCACTTGGCGGTGTTATTCTCAAGGGAGTATTCCTCCTCCAAGGCGGGATAAGGGTATGAAGTGCCACTTTGGTTAGATGCCAATTGCGTTCATTGGCCTAGTGACTGTCTTCAGTCAAAAGTCGAGTTCACGCATGCAACTCATGTTTTTCCTCTTTCTCTCTACCGGATACATCTCATTCGAAGGAGTCAGCAAGAGCCAGAATGTCAGTTCCTTGAAAGTTACACGGTTTATCAAGAAATGCCATCCAGGTTTTTCTCTAGGGATCAAACCCGGGCCTAATTCGTGGTAGCCAGCAGAGTAAAATATAATTAGGGACTTCTTCTTCTTCTTCAGCGTTCGCTCTGCACTTGGAGGGGTCATTCTCCTAGGAGTAATCCTCCTCCAAGGCGGGATGAACGTATCCTGCGTGCCACTACGGTTAGGCGCCAATTGGGTTTATTGGCCTAGTGGTCCGACTTTGGCGAGAGAGATAGAGTCCACGCAAGCTACTCATGTTTCTCACTTGGTGGGGTCTTAGCTTGCCCTGGCATAGACACCAGGTACAAGGAACCTCGGTTTTGAGTCTCATTTGAAGGACTGTGAAGAGCCAGGAATTTTAGTTCCTTGAAAGCCACGCTAGTTCATCCAGACATACGATCCGGGGTTCTCCCCGGGATCGAACCCGGGCCCTATTGCGTGGTGGCCAGCAGTGTAAACCACTAGGCTATGAGGCTCAATTATAATTAGGGACGAAATAGCCTTTTTCATTCTCATAATTTTCTTAATCATCTCTTTTCAGTTTCCACCAATCCACGGTGATTACCTGAAAAGCAGTGGAATAGGGAAAGCTGTCATGTATTTACATAAACATCCGAAAGAAGTTCGAAATAATAAAAGATTTACAAACAAGCTCATTCGTAAGTAGCGAGATGGTTCGGTGTGTTATGTTTCTTCTTGGTTACCTGCAGACTCTTGTGAGACATGGGTATGAATCATAAGGTTTTAGCTCATCATGTTCAAAGGGAGGGGAATGTGATGCTTAGATGTTGGGGCTGAGCAGTGACATCATTTGGGGTCGATCCATCCCCTGGACTTTGATGAATTTGTTGACAAAATGTGCCACGAATTTGTTGACAAAATGTGCCACGTTTGGATAAGATCTTGGTTGATGTAGCTTCACTACTGATATTGTTGTGCCAGCGACACAATGCGTCACGTGGGTCAGTGATGTTATTTTGACTTCCAAATTGGGGTCTTATCTATAATGGCATCATTAGCGCGGCCTCGGTAGCCACTTTTGGAAATATGTTTGTCACTATTTCTCACACTTTTGATGCCTTAAACCATCATGTTACAGTTAACCAAGCATTGGCAATGTGAACTTGACTTCATATTCACACCATCGGTTAAAAGTTAAAGTAATACTGTGATGTGATTTACGACTTTGCGGAAATACGTCCGTTTTTAATTGTTGATCACAAATGTAAAGTTCAAATTTTCCATTTTTGATCAGATTTATAATAAAATCGCTGAATGTAAACCACTGCGACCGTGAAAATGTTCATGTTGTAACGTCATCAACGAAAAAGGCATCGAAGCGAGCCGTCCGGGCGGGATTAAACCATCAATTTCTAGAAAATGTGCATTTCGATTCGAAAACGTTACCGATTTATGAGAAAGTGACGTAGTCATTGGTCAAAAACAGCTAAAACATTATATGGTGAAATTTGACACGAGTTACCCTTAAAGCCTGGAAAAAAGTTTGCCTCATAGCTTTTCTTATCGCTCTCTTACAGATGAATGGGCGCGACCGATTTTCAGCTTGACGTCAAATTATAAAAATCTCTCTCGGGAGGAAAGAGAGCAGAGAGATTACGACCAGCTGCCGAAGAAACGACGGGTGAGCTCTGAGGGTGGGGCAACTCCAAGACAGGACATGGAAAAAGCTCTAAAGGGGCAAGAAAAGTAGGTGCTTTAAGAAATGACGTCATTTGCCAAAACGACGCTCATGTTATCTTGTTGTGACGTCAGATGAGTTGTGGCACTTGAATCCACTCTGGCCCTCTTCCCCCAAGCATGTCCAAAAGAGTTCTGAGCCCTCTACTGGTGTTCGTACCTATCTTTAATCGAGTTTATACCCGTCTTCTCTCTCTCGTGGAAGTACCCTTGCACAGTCTCCTCTGTTGACGTCCCTCTCAACAATCTTTCCATGGACCAAGTTTGGTCTGGCTCTCATTCTTTGCCAGGCAGTTTGTGGCTATGGTACTAAAGGCATCGGCTGCTGTCTGGTCCGAGTTTCTTAATGCGTGGCACTCCCTGCCAATTTATCAGCCCTTTCATTATTAAAGCGGATACCTGAATAACTTGGGATATAAACATTATTAAGTCTCGGTTGCTCTGAAGTGGCCTAGATTAACGCGTCGTGCTTTGTTTTCAGGGGTGCTATACGGCCTGGTGAGAAGGGTTGGGTTGCGCGTGCACGAGTTCCACAGCCCTCGAACAAAGACTACGTTATTCGACCAAAATGGAATACGGATGAGGCGGAAGGGCCAATAAAGGTAACACCTTTGAATAGATTTGGTAGCTTCTTAAACGAATGCCCTAAAACACATTTTGACTTCTAAAAGGATTATTGGGATGATGTGCTTTTTATTTCGTTAAAAGATTTGAATGGTTAGAATGTAATAGACATTTTGTGGAGGTGCTTTAGAAATGTAACTCGATGTCACCTCTTTCAGCCTGGTAATACCACGCGCCTCCCTGCGAGAGCTCGTGATATTTGGGTGGTCGATCGCTCCGGTCAGCGTAGCTACACGCCAGGAATTGGCAGAGGCGCAATGACTTGGGACGAGGCTTTCACCTCTCAAAGTGATAATCACAACTTAGGAGATCAAGTTCCCTCTAATCGATCCCTAACTTCACTACGACCGCTGGATAAATTGGGCTTTAGAATTTCGATTTGGAAACCCTTGCATATAGGACAATGTTGTAAAAATCCTATTTAGTTTAGCCAGGTTGCAGTTACGGCTCTGTGCCCTTCAATAGAATACTACAAAAGCTGAGACTACCACTTCGTAGCACTGACTACTGCTGTGGTATTGCGTTGTTGTGGCAAAGACGTGACATCACTTTTGTATGAGTTTTGACGTTATTTTTATGCAAGACTTGGTGGAAATCAGGAATAGGATGCCTATAATGCGGTTATACTAATTCCCGACCTACCCCGACTTTTCCCGACATTTACCGACTTGCGGAAAATGTTGCCAAAATATAGTGTATTAATCATCAGAATATTTATATTTGTACTGTTTACATACATATACAGCACGTCTGTTAATTTCAAGACATTTGAACGATGCTAAGTTGAGCAAATCAACTCCAATAATTACATCTATTTACCAACCGCAAGGCCGAACATGAGCATATGCGCTATGCATGTACAGTTTACAAGAAGCGACAACCACAACTAACAAAGATTACCGACCTGCAGAAAATAATTGCGGTTGGTAAATAGATGTAATTATTGGAGTTGATGTGCTCAACTTAGCATCGTTCAAAAGTTTTGAAATTAACAGACGTGCTGTATATGTATGTAAACAGTACAAATATAAATATTCTGATGATTAATACACTATATTTTGGCAGCATTTTCCGCAAGTCGGTAAATGTCGGGAAAAGTCGGGGTAGGTCGGGAATTAGTATGACCCCTATAATGTACAAATATTCTCTAACGTTTCTTGATTCTTGTTTCTCGTTTCAGATGTCAAAGAAAAAGAAGCCGTCTCGCATGGATAAACACGTGAGAAATTTCGCCGAGATGAAAAAACAATTAAAATCACAACGTGCCGTTAAAATCAGTATCGAAGGAAACAAGATGTCTTTATAGTGTTTTGCAGCCTTTGAAAGGACTGGGTTTCTATTTTTGAAGCATTTGTGGGATATTCACGTCAGGATTTTAGTCAAACGGATAACCAGTGCAGACAGTGCATGGTTTGTGTAGGTCATTATCATCTCGGAAACCCGTGGGAAATTTGTACATGTAGTTGCTCATCCATGCATGGATTGTATATTCGTTATTTGAGAAGTTCTATTTTCTCATGATGGAAGTCAATGGAAAAGTGTGGATTCGTGGTCTTATCTTTATTTTCAGCAAGTGTAAAAGTTTGCATTTCCTATGTCAACAGTCTCTGTAGTTTATGAGTCCACGCAGATTCTTGAATAAAGCATTTTCCAAAGCTTCTCATTCCAGAGCTTGAAATGTCAAAGAAACGTTGAAATCTTGAAAACGTGCCTGTAAAAACTTGAGAAATTTTGACCACCTTAGGTGTATGTACCCTTACATTGGCATGCCTGATGATCTTGCATACCTAACCTGCTGATGAATCGAGGAAAGGTTTAGAGAAAAATCTAATCAGAGGTGCCGATGATTTACAATTATGATGAGTACGCCTCCTGGAAATACATATCTTATCTGTACATGTAGGTTTACTCAAAAAATATGAGGCTTGCTTTATATGTTTTGGTAAGTGCAGTATGAACTTGAGCATGGTTGTACAGATGTCAAATATTTTGTGTATTTTGTGACACGGAAAAGTCATTCGCCATCAAATATATCTCCTGAGTAGTCTCAAGTTACTAGCATTTTCTCAAAAGTTTATGGGTGGTGGGGGGAGGGGGATTCATTGTGCTTAGAGATGTTTATAAGTTGCTTCAGCACACTCACAGGAGGGCTTCAGTTGATTTGAGAAAATGTTGCTAATTTTGGATTTTGTCCGCAGTATTTGTAAAATAAACAAAAAGTAAACAAATGTATGTTTTTCTCCTCGGTTTCTCTCTCATGGGGTACGATGGCCCGTCTTCGAGATCTCAGTTTGTTGTGAGCACTCCCAGGACTGATTCAGGCTGTCCCTTTATTCAGAATGGATGACTTTGCACAAATTGTGATAGTATCCCTGCCTGACTCCAAGGACAGATTCAGGGAATCCCTGTATTCAGGACATATACAATGAGACAGGTCGTAAAACAACCTCCGTCTTGCTGTGAGAGGATGCAACAGATAGCTTCAGGAAGATTGTGACACTTGTCTTTGGTCACAAAAACCTGTCTTGCTGTGCGAGGACAGATCCTGAGAGTCCCTGCATTGAGGAGGACAGATAGCTTGAGGAAGACTGTGACACCTTCACTAATGCAGAAAGATAGTGACACTAAATCGATGCCTTTGGTCACTGAACCTGTCTTGCAGTGCGAGGACAGATTCAGGGAATCTCTGCATTGAGGACACATAGTTTGAGAAAGAATGTGACACTTTAATATATTGATGTCTTCTGTCATTGAACCCGCCTTGTTGTGAGAGGACAGATCCAGAGACTCCCTGCATTGAGGACAAATAGCTTGTCACCGATTGTGACACTTACATCGATGCCTTTGGTCAATGAACCTGTCTTGTTGTCGGAGGACAGATTCAGAGAGTCCCTGCATTGAGGACAGATGGCTTCAGAAAGATTGTGTGACACCTCCACTGATGTTTTAAGTTACTGAACTCGTCTTGTTGTGTGAGGATAGATCCAGACAGTCCCTCCACTGAGGACAGACACCCTGAGAAAGATTGTGACACTTACATCGATGCCTTTGGTCACTGAACCTGTCTTGCAGTGCGAGGACAGATTCAGAGAGTCCCTGCACTGAGGATAGATAGCTTGAGGAAGGTTGTGACACTTAAATATATTGGTGTCTTCAGTCATTGAACCCGTCCCACTGTGAGAGGACAGATCCAGAGAGTCCCTGCATTGAGGACAAATAGCTTGTCACCGATTGTGACACTTACATCGATGCCTTTGGTCACTGAACCTGTCTTGTTGTGAGAGGACAGATTCAGGGAATCCCTGCATTGAGGACAGATTCAGGAAGGAGAGAATCAGAGAGTCCCTGCATTGAGAACAGATCGCATCAGAAAGATTGTGCCACCTACACTGTAATCTTAAGTCACTGAACTCGTCTTGTTGTGTGAGGACAGATCCAGACAGTCCCTGCACTGAGGACAGACGACCTGAGAATGATTGTGACACTTACATCGATGTCTTTGGTCACTGAACCTGTCTTGCAGTGCGAGGACAGATTCCGAGAATCCCTGCATTGAGAACAGATAGCTTGAGAAAGGTTGTGACACTTTAATATATCGATGTCTTCAGTCATTGAACCCGTCTTGTTATGAGAGGATTGATCCAGAGAGTCCCTCCATTGAGGACAGTTGGCTTGAGAAAGATTGTCGCTCTTACACCGATCCCTTTATCACGAAGCCCGTCTCACTGTGAGAGGACAGATCCAGAAACTCCCTGCATTGTGGACAAATAGCTTGTCACTGATTGTGACACTTACATCAATGCCTTTGGTCAATGAACCTGTCTTGTTGTTGGAGGACAGATTCAGGGAGGAGAGAATCAGAGAGTCCCTGCATTGAGAACAGATGGCCTCAGAAAGATTGTGACATCTACACTGTAATCTTAAGTCACTGAACTCGTCTTGTTGTGTGAGGACAGATCCAGACAGTCCCTGCACTGAGGACAGACGACCTGAGAAAGATTGTGACACTTATATCGATGCCTTTGGTCACTGAACCTGTCTTGCGGTGCGAGGACAGATCCAGAGACTCCCTGCATTGAGGACAGATAGCTTGTCACCGATTGTGACACTTACATCGATGCCTTTGGTCACTGAACCTGTCTTGCGGTGCGAGGACAGATCCAGAGACTCCCTGCATTGAGGACAGATAGCTTGTCACCGATTGTGACACTTACATCGATGCCTTTGGTCACTGAACCTGTCTTGCAGTGCGAGGACAGATCCAGAGACTCCCTGCATTGAGGACAGATTCAGGAAGGAGAGAATCAGAGAGTCCCTGCATTGAGAACAGATCGCATCAGAAAGATTGTGCCACCTACACTGTAATCTCAAGTCACTGAACTCGTCTTGTTGTGTGAGGACAGTTCCAGACAGTCCCTGCACTGAGGACAGACGACCTGAGAAAGATTGTGACACTTACATCGATGCCTTTGGTCACTGAACCTGTCTTGCTGTGCGAGAACAGATCCAGAGACTCCCTGCATTGAGGACAGATAGCTTGTCACCGATTGTGACACTTACATCGATGCCTTTGGTCACTGAACCTGTCTTGCACTGCGAGGACAGATCCAGACAGTCCCTGCATTGAGGACAGATAGCTTGAGAAAGATTGTGACACTTAAATATATCGATGTCTTCAGTCATTGAACCCGTATTGTTGTGAGAGGATTGATCCAGAGAGTCCCTCCATTGAGGACAGTTGGCTTGAGAAAGATTGTGACTCTTATACCGATCCCTTTATCACGAAGCCCGTCTCACTGTGAGAGGACAGATCTGAGAGTCCCTGCATTGAGGACAATAGCTTATCACTGATTGTGACACAAACATCGATGCCTTTTGTCACTGAACCTGTCTTGTTTTCGGAAGACATATTCAGAGAGGACAGATTCAGAGAGTCCCTGGATTGAGGACTAATAGCCTGTCACCGATTGTGATACTTACATCGATGCCTTTGGTCAATGAACCTGTCTTGTTGTGGGAGGACAGATTCAGGGAGGAGAGAACCAGAGAGTCCCTGCATTGAGAACAGATGGCCTCAGAAAGATTGTGACACCTACACTGTAATCTTAAGTCACTGAACTCGTCTTGTTGTGTGAGGACAGATCCAGACAGTCCCTGCACTGAAGACAGACGACCTGAGAAAGATTGTGACACTTATATCGATGCCTTTGGTCACTGAACCTGTCTAGCAGTGCGAGGACAGATTCAGGGAATCCCTGCATTGAGGACAGATAGCTTGAGAAAGATTGTGACACTTTAATATATCGATGTCTTCTGTCATTGAACCCGTCTTGTTGTGAGAGGATTGATCCAGAGAGTCACTGGATTGAGGACAGTTGGCTTGAGAAAGATTGTGACTCTTACACCGATCCCTTTATCACGAAGCCCGTCTCACTGTGAGAGGTGAGATCCAGAAACTCCCTGCATTGAGGACAAATAGCTTGTCATCGATTGTGACACGTACACCAATGCCTTTGGTCACTGAACCTGTCTTGTTATGGGAGGACTGATTCAGGGAGGAGAGAATCAGAGAGTCCCTGCATTAAGAACAGATGGCCTCAGAAAGATTGTGACATCTACACTGTAATCTTCAGTCACTGAACTCGTCTTGTTGTGTGAGGACAGATCCAGACAGTCCCTGCACTGAGGACAGACGACCTGAGAAAGATTGTGACACTTTAATACATCGATGTCTTCAGTCACTGAACCCGTCTTGTTATGAGAGGATTGATCCAGAGAGTCCCTCCATTGAGGACAGTTGGCTTGAGAAAGATTGTGACTCTTACACCGATCCCTTTATCACGAAACCCGTCTCACTGTGTGAGGACAGATTCAGGGAATCCCTGCATTGAGGACAATAGCTTGAGAAAGATTGTGACACTTTAATATATCGATGTCTTCAGTCATTGAACGTGTCTTGTTGTGAGAGGATTGATCCAGAGAGTCCCTCCATTGAGGACAGTTGGCTTGAGAAAGATTGTGACTCTTACACCGATCCCTTTATCACGAAACCCGTCTCACTGTGTGAGGACAGATTCAGGGAATCCCTGCATTGAGGACAATAGCTTGAGAAAGATTGTGACACTTTAATATATCGATGTCTTCAGTCATTGAACGTGTCTTGTTGTGAGAGGATTGATCCAGAGAGTCCCTCCATTGAGGACAGCTGGCTTGAGAAAGATTGTGACTCTTACACCGATCCCTTTATCTCGAAGCCCGTCTCACTGTGAGAGGACAGGTCCTGAGAGTCACTGCATTGTGGACAAATAGCTTGTCACTGATTGTGACACTTACATCGATGCCTTTGGTCACTGAACTCGTCTTGTTGTGTGAGGACAGATCCAGACAGTCCCTCCACTTAGGACAGACGACCTGAGAAAGATTGTGACACTTACATGGATGCATTTCGTCACAGAACCTGTCTTGTTGTGCGAGGACAGATTCAGGGAGTCCATGCATTGAGGACAGATAGCTTGAGGAAGGTTGTGACACTTAAATATATCGGTGTCTTCAGTCATTGAACCCGTCTTTTTATGGAATTACTGTCGTTTCGCTACATTGCCAGTTCGCTACAAGTCGTTTCGCTACATGTGGCGGTCGTTTCGCTACATGGTAGGTCGTTTCGCTACATGGGTGGAGACGAGCGATGGGTGGAGTCGTTTCGCTACATAATGGGTATGGTCGTTTCGCTACATGGAGGACGTTTCGCTACATGGGTGGAGACGAGCGAGCCAACGCGAAGGCCTTGCAAAGGCCTCCAAATCTGCGTTGGAGTGCGTTTGAATGACCCCTGTCAATCAATAACAACATAGACTGGCACGAGAAATCCGGGGCGGTATCCTTAGGAGGCGCTAGGCCTTTGGTGCAGCATTAATATACGGCCCTTTTCAGGGCCCTCAAAAATGTAAAAGAGACAAATGTGCATGGCCTATAGATATTTCTAAGCAAGTAATAAAAATAAAGAAATAAATCGACAAACTCAGCTTTTGCAATAAATTCACGCAAAGCACGGTATATATTGAGAGTTCATTTAAGTATAAATCTCATCATCCATCTGTATATATAGATATACGGTCAAATGATGGAACAATTAATTTGAGGCAGCTCAATGCATATATATCGGGTGTCCCAAAAAAAATGTCCCAAAGTTCGACGGGTATAGCTGTTGGTGGACTGATCTCTTTCAAAATTCTCACAGTTCAATACTTCAAGATATTGTAAATATGATGGCATGGGAACCAGTCCTCCCGACCATTGTAGTATACACAGTGTATGACACTGACGCTCTTAGTGGCGCTATAGGAGCAATCTTTCGCTCAAATCAAGTAAATATCTCTGGGTACAATAAACCTAAACAGACATGTTTGGTGTCATTTGATAGGAAATTTCATAGAGATTCCAACCATGCAATTCTGACCCTATAGCAGAGAACATTATACCAACTTTTTTAGGATTTTAACAAAAAATGGGGCCGGGCGTTTTTCGTAGGGGCGGGCGGGGACGATCACCAACTCTTTTTTTTATGTGGCCTAACCCAGGCCAGGACGACAAGTACCCCTTGCGCGCCATCAAACCGTATAAGTTTTTTTACCGGCAAACTGTGCTATAATAAATTTGTAGTCACCACCGGGAATTATAGTAGGGTAAAATAGAGTAAAAATAATGACTACATCCATGTAGCGAAACGACTCCACCCATGTAGCGAAACGTCCTCCATGTAGCGAAACGACCATACCCATCATGTAGCGAAACGACTCCATCCATGTAGCGAAACGACCTACCATGTAGCGAAACGACCGCCACATGTAGCGAAACGACTTGTAGCGAACTGGCAATGTAGCGAAACAGCCTGATACCTTTATCACTGAACCCGTCTTACTGTGCGTCGACCGATCCAGACTGTCCCTGCATTGAGGAAATTTGGCTTTATACAGTCCCTGCATCAAAGGTGGAGCTCCGTCTTGCTGTGTGAGGACAGATTGCGACAGTCCCTGAATCAAAGGAGGAGCTCCGTCTTGCTGCGTGAGGACATATTGCGACAGTCCCTGTATCAAAGGCAGAGCTCCCTCTTGCTGTGTGAGGACAGATTTCGACAGACCCTGTATCAAAGGCGGAGCTCCGACTTGCCTTTTGAGGACAGATTGCGACAGTCCTTGTATCAAAGGCGTCCCTGTATCAAAGGCGAATCTCCGTCCAGCTGAGTGAGGACAGATTGTGACAGTCCCTGTATCAAAGGCAGATCTCCGTCCAGCTGAGTGAGGACAGATTGCGACAGTCCCTGTGTCAAAGGCGGAGCTCCGTCTTGCTGTGTGAGGACAGATTGCGACAGTCCCAGTATCAAAGGAGGAGCTCCGTCTTGCTACGTGAGCACAGATTGCGACAGTCCCTGCATCAAAGGTGGAGCTCCATCTTGCTACGTGAGGACAGATTGCGACAGTCCCTGTATCAAAGGCGGAGCTCCGTCTTGCTGTATGAGGACAGATTGCGACAGTCCCTGTATCAAAGGCGGAGCTCCATCTTGCTACGTGAGGACAGATTGCGACAGTCCCAGTATCAAAGGAGGAGCTCCATCTTGCTACGTGAGGACAGATTGCGACTGTTCCTGTCGGTGGAGCACCGTCTTGCTGTGTGAGGACAGATTGCGACTGTCCCTGTATCAAAGGTGGAGCTCCGTCTTGCTGTATGAGGACAGATTGCGACTGTCCCTGTATCAAAGGTGGAGCATCGTCTTGCTGTGTGAGGACAGATTGCGACTGTCCCTGTATCAAATGTGGAGCACCGTCTTGCTGTGTGAGGACAGATTACGACTGTCGCTGTATCAAAGGTGGAGCACCGTCTTGCTGTATGAGGACAGATTGCGACTGTCCCTGTATCAAAGGTGGAGCATCGTCTTGCTGTATGAGGACAGATTACGACTGTCCCTGTATCAAAGGTGGAGCATCGTCTTGCTGTGTGAGGACAGATTGCGACTGTCCCTGTATCAAAGGTGGAGCACCGTCTTGCTGTGTGAGGACAGATTACGACTGTCCCTGTATCAAACGTGGAGCACCGTCTTGCTGTGTGAGGACAGATTGCGACTGTCCCTGTATCAAAGGCGGTGATCCGTCTTGCTGTGTGAGGACAATTCAGACAGTCCCTGTATCATAGGCGGAGATCCGTCTTGCTGTGTGAGGACAATTCAGACAGTCCCTGTATCATAGGCGGAGATCCGTCTTGCTGTGTGAGGACAGATTCAGACAGTCCCTGTATCATAGGCGGAGCTCCGTCTTGCTTTGTGAGGACAGATTGCGACAGTCCCTGCATCAAAGGCTGAGCTCCGTCTTGCTACGTAAGGACAGATTGCGACAGTCCCTGCATCAGAGGCAGAGCCCCGTCTTGCTTTGTGAGGACAGATTGCGACAGTCACTGTATCAAAGGCGGAGCTTCGTCTTGCTGTGTGAGGACAGCTTCAGACAGTCCCTATATCAAAGTCGGAGCTCCGTCTTGCTGTGTGAGGACAGATTGTGAAAGTCCCTGTATCAAAGGCGAAGCTCCGTCTTGCTTTGTGAGGACAGATTGCGACAGTCCCTGTATCAAAGGTGGAGATCCGTCTTGCTGTGTGAGGACAGATTGTGACAGTCCCTGTATCAAAGGTGGAGATCCGTCTTGCTACGTGAGGACAGATTGTGACAGTCCCTGTATCAAAGGTGGATCTCCGTCTTGCTTTGTGAGGACAGATTGCGACAGTCCCTGCATCAAAGGCGGAGCTCCGTCTTGCTGTGTGAGGATAGATTCAGACAGTCACTTGTAATAAAGGCGGAGCTCCGTCTTGCTCTGTGAGGACAGATTGTGACAGTCTCTGTATCAAAGGCGGAGCTCCTTCTTACCCTGTGAGGACAGATTGCGACAGTCCCTGCGTCAAAGGCGGAGCTCCGTCTTGCTTTGTGAGGACAGATTGCGACTGTCCCTGTATCAAAGGCGGGGCTCCGTCTTGCTTTGTGAGCACAGATTGCGACTGTCCCTGTATCAAAGGCGGAGCTCCGTCTTGCTTTGTGAGGACAGATTGCGACAGTCCCTGTGTCAAAGGCGGAGCTCCGTCTTGCTGTGTGAGGACAGATTGCGACAGTCCCTGTATCAAAGGCGGAGCTCCGTCTTGCTGTGTGAGGACAGATTGCGACAGTCCCTGTATCAAAGGTAGAGCTCCGTCTTGCTGTGTGAGGACAGATTGCGACAGTCCCTGTATCAAAGGTGGAGCTCCGTCTTGCTGTGTGAGGACAGATTGCGACAGTCCCTGTATCAAAGACGGAGCTCCGTCTTGCTGTGTGTGGACAGATTCAGACAGTCCCTGCATCAAAGGAGGAGCTCTGTCTTGCTTTGTGAGGACAGATTGCGACAGTCCCTGTGTCAAAGGCGGAGCTCCGTCTTGCTGTGTGAGGACAGATTGCGACAGTCCCTGTATCAAAGGCGGAGCTCCGTCTTGCTGTGTGAGGACAGATTGCGACAGTCCCTGTATCAAAGGTGGAGCTCCGTCTTGCTGTGTGAGGACAGATTGCGACAGTCCCTGCATCAAAGGTGGAGCGCCTTCTCATGCTGTGTGAGTAATTTAGATTGCCCCTTACCCTTATATCAAAAGCAGAGGTCCGTTTTAGAGATTCTTGCCATACTTGGGTAGGGATGGGATCCCTATCCAATGTGGGGACATGGGCCTGTCGTCAAAAGGACAGTGAAACAGAAGCTCTACCAAAAGCAAAAGGGTCCTGATATCCAAGGTACAGGAGCTTCTCCAAGACAGTAGGGTATTTTGGCCTATCTTCAATGACACAGTGAGATAGAAGCTCTACCCGAGGCAGAAGGGTCTTCTTGATGGTTTCCCAGGTATATGGGCTACCACAGGTACATTCGCTACAACAAGTATACATGTAATACTTAGTAGCCAAGTCGGTTACCTGGGCCTGTATGAGTTAGAGAAATGTCTTGCCAGAGGCAGAGGGATCTTGACGGTGTCCCAGGTACATGGGGGCTTCATGCCGAAAGGACTGAGTACTCTTCCAGCTGGTTATCGATTCTTACATAATTACCTCTGCCAGCTGGCTATACAGGATTCAAACATGTCTCGGGAGATTTTTGCCTTCTCTTCAGCTAACAGGTTTTTTCCCTTCAAAATGAGGTGATTGGGGAAGGATGTCTCCTTTCCAGTATTTAAAGCTGCCAACAAAAAATGAATACTTTCTTTCAGTAGAAAAATTCCTTTATTAAACTGTGGGTTATAGAAATTACCAGATTTCAAAATGTACAGCAGTTGTTGAAATAATTACAGGGCTTGTCAAAACTTGTATAATTGCTCATCAATCTTTAGTCCTAAAGCTACAGTGGAACTTCTCTGTAATCAGGACACCTCTCTTATATGGACAGCATATGTCAGTCCCAAGGGTTGCCTTAATAGTGAGGTTCTACTGTTATTATTCTGTCTTGGTGATGATAGAAAAATGGGGTTAATCTATGAATTGACCAAAAGGGTCTAGTATCTACCCCAACCTGCTCAGATTGGTAATTCAGGTGTCCACTCAACAGTTGAACTATCATCATGGAATTTGACGGGTAAATCATACTTTAAAACCTCGGTGAAAATAACAGCATTATTGTTATATCAAGTTTATAAGAAATCTACAATGTTTATGATGGTCAAAGAATACAGACATCCATTTAACCTGTTAAGTTTCCCAAACCATGCTGACATTATTTTATAATTTTCTCCAATAAGATTCACCCAATAGCCAATAAGGATTCTAATTTTATCATACTTTTATTTTAAAGGGAGACTATAGGCAGGAGACAGGTTACGCCTGATTAAGTTACTTGTCAATAGAGGTCTCTCCAATCTCACATTACATTGAAACTATTCATGCTTATGTGAGGACATGAAGTCACTTGTTTGAGGATATGAAATCAAATGAAAACTACCAATTTAATCCCCTACAGTATCTCCTGCCTATAGTCCCCCTTTAAGTAGCCTACCCACCTGTATAAGAAGATACAACTAAACTAAACGTACATACAGTCCCACTCACAACTGACATCCCTTAATTCGTGTATATGCAACCTACACAAAAGATCTGACCACAATCTACATGTGAGGAGGCGCTAAACTTAATATTTCATGTGCACCTTTTGGACAGGATCGCCTTCACTGAGAAATGCACACAACCAGCACACAGGTAACATAGCACCAGCGCATACTGTACACAGCTTAAGCGAAGCAGTGGAAATGTCAATTGTGACCAGGACTGTAAAATCTGAGACCAAATCTCTCTAGAGAAACATAGAACATCACAAACATTAGAACTATTTTCTAAAACTCTATAAAATAATCATGTGAACTACCAACAAATAATTTGCGTCCACAACTACTGTGTGTTCCACTTTAGTCTGCCAAAATCTCGGTAACATTTTGTTATAAAATGCATCAGTTTTTTTGGCAGACTTGATGGAAATTTAAAATCTAAATACTCTATGGTCTAATTTTGATTAAGTCAGTTACTACAAACTACAGTATCAGTACACCATATTGCTGTGTTATTGTCGTTCTCCACTCTATGAGTGACTATTTTTCTTCAATTCAATAGCGCTGCATGAAGAAAATAATCATGACATTGGACTTCAGACATGGTATATATTAAGCACAGCTCAGCCCCTTACACCTCACCTTTGATTCATGTTTACGCCAGTGACATCATTTTCAATTCATGCGCATGTCGGCAAGGATATTGAGTCAAAAAGATGTTCTATACTGGAAACCACCAAATCTTTGAAGATTTCACAAAAAAGCGAGAGTTGAAAATAAAAGTTTTTGAAAAACATTTCTGATTGGAAAAACCAAAAGAAATTTCAGAATCTTCCAAAATAAAAATCGTTAAACATCAAATTTTTTTAAATCTTGCAAATCGCAAAAATCAAAAGACACAAAAATTTGGTCGTTGACAGTTTTAGCATAACAATGCCACCGTTATAAAGCCAGAAATTATCACCAGGGATCGTCTCGCTGGAAATATCTCTCTCGGCAATATGGAGAGCCACGAACAACGACAGAAACATGGCGGACTGATTTCAAGGGACAAACTGTAAAGAGATCACCACCATCACAAAACAATATCAAATTGTACAGATTTGAGCAGTGGTACTATTTGGTGAAAAAATTGTCAAACGCGCCTTTCGGGAGCCATTAACTGAATATAAAACACCCACTTCACCAATTTGAGAACATTATTTATGTTAAGTAGTTTGAAATATTTGTACATGTACCAATTGTAAAAGTTACACCCAGTTTACATATGAACATCACATCACTTTTAAAAATACACCATTTAAAGGGAGATTATAGGGAGGAGCCAAGGGGCCCAATTATAAAGTTACACAAAGTCGTCAACAGGGTTGAGTTGTTCAAAAAAACATTACTTGTAGCTTTAATGGAGGCGTTAAGTCTTAACATGAAAATGTTAATGGGTTTAACTGGAAGAGATAATGTCCTTAAGGAGAGCCGTCGGGGATAACATGAGTTTTCGGGCCCTGGTGCCCGGTGCCTCTATCATGTGACTGGTGCCTGGTGCCTCTATACGGGCCCTGGTGCCTCTATGTCTTTACAAAGCCAGTTCCTTTACTGTGGCTATTAGTCGCTTGGAGACCTCCAACTGATACCACTAGCTCCTGCCTATAGTCCCCCTTTAAATAGACAAAACACTTCACAGAACAAACACCATCACGCACAAAATAACAACTGATTTTGACAAAGTGCTCTACCGCTCAAACAATACAACAAAATTTTCACTGAGAAACAAATGTACATGTAAATTTAACAAACTTATTTTACCCTGTTAAGCACATTATGGCCAGTCAATATCATCAAGGGGAAAAAAAATTCTAATAAAAAATTAAGAATTTTTTTTCCCGATACCTAGTGTAATACTTATATGAACCAAATTTAAATAATAAGTTAAAAGGAACGTGAATTTTCACACCAGTAGTTATTAAAGTTAAAGGTTTGGGCATATCTGTCTTGTCTGCTGCATAATCAGACCAGAGCGCGTCAGACCAGGTCGTCCTCCTCAGAGCTTCTCATTGTCCCACGCTCAAAATCACGTTATGGGGACCGAAGCTTCTCCGTGGCTGCCCCAAAACTTTGGAATAATTTACCATCTGAAATAAGATCAATCCCAACCATCAATTCATTCAAGACCGCTTTAAAATCCTGGCTTTTCAAAAAACACTACGGTATTTAGTAGGAGGTTTTTTTCCCGCGCTTTGAGCAGGGCGACCTGGAAAGGCGCGTTATAAATATTAAATTGTATTGTATTGTATTATAGTTTGATATCAATTATGAAAGGTAATCATCCGACTTTACAATTTAATTCTGGTCTGTCCTGAAATCTTTCAGTAGGCCTCAGATGAGCTGCTAAACCAGTGTCACAACCTGAGCATATCTGGCTTGGGCCCATTTTATGCCTGGGTGGAGTGAGGCGAGTGAGACAAAGAGACTTGCCTACAGTCTCATACCGACAGTGGGGATCGAACCAGGGACCTCTTGACCGCCAGTCAAAAGTCCGTGCCACTACACCACAGTGACTTCTTACTTTTGCCAAATATGATTAACCCTGATTTCATTGATACCTTGATTGATTTCAGAGGTCTGGGCAATATGGAGATCGGACAAATCTTGTGCGGAGGGAAGTTTCTCTAATGGGTCACATTTTACAGATTTAACACAAAATAACCTACAAATAGTAACCAAAGAACTACAGTAGAACCTCCCTTTGCGGACACCTCTGTATTAAGGACACCCTCTCTATCAAGGACACAAGTTATGGTCCCAAATTGGTTGTTTCCGTTCGATTTGACCTCGCTAATCAGGACACCTCGCCAATAAGGACAGCATATGTCAGTCCTGGGGTGTCCTCAATAGAGAGGTTCTACTGTACTAGTCTTTATACTGAACAAATAAACAATCTAAATGCAAAATATGAAGCTTATAAATATCTACATATTGAAAAAGAAGGAATTCATATATTGCATTATAAGCCCTAAAAATACTAACTAATTATGTACAGCGAATCATTATGCACTACAGTGATATGCAATGACACATATTTTTTTCGAGACATGATGGCTAAATTATTAACTAGTGTGAAACCAATTTTATTTGGGAAAATCATATTCTAATTACCATAAATGTTATTTTGTAAGTTTTTTTATAGCACTTTTTTATTAAAGTACTTTGCATTTCCCTCGCCTAATTCAGAAATTCTTTCACGAAGAAATTAACAACCTATTCAGTGTCTGAAATGTACACATAATAAATCGGTTAAAAAAACTTTACTATGCAGTCATGGAATTATTGCAAGCTTTACTTGAGCAGTTGTTATTATTTTTACATCAATATCATATTTCCTATTATTTGACATGTTATCATTATTTGACAATGTTTGAGCAATTGTGTGTTCGTAAAATTTTACATCCATTTATTATACTCTTTTGATATTTGAACTGAATACACCAAAAAAATCACCAGGAAAACAAATAAAAGAGGAAAGACTTAGAAATTGAATTTGAAAATGAAATATTTAAAGAGAGTTTAACCGCCAAACTTTCACACCTCTATTTCCACAATTTGTGAAAATATCTGAAAAGAAACAGCCTGGCCAGCAACAAAAGCGAAAATGTATACAGTAGAACCTCTCTATTAAGGACACCCTTCGGACTGATAAGTGCTGTCCTCAATAGAGAGGTGTCCTGATTAGAGAGGTCAAATTGAATGGAAACACCCAATTTGGGACCAAAACGTGGGTCCTTAATAGAGAGGATGTCCTTAATAGAGAGGTGTCCGCTAAGGGAGGTTCTACTGTAGTTCAGTATTTTATTGACATGCCTTGTTGAGCACTTTAAAGTGATACTATGATGTGATTTACAACTTTGCGGAAATACGTCCGTTTTTAATTATTGATCACAAATGTAAAGCTCAAATTTCCATTTTTTGATTAGATTTATTATAAAATCGCTGAATGTAAACCACCGCGACCGCAAAAATGTTCATGTTGTGACGTCATCAACGAAAATGGCATCGAAGCGAGCCGTCCGGGTGGGATTAAACCATCAATTTCTAGAAAATGTGCATTTCGATTTGAAAACCTTACCGATTTATGAGAAAGTGACGTAGTCATTTGTCAAAAACAGCTAAAACATTATATGGTGAAATTTGACACGAGTTACCCTTTAAGTGAAACCACACTATCTGGCCTTATATCTCCCGAGGGTTGAAGACCCAAATGGTAAGGTGAAGAGCTGCAGTTTGGGATGTAAACTTGGGGAATATTTATTTCGAACATCGGTACCAATCTTACTACCAAATTGAGCAATTTGTACACCTTTACGACACCAACTCTTAGTTGATCGAAGCTTGCATAGGTTATGTATATGCACCGAAAAGTGCAAAAGATGACATTTATTGCATTGATGTTAAATTGAATATCATAACCATTTTTATGTCGATTTCATACATCAGAACTCATACATGTATTTGTCGAAAAAACAGACATCCTTCGAAAAATGGCAATGTCTTATTCTTGTTGACCTCATGTGACTACTTTCACAAGAGCAGGTAAACTTTTACACAGTTGATTCAACAAGTTTAACTGCGATGAAAAAGTACAGTCCAAATCACATTTGACATCCCTCCTGCTTCGCATCAGTGATGCGCGAGTTGCATGACAATGATGCACCAGTGATGCGCTTATCTCTCATAGAGAGGTGTCCTGATTAGAGAGGTCAAATTGAATAGAAACAACCAATTTGGGACCAAAACTAGTGTCCTTGATAGAGAGGTTGTCCTTAATAGAGAGTTTGTCCTTAATAGAGAGATTGTCCTTAATAGAGAGTTTGTCCTTAATAGAGAGGTGTCCGCCAAGGGAGGTTCCACTGTATATTATGCTCGACCTACGTGCGAATTGCGCTCTGGGTAGCGCATCAATGATGCCCCACTGACGCGATTTACGGGACGTCATTTGTGACTTGGACTGTAGTGCTCAAAAATTGCCTAGTGTATGTCACAATATTGAAAAATCTTGATTTAAAATGGTTACAACAGAGAGATAGGATAGACAAAGGAAAGAGATAGATACATGTAAAGATCATTACCGTGTAGATTGTACATTTCAAACACTTATTGTAAACAATATTTCAAATAGAAATGTACATGGTCATAGAAACAGGAATGTAGTTACAGAGTTCAAATAGATTAAAATTGAAATCATTTCATTATTTATTGAATATAATTATCATTATTCTGTGCATATTGGCATCATTTATCCAATATTTATCTACCATAAAAAAATTATGAGAACACATATACTGGCAGTTTATTTCTTGACCTTTCTAAACACTCAGATCTATAATTCTAGCAGACGTCATGTGAAACCAAAACAAAAGTGTCCATTTAAAGAAAAACGCATTTGTGACATGGTAGAAAACTAAGCCTATAACTTTATATCATCCCAAAGCAGGCCTGTTGATCATTTCTGAAATACACTCCGATAAATATCGTTCTACCATGCTTGGATTTAAATTCGGAATTGAATCTTTCACGTCATTTCTCCTATAAAAATATATCATTATCATAAATTAACATCAAGTTCTTCATTTGAATATACAAATGCATTTATCACAATTTCAAAATTCAAATCCCAGCATAAAATAATATATGTAGTATTTTTTATTCAGGTATATAGCATAAACCAGCAATTTTTATTGCAGCAACAAAAATCGCTGGTCAGGAGAAGCATCGGTCATAGCTGCGACCTGGTATAAATGTCTAAACCAGCAAAGATTAGTTTTACTTGCAGACAAGAAATCATTTTCTCGCTCCCCAAAACGATAATAATCGCAGGTCAACGCGATAAAAAGTGCTTGTTTGCACGGTGTTTTACCTCTACAATGGTACCATTATCGGTCAAGAAAACTGATGTAGTATAAAAGTCACGATAATGCACTATCCAAATCAACCAATCAATCAATGAGCAATGTGTCAATCAAAATTGAACCCAGACTACGCTGGAGGAGATGGTTTCGTATAAAATGTATGAAATGACATATCGGATGACTTGGATGGTATTACTCCATAGCGCTATCACCTAGCATAGCGCTATCACCTAGCATAACGCTATCACCTAGCATAGCGCTATCACCTAGCATAGCGCTATCACCTAGCATAGCGCTATCACCTAGCAAAGCGCTATCACCTAGCATAGCGCTATCACCTAGCATAGCGCTATCACCTAGCATAGCGCTATCACCTAGCATAACGCTCACCTGGCATAGCGCTATCGCCCTTTTGCATCTAGTTAGTGACACAATAATACATGTAATAATTCAACATGTGCCAATGCGGAATCCCGTTCGCTACTGAAATGGCCAGGGACGACTCAAACTGACCCTTCAGTCAACAATAGAATCTACTGATATGACAGCTGAACAATAATCTGAGACTTCACGTCTCCTCATCCCGCCTTCTTCTTCAATTTCTTTCTCACCATACCGAGATACTCATGCGCAGAATTCTGTAGACTAGAATCGAGTTCGAGTGATCTCACATAGGCCTTTTCCGCCTTGGAATACTTCCCCCAGCGGTGATAGAGGACGCCTAAATTCGTCTGGAACAACGCCGTGTCTTTGACTTGTATCGCCCGTAAGAAATGACGTTCGCTCTCCCTGTACTTTTCTTTCTTGCCGTAAATGTTCGCCATCTGGTAGTTGATCTGAGGGTCGTTCGGTAGGTGCTGCAGGGCTTGCTGGCCGATGTAAATGGCATCCTCGAGTCGTCCTGAAGATGGATTAAGATGACAATGAGTACCGCACATTTACACGAAAATCATAATAATGGCGACTTCTACACTTATGGTCCTTAAAGAGGTCCAGTAGTAACACATTAAAACCTCTCTATTAAGGACACCCTCGGGATTGTCAAGTGCTGTCCTTAATAGAGAGGTGTCCTGATTAGAGAGGTCAAATTGAATGGAACCACAAATTCGGGACCAAACCTAGTGTCCTTAATTGAGAGGTTGTCCTTAATAGAGAGGTGTCCTGATTAGAGAGGTCAAATTGAATGGAAACCACCAATTTGGGACCAAACCTAGTGTCATTAATTGAGAGGTTGTCCTTAATAGAGAGGTGTCCGCTAAGGGAGGTTCCACTGTACATACAAAGGAATCTAACCAGTGCATTAAATGAACCAGTGCTATGAATGAAATGTCATGTAGCAACCCCTCCTACATTCTTGATACCAGACATGATATCTGTTGATTGAGTGATTCAGGCAGTTAACGAAAATGCATCTCGAATTATACTCTATAATTGAGGATGTCATACATAGGGTAAAAATAATTGGCCAGGTCTATTTGGCAAGCCGCTTGCCGAACAGGCATCTTTTTTTGTCCTGTTTGGAGAGCCGCTTGCCAAACAGCACTAAAAAGCCACCCTGTTCGGCCAGCCGGGCTTGCCAGGTAAAAAATCTACCCTGTTTGGCGAGCTGGAGACTTTACTTTAATATTAATGAGTTCGGCTCTCAATTCAGGACAAGAAAAAGTCGCTGTTTGGTAAGCCGGGCTTGCCAAGTAGTCATTTCCAAAATAATTTTGTGTACTAACTCTGCTACTCTCAGGTGTGGGTTAAAATGCTCAGTTTTATGAATGAGATCTTATTCCTGCCTTAGTTTAGTAAGCTTTTCCCAACCTGTTTCCTATAAATCTCTGTCCACAGTCCAAGTCGCAACTGACATCCCTTAATTTGTGTACAAAATACATGCGAAACATAGAGAGATAAGCGTGTGACTGGTGCGTCATTTGCACCAAGCCAGTGATATTTAAAATATCTTATGAAATACCCCAAGTCCCATTGCAAATAACATACCTAGGTTATCCAACAATCGCCCTCAGGCGCTATGTCAATGTCTGACATGATACTACTGGTTCCTGAGGAATCCAGACGGTGTGAGGAATCACCTCGACCACAAACTATGATATAAAACCTTACTAAGTCTGCGGATTATTCACGATTATCAAAGGTAACATTTTCGTCTGCTATGTATGGCACGAAGCCAAAATGGAGAAGGGAGAGTCCCGTATGTGGGCCTCGTTTTGGTTTTACTTTGAATGGCTTGTACGGAAGCCGATAATGGAGAATACCACTATTATATCTTACGGAAGTTTGTGAAATTAAATACCCCAAGTCCCATCGCAAATAACATACCTAGGTTATCCAACAAAATCAAGGCGTTACTCCAAGCATTGACATGAGTTGGCTTCAACTTTGTGGCATTCGTCCAAGCAATTAGCGCCTGTGTATTCTGCTTCAGATCTAGGTAGAGATTACCCAGATTGAAATAACAGTCTGGATAATTCCTCCGATGTAGGAGCGCGTTGAAATAGCTCAGTTCGGCCGCTTCGGATTTCTTCAAACCTGCTTGAACAATACCGAGATTCATCCAGGCCGCAGCGAACGTTGGTCTGAAAATCAAGATTGAGAATAAAACTGAGCTTGACCATCTCATTTTGCAATAATACAAGAACTAACCTTGCGAAATTGTCTCCGATTCAAGAAAAACTGTACACTTAACCTCTCTAATAAAGACACCCTCAGGACTGACAAGTGCTGTCCTTAATAGGGAGGTGTCCTGATTGGAGAGGTCAAATTGAATGGAAACAACCAATCTGAGACCACAACCAGTGTTCTTAATAGAGAGGTTGTTCTTGATAAAGAGGTGTCCGCTAAGGAAGGTTCCACTGTAGGGGGAAAGAGGGTCGGGAGAGAGCAACTTCAATCCACACCCCAGTCAGCTTGGTGAGGAGTATAATCTTCCCGGTGACAGTGTAATTTGCAAGTCAGTCAGCCAGGTACTGGCAGTTTTTGTTTCAAAATTGTGGCTTTCACACTATTCCTGGGTACTTATGTTGTGTTTGTAGATAAGTTTAATGCAGCAGAACGTTCATTTAACAATTCCATGGTTTTTGCGGGAACTCCTTTACTAAACAAGGGGCTAAAGATCTCCCGCACTGCCCCGCCGTTTTGATAGAAACAACCACCCTTTGCTGGCTTTTTCCAGGTATGTGCAGAACCCTTTCTATGGGAGTGACCCCCAGGTTTCCAGAAGTTTCAGCGCACCCACCTGATCTTGACAGCCCCTTCCAGCAGCTCCTCAGCTTCAAGCAGCTCATTCTTTTCCTTCAGGATGTTGGCGAGGTTGTTCATGGCTTGGTCATACTTGGGGTGTAGCCTGGAGTTTGAAATGAGTGGGACGAGGTTTATTTTGCGTTCCTAATGCGTATCAATTAACAAAATATCAAAGTGTGCTTTTCTTCTTTTTTATCTGTGTAACTTGCCACGAGGAATTATATACTTCAAAGGGGAGAACTCCATCAACATTTGTGGGCATCTTTGCATGCCTTTACAGGTGGATGCCAATTGGATTTGAGTTAACAATCCCCGATCATGGCCGAAAGACGTCATCAATTGTCGAAATAAGTGACATTTTTCAATGGATTTATGGCTGAATGCGATCGAACTACATCATTTCCGATCAAGGATTGTAAATTTTAACCATTATTATTCAGGACACCCTCAGGACTAACAAGTGCTGTCCTTAATAGGGAGGTGTCCTGATTAGAGAGGTCAAATTGAATGGCAACAACCGATCCGCGACCAGAGCTAGTGTCCTTTATAATAATAATAATGAGTCTTTTATATAGCGCAATTCCGTGACACTATAGTTCTCGCTCAAAGCTCTTTGGGGTATCATATTATTACCCTGGTCTCCACAGAAATCAATCAGGGGTTTCAAGGAGCAACCAGAAGGTGCTCACTTGAACTCGACCAGTAGGGGAACTAAGCAGTGACTCGGCCGGGAGTCGAACCCACGACCTCCTGATCATGAGGCCGACTCTCTTCCACTGCGCTACCGCTGCCCCTAAATCATAATAGAGAGGTTGTCCTTAATAGAGAGGTTCCACTGTACTCACTCAATTGCTCTCCTATATTTCTCAATGGCATAATCCACATTGCCGAGGTCTCCATGGGTCTTGGCTATGTTATAATGCACCTGGAAAACGAATATCAAATATTAAAAATATCAAAAATATTAAAAATATTGAATTCAAAGCTTTAAGCATACCAATATCAACTTGGACATTATTAGATATACGGTACATGTAGAACCTCTCTATTAAGGACACCCTCGGGAGTGACAATGATGTCCTTAGTAGAGAAGTGTCCTGATAAGAGAGGTTAAATAAAATGGAGAGTAAAAACCTAGTGTCCTTAATAGAGAGGTTGTCCTTAACAGAGAGGTGTCCACTAAGGGAGGTTCCACTATATAAACGATATTGTGGATTTTTAATGCAATATAAATATGATAAATGGACGCTGGAGACCTGGAAGAAACCTACACTATCCTGATGAGTTGACCTCCCTACCACATGAGGACGCGAACCCTGCAGGAGTTGGACCCAGGCCCTCAGAGGTGAAAGGCGCTGAATCTTAGCCTTATGCATCAGTCTCAACACCACACTACTTAGACGGAATTACAATTCGTTCATGTATATAGCACATGTTATATAATATAACTGGGCCAATACCAAAACACATGGTTTCACATGTAGGAGTACTGAATAATTTATAACAGGGCTACGCGGTTCAAAGATACTGGTGGTACAATACAGTACCTGTAGTATAATAGAGTATACTTATAGTACAGAAAATTGTAAAAATGTATATAATATTTTAAAACAATGTTAAAATTGCTTGGAATATGTTTTGCCTGTTAAAATACAATATGACAAATAGAATTTTATGAATGAAATGGCCAGGGCCATTGTGCTCACCTCATGTGGAGGAAAGATGGATAAAGAGCATGGTATTGTGTCATGTAGTGTTAGGTTTGATGTAGGTCCAAGCAATTACAATTTCCCCAAAATGGCCAATTTACAGTACATTCGACCTCTGTGACCTTGAAAAGTAGGTCAAATCAAAGAAGACCCGGGTGACACATTGAATGGTTGTTAGAATTAGATGTACCTATGATATAAAATTGGTGCCAATCAGGCAAGTAATACTAGGAATAATGGCATTTTGAAGAATTTACGATTTGGCCCCCTCCCTGGAGGCCAAACGGCAAATCAGATCGCACCAAACTTCGGTACCTGAGACCACCTGACCAAGGGGTACATGTGTACTTAATTTGTGATCAATAGTCATTGCAGTTAAGAAACGTGCCATAGTTACGGCCTGACGGCCAATTTACGCCATTTGACCTCTGTGACCTTGACAAGAAGGTCAAATTAAAAACCTGTGTGACATATATATTGTATGGCGGTTAGATGTACCCATGATATCAAATTGGTGGCAATCGGGCAAGAAGTTAAGGAATAATCAAATTTTTAAGGTTTTTGGATTTTGCCCCCTGGTGGTCAAGTGGTGAATCATATTGGACCAAACTTCGGTCCCTGAGATTACCTGACTAAGGGGTAAATGTGTACCAAATTTGGGTGGCCAAACCATGAAACGAATCGGACCGAAACTTGGTCTCCAAGGTGTCATTACATAAGGGTACATGTGTACCAAGTTTCAACTCAATAGCTCTAACAGTTACGAAACGTGCCCTGCTAACGGACGACGGACGACGACGACGACGACGACGGACGACGGACGCCACGGTATGGGATAAGCTCACCTCTGCTAAGAGGTGAGCTAAAAATGAGACAATATTAGGTTTGGTATAAATGTAACAATTTCAAAGGAAAGATTTTAGTGTTTGAAAGAACAACACAGAGATGATTGTAAGCATAAACAAATAAAATCTCTACATTATTTATTGCCTGTGATAACACTGCTGATTGGCCTGTCACAGACTTAAGGCAAAGAAAGACCTTGCTACAGTCCTAATCACAATTGACATCCTTCAATTTAGCGCGCCACTGATGTGCTACCCAATGCGTAGGTCGCGTATAATACATGTACACGCGAAACATGTACTTGAGTGTGTTGACTAGTGCATCATTTGTGCGCAACTCGCACATACGTTGTGCGTAACTGACGCGAAGCAGGAAGGATGTCAATTTTGACCTAGACTGTATGGAAAACTGAAAATTGGTGCAGCTAAACAAAGAAAGCTTGGGGACAACATATATAATTGCCATGGGTATTTGTACATCACCAACCAAATTTTGTAAAGCTTTTGTGCCTTTTTTTATATAATACAGAAATTTATGTACGCTACCAGGAATCACAATGCTCGAATGTACATAATGTATGACCACACCACTCATTTATGAATACATGGGTTTTTTGTCACAATGAAATAGTTTATGTGTCGTTAATTCATCTACGAAAATGTCATGCTCAAAGTCTCCAGAAGAAAGGGTTTCGATTCACTCGGAAAGAATTCTATACGCATCATGTTCAGAGAAAATTTGAGCTATGACGGTGTTCTACAGTGTCGTATATAGACGATGGTCCCCACCTGGGACTGAATCAATGTCAAAATTGGTTGGTGGCATACCGGACCAATGGCGTGACTTACTATCTATTTATAGCAGAGTTATGGAGGAGGTGAGGTAGCCAGCAGACGGCATGGCCTAGGAGGACAAACAATAGCATGTTAAACAACTGTGCATGGGGTTACAAGATACTCACTTTGACCAAACAACAATATAGGCCCACAACAAAACTTAATTTCAAATCTTCCAACTTGCAGTTTGGGTCACACTATAAAGATGTGTGGTGAATACATCTGCAGTGGTGACCAGAACAGTTTGTGTCACACTATAAAGATGCGGGATGAATGCATCTACAGTGGTGACCAGTACAGTTTGTGTCACACTATAAAGATGCGGGATGAATGCATCTGCAGTGGCGACCAGTACAGTTTGTGTCACACTACAAAGACGTGTAATGAATGCATCTACAGTGGTGACCAGTACAGTTTGTGTCACACTATAAAGAAGTGTGATGAATGCATCTGCAGTGGCGACCAGTACAGTTTGTGTCACACTATAAAGACGCGTGATGAATACATCTGCAGTGGCGACCAGTACAGTTTGTGTCACACTATAAAGACGTGTGATGAATACATCTGCAGTGGTGACCAGTACAGTTTGTGTCACACTATAAAGAAGTGTAATGAATACATCTGCAGTGGTGACCAGTACAGTTTGTGTCACACTATAAAGATGCGTGATGAATACATCTGCTCACCTTCGCGTTGAGCGGGCACACTGCCTCCCCAGACTCAAACAACGTCTTCTCGTCCGCCCAGTCAAGGGAGCGTTGCAGACTTCTTGCCGCAAACAGGACCATCAGAGCAGGAAGGAGGATGGAGACAATCTGTAGAGAACAACAATGACACTAAAGCGTCCTGCAAACGAGCAATTTGAAACGCACGCAATGACAATCGCTCGTAGCGGTGGTTTATCACATGACGCAGCGCCGTACGACTCCATATCAAAACTAGCAATGATGTTTTCTGTGCAACAGTGATGATGTCGTCTCTGATCAACAAACCCAAACTCACCTTTCTATATTTTTGAATCCGACAAATCTTGTTGACACCCAGCGCCACCATGAGGCAGAATCCTATACTAGGGAGATAGAGGTTCCTCTCTGCGACCACAAAGCCAACACGGAACAGGACGTTTGTCGCGGGTAGGAATGGAATGATTAGGAAGGCTAGCGACATGATCAGCAATCTGAAAAAAAAGTGATTAATTAAGAGATGATATCTTGGTTTATAAAATGACGTCATGCAAAATATTTGAACCAAACTCAAGATTCTAGAGCCACTACTCCTCAGTGACTCCTACTGAAAATAATTTAACACATTTTGGCTGGACAAACTTTGATACAACACCCTTGCAATCCTGGGGACTTGAGTCGGTGACTTTATAGGTATGGGAAGCTTATTTTATCAAACCTACCTAGTCTCTGGCGTGGATTCAGTCCACAAACAATGACACAAAAACGCGGCAAATCCCGCCCAAAATATGACGACAGCTAGCACCCTGGGATCTGACACGCTCTCGATGACGGGGATACAACCCATGGACCAATCGAAGCACAGCCACCACGGTGCGAGAAGAAGCAGGAAATTGATGGCGTACAGATAGTTGTAGTTGAGTGACTGAAAAAGACGAAGATGAGTTTTGTGATTGAAATTTTTCAAGGAAATATTACCATAAAAGTCAAGGCAAGGTGTCGGCAATCCATTGTCCAATCAGCTTGCGCACTGACCAGGACCCCTGTCTTGACGGGTGACTTAAAAATCTATCTCTTTGCTCGGTATAATGTAAAGTGTCACTGATCACTTTAATGGATACTGACACAATAAACACCCTCATTTTGACTGATTGATTGATTGTAGATCCAGTATCCAGCTTCACTGGCTACCTATTCGAGCACGAGTAGAGTTTAAGATTCTAACACTCGTCCACAAATGTATCAATGGCAGTGCGCCAGCATACTTGACAGAACTGCTAAAACTGTACTCACAAGCCAGGCCCCTGAGATCAGAAGCACAGGCTCTCCTCATTGAACCACGGTTCAACACTGATAAGTTTGGAGGCCGAGCTTTCTCCAGGAGTGCCCCTAGGCTATGGAATAGCCTAAACAGTAACATTAGAAACAATACTTACAATGTATTCAGCAGGGGACAGATAAAAACAGAACTCTATAGTCCATACTACAACTTGACGGGAGGGCGCACTTGAACAGGACTAATTCTGGAAAGTTGCGCCATATAAATAACAATTTTATTTTTATTATTATTATATCTCTACAATATTACATCGGTTTAGGTGCTAAACTACTCACTCTAAGTACAGTTCCGTTCACGAATGAGTGTGGATTGTCCATGACTTGGAACGTCGGGGTGGCCGACCCCATGACGCGCCACCTGATGATGAGGATGAGGGCGCCAGTGATGAATATGATGATATGTCGTAATACAAGGCACTTCATCCAAGGAGTTGGCTGCGACTCAACATACTGAAATTGAAACATAACTTTTAAAAAAGGTCTTTATAAAAGTAAGTATAGCTTCATGGCAAAATTGTCTTAATGAATTCGGGGCTGAATCTTGCGGAAAGGGATGTGTGATGTGATGGCAGATTTAGGGTGAAATCCATGCCGATATTTTTTTACAGCCTGCTGCAGATGTGACGAATGAATAGTAGAACCTCTCTATTAAGGACACCATTGGGACTGACAAATGATGTCCTGATTAGAGAGGTGTCCTGATTAAAGAGGTGTCCTGATTAGAGAGGTGTCCTGATTAGAGAGGTGTCCTGATTAGAGAGGTCAAATTGAATGGCAACAACCAATTTGGGAACTAAACTAGTGTCCTTGATGCAGATGTTGTCCTTAATAGAGAGGTGTCCGCTAAGGGAGGTTCCACTGCATGTACCTTTGATTCCGCTGTATTGGCATTCGGATCAGGAGCTGGCGTGAGCTTCTTCTTTAGGCCGATCAGCCGTAGAAGATCTATCCGGCACGCAATGATCACATCATAGGCACTGCAGATACCCTGAAAGAAAAATCAACATTGCAAACTTCATGCCCTTCTTACTTTAACTTAGACCTGGTGGTCTCGGTTGTCCCGATCAAGACCACTCAGATAGACCATAAATCTAGACCAAAAACTGTGGTGCTTGTTTTTTTGGTCATTATTACATACTGCCTTTGTCCGAGGAAGTTGTGCCCACACAAAGCGATGTCCGGAGAGTGAGGATAGACATGACCCGTCACAGCAAAACCAGGCGCATGTCGCTCTGAGCTTGGCAGGTCGAGACGGACTGTTTGTTCATTTCACTATTGTCTGCCTTTTGTGAAATATGAGCACATCAATTCCTTCCATTATCTCCTGGTGTCATTTAGGCTCATCTTCTGTGCGACATGTGCCTGGTTTTGCTGTGATGGGTCACAGACGTCCACAAGATACAGCTTCGCATTTCACAAAAGATACCAACTGAGTAGTGAGCATCGCAAGCATCCTTTTAACCACCACCACGAATCTGGGAAGAGCCCCAAATGTAACTTTGGAGAACACCTAGGCTGAACGGGATTCAAACCAACAATCCTGAGATTGAAACGAAAACTGCACACAGGGCAAGGCTGGAGAAGCAAACATCAACACCTGGGCCCGGTTTCTCAAAGAATCTTAAGTGTTTGTCTTAAGTCATAATATTTTGACTAAGCCAAGTCAAAAACTTAAGTACGAATCTCAAAGCATCTTGTGTCCTTCATTCCGACTTAAGTACGGTAGCTACCGTGCCTAAGTTTTTGGGGTACTTAAGTCGGCTAGGCGAGTTAAGATTCTTTGTGAATCAACTTAAGAGAAAACTTAAGAAATTCTCATACTTAAGTCACCAAAACAGACTTAAGATTCTTTGTGAAACCGGGCCCTGATTAACTCAAGAAGGGCTTGTACATGTAGTAGTGTGTCATTATCACACTTCACACAATACTCACCAAAGCAGTAATTCCTTGCTCTTTGAATAAAACTGAGATAGAGCATAGCACCATGCTGGTAAATGTCCAGATCAGCATAGCAGGAGTGACCGACTCGCCGTCGCCTGTATGACAGGACTGGATATAGGCGAGGACAGAGGTCAGGAATGTTATAGCACACATGAGGTCGGCCCGACCTACTATCCCAGATACCTGGAGGAAGGAAGAAGCAGTTTTAAAGGGTAACTCGTGTCAAATTTCACCATATAATGTTTTAGCTGTTTTTGACAAATGACTACGTCACTTTCTCATAAATCAGTAAGGTTTTCCAATCGAAATGCACATTTTCTATGAAATTGATGGTTTAATCCCGCCCGGATGGCTCGCTTCGATGCCGTTTTCGTTGATGACGTCACAACATGAACATTTTCGCAGTCGCCGTGGTTTACATTCAGCGATTTTATAATAAATCTAATCAAAAATGGAAAATTTGAGCTTTACATTTGTGATCAACAATTAAAAACGGACGTATTTCCGCAAAGTTGTAAATCACATCATAGTATCACTTTAACATAGTGACACGCTTCTTGTAAAGTTTGTTTATTATAGTGTCAACCCTAATGAAAGGGCCAGCCAGCTTTTGGCTTACGAGACACTCTTTACTTCCAAACTCCCATCTCTAATGCCAGGCGCCTGGCGAGAAGGCAGTTTGTACCCTACAGTCGTTTTGTAAAGTAAAGTTTGTTTATTATAGCCAGCTCTTGGCTAATGAGACACTCTTTACTTCGAAACCCCCATCTCTAATGCCAGGCGCCTGGCGAGAAGGCAGTTTGTACCCTATATTTAACTGACTGGCGGCTAAGCAATCAGCCGCGTTGGAAAGAGGTTACCAGTGGACCTTGAACCTTCGACTTTCTGTTCACCAGGCAGACACCTTAACCACTAGGCCATCCAGATCGGTGTAAGACTTGCATGGTGCGTTCAAATGTTGGTGTTTTCGAAAGGTTCCGTCCACCCAAAAAACTACTTTCCGTTCTGTAGGGTTAAAACATCGATCGGCGGGAAAATATTTGAGGTAAGGTTCTTTATGTTAACAGTCAGAACAATGTTTCTTCATTTCTTTTCTAAAATACTTGTCAATTTCAGCTGAAAACATCCTCCCAAATGGTGAGAATTGGTTTGAAGGCATAAACGTTTGATTCAGTACTTGAATACTTACACTTTCGGTGTGTATCGGATGCACTGCAAATAGCACCGAGGTGAGGAGCGTTGCCTGGGCCGCATTGAAAGTCATCGGGCTTCCCTCCCACCACGCTTTATCGTTGAGCAATGTTGATATGGTGAGCAGAAGCAGGGAGCAGACGACACCGTGAAGGAGGACGTTGGTGAAATGGAACCCCCACGGCGCCAGGCCACCGGAGAGGTAGTAGTTCAATCTGCAATGAAAATATTCCATTTGCAAATAAATTAACAAACCAATAACTACAGTAGAACCTCTCTATTAAGGACACCCTCGGGACTGACAAGTGCTGTCCTTAAAAGAGAGGTGTCCTGATTAGAGAGGTCAAATTGAATGGAAGCAGCCAATTTCGGACCAAACCTAGTGTCCTTAATAGAGAGGTTGTCCGTAATAGAGAGGGGTCCGCTAAGGGAGGTTCCACTGTATACATGTATCTGAGTCCTTAGAACACTTGATAAGACATGAGGCTGTCACTCACAATCTTCTCTTGTCTCTCTGGCTAATCTTATGACAGTATCCAGATCCAACACTCTCCGAGACATGGACGGAAATACGAGGCGACAACCATCTTTGTCGATAGAACACTGCGGGCTAAAAGCCCACCTCGAGAGGATGAACATCGCCGAGGTTGGAAGGTGGTCGTTCAAAACATCAGATCGGAGACTAAAACATGTGCTCCAGAACTGCCCACTTTGGGACCCAGAGAAACTGGCCACATGGCCATACTGTGCATCAATTGAGACTAAGCTCTGGGGATCAAGGGAGGAACAAGAGATGACAGCCATGTTTATTAGAGATATAGGCCTGGGGCCAAATTCATAAAGGGCGTTTAGCTTAAAATAGCGTTTAACTACTGAATAGACAGATTCAGGTCCTTCATGTAAATCTTCACAGAATATGAATAGGCCCTGAAACTGATTAGGGAGAAGTTACACATGTCTAACCCTTCTTCTTCCAATACTGGGTTTCAGTCTAAGCAGACCATTAGTCCCAGGCGCATGTTGAACAGATAAAAGCTTGGTTGGTGGATGGTAAAAGTTGATAAAATGTAAGGTCGTGCAAGGTAAAATAGTTAAAATCAGCGCTGGTCTAAGTGGTGAGCATCTTCCTGAAGGCGTCGGTGTTCTCGGCCGTCACTGTGGCTTCAGGTAGGCTGTTCCAGTCGACGGTCGTACGCGGGAAGAAGGAATTTCTTTGGGCCTCGGTGGTGGTGTGGTCCTGCCTGAAGGATCTTGAGTTGCCATGTCTGGTCCTTCTGGTTGTCGCGATGAGGTGGTGTTCAACGACGACCTGCAGCTGGAGGATTTTGAAGAAGAGCAGGAGCCTGGCTTGGCGTCTTCGTTCCGCAAGGATGGGCCAACCTAGGGTGCCTATCATCTCGGTCACGCTGCTGGTGTTGTGGTACCTGCCAGTTGCCCATCTGGCCGCTCTTCTCTGGACCATCTCTAATTTGTGGACTTCGTTCTGGTAATGTGGATCCCAGACTGGTGCTGCATATTCTAGCTTGGGTCTTACTAAGGTGGTGTAGGCTTGGGATTTAAGTTTTTGGTTAGAGGTTCTAATGTTTCTTCGTAAAAAGGCAAGAGTGGAATTTGCTGACTTGGCGGTGTTGTCAATGTGTTCTTTCCATTTTAGGTCTTTGGTGAAGGTTATGCCCAAGTATTTGGCAGAGTCGACCTTGTCGAGGCAGTGGCCGTGAAGGTGGTATTCAGGCGGTGGTCTTGCTCTTCCTCTCGATATAGGCAGAAGTACACATTTCTTAGGGTGGAATTCCATGAGCCATTCACTTTCCCAGATCTCGAGCGCGTGGAGGTCGGCTTGAAGCTGTTTTTCATCGCATCTTGATTTTATGAGCCGGTACACGATTGTGTCATCCGCGAATAGGCGTACGTGGGACCTGACACACTCAGGAAGATCATTTATGTATATCAAGAATAACAGAGGGCCAATGACGGAGCCTTGGGGAACTCCTGATGTAACTGGTTCGTTCCTTGAGGCCTCCCCTTCTATGACAACCCGCTGCTTGCGTCCGGTTAGAAAGTTGTTGATCCAGCTTCGGGCTTGCTTTGAGATGCCATATCGCTCTAGTTTGAGGAGGATCCTTGCATGCGAGACCTTGTCGAAGGCCTTGCTAAAGTCCATGATGATAGCATCGGTTCTTTGGCCAGGGATGAGCTCTCGATGGACTTGGTCAACAAACTCGATTAGTTGGGTCTCGCATGACCGCTTTGCCCTGAATCCGTGTTGACGGTTGTGCAGGATGTTGTGGTTCTCAAGGTGCTGCATAAATGCCCTTTATGCAGCTCCTTAAATGCCCTTTATGAATTTGGCCCCTGGTTCTGTAGTTAAGCCATAAAAAGAAAATTGAATGCTTAGAAAAAGAAGATTGCAGTATCACAAGATAGGCCTATTTAACTTTAATCTAACGGAAGTATCTTGGAATGGCGCAATGAACCGTTTTGTGGAATGTTCAAGTCTGATAACAAACTGGAACTCACCTGAATGTCAGCACGGTGAGAGGTCGATAGGACTTATGGCTGAACGTAGAATTCAACCGACTCCCCCAAAAGTCGTGAGCAAATATATCCCCGATTGGCATCGCTGGCGTAATATCCACGTTCCCGATGATCGCCTCATTGTCGTCGAAAACGAATCCTCCGTATGAACTTAGAAAAAAGCACCCAGCCGCTGTGAAAAATACAACACTTGCGGCAGCGCGTAGGGTGAGTTTTGGAAGTGGAATGTTGAAGTCCCAGGCGATTTCCTCCACATCTTGGTGGGTCAGGTGACTTGCGAGCCTGGCAGGAGATTTTTTCGGCGAGTCTTGTCTCTTGCTGGGGACGTGACCATTCTTTAGGTTCCGCATGGCTGTCTGTAACGATAACGAAAATGGGACTTAAGGAGAATGTGAAAAAACTTTGATGGCAGAAATTTGAGTTTTATGCACAAAATTGCAACAGTCCCTCAAGAAAGCTGAAAATCTTCCTAAAGTTAACAGAGACTTATCGATAAACGTCTGGTCTCGCATGCGGATAGCTCAACCTGACTGATGTAGAGCTGAAATGAAAGAGCTATAGGTAAGACAATAATCAGACGAGAACTTGATTATCTTTCTACTCTTACTGTTGTTCCATTATCTTTGCCCCGACATGCTGGTTTTTCTGCTCATGAAAATAGTAAGTAGTCTAAACTTTCTTAGCGGTCTCCTCTCTACTAAGTCCATTATACGTTACATGGCGGTTTCTGACAGTTGCAAGTAAATCAACAAGATAAATACTGACATGTCATGCTGTTTAGCAGGTTGTGGGGCACCTGTACAGAATGCCTATCTTACATGTAATAGACCTATGTATAAACAGATGGGCCTAAACAGACTTATAAAGTGTCAACACAGTAGATGTACTGCCAGGGCCGAGTTTTTTAGAAAATTTGGTTCGGGGGGAGGGGGAGGGCGAACACCACCTTTTGTCCCAAAGGGCCAAAATCTGAGCAAACTCTGGTGGGAGTTACTGGCCCAAGCAACAGTATTAAATCCAAATAGCAACTGTCTTCAAAGATGATCACTGTATTCAAAGATGACCACTGTATTCAAAGAGGATCATTGTATTCAAAGAGGCTCACCGTATTCAAAGAGGCTCACTGTGTTCAAAAGAGGATCACTGTATTCAAAGAGGCTCACTGTTTTCGAAGAGGATCACTGTCTTCAAAGAGGATCACTGAGTCCACATAGCAAACTGTATTCAGAGATCAAGGTATCAAATCCTCTCTCAGTTGGACTAAGAATAAGGTACTGTATCCTTGCACTGTATAGGCTATCCAATATGTCCACGGTTAAAGTCGGGCCAGATAAAAGTCATGTTCCTAAATGTTTTACATATCAACAGGAACCTGCAAAACATACAGGTACATGTATCTCGCTAAGGAATGTCAAGCACATCGAATCAACACATTCCTAATCAAATACCTGACGGGCAATAGTCGCGTAGCGGTTGATATTGAGCAAAATATTATGTTACCAAAAATACATTAAATATCAACAGATGTTATTCGATGCTGCATTCAATGGCCACAGGACTGCCCGAAGGTAAAATACCTGTTATTTTTACCTGCATTTTGTAAACATTCGGTATCAAAGACAGAACTAATAGCGGTAAATATCCCATGATATCAGTAATAATCCAAGCTCAAAGCTACCTGAGGATACATTGAGTATTTGTTTTCAGTTGCGTTGATCGCGATCATTTGATGCGATACTCAAGTTTCACCGACGCAAGACCAGTTTTGACCACCCCGGCACAAATTTGATGTAAATACTCTGGTTTTGCTGATGTGAGACAAAGTTTGACTCCCCAACTACATGTAACACGTCCAAACGGCATTACCGTATTCCGGTATTGGATCGAGAAGAATGTACGGTACTCCTATTAACAAACAGAACTTACCACAACATATAATTTGATGAACGAAAAAATGTGAATACAACGTTTTGCTATCCTAAAAAACGAATATCAGCTAGAGGCTTTCGACAGACTGGTATCATGAATTCTCCAGCACACATGTACATATAACCGACGGGACTATTCAAGTCATGTATGCTACTGAACAGGAGATCATTTGAACTCTCCTAAACTGCCTATTTGCCGACAGCTGGAACAAGAGAGTATTTTTTTGTTTCACCGTTTATCAAATAACAGGACAATACATGGAAACTTCCCAAGTAGGCTAATCAAGTCTACTGACCTATTTGTTTTTTAGCGTTTGCAGGTAACCTTGCTCAGTCATGTCATGTGCAGTATTCTTGTAAGCCATTCTTTGCTTATCACCGATTTTAAAGCACAATTCACTCTAAATTCACAGATGTAAGACTGGTTCTGACTATTTATTTCAAGCTAGTTAGGTCATTTAAAGTGATACTATGATGTGATTTACAACTTTGCGGAAATACGTCCGTTTTTAATTGTTGATCACAAATGTTAAGCTCAAATTTTCCATTTTTGATTAGATTTATTATAAAATCGCTGAATGTAAACCACCGCGACCGCGAAAATGTTCATGTTGTGACGTCATCAACGAAAACGGCATCGAAGCGAGCGTCCGGGCGGGATTAAACCATCAATTTCATAGAAAATGTGCATTTCGATACGAAAACCTTACCGATTTATGAGAAAGTGACGTAGTCATTTGTCAAAAACAGCTAAAACATTATATGGTGAAATTTGACACGAGTTACCCTTTAATGCATTTAACACATCTAAATGTAGATCCAAGTATTAACATATCTATGGCTGTCCTGATGTCCTTTACGTGATGTTATGAGCTGCATTTGTATTCTGAACCTGAATTTGGACTGACAAGCCTAAGCAAAAAACAAACCAAATATTTCATTTGGCCTGCCATTATTATTCTGGGTACTAATTAAGACTGCAAATATGGTTCATTAATTTCAAAACAAGACTATTTAATATGCAATTATAATGAAAAAACCCAGCCTAATTAGCCAATAACCAAGTATAACCCGATAATTTATACCACTTACATTGACAAAGTCTATCAGATAGTTAGACAAATATTTTACCCAGAGCAATTTGTCCCAAACTGTCTGCCGTCACATTTTCACAATTATGCCAACATAATATCTTAACTCTACAATAAATTAGCCTAAATTGTCTGTGAACAATTTCATCATTTTCAATCATGACTGTGTATTACAGTTAACTGTTAACTGCGGTATGCATACAACTTTAGCAATTTGCAGAATGATTAGATATTTATATAATTATTAGAACATCAAGAAAAAAAAATTGCGGACATGAACACTATGCAGTCTGCCAAAAGTATCTCTTTTATCTATACAGGTTACAGGTGACCCCCGCCCCCCCCAAAAAAAAACACAAAAAAGCTTAAAAATTTCCACCACCCTTGGACTTGGCACTCATTGAGTTTTTTTAAAATACCTGTCAACCTCTCTGGTCACATTTTAATAAGGCAACCAGCAAACAAAGAGATTTTTATCCGTGCAATGCGTGACAATAATCACTTGTCTGCAGGTTAAACCGATAACGAGATTGACATTTATTACATGTTGCAGCAATCACCAATCCTTGTCGCACGCACCTGCGATGAACCCCACACACAAAAAATATCTTTCTCGTGCGATAATTATCGTACATGCAAGTCACTGCAACAAAAATCTCTTGTGTGCATGGCACTTTTAACTCGGGAAAGTAACTCACCCAGATCCTAGCTTACGAAATTTCCCAGTGACAGAAATCCACAATTCCAATCAGCGTATTAGGGTTCTGTATTTGAAGACTGTTCAGTATCAGCGCGCGTGGATATCAAATTCACACGATGTAAAAAATGCAAATGTCGTTAATACGAACCAACATTGAAATGAACTCGGGAAATCAAAAGGTGATTGAGAATTTGCCGAACAAACGCGTTATGCTAAAACTCTGATTGATTGCTTCATGCATAATCAGCGGAGCGTCGATTGACCAGACATTCCAATCTCGCGATGAAATGTGGGAATTTATGCAAAGAGTTGTGACAGATTGTCGATTGCGATTAGATTCTGATGGAAAATTTCATGCAAATTGTGTAATCAGTTTTTTGGAAATGTCTGCTGGCTGCAATTGACAAATGGTGTCATGATACACATACATTGTGTACAATCCAATATATTCAAAATCTCTTCAAATTCTTCCAGGCTTTTCAATTAAAATGTACACACCTTGAAACCTTCCAGCTTTTGAACCTGTTTTGGAGGACATTTTTTTCCCTTTTTTGCCATGACAAGCTGTTTGAACCTCTCTGAGCGGAGACCTCTGTATTGAGGACAACCTCTTATGAGGACACTTATTTTGGTCCCAAAGTGGTTGGTTCCATACAATTCAACCTCTCTCAATAGTCAGGACACCTCTCTAATAAGGACAGCACTTGTCAATCCAGAGGGTGTCCTTAATAGATCTATGTCAGACTGTATTTGGAATTTCAGTGGCCAAAATTTGAGGGTTTTTCTTCACCAGAAAATGACATAATTTTTGGGTTTCACCAGTTTCAGGCATTAATTTCAGATATTTAGGAGCAGAATTAAGAAACAATAGGAAAAGGGTATGAAATAATGCAATCAAAAAGGTTGCGTACCTTATTTAATTCCAGGCTTCGACATCCAAATCAATCCCAAGTAGTATAAAGTACATCCAAATCAATCCCAAGTAGTATAAAGTACATCCCAATATCTGCAAACACCTTAGACTGTTCAATAGCGAACTGCACTCGACATGCCAAGACGATATCAATAATCCAATATACCCTAACTCCATCGCCAATCAATAGATGATTTAGAGAACAAAAGATTTGTTCTATACTGTAGTTATGGAGACAGTCATCGGTCTAAAACATGTTACGTTAACCCTTGACTTTTAGAATATTTTCCGTCTCGCAAATCTTCTAAATTGTGAAATAAAAAAAGTTTTGAGAAAAATCAAGAAAAAGTGTTATTTATTCCTTAATTAGGGAATGCAATGATTCAGTATGATACACATGATACAAATGTACACTTAGAATTTTCCTGTTGATATTAGGAAGTACGTTTTAACCCACACTGTAAACTCGATCAGGAGCCATCATGACTTTCAAGGTGGCAGCACGTTCCATTTGCAACACCCTGTATTTGTAACAGTGATGCTATCTACAGAAAGTCGGATTTCAAACTCAAACTTGTCAAATTTGAAGTTCATATTTAATGCTGATCAGAATAAACACTGTTGGGATCGAGTAGGTAATATTCGTACTGTAAATTCGTCTAGGAGCCGTCAAGACCCTGGCCTGGTTATAGTTCATTTGTGTCCTGTTTATCAGAATGGAATGAGGTCATACTGTTAACTCAACCAGGAGCTGCCAAGACCCAACTGGTCATAGCTAACAGTGTTTATCAGAATGAAACTTGTCAGGGTAGAGTAGGCCCTACTGTTAAACTCGACCAGGAACTGTCAAGGCCCATACATGTAACTGGTTATAGTTCATTGCTATCCTGTTTTAATATCAGAATGAAACTTGTTAGGGTAGAGTAGGTCTACTGTTAACTCGACCAGGAACTGTCAAGGCCCATACATGTAACTGGTTATAGTTCATTGCTATCCTGTTTTAATATCAGAATGAAACTTGTTAGGGTAGAGTAGGTCTACTGTTAACTCGACCAGGAACTGTCAAGGCCCATATATGTAATTGGTTATAGTAATGTGTCCAGTTTATCAGAATGAAACTTGCCCGGGTAGAGTAGGTCCTAGTGTAAAACTTGACCAGGAGCCATCAAGGTCCTTAGCTGGTACTTATATTGTTATAATTCATCTCTGTCCAGTTTATCAGAATGGAACTTATCGGGGTAGAGAAGGGCAAGACCTGACACCATCTTATCCTCGTCATGGAAGACATTTTCACTAAGTTTGCCAAGAACTCTCTTCTGGTAATTCTCATATTTTTCATCGCGAATTGCCAACTCGTAGAAATCCGTGGCTGCCCTGATGGCCACTTTGAATGCAGTCGGCGAGAAACCAAAAGTTACCTTGGCCAGGGTGATGTCAACAGGGCCCTTCTTGACAGACGGGAAAACATAGAATCCATCCTCTTTTGGGTCAACTTCCATGGGGACTTCATCCACTCCGATATTTTTCCCCATTTCTGCTACAAGTTCAGGCAGAGTCATGCTTTCATCGAAGGCAAGGTTGTAAGCTTTGTTGTACACACGGTTGGGGTCTTTCTCTCCTGAGGCTAAGATTTCCACGATGGCTTGACCAACGTCTTTAGAATACACCATACCTAGTTGTCGGTGCTTAAGGAATGCCGGATAAGTGACTGGCTTTCCCATGTGTTTTGCTAGCTTTGCCCAGAGCTGGTAGGTCCACCATCGGTGTCTCATGTTGTCTCGGGGCCCGATGACGTCAGGGAGACGCAAGGAGACGTAGGGGGGCCCACCCGCTAGGTTCGCCCGGGCCAACTCCTCTTCACAGAGGAGCTTCCTGTTGCCATAATCGTCTGCTTTGTTGAGCTCTTCCCGCCTGGCGATGTCGTCTGGTCGCACGGCGTCTGCTTCCCGAGTTGGGTCCGCGTGATCCTTGTCGCAAACCTCGTACACAGAGTCACTACTGATGTAGACATAGACTCCAGCCTTGCCCTGCAGGACCTCTAGGACTTGAGTTACCGCGGGTACCTCGTAAGCGCTGAAGTCAACCACTGCCTCGAATCTGTCAACGCTGTTTACGAACTCCACAAGGTCAGGACACTCGGTAGCAATAGTAGTCGCCTTCAGGAGAACGCTGTACCGGTCACAATAAATCTGCCTGACGAATGGTTTGATTGTTTTGTCGGTGTCCCAGTACCAGGTTCCACGGTTGGTCAGAGTGACATCGTATCTGGCTGATACTAACGCCTCAGTCACAGCGGACCCGATTAAACCGTTCCCGCCAAATATCAGGATTTTCCCGCGCTCTTGCGCCCACACTCCTCCAACGACCATAAGGAGGCTGATCAAAGCAGTAGCAAAAACACCACCAGGCCACATTGTCAAAACAACGTTGAAGTCAGGCACAAAAGTCAAATGTTGTATTCACGCACAAAAGTCAAATGTTGTATTCACGCACAAAAGTCAAATGTTGTATTCACGCACAAAAGTTTAAAACAAGTGTGAAAGTTTAAAATTTGGTGAATTCAAAGAAAATTGGGCATTCCTGGTGTGTTCTCCAATGCAAGAGTTGCCAACAAGTCTTCCTGATCCTGGCGTCTTAAACTCCGAGCCAGCTCTCATGCACAATAGCTTACAACTGAAATAGAAGCATATCTTACAGGGGCAGGTTGTGTTTTTTGGGGCTGATTATTCAATAACATAATCAATTGAGAACATCGAGACTGTCTAGCACAGATAGCAAATCTCAGAACTGTTCAAGGTGAAAAATTGCATTATGTTTCACAAATCTAAGAGGCCAATGATTAGACATATCATAGGCCTTATCACTGACCTCTAGTCCAAGGTTGGGTCAGAGTTTAGGCTTTCACATACATTTGTAACATGTCACTTTTAACTCACGAACAAGTCATTTTCAAAGAGCGGGGTATGAACAATTCACAATGACACTTTTCCTTCTCATGTTGTCCAGTACTTCTGTATCAAAATCACAATTAGAGAACTCTAAAGTTCTACATTTGATGATTGAGCCCAGCTCCACTGACCATAAACTTAAAGGGGGATTATAGGCAGGTGCTAAGACTAAGAGGTCAAATTGGTGGTCTTTGGATGACAAATATGTACCTATAGTCTCACTTTAAAACAAAATAATCCTCATACAACTGCAACAGGTTGGATGGCCAGTAAGAAGTGAAATGTTCTCCAATACAATGTAATGTGCCAGACCCAAGCAACTTGGCCAAAAAAAGCAAAACTCCCATATGGGCAGAGACATGTATTCATCCACAGGCGGAAGTGTGGCACTGACACATAGTACGTACTCAACTGTGAAGCTGTGGTAAATACATGACTGTGATGGGTGAAAGTGGATTTATTCTTCAATCTTTGGTGGATTCTTAATCTACAGAGCCAGGCCATAACAGGGATATACTATTTGATAATTAATTTAAGGAAATATTGTGTCAGTGGCCAGTTTAGAACTTGTATTCTAATAGGCCCATATCAGTCCGCGAGTGAGGATTTGATGGCAATCCTGTACACAAATCAATTTTTCTCAGTTAATCGGTATTGGAATGTTTTGAATTTTTACTATTATTTTGATAAAAGCCTCTTCCTAACACATATAGAATTTGGTGGGAATTAAAGCACCCTTGGTGTACTTTTTTCACCAACCTATGTTCATTAAAATGTACACAGAATGTACACACTGGCTAATAGAGGTCTCTGGCCATATCTTTGAAGATTTTGTGTGTAACATTCATTGTCATTATTGAACCAGGAGCAGCAGAAACAAAATCTCTTTACTGAGTGTGAAGAAATTCCCAACATTATCAACAACTTGAATCAATAACAACTAGCCACAAGACAGAAACAAGCAATCTCATGGGTGTCTAATCAGCCCATTACATCAACTCTGATTACTTTTCTGACATGCGATAAATTTCCCGCTGGATGCTGGATTACTGATTCCATATGAAGATAGTTCTTTAATTGATTGTCTGTATCAGGCAACTGCTTGATTGATGGTGCATCTGTGACATCTGTGATCCTTTAATTTCTCAAAGGAGTCAGAGAAATGTCAACTATTTATCATGTCTATATTTTGGCTGGTGGTGTGAAACTTTGAATGAGATTTAATGTTAGTTTTAATGAGGAAATATGCTCTATCAGGGGGTACATGTACATTGTTTTCTAGCTTTTTCTAGGGATTTTGGAAATGCCTACTTCCAATATGTATAGTAGTGGGTGCATTGTGGGATGTCGCCCTTGGTAAACACATAATGAATGTACCTCGCATTCACCGTACCTTGACACTGCATATCAAAGAAAGATCAAGACCAGTCTAATATCATTTCAATATTATCAAATTCACATCAGACAATAACATCAATAGTGTCCTACATCGGCCAACATCGCCGGTAGGCCCAGTACACAAGAGTCAACTGCATACTGCCATACATCACTCACACTGAGATGAGCAACACAACAGTCAACAAACAGACGAGACAGTCACACATGATAAAGGAGCATCAGCCACCTGAGTAGCCAATTGACACTGAACTACACAGCATAGCAGTAGGCAGCAGCACTCATAGTCATATGCAGATGATGCACTGTGATTAATCATCCAACCAAGTCTCCAAGAGGACACAACTTTGAGCTGGTTTTTGGAAGAGATCGTGTCAAAATCGACAAAACATCTTATTTCTTTTGAAAGATAATCACACAATACATTGATTAAACACAAAATTATTTAAAATCTTACCTGAATATTGTCATGATTAGCAATTAATTGGATGATTCAGACCTTTGCCTGAGGATATTTGTCAACACACGTTGCTTACAACAATAATCAGATATTGTCAAAATATTTCCCATAACTTTTCCAGATTTTGCATGGTTAAATGTATAAAAAGATGACATATTATACATTGTAATTCGAAAATATAGCAAAATACTTTTAAATGTTTAAAAAGAACTTTAAATGCAGTTTTCTGAAAAGCTATATCACTAAAAATACAAATGTACGGGGTTGTATAAATTTTAAACTCAAGATAATAGGGAGCTGGCACACCGACTCCATCAAATAACAGAGTAATCACTAATCTTGCAACAACTATGCAAACAGCTAACTCATAATGGTACATTCTATGTGCATTTTGAAAAAAATGCGATTTTAAGTCAGTTTTATGAATAGATACGCATGTTATCTGTATCCAGATAGCGTCATTGAAAATTGATTTGCATTTTAGTCCCACCCTACAGAATCCAACTTTGACCCCGTTTTTCATCTGCTTCGAATAAATTCAACATTTTCTCCAAAATCAAAGTAATATATTTCGGTGTCATCATATTCCAAATATTGGGATGTACAATATCTTTCTTTTTATCATCTTTTTTGTATAGTTTTCTCATGAATATTGACGTATGCAGTCTCAACAAGTTTGTTTACATTGCAAAAGTTTTGTTTTACAGGCCACAGGGTGTCCCAGAAAAAAAGTTCCAGGGGCCTATACTATACATGTGTGGCATCCTTACCCCCCCCCCCCCCCCGTCTTTCTCACAGGTGGCGGTTATTGGCTACGTCACGTGATTCAGGTGTTTTTATCACCAGGTGCACTTTCACTTTCAGGGAACCATGGGAGCCACAAAGATCAATGGAATGTACAGAATGTATCGCAAAAATACAGGTCAATAAGACCTTTTTTACACATTTTGTCCACATCATAAAACATAAAACTACTTGCTAACTGCTATGGGTGTTGTCAGTTTATTCTTTAGCTGGCTGGCAGTGAAGTAGGCTAATCTAAACTCACACTTTTGGTGAACTTTTTGTTATGCAATCTGACAGTACACCTAGTAAAGTGCATTGCCCGAGGACATAAGTGACATCAGTAACCCCGGGTAAAATGCGTTGCCAAAGGTAAAACCTGACATAACTTCTTCTGTAGGGTAGTGTATTTAGTGATTTCTCCTTCCTGTTGCCTATCAACAGGAATAATACAGCATTTCAGGGGGTGGAGTAAGTGATGTCAGTCATCATTTGTTGCTAGGATGCATGTCTGCCATTATCTGGTCTATCTAGCTGAGCGACTGTATCCATCTAGCTGAGTGACTGTATTCAGAGTACTGATTTCTCTTCCAGATTTCCCTGGATCTCGAATGTCGATGAAACTCTGCCACAGTGGAATATGAAATACTCTTAATTATTGGTAAGCAATAGTTATTTTCTGCATGTTTAAAAAAAAATCATTTGTATTTCGATCTATAGTGTAATGTTATGAATTGATATTTTTTTCACATATTGTACATGGAAGACATGATGTGACCTAGAAACTCCCCTGTTGCAGATATCTCTGTTAGCTCAGGTGACACTCATTAAATTTGACCTTGTAATCAGGACACCTCTCATCCTGTTCTTGTGACATGACATCTCACATCTTAAAATTTGTCTTGGTCGCAATAAACCTGGTCCTTGATGCAGATTCCGGACAGCCAGAACTCCTCCCTCTGGGTGACAAGTTTGGGGCATTGATATCTTGTTGCCGGTCGGGGGCAAAGGTCATTCTCTCCGAATCCAAACTTGTCTCTTTGGCCATTTTTTGTATGCTTTTGGCTAAACAACGGTTATTGAACACATTTCTTGAAGGATTGAAAAGTGTATGAAAGGGTTAAAAAGTTCACATTGTACAATGAACTTCTGATACAAGGAACTTCCGGAAAAATGTAAAGCTGCAGGTAACAGTAGTGTGAGAAAAATAACTTGGGTATCATATTCATGGCCAGCTAGGCCTTACAGAATGCTGTGTATACTTTCAGACAGGTTGTGGTTGTTTACTATAGTATAAACATATCTGGTACTTAGGATAGGGATTCATTGGTGTTTTTGTTCAGACTGAGTTGTTTCAACCTCTAGCTATTAAGGATACCTCCGGGACGGACAAATGCTGTCCTTTATAGAAAGGTGTCCTGATAAGAGAGGTCCCATTGAATGGAAACGACCAATTTGTGACCAAAACTAGTGTCCTTAATAGAGAGGTTGTCCTTAATGGAGAAGTGTCCGCTAAAGGGGGTTCCACTGTAATTGATAACTTGCTCTATACTCGTTATCAATGCTTGGTAATGCCTTTATCTTTAGCATTCTTCTTTTTGTTAAATTATGGCATAACCAAAAAATACATGTAGCTTCTACATGTATTTATAGCTGAAATAAAATTTTGTGCCGTGCACGTCACCTGCGCAACATGAGACAATGTACATGACATGCATGACGTGCTGTCACTGCGCGTCACCTGCTGCAACAGGGTTGTTTTTAAAAGTCCTATGGCCTGGCACACCTTCATCTACCCTTACTCTGCACATAGTCAGATAAAGCAGACTTTGCTGCTAGAATTACATGCTGACATCTTCCTTTGCTGTCATACCACCCTGGGCTATTTTAAATACAAGCAGCTGCACTGATGATTAAAACAAGAATTTAATGAATTCCGAGACCTGAATGTCGAGTCCCCCTCAGTTATGATTATTATCATATTGTTTTTTTAAATTGAATATTCAATAGTTTTGAGTACTTGTATACTATTTTCTATCAAACAGGTGTTCCCTGAATCTAGTGACCAGATACAAATTTGCAATTTTCAAATTTTGAACGAACAGAGTCAGCGTTGAAGTGACAGTAGGCTTCGTTACTTCTGGAAGACTTGCTATTGAGCCATCAAGAACTAATGGCAGGGTAGACCAATTATTTCAAGACATTACTACATGTACCTGCCTGATTAGGTTAATCCCATTGTTAGCAGAATCAATAAACCTGTATTTGGTCTTGATTGCCAATAACCGCAATATTAATGTCATCTGTCATTGTCTTAGATAAGGTTGTGGTAGGGAAGGTTTGCATGGCCGAGGGGTATTGTTGTCCTCTATGGCATCTGTGGGTCTGTCTGTCTGTCCGTCCGACTATCGAGACAACGTTAACACTCTGACTTCAGATCAAAAGATTTTCAAAAGATATTTGGTATTATACCATAGCAAGCATGTCAGTTGGCATTCTTCGCCTGTGAAAATCGGCCCAATCCGATGCCTAGTTTCACCACAAGGGAGCATTAGGTGAAAATTGAAGAATATACAGCTCGAAGGAATTTGATGAAATTGGTATCGTAAGTGTATCTACTGAGAATACATCCTACATGTTTATCATACAAGTTTTTGGTTTGACCTAACTTTTCAAGGTCATCACCGAGGTCAAGTTCAAAAGTTGCCAATAACCGCAATATTAATGTCTTCTGTCATTGTCTTAGATAAGGTTGTGGTAGGGAAGGTTTGCATGGCCGAGGGGTATTGTTGTCCTCTATGGCATCTGTGGGTCTGTCTGTCTGTCCGTCCGACCATCGAGACAACGTTAACACTCTGACCTCAGATCAAAAGATTTTCAAAAGATATTTGGTATTATACCATAGCAAGCATATCAGTTGGCATTCTTCGCCTGTGAAAATCGGCCCAATCCGATGCCTAGTTTCACCACAAGGCCCTTGCCACAAGGGGGAATTAGGTGAAAATTGAAAAATATACAACTCGAAGGAATTTGATGAAATTGGTATCGTATCTACTGAGGATACGTCCTACAATTGTTTATCATACAAGTTTTTGGTTTGACCTAATTTTTCAAGGTCACCGAGGTCAATTTCTAAAGTTAATGATCTGTCACTTGACAATGCTTAACTACAATACAACATAAATGCCCTATCGGAATAGATTGGATGGTGCTGTATATGAATCTAACTGTCATGAATTGTTTACCACTCCCGACTGTGTATTTTATGTTAATGATATTCACAACGTTTCGAGAATTATCTGCTGGTTTTTTTGCTTCATGCATAATTCATTCATATGGACATTGCATAGACATAATATGGTATTTTAGATTCATTTATCAGTACTTACAGACCACAATAGACTTGCCAGACTCATTTGTGGCTGGCGAAATTGATGGGCGAAAGGTACTGAAAGGTGTGTTGTAAAAAAAGGATTCCAGTGAGACTTTTGTCTATCTCCAGCAGCCTTAAAGACCTACACTGTTGGGCATATACCCCTTAAATCACCAGACCGATATGTAGTGCCTGGAATAAATTCATCGGTGGGAAGGAATTTTTTGCGATTTCATATAGCATGCAGAACACCGCTCTCATGGATAGTGTCGACAGATTTCTTGGGTTTCTTTTCAAAATGGAGTATGAAAATTCAAGATCTGCTCGTTTTGAAATAAGATTTATAATTAATAAACAATTTCTATGTGTATGTGGCGATCAGTTTTCACCATACTCGTTATTCCCTGTTGATAAAAAAGTTTGCTGGAATATTTGCAATAGAGGGAATAAATATAACAACGTAATGCTCTTGAAACCTTTTTTTTGTTTGGTCATTTCAGGTTCAAGAAATGATGCATCAAGATGAAGACCAGTACCGCCACCTTCTTGTTCCCCTGTGTACTACTCCTCAGCCTCGTCCTGCACATTCGCGGAGCATCAGTCGCTAGAAGCGACCGTGCTCTTGGTAACTCCAGTGACCGTGGCAATGCTAGTGACCACGGTAACGATACTGACCACGGAGATGACCATGGGCACAAAGGGATTCACGTGGCAGCATGGAATTTCGATTACGTGGAGTTGCCGCTGCTTGTGTGTTTGTTTATATTGGTAGTGGCATTGAGTAAAATACGTAAGTATTCCTTGGCAACCGTTGTTGCTATGGTGATTGACCCAGTGTGATGCTTTGACTCAAAGCGCATCGAAGTAATAGCGTTGATGGCAATTTTGGGGATTATATCATAATTTCCAATACATATAGGTGTTGTAAGCTTTGTTTCTAATCGCATTTTTAAAAGCTTTCGAATAATGTTCTCACATTTCCTGACGAAAACAGGAAAAAACGACAGAGAGCTGATTTTATGTCACATGTTTTATAGTAAAAGTGTTAATTCTGTGCTGCACACTTCTTAGCAACTAACCTTATTTCCGCCTCTAGACAATTCTAGCCGGAAGGAAATAAATGAACTGTCACACTGTCTAATTAACTTTTCTCGCTGATACGATCGTTATGACTTGATTGCTAATCAACTTGTCAACACGACCGTGTTTTGTGTGGAATAGATTTCCGGTAACATCAGACACTCCTTATCTCTTGTGGCTGGTGAAATTGAGGTGTGTACACTCATATGAGGAGTGCATTACCCCCTCACAATTTGTTGATCCTGAGCCCCACTGGAATAGATGCATGATTCATCGACTCAAATTTAAGTATCAGAAAAACCTACCAATTTTAAAATCATGTCAATTGATGTGGTCACTTATCGGTTGATTGGTTTTCTGAACGGAATCCAGGCAAAACTCTGTATAATGTGAAGATGTTGAACTTTTCCGTGAAGTTTTGCAAGGATCACTTCACTTTTTTAAAAAGCGTTTAAATCATCCTATATTTTTATTCCAGTTTATCATCATGCCAACTTCTTGTCTTCATACATACCAGAATCATGGTAAGAAGTTTGAGCGAAACTCTTTGATTGAAATTTTAAGCTTGGAAAACCATAGATTGATCTCTTGTGGATAGGTGGAATTGTGTCATTGTGACCTTGTTAATTGGTTAAATAATGAGCATGTTCAGTCTTTAAATTCCCAATCAGATGGGCACATGTGCCATGATCAAGTTCTGCCTAACACTGTGCTCTCTTTTTTTCAGTATCCTCATAATCCTTGGTACTGTTGTTGGCCTTGTCTTTCAGTACGTATCTCTTTTAGTTGGTTTTTCATATTCTCATCCAGTTAAAGGAAACTCTTTGCCGTGTACATTGCCATTTTCGTTTTTATCATGTTTAATGCTGATTCTTGGCATGGCATAGAAGAAATTAAAAAATTTCCATTCACTGATTTATGAGTGGTGTTAGAAAGGACCATACAGTGGAACCTCCCTTAGCCGACACCTCTCTATTAAGGACAACCTCTCCATCAAGGACACTAGTTATGGTCCAAAATCGGTTGCTTCCATTCAATTTGACCTCTCTAATCAGGACACCTCTAATAAGGACAGCACTTGTCAGTCCGGTAGGTGTCCTTAATAGAGAGGTTCTACCGTATTTGTGACTCGTCACACCAAAACCAGGCGCATGTCGCACAGAAGATGAGCCTAAATGACACCAGAAGATATTGGGAGAAATTGATGTGCTCATATTTCACAAAAGGCAGACAATAGAGAAATGAACAAACAGTCCGTCTCACCCTGCCAAGCTCAGAGCGACATGCGCCTGCTTTTGCTGTGACGGATCACATATATGTGATTGCACCATCCATGACTTCATCTTCTTTCTTCCAGTTTCACCGGTGCAGCTGAGATCAATTCATACTTCACTCCAAAGATGTTTTTCCTCTTCCTTCTACCTCCGTAAGTCGAGTGTAGTCGTTTAACTGATGCAGACATCAGCGCACGTCACCTTTAAAGTGGTACTATGTTGTCATTTACAACTTTGCGGAAATACGTCCATTTTTAATTTTTGATCACAAATGTAAAGCTCAAATTTTCCATTTTTGATTGGAATTAATATAAAATCGCTGAATGTAAACCACCGCGACCGCGAAAATGTTCATGTTGTGACATCATCAACGAAAACGGCATCGAAGCGAGCCGTCTGGGTGGGATTAAACCATCAATTTCTCGAAAATGTGCATTTCGATTCGAAAACCTTACCGATTTATGAGAAAGTGACGTAGTCATTTGTCAAAAACAGCTAAAACATGGTGAAATTTGACACGAGTTACCCTTTGAGGTCCTGGGAACGATGCCAGCTCGGTCCCGGTATCCTCATGTGACAGCGAGGGCGACTCACTTTGACGGTGTACATTTCCTCGGAGTCTCCGGTTTCCTTCTACCTTTTCACATCCTCGTTGACGTTCAGCTCTCATCTCATTACAGTGGAACCTCCCTTAGCGGACACCTCTCTAATAAGAACAACCTATCTCTATTAAGGACACTAGTTTTGGTCCCAAATTGGTTGTTTCCATTCAATTCGACCTCTCTAATCAGGACACCTCTCTATTTAGGACAGCATCTGTCAGTCCCAACAGTGTCCTTAATAGGGATGTTCTAGTGTATTTCTATTTTTAACAAAAATAGCATTTTGAGGAGTGTTAGTGTGGTGGAAAAAAACACTTTAAATGCAAATTAACTATGCTTTCCCTATGAATGACTTAGAATTAACCTGCAATACGACAAACCTCAATTTTCCCAGAATGAATAAGCTTGTCTTCTTCTTCCAGTATCATCCTTGAGTCCGCCTACAGTCTGCACGACCGGACATTTTTCGACAACATTGGAGTTGTGTTGGTATTTGCAGTCGCGGCAAGTACAGTAGAACCTCCCTTTGTGGACACATCTCTATTTAGGACACCCTCTCTATTAAGGACACACGTTTTTGTTCCCAAATTGTTTCCATTCGATTTGACCTCTCTAATCAGGACACCTCTCTTTTAAGATCCACATAGACCTTGTCAATTGTTTGGACAGTTAAACTGATTACTACGGCCCTAAAGAAGAAGAACTTTACTTCATATCGTTCCACATTCTTCAACATCAGCCTGATGAAAATGAATCATTCATCTTTTTCGGGGCACTATTCTCAAAATCATTTGATATTGTAGTTCCTTTTCTATACATGCTAAGACAATGGGTGATATGAATAAAGACTAGCAAATGCTTTTACTCTGGTTTTGTACAGGAAGGCCTAGTGTAAATGTACATGGAGATTTAAATAAAAGCATTTGCTGGTCTTTATTCATATCACCCAATGAATAGATTCAATCGACACTGAATCATTTTTCGGTTTATTCAACCACCAAAAAAGAAACATTTTACTTGGTATATTTCAATATCACTCATCTCCATGACGAAATATATCGTTCATCTTTTACAGGGTACAATTCTCAACTTCATCATACTCGGACCCGCCCTCTATGGCCTGGCAGCATGTGGTGCCATGGGCGAAATCGAAATCGATCTCGTCAGTTGTTTCCTATTCGCTTCGTTGATTGTGGCGGTGGACCCCGTAGCCGTTCTCGCCATTTTCCAAGAAGTTGGTGTGAATAACGTCCTCTATTTCTTGGTGTTTGGTGAATCTCTATTGAATGGTAAGTGCATTCTCTATTTGACGCATTCCATTGCAAACAAGATGTAGCCAATTTTGCCATTTTGGGGAAAACGGCTTGCTCAAAATTTAATTGAAAATGCATGGAAGATTTTTTGACATTTTTGATCCTAGAAGTTTTGCTATTGGCCTAAAATACTGTGGTATGGTTAATTCAAGGGGCAATACCATGGTATGGGTATTCGATGGTTAACTCCAACATTTTGGATTCGGCGCATATTGTGTTTTATTCCCAAGCGGCAGCCAGTGCCACGTTATGGCACACTGGCACCCCATGAGGAAACACATTATGATCTTATCTCATTTGAAATAGATTCCCGATTAGATGCTCGATGCTATCTTTCAGATACTGTGACCGGGGTACTACCCAAAATGATGCAAATTTATTGCGCATCATTCCCTAGTGACAGCCATTACCATTTAGCGCCCATAGGTTCACTGCTACCCCATTGAGGAATCTCATTATGGTCTCATCTCATTTGAAAAAGATTCCCGTTCAGATGCTCAATGCTATCTTTTAGATGCTGTCACTGTGGTCCTTTACAACATGATGAAGACGTTTGCCCAGATGGACACGATACCCGCACATCAGATCATTCTCGGAATTGTCTCGTTCTTCACGATCAGTCTGGGTGGACTGACAATCGGCATAATCCTGGGCATATTAGCGTCAATCGTGTTGAAATATTGCTCACATGTTAGAGGTGCGTATAAACAGTATACTCTTATCAATTCAGCTTGAACACATACATACTTGCTTTCATAAGCAGCATTAAATTAGACGTTTCCACTCACATTTCCAAGTTTGCATCTATGTTGATGAGGTTGTCGTACATATAACTGCACTACGGCATTGTGTATCACTGCATTTCTATTTACCTGGACCACCAGTAATTACGAACGGCATACCCCTTTAAAGATTCGATTGGAGGGGAATCCTTTAACATTTTCCCTAAAAACAGATGGTAGTATTTTTCAACTGTTGATAGATTGATACCACTTATTTGTCAGGATTTTTATGATTACTCGTTTCGTTTCAGTTGTTGAACCTCTGTTTATGTTTGTGTTTGCCTACATGAGCTACCTTTGTGCCGAACTATTCCACTTCTCTGGTATCATAAGGTAGGAAACATTGAGTAGCTTGCGTGGACTCTACCTCTGGCCGAAGACCAGACCCCCTTGGCCAAAGACCAGAGCACCTTGGCCAAAGACCAGAGCCCCTTGGCCAAAGACCTGAGCCCCTTGGCCAAAGACCAGAGCCCCTTGGCCAAAGACCAGAGCCCCTTGGCCAAAGACCAGAGCCCCTAGGCCAAAGACCAGAGCCCTTTGGCCAAATACCAGAGCCCCTTGGCCAAAGACCAGAGCCCCTAGGCAGAAGACCAGAGTCCCTAGGCCAAAGGCCAGAGCCCCTTGGCCAAAGACCAGAGCCCCTTGGCCAAAGGCCAGAGCCCCTAGGCCAAAGGCCAGAGCCCCTTGGCCAAAGACCAGAGCCCCTAGGCCAATAAACTGGCATCTAACCATAGTGGCACGTAAAAAGCTGAACCTGCCTTGGAGGAGGAATACTCCCTGGAGAATATCACCTCCAATTGCAGAGCGAACGCTGAAGAAGAAGAGGAAGAATTCGATATTAAATTTCTATGTCCTCTGTTTTTCAGTTGTATTGGATGTGGTCTCATGCAAACCCAGTATGCTTTCCATAACATCTCACACAAGAGTTATACTACTGTCAAATATTTTACTAAAATGTTGAGGTAGGTAGATATTGCAGCAAATACCTTGGTTTAATTACTTACTCAGTCCTCAGACATGAATAAAATGTTAGCCATGATATGGCTCTTGTCGGGTCCACAAATTTTGGTTGCAACGTCGGGTCATGTCGGATTGTACAAGGTCGAGATGGCACAATGTCATAACTTGTTGTGAGTGAATCGAGGCCCTAGATGTTTGTAGACTGGTGCTAGAGTAGAGGTGAACCTTTTGAGTTGATATTTCTTTGATTCCATTCCAGCGCGGCAAGCGAAGCTGTGATATTCCTGTTCCTCGGCCAGGCCCTCGTGACGGACCAACACAAATGGCACACTGGATTCACGCTCTGGTCAGTCGTTTTGTGTCTTGTTCTCCGATTTTTAAGTAAGTATCACTTAAAAGATCAGGGCCCGGTTGTTCAAAAGAAGTTAAATTTCATTGATGTTAAGTTAAATATCAACGTTAAATTCCTTAACTTGGCGTTAGCTAACTTGGCGTTAAATTTGGGTTGTTCAAAACAACGTTAGGGTAAACTTACGCTAATGTCAGTAAATATTGCATCTTGGTTCACTGATGTTAGTTGCCATGGTAGGTATAGGTAATCAAGTTAAAGATAACGTTAGATTTAACTTAGGGTTTTAGGTAAGTTAAATCTAACGTTAAAGATAACGCCAATGTTAGGCTAATATTGTTTGAACAACTCAAAATAAAACTTGACGTTATCTTAACGCCAAGTCAGGAATTTTAACGCTAAGTTATCTTTAAAAATGTATTTCTTCTTTTGAACAACCGGGCCCTGGTCTTTGCCGATTAGATAACCTCGTGCCTGTGCTGATTGATTTTCCATAATTAATGTCTTGGGTCATTTGCCACGCACGCAAGATTCAGGAAAACGCTCTGGTAGTTTTTGTTAGCAACAAGCCAAAGGATTATCCTTGTTCTTTTGCCTTTGAAAACAATCCTCAAAATAACAGCTATGTGCCTGCTGTGTTCTAATTGTCAATTTCATTTCAAAGAAGAATTCTGCCAGTTTGCCTCCTTGTTCCTTGGTAAGTGGTACTCGGTCTTTAAAAACACATTAAAACAAATTCTCGGCATTCATGGATGCCTTCAATGTCTGCAAGACAGAAGAAATTCTTGTAATGGGTTAAGTTATAAGCGTTTTTTACTGTGATCTTTTTTGGTCTTCCGTTTAGTTCACGTGGCAGCAAACTCTTTTCGTTTACCGTCCTTTATTGTTGTTAAGGCAGAAGAAATTCTTGTAATGGGTTAAGTTATAAGCATTTTTACTGTGATCTTTTTTGGTCTTCTGTTTAGTTCACCTGGCAGCAAACTCTTTTCGTTTACCGTCCTTTATTGTCGTTTCAGTTGTGTTTGCGTTGTGTTTTATCGCCAATAGAGGGAGGAAAGTGCGCAAGATCGACTGGCATGAACAGTTCATCATGGTAGGTACTCAGAATTTCAACTGTTGAGCTGCAATTCCCCACATCGATGCTACTTTAAACGCAGAAATATTGGCATGCCTTTTATTTTCGTTTTTTGATGTTTAGAGATAATGACGAAAATATATGACCGTGAAATTTAAAAGAATTTAAGTAATTGTTTGTTTGTTGTTGTTGTTGTTTGTTGTTTGTTGTTTGTTGTTTTTTGTTTGTTGTTTTTTGTTGTTATTTAATTTAACATATATAATTTCCATCTTTACATTCCCCTCTTCAGGGGTTTGGTTTGGCCGTGAAATTTTAAAATATGGCCGTGAAATTTAAAAAAATTTAAGTAATTGTTTGTTTGTTTGTTTTGTTATTGTTGTTGTTGTTGTTTTTTGTCGTTATTTAATCTAACATATATAATTTCCATCTTTACATTCCCCACTTCAGGGGTTTAGTTTGCTAGAGAAACATGCTGGCAAATTACCCAGCATGCAATTTAAGTTGTTGTTATTGACACGAGCGCATGACCTCCTTTGTCACTTTGGTCAGGTCAATTTAGACTTGGATTGCAACATCCTTTGTTTCAGATGTAAATTTTTTCGCTTTCCTGTTTATTTTGATTTGTCACTTTGGTCAGGTCAATTTAGACTTGGATTGCAACATCCTTTGTTTCAGATGTAAATTTTTCCGCTTTCCTGTTTATTTTGATTTGAAACGTTTATTTTGCTTGTTTCAGGCGTATGGTGGTCTAAGAGGTGCGGTGTCCTTCTCTCTCTGCGTGATGTTGAGTTCCGATAAAAGCTTCCATCGTGATATGTTTATAACCACCACACTGGTAGTTGTCCTATTTACAGTCTTTATTCAGGTCAGTATGCCTCCCCCAGTCATTGCCGGCCGATTCATCTCCATGATGGATATTTTGACTTGCGCTATGCTTCTGTTGATGTAGTCATCCTCAGTGCAGTGGAACCTCCCACAGCAGACTCCTCTCTATTGAGGACAACCTATCAAGGACACTAGCTTTGGTCCCAAATTGGTTGTTTCCCTTCAATTTGACCTCTCTAACCAGGACACCTCTCTGTAGTAGAGCACTTGTCAGTCCAGAGGTTGTCCCTAATAGAGAGGTTCCACTGTATTTCGGAAAACACTGCATTGGTTGAAACCTTTGATGATATCCTTGCCGTAATTTTGGAATATTTGAGAAGGTCTTCCGAAGAATTTGTACACGTACCAATTTGACTTTGAAGGGTACCACATAACGCATCTTTGGAATGATTTGTTCCTTTTTGCTTCAGGGTACGACTATCAAGCCCCTGGTGAAGTTGATGAAGATAGGCCTGAAGAAGGAACAGTATGAGAGTTTGGTTGGGGAGATTCACGGTCATGTCCAGGACCACATGATGGCTGGAGTGGAGGAGGTCGTTGGGAGATGGGGCAATAATTATGTCAGGGTAAGTAAGAAATTGAGGTCATGGGGAGGGGGCGATTACTGGTGAGATCTATAACTCATTTGACAGAGAGGCAACTCCTCCATAGTTAAAGAAAAGGTATGAGAGGTTGGGGAAATTGAAGGCCATGTCCAAGGTCACATGATGGCTGGAGTGGAGGAGGTCATTGGGTGATGGGGCAATAATTATATCAGGGGGAATTCAATACAGAAGTTGGGGGTTCAATTCCAAGTAGGATGGCTACCTCAATGGGAGAGAGTGCTTTCTCAGAGGTTGCAGAAGGACAGTTTGAGAGTTTAGTAGGGGACACCCTGATCAGACCACATGATGGGTCATTGGTGAATGGAGAAAAATTTACATCCAGATGGGTTTCAGGTCTAAGAAAAGCTGAAAGTGAAAATTGATGTTGATAAATTATTAATGATATCACTTTTTGTTTCAGCAACGGTTTGAGTTAATAGATGAGAGATATCTGAGGAGATGGTTCTTGAAGGGGTCATGTCGTAATAAATATTCTGATATCATGACGATATTTGACAAAATGGCTTTGGAGTAAGTGTCGTATTCTTCACACGATTATTCTTGAACAAGTCAAGGCAGTGTGCGGTTTTGTCGAGCATTGCGGCAGACCGGTTGAGCAAGGCTGACCTAATCGCTATCCAGACTGTCTGTTTTGTATGGACATGATGGGCCGGGTCCGTGAGGTGCCCTATCGATTTTGGTCTGACAAGATTTACAAAATGACTGCCAGGTTGCCGAGTTAAATTAGTGTGATTAGTTACTGCAATTTTAGTTGCTGCAATGTGCGACAAAAATATTCTTGTCTGTCTGGTTAAAGCTGGCTTGGGTCACTGCAATCACCAATTGCAGGCACCTGCATATTGACCTCTACAAACAAGCAATTTTTGTCGCATGATCGCAGCAATTGAAATCACTCATTTGCTCTGCTTGAAGTTTATTCTGTGCATTCTCACTTTTTAGGCAACACTACGCAGGTCTCCCTGGGTCGAAGGCAGCATCCAAATACCAAGAAAAGAAGTTACAGAGGCAGGCTACCCTGTTAGGAGGGGGAAGGTATGTCGTCAACACTCGTTTCTATGCTCGATAATTTGAAAAGAAAATCTGCGAATGGCCAAGATCATATTAAATGAATCGTTGCACATTTTAAGCAATGGTTATTTTGGCGGCCATGACCTGTTTAGTCAATCTGCAGGTGTGAAAGCTGAAATAGCTCAATCTGCAGGTGTGAAAGCTGAAATAGCTCAATCTGCAGGTGTGAAAGCTGAAATAGCTCAATCTGCAGGTGTGAAAGCTGAAATAGCTCAATCTGCAGGTGTGAAAGCTGAAATAGCTCAATCTGCAGGTGTGAAAGCTGAAATAGCTCAATCGGGCTACAGCTGGCCGATTGGGGATCCTTCGTCATGGGTTATTATTATTATCAAGATGTTGATCAAGTCACTTATTGAATTGTCGATTTCTAGTTTTTTATTCAGTTGCTAATTTCTCCTTTGTATTTCACCTTTCTCGCAGTCGCATCAATATAATAGTTGACGAGGACGGGTAAATTAGTTTACTTCCATTTTTGGTGTTAGTCAAAAATCTTGATGTCACCTTTAGATCCTAGAATTACAGTGGAACCTCCCTTAGCAGACACCTCTCTATTAAGGACACTAGGTTTGGTCCCAAATTGGTTGTTTCCATTCAATTTGACCTCTCTAATCAGGACAGCACTTGTCAGTCCTGAGGGTGTCCTTAATAGAGAGGTTCTATTGTATACCCTAGATCAGAGATTTTTTCTGCAGTATCCTTAGAAATTCAGTGATTTTCAGTTAAATTCTGTACTGGTGACAAAATGCATGTACTTGTGGATTGTTAACCCTTCCACTGGCGGGGATCAATGCCCATTGTTAATTGGTGCCAGTTATTCATGTTCTATTTCTCAATATTTGGAACCAGTAATTGTATGACATGTGTGTCTTTTATGCAACCCTTCATGAATGCAATGGTGTAGAGCTATATCTTGGTGTAGGATATTATCTTTGACCTTTGACCTTTGCATACTACAGTGAGGACAGCGATGGGGAACAAGAGAAAGATGAGTTATCTTGGAAGAGGTTTGGGCTTTGATATTTGTACCATTTGTACTGTAAACCACCCAATTTTCTCTGGCATTTCATTTTGTGGACTTCGCAATAACCACGGTTTGGGAAAAAACGAATTGTTGCAAAATAATGTTGTTTTTTGGGAGAAAAAAACGGAAACAAATTTGGTAATCCGTCCAAAAAAATTGCAAAACTCTTTTATTTAATCTTATTTTTGAAAATTCCAAAGTCAAGAAGCTCGAAGATTTTGTGGTTCACACTTTGTATTGATTTTAGATGTCTATCTTTCCAAACTTTCCCTCATGTATTCTTGATTCCCTTGTTGGTTAAGTACCCGTCATCGAAATATAGTCCCTAGTAATGCATTCTTTTGTATGACACCTTTTACCTTCTACTTCAATAAAACTACACAATCGTCCTTGTTCAAAGGATGATTTCCTTCCTTTCTTGCACTCTTCTGTCTCCAGTTAACTCTCAGACCACCATGGCCGTTAATATACGTTTTGAATAGTCACCTGTATATCACCAAGGACGTAGATCCACGTTCAACCTCCTTGCACATTTCTGTCTCCAGTTAACTCTCAGACCACCATGGCCGTTAATATACGTTTTGAACAGTCACCTGTATATCACCAAGGACGTAGATCCACGTTCAACCTCCTTGCACATTTCTGTCTCCAGTTAACTCTCTGACCACTATGGCCATTAATGTACGTTTTGAACAGTCACCTGTTTATCACCAAGGACGTAGATCCACGTTCAACCTCCTTGCACATTTCTGTCTCCAGTTAACTCTCAGACCACCAAGGCCGTTAATATACGTTTTGAATAGTCACCTGTATATCACCAAGGACGTAGATCCACGTTCAACCTCCTTGCACATTTCTGTCTCCAGTTAACTGAGACCACCATGGCCATTAATATACGTTTTGAATAGTCACCTGTTTATCACCAAGGACGTAGATCAACGTTAAAGCTCCTTGCACATTTCTGTCTCCAGTTAACTCAAGACCACCATGGACGTTAATATACGTTTCGAATAGTCACCTGTTTATTACCATGGACGTAGATCAACGTTCAACCTCCTTGCACATTTCTGTCTCCAGTTAACTCTCAGACCACCATGGCCGTTAATATACGTTTTGAACAGTCACCTGTTTAACACCAAGGCGTAGATCTACCTTCAAAGGCATGAGGTCTGGTGCTTCCCAAAACATTGCACCAAGAATCAAACCTGCTACCAGTTAGTCGTGCCTTATTCTCAATCCAGTTACATTGTGTTTAAAATGCAGTGACATCACTCTGGAGGCAAAATGGGCAGAAAGAACATGCTTGATTTTCAGTGATGTCCCTGTCAGGAATGAATCATCTATTTCCAATTACATGAAGCTCTTCATAGACAAGTCACACCAAATGTGACTTAATACCATACCCCAACTTACCCCAAGTGCAACTTACCGCCTTCTTTGGCGCAGTAGGCCACATACATGTAATACTCTAACTTACCACCTTCTTTTGGTACAGTAGGCCGCATACATGTAATACTCGAACTTACCACCTTCTTTGGTGCAGTAGGCCACATACATGTAATGCTCTAATATCCCAACATGCTCAAGGGACAAATCGCAACAAAGACTTCAATCCAGGACATCTGTTTATTATCTTTCAGTATCTCATCCATCCCAGAATCGTTCACGATGAAAGGAAGATTTGACGAGACACTGCCAGGCATTCTCACTCATCCAGAAATGTTGGACAACAGTCGAACAAGAAGATGTAAGATTACTTTTTCGTAACTTTTGCGTGCTCAGTTTGTTTTGTTTTGAGTTTCGTTTAAACAGATCCCACGCCCTCCTCCCTGACCGAACCGGTTTACGCCGGTTTGTGCTAAGGTTTAACGGCGTATTTTAAACGTTTGTGGATGCTGCATGTCACCATGAGTGTGCGTGCTTCTTCGAGGCTACAAAAAGGCCGATATTTTTCACGAGGTCCTTCATACAGCGTGTCAATTTGTTGTTGACTCGGCCCCAAGAACCCACTCGACCTGTGGTCTCATGGCTTTTTGGGCCAAGACAGCTACTCAGGTGATAGTTCCACTAAAAAACCCAGACTCTTACGGACTTAATTTCATTCCCAGTGTTTAATTTTGCATCATTTCTCCATTCATTGACTGTTGTGCCTTTCGTGCATGATTTTTTAACTGTGCTTTGGGCCGACTAAAAAACCCAGACTCTTACGGACTTAATTTCATTCCCAGTGTTCGATTTTGCATGATTTCTCCATTCATTGACTGTTGTGCCTTTCGTGCATGATTTTTTAACCGTGCTTTGGGCCATAGAGATTTTAAGGAATCTAGAAAGGAAGGAATGCTAAGGAATGCCAAGGTCTCGACATGGATTTATCACATTGTCATTTTCTCGCATCATTTGGAGTCTATTTGGGGCAGTGGTAGCGCAGTGGAAGAGAGTCGGCCTCATGATCAGGAGGTCGTGGGTTCGACTCCCGGCCGAGTCACTCCTTGGTTCCCCGACTTGTCAAGCTCAAGTGAGCGCCTTCTGGTTGCTTCTTGAAACCCCTGATTGATTTCTGTCGAGACCGGGGTAATAATATGATATCCCACAGCGCTTTAACAGTTCCGTTACTGAGGAGCGCTATATAAATGCATCACATTATTATTATTATTATATTCCTTGGCGTTCCTGATGATTCCTTGTTTTCTTGATTCCTGAAAATTTAAATGGCCCATGTTTTGTGTTGTATTAACAGTGTTGAAAAATGAAACAAGCCAGGCGAGACCCGCGTCATCAGCATGTAAGTTTGGTAGGAGTTTTATAGAAATATATTTTATTCAAAGGGTAACTCGTGTCGAATTTCAGCATATAATGTTTTAGCTGTTTTTGACAAATGACTACGTCACTTTCTCATAAATCGGTAAGGTTTTCAAATCGAAATGCACATTTTCTAGAAATCGATGGTTTAATCCTGCCCGGACGGCTCGCTTCAAAGCCGTTTTCGTTGATGACGTCACAACATGAATATTTTCGCGGTTGCGGTGGTTTACATTCAGCGATTTTATACTAAATCTAATCAAAAATGGAAAATTTGAGCTTTACATTTGTGATCAACAATTAAAAACAGACGTATTTCCGCAAAGTTGTAAATCACATCATAGTATCACTTTAAAGTGATACTCTAGGCATAAGCCAGGTGGGAGGTTCAGCTGCACAGTGTATAGTGTATCTTCTACATGTAGATATTCTCTTCTCACACAAATGTCATCTGCTCAAGTGTGGAGTTTTATTTCCATTCCAACAACCGCCTTGAAAAAACATATTTAAAAAAAAGTTATTCAACTTTAAAAGTAGCAAGGTTTTTTAACACCCTGTAGCAATAGTCATCTCCTCAATTGTGTGGTTATATTTTCAATTCCTAACAACTGTTTTGAAAAACGTATTTGAAAAAGGTTACTCCAACTCTAAAAGTAGAGAGTCTATTTTGTTACACCCTGTTGCAATCTGCTCAATGTGGGGTTTTATTTTCCATTCCTAAAAACAGTTAGATAATCATAATTGAAAAAAAGTAACTCAACTTAAAAGTGATAATCATAATTGAAAAAAGTAACTCAACTTTAAAAGTAGCGAGACAATATTTTTACACCCGGTAGCAATGTGTATGGTGCTATTTTCCAGTATCTGTAGACATCCTTGGTCTACCCGGTGCAGAGAAGGCCAGGAAGCAAAAGACAAGGAAGCTTATCCCAAAAAAGAATGTGGATGAGAAAACTGCTGAGCGGAGGGAGTTAAATAAGATGTTATCATTTAGGCCTGCTACAGTAAGTGCGAATAAAAGGCCTATGCAGTTCGTTAAAAAAATTTTAATTTGTGATTGAATTTTGAACTGAATATAAATATTAACATTTCCGTAGTGGAGACGGATATACAAATACATGTACAGTAGAACCTCTCTATTAAGGACACCCTTGGGACTGGCAAGTTCTGTCCTTAATAGAGAGGTGTCCTCATTGGAGAAGTCAAATTGAAGGGAAACAGCCAACTAGTGTCCTTAATAGGGAGGCTGAACCTAATGCAGAGGTGTCTGCTAAGGGGGGTTCCGATGCATTTCAATGATACTAAAAAATGATTCCCGTTTTTTAGGCCCTTCACCAAACGTATGATAAGAATCTGGTTAACGACGATGACCAAGACTTGATGCAGCAACTCCATCACAAGACCCTGCTTACGCAGCGAATGATGCGGTCCCGTACCTTGTCGCCAGCCTCCAGTGAACAGTCGCTAGCAGTATCGCCATCGCCAAAGCACCCGCCAGTGACGCCTTTTCTTAGTGCAATAGTGGAGTCAGGTGAGTATGTTTGGTTGGGGCCAGGTGAAATAAAAACTTGTTTCTTGGGTCACCTGCCCCAAATTTTGCCGCCACCTGAAAAAAAACCTTCTATTTCTGTGGTGGATCCAGAAATTTGGGAAAGGGGCCAAACCCAGGAAACACAGAATGTGAAATCTTGAAAAAAAGGGCAGGCCTTGGGCCCTCCTGAAGAGAAATAAATTGGAGTGTCCGATATCCATTTTCTGGGCATCTGAAGGCTAAAATAGAATTGATTCATGCTTTTTGTGGAGAGGGCCCTCAAGTTGTTACTCTCCATCAAACATGTTAAAATGGGTGGGGGCATGCACCTTGAGTAAGGCCACCCCCAACCCACCAGTTTTATAAGGGTACTATTTCTGATGATAGAAACCAAGATTTAGAGATTTCATCTTGAAATTACAGGAGGTGAAGACGAGATAGACCAGACACAAGCGACAACGTTGGAAGCGACGCCCAATGTTAACGGTTCATCCCAGCCTCAGCCGTCGCCGCGACGTGACAGACCAACGCTGCAACGAGGTCGTACGATAGATCTGGGAATATCTGGTGAATCGAACGTCGACGCGGATACGCCATTGATGAAGGATGATGAAACTATTATGTGATTGTGATGTGATGATGCGGATGTTAGCGTTAAATAGGGAATGTTGAGAGAATTTGTGACAGGCTGTGGCTAAAGGATCCGTGGGACGCATTTGGGAAGAAGAGAGAAAAGGGGAAAAAAAGATTTTTGAAAAAGTTTTTTACTAGTATTTTATTACTTTCCCTAGTAACTTCAGCTATGTCTAAAAGTATTCAGAGACAACTAAAGCGTTGTAATATAGCAAATTAAACTTCTCATTTAAGTGCTTCTTCTACTTTGTGACATATCTGTGACTCGCTCTACCAAAACTAGGCGCTTGTCGCATCTGAACTTGACAGGTTGATACGGACTTGTTGTTCATTTCCCTATTGTAGACCTTTTGTGAAATGTGACCAAATCAGTTTGTGATAGATTTCACAAAAGGTCTACAATAGGGAAATGAACAACAAGTCCGTATCAACCTGTCAAGTTCAGATGCGACAAGCGCCTAGTTTTGGTAGAGCGAGTCACATCTTTGAACAAGGTTTTCTCTGATTTGAATTTTAGAAAGTGATGTTTTCCCCAAGTCAGTATCTCTGTCAATTCTTAGACTTTTTATCTGACAAGCCTGTGGCAAGCCTGCATGTATGTTAAATTAAAAATTAAATTAAATTACCATATTTTATAGTGCCCTATACAGGTAAAACGAGCTCTAAGGCACTTTACATTGGTATAACACTGGTGTAAAAGATAAGAAATTTAAAACAATGGTAATGAAGAGAAATATAAAAACTAAGACTTTACCCATTTAAAAAATATTTGGAAAATAAATGAGTTTTGATGGCCCGCTTAAAGTCACTGTTCCTCATTTAATGTATCTGTTATCAAGATGAGTTGGTAGATTACGTCAGTGAGTTTTTTTATCTGTTTTTGTCTGAATATATTATGTATTATCAAAATAGATCACATTTATTAGTTCATTTTAAATCTATCACATCTACAATGATTAGTCCTGGTGAGAAGAGCTCTTTAAGCTGGGCAACCTGGAAAGGTGCTATACAAAATATCTGTTTTTGTCTGAATATATTATGTATTATCAAAATAGATCACATTTATTAGTTCATTTTGATTCTATCACATCTACAATGATTAGTCCTGGTGAGGAGAAGAGCTCTTTAAGCTGGGCAACCTGGAAAGGTGCTATACAAAATATTTTATTTTGTATATACAATATATTTCATATCGTATTGTATTATATTGTATGTACCAAGTCTACTGGAATGATGAAAAATATGATTATTATTTGGTCAAATAAACTATACAAAATATTATATTTTGTATATACAATATATTTCATATTGTATTGTATTGTATTGTATGTACCAAGTCTACTGGAATGATGAAAAATATGATTATTATTTTGTCAAATAAACTATACAAAATATTTTATTTTGTATATACAATATAATTCATATTGTATTGTATTATATTGTATGTACCAAGTCTACTGGAATGATGAAAAATATGATTATTATTTGGTCAAATAAACTATACAAAATATTATATTTTGTATATACAATATATTTCATATTGTATTGTATTGTATGTACAAAGTCTACTGGAATGATGAAAAATGTGATTATTATTTGGTCAAATAAACTAAAGATTGTCAAAAGAAATCATGTTTATAGAATTTTTTTCGTTATATCATATTTATACTTCATGTAGGATGAAGTGTAAAATTAAGAAGTTTCTGATGATTATAACATAAATGTCAAAAAAGACTATGCAAAGTCAAAAGTAATCAGATTTACTTGAAAAATTTTTATCATGTAAATATTCACTTTTATGATTGTAAATTATATGATGTTATCATTGTTTATTATTTTATCAAAATTGATTATGTAAGGAAAAGTGGGACAATTATAACCTCAGTATGATTATATCCCATACAGTGTGGAAACCAGCTTGCAGCACATATCAATGTACATGGGTGCTATAATAGGACCTTGGCTATAATTGTAGAACCTTGCCTTACCTTGTCAGAAGAAATCTACTTTATCTGTATCATTTTATCATATCTTGATTGTGATCTCGAAATTTAATCAAAATTACATCAAAACCTGTGATTATAACATGTATAATAGGAAAAGTAGATTATTTAGGAAAAGTAGATTACATGTATATAGAAAAGTAGATCATGCATGTTATAATAGAAAAAAGTAGATTATACATGTTATAATAGAAAAGTAGTCAAAGATTTTAGGACTGTAGTGAATGTAGATATTGAGGGGGGGTCACTCCAACATGTCCAAATGAATTGTGCAGAGCATTCTTGTACCAAAACGTGTGTGATGGGTTTTTGCTGATGTCAAGGCAAAGCACGTGTGACAGCTAGGTCCTTGTGTTTCCATCAAGCCGTGTAGTGAGACCAGAGGAATCCTTAAACATGTTAAAAAGATACCTTCCCTCCGTCATATGCTACATATTTTCAATAAGCTTTTTCCTCAAATACTAAACTCTGTAATTATTTCCTCAAACCCGCAGTTGCAAGGGGGCAGTAGAATCTCTTTTATGAGGACCCCCTTGAGAACAGACACATGCTGTCCTTAATCATGTTAATTGGAAAGTGTCCTGATTACAGGTTTAAAGTTATATGGAAATCACCCGTCTGGGACCAAAATTAAAATCGCTGTCCTTTATAGAGAGTGTGTCCTGGTTACAGAGGTTCCACTCTACATAAATACCAAAAGGGGGCTGTGTATTACAGTATGATACTAAGAGAGGGGTCATGCCAATAAAAGGGGGTAGGGATTGAAAAATACCCCCCCCCGGAGTACAAGGTTGCTCAAGACATGTGGTAAACTGACCCCCTGTGTGTAGATGTTAGTATATACAGTAGAACCTCTCTATTAAGGACACCCTTGGGATTGGCAAGTGCTGTCCTTAATAGAGAGGTGTCCAGATTAGAGAGGTCAAATTGAATTGAAACAACAACTTTGGGACCAAATCTATTGTCCTTCATAGAGAGATTGTCCTTCAGAGAGAGATTGTCCTTAATAGTGAGGTGTCCACTAAGGGAGGTTCCACTGTATATTGAAAAAACATATATGTACAGCTTTTACCATTGCCTTATGCTTTGGTGGTGAACTTCCTGGTGAGACCTAAAAATGCCTTACCTCTGGGGCTGTGCATGTTATTTCCCCTTGATAATGTGATTAGATCAATAAAATGAAAGAAAAGTGATGCATGCTAATTATGGTTTTAGGGAAACATAGCGTCTAGATCTTAGAAAATATCAAACTGCACAAAGAAATTGTCAAAACGTGAATAATTATTATATGACTTTATTGGATTTCTTATGTATCAGATTTCTAATTTTACAAATAAAACGATTAAACTAGAGCTTTTAATTGATTTTGTTGTGTGAGAACGTGGAAAGCACCTTGGTCCTAAGAAGATTTCAATCCCCATGCCAAGCCCTCCACCGACTGGGCTTGCGTCTGATTTCAGTCTGTCAACAACTTGGACTGGTTGTTCCAATGTCTTTGTTAGAAAGCCTGGTTGTGCTAGTGTCTTCTCCAGACAACCTTGTTGTGCATGTTGGATCACTCTTTGTGAACAGGGCGTATCTACAACCAATCTCTGCTACAGGAACCCATTTACCTGAAGGAGACACCATACAATCAGACCTTGGTTCAACCCTTCTTGCTCGAGTACCTTGGACAGCATTGGGACGCTTCTGCCTTTGGCCTTCAAGAAGACATTGAGATAGAAGCCCTCCCCAAGTAAACCACTTGGACAGAGATATATGGCCTGAATACTCGCCATCGATTCTATGATGTTGTTTCTGTTGAACTATGAATATACGCCAAGTAAATTGAGATTTTGGTGAGCACTTTCATAGACACATTTTCAAGATGGCAGAGACGGCCACGTGGATCTTGCCTCTTCGACAGGATTGCGAGACGCGTCATTCTTTGATGAAGTCGTAATCATGTTATGTAATATAGGCGGTACCTCTAAAGGGAAAGAAAAGGTTACGAGACCTCCCCCCCCCCAATAGGCCTGCACTGACAAATAGTTCGCCAGGCCTTCTTTGTGGACCAGCTTTATGAAACTATTTGTCCCCATTCACTCCATCCTTGGTCTGTTTCTCTTTCACGGTACTCAGACGAACGTGAAAGTGGTTTGCGAAAGTGACACAAGTCGGTGTAATGACTTTCATGTTCCTATTCATCAGTGTTCCCATGCGATGAACGTCCATAGCGTGTGACTTGAAGCAAAAAGGGGAGAGAAAACAGAGACAGCTTATCAAACTGCCTTTCATACGTTTCCTATGTACAATGATGAAGGTCTAAGCTGCGGGCGCAATGGTACCTGCTTCGGCCCCCTCCCCACGGAGTCAGCATGTATACATGTAGAATGACGAAATCACACGGCCTCGGGAGTGCAACACAAAGACCTCGGAAGAAGGCAAGGATGCCCGGCCGTGGAAGTAGGGGATTGGGCGGAGGACACCAGACCCCCGTCCTTGTTTAAAAGAATCACGCATGGTTGTGCAACGGCCGGTGTAGACGTTTACAATGTCCTCGATAGAATGTCCGGAGAACAAAGGATTCTATTATGCGCTTAAATCTCTCCGCTATTGAACCAAACACCATAATCCGTCAGAATACAATAACAGTGTTGGTCAGTGTAAAAGTTTGAATTGTCCTAGTATAGAATGTCCGGGGAACAATGAAGGATAATCGCTATAGTCTTGGAGCTTATGTCATGGCCCTATACACCTTTCCAGAAATGGGGCGCTGAGTGTCCGAAATAGTGATGTCATAAGGGGAAACTAGGCCTTATGGTGAAGGGACAAGGGAGATAGTCATGGTTGATCAACCTACTTGAATGCCTTTAATGACGGACAAGGGGGAAAAAGTTAGTTTCAATGCAAGCCACCAATTTCGGGAAGCATGTATAGAACAATGAATACCATAATCTGAGTACAATGGTCCGGACACTTCCAGGAGCACATTCTCTCCTTCTTTACCGGCCTGCGTACTTAGGATGCCTCGTAAAATTTCACATACGCAGAGTGTCTCCCGGTTACCACACCTTCAAAACGAATGTGACCAGTCCAATGCAGACGTATCAAGGACCAGTCCTTATTCTGCATGTCACAACCACAGTCTTCCTGATCTCCCATACACCCCAAAACCGTATTTTGCAGTTATACCCAGTTCAACTACAGATATTTGGTGAAGCTGCTGAAAAAAGCATCACCTCCCGAGCGAAGACAGACTGGTCAGTCAACAATTATATCATGTGAAGACACACTTGTACCAAGCGTCGCCTCTCTGATGGAGACATCCTGGTCAGATTCACTGTGTCCTCTGGTGCATGAAGCTATTGAACCTCCCTGGTAAAGACAGACTGGCCAGTCAACAATTATATCATTTGAAGACACACTTGTACCAAGAGTCGCCTCTCTGTTGGAGACAGCCTGGTCAGATTCACTGTGTCCTCTGGTGCATGAAGCTATTGAACCTCCCGGGTAAAGACAGACTGGCCAGTCAACAATTATATCATGTGAAGACACTATTGTACCAAGAGTCGCCTCTCTGATGGAGACAGCCTGGTCAGATTCACTGTGTCCTCTGATAAAGCTACTGAGAAAAGCGTCACTCACTTGGCGAGGACAGGCTGGTCAGTTCACAGCTGTTGCGTTCTGTAGCAAGACAGTGTTGTAATTTGAGTCTTCTCTCAAATGAAGACAGCCTGTTGGTCAGATTCAACTGTGTTGACTGATTGTGACTGTGACCCCATGTTCAATCATGTGGTTGTGACAGTCACACTAATGATAGTCGCAACATGTTCTGTCGCACAGGGACAACAGCTTGACTGGATGTGACAGTCACACCGTCCATGTTTCAGTGTGGTTGTGACAGCGACAACTTTTTTCACCGAGTTGGTTGTACCAGGGAGATACATCCCGGTGTCACCACCTCTCAACTGTACTGGAGAGTTATCAGTGCAGACGAAAACTCTTCTTTGAGTCTCATCAAGAATGTTTTGCTAGATGTCAATAGCCACTCTTGTGAAACTATTGTATCTTGTAGAAATATGTTATTGGTGAGGGAACCCTGAATCTAACTTGATTCAACTACTGGACCAAATCGGATGATCTTTGTATCAATTTTTATAAGGATTCCCTGCCTATCCAAGCTAGTTTTTCTGGTCGGAGGGTACTGAAAATAGGCTGTTCCGTTTTTTTGGACCACCCAGTATTCTGTTGATGTAGAAAAAGCTACACATAGAAATTTTTATTTTTATTTTTTATCTATGTAGCAGAGATTTCTCAGAGATTTCCCATACATTTTTTTGGTGCCATTTTTTCCATTGCCTTTTTTTCCTGGTGCCTTTTTTTCCAGTGCCTTTTTTACCTCGTGCCTTTTTTTCCTAGTGCCTTTTTTTCCTAGTGCCTTTTTTACCTAGTGCCTTTTTTCCAGTGCCTTTTTTACCTAGTGCCTTTTTTTCCGTACCTTTTTTTCCAGTGCCTTTTTTTCCAATGCCTTTATTACCTTTATTCGTTTGGCTCAGACCGTGGGAATATTTTTTTGTAGGAATTTTCATCGTTTGGGAGAGTACTTAACTTTCATGGCGATATTAACCCCATATGGGCTGGTGGTCTCTACTATACTGTCTGTCAAGAAATGCTGTATTGAGTGACGCAGCATCCTCCTCCTTTGAACCAGGACATTCTTCCTCCATTTGCTTCTGTGCTCCAAAGATGTGAAAAAGGAACGTACTTTTAAAGTACAATTGATAGGCAACGATTCCAGACAATATAGGGGGTAAAATTTGAGAGCAAAAAGGTACATCGCATTCATAAGGCAAAAATTTTGCACAAAAAAATTATTCCCACGGTCAGAGCCAAACGGGATGAGAGGGTTAATGGAAACCTCGTTCCTAGGAAAAAGTTCAAAATTTCTTGATACATTACACCTGAAATTTTTAATTTTTTGATCCTGGGTACAAGGTTGTTTATTAACCCTTGTAGCCCGTTTGGCTCAGACCGTGGGAATATTTTTTTCTAGGAATTTTCATCGTTTGGGAGAGTATTTAACTTTTATGGCAATATTAACCCCATCTGGGCTGGTGGTCTCTACTATACTGTCTGTCATGGTAAACTCCGAATTTATCATGGTGAATCCGAGATCTTTTCGTAAGGGAAGGCTTACAGACAAGTCCTCCACCGACTGGGCAGCCAGCACCAGCCCATATGGGGTTAATATCGCCATAAAAGTTAAATACTCTCCCAAACGATGAAAATTCCTACAAAAAAATATTCCCACGGTCTGAGCCAACGGCCTGCAAGGGTTAATAAACAATCTTGTACCCAGGATAAAAAAATGAAAATTGCAGGTGTAATGAATGTATCAAGAAATTTTGAACTTTTTCCTAGGAACGAGGTTTCCATTAACCCTCTCATCCCGTTTGGCTCTGACCGTGGGAATATTTTTTTTTCCAAAATTTCTGCCTGATGAATGGGATGTACCTTTTTTCTCTCAAAATTTACCACCAACCAGTAGTCTTATCCAGCTATGACGAAATCAGTATCTGTCCACAACAGGATCAGGTTGTGCTATTGTCTCTGTTAGAAAGCCCGGTTATGATAGCGTCTCCTCCTGGCAAGCACTCTTTGTGGAGTTGGCACCAAACACTATTAGCCAGTCTCTTAATCAGAAGTACTTAACTCAACCAGTTGCTCTCTAAACAAGACAGAAGGACAACCAGTCTTCGAGACAGAGACTGGAACAATCTTTTTTACCTAGATGGTTGTCTTTTTTTCCGTTGCTTTTTGTACCCGTTGTCTTTTTTCCGTTTTCTTTTTTTCCGTTGCTTTTTTTTACCGTATACCGGAACAAACAGCCAATGTTGTGTAGCTCAGTGGTTGTGTCATCTCCAGACTGATGTGTTACGGTTGTACCTTGTAAAGTTGATAGAAGGAGCTCATTCCATCTTGTCCAACATGTCCAATACTATTTCAGGGCTAATGGCTGGACATATAGGCTGGCATGTGTGCAGCTGGTTTTTCATTTGTTGGATCTCGGGAAGAAAGCAAGATCACACAATTCTTAAAATTAAAATCATTTATTTATAATTCAATTACAAATGTCCCCAATGCCAGGAAGAGTTCATTAGGTGCAAACTAAGGGATCTAGAATCAACCAATATTGATATTTACTTTTTGAGGCCAAGTAGATTTAATTTCTTGGTTTAAGACAGATGATCACTGCCAAGTGGCAATATTGATATATTCATTGAGGCCAAGTCTATTTATTATCTTAAGGCAGGGATTTGCTGCCGGGTGGCAACATGGACTCATCCAGGTAGCTTACTTATGCATAATACCATAATGCACAACACAGATGCACTATGACATGTATGAGAACCTCTCCCAATGCTGCTCTTGGAGCGAATGTCGCGCTAACAAAACTCAGACTCCTTTTATAGGTGAGCAGAGACTTTCACAGATGTAAGGAAATGAATATTGAGCCAGGAGATATAATTTATTGTATTTTGTCGGCAGCTTGCCAAGTTGGTTGGTTATGACGGCTATCTATTGTCATTTTTTTTCATTTTATCAACACTGCCCATAAAGCATGAAATTAAATATCTGTGGCCACGGGGACAAGTCAATAAGTCTCTATACAGAGCTACACAGGGAATAAAGCAATGGGGTTAAACAACGGCTAGATCAACTGAAATAAATGTACACACTTGAAATCAACCAAGCCTAGATCAACTGAGAGACATGTACACACTTCAAATCAACCAAGCCTAGATCTACTGAGAAATGCCTTCTGCACCACAAGGGTTAAAAACAACTGCTGTACAGTCAAATGCATGAAGTTACAGTAGAACCTCCCTTAGCCGACACCTCTCTAATAAGGACACCCTCTCTATTAAGGACACTGGTTTTGGTCCCGAATTGGTTGTTACCATTCAATTTTACCTCTCTGATCAGGACACCTCTCTATTGAGGACAGTACTTTTCAGTCCCAAGGGTGTCCTTAATAGAGAGGTTCTACTGTAATTCTTTTACTTTCTTTGTCCATAAATGGTTTATATATTTGTACATTTAATTTGTTCTCAAAAGTTCCAATTAGAGACAAGACCAAAATCACTCAGATAAATGACAATTTTTGTAAAGCATTTTTTTTATAGATAATTTCTTCCAAATTAATATTTAATCACCAATCGTGTATCTAATTACGTTTAAAACCTGTGTTTCTATCAATAATTCTTTGCCTTGATATCCACTCGATTTATTTAAATCAAGTGACGGTTATATGATAAAATAAGTATTACCGGAAAGCGTCTATAAAACAGTACCGTCTAAAGAAACTAAACTGTGTCCACGGGTGACAAAATTCCGCCACGAAGCAGATTATGTTGATCTAATAAAATGTTTGACCTAATCAATGCGATCCCTACAACTGGCTAATTAACTGGGTCATCCCTCGATAATGACATCGCCAACTCAAGGGTAAGATTACAGCATAAAAAAACAAAAAAACTGCAACAGGATGCAATCAAATACGACGAACCACACTTTCTTAAAATCGTTCACCTAAAGACTATATACCACTTTGAAAAACCTGATATTATAAGAAATTTGAAGAGGACTTGTTATGGTAAATGCATTATATATATAGATATATATATAATTATATACATGATATTTTGTTTAAACCAAAATGAAAACAATACGACTGACATCTTTGGCAATGCTCTTCCGTCAAGTTCAGGGGAAATTTTACTCCCAACTATTTGTTATCTCCCATTAATTATGCAACTGCAGTGACAAAAATGATGTTTCAAACTCACTTGCCATACCTTTAGTTATCAGTTATGCATGATCCCCCCCCCCCCCCATACCCCAACAAATTAGTGTTTTCTTCAAGGAGGGGCAATTTATGGCAAGGAGAGGGCCAATTTGTTTTTTTTGTTAAAATTCACATCTTAAATCTACCTCAGGCAGAAAAATCACCTTAAATATTGCTCATAGCAGAAATTAACAGATCATGGATTTAATTGACATGAAATTTTGAAATTTCTTTTCCTGGAACTATCATGTACCTAGCTTTGCAAACGATTTGTTTTTATTGTACTTAACTTAATAACAGACCAGAAAAGCATTGCATAAGATGTCCAGAAACTGAGGCCAGACCAACTCCAACTTTATAAAAGAAGTCTGATGCCCACTATTTAATTGATTAAACTAATTAGGACCAGTTGATCACTGGGTCCTTATGATGTATAAACAGTAAACCTTGCACGTCCGTTCCAACCCGACGAAGCCAAGAATTACCTGTAGATATACATGTATGCACAGCAATACATGAAATGTACAGACAAGAATTACCTGTAGATATACATGTGCGCACAGCAATACATGAAATGTACAGACAAGAATTACCTGTAGATGTACATGTGTGCACAGCAATACATGAAATGTACAGACAAGAATTACCTGTAGATGTACATGTATGCACAGCAATACATGAAATGTACAGACAATAATTACCTGTAGATATACATGTATGCACAGCAATGTACAGACAAGAATTACCTGTAGATATACATGTATGCACAGCAATACATGAAATGTACAGACAAGAATTACCTGTATACATGTATGCAGGGCAATACATGAAATGTACAGACAAGAATTACCTGTAGATATACATGTGCGCACAGCAATACATGAAATGTACAGACAAGAATTACCTGTAGATATATACATGTTTGCACAGCAATACATGAAATGTACAGACAATTCTCGCCACGTTAGGTGAAACCGACAAGGTTTACTTGAGCTTGTAGTTGGGCATCTAATTATTACTAACATGCCCAATTTGCATTTTATACTTCTTTAAAACTTGGAAGCATTTTCTAATGTCTTTATTATGAATATTAACATCTTTATTCTTCTTTTCTGTTATCCTTGGCCATTTCTCATAAACTTGTTGCAAATTTCTATCCTCACTTTTTGCCACGTGACCTGCCAATCTAGCTCCAATCAGGGATAACCAATTTTGGATATGATACATGGTACCAACTTCAGTGATGAAAAGAAATTTAGGAAGCAATCAAGTGACCGATCCTTTAATACTGGTGCTGGCAATAAACCAATTCATCCTTTAACAGTAATTTCTATTCTTTTGACAGGAAAGATGGAGTTCAGGGTAAAACTGTCTATAATGTGATATTTTGTGTTTTTAATCATCTTGAAAATACTGATATAAGGCATATAATTTGCTCGTAATACCAAGGTATCATATATGTAACCCTTTTGTAAGAAACCCTTCTGATTGAGACCATATTGACAAATCTTTACTGCCAATCCAACACACGCACATGCAAAGCAAATATTAGGAACCGAAAAATTAGGCATAGACAATCCTTTGGCTAATTCATAGTCAAAACCTTGCAGAATATTGATTATCATAAACATGACAAAAGCTAGGACTACATTGGAGATGTGGGTTTTGTTTGTTTTAAAAGCATAGGGATAGAAAACTTTGCATATGGATGTAGTGGATGGACTGTTGTTTATCGTGCTAGCAAAAAGTGATAGAGGCACATTCAAAAGCACCGTTGATGAAAAAATTCTCACATCCTCTCCACTTCAGTGATGACAATTCAGTTTCAAATCCTTCAAGAGCCACTCAGTGGCAGTTTCTTAAAACACAATCTATGTGGCTAGAGTTGCAGGTTTTTCTATCCTCAGAAACCACTGGAGTGGTCATTTTTGTTCTTAAATCCTCAGAAGGCCAAAATATGGCAGTCGATCATTCGCCATGCATGCTCGTAGAAAATGTGTCCATGCATACAGTTATGCCACCACCTTTTTATCTTGAAACTCTCATAATGAAATAAGTTACTCGAGGCTTTCTGAGGCTGCCTAGTTATCAGATCTTGACATCGATTGCATGGTTGTGCCGAGGCGCTGTTCCTTCGTATGTTCAGGCATACTCCATTCCAGTGTCCGTCCGTTACAACAGTATTATTAAACCTATTTACAGAACAATAGGAGGAATCACATATTTTTGCTGCCAATGACAACACCAGTTCATAACTAGACCAAAGTCCATCTAACTTGATCATTGTTTCAGTGCTAAATGTACATGCTATTGTACACTAATTTAGAGTCAACCAAGGCTGAACCCGTTATACCAAAGCCCCATCAACTTGCTTGAATTCTACTGTACATCAATGTACATGAATGTATACCCAATGCACAGTCAGCCATGGTGAAACCAGCTTATATTGAAGTTCATGCTTTTTTGATCATGTCCGACTGTACATAATGTACACACAGATGTTTGCAAATCATGATCTTCTACGTTTGAATCAAACTCCATTCATTTCCATCGTAACGTGATCGTTTTTCACAGTGCATGTACACTAACGCATACATTTTTCCTATCAACTAAGGCATCACTTAATCCTGAGACGGGTAGAAACCATGGCAACTAATTGATTGGCAGCTGTCAGTTATGAATCAGTCAATTGGCCAATCAGTCTAAATCACCAGTAATCAGTAGGTAAAATCATCTATTCCGGAAGCCTGAAAATATAAAGAAATGGATTAAGAACGTTCATAAGAAAGACCAAGAACTGGGTCATTATTAAAAGGTCTCATCAATCTTCTGATCCTCCTGTGGAGAACCAGTTCCCAGCTCACTCTAAAATGCATTAAGCCTCATTATGGCCACGACAGTTTTAGTGTCACGACCATAGAAACTACATGGTCTGGTAAAAGACCTGGAAGCAAATTGCGTCATATTTGATTGTGCTTTAGAATAGAAATGCCCTCGATGTCAGGATCAGTTGTTTCAGAAAACACAGCACCCAGATAGATCGCTCTCACTTTGCCCCAAGCCTCGGCAAACCACCTCAGCTTTTGCCAATTTCCCATTTCTCACCTTTCAACTCAGTACACCCAACTCACAGGTACCCATTGCGGTGTAGTGCATACGTCATCGATATTATTCTGCAGTTCTCGAATCGTTTCTTCAATGTCATTGTTGATGATCTTCAAGTCGAAGAAATGGCCGTACGCCTTTTCCAACAGGTCGCTTTCTCTGGCTAGACGCTCTAAACTTCCATCCTGGAAAGCAAATCAGGTCAAACGATTCTTAGTTTAGGCAACATAAACAATAAACAGGGATGGTCCTGTGAAGCATGATGGCATGTTTTTTTCCATTTTGGACAATTTTCAATTACTATCACATTAGATTATTAGAAATATTACACCAGTTGATACATGTATCTAGTAATTTCAGAATTCGAATATTCAATATCAGTATAAATTCATATATTGATGTGAAGGGAGATGATGTAGAGGTTTTACAGGGTGGCCCAGAATTATTTTCCCTCGCACAATATTTTCTTTTGTGTATCCATTGCGTGAGGGAAAATAATTCAGGGCCACCCTGTAGATAATTGATATCAGATATCAAGTAATTTTCACCTGTCATGTCACATATTCAATATCAGTATAACTTGATATTTACATCCCCTGGTGTGAGGGGTGATGATGTCGAGGTACTAGATATTTGATAGCAAATATCTAGTAATTTTTAGATTTCATGTCAGATATTCGATATCGATACAATTTGATCTTCACACCTGTACCGAGTCGTGATGATGCAGACCGAGTCGTGTTAGTTCAGTACCACTAGATTTTTCATGCTCATGAACCCATATAATCTATAAAATATTGAATTCATTGCCCTATAATGTTTGTGAATGGTCGGTTTTGATTAGAATTTCCATGCCAAAAATGATTAGTTGCCAGTGGCAGTCTGGTTAGTATAAACAGCTAGTAGTACCAAAAATATATAAGGCAGACGAAAAATGAACATCTCTACTTGCACCTTATAATTTTGGTAGGTAAGGTGAAGTGGTACACTTATAGTCACAGTAAAATTATAGCCCGTACAGTGTTTTGAAAACAGCTGGTAGTATGCACACTGAGGCTATAATTGTATCAGTGTTCTGAAAACAGCTGGTAGTATGCACACTGAGGCTATAATTGTATCAGTGTTTTGAAAACAGCTGGTAGTATGCACACTGAGGCTATAATTGTATCAGTGTTCTGAAAACAGCTGGTAGTATGCACACTGAGGCTATAATTGTATCAGTGTTTTGAAAACAGCTGGTAGTATGCACACTGAGGCTATAATTGTATCGGGACCATAATTGCACCAGTTACCTTACACAATGATATGATAATTACTTGCTAAAGGCATTGCTACGCGTTATTTTATCTAATCATTTCAATCACATGCTAAAATGTATTACAAAGCTACCACCTTAAACCATCGCTGACATATATATAATGTTCAAATAAATTTCACATATTTCGAAACTGACCAAATATCGTGTGTGACTCGATAAGAAGTATGGTGAATCAGAAAACGTGAGAGTGTGAAAGTTATAGATTCAAATCGCAAAAAGATGAATAAATGAATAAATTGATAAATTTTAAAGAAGCTGCAAATATTTCTTAAGCACATTGTAAAATTAATAGATAGCTTAGAAGTTGATTGAATACGTTTAAAATTTTGCATTTTATCAAGGTTGTATTTTTGAACAAAACATGCCTCGTTGATATAAACAGCTGGTTTTTCTCATGTTTGCCTGGCTTCATCAAACTATAGTCACACTTTTGCTTCAACTCTGTGGCTCTTCCCATCCTGTCCCCTTGCCACAGGGTTCCGTTAAAGGCCAGTTCCTACCAAATTTCATCCCCGAGAAAAGCCACTCAGACATTGCGACAACAAATCAACACCCAGGCCCATCAACTAGGCAAACACAGAAGAAATAGCACATATTCCCTAAACACGGCTTTGACAAACACACAACAAATAAACAAATACCCCAACTAGTTATGACTGTCATCCCATTCAATTGATTTTGCTGTTGTAAATTTGTATTTATTATTGACGTTGACTTTGAAAAGGAAATGGACTTGATTGCACAATCCCTTAAGGAGGGGTTTTGGTAAGGGTCAGCCAATAGACCCTTTTGGCAGTGATGACAGGGGTTCTGCAATTGAGCTGAGAAATGTAGCCTAAAAGGGGACTTTGATGGTCTGAAACCCTCTTTATCGCAAGTTGGGGAGGGAATCAAAATATAGTGCCGGAGAGAGCTATTTAAAGGTCTGGTTCAAATATACACTTGGAGAGGGACTTTTTGAGTTATGATATACAGTATAACCTCTCTATTAAAGGCACCATCTGGACTGGTGGTGTCCTTTATAGAGAGATGTCCTGATTAGAGAGGTCAAACTGAATGGAAACAACCAATTTGGGACCAAAACTAGTGTCCTTAATTTAGAAGTTGTCCATTGATAGAGAGGTTGTCCTTAATAGAGAGGTGTCTGCTAAGGGAGATCCACTGTACAGGTTTGCAGGAAAGGCAACTGGTTTAGGAATTTTCAGATTTCCTGTACAATGGGTAAAAATGACTATACAAGGAAATTCAAAAGAACTTTACTGCCTCAATAATGTACACAGGGCCTCAAATCAGCACTTACCCTATTCCCTGAAAGCATTGTGAAGCGCCTTGACCAAGAATACAGGACAAGCTAGCTGTTTGTAAGCTATGGTCGGCCAATTGATTTTGGTTGAACATAATAAGGAGACCTACCTTTACCCCCAACACCCCAACCCCATTGGCATACACCAGCCACTTTTTCCAAATGCTTTTTTTCTCCAATGATTTTGAAAAATTCCCATTAATGAACAAATCACATCACACCAATAACGGACATAGAATGTAAGACAGACAAACAGAGACACCACATGTTTTTATGCCTGAAAATCACATGACCACAAAATATGTTAATCAATATTTGCGGGAAATTTCCCGTCTGAAATTGGTTCCCCTCTGGTTAAAAAATGGCAGGAACAGTTGTTGAAAAGCACAGTGGATCATTTTGTGGGTAGCAGTATATTTTCCACGAAACAGGACAGGGTACCAGTTATAAGTCAGACTGAAAAGTATCTGAGAGCTACATGTACTGCATTACAGTACATTTAAGTACAGTACAGTGCAGTGCAGTGCAGTACAGAAAAGTACAGTGCACTGTTGTTAAGAGACTTCTTTCCCAACAAGGTTCATCCCCACATCTCTTCAAAATAAATTAAATCATCTTTTCAATTGAAGTTTATCTTCCAAATTTAAGCCACACCTTACCAAAGTTTTCGTGAAAGTTGAACAGTCCAAATTATGCAATACCTGTTACACCACTCCACCTCACTGAGAAAAAATTCGTGTCAGACGACCCCCTCTATCCCTGCCAACATGAACCAACCTTTTTGTCGCGTGAAAATACGAAATATCATCACAATGGGAACGCTATAAACCATGACGAAAACCGCAGACAAAAACAGACATTCTGGACCAACCGACACGGACACTGAACCTCGTTTTATGGTGTTATATTATCCGTCGCCAACTTACATTTAATACACGAGCCTCCGCCATAGTTGCCAGGCTCGGCGCGGCTATAAATACAACTAGGGGAGCAAACTCCGCCGTACGTAGCACTTTCAACGCCTGAAATGAAGGTCATGTGATCAGAGCTAAACCGGGTGAGTCGAAGAGGAGGAATGCGGCATGCAGCGTTGAGGAAAGCGCAAGAAGCCAGTTTCAATGTTTGAAGTGAAACTTTAATGATCACAAACATGTCAAAGTGAATCTTAAATGATCAATGTGAATCTTAAATGTTTGTGAACATTGAGCGCAAACTTCATGTTCAGATGTCAATTATCTGCTTTGAAGTTGAGGAAAATCCATCAAACTTTGGTTCAGATTAATTTTCATCCAGTTTATCTCGGATGAGATTATCATCCGCTTCTGAAGTGATTATGTCGGATCTCCTCACAGCTAGAGTTCCTTCCATATGATTGATATTGAAATTTGATATCATTTGCCAAGTCTTTGCCAAGGTTGTGGCAAGAGATTTGACATGTAGAAGCGAGGGTCTCAACCCTTGAGATGAGAGGTTTCATGAATAACACATTTTCTGACCTTAAAACTGGCTTCTTTAGAGAAATAAACCAAGAACCAACCAGGATGAATGAAAATCCGTCCCGATTGATACACGGCGAAAGGAAGATACCAAACCCTGGTATTAGTGGGACTGTACAAAAGGGAAAGGAAAATGATCAAATGTGGGTACTCAGTGAAAAAATGCCATCAAACTCAATGTTCATTGCCCATTCGACATTGCTTCGGCAGCAAATAGCTATTTACCATGTTTAGTCTGCAGTAATAGCTATTTACCATGTTTAATTTGCAGTAAATAGCTATTTACCATATTTATTCGGCAGTAAATAGATATTTACCATGTTTATTCAGCAGTAAATAGATATTTACCATGTTTATTCAGCAGTAAATAGCTATTTACCATGTTTACTCTGCAGTAAATAGCTATTTCTCTATTTACCATGTTTATTCTGCAGTAAATAACTACTTATCATGTTTACTCTGCAGTAAATAGCTATTTAATATGTTTACTGTGCAGTAAATAGCTGAACAGTAGGTCTTATAATTAGATCCTGGAATGGTGAGCCACAGACCTATTTTATGACAAACTCTGTGGTATAGCTTTAGATTTTCCGCCTCTTTGACATCAAATTGAAATGATGTGTTGAAGTTATGTACCTTGTCCAACATCACATCACATGTAACTCAATTACACTTGGAAACAAGCTTGTGACATCTTGATACTGAAGCAGATCAGATGATCCTTGACCAGTCACAAAGTTTGATAGCATAGTCCACCTCATACCCACACCCATCAAAGCGCTATCTCTAGGTTGGATTTTACCTCACATGAAAAGGCTATGAGTGGTGCAGCAATAAACACCACGTATGGGGCATATTCGCTCGTTCGTAATACTTTCAAGGCCTGCAAGTATCAATTTAATGCAAAGTTATCTCATGTTCCGTCAGAAAGGACGGGAAAAAAAATCAGAAACTAAAAGTAATTTTCAAATGAATAAAGTATGAGTTTGTTTAAACATGCGGTATTCATTGATGAATTTTAGATGTTCCAAATACTGTATGCTACAAAAGATACAGCCCACAAATCAAAATATTTAAAGGCAGATTATAGGCAGGAGCCTGGTAGGCCAGGTTACATTATATAAAGTCACCCATAGGTGTCTCTACTATCTTACAGAACATCAGCATTATTCACCCTCGTTCGAAGAATTTTCGTATCACCAAGTTTAACCAGACCAAGTTTTCGACTGTGCATATGAATCACCTCAAGACCACCAATTCCCCTCAACCAGGTCCTGCCTATAGTCCCCCTTTAAAGCTATAACATCAACATCCAGCTGCAGCATTCTATCTTCCCATCTCGTCATGGTAGTCCAAAACAGTTCTATATAGACAGGAACTCCACAAATTGATAAATTTAATCTGCAAACATCTGTATTTCATTTACATTTCCGGTGATAATATCCACAAAGCGTCATGGTGGTGTTAAAGTTGTGGGCACAACCACATCATATGTTGACATGTTGAGACCATGGCTCTGTCTACCAAAAACTGGACAGACATACCTCAGTCTGAAAACTGTACTTGTCAGTAAACTTATTCTTTAGCACTTTTTCTAACCAACTTGTCTAAGTATCTGTCAACCCTCAAATTTTCAACAAATAAAGCATGACCGCAGACATCTGCCCAGACATATCTGTGTACCAACTTACAACTTACGCGCAGCAGTTTAAGAGCAGAGGTAACAAATGAGGCAAGTTTCAAAATCGGCCCGGTACACTTGCGTACCAGATGACCAACCACTCATACCTGAGGTTCCACATCTAAAATCGCCATGAGCCCTCGCTCATGTATTTGTCTTATCGTTTCCAACTTCGTCCCGTACATGGCGTCCTCATGCGTTCCGTATTCAAGGTATTCATTGGCTGCGATGTCGGCCATCATCTGGTCGTGCGTCACGAAGAAGTAATTTTTTCCGTTTTCTTCGTCTTTTCTCGGATGTCGCGTTGTATCTGGAACAGATTATCAGGACAATTAAATTTCACTACAATATCACGTTTCTTTTCAACAGCCGATCTTCCTCCCTATGTGTCCAGAAGTTGATAAGATGATAAGATTGAGCAACCTTTTTTTAGTCATAACTCTTCAAATAAGAGAAGAGTTCGATCATTTTTACCAATTAGAAATGTGGTTTTCTGTCATTTTTCTACATACGACATGGTTTAAAAAGAATGTTCAGGGCACACATGCAATGAATTGGACCAACAGTTCGGAAGGAACATGTCCTATACTTGAGTTATATTTTTACTAATTAGTAATACGTCTCGTCTATCACTCTAAAAACAAGTGCTCATGTGCAATAGTTGACAGGGCGTGAGAGTAGGACAGTACTTACGTGGAATTGGATAGGCAAATCGTTCTGGATGACTAGTGATAAGTGTATTTTTTATATGTCTCCTCCCTACACCATGAGCACCTGCAAAATGATAAAAGACAAACCATGAAAACTGTGAAAGTACTTAGAGAATTTGAAACATGAAAAAAATGTAAACCAGATGCTGTTTTGATATCCGTACTCCACCCAACATGCCCAATGCTGTTTATCATGACATAGCCCTGGGAATGGGCTTAACACTTAAGACTATTTGAGACCATCTTGACCATTTTAGGCAAACATGACACAAAAACCTTTCTATGCATTCGTGACCAGACGCAATAGAACACATGGAACGGAACTTCAAACATTGTTAAAGTGAAATGCAGGCCATCAGGTCCATTGCCCACAACGGATGGCAACCTGTTTGGTTGAAGATTTTGAAATCATGTTCAGGCAATACTCTAAACATCTTCTTCTTCATACTAGTCAGCAGGTACATGTAATTGCCAAGACATGCTCTGAAGTCACATTTGTGAGTTCCAGAGGCGAGTTCTGACTTTGTTGTTTATGCAGATGATGAGGATGTTTAAGCAGACACTAGATTGATGCCTTATCCAGCCAGGGCCGGGCTGCTCAATCAATGTCAGAAGTTAAGTCCTCCCCACTATAAGTCAGGGGTATTTGCAGAGGTGTTTGCAGGGGTGTCTGCAGGGGTCATTATAAATGCAGGCAGTCCCCCTGCATGAGCAGGGGGTCTTTGCAATGGTTTTGCAGGGCTGTTCGCAGGCAGTCCAATTATGAAAATGAACCCTGATAACACCCTTGCATCAGCAGGGGTGTTTGCAGGGGTACATTGCAGGGGTTTTTGCAGGGGTTTATGGCAGGGATGTTTGCCGAGGTACAGGGCAGGGGTGTTTGCAAGGGTATAGGACCATGTCAAGGGTTTGTGACCTTTTGACTTTTTGTTCAACCTTGCCCCCGACATCCTGTGGTTACACTCTGCAGACGAAAGAAAAAACGTTCATTATAGTGCCGTAGGGCTTTTTATTAGGCTAAGTTGGCATAGTAGGCCTATTTGCAATCACAAGCAGGGCGCCAGGCCGACCTAGCGACGGACTAGCAGATCCATGCCCATGGTGATCTGGCCAAATGAGCCTGGGCCTAGCTAACCCATGAACTCACCTCCCAAACCCAGTAGGTCTACAACAAAAGCAGGGTAGGTCCCTGGTCAACTGTTACAATGCGCAGACTTACCTAATAAAACTAATGTTTTTCGATGGAAGGCGGGTAATTTGACAACTTCTTCATACGTCACCAAATCTAGTTGATCGAAGACTGCATTGTGCTTAGCAAGATATTTATCTCGATATTGCTTCTTCTTACGCCCAAACCACGAACAGTTGACTGGAATGAGAAAATTGACAATTTGTGCAAATTTTATTTTGTCAGATATGTTGCATATTGGAGACAAACATATTTGAACTTGATATACGATTTAGACATGGGAGAGTTTGGGGTTCCGTCTATGTTGCAGAACATTTATCAACATCGGGCAAATGTATATCAAAGCAATGTAAATGACTTTTAAAATTTTAGCTTCGTGCGACAAAACCTGAGGGGACAGATCACGGCGACATTACAAATGACAGAGTGTAAAGTTATAAGCACTACTTGGGAGCGGAGCAAGTATTCCTATGGAAATCAAGGGCTAAATGTTTGACCTGGTTAAGGGTTGACACACCACCATTTTGGTTAGAACTCGATCTCCTAAAGCGATTAAAACTCCTTCAAAATGAAGTGAATGCCTCGCCAAAGATTTTTACCTTATGGGATAAGACAAATTAGATATTTTAAATGACAAATATTTGGATATTTTGATGATAACTGAATGAAATTGACAGCTATAATTCGTTCTGGGTATTATAAACTCGGTTCTAGCATCAAAGTAAAATCTGTAATAAACTCATCTGCTATTTAACCCCTTGGTAAGGCTTTACAACAGTTGATGAGATAGGCGATAGATGGAACTTCATGCAACACTTGGAAGCCACACAGATAGAGAGAAAACACAGAGATGTCCACACTATCTCGTTAAATTTCAAATCTTCGAAAATTTCACGCAATTTCAATTCCATAAGGGAAAGTCTGAAGGGTCTTTCCTTTTCACTCTGCCTGACGGTCACCTTGCAAGCACTGTTTCAGTTAGCAGAGGTATAACTTAAGTCTAACCCAGTATTAGGTGTCACGATAAGCCGAAAGGTTTGTTCAGATTAACAAGAGGCCTAAGGGCCTGCCCCTCAGCTGAGATTGCACATTTTTGTTTCAGCATATTCAGTCAGTTACGGTTTGTGAACAAACTGGCCAATAAGATCTAAATTGGTAGAAGTATCATGAGCCTAAATAAACAATTTCAAAACACACAAAACTGGTTGATGTTTGGAGGGATTTTAACTATTTAAGCCCTCTTCTCAAAGCCAAATATTAAGATGACAATAATTGTTTTTCCAGCTAGATTACAACTGCGCCACCTATCACGAACCAAATCAGCATTCCACATGAAACAATCCTAAAAGATATTGATTTCTAAAACAGACAAAAACAGGATTTTTTGCCAATTAGTCATTCAATCACGGATGGCTCAAAGATAACCGCATCAGATTGTCATTATAATGACAGAATATTGAAACTTTTCATTGGACACCCAGTATTAATTGTCATCATATTGAAACTTTTCATTGGACACCCAGTAATTGTCATCGAATATTTTCAATTTTTTTCATTGATGATTTATTTTCCTGTAAGACATGTCAGACAAAGTTAGTCGAAAATGTTTTTTTCCTTCTGTTAGATGAAAGCTTATAGCATATTTTGTGACTTTTGGTGTAAAGTTGGTTTGTTTTATTCATATACTGCAGGAACAAAAGAATTGTGGGCCACCTATTGAGAAAGAACTAAAGTATTTTGCCCTTCAGAGTCCAAAATGCTGTGGACACAGATTAAACAAATAGCCATGTCACCTTAGTGGCTTAATTACTTCAACATATCCAAGAGGAACCCATGTCAATTGCAATTGTACAACAGAACACATTTGAACCAGATAGTAAAATACATGTTTTTATCAGAACGATGACACAGATAATTATGCTAGCCACCAGTTTTCAAATGTTTTACGAAATCACAGATTGGCCTAACATCAGACAAACAGCCTCCATTAGCACCAGCGAACATGGACAGATGCAAAGGCCGGGGATGCAAGACGGACATGACGAGTTTCAGACACTATAGGTCCCAACCTAAGAAGGACGTACGCACCAATACAGGCACAGTACAGAAAATGTACAGGCGCAGACTCCCAAGTTAGGTTGAGATGAACATGACGAAGTGTAAACATGAAACAATGACGTAAGTTAGTCATTCCCATAACAGTCTAATACTGCTACCAAAAATGTCCACCAAACTTTTAAAGCCTTCTTGTCTCATTGAAGTTTACATATTTTACAATTTTCTTTCAAAACTTTTGAGAAATTGACTATGATTTTGATATCAATGCATAATTTTAGACCTTTCAGAAGGCTAGGAAAATGCGACTCGAGTGAATGGATAGCATTTTGACTCGGGAACTGGGGATGCATTTTAAAGACTCAGACAATCAGTTACAGATTCAGTTACAGATTCAGTTACAGTTTCAGTTACAGATTTGTGTGCTGGTCACACAATTTTGGCAAACTCTAAATACGGATACAGTATAAAGTGACTTTTCAAGAGTACCATATCAAATTTTATAAAACCATTTGAACCTGGCAAAAAATTTTGCTTAAGAGCACAACACTGATTTTCACTTGATAGATGACCAACATGAAGCAAAGCATGACAGCCCCATGAGTGAGGACGAAATGAATCTATCTTGAACAACACTGGAAATGAGAAGTAAGGTTTAATCTGCTAAACTAAGGAATGCAATTCTTCAGTTTGATTTTAGAAGTCACGAGAGAAAAGTTTGTCTTTTTTCTTCCTTTGACATTTGTTTCATTAAGGGGCTACGTTTGGTCTGCAGCAGGCAGCCTGATGCCAGGGGTCCACTTTTATGCATTGGCTGCAAGAGATCTTAATCAATCTGAATCTGATCTGAATTGTTTACCAAGGTGTTGCAATTAGGCAAATGTTCTGAGGCAACCTCCGTGCGGACGCTCCAGGATAAGGTCGGTGCCGGTGCCCCAGGATAAGCTTGGTTGTAAAAGTTGTCAAATTAAAAGAACCTGGATTGGTATCCGTGATTGGCCTTTTTTCACTTTGAAGTTGGGTGTTCTATCAGTAGTACCCCAAATTTGCCAATGCCTGGGTGCCATCTCTTGTTTAACCATCAACACAGTTAGCATTACTGGTGCTCAAACATGACCCACTACTTGGGTGAAGCCAACGCAACCAATATATTGTACAGCCACTTGGCAGCTGTGACCAGATTCTGACAGTACCTACTCACACAGTTAACAGTGGGTCTGCTACAGTCGATGAGGAAAGCAGTCCAACCTTTAAACAACCTTAACCTTGATTATGACACTTTTTGGTGTTTTTTTCCAAGCATGCACGTTTTTTGGAATTTGATAAAATTTTCAATAAATTTTTGGCAAAATTTAAACACAAGACAAACTTTTCCCTGTTCTCAAACCAAGAGAAGAATTGCTCAGTCTTTTTCAACATAATGGCAAAAATTCAGTACACACAGCCATATAAATTGAGAGATTTGAATGAAGGGTTCACACAAATTTCACGGCAGTGACTGTATTTATAAATTCATATTACCATCATCGCACAGTGCGGCTTTTCATAAAAAAGATTCGGATGATTTTTTGCAACAATTTAAAACGAGAATTTGAATTTTTGAAATATTTCGTATTTTCACTTTCTCTGCCCTTTTTCTTTTATCATTTCTTGCTGATACATATTTAAAGATTGACTACACAAAGTTACTAGATTGCTTTAAAAATAAGAGTTTAGTTCATTTTCTACTCCGGAGCAAGCACATATCAAGTAAGTGGAGTTGCTCAGTCATAATATCTCAATTCAAACTAAGAGAATTAAGAAATTACAATGTAACACACGAAAAACTGATTTCCTCAACATCAAATATCAAACTTGCTAAATTTCATGATCATTTTTATTGTTAGTAGGACAGCAGTAACAAATTACGTTCATTATCAATGGACATCGCAAAGACTTAATCGACAGGACTTAACGCACCTTATAGAACCAGGTATCAAGTGATGCTGCACTCATGCAAGCTGAAACTCCACCCTGTCAACCGACAGGTAAATGTCAAAAAGTGAATTGCCATCAACTGGTGCTCAGCAGTGACATTGTTAACCCATCAATGCTACCATTGGCTAACATCTTGATATCTCCAAGGATAACATCATCATCAATTAGCACACTCATTAGCCAGCCTAAAACTGTGTAACATCTCATTTTCATCTAGGGAATCAGCAACCACCTCTCTGAGGGCTGCCCATCTTGCTGAGTTGAGGCTAACCACCTCTCTGAGGGTTGACCCACCTCTCCGAGGCTCACCACTTCTTTGATGCTGCCCCACCTTACCAAGTTAAGGCTCACCACCTCTCCAAGGGCTACCCCCACCTCCCTGAGTGGAGGCTTTCCAAGGGCTGCCCACCTCGTTGAGTGGAGGCTAACCACCTCACGGAGTTGAGGAGAACCACCTCTCCGAGTGAATCAATTAGCCTCAGACTGAAGACTAACTTAAAATTGACAGCTATGTGTACCTGACAGAGGCCAGGACACACAGTGACTGTATGCAAGGACAACCAAGTGGTATGTATTTTAAGGTTCTTGAACTGATGTTGGACTGGATTTATTCGATACCTGGTTCTCGAGGTGATAATATACAGTAGGCCAATCAGAGACCTCGACTCATTGAATAAATAGACGATATGCAAATTGACTACAGTTCAGATGAAGAACACAGCAGAAGAAACGAAGCTGTCACAATGAGCAGAGAAGTGAAATGTCAACAATGCTTTATGTCTCATCTGCCTGAACCAATATATGAAGTACGGCCAATCTGAACACCCCCCCCCCCCATTTAATGATTTTGAAGTATGGCCCCTCTGCCCACCCACTGATTCGAAGTATGGCCTCTCTGCCCAGATTTGAAGTATGGCCTATCTGCCCTGATTTGAAGTATGGCCCCTCTGCCCAGCCATTGATTTGAAGTATGGCCCCTCTGCCCAGCCATTGATTTGAAGTATGGCCTATCTGCCCAGCCATTGATTTGAAGTATGGCCTATCTGCCCAGCCATTGATTCGAAGTATGGCCTATCTGCCCAGCCATTGATTTGAAGTATGGCCCATCTGCCCATCCAAGGCCTATCTGGTTGCCAACTGTTGGTCCACTAAATGACAACTAATCAAAAATTTAGCAAGGGAAACTATTTGAAAGTTGAACACCCATTTAGAATTGTCAAGTGTGATTTTAAGACATTGGGTTAAATGTTAACACCATTCATGTAAGAGGCTTGAGTGAAACACTTTACTTAATGTCCGCCCCTCAGATCGAACCCTCCTCAAACCATTTCCTCCAACAAATCCCATGTGAATTGCACCCTCACTCCTTAGAGGGCAGCACAGGTGAAAATGAATACCTAATATTGCTGGTCAATATCAGCCCCCCCCCCCCCCCCCCCCCATTAACTTATAACTGATTAAAGTAAATCAGGGATAATATGGTGTGTCAGAGGAAACTGACATACAGATCTAAAGATACCATCGTGCGAGGGACCCAAATCTCGTACAAAATATCACCAGACTGCTGAAACAACCTTGAGGTCAGACGGCAATCACGATGGTGGTTCAAACTGATAATATAACGCTCAGGGGTCACAAGGAATTTGCCGGAATCTTTTGTCGAATGATTTTAAAGGGGTTAAATGCCCTTTGTCACATGGGCCTTTCTCAGATGCGGGTAAGATTACAATAGCAGGGAGAGAAAATATCGTATGAACAAGGCTCTCAACCAATTGATGACTCTATAGAACCCTCGCCTTAGGAAAACCCCCGCCAATGAACATTATGTTTTTTTAGCAGATGAGACACAGAGAAGAGTGAAAACTTCATGACAATAACAAAAAACCGCGAAATTCAGTCAATAATGAAATGGAACGCATGCAAAAGAGAACTTCAGTACAAAATGTCAAACGCTGGGGTCATCTGCGACTGATAGGTTGAAATAACTGTGAACGATTCGATAAAATATGCATACTTTTCATGTTGTTGGGGTGGTCTGTTGATGCTGGAATTAGTAATTTTGTGCAAAGTGAGATTTCGAATACGTGTGTCGGGTTATTCGTTGGTGACATAGCTAGTGAATTGTGAAAAAAGACGAAAATGTTACTGAACTTTTGGCGTCAGTTCACGACACCGGTTGCGTAAAAAAATTCTCAATGAAAAAATATGTTAATTTTTTAGTTTTATAATCATAGTTGGAAATTTGGCAAAAAACAATAGATTCTTTGAAAAAAATTCTTTGGAAATATCACGTAAGTCCAGGCGTACACTTCCCAATCGACCAGGATGGAGACACTTGCATATTTCCCACAATGCACCTGCTGATCCTCGCTTGGCAGACGACACCAGGTTTTAGAAGTAGTCTCAAACAAAGCAGAGAGATTTCAACAAACATCGCTAATGTATTTGAACCTACTGTTTTTGCCAATAGTTGAGTGAGGCTTGTTACGTAACAATGGTATACCTGCTTGGTCCCGCTTGGCTTTTTCAATGGCGAGGCATGCGGTCCGCCATTCTTGGAGCTCCGGCGACGGCACGAGGCCAGCGGGCTCGTTATTTGATGCCTCGATTCGACGTGCCTGCCACCAGTTGTGGTCATCTTTCGAGATGACCTGGATGATGTCGCCCGTTTGGAAGGCGACGCCCGCCTGGCTGCAGGGGATCAGTTCATCGTCGTGAGGGTCGTAATCGAACAGTGCTCGAACGTAAATCTGAAAGGTAAAGAAGAAATTAGCAAAAAGCTATAGATTTTTGGAAAGTTGATCGAAAACAGTGCTAGGGTTATCGAGTGAATAAAACTGTTAAAATTGATTATAGCTTAACCATTGGTCACATGCTTAATGTAGATTGTAATTTTTAAATTTTTTTTAAGGTTGGGAGGGTTTAGAGTTAATATGATTCAAATGTAAGCTCGAAATCATGTAAATAGGAGTTTACTTGAGGACTGTCGCCTGTCATCCGGTCACCACTGTGATCCAAAAACATAGATATCAGAGCATTCCTCTCTCAACAGTTCAATTTTCAAATCTCACCAACTCTCCGGATGCACCACCAACTCTGTTATGTGCATGTAAGAATGCATACACAGAAACGATAGGCCTAGAAAACCAGGAACAATTCATTCACTGCAACAATTAGCACAACACATCAAAATTCAAACCACAAATGTCAAAGTTTAGAAATTCACAAAAACAATTGAGCAGACGTACAGGATCAGTTCCTTCTGGTGAAATGATGACTTTTTGATTTGGACTAATCTCCGACTTTTCATGACCCTTCTTGGATTTCTTGGAGGTTTTCTGCTTACATGCCATGTTGGAAGTTCATTACTAGGCCTATCGATCAGACAATGGCAATGCCTATAGTAAGTATTACATTAGGCCAGGCAAAATATTATTTGATTCTTGTCCACAGTAGATATTTATGAGATTTACCAAAGTGGTTATTCCAACATTGAGAAAATAACTGACAACAGCAAGATAGTTATCAATCTTTAACAAAAATACCATTGGTTGTCAAAAATATTGGTATCAACAGCATCTTTGATAATTTTGATAAGTAAGTTATAATAAGGCAACACATTTTGATATATGCGTTGTGAATGACCAATTGTAGCCCAGAGCGTTGTCCGCCTGATCAGAAATTGACAAACATTTCCTTTAGGCCAAGAAACAAAAAATTAAACCTGCATTTATTTATATGAGAGTACAATACGTCTGGACGTACATGTAGTTGATATCTTAATCAGTTATTCCATATTGTATTCTGTTTTTAATCCTATGACCCATATTATCCGGCAAATGACCCTTATTGACAAAGTCACATGTTATCTGATATATTCATTGTCTAGTTCAAGTTACAATCATGACACACAACAATGCTATTTATAGGTATGTTAACCCCTCGAGACACAATATCATATTCAATTCCTTTAATTGCATGTTTTTACAATGTTTAATGGTGTGAACAAAGTAGATGGCGCCACATGTCCTCAAATACGCAAAAATAATTAAATTAAAAAAACTTCCTTTTTCCAGAATTTTTTTTTTTTTTTTAGGGATAACTGACCCCCCATTTCTGCATCTCAAAATGCTCAATTTCTCTCCTGAATCCAACAAATGAATGCCTGAATGAATGTCCATTTTAGGTTCGACAGAAAAGGGACTTTTGCAGCAAAACTTCTATTTTGTATTTGACAGGCCTAAACTAGAAGCAATTGAGAGAGCATAAAGTGTCATCTTCAAAGGCCTATCCTGACTACTATAATGCAAGAGAAGGTTCCTTTTTAATTCAATCAAAATGAATTTTTAACACACAAAATTGACAAAATTAACAAAATTCGTCGGATCTTAAAATTAAAATTTACTTTTGGTCTTAATAGGAACAAATCACACAACCATCGTTATTTGTTTTTGGACTAAAAGTAAGTCAGAAGAATTCACCACATCAACCAAATACAACATCTTTTTCCATCAAATATCAACAAAAATAACATAAATTTTACTAAATTTTTCTGAAAGTAAACATAAATGGTTAATATCCTGAAAATTTAACATGGCTAAATAGTGTTTGGAACCATATTAACGTAATAGCCACGATGATTACGACTTAACATGCCTAACATGGCTAATGGCACTTCAATCATATTCTGGTGATTCGATGGTGTCTCAGTTAATAGCTACCCGGGAATAACGCCATTAATAAACAGAGTCAAGCTTGTAAGTTGCTTGGCTCAAGAATGATTAACCAGGGGCAAAGGCAAGTGAGATAATTATCACCAGACTTACCAAAAGGGCAGGGGTATATCTAGTGAGGGGGCAAATACCCCCCTCAGATCACGAAAAAATGTGTTTTTGACCTTGAGTTTGGGAGAAAAGTGTCAAAAAGTGTCATTTTGCCCGCCCCCCAGAGAGCTTTTGGCTACCCCCCCCCCCCGACCAAAAAGCTACCTATGCTCCTGAAGGATGGCCACTCTGACTGATTCTATTATTTGTTCAATGTTCCCTCAATACATTGCAAACGTTAGAATTAGTCTTTGTCCCAGAGCAGCACAAATGTAAGTTTCATTAATTTTCAATTTCAAAGACTTTATTGGTGCCAATGGAGTTACCGCCATGAAAATTAATACACTTTGCAGCCATGTCAACACATGGGGCAACACGGGCGGTCAACACATGGGGCAACACGGGCGGTCAACACATGGGGCAACACGGGCGGTCAACACATGGGGCAACATGTAGGTCAATACATAGGGCAACATGTAGGTCAATACATAGGGCAACATGTAGGTCAACACATGGGGCAACACGGGCAGTCAACACATGGGGCAGCACGGGCGGTCAACACATGGGGCAACACGTAGGTCAACACATGGGGCAGCACGGGCGGTCAACACATGGGGCAACATGGGCGGTCAACACATGGGGCAACAAGGGCATGCGTGTCTAGTGCAAAGAGGCACCATGACATCGGTATTGTTGAGCAGTCCGACAGACACCCAACAAGGATTGATTGAAACTTGTTCCAGATTTCAATCTTAACTGGGGAGTATGGGGCAGTAAAAAATAGTCCAGGGATGAGCCAAACGACTGAAAGAACTCACACATCTGCATGAATATGAATATTAAGAACTCCAACGATCCGGAACTGATCTTGTAGTATAAGTTGGGTGCATTGCCTGTTGTAAGTGTGGATGTAACACAAATGTTAGTTGTTGCAACAGTGCCATTAGTGCTGGTGCAACTATTAGTTTTGGCAATTCTAGCCATGCAGTGGTCGTAAAACATGGAAAACAGATGAAAATTCGTATCCTGATTAATCAACCAACTATCAATAACTGTAACAGGTCAAGAAATGGGAATTAAAGAATGTGCAAGAACAGTGGAATAGGCAGTCAGGGTTCCCAGTTACAGAAGATAACATATTCCAAAGATTCAGCAACGGAAAATCTTTCAATATACTTTATACTAACTTGACAAAAAAACACCTTGTTCACAAGCATACCCTGCTATACAGACCCTGCTATACACACAAAATAACAATCCAATGGTTACGTCTTTTGTAGGGCATACGAGAGCACATTTTCATGCCACTGGTGTATAGCTGATAAGAAAACACGCACGACTGGTATTCAAATACCCTGCATAACAAAATATATCATCAACGGACTCTTTGCAGTGGGTGTATAGCCCAGTATGCTAAATGGTAATTTTGAGGCCATTTTGTATTTTTGATGACCATCTTGGATTTTGACACAAAATCCTAGACGACCTTATGATGTTCGAAAGAGTATAGCAGGAGTATAGCTTTTTCCAAGGCTTGAACCTATTTCATGGATAATGGACCAAAAACTTGGAAATTGGCAGTAGAATGCTTTTAACAGAATGATCTGCTTGACAAATTCCAAGTGACACCTGGGAACCCTACGCCACAAGTTCTATCAGAATCGTCTACTACGTACCTGCGAAGTTGAACTTAATGGGATCTAGCATAACAAGTGAAACGAGACTTTAAATCCTCATGCAATAAGACTTCATGCTCTAAACCTACGCTATAACACTATGACACTAAGAGAAAATCTTCCCCTAACACTATGGCACTAATCTGTTCTCGAGATCTGGACTCACATTGCTGCAGACTGTCTACAGTTTCACCATCCACAATGGCTTCTTCAGAACTGATGTTGTTCACGTCAGATCTCGCAACTTCCCGTGAGAATCACCAGTAATGTGAGTCCGAAGAACAGATTGAAAGTCATAGTGTTATTTTGTATGAACGTCTGGATGACTGAAAGCACACACCAGCAAACCTACGCTACTCGTTCTTCCGTTCTTCCAAAACTTGTAATTCCTAACCAATCAAAAAGTTACTCGCGAATGGATATGAAAAACCCAGACAGTTTCTTTACATTAGCAAACAGACTTCCCATTTTTTACAAAATACTTTGTGCTACACTCGTGAAAGACATTGGGTGATATGAATAAACACTAGCAAATGCTTTATCTCCATGCACATTTACACTAGGCTGTTCTGTACAAAACTGAAGTAAAAGCATTTGCTAGTCTTTATTCATATCACCCATTGGGTGATGTGAATAACGACAAGTAAATGCTTTTACTTCAAAATTCATGTACATTTACACTCGGCCTTTCTGTACAAAAAGGAAGTAAAAGCATTTACTTCTCTTTATCTTTATTTCGTATCACTCAATAACATCACGTTCGACATTATGGACAACTCTTTGCTTCACATTACCATATTAAAACATAACTTCATATGACGACGTCTATTGACTTTCACCTCACAACTCAACAGTACCCCTCATCAGAGACAGTGCAGCAAAAATATTTGCGTGCAGTTTTGAAGCTCCTTCTCTGAAGTTCACACCAAACTAGACTACAACTGATACCTACGCTGTGGGCTGCATTCCAAGGTGTGAGGGTTAATATGAAGCCATCTTGGGACACACAGTGCAGTTCACCAATAAACATGTTTAATTCCAGTTATTAACGAGGCATTTCAAATTTTGTGAAATATCGGTCATGAAAACTAGGACAGAGGAGAATACACATTATATCGCAAATGGACTTCTCGGAAAAAAGGAGGTAAAGCTGCTTATATTGGGAATAACCTTGCTGAAAGCACACCGCACACAAGCAATTTCTAATGCTGCAACATGCGACATAGCCATGACAACATTCTGATTGTGATTGGAAAGTGGCCGCAGATCTCAATTAAATGTCATGTTGTGATGGCAACGTCGAAGGTTGCAGCGATAAAACTCACTTGTTTGCGGATTGCATTTAATAGTAAAACCTCTGCAGATGGTCTGCTCATTCACCAAATGATAATTTAACATTTTAAGTGTGTCAGGAGTTTCTTTTCATTGAAAGTAACTCGCACGTCCACATCTAATCGCATAGCTTTCCATCTTCATATTCTAAGTGACTTGTCCAATTTTGTACTCCCATCTGAACTTCAATGAGACCTTGTTCGCAAGACCAAGCTATACAATTTAGTATTCAAGTCTGGAACCTCACAGAGAAGAGAAAACAACAGTACTGAAAAGGGTTTACACAGACAAATGAGGGAAACAAAAATCTAGTGACAGGCTCGACATGTTGAAGAGAAACTCTGATTAGAAAACATGGTGGACTAGCATACCAAGCTATACTACCAAAACGGAACATTTATAGCTTTGTATGTTTGCCGACTAACATACAAAGCTATATTACCAAACTGGCATGAATATAGCTGAGTATGTTTGTCGTGAAACATACAAAGCTATATTACCAAACTGGCATGAATATAGCTCAGTATGTTTGTCCTGAAACACACAAAGCTATATTACTAAACTGGCATGAATATAACTCGGTATGTTTGTCGACTAATATACAAAGCTATATTACCAAACTGGCATGAATATAGCTCTGTATGTTGCCGACTAGCATACAAAGCTCTATAACCAAACTGGCATGAATATAGCTTTGTACATTTGTCGACCACGAAAAAGAGGGCTATTCCAATCGGTAGTTACCTCTGGTATAGCAAGCCGTGGCTTGGGCTTAGTGATTTCATACTCCTTTCCCTGGTAACGAGAAGACAGGAATGAGAGAGGACAGACCCAGAGATTTTCGTGGCTTTTGTCAAATATTCATCATTATTCAGATAGCCAGCAGTCTTAACCATTAGCCTATGCTTCTTCTCTTCAGCTCAACTTTTGTCAGACATTATTTTGTAGGTGAAGAACCGGTCGTCCAAAGGTCACGTCATTTTAAAGAAGCTTGAAATAATTTAGTTAATATCTGCAAACTTTCCGCCCAAAAAGCAGCAAATTATAAGACCTAGTAAGTGGGGTTAATAGCTAGTAGCTGGTGAAACTTTCCAGTGTTGCATTACAAGCAAAGGGAGATGAAATTTGGGATGTTAAGTTAAAGTGACAGAATAGTCCAAGATTTCATTCAAATCACAACATAATTAAATGGAAATCAGATATGAGACTTTGAAATCTGAGTTATGTGTCTAAATACACAACGAAATGAAGTTGACATCAATGAAACTGCCTGGCCCCAAGATGGCTCCTAACACCTATGTCTCCATGGAAACGAATAAACAAACATGCGTTTTGGACTTACCTCGCACTGTACAGGATTATTTCGATAGCTAGGCACGATCTTGAGGGTGACGCTGCCCCGAGCCTCTCTCTGCAAGATGGTAGAAAACGAGACGGGACGCCCCATGAATTGACAAGCAAAGAATAAAATGAGGTGCCTGAAGCGCGGTTGTGGGAAGTCGTGCAAAATGCATTCAGAGAGCTTATGGTACATCATGATGCTTTGACCTAAAACTAACAAATGTCGCGATCGGCATTTTTTTAACGAAAAATTCTTCTCTTTTTTAAAAGATTTTTTCATTTCAATTTTTTTCAAATATCGCGGACGGTTCTAGTACCACAAAAAAACACAGGATTAAATAAATTGCCATCATTTTTTCAGCAGCCATAAGCTATCCTTTTTTCGACTTCCCGACAAACCCTATTTATACTGCACCAAGATCGACCAATCAGAATGCACATACCTCCTGGTGACAATTATCGTTTTCATCGTGAAGCGGGGCGTCAAGGTCGGGAAGGACCTTAAAGGTGACATCACCACTGACCTGGCTCTGTGCAAATTGGAAATTTAGTTTGAAATGAATGTCAGGATCGCAGTAGAATGAGGAATGAGAATGTGAATCATATGGAAAAATGAGACAAAATATGGTTGGAAAATGATCATAAAAATGTTAATATTTTTCAGAAGCTTTTTTTGATTAGGCATCAGAGAAGACCACAAATAAGAGTTCTAAAATGCTGAGTAGCGAATTATTATAAGTTACTACTGGCTGTTATCGAGTTTTCTTACACGTTTTTGGAGAATTATGCGCTCTCATATTCAATAACTCGCCTAATTTTCTAATTCAAGTTCTAAAGTTCAAAACCTACACTATCGTTTTTCCACTGCCTTTTCTTTTTAGACATGTTAGAAATTATCGTTATAGTTTCTAGTGTTAATCCTTCTTATCTACTATAGCATTCACACAAACTTCACTCAGCCATGTCAGCTGGAGATAAAAATTAGAAACTTCACTTAACTTTCATTTATTATTCAAACTCCACATACAGTCTTAGGATTGATGAGAGGCACATTTTTTTGCTCACCATTCATATTTTACATTCATGATGCAAACTTCATAAATGTTAGAAAAATTTCTGAAATTTTTGAAAGATGCAAATTCACCAAATGTAAAAGATGCAATTTCACTAAAGTAAATATTCACAGGATGCTTCGAAAAAAATAGATTTTTCGCATAATGCACATTTGATTGGAAAATGCAACCTGCATGCTACCACTGTATACGCACCTGACACACATGACATAACAGAAGCACTAGAGAAAGGTCAAAGGCAAGGTCATAGCAGAGAATATCCCGACTCCCAATGTTTTGTACCGCATTAGCAAAACCTGGTAGTCCAGTCAATATACAGCTTAGCTAAATTGACTGGACTATTGGGGGTCAAGATGAGCAGAGACGTTAATGCAATCTGATTGGAAGAAAATAAAACCATCCATTGAGAGTAAACTTTGACCTCAGCACAAGTGTGAGGGATGGAATTGAGGTCGCTGTCCCAAAGTCCTGTTATAAAAAGGCCAATTTTCGATTCCCAACACGTTCCACTGCGCATCCCAAATCCTGCTAAGATAAGGCATTCTGTCCCAAATCCTAAGAAATTTTAGGCCCATCCCAGGGTGTGTTCCGGAAAGAACCTCCCAGATATCAAACACGATGAAACTTCCAGGATAAACATTTACAAAATCCAGACAAAAGCTATTAAATGAATTTCAGCCCCCCTGCTACGTAAAGGCATCAGATTGATTAACACACTTTGTTCTTACAACATCTGTAGCTTATCTCACATCAATTGGGCTGCTCAGAAGAATGTTGGAGATAAGGAAAGGTGGTACAGTTTTAGCCTCTGTGTGCACCAACAGCAGATGTATGCACTGTAGAGGCAATACTTGTACAGGGGCCATAATTGTACCATTTACCTTACACAATAATTTCCTTTTCTTTCCTTCTTCCTCAAAACTGCAACGGTACATTGAAATGCGACTCGGCAAAGATCACTTTAAATTCTTGTGTTAAGGTGAAGGGTTATTCTCAATGGATCATCATAATACATACAAATAGATATCAACTTTCACAAAGACTCTGACACAATCGGCCCAGCAGAAGTCAGTCACCTCTCGTAATCCCGAGAGATATATGCTTTGTTCAGCTGCTCGCTCACATATCGGTTATGATACAGCGAACCTCTCTTAGTGGACACCTCTCTACTAAGGACATCCTCTCTATAATCATGATTAAGGACACTGCATATGGTCCTGAATTGGTCATTTCCATTGAATTTGACCTCTGTATTCAGGACGCCTCAGGATAGCGTTTGTCAACCCGAAGGTGTCCTTAATAGAGAGGTTCTACTGTATGTTGATAGAGAAATAGTCACTATAGCCGGACCATAAAGAATATCTTTTATCACTCCTTCTTCATCAGGTGGTTTACATGTTGGTTATGATAGGGATAAAGAAGCACTCTCTACAGCGGATGATAAGTAATACCAGTGCTCTTTTCACACCAAACATTGAGAAAGACGTCATAAACTGTCGATAGCTTGCTTTTAATGCTTAAGGACTGACATGACTGAAACCAGCTTAGCTGCAGGCTCACAGCATGGTCAATTTCATATCGACACATTTTCCGAACATGCCTAGATTCAGCAAATATTCGTCAGAATGACGGATGTAAACAGTGATATTAATTTTGATCAGAACTGTAAATTTGATTGTATAGCATTCTTTGGTGTGCTTTCTAATAATTCCAGTCAACTTAAAGATTTAAGCCATCCAGCCAAATGAAAAGTAATTTGTTGTTATGAAATGCTGTTAGTTTTTATTTACTGTGTTGACTGGTTTATGCCAGCTGATATGCTATCTTTTCTTACAGGCCTTTTACAGGTTAAGTAGTTCAACTGTAAATGTGCTGCTCAACTGGTATAAACCCATTGACACTTTTGAAAAAAGATCATTTCCTCGTAGTTAGATATGTTAGAACAATATAAATCAATAAAAGATATTTCCAAAGTGATAAAGCCTGGCCTTCAAATTAGGAAGGAATTTTTCAACAGCTCATAGACCAGAAGTCCAAAATACCAATTTTTCTCTCACACAGATATTTCTATATGCACAGAAAAAGCGTTGGAAAATCATTTTGTCCTGCATACATGTAGGTCTCACAAATACAATTCTAACAATTTTGTGTTCTAATGTTTAAGGTAAGGTGATATGCTTTCGATATTTCTTGGGACAAACAGTCAGTTTTAAAGGAGGAGTTGTGTAATTTTCTGTTGAGTTGACAAAATTTTACAGAGTACAGAATTCCAGTTGACAGGGAAGAAATGAGATATACATGAAAATGGACGTGTACATAGGCTCTGCCAACTGTTTGTGTACAGTTTTTGATGGATATCTGAAGTGCTACACAGGCGCTATGTACTATACAATATGCTCTCCCAACAGTAAGTATCACTACTACTCCTTTAATAATATGGCGATAGCGTGGAAAACATGGGAAATTGGGAAAACAACAATATTCCAGAAATACACCAATACTCGCTTAGTTGACATGTGTTTTCGACGAAAAAATTACGACAAAAAAAATTCAAAATGAAATAGAAAATGTTCATTCTATTGCAATATTGTGGTAAATAATTCATCACATGTGATACTTGCAAAGTTTGTACTTCCAAAAAAAAGTTTGTAGAGTGTTTTGATATATTTCAAACTTTTGTGATAAACTGTGTTCTTGAAGAGCATTCCAACCCTTAAATCATTGGATACAATAGTGAGCAACTTAATAACCAAAAAGCCCTTAAATTTGTTTTGGCATGGATACACAGACTTTCGCAGCAAGCAGATTTCCCTACATGCTCCATCAATCCCCTGATTCAAAATTAACTCAGACAAGTGCCTTGTCCAAGAGTACACAAAAGCGGCAGTCACCCAGATTCGCAGATGGTACAGTATTAAAGCGCAATGCAAACAAGCAATTTTTGTCACTGCTGTATGCGACTGAAAGATCTCTCGTCGCTTGGACCTGCGATCACTGATTTTTCTTTGCAGGCACCTGCAATGTCCACTGCAAACAAGCAATTTTTGTCGCATGCGATCGTGATCCCAGGTCGCAATAATTTCAGTTGTTCGCTTACGGGCACACAAGGCGACAATGACCCAGCTAAGACCTGAAGACAAGATCTCGCATTTTAAGAAGCTTTAAGCCTGCCTTTTTTTTGAAAACCACAAATTTAGGATTACCTATGTCCCCAGCTCATTCAAGACAATTTTTTTGACATTTTCAATATCAAATAAAAAATTTTTCATGTGGCCAAAGAAAAATCAAACTTTTTGTGCGAGAACTGAAATTAGAGTGGTGTTTCATGTGACAGAGTACCGATTGTAAGAAGTTCCGCTTTGCTCTGCTTCAGGGGAAAACACAATGGTCTCCTGGTCTATGCTCATTTGCATGACAGGGGTGAGGTGACTTACCTGGTACCCCTATCACCAGAGTAAACATGGACCAATTCCATTGTTCTGCTGAAGCAGCACAAAGGGGAATTTCTTACAATGCGTATTCTGTTCGTGAATCACCACCCCGGAAATCTTATATAGAGAATATACATACATCATCCGTGGTGTATTTCTGAAATAAACATGTCGGGAATGACAAAGAACAATTTACCATGCATGCAAAAATCTGCAAGAGAATGGCTCAATGGAATGGCACACAGGCAACGGAGTGAGAGTGGCAATCATTGCGATGAAAATCGCCATAGAATGTTGCCTCAAAAAGAATAAAGGTCGCACCAGACATGATTGCCTGTCTGCACCAGGCTGTTTGCATGAATGATGAAACTGAGAATGACAATATTTCATTCATCTTGTTGTTATTTTATTAATCTTTTACCGATTCGACTACGCAATGCAGATTGATGGTCACTCTCGATAAGATCACTGTGTACCTCCTAATTCAGTTCGGAAAACGTTAAAATTTGACTTTGCAGTTAAATTCCAAGTTTCCCAAACTGACTTCAGCCCTTTTGGTGACGGAACATTTTAAGTGGAGATACGCATGATGATAATGATTTCAGCGACTTAAAAAACATTCCCTACGTCCCGCTGCCCAAAACTTTTAAATAGATTGACCAACCTTGGCATAATGTACCTGTTAAGTTAATAAACTGTACCGGTCAAAAGTAATCTTTGTCGCGCGTATATGATATCATCCCATAGAATGTAAATCGTGACATGCACATTGACAAGTTGAGAATGTGCTTGGTATGTACAGTACAGTTCATAATTAACCACATTTGCATATGTGATACCTCAACTGAGAGCTTCGTGGTGAGACAAATTTCAAGTACCCTGGACTTGCATTTTATATCACATTCCTATATTTCGGGACAGCAATGAACTCTAAGCGCGATTGCAGGTTCTATAATATAATGTGGCACAATGTTGGCGCGGCAAGCAAGGTTACTTATGGACAGAACTTCATGTGATGGTGATAACCAGGCACTAGTTTCAGTTTGGCACTCACCCTGCCAGTTTAAACTTTGTTGAAACAACAATACAACAATGAAGTTGCATAACACAATGCAACAATGAAGTTGCACAACACAATGCAACAATGAAGTTCCATAACAATGCAACAATGAAGTTGCATAATACAATGCAACAATGAAGTTGCACAACACAATGCAATGAAGTTGCATAACACAATGCAACAATGAAGTTGCATAACACAATGCAACAATGAAGTTGCATAACACAATGCAACAATAAAGTTGCATAACACAATGCAACAATGAAGTTGCATAACATAATGCAACAATGAAGTTGCACAACACAATGCAACAATGAAGTTCCATAACACAATGCAACAATGAAGTTGCATGCGAAGCTGAAAGGAAGTTCCCTCCACCAAATAAGTACACGAAGACAAATGGAAAATTTAGAATTCATGCATGAGTTTATCCTTAACAGACAGTTGTGTCCTCTGCAAACTTCTATTATCATCACAACTGGCCTATGTCAAGAAGGAGCTTCACCAGTTTATTTTGCCACCAACAGATTATTTAATAGCATCAAACTCTTTAGAATGTTGGTCAAGAGTCAGTTACCATTACTAAGCAAACTTCAAGTTCATGGATTTGTAAAGCCGCAGTAGTAAATAGCAGAAATCCATGTCAAAAAGCCCCAAAAGATTTACATAAGATTCTTAGTATATTCAGTTCTGTGTACATGTACGAGTACAAGCCTTAGGTACAAGCCTTAAGATTCTTAATTCAGATCTTAACTAAGATTCTTAGTTCAGATCTTATCTAAGATTCTTAGTTCAGATTTTAACTAAGAATCGTCCAAGAAACTTGTATTAAGGATTGTACAACGGTGCCGAACTAAGCTAAAATGTTAGAATGAAAGAAATAATTTACCAGCATCCTCTGTAAAGCTTCGACTGTCTGTCCGAGGACACTGACACCGTTAATCTCACGAATTTCATCACCAACATGTAGGGTACCTGGAAGAGGATTCAGGCGATAAGAAAAGGGACAGCAAAGAAGGATTTTAGGGGAGCTACTGGCCTCAAATGTGATATCAGTTTGGGTGGACAACCAATTTCTCCACGCATCAAGTAGAAACACTGTCTATTTGTGCTATAATGGATAACCTTTGAACTGTTCAAAGAGCTAGTATTACAGACTTTGAACAAACCTACATGACAATTTAACATCCATGGACAACCAGGCCTTGCCTGAACTGGTAAGGTTAGGTGGTACCATTATAGCCTCAGTGTGCATTAACATGACTGCCAGCTGTAGGGGATGGATATACACCAATTTACCATTTCACTTAGATTCACTTATACCTCTGGTTGGAGAAGGACAAGTTGTAGGTGATCCACTGCTCAAAATCTCCTTCCAGATCAGTCCTGCTCCAATTTGTTGAATGTGACATAGTGTCACCACTTGAGGTTCGAGAACAAGGCTCGGTACGAATTTCATACCTTACCCCAACAGGAACTCAGAGTCTCAATGCTACACTTACCCTGCCTGTGGATCATTCCTCCATGCATTATACGGGCTACTATACATTTCCCTTCATCATTCACTTTCAGAGTGATGCCCTGGAACATGAATGGAGAAAGTTAAGTATCGTGACTCTGGTTAAACTTTCCAGGATTGTGCGAATTTCATATATCCTCTTGTGTCATCAAACAGTCAAAAGACACAAGTGCCAGATAACTATGTTAAACAGGGTTGTCTTCAAAATAGATATCACAAGGTAGGCGGCCACCAAACAGTCTAGTGTTTGCTGCTGGTTTGTTATGGGCCTTCCTCTGACTGGTGTGATAATAATCATTGGCAGCACACCAAAACAGCAGCAATGCAAACACGCACCACACAGTCTTTTGTTTGCTGCCGGTTTAGTTTGGCCCTCAATGGCTTCCTCCCTCTGGTGCAAAAATGATAATAGGCACAAGACCAAAACAGCAGTGACACACTCACCATAGGCTCCTCTGTGTTCTTCTGAAACTGAACCAGTCGTACTCGTGTGACGTTCTCCATATCTAGGTCACCATTCGGACTATCTGGTTCAGCTTCACCGTTAAGGAACGACGTGACCGGCGGGGGTGTCACGCGGATCGCATCTTCGCTATATACTTCATGTGCTACAACATCATGGGCTTGCAAAAGTGCCTAGAAAGATAGAAGAGAGAAAATGGTAAGATAATGTCCGACATTTGGTGCCATGAAACCTGCTCATTTCTATGTATATACTTGGGAATGGGGTTGGGGTATGGAATGATACAACTGGAATGGGTGTCACGCAAATCCCATCCTTGCCATATACTTCATGAGCTACATTATCATGGGCTTGCCAAAGTGCCTACATGTAAAAAGATAGAGAGATAAGATGGTAAGACAAGCCTATAGGCGAATATGGGTCGTCGCGTTGATGCCAGAACGTCCCCAAAGTTTGGAAATGTTGTTCTTAATTCCTCCGGGTTGGGGTACCTATGGCTTGATCAAATGAATATTAATGTGGATAACTGGAAAATATTATACTCTAATGCTCAGTAAACGATTAGAGATATTTGTCAACATGAAATTTTTGGTGAAATCGCAACAAATAAAAAACTTGATGTATATAGTAATCTTATGTTTTCATTTGAACTTCAAACATATTTAAATGATATTAAATCAGTGAAACACAGGGCTTGTATCACAAAATTAATGCTGGAAGCCCATTGTCTAAGAATCAAAACTGGGAGACACTGTAGTCTAAGAAAGTGTGAGGTTTGCAAGTCAGGGGAGGTTGAGGATGATTTTCACTTCCTTGCGGTGTGCCCTAAATATGCGTCAAAACAGCAAAACTCATTGCAGTTGTAATAAAGTGATCTCCATTTTCTGTCTCTGTCGGATCTGACTACAATTTTTCTGAAAAATCCTTCACCTCCCTCTGCTGCGATTATCAACGAGTTCTTTAAACTGCGTAACTCTATATTGTCCTGATTTCCATTATTATGTTTTTGTCTTTAAATATTTGTGATCTTATTTTGTATACCCTGTAACTTTATATTGTATATTTTGTAATTATTTTATGTAACCGTTGGCCCCTAGTGGGCGTTTTATAGTCTGGGCTCCTGACCTCACTCTCGCTGTCGTAGGTCAGGCAATAACAAAAATCTATAAATAGAACAATAGCTTAAACCACCATTTCCACAAAAATTCTTATGCCTAATTTTTTTTAATATTATAAACAACCTATCCTGCAAAAACCAACGCAATCGGTCAAGGTTTAGCGTCCCAAATCGTACTTTTGCGAAAATGACAATATCGCTAAAAGTGACGTCATTATATGGGGAAACCCCTTTGTCTGAAACATAAAATAACCGTAATCGCGCATTTTAAGAGTAATTCCGGTATTTCTACAGTGTAGAATGATGTGTTCAATAATAGGCATAATCCTAGGACAGATACAGCGCTCAATTCGACCGTAAAACGATAATTGGCTCGGGAAATTACAACAATGGCTGAATCTAAAAATAACACTCCTCTTTTCTGCCGTGTTATTTGTAGACGGTTGTTGTTACCTGACCCGTTCCTAAACCCTACCAAAAGCCCGGAGATCGAGGTCAGAGAACCAGACTATTTAGCGTTTTAGAGTAATAAAGAATTTGAATTTGAATTTGAATTTTTCCACCGCTGTACCTTATTATCATAATTATGCCCACGTGATTAGCTGCTCGGTATTGACGAGCAAGTGACAGTCCTCATTTGCATGTACATTAATGTCATTATTATGGCTGACGCGATCCTGTAATGTTGTGCGTAATTTCTAATTTCTCGGCAAATACTTGATTGATTTCGTTGAAATTTGAGAGTATTACAGATTAGATTACTGCTTACATTGGGTCTTCGTAGTTTCTTCATACATCATCGATAAAGACACGTAGCTTTGTGAAGAAACTCACCATACTGCTCGCTGGCCAGCACAACATTCCTGCATGCTACGTATACACGCTCATCAATTTTGAGCTCCCAATTAATAATTTTATTCATTTCGCATTTTACATGAGACGAAGGACTTAATGAACAAGATAACGAACTTTAATGAAAACTTAAGTTTTATTACAATAGGACAAATACTGGCAACGCAATTTGCATTTCAATTCAACAACTGCCGAGCATCCTAGGGCTAAAACTATCTTCATTCATAGTCAATCTCGCCATTTAGCTAAACGGACCTGAAACAAATCGATTCAGCGTCTACACTTTTACTCCGATTTGTCTCAAAATTGGTGACAAAGAGGCTGAATGTACTGCAAACAATTCCTCGGAACCAAATTTTTAAATAAATGATTTTAAAGATATTTTTTAGTGTAAAATGCCCGTTGCTAGGCATGGTTGCTAGGCACATGCTGCCACAAACATAATGACAGAACCTGACAATAAGGGTCTGCTCTCGCGACGACCAATAATGTCCGACATCTGGTGTCATGAAACAGCGTCATTTCTATGTATATACTTGGGAATGGGGTTGGGGTATGGAATGATACAACTGGAACGGGTGTCACGCGGATCGCATCTTCGCCATATACTTCATGTGCTACAACATTATGGGCTTGCCAAAGTGCCCACATATAAAAAGATAGAAGAGAGAAAATGGTAAGATAATGTCCGACATCTGGTGCCATGAAACAGCATCATTTCTATGTGTACATGGGGTTGGGGGTGGGGTATGGAATGACGTGATTGGTTACACAAATCGCATCCTCAATATATACTTCATGTGCAACAACATCATGGGCTTTCAAGAGTGCCTAAAAAGATAGAAGAGAGAAAATGGTAAGATGAAGGTTTTTAGGATGAATTGTTTGTTGATGTTCACAGGTTCCGAACAGCACTTTTTTTAAAAGGTAGCATTAACTACAACAACTTTGGTATGGGATTGAGATAGATAGGAGGATAATAAACCTTCTCACCACCGTGTGCCACTACTTGTAATTGTTCCTTTAATCCAAGCTCACATCACAAGTTCTACATCAAATGCTTTGTATTTTGTCCCTTTATTGGGAAAAAGATAGGATTTCTAAAGGTGGAAATCGGAGCCGGCACCGAGCGTTGCCATGGTACCAAATCTACGCCAGTATGTCAGACTTATAATCAATGTTGGAACAGCGAAGGCTTGTTGAGATCAAGGGCGCAAAATCTCAAATGGGGTGGAGGTATTAACGGCAGTGATGATTAGGTGATTATCGCAGCCGAGTATTGTGTGTGAAACCGTTGAGCAATATGTGGACCTGATAATTATCAATGACAGAGTAATTGGATGCTGGCGAAAGTGTGAAATGACCCTGCCCAGTCACGGATGTGATTACCATGGGCAAGCTCAGCTGAACTTTGACGTTTGATCATTAGATTATTCCACCACAAATTTGCACATCCAAGAAACTTCAAATACCAAATCCAACTTTTTAGATCATCTTCACGGCTTTCCAACTTACCAAAAAATCTTTAAAATGTCCCACAAATGAGCGATTTTTTGATTTTTTGCTGTTGCAACATGCAATCATGAAAGCATGCAACACAAGAGGCCCAAGGGCCTGGCGCTCAGCTGAAATGGATAGGTGAAGGCAAGGGCCAAGTGTGTGTCGGTACCGTTATTATGAGGCAACGTGAAGCTATAACGTCTAGCACGCAGAAGTGCTGATGCGAAAGACCTTCTTGCTATATCAGTGCATGCTGAAGTACTGAGTTGACGTCACCCTGGTATTATGACGTAAAGTCATTTCTATTGCCGTTGCAGTAGTGGGGTGTGTGATGACGTCAAGGAGTTGTGTGGTGACGTCAAAGAGTGGAGTCCTTGTCTTCATGCAGCGTAGGTGGAACTAATAACATGCACATGGACACAAGGTACATAATTATTACAGTGTATTTTGTGAGGTGGGGTCTGGTGCTTTACAATGGTCAAATGAACCGACTGTTGTCTGGACATTGATGAAGTGGATGCAGCCAAATGTTTGGGACGGTCTTTTTTGTATGTGAAGAAAAGAAGATAAAGAGTTGGTTAACAAAATGAACTTTATTGGTGCGGCAGATATTTGATGCCTTTCGGCAGATATTTGAAGCGCCTTGCGGCAGATATTTGTTGCCTTGCGGCAGATATTTGATAACGCTCTCCGGGAATGGAAAGCAGTAAAACGAGTAAGCACACCTTACTCTGAATGTGGGAACAGCAAGTGCTTTCCTGGACTTGAAATGTGCCAACGACTCCTCTTGCAATAACCAACAACAGTTGATCTGTAAAAAAAGAGAAGAGAAATTAACACTGACTAAATAAAAAAGGGTGACATAGACGGGGAAATGTACACCACCGGATACAGTCTGTGCTTGATCAGGCATCGGTCAGATGATATCCTGAACAAGGCATCTATGGAAGCAAATCCAGAAAGAGACTTAACCTTCGAAGGGCACACTTATTACTCAGTGAAAAGTCAGTCCTGTGGGCTGTTTTCCAATTCAAAATAAAAGTGTAACCTCTTTAAATTAGTCTCACAGACTGAACCATAACACTCAACAGCCAACCGTGCCCACATGATGTGAGCCGAGAGCTGGGCTTACAGATGAGCGAGTGGTGTACTACATTTTGAAAATTGTCTATCGTCTACGACATGTGACAGAACAGGATCTAGTGGACTTAATGATGAGGTACTATCAAATAAGGTGTCCATCAAATGAATCATGAGGGCCTGTTGAGTTATACTCTAAGCCTGTCCTACAGGGCTAGGCTATGGTTTTTGTCTTTTTTACAGCTACAGTACATCCATGCACAGCGCAGTGTACAGACAGTACAGGATTGCAAACCAAAAACATGAGCATTGCTGCGTAACGAAACTGCAGTGGGATTCATACTACGATGTCATAATGTGACTTTCAAAATAATTGTAAACAAACGTAAATGGCGAAATTTGTTGCAAAATTGCCATCCACAACAACTCAGGGACCGTAGCCAAAATGGCCGACGGCGAATTCTCCGGTCGCTAGCGCAGTGCATAAACAAGCATCAATTTTACCAACTTTGGGCGCAAGCCTGGTCATCAAAGTTACAGAACTGTTAGAAATACATCCAAACAACATATATATACAGTTAAAAGTGCATAAAAATCCCGTTTCAACCTCCGGGCGCTACCTTTTTTTCTCCGCCAGACGCCGGGCCCTACCGGTCGTTATTTAGTGCGACCGCCACCAGAGTGTTTATCACGATCTTTCACCGTTTTAATTGCGCGTTTTAGGCAGATTAATCAATTATTACATGCATGCATTATATATCACCGAAATGATAATTGCGTAGGCTATTTGAAACTAAGTTCAGATATTATTTTTGATCTTTGAATTGAATTTAGGCGAGTGATTTTTGACACCCGGTCGACATATCAGGACTTGCAAAATTCACGCGAGATCGCTTGCTTCATCGGCACGTTTGAAAACCGAATTTCACAAATTCTACAAATATTTATCACATACCATATGTATCACCACAAAGGTAACTCTCTAGACTATTTGAAACCAAGTTCAGATACTTATTTTCACAAAAATTCGAAGCTATGCAAGCGATTTCTCAGTGGTAGAGATCGACGGAAACAAATTTCTCGCTCTAAAATGACATGAGACGAGCACCAACTTTCGCTAATTTGTGCACAAAATTTCCGCAATATTATAAAAAACTATCGATAAATCTGAATTATATAGACTCTTTTCAGTACCTAAACAAATTTCAGGTACATGGTCATGTTGATTAAAAGAGTATCAACCGATTGAACATGAGAAAGTTCACTCATCTTCATTGAAGCAGCGACTACCGCCATTTTTAAATGGTGGCATCTCTTCTATCGATCGGCCAATCAGCGGCACTGCTTGCAAAAAGTTGAGCCACCGCCAAATTTGAAATCGCCAAAATTCAGTCAATGTGCCTGCAGCGCCAACTGGCGGTGAAAACTATATTAATTCCATTAAAATTAAAAAATTAAAAAATATTAAAAAATATTCAGCCACATTTGAAAACAATATTTGCTCTGTGGACCGAGGTAAAAAGGGAAAGAAATCTAAACGCGAAATGACCTCATTCTCTTAATACAGGTCGGATCGCGCTGATTTTTCGTGTTTTGAGTTCACCTTGGGCAACTCCTAATTTAGCACCGTCAACGAAGTGGCTAGGCCTTCCCAATCAGAAATGTCCAATTTTGTCCACAGATGGGTCCCTAGATGGATGGATGGATGGATGGATGGATGGATTGCAGGACGGACACCATTTGAACAGCTATTCTACTAGCTCCGCTGACTTTGTCAGCTGAGCTAATAAATCACTCATTTGCAGTCAGATGCCTTCCGCAGCAATTGGCAAATTGCCATGCTATCAATATCAAGCCCAGCCCTAAACGGTCTTACCCACAGACAAGATATCTAATTGCCGTACATCGCAGCAATCATTATTGCAGGCCAAGGTGTCAAAAATTACTTGTGTGCGAGATGCTTAAAGAATTAACAAAGAGTCAGTAACAAACAATGAATAGGCAGAAAAAAAGCCACACGTTTGACGGAAAATATTTCATCAATTTCTCCAACATGTCCAAAGTGAGCACATTATGATAAGCAAGAAAGCTTCAAGTGAACATATCTTAGCAGTTTTCACTTTAGCATGATAATTCAACCGTGGGACTAGATGTTATTAACATAAAGTTCAATTTAGCAGCAGTTCAGAAAACAATTTCCTCCGACGCATCAGGAGGCCCGTAAAAACGTCATAATCTCTTTACCCATAAAAGGGAAAAGATGAATTGCAACGAAAAACCAATATCCTCAGTCAAGCACATTGGCCCGCAAGAAGAAAACCATAATTGCAAAATTACGCCAATATTGAAACTGTACACAGCACCGAGAGAGATGATCTACGATAATGAACCGTGCGTTGAATAAATCCGCTGGGATCATTTCAAGGGTAAAGGATTTTGTGCAGGGCTGACATGGTTGTAGCAGATAAATGGCTTTATCGAGCGTGGAAAATGCTGCCGAGGTTTTTGAAGCACTTTATATAAGAGATATGAACAACAAAGTACAAAGTTTATGAATGTGGTTTATCAACGAATTTTCCAAAAATTTCCACGATTCCTTGTACAATTAAGTACAGTAGAAGCTCTCTATTAAGGACACCCTCAGGACTGGCAAGTGCTGTCCTTAATAGAGAGGTGTCCTGATTAGAGAGGTCAAACTGAATGGAAACAACCAATTTGGGACCAAACTAGTGTCCTTAATAGAGAGGTGTCCGCTAAGGGAGGTTCCACCGTATAAGAGATGATTTACAAGCATTGCGTAAATGAATCTGCAACAACACCAATGACCCTCAAACCTCCGTCATGCGTCACTCGTAAGGTTGCAAAACCTACCTATCAACCTATTCTGCTGGCCAGAACATTTGCCAAAGAAACCAAAATGACTCAACAATGTCACTGACATTTTCACTTGAAATACAAGTTGCTTTGTCTGAACAAAATAAACAGTTCTTCGGGATATGACGAACTTGTCCCCATTGTATACACATTTTGACTTTTGTTTTATCGATACAGCTAACCTACTAGAGTAAACGCTTTGATCCTTCTCTACCCTGGACTGGAAAAGGAGACTGCTCTTGTCATTCTAGTTCCACCTGATAGTGATCTTGCGTTTCAGTTCTTGTGTTGCAGTGAAGGGAAGGCAATTTGCTGGTGTGGTGCCTGTGTGGAGGAGGCGTTCGTAGTCCTTAGTACGGAAAGAGCAAGTTGATGTAAAGACATTATGGAGAGGATATTGGTGTTAACAGCCTGATGAGAGGCTGTGTACTCTTCTTCTTCTACAGCATTCAGATTTTATGAGATGAAAGCTAAACCAGTCAGTCCATTTTCGAAAACAAAGTCGGCTGTCCTTGAGAGTTCTACCGCAGAGCCCCAGCAGTTCTGAGTTCTTGGCTATTACATCATGCAACGGCCAGCCCCCAATGTAAAATGACGCACACTAATGCATTGCCAGTGCATTGTAAGGTAATTCTCATTACAATGCATTTCCATTAGACCATATCTATGTTGCATTATCCGACCGCCATATCCTGTGACCACTATATTTATGTATATTCCATCCAACTTTCTGCCTTGGCGTTCTCAAAGGATAGCACTAATGGAGACCGGAACCGTGAAGTCTGTCAACATAACGACAACTTGTTCCGTACGAGAAAGGTGCTTATAGTAACGTTTAGTGACAGGTCCATATAAATGTAAGATTGTTCCGGCAACTCGAGTAGGCAAGTAGTAAGAAAAAGGGTAGATGTGTCAGCATCACAAAATTGAAGTAGCTAGGTCGCTTAGATAACAGCACTTGATGTTGGTGTCGGACGTTTACTAGTTGCTTGGATAGGGTGAGGAGCGTTCTGTCAACATCAGGAGGAACTGAGGCAGAGTGTGGAGGTGTCATAACTCTAAAGTGAAATTGAGTTAAACTTTGCGATGAGTGTTCTGACGACTTGGGTAACACTTCGTGCTGGGACTACTTCAGGGCAAAGTCCTTTGGTCACTTCCGTAAGAGTGTCTTGACAAGACAAGTTGGTTCCATGTGTTGCAACTTGTCATAACATGGGGTTGAACATGATGAAGTAAACTTGGCCACGGGTGTCAAGGCAATAACACCCCAAGCGTAGGGACTGTACTTTAAGTTGAAGTAGCTCCACTTCTATAAAAGTGTCCTGACAACACCAGTAGGTACCATGTATTGTGACTTGTCATAACACTAAGTTGAAGTAAAGCTGGCCACGGGTGTTCAGGCAACAGACTTTACCCTAAGCGTGGGGACTGTACTTCAAGCTGAAGAAGCTCAGGCACTTCCATAATAGAGTTCTGACAATGCCACTGGCTACCATGTAGATTTGTGAGTTGTCAGGTTGAAGTCTCTTGCTAGCCTTGGCAGACAAGAATCTAAAGCCGACAGGTGGAGCCCAAAGACCCCTGACAGGCAGTCTCCCAGCAATGCCTAAGGGTAGAGGAATCCCTGCCAAAAGCCTCACAACCGAAGACTCCAGCCGACGTGGTGTGTAAAAAATCTAGCACCCACGCACAGCAGATGTAACCATGCACCACCATGACCAAGAGGACCAGCCTCAAGAGTCAAGCAAATCCAGGAATCTCTCCAAAGAGCAACAAATGCAAAAAAGGCCAGAAAAACATGAGTCAAGGAGTCTTGATGATGTCGATGGAACTTGAACCTCTTGTCTATATGGCCATCTGGAAAATCGACACTTGATACTCGATAGGACTATTCCCTTACAAAATACTGCAAAAGAACAGGACATCTGTAAGAAGACAAAACATGGCCTCCCATTTGGGGAAATCTCACTTTTTTAAGGGATTCTTATGTCAAGACACTGGGTTTGCGATGGTATATAGCCACCACTGACAGGTGGCAACAGGATCTAAATTCATGTCACCTTTAAGGTAACATGTGAAGTGTAACTACACATCATATTCAGTTTACGTGTGCATAATTAAGTAAGAAAGGTTAGACCATGGCACCCCTGGTGGTGGCGAGGCAAACCATTTGTGACAACTTTTCGTCCATACATAGTCCCTTTAACTACGATAACCTTAGCAGATACTTTAATACAGATAGTACATAATTCCTTGTGTTTATTTTGAGCCAGACTAAATTATGGTCACTGGTCCCTTTGGGACCATCTTCAGCTAAAGAACACAATTATCCAGATAACACAATGGTGTCTGGCTTTTCCTTTATTAGATTATCAAGAACGTCAACTAGCTTGGAGAATTTTGAAAATATCATAGGTTCATCGCCCTCTAAGAGTTCATTCTGCATCTTCTATCCAGGTATAATCCTTACATGTACGGTCCTTTGGTATATACAGTAGAATCTCTCTACTAAGGACACCCTCGGGACTGACAAGTGCTGTCCTTCATAGAGAGGTTGCCTGATTATAGAGGTCAAATTGAATGGAAACGATGGAACCATTTTGGGACCAAAATTAGTGTCCTTAATAGAGAGGTTCCACTGTAATCTAGTTTCACCGATCTAAGACGTTTTTTGCGTATCGGTTCTCAAGAAACGAGAAAGAAATAAGATTATGCTTGTGGTCCTACAATCCCATCCAAAGTGGCATTTGGATATACAATGGGTTGGAGACACTAACTTCTCTAATAGCGATGACGTCATGTTCCGAAAAATCAAATTTTTCAGCATTGAATTTTAAACGAAACTGGCAAATCGCATATCGACATCTACAGCATACCTTCTCCCAACCTCAAAGGGTTAGGCCAAACTGCTTGTGCCATTAACACAATCTTCTGAAACACTACCTTAGTATTCCCACAGACTGGCCATATAATATGGCTTTAAGTCCAATATATCTCTTGTCTCGACCTGATAAGGTGGCCAAATCCATCAGAAATTACCCTGAGAATTCCCTGTTGAATCATCCCGTCTTATTGACCATGTCTGGCGCATTCCACGAGCCAAGGAAGGAATGTCTCCTCGCTTTCAGGAGATGATTATGGATTGCTTGGCCGAAATACTTGGTCAATGGGTGTTTTATCAAAGGCAACTTTTGGAGTCATGATCACAGTGGAATAGGTAGATGGCTCTGTGTATAAACTGCCCACGAAGGAATGTCTCAACTCTCTTCAGCAGATGATTAAATAACGTTAAGCCGAATTCCCAACTGCATTGGTCAATTGCGGAGACGTGATTGAGACATGTGTCGATGATTTTGTGTTATAACTGCCAAGAAAGAAATGTCTTGACGTCTTTCAAGAGATGATTATGGATTGCTTAGCCGAATTCCTGATGGCATTGGTCAATGGGTGTTTATCAAACACAACTTAGGAGACATGAGCAAAATATATGTCGATGATTTTGTGTTATTACTGCCCCAATAACTGCTCAGGAAGGAATGTTTTGACATCTTTGAAGAGATGTTTATGGATTCCTTGGTTGAAGTCCCAATTGCATTGGTCAATGGTTGTTTTATCAAATGCAACTTAGGAGACATGACTAAAATATATGTCAATGATTTTGTGTCATAAATGCCCAGCAAGGAACATCTTGGCGCCTGACGTGCGATGATTATGGTGGATTGCTAACAGAGCTGAATACCCGATTGTGTTGGGTCAATAGTAGGTTTATCAAACAGTATAAAAAAACACCTCAGATACATGATTATTATACGAAGATGATTTTATATTCGAACTAACCAGGAATGCCTCGACACTTTTGAAGAGGTGATTATGGATTGCGGATACCTGTTTGCACTTGTCAATGGTGGTTTTGTCAACCACAATTTGGGAGACATGAGTGAAATATATCTTGATGATTTTGTGTCTTGATACCTTTGAAGAGATGATTATGACAGACTGCTCAGCCGAATACCCGATTGCTTTGTTTATATTTAATGGGTGTTTTATCAAATGCAACTCGGAGACATCATCATCATCATCATCATCATCATCATCATCATCATCATCATCATTATTCATCGAAGGATTTCTCCTCTTGACTATTATTGCACTATTATTGACTATCATGAGAAAGATATACAGGAGGATTTTGTGTCTGAAGGAGCAATAAATAACAAAGGTTTCCAAGGATGGAATCTCCTGGGTAACGCAGCAGAGGGTAGCTGAATAGAAATGGATGGACTCTACATCACTAAGTAGAGAGATACATGAATGATTCAACCAAATGACCAAGAAGGGAAACCACATCCAAATTTATTGTTGTAAGATGTATGAATTCTGCTGTCGACTTACAACTGGAAGGAAGTTGCTTTGAGCAGTTCAGTTTACAAGAAATTAAAAGCTTCAATGAAATATTTTGGAAAATCTTTGAAGGGAGATTTTCAATGTAAACAATACGACCAACTTTTCTTCAAATATATTTTCCCTTACATAGCTAACTTATGGAATAAATTCAGGTTGTGGATGTCATCAGCACAGGTCATGGGTTGAAAGAGTTAAACACATCAATATTGCAAACTAATCATCCCATGTTCCCCTCCTTTGTCAAGCCTTTCCTCAATCATAATCCACTCGAGCAGAATCATTGACATGGAATATACCAGAAGTCAAAACCACTGATACGGCTCGGATATTGGCGATCGATGATAATATGGCACCAGTCCAATTCATATTGTGCGGCTGGTAATCAAAATAGACAAATTTAAAGTTTAAAGTTTGGATGTCAAGTTGACTGAAGATGACAGTGAAACGCATCCAAAGCCATTGGTAAGAAACTAATTTTCTGACGGTTTCTGCTATAATTTTTTTACTAGAATGGCAGATCAATTATTTTATTATGGCCATCACAACATGAAAAGCGTTGTCAGGAACAAGCATCATCAGGATTTCAAACGTTTACATGGATAATCATACACCAAATTTGAGAATTGCAACTGAAATGTGCCGAGACACAGTGTCCTGGCTATCACAACCAAGAAGGAAGATCCGAAAAACTAGACTCAGTCGTTGACTGCCACAGATTCTGACTGATATCCTCTGCGGTTCGTGAGTGACTTTCTGACAAGTGCGACCAAAACTAAGGCACTCTGCATGCCTTGAACCAGAGTCTCAACAAACATGATAAATACTTGCTAGTATACCCACAGTTGGAGCTGAACTATAATCCACTCACTCAAACTTCATCTACTCACATGGAAATTACGAACACAAATTCAATATCTTTTTGACACATGCGAAAATCTCAACTCCATTTCCTCCCGACAGAGACCCCTCCAATAACTCATTTCAATAATACGCTACCATGTTATCACAGCATTTCCATCTCATTTAACAACTCCGGATTTAAAATGCGTCATCAATTCACTCGGAAATTCACTGAGACTGCTATCCATTTATAATACGTCAATATGAAAGTTTCATTTTCTACTTTAATGGCCCAAACCATTATTAACCGGTAACTTTTTTTCAGAGAGATATATCGATTTGCTGGCATTGCAATGGCTTGAAACCAATATAATGTTTGATAACGAATTTTAAAATGAAATGTTCAGATTGAAAGTTTTTCAAATCTGAATCGGGCAACTATTAAATATTTGTATGATGTCGAGTTTACCGAAAAAAGTCAAAATTTATCATTACGATCTCTGCAAGTAAAATTCAGCAGTCAAGTGTACTCCACAAAACCTCTAACACGTCTGATAATGCAAGACAAATGAATACAGCCTGTTTAGATTTGCAGAATCCCATCTTGTTCCTTTTGTATAATGCAGGTTCTATAGGAAAGCCATTCTTTCTATCGCAAAATCAGATTTAGAGTCATGGTGAGCGAGGGAGATTACTTTTGACGAAAGAACTGGAGAACTCTTAGAACAAATACCAACAGACACTACAAAGCAAGGGATGTTTCTTTTGATCTGAGCTGTTACTGTGTGCATTATTGCTGCTAGAATTCACATAGTCTAAGAAGTCTCTAGTTTGACTCAATAAAACCTCTGATAATGCATGTCAAACAGATATCAACAGATTCTAATGAAATCTTTCGAATTCATTTGCTTGTTCCACCTCGATTGAAAACCCATTCTTTCCGGTGGAGAATTCGATTTAGACTTCTGCTCAGCAACTTGAAAGGACTCATTGTTGCCAAGTAAGCAATGAAAATCAGTTTGTCTACGCTAAATGCATAATCCAATTCTGATCTGGTCGGAAATGGAATTTGCGAAATAAGTTAAGAAAGCAATGCGATTTCACGGTGTTGCTCGTCAATTTAGAATTCCAATGGAAAGTCTTGCAGCGAAGGAACGCCGAAGAATAGCTTCATCTATTAGAGTGCATGGGTACTGTTTTGTGCTCCAAAGAACACATTCCTTTCAGGGCTATCTTAGAAATTTCATTACAGAACTGTAGTGTTTTTACAATTTCATTTCATTTTGCTGTTTGGCTGCTACCAACTTGCTTCCTTCACATCATTTGATTTTTGCAGTCAATTTTCTTTGATTAAATCAATTAATTCTGGTGAAATTAAAGCAATCATTTTTTGAGCGAGTTCCGATCCAATTAGCAGATTGATGGTGCTGGGGAAGGAAGCATTCGAAATCCATTACCTGGTACCATGTATATTGAACACATTTACCAACGAATATCTATCATGCACATTGAATATCTACGGGAGAATCAATCTGAAAATCTGTGAAGCAATTAAGTTTGCATGACACTCTGTGAAGCAATTAGGTTGCATGACAAGATGATGAGAGTTAAATTGGAGTGTCAGAACAGATTAGATGGCCCAGGCACACAATCTAATATTATTAAATCCATCGACAATATTTCACAATTACAGTAACCTATGTCACGTTTGATGAGTGATGATTTTGGTACATCTGACAGACAATAATCCGTCTATTGTAACCCTTTATTGTCAATTGACAACAATTCTTCTATTTCTTACAACACCAGTTCTGCCACCCCTCCCCCAAACTCCAGGTACATAACGACAGTATGCACTTCCATTCCTTTGGAAAACAGGTAATTTTTCATCCAATTCATGAGGTTTCTTCCAAAGAACCTGACAGGTGATGTTTCTGGACCACGACCATTTGATTAATTTGCGTCACTAAACCAATCTCTATCCAAATTCAAATTGTTTAATGGCATCAAATTACGATCTGTTCATTTTAGCGGCTGGGTTGAATATTCAGAAACTGTTTTATATCAGTGTTCTTCTTCTTCTTAGCGTTCGATGTTCTACTGTCCTCTCTTGTTTCTTGCTTGATCTCCAGAGCTTAATCTCCATTGATGCACTGTATGGCCATGTGGCTGGTCTCTCAGTATTGGTGGCCTTTAAAATACCCCTGTCTCCAAGGAGATCAGCCAACAGGCTTCCGTTTTCCCTTTTTGACATTTGCCCTGACGTTTGTTCCAGCAACAAGAAGAAAACGGAACTCAATACATGACAATGTCTGCGAAGCTCTAGATACATTCACAGGAAGAGCGAGGGAAATCAATTAACGCTCTTAGGAAGACAGAAGCTTTTGTGATCAATTTGGAGCCACGTTGCACTGGCTTCATTCCTCTTCAATATTAGCAGAAATGGTGATTTCCTCTGTGTATTTCTGCAGTTGCCATAGCTTCCCAAATTCGGAAGTTGTCATGTTATGTGATTCTCACAAGCAAAGCGGTCTGTGATGGTTAGGCCTATTGAACCCATAAGGTGGGACAAACATATTCAACTTTGTCAGAGCACACAACACATCTCGCAAGACAATTAGCCCCACTCTGATTCTGGTATTTTCACACGCCTGTGATCTACTCCTCTAATTGTGGAGTAGTGGATCCAAAATGGCGTCCAATGTTCACGGCCACGTAACAACATAGTGACGTGACTGCATGGGAGTCAATCTTATTTCTCTATTCTTCTATGTGCATCAGGACACAGACTCAATATGACATTTCGAATTATCTAGCATGGAATAGGCGTACAGATTACCCATCACCAGTTTTAGGATCCTTATTGCTACCTCAAACAGCCATTGTTGTCAACCATATCAATATCCTCAAAATGTATCGTTGACAAGTCTTATCATTTGAAAGGTCAGAATATTCATATTTCCCCATGCTACCAGTGCTTCAAGATAGACTCACGATATTCATATAGAGTTGTGGGAGGATTGAACATCTTCTTGAATAGAACATGGATTTGCTTTTCATGCACTTGTAATGAGATATGTGTGTACATCTAGACAAGATTTTTTGCATTTTAACCCGTTCTATTATTGTTGAAAATAAATGAAAACAAATAAGCAAAAATGTCACTTGATATATCAAACATACAAATCTTCAAATCTAGATGCTCCTGAGAACGGCCAATGTCGTCTTTTCAGACAGACATTTCGAGATAATCAATAAACATCTCTTCATATTGCTCCCAGATCTTCCAACTGATTACATCTCCCCAGCGACCACAGCTGGATTAAACTCTATCTCTCTAACATGTCTAATGGCCTTCCTCTTGGTGGCAAAGGACAAGCAGAACCTCTCATTATGGACACCTCTACCATTGGACACTTCCGTACTAAAGACACCTTCATCTCATCAAAATGAAACGATATTATATGATCTCACCCAAATAACTATATTGACACTTCATTAAAAGGAGAGAAGATTTCACAAACAACGGGCTTCTTAGAGAGGTTTCTGTCTCCATGATATAGCTATGTAATCTCAGATACCAATCTAAAGCGAGTTGGATATTGTGTTTTTATTCGTATTTGTAAGGAAATATGTCTAGGATGTCCCGTTATCATGGCATACGCAGTGATTAGTGAGCTATATCGAGCTGACATTTTTTTCCTGAGCCTGGTGAGCGTGATTAATTTCCACCCCGACTACCATTTCTATATTGATTAACGAAATTGGCAAAAAAAAGTTTTAGAAGCTGAATCCCAATTGCAGTCACTACCCGGTACTGAAAGTGCTAAATATATTCCAAGGTGTTTTATTTAAAGGATTTTACGAATAACATAGGTCGCAAAAATGAATATTGCAAATATGTTTTTTGATATGAAAAATCTAAAGAAATTTCGTAAAACACCAAAAAAGATATCACTAAAAAAAAATCCGAAAATTCTGCCAAGTCCTACATGTCAAAGAGAAGAACACGCCGTGCGTAGCTTCTCTTTTATGATTTTCTACTCTCTTCTGGAAACATCTGTATCTGATGTTGAAAGCCTTGACAAGGTAGTAAACTTGCTTGGTTGGAGTGATAACCTCTATCATGTCTATCCGTTCCAGTCAGGGAAAACATAGCACAGAAATTCCCTGCTGGCAGCGTTTGGGAGGAAGTCCAGACTCACTCTCATTTAAAAGAAATTCTGCACCAGCGACACGAAGCAAAAATTCGGATGACCTCAACACACCTACCTCTTCCCTCTACTGTTGATATATCAGACTATTGGTCCCTAACCCAAAAGTTTGACTTGTTTTGAAATATTTTATTTGCATGAGCAAAACACATAACGAAAAAAGTTCAAAGGAGGACTAATCAATGTCTTAGACTTGGAACTTTCCATTAAACAAAAAATTTAATTTCCTGACACTCTTCAATCTGAAGTTATGTCATTTCCTAATGGACTTTCCATTAGCTATAAAACTCAAGTACAAAAGTTACCTGCCATCTTTCCGGATCTTCAAACTCTTTTAATGTTTTTATGTCAACTGTTTTAAACAAGGCACATTTCGTGTTGATGAAGGGGAAATGTCTGGCTCCAAAAGTGATACATATGTCTGACAAAATGTGTTTTTATGATGGTTTGCTTGTTTACTTTATGATAGCACTGTATTTCCCACAAACAAAGGTGTCACGGGCAAACAGCGGCTGGTTGAAATTGGGACTGATAATGTGGTGGTGGTTTTGGAGTGGGGTTGAACTTATACACTTTGTGTATAATGTTTTCAAAATCAGAATTTTTGAATTATTTTAAAACTTATAAATGACAAAGAGAGAGAAATTTTGAAACATGGCACTTTTCATAACAGCAAAATGAACATGTGAATGTTAAAAATGAGTGGGTCATTATGCAATCACAGCAGTCTTCAAAATGATTTACTTTAAATTGCAGGTGTAGGTATCCGAGAACAGCACACAGTTCATGTACTTGAAAGCAAGACAGAGCTCTGAGAGGAAATGTAAGTCAGAGGATATCGAACTGCAATTGACATCAAAGCAGCAAATGCCCCGAGTTGAAAAAAATCGATTTATTGAAGGAAGGACCCAGGGAAACATGAATAGAAATTCTACCTACCGCAAACAAGAATTCCTCATCCATGATGAGCGTTCTCCCGAAATGTAATGTCACAGAGTCGAGAAGTAGAATTGAAATGACATATATTCCTGAGAGTCAAGTCTTATTACGGAGAAATAGGTTGGATGAAATATCATCCCCGAGAGGGCTTCCACGTCATTCTGAACGAGTTGGGACGGTTTTCAAGATTGTGTTTCATTCTGAAGGCCAGCAGGTTGACAAGATTTGATCCCATCGGCAGTAGGGGAAAAGGCCAAAATATTGGAACGTCCCTTAAAATAGGAACCCATCGCAAAATTTAGGGACGACCTTGGTTCCTTCTCTTGGAACAAATAATTAGTGCATTGGGAAAATATTGATTTCATTCCTATTTTATTGGGCATCCCAAAATTATGACATTTTCCCCTACTGACCGGCCATGAATGAACAAGTAATCCGAAGATTTGCCATGGCTTGGAGGAAAGATAGCCAAACTCCCGTGCTGAAGCCACAGCAGGTTGAAAGAGATGTCTGAGTTAAGAAGGTAAACATTCGCTGTCAGGAAACGTGTCTCAGACAGTGTTTCAGGTGGGTTCTGCTATCTCCATTTGTATTTCTACAACTAAAATGTAAGTACGGTGGGCTTATTTACACGAGTGTGGTTTAACTGTTGCAAAGCCAGACTTGAGCGTGTGCAAACCCCGACAAAAACTTCCAGTGGAATACTATAAAGTATTTTTCATTTCGCGACGGAATGAAGTGCCAGACTTACTTTAGGGTAGAACAATAAAAGTCTATGTGATAGACATCAAATACTACTTCTAAAAGTTGTGGACTTGGAGAAAGAATGCGATGATGTCAGAATAGATTGTGGAAAGGTTGAGAAAGTAAACTAGGAAATACCACCATGATGTTTCAGGTAGTTAGTTCAGCAACAGTTCATGTTACAGCTTGGTTCTGCTCATCAGCAGCCCCGGTATAAACTAACCAACATCAGTGTTGAAGAGTCTGCCAATATTAAAGTTAACAAACTGGTCAATCCAATTTTTGCAGTGGACTTTTTGGGGAATATGAATTGATAACCTACAGATTTTTTCCACAATTACAGCCATCTTAAGGGAGATAAGTCGCACCACATTTGCAGCGCTGCGCCCATAATCAAAAGGGCCAAGGTTTGACTTTCGAAAGGATCACCGCTGTTTTGTCTTTGTGTCCTCCAGCAAAACAAACCCAAAATTGCTTTGTAAAACGAAGGTTCCTTGTTTCTGGAGCCCTTGCTCAGGAAAAGCAACCAATGCCAGCAAGTGAGCAACATGGGTAGCTTGCAATGGACTCTACCTCTGGCTAGGAGGGAGTCACCAGACCGAAAATATAATTGGTGCCTAACCATAGTAGCATGCAGAAACATCAATTGTGCTTGAAGGAGGAATACTCTCTGGATGTTAACACCCCCAAGGGCAGAGTGAACGTTGAAGAAGGAGAAGAATAGCCGTCTTTGAAATGACATTCCCAAGAAAGGTCAACATGTTCATAAGATAAAACCCCTGGCAAAATCTCAAAGAGACGGCCAGGAAATTCTGTTTCTGACAAGAAGTGACCATCATAAGTGCTTTTTACTTTGACAACTTGAGAGTCAGTGTGCTTGACAACTTATGGTAATATCCTTGCTTACAGCAATCTTTGAAATGTCATCCTTAGAAAGGTCAGCCTTTTAACGTGATAAAACCTCCCGGCCAAATTCGAAGACAGACCGAAGAAATTGCGATCCTGACAAGTACTGGTCATCAAACAGGAAATGAAACCAAGGATCGATCAGGTGCGATACTGTCTCGATCTATCGCCGGAGGGCCACCGTGTGATGTGAGATGGGATCATCGATGATCAATATGTCAGATGGTCATGAGAGGAGCGAGAGGGCACTCACATTCCAGCTCCGATTCACACCTGAGTGATCTTGGGCTAGGGCCTTGAGGCAGTGCAATGTGAGAAATGGAGACTGGAGAGACTTCACACCGACCAATGCTTTTGCGATACCTGACCGACCACAACAACCCACGTGCTTCAGGACTACCCTCTGCACAAAGCCCACAGACAAGAAATCTGGCCAAATGGTGCCAACATGCAGGATCAACTGTAAGGAGACTGGGTGGAATTGCGGAGGACGACTGAGTACATCCGACGAACAGGATTGACTGTATGAAGTGAATGTGAAGAAGAAAAAGAAGACAAGGCTTCACGTCTTATTTCACCTACGAATGCCTTGATGGTGACTGGAAAGGCTTATTTTAGCTATGAATGCACGGACATTCCAACTTCCGAAAAAGTCAAGAGCAGCACAATGACACAGAGAGGTGGCTTGGTCAGGTAGTAAGGTATTATCCATCTGGTTCGAAAAGTCGTGGGTTTGATTCTCAGCACTGTCATGGTCGTTTGCTACCCTGAGCAAGGTGCATAGTAATTACTCTGAAAGCTGTGTCCTTTCAATCAGATGTAAGAAAATGACTCCTGAACGGATGTCTATGCTACAGAGCAAGAAAAAAGACCCCAGTGAAGTGGACAGTAGCTCGCAATGGACCCTTCCTCTTGTCTCAGTGACCAGGCAAATAACCGCAAATAACCCCAATTGGTACATAACCATAGTGGCACCCCAACTAGTACATAACCATACTGGCATGCACCACGGGCCATCCACTCTTTGGAGAAGAGATACCCTCATAAGAAGAGCGAATGGTGAAAAAGAAGCAAAAGACCTAGCAAGCACAACGAAATCACGCGATCCTCCATCATTATTCATGTTGCCAGCAACAGATGAGATAAAAATACATCCTGCAGAAAAAAAGGGTCATCTATAAACAATACATCACATTTCCAATTCAAGGCAGGCAGTAGCTGTACAGAGAAGATTAAAATCACGCATTATTTATTCATTGATTCGTTTTAATATTCCACAAGTTGCATCATCTAGATAATCTCGGATGATCGATCGGGGTCTATTAGAGCTACATCGAGAACTGACAAGGAAGTAGATCTATTGGCACTTACTCTGACAGCTGACATTCGGCGGAGCCGGACCGACATGGCCGCTTCTATTGCATTATGGGATTAATTTCGTTATACAAGATTGGACAGATTCGGCGAGTGTAAAAATGTTCCCCGGTCCAAGATGTTTATGGGTGGGACAGATGAAGAATGCAGTTTCTGTCCGATATTCTACCAAGTCACATCAGTATGTTGTTTCTACATGTCCCAGGTGTCTGGGTTCTATGTATCCCGTGCAGGTTCTATTTACCCTGGGTTCTATGCATCCCAGGTTCTATGTATCCCAGGTTCTATGCATCCCAGGTTCTATGTTTCCCAGGTTCTATGCATCCCAGGTTCTATGTATCCCAGGTTCTATGTTTCCCGTGTTTTATGTGTCCCGGGTTCTACGCATCCCAGGTTATATGCATTTTCGTGTTCTACGCACTCCCGGGGACATGATTTTAATCGGCTACGTTTGGACAGCCTAGTCAGAACCCAAACCTTCTTCTACAACCCGAGACGCAAACATCCCAGAAGGCATATAACCTGCGACAAAAAAAACCCTTTTGATTGGAGGACACCTTGGGATACTCTTGATGCAGTATAGTGGTTCTTGTGAGCTATACGATTAGATTCAACACTTGTGATCAAGTTAATGGGAAAGAGTTGATTTAGAGGAGTGACCAAATCACAAAGGCAATTTTTTCGGAACTTTATCAATGTTCAACTGAGTATGACATATAAAAGACCTACATGTACAGTATGTGGTCTTTTTTGTGTTTTTCTTAATAGGATTCTTTGAGTCCGTAATACCAACAATGACCAGACAACAGCCGGTGTTGTTTGTCTTGATAGCCAATCTACCAAGTCTTTGTATTACAAGCAAAAATTACCTTATACCGAATAATACTATAACAGAGCACCAAGGGCTCGAGATACAGGAGCTGGCTAACAATGTAAGCCCTACTGAGACCCAATCAATCTGGCCTTAGCAAATGGAATCTTGGTTATTTCAGCAAATACTCATTTCGTTGTCAGATTAGCGAGGCTTTGTTGGGTATATGTAATAGGAATGATGGCAAATACTCGCAAGTGGAGAGCCTGTATTGACCCTTTGCTGTCTCTGCAAACAAAGCGTTGTGCAAATTAAGCATTGTGCAAACAAGGAACATTAGAGTGCCTTTCTCAATGGCTGTTCACGTGCAACAGTTGCTGATTCTTTCTATCTTAGCTTTTCTTTGACAAGAATGTGTTACCTCCTCTCGAAAAGGCTGGATCACTGGACTGATGGACTTACTAGATTGTGACTCATGGCTCACCACCGCCATCACTTCACAAGAGAGAATACTGCCCCATTTATACCAGATTCCTTTAAAGTTGCAGATCACAGACATGGCGATTTTCACGCCAATTCAACTAGGACTGGGAAAATAGTAGATATGCTGATCAAAATGTGTCACAACATCAGTGCAAGTTGACAAGAGAAAGAACTAACACATTTCACCTCAACAAATTAGACAATAATCTCTGTACATTCCACAGACAGTGACTACACACCAATACATAGGCTTGTCTTGCCTACTTAGGTCGAACGGATTTCATATCAAACCCAAGCCAAGCGCAGAAGGAGGATTGTTCTACAGAAGAAGTCCATCTCATATCAGCTAGACTGAAAATATCTGTAAGACTGCCATATGTTCATATGCACCAATGTACAAGCAACCTGGTAATCAAAGGAGTTACAACAAAAGAAGTTTTTCCACTTGCCTTGATACGACCTCCGAATTGCTATGGTGATGTTTGATATTAACAAAGGCAGAGACATCGGTATTAAGCTGATGTCGGAAATTGAATTTTTCTGCGTCTTGTGTTGTAAGGGATAGAGCCAAGAGAGAATGGGTTGATACTATTAGGATTCGATGATATCTACTGAAAACTCTATCATTGGCAAATATGTGACCCGTCACAGCAAACAAGGCGCACGTCGCCCAGAAGATGAGCCTAAATGACATCAGGAGATAATGGAAGTATTCAAAATTGATGTGCTCAGATTTCACAAAAGGCAAACAATAGATCTTTCTATCGCTATTCGCATTGCCAATTGTCGCAGGTGGCAGCAACAAAAATTGCTCGTTGGTGTGGTGCTCATGTAATAAACATGCATAGTAACGTTTACCGTAGAAATGTATCGTGCGAACTTACGTACCATTTTGTCAGTGATCCCAAAGAATTCAACGAACCAAAACCTAAGTTTTCAATCACACTAGCTTAGGTATCCATTTGAACATATGAGAGGATCATTCTGCACACGATTTGACGAAATTAAACAGCTCCACGCTGTACACACTCAAAGCACGACGGATAATAGCCAATTCTCCATCAGGATTTTTTAGTTCCTCTATCTTAATGACACAAAGCGCATGAGCGAAAATCACATCTGTCTCAATATAGAAGCGCTCTCGGCCACAATTTAGAGCCGCTTTCTATAAATTGAAGCTGAAACTGCTTCCTCATGCTCCAACCCTTTGTTATTGCCTCTCAAAACGGCACTAGGAATAATCCAAGAATGAGCCAATTGTCTTAATCTTGCCACAATTTCGAACCACTTTCTAGAAATCCGTTGGCAAGACTGCTTAAGAATTCAAACCGATCAGTCGCAATTCTGCCCACAATTTAGAACCACCTTTTATCAAATTGAAATTAAGACCGCTTGCTCAATGATCCAAACTTTGGTTATTGCCTCTCAAAACCACACAAGAAATAATCCAGGAACGATAACCAATTGTCTTAATCCTGCCACAATTTAGAACCACTTTCTAGAAATCAGTAGGCAAGACTGCTAACGAATTCAAACCGATCAGTCTTGATTCCGGCCACAATTTAGAACCACTTTTTACAAATTGAAATTAAGATTGTTCCTCAGCACTCCAAACCTTTGTTACTGCTGTTCAAAACAACACGAGGAATGATAGCCAATTGTCTTAACAATCCAAGCCACAATTTACAATCACTCATTCTAGAATTCGGAAAGCAAGTCTGCTTCATTGTACGCTTGGACCATTTGTTATTGCCTCTCATAACAACACTGGAAATGATGGAGGAATGATAGCCAATTATCAGCGTGATTCATTAAGCTCTCACCTGAGCTCAGTTCAAGGGGCGCATAACAAGAAGCCTAAAATCAGCTGAGGTATCTGTAAATCGCTTGGAATATCTAACTGCTGCTCACTTGCTGATTAACAGGCGAGGTTGTCTTATAAAATATTTTGTATTTTCCTCGAATCTACAGGAAATTCAGTGCACCGATATGCATTGTGATCTAATAATCCTGGTTCAAGAAAATAGAAATGCAGTTATACACAATGCTATGGTGCAGTTATCGTGCACACAACTCTGCTGAAACTTGGTATGTATAGCACATGTATATCTGTCTACACAATGGGAGTGCCAAAATTTATATCTAGTATTTATTTACGAAATTGGAAATTTTCAAATTTGATTACAAATTACAAATTCTAAACGAAGGTGTTTGGCTTTAGGTTAACTCAATTGACATTTCAAACCCTGAGTTTCGACTGAACTTGAGTCGGTTTCACCATACACTGATTAAGAGTTTCTCATAAAATCTACAGGTGGTTGCAGTATTTTAAGGTATTCTTAAGTTGATCTCAATCAAGGTTTCATTATTTTCCATCCATAATGGATAAGTTTGAAAACCAATCTACCCAAGTTAATTAATTTCTACATGTGCCAATTTGATTACAACGAATTATTTCAATTTGGCACGGAAGGTGAATAATTTAAAAGCTGCCTCATAAGGTTATGCAGGCTAAAAAACCAATTCTACGGCACTGTGTGCATCAATGCAATTTCTAGCGGGCTGCCATATTCATGCAGGCCAAGTGACTATAACACTCGACTTGATTTTTTGGATCACTGATTATTGTTGCAGGCACTTGTGCTGACCATCGCAAATGGGCAATTTTTGATGCATGCGATTTAAATCGCTGATTTGTGAAACACTTTCATTACTCTGTCAGAGTGTCATGACGACTGTGAGTGCTCATTCATCAACATAGCTCCCGACTGTGCAATATTGCTACAACCACCCTGAGTGCAAAAGCATCGCCATTTCTCCTGACTTACGAGGGCTAATAGCTGCTTTTCCTTGGGGCCTCAAATTGCCAATTTGCATCTAAGCACTCCTCTACACACAAACTCTGTAACTAGTTTATGGGCGGCAGTAACTCACACTGCTCCTCTTCTAGAGGGCCATGCCACTTCAGTGTATGCTTCTGGTTGTGCAAAAGACGTTAGGAGCGTTTCTTATCCCGAAATTGTTTTGAGAGACGCTACCTTTTTTTGAGAGAGCGGCAAAATAGGCATAGTCCCCAATAAGTCGGGCTGACGTTCATTGCAATATTGCCACAACCACCCAGAGTGCACAACCATTGACATATCTCCCGATTTATGGGTCAGGACTAATAATCGCTATTCCTCTGAGCGCAGAATTGCCAATTTGGGACCATGCAGAATCAAATAAAAGCCGCTAATATTTTTTAATACGTTTGACGTGTTGCAGCTCCGGAGGTTGATTAGGAGCACAGAAAGTTTTTACACATCCGGTGCTAACACACCAAAACAACCTTCAAATGACTCCCAAAAGGTTTCATCGAACGGCAGGACTAAAATTGGATGACAGTTAATTAAAGTTACATCCTGACTGAGTGCATTTATTCAACCAGAACACAACCGGGTGTTGGTAACACACATTAAATTTTTCTTAATACCAAAATCATATTCAATATACATCTGGAACACCCCGTACATCACAACAGCTTGTGATTTGTCCGGTTGTCTGCAGGAGAAAACAGACAGCAAGCCACTGTGTCTACTGAGGGGAGGGGGTTCAGGTCTCCTATCCTATCCTAGTTGTCGAGGATCAAAAATCTTTGGTAGCAAATGAATGTCCTGTTGTCCGGAGAGGATAGCCAGCCGACCCTTATCCATTTGTGCTGGGTCAGACATTGGTGCAAGGGTTGTGTGGTTTCCCCAACAATTCCTGTTGATGAATTTGTCAGATCAGATGAGAACATCAGTCCTGTTGCAGGCATTAGGGCAATGATGACACTGTCGACAATCTCCAGTAAATTCAAATCCAGTGAACAGAATGAAAGTATACATCAGTATTACTGCAATGCACCAAGTGACACCCAGCATAACGAATCCGTGCAAATGACTTGCATCATAGTAATGAAGACTTTAGCAGAGTGCCCAAAGCAAGAATCAGAAAGCAATCAAGTGATTTCCATCAAATGGATGACCCTTTTAAAGTCTAGGTTACGAAGCAGTAATGGATGTGACTCCCCATGTTGTCAACTCTGACCTTTCCCATTAATGGCCACTTTGTGATGAGCTGCAAAAGTATCCAAAGGCTTTCCTTCATCATGTTTCAAACATTTACAGCTGAGCCAAAAACTGGTTAAAGGAGATTACACACAAGCAGCCTTAAGCCTACTAAGTCATGAAGTGATGCTGACCCCTGCAGTGTTGCTTTTTATTCCATCAGTTAATCCAAAAAGCTAAGAAAATGCTTTTGAAGGAAGTTGGCATGGAAGTGGCTAGTAGCTTCCAGGAAACTATTCTGCTATACTATATCACTACCTTTGGCAATGTCAGTGACCATGTAGCTTTGTAGCAATGATTCTTGCGATAATCTGCTTGGGCAGCCAGCAGCAGGGAGCAACTTCAGAGAGTAAGCATTCGATTTTAGCGCATTTGTTGTTGAATATAATCTATTTGTCTGTCACTGAAATCGACGACCAACTCTTTGAGTGTCCATTAAGAATGGGTTAAAGGCATCAAGATCTGAAAGAACATCCTGGTCTGTTGCTTTGGTTACCAAATAATCCCATCCCTTTTTTGTCTATTCCTTTTGCATCGTTCCTTTACCGCGTTTGTCATCAAAGACAAGATAACCTTTCAAGAACTGTTTGTGACACCGAGATAACCGCAACACGTTTTTATGACTTGCACTGGTAAAGACAGACTTCTTCATCATAAAGCCGAACTGAGCTTGCCTTCAGTGAACTTTGGTAATAAAAGCTTGATACAGATCTGGAAATAGAAGCTCTGCTGTTGTTGAGACCCGTTATTGGAGTCTGAAGGTTCGCGTTGTCCCGTACTGATTCGAAATAGTATTTGAACTGCGCTGAGTAGGATAAGGAAGCGTTGTAGAGTTCGATGTTGAAGGGGCGGATTAGAACTGTTCTCTCCTCAAGGTGAGAGAACAGTATGCACCTAGAGAAAGTCCAGGTGATCAAAAGGAGAGACAGAAGTTGAAAATCTTCGATTTCACGTAATCTTTTTGCGACCAAGAATGAGAGTCTGTTGGCATTAGGAAAAGTGGAAGTTGGCCCCTACCTGGAATATATGCTTACCGGTGAACTTCCTTACATGTAGCTATGTCCAAGGTAGCTGCCAGTCTCACAAACAAAAACCACATCAGTTCAGATCTACATGAAGCAGCAGCAACATCAATTCCCCTAAGATGAATGACCAACCATCAAAGCTCATCCAAGTCGCCCGCCCCCATGCCCCCTTCCCAACGAGGCCAGAAGGCCATGACCACAGGTTATGCACATAATCTTATTTCCCCAGGAATGACCGCAGAGATATCATATCGATCCCAGCAGCAAACAGAGGCAACCAACACATAAACCCAATTATCTCATACGTGGTGGATTGATTCTGGCAATTAGGAATTTCGGACACCATTCTTGGATCAGGCAGACCTAACTAAATACATCCAGTAGGGGGAAATAAATCTTGAAGGGGAAATGGCAGAACAACTAACAGGGCCCAGTACCATACTTGAGAAGGAGCGTACGAAGATCTAATGATGTCAAAACATGTGAATTCATGAGGGGAAAGGGATAACCTGTGACATTGGCAACGATCATATGGAGATGTTGTCTTCTTCTAAAAGAAAGGATCTAGGGAGATTGCACCTTCCCCAATCTTTGCATTACCGGAGGTCATGCGCATAATCTATTTCACCCAGAACGACCGAAGGGATTTCATATCGATCCCAGCACCAAACAGAGCCGGCCAACGCACAAATCCCATTAAGCGGTACGCGCAGGACTGATTCTGGCAATTGGGAATGTCCAACAATCTGTTTGGAGCAGAAAGATTTAGACAAATCGACCTCCGACTGAATGGAACGGCAAAGAGGATGACCTGTGATGCTGGGACAGGTCATTTGACCATTTGAATTCTTCTTAAGCCATTGCTCAGGACTTGGAGTATCTGGACTTGGAGTTTTTGTGCATGCCACTATGGTAGGTGCCAATTGAGTTGATTGGCCTCGTGACTCCGTCTTCCGGGAGAGGTAGAGTCCATCGCAAGCCACCTGCGTTACTCACTTGGAAGGTTTTTTTTGCTTGCACTGGCCAAGGCACCAGGCAAAGCAACCTCGGTTTTACATCTCATTCGAAGGATGAAGCAATGAAGGGTCAAGTGTCTTGCTCAAGGACACAAAGACAGCAGTCATCAATCGAACCTACAGCCTTCTGATTATGAGCCCTCTTTGCCACTGGCTTTCTCCTGCTTTGAAGTTCAGTGTGGAAGGTAATGGCACATAAAGCAATAGCGATGTACCACTTCCTTGATGAAGTGAGACCCAGCTGATCCAACACATCAACCAAATTACCATGTGTGTGCCAGACTGATTCTGGCAATTGCAAATCTAAGGTTGAATCGATCAGGCGGAGTGGAACAGTGGAGGGAATTGATGTGGACATTGCCAAAGGTCAGTTGACAGATTGAAGTAAACTGCCAGGACATTCATCATTTAGTAGCGTACATCAGTACAACATTTTTCTGATCGAAGAAAACTTAAGGAATATGATAGATCAGTCAGATTTCCCCACAAATCAATTCGAAAGGCTGGTAAAGGTAAAAAAATGGCTGCCGCCACACACAAAAGGTCATAGGTTAATGGAAACGATGCTAATGCTTGGTAAACCAAATGGATGTCAACTACCGCGGAAAGTGGTTTGTCACAACCAACGGCCTGTGACATTGCTTATGTCAAGCAGTAACTCAAAGGTGGATAATGATCACCAGAAGGAAAGCCATCCTCCATTACAAAGCACGACTAAAGGTCATGAATTAGCTTGATTTTGTGTAGTACATGGAGCAAGGTGTATGGCTCAGTTGCGATATTTACAAAGGTTAGACGATGGACTGCAATTAGTTGATTGGTTCAGTCAGACCTCTTGTGAATCAATTGGCAAGACCTGGGCAGGTGAATGGCCAGTGTCATCACAAAAGATCAGCTGATGGTTCAGGAAGCAAGAGCAGAAAGGATGGCTCTGGATGCAACAATGGAAAGGATGGCTCCGGGTGCAACAGTGGAAAGGATGGCTCTGGATGCAACAGTGAAAAGGGTGGCTCTGGATGCAACAGTGGAAAGGATGGCTCTGGATGCAACAGCGGAAAGGATGGCTCCGGGTTCAACAGCAGAAAGGATGGCTCTGGATGCAACAGTGGAAAGGATGGCTCTGAATGCAACAGTGGAAAGGATGGCTCTGGATGCAACAGTGGAAAGGATGGCTCTGAATGCAACAGTGGAAAGGATGGCTCTGGATGCAACAGTGGAAAGGATGGCCCTGGATGCAACAGTGGAAAGGATGGCTCTGGATGCAACAGTGGAAAGGATGGCTCTGGATGCAACAGTGGAATAGATGGCTCTGGATGCAATAGTGGAAAGGATGGCTCTGGATGCAACAGCGGAAAGGATGGCTCTGGATGCAACAGTGGAATAGATGGCTCTGGATGTAACAGTGGAAAGGATGGCTCTGGAGGCAACAGTGGAATAGATGGCTCTGGATGCAACAGTGGAAAGGATGGCTCTGGATGCAACAGTGGAAAGGATGGCTCTGGATGAAACAGTGGAAAGGATGGCTCTGGATGCAACAGTGGAAAGGATGGCTCTGGATGCAACAGTGGAATGGATGGCTCTAGATGCAACAGTGGAATGGATGGCTCTGGATGGAACTTGTCGTATTCAGGACGTTAACTTCCAATCTTATCACCACGCACTCAGCCCTTCCCCTCAACAAACCCAACACTGCTCATTCTCAAAGCAACACTGCATTTGCTAACTCAAACCTCAGTTGACTTTTCAACGAGTTGCACTCTCGTCCTCAACTTCCAACCTTAATAAAAATATATCATCGCCAATGTCTACCACTTTCCTCTCAACAAAACCAACGCTCGCACATCAAAGCTACATTTACATTTCAAGCTTCAACGCTTCATCCGTCCCTTTTTTATAAAATCTTAAAGCTCTCTTCTCAACATGCTCAAGTAAATGTCAACCTATATAAGTCCCTGTCGTCATTGCCTTGAAAGCATCCTATGGGATGGGCATTCCTTTCCTAGACTCTTTGAAGATAATCCTCAAAGAATAACGTTGCTCTAATGGGAAGGGCTTCGTTGCGACAAGCAAAAGTACATTCTGTGTAGAAAAAGACCTCAGATACACAGCAAAAGCAGGCAAACTCAGGGTGAAAATCAAGTTTGTTCTGAATCTAATATCTGATCAGCTTCCTCCCTGGAACAATTTTGACATTGTTTGGCTCTGATTTCACTGACAATGTCAGCTACATTAGATTTCTATAGAAATTTGTTTGAGAATTAATTAGAAAATTTGTCCAAGCCGAATCATTGAACAAGCCATTACTAAATGGAATTTCAATGTTTTGAATGTTATGAGAAACACATGTTCAGAAGCTATGTGAGAGTGATTAGAGATTAGACTCCGAATTGATTTTTTAAACAAAAGCACACTGAATAACATGAATAAAGAGGCTTCCCTAACTCTGCATAGTGAGAAACTGAATTTGATGCGGGTAAAAGGGCATAGTTAGCCTTCCGCTGAAAAAGGGTCTTCAACTAAAGGGATACGCTGTTCGTGTTTCACTACTGGTGGCTCATGAATAGACAGATATACACAGTGATGTAGGGCAGTTATAACGCATCCAAATTCGCTAAAATACACATCATGTTCACACTTAAGTCATTGCTGAAATTGAAATATTTATTGCCTATCTACACAGTAAGATATTTTCAAATTTGGGTTCAGTTTTCAAATTTTTGAACAAACATGGTAGGCCTATCCTTTAACTGTTTACTCTCAGTGGACTATTTACACTTCACCTGCTGTGTAAAAAGCACTCGGATATCTTCAAGTCCTTTATGAAACTACTCTCAGAACAATCGATACGAGCAGGTGTTATCGAGAACAAATGAGGTAATGTATGGAGTGAAAATTGCATTATGAATCTTCTGCTTTTTCTGCGCTTGGAATAATTGTTTCAAGCAGCTGCTTTTGGAAAAGAATGATAGGTGTAAGGAAGAGTCCCCTGTTCTCGAAATATCAAAACATTTTGAAAGGTTTCTTGATGCCATGTAAGACAATGTCAGTCTGAGTACTGAACCAAGATTTGGGGTGAACACATCAAAGTCTAGTTGATTGAGAGGAAATATCGTTTTCGTGATATTTTGAAGAATTATTGCCAAACCAGCATTGATATAAAAATTTCGCTTTAACATCTATGAGATTATGTATCTATTATCAATATCCCGCATTTTCAGCGTTATATCACACACAGTTTGCGGATGCAGACCACTTTAAAAATACCTTGTACCTAGGTCTTACAGGCTTTTCAGTCCTATACATTCATGCTCATGGATGGTCATATGGGCCCTGGATCCAAAGCCCCTTTTCGAGTTTGATGACAGAATTTTGCAAAAATTTACCAAATGTTTGAAAAACCATGAAGCGGTTGGAATTTTGAGCTGATTTTTGCATGCAGCATCTCTACGACATCAACAACTACAGTGTTTTATTGGTTCTGACATGTCTAGATATCAAGTTTCCTGAAATTCAGAGTCATTGAAGAGTGTGCATGTCACATGGAAATTGGTTAACATCTCTTCAACAGTTTAGGAATAATAGGACTTTGTTGGATTCGTTTTGGCCGCTCCACGTACAACCATTAGCTTCAAAAAGGCAAAAACCAATTTCCAAGATGGCCACCTGGAGGCCAGAAAGTTGGTCATATGGTGAAAAAGAAAATGCTTCTAGGCATATTGCCCAATACCATCACACCAAGTTTTAGCCATCTAGCCCTAGCGGTGATGAAACGTGCTCTGCTAACGGACGACGACGGACGACGGACCCCACGGTAACATATAAGCTCCCAAGAGGTGAGCTAAAAAGGTGCTGTTTTCATAAATACATGAAAGCAAGAGACATATTCTGTGTACCAAATATATACCCAATTCTCAACATGACCAAGAAATCCCCCAACGTTTTAAGAGTTATATACAGTTTATAACCAAACAATGGTCATAGCACTGTTGCTATGGTACCACAACATCTTTACCTGTCTCCGAAGACGCTAAGCAAAATGGAACAACGATACACTAATCTTCATCCGTCTCATATTTCCCGCCAGCTTATTGCAAAACATTGACAAGCTCCGATGTCACGACTCTACCCTCTCCGTTTTATCCTCATACAATAAGGAAACCCCTTCAGAGGAAAAACTGTCAGACATAATACTCGTAGGTGCCAATTTGAGGGATGCCAGGGAACTTATAAGGCAACTGGTCTTGGCTTCCTCAACATTCGAATGATTTTCGCTACCCCCATCAACCATATTTGACAGAACAACCAGACACCTCAGGTGGTGACTGTTGATTTAGTCTTGCTTTTTTGATATTTTGGGATATCTTTGATATTACGGGACTCGGTCAGAGCACATTGTTTCTCTGTACATTTTTAAATACAGTATTTCTTTTTCAATGGATTTGAACCCATTTGCCAGACATAGGCATGACATTTTCACAGATAACGCCTGAAGTGACGCATGAGATATGTGATTGACACAACAAATCCCTTATGTCTTTATAAATAAGTTCGGGCATTGTAGTCTTCTGGTAGCGTATCATTCTGGGGACGGAAAAAGCCGAACTGATGGTCACCAACTGAGAAACAATGACCATAAACTCTTGCAGCCAGCAATGTTAAAGGTCTCAAAAACAAATTGTAACTGGCTTATTTTGACCTGAATTGGCCCCCAACCCTTCACATCGTAATACAACATGGAGTAGTGAGGACCAATGTTGGGGTTGCTCTTGCACATCTCATCAAAATTGACATGAATTTGCCATCAACCTTCACATCATAATGCAATAATTATGAACTAATGACGAAAAACCTTTTGGTTGCTTTTAGCACATCTCATCGCAATTTATTGGTCCTACAGCATTGTGCAAGATATCCATCCTTTGCCAAGACATTGTAGCCTGTTGTTATTTAGGGTTAAAAATCTATAATGTAATTGAACACTGCATCACCGAGTCTCAACGATTTTCATAACAGAGGATGGTTTGAGAATAGAAGGCATTACGAGAATGGAATACATCAAGATACACATCATGATGCGACCTGAGACATTCGGAGAGATCTCTGAGCGAACTTCGTAACTTGATAAGAAAGTCTTTCGAGGGAAAAAAAATTAGCCTCTAAAAGGGGCTATTATGAAAGACAGTTTCTTAAAGGGTCTATAGTGTCAAGAAAATAAAACCTCTTACAGGGGCTATACAAGAAATGCGTGATTAAAATATGCATTATGCTGTGACCTGAGACTTTTGGATCAGTTAGATATCTAATAGAGTTGTCTATACCACTCAAAATTGTTTTAGAAGAAGTCTCTTAAAGGAGGTATATAGTGTTAAGAAAATTTGACAAATGGCAGGGGCTAGAAGTCCAAAAGTTGGTCTTCACAGGACTAATATCAAGAACTCACAAAGACTAGTCCTTATTAATTCTTGCTCATATGCACAGTTAGGGAATCAGGTCTTATTTGATTGAAGTGTGTGTGTGAACTGTAAAATGGCAGAGACACCTATAGATGACTTCTTGTAACCTAACCTGGCCCACCTTACCCAGGCCATTAATCTCCCTTCAAAAATACATCCTACCTTACTGCTTGACGTAGCTAAAATCACTTACCTAAAATGAGAAAGAAAGGAGACTTGGTTAAATATCCTGATAAATTACAAGAGAGGTTGTTGCAAATTCCCAAGGGTGTTGTAGTTTGCATGCACTGGAGGCAGATTAGTTTGCATGCATCAAAAGTATAAAGGATTTTGCTTCTGAAAAGCTTCGTGCTTTTATGTTACCTATGCCTACATGATGTCTTTCTAATACCAACACGGCAAAAACTTAAAAACTTCCATAATTATTATGACACCAACATCGAATTTGACATTTAAATGTGAAATCAGGAGGCGTAAAACGAAAACGGTATGTTAAACCACATCAAGCACAGCTGTTGTGCTAAAAAGATTTTCTACGCCTATCAATTTCTCTATGAGTTTTTGTAACTTTTCCTGATCATGGTGGAGGATATTAGACTTTTTTACAAGGCATTGATCGCACCTGTTGCACTGCACCTGATCAGACACAACTTTTTATTGGCAGCATAGCACTTCTCTGTGAGATATAGAGCAAAAAGAGAAGTGCCATTTCTCTCTATCTCTGTCCCTCTATATCTCTAACAGAGAAGTGCCATTTCACTATAAATGTAAGAGAGAAGTGCCTTCTCTCTATATCTCTGACAGAGAAGTGCCATCCCCTTTTTTACCTCTGACAGAGAAGTGCAATTCCTCTAGAGAAGTGCAATCACTCCATATCTCTAGCAGAGAAGTGCCATTCCAGAGAAGTGCAATTCCTCTATATCTCTGACAGAGAAGTACCACCACTCTATATCTCTGACAGAGAAGTACCAGCACTCTATATCTCTGACAGAGAAGTGCAATTTCTCTCTATCTCTGACAGAGAAGTGTCTGGCATTTCCGAAGGGTCAAGGACTATCAACTTTTCATCGAATTTGTTCCATATCAGCCTAAGTCATTAATTCAAGTACCCTCTAGACTTGTTGAAAAGCAGTTCATCATATTCATGAGAGACACACATGCAATCAATCAAGATACGGATACCTTTGCCCAAGTCCAACACCCACCATCATCAAACTAACCCATTACGTGTCTATGGCTCAGGGATGGTCAGCAAAATGTCAAGATTTATTTGGAAAAGGAATCCAATTAGCTCCATATTCCCAACGTCCCTGGCCTGGTGAGGTGGAGGGAAACTTCTTTTGGTGCCCAACCCATTGTCATCTCATCTTGTCCTTCGATGAGAAAATCTTTTCGTCATTCCCCAAGGGATCATGATGGATAATGACTGGGTAGGTTATTTCCCCAAAAGCTAATGTTTGAAAATATAGAAAGACAGATGTGTTGGGACCTCAGCAAAGGAGCATATTAGCAGAATATATATATTGCTACTCTTTGGCCAACAATCCCCTGAATTTTACTTGGAAGGGAATGTAAAGACGAAACTACCAACAAGAGGCCCAAGGGCCTGGCGCTCAGCTGAAATATATGAACATGGAAAGTACCCGATAGATCTCTTTCAACCTCAGTTTTGTCAATATATCAGGCAAACATACCAAAGTAAAAAGACTTTTAAATGGTGACAAATATGCCACTTATTAGTCAAATCTAAGTGCCTGAGCCAGGCTGACCTTGAAAAGTAGGTCAAATAGAAAGCCCATGTGATATCATGTAAAGGAGACTTATTGTACACCAACCATAAAATTCATGTCACTCTGGATACAGCAAAGGCTTTAAAATAGAAAAAAAAAACCAAGATGGCCGCCCACCAAATTATTCAAAAAAGTAAAGAAAATGTATTTACAAGTGAAAAAAGTAAAAATTAAAAAAAAAAAAAAATTGACCCGAAGTGGGATTGGAACCCACAACCTTCAGAGTCATACAAGAGCGGGAAATTCAAATCAAGCTTAAACTCGGTCAACACAGATTTTGGCTCAGTAATGCCAACTGGTAGTATCAATCAAAACTACTCTTAGTAGTTTCAAGACCTACATGCATGCGGTCCTTTTCAACTTTATTTCAAGCTTCTATCTGCTTGAATAAAGCGCCAACAAATTGTTTTGTGATTTAGGCTTTTTGCCCCCTGGTGGCCAAACTGTTAATCCTGCCGGACCCACACTTGGTCTATTCAGGAGTCCTGAAGGGTCTAAATGGCTTATAGGGAAAATCTATCGCCTATCCGCCATAGTTTTGAAACGTGCCTGTTTAACGGACAGACAGACAGACAGACAGACAGACAGACAGACGGACATTCATTCTACCATTTACTCATATGAATAGCTCAGCTTGTCAGCTGAGCTAAAAAATCGCTGATAGAGAATACAGCACAGAAACAGATCACAGACCACAGACCACGACATGTTGTATAGGTATCACGTGGGGACTGATCACACCAAGTAACACGGCACCTCAACACCCAGAACACTTACAAATTGTGTCCAGCGTCCCTCCTCTAGCTCCTGGCGAAAGATGATACTCCGGCTGAAGTTATGCATCTCGAGATTCGGGTTATAATTGGCCACGGTCCTGCTGTACCCTGCCACGTTTGGGTTAGGCCTGTAGCTTGCTCCATCTGGGTTGAATGTCGTCCTCTCCGCATTGAAAGCCGTCCGCTCTTGGCTGAATGCGGCCCTATCTGGGTTATAAGTTGTCCTATCTGGGATGAAGGTTGCGCCGTCTGGGTTGAATGTTCCCCTATCCGGGTTGACAGGGTTGAATGTTGCCCTTATTGGGTTGAACGATGCCTGATCTGGGTTGAAGTTTGCTCTTTCTTGGCTGAATGTTGCTCTATCCGGGTTGAAAGTAGCCCTGTCTGTGTTATAGGGTGGCCGATCAGGATTGAACGTTGCCCTCTCCTGACTGAATGTTGCCCTATCTTGATTATATGGTGGTCGGTCTGGGTTAAATGTTGCCCTATCTCGGCTGAAAGTAGGCCGCTCTCCAGCGGTAAAGCTTGCAACATTCGGAGCACTGTAGCTAGGCAAATTCGGGTTTTGTTTATAGGCTGGCATGGTATTTGGGCTGAAGGTGCCAATCATTGGATTATGAAGGCTTTGCATTTTGGGGTTATAACTCCCTGTGTTTGGGTTACGAAACATGGCAATGAATTTCGATGAGAGTCCCTAGCAGAAGTGGTGATAAGAATTAGCTCCAAATACCTCTGGTGATAAGAATGAGCTCCAAATGTCTTTGACGCTAGAAGTCCTCCATATGAAGCTATGGCTATTATCCTTCCCGTGTGATAACTGCCTGTCTCATATATGTGAGGTATAAATAGCATCACAGTCTAAAACTGCCAACAGTGCTGCTTTATATACAAAGCAATACCCCCCAGTACCAAAATGTTCCAATAATAAGATACAGGAACCAACAGCTACAAAAGTTAATCCATTTCCCGATGCTCTGAAACACAGATTTTTATGTCTCCCTCGGGCTGGTTTAAGAATCCTTCAAATGTTTGCACAAACATCGGTCAAATTCTTTGTGTCAGAAGTGTATCCTTAGCAACGGTTGAAGATGATACACCAAGATAAATAAATCCCGTACAGGTCTCTGTATGTTGAACCAAGGATTATAATGTTATCCTAGAGCTAGGTAAGAAATATTGTTCTCATCGTGACAGAATGACAGACATGTTACAGAGAGAACTGCGGCTCAAATTTCCTTTTGTGTAGGTATATGATGTCACTAGGAGATGGATCTTATCTTTCCTCTGAGAATAGCAAAAGGTGCAGTGTTAATTGGAGAAATAATCCTATGGAGAGAATCGAAGAAATTTATCAGCTTGTTTTGACTGAAGTTTGTTACGTTATCATACGGCAAGCAGAGTTCGAACCAAATATTTCACACAGCAAGGAGATGGATGGGTTCCAGGTTCTTAATGAGGAAATAAACTAATCTATAGGAAATGGAAGGTGGCATTCCAGAAACTTAAACCAAATATGTTAGGTTTATTCCCTTGTGAACTTGTGGCATTTGTCTCCATTGCATATTCCCTGGTACGACCAGTAGCAACGCCCAATATTGAGCCAAACAATGGGGTAATTTCATGGCAACACAGAACAAGGAAAAACTGCACAAGCAACCAGTCAATGGATTCACAGTCTAAGGAGCCACAAAGGTAGGGAACAGGCCAAGATGGCCCTAGTGAGGGCTTCCAACTCTCACTCGCTTACAGCAGTGTACTCTGCTTGGTTTAAAACTTCCCATGACTGAGGATGTGTTACGCCAAAATATTTCAATTATAAATGATAAACTCACATTACGAACTCTGCTTGTGATATAGTAACTTCACAAATATATCTAAATCCTTATTTAGGTAAACCTAAATGATGTCAAGGCTAGAATTATCTTCTCTTTTCCAAAAGAAAGATTGATGGCATCACATCAAAACTGTGACCAATCTTTCGTATGCTCTATACATAGAATAAGATGGGAATCAAACACACACAGAATAGATGAGATGGAAGACAGAAAAACACATGTTACAGCAAGACCTATTCCTCTGAATGCTCTGTCCAATGAAAGTATAAACTGCAATTGCCAAGTTACAGCATAATCGAATCCTCTAAATGCTCTACAGAGAGAGAGAGAAAGTACCAGACAGATGGTCAACGTTACAGCCAGATATTTAATACTGGTTGGGAAATATAAAAGGCTTATAACGAGGCAAAGATCGATGGACAACTGAGAAAATCATCCAACGGTTTCTTCACCCATGTTACATGAATCCACAAGAGGGTCTGACTATCTTTAATTGGCCTGGTCAATAGGGTAGTGTGACATTAAGGATACTCCAGAGCTCCGAGCAAAATGGTTTCTTCGTTAATGAGAAAAGTTTGAGGAGAGATGGTCAATGGCAAAGTGTGGAAGTCTGTCAATTAATAACGAAGAGTCATGCAAGTATTTTTGATGGTCAATGGCAACTTCAAGAAGTCTGTCACTGATCAGAGATCAGGAGGACTGGGTATGTTACCAAGCTTCAATTTGCCAGTCAACACGTATCAACTGCACAATATGTACCACACACCAGTGTCTTAAATGTGCATGTACCAAAGTCAAAGTCAACCATCAAAACCAGAACTGGAACAGTACAAGGACAAAACAAAGATTAAAGTGAGCATCCTCGCAGAGCATCTTCCATCATGAACAATTCATGGAAAACTTCAGACACAGAACACTTCAGACACCAATTGTTTCCCCTCCTTCCACATAGATTATACTAGTAATCCTTCCATCTGTGTCACAACAAATCAACTTTCAAAACGTCTGATGCCAACAGATTACTAAATGTCAACACAGTGGTAGGAGAAATCAACCTGCTGTCAACGGTAGAGAAGAAGGAAGAAATCAAAATCTCAAAAATCCTTTGAATTCTCCGACAAAGACAATCACGAGTCCGCCATTACATATCTCGTTCTCAAAGTATCCAAAACGGCAAGCGACACAATGGTAGTACTATACGGAGAATCCCCCCAACAGGGCTGGCGTTGAAGATCCTTTCCAATACGTTTTGTATACAAACCCACAGAGATTTCTCAGCACAACGATATGATCTATCGACTCATCAACAATCTGTCCTCTCCACCTTTTCCCTAGTAACAAGACGACCAATCACAGCGACAGGCGACGTACGCCTTATCAGGGAATACGGAGCGTGACGTTAATCTGGTCACTTATTCTCTCCTGTTACATCGGTAAATGCCAAAAGGCAAGTTTTTTTCTTGAGAAGAAATCATTAGTCATCAGGGATCCAAGCACTGTCTTAATCAGAAGTAAATAGCTGTCATATGTTTGCGAAACTGGTCATTATCATATACTTCCATGTAATGACATTGGCGGCCATCTTGATTCTGTGAAATCCTTTCACCTGGCAACAATGCAGCAAAATCCTCTTTTCTTCACATCATTATTTAGAGAAATCAATATCATCTACCTGGCTGTCAAAGGCACTGTGTCTTTGACTCTTTCTTACCATTTGCAAAGGAAAAGCCTTACTTTTGAAGACTGGATTTTTAGTATATTTGCAATGAAAAAGCATTACCTTTGAACACGTCGAAGACTGACTTTGGTTTGTATCTTTGCAATGGTAAAGCATTACTTTTGAACACGTCGAAGACTGACTTTGGTTTGTATCTTTGCAATGGTAAAGCATTACTTTTGAACACGTGGAAGACTGACTTTGGTTTGTATCTTTGCAATGGTAAAGCATTACTTTTGAACACATTGAAGACTGACTTTGGTTTGTATCTTGGCAATTGTAAAGCATTACTTTTGAACACGTGGAAGACTGACTTTGGTTTGTATCTTTGCAATGGTAAAGCATTACTTTTGAACATGTGGAAGACTGACTTTGGTTTGTATCTTTGCAATGAAAAAGCATTACTTTTGAACACGTCGAAGACTGACTTTGGTTTGTATCTTGGCAATGGTAAAGCATTACTTTTGAACACGTCGAAGACTGACTTTGGTTTGTATCTTTGCAATGGTAAAGCATTACTTTTGAACATGTGAAAGACTGACTTTGGTTTGTATCTTGGCAATGGTAAAGCATTACTTTTGAACACGTCGAGGACTGACTTTGGTTTGTATCTTTGCAATGGTAAAGCATTACTTTTGAACATGTGGAAGACTGACTTTGGTTTGTATCTTTGCAATGGTAAAGCATTACTTTTGAACATGTGGAAGACTGACTTTGGTTTGTATCTTTGCAATGGTAAAGCATTACTTTTGAACATGTGGAAGACTGACTTTGGTTTGTATCTTTGCAATGGTAAAGCATTACTTTTGAACATGTGAAAGACTGACTTTGGTTTGTATCTTTGCAATGGTAAAGCATTACTTTTGAACATGTGGAAGACTGACTTTGGTTTGTATCTTTGCAAATGGTCAAGCATTACTTTTGAACATGTTGCTTTTCTTTTGGTCATGACAGTACATACGTAAAAGGGCTGATGAAAGAACTGGTGTGACAATGGCCTTTGAGAAAGCAACAGATGTTGCAACAAATTATTTAAATATGTTCCTTTGATGGGTGATGGCCAAGAACAACCTAGATTGCATGTTCTTTCAGGATGAATGAATAAATAGCTTTTGGTCTTCAACTTGGTCTTCACAGGGAGTTCCAGAAAAAAATGTCAGTACAGATAATTTAGACCAAGTAGGTACAATTATATGAAAGGACTGAAGATATAAATAGTGTCATAGTGACTGCTGAAGAAGCGACTGATGACGCAACAAATTATTTAAAGATGTTCCTTTGATAGACCTGGGAATGCGAGACAGGAGAACTAAGATTGGTTCTTTTGTCCTCAAAAGAATTGATAGCTTTCTCCTGCCTATGGGGTGTTTCAGAAAGAGTGCAACAGAAAATTTATATTTCTAACCAAATACTACTCCAAATGGCTTGATACAGGCCACTGGGACTGGCTGGGGAGATCGTTGACACAGTGTTTACAGCATCCGGCTCATAATCATGACATTTGTAAGGATAGCTGCTGTTTCATGCATTGTCCTTGAACAAGACACTTATCCTATTATTGCCTTGTCCTTTGAAGGAGACCAAGGTTCCTTTAACAGGTGCTTATGCTTGGGCAAGCAAAATACCCCCTGCAAGGAAAAACAGCTAGCGATGGACTCTACCACAGGCCTCAGGCACAAGGCTTCATTCTATCTTGACCACAAATTATCTATTAGCAAAAAACTTATCTTGATAAACAGTTGCATACAAAGCATCTACACTACTATGTACTGTCTAGTTTAACTGCAGGTGCAATACACCACACATTACAGTAGCACACTACACTCTGTTCCAATTCAAGTTGGAGTGAAATGGACTAATATCAACTCACATCATCAATAAATTGAAGTGTCAATTTCGGGTGAAACCGCAATCGTGGTTCAACCAAATGACATTTTCCGATTTGTCGTCTGCCGAAAGCAATCTTTTAGTAATTTTTCACAAACGCTTTGATGTTGCTGGATAGAAATACCCAACATGTCCAATCAAGACATTGGAAAGACTCGAAACGAAATGTGCTGAAGAGCGGAAGGCAGTTATGATAATTGCGGGATATACAATTCTGTGGGTCAATTGTTGCCACTCTTGAAGCAAACCTGTTCATAACATACTTTTTTTCTTTCTTGCAAAGACCTTTGGCGATATTGTTTATGAAAGACACATAAAAGACCTAACGTCTTTTCCTCATTTCACAAAGAATGGCATTGCACGCAAATCAAGTCTAAAATGTTTCGGAAAATTCGACAGTATTTTGCTTCAAACATGTCAAACGGCTCATTTTTGCTCAGGTTCTGTCTGATTCTGACAAAGTTAGTATTTTTAGATACTTCCGACTTTTGAACTTTCAAATGATATATAACAGTTTGTTCAAATATTAAATTTTTGTGTGCGAAATCCCAAATAACCACATTGCCATTTTTGTGAAATGGAGCATACAAGACTGCTGAGATAAGAAGTACGAATGTGCAGAGTACGACTTTGATCATCTTGAGACTACAACCCCGGCCGGAGTTATTCAATCTTTTGCTTTGAAGTACACCGTCTTGGATATCGATCTCCTCGTGCTCAAAGAAAATGAATATTTACGTGATTATGTAAATAAGTCGAATAAGTAACAATATGATAATGTAATCATAAAATCTAGAACACTCTGCTACTTTCCTGATTCGATATAAAAACAGCCTTCCTTTAACATGTTTATAGAACATCTTGAAATTGATTGCGGAAAGCTTTTAGCGGGATTGAAAATAAGCAAATAATCGTGAAAAGGCGATTGAGATTATGATATGTTTTGTGTATGACATCAGTAGATGGCAGCACTGTTCAGTGGGAACTACACCTGGTTCACTTGAAGGAAGGGGAAATTCAAAATAATAATATTTGGTCACCTTCGATGCGTCGGATTCGAGGCACGACAGTCACCTCCATATCATACGGCTGTAAATTCAAATTACAAATCTGAAAAAATTCCCAAGAGAGACCAAAGTTTTATCAGTTCATACGTCACGGGTGATTTTGAAAATGTCCAAGGCCTTATCAAATCAGATAAAATTCCTTAGAGAGCCCCCACCTTGATTGGGTCATACAATATTTATTCGAACACCTAAGAATAATGTGCAATCATGTCACCATCTACTCCAGGAAGCAGATGGTCTGGGCCGTCTGGACCCGTAGACTGCATTGACTGTTGAGAAGAGAAGACCAGTGGCTGCCAGAAGCCAGAAGCATCTTCTGCTGCAGACTAAGAACTTTTCAATTAAAGCATTTGAAGATGATCCAAAAGTACTGGGACTGGAACATTTATCAATTTCCCTTGAACTGTTTGATTTCCGGGACGCCGAACCCATTTGTCGTGTTTGTTGGCATAACATTTCAATTTAAAGGCCCCTTAAAGGGGATGTCACACCACCAGCAAACCAGCCTACTTTTTACATTTTCTCGAGTTGTGAAAATGAACCTTCTCATTTCCTGTTTATAAGTCCGACGCAGATCAGTAAGGTAGAAAGCTGCAATGAAACAGCCAAGCAAAGGTTTTAAGCAAACTCTCAGACATGAGTGGCAGCCCTCTCTGACTCTGATACTCATTTCCAAGTCAATTACGCCACTTGTGGAGGATGTACAAGTCCTACGAGAGGTCAGAACAAGATGGGCAATTCATTAATGAATCAAATATTCATGGCAGGAACTTCCACATGTTCCTGTTGCATTGGTGATTTGCAACTCAAGGCCAAGATCTGCTGAGGCACCCTTTTCAAATAAAAGTGATACCACCAGGTATACTAATTCATAGAATTTACCTAACCTGTAAACTGTGAAGTTTTTTGCTGAAATTTTGCAAATTTGCTCATTTTCCCCTAGCAATACCAAGAATCGCATTTGCTTCCTGACTTGTGAAATACTGTTAACCGTGAAATTTTTGCGATGCTAAAGTTTGACAAGTGTGCTCATTTTTACTGGCGGATAGACTAAATATTCTTATTGTTGCCAAAATTTATGGTTAATGCCTTTGAGTCAAAATTTTTCACCTTTCAAGTTAGTGTTTGAAGGTGGATTTCCCAAAACTGTGAAAATAAGAGGCTCTTGGTTTAACAGTAGTGGCATCATTCCTACAAGCCCTGGCTGAGGAATTTTCATAGCTCGGACAGTAGAGCAATTTACTTGTGAGCGGAAGGTCCTTGCGTGGGGATCTTTGTGTGCTTCCTGCATTCATGGGCGATTTGCAACCATATGCCCACAGCTACCAGCTGCCAGTGCCTGGGAATCGTATTCAAATGGAACAATACAGAACAATAATTGCATCTTGCATGTCACAGGCCACAACTGGTGTAAACATGGTCAAGTGTCTGTTCATACAAGTTTCTTCATATTTCACATGTTTCAGGAGGATGATTCGAGTGCCATTCAAGTACCCCCGTCTTTATACCAACATACTGAAGTACTGAAAAAAATGTCACAAACATCACAGTCAAACTATTGTCAGAGGAGTAACAGTCTTTCGTCCTGATCTGCTTTTGAATCAGACACCAGCTTCATCAAACCAAGTTAACAAACACAACAGATTTATGAGACAGTCCCTCGGCTGACAAAAGAGTAATTTCCTTGAACTGGTACCACTACAATATGTACGCCCACCTATTGTTGACTTTCTAAACATTCTCATGGCATTATAATGAGAACAATCAGCCAATAATTCACCTAATTTTCTGGATGGTAAACACTGCGGAACAAATTGAGAGAAATTGCCAATTTCATTATTCAATTAACGTTCCTGTGGTGCCTAACTGTCATTTTTGTGCATTAGTAGATTGGTATGGTAACGCGTCTATTGTCTGGCGTGATATTCCTTGAAATGAGCTGCTATCGGGTCAGACTGAGTATAGAGTTCAGACAGATCGAGGCTGTTATATCAGTGACTGAGGCTGTTTCAGCAATTATCGAAGCTGTTACATCAGTGATTGAGGCCGTTACAGTAATGATCAAGGCTGTTATATCTGTGACTGAGGCTGTTATAGCAGTGAGCGAGGCTGTTACAGCAGTGACTGAGGCTGTTACAGCAGTGACTGAGGCTGTTACAGCAGTGAGCGAGGCTGTTACAGCAGTGACTGAGGCTGTTACAGCAGTGACTGAGGCTGTTACAGCAGTGAGCGAGGCTGTTACAGCAGCGACTGAGGCTGTTACAGCAGTGACTGAGGCTGTTATAGCAGTGAGCGAGGCTGTTACAGCAGTACATGACAGCAATGAGCATGAATGTATACCATGTACTCCTGAATCAACACAGTTATTGAGGCTGTTACAGCAGTACATGACAGCAATGATTTCTTGAATACAGAAAACCCATTATTGACTCAAAGATTGTGTCCAGGTGCTAACTTTTTGACCAGGTGCTAAAAATGGAAAACTGAATTTTGTCTGCGTGGTGCACCTCGGCAAGAAGGAGAAACTATCTTCTACATAAATGTATACCATGTACTCCTGAATCAACACAGTTATTGGACTCATGCAATCTTATACAACATCAAATACCTGTCCAATAAAGAAACACACCGAAGACCTCAATATCCTGTCCATAAAAGCTCTCTGGTCATGAAGACGGTGAGAAGAGCCCTCCATATTTGTTTCTGGCATAATATATTCTCAACAAGCTATTACCCGAAGACAGTTCAAGAACAAGAAAGCTCCCGATGCGTTGCAGGAAGAGGGCTGGACCTTTACGGCAATTCCTCGAGGCACTTCAACATTTTACATGTACAGCACATCATCGCGAACTATTGGTATGGTGTAAGAACAATCTGAGATTGTTTCTGCAATGTTGACAAAACATTTCCCAAGTTCATTTAAATTTTTTTCCGTAACAAAGGGGGCGTTCACATCCCCCATCTCCCCAAGGCACCTATGATAGCTTGATAACGTCATTCCAAGTTGGCGTATCAACATTTTTCAGAAAACCCCACAACATTTGTGGAGGAGTTTCATTATGTTTGTTCATGTTGTTAGTTGCAGAGTCAATATTTTAATTACATGTCCAAATGTTTCAGCTCATAAGGTATTGCACTTTCAGTTGATGCATTATGCATGTTATAACATCAGAGTGTAGGCCTGATGGAAGAGGGAAGAGATAACAAAAGGCAACTTTTCACTTTCAGTTGTTATGTGGATCCCACACGATCACACCACTGCTCGAATAAAGATGGATGCACCAGTTTTGCTTCATTTTTGCCCACTAGTTCCATTTTTGCCCACTACAAGGATGATATTGTAAGACATAGCTCCTCTATCAAGAAGGACAGTCTGTCTGAACTTAGTGAACGTCGAAAAATCAAATGTTTTGGGTTGTCTCACCAAACATAATTCAGGTGGCGCTGTCATTTAGGGCAAAATCTGAACAAAGCAAATCAGATTCAGCCTGCATTTCAGCTTCACCCTCGCGGTGAGACAACCAATACCTCCATTCCTCAAACATTCTCGAATCTTACATGTCACATCCATCAGTGCACCCAAAGGAAACGCTTCTTTTATTCGTCATCGCAGTGATTCCTCTCATTAGTTTCCCAGTTGTCTCCAGTTACCTATACAGTGAGCCAGACTTTCATGTCATCAGTCATTGGAACATACAAAAAGTTTCGCCAATTCCTAATTGGAAGTATTTTCACAAACTGAATATCAGATTTTTGGACTTTCTTTTTTGCAATTTTGTCTATAAGGTGGAATTGTCTAGCAGTATCAGTTTTTAAGATATTAATTGGACACTAGAGGCAGAGCGGCATGGTCTGGTGGTTAAAGTCTTGGACTCATAATCTGAAGATCGATTCTGAGCTACAATGTAGGACTTCTTACTCTGGCTCTTGAGAAAATCCATCTGTCCTACTTTCTTCACCACGCCCAGGTGTGACGGGTACGAGTTTAACTGGGGAGGCATCCTGTGATGGACCAGCATCCCATCCAGGCATGCAAGGGACAGTTATCCTAAAGTTGCTTAGTGCTATAGTAACTCGGATAAGCTCCTGCTCTGATGAGCCAGTAATTGGCTTCGTCCTGTTGGCCAGCCGATGCACAGCAGGCCCCCCCCATCCTGTCTTGCGAAAGGCATATAAAAACATCCAACAGGCCATCCAACATCACACATAATTCCAACTAGATACTTATGTAAATATAAGATCCAACAACATCCGACAGATTAATCAACAATGAAATATCATGCACTCATATCAACGAGTATTTTCTCCTGATATGAATATAAAGATTTCCTCTTGTTACTTTCACATTTGTCTCTCGAGTGTCGATTGCACATGACAATTCTGTTCCTCCTCACACAAAAATCAATGCTAGATATTGTTGAGAAGAAATGGGCTGACTTTTATCATAATCATACAACCTGGGAAGCATTTTGAAGATTATGCTTATCTAAGCTGCAGCAATCAGATGAAAATAGCAATAGTATTTTTCTGTTCTTTCATATCTTATACAGGATGAACACAGAGATCTGTAGCTCAGTGGTTAGAGCACCAGGCTCAAAATCAGGAGGACGTGAGTTCGACTCTCGAAATGATCTCCACTCCTTCATCTTTGAGTCCTTGAGTGAGGCACTTAACCCGAATTGCTTCTCTCCAATCAGGAGTAAATAAATGGGCACCAAGCTGGCAGTTCATTAGACTATTCTCTAATTGACTCAAATCAAAAGCCCGGCACCAATCTTGAATATTGGAAGTCCCATCTAAAGAGAGGGCCTATCCTAAGAGTATAGATGGCGTCACTTTTGAAAAGTTAAGATCGTTCTGACAAAAGTAATCTGCGCTGTTCATCACTGCTGTCGACTGTCAGCAAATAGCGGCGGTGGCTGAAAAATGGTTCCCGCAGTGAAAGGGTTAATATGAGGTCATAGCGATGTTTACGAAAACATAAGCTCTGTCCTGCAGCACTTGCCTCATAGAAATGGCAGTTCACACTCATTTTTCAACAGCCGTTATCATCACTGATCAGGACAGAGGCGCCAGCCTGTTGTACAATGAGCATTCCCTATTGGGATTTTGGCATTAATTCATATGCAATTCATGGCGTTGTGTGTAAAAAACTCAGCAACATTTGCAAAAGTCTGCCCACCACAAAACTAATCGAATTTAGCTTCTGCCATAAAGTAACAACTTCATGATGTATTTTTTGCAATGGCACGACAACACTGTGAGCATGTCAGGGAAAAGTAACGCGGGGAAGTTTAATGGAATGTAAAAATGACACGTACAAAGGAACAATCAAATTTGCACAATCTGCAACAAAGAGACAATTTCCTGTTTTGTTTTGTGAATTTACGACAAAATTACTCTGGTCACGAAAAATTAATGGATAGAATGCGATTGAAATGTTCAAAGTTTGATTCGGAGGTGCAGGAAAGGACAAAACGGTGTAATTCTGCAACTTGGTGTTCTTGACTAGTTAGACAGGAATAATCAAGTTTTGTATTAAGTGTGTCAAAGTAAAAATCAGTTGTTTTGTTTTTGCAAAAGTGCTCTGGGCATGAAAAAGTGATCAGTAGAAAGCGAATGGAAAGCCAGACTGTTAACGAAGAAATTAAGAGTTACACAGGATACAGATAATGAAATTTGCTGAGATTGCTTCAGAAAGTGAGACCATGCATAGCTCTGTCGCCATGAACAGTTTTCGACTTCTGCGCTATGGTCCCTCATGAAATAATAGCAATAAAGTATAATTTGAATCACTGATTATGTGAATAATATATATCTGTGGAACTGCAGTATATCGTCACACAAGCTAACAATGACCAGAAAACTAATTGAATCAGAAAAAAATTTGACGGTGACCTGTTTTTCTTCATTCCGTATGCGGACCACAACTGTGGGTGATTGTCTCTGTCATCATTCTATTATTCTTGCACAGTCAACAGTTCTCACCATCCAAAGAAAAAAGACAATAATCGAGTTACAGAGGGATCTCGCAATTGTGGTGGAACGGGCTTAAAATGCCCAAGCAAGAAGCAGGAAGCAAGGTAGCACTAAATTGCATTGAAAACTCGGGGAAAAGAAGCGAGAAGAAAGCAGCACATTGTGAGATCAGCCAGCAATCACGTCAGTATTTAATGGGAGTTCTTTTGAGGAATTTGGAAATGAAATAAGACTCAATCTCAGGTATAAACTTTTTAATCTAATACAAAACAATGTATGTTTAAAGGCCTACATCGTTCGTTGAAAATTCGAAATTCGTAATTGAATTTGAAAATTTGCTAATGCGTGAGAATGTACTAAATATAAATATCAACATCACCATCGTGTTGAAATTATACAAATACTATGATTTTCAAGTTAGGCAAAGATGCATGCACGATAACTTCACTGAGGCATTGTGTATTTTTGTAACTGCATTTCGTCTTTCCTGACCCCCGATTACATGTAGACGTGAATGGCATATTCCTTTAATAGCCGAAATCATCAAAATCAGAGATACAGCAAAAAGCATTGCTTTTGGACAACCTATTGATAAAGTTCTCATAATATTGTTTAAATAGACTCAAGTTGCGACAAACTAAGAAACATAAGATGGAGATATTTCACCCTCCTCATTCGAGAACCACTTCAGCCTCTCTCCGAATCTGCTGTATCGGTAATCATTACATACTTATAACTTCACGAGGTATTTCGGAGACATTTCTATCTTAATGGCCAGGGAGGCGAGCAAGATTTGCATAATAGCAATCCAGAATTGATGACAATCTGTGGGCGAGATGAGCCTAAGTGTGAATTCTTGTGTACTTGCATAAACTGGCCAGATTTCCAGACAAAACCCAGGACTCTTGGAATTTTATGACAAATTCTTAAACATTTGGAGAAGGAAGTTCAAATCATACAGATTGCCAACATCAGACTGGTTCCTTTATCTTAATTATGACCATTTACACGGTTTGTAACGAGACCCCCCCCCCCCCCCCCCCGATTCGGACCGGCCAATTTCCACCGTCCCATGTACTACTAAAATGCCTAGATGTACCAGTAACATTCTGTATTGTCCAATCTGGTCCCAAAAGTGAACCAGCTCTTGCATGGGATCCATATACGGGATCCTAGATCTGCCTAATTCCATTTTGTGCATTTTTACTCGATCTTGCGGTCTCATTTGGTTCTACGTAGGCGGGTTTTCATGTCATGATGTGGTCCCATGCAAATGGCCAAAATCCTTGCTTACCCAATTCCTGACCCTCTGTCGCTGCCACGAGCGACAGTCCTCCTCAAAATCCGCTTTGGACAGACAACTGCCACAGCCAATCTTGTATTTCTCGTCTCTTGGGGGTACAAATGAGTGGTAATGGTCCATTACTGACGAGCAATATTCTGAGACAAATCACAAAACTTTGATATAAAGTCCAGGAAAACTTTGCTTGTTAAGTCCAAATGAGAATCAAACCGGCTAGTCAGACTTTTCTAACTCTAACCATTACTTTTATCCAGAATTCTAACAGCACTAGACCCTTATGAAAGAGGTACTTTACGAGATCAGCAAAGAGAAGTTTGTTCCAACCAACATTGGCTTGGAGAACATGTAAATCATGACTTACTTCTTTGCAGAATGCATACCTTTTTAAGATGAACTTAAGATGGAATGTACATGAGGGCTGATTTCAACCATCTTGGTTGGGAAATTTCGACAAATTGAGAATGTTTCTTAACAGAATGCATTGCACTTTAGTCAAGGCTAAGGTGGAATCATTTATTGGATGCTGTTGTAAGCTATAAGACCAAAACTCAACTCCGAGGGTAAGTCTACCCTCATCATCAATATATATAGATCATGTAATAGATTATTTAACCCTTTGAATATTCCTCCTTCACTGCAGGGGATTTCTAGCTCAGAAAGGTAGATGGCTTTCTATTGGAAATGAGCCGTCCCACACCCTAGATCACTGTCTATAACTGGGGAGATACATTAGGACCCTTTCTAGAGGAGAAACACCAGCTCCAAAATTTGATGCAATAGTGTGACTTTGAAGTTGGCATTTGTGTCACTTTTTTAACATTGGTTAACATGTGGTCATTTTCAATAGTTTTTTGGTTTCCAAACAGCTTTTTGTTTTCAATTCGGCTAGAGAGTCAACAGGGTCAAAGTAATCTTGCAGGATGGATAGTCTTCTAATTAACATGTACCTTGAAAGGATGCGACAACGACGACGAGGACGATGGACGACGGACGACAGACACTGCGGTGTCGTATAGACTCACCGTACCAGTGAGCCAAAAAGCACTGCCTTGCCCTACTGGCAGCATGGGTACTTCAATTTGACAAGCCCCTTGATTGATGTTACGTTCCCATTGAACTATGTAATGCAATTTGACAAAGCGATCCAATTTAATGATTCCCGGAATAATCGATCTCGCTTAAAATGTGGTGTCGAGAGGTTCCACACAGATATACGTAGATAGGGTATGCACAACTTTAATGCACTGGACAAAATGGGAAGATCAATTTTCTTGAAAAGAAAGCATTGTTTGAGAACTGAATTTGACCACACTACAAGAGGTCATCCCCTGCATCCCTGGTTCTATGCGTCCCCAGTCCTAGGTTCTATGTGCCCAAGGTTATTTATGTCCCAAATTTGCTGCAACGCATAGATAACTGGACACATAGAACCCTTATGACTTGGGGATACATACAGCCCAAGACCTTTAGACCCTACCCCCTTTGGTTAGGGAACATATAGAAACCGGGATACATAGAATCCGGGACTCATAGAGCCCTGGTCACATAGAATCCACCCCATGCCACAAAGGTGTTTGATTCAACTCACTTATGCTGCGGTCACACTAGAGTTTTAAACCGAATTGAAGGCACATTATAAAACTTGGATAGGTATAGGGGTGCCACACTCAAGTCGGCTCATACTGTTTTCAAACCGCTTTAACCAATATGGTTCTTGAAGCGAATTGAATACACTTCAACCTAGTCACACTAACCAATTCGCACTGAAACTTAAAGATGACACGTCTTTGGGCCATCCCTTTTTTAATGTCGCCATTAACGACTACCGTGTCTGCAAATCATTTCAAATTCACTGCACATAGGCAATTAACTGGGTGCAATTGGTGATCAAGTTTTGCGTTCAGGGAAGGTGCCCTAGATCAACCTGCAGAATCAGCACCACATTTCTTGAGGGCAAGCCTTGGTTGGGAGAGTTTTCCTAGAAATGTCATTTCTATTCCTGATATCATCTATAGCCAACGGACAGAAAATGCTAAACTTTTGCATCTAAATCAACATTAGATGGCTTGAAAAATACTTCTGCTTGGTGGTCCAATTAAAAGCTTAGTAAATAAAGTGTTTGTAAACTGTAAAGTCTTCCAAACGTGAGAAGTAGCAAGGCCATAAAGTGCATTCTTTTGGGTTTATCGGCATTTAAAATGAGGCAAGCCAACATGGACAACTTCTGGTTTCCTCCATGTACTCTAGCCAAGGATCGTTACATAGGAAAAAGTGGTTAGATTTACTGCAGCTAATGGAGGAGATCAGGCCAAAGGCAATTTCACTTTACAGTTGCCATTGTCATAGTTACCAACATGCAACATCGGTAAACCATACATGACCAGCCTTACCAATGGTTTTTGAAGAGATGGGGATGTAACGATACAACTCAGTTAGATGCAATGAATATCTTGTTACACGATTGGTACTCACAGCATTCAACTGGCTACATGTCTGTCTCATACAATGGTACTGACAGCATTTAACTGGCCAAATGTTTGTCTCATACAATGGTACTGACAGCATTCAACTGGCTACATGTCTGTCTCATACAATGGTACTGACAGCATTTAACTGGCCAAATGTTTGTCTGGTTACAATGGTACTGACAGCATTCAACTTGCCAAATGTTTGTCTCATACAATGGTACTGACAGCACTTAACTTGCTAAATGTTTGTCTCATACAATGGTACAGACAGCATTCAACTTGACAAATGTTTGTCTCATACAATGGTACTGACAGCATTCAACTTGCCAAATGTTTGTCTCATACAATGGTACTGACAGCATTCAACTGGCTAAATGTTTGTCTCATACAATGGTACTGACAGCATTCAACCGGCTAAATGTTTGTCTCATACAATGGTACTGACAGCATTCAACTTGCCAAATGTTTGTCTCATACAATGGTACTGACAGCATTCGACTGGCTAAATGTTTGTCTCATACAATGGTACTGACAGCATTCAACCGGCTAAATGTTTGTCTCATACAATGGTACTGACAGCATTCAACTTGCCAAATGTTTGTCTCATACAATGGTACTGACAGCATTCAACTTGCCAAATGTTTGTCTCATACAATGGTACTGACAGCATTTAACTGGCCAAATGTTTGTCTGGTTACAATGGTAGCCTACTGACAGCATTCAACTTGCCAAATGTTTGTCTCATACAATGGTACTGACAGCATTCAACTTGCCAAATGTTTGACTCATACAATGGTACTGACAGCATTCAACTGGCCAAATGTTTGTCTCATACAATGGTACTGACAGCATTTAACTGGCCAAATGTTTGTCTCGTTACAATGGTAGCCTACTGACAGCATTCAACTTGCCAAATGTTTGTCTCATACAATGGTACTGACAGCATTTAACTGGCCAAATGTTTGTCTGGTTACAATGGTAGCCTACTGACAGCATTCAACTTGCCAAATGTTTGTCTAATACAATGGTACTGACAACATTTAACTGGCTAAATGTTTGTCTCATACAATGGTAATGACAGCATTCAACTGGCCAAATGTTTGTCTCATACAATGGTACTGACAGCATTCAACTGGCCAAATGTTTGTCTCATACAATGGTACTGACAGCATTCAACTGGCCAAATGTTTGTCTCATACAATGGTACTGACAGCATTCAACTGGCCAAATGTTTGTCTCATACAATGGTACTGACAGCATTCAACTGGCCAAATGTTTGTCTCATACAATGGTACTGACAGCATTTAACTGGCCAAATGTTTGTCTCATACAATGGTACTGACAGCATTCAACTGGCCAAATGTTTGTCTCATACAATGGTACTGACAGCATTCAACTGGCCAAATCTTTGTCTCATACAATGGTACTGACAGCATTCAACTGGCCAAATCTTTGTCTCATACAATGGTACTGACAGCATTCAACTGGCCAAATCTTTGTCTCATACAATGGTACTGACAGCATTCAACTGGCCAAATCTTTGTCTCATACAATGGTACTGACAGCATTCAACTGGCTAAATGTTTGTCTCAAACAATGGTACTGACAGCATTCAACTGGCCAAATGTTTGTCTCATACAATGGTACTGACAGCATTCGACTGGCTAAATGTTTGTCTCATACAATTGTACTGACAGCTTTCAACCGGCGAAACGTTTCTCAAATGTCACATTGTTTGTACAACAGCATTCAAGAAGCCAAATGTTTGACAAATGTCACGTCGTTTGTAAGACAACATAAAATGGCCAGTGCTAACAGCTTTGAACTGGCCAAATATTTGTCAAATGTCCCACTGTTTGTACTGACAGCACTCAACCGGCCAAATGTTTGTCAAAAGTAAAATTGTTTGTTCCGGACTATGATAGAAAGAGGCCAGTGATAATTTCACATTTATATATCTCATATCTCAAGTGAGATTCTGTGAATATGATTGGCTGAGACAGGTCACGTGACCGTGTGGTACTCGCAATGTTGCCCGCTCCAGCCAATTGACATTTCGCCATATCTCCCAGCAGGGTCACAGTTATCGAATCTTCATAACTTCACCACCTTTTTGCTGCTTATGAACAACTTCTGCTTCAGCCCTGGGTCGAAGAAAAGCCTCGGGAGACATTGCATTCCGGCGGGACGACATTCGGCATGTTACCCTCTGTGGCGGGGAATATTTATATGTATCTAACAAGCATCTCCCCACAAGCCACTTTTCATTAGATAGGTCCACAAAACCTTGGTAAGCAACAATAGAATGTGCTAGGAAATTTTGCCCAGTAAAATATGAAAATTCAAGTTAGCACACTAGCTTTTATGTAACGTACCAAAAAATAATGTGTTGATGCATATGCCATTGTTGAACATAAACCAAAAAAACTTGTTGCTTTGAAAAATGTTTGATGTTATTTGTGATCTTGAGGGATTTAGGTGGCAACATGAAAAATCCCTCATATACTGAAGTTCATGCATTGTGCCAAAAACTGTTATGAAAACATTTATTCAAATCAAAAGTTGTTCCTTCTGATACTACTTCTGATATTTTAGCTATATGATAAGCAGGGCTTTCAAGTCACAGAAATACACAATAGGCAACCTTTGCTCAGGGAAGCAATCCTATGGAACATTGGAGTGTGTCTCACAAAAAACATCGGTCTCCATGACATCAAGCCTTTCCATGCCCAGGAGCGGTGCAGATCGAGATGATCGTATTACCCTAGGCTGGATTATTGGCATGTCTGCATTCATCAGCCTGCCTTCGGGCTGGAGGAGCCAAAAAGTCAATACTTTGTACAGGAGACGGGGAACTTAGCCCATCGCACAAAACATGCAGGCCAGTCACTCGCAGTTTCATCAAACCAATCTCGCCACACGCAAAAAAATTACCAATAAAATTGATTAGTGATAACCTACCGTGGAATGTGAATGTGTTCTGAATGTGTTATCCTCGCATGGGAAATTTCCGGTAATCCGAATCGGGAATGTTTGCGAGGGAATGTGTTGTTTGAATGGGTGAAGCGCAACCACTGGCCCGCTGCCCGTGAATGCACAAGGATAAGTGGTGCGATCATAGATCTGAGGCAAATATCCGAGAACTATTGGGAATCTAGCTTACCACCACTGCAGTTGTGAGGGGTGGCAGGTGTAGTCGTAGGACAGCCTGCTGGAGCAAGGGGACAGCTCATAAGTTGTTAGTGCAGTATTAGGACATTTTGGTGACAGTGTTTTCGAGAATAGAGGGCTTTTGGAACAAGGGGTAGCTTGAAAGTTATTGGTGGCAGAATCAGGTCACATTTGAGGACAAATTATTCTAGAATGTCAGGAATCTTGTCAGCTTGTCTTGGCAACAGGACAGCCTGCTCGAGCAATGGGGCAGCTCAAAAGGTATTTTTTGCAGTATCAGGTCATATTTTGGGGACAGAATTTTCGAGAACATCAGGGGGCTTGTGGAGCAAGGGGCAGCTCAAACGTTTTGCGGACGTTTCATTTTCATGGATTTGTGAATAATGGAGATTTGAAAAAATGAAAATTGCAAAAAAATATTTGTTGATTAGAAAACTGAAAGAAATTGCGAAATCTGCCAAAATAAAAAAGATTAAATTTTAATTTTTTTGAAATTTTTTGCAAATTGCAAAAATCTAGCGGTGTGAAAATGTTACCATTTTCAAGCAGCTAGCTTCAGGCGGCCTCATTTTCTCTCAAGCAACCAACACCGTGTTGGTGATTGTAGGCGGCTGACAGCAGAACTTTCAAACTACAAAGGCTACTTGACGATGATTGATAATGGATCTTAGCATCGAAGCCATAGTAAGCCGCAGTCTACGAGGACCATGGAGAGGTTTGAGTGATGTATTAGGCCATATGAAGTAAATGACTTGATTCTCGTCAGTACCAACCCCATTTTTGACGCCGCCTCGAATAATTGAATATAAAATTGCCACGTCAAAGGCAATTGGATGCCAAAATGATATTTATATCTTGATACATGTATCATTATCAAATATACAATGGCCACGTCAAAGGACATAGAATTATATTTATATATTGAAATCATTGGCAAGTGTCACCAAAAAAGTCTGTGCGGACAATGTCTTCTTGCCAAACCACATCACGCTCATGCGTATGAGGTATCAGAATGCAGATTTGAAATGCAATTATCAGGAAGCATCCTTCCTTCCAACATACGTCCTCATGTTCCTTCCAATGATACCTCATCCTGCAAATTCAAATATTTATGGTCTCGGGGGACGCCGCTGGTTCATTCTGAGACCAATTTCCACCAAAATGAATCCACAGTGTATTCAACCTCATCAACAACTCATGGAGAGCATTCAAATTCTGATTATCATCCCCGGGGCATTACAAATCAGTCGCCAATATGTTAAACAGACAACTTGGTCACTGACTCATTTTGTTTCCCCATTGGGAGCCCCAGAGGGGCAAGGATCAATAAGAAGTCCGACCACTAGTTTGTCATCCAGAACATAACCTTTATGAATGGACATAACATTTATGAATCGACTATAATGTAGTTCCCATGATATTCAGCAGGTCAATGTACTACCACCACTGAGTGCTGATGTAATTTGATAATTCAACCTCTTAGGTTCAAATAGACAATGCAAGAACTTTTCAATTGATTGGTTCCAAGATTATGATATTTGGAATTTAATTGGCAGCAAAAAGATTGACAACATCTGCAGGGCTAGAGATCGAAATCACTTCCAGCTTTCAGGGTCTAATATCTTAAGCATTCAAACTCTAAAGTTCAACAAGACAATACGGAGAAATTCCAATTGATGGGTTCCTAGATTATGATATTTTGAATTTAATTGGCAGCATGTCAGATCAATATCACCTGTAGCGTTACAGATCCATATCACAAGGTTTCCTCTGGGCCTAATACATCTTCATCATGTTCATGTACACAAGGGTAGCCTGCCGCACAGCATCACATGCCATATTGCCAATTTTGGATTGATCAATAAACTAGATTTTATTCACGATAATTTTATTCCAGTTGGATTGAGTCCTGCAACATCTCTTCATTTGTGGGGTTTTATAAATTGAGTTCTTAGCAGAATTAGATTGCTGAATACCGCAATGAAAGAAAGCATGGAAGGAAGCATGGAACATCTGAATTGAACTTCACCGAGAAGCAATTCAAAAGTGATTGTACGAAAATGTCTTGTGGAAGTAACAAGTTCACAGTAACAGCCTAGTGACTTATAGGATCAACTTGTCGCATAATGATTAAACTCATAAGCAAGATCAATACATGAATACATAAATTCCGACTCTGGCTATTTGAAACCTCGACTGCATCAGGGTACAGTGTATGCATAATGTGAAATATATCAGGGTCATAAACATAAAGGGGTTGACAGTGACATCGCTTTGGCATCTGACCTATTGCAGATGCCACATCACATCAAACTCACTCAAAAGATCAATACAGGAACATGTAAATTCTGACCCTGGCTATGTGAAATGTACAGTAAGTCAGGGTAGTACATTTGCATATATTGGAAGAGGAAGAATTCCTTGGTTTGAGTAAACATATGAGCTGGAACCAATGTCATTTCTTCTTCTTTGTCTTCATCTCCTCCTACTTCTGCCTACAGGGCATCAGTCTAAGAAGACTATTAGTCCCAGGCGCATGATGCTGATATTAAGGCTTATCTAAATAATCAAGACAGAACTCTCCTGAAAAGGCCTGGGCCTTTCGTTAAAAATTTGAAATTTGTAATTGAATTTGAAAATTTCCAATTTCGTAAATACTTACTTACATCTACATGTACCTTGTGTAGACAGCTATACAAATACTATAAACACTAAGTTTCAGCAAATGTGTATGCTTATAACTGCATGTAGTGTATAACTGCATTTCTATTTTCCTAGACAACCAGTAACTATGAACAGCGCAACCCTTTAAAGCCATATTGAACGAACTAGAATATCCCAACACCAAGCTGATTTGTGTTACCCAGGAAACTGCCCCTGTAAGAAACCGGTAACCAACCAACAGATGATGAAGGAGATATCCTAAAAAAAATCACCATCTTCCTCACAACACACCATATCTTATGGTTCATACTGGAGCACACCTATATGCTGCTCATGAAACCAGTGCTCAGATGCTTTTCGTTTATGCGACAGTGGCCATCTACACAATAACCCTGGAACTAGTGGACGACTTACACTGAGCCATCCAACACGGCTGTCAGTATTGATGTGATTCTGTCAGAGCCCGACAGATGGAAACGCTATGCTCACGATTACTGAAATTGACCCAAAGGGAAACTTGCGACGGAGCCAGAAGCTATATACTGGTACTTTTCATTGGCCCTTCCCTAAACATCCTAACTTACGCAAACATCGTTACTAGTTCAAGTCACAACCTCCTCAAGATGGCACTATAAGAGAAGCTCTTGACGGACAGTGTCAGATTCGGAGTCCTATAGTTATCCAACTGCCAGTGAGGATATTTCCTCCATATCAGCTCACCGAATTTATTTTCAGCAGTGCAGCCACCTAGTTGAAAATACAGGAACAAGCAGACGACTTGCGACTTGCAAAAGTCTCAGTATTGATCTGTTCAACCCGTATAAGCTTACCGATTGCATTTTCAGCAGTGCAGCCACCTAGTTGACGATACAGGAACAAGCAGACAACTTGCGACTTGCAGAAGTCTCAGTATTGATCTGCTAAAGCCCGATAGATGGAAACAATTCATAATGCCAGTACATCAAATATCTTGGTATTTGGTCAGTGATGCCGGATATGACAGCATAAGAAAAGAGATGAATTATCTGGCAAGACAGGGCATCTTGCCACAAAAGACGCCAGGTTTGCAACCTCCCTCCACAAACAATTGTCGCTTGAATGACATGCCTGCAAAGTTTGGGGTGAGTTGTGGGTAAGATGAGAGAGGAAAGGCCTTCCGACAGACTCTACGGTTTGAATATAAGGCACAGTCTCAGTACTTCTGCAACTGCTTGGTTATTGACCCACCGACGTTTACAATGTTAAAGGTTATATGCTTGCTGTGAAAACCTGCGCCTTGACACACGTTTCATTTACCGCTGAAAAAACATCCAACACAAAATACTCTGAACTGTTCAACAAAACACACCGTTAAAAGGTATACGTACCTGACCACCTTCAATGAAAATTTCACACACACCCCGAGGCTAAAGCTGTGCTGATCAAACCCCAGGCATTAATATCATAACTGGGCAAATGGAATCCAACTGGGAAAATCCCACTTAGTCCCCCAATCAATACGACAATGAAATACTAAATTTCAAACACTTAATCTTCCACAAGTTATGCAAAAAGACACAATTTACAACAATACAAAAAATTTAATCTTATTCCGATCAGGAATCAGTTTTTTTTTGAAAAGTTTTAATCAGGATAACCTTTGGTTCTACAGCTAGTACCAGATGGCATTAGCTACTAAACTGTATAAAACCAAAACTATTTTGGAATTGGACCCCAATTTGCTGCCAGTGTCACATCACACATCTATGCTTTTATCCATGAGAAAACCCAACCTCTGATCAGGACCTGAGACGGACAGCTCTTAAAAAACACTCAATTATGGTCTTTCCCTCCGTGGTCACAACACTGCAACCTTACATGTAAGTTCTCATCAGCGCAATCAGAGGGCAAAGCAACTGGAAAATTCAGAGAAATCCAGACTACACCAAGGCGCGGATCTAAGGGGAGGGGGTGCACCAGATGCAGACCCCCTCCTTCCTAATTCATGAAAAGCTTTGGAATTGACCATGATATTTTGACACACACCAAGAATTTTGATGAGGAATGCAGTGCAAGTGTCCCTCTTTTCCCAGCTCCTGGATCCGCCCCCAACACCCTGTCTAAACACACACACGAGAATAAATCTTACCATGAAATGTGGTTGAATCAAGATGGCTCTGAGTTCTTCGCATTCGTCAGCAGTCTCACCACTGGAATCCTTGAGGATATCAAGGACCTGCAACAGGAGACATTAGCATTATCGACACCATTGGAGAGCTTCAAGCTCAAACATGTCAGAAGTGCTTGAGCTTCAAGATGGTTCTAATATGTCTAACACGCTCTAACATGGCTTGTTAGAGCTTCAAGATGGCCCTAACATGTCTAAGTGCTTATTAGATATGTTAGAGTTCAAGAAGGCATTAGCATTATCGACACCATTGGAGAGCTTCAAGCTCAAACATGTCAGAAGTGCTTGAGCTTCAAGATGGTTCTAATATGTCTAACACGCTCTAACATGGCTTGTTAGAGCTTCAAGATGGCCCTAACATGTCTAAGTGCTTATTAGATATGTTAGAGTTCAAGAAGGCACTTACTTGTCTAACATGTCTAAGTGCTTATGACATGTATGAGAGCTTCTAACATGTCTAACTGGCTCTACATGTCTAAGTATTTAATCAAGTTAATAGAGCTTCAAGAGATAGCTCTAACACGTCTAAGAGTCCAAGAGCTTATTAGAGCTTCAAGATGGCTGTGAAATGTCAAAGTACTTATAAGAGCTTCAATATGGCTCTGACATGTCCAAGTGCTCATTAGAGCTTGAAGATGACTCTAACACGTCTTAGGCTTACTAGAGCTTTAAGATTACTCTAACACGTCTACGTTTTTATTAGATCTTCAAGATGGCTTCAACCACCAGCTGTGAAATTCAACTCATCAAAGTAAAATCAGAATCTTATGCCACTATCAATCCATCAAAAGCATTTAATGTGTGATTTCTCCATCTCGATTGACTCCAGCCCATTCAAGCATGGTGAGCATCATCAATCATTTTGTAAAAAGTCCCACACGGAAATAAATGTGCATTAGGAACACGTGACTTTGGTGAAATGGTTCCGAAGCTTTGAAGATGGAGATAGAGGGGAACCTTTACACTTTCATTGTTTCATTTTTCTGAAACCAGATGCAAAATGTGCAAGCTCAGAGATAGGGAAGTCGATCTGTTTTTCAAACGTTTTAGTTCAATGTGTTTGCATGACATGGTGCATATCATTTGCCTAGTTTTCTATGGAGAGTGTTGAGAATGCAACTGCACAGTTTCCTTTTTTTCTTCTTCACGTAAGAGTACAGCGTAAAGTCTCTTGTCACGAAGTTACAAACAGTCTCACACAATTATACTTACATCTTTTGCTCTATTAACAGCGTCAGATGGTGGCGGCCGGGTTGGACTGATGGACTTGGAATTGATACGGTCATACAACTGTAATGATAGAACAGGGTAAACATGAGAATTGTTTGTCAAATGTTTTTCACCATCGTCATCACAGTGATTCTGAGATTGCACTTGGATTTGAATAATGAAGGTGCATCTTCTACCAGAAACTTGAAAACCACCGATCAGGCTTGAAATATTTTGTTTCAAGGCAAGCGGTCACATGGGGGGGGGGGGTAGGAAACCTTTCATGAATAGACAACAAGACGTTCAAAAGTTTATTTTTTGTTACTTCTACCAACCTCTCTCTTCTCCTTTATCTTCCGTTCCTTGAGATTTTGAATCCACATAATCGCACACAATTGAAGTATCGCCCTCTGGTGTCGATTTCTCCTATGCACTTCTACGATGTCAGCCGACATATGGGAATCGGATTCACTCATTTAGAGGGCGCAACCAAAACTCAACTATCGAAGTATTCCATCGTAAATTACCTATTTGATTAAACTAATTATACTAAAGGTTATCCATTGCAACTAATTATCCAGTGTTCTGTATTCATATTTTGGTCCATTTGGTCAATTCTAGCTGCGAGTTCTATCAGTTTCGACTTTTTTGGCAAATCATCAAAGTTCCTCAATGTTTTCATAACTGTCAATGTTCTCATAATGGTACTTCAGTAAACAATAATTCCATGGGCAGATCATATTTTCAGTCTTTTTTCAACTCAGTAGACCTACGAAACAATCAAATAATTACTTTTTGCCACTTAAGAAATTGCCAACCTATTGTGTCCAAAGAAATCCAAGACAAAAGGAAATACAGACACATTGTCAACTGTCATGACTGTATCCAAAGAAGTCCAAGACAAAAGGAAATACACACACATTGTCAACTATGACAGTATCCAAAGAAGTCCAAGACAAAAGGAAATACAGACACATTGTCAATTGTCATGACTGTATCCAAAGAAGTCCAAGACAAAAGGAAATACAGTCACATTGTCAACTGTCATGACTGTATCCAAAGAACTCCAAGACAAAAAGAAATACAGACACATTGTCAACTGTCATGACTGTATCCAAAGAACTTCAAGACAAAAAGAAATACAGACACATTGTCAACTTTCATGACTGTATCCAAAGAACTCCAAGACAAAAGGAAATACAGACACATTGTCAACTGTCATGACTGTATCCAAAGAAGTCCAAGACAAAAGGAAATACAGTCACATTGTTAACTGTATCCAAAGAAGTCCATGACAAAAGGAAAAACAGATATATTGTAAAGTAACCTTAAAAAAAATGCAAGAGAATAAAATCAAATTCACATTCTTCCATCACAAACAAATAACGAACTAAAAACAGAAAGGTTTTGGCTGTTTTTAAGTCATGTTATGCGAGATTCTACAGCACAGTATTCTTATGGCAGAACCAGATATACACAGACTGCTTAACCACTACAAGGTCGTTTGGAACAGTTCTGGTTATTACGAGCGCATCTTTCAACAGATCACTAACTAAGGAGGAGAGCTTGAGGCAGTTTAAACTGTCACTTGCAAATTTTAAGCAAACACCAGCTGATTCAAGTGAATTGCACTAGAGAAGGGTTACCAAGCTATCGATCTGGCCTTCGACTGGTGGCTTGGTTTTATTTTGGAATTTCCTTCAAGATGTCTTGCGATTCAAGACATTTTTTCTATTTTTTACACACACAAACCAAGGTTCTCCAGGAACAGAAAGCACCTGTATCTGACTGTTACAGTTAGACACACGTTTTTCTAAGCCTAGACCAAACCATGAGATAAACCGATGTCATTAACACATCAAGAGTGAGATTTCTCCCTGATTATCCACAAGAGCTAAGACCCGCCCCTGGATACCCTTACCAAAACACACAATTGCGTAAACATAAGGCAAAATTATGAAACAGCCGAGTCACTATCAACACAATTTGCCCATAATCAACTCGAGCCAGGCGGAGAACAACACTGGTAAGACACGATCGATATCGAATTGGTGGTTGACCAATGATAATCATGGACTTGATCAGGGTGAATCGCATAGCTAACGGGAATTAGCGTATTTGCGATTGATACGTGAACAATCGTTAGATGCATTATACATCATCTGATTAATCTGAATGTGAGGCCGATTTAATCCAATTCACCGTTTCCTGGCCTAAGGTGGCGATGGTATCGAGTGCCTGAATCAACAACTTATATCAACGATGTTAACGGGAAAACTAAATTGGATAGGTTTGTATTGTTATGACATGTATCAAGAGGACCATTCGAGACAGACCAATTTCAGAGACAACAACCTCAAATCAACAGTTTACTTGAGACTTTGATTTATATTTCAAACCAACGACCTAATTGTTGGAGAGAATGTCAGCAAAGTAGAAGAGTTAGTACAGTCTGTCATCAAGTATGGTAAAAGGTATGCAATCAGCCTTGCCTTTTTTATGCCTTTGATAGTTAGCACCTCTTTCTTTAACATATAAAACCTAAAGTGCACCTCAGTCCCCGAGCATTTCATCAATCAAACTATGGAGCGGTCCAAGCCCTCAACCAGCAGGGTTCAAAAAATCGATAAATTGAAAGGAAATTATACAGGAAACGGCTGTCAATGTTGATAAGACGAGATTCAGGTTGGACAAGTCTGGCAATAACTGACGAAATAGTTTGGAAGGAAAGGTGAAATGCCGATGAAATCTACTTTCCCAAATTGCTATAATCTTGTGATAATTGTCTACAACATGAATTTCAAATTTTTTAGGCTTGGCATTGGTTAGTGTCTACAACATGTACAATATCAAAATTTATTGGTTTGGCACTTTAAAGGCTTATTTTTTTCACATATCTGAAACTTAACACGCTTAAATTTTTACAGATATGGAACCAATATGAAATGGTCAAGGTAATAGGACTTCATTGGATTTTCAAGATGGCGGCCTGGCGGCCATATTTGTCATGGGATTTGACTGAAAATTACGGATATTGATAGGAGTACAGAGATACATTTTTGGATGGATTTTCAGGGCAAACACAAGTGACACTAAGATGCTGAAAATTTTGGAACGTAATGATAGATGTTTGAAAAAACATGAAATGGCCAGGGCCATTGTGCTCACCTCATGTGGAGGAAAGATGGATAAAGAGCATGGTATTGTGTCATGTAGTGTTAGGTTTGATGTAGGTCCAAGCAATTACAATTTCCCCAAAATGGCCAATTTACAGTATATTCGACCTCTGTGACCTTGAAAAGTAGGTCAAATCAAAGAAGACCCGGGTGACACATTGAATGGTTGTTAGAATTAGATCTACCTATGATATAAAATTGGTGCCAATCGGGCAAGTCATTACTAGGAATAATGGCATTTTGAAGAATTTAGGATTTGGCCCCCTCCCTGGAGGCCAAACGGCAAATCAGATCGCACCAAACTTCGGTACCTGAGATCACCTGACCAAGGGGTACATGTGTACTTAATTTGTGATCAATAGTCATTGCAATTAAGAAACGTGCCATAGTTACGGCCTGACGGCGAATTTATGCCATTTGACCTCTGTGACCTTGACAAGAAGGTCAAATTGAAAACCTGTGTGACATATACTGTATGGTGGTTAGATGTACCCATGATATCAAATTGTTGGCAATCGGGCAAGAAGTTAAGGAATAATCACATTTTTAAGGTTTTTAGATTTTGCCCCCTGGTGGTCAAGTGGTGAATCATATTGGACCAAACTTTGGTCCCTGAGATCACCTGACTAAGGGGTAAATGTGTACCAAATTTGGTATCAATAGTCATTGCAGTTTAGAAAAGTGCCATCGTTACATCCTAACGGCCAATTTACACCATTTGACCTCTGTGACCTTGAAAAGGAGGTCAAATCAAAAACCTGGAGGATATATGATGCACCTTTGCTAGAAGTACCTACCATATTTTTTTCAAAATTTCCCGACTACTATTAAGGGAGATATTGCATATTTTCACTTTTAACATTTGGCCCCCTGGTGGCCAAACCATGAAACGCATCGGACCGAAACTTGGTCTCCAAGGTGTCATTACATAAGGGTACATGTGTACCAAGTTTCAACTCAATAGCTCTAACAGTTACGAAACGTGCCCTGCTAACGGACGACGGACGACGACGACGACGACGACGACGACGACGACGACGGACGACGGACGCCACGGTATGGGATAAGCTCACCTCTGCTAAGAGGTGAGCTAACAATGAAGCATTTGGAATTTTGGGCAGATTTTCGCATGTAGCATCTGAACGACATCAACAACTACATTGGCAGTGTTTTATTGGTTTTGACATGTCTAGATATCAATCATAACAATATATCATTTTGGGTCATTTTTGGATGGATTTTCAGGGCAAACACGAGCAACACTAAGATGCGGAAAATTTTGGAACATAATGATAGATACATAATCTGATTGATGCTAAAGCAAAAGTTTTAGCCATCTAGCCCTAGCGGTGACGAAATGTGCTCCGCTAACGGACGCCGACGACGTACGACGTACACCACGATATCGTATAAGCTCCCCAGACAAACTGCGTACTATAAAGAATTATAAGGGTTCAATTTTTAGCGAGGACATGCAACTAGCACCAGCCCTTAGCAGCATGATGGCTGTCACATGGCGAATATACACCTCGTGGTCAACTCCATCTTGGGACATTCACTTCAATGTCATAGTGACCATACAGCAGGTTTGATCCAGTAGCTTTCAACATGTTCAAGGGCGGATCAAAGTCACCACCTTGTGGGCCAAGATGTCTAGACTGGCTGACTTTTGAGGTGCAACTCATCTTTGCCAAGTTAATTGGCAACGTATGACGACAACGGAAATGCAACGACAAATCTTTGATGTTGCTGAACAGCAAAGACTAGCTGGCAATATCAGTACAGAGATCTTTGCCATGTTGACATAATGCTTGCAGTTAATGGCATGTATCATTCAAGGGTGGAAGAAAGTGGCAATCCAGGACATCATGTCTAGACTGGCTGCCCTTTAACATGTTTAAGGCAGCGACAACCAACATCACTAAGGGATAACATATTTGTTGAGTTAAACAAAGTCATGTTAAATGGTACCAAATGACGATGACGAATAAGTGAGTGTCACACCTTTGATGTTTCATAGCAGCAAATAGCTAGATACTTTAAACTTTCTTGAATTTGTATTCAAGTAAAACCTTGAACTAGAAGGACCCTAAGTTTTCAGCCATCCAAAAACCGAAGTCGTGTAACTTGGCAAGCTTTTCCGTCAGCACCACCAAATCTATCATCGCACCCAAAAGTAAATTTCAGTCGGCCAGCCACGATAGCTTTGAGTGTGCACTTAAGTCAGAACAGCCAAATGATTGAGATATCGGAGCATTTATAACCATTTATAACCATGATAACGTAAAGATGTGGCAAAGTTAATTAACCGCTGCAGTTTTAACAGAAGATTTAAGCGATATTGGATTTGGGGAATCATTAAAACAAATGACATGTGGAGACCATTCAACTATATCATAAATTTGTATTTGACCTTTACCTCATAAGTGAAGCTAGGAGCGCACAGAGATAAATCTCCCCGAGGCTGTGTCGCAGAAGCCTTTTCATTTCATTTAATATTAAAGGAAATTTCAACGTTTTGTTTTGTGACATTGAGTCATCTTATGTTCATCTATGACTTTAGATGCAACAGCAAAAGAAAATGTTTGCCTTTAGCTGTGCACACGGCAGACAAAATGACGATGAAAACAAAAACGTTGTTTTCAGAATGTTTTCAAATGTTTTCAGGGTCACCCACAAATGAGGCTGTCACATACAAAACAACAGAGTTACCATTGGTTATGCGCAATTTGTTAGCCAAAGCTTTCAACACAGTAGGTTCACTGACGAAAAGTTTTCAAAATGTTTCGAGTCTCGCACACATGAAGGACAAAAGTCTTGTTCCAAGCAAACATATCATGCATGATATATGTTTTATATCTGAAAACTTTGTTCAGGAACAATGTGAAGTCTGTGTACTCCCAGCTTTAAAAGCAGCACACATTGCAAAATACATTCTCAAGAGAAAGTCTGGTGATGTTTTTGTTGAATCGACTTTAAGTCGCTTAAAAGAAGTCAAGTTGATTTCCGGAGTTAATATGCTATCGAATCGAGTGCACAGAATGCAAAATGAATCTGATGTTCTAGATGATAGTGCTGGCTTGCAAGGAGGATCTTTGGCAATGTTTCAGTCCTGGTTGAATCGAAGTTGACTGGTGTTCAATAACATAGTGTAGTCGAAGTTCAAAGAGACCACAAAGGGGGTCAGGACAGTTCCTGGAACAGCCCTTGGCAAATCGTACGAGACAACTTCAACCTGATCTTAACTACGACTCTTCATGAGCCATTAGTGACAAAGACAAACCTAAATGGATGTGGATTTCAACATGAGGAATATCAATGAACCATCCGAAGGGAATTTGTTACAATTTCGCGCCTCTATTTGACATAAGGGCCAAATGAATTGAATTGACCTGGGATGTCTCCTGATGTTGAGTTGGTGCACTGTCATAAATCTGGAGCTTCGTGATGGTTCACTTGGCTATGCAGTAACTTTAAAGTTTGTCCACTGAGGCTCCAGGAGTCGGAGAAGGGTGGTGGCTCAGCAAAAGAGTCGTTATTTACGTCAATTTTCCAAGATTCATGGTCCATTTCGAAGAATGCACTGCCTGTATCCACACCCGGGAATATCAAGGTCGGTTGAAGGAGGGCCCTAATTTTTGCCTCATATCAGAAGTGCCCGCTTATATCCCAAATAGCTGCCAGTCAACATTAACAGTCATAAAAGGCTGGCATGCAAGCCAGGCAGTGCTCTACCATGCTCAAGGAGCTGATCTGGGGAGCCGCGAACGAGTCTACGTGCCAAACTTGTCCAATTCTATGATGTGACATCATTATACACCACTCGACTTTCTCTGAAAGAGTCTGCCTAACCACATATCAACCTCCTAATGTCCGAAGATACAGGCGACACAAAACCCTTTCAACCCAATCACATTTCTTATGTGTAGTTCTTACCAGCTATTTTCCGATAACTGACAAATTATATGATTCGCATTCCCACCACCTTTGGCCATTTCCTTTCCTTTATCAACAATCTCACGCAGAGCGTTCAGTTCATTTGGCTCCAATTATGAGGCAGGAGTCGAGTCATATGCCGTCTTTGTCCTAATCATTCACCGATCTCTGCTGGACGTCCAAATCAATATCATCGGCGGGAAAGTCACAGTAGCTATCTTGATGATTTTGGTATTTGTGGTCGGGACACTGCGGGAATGTGTGTGTCTGTGTTATATATGTTGCGCTCCCATCTGCGATTGTGACTCTCGCCAATGGGTACAAAACCATTGTGATTATCTATGATCGATCTTTGTTGGGTAGCTGAAATCGATGTCATCTACTGAAAAGTCTGCAAATTTATCTGGATTATGGGAATGTGCGCTAGATGGTGGTTTGGCGTCACTTTATAGCAGACATTGACAGTGTCCAGACTGCTGTGCTTCAATCACCATTGCAACTTTAGCCAATGTGTATGAAATCTATGTCATTATCTACGATCGATCTTTGTTGGATGCCTGAATTGATGTCATCTACCACGAGGTCGGGAGTGATTATGCAGTATCGGCAGTTGGTGGTAAAGGGTGGATAAGTATGGTGCCTCCAAGTCAGCAATTGGTAAAACAAACTTGAACTGCACTCCTTCCAATCCTTCCAATCCTTCTCCATCTTGAAATGAAACCGATATGCTGACATTGCTCCAAGAACACAGACTGATCAGCCGCTGAGACTGCTCGAGATAATGTTCACATAAACTCTCCTGAACATCGCAACGACACGTTAGGGATGACATTACCTTGGAAAAATAAATAATGTTTTGGAAGACATCTTGGTTGAAATGCAATGGCAATGTCAAAGTTAGCATGTCCTTGTATCATGGGTATCTGGACTGAAACTCCTGATTCCAAGTGAAAAGAGAAGACATCCCTTAAATACATTTCAAGGAGGGAAAATATGATGATGGTATTCCATCCCCAGAACATTTGTGACCCGCTCTACCAAAACTAGGCGCTTGTCGCATCTGAACTTGACAGGTTGATACCGACTTGTTGTTCATTTCCCTATTGTAGACCTTTTGTGAAATGTGACCAAATCAGTTTGTAATAGATTTCACAAAAGGTCTACAATAGGGAAATGAACAACAAGTCCGTATCAACCTGGCAAGTTCAGATGCGACAATTTGTGACCTGTCACATTTGTGACCTGTCACAGCCAAACCAGGCGCATGTCACTCCAAGCTCGGCAGGTTGAGATCCACTGGTTGTTCATTTCACTGTTGTCTGCCTTTTGTGAAATTTGAATATATCAATTTCTTCCATTATCTCCTGGTGTCATGTAGGCTCATCTTCTGGGCGACATATGCTTTGTTTTGCTGTGATGGGTCACATTTCTACTAAGTGATGTGCATTGTTAGAGGCAATTTTCTAAAAATTTTTCATCCCTGAAAGGAGTTTTTATTGCAGTTGTTTATCTTTGACTGTTAGTTTTGAAGGAGAATGTTTCAACCGAGGGTACCCGGTCTACGTCACAGCGGACTGAAACACCAACCGAATTCACACGGTTGGTGGCATGGAAGAGTCAAAAGAATCATGGCAGTTTTTGCCTTCTTTCCTTTCCTTAACAACAAAACACTTCAGCAACCCACCATCTGAATCTTTGCAAAAAATTGTCAGCGTGATGGAGTGAGGACCATAATTACTGCCAACCACTACTCATATTGATATTTCTGAGGCAAAAACGACCACTTATATCTGGTAGTCAGATATGCACGAGCATGACATTCCCATCATAACTGGCAAACTAAGATATGATAGCTCCAAGATGATGCTCAGAAAAACTGTCAGTGCGGTCTCATCATGGCTGTTTAGTGGCAGGAATGACCCACGGTCGAGCAGATACATTCTAGTCAAGAGCATATTGCATACTGAATGCATGCTAGGACATATTTTTATGAAAGCAGCTCAATGGGTGAGCACCCCATGATGATGTCGAGAAGCTGGGTTTCAGTGCGACTTCATCATTGTTGTTTAGAGCCAGAAGGGGTCCATTGTCTGGCAGATAATCAGTAGCAGCTAGATCTAAGCTATATTTCACTGCAAGAGGCCGTGTCTGCATTATCCCTGCATTATCACTAAAAATTCTAAATTGTTTCTAACCAACTGTCTCCCAAAACGAAATGACTATAGAACTGGCTTTTTATCCATAACCTGATGTTAGATGAATTTGTTTTTAAACAACAAATGACGCTGAAGAAGCTCTTAAATGTTAAGCCACAAATGATCCATTACATGGTCTGCCAGTCACATATCTTGAAGCAGCTAGACCACAATTATTCCTTGACTGAGAGAAGTAGCTCGTGTCTTGAAAAACGAATTCCACTGCATCACTCGTGCTTTCAGAACACCCAAGATTGTGTATCCACAATTACTTCTGATAGACCGTCTTCGACGAAGGAATCTCTACAGCCACACTGATAGCTTAATTAGCTCAAACCACTCTCTGACGATAGATTGAACCTTTTTTTGAAACCAAGGCATTAATCATCTCAGACAAATAGTCTAAGGCACAAGGGAATTCTCTGCTTGAAATGGAATGGAGAGATAAGGTGAGGGTCATAAGATAACCAAATATCTGACATGGGCATAAAATAATTCAGTACCATTGCAGACAAAAAGCATTTAAAGAGGGCGAGACGGATCATTCCCCAATTTTTTTGGATAGCATAAATGGTTTCTGGGTTCAAATCTGTCCAAAAGAGCTTCCTGAATGGGCAACTTGTTTCCATTTCTGGTACTGGGCGGTGACTGTTAAAGGGGGAGAGATGGAAGCGACCGGCTTTATGGTATAGAATCCATTGAAGTCTGGGTTCAAATCTAGCCAAGACAGCTTCTTGAATGGGCAAATTTCATTTCTGGTACTGGCCCCTAACTGTTAAAGGGGGAAAGGTGGATGACACCCCAACATTTTTGGATAGAAGGTTCAAATCTGCCTAATACAGCTTCCTGAATGGGCAGCTTTTCTCCATTTCTGGTACTGGCCTGAAATTGTTAAAGGTGAAAAGATGGATAACAGCTTTTTGGGATAGCATTCAATGTGGTCTGGGTTCAAATCTTGGCAAAACAGATATTTGTTTTCACTGGACTCAGAAAAGTAAAAGAGTAGACCTTGCCCTTTTTATACCAAGTCAAGATCCAGAAACTTAGATTTAATCAGTTAAAATATTCAAAATTTAAATCTGAGATAACCTACAGCATCCTTCCCTGGAGAAGGAGCGACAGCAAACAGACTTATCTCTACATATCACAAGACAGCTCGTCCGGCATCAATCATTCAAGTCTCATGTCTCTCACCCATGGGATTGCCCGGCTCTAAATTAACTTATCAATGCGACATGTAGGCAAGAGAATTGAATATTTTATCTGGGAGAGAGACAGTGAGTGAGTGGTTTAAAGAGATGGAAAAGATTTTCAACTGCAGGGTAGGCCTACTCATTTCTGTAGATAAAGGCCAGGTGATTCAGGAAGCCTTCCAATTTCCAAGCCTCACCATTTGTAACAGCTGCCTAGTGATCGACGAGCACAGCAGATTGGCAACCAGCTGATGGACTTGCCAAAGCCACCGCCAGTGCCTACGATAGGTTTTGAACTGACCCAACAAGACGATTTCTTGCCTCAATCCTCACAAGTCACGTGGTGCAATTCTGAAAATAGTGTGACAGATCCGGCAACCGGCTGATAGAACTGACAACTTGATGATGCAATTATTGGTTTTCTGCACAATGTCTAACCAGCTTACAACATGTGATAAAGCAAGTCATACATTCCAATACAAACATGGCATATTGGTATTTTGACAGCTGTTTATAAATATTGGTAGGTTACGTTTTAAAGTGGCAAAAAGTGAAATGGATGGATTTTTCTATCTTTTGATGCAGTATATGATGTTGTAATGAATACATTAATTATTGGGAAAAGTCAAGTCAAGCAGACAGTCAATGTAAAATAACAAGCTTTTGAAGCAAGTCGCAAATTCAGATGTCCGATAGGCTGGATGGTTTGGATGTTGTCAAGGACTTTTCAACTAAAACTCCAAACATAATAGACCCTGGTTGGTTCATGTAGCACAGGAAGGGTTAATGACAGACTGACAGACTGAGAACTTATTGTTATTCATCATCCTGAAAGCAGAAAAAAAATCATACTCTTCGCTTTTCATTTTTCATTTCCACATGAGTTTCTACAAAAACTTTGCAAAAACCTTGACATTTTCCGTCTTCACACGAGATGTCCTTCTGACTGAAGATGCCGTGTCAAGATTCGAAAACCTTTCATACCTTATTCACCGCAAAGCTGACAGAAAATGATATCAATCAGATGAATGACATATTGACGATGAAATTATCAGGTTTTCTCCATCATATTAGGCCATATTATCAGGAAAGTCATATGTTTCAATACAAACATGACATGCTTTTATATGGCTGGTAAACAGCACAAACATGATAAACCCAGGCTTTAATGATAAACGAGGTGATTTGAGATGCAGGGACACGGTAGATGTTCTTTTGAAAGTACATGTGATACACAGGCAAAAGGAAATTGCATGTGAGTAATAGGGTGCAACATTTTTGGACATGGAGATGGACAGAAAATCCAGATTCAATATTGACACCATTACTTTAGACATGTGAGAGGACGGAGCATTGGATTTATCAGACATTATGAAAGTACCCACATTTCCTCTCTCTTTTCCAATTGGAAATGAACTATCAGAGAAGGTCATTCTACAAGTGACAGAGCGGGTAGAGAAACTGTTCAAAGGATTATATGTTTGACTGACCAAAATGCCCTGGTATAAAAATAGGGTCCAATGGATATTGTTTGTTATAATTTGGAATTTGTCATAGATGGGTTTGTTATAGCGAGAGACTTCTGTACTAAGATTCAACCAAGTATATAAACAAACACTTTTTCATTGCAAAAACCTTGCCAGCCTTTTTCCATTTTTACTTAACATCACGGAGAACTATTTGATCTACCTGCAATGTTACCAACTTGGAAATATCATTTCACACATTTTTGTGAAAATGTTGTGAACGTCAATCAAAGAGTTATACGTTAACCTTTTCCACATGAGGTGTTTCAACAACAGAGAGATTCACCCAACTGAATCCGGATGCTAACAACTACATGGTAGCCATATGTTACTTGGTTGCTAAAATAATAATTGTTATTTTTTTCATTAGAATGCGAGTCGATCCAAAAACCACACCACCGAAGCCAACATATTTCGCATTCACACTGGCAGAACCAAATGTTGATAAGTTTTTGGCTGATTTTTTTACTGCACAGCAATGACATTATCTTATCCCCTTCTCGAACTGGTGCAAATCCACTTATTTCCATTGTAAGTGTGCAATAAGTGAGATAAGGAAGATAAATCGACACGGAGAGACCATAATGGTAATAGATGAAACAACATCCATCTCAAGGAATCATCTCTTTTTTTGTCGTGCTTTGCCTAAGCTATCCTGATATTTGTATGCAAGGAACAGCGTCATGATGGAACTCAGTCTAAAGGTACTTGCATGGAAATGCTGAAATTTTCAATATTCTACAGCAGATATTTTTCTTTTGCTCGGGATCATTTGAGGTGAGAACCACTTCCATACTTAGATTAATGCTGAGCACCTTACCGTCGACTCAAGACCAGGCTCCAATATTCCAATATCATTTAACCAGTTAATTCACCACCATTAACCAATGATTGTGAAATATTGATCGGACTTGCCAAATTATTCCTCAATAGCGGTCTTGGGGTTAAACCAGTGGTCTCTGAGGTTTTCCAAGCCAAAGACCATCACTAGGGTGTAGTCAGGATACCTCAGAAATCACACTCGTGTGGTTTTGTGTATCTTTCCTCTAACTTCGTATTCATAGTGTTGTTATATCTGTCTACACTATGGCAGTGTCGAAATCTGTATTCGGTACGTATTTATGCAATTGGAAATTTTCAAATTCAATAACAAATTGCAATGGTATTAGCCTTTAATGTGTCTGCAAGTGACTGTGCATCAATATTTGAAGTATCCACGTGCCACTTTGACAATCTCATTGACAGCCTTTGCAATATGGTGTTCATTCACCAATACAATTCCGGTCATCTGTTTACCGTGCAATCTGCAAGATTCTCCTGTTCCATTCTTCATCAAGTGGACATGTTTTTTTCGAGTATAAACAGCCTGATCCATCTGTTAATAATACAATGCTGCCATGGTAACGTCAGGAACAGGAGAGATTTGCACCAGTTTTGTGCAAAATATCAATCCAATTCACATTATATTGTGAAATTAGCTAATAAACATGTTAAAATTGACAATTTTTAAGAGTTCAGCTGACACTGAGAAACTGTATTTCAACTCGAATTATAGCTTATTCAAATTTGCTGAAGTAGCATTGGGATGTTGTAAATGAAGCCATTTATATAGTTAAAGTTTGCAGGGCTATAGGCCTGAGCAACAACAGCTAGTCGCCAGAACTTATTTCAAAAAATCATTTTATTTCCATTCCATTTTATTTAGGCTACCGGAAGTATCACTAGGAACTGCTAGATAGGTTGAAACCCCCGACCCCCCCCCCTAGAAAAGATGCTGGTCTATCGCAGGTTAACTGCCAAGTCAGAACTGGTAGCCATTTACTCCTGGTTCGAGAGAAGCAATGTTTAGATGTCTTGCTCATGGACACAGAGAAGAAACAACAGTAATCCTTCCTAGAGTCTAACCCAAGCCCTCCTGATTGTGAGCCCGGCACTCTAAACACTATGCCACTGATCTTCCTCATTCACCTGAGTAGATACCATCCAAGAATTATCATTTGGATTACGCCTCTTTACACATTGAGCAAACTAATGGTGAGAAATAGACTACACAATTATGTAAGTAATCTGATCTTGTAGCTGATAAATCTAAAGGCCTAATGAATCATGACATCAAGGTGCAATTCGAGAGAACATGGAATTGGCAAGAAAAATATCCGTACAGAAATTTTGATAGCAGCAAACTTGGAATCCAAGGCACCAATATTTCTTGCAAGCAGGCCAAGGATACTAGAAAAGTGTTAAATTTGGCAGAGACCTACGACAGCTACGTACAGTGTACCCGCAACCTACGCATATGTCACACGTAACATACGCGACCCTTCACAGAAATATGTCAGCAACTAACGCGGTACAAGAGCAGAAGTTGCCCACAGCTCACACAGGCAGAGTCCACGTCAATCGTGACTGGGATTGTATCACTAATCAATAGAGCCACACCCATAGCATAATAACTGAACTTTTTCATGATGACATTTTTCATGTCACCTCTCTGTTTTCTTCTGTTACAATTCAATGACATATCGATCAGATAATCCAGGTTTTCCACCAAAACATCTGTGACACGCTAGCACTCTGTATGGCTTTGTTTTTGTGATTTGTTTTGTTTTTTTCAAAACTTTTTAACCTGTTGCTGAGGTCAATTCCATGCACCTGGCGAGTGCAACGGGAATCCACTCGATTTGGAGAAGTTCTAATTGCTTCAGGATTTCAAGTTCCACCAAGAATGGTGGTGCCTATCGTCAACCCTTAACTTTCATTACCACCAAACGACTCAATAGGACCATAAACCCAATTGAACGCAGGACCATGCTGAAATTTTGTAGCAAGACTTCCTAATTGGCATCCTCCCTCTCGACATCATAAAGACTCCACATGACACCATATTAATACTTATATGAGTTCCTAACGCCGGCATAACTCCCAACAGAGATATCAAATTCTAGTCGGATATAACTAATGGCATTCGTTCCTCGGCAAAACATTTATGGTGTTGAAGAATACTTCGATTGCCGACAAGGCTAATGGGACGAACCAGATGTTGTCTCGATGAAAGCGACCGTGTAGAAATGACCGCAATAACTCACCACTAAGGAGAAGTGAGCGTGACCTTTGGATCAGCCACTAACTTGACCAACACAGCTTGAATAACAGCCCCCAACAACATAGGTCATCAGCCAATGACAGTTTTCTCATGTCACTTGACATCTGGGTGTAAGAATATGACTTGATGGCCACGATTTTGTGCAGTTTTGAGAGTGCGGGCTGCACAGACCTGTGAGTGCATGACTATTCAACATATCTCCTTCATCTGTCAGTTTCTGATCACCAGGATCTGGTTTTGTGTGAATGCCTTACAGAAAGGAAAGGAAGTCATCAAGACATCTGTGGTAGAAGACGGGCATCAACGCTCAAGCCCAAATGACCGGTGCAACAGTGAAGTCAAAACCGGATATGCATACCCTACGTCCAGAGTAAAGTCACAAAATGAACCTCCTTAGGGTAAAGATTCACGTCACTAGAATATTCCAGACAATTTCACGATATGGTTGCAGCCGTTCCATGTAATGCACATTCCTGGGGAAATCGTCTTGACAAATTGTGCAATGTACTTATCACGAAATGGTTCACTACCAGGAGCACCTGATTTTTTATCCACTCTGTCCTTCAATTCGGCCTTTCCAATTCCAAATCAGAACATGCTAATGTTTCCGACAAGAACTTTACACTGTTTGCTTTGGTGGAGAAGAAAATTGCACAAAAACATGCAAATATTTTGTTTTGCTCAATGACATACTGACTTGCACCAAGACAGAGAACATGTCGACTATGCTTTGATCTTAATTATTTTGTAGGCCTAGTCTAGACAGAGACCCTGGGAAGATTCGCCAGAGTACAGTACATAATGTGCAGTTTTGTATTATGTCTCGGGGAAAACCAATGTTTGTGAAGCAATTTGACGTTTAAATCCACCACATATACTTAAAGCATAAATAAAGACTAGACACCTCTAACAAGGGTAAATTGGAATTTCTTCAACATTTGTCAGACCACGGTGTCAAACAAGGTGACATAAACAAATCTGTCAACAAGCATATCAATTGGAGCCTGCAACAGCCAGCAGTGGGTGAAGTTTGGGGTGGAGGTATGGAGGGGTGTGGAATTGTTTGGAAGTGGACACAAGCAAGTGTACACAGACAGACAGATGGACAGACCCACAGACCCACAGACCCACAGACAGACAGATGGCAACGAACGTGACGAAAACAGTACTTCATATCCTCAATACTTGTAACAATAGGTCACACACACGGCTTACTGCAAACTGGGAAATATACCGCTATTATCATGATTATAGGCCCTGGTTTTGTGAAATAGCACATTCGGCATGGTTTGAATTAAGAGAACACTGCAACAGTATTCTTAAACCGTGGAATAAAATAGACGCATCAACTGAAGACGTTACTTTCTATTACTCCTTGAGTTACTCAACACGAACGTGGGACACTTCTTCCGTATATTGGCATATGCAAATGTATTCCTTTATCTGTGCATGAAAAACTTCCAATTCCGCCACAATATGTAATTGAAAACACCAATCATCCTTAGTTTTTTTAATCTAAGATGTCAGATGGCTGTATGAAAAGGCAATACGTGTTTCTCCTGCCAAATGATATTGCCTATTTTTAGGTGCATTACCATATGCCTTTGCATGAGGGGGATGGTCTTTCTCGGGAAGGTGGAAAGACCAACAAAAATGGCCGGAGTTTTAGTGACACCCATATTGTACATGTTGTAGGATTCTGAAAAATGTAGGAGGGGAAAATAGTTGAGATTTTAATTGTGTGTTCCAAAATACCATATTCCATACTAAATTACCATATTCCATTAGAATTAGATACAAAATGTGATAAAAATCCAGACAGATCCTCGATTCTCTTAATACAAAATATAGCAATAACTGAAACAAAATGAGATTGAAATTCAGAAAGATCGCCAATTTTTCACAAACTGACACAAATTGGAATTAAATTCAGACAGATCCTCATTTTTTTTAACGAACACTCCATCAACTGCCACAAAACGTGATGAAAATCCAGACAGATCCTGAAGTTTTTCAGAAAATATTGTCTCAACTAACTCGGCCGGACAGCCACCTCCAGCTGAACGGAACATCAGACACGCAATGCTCACATGAAAATATATCCCACCGAAAAATTGCCAATCGGACAAAATACATTATCTAAACATGACTCCATCTGCAAACCTTCTCTACTAAGAACCAAATGAAAGATCAGATGGCTACATACAGTATCCATATTCGAGACCTGCAATATGTCTGCACCGGTAGATGAGATTGGCTAACAACCTGGAGAACTGGCAATTCTAAATCCCATCATTCTTCATATCACCCCAGCGTTTTTCTCCAAGAAAGCCACGGAGGGACGGAGATGTTAGGATTGATGGCCAACCGTAGAAAAGAACATGGGACAATGCAGTCAACTGTAAAATTTTCACTGGAGTTATATCCCACTGAAAAACTGCCAATCGGCCAAAATACAATATCTTAACGCCAAAAAATTTTTTTTCCATCAGCAAACATTCCCTTTTTATGCAATATTACAAGTACCAAATGAAAGATCAGATGGCTACATACAACATCCATATGCAAGACCTGCAATATGTCTGCACCGGCAGATGAGATTGCCTGAGAACAGCAGAACTGACATAAGAAAATCCCATCATTCTTCATATCGCCCCAGTTTTTTCTCCAAGAAAGCCACAGTGGAACGGAGATGTTAGGATTGATGGCCAACTGTAGAAATGAACATGGGACACACAATACTGTAAACTGTGAGATTTTTACAGGCGTTATATTTTCGTCGCTTTCATGAATAGTACAACCATGATCGCAAAAAGATCTTTTATTGGAACACTAAAGCAAATTTCATAAACTCGGGAAATTTTTTAACTTTTTAGAAATTTTTGCAAATCACAAAAATATAGAGGCAAGAAAACAAGGCAGTTCACAGTATTCTCTCTTTTCACTATCCACACATGGATTACCCAATTACTCCTAGAATAGCAAATCAAAATGCCAAACATCCTACTTTTTCAACAAATCTTTCTGCGAAAAACCAATCATTCATGGCAAAATTGGACTTTTTAAAAAAGATACTCCAAAAGTGACATGACAAGGTCACAGCAAACCATCACTCAGCCGCAATCCTAGCTCTGACAATCTATATTGACCGAGCATTGAAAACGATGACAAATCAATCGAATGGCCACTGTGTTCCTTGGTTGGGTGGTCATTCAGCACTTGATACACCAATCTATACTAATCATTGAACATGTTGGACATAAACTGAGTTCGTCTATCCAGGGACCTAAGTGGTCAGTTTCATTTCATAAATTTCGAACGTTTTCATCGATCTCGTGACAAGCATGATTTCATGAATAAATTGCCCACCTTTTAATATTTTATAAGATGTAAGCTTCCTATATTGAATTCAAATGGAGCCTCGTACATGTCATAGCCTTGTGGTTAACACTGCTGCCAAAAACTCACCCGGGTTTGAATTTGGCGAGAGCCCGGGATTGTACTTCAGTATTCCTGGATGATAAGGAACTAAAATTATTTCACAGGTCATTCGAATAAGACGTAAAACTGAGGTTCCTTTTATCTGGTGTCTATATGCAAAGGCAATCAAAAGACCCCACCAAGAGAGAAACATGAGTAGATTGCATGGGCTCTACCACTGGCCAATGACGGAGTCACTAGGGCAATAAACCCAATTGGCACCTAAATGCTACACCAAAAAGTTCACAAGGAAAACAGCCAATGGATACACAGCCCATGGATCATGCACGACCTGTCCCTATCTCACAGTACATGTCTTGCTATTCAGGCAAGTGAAGTAAGAGGAACCATTTCATCACAACGTCAAACCAGACCCACTGGACATACTCCATGGTGACCCACAGAAAACTAACCAGACCTCCTCACTCCAGCCTTTAGTCCACCTTTTAATCATTGACTACTCTAATCTTTTGAAGATTGCTTATGAGAACACTGAAAACGGATTTGCTCGGTATTAAACACGCATGCACAAATCATACATTCACAACAATGAACAGTATCGAATACCACAATAATCCACATCTGTAGGCATTGTTATCCAAAGTACATTTCAATATCCAATATCGAGTTTTAGAAAACTGAAACAGGTAGGACACAGAAATGAAAGCAGAAACACGAAATTCAGCAGAAATATTTCACATTATCATGATCTTAATCCGAAATAGCAGAGAACATTACGCTTGTAACAACACAATAGGACACACAAACTAACATCGTCGACGATTGCACATTGACAGGCTCCAGCAAATCAATTCGTCAGACTCTCGAGCCGCCGTACGACCGGTCGCTGTCTGTTGCCGCACACAGCTGACTGATCTAACTTATTATACGCCAATCATCGACAATTTAACACTGAACGAGCTGGATGCTTTTGCCGGGTTGAGATTATGTGCTTGGGAATCAAAGCCGAGGGAATCCTTGTTACTTCTGTCCAAACCACTCCAACTTTGTGGAAATTGTACGTGATGTACAGTACATTCATTACACAGTACCTGTATCAGTGCAGCCTGGCGTGGAACATACTTTAACTTATATTGAGATCAATCAAACTTGATGGAAATTCTATGTACTGTACTGTACATTCATATACACCCACTATTACAAAATTTTAAGTGAAACAGACTTTCAACATGGTACCAAGGTGTCTTGATTAAAATTCTGGATGATTCACTATACACTGATGTACATAAAAAAGACACCAAGTTTTGATGAAACCGACTTTCGGCCACACTGACAAATGAAAAATCCATAGCTTACGCTTTTTTTGCTAATTACGAGCATCATTTGTAATGATATATTTGATGTCCGGAATCATGATGTGATTTTCGGCTTGTGTTGATTGAGTGGAAAGACTTCACCAAGGGATGTAGCAAAATATATGGCAAAATGGTCCGTACATGTACCAGAACTTTAGATTAACTCTTTATTTTTGTATGACATTGAAAAGAAATCTCCAGCAAGATATAAATTTCAGGGTTCAGTGGTCTCATCTGCGAAAACTGGAGTATATTTGCAAGCAGTGTCATCAGAGATATTCCTGAGGTATTTTAGGGTTTTCTGCACTGTGTCATACTTAAATTGACAAAGCATTGATCCAAATTTTAATTCTTACATCCTCAGCACACTATGCAAATGTTGGCAATCGATTAGTTTATCAAGTTTTGAGGATTGTCTTGCCTTTAGTCAGCCGCGATCTTTATAGGGATGTGATCTGACTTTTCCTTTGACTATACCAGTTCCAGAATACCAGCATCCAGCAAGGACTCAGAACAAGTCCACATGTTTTGTTTCGAAGACTCTTTTTGAAGTTTTGATCCTGAACAGCTTGAGAGGCTGACTTATTCTGCAAGACACATGCAGCATGCAATGGTTAATAAACAAGAAGCAACTTGTAACAACTTTTAGGAAGACTGAACGCTCCTAGTAGGCCTAAGTTGCAAGTTCTGGCTCAACAGGTTTACGAAGGTTAATGGAGCAGGCTTACTGCGGCTCATGGCTGTTTTCATCCCAAAGTGCCAGATAATGTAAGAATTCGAAATGCGAGGCCAAACGAAAAAGTCACGATCAGCAAATTCTTACTTATAACTTGTTCCAAATAACATTTGATGAAATGCATTTGGTCTTCATGAGCAAACTTTAAAGATTTTGCAAATTCACTCTTAAAGGGGTACACCATTGGTGTGTTTACTGGTGGCACAGGTGGCTACTTCGGCATTAACAATGCTGTAGTGCAGTTATTATGCATACAAAATTGCTGAAACTTGATATTTATAGTATTTGTTTATTCTGTTTTATGATCTGGCTAGATGAGGACTTAAACAGAAGAAGGGGAGAACATGCTGTTCATACATGCTATTTGTCCACATCATGGTAATGCTGAAGTTTATATCGACTTAGTATTTACAAAATTTTAAATTTTTAAAATAAAGTTGCAAATTTCAATTTTCGAAGGAACAGCGTAGGCCTTTACCATGCCGCAAGTTGAACAGAAAATTTGTGCAGGAAACTGCGTCCGGATTTTAAGCCTACTCACACAGGAAGAAGATGCTGATCCCTCATGTATTTTTCTAACATAACTTACAAACAGTATTTTATGGTAGTGCAATGAATCCCTCATTTCAAAGATTCTGATCAATCAAGCTTTCCATATTTCATTGGGCTTCAAAAGCTCATTTTTGACAAACGAAGTAATATTCCAATTTATATTCTACTTAAAGAGTCTGAATTTTTGATTTCGCCCAGTGAGAGATAGTTACATTATTCAAATTCATAATTTTTCTATCTTTTTTATTCTATCTCCTTTATTTTCTTCATACAGTCAGAATTTACCAGTGAGAACAAAAACCGATAATATACTTCAAGTAATTGGGTTTATGGTGAGAATTAAAATAAGGTTAAGTTGGAAGAAAGAAGTTAAACTAGTATTGGGCAATTCGCCTAACAGCAAATTGCAGACCATATCCCTGGTGAAAGTATTTTGTCATGTTGAGAAATTAGGTTTGCACCAGGATATAACCAGATAAATCAGAGGCAAATAACCCTGAATAACCAGCTGAATTAGGTTGTGACAGTAGGTGCATCATAAATACTAGAATTATCGATGGTTCTGGGACTGCAACAACTCAGCATATGGATGGTCAGAATCCAGCAGACAACAAGCAAATGTAATCTGAATCTCAACATCTTTCGTATCTTTTGATGACTTTTCTGGTCGAGTGAGGGAAACCAGTTGGCCATCTGATATGGCTGGTGGGGATGAAAGCCCCCAATGTTGGGACGACCAATAATACATTGCGTCTCCACAGTATTTATATTATAATACCAGCTCCCTCCATGCACACATGGTTCTGCTGCCAATTTTTTCTTCAAATGATCTAGGTGTCAATCATGCACTTGTGGGTACTGGCACCACGTAGGTAACTTCTGATCTGATCTTAAGTGGTAGGTTTTTGGTGCTTTGTCCTGGTGCTCATTTTTAAGATGACAAAACACTATCACCAGGGAAATGGTCTGCAATTGCTGTTAGGAAAGTCACAACCTGGGGACAAAAAATAAATGTGATTTAGACTTCGCATTCCTTTGAAGTGTAGGTTGCAACATCCCAGGCCATTGATGCATGCATTGTCACAACATAGGGGCAACCGGGAATCATGGCAAGGATTTTTACAACCATTCTTTTGAGGTGTAGATTGTGATGCGAGGGAAGTGTCTTGATCTCTACATAAAATTCCTTCGACATGGTGCAACAAACCAGTCCAGTAGATATATACATGGTCATACGGCATCGAGACAACCAGTATGCAAGGTTACGGCCAGGCCCAAGGGGTATGACCGATCAGCACTAAGAGTAACAAGAGGCCCAAGGGCCTGGCGCTCAGCTGAGTTGTTGCTGCGTTGTTCGTATATATTACATTACTCGTCAAACTCTACTAAACTAAGGACTCAAAGCCTAAGGATATTAGCTTCTGGATGTATAACAGTGAATTACGGTAGACTGGCGCAATCTACTTCAAGCAAGCTCCACCCTTGCAATGTGTGCGCAAACAGATAACCTAACCTATATTGGACCATCAATTCTACACACAGCAACATGATTCATCCTCAGCTGTTACCATGATGATGATGATGATGATCCTTTTCGCAAATTGGTCGTCTTCTGTCTTTCTTCCATACTTCAGTGCCACCGGATGTAGTCTGCCCTTGTGGAGGGATCCTTTCAGCACCGGGACACAAGAATCCATGCGAATTGAATCACATGGAGAGACTAGCCCAATCACCCGCTTTTGGCTGGGTAGAAATGGGTAAATCTCGCAGACTGGACCTTAAACTCTAATGCCGACGTGTGAGGCCGGTCTGACAGATGAGTAAGTGGGGTCCACCTAATGCAGAAGGCACCAGTTTCCCTAACTAAAAGGGTAACATTAACAAAATGCTCTACCCAACTCTATTATTGCCTAAAGGCCTGTGTACACTAGTAAAATATTAGCAACATTTTTACATTTCCAGTTGCAACAAATGTTGCAAAAATGTTGCGTAGTGTGTACAGAGCAAAACGCGTCTTGCAACATGTTGTAAAATTGTTGCAAATTAAATGCAATGCAATTCTTTGTTGCATGTTGTAAAAATGTTGCAAACTCTTCAGCCAATCAGAAATAGGATTTGCGTCATGTGATCTACCGGAGTTCATGTGACTTGAACAAGAAGCAGGTATAGCAACTCTCAAGTGAGTGTCTTGCTTCGTAGGGTGATGAAACCTTTTCTAGAAGTTTTTGTGTGACGGCTTGTCAGTCAGCCGCAACTCCTTTAGGCTGCGTATCCATAGGCTGTTCCGTGCCCTGCACAACATTCCCTTTTTACCGCCTGGCGCGCCACACGGACAATGAACCTTCGTTGGTGTTATTGATCGTTCCCATAGGTTATGCCGTGTCACATTGCGGGCATATATGCACTGTGGATTGGGAATATAGGCCCATATTGGGATTGAACATGTCCATTCTTTTGCGAGTGAACAACACGGAAGCAATGTCTGAGGCGAAATTAATTCAAGAGGTTCATCAACGGGAACTACTCTGGGACCCCGAAACTGATGATTATCATAACAAGCACGAACCTGTAATTTGTTGCTTAAGTCAGGTTTTTATATACATGTACATGTCAATTTGATGTTGCAAGTGAAAATACAAGTTACTTGTATTTTCATTTTCAATATTCATAAGAAATTGTCTTCTGAAATAATGACAGCGTGCAGATAAACGCGATTGACCGCTGCGAAATGAGGACTACGTAGGCCTACCATGACCAAAAAGGAATATCCAATGGAGACTCAGGGCATAGTGCCAGGTCACAAGGCTGTTACGCCATAACGCCACACTACACAAGGGCATACCCTATGGATACGCGGCCTTAACAGGCAGTGGTATGCCCCATCATCCACCCTCATTTTGATCCAGGGCCTGGTCCATATTCTCTTTGGTTATTTCGCCGCCTCTTCCGTCTCTTAACAATGACAGCTAAAATTGCTGCAGAAGCACTCAAAACACATCTTCTCTCCTTGGAATCATCCATTTTCCCTCCAAAATACCTATTTCCCTTTGTTCCCACTAAAAAGTTTGCAACAATTTACCAACATGTTGTAAAAATGTTGCTAATTTGTTGCAATTTTGTTGCTAGTGAACACAGGGCCTTGAAGGGCTTGTTGCAAAATTGTTGTAAAAATGTTGGTAAAATGTTGGTAAAATGTTGGTGAAATGTTGGTAAAATGTTGCTAATATTTTACTAGTGTACACCCTGCTTAAGTCAAGTGAAACTCTTGACAAACCTTAGCAGAATGCCACCATTGAAATGTTGATAATAATGATAGCAAGTAAAAACTTTAAACAGATAGACTTGATTTTTTTAACCAACTGCCACATGCGGTTTTCTTTATTTAGTAAATTTTGAGGTAAGTATTACAGAATGAAATACTTGAATACTAGAATTGCCTGGCTCTTCTGATGATTGCACTGGTGAACACCGAAGTCGATGGGATGTGCAAAGTCATAGCTCGATCCTCTCTCTTGGTCATCTTTGAGATGTGGTCACCAAATATGTTCAAATGCAGCTGCAGATCATTCCTGTCCTGCAAAACATGATGAGGAGATAACATTTTAATTTTGATAGAATAGGTAAGCTAGCCAAGTTTTATATCAAATACAAGGCCAACAACAACTGATAAGGCGCTAGGGCCGAATGATCAAGGAAGTTCATTAATATGATTGGGAATACATTGTGATAAGAGTGATGAATCGGCCCCGTTTGAAGCATTGTGCTATGTACAGTGTGCAAGTGTCAGTGTGTATCATATCGCATTTATTGTTTGTTGACATTTCAAATCGCTGGCGTCGATCCTCAATTACACTGTTTATGTACATTGGCAACCTTACCCGATGATATCAGAACGATGTTTATTATTGTCTTGTTTATTCACATTAGTTCTGCTATGTGACAAGAGTTATTTGTTGAGAAATCCATGATTTAAAGAAGGACTTTGACATCGTTTCTCAGACCAACCAAGCTGCATTTCGCAGATCGTTTTTCAACGATCGTCGACGAACTATTTCAAATTAATCACATCCAATTAAACAATCCAAGCCTTCCCTAATATCATCAACATGCAATAACACAAGCAGCCAAATATTATCGCCTATGAAATTGTGAATTTAATGAGAACTTACCTCTGAATTGACAGAACGCGATCTATTCCATAGCATGGTCTCCTTACGTCTGAACTGCGCAGACTCGAGACGTGACGTTCGCTGCATGTGTGATTGGACGTGGGATAACTCGCGCGAAATTTAAAATGCTCTTCTTGGGGGGTGCTCACTAAATTGCGCCAGTAACACCACCTGGTGAGAAATTCATGAACTACGCCTATTGATAATGAAAGAGAAAGCTTTGCTCTATAAAATTAGATTTGATTCATGATCCCCAACTGAGAAATCAGCTGCTGGAAAAGTTTTTGGAAAATTTCGCTCGGTGCCACCTAGTGGCCAAACCGCTCATCCTGCCGGACCCACATTTGGTCTATTCAGGAGTCCTGAAGGGTCTCAACGCCTCAGAGGGAAAATCTATCGCCTATCCGCCATAGTTTTGAAACGTGCCTGTTTAACGGACAGACAGACAGACAGACAGACAGACAGACAGACAGACGGACACTCATTCTACCATTTACTCATATGAATAGCTCAGCTTTTCAGCTGAGCTAAAAACGTAAAATGCAATAATATCTTTTTAAACTAACTGCCACAGTAGGTTTATTTATTCAGTCTTTTTGAAGTAAAAGTATTACAGTGAAAAGAACGAAATACGGCTGGAATATTATACTGGTTTGTCTTCGGACGGCAAATTCAGCACTGCACCGATGTCAAGGTTAAGACGGTTATACGACTTTGCCTCATCAGCTCCTCGTGATCAAGGCTCCTATATCCGTGACTGATGCGGTCGCAGAACAGAACAGATGCTGATCATCCCCGTCACTGCGTCAGGCTGTAAAACAGAGCGAGGAAATATTTTAACTTCACCAGAAGTTTTATCATTCATTATTCAGACCAACAGACACTGACTACCTGCTAATAGTCTATGAATTTCATTGTCATAATTCAGAACAAACACTTATCACCTTTGCTGACAATATTTTCAGAAGGTGTGTACATTCGTGTGTCCATTTACACTGCACGTGTATACGTGCTTTACTGTACATTTCTACAGGAGTGAGCAGGATGTACAGAAAAACGATCTCCAAAACTGTTGCTTTCAGCACTCGCGACACGTTAAGCGAGGTTTTAGCAATTATTTTCAGTGAAGGTATATCTCATGTGTAGAGTCTGGGTGATTTTGAGACATTCTTAGGTGTTTAAGGCGCACAGTTTGATGAAACTTGCCCGAATTCGTAATTTTTTTGATGAATGTATAGCCGCCATTGCGGGGATCTGGAAACTTTCGGATGACAAGTTTGCCTCAAAAGATGGACGTTCTCCCTATAATCACCCAAACTAACAGCGAATATATATTCTTAAGATCCTTTTCTTGACCTCTGATGAGTTAATTTTGTCTGATGCAGTGTTTCAACACAAATTTGAGGGCGATTACAATCACGAAAAATTCACACTCACCCAGTCCAGAATGCGTAGACGAAATGTCTGTTGGCTCTTCAATGTAGCGGGTATCCTCCCACCTGTTCAGGTCGGGACAGATCAACGTTGAGCAACTTGCCTAATCGGTAAAAACGCGGGAGGCAGTGCTATTACCGGAACGGTTCAGAACCGGCGATTTTCATCAAAAATCACCCGAAAACTAAAAAAGTAAGCAACGGCTGCAAAAATAAAGTACACGTTGTTCGTTAGCAGGTTATGAAACGTAACCTAACCAAATTTCAGGTCGTTCCGTGCGGCAGTTTCGGAGATACGTGTCGAAAACCACATTCCTCGGGTCCTGGCGATCGGCTCAGTAAAAACAATAGACCATATCCACGGAGTTGTGGATATGGTCTAATCAATAGAAAATATACATAAAGAAAGCCCATTTCTCAAAACAGAAACACTGGACATAGCTTAATTAACTCTTTAACCCCAGATATCCCAACTGAATTTTCTGGCCCAGTCACAATAAATTTCTCAACAGTGTCTCTACTTTTGACAGTACTTCTGTCGCTGGGAGAATTTTTCATCACAAGTCAAACTAGGGCCAGATTCCCTCCTGGAGACCACTAATTGGACCCCTACGTCCTGCCAAAAGTCCCAATTTAGGAAAATGAAAGGGCTTTACAAAATTCTTGGACGAAAAACAAAAAGATATTCCACACTGCCTTCATCACGTTGTTTGCAGAAGATACATCATAGCTTCCATTTCCACCTGCCTCCACTGCTAATTAGAGTAAACAATTCCTACCTTGATGAGGTTAATTAGCTGGCAAGTTGCTCCTGCAGCTGCTAATATTATGCATAGCTCAACAACTAGACATATGATTTCATGGTAAATTTCTAGGCAAATTTGAAAACTCCATTCCTCTCAACATATCATAATGCATAATATATCAATCTGCATAACATGTCAATATGCATGTTCACCATCTTTTTTAAGAGGTAAAAGGGCATATTGTTATTATTGACAAATATCTATCAAAATTATCATAACAACATGTTTAGCATTTTCATATCACCTTTTTATGGCGAATTACCTCACTAAAAGCGCTTTGAGATTATTATTATCCCAGTCTCCACAGAAAACATGCTGGGCTTTAGAAGCACAGCTTCAAAGTGCTCAGAATGGGAACCAAATAATGACTCAGCTATGAGTTGAATCCACAACCTCTTGATCACAAGGCCAACATTCGCAACTGATGAACCAATTGCCCCATGCCCGTCTTAATAATCATAACCTGATATTTTCTCATCTTACCCAATAAAATTATATATGTCAGATAAATTGATTGGAATGATTGATTGTGAGTTTTTGTGTTTATACAACTGATGAAGCCAATTATCTTACTCCCAACAATAATATTTGTATATTTCAGATTCCATTTCACATTGACAGGTCGACAGGTCGTGATGATATTGTGAACCCCATTAATTCCGTGGCCCTGTAACTTTGTAAAAACACCCATTTGCTTCGATATATTTCTGTCTATGGGTGTATTTTCCAATGATGAAATTGCCCTAGGCCATGTGTTCACCTGTTGTCAATGAAAGGATGGTTACCATTATGGTTTGACATCAGTGACCTCGGAAATTAGGTCAAGGTCAAGATACTTCGAGCATGATGCTAGGCTTGTTCAGACTAATCAATGACATACATACGAAGATCACACATTGAATGTTTTTTTAAGTATTTGACCCACATTGGGTTTTATGACCTTGATCTACTTACACCTGAAAAGTAGGTCACACTGATCTAAGTCTACCTAGGTCTGTAGTGATATTGGCTAAGGTTTTTGAACAGCTCAGAACCCTTTTTTCTATCAGTGAACATGTCTAAGAGTCTAATGTAACACTACTGTATTACCACAGGAAACAGGGGCCCCTAAAGTAACCCTCCACTGTCCATGCATCCCATCTCTAATATCTTCCAAGACATCAGTTTCCCCCCACTGGAGACAGCGGGAGAAAACCAGATTCCCAGAACAGCCTACGATACCATGTTTTTCATCAGGCCGCCAAAAAGCTATTGATCTTTGATCAGCAACATTGATTCTGTTACTGAAAGAAGTGGCACTGCATTCAAATACCCTTCATCCGATTCGAATCACACTTTGCCACATCAGTACATAGAATTGCCTATGTAAGTGTGTAGCTGATTCCGCTCAAGTTGAGGCGAAATGTTGGATTGCTCAAACCTATGTTGGCGGATTTGATCTGTCGGTATTGACAAGACAGGACAATCACCATTTTAGATTTTGTTTTCTCAGATTTAGATATTTCAATTCTACAACGAATTTCGATAGCAAGATCGAGACGCAATGACATTCTTTAGCATTCTATCATATTGACGTGTGCTATCAGAGTAAAGTGGTTGTGAGGATTCGAACTCATTCATCACCTTGTACCTGAGCACTGGCATGTAGCAAGGATATCTAGAGGGTTGGGGGATTTCAAGGGAGGGGCGTTTTCCAAAAAAATAAACAGATGTTCAGAGTCTATTTTGAAGACATCTTTCAAATAACTGGGGATTTTTATGGACTAAGAGGGGTTGTTTCTCCCACTCTTGACTAGGCCTATTTGCTGTATATGTTAAAATTACCCGTAAGATAACTTGGAAAGTTCCACCTCCCAAAAAGGCCATGGTGCGCCTCAAAGCAGTTTTAGGCCTCATGACCTTTTGAGGAACATGACAAGTCAGGTAAAGATACTGTGAGTGCTGTTGATTTTTTAGAACCATAGCCGCAACGATACCCAAATTATGTCATTCCACCCCTATCAAAAGAAATTTCATCGACAGTCAAGGCAGCACCAGTTTCTAACCCTGGTACAGCCGCTCTCCCATAAACATCATAGAAAGCCTGTCAGTCGAACAGACCTCTGCTCCTGGGCGAGTGAGTGTGCGGCTACCATTTCCTGGTAGGGTGAGGTCAAGGGGAGTGCCTCTATGAGGAAGACCTCTCACTATCCTTCATCCACATCACACGGATTACGAACTACGAAACAGTCACTTGCAATCAATAGCAACAGCAACTCCATCTGTCAGGTTGAGAGAAAACTGACTTTCCCTGAAGGGACCGAACGGAGAGCACTGTTGCTGCCATCTACATATTGACAACAGCAGAATGCATATTTTCCGCAAGGATCGGGGCGACGACATCGACCCAATAAAATGTACTTCCACATCTTTTATTCCCTTGTATTATTCTCAATTAAGAGTGTTGCAGTTGGCTCAGTATTACCATATTCCCACTCTGGCGACTTATACAGTGGAACCTCCCTAAGCAGATGCCTCTCCATTAAGGACACCCTCTCTATTATGGACAATCAAAATTGGTCATTTGCATTGAAATTGACCACTCGAATCAGGACACCTCTCAATCAAGGATAGCATTTTTCAGTCCTGTCCTTAATAAAGAGGTTCTCAAGTTCTTCTGTTCATTTTTAGGACTTGTCATCTAATCTGATTTACTTGTCCCAACCAGTAGACCGCCTGTTGACAAAGTGATCAATCTCCTTCCACGTTCAATATATTGATCGGACGTCTTATTGGCCTGTTCTGATCACAGACAACCACTGACAGGTCACGAGATTGGGCTATGGATGAGGTTTCTGAATATGAGAGGGTTATGTTAGCTTGACTCTGTCATTTCAATATATTTGGTAGGATCAATATGGCCCGTGTTCTTGGGTAGGGAACGACACTTTGATGGGTATTAGACTTCGGCCGCTGATCGTGTTTCTGATTGTGAAAGGTTTACATTGGCCTGAAGTGGGGATTTTAATGCTTTAGGCAGTACAGATCAATGGGTCTTACGTCTTTGTGATGTATGCTTGATAAGGGCATCGAAATCATTAGAAGCCTTACGACTGTGAGCAGAGCTCGCCACACATGTACATTTTGAACAGCATCTGATTCGTGAAACAATGGTCCATCAAAACATTTTTCATTTCAACAAAGTGTACCATTCGTATACTTGTCAAGATGTTGAAAATGATGGACATCCCCGAAGGCACACCATCTTTCTCAGACTCCTGGAGACTCCTCAAACTCACACGTTTCCAAGCCTCTCGTAGATGCCTATCAATATCTGGGACAATTGACCATCAGACAGTTGGCAAGACGGTCACCTCATAATGACATGTTATAAGGGAAAGGGAGACATCATCACATTCCAGCCTTATTTACTGAGTCACCCATCAACATCCTTATTTGTTACTGACTGGCTGGGACATTTTGTCACCCTATCCATCGGTTTCTCCGCAGCGTACAAATATTCCTGTCATTTCCATTTGTAGATCAGAATTTGTGGCGAGCTTGAGTTCTGCATACAGCTTGAGGCTGAGAAGTTCTGTGATGAGTTTGCTCACAACCAATAGTAATCTTACCATCTGTGTTGTAGTATGTAGACTATACATGGACTTGCCGTTTTCGTAAAAAGGCAAGCCAACAGTGTTGGGAGTGCCATGAAATACGTTTTTTTATCAATAAATTTCTCATCCTGTGATAAATTGAGTGCTGCGTGACGTAAGATAGATTGTTCCATGATCGTGGCGTATCTGATTAATGATACGAGTGCCTCAGTGATGTCACGCTCGACATCATTTGTCACTAGGTCAGAAGTTTATTGGTCTAGGATACGTGATTTTTTTCCTGTCATTGAACCGAGAACAAATGAGGCAGGTCCTGTATTCTTTCTCAAACTTTGGTAATTGTCAAAGCCATCTTGGCTAAAGTTGGCAGCAAAAAGGATAAGTGGAGAGTCCGAGAGAGTCTAGAAGTTGTACCGCCAACCCACTCTCATTCATCATCAGGAAACAAAAGTTTAAAGTTAAAGTTTAGGGTTTATAGTCTGATATCAACTACGATATAGGTTATCATCCGACTTTACACTTTAACCCCGGTCTGTCCTGAAACCTTTCAGTAGACCTCAGATGAGCTGCTCAACCAGCGCTACAATCTGAGCATTTCTGACCGGTACCCATTTATACACCTGGGTGCAGAGAGGCAAGTAAGACAAGAGAGACCAGCCTACAGTCTCACGCCGACAGTGGGGATCGAACCCGGGACCTCTTGACAGATCCAAAATGTCTACTTAATTTGAGGACCGTTTGTCATTCTGTCAGTTCCACTCCTCCCCAGGTCTATGGCGTGATATCCCAAAACTCAGCAAACAAATATAATGTAGGTCAACTCCGGAAGTACCACTGAGAGGTTGTATTTGTGCTCGCAAGACGAGAATGCACCAGATTTAGTCCCAGAAATACGACATCCTCACTCACCTTCAGCCATTTTGGGAGCTTTCCATCAGGACCGGCAAGGACATCCATCTTCTCGACGTTGAATGCATCTTTCTCCCAATATAGAACGTCTGATGTCCACAGACAAGGCAGACGGATGATCAATATTTTTGAGTTTTTAATTACATCTTTAATTGTATCTTAATTGAATTCGAGGCGAAGAAAGTATTATCTTCCTCAAAGTGTATGTTGTTCTCGACAAGCCATTATACATGTTACCGAGGAACCTCCCTTCGCAAACACCTCGCTATTAAGGACAACCTCTCTATTATTAAAGACACTAGTTCTGGTCCCAAATTGGTTGTTTCCCTTCAATTTGACCTCTCTAATGAGGACACCTCTCTATTAAAGACAGCACCTTTTAGTCCCAAGGGTGTCCGTGAGAGAGAGGTTCTACTTTATATTAATTCGAATTAACATACCCTACCAGCTAGCCCACCAGAAGGTCATAAACTATGTAAGCAACACCATTTGTATTCAAGTAGCCCATCTGAGAGCGGTATTGCCAGAATTATGTTCCTATTGTGTTTTCTTTTGTACTGCAGGCTACTGGATACCATGGGACCCACAATACATATTGTAATGACATAAAAGAGAAATGGTCCAGATAATCTTGTACAGGAAATCATCCCGTAAAAAATTGAGAGTACCCTCGCTTAAGGGAATGTTGCCTGCATGCTTAATACAATGCCCCTATGTTTCCTGTGCCTCAGTCGATTTCAAAGCGACCCTTAATGAAATGATAGCAAATTACCAGTTCTTCTTGTTCTTGTTCTTGTACTTGTTCTTCTTCTTCTGCATCAGGATTTAGAGATGCATGCTAGACAGTCACCCCTTTTTTGTCACAAAGTCAGTTGTCCTAGAGAGTTCTGCCACAGAGCCCCAGAGCTTTGTGGTCAGTGTGGGTTCTGTGGCCAGTCTTCCTCTCTATTCTTCATTAGGAAGCAGGTACAGACCCCCAGAGCTTTGTGGTCAGGGTGGGTCCTGTGGCCAGTCTTCCTCTCTATTCTTCATTAGGGAGCAGGTACAGAGCCCCAGAGCTCTGTGGTCAGTGCTAGACAGTCAGCCCGTTTTTAGTCACAAAGTCAGCTGTCCCAGAGATTTCTACCACAGAGCCCCATAGCTTTGTGGTCAGTGTGGGTCCTGTGGCCAGTATTCCTCTCTATTCTTCATTAGGGAGCAGGTACAGAGCCCCAGAGCTTTGTGGTCAGTGTGGGTCCTGTGGCCAGTCTTCCTCTCTATTCTTCATTAGGGAGCAGGTACAGAGCCCCAGAGCTCTGTGGTCAGTGTGGGTCCTGTGGCCAGTCTTCCTCTCTATTTTTCATTAGGTAGCAGGTACAGACCCCCAGAGCTTTGCGGTCAGCGTGGGTCCTGTGGCCAGTCTTCCTCTCTATTCTTCATCAGGGAGCAGGTACAGAGCCCCAGAGCTTTGTGGTCAGTGTGGGTCCTGTGGCCAGTCTTCCTCTCTATTCTTCATTAGGGAGCAGGTACAGACCCCCAGAGCTTTGTGGCCGGGTTGGTGTCCTGTGGCCAGTCTTCCTCTCTATTCTTCATCAGGGAGCAGGTACAGAGCCCCAGAGCTTTGTGGTCAGTGTGGGTCCTGTGGCCAGTCTTCCTCTCTATTCTTCATTAGGGAGCAGGTACAGACCCCCAGAGCTTTGGGGTCAGCGTGGGTCCTGTGGCCAGTCTTCTTCTCTTTTCTTCATCAGGGAGCAGGTACAGGGCCCCAGAGCTTTGTGGTCAGGATGGGTCCAGTGGCTGATATTCTTCTCTATTCTTCATCAGGGAGCAGATACAGGGCCCCAGAACTTTGTGGTCAGGATGTGTCCTGTGGCCAGTATTCCTCTCTATCCTTCATTAGGGAGCAGATACAGGGCCCCAGAACTTTGTGGTCAGGATGTGTCCTGTGGCCAGTATTCCTCTCTATCCTTCATTAGGAAGCAGGTACAGAGCCCCAGAGCTTTGTGGTCAGGATGGATCCTGTGGACAGTATTCCTCTCTGTCCTTCATAAGGGAGTGGATCTGAAGCACGAAGCTAGAATCTGGTCTCCATCTCTACATTTTCATTGAGCAGAGTCTCGTGAGCCTATTCTGTTAAGGTGTTTTCTGAGTCGGTAGTGCCCTTTGCGTAGATGGTAGATAAAAACAGGTAGTGCCCTTTGCGTAGATGGTAGATAAAAACAGGAACTAAGAAGGCATCTTTTTCAAAATGGCCCACTAGCAGCCAATTCGTAGTAATCAATCTATCTATTAAATCATTGTCACCCTACCTTACAACACAGTCATCCTACCTTACTCTTAAAAGAAGTTGTTGGCGAACTTACCTAGAAAGATAGGAAAGGAACACGAATTAGTTTTAGCGAAACCAGTACATCCTTTTGCTGTAAACAACAATCCTTTACAAAAGGATTTGTGTGTGAAAAGACGGCAGGTAACATGACAGCAATGAAGATAATCACAATATAAACAAATTTTAAAGAAGATCCAAAAGTTAAAGCAGGGGTGTAGCTCAAGTGAGGGGGCAGGGGCAAAAGCCCCACGAAGGTTACCAATAACAAGTTTTTCATGCAGATTTTGGCAAGTCTTCCGACTGACAGAGAAATGAGGTGTTTTGCCAAACCCTAACCCCTGCCCGTGACCAAAAGGCCAGCTAACGGCTATATAGTAAAATGTATCTACTAAATATCAACTATTGCAGAGGTCATCATCCAACTTAGAACTCAAACCCCGGTCTATCCTCACTGAAACCTTTCAGCATTGTCCAGTGCACCTGTAGACCTCAGAGATGCTCAGTCAGTGCTACAACCTGAGCATTTCTGATCAGTACCCATTTGAATGTCATTTTGAAGAGATGAAAGTAGAAACTGGTGTTAAACGGTTTGTAAGGTAAAAGATTCAGCTGCAACATGTTCAAAGAGTCAAAAGAAGTGATCGTTAGCCTAACTCATAATTGTTAGTTTAAGCCCAAACACATAACCACATGCTCATTACCAAATTTCTCTGGGGTATAAAAATCGATACATCCTAAAACTATCATGATCATGCAAACCTTCAGATATCAATTACAATGAATACCCATAACTAAAAATAAACACGAGGGGCAATATCCTCTTTCCTACAAATACCCATCATAAAATGATCCTCATAGTCATGATAGTGAGGAACATCGCCTTGCTTCCAATTTGATCAATGGGGCGTAACTTGTGACATGCTAAAACCTGACCATGCTTGTAACAGGTAAACAAATTGAGGGAAATACTTCTCCAAATCATTTCTAGAGAGGCTTGGCTTGCCTTTGAGAAGTATGTGTTAGAAAAATAGATTGAAAAATAGTATAGGTTGATGATGCTTATGCAAGTATCAATTCGTTTCTTGTACCCCCCCCCCCTCCTCAAGGGTAGTTAAGCTATCACCACTAATCTTTGCCGATGCTTGAGTAGTATTCATTTTTCCTTTAGTGAAAATTTGGCGAAGCTGGAAAGAATAAGGATGCTAATGTGTCGATGTCTTGTCGAACATACAGCCTTACCCAGTAAAATTAGTCCGGTTACTTTATATGATGGTGATAACTGATATATTGTTGATGGTGATGTCTTGACGAAAGAAAAAGTAGCATTGGTGAAAAAAGGGTGATGCTTGAGTCTTAAGATGTCGTTATAGGGTGATAAGGTGTCGTACCCTTGAGGAGGGGGGGGGGGTACAAGACATGAATTGATACTTGCATTAAGGGTCAGGGGCCTCAGCTTGAAACTGACACTACGACAATCAGATCTGAATCACCGACCCAGATCTCCTGCTCTAACCTCGTGTTTCAGAGGCAAGTCCCTGAGGGTCAGGGACCCCAGACCTTCAAACTCACTAGTATCTCCAAATTGAATACGTCACATCTCAAATCCCCTGCTCTAACCTTATGTCACACAGACCAATCCTTGAGGATCAAGGGCCTCAAACCTTGTCACTCACTACGTTGTATGACATTGGAATTGAATATGCCACATCTCAAATGCCCTTCCCTAACCTCATGTCACAGAGGCAAATCATTGAGGGTCATAGGCCTTAGCTTGAAACAGTGACAATGACCATCCAAATTGAATATGCCACATCCCAAAGCCCCTGCTCTAACCTCATGTCACAGAGTACAATCAATGAGGGTCAGGGGCGTCAGCTTGAAACAGTGACAAAGACTATCCGAATTGAATATGCCACATCCCAAATCCCCTACCCTAACCTCATATCAAAGAGACAAATCCATATCTTATCCACTGACAATGTGTCAGTTATTCCGCTTGTTCTTTTTGGTTGAGAGCAGTATCCACTGTAGCTAATCCAGAATCCAATGATTTTGACAGCTTGAGAGTAATTGCGAGGGCAACTGAACTTTTAGTGCAGGGCCCGCTGGTTCAACTATAAACGTTGGCATTGACGTAACTTGGCATTAGATCTAATGGGCCGAACTGTAGGTGATAAAGTCAACCGTAGCATAGCGGTCACAAGGGCAAATACAGAGAACCTCTCTATTAAGGACACCCTATGGACTGTTTATTTATGATCGATTCCAAAAAAACAGGCCCACCCTCATCCAAGCATCACAGATCACCAATACTGAGGAAAATGAATAAATAAATCGGACTTATTAATTCTCAACGTCTGATCGACCACGCAAGTGGCCTTCCGATTTTATCAATACTGGATAGAAAACATTTCGACATGTTAAACCGTAGTGGGGCGATGTTCGACATTATTAATATCCTGAAAGATGTGAAATGGAAAGGTTGATCAACTACTCCACATGACCCAACACAATGCAGGACAAGCATGGCCGGTGAATTTCCCCTAAAGGTCTTTTAAGAATTTTAGTCAAAAGCGAAAACTGGTTCATTCAGATGTACGATTCTGAGTTCTCCAGGGCCTGGTTGTTCAAAAGACGTTATCTCTTTCAGTTAAACCCATTGTTCACGTTAAGACTGAACATCTCCGTTCTCTTTCAGTTAAACCCATTAAAATGTTCACGTTAAGACTGAACATCTCCGTTCTCTTTCAGTTAAACCCATTAAAATGTTCACGTAAAGATTTAACATCTCCGTTCTCTTTCAGTTAAACCCATTAAAATGTTCACGTTAAGACTTAACATCTCCTTTCTCTTTCAGTTAAACCCATTAAAATGTTCACGTTAAGACTTAACATCTCCGTTCTCTTTCAGTTAAACCCATTAAAATGTTCCTGTTAAGACTTAACATCTCCGTTCTCTTTCAGTTAAACCTATTAAAATGTTCACGTTAAGACTGAACATCTCCGTTAAAGCTGACGTTGTTGTATTGAACAACTCAGCCCTGGGATTGAACCCAGGCCCTATTGCATGGAAGCCAGCAGTGTTAAACATGTTAAAGGGGTATGCCATTCGTAATTAACGGTGGTCCAGGAAAATAGAAATGCAGTCATACACAATGCCGTAGTGCAGATATTATGCGTACGAATTCGCTAAAAAACGTCCCAGTCAAGGGAATAACACCCCCATATCGCAATCTCATTACACAAATTGACTAGTTGACCAAAAATGATATCTGCAAGTGGTGTTCACTTTCAGGAGACATTCTAATACGATATTATTATTGATCGTCCGTTATTCCTAAAGTGCAGACGCTGCATTTCATTGGATACATCTTGCCTAGGACTGCTCTCAAGTTCATCCGTGGATTATGGGTATCACAATGGGAGGCACTTAGTTTGAACTTAATTGACCAATATTGCAAATTGATAGTTAGTGGAAGATCAGTGGTTTTATTCTCGAAGCAGAAATATAACATTGAGACAAGGGGGAGTAGTACTCCTATCAATCTTCCTCAATCTTTGAAACCAGGATGTTGTCCCGGGACCGAAAAGTGTTAACAACAACTTTTGTGCTTGCCGTATCTATTTGTTTATCTATTATCTAATGAAAGCAAATTGCAATGCATCCCACTATTATCAGCAGGTCTTTATCAAAATAATACAACTACACCATGAAAATGGATGTATGTGCCTAATCGCTATTTTAGGTGATGACAATGTAGCCTCACATACATAGCCTCCCTAGGAGAACAGTAGGATATGGTCAGATATCTCTCATTTTAGACAATAAGTACAGATTTGGCTGGTTGTAATCAAAGCTTCGGGTGTTGTAAACTTGAACAAGTCACTTTACTCAAGTGCACAGTACAGAAATGATGGAAAATTCTAATTCTAACCACTAAAACTAAAGACGTCAGAGCAATGAAGAGTAAACAATGTAATCATAAATTTCTTCCTCTAAACTGCAGGAAACTTGGCGTCAATAATATAAATTGGCGCGTTCGTGCTGGCTCATCCATTCCAGTAAATCGTCCCGATGGATTAGAACAAAAATAATGAGCAAACAAAAATCCCAAAAGTGCAATGCTTTTTATTTGGCATTAAATCAACTTAAAGAGTTTCTACTTGTGCTTGAGCTCTTAAGTCAGTAGTCGTCCTTTGCCATATTACAAAGAGTGATCAACTGGAAATGTACCTGAGATGAGTAGCATCATCTTTGTCATCTCCAGCCTAACAGCAAACTTTCACTATCAGCAGACGAAAGCTCCCGAAGACTTAGCAGTGTTAAAGAGGGACTATAGGCAGGAGCAGGGGGTTGAATTGGTCATCTTTATGGTGACTTATATGCACAATGAGGGCACTCGGTCATCTTTGAGTCGGCACTAAATATATTTCTCCTACGAACGCAAATGGTTCCGACGTGCTGCGAGATGGGAGAGAACCCTATTGGCAGCTTCGCCTAACTTTATCTTGTCTACCGGAGTAAGCACTGATACAGTCAATGAGTTTCATTCAAACAGGCATCAATTATATAAATTGGCAGCATGGCATGCAGGCTCATCAATTCCAATAACCGACCCAACGGATTTGAACAAAAACTGCTGATGAGCAAACACTAAAATCCCAACAGTGCCAAACCATTCATTTGCTGTCAACTTGACTAATGTTCAAAAACTGTAAACCACAAAACGTTTGCCTTTTTCTTTCGTGAAATAAATCAACCCCCCTTGGATTTGAGGTTCCCTAGCAAAAGAGCACTGACAGCACAAAAGGTGGTGCTGATTTACACCAGGGTATGTGTTCAGAAAAGTAATATAGCAAAATTACGTCAAATATCAGACATGATGCCAATTTTGATGTCATTTTGACATGACATACCTTTTTGATGCATACCCTAGCAAAAGTTGTGCCGCTTATTGGGAAGCTCTTAGTGATAATTTGGTTCAAAACAGTGTTTGACTTACCCAGCAATCATAGTTACAGTCACCGTAATTGTACAAGCGTCTCTGATTATTTGGGTAAATCCATCCAAATCGCATCATCACTACATCATTCACACACACAAACTTGCATAGAATCGAAAGGACCTTTCTCTTAATAATCATATATCCAGCGTTTGCATCCTTGAGAAAATTACTTATCCAACTGCATAGATGATCAAAGCGTATCAATGTTGCATAGGACACAAAAGCACTGATATCACTAGACAACAACTAAGGGCCTGGGTCAATAACCTAACCCATCCTACCGCACGACATCAGGAGGGAAACTACCTGCAGAATTTAGTCCAGAAATGCAAAACTAAGTATTCCATCTGAATGGACACAAGTCACACAAAAAGCAATGCGTCCACATTTAAATGACACTTTACCATTAAGTCCAACTTAAACTTGTCCTACATGTCCAAGTGAAGTGATGTAATGTATGGTATTCCAAGTGGACTCTGCGACAGTATTCCAAGACCCATAATTTGGTAAATGAAAACACATAGAGAGTATTCCATCAAAGCCGAGGTCCAACTCGCATCAGTCAAACAGTATCAACACAGCATCCATGGCTGATATTGCTTGCAAGAACAAAGTTGCTTTGTTTATGTGAGCTAGCACAGCCAAACGTTAGCCAGAGTCAGACAAGAGTTTTAAGTGAGACGGTACTGTCTGCCCTGGTGGAACTTATACAAGTCATATGGTGTCAAAATAGCATACAATGGTGGTATTGCGTGTAACAACAAGTTGCCTCTTTCGATGTGAACACCACAGCTAAATGTCAGCAACAATCGACCAAGGATCGTTCCGCCTGTGACGACTTGTCCAACTCACAATAGTTATACAGCATCACAAGACAGTCAAACACAGCCAGTGTCAAAGAAGTATTCCATGGGTGTCAACAACAGCATCTGAATACAACTAATATCATGTGGCTGACAGGTTGTCTCATTCGATGTGTCGCCCACACCAGTGCATAGCCAAAGTCAACAAAGTGTTCCATGGGTACCATGATCAACACTGCATCAGAATACAAGTGGCATCATCCAGTCTATATGTCCGATAACACAAACAATCATAGCCACTGTTTGCCAAATATTCCATGGAAACTCAAGCTAACATGCATTAACACAGCATCTGAATACCAGTAGTGTAGTCGACGAGTTGATTCCTTCAATATGAACAACACCACCACCAAACTCAAAGAAGGAAAGATTCTTGCCGCTAAACGTATTCCAAGTAAACAAATGTGGTATCTGCATGATCGCAACGCGTCATGCAGAACATTTTATTCCCGGTTATACACAATTTGTTAGTACATGTAGTTCAATTTTCATTAATTGTAGCTTTCACATCCACAAATCGGTTAAATCAAACTAAGGACTAGACAGACATCCAGGTGATTCTTGTAAAACAGTCGTCAGAACAGCTGTTATTTCAATGAACTCGAATACGATAGATAGTTGCACTCAGAATCCTGAAGTAAACTCCCTTTGTGTCAATAGGCAAAGCGACACTGGGCTGACAGGTCCAATATCATTCAGAAAATGTCAACAACTCCATGCAGTGTTGGAACAGGAGAATATCGTCCAACAGGGTGGGACCCATGCAGGCAGTAGACAAAACAATGTAAGAATGTCCAAACAATGATTAAAAAACCTCACTCTGTCAATAATGATTTAGGGACTTGATGCCTGCCCAATTGTGATATCTTGTCCGACAATGTTCAGGAAATGACAACAGCTCAATGTTGTGGTATCTGAATAGGAGGAACAATGTCCACTGGAGCAACTTCTGAGATAAGGAGCTGCAGCTGCTGATGTCAGCCTCCGCTATACCAGAACATATCGAGAGAAATGATGTTTAGCTAGTAGTTGTGATCCCCATGACACAATGCATGTCCTGAAAGTCTGAAAGATTATGTCCAACAGCACCCTGGAGAATTAGTTTACCAGCTGACCGTAAATTGTTATCTGATCTTTTGTATTCAAGGCAGAACATTTACAACTACTAGCAAATCAAATGCAACTTCAAGTAAAGACACCAGACTCAATATGCACCAGAAACCTTCTAATTTCGATCAAGACTGATCACATTTTAGTGTTCAGAACCCAGATGCTAAATTGGGCAAATCTAATCCAAGGAGACAACCAAGAAAGATTTTGGCAACAGCAAGAATATCCAGCATGTTATAGTAGATATTTAGACTCCCAAGATACTAGTTCAATTGGAAAATGAATCGTCCAACTTCTTAAGCAGATTCATTCGAATTCCCAAAGGCTTAGAAATGTGAAAATTAAGTGACACCCAATCAAATCCAACATGTCCAAGTAACTCTTGTGAGAATTTTGAATAGCGTACCACAAGAAGTCAAGCAAGGGTTGAAATTACAAGAGTCCTTCCAGAAGTATCCAAAATTACACATTGACACCTCAAAGATGTTATAATTTGTGTTACACAGGATTTGACGAACTTAAAATCCAGCGAAAACTCTTGGGAAAGGGCATCTGACATGCATAAGAAGTTGTCACACAAGAAGTTGTCCAAGAATTGACAACAATATTCCTCCCAAAACTGAAAATCCTAGCGGAAAATTCTTAGGAGGGGACACCTTACATAGTCATCCCACAGGAAGCTGTCCCAAAACTGACTCCAAGATTCCATCCAAAATACATTGACACCATCAATGTGTTGTATTTTTTGTTTATCCACCACATTCGACTAACTGAAAATCCAAACTGACAGTACTTTGGAAAGGACACCTCTCCTAACCATCACACAAGAAGCTGTCCAAGAATGGATTCCAAGATCCCTTCCAAAATACCATGTACTTTTTGTGTATTCACCAAATTTTGCCGACTGTAAATCCCGCATTACTGAGAATTCTTAGGAAAGGATGCCTAACATAGCCATCACATGAGGAGCCGTCCTAGAATTGATTTCATTTTATCCCGTAGCTCGTCAGCGCAATTCTATTTAGGCATTACACGAGCGTTTCTTAGCTTATGACAATCCGTGGTAACGTCCCAATAGATTCTGCCGACGGAATAATTCAGATGCGGCAACTTGTCTGTGTACATGGTGGGATGTATTAACAACGCATTAACTTGATCACTGTACACAGGCGTTAATGTGGGCTAGATCTGAGGGAATAAGGTAACATATTGTCACAGCAGCAGAATACAGAATGCCATAGCCATGATAGCAGACGTAAGAAGAGGTGTCAATTTTCATTCAACAATTTCATAGTCAGTTCACTTGTATACTGCAATACACTATATTTCAGTATTTGAAATTCTCGCTGGACCAGAGCTCAGGGGCTCCAACAATCTCAAACATACCATTACTGTTTAATGTTAAAATAACAAGTCAGAATAATTGAGAAGTCATTTCATGTAGAATATTTGATACTGAAATATTCCAGAAACTGCTACACACTCATTTATATTGTCATCTCCCATTTACAACAATATCTGATGAATAGGCAACAGGGAAAGTCAATTAAATGCTTGATGGGTCATTTCTCAGCCGACCGCGGGTGTCAGACTCAACATCTCAAAAATGCATCGTGTCGATATGAAATGTGTCGTTGATTTAGAGACTGGTTTTGTGCTGCTGCTTGTCCAAAGGCTGGTGCATCACGACACCTCTGTCTTGTTATCTGAGATGATGTTGTTACGATGCAGCACCATGTAGTTTAAGATGTCACCCAGATAAGCTGACATTGTCATGGCATTTCTGTCCTTGCTCAACTAATCAGCCTTGCGCATGAGTGCTCTAATCTTCTGTCAGCCGAACTGAACGGCAACTTCATAATCTCTCTCTGATAATTCGGACTGAACAGATCATGGTCAATGCAGCCATCACTGCACTGGGGAAGATGATCACATCATCAAGTAACTAGTTTGCTGTGAGTTACAGCCAAACTTGACATTGTCCATAGGGTTTCTGTCATTTCTCAGGAAGACTTGTAATCAGTCCTGTGCATGAATGCTTCCAATCGCCATTAGCCCCGACCCCAAAAGTGGGATGGTAGCTTTGTAATCTCTCTTCGATAACTTGGGACTGAACAGCTCACAGGTCATGGTTAACACAACCATCACTGCACTGGGGAGGATGATCACATCACAATGTAGTTTGCTCTGAGTTACAGCCAGACTTGACAATGTCCAAAGTCTGTCCTTTCTTAAGAAATCTTGTAATCGGCCCTGCGCATGAGTGCCTCCAATCTTCTGTCAGCCTCACCAGACAAATGGAATTGTAACTCAGTAATCTGCTTCTGATAACTTGGGCTGAGTTGCGCAAATTTTCAGTAAACATGGTCAATAGACAGCTTGGTTGAGGGAACAGCTCCGTCTGACCTGGGGAAACTTCCACAGACAGGCTGCCAACCGAACAAGGTGGAGACCGAATATTGAAGCCTATGTGCCCTCTAGGCACAAAGACAACTAATTAAGTAAGTAAGTTTGAGCTCACATGCTTGTCTGGTTCCATTTCACACCTCAAAGTACTATTTCGAACATGCAGGCGAGACCAGTCGATAAATCCACTCGGGCGACACCGACTTATACTCCATGTCTGCTTTATGACCTCATCATCCCTGATCAGTATGCCGGCAGGAGCAGTGCATGTTATGACCATCGCCGCATTATCCATAAGTAGTGTCACTAGTAATTGTTAGTGGCACTAGCACGATGCAGTCGCAGGGATATCAACATGAGTAAGTCAGTGTTTTGGAAGGGGAGACCAGTGATATGGGGGTTAGAGTGTCAGGCGCACAAACAGGAGATATGAGTTCAACTCTGAGGTTCCCTGTGCCTGATGACTTTGTTGGGCAAAACAGAGAGGCCCCATTCACGTAGTTAATAGCTTGAGACTCCACATACTGGTTCAAGATGAAGTCTCTAGGCCACTTAACCAAAACTCGTGCCAAAGTTCTAATGGTATTATACACATTGGAGAATGATTTCAATAGCCAAGAGTAAACAGAGTAGAAGACTACTGCTTTTCCGACAATGTCTCTACAATGAAACTGTGCATCGATTTCTCTTTCAATGTCTTCCCAAATGAACATATTGTTCTACCTTCCTCTGAACCAGGTAATTTGTTTCCTGGTAGTGTCTTTCCAGAGCTCGTTATTAATTGTATGGGACTCGAGAGACCTCCTACTCTGATATTGGCTACCGTCCTTTGAGATTTGTAACCAGACTACATGGGCTGAGTTCTGGTCTTTGTCCAAGTCAAGCGTTTGTTCAATATTCTGACTTTGTAAGCTGATAAGGTGACTTTTGCTCCCACGCATTTGTTATGACCACTGTGCTTTGGGAGATCAGTGGCATAGTGGTAAGAGCACCAGGCTTATAACCAGGAGGTCGTAGGAGCGACAGTCGGACTAATCAGCACTGCCTCATCCTTGTGCCCTTCGGAAAGGCCTGTAAACCTACTTGCTTCTCTCCACCCAGGAGTAAATGGTTAGAAGCTTCCCTCAGGGAAGTTACATGCGATAGACCAGCATCCTATTCAGGGGGAGTAATTTTCCTTTTGGCTTAATTCTATGGAAACCGGATAAGCTCTGGCCGAATGAGCAGTTTACAGCTCTGGCAATAGGCAATTCGACTTAAACTTGGCTTTGACAAGGTGACTCTAGGCTAGTACCATGGTGAATACAGACCACAGACCACAGAGCAACAAAACAAAACTTTGCCTCGCAATCGAAAACAAAGCAGCTTCTCACTTATCTTCTGGCCAACTGATGTTGACTGTGTTCCTCTATTCATTATTATCACTGGAAAATGAATCAACTGGAAAGAAGAGTAGAAATCTTGATTGCTCTTAATGAAGATTAATGAATTTCGTCTTTTACATTTCTTGTCAAGGAACACAAAGTTAGCTTTCCTGTTCTCAAGCCACTTTCACCTGAGAACATGTAGCTAAATCTCTTGGCAACAGACATTTTCTCTTTTGGTAACAGATTTTCCCTCCTTGATTACATCTTTTTGGTAACAACTCCTGCTTTAATAACAGCCTTTTTCTCTCTTGGCAACAGCTTTCTCCAACCTCAACTCGTTGCATCATCTCTCCAGCTCATGAAACAATTTAGGAATTTTCCACTTGAAGATCTTTTGACTATAAATGGACCATAAACTAAAAGTGTATAGAATTGCAGCTTCAGTTTGACGGGTCTGCAGCTTCAAAACTCATTGTTCCCAAATGCATCACGCTCATATCAGCGTACCGAAATTCCTTGACATCTCCGAAAATACTTCGTAGATTTAGTGGTTCGTGATTGCGGGCAATTCATATCCAGATCGAGGAGGCATACAAGGTACACTCAATATCTGCTGGCATTTTACGCCGATAACTCATGCAAATCCGCCATATTCTCTTCAGTATTCTGAAGTGGTCTCGGCCTGTCAGAGTCTGTCATCACGGTTATTGGTTAGGTTGGTAAGTGGTCCAGCAGTGGCAATTACTTGGGCAAGTCTATCGTGAGCTGTCGGTGTGATGTCAAGTTTTGAGGGCCAGTGTCGATTTCTCGATCATGTTGACTAAGAGACGTCAAATTGGTTCGAGAAGATGTTAAGAAGGACACATGATTTCAAACCTCAATCCTGATCATTGCTCTCCTTTTTTTTTAAGCGCCGCACAAACAAGCAATCTCACCATCAAAAATCGCACCTTACATGGTTTAGTTGTGTTAGAAGTAATGTAATACCTTCAACCGCTCCTTTGAAAATATCCCTACTTATACAGCTTAGTCTGAGATATGGGGCTTTCATACCAGCCTGACCAGACAAATACACCATTTAAATTCAAAAGTGAAGTCGATCTAATGAAGGTGAATTGTTCAACAGAAGTTTATGAGGTCCCCAAATTGAGAACCAACACAATTAAATTGTTATTTGATGTATCTCCGCCAAATTCTCTAAGATAATCAGGAATTTCCTTGAAGGCCGAGAATAATTGTTACTTGTATACTGGGTACTCCAGTGATTCATACAGACAGATAAACTATTAATTACTTACACGGAATGTTTTTTAACACATTTCACCATAAGGATAAGACAGATGTTAGAGAAAGAGAAACAAACAACTTAAGACGTTATTTGGCAAATGTCTATTTTGAAATTTCTTGTGTTATTGAGCAAACTGTTTGGAAGAAGACTTTCTGGTTATGCTTATACATTGACACATAATTAATGTTTAACCCTGTAGAGTACACACTTTTGAGATTGGCCATCAACGAGCATTTGTGAGAAAGTCTCCTTCCGGAATAATGTCTGATGTCAGGCCTTTCGACTACACCCTCTTTTTTCAGCCTTAAATTGGTCAGTTAAAATTTGGCACAAATTAGTTAATTTCGGTGCATAATACCATTGCCTCATGTTTTACAAATGTTAAAAAGAACACTGTAACTGATATGACTTAAAGTGTAATTTAGGGCATTTCAGAGCATATTTGAGAGAAATAAGGTAAAAAAAACATTTGAAAAGGACAAAAAAATTAATATTTTTTGCATCTTTTGTTTGGTAAGGGTCATTTTGGGCACATGCTATTTGTACCACGCCATCAAACAGTATCGTCAAAGTGCAACTGAAAGGCCCAGAATATTGATGCAGGTGTTAGGGATGCACACTCTCCTACCTGAAGCGTTGAATAACTTCGGTGTGTCTCCTCCCACATCTGTTAATGAAATGTAGTGTTATTTTTGGAAATGTGTTCAAAAACTGCATTTTACAAGTCGAGTGTGTTGTGACTTGTTTTCAAGTTAGATTACCTTGTACTAAGCAAGCATTCAGAACATGTGATGAACGTCGGCGTTAAGCGACTCTGACATGGTGCAAAAATCCTCCGCACTTCCTGCTTTTTCACATATGGCATATCTTTCTTTTTCTGGAGACAAAGGCTTGAAATGTTCACAGATAATCAAATGACACATTAAATAATGACTGGTAACAAAAAATTTACCATGTCTTCATGAATAAGCGGCCTTGTAATACATTGCATAAACATGGTAAATTGGAGCATTTTTTTTTCTTTATCAATGAGGAACTAATCTTCCATGTCTGCGTCAGAAAGTTAAAGATGGTCGCACAAGATGTAGCTTTTTCTCATTTTCTCATTATTCACAGTGATGCTACACAAATTGCATTTGGAGTGGGCATCATTCTTTCATACTTCTTAGTTAATTAAATGAAAACAAACAAATGTTAGTTCTCCACAAAAAAAGGAATATAACAACAATAAAGCAATTTCCGATGCAACACAGCAAGCTGGTGAATTTCAAAATCAGTTTAATGAATGAGGGTATTAAAAGAAAATACTGCACAACATGCTAAAAACAAATCCGTTATTTTAGGTCTGTTTCATTGAGAATGTACTATCTGATCAGAGTGACCAAATAGAAATAGCCTTCACACCCAGGCTAAAAGGTAAGATTCATAATTAAGATCGTTTAGTTTCGTGTACATGAGCATGTACATTTGTTTTCAGATTCTTGTAAGATCAGAACTTAGAATCTTACAAGAACCTGGTAAAGAATGTATACACACATGTACACAAAACTGAATAAGATTTTAACTAAGAATCTTATCATGCTTATGAGAATCTTGTAACAAGTGTGCACGCATGTGTACACAATATTGAATAAGATCTTAACAATCTCACAAGAATCTCCTCATGACTTTCGACCTGGGCATAGTCAGCATTGGGTTATTAGCAAACTAACAAACCAGACATGCACCAGACATTGTTAACACTTCAGAAGACATGCAATGACTCAGTTGCACGCTTTAATTTGTTAGTAGCGCCAACTGTAAAAGTTTTGACACCATCACAGGCCATCCTTGATATCTGCCGAACCATATTTTTTCATCATGCGACCAACAATGTTCAGTCATTTTGGTTCACCGCAGTATTTCATGCTAGTACAAGGATTTCTAGAAGCCATCAACTGCAGGCTGTTGCATTGTCAGTGCCAAGCGTTAATAGTGACCATGTGGCAGTTTTGCCCAATCTTCGTCCAGCAAATATATGTAGGGATAAGGAATTTAAAACGTTCTTAATGGAATAATGCTTGCAACTTGTCCCACCATAGGTTGTTCAAGATTTGCAAGAAACTTTAAGAGGAGAGAGAAATATGAAATTGTGTCCCCTTATAGTCCCCCTCCCCTCAGAACTACTCAAGTTTCTTCTCCATGGGGAAAGGTTGAGGAGATCAAATCAGCCACAAAGCACTGCATGACATCGGTATGTTGAATGCTGAAATCTTTCTCCTCAACGCAACAGCACAGATTATGAACGGCCCCTCAAACCCATACTGACAGGCAGGGATTATAAATTACACATTTTCTCCGTGTAATTAACAGGGACAATACATTGTTAGTGGGGACGGACTGATTAGATGTGATACAAAAATGTACTGTAATTATCGAGATGGGGTAGCGGGTACATTATTCTTGGATTGATACAAGGATTCAGCCATGAATTGTATGGCATCATAATGAACTGTGGAAAGGCGATACCAATCCGGTTAGAAAGAAGGCACCGTCAAGATTCTGCGATTTTCATCACAGCAGTGGGCAAAAATTATCGCAGCGATGAGCAACTAAGTGATAAAGAGATCACTAGTCATTTACCACAACAATCTGTCATGAAATAGAATAGATTTGATATTTATTCCACGTTAGAGTGATCCCTGATTTTGGTGGCAGGCACTTGCAGTATTCATGCGAGTATATAATGTTAGTCTCATCAATCAAGACAATTTCATATTAGTCGATCAATCATGTTACGGGTGTCAACTCCATGCCCCCCTACCTTCTTATCATCATGAATCTGTCTCAGCCGATGCTCCTTCCAGTTCTAGACAAATACAACCAGACATAAACTATAGGCTACATACAAATACAACAATAAACTAGAAGAGCTACTCGGGGGGGGGGGGGGGGTCAAAAAAGCTTTGAAGCTTAAACGCTAAGTGAAATCAGGACTGCACGTTTTGGCAGAAAGAATTTCTCGGCACATTTCATGTTGTTCAATAGGATTTGCGAAATTATCACACCATCCACACAATGTGAATGTATGGTCCATGAGTTAAAATTAACCAAACCCCTACAAGTCTCAAATCTTAGCAGGTATAGTAGGACTTCTAACAAGTCTAAGGCTGAATCCATTGACTGTTTACTTGTGTTAGTTTTCCTTGTTCCATGTTTGCTTGTGACCTTGTAATGCCTCACACGCAAGATGAATCTTGGGTTGGCTACAAACATTTCCATTGGCTGTACCAGGGAACACGCTATAGAGAATGCATACAACGCAACAAGTCCAAAAGGGACAGCCTATGGATACCCAGCCTTAGAGATGATCTTTGAAGTGACGACACCATCTCGGAACCTCAGGTGAAAGATATTCAAAGAGCGGTAGCTGGCACATACAAAATGTGTGATGCAATCCCAATCTTATTATCTTTTCCACAATTCCTCAAAGTTTGCCAAGAGATTTGACAAGCAATCAAATGCAGACTATCTGTACAAACATCATGTATGGTCCCTAATCATATTACAAGATGCACTGAGCGAGCTAACAAACATCTATCAATTTGACAAGTTTGTGACAGAAATGCCAAAAAATAGTAGAAATTTCATGTCAAATATGGAAGAAAATGATTTTTTTTCGACATTTGTTTGTCCTAATTTGTGTGTGTATTCGCTTTCTCTTCAATCTGTCATAACTTGAGATTATTTGGTTAGGGGAGTAATGTCAGAAATCCTAATTATTATGATATTTACTTGATATGCTATAATGACATGTTCTTTTAAATCGTCTTACTACCATAAGTAAGAAATGCAACAAGAAGTGGGCCAAGTTAGTCAGACATCCTGAAACACCTTGGTTGCTTTTAAAATGTAGGCCTATGTAGTGTTGATGTCAATGTACTTCGTTTTGGCTGAGGCGGTTGCGTGGTTGCAACCAGGACCACTTGGGTTGGTCCTGTTGGTGAAAAATGTTGAAGCAGCAAAAGCAGAGGTCAAAATCACATTTCAATGCTATAGTCTGAGTAGTATTAGAATAGAAATTGATACTTCACTGTCAGTATTGTTTGTCTAATCCAGGCAAGATATCTTTGAAAACAATAGCTGATTTCCATCACCATGCCTGTCCTCCCTGAACATTAAAAGTTTTCTGGTACCGAAAATGAAGATTTTTCTTGCGAAATCTGGTCAACAGACAACTGTTTGTTGAAAGATTTCACCCTACCTTCTGAACCTTGTTGTAGAAGCAAATTACCACTTACCTATAATGAAAAAGAAAAGAGGAATACATTAGATTTTTAAACCAAGTACACATTTTTTTTTAATCTTTGTGTCAGGACCTGCAACTACTGAACGCAAATGAATCAGCAATACCAATTTCATACCCTACATTATGTACAGTGAACTGTGACATTTTTGTGACAAATTTATTTTTGCAATCTCCATCAATAATGGTCGAAGTGAACTCTAAAAGTGTGAATTAAAACTGTAAAACAACCATTTTATTTTGGCAGAAAATGTTATTTTTGATGTGCAAGTTTACCTGAAAACGCTATTTTGTATGCTGTCAATTGATGTACAAATTTGCCTGAAAATGTTATTTTGTATGCTGCCAATTGGTGTACAAATTTGCCTGAAAGTGCTATTTTGTATGCTGCCAATTGATGTACAAATTTGCCTGAAAATGTTATTTTGTATGCTGCCAATTGATGTGCAAATTTGCCTGAAAATGCTATTTTGTATGCTGCCAATTGATGTGCAAATTTGCCTGAAAATGTTATTTTGTATGCTGCCAATTGATGTACAAATTTGCCTGAAAGTGCTATTTTGTATGCTGCCAATTGATGTGCAAATTTGCCTAAAACTGCTATTTTGTATGCCGCCAATTGATGTGTAAATTTGCCTGAAAATGCTATTTTGAATGCTGCCAATTGATGTACAAATTTGCCTGAAAGTGCTATTTTGTATGCTGCCAATTGATGTGCAAATTTGCCTAAAAATGTTATTTTGTATGCTGTCAGGTGATGTGCAAATTTGCCTGAAAATGCTATTTTGTATGCTGCCAATTGATGTACAAATTTGCCTAAAAATGTTATTTTGAATGCTGCCAATTGATGTGCAAATTTGCCTGAAAATGTTATTTTGTATGCTGCCAATTGATGTACAAATTTGCCTGAAAGCGCTATTTTGTATGCTGCCAATTGATGTACAAATTTGCCTGAAAATGTTATTTTGTATGCTCCCAATTGATGTGCAAATTTGCCTGAAAATGCTATTTTGTATGCTGTCAGGTGATGTGCAAATTTGCCTGAAAATGCTATTTTGTATGCTGCCAATTGATGTACAAATTTGCCTGAAAATGTTATTTTGTATGCTGCCAATTGATGTGCAAATTTGCCTGAAAGCGCTATTTTGTATGCTGCCAATTGATGTACAAATTTGCCTAAAAGTGCTATTTTGTATGCTGCCAATTGATGTGCAAATTTGCCTGAAAATGTTATTTTGTATGCTGCCAATTGATGTGCAAATTTGCCTGAAAATGTTATTTTGTATGCTGCCAATTGATGTACAAATTTGCCTAAAACTGCTATTTTGTATGCTGCCAATTGATGTGCAAATTTGCCTAAAACTGTTATTTTGTATGCTGCCAATTGATGTACAAATTTGCCTGAAAATGCTATTTTGTATGCTGCCAATTGATGTGCAAATTTGCCTGAAAATGCTATTTTGTATGCTGCCAATTTATGTGCGAATTTGCCTGAAAATACTATTTCGTATGCTACCAATTGATGTGCAAATTTGCTAACTCATAGCTTTATGTCCACAACATGGTTTACAGCAGTTGATCAACAAGCTCAAATAAAAGCTTTCCTGTTTAGCTTGGTCAAGAACCTTGGGCTCAATAGCAAATCCCAAGGCAACTGAAGCAATTTATTCCATTAGAAACATGATAATATCACGAGTAATTGAATAGATATTTATCACCAGTCCTTGGTAATGCTTCTGCAACATAACCGCAAGAGACCATAAGTCAGTTTCCTTTCACAGGTTTTTTCCCATGCTCTTCCAAAGAAGCAGTTGTTGGAAGTTAAAGGAAACCTGTCACAAAATGCTTATACAAATTTGTTACATAACATTTCATTCAAAGGGCTGGATGGACTCCTCTGTCTGCTTCAAGACAGGGTCGCTTTGAGAGGTAACACCATTGAGGTTAAGTGAACATTTTCTGCTCAATGCGAAGCCCATTTGCGCGCTGAAGTTGGTATCAAAGACAGAATAAACGAAATGGTCCCAAATTTGTCCAAGAGACATTACTATGGAATTCCACAAGAAGAGTTTACCTAACAATATTGGCTCTTGACCGCTTGCATCTAACCTGATTTACATAATCTGTAAGTCTAGCCCAAGAAGTGGATATCATCTTACAGCCGAGTTCCATACTTTGCCAAAATCATGTAAATTATGCAAAGGCTGATGACCCAATATATCTGACACTATTGGCACCAGCATCCAGCCTGAGTAAGCTGAGTGTCACAACTGCTAACCACTGACTAATACCAGGGTTTCCCAACAAGAATGCCTGTAAGTGTCAACCAAATTAAAATGAATTCATCAATGCATAATGTCTGCTGCAAAGGCCACCGAGGTCGCCACCCGTCTTGTGTATGTGATAATGTGACGATCTCATCGCCTATACGCATATGATTTATCACCACCCAATGAATATATCATCATAGAAATGCCAACATTTTCATAGCCGATATTTATCGTTCATAGATCAATTTGGGAATGAAAATCATAAATGTTGCTGTATTTGGAGGCTACCCATGACATGCAAGAGATTTTAGATTTCATTTCCTTGCTTTGTGCCAAGCAGGCCCCCATTACTCCTTCCCAGTTTTAGACCAACCCAAAAAATTGACGAAGAAATTTCGATATTTTGAAAAAATCTTTCAATTTCACCATAGATTCTCAGAAGTGTCAGGCCCTCTTTCACAGTCTCAGGTGCTTGCACAGATGTCTTGTTGAAAGGGCAGATGTAAGAGTAAGATACCACCTACGTCAATCTACAATCAATACAAGGATACTACCAATGCCATCTTTGGGCCAGCATTGGAACATCATATGAAGCAATATCATGATGTTGTCATCCTACTTTGTAATGTCTTCTGCATCGGCATGAGCCAGATATTGCACCAAGCTTGCCATCTTGAGACAACCACCAGAACTAAGAAGTTGTTTCACAGACTCCACGATATGATACAAGTTATTGGAATAGTCATACTGAATCCCGAAAGATGGCATTTTTGGTGTCCATTGAGCATACCAGTGTCAATATAGAATAGCAAAGTTGCCAGCAAACCAAAAAGTTCTCTTTAGAGGTAATTTTCACTGTTAGTATCGGTTGAATGTATCTGGTGTCGACACTGTCTCAGGCAAACGTCCCTGCCCCTGCTAACGAACCAGATATACCCACACACATGCTAAATTTCATCCAGAGTCATGCAGTATAAACTGCCGTATTATTTGTAGGAAATGTTTCATTCATCCTTTGGATGCGAACATTTGAAGGAAGTTACAAAGTAAATCAGGCTAAGTAGCGCCTTGCCAGGGATCACAAGCAGAGGGATATAATGCAAGGGAGTGACACCATGCAATCTTTACCAAGTTACTTACCCGCTCACGATATCTGTGCAAGAAATATCCTGTGACCGCACATGCGTACGCGGCACCCGAACACGCCAAAGCGTATGAACGCTCATACATGGGCTTTTCATTGTTATCTTTCCGAATCATCGCACCACATAGAATAAAGTCATGTTGTTTGTCTCTTCAACGCAATCCTTTACAAATTAATGTTATATTCCTAAAGATATTGTCACTTCCTGAGAATTTGAGAATCAGTGCTCATGTGAGGAATTTGTTTTTTGTGAATTCTAATGCCCAAGCAATGCAATCTGCACAAATCATCTCAAGAGAAAGAAGTCAAGTTGTGTCATAATAGTTATCATTCCAGCCTCTCTTTTGAACCTGATTTCAACAATAATAATTTGTAAATTTCATCAAGGATTGTCTCATTGGGTGACTCTGAACACCTGGCAGACATTCATCATCACAACAACTCATTCTGATCTTGGAGGGGGTCATATTTACCCCATCGATTTCGTAATCGCATATGTTTGTACTGTAATCCATGCACTGTAATCCATGTAATGCCTTGAGAAATCAGAAAGTTGGTTAAGTCACATGAATTCTTCGGTACTGTAAACCGCATACCCCAATTGCAGTTAAGACGAAGAAAATATTTGAAATCGATTCTCTTGATAAATTTTACTCATTACTACAGTTTTCTCTCAAAAGGAATTCGCTTCAAGTTCTTTCATTGACCACATCAAGTCTTTGCAATCCTAGTTAATCACTTCATGTATGTGTCATAAATGTATAAAATGTTCCTAAAATCATTTCTGAGGTATGACTTTTACATCATCAGAAAATAATTCTGCGCATCAATAATCCAACAGAATCTGAATGACCTCTGCTTTACATCTGTTTCTATTATCCATTGTTACGATGTCTTCTGTTGCTTTCACCTGCAGCGAGTTGTCAATTTCTTCATAAAGACGATTAATACAATGTTTTCTCAGTGATATCCACCTCAAGCACTTTCTCAATTATGATTCCATATCACTGTCTTCCTTTGCTTCAAAGCAACGTCAAAATACATAAAGTAATTGAAATATTAGTTCATGGGAATGCGTTCCACTCTTATGTTAAATGTCACCTTTTTTATTTTGAACTAATCACGTCCCTGGAGTTATTATTTAAGAAAAATGTGTTATGTTTAACATGTTGAAAGCAGAAAGCTTTTAACGAATTGCCTTCAAACAGAGACCAAGAATTATCAAATACTTTACAGAGAAATAGACTTTTAATCAAAAAGAATACATAAAGTATTAGTTTGTTTTTTTGGATAAAAGTCAAAGGCAGGAAACCATAACATGTTTTCCGCTGAACCACCCGAAGACAAATGAAAGATATTCAGTGCGATAAGTTGAACTTTTCTTTGCTATTTATCTCCAGAGAAGAATGCCCATCAACAAGCACATACCAGCGATGTTGAATTGCAAATATGAAAGCTTCAAGAAGTAACTACATGTCAAACAGGATGCATAAGAAGACGGATGAACTGGTTAGGACACCTCCTGAGACTTCACCCTGAGACCCCAGCCAGACAATCCCTAGAAGAAAGTATGAGACCCACAAAAAGGAACAGAGGCAGACCCCAGCTCACATGGATCGAACAGATAAAACGAGACCTCATCAAAGCAGACATCAGAATCGAGTTAAAAAACCCCAAAGAGACAATTTGAATCCTTCTTGCACTGGCACATGATAGAGACACCTGGCTTAGAATAGTTAAGTGTGTTATGCTACCACAGTAGCGACACGTCACGGAGAGAGAGAAACAGGATGCATATTGTTAAGCGCAGCCTGAAAATGAATAATCGTCTGCGCTCATGATAACATTGCAACAAAACTTGCTCAATTGCAGTGGTCACCGTGGGTGCCTGCAACAAGAATCTGTGAACAAATGACCTGCTATCAACATCAAATCCAGCGATTACTGGTTTTACCAGCAGACGAGAGATGTCACTCATAGCTGCGATTATAGTCGTTGGTTGCAGCAATTGTGATCAAAGAGAAATATCAGCTACGTAATCCTCTGAATTTAACTTGTTCAACTTGTTATGTTGCAGGCGTCCTTGCCCTCTGAATGCAGGGGACAGCCATTCCTACACAATATCTCCTTTAATGAACGAGAGAAAACCATCAAAACACTTCAGAAGTAGTTTTCCACTTCGTAAGCCACAGTTCTCCAACAAAACTCCAACTGCATGACAAGAATACTGAAATCTGTGCTCAGCGCAACATTTTCACATCCTGCCAACGATTTCAATTATTACGCCAAGTAAGGAAAATATCGGAAAATATCACACCACCGAGAACCATGCGTGAAATCTACCCTAGTTTTTTTATTATGCTATTTGCATAATATTTCGATCAATGAGCAATGGTAAAGGAATGCTGAAATTGTCCACATTGAAAAGTACTTGCCGGCATGCTTCAAATTACATGTACGTGCTAGGAAATCAAACTTTTTTGCAGTGGTTTCAGCAGACCAGATCATTAGCAGATTTCATGAGCAAGAGACAAATGAGAAAACACTGAGCCACGTACACTGTTCTTGGCTATCTTCCACAGGACTGGTGAATGACTTTGGAAGTCATTTGGAAAATAGTAGTCATAAGCCGTCATTTTTTTCTGTAAGATTTCTTGGGTTTTTTTCTGAACCGAGCTAGAAGCAGCATTTGAAGGGACTACTTGGGTGTTGGATTTAGGTGGCCAGAAAGTACTGAGCTATACTGTTCTTGGCAATCTTCCGCAGGATTGGTGATCGGCTTTGGAAGTCATTTGGGAAATATCACCAAATATCACCAAGCGAATGGTAGCCATAAGCCATCATTTTTTTCTGTTGGAATTCTTCTTGTTTTCTGACCCGAACGGGAGATAACAGAGATGACGAGAAGATAAAGCAAGTAGAAGCAGTACTTAAAGGACAACTTTGGCATGGGATTTAGGTGGCCAGGAGGATAATGCCCCTGCTTGTCACCAAGGGCTGCCACATGTATCATCTCACTGAGACTGAACTCTAATAAATGATTTTTGCAAGTATTGCAAGGCAGTTTTGGACATGGCTTACAATTTTAGGTCAGCTTACGATAACATTCTGTTCTAGAGCGCATTTTATTGCAGTTGAGCCGTTCCTTCGAGAAGTTGCAACAAGCTGGAAGCCAATTCAGTGAGAAACCAAGGAATCTAACAATAACCCAGACCAAATGTCATAAACAATACTTCACTCATTACAATTCCTTTAGGAGATGAAATGAATCAAAGTAAATGTCCTCATTACGAGATGAAAATGCTAAAATACATGCGCGGGTGCACGATTAACACGAATAAGGTGTTTTGGCAATGTTTAGGAGGCTGTTTATCAAGAACTACAGAAAGATTTTCTTGCACGGGTTAACAAATCATACACAGGCTGTTGAAGTTGTAGGGTATCTTTCTACTGATGTCAAACACCAAGCCTTTGTTTTGTTACTTCAATGCAAGGTTTGATTTCCCAAATCATTTTTATCAGAAAACACTCCATTTTTGCTTCTGATGCCAAGAAGAGGTGGTTTGGCTTCATGACAATTAAGAGTAAACTCGTGACAAGTAAAAGATGTGGTCCTCGTACGTCGCAGGGATTACCAATTTTACCCGCAGACAGGAGATTCTTTGGTCGCACAAACCCGCAATTATAATCACATGTACATGAAGCTGCAATTAAAATCACTTGTTTGTTCGACAGTGTGAATCATATGCAAAGCCCGCAAATATGGCTGCGGAGCACTTCTCATGCCCAGAAAAAGCATCACATGCATGATATCAGCGGATCATACACTGCTGATAATATGCATGGTCAGTCTTGTGGTTTCTTTTTGCAATGCTGGTCATTATGCCGGTTATGTCGTACCATTACTCAATGGGAATCATGCTGTCACTTTATGCAATACTGATGGCCCCTTTTGGAACTTTTTGTCTATATCCATGACTCGTCCATCATAATAATGTCAGCCCATGGTTCATGCAAAGACCAGCATTGCTCTGTGGACATGGCGGAGGGAGACAAAATGATTGCCTCTGCATCCGATTTTTTAAACCTTCTTTTATCTACATAAAATCAGAAGAAACTTATCCAGCCCATGCAAAGCTAGTTATACACATGTTGTGCTCATACATGTAATTCTGAAACACCTTGGTTACAATGTTTATAATGGGTAGTGTAGTAGCCTCATTTTGACAAGAGAGGTTTTGGTGAGACAACCATAACCTCTTAGGTTGGTATAAAGTGTGAAAAGCAGATTCTCGGTGAATGATGTCTAAATATATCAAGGTGATGCATTTTAGAATTGAAAGTTGACACCTCAGTTTCGGTACTGGTTGTCTCATCAAGCACAGCTTGAATTGGAGCTGTGGCTCTGCCCAAAACCTTGGCTGACCACCTTCGTTCTGGCCTACATTTTACATCATCTCCACCCTCGTGGTGCTTGGTGAGACAACCAATACCGCCAGTCCAGTACCAATTCCTAAAGCAATAAACACCCAGCATGTTGCAAGGGCATCGATCAAGCCAAGATAACCGGCAGTGGTCAAGCATGATAAACCAAAACCATACTATCATGACGAACTATGTAGTAGAAAAGATGGATTATGGAGAAACGAGTGTGTTTGATTTGATGGTACAGGCCGGAAAGGCTAGTAAATGATAAAGGGTGGAAAAACAATCCAAGTAAGCAATTCACAACCAAAAAATAAATTCTTCACATTCGTCATAAAACATTGCTCGTTTGCAAGATGCTTAATTGCATATAATTATAAACCTATTAAGCTACAAGGGTGGGATTCTAAATACCCTCCTTGACATAAGTGTTTTCCCTTAAGCCAGGGGTAAAAAAATTTAGTCGTGGTATCATTCCTACTAGTCCAGGCTAGACACTACTAGAGGGAAATTCAAGGTGTCTTCCCTCAGTTACACGTTAACGAAAAGGCCGCAGAATACTCACACTAGCAATGCTAGCATCTGACCTACCGGTAGACATGTCCAGGTCAATACGACTGACTTTCAGATAACAAATATTGCTCTAGTCAAGGTTAACAAAGTGATATCAGCTTGAAAATCAAATCAATGTCCAAGAACTAGTTTCCTTAATGTTACGGTTGCTTAACAAATAAGTCATTCTGAATGACGGATGGACAAGAGATATACATGTAGGTATTGATGTCAGCTTGAAAATAAAATCTATGTCCAATAACTGTTTCCTTGATCTGTTGATGTTACGGTTGTCCAACATCTTGAATGATTGATGGATGAGTGGTATATATATTGCATTGGTTACATGGTCTAGCCGTTCTTCCTAGGTAAATGTATATCATTGCTTTTCCAATATTGTGAAACAGGCATATCCATCCTAATGAAATAGGAGTTGACATATGCCTGCCACACTAACCGGCCGATGATTCAGAAAGGGCAACCTGCATTGCAAGCTATTTAATCACAGTTTAACCAATACTGTAGACAGGTTCGAGCCTGACAAATCAAAGGTTGACATTCGTCTGCCAAGCCAACTGACCCCTTTCAGAAATAGTAAAGGAAAGATCAACTTTTACCCCCGATATCTTGGGGTAAGGGAGATCAGTGGCTGAGTGGTTAGAGCGCCGGGCTTATAACCAGGAGGTGGTAGGTTTGATGTTCAGACTGATCAACACTGTTTCATCTTTGTGTCCTTGTCCTTGGGCAAGACACTTAACCCTACTTGCTTCTCTCCACCCAGGAGTAAATGGGTACCAGGCTTGCCGCTTGGGAAGTTAACCTGCGATAGACCAGCATCCTATCCAGGGGGAGTAATACCCCAAGTCGCTTAATGCTTCGGAAACTGGGATAAGCTCCGGCCCGATGAGAAGTTCACGGTTCGGGCAATATCCCAGCTGACTTAATCTCAGGATGACAAGTAGTAGCTAGAAAGAATTAACGGCTCTCGTATGATTGACAAGGGTTATGTTAGATGCCATGGTATAGTCAATTCATTTGACAAGTAGTAGCTAGAGAGAATTAAACTAAACTAAATGAAATCCATCCTGCTGAATGGTACAGCAGTTTAATGCATATCATAAGTGGTACGTGCTCAAGTGCATTTCTCTTGCAATGACATGCCTGACAACGGTATTAGTAAAATGTCAGTCGGAAAATCAATGGGCCTTCCAGAATAGGTTGCTGTTAGCCAGAGCTTGGCATGATAAAACAAATTAGGTTTAATACACTAGACCAGACCCACAAGCGAAAACCCATATGCCATGCGATCTCATTCTCCCTTTTATGAAAATCCAATATCAAAGTGAAGAGTTTGAAAGCCACAGCACAATGGCCTGGTTACTTCTAACCAAGCAATGACAAATTGTTCCCGTCAAATTTCCAGACAAAAGTTTGCGAGTATTTCTTCTGGTCAGGTAATTTCATCCAGGACTTCCTTTGCTGAACAATGCCAGTAGGAGTTAGTTGACGTCTGGTTTGAAGTCAATCAATCGCTGTGCACTGGTTTGCTTTAGGTGTCACGCAAAGAAGCGATTTTAGTTGCTGTGACCTACGACTGAGCCATGACAATGTGACGAATGATTGCAATTTGACCAATCACTGGCCACAATCCAACCCATTATCGTCACACTGTCATTGTTCCTTTGCAGTGACCAAACGTGCTTGTTTGCGCAGCGCTTTTGGTCTGTTTGCCAAACCCCTTACTATGCTAAACGGTAGAAAAGGTCTCGACAGGTTCAGGTAAATATTATTAAGAAGCCATTCTCTTTTGTGCAGTGAAAAAAATGCTATTCTTTGTGACAAAAATCTGATATCCGACCCCAGCAGCGCAACATGCTGCTCAACCGAGTTCCTGCCTCCTGCCTCAAGTTGTCATCCCCGCAATCACAATTAGCCAATCTTTTGTTACATGTTGCCTGGTGCGTAATAGCTACCGCAGGATAAGAGCAATTATGCCATGATTTCCTTCACCATGTTCACCAGACATCCTTTGTAGTCTAATTAATCCCCCTATAAGAGTTCCACGGCGAATTAAACGTGGCTGGCTCCCACAGGGACAATTGCTTGAAGCTAGAGCAGGTCTATGACCTATGAATGTCGAAAATTTTTAAAGGTGTGGTGCAAAGATTTCCTGTTATAGTCAGTCGTGCTGGACTAGGAGTCTAGGATCACACAGACTGATATAAATTGGCATTGAACATGTATGTGTCCATTGTAGCCAAATTAAAGCCCATATAGTATTCCTTGGTGAAGTGCATATTTTGTGACCTCAAGTACATATATGTGACCTATCACAGCAAAACCAGGCGAATGTCGCACAGAAGATGAGCCAAAATGACACCACTAGATAATGGAAGAAATTGATGTATTCAGAATTCACTAAAGGCAGACGACATTGAAATGAACAAGCAGTACGTCTCAAAATGTCAAGCTTAGAGCAACATGTGGCTGGTTTGGCTGTGATGGGTCACACACGGTGGGAAAAGCCAGTTGGTGCACTTGGCATGCTTGGTTCGGAAGAAACTACAAGGAACAGCAAAACATACCCCAAACAAAAAACTGATTACTTCAAAGGCTTTTGCACTAAATAATACGTTTTTGTAACCAAAAGAACCAATTGGCTATATCTGTTTAAGGTTTCACTTTCATTAGCTTTGACAAAAAAAGATAGAATGCCTTCATGATGTTTTCATTAGCTTGCATTTTTTGTCTCCAATGATAATGTTCTTTAACCCTCTGGCAAGTGGGCTAGCTTTTAATGATAAAGGCTGAGTCAGATCATCCCTTTGTATTGTAGTCAGATTGTCCATAAGCGGAAAGCATGATGTTGCTCCAGGGAAAAATAGCAATTAGTTGTACACAATTCAGAAAAAGGAGACAGAGAATCTCATATGACCAGTAATCTCTTGTTCTGGTGGCACAATGTTGGTCTGGAAGGGAGAGACTTCTGATCATATAATCAAGGGAGTGCTGTTTGAAGGACAGCACGATTAAAGTTTTGTTGGGTTTCTATGTATTCTTGCACCACCGTGCTGGAAGTGAAGACGGCTAGGTTAATATGCATCAACCTACTTCATACTAGACTTTGAGGACCATTTATCTGTATGTCTGCCTGTCTGTCTGTCTGTTTTAGATACACATTAGATAAGCATGTTGACCAACCACACTGGTTTCTCCACCAATTTGTCTAGGTAGGGTATTACCCTTGATATTCAACAAGTTTTGCCAGTATGTGACAACACAAGGTAGGGCGGCCAGCAATTTAAGGTAGGGTGGCCCTTTTGAAACGGTGTATTCCTGTTTCGCCTATTCCTGTTCCGCCTATTCCTGTTTCGCCTATTCCTGTTTCGCCTATTCAAATGTATTGCTAACCTCCCCACAGACGTAGGAATATGAACCGTCCCTTACTGACCGACCAAACCCGAGGAGAGCCACATTATGTACGCATTGACGAACGCATGTTACGCCTCAAAGAACAATGCGTCAATGGAGAGAGGGACATAATGAGTTACGTTGATGCCATCAGTTACCTTGTCTGACATAATATCATGATATGTATTTTCCACCTTGTTTGACTTTATATGTGCTGTACCTACATGTATATTATGACATGGGTTTTACAGCTGATTTTGATCAAATAATTATGAGAATGTACAATATTATGTATTTTTATCAAAAACTCATGAATTCAGTTTTCATAAAATAAACGACTGCTTTACTCTACTTAATCGATTAGTTTTTACTGTGTGTCAGTATGGTCCTATGGTCCTATGGTCAAATAAGTCCCGGACTGTCCCCGCTTTCAAGGTGACTCTTTCAAAACGGTCATGGCATAACAAAGTTGATGGCATTTGATTAGTGAAATTGTCATCACATCGTTAACATCATCCAATTGTCCCCTCACATTTTCCCCATAAAATGGACATGCATCCCTAAGGTTCCCCGTGGGAGAGTCGATTTATTGTAGGGGTACTGGAAAGTAGGCGAAACAGGAATAGGCGAAACAGGAATAGGCGAAACAGGAATAGGCGAAACAGGAATTTTGTAGGCGAAACAGGAATAGGCGAAACAGGAATAGGCGAAACAGGCATAAACCTTTGAAACCCTATACAAAGTCTAGAGCAACGTACTAGGTAGGGTGGATGCTTCCAAGGTAGGGTGGTAAGCTGCCAGTGAAGGAAGGCAACACAAGGTAGGTTGGCCAGCAATCTAAGGTAGGGTGGCCCTTTTAAAACCCTATACAAAGTCTAGAGCAACGTACTAGGTAGGGTGGATGCTTCCAAGGTAGGGTGGTAAGCTGCCAAGGAAGGAATGGAGAGGTGCCCTGACAAGTGGCCTTGTGGAAATCCCTGACCACATTAGTCAGTCCTTCAACCATTTAGCCTGCAACTAGTTGGTGATTCCAATCTGATAACCTGTGCAGATCCTGAAGATACAATATTGTAAGTCCCCTCATCTTTTAGATAAATTTACCGACGTTGAGCGATCACCCTCATTGAGGCATCCCTCCCCTCGTACATGTCACAGTAGCTCTTCATTAGCATTTAAACCAGCCTATCACCAGAGCATCTCATCCCTCCGCAAGCCCTGTGGTCATAGTTCTATCGATTTTAGTGTTCGCATTAATTGCTAGCCGAAATGATGGCTTATATGATCGGGGATAAGCGTACGTTGGAGAAACTGGTTGTCTGAGGCGATTTGAGGTTTTTTCCTGGCCGAGTTCAACAAGAAATAGTATTTTGGAGTGGGTAATCTAATTTGGTGAGGCGAATATTTCTGACATCAAACACCATTCAACATGACCTGATGCATATATAGTCTGGCCAAGATATTCAATTTCTTAACAAATCCCCCCCCCCTCCATCATCAGGTTAAGAGTGTGCATCACACTTATCATGTTTTCGCTTTTTGCTTCTGTTACTCAACTGAGGCTTCTGTGGAGACTGTACCTTTAACACTACCCTCCTTAATTCTGCACCACAAGTTTTATTATTGATAAATGACAAGCAAACTTAGCCAACCGTTCCAAAATGCAATTTATCACGTACACTTCTCTCACATAATGTTTTTCTTCAAGAGAATGACATCAATTTCACCATCAAGCAGCTTCTGCTTGTGTTTAATGAAGGGTATGATAATGGTGTTTAATGAAGGGCATGATAATGGTAATTGCCTGTTTACAAGTGTGTGTGATCAAGTGTGTGTTTTTACCGGCTTTATCAGATTTAGAGACAGTATATAGTTGCTTTTACACGAGGACAGTTTTAGCCCTCCTCACCTCGAGCCACTTGAAGCCGGATCACCTGTAACTGGCTTTGCGCTGTCTACACGAAGACGGATCAAATCGCCGGCCCTAGGTCAGTTCAGGCCACTTAAACCACTAACCCGTCGCATGGTGGCGCATGTTTTCATGAACTGCTATATACGGCACTACTCGATTTTAGTACTGTGCGCAAAGTGACTCGAGGCCAGATCGGTTCTACACGAGAGATTAAGCGTCTTGAAGTGGCTCCAACCCGCCTCAAGTGACTCGAGACTGCAGTGCTTACGCGCCTCGGGTCAGGTCACTTGGAGACGGTTCTGATTTCGTTCTACACGGTAAAGATTATCCTGACCCGCCTCGAGCTGGCTCGAAGCCGGTTCCAACTGTCCTCGTGTAGAACTGTTCTATGACTTGCATGAATAGGGTTTTGTAAGACTAGACTGATGTTAAAAACAAGTTTCAGCGGCTGTCACCGCTGAGGTTGTTGGGTCAGACTTCCAGTCAGAGCGCATGTCCATGTAACAGAGAGGGCGATGGAGGGACCTGGGTTCGTTTCACTTTAGCCCAAGGTTGATTATAAGTCTAGTATTTTCCCAGTTAAGTGGCGGATCCAGGGGCCAGAAAAAGACGCGGCATGCATTGCATTTCTCAACAAAAAATTCCTGATGTGTTCTAAAATTTCATGGTCAATTTTAAAGTTTTTCATGAAATAGGAGGGGGATCATAAATCTGGTGCGACCCTTGAATCCGCACCTGCCCTTTGCACCCAGCTTTCATCTCAGTATTTTTTTTCACTCGTCAATGAAAGAGGAACTAGGCCCGGTGTGTCACAGATTTGAACCCTATCCATGCTGCTTAACCGGAGCTAGAAATCTCAGCCAAGAAATCTGAACTGTCTCTATCTTCCCAACCAGCTGGGGACATCAGAGACCTTTTGCCATTTGCGGCATAGAAGAAGTTAGAAACACCTCATTAAACAGTCATATCATGACCTGCAGCACAGCGATATCACGCCTCGTTTCTGCTCAGTTGCTCATTTAATTAGATGGAACATTGATAGCCAATGTGCATGCTTTTATTGGCGTTTCAGAATTGTTTATGGTCTGGAAACAAAATATGTGCAGTAATGGTGTCAATAAACTAAAAAATCGATTTGAAATGCTGCGACCTGCCATCATGAGTGCATGCAACAATAACCGCTCACAATGCTACCTGCGACAAAAATCCGCGATCGCAGTAACCGTTCCTTGCCTCCTCGCAGTGCATTGACAATGCATCGATCTGCACTAAGATGATCGCTGCACAAAGTGCTCACTCAAGTCCAGTCGGGATTACAATTGGAATAGCATGATACTTCAGCAAGACTTTTATTCGAAATTTGATGCTGGAAACAACTACTGAAGAGTGTAGGTGACTGGGCAGCTGATAACAAATAATGCTGTCAGCTAACTCTGTTGGTCCTTTAAGGGTTAAACCACAATTCCCTACATAACTCTGCTGATCCTTTAATGATTAAGTCAGACTAGTCTGAGTAGTACATGGCAACAATATCAATACATTCCAAACAAGTCGAACAAAACGACCATGCTCGACATCTAGGATTTTCTTATACGACCTTGATTACTACTAATACTAACAATAGCTATAGGAAGCTACAGTCCCAGCTCAGCCTCATCCAATCCCGCAATAGCTCCTCCGGCTGCTTCTCCTAATCAGGATCGAATGGTGGACAAAGCAGCTGCTGATCACATACAGCTAATCTCGAAAGAGACATTTTTTTCCCCTGATAGTGCTGCCAGTGGTATCTGTCTGATCAAAGATGTTGTGACAAGAGTCTGTTTCAGTGGTGTTGACTTGGTGAAGTCTGGCAGTAGTCAGAATGAGGGGTTATGGCCATGATTGCATACACCTAATCTCGAAAGAGACATTTTTTCCCCCAGATAGTGCTGCCAGTGGTATCTGTCTGATCAAAGATGTTGAGACAAGAGTCTGTTTCAGTGGTGTTGACTTGGTGAGGTCTGGCAGTAGTCAGAATGAGGAGTGATGTCCATGATTGCATACAGCTAATCTCGAAAAAGACATTTTTTCCCCCAAATAGTGCTGCCAGTGGTATCTGTCTGATCAAAGATGTTGTGACAAGAGTCTGTTTCAGTGGTGTTGACTTGGTGAGGTCTGGCAGTAGTCAGAATGAGGGGTGATGGCCATGATTGCATACACCTAATCTCGAAAGAGACATTTTTTCCCCTGATAGTGCTGCCAGTGGTATCTGTCTGATCAAAGATGTTGTGACAAGAGTCTGTTTCAGTGGTGTTGACTTGGTGAAGTCTGGCAGTAGTCAGAATGAGGGGTGATGGCCATGATTGCATACAGCTAATCTCGAAAGAGACATTTTTTTCCCCTGATAGTGCTGCCAGTGGTATCTGTCTGATCAAAGATGTTGTGACAAGAGTCTGTTTCAGTGGTGTCGACTTGGTGAGGTCTGGCAGTAGTCAGAATGGGGGGTGGCAGCCATGATTGCAAGAACTTTGAGGATGGCCATGAAGACCTAGAGTTAAGTTGGTGCTTACTTTAGTCTTGAGGGATACTTCCGCCGAGAGCAAGACGTTATGATAAGAATGTGTTTCAGTGGTGTTGACTTGGTACAGGATAGCAGCAGCCAGTCAGCAAGAGTAAAATCACACATCACTGTACAATGTAGACAATGATGATGGTCATGAAGACTGAGAGTAAGATCAATGCTTACTTTAATCAGGATTTTTCAACTGATATTGAGCTGCGACTGGTATCTTTCTGAACAAGTATATTTTGAGAAATTATGAAATTAGTTTTTTCTTTAAACTGAATTTATTTTTATATCAAATCAACTTATCAGCATCTATAGGCAGCCTCTAATGAAATCCCTAATATTTCAAAATCCATCATTTCAGAGAACTTCAGAGAGATTAATCTACAAGACGACTCACCACATCAATTGACAGCCCTTCCTAAGGGATGTAAAGATTTATGATTCATTGCTGTCAATTTAAGGAGTGAAATCGACATCGTGAAAAACAAATTTTAATGGAATTTTCAAAATACGTTTCAAAGCAGAGTAGACTAGGGACTAATTTTAAACTTTCCTCATTTTACACAAAAGAATTGAAAGAAAGTGCATTGCTGTGTACTACTGAGGGTCAGTTTCTCTCCTCACTGGTTCTTGAGGACAAGCCAAGTCCAACATCATGGAAGTTACTTGGAGTCAGTTCCTTGGGGTGCCTGAGAATTTCTTGTTTTCTGGAGTCCTTAGAATCTATCTAGCCCAGTTAAAAGGAAGTTAAAATCAGCTGGCCCAAACACGGCTCATCCGGCCAGAGCTTTTCCCGGTTTCTGGAGCATAAGGGACTAGGAGTATGATACCCCTGGATAAGATGCTGGTCTATCGCAGGTTAACTTCCCAAGCAAACAGTGCTGATCCTTCAGAGTGTTGAAGCTACGACCTCCTGGTTATAAGCTCGGTGCTCTAACAGCTCTGCCACTGAATCCCCTCTAGCCCAGTACTTTCTTTCAAAACAATTGACCATATGACCTATAAACCAAGAAAAATTCCAATTTATTTTGCCAGTACTTTGATATACTGTACCTATCGTCTGATAAATAACGTTCCAATACCTTTTGTAACTGCGATACCAGGCGTGATCGTGTTTTTGAAAATCACAATCTAAAAATACCGGAAAACCTTTGAACTTTTCTGAGGCGTTTCCATGGCGATCACGCCCACAATATGACATCAAATCAATTTGGCTTGTGAACATTACCCACAGCTAGTAAGCTTTTGGCTTGCTAACATTCCCCTATTTACAATCTTTATTCATGAAAACTACTTGGCATTGGAACTATTTTGACATTGGCCATTGTCGACACTGTATGTGATGGCCGTAAAAAAACAATTAGTCAGTGTTGTAAGGCATGAATTCACATTGAAATTGAACGAAGACTAAAGTGGACACATTTAGCAAATTGTTGGGGAGGGGGAGGTGCTACAGGTCATAGAGGTGAATCCCCTATGTGTGGTAGCAAAAAATTCACAATGACGAACACCATTAATAATTTAACTGTACCTGCAATTGACATGGTCCTGAATATTATATCCAGCCGAATACAAAATCACCAAAAAATACAGAAATACACACCGTCCAATAAAGCCAACACAGTCATTTCGGTATAAAAACCGGTAACTGAACGCATGGAAACTATTACGTCGGCAGATTCTAACCAGAAACCTCAGTGGCGCACCCTTTTGCCAAAAGCTGATTAACCAATAAACAATCAAATGCTTAAACCCAACTAATCGCCCCAGGAGTAAACAGTCAATGTTATAACAAAATCCATGGAAGGCTATCGAGTGTCTTTCCAAAATGTCAAAGTTCTGACGAAAGTTTGATCAAAATTAGAAAAACGAAAAAAAATTAAATAACAACAATAGCTCACTGCACATGTGATGTAATGATCATGGGTTGCCCAGATCTTAGACCAAATTGTGCACAGTGCAACACAGAATTGATAGCAATTTTGTTGGAGTTTTGATGTCATTTGTGCCGTCATGACGTATCTTCTGAGCTCTTTTTGTGAACATGTCGAACTTTAGTAGGTTTTAGCTCTCCACGTTGGTTTGAAAACAGTGTTTTATAAAGGAAAGCTTCAAAATTGTATATATTTTAAGATTTTCTCCCTTCAAAGCCAAAACAACACTCCCACTATTGAATCAGGATGAAAAATCAAATAATCAATATGAAATAGTCTGACTCAGTGCCATGACAACATGGGCAAGGTCATTGGAAATGCAATAGCCTGAAATTCAAGGCATCCATGTATTGCTCAAGGATGCAGCAGCAATTCCTTTTCTAGTACATTCACATCACAAATATAACAGGACACTCCTACAATCAAAACGAAGCAAAAATATAGAAATAGAGTATTAAAGGCTCAATATCGTAAGTTATACATGATATAAAAGCTTTGATAGATATAGAGGAATTTGATGTTGTTGATTGAGAAATCGATTCCATCTATTTCGGTCCAGAAGGTTTTAAACCTATCCCTTTATGGAAATGCTATGAAAATCATGGAAGCTTATCAAACAGTCTGACTCAATATCATCAGAAATGAACTATTTTTTCAATGCACTCAAGGAAAAAAATCACAACAACTAGTTTCAGTCAAGGTCATGTGATCTTACTCCGAAGGTCACGCAATCCAATAAAACAACCAATCTCATCACGCCAGGAAACAAAAGCAACATTAAAAACATTGCATATTCATACATACTAACAGCACTCAGTGCGAGGGTTATGCTAAACTATTGACTAAACTGTGAAATCTTCTTTGCAGCAAATACCCAAGCACCCAGGAACAGAATTTCAGCCCAAAACCCTCGAACAGCAATTAGGCCAACATCCTAGAGCAGCAATTAGCTAAACATCCTGGAAAAGCAATTAGCTAACATCCTGGAACAGTAATTAGCCAAACATCCTGGAGCGGCAATTAGCCAAACACACTGAAACAACAATTAGCCAAACACCCTGGAACAGCATATAGCCAAACATTCTGGAGCACCAATGAGCCAAAAACACTGAAACAGCAATTAGCCAAACACCCTGGAACAGCAATTAGCCAAACACCCTGGAGCATTTCCTCAGACGTGGGTGTTCACACATGATTCACCCATAACAGCAGAAAGTTATCGGGAAAAGTCTTGCCACCTATGAATCTGATATAGCTGCATCCTAACTGAATCAATAAGCGACTTCAATGGTTGTTTTATGGTGCCTGCATAACATTTTCACACCTACATTGTCAGTTGCTTTGTGAACACTGCATAGACATGCACTCAGGTACCAAAATAAATGTACCTCCGTTCACATAGAATGATAGTAGTACAGAGAAATTAAGTTGCCATGACTGGGATTCGAACCACAGGTTTTTGGATTGCTGGTCTACTGCTCTACGACTGAGATATTGAGATTCCCTGTTGTTCTGCACTCCCAGCCAAGGCAATTTGATTTTTCACTACCTCTTTCATCCTTTCTTTTACATGAGCCATCATTTACAACTGGTATTCATCTTGGTTCACATCCCAATTAACGCACACCTCTTTAAAATCAAATAAATCAGAATTAAAAATTTGAACAAGTCTAGTATTGATACAGCTTGCGTGAGCACACATCTAAGTTCTACAATCAATAGTAGATTAAATCACTGATTTAATCGATCCAGTGCAACTGTGACACAAGATGTAAGTACCTGATATCTACATTAAACAAGTGTGTTAAGTTCACTGTTCACTTTCCCTTTCAGAAAATATTTTTGAACTGCATTAGGGGAATTTTTATTGACTTTGCAGTCTACAGAAATAATGTAAATTTCAATTTCAATTCACTGTCGAACAACATGTCGAAAATGAGGTAGCAATGGAATTCTACAAATCATGATGCTAGGGATATCGATATATATCAGACAGCTGTTTGAGAACATTATCACCAAAATTCTTGATTTAGCAACAATTTAAAGGAACGATTCGGCCTACTTTTTACATTTTCTCAGGCAGTGAAAATGAACCATCTCATTTCCTATCCGTAAGTCTCACAGTTAGCTAGATTAGGCCTGCTGAACATGTGGACAATAGGGTTCCATCAGTAAGCTAGATTAGGCCTGCTGAACATGTGGACAATAGGGTTCCATCAGTAAGCTAGATTAGGCCTGCTGAACATGTGGACAATAGGGTTCCATCAGTAAGCTAGATTAGGCCTGCTGAACATGTGGACAATAGGGTTCCATTCAGTAACTTGCGTATGACTTGATGATGCTTGATATCTACTGAGCAGTGTTCTCCACAAGGCTATTTGTCAGGGTGGCCCACCCTACCTTGGCAGCTTACCACCCTATCTTGCTCTAGAACTTTGTAGAGGATCCTATAGGGCCACCCTACCTCAAATTGCTGGCCACCTTACCTTGTGTTGCACACTGGTAAAACGTCATGCAAATCAAGGGTATCACCCTACCATGAGAAAACCCTGTGGAGAACATTGACTGAGGCGCACTGAGGCGCGGTGGGGGCACTGTATTTGTCGTAGGAAATTCGCTTCAGGCAAATGTGCAACTTTAAGCCTAATACGTATCCAGGTTATGTGAGCACCGCATCTAAGCTATAATCAATATCTAATTCAATGAAGTCTGCACAATAGTGACATGATATCCTACTCCCACATTCAACGCAGAACCCAGTATTCATTTGTTCATTTCCTGGCTTGAAAAGAAAGGCTCCTGTGGAATTCTGTCCCAGATTTCTGTGAACGTTAGCCGTTTGCCACCGTATGACAAAGACTACATTTAACACGTTTAAGGGTAGCAATAAGTAACACCATTTTGGCTAGAATTTGAAATCCTAAATCAATCAGAACTCCTTCAAAATGAAGTGAATGCCCATTTAAGACCTGGGCGGCTGTCCTCTGGAAAACAAAGAACTGATTCCCACCCTTGAAAGTGTCATTCACTTTGTCTTGAAAGAGATTTAATTGCTTTTAGATTTCTAGTTCCAGCCAAAATGGTGGTACCTATAGCCAACCCTTAAGGGAAATTTGAAAAGTCTACTCAAAGTTTTGAAAATTACACTTAGATTACAGCTTCGACATTTTTGAGAAATCAACTTTCGGCATTTTTTAAAATTCTTAATTTCATCAGAAAGCTCAAAATTAACTCCACCTCGAAGCCTCAACATCTGTCTTTCGGTATACTTTACATTGATCTGTAAGATATATGCCAGGAATGCACCATGGTGCAACATTTCAGTTACAATTGTAATGCAACTTTATGAGATACAGGATTCTCAAGGTAGCGGTATTTTTTAAACAATAATCTCATTTAACATCAGATTGTTATCAGAATATTATCGCAATAATCTCTAAGGTTTCCTTGCAAGACTTACATTTATCAGCTGCATCTACCTGTATTGGCAACATTACCAGAAACTGCACCATTAGACACAACATTAAGACCAAATGTTTTCCAAAAACACATTTCCATTATCATGTTTATTGGTTTTATTTATTTCCGCCACTGTTAAAATTGCCTACTGCAACTGACTGATATTGGTAGCATGTTAAGCGCTAACATGAGCTGAAAGGTTTAAAGCCTTTAGCAAGTGAGTAAGGCATAGCCACGTCCATATGAATAAAATATATATCCAACATCAGCAGATTGATACAAGAATATTTAACATGTTTAAGAGTAGATTAGAGCTGCACTGTTCTTCATCACTGTAATAACAGTGGGCATTTAAAATGACCCAGGAACTCATCTGGGGATATATGGCAGCATATGCCAACTATGGGCCCATTTATCATGTTTATAGTAATTGGCTGGCCATTCCTGCCAAAAATACAGGCCCGGTCGATGCAGACTGCCATTACATTAACATTATGTGACAACACAAGATTGTATCACATCATGGTGACATCTGTGGTGGTGCATGAGGTGCGTGGTTTTCGCAAGTGCCCAACTGTTGGTGACTCCAAAGAGTCTTGGATTTACATGGGATGATATCATTTTTGCCAACATGCTGACGGATAGAAACTACGGATCATGGCCAAGTTACCGACAGTGTGACAGAATTGATACTTTATAATAGCAAGTATCACTGACAAATCATGACATTTGCATGCAAAGAGACACAACCGTGCATTACAGAGATTGGACACATGGACCCACAATGACCTCAAAAGTTCCCCAAATTGCCTTCTTTGTTCAAGATTTGCACTTTTAAAACTTTGGTGACATCACCTTGCAATTGACCGATATCTGACACCACAATCCAACGAACTTTACCAACAACTATTATTGCCAAATATATAACAGTGACATTTTTACAGACTGTGCAGCAACTAGCTTACAGAAAGAATTTGTAGATGTGTTAATAGTGAAACACATATCCAATGAATAGATGACAGACCACAGTGACCACAAAAGTTCTCTACTAGCACAGCTACAACCTTACACAGCAATATTGAGATTTACGCAGAATTGACGGTGACTTATCACATGTACCATCAATCAGACAGAACCAAACACAAGATTTTCATGATAGCTAGCCGACAACAAATGAATGGAAGTAGAAATTTATGATAGACACCTTAAATATGATGTGGCTATGGACTGCTCTCTAATTTCCTAATTCAAACCCGATTTTCCCAACTCCATCAGACATCAAGCTGAAGCCAATTGCTATGACACTTCATCATCAACTTTTAAAGCATGAATTCGTGTTGCAGACAACATAATAGGGCTGGTATTTGGTGATGCAACTCCTTACTCCGCGATGTGACTGACAACACAAGTGCACAACTTAACAGACATCACACACTATTAGATCCTCGTGTATATCACATTTTCACAAAGCCACGAACAAAATATTGATTTTTCCAAAAGTCCTCGTCATAATCCGTCAACTCACCGAATTAGAATGTGTAGAATGATTCCAAATAATGTCCGTTTCGTCCAAATAAGTTACGCCGTAATCGTCAGAAGTGTCCAAATACGTTACGCCGTAATCCATGACATTGTCCACGTGAAATAAATCCGCGAAATCTATCCGTTAAGTCTCTCTGCCGGTAGAAACGAAACCTTTATACGGGTAGTCTCATCCATGTACTCGACCAATAGACATAAGATCGTAAATGATGCTGTCGCTATCGGTACGTTTATCGATAGGTAATCAATGCAAAGACGTGGGTAGCTTTGAACAAAAGTACATAGCAACAGAAGATCGTAACTCGAATTGTAGGGTGTTGCCGTTTTTTAACAATAGTGAGTTAGCTTTGAGGACTTGATATGTCTGGCGTTTGGTCATCTTCTTTCTGATGTAAGAGAACTTTAAATAAAAGTACATATCTTTGATGTGAGATATTTCAGAAAAGATGTTAATATACATATGTTTAATGCTGCCATGCACAAGCTGACCACGGGCTGTGAGGTTATTGTAACGTTGGCTCAATAAATTTCAGCGATTTAGCTATGCCATAGACCCATATTGAACTCTATTCTTCCTCCAGTAAGCGAGATAAGCCTTTTTAAACAAAGCCATCTCGCACGCTGAATGTAGGTCGTATTGCACTGATTTTCGGTATCTGTTCGGAGAAAAATATATCCCTCCAGTTGAGACCAAGTAGAAATCTTTAGGTCCTACGGTTACGAAATGTGCACCTCTGTTGACGGATGGAGGAACAGACACCATTCTGATAGTTATTTTATCAGTTCTGCTGACTTTCGTCAGCGGAGCTGATAAAAATATTTCTTGCGTGATCTCTGGAGCATGTAGGGGTGAGTATTTAATAACAAGTTGTTTTTTTTCAAATTATGGAGATGCCAAATAAGATTGACTCTCGTAACAGCTGATTTCACAACAAACTTTATCTCTGCTGCTGTGCATTTGTCATATTATTGTTGTAAATGCAAACTTAACATACAATAGCATCTGATTCAGTTCTATGTAATACTAAACTCTGGCTCTATGACATGTATGAGTGTATTGGGGTATTGTTTGGAGAAAATAATCCATAAGTGGAAATAAACATGTCATGTTTGATGTAGATTTGTAATACAGTTGAATATTTCGTTGTTGAAATAAAAAGTTGCGAAACACTTTGTGTGCTTTTTTCTGATTCATGATGAGCAACACTGTATGGCAATGTTTCATGTGATGCTAACATGTGTCATCGCAAATGTCATATTGGATTTGGGCATGGAAAATGTCATAAACTCATTTTTAAAAAACATCTTTTCTCAAAATTGGCCAAGGAAAATGTCATAACTCATTTTTTAAAAACATTTTTTATCAAAATTTGTTTCTTCGCATTTCCCTTTTCTACCTTTTCCCAACATACAATATCTGCCTCCTTTTCCCAGATTGGGTGACAAATGGTTATCTGAACAAATTCTGACATCATCTACTTTTTGATAATATATAACCTGTTTTGATCCAGAAATATCTGAATAACTTTTAATGAGACTATCTTTTGTACATTCATGACATATGGTGATCCAGAAATATCTGAATAACTTTTAATGAGACTATCTTTTGTACATTCATGACATATGGTGATCCAGAAATATCTGAATAACTTTTGATGAGACTATCTTTTGTACATTCATGACATATGGTGATCCAGAAATATCTGAATAACTTTTAATGAGACTATCTTTTGTACATTCATGACAAATGGTATAATAAAATTGAAAATTGCACTCTTACACAGCTACATGTATAGTTGAAATAAAGAGTTGCAGGTATATCATGAATATAGAAAGAATTCTTATATCAGTCGAATCTGATTCGTGGTGCATAACAGAGCATTGATCGAAAACCTAATCGATGCAAAATTAATCAAAACTCGATGGCATTTTCAGCTTACTTGAATTATTTATCTGTTTGAAGTCAGCAGTTTTCAATATCGGATAAACAATAGCCTCAAAGTGTTGTTCAGGTATTCGGATTCAATTTGCAGAAGACTAGGAGTGATGTAACAGATTAGGTATACGGTAATAAAGGTACAGGAAAAAAAGGTACAGGAAAAAAAGGTACAGGAAAAAAAGGTACGGAAATAAAGGTACAGGAAATAAAAGTACAGGAAATAAAAGTACAGGAAATAAAGGTACCGGAAAAAAAGGTACTGGAAATAAAGGTACACAAAATGGCATAAATAGGTAAAAAAGTACACAATTTTTTTAGAATCTTATGTTCTTCAACTGGTTCAGATTCCAACGCTTTATATGAAGTCAAAGGTTGGAAAAGTTGGTCATTCATCCCATGTATATTCATCCAAGAATCTTTAAAGAAATGGAAAGGATCGTCATTAAGCCTCGAAACTGCCCATAATATGAACTCGATAATTTGTTACCAGTTATGGTTCCATGGTAATTTTTTAAAGTCAACATCTATAGTGACAAAGGACCGTCTCGCCAAACAGGTCAACGTAATCTCATTTCTCGCATTCAGATGAAAACAACACGATCCAAAGCTGAGAGATTTGGTATGTCTCGGCAATGTGTTCAAATGAAATTGATTTACGAGAATCGATGTCAGAAACTGCAAATTAGATTCGATTTGCAAGTCCTCAGATCAAATTGGCTAATTCTTTTCGTGAGAAGTGCGAGGCTGTTAAATGTGAGGACGTTTGGGATTATTTGGCATTTGAATGTTGTTCGCTGAATGGGGTGGATAAATTCATTGCAAACTTTAAATGTCAGAATTTCCACAGAAATGGAAGGACTGAAAAAGCCAGGTCATCAAACATCGATGACGACAGAGCCCCCTCCAGCCAAACAGGTCATCCAACATCGATGACGACAGAGCCCCCTCCAGCCAAACAGGTCATCCACCATCGATGACGACAGAGCCCCCTCCAGCCAAACAGGTCATCCAACATCGATGATGACAGAGCCCCCTCCAGCCAAACAGGTCATCCAACATCGATGACGACAGAGCCCCCTCCAGCCAAACAGGTCATCCACCATCGATGACGACAGAGCCCCCTCCAGCCAAAGAGGTCATCCAACATCGATGACGACAGAGCCCCCTCCAGCCAAAGAGGTCATCCAACATCGATGACGACAGAGCCCCCTCCAGCCAAACAGGTCATCCACCATCGATGATGACAGAGCCCCCTCCAGCCAAACAGGTCCTCCAACATCGATGATGACAGAGCCCCCTCCAGCCAAACAGGTCATCCAACACAGTCTCATATCTTGCCCACAGATGAAAACAACGTCAATCCAAGGCAAGAGATTGGATATCTCTGGCAATGTGTTGAAATAACATTGACTTTACGAGAACATGTCAGATGACTGCAAATTAGATTCGATTTCCACAGCTTTGGATTAAATTGGATGACCCTTAATGTGCTAAATATCATACTGTTAAATGTTGGGACATCTGGAGAATCGCTTGACATTTGAATAGTGCAGGCTAAAAGGACTCATTTGCTACAGAACTAGATGATGTTAAGATGATCCTGCTTGAACAATATGTTGAATAAAGCAATGATGTACTATGTTTATTGACATGATATGAAGGCAAAAGCAAATAACAGCATCATCTTATCAGCGTAATGATAACATTACTTAACCAACACTGGCATATTGTCCAGAATACCTTCAGCTTGCAAAAAAAAATTTAATCAGAAAGTGTAATGCAAGGAAGAAGCATTAACAGCAATGTGTAGATCAAAATTGTCTCCTCCAAAACTACGCAAAATACCCCTACTCCTGATGACCCAATTATCGTCTCCATGATCTTGCTACCATTACTAAGGCCTTGAGGCAGATACCATGGTAACTACATCAGAAGATGGATATTCATATTAGCCACGCTGGCTAGGCGATGGTAACAGGAAAATTAACCGATAGCATCCCATTTTTTCTCTGGAGTAACTAGACCGAGAACAAAGGTAATTCATTATACGTTGTGTATTGTTTGGTTGACAATAATGTTGATAGAAAAGGCCATTTGGGATAGAGCTGCTCAAGCAATGGGTATCCCTTTTACCAGCCGTGCTCTATTGCCATAGTAAAGGAAATGTTACTGGCAATGTAACTTTCCTTTTTTCGAGAGCGTTTGTTGGACTATAGCCGAAAACAAAGAAGGATTCGATGCTTTGATGGTCCGAATTTATGTTTCGTACTAATGGTGAGTCAAAGAACCTCAATGTGTCACCGTAGCTCAATCGAGCTATCACTCACCGATCTGCTTGTGTCAGTTTCTACTCCATCTGCTGAAAACATCTTCAGAATGCAATTCTTTTCTGAAAATCCTGTAGTGGAATTCCATAGTAATGACTGGTGCATCAATGGTTTCAATTTGGGTGTTTCACTCTACCTTGCCAAAGATACTGCAGAGGCGTTGGAAATGAAAAGGCATGGTATTATGCAAGCCATATTCACTTTAAGTTGCAATTGCGACGATGTGCTCACCTTCAACTTCATCCAAAAACTTCACTTACCTAAAAGAGAAAGAAAAGACAGGTAGGTCAGAGCAGTTTACCAATTTTATCAATTTTAGTATCAGGACTGGAACATTACAATCTTTACACAAAGCGTACCAGAAAAGTCATGGGCAACAACAATTCTTGTCCTTGGGTACTAGCCTACATTCACAGGTCGGCCCAGAATTATTTTTCCCTTGCACAACAGAATTCTTTTGTGTATACATTGTGTGAGGGAAAATAATTCTGGGCCACCCTGTAGTAATGAACCCAAGAACACTGCCAACCATACAAACCACAATATCCATCACCACAAATGGCATTAGCCCCCTACAGCCATCAAATATGGAGGAAATTGATATATTAAGCCAACCAATCTGGTTAATACGATATTCATAGCAATCCTAGAGCTGATGATGTTTTTACGAAATATTGTTGGCCAATATCTTGAGCAGTTTGGTACTGGATGAGATTAAGGGTTATACGATTCGAATGTCTCAGCTCGACTTAACCAATTAAACCTTACTGTTAAACGTGGACATTTTATGGGAGACAATGGTTTACAAGCAGAGAAGATTTTGAGGTTTTTGAGAGTAGATTGTTTTTTTAAATCCAAATTTTTCACACACGGACGGGACACACCAACACGTTTAACATTAACATGTATAGTGGTTGGCAATTTAGTTGATTTAGTAAATGGCATCTTAACTCTGAACTAATTGGTCACTACTATTTTTATCAAACATGACAGAGAATAAACAGATTCATATGTAACTTCACCCACACAGCTGTACTGTAAACCGAAATTTTCGCAATGGAAAATTTTGGTGAATCTGCTCACTTTCACATTGAACAGACTTCCAGTACATGTTATAGAAAAGTGCTACTTCAGACATTCAATTTAATCATTTATGGTACCAGGGAATATAGATACATTAGTGAATATCAACAAGCATCAATGCATTTCGACAAGTATTGCAAACATTCTACAAGTCTATCGCATGCATATAAACATCATCAATACTTTTTCATCAGCAACCCAGCATCTTCAAACACTCCACATTGATTCGACAATCTCCATTTAATTACACCATATTTACTTGGGAACTTTTATACCCATCTGGATGGCACTCCATTTCTATTATCCATGTTATCAGCAAATTATTACAACTGTTGCTATTATCTATGTCAAACAAAAAATGTCATATGGCTCAAAGAAGATGTGAACCTATGAAACTAAAGATATCTTCATACTATACATACAAGATTCCAATCAGGCAAGATGGGAGTTTAGGATGTTCTTGCAAGAGAAATAAGTAATTTTGAAGGTCACTGACAATACGGTGACACTGGGATATGATCACCCGCCCCTGCCAACTTAGATTACCCCATTCGACCTCCACTGACATTGACTAACATATTCAGAATGGCTGACATGGCCACCTCATCACACCAACGTGTTGACAAAGACCCCAAGTGCTATTTAACAAGATCACATCATTAGACTATGTTGACAAGATTCCAATCAGGCAAGATGGACTTTGGGACGTGCTTTGCAAGAGAATCAAGCAATTCAGACGGCCACTGACGAAAGATGACACTGAAATATGTTACCTCCAAACTACCCCCTGCCAACCTTGAATACCTCATGTGACCTCAACCAACATGTCCAGGAACGTCAACATGAACACTTCATTAAAAGAACGTGTTGACAAGATACCCAAGCGCTATTCTGGAACGTCGCATCATTAGACCATATACATACAGGTCTTCTACGAGGAAGATGAGATTGGGATGTGCTTTGCAAGAGAAGCAAAATAAAGGTGTCCATTCACAATACTGTTACCCGCAAATTTTTTAGGTTAAAAATTGCAAAAAAGTTTTGTAATCTGCCAAGATACACATCTTAAATAAAGTTTTACTCAGAAAAGCAACTAAAGACAGTAGTGATCATTTCAACTGTACACAGATCATAACATTTCAAGGCCAGTCCTCGTGACAGCTATAATCTCCGGCCTATCAAAAGTATCAAGTTCTTCTTCAACACGCAGCATATTAGACAGATGTGAAAAACGCATGCTTCAAAGAATCAAATCTGCCGTCATTGAAAATTCAATGCAATTATCGCATCGTTACCAGCTTCCCCAGATGCACATCATCATTTCTCCCCAAAGAGTTTCTTGGCGATGATCTGGCAAGCTGATAGCGTAAGTCCTATTGACTTTCTCAATGAATGAAATCACTTCACAGCTCTCCGAACTCAGAAGAAGAAGAAGACCTTCACAGCTCACCATAAAAGGATATTTTTATTCAGTAAAGCAAATGTGCCAGAACTACACCACCATTCATCGATATTGATATGCTAAGTTTTCAATTTGATGAAATAAGACCCCGGAGCTGAATCTTTAACAAATTGCATGTTTCTGGTTGCAGTCGACTAACAGCCAAGCTACAGGGTTAAATGTAGGTCAAAGACCTCTTATAACATGTATGAGACAACAAGGTTTCTTTCTTAAAAGCCAGCAGTTTGTTGAAAATCTGAAATTAGTAATTGAATTTGAAAAATATCCAATTGCCGGAATACGTACTAAATATAAATTTCAACATTGCCACCGTGTAGACAGATATACAAATACTATAATTAACAAGGTTCAGGAAAATTGTATGATATCTGCAATGCTGTATTGTGCATTTCTATTTTCCTCAGCCACCAGTAAATACAATTGACATGGATGGCGTACACCCTTTAAAGGAAACAAAAGTGCCATCTATGAACCACAAAGCTAACTGAAATCTTCAATATTCCAAAGCAAGAGTACAGTTGTGCGATGAGAATGGACCCTTCGTCGTGCCATCTATGAGGAAAGAAACGCATCGACACTTCTCAGAATCTCCAATCACCATACTGTTGGAGAATTCATATTGGCACTCCATCTATCAGACGGATGATGAACCAATACATGATCGACAACTGCTTCAGTGAGATCGATCGATTTAAAGCATTAGATGTCTTGATTCCAATCTCACGAGGAAGCTGAGTTCACCACACAATAAATGCCAGTGGCAAAATGTCAATGTTGTTGCAAACATGTTTAGAGGAGACAAAATGACAATTAATTTACATCTATATTTTTGATGACACAAGGCCAATGGCTACACCATGCCACTCCAACTCATTGTTAAATGATGAACAATATTATCACATGGGGCAAAATCACAAGTGGCTGCAGCTGCATTTGTTTGAAAACCACTTTTAGATGGAGGTGGTCTTCTGTCATGGTTGGGTCAAAAATACCTCAAACAAGGCCTAGATTCAACACTGTTGATATCAACTCCATTTAGAAATCTGAAGAAGACATTTCTGTGGGGAATATGCAAAAACTCAAGATTCCTGTCAATACGATCAATGTTGTGTCAATATCTTGGATGTCGCACCCGAACCACTTTAAACAAAATCAATTTGTTTATAAAAGATTCTCTGACATGTGAAACATGATTGTAAAGATGAGTAAATTAGGTTATTGATTTCGTTGATACAAGGCTTGATAGCTACAATCTTGTCGGAGGAATCATTTGTTACTCCATCTTGTGACTGAATGATAAACTAGTTATCACAATTTTCATATAAAGCTACATTCATTTCAAGACATTTTCAGACTTGACTTCCCACCATGGCACTTTGGCCTTTACTCGGGAAAGAATATGTGATCTGTCAGCATTCATCTGGCTTTCTGAAAAGAAGTACTCTACTTCTAATAATCTGATAAGGGGCAAAGAACCCCCAAACTGATCTTAGGAACCAACTCAGACAGGGAAACACAAAATGCCTTAGTCTGTTTTGTTTAGCAGACGACTGCTTGCTTTCTGGTGATCACCATTGTTCTCAACAGCGAATCAAGAGCCTAGATCAAACAATAGCCTTTCATTCATAGTGAAAGAAACGCCATGGCCAAGTGTGAGGTCCCTTTGGTCTAGATGTAGAATCAGGGATTTGCAGCCAGTGGACCCAGGGTGCAAAAAAACCCAGGAAGTTCCGGAGAATGTAGAACTTTTTTTTCCGTCTTGTAATAATTTTTTTAAAGCAGGGAGAAGTTAAAGTTAATAAACTTCTCCCTGCCTTGATTATTTTATAGACAAGATGTGGACTCAACATGTTATCAGCACCAACAGCAGAGCGCTGCACAATTCGATTACCTGGCAGCCATATTGGACTGCCAAGTGACTGGCATTGGGTGACTCATACAATGTCATAATGCAGTTACAGTCCGGAAGGCAAAATCCAATCCAATCAGATCACCCTAAAATTGTTAGGGCACATCTCCAACCCCCTGCCCATCACATCAGGTCAAAGAAAATTGAAGCCCAACCAGTCACTCATTCTGGAGTGCAGTCCTGAATGCAAAATCGAAGATGGCCGCCTGACTACCATATTGGATATCGGGCCAGGCCAGAAAAATCACTAGGCAGCTACAAACCCCCTACAGTAATTTTCGCTGGCGTTTTATTTTTGCAGATTATGTGAATAACCTCAATCGATGTAAATTTGAAAAAATTTAAATCTCAAAAAAATATTTTCTGATTGGAAAGATGGAATGAAATTTCGTAATCCACCAAAAAATAGAGAAAATTAGATTTTTTGGAGAAAGTTTCGGTGGTACACAATACTTTCATGAATCAGTGATTCTGGTTCTGTATATCTTTTATTCCTTTTACCACAAAATAGCCTGCAGTATCAAATTTAATTACTTTTTTGAAAACGTTTAAATTTTATATCCAACAAAATTGCCAGAGGCAGCCTCAGCTCCTTTTTCTGGAGGAAAATTATCTGTAAAAGTCAGCAACTAAGAATTCCTGTCTGCCATATTATTGGTGGTATTGAATGTTGGTTCTGGTTACCAGATTGCTTAGACTTTGGAAGGAGTTTCAAATTGCGATAAATTAGTCTGGGTATCATGTTGCAAAGGTTGTGTGTTGGTGTAATGACTATTCAGGCTAGAACCATACAACATGTAGACCAACTGAGTTCAACTGAAATGCCTCGCAGGGTTTGCACTCAAATATCATTCATATTTTTACATCAGCAAGCAAAATTTTATAACTGTCTTCAGAAATGGATGCTTGGTAACAACTACATTGTTGTTTTTGACACACTCCCCCAAATTTGTTTGTCATTTGCAGGTAACCGACGAAACATTTGAAAACATTCTGAAAACAAGTGTTTTTCTTTCTTTTCACTGTCATTGTTTATGTTGTGGTGTAGCAAGAGTGACAACTTCAGAATTTTAGCAGGGAATCATTACAATTTTATGATTTCACAGTGGTTTTCAAACTTATAACACTCATATTTGAGGCCTTTGTTCTAATGTCACATTTTACTTTTTATGACACAGCTCATCAGGTGGTAAATATTGAACCTGAAATTCTTAGTTGCTGACTTTTACAGAAAATTTTCTTCCAGAAAAAGGAGCCGAGGCTGCCTCTGGGAATTTCGTTGGATACAAAAATCTAATACAACAGCATCTTGATACCCAGAATACTCTCCTAAAATCCTGTCCATCCAGATTGTCCCTGGGTATAAATCAATTCCGCTTCGGGAATCAATTTAAAAGTAATGAAATTTATGGTTGATAGTATCTACACTTGACACTCACGGGTAGAGGAAATACAGAGGAAATACAATTACAGCCTCCAACAACTGTACAATGGACATCTTGTGCAGAGTCCCCTCGTGATTCACATATTCGATGGATCTTGATGAAATCATGTCCAAGTAAGGGAAAAATACCAAACATGGTTCACCTTGAATCAAATAATATGTAATCAAACATAATGGCCCCGGGGAGGCACAACAGTTGAGCGTCCGCCTTGTGATTGGATGGTCCCGGGTTCAACACCAAACTGGCCTGAAATGTCCTTGTGTTCGCTAGATTGTAGCAGCCCTTGGTTTTCCAGAAAGGTTTCTAGATAGGCTGGGTAATAATGTGTGCATTGTGTCGTTGAAATTCCGACAAAGTATTAGGGGTAAAAACACGAATTTGTCAAAAATATGGTAGGGGCCAATGAATATAATGAACTTTCTGTTGCTCCAACTCTACCACGATTTTAGCCCATTGGATTCCAACAAATTTAACTACATGGCCTAGCGACACACCAAGAAAATCGGATGGCGCATCCCATTCTTATGTTGATAACAGACTTATCCTGATGAAATTATCGCACAGTATTGGGGTGAAAATACATATTCACCTAAAACCAAATTAGATGTAATGAAATTTATTGCCAGTGATAGACATCGTCTAGAGTTCGAATGTATTTAAACCGAAATACAATTACCGTTATAAGCTATAAGATAGCGCCAATAGGGTACTGACTCTCAATGTCACCCGAACAAAAATATTGATTTGCGCCAGCAAGATTGTGACTTGGTTTCGTAAGTGTATGACACGAGATAATTGTTATGGACGGTTATTGTACCCGATGCGGCTATGGATGTATCACTTGTGTCTACAGTATCATGTGTAGACAAGACAGTTTCAGGGTTCGGTCTGGGAATATTAAGTGTTGAGTGCTTTTCGAGGGATGTTGCAGGCTTGTCGATTTTCACAGCAGAAGGTCAGCTGGTTCTTTCTCAGGTTGATTGACCTTAAAGGCCTACGCCGTTTGTAACAAATTTGAAATTTGAAACAAAATATGAATTTTAGAATTTCCATTTTGTAGAGAGATATTCAAATAATACTCATCAGGCCAATGCCTAGTTTCAGCAAATTTGCATGCACGATAACTACACTATTGTGCATAACTGGGTTTCTATTTTCCTTAGCCACCAGTAAATATGACAGTGTACCCCCTTTGATACTAACAGAACACCACTGCTCACTCGGGTGAACTTTCTATCCCTGTGTCCATAATCACACTTCACCAATGACATATGTCTGGTCATCAAATCACCTCGGGCACGCTATAAGCCCCGGGCCATCCTTATCCGATGATTGATTACGGTCAGCTGGCCTAGGTGGCGGCATTAATCATCCATCATCCATCAATAACAATACAATCGTCGGTCAAACAGAAACAATCGTGAGATATCGGTGCATACGGAAATAAAACCGTTTTATGGCACACTCTGTTTCTCGGGTCGAGTCATTCTGCTCAACAAAAGTGACAGAAATTTCTATCAATATTGTGTTGTTTACTACCATTGCGAACTTAACCAAGCTCTGGCTCTTTTGATGTATCAAGATTTAAACTTCATATATCAAGGGGACAAACAAGCTCTGGCGATCTTGATATATCAACATCTAATGTTTTCTACACTCATTTTGGAGGCGAATAGATTAGGGACTACACAGAAAAATATATCTTATCAATCATAAACCATAGTGTGGAATGTGTACTGCAAGTGATCAAAAATTTATATGGCATCCATTCCCAGGGCAGTTGACAGAGTCAGTTAGTTCCTCCTAGCCTTCCCAAAGCTCCCCAGTCTGTTTTCAGAGAGGATAGGAGCTGCTGTGGACTTGTGGCTCAAACACTAGGCTGGCAGTCCCTGGTTTGAACCCCACAGTTGGTGTGGGACTCTAGGCAATTCTCTTTGTCTGACTTGCCTTACCCCATCCAGGTTTAAAATAGGTACCAGTCATAAATGCTCAGGTTGTAGCCTTGATTGAGAAGCTCATCTGTGTTCTCCTGAAAGCTTTTAGGATAGACCAGGGGTTGAATTGTGAAGTCGGAATGACCCCAACATTTCTTGGATAATAATCAGACCTCATGTGCCCATCCCGTCTATACAAATCCTAATTCAAATTGCATGCTATTAACCTATCAACCAACAAGAGGCCCAAGGGCCTGGCGCTCAGCTGAAATGGATAGGTGAAGGCAAGGGTCAAGTGTGTGTCGGTACCGTTATTATGAGGCAACGAAGAAGATAAAGAGTTGGTTAACAAAATGAACTTTATTGGTGCGGCAGATATTTGATGCCTTTCGGCAGATATTGAAGCGCCTTGCGGCAGATATTTGTTGCCTTGCGGCAGATATTTGATAACGCTCTCCAGGAATGGAAAGCAGTAAAACGAGTAAGCACACCTTACTCTGAATGTGGGAACAGCAAGTGCTTTCCTGGACTTGAAATGTGCCAACGACTCCTCTTGCAATAACCAACAACAGTTAATCTGTAAAAAAAGAGAAGAGAAATTACCACTGACTGAATAAAAAAGGGTGACATAGACGGGGAAATGTACACCACCGGATACAGTCTGTGCTTGATCAGGCATCGGTCAGATGATATCCTGAACAAGACATCTATGGAAGCAAATCCAGAAAGAGACTTAACCTTCGAAGGGCACACTTATCACTCAGTGAAAAGTCAGTCCTGGGGGTTGTTTTCCAATTCAAAATAAAAGTGTAACCTCTTTGAATTAGTCTCACAGACTGAACCATAACACTTAACAGCCAACCGTGCCCACATGATGTGAGCCGTGAGCGAGTGGTGTACTACATTTTGAAAATTGTCTATCATGTAACAGAACAGGATCTAGTGGACTTAATGATGAGGTACTATCAAATAAGGTGTCCATCAAATGAATCATGAGGGCCTGTTGAGTTATACTCTAAGCCTGCACAGCGCAGTGTACAGACAGTACAGGATTGCCAACCAAAAACATGAGCATTGCTGCGTAAGGAAACTGCAGTGGAATTCATACTACGATGTCATAGGCCTAATGTGACTTTCAAAATAATTGTAAACAAACGTAAATGGCGAGATTTGTTGACCGTCCCAAAATGGCCGACGGCGAATTCTCCGGTCGCTAGCGCAGTCCATAAACAAGCATCAATTTTACCAACTTTGGGTGCAAGCTTGGTCATAAAAGTTACAGAACTGTTAGAAATACATCTAAACAACATATATATACAGTTAAAAGTGCATAAAAATCCCGTTTCAACCTCCGGGCGCTACCTTTTTTTCTCCGCCACACGCCGGGCCCTACCGGTCGTTATTTAGTGCGACCGCCACCAGAGTGTTTATCACGATCTTTCGCCGTTTTAATTGCGCGTTTTAGGTAGATTAATCAATTATTACATGCATGCATTATATATCACCGAAATGATAATTGCGTAGGCTATTTGAAACTAAGTTCAGATGTCATTTTCGATCTTTGAATTGAATTTAGGCGAGTGATTTTTGACACCCGGTCGACATATCAGGACTTGCAAAATTCACGCGAGATCGCTTGCATCATCGGCACGTTTGAAAACCGAATTTCACAAATTCCACAAATATTTATCACATACCATATGTATCACCACAAAGGTAACTCTCTAGACTATTTGAAACCAAGTTCAGATACTTATTTTCACAACAAGAGGCCCAAGGGCCTGGCGCTCAGCTGAGTTGTTGCTGCGTTGTTCGTATATATTACATTACTCGTCAAACTCTACTAAACTAAGGACTCAAAGCCTAAGGATATTAGCTTCTGGATGTGTAACAGTGAATTACGGTAGACTGGCGCAATCTACTTCAAGCAAGCTCCACCCTTGCAATGTGTGCGCAAACAGATAACCTAACCTATATTGGACCATCAATTCTACACACAGCAACATGATTCATCCTCAGCTGTTACCATGATGATGATGATGATGATCCTTTTCGCAAATTGGTCGTCTTCTGTCTTTCTTCCATACTTCAGTGCCACCGGATGTAGTCTGCCCTTGTGGAGGGATCCTTTCAGCACCGGGACACAAGAATCCATGCGAATTGAATCACATGGAGAGACTAGCCCAATCACCCGCTTTTGGCTGGGTAGAAATGGGTAAATCTCGCAGACTGGACCTTAAACTCTAATGCCGACGTGCGAGGCCGGTCTGACAGATGAGTAAGTGGGGTCCACCTAATGCAGAAGGCACCAGTTTCCCTAACTAAAAGGGTAACATTAACAAAATGCTCTACCCAACTCTATTATTGCCTAAAGGCCTGTGTACACTAGTAAAATATTAGCAACATTTTTACATTTCCAGTTAAAACAAATGTTGCAAAAATGTTGCGTAGTGTGTACAGAGCAAAACGCGTCTTACAACATGTTGTAAAATTGTTGCAAATTAAATGCAATGCAATTCTTTGTTGCATGTTGTAAAAATGTTGCAAACTCTTCAGCCAATCAGAAATAGGATTTGCGTCATGTGATCTACCGGAGTTCATGTGACTTGAACAAGAAGCAGGTATAGCAACTCTCAAGTGAGTGTCTTGCTTCGTAGGGTGATGAAACCTTTTCTAGAAGTTTTTGTGTGACGGCTTGTCAGTCAGCCGCAACTCCTTTAGGCTGCGTATCCATAGGCTGTTCCGTGCCCTGCACAATATTCCCTTTTTACCGCCTGGCGCGCCACACGGACAATGAACCTTCGTTGGTGTTATTGATCGTTCCCATAGGTTATGCAGTGTCACATTGCGGGCATATATGCACTGTGGATTGGGAATATAGGCCCATATTGGGATTGAACATGTCCATTCTTTTGCGAGTGAACAACACGGAAGCAATGTCTGAGGCGAAATTAATTCAAGAGGTTCATCAACGGGAACTACTCTGGGACCCCGAAACTGATGATTATCATAACAAGCACGAACCTGTAATTTGTTGCTTAAGTCAGGTTTTATATACATGTACATGTCAATTTGATGTTGCAAGTGAAAATACAAGTTACTTGTATTTTCATTTTCAATATTCATAAGAAATTGTCTTCTGAAATAATGACAGCGTGCGGATAAACGCGATTGACCGCTGCGAAATGAGGACTACAAAGGCCTACCATGACCAAAAAGGAATATCCAATGGAGACTCAGGGCATAGTGCCAGGTCACAAGGCTGTTACGCCATAACGCCACACTACACAAGGGCATACCCTATCGATACGCGGCCTTAACAGGCAGTGGTATGCCCCATCATCCACCCTCATTTTGATCCAGGGCCTGGTCCATATTCTCTTTGGTTATTTCGCCGCCTCTTCCGTCTCTCAACAATGACAGCTAAAATTGCTGCAGAAGCACTCAAAACACATCTTCTCTCCTTGGAATCATCCATTTTCCCTCCAAAATACCTATTTCCCTTTGTTCCCACTAAAAAGTTTGCAACAATTTACCAACATGTTGTAAAAATGTTGCTAATTTGTTGCAATTTTGTTGCTAGTGAACACAGGGCCTTGAAGGGCTTGTTGCAAAATTGTTGTAAAAATGTTGGTAAAATGTTGGTAAAATGTTGCTAATATTTTACTTGTGTACACCCTGCTTAAGTCAAGTGAAACTCTTAACAAACCTTAGCAGAATGCCACCATTGAAATGTTGATAATAATGATAGCAAGTAAAAACTTTAAACAGATAGACTTGATTTTTTTAACCAACTGCCACATGCGGTTTTCTTTATTTAGTAAATTTTGAGGTAAGTATTACAGAATGAAATACTTGAATACTAGAATTGCCTGGCTCTTCTGATGATTGCACTGGTGAACACCGAAGTCGATGGGATGTGCAAAGTCATAGCTCGATCCTCGCTCTTGGTCATCTTTGAGATGTGGTCACCAAATATGTTCAAATGCAGCTGCAGATCATTCCTGTCCTGCAAAACATGATGAGGAGATAACATTTTAATTTTGATAGAATAGGTAAGCTAGCCAAGTTTTATATCAAATACAAGGCCAACAACAACTGATAAGGCGCTAGGGCCGAATGATCAAGGAAGTTCATTAATATGATTGGGAATACATTGTGATAAGAGTGATGAATCGGCCCCGTTTGAAGCATTGTGCTATGTACAGTGTGCAAGTGTCAGTGTGTATCATATCGCATTTATTGTTTGTTGACATTTCAAATCGCTGGCGTCGATCCTCAATTACACTGTTTATGTACATTGGCAACCTTACCCGATGATATCAGAACGATGTTTATTATTGTCTTGTTTATTCACATTAGTTCTGCTATGTGACAAGAGTTATTTGTTGAGAAATCCATGATTTAAAGCCGGACTTTGACATCGTTTCTCAGACCAACCAAGCTGCATTTCGCAGATCGTTTTTCAACGATCGTCGACGAACTATTTCAAATTAATCACATCCAATTAAACAATCCAAGCCTTCCCTAATGTCATCAACATGCAATAACACAAGCAGCCAAATATTATCGCCTATGAAATTGTGAATTTAATGAGAACTTACCTCTGAATTGACAGAACGCGATCTATTCCATAGCATGGTCTCCTTACGTCTGAACTGCGCAGACTCGAGACGTGACGTTCGCTGCATGTGTGATTGGACGTGGGATAACTCGCGCGAAATTTAAAATGCTCTTCTTGGGGGGTGCTCACTAAATTGCGCCAGTAACACCACCTGGTGAGAAATTCATGAACTACGCCTATTGATAATGAAAGAGAAAGCTTTGCTCTATAAAATTAGATTTGATTCATGATCCCCAACTGAGAAATCAGCTGCTGGAAAAGTTTTTGGAAAATTTCGCTCGGTGCCACCTAGTGGCCAAACCGCTCATCCTGCCGGACCCACATTTGGTCTATTCAGGAGTCCTGAAGGGTCTCAACGCCTCAGAGGGAAAATCTATAGCCTATCCGCCATAGTTTTGAAACGTGCCTGTTTAACGGACAGACAGACAGACAGACAGACAGACAGACAGACAGACAGACAGACAGACGGACACTCATTCTACCATTTACTCATATGAATAGCTCAGCTTTTCAGCTGAGCTAAAAATTCGAAGCTATGCAAGCGATTTTTCAGTGGTAGAGATCGACGGAAACAAATTTTTCGCTCTAAAATGACATGAGACGAGCACCAACTTCCGCTGATTTGTGCACAAAATTTCCGGAATATTATAAATGAAACAGCCAGGGGCCATTGTGCTCACCGTATACATCTTTTATTAGGCAGGATCATGCTTAGTTTAGAGGTGAATATGGTGAACACAATCAGGCATGAAGACTTTTTTTAGATGTGTATTGATGTCAAGTAATAAGACAGGGCAGTATATATAAGTTTATGATCCAACCAATAATTGTCTATGACATCAACAAGATCAATATCGTGTGATTGCTAAGAGTCCCTGCAATAAAAAATTCATCGAAAAAAAGTCATTAATAAGCGAGATATTGCACGTCCTACTTTTTCAGTTTTGAACCCCTGGTGGCCAAATCAAGAATCAGATCAGGCCAAAATTCGGTGTCAGAGATTATCTGATGTAGGGGGTTACATGTATCAACTTTCAAGTTCATAGCTTTAGCAGTTAAGAAACGTGCCATAGTTACACTCGAACGGTCAATTTACGCCATTTGACCTCTGTGACCTAGAAAAGGAGGTCAAATCCAAAAATCATAGGAAATGTGATGTATCCTTGCTAGGAGTCCCTGCCATAAAATTTTATCGAAAACAATTCACTCAAATAGGCAAGATATTGCACTTCTTCCTTTTTCCGTTATGGCCCCCTGGTGGCCGAATAAAGAATCAGATCAGGCCAAAATTCGACATCAGACGTTATCTGATGTAGGGGGTTATATGCACTAAGTTTCAAGTTCATAGCTTTACTGGTTAAGAAACGTGCCATAGTTTACACTCTAACAGCCAATTTACGCCATATGACTTCTGTGACCTTGAAAAGTAGATCAAATTGAAAACCCGTAAAATATGTGATGTATTCTTCCAAACAGTACCTACCATAAGAATTTTATCGAAAACAAGTCACTTATAAGCGAGATATCACACTTTTTAGATTTCCACTTTTGGCCCCCTGGTGGCAAAGTTAGGAATCAGATCGAACCAAAATTCAGCGCCAGAGGCTATGTGATATAGGGGGTTATATGTACCAAGTTTCAAGTTCATAGCTTTAGTGGTTAAGAAACGTGCCATAGTTTACACTCTAATGGCCAATTTACGCCATATGACCTCTGTGACCTTGAAAAGTAGGTCAAATTAAAAACCCGTATAATACAAAATGTATATTTGCTATGAGTACCTACAACAAAAGTTTTATCGAAAACAAGTCACTTATAAGCGAGATATCACACTTTTTAGATTTCCACTTTTGGCCCCCTGGTGGCAAAGTTAGGAATCAGATCGAACCAAAATTCAGCACCAGAGGCTATGTGATATAGGGGGTTATATGTACCAAGTTTCAAGTTCATAGCTTTAGTGGTTAAGAAACGTGCCATAGTTTACACTCTAATGGCCAATTTACGCCATATGACCTCTGCGACCTTGAAAACAAGGTCAAATTAAAAACCCGTATAATATAAAATGTATATTTTCTATGAGTACCTACAACAAAAGTTTTATCGAAAACAAGTCACTAATAAGCGAGATATCACACTTTTTAGATATCGACATTTGGCCCCCTGGTGGCCAAACAGAGAATCAGATCGGACCGAAAATCAGTGTCAGAGGTCAGCTGAACTAGGGCATTCTGTGTACAAAGTTTCAAGTTCATAGCCCTAGCAGTTAAGAAACGTGCCACTGTTAGGATACCACGACGACGACGACGACGACGACGACGACGACGACGACGACGACGACGACGACGACGACGACGACGACGACGACGACGACGACGACGGACACAGCGCTATCATATAGACTCCCCTTACGGTGAGCCAAAAACTATTGATAAATCTGAATTATATAGACTCTTTTCAGTACCTAAACAAATTTCAGGTACATGGTCATGTTGATTAAAAGAGTATCAACCGATTGAACATGAGAAAGTTCACTCACCTTCATTGAAGCAGCGACTACCGCCATTTTTAAATGGTGGCATCTCTTCTATCGATCGGCCAATCAGCGGCACTGCTTGCAAAAAAGTTAAGCCACCGCCAAATTTGAAATCGCCAAAATTCAGGCAATGTGCCTGCAGCGCCAACTGGCGGTGAAAACTATATTAATTCCATTAAAAGTAAATGAAATGGCCAGGGCCATTGTGCTCACCTCATGTGGAGGAAAGATGGATAAAGAGCATGGTATTGAGTCATGTAGTGTTAGGTTTGATGTAGGTCCAAGCAATTACAATTTCCCCAAAATGGCCAATTTACAATACATTCGACCTCTGTGACCTTGAAAAGTAGGTCAAATCATAGAAGACCCGGGTGACACATTGAATGGTTGTTAGAATTAGATGTACCTATGATATAAAATTGGTGCCAATCGGGCAAGTCATTACTAGGAATAATGGCATTTTGAAGAATTTAGGATTTGGCCCCCTCCCTGGAGGCCAAACGGCAAATCAGATCGCACCAAACTTCGGTACCTGAGATCACCTGACCAAGGGGTACATGTGTACTTAATTTGTGATCAATAGTCATTGCAGTTAAGAAACGTGCCATAGTCACGGCCTGACGGCGAATTTACGCCATTTGACCTCTGTGACCTTGACAAGAAGGTCAAATTAAAAACCTGTGTGACATATACTGTATGGTGGTTAGATGTACCCATGATATCAAATTGGTGGCAATCGGGCAAGAAGTTAAGGAATAATCACATTTTTAAGGTTTTTGGATTTTGCCCCCTGGTGGTCAAGTGGTGAATCATATTGGACCAAACTTCGGTCCCTAAGATCACCTGACTAAGGGGTAAATGTGTACCAAATTTGGTATCAATAGCCATTGCAGTTTAGAAACGTGCCATCGTTACATCCTAACGGCCAATTTACACCATTTGACCTCTGTGACCTTGAAAAGGAGGTCAAATCAAAAACCCGGAGGATATATGATGCACCTTTGCTAGAAGTACCTACCATATTTTTTTCAAAATTTCCCGACTACTATTAAGGGAGATATTGCATATTTTCACTTTTAACGTTTGGCCCCCTGGTGGCCAAACCATGAAACGAATCGGACCGAAACTTGGTCTCCAAGGTGTCATTACATAAGGGTACATGTGTACCGAGTTTCAACTTAATAGCTCTAACAGTTACGAAACGTGCCCTGCTAACGGACGACGGACGACGACGGACGACGACGACGACGACGACGACGACGACGGACGACGGACGCCACGGTATGGGATAAGCTCACCTCTGCTAAGAGGTGAGCTAAAAATGAAAAAATATTTAAAAATATTCAGCCACATTTGAAAACAATATTTGCTCTGTGGACCGAGGTAAAAAGGGAAAGAAATCTAAACGCGAAATGACCTCATTCTCTTAATACAGGTCGGATCGCGCCGATTTTTCGTTTTTTGAGTTCACCTTGGGCAACTCCTAATTTAGCACCGTCAACGAAGTGGCTAGGCCTTCCCGGTCAGAAATGTCCAATTTTGTCCACAGATGGGTCCCTAGATGGATGGATTGCAGGACGGACACCATTTGAACAGCTATACTACTAGCTAAAAACTAGACCGAGTCTCGCATGAAAAAGTGAGACCATCCTCAGGATAATGATGAAGTGGTCTCCAAAAGTTGCGAAGGCAAAACAGTATTAATACAGTTTCAAAGCCACTGCACTTCACTAATGATCCCAATTCCAGTGCCTATCCCCCAGCCATACTCCAAACAAAATTCAGTGGAAGTCTTAACATATTCACCATCACCAGACTGTGACCCGCATGAATAGATTGCAACAATCAAAAGTGAAACCATCCTAATCATGACGAAGTAGTCCCACGGGTTGCGGAGGCAAAATTACTACACTTCTTGGCGCCGAGAAAATAGTGATTTATGAGCAACTTGGAATGAATAAAGAGAAATTCTCAGCTACTTGTGTTTGCTGAACTTAGGGTTTGAGACAAACAACAAACAATTTTCTATAAACTCTTGATGCCTCAGGCAAATTTTGTCAAAAACTAAAAGGCTTTTAACCAGATGGATGATCAACAACTTTCCGATCAGACAACAGATCATGTCTAAATCATTCATGTCATCAGAATTTAATGAGGAGCTGAACTACATGTACATGTAGCATGATTTATATTGACTGCTGATGATCATTTGAATGAAGAGTTTCAGCCTTAGTCTGGGGCTGTTTTGTCCACAGTAACCATAGTAATGGTGGTTTCATATGACCAGAACTGTACTGAAGGGAGTAAGAGAAAGAATAAAATGTACTTACCTCAAGTAATGCATGTAGCTGTGAATCTTCGAATAAGCTCTGGAGGAAGTCGACATCTTTGTCTTTGCAGTCAGTCAGACACTGAATCTCCTCCAAACTGTCCAGGATCTGCGACACAGCTACGGAAAGAGAAAAGAGAAAGGCCGCCTTGAAAGAAGTGTACATGTCACATGGAAACTGGTTGACATCTGTTCAACAGTTTAGGAGTAATAGGACTTCGTTGGATTTCCAAGATGGCGGCCATATTTGTCATGGGATTTAACAGAAAATTAGGGATATTGATAAGAATACATAGATTCATAATCACATTAAGTTTGGTTGCAATCCGATCATTAGTTTCGGAGTAATAGGACTTTGTTTAATTTTCAAGATGGCCGCCTGGTGGCCATATTGGTCGATGCATTTGACTGAAAATCAAGGATATTGTAGAGAGTACATAGATATACAATCACATGAAATTTGGTTGCAATCCAACTTTCTTTAATTTTCAAGATGACCGCCTGGCGGCCATATTTAAGTCCGAGCGGGACAAATTTTTGGGGTAGAATAGAGGGCCCTAGATGTAATGTCCTCACAAGTTTAGAACCTCTGTGACCTTAAAAAGTAGGTCAAATAAAAAACCTGGGTGATGTGTCATTTAACTTTACTAGATACACCAACCATAAACATTTTGTGTACAACCATTAGCTTCAAAAGGCAAAAAACCAATTTCCAAGATGGCCGCCTGGAGGCCAGAAAGTAGATCATATCGCGAAAAAGCAAAAAAAGCCTAGGCATATTGCCCAAAGCTGCCATGACAGCTAGTTTTCGCCATCTAACCCTAGCGGTGACGAAACGTGCTCTCCGCTAACAGACGACGACGGACGCCACGGTATCGCATAAGCTCACCAGAGGCGAACTAAAAATCAACAGCGGCTGACAAAAAAGTGGCTGAACTCCACTACAAGAGGCGCTCATCTTTAAAGAGGCAAAATCCAGTCTTGATAGGCAACAATGTGTTGTTTTGAATAATCTTTCATCGATGCATGAATCGTGAGATGTCAAGTCCTCTACAAACTCAACCAGATTGCTTTGTCAAAAGACAGTTCAGAGGCAGATGGGCAGTCCACCCCTGAAACGCTGAATGACACGGTCTTTGGCCAGAAAATGCAACGTGACACTCAATACAACAGTACTTATTTTGAACAGCCGTGAAGAAAGTGGGAGAAAGTACCAGGCATGCAGTGCATTTTTGTACACTAACAAACACATCGTAACCATATTCATACTGTTCTGAACTTCTTATCAATTTGGGGCAGAGATATATGAAATTCTCAAGCATAATACCATCAATATGATAATGTAGTGAATAGGGCAAGAAAACAAAACTAACAGATTTGAAGTAAGAAGAAAAATTTCTAATGGTACAACGTGACTAACCAACCACCTTTTACTCTAAAACAAAACTGTAGTTTACAACATTTCCCCCACAAAGAATTGGACAAAAAGTTGTTCCACACGTCAGAAGGTGAAGAGGACAGGGAGGCATTAGCAGAAGTGAAATTGGAAAATGAAGGAAAATTTGAGAGGAGAGCTAACAATATTTAACAAGAGTTAAAACAAGAAAGAAAATTTACATAATTTACAGGTATTTCTTGATCGAGTTTCCCTTTTACACAAAGACAACTGCATGCTTTATATCATTAAATTTATGATTAATGTCCTAAGACAAGAAGGCGAATTTGCTCTATGATATCACTGACTCAATCTGTGAAATTCGCACTGAACTTAAAGATTTTGATGATTTTATGATCCATGAAATTCCATTTTAATAAACAACTTTGAACCTAAAATTTTAATTTGAAATTCAGCAGAGGTCAAGCAGTTTTTAAGAATTTCAAGACAGAGAGTAATCGCAGAATAATTATGACATACTTCTTCACTATTCTCAACTATTTCTAAACAACAACTGCAATTACAACAACAGTCAAAAGAAAATGAAACAAGAAAAGAAAATTGACGAACTTTAGTTTTGTGATGGAAAAGAGTGACTCTACCTGTTTTTGCAATGGCAAACCCTAAGAAGCATTGGGGAAAGATCAAAGAAACAAAACGTTAGAATCGGGATTTAATGATCGCCGAATGTAAGTAAGAAGTAAGTAACATAATTCCAGAACCCCTAGATGTAGGATGAATTTGTCTTCAAATCACTGAACCTGTAGGACATCCGATTAAGTTATAGATTACTTTCCCCAATGAGAAACTTTAGAAATTCAATTTAGGAAATGAGGATTTGGCTAGAAACAAATCAACAAGTGCAATGAAGATGAAAAATAAGTCGAATTAGAATGTAAGGTGAGTTTAAATATTGAGTATGTAGGGGGAAACATGGGAAACAGAGATATGGTGGTTGGGGACTCAAGGCCTGGGGAGCCAGGGAGGGACCCCCATGGGTGAACAGTGGTCTTAGGTGGCCTTGTGGGTCTAGCCATGTCATCTCTAAACCAGCAGGTTGGTGGTTCAAATAAGGAATGATTTGAAGTACATTGAAGATTAGACCACTGGAACTGTAAAGGAATATTATTGATAGAAAAATGTCTTCCGTGCATAACAAACACCTAAAAATGAAAAAAGTTAAAATTACAGCGCTTTTACATGGATATGTCTTTGCTCAAAGTGCCTCGTCATCCCAGAGCCTTCCAAGGGATGTTTGGAGCAGCTACTATGGGAAAGAACTAAGTGCCTCAGAAGAGATTCACAACCAAGAACTCTGACACTCTAACATTCAAACCACCACTGTGCCATGGCACTGCCTACAAGAGAAAACAAAAGAAAGTTATATACCACCAATCAGACAGAAAAGCCACGTATCAAGAATATCATCCATCATGCAAATCATTACTGATTGGTGCTTATCTGGCCAAAGTACAACTGTCCTTTAGACCAGGACGTCTATCATGTCTATGGGCAGCACCTAAATTGGCAGGCTGGTAAATCATCAGTCCCCAATACAAGTTGAAGAGTGCGTGTCGAGAAATAATCAGGGATAAATGGAGACACTTATCTCATATCACCAACCTCGACCATCACCCAAATCTCATTTGATTGGAGCTCATCCAGTGAGACCCAAACTGTCTGTCTTTACAAGTACTCATTCAAATCCAGCCAAAGTTCAATGTTCCGTGTAGAAGATTGCTTATGGACAACAGCTATTGGAAAATATATGTCCTTAATCAGGTCATAGACAGGGTGGGTTGACGTCAACAGGGATGTACAAGTTGAGATATGATCAAGGTCTAAATTGTTGGGATCAATGCCCATGACACTAATCTGGTATCACCAATCACCACCATCATCAAAATCTCTATTGATTGAAGCTCAACCACAACGAGGTCAGTTGTCATATAGCTTACTCGGGTGTACAATTCACGCAGTGATTAAACATTATTTTTTTTCGGACATAAGATAAGACTAGTGTTTGAACGTCACCAATTCTTAAGGGGCGCAATTCATGCGATTCAAGATCTATTCCGGTCCTTGTGGCTTTCTTATAAACCTCGTATTCTATTAGAACATTGCATTGTTTATACTTGTCCGGGGCTGTAAAGCTAACTTTTACAAACACTCACTATTTCCTTGGAAGATTTACATATGCCAAGGTATCAGGCAATATTCTTTACAAAATCATTTGTTGTGTAGCCTTGAAGACAACGATTCAAACATTGACACACCGATTTCATCTTCGGGAGACAATCGCCACATGAATTCTCATCACCATATCTCATGCCGTCTACCTAAGTCAAATTGTATCAGACAGCACACTATCAAAACTCCCAGACACGCCTGCTTTCTCACCCAAGAAGAATCTATTCCACGAACAACATCTACTCAACTCCTTGGGGCTTTCTCATATCAAGCCAGTATCTGTGATTAACTTTTCCATCCGAATATTACGGATCCAGAAGGTACATGCAATGTTCTGCCTCAGATAGACCCTCCTAAACCCCTGTCCATGGGGATGCTGCCTTTTTGTGATTTAATTCTCTGCATGGGTTGATGCCTGAAGCATGGCTTCCCTTGCAATGATTTTTTTCAACTGATTTGATTAGCTGATCTTTCCTTTTATCATGTTTATGACAGTGCAGTGGCATTTGGCCACAACAAGAGACCAATATCTTCTGAAGTGGGGAGCTTGGTGGCAGAGTGAAAGAGCATCAGACTTATGATCAGAAGGCCATGAGTTCAAGCTTCCTTCAACTGCCTTAAATTGCCAAGTACATGCAGTATGTGCCCCTCGGTTTCTGCAGAAGGTTTTTAGCATTAGGCTGGGGAATAAATGTAAAGTGCTTTGACAAAATGTTTGAGTGAAGCTGTTTGTAGAGGGGGTTATCTGCCTAGTGCCTTTAAACAGCAGATTTTGATGCGACTTTTCTGAGCTCATGACCTACACCCCTTAAGATGGCTGTGCTGGTTTCAACAACTGACATATTGCTGGCTAGCTCCCAAAGAAATATCAAATCAACATCTAATGGATTATAGTTGCACTGGGGAAAAGTGTACCCACACGTGTTTCGCAAGCAAGTGATTGGTTTTGTAATGCGTTCGTGCAAGTGTTTGGCAGTGAAAGAGGAAAGTGTGGCCAAGATCAAAAGGTCACATACAACTCAATAAACCCAGAAAATATTCGACTAAGGTTATAATGCCACATTTTACTTTACAAGCAGTATGATTTTTATAACACTCAGATTTCATCAACCAAGTTGACATTGAGTTGACTTAGAAAAGCAAAAAAAGCAACTAACATGTATCCTGTCTGCCATCAGAAAAATGTAAGACTCTTCAGAATACTTAGCTACCCGATTCCCTTCAGTGCATGTCCTCAATAACAGATTGATAAGGGCAACAACCTGAAATGACATGCTAAGCCCCCTCAATAAATGGAGAAATAAATTGAGAAATGATAGAGCCGGTATAGTAATGGACTAAAACGATGCTGCCTCGAGAAATGAAAGAGCAATGACCTCAAACAACCTCCTATTAAACCTCACAATAAACAGAGAAATGATACTATAATTAACTAGTAACCTCCTAAACCTCTCAACTAATGGAAAATGAAAAAAACTTTCTGAGAAAATAACTTGCTTTGATAGGCTCTGCAAAGCTTTCCTTGATATCGACATATACAAGCTTTAGTTGTCAAGTGCAATTAGCTGTGTGCCAATCAAGGAAGTCAATTTCACAAGCAAGTGTCATGGATAAGTAGGAGCAATCCAAAAAATCAGGACAGGTGTCTACCTTTTTGCTTTTACCTTTTAAATGCTAGAGACAGCAAGCCATTTATTTGTCGAAGAAGATGCTCAAGAGTGCATTTATGTCAAAGTGTTGATAAATTGAGTGCTTACAATGTAAGTACCTGCAGGAACTGGATGTAATAATGAAGGCAACTTGACTACTGAGACCTGTGACTGCAAGTGCCAGATCCTCAGCAGTTTAGGTGTGCCAGCCTGGTCACCAAACATTGAGTGTCGAACGGCTGGCATTGGTGATCAGACACCTGGCAGTTTCATCACATGATTACTTATGTATGTTAAAAGCTTGGCATGACTTCCCTCCCCTAGTAGACCTATTATCATAAGCACCAAAACACATAATGTGTTTTTGCCAGCACTTAAAGCGAACTGGAACCGCCGAGCCAGTTCGTATGACCTCGTTTTCATTTCCCGCGTATCGGGTGATCAGAACGAGGCATGAATGAAACATGGCGCCTAGCTGTCAATCATTGAGTGACGTCACTACTATGGAATTTACTACGAAAACTCATGAATGAAAGATCGCATGACTCACGTGATTCTCACATGATTCTCAATGATAACAAATTGAACTGCGCATGCTCGGGCACTGGGGGCAAAGCTACAAATTTGAACTCGAATATGAAGTTGGAAGTTCGACTTTCTCGGGCGGTGAAAGTCGAAAAGTTGAATAAATCGCTCGGCGGTTCCAGTTCGCTTTAAGAGCCAGAATCTCTGCTACCTTAAGAGTCCTTGACTGCTCGCCAACAGCTGGCATGCCATTGGTTGACATTGGTGATTCTTCTCCTAGCTGACTTACCCATGACTTCCCAGCATTGGCTGCCCATTCCATATGCCATCGTCCCTCTCCTGATTACTTTCACCTGTAATTGTAAGCACCAGCATCTCTGGTCCTTGGGAGTACCAGATTGGTTGCCAAAAGTTTAAATGCCTATGGCTGGCAATGGAGATTTCATATCCAGCTGACTTGCCCATGAACCCCAAAACACCTCAGGACATCTGCCCATACCTTGCCATCTTCCCTCCCCTGCTCACTACCACCTGCAAATCAAATCACTAGCATCTCAGCTACCTTCCCCGTTGATTACAACAGGGAAATCAATCTCTGATCTTGTCACAAGCGGCCAACGCTCGGGGAAATCGTGTCCGGTAATATAATGTCGCATCTTTGATTTATAGGTAATTAAATGGCTTATTGCCCGTAACGAGCGGATAACATGTCCGTTGTTCTAACATGATCAAAGCAGCTGTAGCAATTTGTTCTCGTAAAGGTAGCATTTGCCAATTTGCTGAGATCTGACGTCAGATCAGGTGTTGGGAAAACTGAGATTTTGCGATCACCAGTTGGGAAACAGGATGTCACATCGAAAAAGCTGCATCCGATCAGCTTGGTTCTTGATAATAAAAGATGAAGAGTTATTCCAAAACATTTTGTCTGGGATTTTACACCAGAGTTTTAAACTCAAAATTCCCCAAACAAATTTGAATGGGCCTGCAGTCCTTAGGTATATGACTGGGAGGGGGTTGCTGCAAGAAGTCTCCTTGATCTGTCTAAGTACGTATTCACCTGTCTGGGTAAAATCGACACCCATTGACAAATTGACAGATAAATGGCCTGTGTCTGAGTCAAGAGCCATAGAACATGGCACCTATCTTATCAGCAGACAAATCCCACTTATCCTTGCTTCACATTGTCGATTTCCCTTCATTGGAGGCAGGCTAGAAGCTTTGTTATTTGACTTGGATGTGATGAACACAACTGAGGATTACATGGAAGAATTGGTCCTCTCTTGTAGTGCCACTGTCTTGTCACTAAAAACCTACTTGGACTAAAGGAAACTGGTTACTTGACACCATTCACTGTAAATTTTCACATATCTCAAATTTTGCAAATCGCAAAAGTTTCTAAGAGAAAAATTAAATTCATATGATTCACATTTTGGCAAGTTAAAAAATTTCTTTCGGTTAAGATAATTTCTAAATGAAACTTACTCGCAATAATCCGGGAAGTGAATTTGGCTGTTTACCGAGATATTCTTGGTTGGCACCAAAATTATGCATCTGACCCACAATCCAGGAGTAAATCCGGGGCTACATGTAGCTGGAGCATTTTTAGTGATCTACAAACCAATATCACAATTTTCGGTCAAAATACGGTAATTTTAAACATGACCACGCAACTTTTTAGGAGTTTCTGTTTTCTCATTTGAACACAGAAAGAGCAACGAGAAGAAACTCACAATCCAAATCCTGAGTAATGGGTCATATCACCACTTTTCAGGCAGCCCTGTGCCAGAGGCAGAACTGCTATTGGTGTTGCCATAATTACCAAATAGTGTTCACATCCACTGGGACAGACTGGCCTCAAGCAATGTTTGTTTTTTACCAATGAAAGAGATTTGCACTGGTACTTAGATGGTTTGGCATCATATCAAGGTGGGTATCATATCCAACTTGTTTTGGAAGGCGAGGTAAGCACTGACACTAGCTGGGGAGGAGTCTAAATGTCACTTTCAGTGTGGAGCAGTGGAAAGATGAGTCAAAATAACAGCAATATTACCCAATAATGTTTACAGTTCCAAGCTTCAAGGTTCCAGGGACTGGTTTGAATGTCAACAGACAAGCGTTCTATGCCTGCAAAGGCAAGTTCAAACCTCTTTTTATGAAGGCAATGTAAACACTTGGCACTTGCTTATTGACTTTCTGAGAGGCTTGCCATTGTCACAAGCCTGCTGCCAGGGCAGGAGCTTTCCTCATCATTGAATGCAGCTTATACATTGGGGAGAGTCACAAAATGAAATGACTGTAGATAGCAGACCCTTCAAGTGGTAGTTGGACCAAGTTTCTATAACTCAATATGCACGCCTACCTCAAAGCAAAACCTACCCTAGGTCATTTTGAATTGAATAGCTGTCAGAATTAGCTGTAATACATCATCAACCAGCCTCCTCTGGTCATGCTGGTATGAAAAGTGTCCTATTGACTTCCAATAAAGAAATAGGCGGCTGAGATTCAGCGTCAGATGTCATGAATAGTTTTCAGGACCAAGATATTCCATTCTCTGACTAATGCCCCTTTGACAATACTTGATGAATTGATCGATTCCCAACACAAATTAGGTTTGGGTCACTTTGCTTTGAAGCTAAGGGGAGAAGCAGGTGGCTAACACTGTATGCGAGAATGTGCCATCATGTTTGTTTGTTAGCAGGTAGCAGCCCTCTCGAGCAGTAGCCAGGCCAAGGTTCCATTAATGATAATAGAGTCCCAAATCATCAAAGTGACTGAACATACTATCATTAACGTCCAATAAAAGAAATTGGCAACCAAGATTCAGGGTCAGAGGTAATAAACAGTCCTTTGGACCAACACACCAAATCATCCCAAATTATGCCCCCTCGGCAATACTTCCATTGATCCATTCCTGACACAAATTAGGTTTGGATTACCTTGCCTTGATGTGAGGGGAAGACTGAGATGCGAGAATGCCACTTTCAAGTGTTTTAGCAAGTTAGCAGCCCTCTCCAGAAGAAGTTTGGCCAAGGTTTGATAAAATGAATATAGTTCCCAGCCTCAAAGCATCGAACGGTTCTTGCACATAACTGACGGAATAGACCATTACCGAGTTCCAATAAAAAGCTATTGCTGGCAAAGATTCAGGGTTGGAGGTCATAAACAGCCTTTAGGAACGGCATATCCCATTCCCCAACTTATGCACTCGTGACAATACGCGATGAATTGATCGATTCCTGACGCAAATTAGGTTTGGACCAACCCTACTTTGATTTGTTTCATCGCTGTGCAGAACTCCCAATGACGTTATTGATCGGTCCAGTGTTAAGCATGTAATTCATTACATGTTGCTAAACAGCAAGTAGTAAAACGCTTCCTACGACACGACTGTCTTGAAGATTTACAAGATTAGATTCGACGTACTTAATAGACGGGAAGTGATTCATCACATCAGCTTGTTCAGAATCGCGGTACGGGAACGATTATGGTGGTCTCCTTCTAAATTCACGGGAGTAGATTTGACGGACCTGACAGTTTGAAAGAGATTCAACGTGAAGGCCACATCTTTATAACATTGATAGGCGTGCAGAGTATCAATTAGGTCATTATCAGCTTTATAAACAATTTTGGGCAATTGTAAAGAAAGTAGGAGGAAACCTGGAGACCCCCCCCCCCCCGAAGGAAATCTCGAAGAAAGTTGCCCTCTCTATTACATGAGTGTACCGGGACTGACTGCGAATCAAACCCGGGACCTCAGAGAAGAGGTGCTGATGCTTCCAATGGACACTCCGACAGTCAATATCTTAGTCTGTTCAAAGTCTCAAAACTTGTGAACTGACTCGAGTATTTATTCCAAATTTTGGCATTCGTCAAGTTAGATGGTGCAGATTTGAATAGACGTGCTTCGACTCAAAGCTGGTTCATTCAAATTTCACATCCATTTGCTAAATTTCATTGACATCCCGGGGGGGGGGGGGGACTGTAATGCTGACATTTGTATTTACAGTTGAGATTCCGTTTAGAGTGAATTATTTCAGTCTGATCATGCTGAAGTAAATTAACTTTCCTCAATAAGCATGTTTTATACTTCACACGTTGACACAGAAGTGTCATAACTTTCATTAAGATGCCTTAATTAAATTGTTGAGAACTTTCACCCGATTTTTGATGACAGGGTTAATTTGGTCCATATCAAAATTAATAAATAAAATATCAAGGCTTGTTGATGTGAGCTGTATGAAAGCTCCACTCGACTTTAACCTTGGCGTAGGCTGCAAGGTTGAAGTTGCTTTATTGGCACGCAAGTATTTTGAAGTACTTCGATATCACCCCATGTTCTACTAACTGCTTCCACAGGAGCCGAGTTGACATGCAAGACTTTCACGTGACATTTAAGTAGCTGTGAACCTCCCACTCTGAGGTCTGAGGCCATCATTTTTTATCGATAGCGCATTCGACACGCAAGGTTGTTTGATATCATTCATTTTTCAGTAGCCATACTGAAAAAAACCAATTTTCACCTGCATTTTTTTTCTACAAAATTAGAAATCCTGCCAAAAGATTTTTTCAAATTCAAAACGGAAAGAAAATCCATCATCAGCCAAAATAAAAAACATCATATCCTTATTTTCTTCTAAAGCCGTGAACATTTGCCTTAACTCTGACACGGATGGAATGTGTATAATGGACAGGTAACTTACCACAGTTTTTAGATGTCTGTTCACAATTTCCAGATTCAGTAAAGAACCGGACAGCCTCCTTATGACAAATGGTTTGACTGCATCTACCCATCCCCCACCTCCTTTTCTAGGCAAGTAACTGATGCAACAAGAAGACCCTAGAGTCACTTAACATTGACATTGATCCTCCCTACTCGAAAAACTTCCTATATCAATAGCTGGTTTGGCATGCAGAGTTGTTTGGTGCAATAATATATTCAGGAGAAGAAATCCAAGATTTTTCACCTATTTGGACAAGTCATGCAAGAAATATTTGCTGATGATCTACGAAGATACATTGTAAGAAGTGGCCAGCAATATTACGAGTATGGTGCTTTTGTGGATGAGCTAACTAATTTGTCATTTGCTAGCCGCGCATACAGCTCAGATCTTTTTACTACGGTATCCTAAAAAGTCTGAAATAGGAAACTGGGGAAATGAAATATTTTTTGTGCAACGTTTCTAAAGATAGGAGGATTTCTTCACGATATCTTCATAAGTTATCACCAGGAAATCAGATAAAATTTTTGCTGAAAAGGTGTTGATTAATCATGTTAATCACACAGATTTTGGTTATTTTTCTCTTCTTCTAATACCGCAATGCATTTCTGTAAAAGAATCCCAATAAATAACGTTTTAAATAATCCAGTTAGAGGAAAGGAACCCCAGACCAATAAAATTCCACGACCCAAGAGAACTGACTGAATGGACAAAATGTTTCTCGTTCCATTTTTTCTTACGATGAGCAGAAAAGCCTTCATTGCAAAGAACATGAAAAGATGTAGCCAGCATCATCAAGACAGAGGCACCCATGAGATCATTTTCCCAACCGAACACAGCACAAACAACATTTTTTTATAAAGTTATTTTCTTATAAGTTATTTCTCATGTATTTCAAAAGCATGCAAAATATTTATTCTATGCCACTGTGTGTAATATTTTCGAAGCAGCCTCAATTTCCCTGAACAAGAAACCAAACAATTTCCGCAATTTCTGTCCTAAGACATGTAAGATTGAGAGGACCCAAAAGATGAAAACTGCATGCACCCATAGAAATCCAGTGTGGTCTTAGAAAACTACTGTATCCAATTCTTCGTTTAAATATCAGATTTAGCCTGGCTGATGTTCTTTACCCTCATAAAAAAGCATTAAGCTTTGACTTTTGTGCAGTTTGGTGTTACATGTTAGTGATGTTTATTATGGTCATTATGAAAACCTTGTCTGTTGAGAAAAAGCAATGCTTTTTTACTTGGCCAGCAACTTGGGACCACTCAAAAGATGTCATTCTTACTCCAATTCATTTTGATTAATTACCATAAGAATTGGATGTGTCGTTATAAGCATCTAACAAAGAATTATCTGCATCACATGACGCAAACCAATCCAGAAGCCAAGATGTCTATAGTTACAAGCTGAAACTTTTTACATGGCTATGATTAATTTCTCATCTATCGATGTCTCTTTCATTGTCACAGCTATAGTACACTACAGCTAATTGATGGGAAAAAAGTTTTCTCGTATCGACAATTTCTTTAGTTTTGATAGCACAGGGAACAATTCCAATACTACAAAATTGCATAAACCAAACATAAGACCACAACTGTGTCTGACTGAAACACTATCTGGCACCAGCCAAGAAGTGAATTACACAAGAAACAGACAGGAGACAACTATAGCAAAAAATTAGACAACACAACTTGTGATATTTTTTCATAAACCTGGCATAAGTCTTTCATAAATATAGGAATTTTGTCTTCTGCTCCCAATGTTTTCCATTAGCAAACCATTTTCTGTGTCTTTTTTAAAATCATCACTGAGAGCGGGGATAATGGAGCCTTATAAGACGCTTTTGATGCAAACCAAACGCAGGATTTGATGTAACGTTCCCGGGGGATGGACAATGTGACAATCACCAGCCATGCAAAGACTTTAGGAATAGCAATCTTGCAAAAAGTGCAAAGAGACGACTGTCACATGAGACAGAATCAAGATCATAACAAAATGGGGCTAAGAAGATCATAGAATACTGATGAGACGTCCATAATTTCTATTCAGCGATCTTCACAAACTTGATAATTCAGTCAAGACATGGCATGACATCACTTGAAGGAGTGCAAGACCTTTATAAGCAACATTGCAGTCATTTCAAGAAAAACAAGACCTTTGTTTTCACATATTTCACTTCCAGGGTCACACCATGTCAAACCAGTCGATGGCAATGACTTGTATTGTACTAAACATTGTACTTTATACTGGGTTCATGCTCTTTTTTGCTTAGTTATTTATAGGGCACTTCCAGTACGCTGAACTTTTTTTCCAATTAATAAAGATACCCACTGGTCCCATAGGTCTCTTTTGAGGAAAAAAGTGGTGTTGCATCCGATGAAGTAGAAGGCACTGGACACAGAGGTCATTTTATCTGAGCATGGTGTCATTTCCACCAGATGATATTGTTGCATGTGGCTTTATAACGGCTGCATACCACCTTATGATTGCAAATGTTGTATATTTGGCAATTGGTACCTCATTTCACTCACAAGTGTGGTGAAGAAGGTATCACGGTACATGGAGTGGCACACTACACGTACAATTGGCTACAATGCTGAATTCTAATGAACAGATCACGAGTTTTGAACTAATGTACGAATCAGACCAGGCTCTTCATCTAATTAGAATCACACTTCTCACCTTATTAGGTTCACGCCTGTCAAGAGTGGTTTAGTTGCTCCGAGACATTTCAGAAATTGGCATCATCAGTTCTTGTCACCTCTGAGTCATGGGTTCAGTTCTTGGTCAGATGTATCAGGTGAAAGTGAGTTGGCAGTTTCTCCAACCTTTTTAAAGAGGTTTGGGATCAATCCTTGAGAAAACTTGTTACTGGTGAAATATCCACAAACAAGATTAATTGCAAAAGCTTTTTAATAGCAACAGCTCTTCTGGCAAACTCAAGGCTAGTAGCTGACTAACTCGTCCAAACTGCACTGTCCAACCTGTCCCACAAATACTATCATTTACTATACAGGGCATGTAGAATATACCCGCCATGGGACCGATTCCGCTCCAACAGACATGTTATGAATCGCAAATGTGGACAAATGAGTCAAGGAGACTGTAAACCCTGATATGTCCGTATGCCTTTTTATTTTCGTGTTTTTGGCATTTACCGATAATGGCATAACCATAAGGCTATGAAAAAGAAACTACAACATGTATAATTATAATGATGGTCAAAATGCTAAAGTTAAGGTACGTCAAAGTTGCTATCTTTAAGAAACCGAAAAATCGCATGAGTGCATCTATTCATGGGTTCACAGTATTATGGTTAAGTAGATGACGTACACTAGACATGTTAGAGGCTCGCGTTGCCGCCGGGTACAATTTGTCATCACATTCACGACATGGCCATTATGGTCAGTGGTCAAATAGCCGGCACTCTGGGCCTCGCTTAGTTTGATTGACCCACTCAGTGCAACTCTGTCCCTCTTTAGAAGGCCATGAAATTCCCCTCAATCACTATGACACAGAATATCTTTTTGTAGCGCACACATTACGATCGACTTGGGAGATTTTGGGTTGTTTGGCTGTGGTCAAGGCCAAGGCACTTCTTCAAACTCTACATGTTCAGTAAAACGAACAGTGTGAATAGCACTCTGTGATTATTTATCCAGATGACAAATTTCTTTCTCACAATTCCTTTTTCACAATTTCTATTTTCGTGAATTAGGATTAGTTGCAAAATATGTGAAAATAAAACGCCCACAAATAATTGGGAGTTTACAGTATAATAGTAAAGGTCAAAGTAGGTGGCATGCCATGTACGGAGCATGCCAATAAAATCTCAATATATCACAACGGCCCGCGAGAATCAATGAAATCGACGAAGATGTCCTGACAGGCGATCATAAATAATTCCATCTATTGGCGACACGCCATAAAATCTATACGCACATCTTGCTCCACAGGCATCTCAAAGCTATAGTGTACACGATTCTAGATCAATGATTTCATCAGCAGTTGAGAGAGACACCACTGAAAGTGGTGGACAGAATCGCTTTTTGTTTTCCGAATATAGATTGTTTGAGATTCGTCCGGCGGCCCGAGGGTGATGTTATTATCAAGGAACCAATGGAGTATAGAATAACTATCCACCTCTTTGGAGCAACATTATCACATCTATCCGCAACTGAGACATGCCTTCAAGGATACGTGAGTGGAGAAGAGTACAGAGCAGAGTCTTAGAAGATTTTACGTCAGCGATCGTTGTCACCTGCATGGACAACAAGGCACTGAGACGTACCTTCAACAATAATTGAGATGCACATGACGCAGAGAACAGTCTTATCTCTCGATGATCATTGTCACCTGCATGAACAACAAGACATTGAGACAAACATTACCTTCAAGAAATAATATGCAGAGGAGCAGGATAGCAAGATTTTACGTCGATGATTACAAACCGGCAATAGCATACTTTATATCAAGCCTCTATCTATTGGAATAAAGCGGTAACAAATTCTTTGCAATTGACTCCTTAAGCACGTGGCTGAGAAGAATTTAAGTCGAACCGTGCTAAATTTTTATCCAGGGCATTTCCTGGGCTGTTCTTCCTCATGGGCAGATTTGAAGTGTTACAAAACGTGCACCCATGTTGACGGATGGAGGGACAGATGCCATTCTGAATAGTTATTATACCAGCTCTGCTGACTTTCATCAGCTGAGCTAATAAATGAGTGATTATTAATGATACAAGAGTCATTGCAGTGCATGGACATTTGAGATACACGCACAAATGAATATAGGAAACAACTGCAAGAGCACTTTTCTCTGCAATCAAAATTCTATTAAGCAAAATCTAGCGAAATGGTTAGTATAGATACAAACCTCTGGCATACATTGTGTTATCATTGTTTAGCATCATATCGAGATTAATAATGGATATCCTTCACAAAATCTTAGAATAATTGAATCACAAATAAAGTACATATCCTCTGTATACATCCACTGTCCCCTTAAAATTACCTCATGTCACAAAACAACCTACATGTATCCTTCAATTCTTGTGCAATTGCACCAATCTTCACAGGAAAATAACAAATTACTCTAGGTCAGTGGTGATTGTAGTTCTGCCTGAATGTAATTATCTATTTCCAACAATGATCTCCAAATAGCTTACAACCACACTAATATCAAAACACTTCATCCGACCTCCATAATCTGGCACCCGATCACTGCTTGACGAATAAATCAATGAATCCAGAGCTGTTTGGAGACGGGACAAGTTTTACAGAACGGCATCCCCAACCTTGGAGCAATCCTTTCAAATCCTATATCAGCTATCTCACCACACTTTAGTAATCAGACAGTGCCACACTTAAAAACATGCTTGAGCTATCATATTTCAAAGTTCCAATGGATAATATGTTAGTCGTTTGCCTCATGAAAAATGAATTGATAATCTCCAGCTATTTTGGGTTTACGATGATTAACAGAGAAATAGCAGAACAGTACAAAACGAATCATCAACCCCAAGTCCCTGATTTAGAATCTACACGTGTTTGCACTCACCTACCGTTTTTTTCAGTATGAGGAAACAAGCTGATGTATGAGGATTGTGTCATTGAGTTCTCCAGGGGCTGATGTGTTGTGTTTCCCAAATGAGCAGCTCAGAATCCTGCTTAGTATAAAATAAGTTCTGATGTGTATCCCTGTTCTGGTATATATCACAAAGCCGCTATTCAGTGAAGACACCTGTTCTTCAGAACCTCACTCCCACACATCAGCAGGTCCTTTGAATTCATCAGACACCTAACTTCGACTAGAAGAATTACAAGACAAATCCGGAGCTATGAAGTGTTTCTATAAGATGCTTACACGAATCCATGAGATTACTCCCACTGAATTCCTATCGCAACACACACCAACCTTCAAGAATCCAATAGTAGTACCATCGTGCATGTACCAATTAGAATTCCAAGATCCAACACTGCTGCATATATACTTCATCTCTCGGCAGGGTAGTCTGTCTCCGCAGTAACCCTGGAGCATACTAGACCAGTATGTAACATTTTAGAACCCAATACCCAAGTACGGCAGGCACCACCCAGACAAAATGCCAGATGAAAAATGAGACAAGACCACACAGTCCTGAAAGCAAACAAAGTGTGTTGACATTTTTTCATCCTAGCCTCTGCCCTGAATAAAACCGGATAACTGTCCAGCACCGAGGTGACAGAGGAATTGAGGCTGTCGAAGTGGTCCAGTGGAAACATCAGTACCTGTCTCCCTGTGTGATGTGGCAGAGAATTTGTAACTTTCCAGCATCGCTACCCTACATGTATCTGCAATTTCTTCAGACTAGAATGTGGCAGAGGGTTTAGGGCTGTTTGATTGTGGCAGTTGAAACACCAGCATCTGTCGCCTCTGAGGTCCTGGGTGATGTGGCAGTGGATTATTAACTTTTCAGCACTGCTGCCCTTTCTGCATGTACTTCAGACTACAATATGGCAGAGGGTTTAAGGCTGTCGGAGTGGTGCTGTAGAAACATCTCAGCACCTGTCGCCTCAGCTCGAGGTCCCGTGTGATGTGGCAGAGGATTTATAACTTTCCAGCAACGATGCCATTTCTGCACGTACTTCAGACTACAATGTGGCAGAGGGTTTAGGGTTGTTGAAGAGGAGCAGTGGAACGTCGGCAGCTGTCGCCTCCGAGGGTCCATGCGTTACTGCCAGCATCGCTACTCTGCCTGCAATTTCTGCGTGGCAGAGGGTTTAGGACTATGACAAAGTGGAAATATCAGCACCTGTAACCTCGGAGGGCCCGGGTGATGTGGCAGAGGATTCAAAGACTGTCAGGCCGGACTACTCCCTTTGTGACTTCTATGGAATTGAGAGTACGACGGCAGATAGGCCTGCCCCCAAATGGTCAGGAAACAGAGCCACCCGTCCCAAAGCTTACAAAGAGAAACAGTTAAAATCCCAAATCTGTACTTTTAGATGTTAAACTAATAATTGTGAGATGTCATACGGCTAGTATCAGACACGAGAATCAAATCTGACTTGACTGATCCACAGAGCCATTTCATCTTCACATGTGCTACTACAACATTTTTGTCCAATGCCTGTCTTTCATATTCAAAAATTTCAATTACGTCTCGACAGCAATCCTCTTGAGACCTACCAAACTAGACGCCAAAAATCTGAAGGTGACAGGTCTACATACTTTTAGATGTTTACCCCACAAATAAGAATTCAACTTGACAGATCTCTACAGCCATTTCATCTCCATGTCTAACTACTTCAATACCAGGCTTTCACATCCTCAACAGCAATCATTAAGATACACCAACCTAACCAAACACAACCCAATGGTGCCACTGAGCCAAGGAACGAATGAGCACAAAGCTTACTGGGTGCTATTTCAATCAAATAGACTTTCCGATGTCGGAATATCTCTATAAAGGACACCCTCGGGACTGACAAGTGCTGTCCCTAATAGAGAGGTGTCCAGATTTGAGGTCGAATTGAATGGAAACAACCAATTTGGGACCAAATCTAGTGTCCTTAATAGAGAGGTTTTCCGCTAAAGGAGGTTCCACTGTACATCCCTATGATCATTGAAACACTTAAGACTGATTTTGATTTGAACTCAGACCAATCCATCAGTGTTCCTCAGAGAACCCTTTAAACATTGCCCATTTCCGTTGTTAATAATTCATATCAGCATGCATACTTTGAAGACCCTCTGCGATGTGATGTTGTACAAGGATGTACACTCTTAGTCTTTGAAAGAATGCGTTTGTCTTGATAACTCTGATAGCAAATCAATTGAACACGTTAAATCTTCAGCAAGCATTTTTCCGGATGGCACGACATCTTTAAGCATCAGACCTTTTTAAAGAACCAAATCAGCACACTGAAGCAAATGGCAGTAGCTTTCAAATTTCAAGAGCAAATCACTTAAACACGGTGAATTTTAAGCCGACGTCGTTTTTTTCTTCCTCAAGGACATGAAGGAGCAACATCCAGGATCAATACGTGACTTCTTTTTAAGTCATCATCCTCTTGAGTATTAAGTTGAGCATGGCTAAGAAAAAAAGGATCGACCTTGGTGTCAAGCAGTGGTGACAGGAGCTGTACAGCAATTTGTTGAGTGGTACTATTAGAAGTGAAAATTTATCCTCATTGTTTGATAAAGGCATAACAATTATCAGTCATTTTTAATAGTTTTTTTCCAAAGCCAAATGGGTTCATAGCTGTTGATTTCATACCAGGGGACACAGGGCAATGTGTGATAACTTGGTATCTCCTTGCGAAGAGGAATCATTCTCCAATGAGTATTGCTACGATTACACTGGCAGGACTTGTGACCAAGTGTCAGTTAGGCTAACTGACCTTGCAACTCGGCCTTCAACAATAAATGGAGAGGACTCTATCTGAAGCTACCATCAACTTAGATGGGCTATTCTTTAGGCCCTTGAATAAACACCAGGAACATGTAGAAGGAACCTTAGCTTTTACGTCCAATACGAAAGGTGAAGATGTGTATGGATAGAAGTCCAGCTCAAGGAGACAAAAATAGAGGTAATCCAATAATCCATCTGAGATTAGACATCACAACGTCCATATAGTGACCATGGCACTCTAACCACAAGTGTTTCATGATACATATCATCCACATCAGTTAACTGTTGGTGGTAACACAGTATAAAATAGACCATTGCAGTTTCAAATGTCCAAAAGTGATGACACTCGAGCCTAGTATAAACCTTTGACGGTTCATCAAGCGAAATAAACCTAGTTTCTCCCCAGAGTCGAATACAGTTCTACTCGCCTGATGCCGAGCATTGTTAGACCATCAGGTTATGAGGCACCTCATATGCAAATGCTACTTACCAAAAAATTTAAGTCAGCGCTCTTCCGGGGTAGACATGAAGAACTGGACGGATACTACTACTACTTCCTGAACAACACCAGCTGCCAACTTTTTTAGCACTTTTTGCCGATGTTTTCCTCAGCTCATCATTGCTATTATCAACAAGATATCGGAACAATAACCATGGCAACGTAACCAAATACGATTTTCTGATCCGATCTTCATGCAGTTTTAGGCAATATTGTGATATGTGATTGGGGCCAGGGCTGACGGTTGTACATGGAGATAAGGGCAATATGATCTGTTTGGCATGCACCGGGAGTGTAGTGGAGCACACTGGGAGCACACTGGTTCACTCAATTAGCATCTTACAAGATTTTATAATAAGCTAACCCCCCAGGGTTCTGGAGATTTAAATCAAATGAACAGAAATCGGGACGAAAATGTGTTACAAGGTTATGGATTTTGGTAACGATATTTGATGAAACATGTCGAGCCCAAAAGATTCGGGAAATGGCATTTTTTCAAATTCAATTAAATTTGAATGATTTAATTTCAAAGCTTGAAGATTCACCTGACATTCATGACCATCTTATTTCAAACTGATGAGTTGGACACATTCGGATATGACAGATTGTCAACTTCGTGATTGAATGAGAAGACAGGAGGGAAGCTACAGCAAACTGCCTGAGGAGCCAAATTGAGCTAAAAGGCTTCTTTTTATATACAGTGAAACCTCCCTTAGCGAACACCTCTCTATGTAGGACACCTTCTCTATCAAGGACACTAGTTTTGTTCCCAAACTGGTTGTTTCCATTCAGTTTGACCTCTCTAATCAGGACACCTCAGTCTCTATTAAGGACAGCATTTGTCAGTCCCGAGGGTCTCCTTAATAAAGGGGTTCAAAGCCGAGCATCAACTAGGACATTATTGGCTCTATAAAAATTGTTGGAATTTGTAACGTTATGCAGGAGGAAACTAACTTCCATTGTAAATTTGCACACAAGTCTCGGGAGATCAATCACTGTGCTTATAGTTCAAACCTGTAATTCCTATGTTGCTACCCAAATACCGAGAGAAAAAACTTTGTTATTCAGACTCAGCAAATCTTTTAGTAGAAACCATCGCCTCTTTAACATGTTTAAGCATCGAATCACCTTAGGGATCATCTGGAAATTATTCGTTGAAATTCACTTAACGAATATCAGTGAAAATTGCTAATAGCGATGTGACAATTTTTCACACTTGTTTGCCATCTGGTCTGGTGGGAGAGCGGGAGGCTGACATTCTGTATAATTCATACTTATGCAGATTTCATTCAAATGACGTTATTGCCATCGGTGTTCACCAAAGGCCCCCAACAAACGATACAAAAATTCTAAAGTATTGAAACACAGATTTTGTATTCAGATTAATCAATCCCAAAGTATAAAGTAGTCCCTACATGTATTTAGGCGGCAAATCACCTTTGTGAGATGGTAATTGCTGGGGTCTTTGCCTCTCAGTCAGGTTGGACAGCAGGAGGCTGACATTCTAAATAATTCATACTTATGTAGATTTCATTCGAATGGGGTTATTGCCTTTGTTGTTCACCAAAGGCCCCCAACAAACGATACAAAAAGTTTCAAAGTATCAAAACATGGATTTGATATTCAGACAAATCAAATCCCAGAGTATAAAGCATTCCCTATTTAGGCAGCAAATCACCTTTGTGAGGTGGTAATTTCCACGGTACTTTGGCTCCGAGTCTAGCGGGAGACGACGTGATTTGATTAGCTCTGCTATATGAGAGGTAGGACAAGAGATCAACGATTTCGCATGGTAATGAGGCGGATAGATTGGGAGTTAGGGCATGGAATATCGGCGGGTGTATGAATTATTAACTCTAGGCGAGGAGGGAAGTGTCTCCACACCTGAGTGGTCAAAAGTTCAAGGTATTTGCGACTTAATCAGAAGGTCTCTTAGCATGGAAAGTGAGAAGAATGTGTGACACCGAAACTAAGATGACTATCAGGCTTCAAACAAAAGGCTATCAGTAGGCCTTCTTGAAGACAAAAGTGTGTACATGATTTGCCATGCAAAGGAACAATTTCAGTCGTTGCGACATGCAATTATAGTTGCTGCCAAGTGCAACTAAAAGATCTCGTCTGCAGGTAAAAACAGTCATTGCTGGGTTGATATTGGTAGCAAGTTGCTGCCACACTGCTTCTTGTCGCAGGCAACTGCGATGGCCATCTCAACATCATTCCTGTGTTCCATTTTTCTCAATAAATGAATTCTGGCATTAAAACATCTCAGGAAGCTTAAAGTAAATTCAACTACAGTTTGTGGAACTTCTTTGTTTCTTTCTCCAAACAGTTCACCTACAAAGAAGACCAAAACATTGCTTTCACAACATTTTATCCAGAAACCCTGACACCCCTTTTCATTTCTTTACATTGAAGTGCTTCTGTGAACTTAATTCACTACTTTTCATTCCAGCTTCAAAACAACCTGAGCATTCAACTTAATAACAACATTACATGTACTTCAATCAAGTTCGAAACATCAGACACCACAAATGAGATCTCCAACATTAATTAGGTGCTGTCGAGAAATTGAAGCTGAAATTTCATCTTGGAGATTTGGTCAATTTGCATTATTCCTGCCCTGGCTTATATGAAGCCAACCCAGCGCTTTCTACTTAATAAGTTGCTATGATGAGGGATTGAGAATTCAATTTTCTAAATCCGCTGCTGGCGGCTGATAATGCGGATGAAGTTTCATACGAGTTTTGGGCAGATTGTGTTACAGTAACCCTTTCCTACTCATTTTTGTGGTTTGAAAGATGATAATTTTTCTTTTTGTGCAACCAAGGGTGCAGGATTCAACCGATTCATGAAGTTTCATACAAGTTTTTGGGGGATTGTACTACAGTAACACTTTCTTACTCAATTTTGTGGTTTTGAACATGAGAATTTTTCTTTTTTGAGAAACCAAGGGTGCAAGATTCAACCGATTCATGAAGTTTCATACGAGTTTTGGGCGGATTGTGTCACAGTAACACTTTCTTACTCAATTTTGTGGTTTTAGAGGATAATTTTTCTTTTTGTGTAACCAAGAGTGCAGGATTCAACCTGGAGTCAGTAATATCACACATGCACTTGATCTAAATGAACATGATAGATGAAAACATAGAAAAAAGTGTTACCGGTACATGTGTGGATGATACTACCAGCATGATGTAGATCAATTAATATAATCTTTACCAGTACATGTATGTAAATATCATTTACAAATCGCTCGAAATGTCATTTATTTGATCACCCTTCTAAAGGTAGAAGTCATAACGTGCATACCTCACATTTTTCAAAGTTTTTCATTTATTTTTTGATACAAACATGCTCGCTGTGATATTATAATCATTGTTTATTGGCAATACACATTTATAGATTCATTCTTGCAAGCTGAATAAATCAATTCGTTGAGAGCTGGGGGTCAATTTGCCAGACAGATCAATAAAAAGCATGGGGAAATTTGTTTTTCCTGGTGTGGGGGAACTAGAATCAAGAACACACTAATGCTGACAATCTGGAATTCAGAAACAACCTGTGCAGATGAACTAGAATCCCAGAACAAACCTATGCTGACAAACTAGAATCCCAGAACAAACCTATGCTGACAAACTAGAATCCCAGAACAAACCTATGCTGACAAACTAGAATCCAAGAACAAACCTACGCTGACAAACTTGAATCCCAGAATGAACCTTCGCTGACAAACTAGAATCCCAGAACAAACCTATGCTGACAAACTAGAATCCAAGAACAAACCTACGCTGACAAACTTGAATCCCAGAATGAACCTTTGCTGACAAACTAGAAACGGAGAATGAACCTATGCTGACAAACGAAAATCCCAGAATGAATTCATGCTGATGAACTAGAATCCCAGAACACGCTGAATGAACTTATGCTGACAAACTGGAATCCCAGAATGAATATGCTGATGAACTAGAATCCCAGAACATGCTGAATGAACTTATGCTGACAAACTGGAATCCCAGAATGAATATGCTGATGAACTAGAATCCCAGAACATGCTGAATGAACTTATGCTGACAAACTGGAATCCCAGAATGAATATGCTGATGAACTAGAATCCCAGAACACGCTGAATGAACTTATGCTGACAAACTGAAATCCCAGAATGAATATGCTGATGAACTAGAATCCCAGAACATGCTGAATGAACTTATGCTGACAAACTGGAATCCCAGAATGAACGTAGGCCGACAAACTAGTATCCACGAACAAACCTACGCTGACAAACTAGAGGCAACCACTGCATACTGTTGAGTTCAAAAGCAATCCTTGCAAGGAGTGCAATATCGATTATAAGTGAAACTGAGTCCCACTGGATCCAAAAGATAAGTGTCAAGGGAACAGAACCCACAACAATCTCGTCTACAATACAAGGTCAATTCCTCTCTTGATCTTGCACTTGAGCCCAGGGAACTCTAATGTAAGTTATTATGATAGCAGAAACAGTACCATTTACCTTGAACTTGAATGTCAACATGGTGGAGGGAATTGAACCTATCTGGTGTCAATTGAATTCAATTCCAAGGCCAATGTTCTCCAAAGACTATTGGCCTTGCATCTTAAAACAGTCCTGCGAACTCTAATATTGACTATTCATAAGAAACAGCTGGCATTGGCATGAATAGCAACTTAGAAAAGCTAAAACCAGATAACTCAGTCTAAATCCTGAACCGAGATTAAAAATATGATTAATGGCATCCAGAGTGGACATGTATTATCTGGTGACTAGGGCTTGGGGCCAAATTGAATGGTATTTTGAAATTGCCAAAGTTAGTTGCATAGATTTGTCAAACTTGGATTTTTTCAATATTTCTTGCCTCGTGAGAACTTTGGCTTTCATTGCAGTCCTTGTGATATGAGGCGTTCTGGTGCATTGGAGAAGATTGAGGACCCAATGTTGGATTGGTCATGGGATTGACCCCCAGTCGAGTCACTGCTTTCTTCTCTTACTGGTCAACTAGTTCAAATAAGACCGCTACTTCTTAACCCAATAACGTTTTCTGTGGAGATTGGGAAGATCACCACATGCTTGTACACAGTGCACGTTAAAAATTCTGTCTTGCCCTTTCTACATCATTGCCTAACAACCAACTGACAAGAACTACCATTATCCATTATTCACTACAACTCGAAGTGACGAGAATTAGTCCCAAGATGAAATCATAAAAGTTAATGAGAGACAATGGTGGCCAAGGGTTGTACTATAAACAAAGTTTAAGGTTTGCCAGTGTGTGATGTAGGCGATTATATATGATCATGAGCAAAGGTTACATTTACAGTCTAGCTCATATCAATATATCAACACCTACTTTATATGATATCTCGCAAACCAATACACCAAATTCAATGCAGTTTTCAGCATTATGTCAGAAATTTCATTTTCTTATCATACAGTATGGCTCTTTCAGCCCACCAGACAGTTACTCCAGTCGAAAACATAACAGTAGAGAACATTTTAAATCCTCTACGTCCACTACAAATATCACTTTCAACAGCCAGGGTCGACAGCTGTATTTCGTGGCGGACAGCCATTGAATCGTGATCGCCTTAAGAATTTGCCACCAGACTAACTGAGATTACAGGCACTTCAAGTCCGTCTGCTGACGTCTTAAGACCCCACTGCCATTTTAGATATCACGGAAGTCACTCAACCATCTTCGAAAAGATTTACAACTTTCACAATACTATTATGGCTTCTCTCCACATAAGCAATATTGAGAGCATTTCACACCTAAGGTCTTGATTTTTTTATGCGGCCTTGCCCATTACCAAAGGCCTTGGGCGTGGAACCCTATCTACATTTTAAAGAAAAAGCCTTGATAAGCTGAAATATTTGAAAGCAATTCTTTTGGGACCCATAGTACATCATTAAAGCTGACCTGACTCAAAATGCACTCACCGGATGATGTGATCTCATCTTCGTTGTAATCTCCCATGTCGGATCCTGAGGGGTTGGGGTCGCTATAAAACGTGTTCCATTTAGAACTAGATACTGCCGCTAACACTGCTCCCTGTGCGAAGAAGAAAAAGAGCGATATTTACAAATGTAGTTTGGAAACCAAGTTTCAATTGGATTTGCTGATAATGGACAAGGGTGTTGGGTGATATGAAACTTGACATGGGAAATGTTCATTCACATCAATTTTTCATGGATTTCACTAATAACCTAGATTCACAAGGTTTTTTTATTGGAAAAACTAAAATAAATTTCTTTATACACCAAAAAATTGTGGCAGTTTACATTACTATGAGCCTGACTGCAGAAACTGCTAAAACCGTGGAATAAAAAATTGAACAGCAATTTGAATTTTGTAAAACAAATTTAGATTCAAATTGGATTATTTGGGAATTGACAGGATACATTATTGCCACAATAAAAACTCCACATCTTTAGCCTCACTAGCCAACTGGGAAATGGTAATAAAATACCCTCCACCAACCATTGATATCGCTTTGGCCTTCACATCAATATATAAGCCTTCTAGTTTTGCTTCCAGATATCGGTTGAAACCAATTTTGGATTTAATCAACCAAGCTAACAGCAATATTGAATTCCATAAATCATGTCAAAACAAATATTAGACATTTTGGAATCAAAAACAATGCAGTAATTTAGAGGTCCTGAAATCTATGTTTTTGCCAACGTATTTCAAATATCAAAACATTGACTGTTGTAAATATCAAATGGAATCACAAGGCTACAATTGGCTCCAAAAAGAAACAAAAAAGATATACACTGCCACTGATATCATTTTGGCATGTGCACGAATGGTTAGCTGTCCTTTTGGACGGGGTGTTCGAATTTAGATGATCAAGTTGTCGCAACTATGAACTGCATGACCACACACCAAAAAAAAACCCACAATAGAAAACAAGACCAATCCATTTGGCTATCGTTTTAAAGCCAAAACATGATTGATTTCAAAACCTGAGATACACATTACAATGGAGCCACGGCTTTCCAGAAGCCAACTCGGAAATGGTAATGAAATTATCGCCACTCAGACCTCAATCCATTCATACCATCTTGGCACGCACACCAATGTCTAGCTACCCTTGGTTGGGTGGCCTCCAGAGACCTGCTCAAAGCAATTTTGAATTTCATCAACCAAGCAAACAGCAATATTGGATTCCATAAATCACGGTCGGAAAACATTTTGCCCCCAAACCCAATTTGCAAGAGATTTGTATTGCTAGCAACTGATATATTTTTGAAGTAGTATGGGAGGAAAATCTGAAGTGTGTTTTATCAACCTTTTACAAGCTGATGTCAGAATCACCGTGCCAGCGATATTGGATTCTTCAAATCAAGCGGACCAAAACATTTGATCCCGCACCCAATTTGCCGAGATGTGATCTGTATTGATAAATAGATTCTCGTTGGACAAACAGGTCTCAAACATTCACCCTCACATTGGTTGTTCTCACATGAAATTTCACGCCAATTCTCACCCCATTTATCAAGTGTCTTCTCCTAGTAATTTTATTTGTTGGCATGTTCAGTTGAAATCAGACTGACATGAAAGTCTCTCTGGTTCCCTCTTTACTGAATTATGAATCAGAATATTCAGCCTTCCATTTAGGGTCAGAGCTTAGAGAACATGGGAGAGGGAGGGGGGCATAGAATTTAAAGTTCACATCATTTTTTTTATTTATTGAGTTTCATCTGCTGGTTTTTATGTCAACATATCGTAATGTCAAATGATTATCATGGTATTCAGATACAGAACTTATTAATTTGAGAATTAATCAGCGGACAACTGGTACACATCATGACGTTGGGCGAACATAGGTTCAAAATCTGAAGGCCAGTATACTCTCCAATTGCTTTCTTTCCTCTTTGCTCCCAGCTTTTACATGGACTTTTCCCAAAGTCAGCATCAGGCATTACTCCTGGGAAGGCGAGGATGGTCTTGATAACACCCAAGGAGTTAGAATAAAGTTTTGGAAACATACAGGTGGTTTGGTCTCATCGCCAGTTAGTGGTAAACGTCCTCCGGAAACACCGACAACATTTTTAAAACCTAAAACATCTTCCGACAGTGTCTGCCCTTTCGGGTTTAGAGTGGCTCCAATGGTGTGAAACAGTTGTTGATTGTACTGTTTAGAATAAATCTCTCTGGAAGAAATATTGGCAGAACTTTCCAATAAGGTGCGAGACTTGTTAGATTCAGTTGAAAAGCTTTGTCTTATTTTCGATTTTGCCAGATTGAGGTTTTTGTCCAAGTTATGTTCAAGAGAGTCCCCAATACTTCGGGTCCCCGTTGAAGTATTGGCCATATATTAGAATTTGATACAGATCCTTTGGGGGTGGTCCTTGGAAGTTTGTATTTGAGGTTTTCATCCCAAATATTAGATTTAGGAGTCCACGATGTTAGCTGATTATTGCTAGAACTGTGATATATTCTCTGGATAGAGTTCCCTAGAACCCTTCGAGATCGGCCTGAAGACGTTTTGGGACGAACTGTGTCGTGAACATCTTGGAAGGAAGTCCTTGGGCTGCTAGATCTTTGAACATTAGTCCCCTGCTCTACCTGCGTCCTACTTGTAGAACTCTCAAGGGCAATTCCTTTAAAAGAGGCCCAGCTGCTATTATTACACAAACTGGCACGAATACATCTTCGAACAGTAATTCTTGGAAAAGTATAGGTTGTGCAAAAAGGTCTTGCTTCAAGTTCTCCCTCAAAAGAAATCTTATTCACTGTTTCAGTGCCTGATGGATTCACGGCTGTTGCTATCTGATTATCAGCTCCATGTGCAGTTTGAGATGATGGTCTTTGAACATCAGCTCCATGTGCAATTTCAGTAGCTTGTCTTTGAACATCAGCTCCATGTTTATATTTGCATGGTGCGGAATTCGACTTGGCGTGGGGAGATCAAATCTACTTCGGCAACTTTTTGAGATACAAATTTTTTAACACAGAATTTGAATTTATTAGAGTTTGTTTCCCAGATGGCAACACTACGTGAGAGAAGAACAGAAAACAAGGTCAATTAAGGTAATTGCTGGAGGTTGGTTTCTACAGCAACTCAACAGGCTTCTGGGGTGAGCCACTGTGACCTTATCGAGTAATAGAGAAGACAATATCAGAACTTTGACGGCTTCCGTTCCTAGACTTGTTGCTAGTGGGTGGTGATTTAACCCTCAGAACACGCTGGAAGTGGACAAAGTGTTTTCTTCTGTTAGGAAAACAAATATCTTATAAGGGCAGAGACATGTATTCATCCACAGGCGGAAGTGTGGCACAGACACATAGTCCGTACTGAACTGTGAAGCTGTGGTAAATACATGACTGTGATGGGTGAAAGTGGATTTATTCTTCAATCTTTGGTGGATTCTTAATCTACAGAGCCAGGCCATAACAGGGATATACTTTTTGATAATTAATTTAAGGAAATAATATTGTGTCAGTGGCCAGTCTAGAACTTGTATTCTAGGCCCATATCAGTCTGCGAGTGACGATTTGATGGCACCCTGTACCCAAATCAATTTTTCTCAGGCAATCGGTATTGGAATGTTTTGAATTTTTACTATTATTTTGATAAAAGCCTCTTCATAACACATATAAAATTTGGTGGGAATTAAGGCACTCTTGGTGTACTTTTTTCACCAACCTACATTCATTGAAATCTACACAGAATGTACACGCTGGCTAATAGAGGTCTCAGGCCATAAGTGCAAGCAATGAGGTACAAGAGCTGTAGTCTTTATAGAGAGAAATCGATGAACAAATTATCCTGTCTAGCAAAGATGTCAATATTGAATACAGTTAAACATGTTAAACGAAAGGCCGACTCTAACAAAATACAGAACCTCTCTATTTTAGGACAACCTTTGGACTGACAAATGCAGTCCTTAATAGGGAGGTGCCTGATTAAAGAGATCAAATTGTGCAGAAATTATTTATTTGGGACCATAATTATCCAATGTTCCGTAGAGAGAGTGTCCTCATTACAGAGGTTTCCTCTAGGGGAGGTGCCAGAGTAGTGGAGGATTAGGTGACATAGGGCAAATCAGAAAAGGAAACAGTGCCAATTAAATGAATCTATGCATTGTTAGGTTCGTTTCTATGGTAACTCATAAGACTTCTGGGGTTGCCGAGTTTTAGAGAAAAGAACATCAGATCTTGGGAGGGTTCCCTAGCTAGACTTGTTCCCGGTGAATATTGATTTAACTACTGGCGGAGGAATTCTGGTGAAACGCGTGAGACTTTCACACCAGTATATTTTTGAGAGCATGAAATATCCTGCATGCGATATCTTTTGTTCGAGAGTAGGTGGGAGAGTGACATCTGCCAGCAAAAATGTAGGAAATTCAAATATCGTGTTGAGAGCTGACCATCGCGTGGGAAATTACATAGCCTCTTAAAGATGAGATATTCCACAGAGGAAACCTATCCTGTCAAAAACGCCATTTAGAGATCCCATGTCGATCAATTTTGGAACATTGCCTGGAGAACCGTTGCGCTTGTGACGTTATCACCAACAGAAGAAACCCCTAACAGTGAACAAGATGCAGAGACTGCGTCATTATTGCATTTCTGTAGTCATCTCCATCCGAAAAGGATGCACAGAGTCAGCCTTCTTGATGACACTTCAAAACACGTGTTTACCATGGCACTGATATGAACTTACGTAACATCATAAGACCAGCTGAGAGATGTCCAAACAATAAGAGGGGGCCTCTGTGTAAAAATAACTTGGCGCTGCAGGGGGGGCAACCAGAAAAGTGGGTGTATGGCGTAATATGGGGCAAAATACGATGTTGGTCAATACGGACGGTAAAGAGCAGGCTGCTTTGCATGCTGGGTTCCAACTACAAGCAAATGGTGAAAATGGCAATATGAGGCACAAGGATGATGTACTTTAGACATCTGTTTACATATTTTCAAACTACACCCATAGCAGCATGACCAATCAATAAAGAAATAGAATAGCTTCTGGTGGTAGATAGCAATTATATCAAGGGAATATTCAATATTTCATGATATCAGCAGTCGATGTTGCAAGCAGGCAATACGCCCTCCTCTCGAATAAATGTTAGTGAATAATGTTTCTAATAGAACACAACTGTTGTGAATTGACAATTGAAATCAACACTGAAACTTCAGCGGTTCACCTACACTTGCAGAAATACCTGGCCATCAAAGCCCATGGATATAAAATATCAACTCCCAAAATAATCATAACTGTAACTCTATCACCACACATCTGAAATCGGTTCAATTGATGTCCAAAGTCGAGAAGCTTTATAACAAGATGTAGTCGCAATCACAATCACTCTCAAACAAGTCGAGTGTATAAATGGGCGGTATCCAAGCTCAATGTGCTGTGCAATGAAAATAATAAACTCCTTCAACATGTTCAAAGGACTCCTGAAGAAGGTGGGTCTTCAGAAGAACCTTGAAAGAGTTGAGGTTGTCACACAATCTCAGGCGATCCGGTAGAGCATTCCAGAGTGGTGGGGCCACAATAGAGAATGGCTGGTCACCGAATGATGGAAAACAGGCTATACTGATTTAAAAAACAGTTAAATTGGCCCAAAATATTGACAACAAAACAGGGATTTTCATTATCCCCCACTCAGACAAGATACTGAAATCAACCTAGGTAATGACAAGAAACCCTTGGTCAAAATCGTCCATGTTGTAATCTCTCTATGATTCTGCTAACCATAAATGAGACCTGTCGCCATTAAACCAGGTCAGATACATAAATAGGTCATGCCACATTTAAATGGGACACACCACATTGAATACGGTCAGAGTGACAGTACTGGTCAAACATCAATAAATCAATAGCGCACATCTTTCAGATCTATTGGACAACATACTTACTTCGTTCGGCATTAGCTATTGATTTTATTTACATCCAAATTGTGAAGCATCCCAATGTATCCACTCGTCGGCCGGTGCCGATAGCACCACGGAACTAGGATAAATTTCCTAATTGATCCAAATTGAGATGTTACTTCAAGAACGTATCCAATGTGACATTACCATCATGTCATGCCGATGCAATTATCCACTAATTTGGATTTCACGATATTTCCTACGAAGCAGTACCACGAGTGATAAACACCACAGGCCTGTTATCAATAAAAGCACCAACGAAACCGTAGCATTTTGTGACGGTCCACGACGACAAGCCGGCGTATATCCTGCATAAAGCGAAGAGTCGATGAAGAATCAGTTGCCATGGTTACCAGTGGATCTAACTAAACATTGTTGCCCTAGCGACCAAGTCTTACCTTCAGTTTTCGTCTGGCGTTAAATTTCTTCATCTCTTCGACGGTTTCGTGAAGATGCAACTTTGCGACCCGGCTTTTCTCCTGTAAAAAAGGTTGACCGTTAAAAATTTGAAATTTGTTATTTGTAATTGAATTTGAAATTTTTAAAAATTTTCCATTAATGCGTACTGAATATGAAATTTAACATTGCCATTGTGGAGACAGATAAACAAATAATGTTTATACCAAGTTTGAGAGAAGTGGCATGCCTGATCACTACACTACAGCATTGTGTGAAACTGCATTTCTATTTTCCTGACCAATAATCGAACACAAACGGCGTACCACTTAAGAATTACATATTTGCATCTTTCACTTTCACTTTCCTTTCTGTGGTTCTCCATTGTTTTCAAGAAAAATGGAGGGAAATGACTGATATGCCCTCAAATTCATGCCAAACACGGCCAAACTCAGCCAAACTTTTGTTTGGCAATGTTTGCCTGTGTTTGATAGTGTGGACGGGTCCCCAAACATTCGCCAACATGATGTTGGCTCATGTTGGCCAACAATTGTTGGCGAATGTTTGCTAGTGTAGACCAGGCTTTAAAACAATATGAGCAGCTTTGCATTTGCATTTAAGTGACTTGAAATCGGGCCAGTTTTGTTTCTTTTTATCTAGTATAATTTTTTGAAAACTATGTCATAACATTTTGGGGTGCGCTGCATCTGCGAAAGGAAGAGGCTGCAATATCTAAGAGTACATTTGGCCTAATTTAAGAAACCTGGCAGTCTGTCTTTAGCAAGGAATTTTTTTCATTCATTTCCACATTTCTCTCAATGGAGGTCAAGAACGATGACACCTAAAACATGAAGTGAAGAAATAAGTCATAATACAAGAAATATGAAAACTAAACATTGCATACAGAAAGTGACACACCACATTTAATTGTTTCAAGCAATATCAGAATCCCATGCAAACTGTACCTTTGAATATAAAAAACCTTGGTTGCAACGTAATTTGTTTTAAACTTGCCATGTTTCCATTAATTAAGTAAGCTTGCATGATACCATTTACAAACCTAAGAGCCCTTGTACCATAACCAGTTTTACAATCTTTGTCTTGTGTTGTATACATAGCGGACTTAATGGAAAACTATCTAAAATCTTTCACTGGCAAATTTTCATTTTTACAAACTTCAAAACAAACATGCCCCAGTGGATTATTTTACATCTAGAATACACATTGTGATAAAGAGGTATTTGAGATAGCTCTCATCGCTAACTCAACAATTCTACAATAAACTGACCGTAAGGCATGATTTTGGCTGAGGTCTCAAGCCTGGGCCAGGAAACACACCTAATTAGTAGAGTGGAGACACACCTAATTTAGTAGTAAACATGCAAGGGAAGATATCAAGACCTACGCTGTCGAAGAGAGTCGCCCTTTCTGTCACATGAGTGTACCAAAACCAACTGGTAATCGAAGGTGGGACCTCAGAGGTGACAGACAGCTTTTCCACAGACAATAGGAACAATACATCTCCTTGATACGTTCATGATGAGTGCATACTGAAAACCAGCACCAAATATTTGCCCCTCATCATTCTTATAATTCACGAAAATTTCTGACAATACGAAATGTCTTTGTTTTTCCAATCAAATTTTTGGGCCATTTTTGTTTTTGTGGAAATTTGCCAAATGAAACGCCAGCAAAAATTTGGCAGTTCACAATAATAAACAATGATAGATGATGCTGGATAACAGTATGGCCATTATCATCCATTTACATATCTATTTCCCTAACTGGAAACAAGTGCGGTTGAAAAGTTACAAATGACTTCTTTGTGAGGGGTGAAAAACGATGTTCATGTGACAAGGCATGAATGAAGAATAAAGAATATATTACTCATTGATCGACATGCCATTTATAATGCTTTATTCTTTTGGTCTGATACTAGTTAATGAGCACCAACATGTCTTCATGATTACAACTGTGTTTTGTTCTAGCTCATGTGATGGCACTATTACTTGAGTCATGACCCAGAGGAATATTTGCATGGGAGAAAGGCCACTTTAACTGTTATTGAGCTTGGGACACTATATTTAAGCCACTAAAATCTGGATGACAGTTTATTTCATGAATTGTTTACATAACACACTCGCACCGAATTTCTTTAGAACGTTTTTTCTTTCCTCTTATAATGAAACCTATTTTAGCGGAATCCTCTCCAATAAGGACATCATCTCTGTTAACATGGTTAGGATTACACAACCTTTAGTTCCAATGCTGTCATTCCCATCATAATTGAGCTCTGTAGTAAGAACCCTCTTTCAAGGACAGAGTTGGTCAGTTCCAGGGCCAGGGGTGTCCTTAAAAGGGAGGTTTTACTTTTTTTATTAACAAAACTTCCACCAGAAGCACCATGCACATTCTTTCCCCAGCATCATGCCGACAGTTTACACCACACCGTTGGCCCTCACTCAGCCTGATGACATCCAGAGAAGCGAAAGCCCCACAATTCACCCAAGGCCCTTCCCCACTCAGAAAAGGCAAATTGTTACTTACACTGGCACATTTACCAGCTTCGAGACGAGCAAACTATTTGACGGAAATAATTTATTTTAAGGATATTTTTTGGTCGTTTATGAAGACAGGACAGGAAAGCTTTGCCCTGGTGCAATAATCGAAGAACATTTTGACATAAATTGACTGAGCAGACGTCTATATATTTCAATCTCCAACTTTCATGGGTACTTTCCCCCCAATCGACTTGGCCAATGTAATCTTCCACATGACCTCCTTCTCTGATAATACTAGTACAGGGTCAGTGGTTACTGATACATATACACAGCTGGTCAGTTATGAAATTAGAAACCGACTGCCTGAGTTGCATGATGCCTTCTCTCTGGAACGTAGAGGTTGGTCTCTATATACAGGGACAATCTGCTGATGTGGTGGCACCTTACATGAAGACATAACCAAAGATTTCAATCTCCCACTCTCACGGTCACATTCCCCTCAATCAATTTGGCCAGTGTGCCCTTCCACATGGTCTACCTTTCTGATAAAACTCGAGGGTCAGTAATCACCACTACATGGATGGCCAGTATAAACTGCATGAGAGGTATATCATAGTACCGGCCATGAATCTTAAGGACGGTTCCCCTACAACAAGGGGACTTACGCAGTGCTGATATTTAATCACCCCCAGCTCCTTTAGCCATCACACTGTGCTTTTAACGCAAGACTTAATGATTCTGTGATAAGCATAAATGCAACAGATGCAAACTTGGCTAATTGGTTCCTACCTATCTAAATTGCTATTGAGATAGTACATGCTTATACAATATGATCATTAATGATCACCCTTGGCATATCATGTTATGGTCTTAATTGGTGATCTCGACACAATACTAATTCTTCAGTCGTATTAACACTTTCATGACAGGAATAAGACTAATATCTGAGACTTTAACAAAGTGCTGATACAAGATCTCAATGGACCTAAAATCCATTCAAAAGGCAGCACTATTTGGAACCATTTTGACTTGGCTGCCACTTCGGTTTCATGATGTTAAACGTCACTTAATTTACGTTGAACCTGAATTGTGGTATGATCGACATATAACAGGGGTATTATCCATGCATCCATGCTCCATAAGTTTGATGTTAGTGACCTTGAAAAGTAGGTCAAGGTCAAAATCAGTACAACATCTGACGCAGCTTCAGCAGATGCATCCACACATTTTTTTGGTAGCCTCACAACAAGGACTTACGGAGTCATGGCCTATGAAATGTATTTTCACATATCGCCCACTGGGGGCAAGAAACAGTCTTGGAGTGAAATTTGAAGGGCGTTGTGCACTTTAGAGGATGAGATTCAAAGTTTTGCATTGAACTGTCTGGGTTAGATATCACTTTTGGACAGGTGGACAGACTAATGGACAAATTGTAAACAATGATACAAGATCTCCCCTACTTTTTTGGAAAGCGGGGAGATTAAAACTTACCACAAGGAAAGGTTCACCATATTTGTGAGCTTTAACTGTTAAAGGGGGCAAAATGACAGAATGGAGTGCCACAGACATATGGGTGATCTGAACTGAACCCTGAGATATGGAGAACCATTCCTCTGGTAAGAGAAAAACATATACAGACACGACAACACTTAAAGCCATGACGGGGGCCACATGCAAGACATGGTACAAGTATTTGGTGCAAGTGAAAATTTGTTAATTATATCCTGGTATTCGTTTAAATTTCCTCAGATGGCTGGACACTACCAGCAATCTGGCTATAATCACTAAGGCAAGGATCCCCTATTGGCAAGTTGTAGCCTGATCGGGCTATTTTGCTGTTCACACCCGCCGATTTGACTAGGCTAGTCATGTCTACAGCAACAAGATTAACAGGTTGCTTTAGCTACCTCTGCTAAACCCGTGGATTTAGTAGCAGCAAACATTAAGAGGAAAGACAGAAATAGTCCAATCAGTGGGCGATTGCTTGATTGGGCTATAATGCACCAATTGGGGACCCTTGTCGAACTGATCACAGGATCTGAGGTTGAAAGTTACCCTCCCGCACAGAATGCACAATAAAGGACTGCTTTTGGCAAACTTCTCATTCTGGGAAGCAACTAGTGGGTTTGGATAGATGATGCAGAGTGCCTTTCTAATGTAATGAGTGGAAACACCTTTTCTGTCTAAAAGAACTCATTGCTCTTCATGACGCAGTGGTGTAGTTGAAGAGTGTCCGACTTGTGATCAGAAGGTCATGGATTTGAGGCGCGGCCAGAGCCACTTGGCACTCCAACTGTCCTGAAATGTCCAAGTTCAGAGCAGACATGTGCAATCGTTGGTTTCTCCACAAAGGTTTCTGGTTTAGGCTAGGAATGCGCATAAAGGGTTTTGAGACTGTTGTACACTATAAAGCGCAATCCTTGTAAGACATAATTCACGTTTTCTTTTTCTTTTTTCCTCCCAACATCCGCGACACTATTTTATGGTATAAGAATAGGTCAAATATTTAGTAGCTGAAATCATTCGTTTTTAGCAGACGGACATAACCTTCAATGCGAATATTTGATAAGTATTTTGTGTTTGAATGATACAAGCTGTGTAAACGTGCAAACTAAAATACATTAGTGCAAAATGGAACATAATTTTCAAAACATTTGATAAGTGTATGATAGACTGATATTTACCACGTCCTGAATATTTGAAATGGCAAGGGAGACACGGTTAGGGACGAGAATACAGGTTGATAAAAAAGAAAAAAAACATTCATATTTTTAAAAGAATTATCAATTCATACCACAGTATTGAACTAACCTTTGATGTAATGTAAAACAGTCCCAATCAAAACTGTCAACCCTGTATTCGTGTCTGCAATGTTTGTTATGCAGAGCGTACAATCATAAAACTAACATGCAAAATACGTCCAACCCTGCGTATAGGCTGCATGAAATCTCTGACCAATGTAATCATTGCCTGAGCTGCACTCAAGACGTACACTTTAGAAGATGTTTTTTTTGCCTACATGTACATGAATATGCACCCAGTAGAGGCTTTTCTATTAATGAAAAATCTCTGTTGGTTTTTTTCAACAAAACTTTCATACATGTAGTTTAGGTTGTTTGCAGCTTACGCAAAGCAGAAGGTATGTCATTTGTGACTGGGACTGTACCCTTTCCTGAGAGAACCAAAAGACATTCACCCATAACTTTTTAAACCTTACTTCAACCAAATTTCCTCACTACACAGCAAAGAAAGAGGCAGACCACAGCATATTCACACTAACGAAAGTGATACATAAATCAAGTTTTATGCAATACCGGTTATACGAAATCTGCACAATAGGCATCTAAACATCAATATGATAAATATGGGCAGGTCACAGCGCAACAACAGTTGTACCCAGCCTTTAAGGGAAATAGGAATCCCAATCAGCAAGAACACTATTTGCAACAGTTACAACTAGACTGGTATGATGCCATCTATCAGAATCTACAAGGAACCAAGAAGACCAGCAACATCAGCGACTAGGGAAGACTTCAAGAACTGCACGTATCTATTGGAAGGGGTTCAATGCAAGTACATGTACATCATAAAGCTTGCTTTTTATTTTAACCTAGAACATGTAGGTAGAACATATCTCTTTCAGGGTCAGAACACTTTGTGTAGCAAAGATGGCAAACATGAACTTGAAACAGTTATATAGCTAACATGGTTAACTTGGACATAATAAATGGCTATTATGGGTAAATCTGAAGAAGTCCAACTTTGCAAACTGGACAGACAAGTTGGCCACAGAGGACAGCTAAATTGAGCTAAAACTGTTAGGTTGGATAGGGCAATTGGTAAATGGGTTTATGGGTAAGTCTGAAGAAGAGCAACTTTGCAAACTGTACACACAAGTTGGCCACAGAGGACAGCTAAATTGAGCTGAAACTGTTAGGTTGGATAGGGCAATTGGTAAATGGGTATTATTGGTAAAATCTGAAGAAGAGCAACTTTGCAAACTGGACAAACAAGTTGGCCACATAAGATGCTGAATTGGGCTGAAACTAATAGGGCAATTGGGAAGAAAAACATATGCTTATCTTTAGTAGTAAAACTGTGACTGCAGGATAGGGCAGTTTTGACCACAGACAATGACAGAGGGAGGAATTAAAAGAAAACGGCATGAAAATTAGGCATCAAAAACTATGAAAAACTTTGTAAAAGGCAATAGAGATAGACTTTAACATGATTAACACTGGGAGAATGGGGAGAAAAAATGTTTTAGTAAAATTACCTAGAATAGGGGATACTTTGAAGATAGAATTTGTAGCTTTCAACAAGTTCACGGAATAGAAGCACTTTAGTCTTGACAGCATTTCACTGAAGACAGCGAGTCGATTCAGGGGCCATACTTCGATTCAGGATATTCAGAAGAAACACGACCAATCAAATTTTATTGTCTAAGTCAGGACATGAAGAACTGACATTAGCAAATTCAGCAAAACTGAACAAGGAATAAACAGCATTCGACATGTTGAAATCATTAACTAGGGGAACTAATAGAATTGGGGAAAATTGAATTCCTGATTAGTACGAATGAAAAAAAAATTCAATCATGCATGTTTCAAGCCTACTCTACCTCCAAGTGCCAATCCATGAAAGTTCTCTTTAAAAGTCAAGATTATATTTCGAGGTCAGATAGCGGTTCTTCGGCAACTTACTCAATGATTCAGTGACAGTAGGCCTGGCGACTTACAACCCAATTTGGTGTGATGGGTCAAATATTTCCCTCTGATTCTTCAGCATGGATTGAAGAATCTTTGCCCCTAATAGAATCATTCTGAACTATAACATCAGCAACATCGACTTTTCCTTGCGATTAATCGATGGAAGCAATTCAGTATCGAATACCATGGCGTAGGAACGACCGTAACCTTGTTTCGAACTCCTTGAATTCTTGAGTCTCCATTTACACTTGCTAGCAGACAACATTTCCCTCAATACTTTACAAACAACATCAAAGTGAGACAGTAGTGTCTAACATTTTCTGTCTAAACTAAAGCTGGTTGTCAACATTAAAAGCATATGGCACAAATGTCTATATGAACGCAAAGGCCTAATAGACAGTTACAGCAAAGGCACCAATGAAAGCAAAGGGTATTATCAATAATTAGTAAAGACCAGTCGATCCTTGGTATTAACAACAGTACAGACACGACTTGAGTGAAGAGATTATTACTTTTCACTAGATTATCGTGATGAAAAATACCACTACTATCTCCTAATCAAATATAAGTGTTGTACAAAAAAATGTCTGAAAGCCAACAATTGCAGTGCCTTTCAAATTGTTTGATAAACAAGGCTTACAAGTAAAGCATATGTACCACTGACAACGCAAGATAATGACCAAAAGTTAGACCACATCATTGATAACTTGTTTAGTTCAGTTTGTTCAACATGTTCAACAATATTTCAGCACATCGGAGTGTTGAGCGCTTAGCAGTGTTCTGGTTGTGTATACTGGTACATCATGTGATAATTTCTGGCCTCCAGTCTTTTATCATAAAATTTCAAGTAGTACAATTTTGTCCCACATGTCCCATCAATGGTAAAAATTAGAATTGAATGGGCACAATTTACTCTCTTGTTTTGTCTTAAGTAAAAGTTAATCATGATCAGAACTTTGAAAACACTAAGGACTCTCTAAGTTTTCTGATCAACATGACCAAATTTCCTATTCTCTAAAGTCTGATGATGCCCTAAAATTGTCATCATCTGGTCACCAGTATATACAGCAGCCTTCAGGTCAGGACGCATTCTCAGTTTAGGAACATCCACCACGTAGAGATTACCTCAAACAATTTGTCCTTCTACATTACTGGACAGCAAAATGATTTTTATTTTACAGTCAACGAACAAAGGCAAGGAAACAGAAACGACAACCTAAAAAATGTACTCCTCATCATGCTAGTGAAAATCCAGCAGGCATGGAATATTTATTCATTAACGTTGGTCAAAAAGAGTATTTTGATACTCTCGTTTCAAAGAGTAGTTTCATAACCTTTTTTTAAAATCAAAATACTCCAAAACTCTACACGGTGACAATTCTGCTCATCCTAACTTGATTTCCCAGACCAGAATAAGAATGCGTCCCAGACCCGGTGATGTGGTGTCACAAAACTTATAGCTGGCCACATCAAACCTACATAAAATTTAACTCTCTTCATCATAGAATACGAAGGAGGATTCTGGAAAAAATTTACAAAGTTTCGGGAAGATTTAGAAAGAAAACATTTTTTGGACCAATACATGTAGACGATTAAATCAATGACTACATGTAGGTATCGTCATATCAGTGAAAAGAAATCACTCATTTGGCGAGATGACCGCAAAGGTTGCCCACCGTCCTAACTTTTTTATTTTGACTATAGGCTTTACTGGACGCTGGTTACGATTACCTCATCTCGAAGTGGAGAAATCAACTCTTGTCTAAACTTACCTCATGAAATTGCCTGATGAAACACAACAGTTCATCTCATCAACTGCCACAAATGTTGTACCAAGTTCAGTTTTCACAAATCTACTCAGGACACAAGCGTAGAAATGGGATGATGTCTTCGACATCGTGAATTCATGTGGGAAACGCTAAGGAGCTAGCCTACCTTGGCCAAAATTCAATTTTTCCAAGACAGAAATTCAATATTTTTTGTAAAATTCACTATACTATAGGTCAATAGGTCAATTTACTTTTACCATATCTGCCCTCAGGATACGCACCTTTACCCATTTGTGCTGTAAGGCTTCTTCTACTGTAATCCTCCTGTCTGGGTCTTTTTCTAGCATTCTGTGGACAAGGTCCTTTGCATCGTCTGAGATATAGTCCCATTGCCTGGGATTCATCTGTAAATTGAGATAACAATCTCATCGCTCATGAAATCAACGAAGCTAATCTGGTAATAAGAGCTACTCAAGTAGACTGAATGAAAAAGGCCAAGTGTTTTTTTCAAAAGAAATCACCGGGCACAGGCAATTGGTTATTCAGGAGTGTTTTTTTGAGCACTTGAAGGCCACCTCTGATCATTGTAGAAGTTAGTACTTAATGTGAAAATGCAGGTTGAGCATCTGTTCTCAAATTACACACTCTACAGACTTACTTCACGTCATTTCGCTTGGTCTTTATTTTCAGACAATTTCCCAAAGGTCTCAACTCACCCTTGATTTGCAATTCGATTCAAAATCCAAATTCATTTGCACAGCATATTATCTAAAGTTATCTCTGTTAGATATAAAACCAGCAATTTTGCTACTCTTTTGGGGAGTGAATCACTCTCGACCATGTGTTGATACAAACCCACAACTTACATAATAGCGACCTTCTGATATGGCATCGAATAATCTGTCTTTTGTTCCGCAGAATGGAAGAGTGCCGCTCAATAATATAAATAACATGACACCACAGCCCCAAACGTCGACCGGTTTGCCGTACGGCTCCCGGTTAATCACTTCCGGGGCCATAAAATGTGGAGTCCCAATCCGGCCTGCAATAAGAAGAAAATATTGTTTATTGTAAATATCATCGGTGAAGATTCTTGTCAAAAGTGGTGAGAAAGGAAACAGTGTACATTACCAGTTTTGTAAATACTTCACCTGCTTGCCAAAAGGACCAGTTTTTTTCGAGTTCGAATTTCAAAATTCTCCTGAAAAGAATCCTTACTTTTCCCCTTTAGATGAGCACTTTTGAGAAGATGTTGGAAAAAATAAAATGCCTCCAGAATCAGGACAAGTGTCTTAACCAAAAGGACAGTTCTTAACTTCAAAAATGTCTGTGTTCTTAATGATACTTTGTGGATATTTGGGAGAGGTTGCAACTGAGGAATACTTGGAGTGGTTGCAACAAGGTGATACTTGTCAACAGGGTGCTGTATTTTTGCCCTGAAATCTGACATGAGATGAAATAAACGAAGATTAGTTGCATGCACAGATCTGTTCTTGTAAAGCCCTAATTACCTGGCATTAAATTTTTCTGATTGCTAAATGTAACAACAAAACAGATAGCAGTCAACTGGTTGATCATGCAGTCTCCCCAGCCAACACCATTCTTGGCAATAATGTTAGTTTAGCTATAATTTGTACATAATCTATATTCACATCATCTATGTGGACTTATTTACATAAATCTGTGCATGTCACCACCAGCCAGTGGAATACCCTGCCCTGATATGACTTGCAGAAACCACCAGCTAAAAGAAATTCTGCAAGACTTTAATCCCGGATGTGACAGTGACCCGAGCATAAACTGAAAATTTGTGCATGTGAAAACTGTCCTGGCAAAATATGCCTCTAAAGTGGTTAGTTTTGTCTGATTTTGAAAATTTCTACAGAGAGATGAGGCATAGCTCTATGCCCTGACACATTAAGCTCTTTTTAAGAGAGGAACAATAGAAATCCTTCGAATATGGGAAAAGTCTCATCCTTGTATGATTAGGTGTTGTGTGTGTTCCCAGATTCCTCGTGCTGTACAACTGTGCAACAAAACTATGCTTTCAATGTGCAGCATCCTCACTATAACCTTGAGTGTGTACGTATAATACAAGCCAAAAGCCTAATGAATAGTTTGCCAAAAAGGTTTAGTCCAAAGTGCCAACTGCTGCAGATGTCAATCAAATAATTCACATTTTCACCTAGAAGGTCAAGTTTACAAAGAGTTCATGTTGTCAATTATTACTTACTAAGTATCACGTTGATAACGAGGAAGTCGTATCTAAAGCTAGGTGCACACAGAGCTTGTGACTGCGTGATCGCAGCTGCAAGCCGTATCCCCCAAAGTTATGTGACGACGCAATCCTCTAGACTGTTGCGATCATGTGTGACATCGACGACGCCAAATCATCACCAATGTTTCATCTCGCTCCTGGTTCCATTCTTCAACCATGTATGTCTGTGGGCGCTGCCATCTTGAAATCATGTGGTGTAACAGCAACGATTTGATTGGTCGAGAGGTAATTGATTGTCGGCAAATTCTATCAACGCGCAGGCGAGCGGTGCAAACTGCTTGCGCAGCCTTGCGTCCTATGGCTGCGGCAAATACGGCTCCGACAAATATCAAATCATTTTGATCCTTGCGATTCTGACTGCGCCCCGGGACGCAAGAACTAAATGGCTGCGGTCTCCAGTGCACACAGACAAAGCCTTGCGGCTGCGATCACACAGGCACTAAGCTCTGTGTGCACCTAGCTTAAAGAACGGGCTACATAGGATTCACGATGTCACCTATCACCCACAGTTCATGTCACGCTTTCTAGCCAAAGTCTGTTACAAACATGATCGTGATAAGTGACATTTACCAGTCACAAGTGACAATAAGAAACTCCATGTAATCCTGGTCTATGTAGAATTTGAAGAAGATTTCATGATCGCACATCGGCACTGCATGCTTCAGATTATGAGAGTAGAAGTGGTATGCTTTGAAAGATGGTAGATGCTCAGCATTGTCACCAGATGGCATTGACACAAGATGGCACCTGATTGTCACCAGATAGGTTGTGTGCTTGTTTCCAAAACATGCTTGAAGTTGCTTTTGCTGCAGTTTTAGACGAATGCTCCACTTATAAAGCAATAATTATCAAGGAAGCAACCCCATTGCAGATTAACCGTCAGTAAGATGACAAGTAATTGTAGGCCAGAATGATTATGATTCAAAATGGAATATTTTGAACTGAAAAAAACCCACTTCTACCTAACATGCCTGACGTGCCTAATGACCTCTCAGATATTTATTTCTGTGTACTCCAAGCTTTAGCATCCAATTAAAGAAAATTGTTATCGAAATTGACAGGTGGAAATGTGAAATTATTTGACTTGTTAATCAAGTTCGAAAAAACTGACCAAACCATAATTTATTTTAGAGCTGTTAGGTCATCATCGGAATTCAAACTGCCCAGGCCCCTGCCAAGTATTAAACTAGTCAAAACACCCCATGCAGCAGTCAAATGCAGTTTTGGTGAAGGCACCCTCTACCAGTCTCTTACCCTCACGGTCTTCCCAGTTATAATGCCAGATCTGTTGATGGTAGTGCAAGGGCTTATCTGGAAACATTCGACATGTTTGACACAAAATATGACTCGAAAGATCTAGATCTAGTTGGTTACCCCAGGCTTGCCAGATGTAGCAACACTACCCCTTGAAATCTAGCCCCCCATCGAAGTTTGCCATGAGATAAGTTGGAGTGTCTCTTCCAAGATGGCAGTGTTGTAATCTAGTTCTCCATATTCCTACAGATTCGTTCCGAGATCTCGATCTGCACAAGAGTATCATGAGGGATATATTCCACAGACTTAGATAGGTCAATTAGGATACACTCTAAGAAATAATGGCTTTTGATCTTTAGAAAGACCTTTAAACATGTTAAACATGTTAAAGGTTTTCTGGCGAACACAAATATTTTTGTTTAACTCCTTCTTCACCTCAAATTTATGATTTAAAAGCATAGTGCTTATCTATTTATGGAAGAATCTGGTAGGCCTAATGTGTGAAATGTTTCATAATGCCTTTGAACAACATTCAATATAATTCCTTTACAGCCACCACTTGATAAAGCAAAGAAAATGTGCAGGTACAGAGAATCACCAAATGGACCCATCCACATATCATACAGTGCAAAGAATACATAGTGACATACATGCACATGCACTATTGAGAATTCAGAGTGCCTATTGCTTTTATCATGTGCATGTACTGCTTTTATCATGTACATCAACCATCAACCCAGTCGATTATCTTTCAAGAGGTCAGAGAGCGGACCTTAGCCTAATCCTTATCCTAGAAACTCAAAGCAAATATGTCAAACGGTCAATATTTATATGAGCCAAGTTTCCCCCAAAAATCTCGACATAATTATTGAACTGTCTTCAGACATTTACTCAGTCAGTACCCTCATCTTTGACCTCGCTACACGGCTGTAGGTTTTTGCTGCTGAGTGTTTCAAGAGTACAACATGCACAAGATGATAGGTTTGGTATGACCACCCCTCAAACCTACCAACTGATACCAGCAAATGAAACAGAACACATACTTTCACGAGTGTTTCATTTTTTTCAGATCACTTGCGCATAACTGACACGCGGGAAAAAAAAATTGAAAACAGAAGTTTCGTAATCTGCCACATTAAAATTTGTGAAAATTTGATCTCTTTGCAAAAAAGGTGTGAAAAATTGGTTTCAGTAAATCCACACATCCCAGGAAGATACCTGTTTCACCAACATGATCAAGTAAAGGAAATAGCAAAGCGTTCCCCTCCCCAAAACAACGAATACCCAAGACCAGGCAATCATAATGAGGTCAGTTCCAGACCTATATACCTACCTCCACTAATTTTCCCTGATTCTGGTAGTTGAATGGCGACGCCGAACCCGCCAAGTTTGACGGGCGCGGAGTTCTCTTTACACGCCAATAGGACACAGTGTGGCTTCATGTCCCGGTGGATGATATCATTCTCATGGCAGTAGCGGAGAGCCTCCAATATCTGCCGTATGTAATGACTGAAATTGAAAAGGTTTTAGAAGTGTATTTTCAGTCCCAAAATAGTTCAATCATGACGTGCATGTGATGTGCTAATTGCATGGAGCACATCAAAGATGTGTGTGTCAATAGGTTTTGAGAATTCTCAAGCACCATGCAAACGATTTTTGTTGCAGCGACCTGCAATGATCATTGCATGCGACAAAAGATCGTCTTATGTGCTTCATATGATATCCATGCATGCATAGTGATCACAACTGACATGACTGATGATCAGTTGAATTGTAAAGGCATGTGTCACTGTGTGCTTGTCAACCATACACCATCGAAATGTTTTAAAAAATTTCAGTTTTTGTGTCGTAACTAGAAATATTTTCCTACATTTTTTAACAGACATCATATCAGTAAATACCTTGGCACCAAGCTAAAATGGGCAATGACCAGGCATTCAATGGGGATGAAATACATACTCAGGACTGCCCCGCAGGCTTACCTCTTGCATCATCTTCCGAAAAAATATCTAGGCTTAGCAGCCAGTTTCGTTTCTTCATCCCTTCACCCTAAGCCTTTTCAATAACTTATAGATGTCTCCATGCCAACATGGAATTCAGCATCTGTGGGATTTCTCCACTATATTTCTAGTTCTGCTGAATTTTCAAATGAGACCATCTTTTGCAGGGCCTGTCTCTACTCCTTGTTCCACTTCATCTCTTCGAAAGAGCCCTGTGCGGGTGATCCACCAATTCTGGCCAAGCTCTCATGTAGCTTCCAGTAAAAGAGAAATTCTGCTGTGTGTTCTGAGATATTGTGACTTTTGCGTCACGCCAAAAAAGATGACATCGCATCATTTTTATGACGGATACACCGTCTCAGATTGCGGCAACGTGACAGGAACATGAAGGAAGCCCAACAGGAACAAGACAGGAGTGCTTAACCACTAACTCCCTTGTCACTGCCTCACTGTAGACAAACCCATTGGCTGTCCCTATAACCTTCATCACCACATATCCCTGCCCCGTAGCTCACAGTCCCTATACCCTTTTTCACCACATATCCCTGGTCTGTAACATGTGTAATGACCGTAGTTCGGGAACCACTACCTCCCTTGTCACTGCCTCACTGTACACAAACCCATTGGCTGTCCCTATAACCTTCTTCACCACATATCCCTGGTCTGTAAAGCCCGTAGATCATGCACTTACCTTGCCACTGCCTCACTGTAGACAAAGCCAGCAGTTGCACGTTTGACAATCTCAAAGCACAGGTCAGCTCCATCCATACTGCAAAAAGAAACAGATGTCTTAGAATTCAAATATCATGTGGCCTCATATTCGCCACGTCTGATGAGGTTAGTGGAAGCTGATGATCACGTTAATGCCCTTGTTGCCATTCGAGGTATCTATCAAATTGGACAACAAGTACCCCTGCCCCGGGAACACAAGATATATCTCGGTCCAAGCGTGATCATATCAGCTGCCATAACACGGAGAAGGAACTGAAGGATATCAATCTGTCTCGAGGGGGCCTCCTGGTTAACACCTTCATTGTCGAACCATAAAGATCTACGTGACCCAAAATCCAAGTATCACTTCGACAGCCACTAGCCCACCCCTAATCACAGAGAAGGAACTGAAGAATACCAATCTGTTTGTCTCGAGGGGGACTTCCTGGTTAACACCTTCATGATCGCCCTATAGGATCTACATGACCCACAATCCAAATAACACTTCAACAGCCACATTCATCCATAGGATGAGATGAATGAAACGGCCAGGGGCCATTGTGCTCACCGTATACATCTTTTAGTAGGCAGGATCATGCTTAGTTTAGAGGTGAATATGGTGAACACAATCAGGCATGAAGACTTTTTTTAGATGTGTATTGATGTCTAGTAATAAGACAGGGCAGTATATATAAGTTTATGATCCAACCAATAATTGTCTATGACATCAACAAGATCAATATCGTGTGATTGCTAAGAGTCCCTGCAATAAAAAATTCATCGAAAAAAAGTCATTAATAAGCGAGATATTGCATGTCCTACTTTTTCAGTTTTGACTCCCTGGTGGCCAAATCAAGAATCAGATCAGGCCAAAATTCGGTGTCAGAGATTATCTGATGTAGGGGGTTACATGTACCAACTTTCAAGTTCATAGCTTCAGCAGTTAAGAAACGTGCCATAGTTACACTCTAATGGCCAATTTACGCCATTTGACCTCTGTGACCTAGAAAAGGAGGTCAAATCCAAAAATCGTAGGACATGTGGTGTATCCTTGCTAGAAGTCCCTGCCATAAAAATTTTATCGAAAACAATTCACTCAAATAAGCAAGATATTGCACTTCTTCCTTTTTCCATTATGGCCCCCTGGTGGCCGAATAAAGAATCAGATCAGGCCAAAATTCGGCATCAAAGGTTATCTGATGTAGGGGGTTATATGCACCAAGTTTCAAGTTCATAGCTTTACTGGTTAAGAAACGTGCCATAGTTTACACTCTAACGGCCAATTTACGCCATATGACCTCTGTGACCTTGAAAAGTAGGTCAAATTGAAAACCCGTAAGACATGTGATGTATTCTTCCTAAGAGTACCTACCATAAAAATTTTATCGAAAACAAGTCACTTATAAGCGAGATATCACACTTTTTAGATATCCACTTTTGGCCCCCTGGTGGCAAAGTTGAGAATCAGATCAAACTGAAATTCAGCACCAGAGGCTATGTGATATAGGGGGTTATATGTACCAAGTTTCAAGTTCATAGCTTTAGTGGTTAAGAAACGTGCCATAGTTTACACTCTAACGGCCAATTTACGCCATATGACCTCTGTGACCTTGAAAAGTAGGTCAAATTGAAAACCCGTAAGATATGTGATGTATTCTTCCTAAGAGTACCTACCATAAAAATTTTATCGAAAACAAGTCACTTATAAGCGAGATATCACACTTTTTAGATATCCACTTTTGGCCCCCTGGTGGCAAAGTGGAGAATCAGATCAAACCAAAATTCAGCACCAGAGGCTATGTGATATAGGGGGTTATATGTACCAAGTTTCAAGTTCATAGCTTTAGTGGTTAAGAAACGTGCCATAGTTTACACTCTAATGGCCAATTTACGCCATATGACCTCTGTGACCTTGAAAACAAGGTCAAATTAAAAACCCGTATAATATAAAATGTATATTTGCTATGAGTACCTACAACAAAAGTTTTATCGAAAACAAGTCACTAATAAGCGAGATATCACACTTTTTAGATATCGACATTTGGCCCCCTGGTGGCCAAACAGAGAATCAGATCGGACCAAAAATCAGTGTCAGAGGTCAGCTGACCTAGGGCATTCTGTGTACAAAGTTTCAAGTTCATAGCCCTAGCAGTTAAGAAACGTGCCACTGTTAGGATACGACGACGACGACGACGACGACGACGACGACGGACACAGCGCTATCGTATAGACTCCCCTTACGGTGAGCCAAAAACTGAGATTTCTTGCATCTGGCTAGGCCAGGTCAAGCAAAGCAAATGACCCTGTTAACCACTTCAGTACATGATTCTCTCTTTTATGATGTTTAATACTTAAATGCATCTCTTTTGACAAGATGTAAGAATTGTTCCCAAAATAGACCTCCATTTTACATTTTCTCGGGGAATTTACACACAAGTTTTAACTCAAAATGACCCCTTCCCCAGGAAATTAAAACATGCCACTCAGGAACAGACTGGAGCGGAGGGGGAGCAGGATTTTGAACTTTTAGAAGTGTGAGAAACCAAAAGCGTGCCCTGAGACGAAACCTAAATGATCTGATCATCATCAGACATCAGAGTTTGATAATCATCTCCCAACCTCCATAAGAATACCTTCATTGCCATAATTATGATGAATAATAAAGCAAGAAATTTATTTCCAGGGCACCAACTGATCATTATATAGATGATCTCCACAGAAGATGGTCTGTGGGTCTGCGGAGGCCAATTATTTGCTGGAATAAATTATTCAGCAGTTTATCAGAAATGTCTGGGATCAATGTGTTGCCAATACTTGCCATATTACTGGTAAACAGACTTGTAACGTGAGAAATGAATTTTAATACGTAAAGAATTTTTTAATTTGGGCACATGGGAAATTGTCATGATATTGATGATCTCCAAGGATGACATCCATTCTGTCTTAAGGAATTGATAATTAGAGGAACTGCTTGGTGGACTAAAATCGCAAGGGTGGGGTTAGAATGTTGACCAAATCGAGGCAGAGCTGAGGTCTTGGCCAACATGAGAGTAGCCAAGAGACTAACCCTGTTGTTACTCTCTGCGATCTAAAACCATATGAAAGAGAACCCCCAGGTGTTTCAGAATAGCATTTACTGGGGGGGAAATCTGTGCATATCCAGCTTCATTGGAAGTTGTAAAATTACTCTTTTGGTGCCTATACTTCGCCTTTAATTGGAGATCACTTACTGAAGCAAGAAATCCGAGCCTAGGGCAGACGGATCATTATATCGATGTTCCCCACAGATGTCTGAGGAGTCCAATTATTTGGTCGACTCAATTATTCAGCAGTTTATCAGAGATTTGCCGAATCAATGTGATGCCAATCTGCACCATTATCTGGTTGGAAACTGCCAGGGAATTTCACCACAATTACCGACTGATACACACTCGGTTTAAAAAAAATGTCTGTGAAAAACTCTTACAGGTTAACAAGAGCATTCCACACAATTGTTTTTCTTTCTTTCAATTGCCGGCACAGGACAAGCTAATGTGGTCAAGGTGCTGAGTCCTGCCCAACTTGGGCAGGCAGGGCGAGAAGATCTACCTAGACTCTGACGTTCCTCCCATACACATACATGTCCATTAACGGAGCTCAAATGTATAGAAATTCCTACTGGTCGGCCATCTGCAGAACTTTCCAGACGTCTGCTTGCAGTGACATACGTAAACAACACTTCCAAAGGAAATGTAAACATCAACACCCCAGGATCAACACACTTGTCATACTTTACAAGTTGACCATTAACAGTGTCAACCAATCTTTAAAATATCTATACTCATGTCCAAGTGGAAAATTGCCATCCGTTCCATGGTCATGGGGTCTCATGGAAATACTTGTTGGTCATGGTGTCTGAAAGACTCATCCCCCTCACAAGTTGGTGTTATAGGTCAAAGTGCTCTCGCTAACTGGGATAACTGTTTCATATTCTAGAGAGAGTATGAATACTGTTAAACTGGGGCTATATGATATTGAGTCTTTTGTCCTTTGTCTATGGACAAAACCGGAGATCCCTGAAGGTAGTACACTCTACCGAGTCAACTTGAAGATTGACACAGTTTATATGAATGATTTTAAGGAACTGATACATGTACCAAACTGGAGGTATCATTTGTCTCACGAAACACTGCAAGGGTGGAGCTAAACTGTAGGCAAAAACCGCAGCGGTAGCCAAGATTTTAGGCAAAATAACACATTACCCAAGCAGCGCTTGGAGAGACAGCCAATACTGACACTGAACTGTGATTTTGACTGCGTCTATATTTTGCACCAATTCCCTGAATACTTACTACTCAAACACCATATACAGCATTCCATCAGAACTATATGTTTCCAGAAGCTCCACTATATGCGGGTGTTTCAGCATGTGGCAGATACTGGCCTCTCGCTTCAAGTCTGAAAATACAATGGTAAAACAATTTAAGAATACATCCGAAACATTTCAAAACACACACAGGCATAGATCTGTCATCGACTGGCATGAAACAGTTACCTCTCAACACGAAATCTGAACAAGAGGCCCAAGGGCCTGGCGCTCAGCTGGATGACCTAATAACATAGGACTGAGGGTATAAAGTAGTAAATATCGGCTTTATACTACTGTTTGAAGGTCAAGAGAACACGTTATACCACTAAAATTTCCAATGCAGAGCTGCCAGGTGGATGAAATATGATTGAACTAATCAGCCATGGTATGTAAACATTACAGGAGGCAACGGAAGATATCCCTAGTTCAGCATGTTGTATCAGTAGCTTTACAGAAAAAAAGTGTCAGAGAGGATGAGACTTCTCCATGGACAACTGTGGTATGTCCAGGCTGGGTTGTACAGCACAAGGATACAAAATGCTGTCTGTAATTGAGAGGTATCATGATTTAACAGAGGTCAAAATAAATAGAAATTACCAGTTTGGGACTAGCACCACTTTCTTTTTTTTTTAATAAGGTAGAGATTACAGGAGTCAACAAAATTAATTTTATTGAGAGAAATTGACCTGTCCTGCAGGTGATTGGAATTTACAATACAAAGGGTCGTTTTTCATGACATTGTGCTCTACTGCGTATTCCTAGTCATAGTGAGTCGATCTGGAACCAATCTATCCTTGGCGCAGACAGGTTCAAATTGGCTTATCTTGAATAGATCGAATTGCGATGAAAATCTAATGCAATAAAGGAGCAATATCGAAGAGACAAATTAATCAAACCAATTGTCCACAGACTCGGACCCTGAAATGGCACGATGTATGCGTGCATATAAAAGTATATCAATTGGTCCCATAGAGATGATGAGGCAATGTCAATATGCCTTGTTCCTTAGTCAGCAATATGCCCCTTTTTATACGGAGAAGAAGGAGAACCCAGATAGGCCTTCACATGTCGGCTTCCAAATGGCTCGAACCAACTATCACTACTAGAACTTTAAAATGCGTGCTCCTCCTAGTCCTACATGAAGCAATGTCTCAGCCAAAAAGGCAAAGTTAGCAGCTCCTTGGTAAGGCCATGTCAGGTTCCGCGCGCCTCTTCAGATACATCAAGTATTGAAAGCTGTGGTGAGCTGAGCACATAAAAGACTATGGTCACCTTAATTTGAAAATCCCTTCATAATCAAGGGCTACCTCTGACTAAAACAGCACAATAGACCACCAATTTGATCCAGCTCCTAACTGCGGGAAAACCCAAGTCCAGCAACCAAAAGTACCAAAAATACATTTTTGTTTACATTTGAACTGCACACATGCGTTTGTTTACAATTTCATTTCCCGCGAAATCTCGAAAATCAGGTGACCTGCAATCGTGGATTGAAAATAACATTAACCTCGGTTCAGCAGGTCAGCAGGTATACCGGCTGTTCCAATCATCCCCCTACAGCCAGCCGTTCAAAAGGTAATGTTATTCACCCCACATGGAGTGCAAGTAATTGATTAAGCCCCTGCATAACTTAACAGCAATCGCTTGGCTTCTGTGAGTGGTAAGGAGAATTGACAGTTTTTTTATGGGAGTAACATTATTGTGTTGCTTAAAACGTCTACTTTTTACTCATGTAAGAATCGTAGTACTAATAGTAACTTCAACTTATTTTCCAGTTATGATAACACAACACGCATCTTCATGATCATGATCTTTCTCAAACTAACTGAATGACCTAATCGCCTTGGACGCACAACCTAACCACATACAATCCGCCCCGACGATCGACACATCCATTCGATTCGATAACCCTCGATAAAGTTTGATAAATAAACTAGAACTGAGATTTCACAGGAGCACCTGTGAATTCATGACTCCAGGGTTGTTTTGAGGGCGATATTGTAAGAGTTGGTCTTGAGTATGGGGACGTGAAGGTCCGTGTGAGGCACCTGGGCTGGGGAGAGAAGACTAGTTGAACGATGTGATCATGGAGGTATAAATAATTATTTATACCTCCATGATGGGATCTGACACGGACACTACTATTGATCTCATTATATGAATACCATTTAATTACAAAAAAGTGAAAACAGATCATATCATATTCCTTGGCATAAATTAAAATAGGAGTGCGGGAACAAGGTTTTTTAGCAGGAGGAAAGCGAGAACATTTTGCGCCGTCGTATTCCGATTTGGCTGGTTAGTGGTGAAATCTGCTTTTAAATTTGCAAATTAACATATTCGTTTTCTAGTTCTAACGTTGTCTGTAAAGATGCTGGCAAGAGACATTGCCAGGAAAACGTGACGTCATTTTGGCCATTCTTCTTACCGCACGCCCTCTCTCTCTGTAAAAGTTCCTGACATGGTGTGAAGTGGGAGGGCGCACAATGGGAACCACACTGCCGCGATGTTAATAGTTTCTATTTATAGAATTCAGCGGCAGAGATTTTAGGCACGGAAAAAGTGGATTAACTCGGCTAATCTCAATGGATTTTACCCAGGAATGTTTTCAAGGCGAGAGAAACATCTGATTTAAGTACTGCGCTTATTAGATTTCATGTTCAGGCCGAAGATTGGCCTAAAACGTGGACGAAAAGAGTGCATTATCGAGTGTTGGAGAGGTCACGTGATTGGACGAGAAACCTGAACAAAGTTTTCGTGCTTTTAGCTGTCAACATCAATGGCTATAATATACTCCTGCAGAATAGGAGAACTAATAGAACTAATTTCCGAAGTTTCCAATAGCAGAACATCACCCATCAGCTGGACTCAGATCTGCATAAATTACGATAAATAATGAGGTCGTCGCTTCAATTTCGCAAAGAAAGTTGACTCCATTCGAAGGTTGTTTTGACCAAATTCTGTTGAACTCATCGTTATGAGGGCATTTGAACACATTCTCGTTGATCTTTTCTATAAACGTGTGAAGTTTCGTACCAAAATACGTTTCCGTAAAGGCTTAAAAAAGAAAATTCGTCACTTTCAAAATCATCGCTCCGGTAGAAATAAAAATGTCACCGCCATTTTTTTGACGATAGTACTCCAGGTAACCTAGGCGGGAAATTTAAAGCGGGGTCATCCGGGGTCAAACAACAGTTTTGCTCACTACCGCCAACTGGTGATATAAATCGACACTAATCTATTTTATATCAAAACTTCTGTATCATGAAGACCTTTTCAACTTTATTTTAAGCTTTTATCTGCTGGAAAAGAGCGTCAAAAAATTTTTTTTTCATTTACGCATTTTGCCCCCTGGGGAGCTGAATTTGAGTCGAATCGCCCAAATTTTTTTCCGTAAGCAACATTTTCTGCGGTGTTTATAAGCAAGACTAGATTTGAAGTGCCTCGGTTGTATGATTACAAAATGCCCAACTTTGTCTACAGATGGCATGATGGAAGGATGGCAGGATGGGTGGAAGGACGGACACCAATCGAATAGCTATTTGACTAGCTCCGCTGACTTTGTCAGCTGAGCTAAAAAGAAATTGGAAGTGATGAGAGATTAGAGGAACAGCTTATGATTGTAAGTTGCTGTCCAAAGATCAAGCGGAATTGACTCTTGTGTGTTTCACCATCATCTGAAGAAGCTGATGACACTCGGGATTTAAATCTTTGCAACCAACAATCATGGCCGCATACGACAAGAATCGTTCTTTTGTGGTTGTCATCGCAGATCGCAGCTGCCTGTGACAACATTTGGTGATGGCGGCGACCGGCAATCAATATCAAACCCAAACATATCCGGTTTAACTCGCGTACGAGCTATCTTTTTGTCTGCATAGTAACATCCTGAGATTCGTTATTACAAATACATTGGAAATATCACGAATAGGAGTATATTGAAAACCACTGGTTACCCCAGGATGGCATACCAGCGAATGTAGCGGCAAATTAAATCGCTTCCTAGCATGGCGCTTTAGATATTGAACAATCACATCACCAACCAGTTCCCTTTTTCAGTGTCTATCAAACATGTTAAATGGTAACCCCCAGAGCTCGCCATCAGGAAATCCCTAAGCAATCTTCCCATAGTTAATTGGCCCTCAAGCCTGTCAGAGGAAACCGCCTGATATCCTAAACTAGCCACCAACTTCTTGAGATATCCTTTCCGGCGGTATAGATAAGTATTCACAGGATATCTTTGAGAACTAATACAAAACCTCCCGACCGATTCCCTCCTCCAGCGTCTATTACACCCCCAGCGCTAAACAGCAGGATACTCCAAGAATAGTCCTCTGGTTAACTGGTGCTCTGAGGAAATTGTCTGGTATCCTTGAGTAACTTCATAGCATCTTGGGATGTCCTTTATATATCCATGGAGAGCAGTTGGTCTGCTATTCTGCCCTGGCTCACGGAACGTGTTATCAAGACATGTTAACAATGTGCACACTGCTTTGGCTTGCCATTCACATGGTTCATTGAGAGGTTGCACTTTTTGATCCAAGAACACGAAAAAGAACGAGATGGCATTGTGACAGATATCGGGTTGCCTGTTATGAGAAATGGATGTTACGTTAAAGAGACAATGGAAACAAAGCCACAAGTCAATAAGTTCACAAGGAAACGGCCGATGGATACGCACCCTAATGGAGGCTCAAGCAACCAACATGCCTTTCGTCTCAATACCTCCCTCGGCAAAACCAAAAGGAACAGCTCGACCTGGTTCAATGCATAGTCATGTAGTCCAAATATCTTCAATTTTTCAAGTAATCCTGAACATTTCAAAGTCCCTTACATTTCTTTCAAAAAAGTTTCTTTTAACAAACTTAGGGCCAGAACATTTCCCGAAAAGTATTCTGCCCTTTCCCAGACAGATGAACCTTAAGAATCGTCACGACCTTTGCATTCTTAATTCCCTCATTCTGTCACCCAGTGATGAATGGCACTAGCTTGGGCAATCAACATGGGTTTCGATGATTAAATTAGACATTCGCATGTCCTACAATGAGCGTCTGAGGATATAACTTTGGTGTTTATTGTTCGTCAGAGATGCTATATATCATGAGGAGGTGTAAGTGATAAATGAGGCTTTCCACACGTTTTTCATGAACATGATGAATGTCAGTGACTGAAGAATTCTTATTAAATATGTAACATACCAACCCTAAATCAGCCCAATCATAATTTTATTCGAACTTTGTAGATTTTTCTGTATTTTTAGGTGGCGAAATTAAATGGCAATGATTGGCCAAAATCGTCATAAAAAATCAAAGTAAAATGAACTGTAGAGGGTTACACATGCTACAAAAAGAAAAACTTACTTTTCTTTTACATCTTCGGCAAAAATGGCAGCCACCACAAAGCAGCCTGGTCCCCAACTTTAGTAAGAAGGACGACTACCAATCTAATCCCAGTGATAAATCAACTGGAAACAGCCGTTGAGGGAATCAGATTGAGAAAGCATGCCATATTCAGGCTCAGCCTCATCAGCCAAGACACCCATTTGAGATGATGACCGCCAAACAATACGGCATCTGACATGTCTGACAAACAGATTTTCTTGTCCACTTGATTTGTCAATTTCTTTTTCCAGTACCATACATCAGGCATAAGTCGATAAACCAAACCTACTAGAAGTACCAAAGTGCTTTCTTGTTTACAAGCAGATATACTCAAAAGCTGAAATGTTTTGTTCCGATCATATGGAAAAGACATATACTTTGTGAATACGACAGCTACTACACTGGCAGTCTGGTCCTGATTGTAAGTTATGAGAATGGCTACTCATCACGATAAAGCATCTTGAATCTGTATGAGGGAAGCATCCAAGGATGTGACTTCATCACCGAGCCCCATCACTTGGGATGATGACCAACTAACAGCATGACATCTGACAGCTGATTTCATTGTCTACTTGATCTGTCAATAGCTTTTACCAACACCATATATCAAACCAAAGCTAAAACAAACACAAGGTAACACAAAGTGCTATCATGGTTTTTAAGTGAGATGTTTTCAAGATATGTGTGTCTGGCCAATACTCTTTGAGGGTTAACAGAGATATTTGACAAAGATGACATCCATCACAGATGAAGTCTGGTCCCTTCATTTTTGTGACAAGGTTGACTGCCAATCTAATCAACAAGATCACTCAACTCGAAACAACCCTGGGAGGTATCAGATCGAGACAGCATGTGGTTTAGATGCCAGACCCCATCAGGCAAGACATCCTCTTGGGATGACGACCACCAAACTACTTGACATCTGACAATCAAATGTTACTGACCACTTGATTTGTCAATAGCTTTTTCCATTACCCATTGAATACATCAGATCGGGTAAGATAAACCAAGCTAATAGAAATTCATAAATGCTATCCTTGTTTTGAAGTGAGACGTTTTGATGTCTGAGGAGTTTGTGTCTAGCCATATCACTTGAAGATCATATGGAAAAGACACAAAATTTGCTCATCTTTGGCAAAAATGACAGTCAGTGAGCACTTCACTGATTGTCAGTAACAATTAAGAATGGCTGATAAGCTTCTCCCCAAGATAACTTAACTGGAAACTGCCTGTCATGACAGCCAAGCATGTGATTTTGTCATCCAGCCTCATGAGACACGACACACAAAAATTCTGTCCAGTCTATCACGCTAAATACCCGAATTCAGACTTTTGATTGATACCAGCCATAACCAAATGATGTCTTTAGCGGCATTTCTGGCTGGAGACGAATAGAAAGGAAATTGCAGGGAATTGAGGCATTCAAGTTAATACCCATTCCCTTCACTATCACGGCTGACAAAGCGATTTCTTTGTCCACTAACGTTCGGCACAAATGAGTTCCAGTGCCATCATTCATAGTATTGATAACTCAAAGTAAGAAGAAATATTGTTATACCCCGATAGCATCGGGTACGAAGTCCTATTTTGATGACAAGCAATACAAGGCAGCTCACAAGGATGGAGACACAACAACCAGGGACACAATACATGCCCTCAAAGACACAGATCTTAGTTTGTAAGAGCTGCAGCTACAATGTGTGTGATTGTGTAGGGGGGCAGGGATCTGCAATAAACCACATGGCACGTTCCCTTTTACCGTAGCCTATTTTACCTTTTACCCATGAAGATGTGGCTTTTGAATTGATTTGGGCTTGGCTTAGCATGTCTCTATCAACATTACTAATCTACTTCTTTTCAAATGCAGGTACCCAATGGCCAACTATGACTTGATCTACTTTTAGAATACAGCTGTCCCAATGTTCGAATAAGATTTCAAGACTGATGTATTCTTGTCATTCTCGTCATTGTCTACAAGTGACTGATGTACCAATCACACTTTGGATGACTTGAACATTACCAAAAGAGAGATTGATGAGCTGGAGCAGGCTATTGGCAAATCTAGTTGAGGATAAACCATGTTGTCAGTTGTCATGTTGGATGCTAGCCATCATCATTAAACCTGGGTACAGTGGTTGCTTCTCTCATAAATCCCAACCATCAACAATAGAGAGATTGTGTTTACAGCTAGCCGAGAATATTACTTGGTAATGCTAGTAATGACTCCGCATTTGGATAATTATGGAGAAGGCGTACATGATCATATATCTTTCTCCATACAGATCCTTTCAGCTGTAAATGTATTGCTTTAGACAAGCAGGGATGCCAATGAGCTAAAGCAACATGTCTGAAATTTATTTTTTGTTGAAGACCTTCCCTTTGATCAGCACTCTCTTGCACAAAAGTGCTCCTAAAATGTTTATTTTTGGTCCGATTTTTAAAATTCAAAGACCCGCAGAAAGCAGAGAAAGAGATCTGTCTATAGCAGCTATCAGATTCATCATTTACTAAGAGGCAAAAGTCTGAAATCTGCCAAAAACAAGATTTTGACATCCCTGGACATTGTTAGATAAACGTCACTTTACAAAATAAGACTTCACCCCATGATTGCAGTGTTAATATTTTATGCTACAGCATGATGAGCTTTCATGCACCTTGGTGAAAGAGGAACCTGTGAAACTGATAGTTGTGTTTTTTTATAACCCGATTCATGCCAAGTAGATATGTTGAGAAAGCAGCAGGAGGATGCTCATGTTTGTTAAAGTCGCATTAGCCCCTTTGCATTAATACAAGCGTGATGTTATCCTGCCATGCAAAATCTTTTTGTTGTCAGAAAATTTTGATATAAACTTAGTGTTCAAGTGATGTCAGCCTGGCATGAAATGTTTGTTTTGTTGGCAGAAGAACTATTCATTAAGCTTACTGTTAAAGTGTGGTTGTCCTGTTATGCCAAATCTTTTCATTGGCAGAAATACTTCATATAAGCTAATAGTTAAAATGATGTCATCCTGCCACGCACATTCTTTTTGTAGGCTGTGAAAGGCTTCTTCAACAATATAATAACTGTAGAGCACTGAGACTGAAAGAGATCCTGTGGTATTTGAATATAACTTCCAACTATCCCAAAGCATTTTTTTTGAGGACAAAGTCACAACAACTGAAGTGTTGGGCAATATCACTTTAATGTGTACCAGACAGAACCTTCGCTTTGAAATCCAAATGAGAACACCAGAACTCCTTGAAAGCCCTACTAAGGTTACATTGATCATGTTAATTAGAATGCATACACTAGTTACTGAATACGATCTCAGATCTATCACCTCATTAATGGGTGCTAACTCCTTTGCTGCTCATTACCAGCTCTGGTTACCTCTGCAACGCAGAGACACTGGAGAGTGTGGCAATGTTCACAGCAAAGGGCACTGAGAATTCTGTTATGACAGAGAGTATTTGCCATCCATATATATGTTTCTTTGAAGCAGTATAACTTCATGTGGATTTCTGACATTAGACATGTTAGACAGGTTGTGCACCTTTATGAGTCCAAGGCTTGACATTTAAAGACATCTTTCATTTATCTATAGGGGCAGGTTGATTTATCTAAGCTGGTCCTGGGAAAGCACCCATATATAGTGACGGCAATTCTGAATGCAGTCATAGAGAGCATGCTGCATGCTCCATTTTCCTGCCAACAACGCCAGGAAGAATTGATTCGGTATAATCAGCAATGACTGCAGCACAGTAACCCCCAAGGGATGCAAAATTGCAAATTAATGGGTGTTTCCTTCAGTTAGTGTTCATTACAGGTTCGTTAGAGTGTTCAGAAAATTAGCCAGTTCGGAAGAAGTGTAATTGAGTCACTTTCTTTCTGCTTGAGAATAACCTGTTGAAGATTTCTTGAATATCCTCGATAGGGAAAGTGCTGACTGTATTTTGGCAAACTTTGATTGGCATTTGTTGTTATGAAGTGTGGTATTCTATGGAAAACAGACACTGCACCATCTCATGGCCGGAGCAGTTCTGGTGTCGAAACCAGAACTGCTCAGATTGCATAAAGAATACGGAAGGAGCCAAGTCACATTTCGATGCTTAGTTTGAGGTGTTGAAATGGTATTGGTTGTCTCTCTCAACACGGCGAGGCTGGAGCTAAAATGTCAGCCAAAACTGAGGCGCATTATCTCAACATGAAATTCATGTCAACATCTCCATCCCCGAAATTCCCTGTTTCAAAACTATACCAAATAAGTTCAAGAAATTACCATGTTACAATGCAAATTTCACTACCAAATTCCAAGATGAGATGCTGCGGTTAACTTTTTTTGATCTACAATATGAGTCAAACATCGATACAAAAAACCCCAAGAGACTGCAAGTAGCTATAAATTTCCCTAACGGATCATTAACATGTTAATAATTCCACAAATAAGCATGAATTTAAGACCCTACTTCAATAGCTGTCAAAAGTGTCAAGAGAAGTCGCTATGGTTAATGCATGTTTATGACCGCAACCAGTATCATGGAATATAAAGTATCTGGCCATGGTAGGACTTGAAACCAAACTTGAGGCATTGGTTGTCTCACCAAACACCAAGAGGGCAAAGCTAAAATGTAGGTCAAAAATTTTTTTGTCACCATTACAGCATAGATTCTGGGACCCGCAATACTGACTGTTTCTGCACATGAAGAGAGAAAGTAAAACTATACATTTCCCCGATATCTATTTTGTTTACTTAGAACGCGATTGCTAGGCAAAGTCATTTAAATATTTGGCGTATTTAAACAATTGAACAGTTCAAACACAGGAAAGTGTATTAGGGCTACTTGCTGTTAGCTGAAAGGAGTGGGTGGATTTTCTTGCCATTATGTTTGTTCTTTACCTGTTTCATGTTAGAAAACTATTAGTCATGTTAGCAAACTATTTTTATGAAAATGTTTGATGTTTTTCAAATTTTCTTTTGACTAAAAGCTGAATTCATACTCCAACACGTTACATGCACCATCAGTGTCCAACATTTTGATGCCAAATTAAAGAACTGTTTGTATCAGGACCTGACATGCTATCAAGATCTAGATGCCTATGTGACCTGCATCAGACTATGAATTCCGCTTCAGACAGTATACCTTATTTCTTATTTTTAGTACACACAACTTCCCCAAGAGTCCCAAGGTCAGATTTAATAGAAGTATTTGGAGGGATTCTGTCCAAGTTCCAGCCAAAATGGTGATGCCAACACGGCCAATGCACATGGGAACATTGACCAAAAAAGTGTCACATTTACAATTGATCACCCTGTAACCTTATGGTAATATTATTTATTGAGGCCCAGATGAATGTTATTCGAAATCGATAGCAGTTGGCCAATTAAGCGGACACAAATAGGAGCAACCTGCATTTGGTTGTTCAGCATGTTTAGTAACAAGGACTGAAGAGGTTTCGGAGACAAATTCTATAACATCGTATGAGGGTTGTCCATCCCATGAACCTCCAAATTCATTATAAATTGTACTGAGGAGCTAAGTGTCAAATATCAAATTGTCATGTTTTTATGAACTGAACAATGGTGTTCAACCAGCTTTGAGTGAAAGTTGAGTGTTACAAGCAAAAAGAAAGAAGCGTCTGACAACATCTCTCTGGACACTGATCGAACATGACCCGAACAAATCTGTTTTATTTAGAGCTTTTTGAAGTCAATTTGTTAGCAGATAGTTTCCGACCACATGAGACAAAAGTAAATGCAGATTTAGCTCAATTGACCTTCTTGTGTGACACGGCGATGTGCAAAAGGGCAGATAGAAGCACTTTTGACAACTGGAGTATGAATGAGCCCCAAGTGACTGGCAAGAGAATATGTCATGGATCCTGAGGAATTCTCAATGTGGCATAAAGGACAGGGATGGAAGGCAAGATAATGTGTTGATGGCAAGCTTTTGGAACTGGAGATTTGTTAGAGAGAAGCTGTCAACTGGAAGACTCTGCTCAAACTGGCATACAGGACAGGGATGGACAGCGGGATAACGTCTTGACAGCAAGCTATATTAATGAATATTTTTTGGAATTCTGGAAATCTGTTAAGAGAGAAACTGTCAACTCGAACAACTAGCGCCCCGCAAATATGAGATTTTTGTCGAATGACTTGCAGTCATGATTTCTTGCAACAACAAAAAAACTTTTGTTTGCAGTGGTCATTGTAATCAATGTAATCAATGACCTACGATTGTTATCAGACCAAGTGATTACAGGTTTTACATGCAGCCAAGTAACCAGTTTATTACTCATAGCAGCGATCATTGTCACAGGTTGCAGTGACAAAAACTTCTTGTTTGCAGCTCATGCAGGGAGAGGCTGTTTGTGCAGCAACAGAGACTACCAGTACCTTCAAAGCCATCCTGAAGCTCCTCTCCAGTCTCTGAATGATAGAAATGGGAGGAAATTTTAGAATCAAGTGATATTGCTGTCAAATGACAGCAGGAAAATCAAACTATATTTATTACATTTATCTATAAAGTACGAAAACCAAACAACAAGTACAATAGAGTCAAGGGAACCTTGATAGCTCATTGGTTGAGAAGTGGACCAACAATCCAAGGAAATGTGGTTCGATTCCCAGTCAAGGCAACTTGATTTTTCTGTACTAATTTCATTCTGAGAGACAGATGATACCACACAAACTAGAATAGAAAATGATTGTCTCCCAACTTAAATGATGCCTGTCTGAGTGCATCTGAAGCACACCATACAACACTTGTTCCTCTTGGGAATAATTGGGTTCTCGAAGTCACGCGTGTGCTGAATAGTAAAAGTACCAAGTTATATTCCCAATCATTCAAACTGAATTGCTGCAGGAAGGCAACTTTTACGAGGTACAGGAAGACAATTGTATGGTTTATGCTGTTCAAGAGAGGCAATGATTTTGTCTTTTTACGGTTACAACTGCCCTAGTGTTCATTTGAACATGTTGAAAGCCAGAGCAAAATGATTTCGACAATGAAGGATTTTGTCCACCAACTATATTGTGTATTTTAATAGCAGCATCTATAATGATGTATTTGATTCATTTCTCAAGAACAGTGACCATTGAAATGGAGGGACTACACCACGTTTTGAGAAATCTGCAAAATCCAACTGCAAATACTAGTGAGATTCAACAGCCACAGCATTCTTGAGAAGATGGACCAGGTGAACGATCAGAAGAATGTTCATTCAACTTGGGAGAGGAACCCTCAGCAGAAACCTCACACAAATATCAAGGATTTTATAATCAGTTCTTCTATCATTTCAATGCCTCCATCAACTGTCCAAAGGAATATACTTCCAATAGGATTACACAGTCAATGCATAGTCTTGTACAGACGAAGCCAAAATAAGAAGTGAAACTAACTTTGAGTAAGCAAAAACTGGGCATCAATACCTGACCACCATTCGTTATTACTCACCTGTGACCCCTGTAATCGACAAGTTCCCATTCTCCGAGAATCGCAGTAGTCCAATCTCTGCTTCTTTCTCACGGCTAACTTCGAAACATTCGAAAAACGTACCATAAAAGAACCTGGGGAGGATAAAGGGGGTGGGCTCGGTCCCGATGAGCCCGTTATATTGGTACCAGTCCATGTTGGTGGTGTGAATTGCGAAATGAGGTTTATTTTGCACTAACGCGATGATACGTGGATGCAGACAAGCTGCTTTGAATTCTAGAGATTGCTGCCTGAACTAGTATATCCCTATGTCAACATTGACAGTGTGTCACAGTGTACATCCTCCAATGCATTTGCTGAGGTATCAGAACTTATACTCCTTACTACTTCTTCAAGAGACCCATAACTTGAAACACAAAACCTTTAGACTGGAGAAGTCATAATGTATTATCCTTCTATAAAATTTGGCTGCGACAGTAACTTGTATCCTTTTCGACTTGATACTTCATAAGTCTCATCCCTAACTTAACAAAATCCGCGACCAGAAAACTGGAACTTTTCCATGCAGTGTCGACTTCGTTGCAAGTTCTGACATGAACTCGCATCAGCCGTGAATGTCAAATACTGAATTTGACTCTTCGATCTACCATCAAGAATGTCCAGCACCATTTATTATCCATCAATTTTTTCTTAATCCAAAATCATGTTTAAAATTGAGACAGGAGAGATGATGATATTCATATCAGTCGCAGAAGACAGCTGTCAAAATCTAATGTTCTGAAAAAGTATTTTATACAAAATTGTTTCTTGTGCACCACTGACTGTCAACACCAAACCAGAATACGAATTCCTACATGTATCATATCTTCTGCTCCGACACTACTCATAATTTCACATCCACCATGTATACAGAACAAGAAATTTTCGCACATTGCAGCAATTACACACACTCCAACTGTCTTCTATTGTAACTTCTCATGTCCCGTACAAGTGCTGAAACAACGTCAGAATCTCAGTCACTTTCTCGAGCACTTTGGCACTGTCAATTTCCTTGGCTCCAATATGAATTCCTCAAGTTACTTCCAAGTTTCTGACGTGCTCTTGTGTATTTGTGATATCTAACCCTACGGCGTGGTCGATGATCAAAAACAATTACAATTTCTACAACACACTTGTGTAAATACTGGTAAGATCTTACTGGCAGTGGCTTTTTTTTCGATTTTACAATTCTCCAATAAGCTAAAGTATTTGATTAGAGTTTCGAGAAGACTTCGAGAAATAGATACAGAGTGCATACAAGACAGAGAGCATAAGAAAGGACTGTAGCACAGAGCCTAATTTTCTTATTTCAAGTGTCCTTCAAAATAAATTATTCCAAAGTCTCCAGTACACTCCGAAACCAAATTTCCTGATTTTAACTCACATTTCCAAACGAATGCTCCAAAATATTACCAAGGGATGAAAATGCATGCACAAAATTGCGTGCAACTGAAACTTCAAACATTCTTAAGTGGCATTTTCTGATACATGCACACAAACACTGAGCTTCATGGATCCAGCACCACATCTACGACGGTCAATGACAAACAATTAATTCTTCATCAAACTCAAGTGTCCTCTGGAAAATTGTCTTCCCGCCCCGTCATTGAGTTGTATTTACAATATGGGGATACATAACGCATGTAGAATGAAACTCGACTTGGTTCCAGATTGAAACACATGTCCATGCACAAAGATATGTTGCTAGTGCAGACCGGCTTTATGACAGAAGTCTGCTCCAACTCAAGTAGATCACAGTCACCTGTGCTTCGTGCACAGTGCCAACACCTCCTAGTTTTAAGAATTCAAAGAACCAGCAAGGACCTCACAATATGTGTACCATCCCAACATATAGCGTGCAACGAATTCATCCAAATTGTATGAATTTCGGCAATGGCAATTACGATTCGTGAAGGACCCTCGAAGAACAGGAAAACCTGAGAACACGTTTTCTAGGAATATCAGGTCAACAGATCCATATAGCTGAAGATATTATTGCCAAAACACATTGAACATTCTGGACATCTTTGCAATTTGCACACTTAAGAACCATCGCCTGCATGTATTTCTGGGCTTACTTTCTCATATACCTCAATATGAAATCATTGCTACTTTGTTGTCTGCAGGTGAGAGCACTGTTCTTGGTCCCTTTGCTCCGATGTTTTGCTTATAAATCATGTTGGTGCCACCTCAACTTGCCCAAATTTACCAAGGCAAAGATTAGGTCCTGATGGTTCAAAACAACTTTTGTCACAGGTGCCGGTGTTAAAATAACTTGGCATGAAGACTTATAACTAAAGGAGATAACAACAGGTTGACGTCAGTGTTGGTGACAAAACTCGTTTCGAAGAACAGGGCCAATGGTGAACAAAGAAATGTACAGGAGGTAGGTGAGCATAGATTTGCACTAACTAGACTGTATATGCAGGTCTATAGCATTTGATGGAATGCTACGTATATAAGATGCATGGAGATGAATCAGCAGTTTACACCAACCTGAGGACAACTTGCCAAATTCAATATAGACCAAGTTGCAGGTGTCAGCTTGACTTGTTCATTGCTTCAGTACATTTTGTACCAAATAGCATGTAAGATATGCATGAATTGACACCACACTCATCCAGGTTCCAAGTTAACCTTACTATATTAAAGGTGTGTTTAAATTTCCCTATGCCAGTACATTTAATGTATGACAATGCTTCCAAGGGATGAGAAAGCTAAGCAATGATACATATTGTAGAAATATTTTCTTAGTCAAGTTATCTGTTCAACAGTGGTGCGGATAAGTAACCCTAACCTACAGTAAGCACCATTTAGCCACCAGGCGCTAATGCTAATTACATGTAGCACATAGCACAAGATAGAATAGCATCAAGCACATTGCCAGGTGTCCCCTTCAGCAAGAAACAACAAATCGTTTTGTTTGCATTGATTTAAAGGTGTGCTGCCCCCCCCCCAAACGTTTCACTTAGCAGTGTTATAATGGCCGACAAGACTAGATGCAAGGCCTGTTTACACTGGCAGAAAAATATATATAATGTGGTTTAATTGCAACCAAATTCATTTTTTGCTACGTGTGAAAACGGCCCTTGTTGATAAGCACATTAGTTACCAAGCAAATTTGTCAGGCAATGTAGGATGGAACAGGAGCTCCTGATCTGGGCTCTCTCTAAGGATGAGCAGCGGATGCAAACATCAAATTGTTCCTACCTTTTGCACACTGAGGAACCAGACGTACAGTTATTGTCTGAAGGTTCGAATATAACTGGTAGTGCTTTGTTTACACAAAAGAAACACTGCTATCAAATGTGATTAAGCCAGCAACTGGTTGTGAAAAAAGTTTCAAACTACCTGTTGGATTTTAGTGGCTCATTTCCACGATGTAACCTGGCCATGTAGCCTAATAACTCATGAAGAGGCAGATATGAGAGAACCACAACACCAAGTGGCAGATTTCACCACCTGTCCAAATACCATGCCACGCCAATTATTGGTTGTGTTTATGAGCTTGTTAGCAAACATTGCCAGATCATGTTCTATTCGGCTCAATTGAGTCTGAGATTAAGTACCACGATTTCATCAGTAGAAGGGCAATCTAGTAGCTCAACCTCCTAGCCTCAAGACAAGGTCATATTACATGTTCATGGCAGGCCAATACATGTAGCTCGATTTTCATTATGGTGGTGAAAACACCTCTTTTTTCGTCCATCAGTCTGAAAACGGCCAAAATCTGCTTTAAAAACTATTTGATAACTCTTGATGGGTATTTTCCCCTCTCTCTAGCTAGGGCCGTGTACGGGAAGAGGTTTCTGGTTTCCAACCAAACTCCAACCTCCAACCTCCATAATCGTCTTCAACATTTTATTACCGAGAACACAGGTTGCAACAGTAATCTGAACTGGGAGAGGCAAGATAATTAAAGTTCCCCAATTATAACTGATCTGAGAAAGGAAAATGGCATCATTTTCAGTGATGACGTCAACGGCATGGCCAAGGGTGGCCAATTACAACAATAGGGGAGCCAAGCCCACCCCAAAGGTCAATGCAAATAACTTCATGAGATATCAAACCAAAAGTTTTAAGTTGTAATCTACTTGTCAATGCATCTTAAGACCTGCAGTTACTTGAATTTCCCTTTTGAACGGAAACTATTTCAACTTGATCATTTCGAAATGTCAAGGTTGAGACAGAAATTGAACAAGTAAAGTTTGAAAGGACCATCCTAATCTTTTAAAGCGCAACGCAAGAAACCGTAATCCTCCGCAAATTCTGTCAAGTTGCCAGCCAATAATTGAACTAACAGGTTTCCTTTAAGTCACAAAGACAGCCGAAATGGAATGCCGAATCAATCAGTCTGGAGATTTCAGAAGACAAAAGTAGAATTGCCCTTAGCAGACATTTTCGTTAGCAGAACACTCAAACTGATCTGAGTACACAACTGGGGGAGGCTAGTGACATATGGTGAGAGCTACAGGCTCATAATCAGGCATTTGGGGTTCGACTCTCTAAGGATCACCAAGCTGTTCCGCTTCTAGTCCCTTGAGCAAGAAACTTAACCCAAAATTGCTTCATACTTCAAACATTGTCAAATGAGATGTAAAACCCAGAAACCTTGTACCTGGGAGGCTAGCTCAGGACTTAATCCAGGGGGGAAGTTGCTTGAGATGGACACCTCTCCCAGGGTGAAAATGGACTTTTATTTCTAGGCCAATTATGATTACTCAATTGGTGCCCTACCATAGTGGCATCTGATCTGATCGACCTCTCATGACAGGGTTAAGTTGGCCTACTAATTTCCTGGGTTAAAACTAGATTCGATGGAATTTTGTATGGTATAAACCCAAAATATCCAGCCCAGACTCCTTGTACATGTAGTGCAAACATCAATAGTGTGTTACTTCAGCAAAACCTGACAAGAACTCCCACACCTCACAAATAAGAAATCTTAAATGCACATTCTAAAATACCTTGGTACCGTAAAGTCAACTTTTAAATGGAAAATGCATAAGCCTCGTTCTGAGAGCGGAGTGTTTTGGACACGCAACCAAGATGCTCTACCAAAGTTCCCTCGGGTTGCACTAAAATGTGGAACCATGCACACGTCACGTCAATGGAATTTCAGCTCACTTCAGAAGTTTGAGGCTCTCAAAACACTGCTTCAAACACAAATCAGTCAAGGAAGCATCAACCACCCTAAGTTTTTTAATGAGCACTACACATATTTGCCGAGAAAAACGCTCCAAATAGCCCATTAACGCGGATTTTAGCATCACTTGAGCGAGCCGATGCGGACTTCCTATGCGCGCTGTACAAAATGTACATGTCTCATTTTCTGTAACGTTGCCGTAACATAATGTAAACAATGGCGCTACCGGCGCTCCGGCCGGGCCGGCGATGGATGGAATTTGCCAAATTCGCACATATTCAAGTTATTTTCGTGGCCTATCTTTTTAAGTTTGAGGTATTTTAGAATAGAAATTGAACCCTCGGCTTCGGACCTTGGTTGAGTTACCAAGACACTCTCGGGTGGAGCTAAAATTTCGTCCAAACCCTCGCCTATCGGCTCGGGTTTGGACTGTATTTTAGCTCCACCCTCGAGTGTCTTGGTAACTCAACCAAGGTCCTCCGCCTCGGGTTCAATTCCTTAATTGAATTGACAGCATATGCTTCTGATGACCATTTTTTTCAAACTAAAGGCAAAATTGGTGAATTTCTACCAGCAAAACTCGAAACTGACAACCACTCATGACTGTCACATGCACCCAAATTAAAAAGTATGAGACTTCAAACAGCTATTTCCCCTGGGAATATCTAAGTTAATGATAGGCTGCGCCTCATCTGGGGAACGTTTTCTTAAATCGAATGAAAAATAATAGATTGGCTCGTCTTTGTTCAGTTGAAGACGGCAACAGGATGCGAGAAGACTTTCGATGAGTTCTCAGGATTGTTCTGAGAATGGTTTGAATCCAACAGGGACACGGTGAAAGTTCAGAAAATTAATCATTTTGTTCATTTGTGTTGAAGTAAGGGGGACATGATGCCTACTTTGCTGACGATCGATGAAACGTTTGGTAACTTACGAGTTGAGAGAATGCGAGTGGAATACTGATGTAGAAGCAACAGCTACCCTCAACATTTCAGGACAATCCCTCGAAATCAACTGGACACAACCAACCACTGAAACGCCCAAGGATGCCACAAATTGAAACCATAAGCCCCTGAACGCTTGCAATTAGTGAGTGAGTAGTTATTCCACAAAACTTCACCTGCAGGGAGACTATAGGCCTTTTTACACGGTGCTGGTTCAAGACAACCCTCCTGAACCGTCACGAGGCGTGTTCGGTTCAGGACGGTTCATTTCGCTTTTACACGGGGACGGTTCGACGATCTGGCCTCGATCCGGCTCCAGGCCGGTTCGTCACTAACATCGTCAATTGGTGGCGCTGATCAATCCTGCTGGCGGTGGAGCTACGAAAATATCACAACCCTTAACAAATAATACAAAATGGTTCACGATGGCGCCGGTGAGATGCAGAGTTTTTGCTTTGGTACACAGCATTTGTATGGAAAGAAAGCTCTTGCTCTCGATAAATTGAAGATTTCACAGCAGTTTCTTTCCGCGGAAAATTTCATGCCAGGAACACGGCAGCTATTCCCGCGAATGACGTCACGCGAGTACCATGTGCAAACCGGCTCGGAGCCGGTTCGCTTTTACACGCATAAATAAACCCTCCTCCACCGGCCTACACCGGCCTGCACCGACCCGAGACCGGCGATCGGAACCCGCCTCGGACCAGGAGGGTTCAGGACGGTAGGTTCGCTTTTACACGAGGGAAAATAAACCGGCTGGTACCTGAACTAGTCTCGATCCGGCTTGAACCCGCACCGTGTAAAAACGCCTATTATCCCGAACAAGAAACAGTTACCCACCCCATTTCAAGATAAACACTTGAAATCAACAGGAAACAATCAACCATTGAAATGCCTGAGGACGCTACAAATTGAAGGCATTAACCCCTGAATGCCTGCAATTAGAGAGTGAGTAGTTATTCCATAAAACTCCTTAGGCAATGGACACCCATCAGTTTGAAGCTGTTGTCAATTATAAAATCACCGAAGAAAAGATGGTATTCCCAATGGAGTCTTCAGGCCAAATTTAATATTAGAATCCAGAATTTTGTCAGAAGCTCACACAAATGGATGTTGAAGAATGGTCCAGCTTCCAGAAACTTCACCACTTATAACACTATAGTTAGCGATGAGTTAATTGCGCATATAATCGGAAAGTTTCCAGAACCATGATGCACACAACTGATGATGATAACAGGATACATAATTTGCTGGAATTAACATGTTTATTTGCAAGAAATTAGCCATAAATTAGTTATTATTTCATTGTTGTTGTCCACGGTGCAACCCTTTATGAGCTACCTACAAATTGTACATCAATCCAGTTAAAATGTATGAACACCTATATCACACTTCACAACACCGGCCCTCATTAGGTTGTGGGCTCTTTATTTTTACCCATCTCGTTATCCCTGGGAGAAAAACTTGCCCTCTCATCCAGACCCTCTCTGTCTCTGTCAGAAGAGAAATAGTCATCAAAGTTTACACCATTTCTCCTCGCAAGTGTCACTAAAATGTCCTTTCGGGCAGAGGTATGAACAGTTAAAAATTCTGTTTAACATGTTAATAGAAAGTGGATAACCACCTATAATCTAAAAACATGAGCCAACAATGAATACATGAAATAATTCTTCCTCAATTGGGGAACCCCGAGTTGACTAATGACTTCTAAAACATGTTCTTAAACCTTTTGTTCTACGTTTGGAGTTAAAACCCAACAGCTAAACTTATTAGTTCGAAGACCGTGACCTCATAACAACTACAAAATTCATAGCCTGGAAAAAGACTTAAACATTTGCATAGTTATTAAAAGCAAGTCAATGAACTATAACACGATGATGATGATATTTTGCCTTACAAGTATGCCGGCACAAGAATCTTGCTTCAAAGTCACATTTAATGGACAAGTGACTCGACTGAGGTCACAAGAGATGTGATACGTCAATGGCAGGTATCAAAACCCACCATGTGCCCATCATTAGTTTGTCGCAGTGTAATGTTTCTACTAAACCACACCATCATTAGTATTTCTTGGCGAGCGAGTGTACCAATCAATAATGCAAATATCTTGAAAATTCTCCAAGTCAGATATCGTCTATCTTGCACTAGAACACTAGAAAGCTAAGAAAATGTGTTGCTGAAGTGGGTTTCAGCAAAAGTAAATGTTGCAATATAGTTGTGAAGATTTCGGTAAAGCTATCTCAAATATTGACTGAATTCAAAATGCTCAAAGCATTATTACACAAGCATCAATCACTTATGCAAATCACTTATAAATTTCTTAAGTCTGTTATTGCCTGTTTTGCATTGAGATTAATTAGATATGATGAATGCATTGAATTTTTACAAGTTATGGTGCATTGGGAAAACACATGGATCCTAAGCTGGAAGCACAGTGGTGTTAATGTCTTCTAGATAGTGATTGCATCATATTTCTGGTCTTGTATCGGGCCCAGAATTGATCATAGGATACCTTTCCTACCACACTTTATCATGCCACTGAAAACTGAAGCCCATCAAATGACACGTATTGCAGTTTACAGCCCAGAATGTAAAATCCAAGATGGCCACCTGGCAGCCATACCAGACATGCTAGACATCAGATCTGGCCCGAAATTGATAGGGCAGCTTTCTCACCCAACCCAATGCTGCCACAGAAAATACAAGCCCATTGGATGACCTGTTCTGCAGTTGGAATCACAAGGCACCTCCCCAGTTCAATTTTACCCTAATATGAAACCAATCTGCCTACCCACCTGCAAGTAATTTCCTAAGTCGGAGGCACCATCAATGGTAAACCTATATTCGTACCAAACTAGGCATTGGGATAATAAATAAGTCTATCTTTTTGCTCATAATACCATGTACTGTCATCATCACTTCAACAAAAAAAACATCCCCATTGATGCTGCATCATTAGTTACCATGGAGACGAAACATTTTACATCAAAATATTTTATATCTGCAGTCGGGGAGAATCATAAAAGAAATAAGTCAGTGACAAATTTTAAACAGTAGCAGGACCAAGGCTGAAGACAGAAACACCTGGTCATAATTGGCCAAAGCTATAAACTGCAGTGATACTTTGATACCTATGCATACCAGAATTTTAAAATAACAATGGACACCTTTCAGTCAATGGCCAGAACCCCACAGAAAACAACTCGCACAATTGCCGAAATTGATTTCAACACTCGAGTATCGGCAAGAATACCCGTGAGGCTAATTACGGAATGGCAGCAATAGTCTGTACACATGAAATGTCTACTTACTACCATCCCAAGGTGCCATGAAGTGCCACTTGTAGCTGATATACCAAGACGGATAGTCCTATAATGGAGGGGGACATGGCTCGCTGGTAATTACTATACATTGATACAAGCCTGAAATGACTGGACATTGACATTGGGAATCTGGGAGAGCTACATGTAGATCCTACATGAAATTAAATCAGATGGTGTGCTGGTCAGGGTCTTCGAATTAATATCAAAGATAGTCCTAGCAACAAAGGGAGCATGACCCAACGATGACTACATTGACACAAGGGGCAAAGGGTTATTGAGCAAGTGCTGGGCCAGGTTGTTAGAAAGCATGTTAGCTTATAACATCATGTTGACATGTTGTTACATGTACATCCATGCACATTTAACAACATATCAGCACGGCATGATGTTATTATGAGCTAACATGCTTTCTTACAACCTGACCCTAGGGTATGCTCTTCACAATCACATGAGAGGTACGCAGGAACCTGGATTTCCCTACGTTAATGAAGAGCTTCCCTTTATGTACCCATGGGAAGTGATTTAAGTTGAGTACTGCATGTGCCACTGTCTGATATCCTGAAAATTGCTAAGATTCAGGATGAAAACCTGTTCCTATCTATCCTCCCTCCCGTTTTTACCAGGCCATTCAATACTCCTCAATTATATAAGCGTTTTGCTACAGCTTTCGTTTAAATTCTCTGGAATCAAGATTGTTATCTGTCGATAGTCATCTTTGCAATCCATAGAGCATGACGATAACAACGAACGCCTCATCTTAAACAGCGCCATGTAATGACTAAACCTGCCAGTCTCCTCATTGTTACAGGCAGACAGTCTCATCAGCCATTACTCGCCAATAAAGGAATCGGAGAATCTGCTGATTAGATGGCTATTGCGATGCTAATGCTATGGCTAGACAGGTATGAACATGATGAATAGATAGCTGTAAATAGATAGCCATGACGAGTTATTAGAGAATTGACAATTAGTATAAGGAATATCTATAAAGATCTATAGATAAAGATCCTTTACCATCTCAATAGAACATCTGAGGCCTGACCATTCCTGCTTAGCTTTGTCAAGCCAACGTCATATCTGACATTAAATGAATCGGCCGAAGTCTGAAACTGATTTTCTGTTACCAGTTCGATCATCAGATGTATACAGTCAAGTCAGAAACAGGAAATGACCTGAAACCACTTCATCAGCAACCAGTTCCCAAGATCCATCAACCAATTCCCGAGCCCCATCAACTCACAGCTGTTTTACACCTGGAGCTGGTAATTGCATTTTGTAGCTCTGCGACCTAAGTTTCTCAGGGGATGACAGTTGACACTCAACTAAATACCATGGCTTCTGAGGCACAGGGCTGATAAGTTACAGAGCTGATTCTAATCAGGCAACCCATGACATGACCTGAAACCACATGATCAGCAACCAATTCCCAAGAGCCATCAACCAACCAGTTCTGTCATCTAAACCTTCTCAGGAGATGAGATTTTATTAACAGCTTGCCGTCTATGGCATGCTGTGGAACCGTACAGGCAAAGGCCACCTTAACCCAATCGCTTTGAAGATAATAATAAGTTTTCAACTGAAAAGTCAGTTAGAGCTCATGAGATGCATGGCTGATTCGGTTTGCCCACAGGCTCTGGTGTGCCAAACTTTGATATTCAAATTTGACGAAAACCTATTTCTGTCGCGATATCAGAGTTTCTTTGGATTAATAAATCATGTTGAAATGTATAAATGACATTCCCATACGAGCGCTTTCATATAAGGTTAAGCTAAAGATTCCACCTCCAACATTGGCCAAAGATGCAACCCACACAACCTATATCCTCAATTTTTTATATCTTAAGACAATCACCTCTGTGGCTACGCACAAGTGCTTTTACATTTGACAATAATTGGCTTAACATTTTTCCTCTACCTCCTTTTCTCATGGGAGGGCAAAGAATCATGATCACAACATCCTCTCAATATCTTTCATTTGTTGAGGTACAGGATACCAGGGAGGCAATTTGAGCAAGCGGAGCATGTAATGGGGTTACATGTACTTGACAAAGCCACCGACATGACACAATTCAATCAGGTCAGACCTGTACATGAGACGCGGGTACTGTTTCAGATACAGCTGTTGTCGAGAGTGTCTCATATCTGGTATTTCTGACCAAGAGCAAAAACATGGGTATTCTACTGGTACTTTATTGACCAAGATACAAAGTTCAATGCACTTCTGCATTCGAGTTAGATATTAATTGCTCGACCATCAAACATGTTAAAGATTGTGATAAAGCCGCTGACTTCAGTGGATCTATCACATGCATTTTCTGCACAGGTTATATATGTAACAGTACAAGAGTTTTTCTTCCCTAACATGCCCAAGACAGGCTACCAGCCAAGGCTTAGGTGGCCAGTCTCCCCAAGAATAACTGCTGTAGTTACTATCATAAACCTCCACAGGAAATAAGTTACCTCCAAACGTTTTGCACCTCAAATTACTGTAAATTTAAACCTGATTCATTAATTCTATGAAGAGTTTAGTCACTAAAAGGAAAGTTTTTTATGAAAGCATCTCTGTGCACTTTTTGAAATGCCATCAAACCTAATACACTTCAGCTGTTATGCAACCCTAGCATCACTGAATGTGCTTCTTTTTTTGTTAAACCACTTTTTGCAGATCACGCATAATGCTAAAATCTTTTTAACATAGGTTTAACATGTTTAAGCACGCACTGTAACTAAACATGCTAAAAGCAGTAGGATATTTTTTAGGGCCAATATCATCCCCTTTTAAATCCGTTTTAAGAGTACAGTAATGGGTAGAGTGACAATTACACAACGTTAAAGCAAATTGGTTTCTTTGGAGCAGTTTTGGAAGCAATTTCAAAACAATGTTTAAGCAAATTAGTTTCTTTGAAGCCGTTTTGGAAGCAATTTCAATGGAAATGAGTTTTCAGATCAATGGTGACATAAAATTGACAATGAAAGCCAAGACATTGTCATCATTGCCAGTTGTTGCAGATTGATCGAAATCTTCCTGACAGATACAATTTGACTTTATTTCATCGGTTTGGGAACACACAAAGTTCTGATGGTTTGAAAAACGTACATGTAAGCAAAAGGTAAGCTTTACAGCTATTGATATTCAATTTTTCAAAACCCAGAAATGTCTTTGAAAAAACTATCAATCATGTCAAAAGGTTGGTAGTCTATTTTACCTGCCCGATATTGGTTGAAAGAACAAAGTGTATAACATTAGATAATTCAATAACCTTGCCCCTGTGCCCCTTTCAAATGTCTTTTAAAAGGCGAAGAGCTAGAATTGGTAAGTCGAGACAATACAGACTAGTCTAGTTACTAATTCGTTCCCAATCTTGCAGTCTGTAGCCTCTAAGCAATACATGAGCAGATTGAGAACAAAGTTAAAGTTTAACACATTCAGACCATAGTGCACAAAGTACACTCAGAACTGCATTACCCACAAATTTTAGGATAACCAAGTAAGCATGGTAAGTCCTTCTCTCAAATTGCATACTTTTCTGGTGTCCTCAACTGCACCCAGTTGAAAAGACGTTAACTGGAAAAGATACTAGAAGAGCTGCAAAACTCACAAAGTTTTGGGATAATCAAGTAAGGATGTCAAGGCCTACTGTATTCTCAAATTGCAGGCCTACATACTTGTCTGGTAGCATCAACACCACCTAGTTGAAAAGATGTAAACTGGAAAAGAGAGAAACTTTGCCACAGGTTTACCAACCAGAGAGTAAATGATGACTGAAAAGTAAGAGACATTCAACCACTAGATAATGCTTTTCTAATATCGTGCCCAAAATCTGGCCATAGACGTGATGAACCATTGAAATTATATTTTCTCTGAAGGATCAATATGTCCTAATGGCCAATACCTAACTGAATTTAGCCAGAAAATATTAATTTGGGAGCTGGCCAATGAAAATCATCTGCATGATTGGAGTTTTCATCAGGATGAGCATTTCAATATTGCCTCAATTAATTTGGTCGCGTTCTTGAATTTGCATCATGAATATTGGTATTTTCATTTAAAACAGTGCAGTATTTACTTTGCACTAGAGTCGCTGGGAAAACTAAAGGCGGGTCCAGCTTATTTACTGCAGGGTTGTGGGCGAGTCTGAGAGCAAGCATGGGTGCTTCAGATACTACAGATACTACAATTTAAAGAAATGAATATTCAGTGACTGATAAGAAACATTTCCAATCTCCAACCATCCCTAACTGGATGCAGAATCAGACAATTCAGTTCAAATTTCGGCAGAACATGGTGTTCATTCAAAGTCCACCAAGGAGTATTGATTGAGAACTTTTATACTTGAGATGGTCAACTGATATTCAAAGTGAACACATCTAGACACTGCAAATGTTTCCACATCGGACAAATGGATTAGAGGCCAAAATCTCCTCTGGGGACAATTAGATTGCAATTAGCTGAAATATGGCCAGAATGGTTACATCCGCAGATAGCATTCACTATTGGATAGGATTATGTGTTCGACAGAGATTAACTATTTCAGGCCCCTTAGGAATGAAATAGTGTGGTGGTGTAGCAGCTAGCCATCAAGAGATCCATGATTCCATACCCACTGTCAGCGTGAGACTCCAGGCATTTCGTCTCTTAGTCTAACTCGCCTCACTCCACCAAGGCATAAATGGATACCGGTCAGAAATGCTCAGCTTGTAGTGCTCGAGAAGCACTTCATCTGACATGTCTGAGTTCTACTGAAAGGTTTCAGGACAGACAGGGGCAAAAGTATATACTTGGATGACAACCTATATCGTACTTGATATCAGACACAAAACTTTCTTTTATTCATTAACCGGGTTTTTGTTGCTGATGTGCAATCCTGCCATCATTCAAAGAAAACCGGTACAAGTATTTGGGTCCGGTTCAAAAACCATCCAAATCCGTTTTAACACAAATACAGTAGTTCCTTCAGACTTTCACCACAGACTTGTTATAACCTAGAATATGGAAGGTTCCCTCACCATCAATCACATGTTATATTTCATTAGTGACGAAGATTCAAACGCTTTTCACAAATTTTTGTCTCGGGACGACTTAACTTCCATAATTGATGGATGGCATCAGTAGATTACTGATAATCTACACAGTGGGTGGCCAAAGAAGTTCGCTCTCACTAATGGCATTTGAGGATGGATATGCACATCATGTACAATGTACCATGTTCACAGAACTGTAAACATTCTATTGTATGCATGATTCCATAGTTAAATGTAACACCAATTTAAAATTTCTCCTCTCCAAAATGTCTGTATCCACCACCGGCGCACATACTTCACAGAACATTTTAGGAGGACGATAGTTGAAAGCATGACTTATTTCACTTTCCAATGACCTTCAGCATTCTGAAGGGCATGGACAGACACTCACATCTCATATTGCATGTGTGTTTTTGCCGAAGTATCTTTCATTACATACTTGAGTTATCGGAAAAGCAGTCAGCGAGTTGAAATCGATATTGAATTCAGACTGGACAGATGTCATGACCATCATAACCAACAGATTGTTGATGGTTCCCCAGGGTTGAAGATGTATTACTTGTCAAACCCAACAAAAATCATGAAAACTAACAGAGATCAGAGTGCTGAAAGCAATAACTGTCAATTTACACAGTTGACCTCTATGACCTTAAAAAGTAGGTCAAATCCACAACCCTGGATGTTATGTTGTGTATCCTTGTTAGATCAAGAGGTTTGGTAAGAATGGAACAAACAGCCAAGGCCTAATTCAAATATCAAGATTTTCATGCTTGGCCCCCTTGTGGCCAAAGGTGGAATCCCATGATGTCCATCGTAGATCTTCTCAAGATATTGACCTACTTAACACATCCCCCGAAGTTTAATAGAAAAATTCCCACCAATTAAGAGGCTATTATTGCCTCTGCAGGGTTGAGGACAAAATTAAGCGCCATTCATTTATTCAGGTAATTACATAGTGTTTCTGACGTTTAAATACAGTGGAACCTCCTTTAGAGGACACCTCTCTATCAAAGGCACCCTCTCTGTGATGGACACTGCATTTGGTCCCATATTCATCGTTTACATTGAAATTGAACTCTGTAATTAGGACACCTCTCAATTAAGGACAACATTTGTAGGTTCCAAGGGTGTCCCTGATAGCGAGGTTTTACTGTATTCTTGTTAGAATGTGTATATTCTTGTTGAAATCTCCTGCAGCCTTCAACCCAAGATTATGCGGCCTAAGCTATATCACCGGATTATAAACAAATTGGATCACGTAGAAGTACTTGGATGTGTTCAGCAATGAAGGTCACCAATTTCCGTCAAGATAACATTCCATAACAAAAGGACGATGTACGGCAAGCTGAGCTTTCAAGGCATAGAAGCTGCAGCATATGCATGTGAAGCTTTTCAGCAAAACCCGAAAATTTAAAATTTCTAAAATTTGATTTCTAATCTGTCGATAAAGAAATTCCTGTTCCAAGCACACTACCGTTCAGAAAATATTTTCAAACGCATCTTACGCCTTACGGGTAGTACATCCCAAGATCAATCTAAAAGGGGCATTGAATTTGTTTGAATAATTCATCTAGCGCTTCCAGGAGGCACAGTATAACATGTATAAGCCAATGCTTTTTGCACTGAAACCAGCATAAATTTTCTAAAATTTCAACTCAATTAACATCTTTTTGACTCCAAAACTTTTTTTCTTCAAAAATTTTCATATTGCACACAGCTATCTTCGTGAGAAGTGCAATGGAAATCTGGCACTTTACAGTAACTGAAAGATGAGGCATTAAATTAGCATCACTCACCCTCCTTGCTTAGTCCTGGACTTGAGGTAAACTTGGCAACATCCACGATCTTGACGGCAAACTGGTGCCCCGTGTCCTTGTGTATGCATCTTCGTACGACACTGAAGGGGCCTCTGCAAAATAAGAGATAATACAAGATTTAGACTTTGTTAAAGAGAGCAAAATCAGGCATTTGGGGTCTTTAGGCCAAGAACCATAGCGCAGGGTTTTTTCCATCCGATGATTCAGTGCCCTGGGGCAAAGGACCAACTTTGGAGACGATTTGAGATAAGGTGAAACTAAAAAAAAACTTGACGGCCAGTGACATCATCAATAGTATATTGTTAAGGATGTAATGGAGGCTGGCAAGTTGCATTCATAAACGAAAATAGCACACAAAATATTGATGAGAATATGGTACTTCGAAGAAATGAGCATCATTTCATACGAATTCGTTCACTGATCCGTCTCAAAATAACTACTGTATTTGGCTTATAGTCAGCGGGCACGTTTTTTATGCACATCAGTGCACTATAGTTAGCTACTAGGAAATTCGTTCCATTATCTTCTGCAATGGTAATTGCATGTATCAGTCGTAGGTTCCCAGGAAAAAATTTTCCACGACCCCCTCCCTGATTTGTCTTAGGTAATCACATGGGTTCCAGGTTCTTAGGAAGAAGATCTTGGTAGACATCTTTCGATTTATGATAGGGTTGTATCGATTAGTTTCCATGGTAACAACAATATTGTAAGATATCAGAAAGCGAAAATAAATTAGGTGGATCCAGGTCTTTAGACTGAAAATGAGAATGCTCAGCATAGCCACCTGACTATCGTGGACAATGAGAAGAGATGATTAGTTCGGCGATGAAAGCGGGATGAGAGTCTAAATCTCCCAGTTGATGGGCAGTAATCCGTGATCCTAGGGATATGTGATCAACATGTCCAAGGTTAACACTTAAAGACCGAGGCAACCTGCACATCTGTTGATGGTCCATTAGTGGCTATTCAATGAGGGGAGATGATTACAGACCAAAACCCGCTTATAGACTTGGGTGGAGAGAAGTGAGTAAGACAAAAGACCTGCCTACAGTCTCACGCTGACAGTGGGGATCGAACCACGGATCTCTTGACTGCCAGTCGAGAGTCCGAGTCAGAACACCACTGCAGCTTCTTAATGGTCCGCTCATGGCTATACAATGAGGCGAGATGATTAGTCTGTTGATGAGCAGGATGATAATCTTAATCTCCCATATGATGGGCAGTAATCCATGTTCCTTGGGAAATGCGATACAAGAATTAACGACTGGTGCACTCATGAATTCAACAGGTTGGAATATGTCGAAGGTTAACCTTTAGAGTCTGATTCAACTTGCATATCTCTAAGTGATACAATGAGAAGAGATGATTAGTTGGTAATGAGCAGGTTGGTACCATCTAAATATCTCAGTTGATTGGTAGTAATTCTAGGGAAATGTGGTACAAGAATAGACGGCTTGTGTATCGATGAATTCAAATGATTGGAAACATGTGGAATGTTGACTCTAAAAGGCCCAGTTTTCCCCCAACCTTCACATCAAAGCAATGCAATCTCAGATGGGCCTATCCCATGTGGTGTATCCTGAAAATTACAGAAATCATGCCACTTTTAAGAATGTCCATAAAACTTTGCCCCAAAGTTTTGGTCCCAACTGTCATGAACTTCGTTACACCATGTGGAGAGTTAACCTATGTTACAGAGAGGAGGCTTCTAGAAAACTGGAAATAAACAATATCTCTGATGACATTTAACCTACATGATTTTTTTCTGAAAGTCAAAGAAATGTTAATTTGCACAAAACATTAATTAGGAATGGACTTACCTAGGCAAGCCAGCATATGTGGGATGAAGACCTTTTAAGATGAAAAAGAATCATGGCTACTTAGCCCCTTTTAGATGAACCTTTTCCTTTGTCAGGCGAAATTGGATACTGCTATTATAAGTTCGAGAAGTTGGCTCATTCAAAACATCTCAGCCAATCAGTTTGACTGTCTGTATACACCCATGGCTATTATATTCCATGATACATCGATGGGTACCCTATAGCATTTCTATGTGCTCACAGCGATTATATTCACTACAAATACAACTCGTTAGGGATTCCTTCTGTAACGCCATTGTACATGTTGTAAGTGATATATTCGCTAGGGTTTTGAGACATGACTATAAAGACACTGTGCGTCGAATGTCAATTTCAAAGTTGAAATTTTATAGGAGTCACCCCTTACCAAAATTCTGCAAAATTCTTTTTATTTTTGTGGATTTCATGAATAACCTTGATTCAAAGAAAGATTATTTCATACGAAAAACGGGACGGAAGACATTTTGTAATCAGCAAAAATAAAACTTGCATAGCCATTTTTTTTTCAGAAATTTTTTGGCAAATTGCATAAATAAAGAGGCAAGGAAAGATTTCGGTTTACAGAACAGAAGAACCTCCATTAGGAACATCTCTACTAATATGAACCCTCTCTATTAGGGGCAGTGATTTTCCTTCAAAATGGATCATTTCTGTACTTTGAGTCCTCTGTAATCAGGACACATCCTAATTAAGGACATTATTTGTCAGTCGGAAGGCTGTCGTTTATAGAGAGGTTGTACTTTATCCAAGTCCATTGATAAGGGAGTTTTTATGTCAGGATTGTTACACAAGTAGAATGATCGCCAACTAATCCCCCTCTTGGCGCCAGTAAGTTCAGAGGCTCCTTTCATTTATATGCTATGGAGGCGGTGTAATTACAGGGGATTGTCCCCAAGAATATCAAGCCAGATAAGTCACGGGCATGAGAGGCTAATCCCAATGACTTCACCATGAAGAAGCAAGAGTTCTAAAGTGCTCATTAGTAAACATAGCCACATCTCGTAATGATGTTAAAACATTTGCATTGGGATCAAACACCATAGAGAAGATACAACTCAATGATGCCAGCTGAATGCAAATCTACGTAAACACGATTCAAACTTTTTCTACATGCAATTATTTTTCATCCCACCACTCTACGTGGACAGTGTTTTCTGCTTATCAGAAGTTGTGGCTGCTACTGTGAGATTCAGTTCAGCAAAGACTGACTTCACCAAATCTGAGTAGATGTGCACACAGCATTTATGTGTGGAGCAAGGCTAGAGGCAGAATGACCCAGCTGCGACACGTTAGATCAGTATTTACATTTCCTTTTCTAAAAACCTGGCCCACATTAAACTTCTCCGCTGAAAGAGTAAATCTGACTGACTTTACCACTGAGACCAGCGTCTTACAACACGTCCATTAGTAACCAGAGACACATCTCGTAATGATGTGAAAACCGTTTCATCAGGGATCAAACACCATGAGTTAAAACGAGGCATGCTGCATACAAATCAACACAAACATGTTGAAAGTGTCTTAAACTCTCTAGCGTGATTAACGTATGCATGACTTTCATTGCATGAAGGACAGGGGACTAGACATTCCGGTTGGTATGTCTTCACTTCACCCTAGGTGTCAGAGGGGATTTCAGTTGCAACCTTTAGCTCGAAACCTAGCCCCCCTCATCATATTTAGGGTACACCTAGACTTGTACCAGCGACAAAAAGCAGATTTACCGACAAATGTACCAATCATTTCAATCTCTTTAATTGTTTCAGTTAGACATCAGTTTAAACATGGCTCAAGAAATGATGAGAAAAGCGCAAACCAAAATGATACCTACTCTTCGACCTCCTCAACTTCCTCAGGCTCACTAAACTCCTCGACGGCTCGTATATGAACCTGCCAGCACTCCCCCTGCAGGAGGATATTCTCAACAGAATTCCCGGCAAGCGGGTCAAGTTTTTCTTCGTCAGTGATCTGAACGCCGGGCGGCCCGCCGATAATCACAACTACGGTTGTATCAGATTCGGAAGCGGCTTCCAATTCCATGATTGAGATTTCAAACGATTGACACAATTTTAAGAACGTCTTTTTTCGTATTTCCATAAGAAGTTTTCTAAGTTTAGATTTTGAAATTTTGTAGATCATGAAAATGTTTTGGTATTTCCCTTCATTATGCCATTTTCACATTATCTTACATCCATGATTAGAATCTGAACAGTTTTTGAGATTTACACTCCCATAGTCATGATAGTATAATATATTCTCAGACTGCTATCAACTGAAAAGCAAGCAAGGCAAAGGAATCGATCTTTATCAAAATTGGATCACTTCGTGTAGGGTAGTCAACCAAACAGTTTGCAAGAAAAAGATATTCACCAGAGACGAACAGAATTCCGATTTTCCTCGAGACCCGAAAAGATATCAGAGATCAACGATCAGACAGATTCACTCAACGGTTAGTTTCCATAAACAAATTGCATATCATCGGGGGAAAATTCAAAATCTGATGATACATTGTTAAAGTGCTACGCAGAGGCAAGAAACAGCAATTTGATGATAGCAAAGACCGATCAGGGAAGACCTCAAATTACGTCCAAAACCTTTGGCTTGTGCCTCAGGTTTTGGTCTACATCCTTCTGAAGTCTTAATGAGACAACCGCCAGCTCCTTAAGCAAAATATCAACTTTGGAAATGAATTCCACCAACCTTCCCGAACTTTCCACTACTGACCGAGCTTCCCAAACTATCCGCTAGCCACAGTCTGTTGCCATGGGACACAAGCAACAAAAGACACAGTGAAAGCCCCACATAACTGGATGATGAATGAGAGCACTGACCAAATATTTCTGTCAATATCACTGACTTACTCAGAGAGGGCAATGCTCGTGTGACCTACTGGATAGTCACTCCAATTGCGCATATCTAAGACTAGATAATCAATTACAACAGGATCAAAACAAAGCCCAAGCCAGAACATGACATTGTGACAATCTGACGACTTGCTGTTGCCAACCCATTGCCTATCCAAATTGAACTTGGTAAAATACATCGACCGACTAGGATTTTTTTTCTTCAAATTATATTTAAACATTTACATGTTTTAACAATTTGCTACATTTCACGGAATATTTCATGAACACTGATGAATGCAAGCTATTATGCACTTACATCAACACTTCCAAGATAACCTCCAATTATTTTACCAACCAACAATTCCTCACCCCAGCTACATCTCAGACATGTCAGAAGCATTTTAAATTGATTGGAAAAATGCTAGTAAATTGCAAAATTTCAACAATTGTAACATGTTTGAGCTTTTTTCTTCGAGCGCTGTGAAATTGATTGGGCAAATGTAAGCAAATTCTAACAACTTGCGGACATCTGAAGAATTCGGTGACAACTTCTTCAGCAATTTACGAATGTTGACTAATGATGTCGATCGATAATTGGTGAAATTGCCTTCATTGCAGCCTGTAGAAAAAATCCTCCAATCAAATGTCAACATAAATTGATTCCTACACTTCCAGCGTTTATATGAGAAATTCTAAATACTGATGAGTCAGCTAACTTTCGGGTGGGTCTAGTGGCTATAAGAACCATGTTTGGTTGTTAAGATTGGCTCGAATCAATAAGTATACATCTTTAACCTGAATTTAATGAATACGTGTCTACCATCGATCGCAGAATCTGACTCGATCTCAGACCTGGACATGTTTGAGGCAAAGATAGCTGCTGATATGGGTACAGGTTATGATAGGGTGGGATAATTCAAGTGAGAGGATGTTGCAAGGGGCAAACACCTGACAGTTTTCGGGTTTATTCCAAAGAGTATCTTTAACAAGTTATCAGGAGCAGGAAGTTTGATGATTGCTTCAAGCCTACTTGGATGTAAAGGGGAATACTGGATACTGAAAGGAGGCTTCAAGAAACTGGGCCATAGGAAGTCACCTGAAGTATTTTTGAGCTAGATTACTGAAAAAACCTTGTTAAATCCATGATGGTTGTCACAGCTGCCATCTTTGATAAGTGTAGAAATAGGGTTGTCAAATGGAAGATTCTTTATGTTGAGCCTTTGAGTGTTAGCTATTGTAACATCAACTAGGACATTTTAGGTCTACAGACACTAGTGGGCGATCTGTAATGCAATGTAGGAGGAAACTGGAGACCCCGTAGGAAACCTACACTGTCAGAGAGTCGCCCACTCTACATAAAGAGCTGAACCGACAGGGAGTCGAACCTATGACTTCAGAGGTGAAAGGCCCTGGCAATATTAATTCAAATATCAACTTATTTGGCAAAGAAAAGATGCACGGATATCCAAGTGTTATCCACACTTCCTGTAGAGGGCACTTGAGGAAGCAATTTTACCAATATTATGGGACTGCACTGCAACTTGCATCAACACCCGGAAAAAAAAGCCTCACTTGAAATGTTATTGATACCATCATGACCATGCATGTCGAGCCTGCTTATTATTTCCTCACTCCCCAACTCTGCAAAAGCATTCTATTTCCATCATAATGAAGAATGGAGTTATATTTTTTATAGATTATTAATTTGGTGGCAACCACATTCATTTGATGGCAAGCACGGAAGTCATTAGCGAATATGAAAACATGTTCTGATGCAATGAAGAGGACACGTTATATTACGTGATGGCTTAGTAGGTAAATTTACGCAAAACAGAAATTTCTGGTCATATGGTTGTTGCTTATGTTTCTGTTCAAAATTCGATTTTGAAATTCAATGATGAAATTCTTTTTTCAAAATAACCTCTCATTTTACATTGCGTGATTCTGCTAGTACCAGGGTAGGTTTACGTGTAGCTTGTCAAGATGTGCAAAATGGAAATTTGGTGTCATGTATTCTGATGATTACTGCTCCTGTGTTGGCTTCAAAATCAGCCTCTTGCACTTGTATTTTGAAATTCGACTGCTATAGATTTGATATTTTTACCAGATGTTTGCTGATTTTACAAGTTTAAAAGCTAAGATGAATTGAATTGAGTTTTTTTTTTATTCTGCCGGTTACTGCTCAACCTTTTGCTCAAAATTCAGTTTCTCTAATTTCATTCCACTGTTCCGGTAGTTATGCTTCTTGTGTCGAAAGATAATCTAATCTTGAGGAGTCAGAATGGAGCAGAGGATTAAATCGACATTCACACTTAAAATGTTATAGCTATCATACCATCAATTTGATACGAGTACTATACAAGAAGAGTCTGTTCATTCCCACACTTGTACAACATTTTATAATGACATGACTGACGACGACAGACATGAAGATAGATTTTTATAACTTTTTAATTAGTTGGTAAGCATGGCAGTCATTAGTCATGTTCATGTTTCAAACCACAGTGAAAATGTTTTCTGATGAGTTTAGTTTGCATTATATTACATGAAAACAAGCAAGTATAGATTATAAAATGTACTTAAAAACAAGGAATATGCTCAGTATGAAAATTTAAATTGTGCTTCGCTGCACATAAATTTTCAAATTATAGTTGCTCATGTTTTTACTCCTAATTCTCTGTCACAATTGAGTTATGGTAATTCCTTTTTAGCATGTTCAGCCTACGTGTTCCATTATATGATGCTGCTGATGTCAGCAGATAATAAGTTCGTAGGTGATGTCGTACAAAATAGAAATCGTGAATTCAGATGGAAATGAAATTGAAAAGTTTTTTCTCCTAATTCAGTTTCTTGAAACTGAGTTTCGTAATTCCATTCCAGAAGATATAAGCTTCTTGTATTGAACAGCTAATCTGATTCTGGGCAGTCAGAATGGCAAAGACGATAAGACTGATGTTTGAATGAACACTGGCTCCTGTCATATCTGTCAGAGGTCGTACCCGGAGGTCCATTCCTAGTGTGCCATGCCATATCTGACATGTCTGTGGCAGTAGGTTTGATTCCTAGTGTGCCACGCCATATCTGACATGTCTGAGGCAGTACGTTTGATTCCTAGTGTGCCAAGCCATATCTGACATGTCTGAGACAGTAGGTTTGATTCCTAGTGTGCCATGCCATATCTGACATGTCTGAGGCAGTAGGTTTGATTCCTAGTGTGCCATGCCATATCTGACATGTCTGAGGCAGTACGTTTGATTCCTAGTGTGCCAAGCCATATCTGACATGTCTGAGGCAGTAGGTTTGATTCCTAGTGTGCCAAGCCATATCTGACATGTCTGAGGCAGTAGGTTTGATTCCTAGTGTGCCATGCCATATCTGACATGTCTGAGGCAGTAGGTTTGATTCCTAGTGTGCCAAGCCATATCTGACATGTCTGAGGCAGTAGTTTGATTCCTAGTGTGCCAAGCCATATCTGACATGTCTGAGGCAGTACGTTTGATTCCTAGTGTGCCAAGCCATATCTGACATGTCTGAGGCAGTAGGTTTGATTCCTAATGTGCCAAGCCATATCTGACATGTCTGAGGCAGTACGTTTGATTCCTAGTGTGCCAAGCCATATCTGACATGTCTGAGGCAGTACGTTTGATTCCTAGTGTGCCAAGCCATATCTGACATGTCTGAGGCAGTAGTTTGATTCCTAGTGTGCCAAGCCATATCGGACATGTCTGAGGCAGTAGTTTGATTCCTAGTGTGCCACGCCATATCTGACATGTCTGAGGCAGTAGTTTGATTCCTAGTGTGCCAAGCCATATCTGACATGTCTGAGGCAGTAGGTTTGATTCCTAGTGTGCCAAGCCATATCTGACATGTCTGAGGCAGTAGGTTTGATTCCTAATGTGCCAAGCCATATCTGACATGTCTGAGGCAGTAGGTTTGATTCCTAGTGTGCCAAGCCATATATGACATGTCTGAGGCAGTAGGTTTGATTCCTAATGTGCCAAGCCATATCTGACATGTCTGAGGCAGTAAGTTTGATTCCTAGTGTGCCAAGCCATATCTGACATGTCTGAGGCAGTAAGTTTGATTCCTAGTGTGCCAAGCCATATCGGACATGTCTGAGGCAGTAGGTTTGATTCCTAGTGTGCCAAGCCATATCTGACATGTCTGAGGCAGTACGTTTGATTCCTAGTGTGCCAAGCCATATCTGACATGTCTGAGGCAGTAGGTTTGATTCCTAATGTGCCAAGCCATATCTGACATGTCTGAGGCAGTACGTTTGATTCCTAGTGTGCCAAGCCATATCGGACATGTCTGAGGCAGTACGTTTGATTCCTAGTGTGCCAAGCCATATCTGACATGTCTGAGGCAGTAGGTTTGATTCCTAATGTGCCAAGCCATATCTGACATGTCTGAGGCAGTACGTTTGATTCCTAGTGTGCCACGCCATATCTGACATGTCTGAGGCAGTAGGTTTGATTCCTAGTGTGCCAAGCCATATCTGACATGTCTGAGGCAGTAGTTTGATTCCTAGTGTGCCAAGCCATATCTGACATGTCTGAGGCAGTACGTTTGATTCCTAGTGTGCCAAGCCATATCTGACATGTCTGAGGCAGTAGGTTTGATTCCTAATGTGCCAAGCCATATCGGACATGTCTGAGGCAGTAGGTTTGATTCCTAGTGTGCCAAGCCATATCTGACATGTCTGAGGCAGTAGGTTTGATTCCTAATGTGCCAAGCCATATCTGACATGTCTGAGGCAGTACGTTTGATTCCTAGTGTGCCAAGCCATATCTGACATGTCTGAGGCAGTACGTTTGATTCCTAGTGTGCCAAGCCATATCTGACATGTCTGAGGCAGTAGGTTTGATTCCTAGTGTGCCAAGCCATATCTGACATGTCTGAGGCAGTACGTTTGATTCCTAATGTGCCAAGCCATATCGGACATGTCTGAGGCAGTAGGTTTGATTCCTAATGTGCCAAGCCATATCTGACATGTCTGAGGCAGTAGGTTTGATTCCTAGTGTGCCAAGCAATATCTGACATGTCTGAGGCAGTAGGTTTGATTCCTAATGTGCCAAGCCATATCTGACATGTCTGTGGCAGTAGGTTTGATTCCTAGTGTGCCAAGCCATATCTGACATGTCTGAGGCAGTACGTTTGATTCCTAATGTGCCAAGCCATATCTGACATGTCTGAGGCAGTACGTTTGATTCCTAGTGTGCCCAGCCATATCTGACATGTCTGAGGCAGTAGTTTGATTCCTAGTGTGCCAAGCCATATCGGACATGTCTGAGGCAGTAGGTTTGATTCCTAGTGTGCCAAGCCATATCTGACATGTCTGAGGCAGTAGGTTTGATTCCTTATGTGCCACGCCATATCTGACATGTCTGAGGCAGTACGTTTGATTCCTAATGTGCCACGCCATATCTGACATGTCTGAGGCAGTACGTTTGATTCCTAATGTGCCAAGCCATATCTGACATGTCTGAGGCAGTAGTTTGATTCCTAGTGTGCCAAGCCATATCGGACATGTCTGAGGCAGTAGGTTTGATTCCTAATGTGCCACGCCATATCTGACATGTCTGAGGCAGTACGTTTGATTCCTAATGTGCCACGCCATATCTGACATGTCTGAGGCAGTACGTTTGATTCCTAATGTGCCAAGCCATATCTGACATGTCTGAGGCAGTAGTTTGATTCCTAATGTGCCAAGCCATATCGGACATGTCTGAGGCAGTAGGTTTGATTCCTAGTGTGCCCAGCCATATTGGACATGTCTGAGGCAGTACGTTTGATTCCTAGTGTGCCCAGCCATATTGGACATGTCTGAGGCAGTACGTTTGATTCCTAATGTGCCAAGCCATATCGGACATGTCTGAGGCAGTAGGTTTGATTCCTAATGTGCCAAGCCATATCTGACATGTCTGAGGCAGTAGGTTTGATTCCTAGTGTGCCAAGCCATATCGGACATGTCTGAGGCAGTAGGTTTGATTCCTAGTGTGCCAAGCCATATCTGACATGTCTGAGGCAGTAGGTTTGATTCCTAATGTGCCAAGCCATATCTGACATGTCTGAGGCAGTAGGTTTGATTCCTAGTGTGCCAAGCCATATCTGACATGTCTGAGGCAGTACGTTTGATTCCTAGTGTGCCCAGCCATATTGGACATGTCTGAGGCAGTACGTTTGATTCCTAATGTGCCAAGCCATATCGGACATGTCTGAGGCAGTACGTTTGATTCCTAATGTGCGAAGCCATATCTGACATGTCTGAGGCAGTAGGTTTGATTCCTAGTGTGCCAAGCCATATCTGACATGTCTGAGGCAGTAGGTTTGATTCCTAATGTGCCAAGCCATATCTGACATGTCTGAGGCAGTACGTTTGATTCCTAGTGTGCCAAGCCATATCGGACATGTCTGAGGCAGTAGTTTGATTCCTAGTGTGCCAAGCCATATCTGACATGTCTGAGGCAGTAGGTTTGATTCCTAGTGTGCCAAGCCATATCTGACATGTCTGAGGCAGTAGGTTTGATTCCTAGTGTGCCCAGCCATATTGGACATGTCTGAGGCAGTACGTTTGATTCCTAATGTGCCAAGCCATATCGGACATGTCTGAGGCAGTAGGTTTGATTCCTAATGTGCCAAGCCATATCTGACATGTCTGAGGCAGTAGGTTTGATTCCTAGTGTGCCAAGCCATATCTGACATGTCTGAGGCAGTACGTTTGATTCCTAATGTGCCAAGCCATATCTGACATGTCTGAGGCAGTAGGTTTGATTCCTAGTGTGCCAAGCCATATCTGACATGTCTGAGGCAGTACGTTTGATTCCTAGTGTGCCCAGCCATATTGGACATGTCTGAGGCAGTACGTTTGATTCCTAGTGTGCCAAGCCATATCTGACATGTCTGAGGCAGTAGGTTTGATTCCTAATGTGCCAAGCCATATCGGACATGTCTGAGGCAGTACGTTTGATTCCTAATGTGCCCAGCCATATTGGACATGTCTGAGGCAGTACGTTTGATTCCTAGTGTGCCCAGCCATATTGGACATGTCTGAGGCAGTACGTTTGATTCCTAGTGTGCCCAGCCATATTGGACATGTCTGAGGCAGTAGGTTTGATTCCTAATGTGCCAAGCCATATCGGACATGTCTGAGGCAGTACGTTTGATTCCTAGTGTGCCCAGCCATATTGGACATGTCTGAGGCAGTACGTTTGATTCCTAATGTGCCAAGCCATATCGGACATGTCTGAGGCAGTACGTTTGATTCCTAGTGTGCCCAGCCATATTGGACATGTCTGAGGCAGTACGTTTGATTCCTAATGTGCCAAGCCATATCGGACATGTCTGAGGCAGTACGTTTGATTCCTAGTGTGCCCAGCCATATTGGACATGTCTGAGGCAGTACGTTTGATTCCTAGTGTGCCCAGCCATATTGGACATGTCTGAGGCAGTACGTTTGATTCCTAGTGTGCCCAGCCATATCGGACATGTCTGAGGCAGTACGTTTGATTCCTAGTGTGCCCAGCCATATTGGACATGTCTGAGGCAGTACGTTTGATTCCTAGTGTGCCAAGCCATATCGGACATGTCTGAGGCAGTAGGTTTGATTCCTAGTGTGCCAAGCCATATCTGACATGTCTGAGGCAGTATTGATTCATAGTGTGCCCTGCATCTGTGAATAATGGAAGTTGATGCTTGTAGGAGGAAACTGGAAGCTAGAGAAGAAGATTTTAAAGACAGAGTTCCATTCTCGGTCACATGTTCCCTTCAGCCAATAGGAGGACAGTTCTCAGGGGTTTGTGGCAGAACTTGAGAAGCAATCATGCACCCCCGATTTCTTCAGGATTTGTCACAGGAGGAATGTCTTGTCAGACTTCTCTTGAACAACTCACATGTTCTTTCCTTCAGACATTGAAAAAAAAAAACTCCTCCCTTCAATATCACAAGATCTGGACCTATCAAGAACCTGTCAACAACACCCAGCCTCGATCAACAAGACAAGACGTCTTTGCCTATTCATAGTCACAGATCGATAGGTTTAGAGAAAGTAACTCAGGCTGCTACACGTTGCTTTCCTATACTAACAACCATCATACAAACAGAAAGAAACTTGTTCACCGTTAAAGGGTTACGGCCTTCCTAATTACTGGTGGTTCAGGCAAATAGAAATGCAGTTTCACAATGCCGTAGTGCATACGAATGCATACGAATTTGAAATCTGAAACCTTGTATAGTATTTGTACATCTGTCTACACAGCGGCAATACTGAATTTTAAATTATAGTTTGCATTTATGCAATTGGAAGTTTTCAAATTCATTAACATTTTCAGCGAATGACATAGGCCATTAACATCAACATCAACAAGAACTGTCAGCTCAATATCCTCCATCATGCCAAACTTGACTTCCTTTGTCTACTCATTGACACCAGATATCAAAAGAACGCGACAATTTGCAGCCACTTCTGCAAGCGTCAACCCCTCCTACACACACAGCCAACATGTGTAAGCAAGTATTTCTCAACGGATTATCTGAACCCATTGAATAACTCTCTTCACACAGCAAGTGTTCCTCAGCAGAATATCAAGAACCAGAACAATCCTCTTCTGTCAAGAACACCCTACCGAAATAGGATTATCTCAACTGGTAACAAAAAGGGCCTCTCCAAATAGCAAGTCTTTCACAAATCAATATGAAGAGTCACAACCAATTTCTTCTCTCTAGAAAACATTACGATGCTTTCTCTATTCATTTGCGAAAGATATTGATACTACATGTAACACCAGTTCTTTTTAGACAACATCAACAAGTGCAGTCATCTTTCCCTATGCTATATCAAGAGTCAGAACCATCCTCTTCATCAAGAACACACAATGCTGCTTTTTCTATTGATCAGGAAAAAAATCACTAGTGTTCCTCTTGTATGTAAACGGGCACAAAAAACCCAGTCAAGCATTTCCAAATAGAACCAACCCTTTGATTTCCTAGAAGAGCTAACACCTTTCCGAATTCATTATCACCAGATACGCCATAAAGAAAGAAGTGTCAAACTGCTGACAGGCAACATAGTCCTAAGTCGCCACACCGCCTCCATAAAACACTGCACCCTTCCTCCAACACACCATCATGACCCAAGGGATATTCCAGTAACTGAAGAAAGCAACCAACCAATGAGAAGCTTGATGCGACAATCCTGTGTTGTTATATTGCCCACCTTGATCCACTGGATAAACACACTTTTACTCCTCTCTCTTAACACACTATCTCAACCCCAGGGGTGTAACATTAACATTTGCCCACCTTGATCCACTGGATAAACACACTTTTACTCCTCTCTCTTAACACACTATCTTGACCCCAGGGGTGTAACATTAACATTAGCCCACCTTGATCCACTGGATAAACACACTTTTACTCCTCTCTCTAAACACACTATCTCCACCCCAGGGGTATAACATTAACATTTGCCCACCTTGATCCACTGGATAAACACACTTTTACTCCTCTCTCTAAACACACTATCTCCACCCCAGGGGTATAACATTAACATTTGCCCACCCTGATCCACTGGATAAACACACTTTTACTCCTCTCTCTTAACACACTATCTCCACCCCAGGGGTGTAACATTAACATTTGCCCACCTTGATCCACTGGATAAACACACTTTTACTCCTCTCTCTAAACACACTATCTCCACCCCAGGGGTGTAACATTAACTGAAAAAAGCAACAAACCAATGACAGGCTCGACAGGCCTTGTCATGATACAGCCCACTTCAAATCACTCGACAAACACACTTTCACTCCTCCATCAAACACACCATCATGACCCCATGTTTACTGAAGAAGGCAACACACCAAAAAGAAGCTTGATATGACAGCCCTGTGTTGGTATATCACCCACCTCAAACCACTCGACAAACACGCTTTCATTCCTCCCTTTAACTCACTATCTTGACCTCAGGGGTGAGACATTAACTGAGAAGGCAACAACTCACTGACACCCGAGGCGGTTCTATGTATGTTATAATATCGCCAACCTCAAACCACTTGACAGACACACTTTCTCACATCCTGACCCCAAAAGATTTTGACAGGGCTGGCAGATTATGGGATGTGGTGAAAGATCTGGTTGTGTGGATGCAAGCAGAGTTTCCATTTTTCGACCATTACTTGGACTTCCTTATCTGTCAAAACGTCACTGGATAAAATCTCTCCTCATCCCAACAGATCAACTCAGAGCCAATTACTCTGACAACACATCACCTTTGCTATAACATTACCGTAGTATTCTTGTCAAATCAACCAAAAAACATATGACATTTGAGAATATAGTTCAAACATATCGGAAACACGTCAACCTCAAAAACAGATAACCAACTGCGGGAAATATTGTGTCAAATTAACCAAGATATGAAACTCTCTAGAAATTTTGTTTTAAACTAAAGAAAGCACTAAACCAAACCAGCAAATCCACAGCACTGAACCATGCTGTGAAACCAACCAAATGAGATGACACTCCCTTGAAATTAGGTTTCAAACTAAAGGAAGCACTGAACCAAACAAGTACATCCCAGAACAGAAACCATCCAGCAAAACCAACCAAACGAGATGACAGGCGCTAGCAATTTAGTATCAAACTAAAGAAAGCACTGAACCAAACGACCAATCCAAGCATAATCCCAGCCCAGAAACAATCGTGTCAAACCAACCAAATGAGATGACAGTCACACTCCCTAGAAATTTCATTCAACACCCTCTAGGGAGTAACTTTCGACACAAAGCAAAACAACAACATCCTAAACACAGAAAACATTCCTTCGGACCAAACACATGACATGCCTCCCTAACAAAAGCACCTCTAAAAGCACAATCTTTTAGATTTAACGCTGCATTTGACATAATGAATCCCACCTCTGCAAAAAAGAACATCACCCATCACATCGACACCAATGCTGAATTTTAAAAGCACTCGTAATGGAACCTCCCACACACCTTACAGCACTGATAACACGATTATTATGCATGCACTATTCTGACGCTACACTGAATCAAATTCCAATGGAAAGATGTACATATCCACGTAGAAGCCTAACTCGGAATCAAACGAGTGCACCATAATAGCGTAACGTTCCAAAATCAATGTGGCACAGCTGTATTCCAATGTGGATTTGAGTGCGAACATTCCCGAACAACCGCCATCTGCGAAATCGTTTGAAAACCTGTAACCTTCATCACAGCGTGTCAATGTGCACTACCATACAACTTGTGTGTCTCTATTGAGTTTTCTCATGAAATAGCCCAGCGTTACCATACATGACCGAAACAACACCAGCAATGAAGTCAGCATTAGAGTTCCGTACTCCGGTACGCTGTAGAATTTCGTTATATCGTTAGTCGTGGCAGGCGTGAAATAAGATTTATCCAGTATGATAGATCCACGTATCTGGGGACAGTGCCCGCCTCGGAGTCTGAGATACGTCATACATGCACAGCAATCCACCGTCAATTAATTTGGGAACATCCATCCATATGCTGCCTATACTGTTTACCGAAGCTTGCTGTCGGAGGCCCCTTCAATGCTAAATCATTTATACACAGATTGATGAATTATTTGGGACATCGCATGCTATCTGCATTAATCCCATCACACATTGTACCATGCTGAAGGAACGGAATGGCAAGCTTTTGGATCAGTTATCAAGTTTTCCAATTTTCAAACATGCACAAATATATTCTACCTGGTATTGTGATGAAAAGATCCAAAGTATTCAAATCGCAAACAGGTTTGAATCAAACAAAATCTATTACGAAATTATTACCAGAGACCTGGAGCACATTAATGTCTTCCCATGAAATTAAAGGGCTTAATGTTTCTTTAGAGTCAAGATTCAAAGTTTTCTAATCTATTTCGGTTTTCGGTTTTCGGTTTTCGGCACACTCAAACATATCACATCAGTTCTGCTCATCTATCCATCAATTCGGATCATAGAAGCACTGGCAAAGAAACAGGTGTCACTCTCTCATGTCCACACTATCTCGCTGGACAAAGTTGGTAGGTATACGTTCCCTTTTGAACCTCAAACTTCCCAAATTCAATTGGAAGGTTCACATTCCATTTGAGCCTGAACCAATCTAGCGTTGAAAGAATTGATCAAACATATCTAATCATTGCCAAATCAAGCTATCCAATTAACGAAAGAATTATCAATACACGCCTGGTTAAACTTCAACAGAACAGAGTAATGCCACAGACCTATCCAATTCAACTTCTACAGAATCCTTTCAAACGACTCGTAAATAAACAGTGGCAAGCTATCAAACCTTCCAACAGAATGATCGGTACTGTGACTGGCTAAAGCCATCCAACTACAATATTATAGAATTCCTCATCAACAGCACACCAGACGAAATAATCACGTTTTAGTGTTCAAGCCATCCAACTTCTATCGAATGCCTTGATGTGACAAGTACCCAACACAAAATCTCCATCCAGCCATTCCTTCGAAGAATTCTTGGTAAAGTTCGCCCAAAGCCAACGACAATAGAGTTTCTCATCAACACAGCCATGCCATTATATTTCAAAGGAAATATTTAATAGTTCGCCATGGGTCTATAAACCATCCCATCTCCCACCACATTTGCTTCCCACCTACTTTCATATTCCTTCCATTTACAAAGCAAGGCTTATCTGTCATGGAGGGAAAAAGTTATTTGATTATGGGAAAGTCTTGTTCCAAGTCTTTTTGTTCGTTCCCAGAAATCTGACTCAAAAGAAATTGTCTGAAGTCAAGCTCCCTGAAGTTTTCCGAGTCAGTTAAATCAGTTTGAAATATCTGGAATAAAGTTTTGGGTTCTGAAGACATACATCATGTACATGCAACTTTGCAATATTCCGACAGCCATTTTTATGAACACCTTAATTTTTTAATTTTGCATCAACTCGAAGACATGTTCAATAACTCACTAGGATGAAAATGTCCCTCCCTCATACGTGTATGTTTGAAGTGCTTTGTGACACCAGTTTTTTAAAACCAACTCCTCAACACGCAGTTGCTTCGCAGACCATCAACAGAATATGCCAATGCCAATATACCCATCAGCTTTTTACTATGTCCACAGCAGATAACTGTATCATGCGGGAAAGAAAATGAGGCAGCTTGTCAATAGAAACGTGCCGGTAACAGGGCCCAGTGACTGAAAGAACGCTTGTCACTAAGCCAGCACTATCTCTTAGCTTGACTATCTCCTAGCTGGTGCCACATTTAGTCTATCACTTAGCCGGCTCCACAGTTTGTATAGCGCTGTTTCGTGGAACTGGACCGAGGTCTCCATGTGGATGCTTGCAAACGTAGTAAGACTGAGAGAAGCTTTAGAATAGACTGACAGAAGTAATTTAATTCAAATCAGTAGTTTAGAGCTAAACCTAAATTTACTCGATAATAATGTGTTCATCTCAAACATTGTCAAAGGGATGTGGACTTTGGGAGGTTCCACCGTACAGATAATCCACGAAGATTTATTTCCATTCGCACATCGATTCGAATCTGCATATTCATTGGATCTACGATGTTACCAGTCCATCTTCACCCAGCGCACATACTTCCGAGCCCATCTAAGAAAATTAACGACGAATCAAGCATTAGGCGATGCCTGGTTAGTTCCGTGTTTCTGCCACCTCTTGAATTAACGATTGTCTCCACCGCCAACATTCTCAACAGGAGATGATGACCATAGAATACGAAAGCTTTTTTCCCAAGCAATCTTGTTTGAGCTGTTTATTGCTTTTTCCTTCAACCGCTTCAGCTCTAGGGCAAAGTCCACAAGGCCCTTTTTCAAGAAATTGTAAGACAGGTTAGACACAATAGTAATACCGAGTATGAACTAAAGGAAACTGCCTGACATTGTGGGGGCAGATAGCTTTAGTCTGCAACTACTCTATATGCTACAGTGTAGGTGGCTTCTCATAACATCTCTGTTGCATTTCAATTAGTTAAAGAAAACTGCAGGAACACTTGGAGTAAAATATCATCGGTCAACTAGTTTTCAATGAAATTATCTTTTGCTTTCTATAATTTTTCTGATCACCAGGGCCCGGTTGTTCAAAAGCACAAAAGTCACTTAACGGCGCCGTCAAAGCAAACGTGATTTTGAACAACCCAGCCCATCGTGAAATCGGCTACCATCAAAGATTCATAACGCAAAAACGCTCAAGACTTATTCAAATTGCTATTGAAGGCCCAGATTCTTGGACACAATGGAAGGCCTTTGGAGTCACTTCAGTCTGAGTCTGCTCAGTACTAATTTTGGGTTTTTTGCCACCATACATCCATAAACTGACAAGACTGAACATGGTGCCACCAGGCAAATACTCCGACATCACCTTTCCATTTGTGGCATAGCATGTGCCATCTATTTTCAATTATATGAGATAATAAACATCACATAAAACCCACATGGCCTGAAGCCAAGTCCGGCATTAGCAACCGTCATAAGTACTTTACCACATCAATTTCTTAAACATGTTAAATTGATTTCAGCAAAGCAATTAACCCCCGAGTGAGCGAGACTCATCCCGCATAGCTACTTCCAGTTATACATGTTCTACAGAGGAGTGGAGAAGCATTCTGCAGAAAAAAGTTCCCAAGCGACAAGCACCACAACTGATGAGAAATATTGATATATTTCTGGTGGCTCTTAGAAAGCAATTATAGATAAACAGCCACTTCCATATTACATTTTACATGTTTTATGAGGACCAGATGATGCGACTGGTATTTTTTTATCTTGAAATATCAAGTATAGATTACATCTAGTCCATTAATGGTAATATCAAACATTTTTTCATGTACTCTTTCAAAGCTTGTTAATTTTTGGTAAACTTACATGTATGATTACTTGTAAACAGTTCCAGCAAATGCTGATGAGAACTTCTGATTGAAAGCTTTCATATTCAGAAAACATGCAAGGAAAACCAAAATTTTACAAATATTTTGGGGAGGCGTAATGATTGGTTGGATTACTATCATGTGACCATGAACATTGGGGAGATGATCGCTCATGTTTTCAACGTGCATCCTTTCAGTATACTGTGAACCCGAGAATGTTTGCATGCCTTTAATTTTTGGTATTTCTCATTTGCACAAATGATCACGAAAATATGACACTGGAAAAAAAATCTAATTGAAAGTTGTCACAATAGGTAATATTAACCTACCATATTCGGTAGATACCGTACATGTGAACCCAGAAATATTTGTGGCCATTTTATTTTGCAGTTTTGTTAATTTGCAGTGCGAATTCAAGGTACATTTCAGTTACAAATTCACAAAACTGCTAAATAAAATAGCCACAGATATTCCGGGTTACCAAGTGCAGTATTCTTCATTAATATGTTAGTAGAATATATCCACATGATATTTCTTCAAGTTAAAACTGGTTATTGGAGTTTGAGCAAACTGCATTAATATAAGAAGCCAAGTAGGCCATACCATCCAGCTACATACATAAACTTGAGATGCATTCAATTACTTAGAAGTAGGCTGGTATCTGCAATCAATAGCTACTTGCAAGAACCTTAAAGAGTTATACCAAATTTGGACTTTCATATTACGGGATAGCATCATGTTCATCTTATATCGCAGGCATTACATTATAGGGAATATTAAGTGAGAAAGTGTAACACTGCGTATCATACTCCTAAATCACACCATGTTGTTGGGCATGTTGGAGGAAAGATAAACAACAGTGAGAAAGTTATCTTCAAAAGAAATGTCGTTGTAGAGTGGTGATATCATCTGACACCATGATGATGTTGAAATCTTTCTGACACACATTTTGGACACTTTTGTATTCAACATACCTTCTTCAACTCACACGTAACTTCTCGAAACTCACATTTCCAACTCACTTGAAAGAAATCCACTTAGCAGCCAGTACAAGACAGCAGATTTGGGAGAACTATTGACAAGTTTAACAGTTTCGTATCGCGAATACCAAGGAAGAAGCATTAGCAAGACAATGAAACCAATTAGAACCGAGTATGCTTATTGTAGCCTTTGGACTTCAACGTACCATGGTTACCAACTGAAAGATCATTTTCTCAACATGAAGTTTGTCAGAATGATGTTAGCAATGCCAGAACGTGAAGAGGAAAATCTCTCCCAGAAACTGTGGGAGTGCTGAAGAAAGGCAACCAGAAAAGTCATGGAGAAGAAGCATACATTCAGGATGTGCACTAAAGAGGTAAAAAAATACAATGCAAGTTTGATCACTAGTATTAGTGAATACAAAGAACAATGTGGTCCACGAGCCCACCTAACGAGACTTCACATGTTGCAAGTTGATATCGTGTGGGTAGGCATACACCACCGTGATCAAACCATCAATCTCTTCCAGTGCTGGCTAAACATTTTTAGATAGTTCACCCAAAACACACATTTTGTTGGAGAAGTAAGATATCCAAGTGGCTTTCATTATTCCAATCAACATAGTTTTGTCAAATGCTCTTCCAAATTAGCCAAGTACAAGACATGATAGCAGAAGTCCACTGACACCCTAACGACCGCTTAGCAAACCAACCTGGTGGCTAGCTCAAACAAGTATCGTAAAGAGCAGTCTCTTTAGTTTGCAGCGTTATACTCAGATGGCAGCTCACAAAGTCATTCTCGAGCTGACTGTCGATATTGACCAGTATCAGAGAAGCAACTCGACGTTCATCCTTCAGTTATACCCGAGTTATATGAGGGCTATCAGGAGAGCTCTAAGGGGGTAATCAAGAGGGCTCCGCGAGGGCTATCAGGAGAGCTCTTAGAGGGCAATCAAGAGGGCTCTGTGAGGACTATCAGGAGAGCTCTAAGAGGGCAATCAAGAGGGCTCTGTGAAGGCTATCAGGAGAGCTCTAAGAGGGCAATCAAGAGGGCTCCGCGAGGGCTATCAGGAGAGCTCTAAGAGGGCAATCAAGAGGGCTCCGTGAGGGCTATCAGGAGAGCTCTTAGAGGGCAATCAAGAGGGCTCTGTGAGGGCTATCAGGAGAGCTCTAAGAGGGCAATCAAGAGGGCTCTGCGAAGGCTATCAGGAGAGCTCTAAGAGGGCAATCAAGAGGGCTCCGTGAGGGCTATCAGGAGAGCTCTAAGAGGGCATCAAGAGGGCTCTGTGAGGGCTATCAGGAGATCTCTAAGGAACCAATAAAGTTGGCTCTGTGAGGGTTATCAGGAAAGTTCCGAGAGGGCAATCAAGACGGCTCTATGATGGCTATCAGGAGAGCTCTAAAGGGGCAATCAAGAGGGCTCTGTGAGGGCTATCAGAGAGCTCCATGAGGACTAGCGAATGTTTTTGCAAGTTACCTTCAGTATTCCTTATGGATTATTGGAGGGAATTTCAAGTGGCTTTCATTACTTTTCTATATGGTGGCATGGACATCTATGAAATGGAACCAGCAATAGAAACAGTTCTGAAATAACTCTGGAAAAAAGCTTTATATAAATGTTCATGTCCTGAAAATGGAAGTTTATTGATCAACACGATAAAATAACATTGAAATACAACATGTAAAAAGTTGTGGTTGCTTACCTACCATTTTCATTAGTGATCCTCTGAAGTAATGGTGATGGTTAGAGCACATCATAAATTATTAACTTTTGGATAAATGCCGCAATTAGTCATTAAAACACTGGTATATTGCTGTAGTCTTGTAAAGCTGACAGAAATGCAGGCATTGCAATTATAATTCACATATGTGACCAACCGCGACAAAATGAGTCGCATGTCGCACAGAAGATGAGCCTAAAATGACACCAGAACATAATAGAAGAAATTGATATGCTCCGATTTTACAAAAGGCAGACAATGGTGAAATGAACAACCAGTCTGTCTCAACCTGTCAAGCTCAGAGCGACATGCGACTCATTTTGTCATGGCGGGTCACATATCTCCATAACTGGTTGCTCTTATATTGATGAGGTTCTAATTAAAGAAATTATTTCTTCTGAAAATAATGTAGCATCTCAATCTCAGAACCAATCAGTTAAGCAATTTTCAGGGTACTGCCAAAATCCCCAAAATAAATTGCTGTCATTTAGTTTTTAGCTCTAATGAATGCAGTGTAGAGAAATTGGCAATTCCTTTCTCGATTACATTACAAATAGCCACTTTCAATAATTTAGATTCAAACCTTTCTATTGCATTCCAAACCACCAGATCTTCAAGCCGTGGACGTAGGAGCTTCTTCTTGTTGTTGCGCTTCTTACGAAACATATACATCTTCATCAGGTCAAGACCACACCACAAGGTCAAGGCCAACTAGGTCAAGGTCATCTATGACAGGCATTGGAGGGTCAAAGTTCAAGGCCAACAGTTCCAGACAGCATTGAAAGTTCAAGGCCATTTGTAGCTGAGCTGCATTCAAAGCTGAAGGTCATCCAAATGTTCATCGCAACTGATAGTAGAAACATTCACAGTCAAGGCCATTTGTTGCCGAACTGCATTTAAGACTTAAGGTCATTCAAATGTCGAAGGGTCAATGTCGCTTATGGAAGAGGGGAGGAAGAGAAGATGAAAATGTTTGCACATTAAGAAACATACTTGCAGAAATAATGTCCAAGGTGCACTACAGGGTCTGGTACCTCCTCTATCTCCATATGCCACACATTTGGAGCCATGTGATATGAATACATAGGAATCATTGAAACAGCGGAATTGCACAGCACAAAATTGCGGTTTATCAAATTCTCAATCACTTACAAGATTGGCAATTGCTATATTTTTGTACTCCTTCTGGCTTTCTGTTACACAATATGCGACTGCACGTGCTGTGATTGCATGGCATTATCATTACGTATGCATACTCGCGGAAAAATTCACGTGATCCTCCTAGAAATTTCCATGAACAATTGTCAATACTTCATAGAAAAACACTCAAAAATCATCCGGTAGATGACAGTTCTATAACTTCATACACATTATACATTTACTTCCTCCCCTCTCATCTCAACCCTTGACACCATATATTCCAAGATTTAAGTAGAAATTGAAGTTTTTTCCTTCCTGTGAGAAGTGGTCCTATGTCAACGTTACGATTTCTTGGTCATAATCCATACCAAATCAATAATCCTTTCATGTTGATGACAAAATGCGTTACCAAACTAAATATCCTTGATTGCTGCAGAAGATTACAGATCAGATAAAGCAAATATGCAATGCACTTGGTCAAGAAATAGCTATCGACATAAGAACTTTTGTAGATGCTGGCAGTATCTGACGCCAAGGACTGCTTCCCTCCTATTTGACAGATCCGAGAAAATTTGAATAATCCACTTTCAGAAGATCCATGTAGCTTTTTGAGGCGAAAATAACTCAATTACAAATAAAAGCTATTCCAATTCCCAATATCACATGCAATCTCCACAATTCCCAATATTGATGGTGTACTCCTTTCTTGTAATTCAAGTTAATAATAACTTTTAAAGTACTTCTATCTGACAGTGGTGAACACTACAACACAGTGGTAAACACGAGTACACTGTGTATATTCATCAAGATTATCCAATACAAAGCGTTTTCCGTATGAAATGAATGTGAAAACTCACTTTTTTCTTCGCAAATACTGATTGTTTATCACAGAGGCTTAAGCTACTCCTGGTATGTCACAAATATTCATATCACCAAGTCATTTCGTGAGTCTATCTCACAACAGATATTCCAAATATTTGGTTCTCAGGGATCCGATAAATTTTTATGCACACTCAAGTCATCATCTTTGGCAAATAATCTCTGATTAAGTTGTATCAAAGGAGTTCAAAAATTGGCGATATCTGCAAATCAGAATATTTTTCCTCAGTCATGTCAGTCACCAACAGTGCACACAAAACACTGGTAAAGTACTAGCAATAAATATTATTGCTTTTCCTCAGTCACCGTACACAAAGCACTGGCAAAGCACTTGAAGCAATACATATTATATCTTTTCCTACAGTAGATCTACAAGAGCAAAGAAGACGATTCTCTAAGTTTTTATCGATAGTTGCATCCTACTTAACCCAAATTTTGAACCTTAAACACATCTCCAATATTGTACATTTTTAATACAAGTGCCCAAACAGATAATCCTTTTCTGGTTATTGTAGATACCAGCAGTTCTCTCTCAAAATATGGATTGATTCAAATACTGCAGGCTGCCAAGTTTTCACTAGGGTTTTAGTTTTCTTGGATTTGCGAATAAGCTAGAGTTGTGAAAATTAAAATGGTTAAAAAAATTTTATGGCGGAAAAACCAAAAGTTATTTCATAATCCGCCAAAATAAAAATCCAGGAAATCTTTTTTTGAAATTTTTACGCAGAGGCGCAAACAATGGCAGTTTTCAGTTTAAAAGTATGACATATGGCACATGCACCATCAGACAATGTCAGATGGTAATCATGATTGTGAATAGTTTCCGTGAAGACAATAGTCCTGAAGTCCAAACCAAACCTAACTCGATGGTAAGAATCTTTTTTTTTGAACAAGCATATATAGACATGAACAAGAAGACTTTATTTGGAAAACAGGCGATGACTATGATGGAGAATGAGTTCTTCAAACATGGTAAAGGCATGTGTAAAAGGTCCTACCAGAATCTCTTAATTTCGATGCAAGCATCGAGTTCATTTAGACATGTTTGATCAGTATCAAGAGTTCGCCATCATAAAACCCCTCTGACATTTCTGAAAGCCAATACCAAGAGGATTCCCTCTCTTTCTTTCTCAGATGTATTCTGTACTTTTCACTTAGATCAGCATCAAGAGTTCCCAGTCAAAAAACCCTCTGAAAGCATATACCAAAAGAATCCCTCTTCTATGCTTTTCCAGCGGCATTTTGTTAAATTTGCTCTTGATTATTCATCAAGATACGGAAAGTCTATGATATAACATGGTGTCTAAACTTTCATCCAAAATCATCTCAGTAGAGAGATAGACTATGAAAACCATCTTTACATCCAGAGTTATTCTGACATTCACTGTTTATTTCAGATCAGATCAAAGATGCATATGTTTTACATGTTTGCTGTGTGGGTGGATTTTACAGATAAATGGAAAAGTGACTTTCGGTGCATAAGGAAAGTTATCCAAGTTCCAAACATTAACCTTTTTTGCCAAAAAATAAATGTCAGGGTTCTGAAGCTCGGCTGAAGTACTGCTCTGTTTGTCCCTTCAGGTATAAATAATAATTTCCTACCTAGACATGCTAGACGTACTCAGTGAAACCCTAGGTTAAAGAAGTGAAGCAAATATTTGGTAGACCAAAGATCCTGTCAGCATGTGTTGCACTGTCTAGAAACGTTCGCGAGCTAAGCTCTCCCTTTTGCAGAATACGACGTGGAAATTCCTGGCGAGATGTGATTGTTGGAGACGAAGAGTGATTATCGATCAATAGTAAATGATGGATCACCTTCAGAGCTTCTCCAGTACAAATTGCCAGTGGTGTTCAACCCATCAAACCGATCATCCCCAGGTGGATGGGGACATGGATTGGGTCGGGACCTCCCGCACTGACTGAAGCCGAAATCAGATTTACAGGATTAGTTGCCAACATGGTTAAACCAGGGATTCTTCAAAATGATGCACCTTCTAGAGTTGTTGGTAAGCTGAGCTCTCCCCTTTCAACAACACTGTACGACAATCCAAGGCGAAACGTGATTGTCAGAGAGAAAGACTGATTATTGATCAATGATGGATCACCTTCAGAGCTGCTTAAGTACAAATTGCCATTGATGTTCAATCTGTCAAACCGATCATCCCAATGCTACCAAATTCATATAATAAAGGTGGATGGCAGCATGGATTGTGTTGCATTGACTTTGACTCTGATATGGGCAGGGAAAATCCGAGCTAAGTTCTGATACCACACTCTGACACATGAGACAATAGCTGATATATTCCTTCTTTCGAGATGCACCAATGCTGCTTTTAGAATCTGAAATCAACACCTGCATCTGTATTTTTTAATGAGCCAATATCGTTAATGCCAAAAGGTGACTGCATTCCATCTATTTGAAGAAAGAGAGCTAGGCGTTATGGAAGACAGTTAATGATAATCAAATTACATTAGCTTAGTTTCAAGAAAGTAGACAATTATTTTATCCTAAACAACATACCCTTTAACAGCCCTCTGTACAAGATTAGGTGTTCTGTACTCTACATGTACTTGAAGAATCAGACAACATGCGTACGGAGAAAAAAACTGTAGCTTACTAACATTTTCATAAAGTTCACCAAAATTTGAATGACGTCTTATGTTGAGCAGGTTTCCTTTCACATGTTTAACATGAAGAAAAGATATTTGTTTGTTACACGAAGCTAAAGATGATAATCAAAGGGATCAGACTGATGTAGATGGCGGAATCAGGATACAAAGAATTGGCAAATAGCTAATAAATATGCGTCTTACATGTGGCTCAAAGGATTTGGAGAATATGCCTGTAGAATGGTCATTGATCTGATTCAACATGTTCAAAGCATGTTGTTAGGAAAGAGAGAAAGTAACCCATTCAACATTTAGCCGTATCGTTGTGACGTAAGCTTGAGGCTGGGTGCACAAGACATGCACTGATACAGGCCTCTCGATACATGTGTTACTATTAATTAAGGAATTGAACCCGAGGCGGAGGACCTTGGTTGAGTTACCAAGACACTCGAGGGTGGAGCTAAAATACAGTCCAAACCCTATCGGCGAGGGTTTGGACTGTATTTTAGCTCCACCCTCGAGTGTCTTGGTAACTCAACCAAGGTCCTCCGCCTCGGGTTCAATTTCTATTCTAAAATACCTCAAACTTAAAAAGATAGGCCACGAAAATAACTTGAATATGTGCGAATTTGGCAAATTCCATCCATCGCCGGCCCGGCCGGAGCGCCGGTAGCGCCGTTGTTTACATTATGTTACGGCAACGTTACAGAAAATGAGACATGTACATTTTGTACAGCGCGCATAGGAAGTCCGCATCGGCTCGCTCAAGTGATGCTAAAATCCGCGCAAATGGGCTATTTGGAGCGTTTTTCTCGGCAAATATGTGTAGTGCTCATTAAATGAAATGGCCAGGGCCATTGTGCTCACCTCATGTGGAGGAAAGATGGATAAAGAGCATGGTATTGTGTCATGTAGTGTTAGGTTTGATGTAGGTCCAAGCAATTACAATTTCCCCAAAATGGCCAATTTACAGTACATTCGACCTCTGTGACCTTGAAAAGTAGGTCAAATCAAAGAAGACCCGGGTGACACATTGAATGGTTGTTAGAATTAGATGTACCTATGATATAAAATTGGTGCCAATCGGGCAAGTCATTACTAGGAATAATGGCATTTTGAAGAATTTAGGATTTGGCCCCCTCCCTGGAGGCCAAACGGCAAATCAGATCGCACCAAACTTCGGTACCTGAGATCACCTGACCAAGGGGTACATGTGTACTTAATTTGTGATCAATAGTCATTGCAGTTAAGAAACGTGCCATAGTTACGGCCTGACAGCGAATTTACGCCATTTGACCTCTGTGACCTTGACAAGAAGGTCAAATTAAAAACCTGTGTGACATATACTGTATGGTGGTTAGATGTACCCATGATATCAAATTGGTGGCAATCGGGCAAGAAGTTAAGGAATAATCACATTTTTAAGGTTTTTGGATTTTGCCCCCTGGTGGTCAAGTGGTGAATCATATTGGACCAAACTTCGGTCCCTGAGATCACCTGACTAAGGGGTAAATGTGTACCAAATTTGGTATCAATAGTCATTGCAGTTTAGAAACGTGCCATCGTTACATCCTAACGGCCAATTTACACCATTTGACCTCTGTGACCTTGAAAAGGAGGTCAAATCAAAAACCCGGAGGATATATGATGCACCTTTGCTAGAAGTACCTACCATATTTTTTTCAAAATTTCCCGACTACTATTAAGGGAGATATTGCATATTTTCACTTTTAACGTTTGGCCCCCTGGTGGCCAAACCATAAAACGAATCGAATTGAAACTTAGTCTCCAAGGTGTCATTACATAAGGGTACATGTGTACCAAGTTTCAACTCAATAGCTCTAACAGTTACGAAACGTGCCCTGCTAACGGACGACGGACGACGACGACGACGACGACGGACGACGGACGCCACGGTATGGGATAAGCTCACCTCTGCTAAGAGGTGAGCTAAAAACTTAGGGTGGTTGATACTTCTGTGACTGATTTGTGTTTGAAGCAGTGTTTTGAGAGCCTCAAACTTCTGAAGTGAGCTGAAATTCCATTGACGTGACGTGTGCATGGTTTCCACATTTTAGTGCAACCCGAGGGAACTTTGGTAGAGCATCTTGCTTGCGTGTCCAAAACACTCCGCTCTCAGAACGAGGCTTATGCATTTTCCATTTAAAAGTTGACTTTACGGTACCAAGGTATTTTAGAATTCTTATCCTATATTGGGGAGACGTTTCTTTGCACAAGCTAGCCTTAATTGGCGACTTTTTGTCGAGGCAAAATGTTATTTGTAATTTCATTGGCCATGATAAAGAGGTCATCTCTGAAATAGCAATCTCCACCAGAATATGATATATTTGGGGGTTTGAGGCATTCATTTATGGGTTTTAGGGGCAGAATTGAGCATCAGGGCAGTCAAGTACCCCTAAGAACGAAAAAAAAAATGGAATAAAATTGGAATTTCCCCCCCCTAAATTGGGGAACATGTGGCACCCTCTACACCATTTGTGTGAAAAAGGCCTATGATCCTTGCACCAGCAGGCAGTAGAGCTTCAACTACCCACATTGCAATGAATCTGAGCTGCAAATAGAATTCGCCCCAAATTACGTTTGTTTGTGCGGGCGGACTAACCAGACAATCAAGAAACGACCTCATCAGCTGAGGTTAGTAATCAAGTCATCTCTTCTGATGAAGCTCATCAGTTCTAGCATCTGCATCAATCAGAAATGCCTTTTTATTGCTTCTTTCCCATGCGGATCTACCGGCGTTGTTGGTATTATCAATCCTTCTGAAATATGTGAAAGAAGGAGACTTTGGGGTTGACGTTCCCTGCTGTTTCTTTGGCATGCTTCTTTTCATGCCTTTGGGACCAATGAAAACATTTACCATTGTCTATGGCTGAGTGTTGGATGCAGAAATTGCTCCATTGGGCCATATTTTGACTCTTTATCTTTAAAGACTAAGTGTGAGTGGGTGAACGACTCTCAACTTCCAGACACCTGTGCACCTGTTCTTAATTTTAAAACCAACTAAGTTGGTGAGAAATCCCTCGTGTGTAGCGGGCTTTAAACTAGTCAAAGTTATTTACAAGACACTCTGACAACCAGCACAACCTAGCATGATGCCAACACACCATTAGATAACAACGTAACTAGACATAACGTGAGAACATAATACCCCCATCTCAACTTCGCTGGCATAACATTTTCACGAGCACGACCTATCTTTGTAAGCCACGAAAACTGCCTTCACATGAAAATTCCTATTTTACAGCCAATTAGATCATTCGAAAATATTCCCACTGAGCAGATCTATTATGGTCCTGTGCCGTTATTGACTGTCTTGAAACGAAACAATTTATTTCCCCAAAACAGCAAAAATGCCTGAAGAGTTAAGCCCCGTTCTGCTTTGAATCACAATAAGTGGTAAAAAATCTTAATCTATAAAACCGTTATCATGCAAAAAGATGATATATAATCAACCCTATAATCCCGACTGTGTACAAAATAATCCAGACGAATAACACAACATATTGAAACCGTGTTATCGTGACATGACAGTCTGGGCTTGTATTTTAATCCCTCTTTGCGAGAGAGATGAGAGAGACAGAGTTCTTGTATAAGTCAATGAACACACATGCATGACATATCAAACAGATACAACTCAGAGGCAGCTCGTATTACACACTATCAGTATGAGCGCATTTTTTGATCCGCTGGTAAATGAGCACATATCTTGATCTGGAGTGCCTTTTGGAGACATGTTATAGTCACAGTTGTAAAGAAGAGCACCTATATCACAATAGGGAGTATCAGCGGGGGCAAATTTCGCGCTTGTTTGACGTATCTGTATTGATTTTTCATGGCTGCATCACAAACTATAATACAACATACGTAAGATTGATAGCCATACGTCATAAGGGGGAGAATTTTTATGTGCTGAAACTCACCGTTCTCTCAGGCAAATCTGGACTTTAATAAAAAAGTCTCCATTAATAATTCAAAAGATACAGTAGAACCTCTCTATTAAGGACACCCTCAGGACTGACAAATGCTGTCCTTAATAGAGACGTGTCCTGATTAGAGAGGTCAAATTGAATGGAAACCACCACTTTGGAACCAAAACTAGTGTCCTTGATACAGAGGTTATCCTTAATCTTGTTAATAGAGAGGTGTCCCGCTGAGGGAGGTTCCACTGTAGTTCCTTGTCATCAAATAACAAATCCATCTGCGCAAGGATCAATGTCACCAGCATGCATCAAGGCAATCTCGGGAAGATCGTATTAAAATGAATCTGATGTAGAGATACCTATGAGCTGAGGTAAAAATCTTCCCCATTGATCAGCACTCACTTGCACAAAATGTCTCCAAAATGCATATTTTTGGCCCAACTTTGAAAATTCAAAGAATTGAGACAGATCTTTCCATTCCAGCTATCAAATTGAGCATTGAGTATTTGAGCATCGGAAATGAATAGGCCATGCACCTTCTGTTAATATGGTCGAGTCAAGTACTTTTTTGTAACAATCATATGAGAGAAACTGAACTGACCTAAATGGTCCCTTCAGCAGCAGGACATAGACAAATAACTTTGACAATCCACCAGACAAGACAGTGCCTCTGGAAAGCCTCAAAGTGCCAATTACTCACATTCTGACAGCAATTACTCAATAAGGGGGAAAATATACCAACATAAAAGTCAAACTAACGTCACTTTTATATGACATTTGCGGGAATAAATGTCAGCACAACCACATTTGGAATAGTTGAATGATCACTACCTCTGACAGATGGGATTATCGACTCAAACTTATAACAGTTATAACATCATTTGTCTTCAAAAGTATGACTTTTTTGACTACCGCTGATTCAGCCGAAACTTAACTGTGGAGCATCAAACTCACAATGTTTTATCAAAGTGGCAATCGACAATTCTGTCACTTTTGACATAACACATTAATATTATCAGTGCAGTGCCCTAGTAAGCGCGCAGCGCCTTTAGGTTGGGGGGAAACCCCCCAAACCCCCTGGTTGGGACCCTGCTATAGTTCCTTCCGCCAATTTTTTGTTTTGATAGACATTTTTCTCCGTGTATCGCATTAGCAGTAACTCAACTCCATCGTCATAATAGCCGGCAAAGAAATGGAAAATGTCCCCCCCCCCGAAAGGTGTCCAGACTATCGTAGTCTGGGACTCTGGCAGATTCTAATGTAAAGTGCAAGCTCTATTGAACTCGCGCAACTGTCGCCATGGAGAGCCCCCCCCCCCCCCAACCCCCGTCCTTCTGACATGTTTTAGCCAGTGCATTGGGGGGAAGGCCCCCCAAACCCCCTATTGGCCTCGCAATAAGTCCTTCCGAGCTGCTTACCCTGGGGCGCTCGAGTGGAACCCCTAAACCTTCATGATGGTGCAGTCCTTTGACAGAGCGAGGAAGAGGTACTCCTTGATGGTACCCTAACTGCAACCCTCAACCATCATTACCCTTCCTTTTCACTGGCATGATATTGGCAAGACTCCCACGAGGTCGTACTGGTGGCTTCCTTGAGGCAATTGCTTGTGGTCGTACCTGGGCAACCAATTCAAGGGGTCAGGGATCTAGGGATCAGGTTTTTCCCCCACCAACATGTTGCCGAATGGTTAATGCATAAAAAATTGGTTGGAAAGGGTTTTTGCTGGCCAAGAGACTTGAAGACACTTTACTCTTGAGGAACACCAGACTGATGAACAAAGAACTCAAGGAACATAGAACCCTCTTCATACCTGGGAGCATAAAAAGCCTGCTAGCGAATATTGATTATTCTTTAGAAAAAAACAGAAGATCTGCAAAACCAATGGTACCCCATAAAAACATGCATTCCTCCTTAAGGTGTCTTCGGATCCCACCACGGCCCATGTGGAATTCGTTCAAAAGGTTTATTGAAATCTCAAAATAACATTTTTTTTTTCGGAACGCCTGCCCGTCTTTTGCTTCATTATTTCGGGATTATATCCATTTTAAGCATCTTTTGGATATCATTACTAAAGTCTCAAATATCAAAACACATATGTCGGGGGGTAAACCCCCAGAAATTGAAGTTTGATTAAAAAACAGTGAGAATAATCGTCTGGTTCTCTCTCGGAGCTCAGAATAGTCGAGTTACTACTTTCGCGCGTTTATCTCTTCTGGCGGCCATTTTAAGTCAAATTTAAGCCATTTGAAACGAATCCATGGACTTGAGAAACATTGTTTACATTGGATGACGTCGTATGCACGTTAACCATAGTAGCGCTTCGCAGAAAAGCTTTCGGCTTTTCTGCTGCACGCTTATGATGCTTGCTCAGTTCCGTTTTCACTTAATTCATGTTCGAAGTGAACAATCAAAATTTCAAATTTTTCATCACAGAAAGACACTGAATAGTTGTCGCTTGGACAAAATGTTGACGAAATATACAACACAATACCTCTAACAGGAATTCAGTTTCCATCGATCTTCATATCACACATTCGAAGCATCTAGCCAAAAGCCATTACTAAAGCTAACAAGCTTTGGAGAGTTTGGAACAATTTTAAATTTGAGTGATAAAAGACAATGGAATATGTGGAAAGCATCTCACACAAAAAAATTTCCATTACGGATACTATATTCCTCAATGCATATTGCTTCTTAACATATTTTAGAAATTCCCTTAAGTAAATATGATAAAGGTCATATTCATTTGCACTATATCATTTATATGGAAGATGAAAATACTTTTAGAAGTCATTTCCCAAACGTCTTTAGCAAAAGGCGACAGATTTCCAATGAAACGTTTTAATGGCACACCCTCCAAATGGAAAACCATTTGATCCTACATGTAGTTTCAGAAACCTATCGATTTCTTAAAACGACATTTATTCTGTATTAAGTCATTTCCTAGGTTTCAGTGTGACGGAATTGGAACCTTATACTTATGATGTTGGGATTAACTAAAAGATCTATCAGCAAGTATCAAGGCAATTAATGCATCATCAGGTCAAACGCGAGTTTCTGAATCATGTCAAATTGAAACCGGGATCTATTGTCCACAAGTTCATCAGGCTGATCTACGCCTGACTTTTAAGCCAAAAATGATGGCGAAAATCTAAAATGTTGGCTGAATCAACAAATCCCCTTTAATTAGCTATTCATCTCCTATATCATTTCCCATCAGGCTTACATTCACTAGCAGAGATCACCCTAGTCCATGACAATACCCTTGTTGCAGGCAACACGACATTTCTTCAGGTCAGCGCCCTGAGCGTGGTTTAACCACAGATGGACACTATAAAATAAATGCATGATACTATCATTACCACCAAGATATTCAAACAAGTCACAGAGATACTGTTCAACAGAACACAACATGCAAGATATGAAGGCCACACAGCTGATAGCAGAACAGGACATTTCAGAACCGAGGCTGAAAACATCACACGTGACAGTTGCCTGATCATTTCGCTACAGCTGTCAAAATCTAATTCATGACTACTCCTAAAGTTAATTCAATCCCCGTCCTAACTGTCAAATGATATTTCAGAGGATTCATACATAAAGGGAACATGTCATTTTTTCAATATCTGGACAAAATCAGGCATGAACGCTTTGATTTTCATTCAGGCATTCTGACGCAACTACGCCCACTGATGGCTGATACGCTTGATTTCCCTGATTATGTGCAAAATGAAAAGTTTTCAACTGGAAACATTTGGGAGGAATTCCAAAATAAAATTTACTGTGACGGTGAAATGCCACCGAGATTTTTTTAATGATTTGTCAAATAAGATTCAAAAGGATTTTTTCAACTGGAAGGTTTTTTTTACGATAACTTCTTTCAAACATGTCAAATCACATGTTGCCACATCCATTATCACACCAGAGCATCCTAAAGAGGAGAGCTATCATGTTCACGTCTGCAGACACAACATCAATGTAGCTTTTTTAGCTATGATCCGCCAGATCTTTTTCCACCCCAGCACACAATTGCGACTTATAAATTTTTTACGAGAAAAAGAAATTGACGGACGAAAAAGTTAACTTGCTATCGCAATATTTCCTGCGCGACAGCAATATCATGAGAATTTCAGGTGTCATTTTTCCCACAACCATGCTGTGTGGGGCTTTGTATACACACTTACAAATCCGACAGGATGAAAGATAAATGATACAACAACCTGCTATCTTTGACACATTTGTGACAGAAGGACAGCGTAACCGCAAGTGATTTTGGAAAAATATACAAATCATGGTCAACAAAAAGATAAGGACTTGAAGTTTAGATCAATAGCCTCATATTGGGTGTAATATGTGACAGAGCATACCATCAAACATGTCAAGGTTTGTCCTGGCAGATTACAGGCAAAAGTCTCAAGGATTACAAAAAATGGGAAAAAATACAACAGATCAACTTTTTGAGAAAGAAAAAGTTTTCACCGAGGCAAAGGTCAGCTTGATATGCAGTAACTCTTGAGAGTTTCTGAGCTGAGAGTTAGCAACATTATTAGAATATGATGTGTCATTTTCCCTGCGACAGTGCCTCTGGGGGCTTTTTATATTCACTTGCTAGTCTGGCAGGATGACAGCTACACAGTACCACAATCCTGCCAGTGACAGATTTATGACAAACTAACTGCAAATGGATTGGGCATTATGGTCAACGGAATGATGATAAGCCACTCCTGGTTTGGGTTTAGCGACATGATGGTAAGATAACGCTAACATTAACAGGGGAAATAGCCGACAGCTCGTCATAACGCAGTTTGCCTCAGAGAGATTTCTGACAGAATGTACAAGTCGCGCAAATAGATTGGAATAGAATAGCGGAGCTGGCCTGGCCAAAGCAACAAGTATGGTAACGCTTTTGCTACCAGTGGTGTGGCACAGATGACACCCCTACATCACCGCCGACCTGCGAAAGGCAACAAGCTCCGTTTAACTGTCGATTAATGTACGATAAGCCACCACAAGCAATCCACCTTCTCTCCCTTTAGACCTGGGTCAACTTGTTCTGTCAATAGTGAATACCACAACAACTTAATTTCATGGAACATGGTCAATAATATCGTGAGTCTATCGGATGAGACGAAAGGTCCTTGTTCCCGAGTGTCTATGCCAGGGCAAGTAAAAGATCCCACATAGGTGGACAGTAGCCTATAGTGGACCCTCACTTCCAGGAAAAATCTGATAGGGTTACGATGCTGGTAAAGATATGATATGGTAAGACCTCTATCCAAAGCCATCCATCAATCTCCTGTCCCTAGGGGTCTACTTGACCTATCAATACCATAACAATTTCATGGAACACAGTATTCTAATGGAATACCCCTGTCAAATCCATAGCCACCCTGACTGGGTCTCTTCCCCCAATGACTAGCAATCGATACAAACCATAGCCAACTGGCCAGAAATCGATAAAATATCCATATATGTGACAGGTGAAGCAGCAAAATACAAGCATTTAACAAAGATTATGAGGCCAAGGGAGTTGATCAATACCCAAACGACTGCCCTGGGGTTACAATTCTCCCCAACATCTTAAACATGGAAAGGGACAAATATACCACCAGACAACCAGTTGTGGCTGCACAACAATCAAAGGTTCTTCTTCTCCTTCTTTCCCAATATGATTTGGTATGCATAGCACGCAAGTTATGCACCAAATTGGCCTGATGCTTCCGTCTTCTGTAGCCGGGACTGAATAGGTTAGAGTCAAGGAGGGGCCTGCTCTCTGCACCTCTAGGGTTTCAATCTCCTCCAATTTTTTTAATCATTTTCCTTTCCATAGACTGGTAGCCTGCCGTGGCTAGCAATGCTAGTCTCCCCCAAGGAACCAATTTGCTTGAATATTAAGTCTGCTTTGGAGAATGCATCACATATTCTCCCCTGACCCAAATCTATTAACTATCCCTCTCTGTAGCAGGTGAAGCTGGGAAAGGCATAATCAATACGTGTTTGATCAAACAATATCAGAATTTTATAATTACTATACAGAGCGCCCTCGAGCACGCACAAAAACATCAAAGATACAGTGGATAATGTAGAAATTGGTTCCATTTTCCAGCAACGCAGAGTCCATTCTTTGAGAAAGCGGAGCGTATTAAGAGTTCCATCTCATTCAGAAAATATCAACCTAAACATGATTGCTACATGTATGGTAAACCACCATTTTTTTGGCAGAAATTGTGTTTTTAGAGGAAAAACCGAATGATATTTCGTAAAACGCTATATTAGTGCACTTGAATTAATGTTTTACATGTTTTAGAGTCATCAATAATTTCTTGTTCCTGAATTCCTGAACAGCATTTTAAAATTTGCAAATGACTGACACTCATGACACTCTCCATTCCATTTCTATTCAAATATTGTTATTCTAGCAGTGTCTGATCCGATGATACCTTTGGGGGAATTTCTGCAATGTCTAATCAACATGATCAAGATACGGTATGACCAGAATAATCCAATATGATACCTGATCTCATCAACAAATCAAACCAAGCGATGGAATTGCAAACAAAGGCACCGCTGTCAACACCGTTGGCACCATCAGACAACGCTTTTTCAGTACTCGCTCTGCACTTTAAGGTGGTTTTCTCCAGAGTATTCCTCCTCCAAGGCGGGAGTGTTTTTGCATGCCGCTACGGTTTAGGTGTCAATTGGGCTTATTGGCCAAGTGCCCCGACTTCGGCCAGAAGTAGAGTCCATGCAAGCTACTCATGTTTCTATTATGGTGGGGCCTTTAACCTGCCTTGGCCCATTATCATGCCTAGTCAAGTTGAATGAATGGGTATGGGGGACTCTATTGCAGCCGCTGAAGGTCACCATGAACTTCATCTCAAAAATGTAACCACATTTGCCACACTCATTACAATAGTAAGTAATCTCCAATTTCCCTTACCAAGATAGGGAAAGACCAGAATAATCCAATACCTGGTTTCATCAACAAATCAGACCGAGTTATCAAAGAACAATGGTATCGATGTCAACACGGTTCCATTCGTCAGTCAATGCTTTCATATGAATGGTCATGTCAATACGATTTGATAATTCGACAATGTGGTCCTGGATGATGAAAGATGCCATCACCAGACCTATACTTGAAGAAAGTTTCTTATATCGTTGTCACTTTGACATATAATTTCTTCTAGAACAGCGTGATTTGAACACAGTGAGCATTATAGGGCGGGGACAGAGATGCAACAGTTGAAGGGAACTTTTGAAGGTAGTCTGTTATTTACTTTTGCCAAACAGACATCAAAACCATTGTATTCTTATTTGGTATTGTTCACCATGCTGGTATTGTCTCCTGTCCCCAGTATTGTTTCCGAAAGGTTAATCCACCTCTGGCTTGAACAATAGCCTCTCAATAGTCATTCAAACAACAGCCAGGACCGACATCTTCTATGTAGTCCTTTGTGGCCTAGTGTTAGAGGTCTTGGGCTTCTATGTGGAGGGTCCAGGGTACAAACCACAGGAGGGAAGATGGAAATTTTTTTTTTTTCAACAATTAAATATTTTTTTAAAGGGTAGACAAAAGCAAAGATTCTCTTTGCTTCTCTCTACCCAAGAACAAAACATTTGTCATTTTTGTGCCAGCAATCGCTTGAGGAAGCATCATGGTGGAGGATCAAGAAATTTGGTAAAGGACCAAATTTGCTATGAGACGAGTGGGTCTCGGGGCCCACACCCAGAACAGATTGGAATTTTAAGAACTTAATTTGTTTTTTATGGGCATCCATAAGGCTATAATTAACAGACATCAAAACCACTGTATTCTTATTTGGTATTGTTCACCACGCTGATATTGTCTCCTGTCCCCAGTATTGTTACCAAAAGGTTAATCCACCTCTGGCTTGAACAATATCCTCTCAATAGTCATTCAAACAACAGCTAGGACCAATGTCTTCCATGTAGTTCTTTGTGGCCTAGCGTTAGAGGTCTTGGGCTTCTATGCGGCGGGTCCAGGGTACAAACCACAGGAGGGAAGATGGAAGAAAAAATTTTTTTTTCAACAATTAAATTGTTTTTTAAAGGGTTGACAAAAGCAAATATTCTCTTTGCTTCTCTCTACCAGGGTACAAAACACTTGTCATTTTTGTGCCAGCAATCGCTTGAGGAAGCATCTTGGTGGAGGATCCAGAAATTTGGTAAAGGACCAAATTTGCTATGAGACGAGTGGGTCTCGAGGCCCACACCCAGAAAAGATTGGAATTTTAAGAACTTAATTTGTTTTTTATGGGCATCCATAAGGCTATAATTAGGAGTTTTTCTTTGCTTCTTAGAGAGAGGCGTTCAAAAATCAGCTAACTCCATGAACCAGTCCCACAGATAAGTCCAGTTCTGATAGTATTCGCATATCAGCATTGATAAAATCATATTCAGTACGTTTTCAAGCAATTCCAAATTTCCAAAAATCAATTACGATATTCAAATAACGAACGCTGTAGGTTATTAAATGAGATACCACACTGTACAATCTTGGACTACTGAAACCAACACTAATGTGATTAAAGCATCCCAAATATCAAACATTTGATACCAGATTTACATCCGATACGAAATTGCCAAAATTTTCTATCACAAATACCACCACAAGATATCCCAAAGTAATAGAAGTAAGAATCAAGTGAATGGATTTTGGTGTCCAATATCAGAGATGGAAGTATAAAGTCATCTCAAAGGGATAGAGTTACATGCAATCACTATACATGTACTCTAGTTTCATGATTCAAGACAGTTTCTAAATATTCAAGAAATCATGCACTGCAGTCATGATTACTACATGTAAGGGTTGGTTACACTCAGTTTTCTGGTGGTCATCATGTCTCAATCCAGCTTGGCATCTGTGATGATATATCGCTTGGCCATAATTACGTTTTGTAGGAGTTAGTCAACCAGTCTTACATTGGTGAAACTAAAGTACTTGGACAAACTATATGACATCACATTTGATGATTGACAGCATAATTCCCTTAGATATGTAATCCATCAAAAAGCCGGTATGAAATTGACATATCCATTGCATCAATATGTTCCTCTCAATTGCCAACGAAATTATGACATTTAATTCAGAGTAAAGCAGTTCCTAATCCACCAAATGTCAACTAAATGGAATTCTAATCTTCAAATCAAATTTTCCAGATCACTTTAGTATCCATTGCACCAGTACAGGAAGGCATTCCAAAAAATTACTTCTATATGAATGAAATCGAAAAGATCCAAGGTCTATTGCTGAAATTGACAACAACATTGCCTCAATGTGTTGTTATAGATACTTGCACGGGCCATATGGCACCAAAGTGACAGTATAGATAATCTATTAATCTTCCACAAAGGGATACATCTCTCTATTAATTAAATGGATCAGGAATCTATTCAATTAGTGTCTGATTCGATCAATGACGATAGGCCCAGATGGGTCGTCTACAGTCAGGTTTGAACTGAGAGTAAAATGAGTTGGGAAGTCAGGTATTGTTGGAATAGGGCTACAAATGCTTTTGAAATGATATTTGGGTTTGGGTGCACAATGTCTTGAAAGTGTGTTGGTTAATTTCAGATAGAGTTTGATTCGGTCAATGCTGATAGGCCCAGCATCTTCTTATCGAGCATCCATTCGGGGCAAGGGCATTCTCAGTGCATGCCCCTCGAATGTGGAACTCACTAGGCCATGACCTGAGGAAAGAAACTGACTCCATCACCTTCCAAAAAAACTTGAAAACTTTCCTCTTCCGCGAGCATTTTGGAGTGTGAGCACTTTTGAACATTGTATTCAGTGGGAAAGGCGCTATACAAAAGATAATTTCATTCAATATCATTCAATATCATTCAGATGGAAACATTCCCAACTCGGATTGAACTGAGAGTATAAATATGTACACCTTACCAATAGTTCAATCATTTTTACACATGTTGAACATGCTGAAGTCCACCAAAAAAGATGTTCATCAGCGAGTAAAACTGGTAATCGCTGGGTTTTATCATTCATGCTTAGCTACTGTGATCATCGATACACAAGACAGGCTCTTGCAATGACAACTGCAAATGAGTGATTTTGGTTGCATGTGATCATGACTGCAGGTCACGGAGATAAAAATCACTCGTTTGCAGGACGCTTCACACAACATAACATCCCATCAGTTTCGAAGCCAACCCTATTTGGTGCATCCAACCAGAACATTGAATGGCCGTGTCTCGGTTATAGCTACAAGCAGCGCTCAGCGACAAAGACATTCTCGTAATCTCATGCGCCAGCACACCGCACAATTATACCGGCCGATTACTTTAAATATTATCTCGGCGTACAGATTACAAATTGGTCGTATCGTCGCATTGCACGTGGCGATTGTTAATAACCTACAATCGACAAGGATCTATACCTGATCGTTGGGAAGACTTCTATAGATTCTCCTCGTTAACTCACAATTGCCCAAGCTCCCGCAGCACTAATTAGTAATCACTATTTGATTGGCATTAGAGTGTCATTAGGGAGGTGAAGTCATATTTGTTATTTCTTGGCAAGCTGCTCACTTACAACAGGCTGGTAATCCAACAGTCTGAAGTATCAACTACTATTGTATTTTCATTTGAGTGTCATTAGGTAGGAAGATGTGCTAGGCATTTGAGTGTCATTGGAGAGATGAGGCCAGGTAGGCGCTTGGCAAGATGCTGAATTGTGGCCTAGCAGTGGGAAGTGTTCACCACTATTGGATTGTCATTAGTGTGGCATTAGGGAAATGCAGTAACATAGGAGCTTGGCGAGCTGCTAAAAACAGGTCACTGATCCAACAGTCTTAAATATTATCCACTGTTGTCTTGTCATTAGTGTCATTGGGGAGGCGAAGGTGCATAAGTCTGGGGCAAGATGCTCAGAACTGGCTGGCATTCCAACTGTCTGAAGTATCAACAACTATTGCAATGTCTTTAGAGAGTGTCATGAGGGAGGCACAGTCACATAGATCCTTGGCAAGATGCCTAACAGAAAGAACTGGAGACCTTGCCTCATCGTGGACGAGATAAACTGAGATTTGGGTGAGACAGAGACAGATGTGTTTGTAAATCTTGGGGCGTGGCTATTCACTGGGTTGGACCAAGTACTGTGTATACTCACAATCAGAGTATTACCAACGGTATTACCAAGAACATAAACGGTATTACCAAGAACATAAAGTGCATTATCTCCATTTATTATTGACAAGGGGAGAATTGTCAGGTATCCTAATCAACCCAAACAAAGTGACAATTTCATCAGCCAAACACCGCTATCACTGAATTATTCAGGTTTGATGTCCACTCCAAACAATAGTATATTACCGATTACTAGTGGTTTATCCCAATAAAGAATTCATCAGGCGATAAAAGGAGAGTCAATTACCTGTACTACAGGTCATGCTCTATGTGTTGTACATGTACGTTTATCCTTCAAAGACCCCCATCAATGAATTACCTAAGAGTTTAATTGTCACTCAAGACGTACAAAATGTCGTCATAGATATCAAAAGATGGATAGCTCACGAATAGATTCATAGTTGTATAAAAGAGATTTTTTAAAAAAGAGCGGACTTGATGAATGCGACACTGACGTCTTAAAGGGGTGCACCGTTCAATATCACTGTATTTACTGGTGGCTCAATAAAAAAGATATACACAAAGCTGTAGTGCAGTTATCATGCAAGCTAATTCACTGAAACTTGGTCTTTAAAGTCTTTGTATATCATTCTGTCTTTACACGACGGCACTGTTAAAATTCATATTCAGTGTATATTTACAAAATTAGAAATATTCAAATCCAAGTTTAGTTTTGGCGAAGTATGCCACAAAACCACAAATATATGAATATATGTAGTTTTTTCATTCAACTTATGGTAACCCAAGAGAAAATCCTCCGACATGTCTGAAAGAGAACAGAATATTTGTACAATGTAGCATCTTCCGCTACACATTCTGGTAAATATTCCCTGTTTAAATGTTGGAGCTAGAACTAAAACACAACATTGCGAAATGGGAGCAATGTAGACAGTGTTGTTTGCAGGCATATAAGAGAGGAAACATCATGTTTACTCATCACAGTGCTCATAAAAGACAAACTAAACATGCCAAATGGCAATTTCATCCAAGGACTACCAGCTATTATCTCTGAATTATTTAGATACTCCACTTCCGATAAATTATACCCTAGAGCTAGTTTCCCTTTCTTAACTTGCTCAGGAATTGCTAAAGATTCTATTTCAAGATTTGCATATTTATGAAATGGATCGAGGTAACCTTCGAGACCTTCGAAAGATGTCAAAATATAACGCAGTGGGCTAAACCTATTATACTTTAGCCAAAATGAGATTTTGGGAGTTGGAGTGGTTTCACCCCAGGGCAAATCTAACACTCGAACTATTAAGAGACCGTTAAAATGAAAATGGGTTATCTATCAAGTTGCAAATGTGGATGTGCCTCTTCAACAAAAGATCCTCGATATATCTATGAGAAATATGACCCCAAGTCACGTACAACCAGCACAAAGGTCTCACCTTCAGACAAATATAGCCATGGAGCTTTCCCCTCTCAATATCCAAGCGACGATATCCATTGTTGAGGAGGGGTTCAATGGCAACTTCAGACAAGCAACCCGAAAAGGACACTTAAGAAGATGACACCATTTCGATACCATGCCAGAGGAGATGGTTATTTTCCCATCCTTGTCTAATCTCGGCTTTAAAGACGCAACACCTGAGACTATGGTAACGGTAAAGGCTTTACAATACTTGTTGTCGGATTCGATATTGACATGAGGGACAATCAGGATTAGCTGATGTGCGAGTTCCCAAAAGATGTCAGTGATATGTCAGAAGTTGTCATTTTCCTCCTTCTAAAGTGAATCTCGCATTATCAGCCTTTTTGCCGACTCTCACATTTTCACCACCGATGAAATTTTACCTTCTCATATCAGTTCATAAATCCGGCTGGTGCAGATAAGCTACAATGTAGCTAGATTAGGCCTGCTATAGATGTGGACAGTAGGGTTCCATTCAGAAACTCGCATATTGGAATTCCATCGTAATGACTCAATGCACCATTTGCTTTGGTCCCGACTGAGTCGCGGAAAGGAAGGGTATTGTATTTCTTTAAGATGTCATCCTGGAATAAATGTACCTTATCCTCATTGATCAACAAATGTTAAAAAAGGACAAAGATACCTCTCCATTACCTCAGACATATAATACGAAAGTCACCGATGCTAAAAACACAATTTGATCTGGGGCTTAAGAGACACTGCCTCGGGTTATTTTGAGCGTAGCATCCTGCCTCCATGCGACTTCTGTTCAGAACGGTAATGGACCAAACGGCTCTAAGATGACACTATCATCAGCCAGGATCAGCCAATGGGAAAAAATTTCCGAAGACTAGATAGATTGTAGCTCGACTTCGGATGTTTGCTTTGCTCTTAAAGGGGGATGTCAATTTTGCTCACTGTATTTACTGGTGGTCCAGGAAATCAAGCTGCAGGGCAGTTATCATGCATGCAGCTTTCCTGCTACGTCTGTCCACGCAGCAGCAATGTTGACATTCATATTCAGTATATATTTAGACAATTGGAAATTTTCTATGTCAATTACAAATTTCACATTTTTAACGATTGACGTAGGTCTGTAAGCTTCCATTACTAACACTTATATGGGAAATCTGCCTCACTAACCACACAAGCTATCAGCGCGGAGAAAATGTCAAGTTTTTTATAGATTTTTTTTCCCTGGTATATATACCATAAAATGATATGCCTTACACATCTCCTTAGTGATAAGCCTGCTGATGTAGTTTGTCAACGTGGTATTAATAAACTCTTTTACTGCTAAACTCGTTCTGAAATGACTGCAAATTCCCATAACTTTAGAGCCAAACCCATTCTGGAATAAAACTAGTCAGGACAGTTCTTCTCAGTAGTCCAAGGGTGTCCATAGTAGGAGTTTCTGCTGTACATAAAAAGTTCAAAACAGCAAAATAAATGTGAATACTCTAGACTCACCGATCGACCACCGGGTCATTGGGTGATATGAATAAACACTAGTAAATGCTTTTACTTCTATGTTGTACAGAAATGCCCAGTGTAAATGTACGTGAAGTTTTAAGTAAAAGCATTTCCTAGTCTTTATTCATATCACCCATTATCTCCGGGCATGACCGCCCCCAGCACAATGCGCACTGAACAGGCCAAGGCCCCTTCATACCTGATTGGCTCAGGGCGTATCTGCCGGTCATTCTGAACCCTTGCTGTGAAATCGACACAAAAAAATGCCAAGGGATATGATGACATGACCATCAGAAATGTTAGACAACTAGCTGTCGCCCCCCTATTGGTTATCTCGATTGAACAATGTTGAATGGCATCAAACGATAAAAGGCATAGATCCATATGATATCTATGGGGGCTTAGCTTGCATATTCCGAAACAGTGTTAGATCAGTGAGTCTAGAGTATTCCCGGGTATCGTAGTTGGTCCTATAACACACAAGCACTTGAAAACGATTTTGAAGCCAATGTATGCACCAGTCATGTCATTGCAGCTAGTTTGCACTACGCCCACGTGTTATGAGAGTAAACTGACAGCAAATTAGAATGCAATCATGTCATGCATTTGCAATTGTTTCGACCTGTGTGCTTTATGAATCGTATTAGGTTAAGAAAACACAGAAAATTACCACCCAGAGTTGTGTGGTCATCTTAGAAAAACATCAGATACAATTGTGACGAAATTGTAACTTGTTATTCAAACCACAGGCCGGTGATACAAACTGGATTCGGGCAATCAGAGATTTCGGAAAACGTGACCGGTGAATAATACTTAATCAAATATAAATTGGTGGTCAGCTTCGGTAAACACCAAAAGCAATGATGACAACCATAGTTTGCATGCTTGAAATCATTTGGAAAGCATAGCTAATAGCAAGACACTACCCTTGATCAGCAAAATTTGACTTGCAACCACACTATCCGTTGGGATAACCAACTTTCGGCATAGCCAACAGACAGAATATACCATTCTGTCAGCTTAGAGAAACATGAGAGACAATTGTAACTTCATCTTAACCAGAGGCTGGTGATTCAAACTTGTTGCAGGCAATCACAGCTCGAGGAAACCATGCCCATCAATTAATACTAAATTGGTGGTCAGCCTTAGTAGATAACATTGGCAATGACGAACTTGACCCAATCGTAATTGTGCTGCATGCCTCAAATCTTCCGGTGACAAGCAAGCGGAAATCCAGTATTGTTAATTTTGCCTTCAAGAGGTACACGTTTATGATTACCGATGGTACATAAAAAGAGAAATGCAGTAATACAGTAGTGCAGTAATTACGCATGCAAGTTTGCTGAAAGTATTTATCATGTTTATAGTATTTGTATATCACGTACAGAAGAGCATTGATGACATTTTTACTCAGTACTCATTAACACAATTGGAAATTTTCAAATTTCATAAGAAATTTTGGCGTAGGCCTTTGAAATACATTTGGGTAGCTGTAAGATCGTGATCACAGGTTGCAGCAACAAGAGTCGTTGGTTTGCGGGGAGCTTTAGCCCAAGAGAATTGACTAGAAGCCAATCTCTCAAAAATTGAACCACCATAAAACTAAACCAGTTCAAGCTGATTAGCCCCCAGGGGCATAATCCAGATGAAGCACGATTACCAAACTCAAGACACTGAATATTTCTTTAATATCTTTCTTCCGGCAATGCTCAATAACTAGAGATTTGAATTAATTGGCTTGCAGGTGTCATAATAAAATAATGGTCTTTGAATGACTGAGTGAGAAGCGACAGGAAGAGCTGCTTGTGAGAACGAGTAGATTTATTCGTTTTGTTATCGTCAGAAAGCAGACATCAGTTCTTGACGATATCAAAGGCAAAACGTGAAATATTGGAGTGGAGCATGTGGCAGCATCAGGAATCCTTTCTATGATCTTTTCTTTCAACATGTTTCAAGTACAGCAGAACCGCCCTCCGCGGCCACCTCTCTATTAAGGACACTAGTTTTGGTCCCGAATTTGTTTTTTGCATTCAATTTGACCTCTCTGATCAGGACACCTCTCTATCAAGGACAGCACTTGTTCCGAGGGTGTCCTCAACAGACATGATAGACAGATTCTAGTGCATTAGAACTTCAGCACCAGCGAAAATAAAAAAGATTTACACTTTAATACTATCCAAACATCACAAACACCTATAAAGAGAAACTTTCTAAAACTGAATAATTGGAACAAGTTGCAATGTAACTTTTTCAGGGCCTACATAAAAGACTATCGGATATTAACATGAATAAGCCTTATTAGCCTGCAGGTGTCAGACAATGAAGGAAGGAAGTTAGCCTGATGACCTTGCCACGAGAACATGTGCTTTCTGTTGCTGTGACCTGCAATAATGAGCCCTGCAATGTGTGACAAAAACATCTCTTGTCTACAGTTTTCACAGAATCTCTCCTTGGCTTCGAAAATTTATGACGCTCACACATTTGTCATACCAAACATGAGCAAGAAGCAGCTCTCTACTCAGTTTTATATTGTGAGGTGGGCGTTGTTAAAAAGGGAAAACCTGGGTATCCGGACCTACATTAATACCACCAACATAATAGGCCTATGCAAATCGTAATTAGCTAATAACACTGATATTGATATTCAATTCAAAGAAACGCTCAATGCAGAGTGTACAATTTACCCTCGTGCTAGCTAGCTACACGCAATACACCAACACTAAAAAGATAATCCTATAATTCCAAATTGATGAATTATCACATAAAATGCTGACACAAAATGATTAATCACTTCCGAGTCAATAAACCAGTAACCTCAATACAGCTGAAACTGCAATCTACCACAAACTGGATCCAACATATTGCAACCGCGAATCGACAAATCCTTTATCCCGTAATCCACCCGAGATTGGACCGATACCTCATTCAATTATCGTACTATTTGGTATCCTTTGTTAAAAAGGTTTAAGTGAATTTCCTGTATCCATGTAACCGCTGGGGGTAATTTCCGACTTGACAGTCCAGTACCCGCGAGCGGAGCATTCCTGACAATCAAGCTTTCAAACCTCCTTCCTTGAAGAACTCAAGGAGAGTGCACAGGTGAAAGGGATGCCAAGTTCCATTGGCGTGTCTATGCATTGCCATGGCAACCAAATATCACATCCTTACAAGTGTAAACATTGGACCGGCAACAACGGAAGTAGTTAGAAAATGCTCAAAGTCATTTTTGATCAGAAATGTTATTCAGAGTCAATGTTTTCATTGCTTCTGTTCAAGATACAGGTTTTACTATCCCCACTGGCAGCATAGATTTCTTCCAGTATCCCATAGCCATTCATCTTAAATGGTAAATCTGTCGCGTTGCTGGAAATTTCTCAGGATTAACTCCAAGGTATGTCTGGTATAAAGAGTTACCATTACGTATGCCTCAAGCTCGACAAACCCAAAACAATAAAAATATTATTGGGAGTCAATATTTTTATTGCTTCTCTTCAAGACCATTTGCATTTTAGCAAAGATTTCTTCCAGTATCCCAGAGCATTGTAGCATTGGTTTTTAATGGTAAATCTCTTGTGTTTCTGGAAATTTCTCAGGATTAACTCCGAGGTATGTCTGGTATTGAGAGGATTACATTATTTGTCTCAGGCTTGACAAGCCCAAACCAACTTTCAACCACCAAATGATTTCTAAAAGGACCAATAAGCACTGCTAACATAACTCCAGTACCAGATTTTCCCCCAAGAAAATTTTCTAATGACAACTTCAGGTGATAGAAGTGCTTCTGGGAGTGATTATCTGAACTAGTAAACAAGGACCATCATGTATTTTTCAAAGTCTGCCAAACTCATGCCAATAGGCGACACTAGCCTAGAACATGTATAATCGTGAGTCCAAAATTCCTGTACTTTCTGCAGAATTATTGACTGGGGCTGTTACCTTGGGTATCGAAAAACCAAATAGTGATTGCAGCGGCCCTGTGGTAGAGGCTGTGACATTTCAGAACTGTTACCAGTGATATTTTTCTGGTAGTCCACACATACTGTCATAATTTTTTTATGGCCGGAGTTATAAGGGGTTCTTGCTGTCACTTGTCATGATTCACTTGTCACGAGTTAACTGAATTGGGCTTGAAATGAAATGGTCCAGGGACCGTGTGCTCACCTCAGGTAATGTAATGCATGTCAGATGCAGTGGATATGGGAAGAACAGTTTCTGGCTAGTTTCACCAGTTTTGATTCCATTGAATAATATTCTTCTTCTTGTCTCAATGGCACCAAAGAAAATTACCAGTACCATCTAAGTATAGCATTTTGGTTATAAAGTGGACTGAATTTCATGTTATTGAAGAGTGTACATGTCACATGGAAATTGGTTGACATCTGTTCAACAGTTTAGGAGTACTAAGACTTTGTTGGATTTTCAAGATGGCGGCCTGGTGGCCATATTTGTAATGGGATTTGACGGAAAATTTGAGATATTGATAAGAGTACATAGACACATAATCACATGAAGTTTGGTTGCAATCCGATCATTAGTTTCGGGGTAATAGGACTTTGTTTAATTTTCAAGATGGTCACCTGGCGGCCATATTGGTAAATGGATTTTACTGAAAATCAGGGATGTTGTAGAGAGTACATAGATATACAATCGCATGAAATTTGGTTGCAATCCGACTTTGTTTAATTTTCAAGATGGCCGCCTGGCGCCATATTTGAAGTCCGAGTAGGACAAATTTTTGGGGTACGATAGAGGGTCCCTAGATACTAAAGATGAAGCTAAAACGATGTGAGGGTAAAAAGTGACCTGGTAAATCGTATGTAGTCCATTCTTTGGAAATGACTTGTTCGTTCTTCATGTCACGCACAAAAAGTAAACAGTGACATGTTACATGTGAAAACGTGAACAATCGCAGCCTAAGAGACAGCTTAGCATTATTATCATCATGTTTACCATTCTTATTGAAATTGCCTACATCGTCTTATGATTGGTTGCAAGAAGATGACATGCTAGTGCGAAGGCATCTCCATTATAAATGACAAAGTATTTCCGCAATATACCACTACTTCAATCTTCTCCCTTAAACACATCCCCGCTAAATTACCTTCCTAACTATCCACCAAACTGATACCAGTTAAGTTTTTTTTGTGTGTGGATCAATTCAGACCAATAAGCCAGATGCAATCCAGAGATCCAATCTGCCAACACATTTCAATTTCAAAGTGATTTAGTGCCGATTGGGAAGTACAGTAACTGGTGTGCTTAAAACAGTTTTTTTTCTTCAATAGCATTAACTACTATTTCATATACCTCATTTATGCCAATATAGAAATAGTCTCATCAACTTCATCCCGGTAATTTGCACATGGAACTTGCAATTAATAAATCCACTTTAACTATCAATTGAGACTTTTTCAGACCTGCCTACTCGGTCTTAAAACTTTGTGTAGGTTCTTTCTAATTTAAGTGTACAATTTAGCTTTTGGAGCACAATGACGTATGCACCAACTTTTCAGTGAGACAAACAGTGTACAATCAAAAGGTGTACAATCGTGGCTTTTGAGTGTACAAACTTGACTTTTCTAAATTTGGGCAAAAATTTATGAGTTAAACATGTGGTTGTTGGATGTGCCTTCAACATTCTTCCAACCGACTCACCTTCAGTCAAGGACGATGCTCTGCGGACTCCATCCTCCTTGGCACGGGCCAGCCGACATTAGCGGCTTAATACTCACTTATGGCCCAGCGACGATAATCTTGGCTCCTTTCCGATCCTTCCGATGTCTTGCTGGATTAAATCAGTCTTTAAGTGAATACCTGTGAGTGAGTATTCAAAAGAAATTACAGAAGGACTGTGCCAACAACGAAGCTGGGATTGCATTTTTATTATAAGGATTGTTAGAAAGCCGAAGGATAGCAGCTTGATAATGTACTATTAGACATTTATTAATCGTTAGTAAGCAAAAGACATTGTAAAACAACACAATAGACATCAGAATTGACTTCGCAGTGCATGGACATTGAGCAGACAACACACTAGTTCGTTCCCGTCAAGATGGCGCTGTAGTAAGCCAGTAAGTGCATGGCAACTATCGTTTTTAATCGGAACAAAGCCGTGTTGGTATCGCTAAAAGCGTTTTTATGATTGATTGGGCTGGGAAGTCAGGAAGTAAAAATAACTATACACAAAAACTGAGTTTTGGAAATCGTCTCGTTTTGAAAGTAAAATCGTATTTTAAGTACAATGACATGGTTGTATTGTACAATGTAAGATTATGGACTTTCAACGTAAAAAAATACGCGAAATCGTACAGGGAGGTGTTTGGTTTGGTTTTTCATCTTCTTCTTTTTCTTCTTCAACGTTAGTTCTGCACTTGGAGGTGTTATTCTCAATCATACATGCCTATTCATGTAGTGTTTGTCCCTCAAGGCCGGAAGAGGATTTTTACGTAACAATAAGGTTATGTTTCAAGAGGGTTTATTGGCCCAGTGGCTCTGTCTTTGGCATGTTTGGCAACAGGCAGAGTCCACGCAAGCTACCCATGTTTCACACTTGGGGTCTTCTGCTTGCCACGGTATAGACACCAGATACAAAGGAACCTCAGTTTAACAGCTCTTTTAATAGACTGTAAATGAGCGAGGTATTTTATATCCTAAAAGCCACGCAAATTCATCCAGAATTACAATCCTGTATTCTACGTTAAACTGGTAGGCAAAAGTGTTAACCATGATGCTATGAGGCACCCCAGTGTGTTTAATCAATTAATCCGTTTCCTAATGGATTCAACAAAAAGGAACCAATTATAGCAAGTCGTCAATTAGCTGATTGCAAGGAACTTATTTCAACTCAGACATTTCTGAAAGTTTAGCATCCTTCAAACAAGTAATATGCTACCTGTGATTTAAATTGCTGCTACGTGTGACAAAAAGATTTCTCATCGGCGGGTAAAACCGACAATGGCTACGTTTGATATTGCTCGCACCTCACCGCGATCATGGACTCGAGTCTCGGGTACCTGCGATGACAACTGTAAACAAGCAATTATTGGCACATGCAATTTAAATTGCAGGGAGCAGCAATTTCAATTGCTTGTTGTAGTGCTCCTTTTGCCTCAAAAGCTCACAAAATACACCTCAGCCAAATGGCATATAATCTCGACAAAACTGACTCTATCACGCCATCGTGATCCATCTGACACTAACTACCGCAATTTATATCGCATCCTCTCATTATTTCTCCTGATTAGCTGCCCCTGCTTTGACAGTGTTTGATGGTAATTGCACAATAACAGCACACAGGAGACAGTAAAAGACATGCTCGTTTAGAATAATCATATCACGCAAATTATTAATACTCCTTTGAGAAATTTGAATCAATGCTGCACTCGGTATGAATTTGAAATTTTGTCAAAGATTTTGTATCCAGTTTATACATGTTATAGGCATGCACAAGAATAGGTTTACTTGTTCTTCGAATGTATGCGATGTATTACAAGACCTCTCATTTCCAAAGACATTGGGAATTTTTTGCCCCGTTCATATAATTTTGCATCATTTATTCATTTGTGAAAATTAGATGCCTACATTTATGTCTCCATGAAAGAGTTTAAATCCACTAAGAAAAGATATCTGTGTAACAACGCACAAATGAATTTTGTACAGCGGTGTTGTATAGACAGTGAGCCAATGAGTACAAAATGACATAATAAGGATTTTCTAGTGGCCAAGTTTTAATTAATTCATCATAAGATTGGGACAATCACAAGAAAGTCAGATGGAAATATCACTCAAGAAACCTTTATGACAATGAGACCGCAATTTGGCCTCTGAGTAGCGATCACCCAGGAGTACATGTGTACCAAGTTAGAGTTCAATAACTTCAGCGGTTACAAAACGTGCCACTGTTGTCTAACTGTTGTGCAGAGACAGAGTCTTCTGCTGTCAAAAACTGTTGTGACTTCCCCAACAGTCACAACCAAGGTCTGGCCGACTTGGCTTCTGCATATAGTCTCCCTTAAAAGAGTCAGTCAAGGTGCTACTCAATTGTCTCACTTGCTTTGTCATCAATGTTTGCACCACCAGGAACGGAGACATGATACACTTAATTGTGTCTGAGATAAGCTTTTTGATCCTCTCCCTTAACAGCGAGTCAGGAATATGATACGGACGCTATCATCTCGATGTCTTAGTAGTAAAGTGATCAATGTTCGTAACACCTCAGATGCAGCAAGGAATAGTAATTGCTATATAGAGTAGATGCTTTCTATTAAGGACACCCTTGGGACTGACCTATGGTGTCCTTATAAGAGAAGTGTCCTGATTATAGAGGTCAATTTATTGGAAAGGACATGTTTGGGACCACCGTGTCCTCGTTAGAGAGATTGTCCTTAATAGAGAGTTGTCTGCTTAGAGAGGTTCCACTGCAATGTATACCCTGTGCCTGATATGCTTGTCCACAAAATCTCCCTTTTTCGTTCGGACACTGCCTTCAATCTATCCCAAAAATAGAGTGTGGTTTTTTTGGCATCATTATCGCTACATCAGTGACATTCAGCGTCGTTTCTAGTTGAGAAGCTTGAAAGCCGAGTTGTCTCAAACTTACCCAGCACTTGATCAGACTGGTCACGCCCTCTAATCGCAGACATGATACCTAACTGCCTTACTTGGGTAATTTTCTCATGAAGCTATCATGAGGAAAGCACATCATGCTGTCGTTGATCTGTGGCAAGTTCTACGATTAACCAGTTTTTTCCTATCTTCTTACGCTATTAAATTTTTTTTCTATAATGTCGGCTTCCAATGCCTGGTGGAAATATCCGCTGCACCCCAAAATGATTCTGTAAATGCTTCGTGCTTAAAAAGTAATTCACTTGGGGACTTTCTTGTCCTGAGCTACACGAGGAAAGGAATTTTCATCACAATTTTTTTACATCAGGAAAGAAATTTTCATCACAAATTTTTTTATTACAACCACCAACACAAAACTGATCGATTTATCCACTGTCTCTGTGAAAGCAAGAGGAAAAGTAGCCAGGGTAGATATCATAACTTTTTTTGCTTCCATCAGACTTGTAATAGAACACTCGTATCTTTACTGATGAGCTTCAGTAAGCAACAGATGGGAACTCTTGTTTTTACTAAGCCGCCACTGAGGCAACTGTAAGGAACTCAACCTGTTGCTCTGAAAATTAAGGGGAAAACCGTCCTTAAGCGAGATTACATCCACCAACCCACCATTGCCAAACCTTGAGTCGGAGTAGCAAGGGATTGGTATCTTGTTTTTTTCTGTTTTCATCATGCTTGTAATAGAAGACTGGTATCTTGACTGATTACGTTCCGTAAGCCACAGATGGGAACTTGTTTTTACTGAGTCTTCCATGACGGAGTCTCATAGATGAGTCAACCTGTTGCTAACATATAATGGAGCTAACCCTTTTCAGAAATGACACATTTCAGCTCAGGGCGCTAAAAAGTAGGTATGAACAAGTTCTATACCTGACCCGCGACCGAAAGAAATTTGTCACCAATATATTTATAGACACTGAGATGGCAAACTTTTTGGCGATGAACCACCAACTTTTATTTGATCGCTTAACTGAGTATACAGTTAGTGAGAAGACAGGAATGGTATCTTTTATTTTTTTATTTCATCAATCCTGAAATAGAACACCAGTATCTACCCCAATTAGGTTGGGCTTAGAACAGATGTGAATCCTTCTTTTTTACTTGGCTGCTTATTACTGCAATTTTAGTTATAGTTAACTTTTCGCTATGATGGAAATTAAAGTTTTTTAAGCCAAAGCAACCTTGAAATCTCACAATTATCTTCAGCATCAATACTTAAGAACAAGTTCTGGCTACATTCGTCAGGAAAGAAAAATTGTAGCCAATAAAGAGACCCTGCCCTATGACATTAGCTTTCTGGAGATGCGCCACCAACCAATAATTGGTCAAGTAGCAGGAAGGGTAACGTGGCTTCTATCTTTCTGCTTGTCACAGAGCACATAACTTCCCTGATTTGGGTTGGTAACAAACAGATGAGAACGCATGCTTTTACTAAGCTGCCGATCATGAGAGTCTTACACGCACTCAACCTGTTGCTAACTGACGACAGACAACGACGATGGATGAAGACGACAGACCATGACGACGGACCACGGTGACAGACCACGGTGAGGCAAAACATAGACAAACAAGGTTGGCTGGTTTCTTAGAAACTGCCTCAACGTGCTTCCAAGGATTCAGGGCCAGTAAAGAAAATTTCAAGGTTTATGCTTCACTTACCTGGTAAGGAATTCGTTACTTACCCAATTTCTTTCATGGAACGCAGACCTTTGCACCAGAAATTTTGGCAAATTTTTTTACTTACCTGAAAAAGAGAAGCAACGAAAATATTAGCATACGAAATGGACAACATTCATGACAATGGCAGTCAAAGTAAAAATTAATGTGTTGTTACATGTATATAGCACATTTTATAATGTACAACATTCCCAAAGCGTTTGACATCTAGATACTTGAAAATATCAGGACTACATGGGGAGAACAAGGAGAGTAAGGAACAAGGCACCAAGCTGAGGTCTATTTTTAAGGTCCATATTCTCAATAGTCACTTTCCTAGATATATGTCCTCACAAGTTTAGAACCTTCTAGCTCAACTAGAAACAAACGTGCCACCTATCGGTGATTTAGTGAACTTTGACCTCTGTGACCTTGAAAAGAAGGTCAAATCAAAAACCCAGGTGATATGTCATTTTACTTTATGAGATACACCCACCATGAAAATTCCGTCACTCTATGTTCAACAATTGGCTTCATAAAGGCAAAAACCAATTTCCAAGATGGCCACCTGGAGGCCAGAAAGTAGGTCATATCACGTAAAAGAAAAATACGTCAGCTGCCATCACACCAAGTTTTAGCCATCTAGCCCTGGCGGTGACGAAACATGCTCGCTAACGAACAACGACAACGACGGATGAAGGACGCCACAGTATCGTTACAGGCTATTGATTAATCTGGTGCACCTTGAACGACCTTTCCACCCCCACATTTTGTAGTGGACTGTTCTAATGCATTAACTGGAATAGGCCATACAGGGAAATTGGGGTGTAAAGGTTAACAAGAAGCCACATTCCACAGCCTCCCTGTGTCTCTTCACTAATTGAAAAGTTATTAATGGCCAGGATAAGTCCCTACAGTATCCTAGGCAGCCTTTTATCTCTTGATTATAGTTTCTGGCAATCCGGTAATGAATTGCAATAGGCCAACCATGTGATTTAGGCAGCCACTAATTTTCCCCTTGCAAACATGAACTGATTGATTCAGAGAGATGAAAGAGGGAAGATTTTGTTTATGATCAATGCTTTGATTGGTAAAGACCAGTTTGCCATCATAATTGCATAAATTCGACCAATATTCCACCCCAAAAGAGTACACCAATATTCATACATAACATGTACATGTAGCAGGTACTAATTTTGCAATAGAAGAGCACACTTATTGATTTGGAAAGATGAAAGTGTCGTCAGTGGGGGTGGGAGGTTGAGCTGTGACAGTTCTGGTAACTCAGTGCCAATGTGGCAGTTGTAATCTCTACATTCATGTTAGCCCCTTATTACATCAAAATATTACACCATTGAGATAGCAATCACAAATTTTGCCTCTGTGACATGTGCTTTTGAGCAGTTTGCGATTGTTGAGCGCTTTGAGACAGTGAAAAATGCAGTGAAAAGCACTATATACGAACACTATTATTAGCAGTGCTCTTGACCGCATAGGTACCAGTCCAAGTAACTGGAAGGCCTACCTGCCAATGGCATTTTCAAATATATCCTATACCTCATGCATTGTTTATAGATGTTTGGCCACTACACTCAAGCATGTCATGCAGTGTTGCTAACAGATGCATTTTTTATATGTCAATTAGTCCATTCCCTGGAGCACATTTCATACCGTACAGTTATTGGCATATCATCAAGAGAGTCCAGTCTGAATAAATGACCCTCTGGGATCATCCTGGACATCTCTACTTTCGTTAAGCTAATTCATCACATTCCAACCAGTGCTCCCAGACTGACTGACTGACTGACTGACTGAAGCACCATGTAGGCGATGAAGAACGCGCTTCTAGCCACTTGCACTGTTGTCTTCAACACATTTTTGCTCCGAGGCATCTCCAAGAAGATGCACTTTATAGCATTGACATCTCGTTGTGGCCGCACCAGGCACTGCTTTGGCAGCAAAGTTAATGCAAAAGCTCGAAAAGTACAACAAGGTGGACACCCTAACATCTTTTGGTCACTTCTCTAAAGAAACTTTCATACGACAATTGGCATTATCACGAACACCAAGACATGTCAGACATATCGAGAGAAGCATCACCCTTCAGACTCATGCACATTTTTGTAATCTTTTGGCCAAAATTACTAGATTAAAAGTCAATCTCTCCGATATCAGCAACATGACATGGAGGAAAAAGCTACAAAGATTAGACATGCTTCTAGCCACTCACGCTGTTATCTTCAAGTACACTTTTGCTCCAAGCCCCCCAAAATAGGTCCAATGGCACATTTTGATATTAACACCAGGTTTTCACTCTTGGACTCCTGAAAGCTGCCGCAGTTGGAACAGCTTTGGCAAATTCATGCTAAAGCTGTAATGACAATTGTATCTCACTATCATAAACCCTAGAAGGCACAATATTTTTCAGCAACTGATGGAAAAGTTTATTTTTGTGATAGCTGGTATCTTAAAGAATAGCTTAATGCTTTCGATGAAAATAGTGTCCTACAGTACAGAAAGTCAGGGAACCCTGATAGCTCAATTGGTAGGGCAGCGGACCAGCAATTCAAAGATCTGTGGTTTGGATCCCAACCAAGGCAACTTCATCTACTGATTCTTTCCAAGCAGAAATGCCATAAATCACCGTTTATTGGCTTACTTTCATTCGGTAACACATCCAGCACATCGTTATGAACAGCCTCATAATATCCACTCTCCACCCTCGCATTCATCATAACTCATTTCTCATTTATGCGTCTTTGTATAAACTGATATGGAAATTCTTCCACCGGTTACAGGAACTTCATAAATCATGAATGATGGCCGGACTCCAGTTGTTCAGACCTCAAGCAATCTCCTTTCACGGTATTGTGTTTGGTTACCATTGTATTAACACACAACATTCATCTTCCTGAATGCCTTTCTTGATGTGGACATTCCTTTTCTGGCAACAAGAATTTTATAAATCATCTATAGCGTGACAACTGGTTACTTCACCCATTCGCTACCTGACTTTACCCAAACTGGCTTTGCTATGGAATCATCAAGAGAATGCTACTGCTCTGCAAAGTTATAAACTGACTCTCCCTTGCTTACATATTTGAGCTCCTCTCGTCCTACGACTCGGGATCCCTGAGGTCCGGGGACAGATGTTTCCTGTGGATCCCCAGGTATCGCCTGGAGACGTTCAGTGGTACATGTAGGAGCTTCCTGGTCCAAGTAGCAAGGCATTGGAGTGAGCTTGGTGTTTACGTTCAAAAAGGCAACAATCCATCTTCTCAGACGATGTTTTTGAACCACATCAGAGCAAATATTTGGATTTTGTGGTATATAAACATAAATTTCATTTCATTCACTCTCGGAAACATGAAAAGGAGAAGTCATACTGTTGAACCGGTTTGCAACAGGATGTGGAATGATGGCCAACATGTACTCGGCAGTGCCGGCAGTGTCCTTTCCCTCTTTGTATTTCAAAACACCATTGTTTTGTTTAATCCATATTATTAGACCTCATCGCTTATCCTCAATGTCATTTTGGACGTGGATATCCCTTTCTTGGCATCCACATCATGAATCATCCATGGAAGTGTACAGTGACACCTCTAGGCTACAGGCCAGCAATTTGCTTCTTGATTCAGCCATACCTTAGCTCTCCTGTGGAATTATGGCCCTATACTCTGCTGATTCAGAACAGATGTTCTCTTCTCTGACTACATTCACATCAATGTGCTTGGTTACCCCATCTTATCATGCCTCAACCCTCTTTTTCCATGTCTTTCTGGAAGCGGATTTCCCTTTCTCGTCAGACAATGTTGGACCATTCAGGGTAACCAGGGGTAAAATTATTATCAATACTTGTTCGAATTATATCATGGCGAGGTAATCTTTCGAACTATGGTTTTCTCATGAGACCGTAAAAAATCGATAAATTATCCAAAAATCGCATGAAGAAAATATTTTTGGCCAATTTGGTAAGCATTTTCAAAACTGAATATTTTCTTTTCTTATCACAAGACAAGTTGAACTCAACAAAAGTCTTCCGACATCACATTCACCAAGTTCTTCTCATCTGTTGCGACAGGCTCTCAGACAAAGAAGATGCTAAAGTTGTAATCTAATATATTAAAGACCATTACGGGGTACTCATCTGACCAACATCTCCGAGCTCAACGAACCACTCATCAGATAGCTGTCAACAGAAATTTGTATCAATTGAATGAACATCCTGGCGACCAAGCGGGTTGGTGAAGTGTTTTTCATATCAGTCTGGCCAAAGGTACTGGCTTGAACTAAGGGATGTGACCAGACGACATTTACCAAATAAGAGTGGTGTTGCAAAAACTTTTCAATGCTTTTTTACGGTATCAACTCAAGCCAGTCAACATGGTCAACTATGACAACAGCTGCCCAGGGCTGTGTACAATTCTATTTGTGGCTCACACTTTTTACAGTTTAGTGATAAGAGGTAAACCAAGTACCTTCAGCCCGATCTATCCGAAAAACACAACACAAGATATCGATGCAATAAAAATTGCATTTCACTAGTGTTTGATGAGTTTCGGAATAGAAATCGATACCTCACTGCATTGCTTGTTTTACCATATACTGCTTATTTCACCGGACACGGTTTTGGCTGAGTGATCATTTCGCACCACTTTATGAGACAACCGATACTTCCACTTGGGTATCAATACCTAAAATTCAAAGGATAACACTCTGCCATCATATGACACACACGAGAAGGCTAGTGAAGAATCGTGACTGATATCAGAAACACGGGAAATAGATCAGACACATGATTTATCGAAGCAATGGATGTCGCGATTGATTGGTTATCCCAGCTGAGATTACTGTCATTAATAGTGGATGAGACAGACACTGTCTTGTATCGATAGCAATATCCATTACCACTGGGAGTTGACCCCAGGTCTCGGAGCGTCCACCAGTATTGGACATTAGTGTCAGCTTCACTGAACCCAATCATTATGTTGACACCAATGTTTGCGGGAGTGACCTCAGGGTCATTGATTAATTTTGGAGATTTAGCTGTATGTTGACACCACAGTTTGTGGAAGTGACCTCTGGAACATTGATTAATTTTAGAGATTTAGGTTGTATGTTGCCACCGATGTTTGTGGGTATTGATCAATTTTGGAGACAAAGGCTGTATGTTGACAATAGCACTCTACAGTGTCACAGTTTCTTCTAAGTTCATATTGGTACACAGCTCTGGCATGATGTGGTGAAAATCAATATTTACAAATTATTGCAGTTGACAGAACAGTGTAACTCTATCCTGTGTCATTGCAAATGGTACCAAGTTTCCATTATTTGTATTCCATTTCCAGTCCTTGATGTCGCATCTTTTCAAATACTGTCTTACAGTTCACAAAAGCTACTCAATTCTCAATTCTAAGCATCACAGTTGAAGACAGCAAAGCTGCTTTTCACATTCAGTATTCATATACTCCTTTTTGAAGCGACTGACGAGATTTTTCTTGGCAAAGCGTTAGTTTGGATGCCAATGGCATTGTCTGCAGCCAACTGATCAAACATTTTGCAATACAGTTTGCAGAGGCAACTATACTTTCGATTCTAAGTATTGTCACGTCACAGTTAAAACAGCAAAGCTGCTTTCAACATCAAGTACTCAGATAATCCTTTCTGGAGTGACTGAAGAGATCTTTCTTGGCATAGTGTGTGATGGGGTGCCAAAGTGTCATTAGAGACTTTCAGCAACGTCTAATCTCCTGCCCATATAACGAATCCCTATCAATTTTGCGTACGACGTCATCAGGGTGTGTAGTTTCGACGACAAGTGGAACCCCATAATTATACGGTTAAACGCAGGAACTGTATTCCATGCGGGAAGCAATACGTATGATATTGAACAATTTAACCCGCATTTGCTGCTAAATTGAGACTTTTATCATCTTTTCATCTCTATATCACTGTTTTAGAAATATTGTAGATTACGTTGATGATGCTTTCGTTTGTGAGGTATGTTTTTTTGGGAGAAATTTTCATTGCCACGTATCTCTTCAGCTGTTCACAAATTGTACACGGATAAACTGTCGATGCTGAAGCTCACTTTATGACCTATATCTACATATCACCTACTCGTAGGTAGGTGCCATACCTGTTTTCTGTACGCATTCGTGATATGTTTTGACGGTGCTGAAAGTCGCTATTATCTGCAGCCAACTTCTCATACACTTTGCAAACTTCTCAACCATTTTCTTTTTTCTTGCCAGATGTGAAAAACACTGAATGAATATAAGTATGTATTTGCAGCGCTCTGCAAACATGAGACATGATCAAAACACCATAGAGTCCAGCATCGTGTAAAACCTTTGGTGTAGATCAGCAACAGAAAGTGTAATCCCTGGGTTTTATGAAGAATTTAGCATGATTTTAAACACTTTTCCTTGAATCAAAGTGTATAATGGCCCGAACAGGCCTGACAGTGTGTAAAATTTCCCCCAAATCTGCCATGCAAGTAGAGCTTACTACCAAAGTAACAAGTCACCATTTAGCAGTGCCTGCCATGAGAAAAATCCACGGGAACCATCAGTCACTCCCACAACCCTTTCCACGGGCACTATTTTTTTCACTCCTGCCAGCTGTCCAGCATTCTCAAAACGCAATCCACTTTGTAATGCTTAGTTCCATCCTGATTCGATAAGCCATTACCGCGCACTGCAGCAACCGCCAACTATAGCGAAGTGTACAGCCTGGCGTGTACCCAGCGCTAAACGGCATCATTACCGCGTTGAGTGAGACTCTAGATTTCCGCGAAATGGAACTCTGGATACCGGGAAATGAATCACGATCGTGCTGGGAATCGGCGGGCGTTATCGCGCCGGTGTTTTTTTATGACGGGCGGCACGCGCCCCTCAAGTGTCCGGCGGGCGTTATGGATAGCGCTTGTGCGGAGTAGTTTACGGGCGTTTGCGGGCGCGGGCGTGATCGCGCCCGTTTCCTGGCATGGACTGATTTAGGTTTTGCAACCATGACATAAACCCAGGATGAAATGTCTCACATGTTAGATGTAAATCAATGAGCACTAATTGCATTCAGGATGAACATGGTCTGTGCAAAGAAGGCAAACTGTATTGGAAAAGTATGGAAAATATCAAAGAACACCATGTGTTCTCTAGATATGTCGGGTAAGAGAACATCAATATGCCTGAATGAACATGATGAATGGAAACACGTGCAACTTCTTTTTATATTTCCTCTATAAATGCTATGACAGGCAATATTGTGTTTCAGGCATTTTTAACATAAGGATATGAAATTCCATCGTTCTTAAAGGGGGACTATAGGCAAGAGCTGAGAGGCTAATTTGGCCATCTTCAAGTGACTAGTATACACATTAAGGGCCTTGGTCATGTCAGACTCGGAACTAAATATATTCCTCGTACAAGCGTGAATCATTTCGACGTACTGTGAGATATGAGATACCCCTATTGGCGACTTTGTGTAACTTTATCTTGCCTGCCTAGCTGCTGCTTATATTGTCCCTTTAAGATAGAAAGGAAAAGGGAATATTTGTATAGAAATTCTGGGGAACAACTGTAAACCAGGAAAATTTGCACCTGTGTTTTAATCTCACGTTTTCCAGACCAGCAAAATAAAGTGCAGCAAAAAAAATTGAAATTGAAACACTGTCACAGTGCTCTCAAGACGATGAATTAAGACTCCCCCAAAGATGAAATTCAACAAAATAGCAAACTATAGCTGCGAACATTTCCCGGTTTACAGCCAACAGAACATGCTCATATGATCATCCACAGTCTCTTACCGGACCCAGACAGAGATCCTCATACTTTGATCAAATTTTAAAAGACATCAACAGGATGTTCATCACGAAACCACTTCCACTTTATGATCAAGCCCTAATTAGTGTCTGGTCATTTCAGAGGCACGCGAGACTTTCATGTCTCGCTTTGAATATTTTATCTTATCGCCTCCTGTAGTTGATGAAAGAAATCTGAAAACTGCCAATTAAAACTTTATAGTTTCTCATTAATAGTCTACTAAAGTGAACAGATGATAAAGGAAAACATACCTTCAGGCAAATTACATTTTTTAAAAGTTTTGAAGATTAATGACGGAGGGTAAAATGACTCGCTCATCAGTTCTGCTGCCCAGTTACCCACTGTTCTGATGACAATTTTGGATTTTGCTTTATGACAAATCATCTTTATCATCATCATCACCATCATCATCATCATCATCTTTTTAGGCCTCATGGTCAATTCCCGGATCTTTGCCATAGGATTTAGTCCACGTCAGTCAACACATTAAGGGATAGTTAGCCAGCCCTGGTATAGGCACTCAGGTATAGACATGATGGAGAACTTGGTTTTAAGTCTCATTCAAAGGACTGTGATGAGACTTCAATTCTCTGCACCTTTGTCTTTTTCAAACGACTGTGAAGAGCCAGGAGTTTTAGTTCCCAAGCCGGTTCATCTTGAGATACAAAGCTGTACTTTCCTCGGAATAGCATCCAGCCCTATTGCGCGGTAGCCAGCTGCGTTAACCGCTAGGCTATTAACATGATTAAGCCGCTCTTCAACCACTTACTTCCAAGCTACCAGCAACATCTAAAGCAGCACATATTCCATCTATCCACCGACTATCGAACTGGCATTGCCATCAGTTTTTGGGAGCAACCACATGACTAGTCAATGGCATGTGGAGACAAGTCTCTCCATGAGGTCAACGAAGCTTCAAACTCTGACTGATGCTTTGAACCGAGCCAAATGACAGAGACTCCATCTATGAATTCAATACAGCACTGACTTTCTTTCAGTAAGACAGATTTGAAGAACGTCTGGTGGGCATGATAGCTTCCATCCTTATCTTTTAAAATGCTCTTGTGCAGAAAGATTTCCATCATTCAGGGGTTTAATGATGTGAACTTTTCAAGTTCCGATTTTGAACCAATTATAGTGCTTCAGCATAATCATAAGGACACTGCACCCTACCACTCCAAGGGGTGGTCATGGTGCCCTAGTCACTCCCAAATAATATTTTTGTAGTCATTATTTAATGCCTTGAACTAATAGGGTTAAATACATTTTCCCATAAAAGCAGAAAATACCCTGCCCTTTTCAAATCCTACATGTAGCAGAAGCACACAATTATGTTCCAAGCGACCACAGCTTGTTAAGAGTCCCTATGCGACAGTGAAATGTCAGCAATCACAACAACTGTATCACATCACAAAAGATGGCTCCACTCTGCTTTTAATATTCAGGGTATAAAAGCTCTTGAAAACTTTGCGACTCTAATGATAGCTGTACTTCAACCTGAGACACATGAGCCAACAAGGGATTTTGACCTTTTGACCTCACTCAACCTGATAAGTAGGTCACATTGACCTACGTTTTGTCTATATTTTTATATTTTCTCTCAAACTGGTGATCTGCGAAAGACAAGGGAGATGCAAAACGATTTGACATACATGTCTTTTCGCCACATATCACTAATGGGAACTAAATCTTTTAGAGCAATGCACTTTGATGAGAAAAGAACGAGGTGGAACAGAGAATGAAATTATTTGCCTTTTAGTGATTCTCCAATCAGCGTCATGCACATGAGAAAACATTGAAAAGGAAGATGAAACTTGTTGGAGATGGCCAATCTGTTTGTGAGGCTTCTCATGGGATGAATCGAGGCAGAAAGTTCATAAGAACGCATCAGTGCAAGCAGTTGGAAATACGGTAGTTAGCACAGCACTTGTTAGAGTTCAAGAGGACCGCTGCTATCATGAAGACAGAAAGGTCATCCGTTCACCGATTTCCTTGGATAAATTGCCAATACCGATAAAGCTTACCACCTTGACACCCCAACTGCCAGGGCCAAAAAGATGAGAAGAGTCGCATGTCATTTTACAAAAGATTAAAAAGCAACATGAGCTGATTTATCAATATTGAAACTGCATGCAAAAATTATTTCATTTGGGATGAATTTTCGAAACTTGCCGTTTTAGCTAATACCCCAGCGTTTTGTTTGATTAGCTGCTGAGTGCACAATGTTTTCCACTGAGAAAATTAAATTTTCATCTCAAATCTAATTTCACATTGTTTGAATGGAACGCTAATCGTCTTACGACGAGGATTTGTCTTTGTGAATGTCAGATGGTGAATTTTGGATTATCTGTTTTGATTCTGATGCTGGAGACAGACGCTTGAATTCAGAAAGTTTTACGATTCATCTGTAAGTGTGAAGCTGTATGTACATCCCCACAGTTTTAGATTGCAGTTTTCCATTGAAAGTTTACGAACGAGTTCGCTGTACCACTGATAGTGGATTTATCTCTGTGAATACAGGATTTGATAATTTGAAATATTCAGTTTCATGGACTTTAAATGTATTTTAAGGGTTTTGAGTCACCTGGGTGCATTTTATGTTGGTTCAAATGACTCAATGACTTACATTGTCTTAAGAAAAATTTTTTTTCTTTCATTTTTTCTGCGTGTGTTTGCCGTAGGTGTCGGAGTTTTAAACGTATCGGCAGGACAGGTTCAAAACCGTCAGAGAAAACATTGCATGACTTGTCAAGGGAGGAGGCTGTGATCTACAAATCGCATCTTTGCGGACAGGATTTTAACCATCAACTTCGAGAGACACCGATCTCTGTGAGCAGGGCTCATATTTCTACAAGGGACTGACACAACCTGATATGACAGGTGGCTCTTCAAATAGCATCACTGAAATGAGATTAGGATTATTGGTTTGGGTGTTGGACTCATAGCCTTGATATTGACATGTCTTGTCAAGAGGTGGCTGTGATCTTTGAATCACATCTCTGGTGATAAGATAATGATCATTTTGTCAAGACACTGAAATCAAGGCTGTCGAGAGGATTATAGGTTTGTTCGAGAGTGATGTCAACTGTCAATGCAATGTCATTTGTGAAGCGTTAGATTTCCAGTTACCCCAAACTATATTTTAGGCACAATCCATCAAAAATCTGCTTTAGACACATTTCATACCAACTCAAGTGGTTGAGGTTGTCTCACGAATGCCACAACCAGGCTAATATCAGGTGATCAGATTGGCCAGCAAGGACAAGACTCATTGATTGAATAATTGTAATCTGCATCTGGCATGTCTGGGAATGGCTACACAAACACTGACCGTTGTGACATTATTTACGTTAGATACTGGATAAGCCCAAGAGTTGCTTCTCCAAATTGGTTATTCATTGCTTCGATTGGTGCAGTCATTATTCATCAATGAGACAAACAGATACATGCAGTTGGAACTTATTGGGTCCAGTTTCACTACCGGACTATCTCCCCAATGGTTGAGACACACACCCACAGTCAGTTTCAAAAGTAATTGTCACAACCCTTTGGGGCTGCTGTGCAAAAACTACTGGGCCGATTTCTACCAAATCTGGAACCTGGTAATTGTGTTGGGTCTCAAAATAAGATTGAAGAAACAGAAACTGTGAAGAAATTGGCCAAGTAGTTTTTGCACAGCTGCCCAAAAAGGGCAGCGACATTTACTTCTGAAAAAGCCTACAACAACTCTTTGAAACTGAGAGTCTTGTGCTCTGGACAATTAGTCAATATCGTAGAGATAACAGGCTGTGAGGGAGAGTATAAAGTAATCATTGTTACATGTATCTCATTCAGACATCTCATATTCACTGAGCCAGACATGCCGGAGGCCTTGCGTGGGAGCGCTTACAACCTAGGATTTCCCTGATGAGATGAACACACCAAGCAATTGTTGTGTGTACTCTCTTTTCAATGAACCGGCTGTTGGTGATAGAAGGGTTGATTGTAATCACTGGTCTCCTATTCAGAAGAGGTCTCATTACGCAAACCAGGCGTGCCTCAGGCACTGCCCTATTTGGTCATGTTAACAGTCAATAGCAGTCTAATTATGCTAAAACCAAGGAATATCACTTTTATTTCCTAAGATGAACAGAGGATGCGACCACAGGATGCGACTTGCCGAGTAGATTAAAAGTTTAAGTCTAAAGTCTAATGTCTGTGGTAGAGGTATCATCTGACTTCACAAGTTTCACCCCAAGTCTATCCTGAACTTTTGAGTAGAACTTGGATGAATTGCTCATTCATCGCTACATTGTAACCATTTTTGACCCGTGCTCATTTTTTATACACCTGGGTGGAGTAAGGCAAGTTTGACAAAGATACCTGCCTAGAGTCCCGTGCTGACTGTTGGGGTCAAAGTAGAGACCTCATGATCGATAGCCTAGAGTCCGAGCCACTTGCCCTGAGTGCCTCCTTAAGATAGCGGCTTTTGAGATGGCATTCTCAGATAACATTCTTCCAATCACATCTAAGTGTCATCATTGACATACTCCCTGCTTGGATGTCAATTGCAATTTTGATTCAACTGTCTACATCAACTGTTGCACTTTCAAACATGACCTTCAACGCAGTGAACATGTTGGACCAAGCATTCCTGACGGCCAATCTTCAACTCCATACCATATTAGCCTGATTGGTAAAACCGTAAGGTGTCTAGTAATTCACAGAATTGGTTTACCTAGATAATGTACATTGCCCAAGGGTGGAGAGACGGCGGTGGAGTATAAACTCAGTAATGAAATTATGAGGCTATTTCTGGTTGTTCTGCTCTAACCTGGGGTACCAGTATATTAGATCACACTGGTTATTGTTGGTGGTGTGAAAGGTATGAGTTTCTGCATGGTTATGGAGTCTTTTTTATGAAATTGCATCATAACTGCGTCCTCAGACTCAATATCGCGTGTTACCCATCTCTGTGTCCTCCTTAAGGTCCACCTGCCATGTGATTCACTTTAACCTCTTGAATCCCGGTGACCGACCAGTCGGTCATTTCAAAATAACGATATTTTTATTCCCTTGAGCTGGGACGCTAGTTTAATGCTTGCTTTAGCATTGATGTACAGTAGTGTCAGTTAGAGCATGCCAGGGTAGATGGCGCCACGGTACCGGGCTTTGGCGGTTGTATGTGGGCGCTATACACCATGAAAGTCAGACCCAATTTTGCAACCACGTGACCACCCTGGAATCCCAGGATTTTTAAGTTTTGGGATTCAAGAGGTTAAACAGCAGAAAGATCACCTAGTACTGCCCCCATAATCCTGTAAGGATGATGGACCCTCAGCTACACTGACTGTTCTTACCTTCTTTCATCTCCTGGCATGGAATACAACTTTCTGAAAAGTCTTATGTCAATAGCCTCCAGGCTTTTTAGGATAGCCTAGTCCTAAGATTCACAGTCACCTTCCATCCAATCTTATGCTGACAGCAATGTTTTATCCAGGGTCACCTACCTTTTAGATCCCAACACTCAACTAACTCTCTGCTGTCCCCAACACCAGTCTCCCCATTCTCTTTAGAGGTTTTCATGCACAGTGATTCACTCTAGACCAGATAGAAGAAAGATCATCTATTACTGCCTCCATAATCCTGTCAGCATGATGAGATTTCCGCCTCGCTGATTGTTTCTGTGTCACATCTCATCAACCGGCATCGACATGTCCATAGTTCTTTCACCCATTGCCACAATCTCTTTATTGATGTGCTAAGTTGACAGCCTCAGAGAAGATTTTTTACACATCACAGAAGTAATGAGTATCTAGGGCTGACCAAGTGGCGCAGTGCAAATATGAGCACCTGTCACCTCGGATGTCCCGGGTTCAATTCCTAGTTGGTCCCGGTACATTCATGTGATAGAGAGGCCGCTCTGTTTGACAGCGTAGTTTTCCTGTGGGGTCGCCGGTTTCCTCCTACTTACATTACAATCAACCAATATTGTTTACAGAGCAAATAATGTCGTAGTTGACGGTCAGCTCTCAACTCCTTTTTTTATAGTATTGACATGATCATTTTTATTGAGACTTTTTCAATCGAAAGTTGAAGGTGCAGGGTTGATATCAAAATATTGTAATGTCTGGCTTGATTATCAGACTTTTTTCATCAGCACTGTCTAAACTATAAAGCCATTAACAGGGCCCGGCTGTTCATAACAAATTTCATCACAATTGCTGGCGCTATCTCCTTCAGTTAAAGTGATACTATGATGTGATTTACAACTTTGCGGAAATACGTCCGTTTTTAATTGTTGATCACAAATGTAAAGCTCAAATTTTCCATTTTTGATTAGATTTATTATAAAATCGCTGAATGTAAACCACCGCGACCGCGAAAATGTTCATGTTGTGACGTCATCAACGAAAACGTCGTCGGCATGGGCGGCATTAAACCATCAATTTCTAGAAAATGTGCATTTCGATTTGAAAACCTTACCGATTTATGAGAAAGTGACGTAGTTATTTGTGAAAAACAGCTAAAACATTATATGGTGAAATTTGACACGAGTTACCCTTTAAGTCCATTTGGGGTTAACGCCAAGTAAATGCCAAAATTAGCGGAAAAAAAATTGTTTTGAAGATCCAGGGCATGACACCCTTCTCTCACCGATGGACATTGTTGTAAACTACAGTGACGGTATCCAGTTTTACTTCTACTATTCTGATTTTTTTGTCTGGTCCGTGTGTATCATCGGTTGATCCTGTACTTCTCAACATGTGCCATTTGGACAGCCCACCTGCTTGACTACAACAGAATGTTTCAACAACAGAGTCGCAACAAAGTCTATAACGTCACAACGTCATTGAGAAACCACCCGAGTCATGATGTCATTCAAACTGTGAACTTCGAACAAGACAGATGCAAGTCAACCCTAGCCACCCTGATGAAGCCTAGAGGGGCAGGAAAGCGCGTCGGTGGAGCAACACAACAGCCCAACAATAGGGACCGATGGACATTGTTGTAAACTACAGTGACGGTATCCAGTTTTACTTCTACTACCCTTCTCTCACCCACACATACAGTCACCCTGTGAAACTGAAATCCAAACTAAAGTCCAAATCGAATGGAACAATGATTACGCCATTCAAAACAGCCTTTTTTTAAGGTTTCCATCAGCACATCAATAGATTTCTTGCCAACACAGCCTCATCTAAGACTTTATAATCAAATTTTAAAGACTATTTTAATGATTGTTGAAAATCTTGCATCTGATAAATAGTGAAGCTACCTTTATCCTACTACCTAAGAGAGTTAGAACTGTTTTTACTCCTGTAATAATGTCATTAAAACAATGTTCAAAATGAGATCTGCAGTTCAGCGACGTGTCTGTCACTTTCCATTAGTCAAAGTCCTCTGGAAACATCCAATGTATTTTCATGCTATTTTCTTCGAGAATTGTCTTTTCTTCATACAATGAACTGTTCCATTGAAGCTCCAGGAGACATGAACCTGGAGAACAGAACATCCATTCATCACAATATCAGGACCGGTATTGAATACGTGTTTGTCTTTGTAGGAAATTCTACACTTCCTTCTTCTTCGGAGTTCGCTCTGCACTTGGAGGTGTTTTCTCCAGGGAGTATTCCTCCTCAAAGGCGGGATGAGCGTTTATGCCTAACACTATGGTTACGGTTGTGACTTTATTGCCCCGGTGAATCGGACTCGGTGGGAGGTTGAGTCCTCGCAAGCACTTAGTGGGATCTTTAACCTGCCCTGGCATAGACACCAGATACAAGGAACCTCGGCTTTAAGTTTCATTCGAAGGACTGCGAAGAGCCAGGAATTTTAGTTCCTTGAAAAGCCACGCTGGTTCATCCAGAAACACAATCCTGGGTTCTCCACGGGATCAAACCCAGGCCCTATTGCTTGGTAGCCATGCAGTGTTAACCACTAGGCTTTGAAGCTCCCTCTCTACACTTCCAGTCCCTTGTGCAGCGATTTGTTGGCTTGTGGTTATGAGTTTAACATCATCTATTTCCCACCATCAACACTTCCAAATGGAGGGAAATAGATGATGTTAAACTCACAACCACAAGCAGACCAATCGCTACACAAGGGACTGACTTTTTCACACACAATTTTGATATCGGCAAACACAAAAGCGCGAAATTTTCAGATAATCTTATCAAGCTTTACACATCTAAAGCTCACCCTAATACCTCATCAGGCTGTGGATTTAAATCCTTTGAACATGCAACACTTTTCATCCAAGTGCCATCACCAGGAGATGCGAACGCATGGAAATGAAATACCAGTATGCAAAGCAATCTGTTTGATAAAACTAGACACGTCCACAGAAAGTGAAGGTTTTAAAGAAACCCCGTTTAAGATTTCAAAAATGTCTCACTTCAAAACAACTGTGGACTTGATTAGGGCCCGATTGTTCAAAACTAACGGAGGCACTAACTTCATGGCTTAGTTTTAATTGGTAACAATTATCAGACAATGTCAGGGAGCAAATCTCCCATTTGTATAGTATTCAGAAATGGTCTTAGATCAGAGACAATAGGGAGATTGAGACCAGGGACTTATTACGGATCCTTATAGATGGATAGGAATGTACACACAATTGGTCCTCTTTCTACAGAGTTTTGTCCGTATACGTTTAAGGATCCTTGATAAGTCGCTGTTCTCAACCTCTCTAATAAGAGTATATTACACATATCCTTGACAGACAGTTCTTTCTCACAGTCTCATCCTTATATGTCTCACATGTCTTATGTATGTGTAAACAAAGCACATAACAAGATGATTCCCAACTTACACATGTTACATACAACACTTTTCTATGTGGTGATTCAGTTTAATTTTAGCGGTGAAAAAAAATGAACGAGAAATTTATCGACTGCAGTCTTTATCGATCTTTATTGATTGAATGTGTCTTTATCTAGGTGCAACCTCATGATTGAATAGCAACAAATCACTTCATTCAATCAGATGGTATTGATAGATCAATTTGAAGCTGATTTAGAGCTGATAAGAACATGTTCCAAGACAGTAGAGGCAAAAGAATTCAACCAATCGCTGGTGTAGACTTTTCCTGTTACGATGTGAGATTTGTTCCAATTCACATGCGGTGATGATCCGATCCGTGATGCCCAAATTCTCTATACTCGTACAAATTTCATTTGAAGCCTTTAGGCATATTAGAAAATGGTTACAAATATCGAATTTGAGCAAAATGCCAGATTTCTGTTCTTCTTCAGCATTCCCTCTGGATTTAAAGATTTTTTGCTACAGGAAGTATTCCTCCACCAAGGTGGGATGAGGGCTTTAAAGTGCCACTACGGTTAGACACCAATTGGCTCTCTTGGCCTTGTGACTCCGTCTTCAGCCAACGAGTTTCTGTCGTTGGACTACTATTTTCCACAATATTATATTTTACAGATTTCACTTATAGGATAAACCCTGATTCTGGACAATTGTCGGGAGAAATATTTCATCGTGTTTATACGTACACCATCAATTATGAGGAAACAGCTTCAAAACGGCATCAAAGATCCTTACCACTGAACTGCTAGAAACTACTAAGTGATTCCTCCACCAATAAATTGATTTACTGCCGAAGATGTTTTTCGACCCACAGCAGAACCAACTATGAATGTGATTTTCTGAGACGTGAGACCGATCCATCAGGCTAAAAGGCTATGCTACTTAGAGCTGCACAAATCCCAGGGATTAGTAAAGCAGCCAGGCCGAGTCATCAGACGGGTCCCTCCGAGATGGATTTTTTTTTGTCTCCATATGCCACTCACAACATGCATCAGCTCTGACGTAATGTCTGTCAAATCATTTGATCAAATCTCTCGTAAATCAGTCAGTGTAGTGTGTACAATATAAAGCAGGTTTTCGAAATCACATCACATTTGTCTGTAATCGTAGCAGCAGCAAAGGACTAATCACTTTACTACGAGCTTGCTATGGCATCTTTCGCAGATAAAACACCACGATCTATCATCGAAAGTCTTATGAATACACCACTAACTATCCCCACACGCACATTACAAGTTGTATGAAACAAAATAGCTCGATTTGCAACAGATGTTGTCTACTCATCACGTTCCCCAATCATGAGAAGTGTCTCAACAATTGTCAACAAGGTTACTTAGGGTAGAGGAGACCACTGGGCATGTATTTCTATTGATTTTTAAGTACTCAAACCTCTCCTAGTAATGACATGGTAGTCCAGAGAATCCCATCGAGGGGCAACTGGGGAGCGACTCAATTACGCTCCTGGTCAACAAATGTGATTTTGATGATATGCATCAAGAGACTGACCAGTAAAGGACCCAATAAAGAACCATGATACTCACTGTAGGACGCTGAAAGGCAACTTTTGGTCATGAACACTTTTTAGCCAGTAGACAAGAATTGGAAGCTTTTTTTCACTGTGCACCATCAAATGTAGTGTCAGATGAACAGCACTAATCACAAGTGCATACTCAATTGTCTAAATCATAGAGCCTACTCAATGCCCCATACTAACCATCAGACCAAGTGACATCTTCTAAGGCAAGGGATCAAAGTGCTATGATCTGCTGCCAGGAAATAACTCAATTTTTTTCTTCGAAATATGATCAATATTTAGTCAACCATATTAACCACCTCTCATCGACCCGACTGCTTTGTCCTGATAGCTCCTCATGCCCATGCAGCGTGAAAAACGACCTGATCAATCAGCTTTTCAACTACTCGGAATAGCCGGCCATAAACAACACTGGAGTTAATAGACGGAATCATCCGTATTCATTTGCGACGGATGACCGATGATGCATGTATCATGGGCTTTGCCAGATGTTGATTTTGGTAAGACTGATGGACACTGGAACAGGTAATGAGGTGTGGACCTTGAGAGAAAACCATTATCTGAAATCATATAAAGACTGATCTCTCCGCCAAATTTCAGATAATGGTTTTCTCTCAAGATACTACGCAGGTCAACGCAACAGGTACTGCTGCTCACCATGCAAGTTTGGTCACAGCTGCTTACTGCTTCACAATGGGTGCTCTTAGTTTGTCTGATTTGGGGCCATTGTTTCGTGCCCATCATACACCGGTTAGAAAACTGTCCTTTCACGCCAAAAAACAGTTACTTCCATTCATTTCCATACTTTCTTATGGTACTTTAGTACATTTTGGAATATATCTTATGGATTTTAGGCGCAAAAGTGCTTAGAATTGGTCATATAACTCTTCTTTTTTTTGGTAACAGGGGTCAGGGGAAAGAGTTGGATGTTCAGTACAACGTCAGCAGTGTATGACCGGTCAAACACTGCTGACGACGTTGAATGCTCGAAAATTTATGACATTGAAAGGCCTGTCTACACGATAATCAGTGGAGTTCGTTGTGGATTTGTCTACATGACTAGAAGCAAGAATCTCTCAAAAAAACTGTTGCTTAACCAAATTGACTATTCCATCATCATATCATCTTAGCAGTTACCCAAAGCGACCAATCTGGTCTTGACAGAGCCCCTCAGGGTGCAGACATCAACGACTATGATATCACTCCATTTCATCAACCCAAGCAGGCTATTGAAATAAATTTCCATGGTGATTTCAAATAATTAAGATTATACATGGTATAAGATGAGTTAATTTCAACTCTAGAGCTGTCCTTGGGCAGAATTAAGGATGTGAGCATCTCATTTAAGAGTATAATTTTACATCAAAGATAAATTAGAGACATTGTTAGATTGTTATTAATTATGCTGCGGTTTCGAAATAGTAATTATTTCAGCTGGTATCCTTGGGCACATGAGACTCTCATTATGATGTTAACATTATCAGAGACGAATAAGAGAATTATTTCAATGATGCTAATTTTGAAAGAGCAAGTTCAAGAACCATCTCATCCCTCAAACAATTTGTCAAAGATACCAGCAGAACTCGTTTGATAATGGTGCTAAAAACACCCTTTGTCAAGGAGGTCTTAAACTTTACTATTACTTTTCACAGGTTTCTCACATGCAGAAATGAAAATGGAGTATGGCTCATATTTCAAACTCTATTTTCATGTCTAGTCTATATCATCATCAACATGCCTCTAAACTTGAAGAGTTTCATCAGAAAACGAGATTATATTTGTTGTAATTTAACTGAAAATGCATTGGAAACTCTTGGACATTTTTTATCCTAAAATTCTTTTTCATAAGATTTTCGTCATAATATGATGAACCCATCACCCATCAGTCCCCCAACACCTCACATAAATCCCATATCAAGAGCCTAAACTTTCATGTGAGGGCTACCACGATCACAAACTTTGAGTGGGCAAAAATATCTAAATTGATGATTTTATCATTCGTTGTCATTGGAAAATGGCATGGCCTCTTCGGGGAAATAATGGACATAAAACCTGAAAATGATGTTTCCATCAGGGCCGTGAAATAAAGGGATTTAAAGTTCCTCATTTAGTCATTCTGATCTGCACTCATTGTAAACTGGTAAGACTGCTGTTAACAGCCATAAGGAGAATGGTCACAGTTACGACAGATTTCAAATAGTTCTTCAGTCGTAAAATTTACTTTGAACAGCTGATTCTCAGAAACAAATTCACAGATAAAATCAACACACACTTATTTAAATTTTTCTTGCTAAAGAATTAGATGAATCGTACATACTACTGTCTGACTGGCTAGCTGCACTGAGCCACGTCAACCCGCACTCCACATCATCCTATCATTCCACCCCATGGGAAAATGGAAAGACGGCTAAATGACTGCTTCTGGGAAACAGCCACTGCCAGCACAAGGTTTAAGATAATTGGCGCTCACCGTCTAAAAAAATTGTATCATTATGGGGGAAATAAGCTGTGATATTTTGGTTTGAGAGGTTTTTTTGTGTGGGTAAGAATATTGTGTGAGATTGGCTGGTGCACGATTGGTTTTATGCATGAATAAAAAGTGCAGAACACATTATCTAGCACATGTGTTTGATGTTAGGCAGTGATGGCAAATTTTTTGCCTTGACAACCAGTTTACAAAATTGAAAACGTTTTTAATTTTGAAACTTCTCCCCCAACTACTCATGTCGTAAATTACATTTTTTGGCCTAAAAGAGTACATAGAGAGATTTCAACACGGAAGACATTGTTATGAAGTGGCTGGACACCAAAAACCTATCAGATTAGAAACGTTTTGCGACTTGAATTTTTTTTCCACCGTGGAGAATCTTTTAAATATAGTATTGAATATGGCTTTCACTTGTGGAACAAGGTTGGGTTCGAATCTTCAATTATTCTCATAACTCTTTCGGTGCCTGATCCAGATGGTGAATTCACAGTGTTCTGACATGGCCTATCTTGTCATTTAGTTAGTTGCCATGAGAATAGAATATTACCGTGTGTGTAAAATTACTTGTTGAAGAATCACCTTTTGAATCTTATCATTTTTGAGGAGTCGCCAAATTTGAAAATGTTTTCAAATTTTCAAATACACTTCTGTTCTGTAAAGCATTATAGGATATACGTTTTTTTAGTGTGTTTATTATGCACTAGGTGTACTCTAGGCTCATGGCCTACACTCATCGTGTGGCAATGGAGCAAAACGCAAAACCTGGTAAACGGCGGTGCGCTCAAAAAAATGGGGCGGCAGTGAACGTGTTAATAACGCTAGGCTTGCAATATGTCCTCCGGGTGCGTTGTGCACTTCACAGCACTGCCACTACCAATATCATAAGAGTACACTTGATAATTACTTGAGCTAGCTCCTTTCACAGTATGCTACTTATGCTTCATGTAGCATTCTCGCAGTACTTTTGATGTAAAGGGCAAGGAGGAACTCTAGTAATTGTAAGAGGAGAGCATTACGGCTGGCATTACCGATCTCCCACCACAATGCCACTTAATATGGGTGTTCGATGTGCCACCCTCTGAATCGTTCACTGCAGCAGGCCGGTATCTTGTAGACCAATGTGACCAATGTATTGACCAGGGCCCAGTTGTACAAAATAACTTGGTCTCTGACGCTGGCGTTAGCTTAACTTAGCGTTAAGTCAAAGGGCTTAAGGAGATAATGCTATGCTAAGTTAACACCAGCATTAGCGACAAAACTTGTTTTGACGTTGCATGCTATTAGTGTGTGAGCAGCACTTATTACAGAGGCAGAGGGTATGTCACCTCTGACCGGACTGTCAGATGTTAAAACTGAAAAGCTCAGTATTACTCTTCGAAATCAGCATACAGTATGGCAGCTTCTTCATTTTGCAAAGTTGAAAACATCCAGCATCAAACAATAGCCTCTTTTGTCATCAAGGTCGCAGCATTGCTTGATTACACTATATCACTCCTACAACTGTTTCTACATTAGCATACATTTTATCACTCTCCGAGGATATTCCGGTTTAAGGATATTAGGATTAACCAAACATGTCAGGTTCTCAATTTTGTGGACGTCAATCTTTCCTGATGTTTGCAACTCGGTTTTAAGTCTCATTCGAAGAACTCTGAAGAGGCCGGAATTGCTATGCCAGTTGATTAAGAAACACAATCCTGGGTTCTCCCTGGGATCTAACCCGGGCCTTACTGCATGTTATCCGGCAGTGTTAACCACTAGACTACGAGGCTCCTACTGCATGCACATCAATGGAACTCACTTCATGACTTTTGAGGAAAGATTGGAGACATACTCTGCCTATCACTGCAGCACAGGGTAACATCCAATTCTTGATCCTTTCCCAGCACTCGGAGAATGCCAATATCGGCCCAACTGCACATCAATGAAACTAAGGATAAACCGCCTTGCTGAAACCCACTCAGGACTTCCATCTAATTTCCTCCACTGACTCTGCCATCATTGATCTTTTTTTCATTACACCTTAGATTCCTTTACTGGAAATCAATGCTGGCAGAAAACAGAAAAGGCATCTTCGAATACCAGGGTCATTGGCATGCTCCTCCTCTCGCACACATTACTGACCCTGTCGCAGATAGTCTGATGACAATCTAGATTTTCATTACCGTAAATTTATCCTCAATAAACATGATAAAAAGAAAGTTCAGATTCTAATATTTCAGTTTTCATGTACTGCAACACTTCAGCATCTTGACTGACGAAGTGAATAATAATAATGATAATATTAAGTTATTTTAAGCATGTAGCGCTTTTGAAAATCTTTCCCTTTTCAAAGCAATTTCGGGATACTATCACTACTCCGGTCTCCACAGAAATCAATCAGGGGTTTCAAGGAGCAACCAGAAGGCGCTCACTTGAACTCGACCAGTAGGGGAACCTAGCAGTGACTCGGCTCGGAGTCGTACCCATGACCTCGCGATCATGAGGCCGACTCTCTTCCACTGCACTACCGTTGCCTCTGCAAGAATGTGCAATCGACACGGCCATACCAATCATTAACAGAAGATCACAGCAGTCTACCAGGTCAATTCGGATGGGAAACAAGTGATAACAGACAATAAAGATCACATAACCAAAGATTAAGATTACGCAGGGAAAGATTCTCAGCACGCAAGAAAGCAAACGGATATTTTGGTCCTATAAACCACCATGAAAAGAATTCAGTATGACGAGGCAGCCCTTTATTGGAAATCCATTGGATTTACCAAGAGAAGCTTTGTTTGAAGTTTCCTTTGGGATTCGCGAGGAGAAAAATATCTGATAAACTGAGGTATTTCCAAATTGTGAGGAAATCTTACGGAAGCTGAACAAGACCTTTTGGTGGAATTAATCAATGGTATAGTGGTACATCCACATTGGTAAAAGGGTGCACAAACTTTTGCCACTCTTCAGCAGTTAATTAGTTTCCACAAAAGAGGTACAATATAATATGTAATCAGCTCTGGCTAACATGGCTAAAGGGTACATATGTACAACGATTTTGAAAATGAGTTATTAGTATGGGAAAATTCCTCCTACAAAAATATTTTCAATCTAATGATGTACATGCACATGTGCATGACAATTTCTTATGGATTGACAGAGATATGGAATAAATAAATCACTCTCTGAAGAACAGAAAACATTGTCCAAAGGCAGATGAAGATAGCTAAGGGGAAAAAATCGAAAAGCAAGAATTTTTTGGAAAAACTTTATTACTCCACTGTATATGTTTAACAATGTATACAGTGTAGGTGTTTGGAGACCGCTAAATCTGTGTAACACAGCAATTCAGTTGCTGATCCTTCAAATGCTATTCCTAGGTAACCTATGTTTGGACAACGTTTTCTAAACATTTTTATATTGAGAGAATGATGTAGTCGGAAGTCCATATCGCAGTCAATCTTCACTAGATGTGCCATTTATTGCTGTTGCCTGTGGCCAGCATCTTTTGCAGTCATCACTGTGTAGTGAGGTTGACACAGGAACTGAGTATTCTTACCATTATCAAGCCATGAGTGTGTGGGTGGTTTACAAAACATCTACAGCTCTCACAGGAAAGTTAAAACGATTCCTGGAAAAAATAAGCTCTGTTTTGTGTAGTAGTGAAAGCTTTCTTCTCGGCACCGAAAGCAAGACGGCAAGACCAAGGATATATGGCCATTTTCTTGGATTTTCTGCTCATTGTGAGGCGTATCGTTCATTTATTGTTGTTTCCATGGAGACAGCATGTTGTTGTCAGGTCAGCCTAACTTCCGGCAGTCATTGGAGGTGTGTTTGTCCATATTGGGTACATGTACACCCCTCTGGGTTGGTACTGTTAAGACTTGCATACCGTAATGAATAAAACATGACTACTGCGGGTGTTAAATTTCTTTATCATATCAGAGCTTGTTCTTGATGGATCCGCTATCTAGCACCGGCTTCTTGTGCATTTCTTGTACATTTTTCTTGTCAATTGTGACTAACTCTAGCAATGGGAGGCTGTTGGGTAAAATTCTTGAAAACAAGTTATTTGAATTGGCTTCTCCTAAACAAATTTATTTTGAAATGATATACGATCCATGTCAATCTACTGTGGCCATGTTAAAATAGCCTCTTTGTTTGATTTTATTTTCACCATGAAGATGGCATTACCCCCTAATAATGGTATATCATTGTATACACTGAAGAAAACAAAATTGCCTGTAATGTAAAGCAAAGGCAACCCTTGTCCATTGCTAACTTTATTATAACTCTCATGTGGGTGTAGGTGTATTTCATTTAATTTTTTTAAACATTTTCAAAACTATGAAAAGAAATTTTAAGTCTTATCATAGTTTTTATTTGGCAATAGATATATCCCCGATGCAAGCGTGAACAGTTTTGATATACTGTCAGATACTACAGACCCCTATTGGTGACTTTGTGTAACTAAATCTTGCCTACCAGGCTGCTGTCTGTACTCCCTTTAGAGATCTCATACAAAGTAAAAAGAACACTTGTCCACTGCTCACTTCTTCTTTGATGTCAGCTGGATGGGTTCGGAGACAAATCTAGTTGGACAAGTCGGAGAAATAATGAGGCAACTCAAAGGAAATTGCTTCACAAAAGGATTCAGCTTTGGTATCCGTTGCCCAGGGCGGCGATGTCCTTACGCGAGTTACAAGTATTGATTCAGAGCGTAGTCCGTTCCAACGCCTCTGGGAAGTGCCATTGATAAATATACAGAACAGATGAGTGTGTACCGCGTACAGGTATTTTCTGCGACAGATTTTGCAAACAAGGATAGTTTACTCCAAAATGATGAGAAATGTTTCACATTGCTGTACTTTCTGATGTTTCTCGTTGAATTCTATCAAACCTACCTCAAATGAATCGTTACATTCTGTCCCAGTGTTTTGAACCATTCAAAAATTCATTCCAATCATGACAGCTCCAGTAAAATGCCTTGGACATGTTGGAAATTTTCCCGCACACACTTTGTACAAGGATTTGGTGCCATTGCCAAAATGTCATGTAGAACAAGCTCCAGACTGTCGACTGCCACTGCAACATCAAGACGCGCCATGTCATGGCATGAACATTTTCCCTGAAGAAAATATCCTGCACAGAGTCATTTTCTGGAGGGGTCGTGGACGGAGTGAAGTTTTGAATGGATTAAACTTAAAGCAGGATAGGGGTATGGTACACTTCAAAAATCCTACGGTAGCGAAAAAGTTAAGCATGCATTTGTACATTCTGTTCTTCTTCCGAGCACATGCGGCTTCTTCCAATCCAAGCTAGGCACCTGCAGAAACAGCAGATCTATGACCATGTCCATCAACGTCTACGTGGTCTTACAGCTGTCTAGTCAATACGTGTCATAATCCAATGGTTTGAATTATTTATACCATTGGGTTACTACACAAGGAATCAGCAACTTGGAGAGTAATGATTTGCACCATCACCGAGCCTATATTGTTTCTTCACGTGATATCACGACGTGAAGTATTGACGGCCACCTGCCAATGCATTTCCTTTACGTCGTGACCACGTGTGACGGCCAATATGGCAGTGCAAAACAATTGGCAACATCATCATGTGACGTCAGTGAAGAACCTCTATATAGGTAAAAGGCAGTTAATCCTGTCCTTGGAGAGTTTTGAGAAAAATCTCCCAATCATACTTGTGCTCTCATTCAATTGACATGATTGACCTGTCTGTTGATCATGTCCAACCCTGTCTGGCTTTGGGCAAGATGATGCTTTTTCTTCTCATCATTATGATAGCCACATGGAAATTCCTGCTATGGTGTAGTATCCAACCTATCAACCAATTTGTATGGGGATGAAGTGGAGCCGTATCCTTTGCATCACATCTTCAAGTCGCATCTTCCAATGATACTCAGTTGGTCAGTGGCGTCAATTGAACGCATCCATCCTTGTTTAGCAAATGTCTGGCATTCCCTTATCATAAGCCAATGGTATTATTTCTTCACAACATTCATTAGCACAGCTACAATGAAATCCCTACTATATTAACAATTTTGTATGCGAATGAAGTTGACCAGAATCCTCAAGTTGCATCTCTCAATAATACACAGCTGGTCAGTGGCGTTATTCAATTGACCCAACCTATTGACCACATCCATCCCTGTCCAGCAAATGCCTGGCCATTCCTAATCATAAACCAATGATATAATTCTTCCCATCATCAGGATAGCCTTAAGGAATTCCTGGCTATGGTGCGGTATTGAACATATAATTTGTATGGTTATGAACCAAAGCAGTTTCCAGGTTGCATCTCCCAATCACACTCAACATGCTCAAGTTATTGAGTGGTGTTATTCAATCGACCAGAGTTACTGACCGCGTCCATCCCTGTCTAGCAACGTCTGGCCATCCCTTGTCATAAGCCAATGGTGTTCTTTCTTCACAACATCAGGATTGCTACAAGGAAATATGTAATATGGTGTGGTATCGAACATCTTTAGCCAATTGATATGTTGATGAAGCCAAACCAGTGTCCTCAAATTGCATCTCCCAATCACACTCAGGTTGACATGTTGTTACTCAATTGACCAGCAAATGTAGCAAATGTAGCACATCACAAACACATAATGTCACTCCCACTACTTGACCTTTCTTCATCACCTGCAAAACCCTCCCACAACCACATTGAGACTTATTGTCCATCCTGTCTGCATCCGGGCACCCTCCACATCCTTAATCCTTACCCTAGGTGTCTCTCAAGTTAACTCCTTTAGACAATGTTTCAAAAGAATGACTCAGTGCATTCTTTTGATGGCCAAGTGCCAAGGTCTGGTTACCTTTGGTGCATAATATCTGTGAGTCACTCCGAGTTGTCACAGCCAGGAAAACATCTCTCTCAAAGTGTAGAGCATGATGTAAATTTTCAGATAAGCAATATGTTTGTAAAGGACAGTTTTACCAAGGGTGATGCACTGGCTCTCGAATTATACCCAGTGGGATGCACTGCCTGCCCCAACTTTTTGTGTTTACCAATTTGCTGGGGAAGCTATTTTTCGGCAAGCCCCAGCCAGTGAAGAGTGGATAATGATGCCGAAGAGTACTTACTTTTATCTGAACCAGCAAATGATATTCATAAGTGATGACATCTATAGCATTTGTATCAAACTAATGTTTCCTGAGTGCGTGTAGCATGGTTTGAGAGGCTGCGGCCTAGTGCTGGTGAATTGAAATTATAGTGGTGCGTGACGTACTACGTACGTCAACCGCACATGACGTAGACATGCAACACGGCGTGCTATGCTCGTCACTCACAGCAAAAGGGTTAACACACACACACAGAATACGACCCAAATGAAAAGTGAAAACTTCTTGAATATCTGCACTATATTTATCGGCCAACAACGCAATGATGAATGTTGACAATATCAATCTGTACCGTTCAGAACAAATTTGCAACGATATTGGAAAATAGCGACACGAGTAAACATGTTGAGACGCCAGTGTTTAAAAATCTAATAATACTTTCGTCCCCGCGGGCCCATCTCCAGCTGACTGAATGAACAACAGATCCTGTCATCTCTCCTCAGTGTTAAGTCGTTCTCTGACGGATGCAGTTTGGAGGATGATGGGAGATAATGGTTATGGTGTAAGGGAGCATCTCAAAAGAGAATAAATCCTTAAATGATACAGCCTTTTCGTCAGGGGGAGGTTGTCATCAGTTTCACCATCAAAACATTTTCTTTTTCAAATACTGGGGCAAACATTTTGTTTTGTGTACACCTTGGAGACATTTCAAAGAAAATGACATCTTGAACGAGTTGAAAGATCATGAAAACATCCACTTTTTAAACCAAGTGTGGATGCACTTAGAAAAGTTTTCATCGAAAATCGGCATGTAATATCAAGCACAAATAAGGTACCGGTATTTGATTATTCTTGGTAATTTGGATTTATGACACTTTCTAGCCATTATTGCTTGATGCCCTGTCCCAAAACACACTGGATTTTTTTCCGACTTTTTAGGAATGACAATTGATATTGATGGCACAACATAAGTAAGCCATTAGCACTAGACTTACCCCAGGGGGGGACACAACACTAGCAGATCTAGTGCTTGTACAAAACTTTTTTCTTCATTTGTCATTGCTAGTCAATAACAACTGGATCTGAGACGATATTTGCCATCAGTATCAAAAGATCAATGCCATACCTTTTTGCTCTATCATGTCTATGACTGTTGCTATTATCAACACAAATTGCCGGCCGATATTTTTAAAGATCTCAAAATTCAATCTATTAGTGACAACTTTAATCAACAATGACAAAGGCTTTACCGCAGGCGATAACATACATGTCAATAGCAGCAAACAATTGTACAGACACATTGTGTTATTTTTAACATTTTTTTTTATTAACATGATGAAAGGAATCTTGATACGTAATATTGATGAAAATATGCAATCAAACCCAGACTAACCCCCAAGGGGATATGATAGTAATTGATCTAAGTGCACAAGTTTCTCTATCTGTTATCAATAAGCTCAATGTCAGACAACATTTTTCAGTATGTTTTTGCTATTGTCAAATGCTTGATCTGTGTACAAACATTTTCTTTCCAAAATGACATATTATCAACAGGTTGTCATCTGAAATTATTAAAAACCTTGAAATTTGTCAAAAACACCATGTGTTGCTGTTATTATCAAAAGCTTAACGCAAATTCAAAATTCAAAAGCCGAATTTCCCAGGATTTCTCTGAAGGGGGGTGTATGTCTTCATCCCCAGATGAACTGTCTCCAGGAGGGGGCCCAATCAACAGCCCCATCATTATCACTTGCGTCATGCTGTGCAACAGGTAAATAGTCATCATCTGAATCAAAATCAGACTCTAACTCGCCCTCACCACCAGTAAAACTAGGGTCCCCCACATTACCATCGACAGGAACGTTCATAAAAATCCTGGTAACTTCGTCTGTCATCAGATGCCCTTTTCTTGAAATTTTTTGGGTGAATTTGAACAAAATATTCCGCAAATGACTGCAGAAGATCGTTTACGATGTATTGGAATAAGACTGAGCCAATGCCTGTTGAGCTACAATCGTCTGCGCACGAAATTTAAAAACCGCGTGTAAAAACGCGGTTGGCCATTCAACGGTTAAACCATAAAACAAGATAACTAGGCTTTTACAAGTTTTAACAGTTTTTCTTTGCCTGCCATATCAACTCAATAGCAAAGCACTTTAGACTTGATTCATTCCTTCTTTTTGTTGCCTCCTTAAAAGACTATTTCGTGATTTTCTCTCTTGCAGTAGCTAACTGCATCAATATATCAAGCTTTTGTGTCGTCATCTCAAGACATCACCTCAACGAGGCACAAAATATAGTGATAACAAGATGCATTTGCAACTTTGAATAGGTCTCGCCTCAATCTAAGAACAAGATAATTTTAACGATTTTTCTCTATCTCTCCATATCGATTCATCACACTCTCTTTGCAGTCATCTCCACCCCGAGGAGACCATGAACAGATCGAAAAAAGATCAAGTGCTTACACGATCATTATTTTCCATAATAACGTGATTCTATGCTGATCTTCTCTGATGTGCTCGAGGGTGAGGGTTTTTTCTCCACGAAGGTTGTCTATTTTTGGATGGTGGAGTTGTTGCCAGAGGGCATGTACAAGAATCTGATGCTGTCAATAAATTGCTGATTAAATATACATCTGAGACAATGAAAAGAACATGTGCAAGAATCTAATGCCATCTAATATATTGCTTATTAAATAACTGAGAATGTGGACAATCTTTTCCGACCATTATTGGAGCGATATTCGGGTGACAGATAAATTGATTGACCAGGCCGTGCAATGACACACTGCTAGTACTAAAGCTACTGTGCCCCCTTGCCCTTCTCGAACCACGTCCAATATCTTGCCCAGCGCTGTCAAACTGTCAACCACTGATGATTGCAGCCAACAAGGAAACAATGTAATGATATTAGGTCCAATGCTGCGAGGACAATCTTTATTGACAATTATTGGGGTGATTTTCGTATGACAACTGACTTGATTGACCTGGCGGTGCAATGACGCACCGATACTACAGCTGCTACGAACCCTTATGATTTTGATTTCTAACTACATCCAATATCTAAAACTAAATTTGATAACTTTGCCTCTGTCTGGTATCCTCGAAAATGCACAGATTTATAATGAGAAAATTTTCCCTACTTTAGTTTTTACCAGGTCATTCAAAACTTTCCATTTTTGTAAGCGTTTTGCGACAGATTTCCTTTCAGGTACAACGCGCTTGGTATAAAAAAAGGACTTCAGAAGGGACACAAGAGAGGTATCATAGGCTACGCCCTCAACCTCTACAGCTCGTAGCAGCAGACCTTGCAACTAAAGACATCAATTTCTTCGCCAGACGAGTAGACAAGCAGACAAAGAAAGCAATGTCCATGTCACTAAGGAAGTGAGAGCAAACACGCTCTAAATGAAACAGCCTGGTCATCCTTTACTATGCCAGATATGCCAAACAAAGTAGATAAAGCAGACAAAGACAAAGAAAGCAATGTCCATGTCACAAAGGAAGTGAGAGCAAACACAGCCTAAACGCAACAGCCTGGTCATAAGGCCGAGTCTTTATCAGTCCCTTCAATTAGTAGAGCTAGCAGTTGCTCAGGAACATGCTCCGAGCAAATCGAATTCGCTTTCGTCGCCGATATCGACTATATGGTTGAAGAGTGTCCAAGCCATTGGGTGCTTAGAAGTGCGAGCTAAAGTGATTATAACAACCCACTAATCCGACAAATCGATTGAAGGCAACACATTGCTTTGCTTTTAGGGTATGACAGCGCAATTAGCAGAGAAGCAGTGGCTCACCGACATGCCCTCAGAATTGGAACACTAGACCTGATAATAGGGAGGTTGAGAACAGCGACTAATATCAAGGGTCAGTATTATACGTATACGGAACTCTGTAGAAAGAGGACGAATTTTGTGTGCATTTCTATCTGTACACATAAGAAGATTCATGATAAGTCCCTGATCTCAACCTCAACCCTTATATTATGGTTAAAGAAGGGACAACACTCTCAGGTGTATAGTCGAGGTACCTAATTTGATTATTACAACTCTCTTGCCAGCAATCATCGGCAGGCACTGTCATATTTCGTACCCAAGCAATTAGTAGAGGGAGCAGTTCCTAAGGGATGTGTCCGGCAAATCGAATTATCCGTCGCACTGATATGATAGATATTGGTCAGCAAAAGGTTCAGACTGTCATGTGTCCAGACTCAGGACCTAAAGAGATTATCACTACTCCCCAATCCGTTAAATCTATTGGTAGAATATTTAGTGACACGCTGCTTTGCCCTTTGACTGTACCAAAGCAATTAGTAGAGGCAGCAGTACCTCAGAGAAATGATCTAGGCAGATCAAATTTACTGTCACCCCACTATCTTAGAGATAATGGTCAGAGAAATTTCGATGTGGCAGGACTGGTGTCTAGACTTGTGACCTAAGTTATTATCAGAATTCCCCAATCTGGCTAATCGATAGCATGGCACTAGCTGAATATTAAACACTGCATCGTCCTTTCCTTGCAGTAAGCAAGTGTTTTCTCCAAGGGTGGATGGGGCATGTCCACCTTCGAAATGCAAGAAGATGAAAATTTAGTAATTTTGACCAGAAAATTTTCAAATTTTACTGGCATTATCCTCCCTGGAATTTATTCATGGAATAGAGGCAGGTGTCCACAGCAATAAGTCGAGGTAGCAGTTGACATGCTCTCAGTAAATCTAATTGACGACTACATGAATATTTGATACAATGCGTTCACGCAATAGGTTTTTGATATGGCACTCAAATAGCTTCCAAACTGTCAGGTACCTGAAGTCATTATCACAATGCCCCAATATAGCACTAGCTGATTATTAAGCGAAACCTTGTTCTGGCCTTCGAGTGCACCACAGAAGTATTTTGTAGAGGTCGCATTTGCTCAGTGATGTGCTGTCGGCAAATTAGATTATCTGTCACAATAAGAAATCCTGGCATGGATACTGACTGATCACCTTGATTGATTTAACCTCTCATGAAAGACAGACCTAGCTCTACCGGACTGAGAGACTGTTCCGACAAAGTTTGTTTGGGGGCTGACCAGTCATGTGTTTCACCTTGAACAAAGGGTTACAGTGGCTCATGGCATTGTCCGAAGTAAATCTATAGGCTTTGGCCTGTTTACGTGATAGTGTGCATTTGTTTTGTTTGGGCTCCAGTTTTTCTTTGTTGAAACCATCTATCTAACAATTGTAATGGTGAAGAATCATGGACATCAAATTAAAATTTGGATTTTAAAGGTCCTAGTAATGTTTACATGCATGGAGACTTGGGTCCTCACTGTCACAATCCCCCTTAGCAAAGCTCTTCTCAGAGGTCTATACCCACCACGGAGCAGATATTGATAAGCCGCACTTACACCACCTGAAAATGGACCACCAATCTTGGTTCGGGAACCAATGCCGCACCATCGAAAATCCACCAAGCGCTTACACCAGCGCTGCAGCTAGTTATAAAATCCGGCTACAGATGGCGCGCAAACAATAAATTGCATGCGCAGAAAGCGCCATTTCGAAAGCGCCGCCTGGAGCCGAACCATCTAACAAGCTAATTGCCGATCCATTTGCGCGTACACCACAACAAAGCCGAGCTTTTAACAAGCCGGGCGAATTTGGACCATCAAGCTTGGTGGGACAAATTCGCTCGGCAATTTGTATCGGCAATGGATTGCCGAACCAATTTGTCGCGGCAATGTGGTGGTGTAAGTGCAATTGGTCCACCAATATTTCGTGGTGTAAGCGCAGCTATAGATGCAAGAATTCAAGGTTATTGGTTTTACTTCGCCCCTTATGATAGCCCAATACCTCTGGTGAGGAACTCATTTCTCCACGATACTGATAAACTGGCAGTCATTGATTTCTAAGGTCATGGTAATCTTCCTCACAATGAAAGACAGACAATCGAGTGTGAAGGCAGTCACAATCTTCCTTCGAGAAGCTTCCCTGAGAAATCCATCGTTTTATGGTAAGCGCCTGATCAACGAAGCATTGGCTTAGCCTGCCATAATATACCACTGGCTTTACTGACGGAACCCTTCCCACTCCAGTAATGGTAATAGAAGTTATTGATTTAATAGTTCATGGTAATCTTCCTTATATGCACAGACAACAGGGTGCAGACTGTCACAATCTCCCCCAATTTCCCTTTTTGAAGCTTCCTGAAGAAATCGATGTCCATCAATGTATGGATTGAAGAAGCTTTGGCTTTCATGATAGACCAATAGCTACCGTGACATTTCATGATTGGAGCCATTTTCTCCACAGCTGGTAATAATTGGAGTCATGGATAGGCCAATAGCTTCTTTGACATGTCTTGATTGGAGCCATTTTCTCCACAGCCATAAATAAATAGAGTCATGGATAGGCCAATAGCTTCTTTGACATGTCCTGATTGGAGCCATTTTCTCCACAGCCATAAATAAATAGAGTCATGGATAGGCCAATAGCTTCTTTGACATGTCTTGATTGGAGCCATTTTCTCCACAGCCATAAATAAATAGAGTCATGGATAGGCCAATAGCTTCTTTGACATGTCTTGATTGGAACCATTTTCTCCACAGCCATAAATAAATAGAGTCATGGATAGGCCAATAGCTTCTTTGACATGTCTTGATTGGAACCATTTTCTCCACAGCCATAAATAAATAGAGTCATGGATAGGCCAATAGCTTCTTTGACATGTCTTGATTGGAACCATTTTCTCCACAGCCATAAATAAATAGAGTCATGGATAGGCCAATAGCTTCTTTGACATGTCTTGATTGGAACCATTTTCTCCACAGCCATAAATTAATAGAGTCATGGATAGGCCAATAGCTTCTTTGACATGTCTCGATTGGAACCATTTTCTCCACAGCCATAAATAAATAGAGTCATGGATAGGCCAATAGCTTCTTTGACATGTCCTGATTGGAACCATTTTCTCCACAGCCATAAATGAATAGAGTCATGGATAGGCCAATAGCTTCTTTGACATGTCTTGATTGGAACCATTTTCTCCACAGCCATAAATAAATAGAGTCATGGATAGGCCAATAGCTTCTTTGACATGTCTCGATTGGAGCCATTTTCTCCACAGCCATAAATTAATAGAGTCATGGATAGGCCAATAGCTTCTTTGACATGTCTCGATTGGAACCATTTTCTCCACAGCCATAAATAAATAGAGTCATGGATAGGCCAATAGCTTCTTTGACATGTCCTGATTGGAACCATTTTCTCCACAGCCATAAATGAATAGAGTCATGGATAGGCCAATAGCTTCTTTGACATGTCTTGATTGGAGCCATTTTCTCCACAGCCATAAATAAATAGAGTCATGGATAGGCCAATAGCTTCTTTGACATGTCCTGATTGGAGCCATTTTCTCCACAGCCATAAATGAATAGAGTCATGGATAGGCCAATAGCTTCTTTGACATGTCCTGATTGGAGCCATTTTCTCCACAGCCATAAATGAATAGAGTCATGGATAGGCCAATAGCTTCTTTGACATGTCCTGATTGGAGCCATTTTCTCCACAGCCATAAATAAATAGAGTCATGGATAGGCCAATAGCTTCTTTGACATGTCTTGATTGGAACCATTTTCTCCACAGCCATAAATAAATAGAGTCATGGATAGGCCAATAGCTTCTTTGACATGTCTCGATTGGAGCCATTTTCTCCACAGCCATAAATAAATAGAGTCATGGATAGGCAAATAGCTTCTTTGACATGTCCTGATTGGAGCCATTTTCTCCACAGCCATAAATAAATAGAGTCATCGATAGGCCAATAGCTTCTTTGACATGTCTTGATTGGAGCCATTTTCTCCACAGCCATAAATAAATAGAGTCATGGATAGGCCAATAGCTTCTTTGACATGTCTCGATTGGAGCCATTTTCTCCACAGCCATAAATAAATAGAGTCATGGATAGGCAAATAGCTTCTTTGACATGTCCTGATTGGAGCCATTTTCTCCACAGCCATAAATGAATAGAGTCATGGATAGGCCAATAGCTTCTTTGACATGTCCTGATTGGAGCCATTTTCTCCACAGCCATAAATAAATAGAGTCATGGATAGGCCAATAGCTTCTTTGACATGTCTCGATTGGAACCATTTTCTCCACAGCTAGTAATGAATAGAGTTATGGATAGGCCAATAGCTTCACACGGTCATTGCAGTTTTCTCCAGTTCGACGTGGTGAAACACCACAAAGACAATTTGATGAACCTGTGCTTGCCTTATTGGGTATTCTGATGGACTGTACTGTGTTTTTCTTTTGTTTGGCCTATTGGGCGTTCCGATGGGCTGTAAGGTATTTTCCTCTTGTGCACGGCACATCATGGCATGTCACGATGCCACAAGTGCACAAGAGAACAGACTATAGATAAGCAGTCTCACAAAGCATCCCTCAATGGTGGCTCGAAGAAGCATGATAGACCACTGCCTTTTTGAACGAAATCCTTCTCAACACAATAATCATGATAATGGTAACATCTTGACACAGAAGTCTCAGAGCTCTCAACGCCCACGGTACCTTCACTCCCTCATAAGAAGTGCTGCAATGAAAGGTGGAATTTTGGACTTCGTCATGTTTGTGAAGCACGCAATGGTAACAGTCATTTGTATTTCTTCCATCAGGAAAATCCACACGCACATGTTAAACCAAGTGCAAGCTACCATAATGTCACTTTACCCAACAAATAGAATAGAATATTCATTTTGCCAATACAGCAATAAAAACAGCATGAGGGCTCTCCACTTTTATATCGGTTATGTGTCATCATTGGGACCAATCATGTTATTTTACAGTGGAAAGCAATACGAAATCGGTGCCCTGATTGAGAGAGTGCCAGATTCATAACCGGGATGCACTGGTTTGTCTGCAGGGAATGCCAATACTGCTGTTTATGAGTACAACTCATATCCTGATCAAAGTTCTCCATTGGTACGTACCACTTGCGGCTGCCAGTACCAAACTCAGAAGTTGTGTCAGTGCCAATACTGCTTTTGATATACTTATTAGTCGTATCTTGATCCATTTTCTTCATAGACACCACCAGCAGCTGCCGGTCCCAAACTCAGAACCTGTGTCTGTGCCAATAAGGCTTTTTGTGTACAAGTCATATCTTGATCAGTTTTTTCATCGATACCACCACCAGCTGCCAGTCCCAAACTCAGAAGGTACACCAGCAAACTGGTTCTTAACCATTCCATTGTATGTAGATGACAGTATCGATCAGTACCAGTCTTCACTTGAACCAGACCTTAGACTGCAACAGCAACAACACTCTCAAAAAAATCACCTATTTGAGTAACCCTAGTGTTCAGGAAACCATCAGATTTTGCATGTCATATCATTGCATCTGTTCCGCTGTCTGGAGGTCCCAGTGCTGAAATGTATCAAAAGTGACTGGTGCTCAGATTAGTTATATAACATTTTCATTCTTCAAGAAGACCCACGATTGATTAACATTTTTGACTCCCTGGTTGACACAAAGAGCCACTGATCTTGAAACACCCCATTACTCTGTCCTGATACATCAGTCGTTAGCTGATGCTATACGCTACTCACTGGTGGAATTAGTTGGCCGGTCTATAAAAGCTCACTTGTAATGATAAGGGTCCCTTGCCTCCGAAAATGAGATAATGTTTAATATTAGTCCTGAAGACGACATGTGATGAATGTGAAAGTGGTGTAGATGAATATTTCATGCATTGGTCAATAGTGCTATCATATCAAGGTTGGATGCTGTTGCATTCTCAGTGCAACCAATCTTAGCTGCTGTTGTGCCCTTACTTATTGTTTAGCTGCTGTCAAGAAGTATTTGTGATGAGTTGTGCTGATAGGTATTCAGAACATGCACACACAACAAAAAGCAAATCTACCCACTTGCTCAAAACAAATTTTCATCATAACTCGAGTCTAGAATTGACACAATACTGGATTATGCTGACCAACTGCGGCATGAATGACTTGTGTCCGTATCGTATAATACTATTTTAGGAAACAATAGCTAAAGGATTCAGTACATCAGTTGTTAATGCATTATCGATGGCTTCGTGTTTAGAAACGTTCCGTTAATTACACACTCAGTTTGCCCGACACGTCGTATCAAAAGTGTTTTACAACGATAATTGATTTTCTTCACTGTTCGTTGTCCAAAAAGACAGCTTTTTTTTCTTGCCAACATTAATGGGTAAATTGATTGGTAAATAAGGTGTGTGCTCGGAGTTTATAGCTGAAAGTGTGCAGCGGGAGCTTTGCATAGTCAGTTATTCTAGGACTGTGGACCAAATCCAAAAATGGGGCTTAGTTCTTGAATTTGTGACAACATTTGGGGGGGGGGCCAAAGTAAAGATGGTCTTCTCATGCTAAGTATCTAAGGTGCTCACTACGCATCTTACATAGAAGCCCCCCTCGAAAAAAAAAGTACCTAGGCCTAAACCAGATCTATGTTCATAACATTAGAAACCAGATAACTTCAGTCCATCAGTTGCCACCACCTTCCAGCATCACCCGTCATGCTCCGATGTGGAACCCACAACGGCACAAGGGAAGAGGACCAAGGAACAGCTGGCGACGGGACCTTGAGAGTGACATGAAGATCATGGGTCACACTTGGCATGAGCTGGAGACGATCACAGGGACAGAAGAAGATGGGGAAAGTTTTTATACAGAGGAGGGTAGGTGGCAGGACTGAAGCAAGGAGGTCCAACCACCTAGGAGTCAACAGAGCAACTTAAATTTTAGATATGAAAATATATTGGAAAGCTCTAGGCAAGTAATTCTCCATTAACTGACAACGCTGACAGTCACAGGCACGACACCTCTATCAAAAGCATCGACAACAATAATTGATTTCCTTCACTGTTTGCGGTCTAACAAAGTACCTGTTCTAATCAGCGTAAATGGATAAATGGATTGATAAACATGGTGTGTGTACTGTGAGTGTTTACGGCTGAATGTCTAAGGTGGAAATTGAGAATAGAAATATTAGTATGAGAGTTAAAGGGAAAGGGGGAGAACTTGGAGTATTTATACAACAACCAACAATGCTGACAACATCACTGATATAATAGTAACCTAATATCAAAAGCGTTTTACAATGTTAATTGATTTTCTCCACTGTTTGCAGTCCAATACGAACCTTTTCTTTTCTTACCAGCGTAATAGCGTAAATGGATTGGTAAATATCGTGTGAGCTCAGAGTCCTTATGGCTGAAAGTCTGCAGTGGAAACTTTGCATGGTAGAGTAAAAGCAAAGGCAGGATGGAGGGACACAGGATCGAGTGTGTACGTAGCCTTTTGCAAAAGAGTCGGCAATAGACACAACCTTAACAACTTGTTTTTAAAATCACTCTGAATAAGTGAGTTGGAGGGGTAGTTCTTCAAAATCTGGGGCGCCAGATTGCCAAGACAGATTCATCAACAGGTATCGGATATTTCACCCTTTTATCAAAAGGACAATTTTAAGGGTTAAGAGCACTGAAATGTACTCTTAACCTTGAACAAGAAATGAACAAGATCAAAACACCTTTGAAATAAAGCTGGAATGTATAATCAGCGACGTTGAACCAGTTGCCATCAAGAATCAGTAAGCATCATAGTAAACAGCCTTTCTCACTAACGATGTTAATATGTTCTTCCTCCAACTGTGGCACTCGCTAAGCAAGCTAAGTCCACACACCCACACACTGCATAGCAAGCAAAAGTAAATATACCTCCTTAATTCATACAAGATAGTACCACAAGTGCCTTGACAAGAGGTATTTAGCACCCAGCTGATCATTATCAACAAACTATCTCATTTTTCACTGATTGGGCAGTTTGCTCTTGCAGTCACCCACAGCGCTACACTTCAACAGGTGGCTGTTCTCCTATCTTCAGACATGTTCAAGCCTCTTTTGAAACCTATCAAGCTGGTAGCCAGAAATTGGAAATGAGGAAGGAAGTGGCTGTCAGATAGATAGGCCTCGGTATCAGTGTAGAGTTCAAATTTATGTAGACATTCTTTTTGTGAGTCTTCTTCTTCTTTTTCTTCTGCTTTCAGGTTTTAAATAACCACCAAAACATCAGCTCGTGCCACGTGACAAAATCGGCAGTTCGCTGTGCAAGTCTCTGGTATTTCAGCGCAGCTTCGTCTTCAGTGACTTTGGCTCCGGCCAAAAGTCATGTCCTCTTTTCATCAGGGGAAAATCCTGCAGATTGTGTCTAGGAGTTTGTTCCCCAAGTCCACATTCGCAGGAAGCAGTTGATGGACCCGAAGTTGCTCTAGGTCTCTGCAGGTTTTCTTCTTTTTGTGAGTCTGATTTGGATTGTATAGAAGCAAGGCAGCAACCCCTTGCAACTATCGTGCAGAAAATCTGGGCTTTTCATTAGCGTGACTTTTTAATGTCTGAGCCAATCAACAAGTGTTTTCTTTAACACTTTAAGACTGCCCCTTAGTTGCAACCTGTTACAAGTTACGAGCTCTGTGTGTTAGAAGAATGGTTAGAGGAAAATTCGTCCGCGAATAATTCGTCCGCGGATAATTCGTTCCCGGATAATTCGTCCCCGCTAATTCGTCCCCGGATGATTTGTCCCCAAGGAAAATTCGTCCCCAGATAATATGTCCCCGAGGATAATTCGTCCCTGAATGCATCCTAGGTTTTCATACAAAAGGAACAAAAGCAAACTAGAAATCTTACAACAAGATCGAGTAAATCAAGAACCGATTAGTTGTCTATTGTTTTGCACATAAGAACACCTGTTTATTTTTGGTGAACAACAATAGAACAGGTAATCCAAACCTTTTACACCTGTAATTTCAATGTGAACTTTTCTGTTGTAGCTTCAGGAGGTCGACAACTTCCACTAGTAACTTGAAGATGTTGAATATCTTCATCGACAATATCTTTTGTGATATGTGGACTCCTTTTGGCCAGTGTATCCATGGTTACAACGGCCAAAGGAAGTGCCTTCAAAATGACACTGTGAAGTGACATAAAATGTCAATCAAACTGCTGTGTCCAAAATGGCAACTTTTGTCAATGATGACATCAGCGCACAGCTTCTATACACTATATTGGCAACTTTCGTCAATGACTACCTCGACCCACAGCCTCCAACCACTACCAAAATGGCAGGCAACCTTATCGATGGTTACATAATCGGACGACATCTATACTCATCCAAACTTTTTATGACAGCATCATCCCACTGCCTCTTCACACATCCAAAATGTCGACTTTTTAATGATGACATCATGCATCTGCATGGCATCTATACACAAGGCTACCAACAATAACTTGAGCCTCAAAGCAACATGCAACATTTAATTATTGATGCCAGACTACCAATAACATTAACATCCCCCAAGGAAGCTAAGCCTTCCTCTTGTTTATCAATATTGGCAAACGGTCTAAGCCGGTGCTCAATTATTAATCCAACCAATGAAATTAACTATCCTCTATCATATGCCGCAGAGTATTTCAAGGATCTTAAATAACAGTAACAAGTAAACACAAAATACCAATATCTATAATACAATTGTGATCTCTTTCCATCCTGAGAAAACCAATCTTTGAGAGGGCTTCCATGTTTTCAAATAGAAATGACTACTATAGTAATGAAGAAGTTGAAAAATATCGATGCTCCGTTTCCAGATATGGAGCACACCCGTTACATATGAACAAAGATCATATAGCAGAACATATGTCGTACATGTCCAAGTAACAATATAATCTCATATCATCACGTCCCATCCCTAGTATCTCATCAAGACTTCTTTACCCATCTTCCAATCACGCCATAAGATTAGACAACTTCCAATCCCACCATAACATTAGAAGACGCCACGCTCCAATCATTGTGTACCTGCAACACACCACATTACATTATTGATACAGATTCTTAGCCACCAACTTCTTTGGATCTCCAGGGATATAGACAGCATTATCATCATCTCAACATACATATTGTGTGCTAGCATGTTACACAGCATACCTTGTTACCTTAGCTTCTTTTGTTAGCATTGTGCAGCGGGAAGACTCCATGCGGGATTGCAAGCAAGGCTGGAAAATGCAATACTTGCTCTTGCGACTGGATAACTGCTGTTTCACCATTGTTGCTCGTTCGTGATTATATTGCAAAGTTATGAGATTCGCTTCAGTTGATGAGGCAAGATTGCTCATGTTTGTGTATAACCATGAGACCTTCAAGGTTTTAAAGGGGGACTATAGGCAGAAGAAGAGGGGCTAATCTGGCTATCGTCAAGTGACTAGTATACACAGTATGGGCCCTTGGTCATGTCAGACTCGGCACTAAATATATTCCTCGTACAAGCGTGAATCATTTCGACCTACTGTGAGATGTGAAAGACCCCTATCGGCGGCTTTGTGTAACTTTATCTTTCCTGCCTAGCTGCTGCCTATATTGTCCCTAAAGACAGACGATCCAAATGTAGGGCATACTTCAACTAGCGCTCCTATGAAATTGAGCAATGAACAGTTCATAGCAGGAAAAAGTGTACCAAGAATATTACATTAAATAACAAACCTTTCACTATTCCTCTCTTTGAACGTGTTGAAAGGAAAGCAACCTTCCATACTTAAGGGGGCGTCTATCAACACATCTCCTAAGTCTATTAATCATGTTAATACATCTCAATATATCCCTTGCCACATGCCAATTCTTGAGGCATGCACCTAAGGAACCATATTTACTTAGATCATACCGTTTATTTTCATCGGCTTATCTATCAATCAGTAGTAAATAGATGGAATGAGGCAAACTCTTTAGGCGGATCAATACATTTTTCTAGGAGACTTGAAACCATCAATGAACTGAAAGGGTTCTTCCATGTCAACATGAAACCTGAGCCATAGAATCCGCTTACTGTGTTTACCAGTGTAACTCTACCATTGAACATTACCAAGCTACCAACAGTATCAGATATTACCGAGGATGGTTTCTTTCCTGCCACCCATTTATACGGTTGAAGGAGAACTAGGCATTGCCAACAAGGTTTCTTTGCAGCCACATGCCAACTCCAGAGGCATTTGCACCTAAGAAAGCATATTTACTTAGATCGTACCATTTATTTTCATCCGCTTACCTATCAACATGATCAATCAGTAGTTAATAGATGGAATGAGGCAAACTCTTTCGGCCGATCAATTTTTTTCTAGCAGACTTGAAACCATCAAGGAATTGAAAGGGTTCTTCCGAGTCTACTTCATAGTTGAACCATTGTTTGCATTTGCTCTACCACCAACCTTGAACATTACCATGCTACCAACAGCATCAGATATCCAGAGAATGCTTTATTTCCCCGACACCCATTATAAAGATACGGTCAAAGGGAAACTTGGATCGTCAACGATGTTTTTTTATAGGTTTCCTTGACAGGTGCCAACGCTAGAGGGATTTGCACCTAAGCTATAGCATATCAAGGGGGACGGAGGGATACCAGAGCACAACACAATAGATCGGCATGAACCTTTTTTCAACAGACTTGTTTTGCCACACTGCCATTGGCGATTGCGGTAGCCCTGTCTCCAGGGTGAAAGTTGATCATCCTCAACACCAATTTTCACCTAGCAGGAGAAAAACCACCTCAGCAGGCAGCAGCTATCCAGACTAATAATCTTCAATCTGCCCACTGCAAGCCAAGGAGACATCTGCTCATAAATTTGATACATGTTTGATTCAAGGTTGTCTCGTCTGGTTTATGATGATACTGCTTGTAACAACTCAGACTACAACAAAGCTAATTATTCCCAGACCTGATAGGCATTGTTCTCAATACAGCTGCCTAAACATTAAACATCGAGTTCTGTTTCAAAGCATGCAACTTCAGCAAAGCAAAAACAGCCCCAGTAGACAACGGGATGAGCACCATGATGGTTTTGGCAAGCGATGTAAGCAACTCCTATCCCATGTCAACAGGCGTGAATCAAATCACGGAGGCCATAGTTTTGCTGGAATGCCATTGGTTTCTCAAAGGAGAACTGATGAAGTATCATCACAGTTTTGCAGAAGATATATCAGTCTTAAAGAAAAACGACCCGTAATGTCATGTACAGCCAAGTAAGAATGTGCAAATCCGTCAACTTTAAGTTCAGCAAACATTTCACGGTCTAAAAGACGTTTGCTTTAAGCCTTAGAGTGGATGCAAGAACATCCCATGGGATTATATTTTTCAACCTTTTATTTCAAGTTGAGCATCAGTGAGAATTAAGCAGCTGCTCAGGACAGGAGATTTATGCGTTGAGACCCAACGCCCACTTCTTCAAAGAAACCGAGACCATACCCAACAGGCAACATGGAACCGCGAAAAAATTATCGGGAGCATAAACCATTAAATGGCCCGATACTGACAGAAGCAACATATCTGACACAGTTCTGAATTGATCTAACTGTCAGGACCCGCCAAAAAGCCCGACAGCGTTGATAGACCATTTGCGTTGAAAGGAGTACGATTGCTTTTATGGTTAATGGTGGACTGGTATGAGAATGATGGAAGTAAGAGCTCCTTACATGTACTGTAGAACAGATAGTTTTTTGGTATAGAATTTGTCCACATTCCGAATGTGCATCTTTACCGCAGCATTTTTTGCAAGTCAAAAAAAAATTTTCAAAATTTTGAAAAACTTATCTACATGAAATGTAGCTCATTTAGGGTATTGGCACAAAGTGCAGATGTCATATAGTTTACTCAAATCGACCATGATCTTTTTCCCTCTTCCTATGCAACAGGCGCCTACTTTTTACAGAGTAGGTCAAATATTGCCACTTCAATACCTAAGATTGATGACAAAGCCGCTGCTCAGAGTGCTATCTAGATTATCATTTACCTCTTTATAAGATGCCAATAACATCTTGATTCGAAACACAAAGGAAGCTGCACCCCAGTGGATGGCTACCCAGGCATCATCAGCAGATGACCCTATTGCAATAAAGAATGTCATGCCTTTTTGCTCGACTCCCAAGTGCCATAGGCAGACTTTTTGTGTTTGACAATGTCTCCCATCAATATGAAGAAGGGTCAGTGGAATGACTATTGAAGATATCAGTAGCAGAGAGGCCTTTGAACACTTATTATAATAGCTACGAAAGATTTTTAATGAAAGTTCCCCATTTCCCTATTCACCATTCCCGACTGGACGCCGGTGCAGCGAATTTTGTGAGGGTCGATACATTGACACACACTGCGAGGATGCAGATTCCACATGATGACGTCAAGGTGCCAACCCTGTTTGTATGATCACAATGGAAATTATGTTGCGTCCAAATAGAGCGGTGACGAAAAGGTTGACTTCGGTTGCGGCTGGAAGACGTCTCGACCAAAGCCACGTATGTGCCAAAAAAACGAATATGTGACTCGCTCTACCAAAACTAGGCGCTTGTCGCATCTGAACTTGACAGGTTGATACGGACTTGTTGTTCATTTCCCTATTGTAGACCTTTTGTGAAATCTATTACAAACTGATTTGGTCACATTTCACAAAAGGTCTACAATAGGGAAATGAACAACAAGTCCGTATCAACCTGGCAAGTTCAGATGCGACAAGCGCCTAGTTTTGGTAGAGCGGGTCACATATTGTCATATATTCTACTATCTTAGAGCTGTTCTAACTGGAAAAACTTCAAACACTTTCAGAAAAATAGCTTCTTACTGAGAACAAACACATTGAACATGTTGAACCAAAAGTCACCTACTTCTTTAAATTGAAGCCAAATTAGTGACATGACTTTTTTATACCACCATGCACAGAGCTCAATGCCCCCGAGAATCATGTCCTCCAGTTATTTAAAATCTTAATAATGATTGATCTGCAATCGTCGTTTTAGGAGTGGAAAATGATGATGGTGTACCAATTTTCAACAAAGTCTTTGCGAAGAACATGAAGAAAGCGTTTTTTTTCAATGATGGTTTAGATATCAGACATCCTCCTAGACGAGTGTAACCAACACCATTGAGATGTCTAAGTATAGGACTGTGTAAGGCTTGATATTTTACACCCTCTACTGCTGCCAATACATCATCAAAGGCGCTTTATTCAGAATAGTATTGGATATTGGAAAATGTCAAACCAAGACCTTTGAACTTCACCAATATATCGCTGTACTAATCCATTAAATTGGAGGCAGCCCAGTCATCTTGGGATGTAGTTATATTGTTCAAACATTTCGAATGATGTTACTTTGTTATTATACATGTACCATGTTGGGATAAAGATAGCATGATGTTTTATGGTACATTCACACCATGGATGTATGTATGTCACAGGCATGATCGAGATAGTATGGATTGTTCAATGTTCCATTCTGAACAATCAGAGTAGGGCCTCCGCAAATCTGTTTTTTGAAAATCTTGTTTCTATTTCTTGATCCTGTGAATGCTGTGTATAAATGCTGAAATCCCAAAAGATCCCTTGAAATTTGCTTTTAAACTTGAAAATGCCACACCCCGTTTTTATCATGGACAAATTCTGTGTTTTGAAAAGGCAAATTCCAGACTTATTTTCCAATTTGTGGATTTTCGGGTGCCCCATCAGAGGTACTCCATCTGTAGCCATCCCTTGTATTCTGAAGAAATCCAAGCAATTTATCACACCACTCGCTATAGAGGTTACGATTTTGTCATGTTTGATTTTTACAGTTTTAACCTCTCCGGCATGTCCGGTATCGGGGAACAGCCATAATTGAAATCCTATGAGCTTCTAATTCATGTTTTTGAAACGTTTTGATTACATTTTCGACTAGAGGTAGTTGCTAAAAATAAGGTTTTGTCAAATTCTAGAAGGCTTTTGGCCCGATATTTGATACCAATATAGATAATACTATTTAACCTTGTGGATAAAATGCCTTGTCTGGGGTTTTTCTTCTTCTTAAAATATCAACCAAATGAAAAAGCAACAAGCTGAATAAACATCCCAAGATTCCCCAGAGAATATCAGGGATTGATTATGCTTCAAAATAATCAAATCATAGACACCATGTCAATGCCACTTTGCATTGTAGAAATCATTATCAGCACTTTGTGAGAAAACGAAGTCACAGCCTTTTTCTAGACCCAGCAGATCCCAGGGGACCATAATGTGCAAAACCAAGATGCAATTTTGTCAGATAATGAAATCAAGCAGACAATGTAGAGAGGAACTGATATCCCATACCGGAGATTATTTCCATTTCGGTCAGAATGTCTTGTAGCATGTTGAGTTTTTGATGGCATCAGAGGATTAAAGAAGAAGATAACGAAGATGATCAGAAGAAAACAACGCGTTTTTTTAGGCCTGCTCAGTGATGCTGATGTGAATATCATAAGGTAAAGAATATCCACGTGTTGAAAATATTGTGGACTGGTTTTTCTTGTTTTTCTTCATTAACAGTAATGGTACTCGTCTGAATGCCTCGACTTCCAGCAAACATATCTTCTCTGTAAAGTGTACTTACCTAAAAAGAGAAAGATGAACAACATTAGTCATTAGCTTGTATAAAAGCATGTGTAAACAGGACAAAAGATTTTGCATTACTTGAGGAAAAAAGCATATGAGCCAGTAAACAGGACAAGAGTATTCAAGGGACCTCTATGACACGGACACATGCCAAGAACACTAGAAAAACAAAAACACTGATGCAGCGTTAGATATATTTCTTGTTTAGACCTCTAGCTGGAGGCATGCACTTACTTCTTGTAACTGAAATGGAAACTGGCATCGACTGGCAACGTTTTTTCTTAAGCAATCAAAAGATTCGAAGGATGACAGAAATGGTCCAGATTGACTGACTTGTACAATACATACGGATTCGACCGGATCTCATTGGTATTCAAAACAAAGGCCAAGTAATAAACCGTTCCCTTCAAAACATGTCAGATATAACCTCTAAAGCTGTCAACTATGCAATGACAGGTTTTTTGTGTTGATAAACTCCTAAGGTAGGTTTACATAAGATTCACATTGTCACGTTTTTTATGGCGCTAAACTCCAAAGGCAGGGTTAACATAGGATTCATATTGTCACACTTCAAGTGTCACATGGCACCGGGCACAATCACATTCCTTTTATACTTGAGCTTGAAGACATGACAGTGAAAAGTGACATTGTAAATCCTATCTGTATCTAATCCATTCTGTCGACATGACTTGTTTGCTCTTCACTGACACGTAGCAAGTGACATGACCTCTATGTTAACTCAGCCTATAAAGATACAAAGCCTTTTTTCCCACCAAAGGTTTGTTTTTCAACTGCGTTCAATTTATTCAGTCCCAAGCCAATTTTCACAACATCCAGAGCTGAACTCACTCAAAACCATTTAAATTGCCAATTATTTTCACAGACATGATGGATCAAAGTGTCGAGCTGTTGCGTGAACATTCACCTAGTCATTACTGGCAATGAAATTGCAAGGTGGTGGTTGTGATCAGAGTTAATGGGTTATTGAACAGTCTGTTCCAATACAGACTGGTGTAGCTTATTTTCCTAGATTGGAACAGTTTCAATACCAGGATAAGCTACACCACGTTTGAAGACATTGCCTGAGCATCAATTGTGTCATTATATTGTACTAGCATTGTACCCGTGGCGCAGGCAGGTTCAAATGGGCTATACCTTGAATAGATTGAATTGCAATGAAAATATAATGCAATATCAAAGGAGCAATATCGAAGAGACAAATTAAACCAACCATTTGTCCACAGACTCGGACCCTGTGGGGTGCTGTATGCGTGCATATAAAAGTAAATCAATTGGTCCGAATGAGATGAGGAGGCAATGTGAATATACCTCGTTCCTTAGTCAGCAATATGCCCCTTTTTATACGGAGATGAAGGAGAACCCAGATAGGCCTTCACATGTCGGCCTCCAAATGGCTCGGACCAATTGCACTATCACTACTAAAACTTTAAAATGCGTGCTCCTCCTACATGTAGCATGATCTCGGGCAAGGCACTTAGTCGACAGGCAAGCTAGAAGTTCAGCACCGTGAGCAGCTCCTTGATAAGGCCATGCCAAGTTCAGAGTGCCTCTTCAGATACATCAAGTTTTGAAAGCTGTGGTGAGCACATAAACATACCATTGTAACCTTTTAATTTGAAAATCCCTTCATAATCAAGGGCTAGCTCTGGCTAATACAGTACCAATATACGATAGACCATCAATTTGACCCCAGCTCCTTACTGCGGGAAAACCCAAGTCCAGCAACCAAAAGTATCAAAATACATTTTTGTTTACATTTGAACTGCACACATGCGTTTGTTTACAATTTCTTTCCCGCGAAATCTCGAAGATCAGGTGACCTACAATCGTGGATTGAAAATAACATTAACCTTGGTTCAGCAGGTCAACACGTGTACAGGCTGTTCCAATCATCCCCCTACAGCCAGCCGTTCAACAGGTAGTGTTAGTCACCCCACAGGGAGTGCAGGTGATTCATTAATCCTCTGCATAACTGAACAGCAATGGCTTGGCTTCCGTGAGTGATAAGGAGAATTGACCGTGTCCGATTAAAAATCCCTCATTACTGCTCCGCTGAAATAAATTTCCGAAAATAAACATGACGTTGCATCAGGATAACATATCACCTGCAAACGTGCAAAATTTCGAGACGAAACACGACCCCCAAATGGCACTTTAGCGAGCCGCCTTATAGTATTATGATATAGATCAAATGATTTTGGTCATCAGTGTTTGTAGCAGCCCCCTGCCTCTCTTTCTCTGTCAGGGGCTAAAATTGGGGGTTTACAAAACAGTCATAAGGAGGGCGTCTCCTGAAGGAAATGATGCTTCTGACCAACAATAATAGAACAGGCTTCATTCCTCCCCAAGTGCACAGAATTCTTCCAAGGTTTTGGAGTCGTTGGCATGGGACAAACCAGAAAGAACAGAACTTGTTCATTCTAGAAATATCACTGTCTGTTGAACAGTTATGAGGAATTTGAATAATATACCCCCCCCCCCACCGAAAGAAATGATGCTCCCTACCAACAAAAATAGAGCAGATTTCAATACTACCCAAGTGGGCACCATTGTGCGCATAGGGTTTTGGTCTAACCTTGCTCATTATAAGAATATCACTGTTCGTTGATCACTGTTCGTTTGGATTTGTATAACATACCCCTACAGGGGCAAGATACGATGGATGGAATCATCCAGTTTCAATTGACACCAACTTGTATCTATTTTTTTTTCTTTTCAACTTTTCAACCAAAAAGGAGGTAGAATTTCTACACTCCCCAAGGAGGACACACTCTTTGAATAACATGGGTTTTGATGTTGCAAAAAATTGAATTAGGATCTACTGGATACCGACTCGCACCAGAAAGGAGACGTTTCCAGGGAAACCATATTGAAAGTAGACTTTTTCACTTGATTTCCACATTCGCTTACAAGGCCAGGTAGATCCAGTTGTAGCTTATTCATATTGCAGTGCCAAGCCACCCTCTCTTGAGTCGTGTTAGATGCACGCACGCTCCTTTCAAATAGTTTATACGTGACATCAGAATGACGTCACTTGGTAAACAAAAATACCCATTGATTCTGCTGTTGAAGAATGTTGACAGATGCTTAGGGACTTCTCCCAATGATGAATTGGTCTCCGAAGGAACAAACAACAAACTGTTGAAAAAGATTGCTTCTTTTTTAATTTTTCTGCAAGGTTTCCTGCAGAAGAAATCTGAATGCGTGCTTGATTCGATTCAAAGAGATTCCTGGCTGAACAAAGACAGGAATAACATCAAATTTTTGCACGAGTCTGGTTTAGAAAGAATGCGTTGCTTCATTTTGCTTTTATGATTACTGGCTGCAGCAGTGTATAGAGGCAGTATTCTACTGGCCTATCACCCCAAACATCCCCATGGGTCACCAGCTTAAGAATCTTAATACAGTGGAACCTGAGCAGACACCTCTCCTTTAAGGCCACTAGTTTTGGTCCCAAATTGGTTGTTTCCATTCAGTTTGACCTTTCTAATCAGGACACCTCTTTATAAAGGACAGCACTAGTCTGTTCCGAGGGGTCCTTAATAGAGAGGTTTTACTTTACACATGTTACATAGATTTATCCGGTTCTCCTAAGGCTCAATGGCGAGGTAGACAGTTAGAATGGCTGATGAGGTCCACAGGATCTGCATTACACAGGGGGATGAATACTGCCTATAAAACACTGTTGCTGGCTGAAAGAGCAGGTTTAACGTAGTTTCCTGATGATGATGACTATCCACACTGATGAGGCTGATTATATCATGCCCTCAAGGAAGTAATTAATGCGAAACAGAGTTAGACGCCTTGTTATAGTTCCAGAGAAAATGCCAAGTAGAGGTAGCAGACCACTCAAAAGCATACAGTAAGTGGGGTGAGAATGGCCCTGGGGGTGAAATTTTCCCCACCCCCAAAATTTTATGTGGGTCAGACTATGATACATTTACATTTAGCACACTGAGATACCTTTTAATTTTACAGCGATTCAATAGAAATAAATTTAACACGTATAAAATATTTAAAACATGTATGGTTCAAGCTGTAGGGTGGAAAAAGTATGGGACAATTCCACCCCACTTATGCAAATGTCACCCCGTCCTTCGGCAGCCTGTGAGATGGATAACACCAATGCTACCGCCACCCTGAAGAGTTTTGCTCATCATTATCACCTTTCTTTCTACCAAAAAAACCTTTCTTTTCTTCAGCATAACCCCCCTGCCCCATAAAATTGAATCATGAAGGGGTGCATCTCCTCATCTCTCAATTTGTAATACATTCTGACGTCTACCGGCTAGCCTCTCATAACATAATGATATTTAAATTACTAAATGGGAGTAAAGCGACTAAGGCCATCATCCCCTGTCACAAACATTTCCCTCAATGTCTGATCCTTGATTTTGTTGAACTTCACTTCAATCTCAATCAGCAAGGATACATTTAACAGCAAGAAGTGCTCATCAGGTCCCTCCCTTGGATCATTCTATAAGAAGAGTGTACTTTAAGCTTCTTTAATGGGAGTCAATAGCCTAGCATTTAAAAAAAAACTTCTCAATTATTTACTTCGGTGGAATTGGGCATTCTTGTAACTCAATGAACATTGATTTGAGAGCTTGGCATCAACAAGGACAATATATGCTCCAGGAAGAATTATTTGGCAATAAGGAGTGTTAAATAAGTCAGTGGAAACCAGAAGAAACCTATGCCATTGAGGAGAGTAGCCCTTTCTATCAATGGAGTATACTGGGATTGACCAGGAATTGAACCCCGGACCTCACAGGTGACAGGACTGATTATTCCACTGCGCCACGCCGACAGCCAGATTCAATTGCTGTCTACTTTTAAAACTAATCTATTCCGATTTGTGGTGCTGAAACCTAATGGTGTGCTCTTTTTCAGTGGGTGCATTCTGTAAATTGATTGCGGGTTTCTCTCAGGTTTTGCAGCAGTCTACTTTTTGAAGTGAAATGGTTTTCTAGCGTCATCACTGATTTATGTTAGAGTCGCCGCAACTTGGAATTTATCAGTTATCGTGTGTTTTCTCGGGATCTTGGAGGTCTTTGAGTTACAAGTGACAAGTGACATGTGATGTGAATCCTCTATAACCCTAGCCTTAGGCTTGGTTTACATATGATTCACATTGTCACTAATCACATCATCTTGTCACATATCGTGTGTCACTTGTCACATACCGTGTGTCACTCGTCACATATTGTGTGTTACTCGTCACATATCATGTGTTACTTGTCACATATCATGTGTTACCTGTCTGATATCGTGTGCTACTTGTCACATATCATGTGTTACTTGTCACATATCATGGGTTACTTGTCACATATCATGGGTTACTTGTTACAAACGTATTATTAGATGACCTCTGCTTGACGACAGGACATGATATGGCATGAGGGTGAAAAGTGACATCGTGAATCATATGTATCCCCCTTCCTGGAAATGACATGTTCGTAATGAAAGCGACATGTTACAAGTGGCAAGGTGAACTCTACATAAACCCAGCCTAACTGAGAATGCAAATTAGGGAGACATAGCCTCGTCACTTCTTCCGATGTCACTGACCTTGGTATTTGCGATGGGCTGCAATATTGGAGTACCAAAGGAAGCGCCAGGATTTCATTTCTATCATTTCATACACAGAAACTGAAATCGTTTATTGATTTTTACCTCGAATTTCAAAGCAGAAGCCATTCTCTGAACCTTGGTTCAAATGCCTCAATCCGCAGGGATTTCAATATTCATCAGGACTCAAATGGAATGTCGTATATGGTATTTTTTCTACACAAGCTTGACTGAAAATATTCATCATAAGAACATACGGTTCAAATAACCAAGGATGGAATGGTAATGCGGATTTGTTCACGGGAGACGCTGGTGTACAATAATGCACCATCCGGTTGCCATGGAATACAGACATAAATGGTTTCAACATCAACACTTTTTCACCATCTAAATCCAATCAGTTGTTATAAAAGGGACAGTGACCTCGGGGAAATATAAAATGGTGGGTAAAATTCAGTGGTGATACATTTGTGAAATCCCTGTTCACGACTGTACAAATGAGTTGTAATTGTGGCCGCTTGTGTGAGGTTTTCTGAAGGGACGGAATGCATACCTGGTCGCAGAGCAGTGTCGAAATCAATCTTTATCCTACAGAATCTCTATACCATAGTAATAACCCTGACTTATTATTGAAATATATGAGGAAGGTCCCTGGGTACTACAAGTAATTGTGACAGCCAGTGTTGGGTAGCCTCAAAGGAGGGACGCCAGGTCAATCAATAAAGCTGCCGATGGGAAGAACCCACTATGGTCTGTGACACGTACCAGATTTCTATGATTGGGCGATATTGTCCAGTACAGTTTTGGTTCTATGTTAGAGAGACATATGAAGAACCTTGCGCAGTAATAACCAATAACCTTGATTCATCATAATGACACATATACCAGGAAGGTCCCCTGGTACTACCAGCAATTTACTGTCATTGTAACAGTGAATTAGGGGTAGCCTCCAAGGAGGGATGGCAGGTCAATCTTTAGCTGCCCATGGGAAGGACACACTATAGCCTGTGCCACATCTCTGATTTGTAATGTTGACTGATATTGTCAAGTACCTACACATCCGAGCCAGCCAGTTTTGCGGAAATGAATTGGGATTTTGTTCAAGTTCTCTTAATTCGCCCCTTCCTCTTGCAGGTCTCAACTGGGTAACATGATGGAGTTATATGCAGGAATAGGCGCCAACCCCGATTCATCATAATGATATTCATTAGGGCATGTAGGGAGTTCTCTGCATCCTACTAGAAATTAGATGTAATTGTGATGACCAATCTCGAGTTGTTTCCAAGAAGGGATGGCAGGTCAATCAATGAGGCTACTTGTGGTCAAAATCAATGCAGTCAAGAGTGCCAATAAATCTTCGATTGTGTGATGATGTCATGCATTGGTTCTAGTGTGTCATTACTCATACATGAGTGTCGCTGTTACTAATGCCAACGACAGTAATCAATGTGCTTCTCCATTGTTCTCATATCCCTTCTCCACAAGGGTATGGTGCACTTATGACAAAATCGCTATATCTTGTGGTAATGCTTATGACATTTCAATCCCTTAATCTGTCTAGCTATGGTACTCCTCACAGAGAGTGGCAGTCTTAAAATACAACTATTCTGTTACGCATCGGCAAGACATTTTCTGTTGCAGGAAAAAGTCAAGACAAACACTGATAGTGATACTTTCAAATAATTGGCGTGAGAAAACACCACGTCGGTGTCCTATGAAAACCTCGCATCCGATTTTTTTTTCAATTCTGTACAAGAGAGCAATATCAAATTGGAAACTTCTGCAATGTCATACTGATGCATTACGAAAAAAAAAGGCAAACGGGAAACAACGCATCAGTTTTAAATCCTTTCAGCATACCTACCAAGTCCATAAAGAATGTACATGCAAATCAGAACTTTTCATTTTCTATTTGCGTAGTTTATAACAATTCTACACTATCTATAGTCACAACATCAGTTCAACAATCGCATTAACATTTCAATATTCATGCTACCACTGCGCACTTAATCCACAAAATGAAAAGCCCGCAAAAATTGGCAGTTTACTACATTTTCAGCTGTGATTATTCTGCCACCTCCTGTACAACAGCTTTTGGATATTTTCAGATCACTCGGCATGTTCAACAAAAACTTGACTAGCTGTTGCAGTTCCTTTGCAGTTACAATTTCAGCATGCTGTCGACAACACAGACCATAACCTAAACATTTACCCAGCCTAATCAATCTCTCCATGCAGACAGCATATCAAATAGGGACCTGAAAATGCCTCTTATTGCTTCTCTGGCGAGTGCAAGCGTTTAATTGGCAATGATCATGACGTTAGCAAACATGCTCTGCAGCGATGATTTGAAGATCAGAGGCAAAGATATGGCAGCAGTAGCGCAGTGGAAGAGAGTCAGCCTCGTGATCAAGAGGATGTAGGTTCATCTGCTGGCCGAGTCACTGCTCAGTTCCCCTACTGGTCAAGTTCAACTGAGCACCTTCCGGTTGCTCCTTGAAAGCCCCGATTGATTTCTGCAGAGACTGGAGTGATAATATGGTATCCCAAAAGTGCTTTGAACAGGGAAACATGGAACATATATAAGAACTCAACAGTATTCTTATTATCATGGGGCAAACTGTACTTTTGACTGGTACGTAACTGGAGCAAAAACACTCATCCTGCATTGGAGGAGGAATATTGCCTGAAGAATAACAGCTCCTAAGTTCAGAGCGGAGTCTGATGCTGAGGAAGATTGGAATGTCATTCTGCTGACACTAACACTAGTAACAAAGACTTCTAAAGCAGTCGCATTTTAGCCTTTTCCATTTTTTTTATGAGAGCTTGAAAACTCCATGATGATTCCACAGACAAAAAACCTTAACATTCTCAGCACAATCAATCATTCCATGCAGACAGCATCTCAATTTATAGAGACCTGAAAATTTCTTCACACTTCAACTTGAGACATTTTCCACATCTTGCAATTAACTGGTCTTGATTGGTTCTTCTGTAAGTGTGTGGAAGCGTTTCATTTGTAATACTCATGAAGAAGGCAAACATGAAATGCAGCAATAATTGCAGAGTTCATAAGTACTGTAGTGTGTCTGGGTGGGGTACTGGTAATTCTTTTCAGAGCAGAAAACAGTTCATTTGATATTGGTTTTTTCGCTTTATAACTTGAACCATGCGCTCCTCGCAATACAAATACTGCCAACATGTCAAAAGTATCCTTGTTCTCAAGCCTCGAGTAAATATAAAGGTAAGTCAGCTTTTTTACGGTCGACTCTACAATATTGGGATAAGGGCATGTCACTAAATTGTCCATGACGATGACAGAATGATTACGCTTATGACAAAAAATCCCCTTCCGCTCCTTATTTGAGGAACACATGTGATTGCCTTTTTCCTTTGGTCTTTGGCTGGTGAGATTAAGACAAGCATCCAAGTAGAAGCTTTCTGTCTTCCATCACGATGCAAAAACAGGCTCCGTGGAAAAGTTGTCCTGAGGCTCATCTCGCAACGCTGCCAAAATTGATAAAGAGGTGGGCCACTCCATATGTTGGTTTGAATCAGTGCATAGATATTGAGGCAACATCAACCAAGATGTATGACCAAATGCCATCACTTCCCAGCCTCTTTAGTAGTATAGGTCAGGGGTTAAACAAACAGTCCCACGCAGAAGTCAGACCTGGTGTGAACACGGTCCCTAGCGGCAATCAATTTGCACCACATTAGGGCATGCATTTATTTATACCAATGACGCATGGACGATTCAATACCAATAATGCATGGTGAACTAAATCCAATGCCGCGGTTATCCTCGTCTAATAAGGATATTGTGCTCGATCATGCAAACTTCAAATATTTTATTACCCGGCATCAGTGTATGAGAAATGATGGCATGGGTTGGTGGCAAAGGGACCTAATGGTTATAATTCAAACAGAAGAGTGCAACTGGGGGTGGACACTTTTGACAGACACACTAAGTTAGGCTGCATTTGCTAAAATTTAAGATGTAACTTATGGCTGGGAATGATATCACAATGTTTCTACAGGTTTCTTATGAGGCATGAGATTATTTTGAGAGTTTCAATGCAGTAGGCAACGCAGAACTGATAATTCAAACAGAAGAGTGTGACTTGGCTGGAAAGTTTGACAACTACACTGAGGTTACTCTGGCTTGAATCTTAAACTAGTAAACATTGATATAGTGCATGGACTTGGATATTTTTGGCTCTGTATGGTTTATTTCATTGGCCAATAAGATCATTGTGACCATCTACTCAGGTGCCACAACACAGATGTTTGTGCCCATCTACTCATGTACCAAGTATGAATGAGAAACAATCAGAAACAAAGTATGGCCTATCCAAGGGACCCCCTCCCCATGAACATTGGAGGACTGAATAATTATTTCAATTTCTGCACTAACAATGCTGTTTGTCTTATAGTTCAATGATATTTTGTTCAAAAAAATAAGGTGTTTGTTCATACTGTTTGTGACGAGAGAGATTATTCCAAGACTTTCAAAGCAAACTGCTGTCGATTTACTCTTTGAGGAAAGCAGCTTCAGACGTAATGCATCTGGATATTATTTTGGTCAATATGATGCAGTGTTTGCTGGAGGCATGAGTAAAAGATTTTCATCGTAGAGGCAAATAATCGATCTGTACCGTTCTTGAGAAAAACAGCGAATCTACTGAGCAAGAGTGTCTTGATGATGTCATGCAATGCAACAGAATCATTGAACAATGCAACAGAATCATTGAACAATGCAACAGAATCATTGAACAATGCAACAGAATCATTGAACAATGCAACAGAATCATTGAACAATTCAACAGAATCATTGAACAATGCAACAGAATCATTGAACAATGCAACAGAATCATTGAACAATGCAACAGAATCATTGAACAATGCAACAGAATCATTGAACAATGCAACAGAATCATTGAACAATGCAACAGAATCATTGAACAATACAACAGAATCATTGAACAATGCAACAGAATCATTGAACAATACAACAGATCATTGAACAATGCAACAGAATCATTGAACAATACAACAGAACCATTGAACAATGCAACAGAATCATTGAACAATACAACAGAATCATTGAACAATGCAACAGAATCATTGAACAATGCAACAGAACCATTGAACAATGCAACAGAATCATTGAACAATACAACAGAATCACTGAACAATGCAACAGAGTCATTGAACGATGCAACAGGATCACTGAACGATGCAACAGAATCATTGAACAATGCAACAGAACCATTGAACAATGCAACAGAATCATTGAACAATGCAACAGAATCACTGAACAATGCAACAGAATCATTGAACAATGCAACAGAATCACTGAACAATGCAACAGAATCATTGAACAATGCAACAGAATCATTGAACAATGCAACAGAATCACTGAACAATGCAACAGAATCACTGAACAATGCAACAGAATCACTGAACAATACAACAGAATCATTGAACAATGCAACAGAATCATTGAACAATGCAACAGAATCATTGAACAATGCAACAGAATCATTGAACAATGCAACAGAATCATTGAACAATACAACAGAATCATTGAACAATGCAACAGAACCGTTGAACAATGCAACAGAATCATTGAACAATGCAACAGAATCATTGAACAATGCAACAGAATCACTGAACAATGCAACAGAATCATTGAACAATGCAACAGAATCATTGAACAATACAACAGAATCATTGAACAATGCAACAGAATCATTGAACAATGCAACAGAATCATTGAACAATGCAACAGAATCACTGAACAATGCAACAGAGTCATTGAACAATACAACAGAATCACTGAACAATGCAACAGAATCATTGAACAATGCAACAGAATCATCGAACAATGCAACAGAATCATCGAACAATGCAACAGAATCACTGAACGACCTGTTTATTTTTTGCATTTGCTACGATATGAAGATCACCGTCAAATGTGCTATCCATGGGGTATCACTTACCCACAAGGACACTGACTACCCGAGAAATTTCTGATGGGCTTTTGTTTTGGTGTATTTTATATGGTTTCCATTCATGGAATATTGTTGTCGCTCTTCCACAGGATTTTGGGCAATATTGATGCTACATGCTGTAACTGCTCTTATCTACTGCTGCAAAAGCACCCTGCTAACAAGCAAGTTTGTCACTGCCTTTTTTAAAGGGAAGCCTCACAAATCTAGGCAAAATTCCAAATCGGGATAATTATGCCACACATGTATGACTGATCCATTGATTGAATGTCATCAAGAATGGGCAACTTCATCCAAAATGTTCTCAAGACAGAGTCATTAACAGAATTATGACAGGTCATTTGTCTATCAGTCATAAAACTGAATGATTGTCCCCTGGTACTCCATTCTGGCTTTCATTTGCGGAACATCAGCTGATAAAATACTATATCTAAGTCAACAGGTTTTCAAGTTCAGGTCAATGGGACATGAAAACATGGAAACACTTGGTACAGATACATGGCAAGTTTGATGTCACTCTCAGTAATGTACAAAATGAATACTAATCTGGGTGAAATGGTCCAGGGACCATGTGCTCACCTTGGGTAATGTTATGCATGTCATTTGCAGTGAATATGGGGAGAACAGTTTCTGGCTAGTTTCACCAGTTTTGATTCCTCGGAATAATATTATTCTTCTCGGCTCAATGGCACAAAAGAAAATTACTGGTACCATCTAAGTATACAGGTCGCCAAAAACGAACCACAATCAAAGTCAATAACAAGAACATAAACAGATTCATGAATGTATTGGCGCCAATAAATGTCTAACGGACTTGACGTATGGAGAAAATGGTCAATTTTCCACTGCCACCGGCTGAGTAATATTCGCAGGAAAAAGGATATAAAATACGATTAGATGCAGCGATCCCTTGAAGAATATGCAGTAAATTGTAGAAAATTTCATCAAAGGCTGACAATTTAAGACACTAGTGGGAAGATAATCAGCTCTTAATGGAAGTGCCGCGACAATTGAATCTTCTGCCTTTGGAAGTTATCGCGGCATAGTATTTCAAAGCGTTTTAGAAGGAGCCTCATGGCCTAGTGGTTTACACTGCTGGCCACCACGCAATAGCGAATGAGACTAAAAACCGAGGTTCCTTGTACCTGGTGTCTATGCCAGGGCAAGCTAAGACCCCACCAAGTGAGAAACATGAGTAGCTTGCGTGGACTCTATCTCTCTCGCCAAAGTCGGACCACTAGGCAAATGAACCCAATTGGCGCCTAACCGTAGTGGCATGCAGGATACGCTCATCCCGCCTTGGAGGAGGATTACTCCTAGGAGAATGACCCCTCCAAGTGCAGAGCGAACGCTGAAGAAGAAGAAGAAAAAGCGTTTTATGCCACATACATGATGGTGATCTTATTGAAGACAAGTGTGGAAATGCTAGCAGGCACGGACAATGACAATAAACAAGCGTCTCAAAAGAACGACACATGCACATTCAACTGAAAGTGTCGATTTGCTTGAAAGCGATTTCTGGATTTTAAACACACACATATATAATTAAATTGTTGACTTGGAAGGAAGTTAGTTGTCCTCAAAGACATTCACCAACATTCAAGTGTGGACATGCTACAAAGTTTAAAAGCAATTTGGCAGACTTGTGGATTTGCTGTGGTTCCCTGAATTTATGTACAGAAATTCAGGGAACCTCAATAGCTCAATTGGTTGAGCAGTGGACCGGCAACCCAAAGATCTTGGGTTCGAATCCTAGTCAAGGCAACTTTTTTTTTTCTGTACTAATTTCATTCTCTACTTGGTAACTATATATAGACACTTGCCTTTATAATCATGAGGATATGTTTTCAATGCATTTAGCAAAATCATTTGATTTAGAAATATATGTTTTATAAAAGCAAAGAAAAACAGATTGTTGTAATTTGCAGCCAATATATTGTTCTGTATGAATGATCAACACATCTAGTGTTACAACTACAGTGGCTGGGAAAGGACATGGTGATTTTTTTTTCAATGACGAAGTTTTTTTATATCTCCGGCGCCTGACTTACAAAAACGAGGCTGGTTGTTACACGCGGTACTGGACATTTGACATTTTGACATAAAAACACTGAGACGTGGTCACCGAATCACCATGTACTTTCCCAGCCACCATAGTTCCTTAACGATGGCATCCATCTTGAAATCCCCACCCTCGTTACTTACTATGCCTAAGATTTAAAAAAAAACTTCGTCATTTCGTAAGCCAGGTGCCTGAGATAAAAAAAAAACTTCGTCATTGAAAAAAAAATCACCATGTTCTTTCCCAGCTAAAACATGCCTGACTGAATCGGGATACAGAATGAAATTTATCAATAGTTCGCACTTTGCTTTAGCCAGGGGCTTTCACTCCCCCGCTACACACAATAGCTAAATAAAGAACTGAGGCCTAACTATATTCTTTGAATGTTCTCTTGTATTGCCTTGCTGGGGGCTTCCACAACTCCCCCACACACAATCACTCAACATGCTAAATAAAGAACTCAAGTTCTAAATATGTTTGTAAATGTCATCTTCAACCCTAGAAATAAATTCATCAATCACATTCTAAACTTGTTTTAAACTTTAGTTTAGCCAGTGGCTTCAACATACACCTTCCTCACATTCTATCACAAAATAACACCTCAGCGTTTGAAATGTCAGTGTACTGCTTACTAGGAATACTTCGTAGCATTAGATGGCAGCATTAAACTCTGAACTCTGTTGATGGGTAACGGCCCTCGGGCCAGCATCCAATTCCCAACAGTTTGATTCGGGTGTAGCTCTTCCAGCAAGGTTACCATAGACTCTAATACGTTTCAGCAAGGTTCATGAATATTTCATAATTCATGCTCACCAAGAGATAGAATTGAGTTGCCTAGTATATTTACATGTCAGGCAAGCAGCCTCTCACTTTCTTGATGAAATTGCCTTGGAGTAAAAAGCAACGGTATGCTAAATGTCATTATCAGCTACAATGAAAAAGCAGATAAGGGGCAAACATATTCGCAGAGCAAAGCAAAAATGCAGAAGATGTGATGGGAGAGCACCTCCAGGAAAGATCTATCAATGTGAGGAGCCTCATAGCTTCATACCACCACTGGCTACCACGCAATAGGGCCCAAGTTCAATCCCAGGGAGAATGACCCAGGATTGTATTTCTGGATGAATCGGCGTGGCTTCCAATAAATTAAATTCCTGGCTCTTCACAACAAGTTTGAGAATCATTATGAAATGAGGGCCTGTCGGAAGAGACTAAAAGCACCTGGGCACCCGTAATGACTAGGTCGTCCATAGAGGAGAGGTTTTTTATCGCATGTCTCTCGTTTATGCTTAACAGTTGATAAAAGATTGGGACATACTTCTTCACTCATTGCATTTGCACTGCCTCAGTAGTGCAACTACTACCAGTACTATACAACGTCCACTCATAAAAGGACCATAAACGCTGAAAGCATTTTCGAGACACAGTCCACTAAACTCCATGCTTTACCCACTACATCCACCGTAGTCTCGTTTTTCGAGTGCCTTTCTGTAAATACCACACACACTTAGGGTGCAGCCAATAATTCTGGTAATGTAGCCATTACACACAAAATCAAATTTGGTTGCTGTGGAAACTAGTTTATGATTTCTGTGTCTTTTATGAGACGAGTCTACATACTTGCATTAATTCAAAAAGTAACTTTCTTGACGTCTACAATAATAAGACCCCTTCTGTTTCTCACGTTCATAAAAATTGTGTTAGCCTTTTGCATGGTCTCCAACAGTAAATCTGAGAATCTTTAGTTGTTGGCTTACCCTGAACCAACTTGACCCATCGTGGACACTGCTAAGCTATCAGAAAAAGACAATAGGGAGATTGAGATCAGGGACTTCTCACAAATCCTTATACCTATACGGAGAGAAATGCACACAGAATATGTCCTCTTTCTACAAAGTTTCAAAAGTCACCGTTCTCAACCTCCCTAATGCTTCCCTGGCATACCCACAAAAAGAAACCTTGCTTGGATACTTGCAAGACAAAGAATATCCATTCTTTGATGTTAGTGGTATATGACAATGCTTTAAAATGTGATTACCTATAATAACCTTGAAGTGATTCTGGGCCAGCGCTCATCAGAACATTATTGCCAACCAAGGTTGAATCTAATGGCCGAGTTTGAAAAAAACTTTCATAAAGGTACAGTGGTACAATTATACATGTAAATGTAGCCGTAGGACAACTGTAGCCTCTACAATGTTGAAATGAGCTGGCAACTTACATGTCAATGCACCTGAAGGTATACTTGTACCACCTTACCTTAGTGTTCAATCAAAGGAAATAATAAAGGAAGGTGCAGTACAGTTGACCTTAAAAACTGATCAAAGCTTCACAAAAAACTTTGCATAATATTCTTTTTGGTTGGTATTGTAGTCTTCCAATCAAGAGTCCAAATCAGAGCAATCCGTTGGAAACATCAGCAAGTGGAACCTTTGGCTGAGAAGTCATGGTTCGATTCTGGGTGGGTCCTGTATACTCATGAGATAGAATACATTACATGTACGACTCTTTTCGATAGCCTGAACCAATGCTAAATAACTGTGACGATTTCAATCAGAATTTAGCTGCACAGACAATTATCCCCTCAAAGACTCTGAATCTGTCTGAGCCTCAGGGATTTTCATTAACAAATTTCCAGCGACCATCACTAATGAAATGGAGACTCCAGGCTCTGTTAGGGACAATCATTCCTTCTCGAGACACTGGTATGGGGGATTTGTAGATTAGTTCGAAAGCTGTAAAAGGGAGCCTGTGAAATCTCAGCGACATTCACATCAGACATGTCAGAATTGAGGGCAAAGGTACGAGCAATTTTTGTTTCAAAATGAGACCTTATCGCGCTTCATGTCGGTGCAAATGTAGTGTTTTGGGACAGATTAATGTAGCAGGAGGCTGGTTCAGCTATTCAATGTGCTTTAGAAGGGAAAGCTCCACTGAATGGGGGCTTTTGGACTGCCTGCCACTTTGACAAAAACTTGTACCATTTGCCGGCCAATACCAGAACACCGATGTGCTATACCCAGACTGGTTAAGTGCCCCCCTCAGAATTAATAGTCATTCTTCAAGCAAAATGCTTCACACTTTATGAATACCAATTGCCACTCATAAACGTATCATAAAGTAACATGATTTGATTGACCTTTTAGAATAACGCAATTGTCCCACACTAATTTCCATATCAACAAATAGCCCGCAAAACATTTAACCTCTTTAAAGAGGACTGTTTCTTTTCTAATTCGAATAAGGCCGACAAGACGACTCTATTAACTTTGTTTGGACTCAATAATGCTAAGGTTATTGGAATACAATTGTATGAAAGTCCTATTATTTCTGCCAGATGTCAGACATTTCTTCGCCAAATTGGATGAGAAATATTAGATCATAAATCATGAGATAGGACAGTCGAATTTACTTTCACAGGCTTAGAGTCTATAGAGACAGTTTTCGACAAGATAATTTTTACCTCTTCTGACGGTGTATTCCTGTTTCGCCTATTCCTGTTCCGCCTATTCCTGTTTCGCCTATTCCTGTTTCGCCTAATTCCTGTTTCGCCTATTCAAATGTATTGCTAACCTCCCCACAGACGTAGGAATATGAACCGTCCCTTACTGACCGACCAAACCCGAGGAGAGCCACATATGTACGCATTGAAACAATACGTCAATGGAGAGAGGGACATAATGAGTTACGTTGATGCCATCATTTACCTTGTCTGACATAATATCATGATATGTATTTTCCACCTTGTTTGACTTTATATGTGCTGTACCTACATGTATATTATGACATGGGTTTTACAGCTGATTTTGATCAAATAATTATGAGAATGTACAATATTATGTATTTTTATCAAAAACTCATGAATTCAGTTTTCATAAAATAAACGACTGCTTTACTCTACTTAATCTATTAGTTTTTACTGTGTGTCAGTATGGTCCTATGGTCCTATGGTCAAATAAGTCCCGGACTGTCCCCGCTTTCAAGGTGACTCTTTCAAAACGGTCATGGCATAACAAAGTTGATGGCATTTGATTAGTCAAATTGTCATCACATCGTTAACATCATCCAATTGTCCCCTCACATTTTCCCCATAAAATGGACATGCATCCCTAAGGTTCCCCGTGGGAGAGTCGATTTATTGTAGGGGTACTGGAAAGTAGGCGAAACAGGAATAGGCGAAACAGGAATAGGCGAAATAGGAATTTTGTAGGCGAAACAGGAATAGGCGAAACAGGAATAGGCGAAACAGGCATAAACCCTTCTGACAGATCAAGGAGAAACCATTACTTTCTTTTACATGTGCACTGAGAAGCATCAATGTTCCAATTTGACCAAGGTCACCAATGCCACAGCAGTCGGTGCTCTCTAAAATGGCCTTTCACAATTTTTTATAAAATGCATGAGAAACGGCTAAAATGGCTCTTAAACGGGTGCCCTGATGGTTCTTTAGTTTGTAGCCTGTACATTATTCATTTCAGAGATTCTACTGCCCATTACTTCAGCCCAATTAACACCTCAGCTAAATCTTGGAGAAAAACATCTGGGATTTCATATCAAACTGTTAATTATATACATGTATATACATGTATACATATACTACATCTGGTGTAAAATGTAGGTTGCATTTTACATTTTTGAATGCTCTGATCACTTTTAATCGATCAGTCGGAAGTATATTCACAACACCTGTTGCTCAAGCCTGCAACAGTGCTATAAACATAAAGCCATTTCACACTGGTATTGTAAAATGCAACAAAATAGAACTATAAGTCACAAACCCATCTTACTAGGCGTACAGCTTGGCTTACACTTATATCATTGATTTTTGGCGTGGTGCGAAACCAGAGCTGCCATTCAACTCTGCATTTTACAGATGCCCAGCACGTCAACACTTTAATTACATGTGATTAGTGCTTTTGATCTGAACACGGCAGACCTTCACACACTTTTTTTATCAAGTTTTTTCGTGGAAACCAATTTTGCTGCGCGACACTTTTTCAAAAGTCAAATTTTCATAGTTTCAAGGACTTTAAATGCATTTTAAAGAACTTTTGAGGTTATCTAAGTGACTTTTATGATGGCTTTTAAAAACGACTCTGGAGGTTTTTAAATTAAAATTCTGATTTTTTGTTTTAACATGTTAAAAAACTAGGTGGCACTGTTTTAAACATATCAGCTCGACGCATTCAAAACTGCCAGGGTAGACACTGATATTCTAAAGGGCTGACCTGCTCAGGAAGATTTATTCATATTTGTGGCGGATGTATGATTTAGCTCCACTACATTTGATGCCTGCCCCAATGACCTACATGTATACCCCTAAGCAGAACAAATAAGGAAGTTCAACATAGGTGCACATAAAGTATACAATGATACAACTATAATACAAGTGCAGCAGAAAAACTTCAAGGATACATTTTGAAATATACCGACAGCCTGGTCTTCCCCTCCAAGATCATACACAATTTGAATGCCTTTGAATGACTTTTCCACCAGCGCTTGCTGTTCGACTGATCGATTTTTAAAGGACTGAGTGGTGTACATGTATGTACTGGCCATAGTGCATGCACCAAAAGGAACTCTTAGAATTATTTGCTAAGAGTAGGGGTACCCCTACTACTCTTTGCAAAGTCAGGCTTCCATCTGATATCTGGCTTTGGCCAGCAGCGCCATTTGGCCGCACAATGATAAGAGTACAGCAGCAAGATTCACAAAGTGAGGGAGATGGGCAAGTTACAGCCAGTTAGAATACTCCTCAACATCAACAACAAATTCTGTTCAGTGTTTTTTTCATTTTAAATGAGACCCCATCCACAAACAGGCATGCATGCATGGGTCCAAAACATCCATCTCAGACGAACAATCCCTCACAGAAAAAAATGACATTATCACTCAATATGAAGTGCCATATGAAGCATTATGTGAAGTAATAACCTCCTGAAGTTTAGTGTCTGCCAACAGTGCCATTATAAATATCCATAAATATGGGATAGTCAAGACCCTGTACATGTAAATGCAGATGCACTGCACATCGTTTTACCTCATTCACGTAATGTACGATGCAAAGTACATAGTTCTAAGAAAACGTTACAGAGTTGATAACGTGTTAAGATGTCATGCATTAAGTCCCTCATATAGCCAAAATTACTGTTTTTTATTCATATCACCACTTCCACATGGTACTCTTCTTATTTGAAATACATGTGCCTGGGTTATTTGAATCTTATTGTTCTGTAAATACTTTACTATTCTGATATTTGGAGCATTCTAATTCCGATTTTGATGCTAAATCTTAGCATTTTCTGTAGGTTAGCAAGATGACCTCGGGGAAAAGGAAATTTTGGGGAAATACTAACTCAATCCAAGGAACACCCTTGGGAAATGTGGTGTCAGTTCTACAGGGAGGACATACACACTTTTAATTCACTTGTGATACCACAACGAACACAATATTTCTATCCAAGTGCCTGTTACTTTTCTTGTACAAGCTACGTTCCCAGGATACCTTGCTAAGCCATGATGTGAGATACCACCCTAAGATCTTCGTCTTAGCATTGATTTTCTGTTTATGGCAAAACTACACAACCAGGCCTATGTCTCTTAAAAACCTGGCTGTCGGCTCTTGTTCCTCCCTTGCACCCCTAAGATGATATTCATACATGAATTCATTCAGATGGCTCACAAGAAAAAGATTCTCAGTTATTGTAGTTGTACCCATAGCCTCCTTATACCTGAGCTACATTTGTTTCTTTAGCAAGATATAGCATTGGCGACAGGATATTGCCAATATGTCCCTTTCTGACTCTTTGAAACCGTACTTATCATTGAGGCAAAGAACATTCCAACATTCCAACATTCATACCTAAGAGTGGAGCCTTCATACAAGAGCTGCGTTCGTCAGTCTAGCGATGTACACGTTTGATGAGAACAGGGCATTTGCTGTTTTACGCCAACCCACAATATGCTCCATAAGAACCCGATTCTTAGGTATTCATTATTAGTAACTTTGGTACGTAAGCATAGCCTCCATACAATCGCATTTGTTCCGTTGAGAAGACAGGTTGCTTTCCTGCCATTCTTTGATACTTCCCATTCCTGACGCAAATGATGTTGCTCTCATTCATTCCTAACATGCCTAAGACATGTGCATTCATCGTGGAAGACGGGATACATGTGCACGTACGTATTCAAGTATCCTTATCATTCTTTGAAACTACATCTATCTATTTCCACCGGTACCAGGTACCTATTCGAGCGGTAAATGTCATGCTGGCATGTGAATCTACATCCCTACAAAAAGAATCCAACGATTCTGATGTATTGTTGGCATAGCCTCCATACATGAGATATGTTTGTTTGTTCAGTGACATATCCTGACAATAATATTGCCAAGTTGGGCCTTTTTCACTCTTTGATACTACATCTATTACTACCATGTAGCCATTCCTTGGGAAAATGTCATGCATTATCCTACATTCCTCCATTTATGAAACCGATTCTCAGTCATCTCAGTTCTTGTTAGCACAGTTTCCATGTACACGAGCTACGTTTGTTTGTTGAGCAACGTATGAGAGAAAGGATGTTGCCAAGCTGCGCCTTTGCCTCTTTCCTCTCATTCTTGATGCAAACAACATGCATGCATCTATAGCTAACATATAATGAAATGGCCAGGGGCCATTGTGCTCACCATCTAGATATAATTGGTGGTAAGGAATTCATCCTGGTTACGAAACATTCTACATGTATAGTATAGGTCAAACCAAAGTCGGTCTGAAATGTGATGTATCCTTGTTTGCAGTACCTACCATAAAAACATCATTGAAAACAAGTCACTAATATTAAGCGAGATATTGTACTTTTTACCTTTTTTAGCTTTAGCCTCCTGTTGGCCAAGTCAAGAACCAGATTAGATCGAAATTTGGTGTCCGAGGTAACATGACGTAGGGAGTCATGTGTACCAAATTTCAAGTTTATAGCTTTAGCGGATAAGAAACGTACCATATACACGCAAACTGCCAATTTACGCCATTTGACCTCTGTATCCTTGAAAAGTAGGTCAAATCAAAAACCATATGATATATGATGTATCCTTGCTAAGAGAACCTACCATAAAAGTGTTATCGAAAAGGAGTCACTCATAGGAGAAATATCACACTTTTTAGGTTTCCACTTTTGCCCCCTGGACGCCACGGTATCGAATAAGCTCCCCTGAACGGTGAGCAAAAAATGTACCCCAGAAGGCCGAAGTTACATAGACCTCATTCGTTCATTTACCACGAGTCACTTTCCGGGTTTTTCTTTCATTCCTCGGTGAATGCACGCCACAAGGCCGTGCATTCACAGGGGAAAGAAAGCAAAAGGGGAAAATGAGTCCTGGGAAATGAACGAATGAGGTCTATGTAACTTCGGCCTAAGACATGAATCATAAGAAAACAATTCACAGTTATAGTTAAATTTAGCCAGGCAACGTATCAAGATGCAAGACATAAAGGTTTTGCAGTTGTGTCTTTGCCATGTTTGATATCCTGAGGCAAATGCCATGAAGTCATACACAACATAAGAAAATGATTCCCAGTTATAGTTACATTATAGCACAGCCTACACAGACCATCTGGACTCTGATAGTTTCATGCTCCCTTCAAAAATACAGTATTGATGAGACGGTTAAGATGGTGGTCAAAATGACATCTAGACTTGTATGCTAAATCTGCTGGTGAGGTCATATCATGAGTAAAACAGGATCTCTTGCCAGTTCTTCAGGCAAACAACATGCTCACATTCACATCCAAGACACCCATCACATTGCCATCATAAGAAAACGATTTTAAGTTATTGTTAACATAGCCTCCATAGGTTTGTTTGTCGAGCGACATATCATCAGAATCGTACAGCCTGGTCTCTACTGATCTCATGCAAATCTTATTCTCTGATGATGTGTTGATTTGCCACGCTCTCGGCGATGAAATATGATCAGCGTGGATCGGTGTGACGATCTTGCAATATAAAGATAGAGAAATCGTGTTGAAACCGAGAAACTGCAATTTATATGATTGCCGGAGTGCAGTATAAATGGGAAAAGGTTTCTTCGAGTGGAAAGTGGCAGCGCTGCAAAAATCTCTAAGTGATTGAAACTTGGCAACAGCATGAGTGCTCTGATAAGATCAGCATGAAGATTTTGCATCACCCACTCTGACACTCACGCCTGCAACTTGACATTTCTATGTCAACTCTGCCACACAATTGTGGCGATGTTCCTTTTTCCTTCCCTTGCTCCGTCTTCAGGGTCTCTCTCCGTGTCTGCATACGACAACAGTATAAAGACTTACCGGTATACAGTAGAACCTCTTTATTAAGGACACCGTGGACTGATAAGTGCTGTCCTTAATAGAGAGGTGTCCTGATTGGAGAGGTCAAATTTAATGGTGACAACCACTTTGGGACCAAAGCTAGTGTCCTTAATAGAGAGGTTGTCCTTAATAGACACCCTCCAAAAATAACTTTCGGCCATTTTGAAACGGCCCTTTTCACAGGCATCGTTGTTGACCATGGCGTAGAAGTAAAAATATACAACCTTATCCGAGCAATTTACTTGAAGTTGTCCATGCCTTTCAATGTTCATGATATTTTGAATGCTTTTGGTGATGATTGGATTTAAAACATGACTTTTTATGTCATGGTAAACTTACACTGCCTGTGAAATTTGCCTGCAAAATGGCCGAAATTTATTTTCGCATACGGTCTATAGGGGTGTCCGATAGGGGAGGTTCCACTGTATACTATACATGTATGTAAGTTTACATTATTCACTTATTGTGTACTGTACCTAATTACACACATGTCCCACCTGAAGTCTTTGAAAGGCATTTGTAGAACGGGTTTTAACTAGCAATAACTTATTTTGGTTACTCTTTCTATACTTTATTTAGCATGACGTTTCTACCACATGGCTATTGTGACCTTAGGCAAGGGAGCAGGTCACCCTTGGCGTCAGAGTGCTACAAGCTGTTTTATGTTTGCACGAGTATGTGAAGTAGCAATGTGGAAGCTTTTGAAGAGCGCAAAAACACGATAACTTTTGCAGTAGAACATAACAGCAACACAGGTTAGCATTCAACAATGAAAACAAGGCTAGGCTAATAACGATGCTTGTGGCAAAGCACTGTTTTTTTCTAGCCTTCCTCTGGAATTTGTATTTGTTCGTCTGGCACTGTTTTGAAATGGCATATCAATACAAAGCACTGTTTTGAAATGGCATATCAACACAAAGCACTGTTTTGAATGCCATATCAATACAAAGCACTGTTTTGAAATGCCATATCAATACAAAGCACTGTTTTGAAATGGCATATCAATACAAAGCACTGTTTTGAATGCCATATCAATACAAAGCACTGTTTTGAAATGCCATATCAATACAAAGCACGGTTTTGAATGCCATATCAATACAAAGCACTGTTTTGAAATGCCATATCAATACAAAGCACTGTTTTGAAATGCCATATCAAATACAAAAAAATCTCAGAATTTTTAATTTTTTTTTAGAAAATGACCCCTCCTAAAGCTTTGTTTGCACCTGAAAACAATTAAATCCACTTCTTAGTTTCTTGAAATGCCACTTTAGACTTTAGAACATAAGTTTCAAAAACTTAATTAATCAGGATAATGGGGGGATATACACTGGTACATGTAGCCTGCAACCTCTATACTGATGTCAATGATATTTCGGGTTCAAAATCTCCCTTGGTCTCTAAATATAGCTTACAGAGTGCAAACTACCCCAAAAAGTGAGTTAGGGTCGTCACACTTCTTTTGAAGCATTATCTCTACATCAGAAACCTTCAGCTACAGGCCGGGTTGATCGAAGAGAAGTTGGAAAACTCTGTGCACAACTGACAATAGACTAATTAGTAACCATGGGGCTAAACATGCACAAAGCGAAGTGAAAGATGGCCCGATGCCAACCTGCTGCTGAAGCAGCAATAAGTGGCATTCTTAACCTTGGAATAAAATTTGCATTGTCTACACTCTGTATAACCTAAGGGTAAGAATACAAGATGTACTGCCAACAGAGCGGGAGCATTTCATACAATTATTTATGTAACTTGCTGATGAGTTTCAGGCTACAGATTGTTCTGTAGGGCTGGCAGCAGTGTAATCCACGGTTTAGTGTTGGTTACTGTGCATTTTACTTTTGAGTGGGTATTTTTCAACTCGTGATAAATTTGTATGTATTCAAAATGTAGTCGATTGCGAGTTACCACAAGCATGCAACTGACCAAGAAGCTGCTTGCAAGTTCATCAATCAGACAAGTACTCAAACTCAGCAGTAGGATGAAAACATCTCATCGAATTGACGGAACGGATTGGAACAGAATGAACGAAATATGATGGAACCAGGAACATGATAAAATTAAAACAAATAATCGCAAAGATGTTTCAGTTCTGAAAGGGAAGATGAGCGAGAGATAATGACATGATTTCTTTGGACAGGGCCCCAGAGATGTTTGTAAGTTGGCACAAAGTGCCGGTATTTTTTAAATATAATCCTTGTGCACATGAAAATACCTGTCAGAGCTGCCCTTCTATCTATTCTAAGATCTTATTGGTCACAAAACCACCTACAAAAACAGCGAACTTACTTTCCAATGACCTCGCACAGGTCATAAACCTCATCGAACAAAACTTCTTCCTCCGTCATCCTGCACGTCACTCAGACTCACAATCCTAACACTGAAAAGAGAGAGGTGAATGAAAATCATTGATGGGTTTAGATCATACATGTCATAGATTCTGGTTAAAACAGACAAATTAACCATAGATTCTGGTTAAAACAGATAAATTACATGTAGTGCTCATCACATTAAAAGTAAAGTAAAGTTTGTTTATTATAGTGTCAACCCTAATGAAAGGGCCAGCCAGCTTTTGGCTAATGAGACACTCTTTATTTCCAAATTCCTATCTCTAATGCCAGGCACCTGCTGAGAAGGCAGTTTGGACCCTATATCTGGCGGTTAACCAACCGGCCGCATCAGAAAGATGTTACCAGCGGGCCTGTAACTAACAATCACAACCATTTATGTTAAATATCTTGCATATGCTGGCTCAGGGAATGCACGAAAGAATATAGCCTTGACTGGGATTCAGATGGTCGTTCCACTGCTCTACTGTTAAACCATCAAGGTTCAAGAGCTGTGTAACACCATCATTATCGCCAAAGGAGATAATTTCACATTTTTGTCCAACCGAACATATTTGGCAACAGAATATTTAAATACAGTATGCGAGTTGGACAAGCATTTTCCTACAATTTTTGTATCTGATAGTACCAAACAGTTCACACAAGTCATTTACGGTTACCATGAATAAAAAGAATGTTTTCTATTCTTGTGTTTTAACCATGAAAAGTTTTCATCAAGGCAACATTCCTCAATATTGTTATAAAGAAGTTCAGGGTGGCCTCTGACAACTTCACATCGTAATGACGTCTAGCAATTTAGTGAGCAAAATTATCTACAGCTGAGAACCATAGCTGCGCTACCATTAAATATTTACAAAACTCTTTGCCATAAAAATGGTTTTACAATTATAAAATCAACAATATTTGAAATAGAATGTTATTGTAAACAAATTAATTTACGTTTGAAATGACTTCAATGAACAGCCAAAACTATGCATTGACCGATCAATTGTATTATTGATTAATTAACGTTAATTGTGTGAGGGGATATAAGAATACAATAAACAAATTAACCAATAAACAATAACTATAATAACTACAATTAACACAAACAATAATCTTACCACATCTATTTACCTGATCAGCAATCAATAGATGACATGCACACTTAACTTCACGGCTGGCTAAGTAATGGACAGTGACTAAGGTAGGAAGTAAACATCACATTGTGATGAGTATTATTATATGAAACAAACAACTAACACTAGTTAGGCTAATAGCTATTCTAGAATCTATCATAGAATAACTTACACAAGTTAGGCTAATAGCTATTGAATCTATCACAGAATAAGTTTCTTTTTTTAAATCATTGTGCCACTCCCAATCAATGGCTCAGCAGACTAGGCTTAAAAGAGACACTCTACTTCAAAACTCATCTCTGATGCCAGGAGCCTTGTGAACAACTTTTGATTAATGGGTCCAATTTACAAAATGTAGTTAGAACATACAATGTAACACTAGACAATTTCTACGCAAGTATTGTTAAAATAATGATGTAAAGTAGAGTACTGATACATTTATTGATGATTTAAAATGTTCCAACACTGGAACATGGCAAAGGCCAAAATCTGGGCCATGATGCCTTTCACGATGATAATGATGACTAGCTAGCTGGCTAATTCTTCGTTTAGCAATCAGGAATATTTTTTGTACACAAAAACAATACTACTAGTAGGCCTAATGTCAGGGTAGTCTAGTAGGTAGCTGGCTGAAGTAAGTTCTTAAACCAAGTGATCATCACCTAAGGCATGTAAGGTACATCTTGACAATATCATTTGGGAGGTCTCTTATGACAGAATGTACTACTCTACTCTAGCTACATAACTCAATTGTTAAATCTGTACGAACAATGAACTGGATGGAAGGTACCAGAGAATCATAATTAATACCAGTATACAAGGCTCCTAGATAATACTGCATTTACTAGATTGATCGACCTTATCGAAGAAGTTAGCTTGGATGCTGACCAGCCATCGTTTCACCTGGAACAAAGGATCACAGTGACTTGGCATTTTCGAAACTTTGCTTAGGCCCTCAGACTTGTTCCGAGTGTGCCCTTTTGTTCTGTTTGGCTTGTCCTTGTTCTTTGTCGAAAAGGTCCATTAGCATCATACAAGAGTCTGGGGTGGAGCTATGAATCAGATTGTGATAAGTTGCTCCTCCAAACCATCCACTGCAACCCCACCGCTCTCCTGCCCAACTCTTTCAGAGCTTTAAATGAACCTAGGGACAAAGTTTCTGTGACCAGTCAGTGTCAGTCTCATCAACTCACAGTAAACTTAATATGAAACGTAATCAGTGGTATTAGAACTCAAAAGATTGATAGATACTTCATCACCACAGCAACACCAAAGTTCTGATATCTTGATCATTTTTCTGTATAAAGTCAGGTTCAGGCTAAACCAGGGTCTCGGCGAGTTTCACTTTCAGATACCATGCTTTCTCTGACTTCTCAGTCTAATCATTTCACCGTAAAATTATGAAGATGTACAGTAGAACCTCCAGTATAAAGGACACCCTAGGGACTGACAAGCGCAGTCCTTAATAGGAAGATGGGAACGAGTTTACAATCCCCGATCACACCCCAAAAAAAGGTCATCGGTTGACTAACCAAGCACCACTGTTCAATGGATTTATAGTTGAATGCGATCAAACTACGTCATTTCCGATCGGGGATTCTAAAGTTTAGCCGGAAGATGTCCTGATTAGAGAGGTTAAATCAAATGGAAATCAAATTGAATGGAAACCACTTTGGGACCAAAACTAGCGTCCTTCAAATAAAAGAGAGGTTGTCCTTAGAGAGATGTCCGATACGGGAGGTCCCACTGTATTATATATTGTAATAAGCGGTGGACTGATTTACTTTTACTGGGTATTACAACTCAGATCACTGTTGATATATACTTCACCAACCAAAAAACATTACTGGGCACTTTGCCACCAACCCCTGCCATTCACTCAACAATCGTACACGAGTACACGACAACACTACATATATACAATGTATACCATAACGCGAGTCACTGTACAAAATGTACATTACAGCGCGCGAGACGAGTGACACTTGAACATTTTACCCTAATTTGAGGGCTGCTAAAGCAAATATTACGTCACATACCAAGTGGAAAACTTATGTGCATAATCTGTAACTAATCCACTATCTATTACACTAGTTAATCCGTGCACTGAAGCTTTAATCCGTTTAACAAAAGGGTTTATAAAGGTGTCAATTAGGCAATTTCAATCAAGACGCCATGAAAACGGAAGTGGTAAGCGGAATTGTGGGGAAAAAAGAACATCGCAAGCAGTATCGCCATCTGATGAGAGCAAATTAAACTAAATGATTTACTAGAGAGGTTGCGCATCATTTAAGACTCCCACTCCGACTTCAACTTTGAGAGTGAATTACTGTCATCTCGTGACAACTTCAATTCAAATGAAGTGGGGAACGTTTTCATATTGATAAACTTCGTGTACATGTACAAGGATTTTAAAGTTCCAGATCGGACCTGTTCATAGCGGCCTATAAGGAGGAAATTATGAAGTCGTATTCCAAGTCTTAGTGGTTGCCTACGACTTGGATGACGACTTCATCATATCCGTCTTATTACAGGTCCAATTTGGAATTTCAAAAATACAGGTAATTGGTCAATATGAAAGCGTTCAACAATTTAGTTAAATTGAAGATTTCACTAAATGACTGTCAGCCTCAAACTCAGTTGAAGTCGGAGTTGGGGTCGTAATGGTGCGCAACCTCTCTACTATTTCACCAGTCTCCTCCATTCACTCATTACAGAGACTGGTATATACTTGACGGCATCTAGATTAGGGGGCGTCGGCTTCCGGTGTCCGGGTCAAGTGTTTCTCACAAAGATTGGCAACCTCGAGCCAAGGAATACCAGCGCGCTCGGTATTGACAGTGTATACACGGCTCGCCTCGTATGTATGGTATGGTAAATCAACGAGGCCTCCTCGACCCCCCGCAGCGCGGCGGACGGATAGGGTCGAGGTTACCTGGACTATTTAACCACTCTCTTGATTTACCTATAAGTCTAATAGACAGCGGCAACGGCCGCCTGCAGCGCCACCACACGGGGTCTAATTGTATTAGGCTAAGATAAGGCCAGCTAACCAATCAGGTCATTGTTTCGTCAACCAATCATTTTCTCTATAGGCACCTCGCACTTCGTCCCTTTTGGGGACAAAGTATAGGTCATTTATTGTCCTGTCTTGTCTCCGGGTATGGTTGTGACTTTGTGTCTGGTGTTTTAGTCTCTTTGGTGGAATGAGGCAGGGCATTCTTGTCCTTGATGGTATTTGGGACAAATGAGTATCTGTGTTGGTCGCTTCTGGATTTGATGTGTTCAACACAACCTCTCTGGTGGAGCCTTGGTCTATATACATTTGTACTAGTATTGGATAATTAAGACTTACTGCTTAGAGGTGGAGCATATGATGCCAGCATGATTCCTTTACTTCCAGTCCACATGTCCTGGGGAGCTTTCTCAATCCAGGCCATCCCTATTGCCAACGCTTCTATTTCTTGCAATAATTTTCACAAAGTGGCCCTTGGTCTGCCATGTTGTCTGCCTTGCAGATTCCAAACTGAAGGCAAGCCTTATCATCATCATCATCACCATCATCATATTTCAGATTTTATGACCGTTTTCCTGTCTTTCACCGCCCCACTGGAAGTACAGAAAAAATTGGGATCGCGAGGTGGTAGTTTCGTGCGTTAGGATAGCTTGGCATTCTTCCTCTCTGTACATACTTCTATATATTTACAAATACAGGTGGATGTCCATCACACATAGTTCTCAAAGATAGTGGGGCTATCACCCCACCATCGGCCCAACCCCACCTTGTAATATGGTGCCAACACTAACTAAAGCCTGTGGCAGGCTGTTCCAGTCATTTGGCATGGATGAAATAAAGTCTTTGAAAGGTAGTTTGGGTTGAGACAATGTCGTTGATTGCCCTGGGTTGATTGCCAGCTGGGTAGACACTGTCATGGCTGCATTTGAAATAACTCATCTTTGACTGAGCCAGGGTGAGAATACTATCTCTGATCATAGTCAACCAGGGTGAGAACACTGAATTTAGAGAGTGGAGCCAGGCCGAGTATACTGTCTTTCGATAGTGAGCCAGGCTGAGTATACTGTCTTTTGATAGTGAGCCAGGCTAAGAATACTGTCTTTTGATAGTGACCCAGGCCAGGCCGAGTATACTGTCTTTTGATAGTGAGCCAGGCTGAGTATACTGTCTTTTGATAGTGATACTGTTTTTTGATAGTGAGCCAGGCCAGGCCGAGTATACTGTCTTTTGATAGTGAGCCAGGCCGAGTATACCATCTTTTGATGGTGAGCCAGGCCGAGTATACTGTCTTTTGATGGTCAGCCAGGTTGATTATACTGTCTTTTGATAGTGAGCCAGGCTAAGAATACTGTCTTTCGATAGTGAGCCAGGCCGAGTATACTGTATTTGATAGTGAGCCAGGCCAAGTATACTGTCTTTTGATAGTGAGCCAGGCCGAGTATACTGTCTTTTGATAGTGAGCCAGGCCGAGTATACTGTCTTTTGATAGTGAGCCAGGCCGAGTATACTGTCTTTTGATAGTGAGCCAGGCTGAGTATACTGTCTTTTGACAGTGAGCCAGGCCGAGTATACTGTCTTTTGATAGTGAGCCAGGCTGAGTATACTGTCTTTTGATAGTGAGCCAGGCTGAGTATACTGTATTTGATAGTGAGCCAGGCCGAGTATACTGTATTTGATAGTGAGCCAGGCCGAGTATACTGTCTTTTGATAGTGAGCCAGGCCGAGTATACTGTATTTGATAGTGAGCCAGGCCGAGTATACTGTATTTGATAGTGAGCCAGGCCGAGTATACTGTATTTGATAGTGAGCCAGGCCGAGTATACTGTCTTTTGATAGTGAGCCAGGCCGAGTATACTGTATTTGATAGTGAGCCAGGCTGAGTATACTGTATTTGATAGTGAGCCAGGCCGAGTATACTGTATTTGATAGTGAGCCAGGCCGAGTATACTGTCTTTTGATAGTGAGCCAGGCCGAGTATACTGTCTTTTGATAATGAGCGGGCGGAGTATACTGTCTTTTGATAGTGAGCCAGGCTGAGTATACTGTCTTTTGACAGTGAGCCAGGCCGAGTATACTGTCTTTTGATAGTGAGCCAGGCCGAGTACACTGTCTTTTGATAGTGAGCCAGGCCGAGTATACTGTCTTTTGATAATGAGCGGGCGGAGTATACTGTCTTTTGATAGTGAGCCAGGCCGAGTATACCGTCTTTTGATAGTGAGCCAGGCTGAGTTGAGTATACTGTCTTTTGATAGTGAGCCAGGCTAAGAATACTGTCTTTTGATAGTAAGCCAGGCTAAGAATACTGTCTTTCGATAGTGAGCCAGGCTGAGAATACTGTCTTTCTATAGTGAGCCAGGCCGAGTATACTGTCTTTTGATGGTGAGCCAGGCCGAGTAAACTGTCTTTTGATGGTGAGCCAGGGCGAGTATACTGCCTTTTGATAATGTCAAATGATGAGTGGGCCATGAATACTGTCTGCTGATTAGCAGCTAAATGTTGTACCACCATGCAGCTCACCAGAGTTCTTTGAATGATACTTAACCACTGTAGACATCTTTACACGATAGAGGGCAACAAACCCAATTGGTGCATAATCGAAGTGGCACACAAAAACTGCTCATCCCACCTTGGAAGAAAGAATACTCTCTGGAAAGAACTCCACCTGTAGAACGAATGCATGCTGAAGAAGAAGAAGATACAGAACTTATCTACTGCACTAGTATGGTTTGCTCTGCATTTAAAAAGAAAGAAGTATTTCAATACATATACATTTTATTATTTTAATAGCTGTGTCAAATGTACATCATTGTTGATATTATTATTATTATTTAGGATTCATGGTCGCATTATCTTCATTCCCATTTTCAAGAATTAACAATGTACCTAATCTTACATTAATGCACATTAACTAATTTAATGCACCTTAATCAATTAATTAATGTAAATTAATGTACTGATCACATTAATAATGTAAATTAATGTACTCGATTACATTAGTGTACTTAATTGCATTGATGTACTTAATTAACGTACTTAACATGCTCAAGTACTTTACTCACAGTGGTGTGAGTTAGGTAATTAATGATTAATTCTTGTCATAACACAACGTACATAGTTTAAATGTTGATGAATAGATGACAAATATGCATACTGTGACAGTAATACTACCATTTGGCCCATCAAAAAAATCAGTGCCCAGTCTTCTGGCAAACAAATTTAAATTTAAAATTGGTCCTCTATTGGGAATGAAGACACAAATCAAGCTAAAAGACTTGTCAACCAATACCTATAATCTCCCAGTCTGTAACAGGAAAACATTAAGTATATTTTTTATGTCTAATTGTGCGCCTCTCTAAATTGTCAACTGAAAATACTTTGATTTTTGAAGGGTTATTAGTTTTTTATATCAACATCTTTATCCAGAGTTTTCGGAACAAGCTGGGTTTGGTTATTTGAGCTTATTTAGTAAGGAGCAGTGAGTTTGGCCATATGGAGGGTGTTCTCGACTTGAAGGGTTGTATTTGTGGGTTTGGGGTGGCAATGGTGGATGGTTTTTCTCCTGTGGTGATCATAGGGCTTAAATGATGTGGAAGCTCTCACACGATACTGCACATGTAAAGTGATTTAAGGTTATATGAGTTGATTAGGAGCTGTTTATACTGACATTCAGTTTTGTTGTAGAGTTTGTAAAAAGGGAAAGTTTTATTTGGACAGTTTGAGGTTTGGAGGTGAGAGGTGAGAGGATGCATTGCTTATGAAGGCAATGCGTCCTCTCACATTGTGCTGCAGATGTTAAATGGATGAAGCGGATACAAGTTGATTGGTTCTGTTTGTACTCACATTCAGATAGAAATGTCGTGGAATATCGGACAGTTGTGGTTGACGAGAAGAAGGATGCATTGATGTGATTTTGTCCCTGCTGCATTTGGGCACTGGAATGTGCTGTATGCACTGACTTCATAATTGCAAGAAGTTTGGTGCATGTCATGTTGTGGAACTTTCTGGCATGAAACATTGCACTTGTGAATGTTTTTGGGTATGATACGGCTGCTTCAAATCGTTGACCAAATCATGAAATGAGCAGAGTGAATGCAGGTCGGGCCTAGGCCCACAGTAGTACTACTTACTTGACTTCAAGCTCGGTGTCATTAATTACTACAAGCCGCCCAAAGAATACACACGCATTCCTAATTGGCTTATGTCACTTGAAACATGGCTCTTTCCACAAACTTACCAGTTACAAGGCGCAAACACCGAAAGTACTGGCCGCTGTGGCTATCATATTTTACCGCACAATGACATGAGCATACACGTGCATACACGAGGTGTACAACGTCATAAAATCGTGTGTGGTGCAACGTCACAAAATTGTGCAATGTCTGCGTCGTCATCGGATCTTCCTAAAAATTATCAGTTCACAATTTCGGACGCGTCATCAGTTTTGATATTCACCGATAAAATCCTTTTTTTCTTCTAAGTCAAATTTCGTCCGCGCTCCTTTTCACCGTAAACTACCTTGAAAATTATTTTGCTGACTATTCCATGCGGTTAAACCGATTGGAGCGGGTTCTATCATAGATAACTGGAGGTCGAAATCCACAACCAGGAATATGACTTATGAAACCATTTGAAGCGGTCCGCAAAAGCCTTCGTCGTGAGGTAGTGCCGCCTGTCGGCGGTTCCGGGACCATTGCGTCAAGACATTCACACAAGAAAACACTGATCACATCCGAAAAAGATTTTCAATCTTGCGACTACTTTCCAAATTCTAGTATTCAGGACAACTTTAAGATGAATTGAAACAGTTCAAAACTGTCTCCACCAAATATTAGAAGAGATAAAAAGATGTTGACCATTCTAAACAAAGAAATATTTTCATCCAACTCCACTCTAAAATGTGTTGCATCAAAACTAATGGTCAATCATAATCCAATGATAAATAATTATTATAACGTAAACATCATGTCATGAGTAATAATTTAATCTTTGACACGAACTGTTAAAACAAGTTTGAATAAACTATTTTTCACCAACTCTTTCCTTTAACCCTTCCACTGTGGGTGACGTGCATAGCATGTCATACCATGTGCCCACCTCAGGTTCCCATGAGGTGCATAGCACATCGACATGTAATGAAATAGAAGATCAATTTATAAGCACTGGGGTGATGCTGCTGGGGAATCATTCAGATACATGTCAATGTCCCTTTAAGCGTTATTATGAGTTATCCCATACTGTTTATTTAGGCCTAGTTATAAGGTGCTTACATGTTTGTAATGTGTGTTGTGTGTGTTTGTAATTATTTATGTAATCGTGTACGGCTTATATTTGTTGGATTTAGTGAATAAAGTCAGTTGTGACTAAGATTTTATACAAGCAGGTCGTTGGCCTTTTTACTTGTTATGTACATGTACGTTTTGATGGTGAAATAGCAGACACCCAACCCAGCCTGTAGAGTTCCATTAAAGAGGTACTTGGGGAACATAAGTTTGATCCAAATACGACAGATGGAGAAACTTTTTAATAGTCGTAGTTCCACCTATCATAAAACCCCGTGTTTTTTCAAGACCTGTGTCTTCGCCGTGTGTAAAAAAACCCGGGGCACACTTACACCTATCAGTGGTGTTAGATAATGGTTAATAGCCCCGGCGACAGGTGCGCTGTAGGTAGGGAGCTCTCCTGTGTTTCTTTCCCGTTGGAGGGGAATTTCGCATGCGCAATACCGAGGCAACTACACCGCAACATCTGTCGCCGGGTCTTACAACTTGCAATTGCCGGGGCTATTCAGATTCCACCTATCAAAAAACCCGTGTTGAACACGGGTCTAAATTAGCCCCCGATTAGCCCCATCGAGCTCGATGTGGCTAATAGACACGATGATTTGACACACGGGTCTATTTAGACACGGCAATTCATAGGTGTAAGCGCAACAGACACAGGGATTTGATAGGTGGAAGTACGACTAATATCATTTGAGGACTCCAACAGATGTCACCACTGGTATGCACTGCCAGTCACTGCACAGCAATAGGGTTCAAAGCCACGGTGGGTAAAGGTATTGGTTTACCTTCGTAACACAATAGAAACAAGGTGCTCCCATTACATTGTTGGAGGGGTGCAATTGGAAAAAAATAATAAATATGGGCCTTAAAGCCTCTCAAAATGAACTAATCTTTTGTCTGTTTCCTCTTATCATTTCCTCTCCTGGTAAGCAAGTATTTTACTTTGGCAAACTGGTACCTTTGCCCACTGTGAAAGCTAGTAAAGAAATTTACACTGGAACTAATGTACAAACTTTGAAGTGTGACAATAACTCTTGAACTATGAAGTTTTTGGTCACAAGCCGGTGTAGCGCAAGGTGGTGGTACAATAGATTACCATACTCCTCCAGTATATGTGACTCGCTCTACCAAAACTAGGCGCTTGTCGCATCTGAACTTGACAGGTTGATACGGACTTGTTGTTCATTTCCCTATTGTAGACCTTTTGTGAAATCTATTACAAACTGATTTGGTCACATTTCACAAAAGGTCTACAATAGGGAAATGAACAACAAGGCCGTATCAACCTGGCAAGTTCCGAGATGCGACAAGCGCCTAGTTTTGGTAGAGCGGGTCACATATGGTGAGCCAGCTGATATCGCGGTTTTCTCCATGATTGCAACTACAATTGGTCCGATGAATTAGGTCAATTAACAGGTTATCAGATGGTAGCACATGCAAAGATCAATACATCTTTAAAACAAATGCAAAAATGTAAAGATTCAAGGTACCGTACCTTATTTCATGCCTTTCCATTTGTTCCGGCAAACATTTACAAAGAGTATATTGACTTTTTCAAACAATATGTAACAGCCAATCACTGGCCTACGAGAAATAGTTCAGTTGCTCTGAACTATTTCATAAACATAGCCTAAGGCTGTTCTTTTTAGAGGTACCTCAAATGAAACCAAAGCAATGAAGTGAAAAATTGGCTTTCCATTAACACTGTCCAAATTCCACTTTACCAACACTATAGCATCATCAAATTCTATACAACTTGCAAGCATGCAGATTATGCAGATATTCACTTTTTACAAATATACACCACTTTCGTTTTCACACCAATACCATTGCCGTAAGATGGAATAACACTGGCCCCAAGATGGGGTGATTTAGTCCAATACAGTTTCCTCCCCACAGCTTGAACCATAGAATTAAGTGATCTATTTTAACTGAAACACCATACAAAATGATGTTAAAAGATAACTCAATGTGCTAAACTTATCATTGTTTAACCCAAGTAAGATGGGGGGATTGGGGGCAATTTCACCCCAGGGCCAATGTCACCCCACTTTACTGTGCCAATTTACATTGCATCAACACTTTGGCCACTTCCGTGCAACCCTTGTTCCAGCACTCAATTTTCCAACTGGTAATTTTTGTTGAGAAATGTGCAAGTATAAAGTTTTTGGAGCTCAAATAAAACATATGCCACTTGACTTCCACAACAAGAAAATTTAGTATCTAAATTCTTAATACAAACATTTCCACAAGTACTGGCTCAATAATTTAAAAAATGTTCATGACAATACTTTTCTTTGACCCATTTCATGCACTTGCCCACATATCAGAGCAAAAAATCATCATCAAATTTGAACAATTTATTACAACTTAATATTGTCCCCCCTTGTTGGCATCAAAGCTTTTATATACTATCAGCCATGAGACACGGCTTTGCACATATTTCATGTTTATCATCTGACAAAATTGATAAAATCTATACTGCAACTACTCGAATAGCTTTTGAAGCATAACCAGTACCATTACAAACTGCACTCCAACTACATGATACAATGCATTGCTATGCTTATGAATGCCAATCTGTCGTATGATAAAAATGCTCTAAAAGGCACTATGAATGATTACTTATATCACTTCAATATAATTAAGAAACAGAACTTTGCATGTTACAATCTGAAATGAAACCACTAAAGGCAATCTTCTTCCAACATAGATCAGTATCGCCAACTATATTCATTTATATCTATCTACATTCATTAGCAATACCTTACTCAAAATCCATCATCTTAAAGAGAGCAATGAGTTTTTGCTTTACTGCATTAACAAACGACCTGACGAGCAGGTTACAGACACGGAGAATGAATTGTCCACACCAAAAATTGTTTGCAAACCACTCAAATGCTTGTGGCTGCATGGTTATTTCCTGTGGCAGGACATTTTTATACCCAGTTTAACCCTGAAAAAAGATGGTAGCATTCTGAATGTAATAATTTTGCATTCCCACGAGTAAACCTGGGTTAGCAAACTGTTTCATAAGTCTTATAGCTATAGAAGTTAGACTTGTTGGGACTTTGTATCTGGTGTACAAGGAACCTTTGGTTGGACCACAAATTCAAGTGCTATCCTATCTCATTCTATGTTATCTATGATATCTTGAATAAAATAAAATACTGAAACAGACTTCAAATGACTTTAGCTGGCCACATACTCCATTGGATACACAATTCATAAAAAAACGTTTTACAAGGTTATCGTGTGTTTATTTACAAGTACAGATCACATTGTTTATTGGTCTGATTTATGAAAATGTATGACCAAGTATGGGAACGGGTGTCAGTCACAGCAACGTCCATAAACTTTCCAATTGTTTTTATATAAAGCCGGGGTGAACGCTTAAGTAATTTCCCTGATTTCAAAGTATTTTTGATTTTGTATTATTATCACTGTGTCTCTGTCCATACCGTAACATTGGTCCTTATTTGTTACATGTTGTTCCTTCTTAGTTTTTGGTTCAATTGAAAACAAACTTTAGCTCCTCAGCAACCATATGTCCCTTGGTAACCATAGTTCACATGGTAACCATTTTGAAATTTTGTCAGCTGTTGTACAAATATATCACCAATTGCAATTGCAAACAAAACTGCAGTGTGCATCTTCATGCTATAAAGGTAGAGTTGTACTCCTTGGATAATGATACACATACATGTACATGGTGTATTTGTCAATTGAATTTAGAGACTGGCCCACTATGCTTGTCTTTTTTGTTTACAGAAATGTGACAGACAGCTAAAAGAACTGCCCTTACTTGCAAAAATATGCGTCTAAAATGCTTATTTCTGGTCCGAATTAGAAAGTTCAAAGCTTTGTTGAGAGCTGTGGTCTAGATCTTTCCATTTCTGCTATCAAATTTAACCCTTTTCAGAAGGAGAACAGACGTCACATCCCTGCGTTCAGGGTTAATCCATGGAAGCAACACAAACATCAAAATGACAACGAAAGTACTTTATGAAATATCAAAATCCAAAAATACTAAGTACATGTACACTTCTCAGTATCATTTCTGGGCTTGGAAATAATTCCACGACTCATATATTCATTCTAGATGTACACAGACATGGAGGTCTGTGTACAGACAAAAGTGCCTCAAACAAAAACCTTGTCATAGAATTATCCTCAAACACTCACACCACTGCCAATTCACATATTACATCCTCCATCATATTGCTTCAACTGAAAATGCATCAGATCTAATAATAAACCAATACATTTTTCTGCCTAACTTGAATCTCCAGAGTCCATTTTCTTCCTCAAGAAAATCTCACGTTTCCATTCAGGCATCGATGCTAGTTTTTCCATCTCTTGTTCCTTAATTTTCTTTTCTTGTTCAACTGGGGCCTGAAAGAAAGAAAGATTATTTTTATTGTGTAACTGAAAGAAATGCAGACAAATCCAACCTTAGTCCAATAAAATACCTTCACTGAATAGGCTGACAACAATCTCCTCAATGCGAGGAATACTGGCCAAACGACACCAACCCAACCACAAAGCTCTGGGGCTCTGAACCTTCTCCCTAAATACATGTCCACATGACCCACCCTGACCACAAAGCTCTGGGGTTCTGTACCTGCTCCCTAATGAAGAATAGAGAATAAGAATAGCCACATGACCCACCCTGACCACAAAGCTCTGGGGCTCTGTACCTGCTCCCTAATGAAGAATAGAGAATAAGAATGGCCACAGGACCCACCCTGACCACAAAGCTCTGGTGCTCTGTACCTGCTCCCTAATGAAGAATAGAGAATAAGAATGGCCACAGGACACCAACCCGACCACAAAGCTCTGGGGCTCTGTACCTGCTCCCTAATGAAGAATAGAGAAGAAGACTGGCCACAGGACACCAACCCGACCACAAAGCTCTGGGGCTCTGTACCTGCTCCCTAATGAAGAATAGAGAGGAATTATACTGGCCACAAGGCCCACCCTGACCACAAAGCTCTGGGGCTCTGTACCTGCTCCCTAATGAAGAATGGAGAGGAATACATGACCACAAGACCCACCTGATGACAAAGCTCTGGGGCTTTGTACCTGCTCCCTAATGAAGAATAGAGAGGAGTACTGGCCACAAGGCCCACCTGACGACAAAGCTCTGGGGCTTTGTACCTGCTCCCTAATGAAGAATAGAGAGGAGTACATGACCACAAGACCCACCTGACGACGAAGCTCTGGGGCTTTGTACCTGCTCCCTAATGAAGAATAGAGAGGAGTACATGACCACAAGACCCACCTGACGACAAAGCTCTGGGGCTTCGTACCTGCTCCCTAATGAAGAATAGAGAGGAGTACTGGCCACAAGGCCCACCTGACGACAAAGCTCTGGGGCTTCGTACCTGCTCCCTAATGAAGAATAGAGAGGAATACATGACCACAAGACCCACCTGACGACAAAGCTCTGGGGCTTTGTACCTGCTCCCTAATGAAGAATAGAGAGGAGTACTGGCCACAAGGCCCACCTGACGACAAAGCTCTGGGGCTTTGTACCTGCTCCCTAATGAAGAATAGAGAGGAGTACTGGCCACAAGGCCCACCCTGACAACAAAGCTCTGGGGCCCTGTACCTGCTCCCTAATGAAGCATAGAGAGGAATACATGGCCACAAGACCCACCCTGACCACAAAGCTCTGGGACTCTGTACCAGCTCCCTAATGAAGAATAAAGATGAATACTGGCCACAGGACCCACCCTGACCACAAAGCTCTGGGACTCTGTACCTGCTCCCTAATGAAGAATAGAGAGGAATTATACATGGCCACAAGGCCCTACTTGACAACAAAGCTCTGGGGCTCTGTGGTGGAACTCTCTAGAACAGCTGACTATGTTACCAAAAACCTACTGAATGTTTAGCGTGCACCTCAAAATTGCAAACGCAGAAGAAAAAGAAGTTAATTTTGACCTGCTGAGCATCAGTATAGACATAAGTACCCCTGAGTCGCGCTGTATCAAAATAGTTGCCTGATTGTGTACCTGCATGACCTTCTTTTCCTGTTCCTTTCTCTCTATAATCTTCTTCTTCCATTCTGGAATATTCTTCCATTTGGCTGCTTCCTGATCCTGGACAGCTTTCTCTTCCTGAAGATGAAAGAAAAGATGCGCTTTTAAGACAATGGGCGAGCAGACTCTTGATCAATCCCTGTACCTTTTTTAAGGCTAGTACAAATGTTGTTACTACAATGCCAACTGATAAAAGGGCCAGCTAACAGAGCTAGCCAATGACTGGGTTAGTTTATAGAAATGGGCATCTCTGACATTGTTTTAGTGCCAAAGACAATGAGCAAGGCATTAAACATTCATAAGAACAAGACTAAAATCAATTCTTTTTCTTGGCCTTGAAGACCACAACACCATCACAGTAGTGTGGTGAGCAAGGACTTTGTCCATGGAAAAGATATCAAAGAAACTCGTAATTGTATCTTCCTTCCTTACCAAATATTTGTCGACAATTTCCTTATTTTTCTTCTCCATAAGTGGTCTCTTCCACACGGGGCAGTTATCTGGTATCCGCTGATAGCCAGGAAGTTGCGTCACATCTGAAACGAGCAGAAACATGGGTAATATTTACTTCCTGTAATGGTTTTAATTGACAATTGTGGCATGGGGACCCAGCACTGGCTGAAACTCAGCTAGATCTAGGCTCATAGAAGGCACCACTAATAGACCAAAACAACATCCAAACTGATACTTAGGTTTTTAAAGTGACAACGTCTTTTGAGCTACCAGACCAAGAAGTATAATTACATGCAAAATCAGGCAGTTCTAATTGGTTTTTTTGCAACTTTAAGACACCTAACTACTAATATTTTTGCTGCACCAAGGATTAAAGTTCTTTTACTGAGTAACCTTAGCTTTCAAACAAATAGAAATTGCATGCAAAATAATACTGATATAAATTAAAACTTTGATGGTGTTTAAATAAATATTGTAATAAAGTAATAATGATGATTGAATAAACATGACAGTGAAGAAAATGAAAGTTCATCAAAAGCAAAATCAAATCTTGGTATGCATAAAGCATGAAGATTGCCAACCCTCCCCACCCATCACTCCCTACATGTAGTTCTGCACCAACATTGGGGAACATCTTGGTCTCCTGGTTTTTCTCTATCCAACATGTCCAAGATATACCCTTGAAGATGTTTTATCACAGTTACCTTGCCTTTGGAAGGAAGCTGAACAGGCATTAATCCAAGTTGAATGGCACAGGGGGGTCATTCATTAAATCATGTTCACAGTGTCTACAGGTATAAAGCATTCATGGTTTAACATTGAATTGTGTTAAACAAGACAAAGAATTTGATGGTCAAACCAAAGTTTGACAAAGAAGAATTTGAGTAATTCAATCCTGGTAATTAACAACGTGAGATAAGTCACAATTGATTGTAAACATTGCTTAATGGACAACCTCTCGTAATGAAAATTTTGAAGCAATCATGGATACAGTATTAAAATACTCACCTCGGAAGTCATACATTTGAAACAACATTGCAAAACTTACCTGGAAAGTCAGGGTCATAGCTTGGATCATTCATACATGTAGCATGGGCAGAATTAATTTCCAATTGGGAAGGAGCTTCAGAGGGCGGGGATGGCATGCAGTGCATTTAATGGTTTATCACACTGTTAGCTAACTGAATGCAACCTAACACACACAGAATAGTGTTTCACTGGCACCCCATGGACAATGCCTTTAATCAAGGACTTGATACAGAACTTAAGGTCTTGGTTATCTCACCAAACATTGCCAGAGTAATGATAAAATTTAGACAGCTGAGGTATTGGGTGAAATGAAAGCTACACCCAAGCTGTGTTTGGCGAGATAACCTGGCACAAAACATCTTTAAGTACACTGACATGTGATTCTCACTGCTTCTTTATTTTGCACCAACCAAAAGCGGTAATAGTTGCCAAACCTTAACCGCTGCTGCCAGAACAAGGCACAGTGCTTCATGCACTGTAAACCGTGCTACATTGTAACCAAGGTGTCTTAGAATGACTCTTTTACAGCCCAGAATTAGATGGATACATTTCATGATTTAAGCCTTTTTGCTAAAGATACAGCTCTCATCAATGCTTGGGGGAGGTCTAGCGTCTGATTCATGTTTCAGATTTGGAAGTTAATTTACGTTCCACGAAGGATTTTGTCAGTATGCCAACCTATTGCTGCTGGTCATGCATGCATCATCCCAGCTCTGTTCCTACGAACTGTAGAGGCAGAGTTAGACAAGTGATACGCAGCCCTGATTACGAAACATGCAATGTGGGTGAGGACATCGTGATAGGCTCCCTGTAAACATGGTGAAGGCCAAGAATTCTAGGATTCAAGCTATGACCCCAACATCACTCAAATATCATTCAGAAATGATCAAAATGCATTTAGGTATCAAACAAGGCGTTTTAACCGTGTTAGTGTCACATTTAGTCTCGCCCTCATGGGCAACCTCTTACCTAACTCCGATGTGGCGTTTTCCTGGGGACCGCTCTTAGAACTTGGCATTTTTTTGTTATAACCTGAAGAAGTTAAATTCAAGAGTGCTTTGGGTTAGATGTGCGGATTTAGCAAGCAGGGAAACGTTACGACTTACGGGAAGTGTCCCGTCCTGAAAATTAAAGTGTTAATACTGGATAGACCACAGAAGGAGGGTTGAGATTGTCATCGGTTTTTGTTGTGTTTGTTGTCAAGTGAGGGTGTGTATCACTGCAATTTGTAGTTTGTGGCAACTATGGTGGAGTAGGAACTCTGTTAGATTTTGTAGCTATCATTCATTCCTTGAGACCTTCAAAGATATCCAAGTGTGGATGAAGAATAACACTGCAAGGGAGGACAGAACTGCAATCCTGAGAGACAGACTAATCTTCAATTGAAATACCACCAAACCATCAATAAACCAACATTGCTTTTTATTTCTAACCTCCCACCATGAAGAGAAATTAGTGTGCGTTTGGGTCATACCACAAAGTCCCATAAGTGTGACTTTATTTTTGTCTTCAGCAAATCTCTGATGTAAAGGGCATGCTCACTGAGATGTGACTGCAGCAGTGAAAGGTTGAAAGTTGAATGAGTGCTGATCTGAAGATTGATGTTGACATGAAGTCAACATTTTCTAAACAAACCGGAAAAGCTAACATAATGTCAACAAAATCAATACCTGCCTGGTTTATTATGACTTTTATTGAGATTTTCATCCAATCAAAATAGGCGTAGTTAATTAATTCTGCCAGAAGACCAAGAACTAGTCGATGATTGACACGTATACCTGTATCAAAATGTTGAGACAAGCAGGGAGCAGTCTTTGCCCATTATTGGCTCTGTAACTATTTGGGCAAGTTGTACTGTAGGAGGAAACCGGCCAAATCCTAGCTGCTTAGCACTAAAGCGCAGTGCTTTTCCCTCTAAACTAGATTCCGACACCGCAGAGAATCAGACAATCTTTCATAACTTTAACACTTGTTTGACATCAGTGCACTTACACAAATCACAGTTTTCCAGAAGTTATTGCATTTTAAAACTCACAGTGATGTCTCGAAGAATGAGTCAGATTTGATAATCTGATTTTGGCCAAAAAAACTTTCAAATGAAAGGAAACACTCACCAAATTATAGAATTTCTGGCAAGATACGACAAAATGGTATCTCCGAAGGTAAACAAGAAAGGCTATCTAGGAGAGATTGCAGCTGGAGTGAGTAATGGTATTCCAATCCGTCCAGGAAATGACATCCTTAGACTGAATACCCATATTGTTCCCTTGTCAGTTTTTGGACCTGAGGCGTTGTTCCCATTTTCTCCATAGCGTGTTCCATGGTTTCAACCAATGGGAACATCCAACAAGCCAAAGCAAGGTTCATTTTGTGTGTGGCGCATTACACGGGAACAAGGGAACACAGAACGAGGAAAAACTGCACAATTGAACAGTCTACCGATATGCACCCTTTTTGTCTCTCTATGACCTTTTCATGTAACAAACTTTGACATCATTTGCGTATCATGACAGAAACTATGAAGATACATTTCCCATCTTAATCAAAATTCACTAAATTGAAGAACTTCTGCCTGAATAAAAATTCACGGCATTGAAAAACTAATCTTTCCCAACCAAATCAGATAGGACCATATTGAAAACTTATCTGCCTGCATCAAACTTCATTGCATTGAAAAATTCATCTGCCCAAATGAAACTCAACCGCATTGAAAAACTAATCTCTCTAAGGGTAACTCACGCTAGATAATGCGGCTTGGGGGAGAAAAACATTTAAGGAGAAAGATAGTACTCACCAAACTGCAAAACTTCCAAAGAAAATGTGGCAAATTGTTATCTCAATTACTGCTGAACAAAGAAGAAGTTATCTAAATAGCAGAATGATAGACTGAAGCAAAAACAGACAAGGCTTTGTTGATGTGTACACCGGTACTCCAACCTAGCTCATACACCTCCAGGAAATTACACCCTCACCGTCTCCAGATAAGGATGACAACACAATGACCAGTCTTCTCATAACCGGATGACTCACTCGAAATTTACGTGCAGCCAGTATTGCCTGGAGATCGATATATCAGATGCCGTTCACTGATTTGAGATGTTGCGACACCAATTTCAGTGCAAACTATAGCACAATAGACAAGATAGTAGTTGAACCTAATCCAGAGGAGTTTAATGGTACCCTGGGCTCTGTTTTGGTTCTCCAAGCTCACTTTACAGAGCTAACTCATCAGTCAACATAGACTGATTCTTAAAGCAGGGAGACAGTTGTAGACTAGTTTGATGTATTGCAGAGCACCGAACTAATTGGGAGGAAGTTCATAATCCACATAATGGCTAGGGTCAATTACATCAGTAACATGAGCTACATGTACATGATTATGCAACCTACACCTTCACTTGCTGGAAGAAAAGACAGAACTTTCTAGTACCGTACTGTCTCATAGTTCATTCATGACTATGCTGCCTTCGGGATGGGTCAAGGTGTCATGATTTCATTGAAGAAGTATCTGATAAGTGGATGTGTCTGTGGATGTGAGATGTGAGTTCTCAGACTAACAAACTAAAAATGGAATTCCAGACATTATGATAATTTTTTTTGATTTTGTGGGAAAAAATGTAAATTTCAATTCGATTCAATTACTACAAATTAGATTCATAACATGCCCTTAATCTGAAATTAATCATAATTCAAGATGCATTGGTGATTGTGATTTATTTCGTGTATGCAGTGTATGTAAAATGCGATTTGAAATACATGTTTTTATTATCAGATACATTGTTAATGATATTTTCATCCGCTGCGCGCAATGCAATTCTGCCTAAGAATGACAAAGGCATATGCACAGCCTGTGTTATTATACACAGTGTAGTGCAATTTTCATTCAAGTTACATCGGTCAACTTGATAGGTTCATCATACATTGTAAAGTTTTTACCCCACGTTTGCCCCCAAATCGTACAAGGATATTGTATTTCTGTATAACGGATTAGCAGCAGGTTAAATTGACATTAACTGGAACTGTCTGTAGCTTCGGGAGAGATGCCATTAAAGTTTTAGGTTGCTTAAAGGCATTGATATTGAATCATTTGATGGAGAGGTGTACATTGCATGTTCATTGACATAGAAGGTTTTTATAATTTGATGTGCGATATATCAGACTCATGCCTTTTGCAAATGAAAAGCTTCCCAAGATGAAACGTACAATAAATAGATCTTCTTGATGATGGAGAGGTTAACATTAGATGTTCATTTACATGTCTGTATGATGCTTATTGGTCTGGGTTTTTGCATTTTGCACACGTGAAAAATTGCTTTGTGAAACAATGTAACAATAGTATTGGTTGACAATATGATGCAGAATGTTTATTGATATGACCGTCTGATGTCGGATATGTCAGCCATTATATGCATTTGCAATTGAAGTAATCTTCGATAAAGGGTATAATGCAGTAGAGATGTTTGGTGTGTAACGTGCATATAACCAATCAGACATACAGTTTTGGTCAAAAGTAAAATGCTGTAAATTGCTTGTTAAGCACAACACTCTTTGTCTACAGTCATTATTCAGGGCCATCTATAACTTTTCGGTCCTGCGGGGCAGAACACCATGTTTTGCCCCAAATCTGCATGTCCTTCCCAAGACCCTGTCACAGACAAAGGCAATGAGAGACCCGTTCCCAAAGATAAAGGCAATGAGATACCTGTTCTCACAGACAAAGGCAATGAGACACCAGTTCCCACAGACAAAGGCAATGAGACACCAGTTCCCTCAGACAAAGGCAATGAGATACCCATTCCCACAGACAAAGGCAATGAGATACCCGTTCCCATAGACAAAGGCAATGAGACACCCCTTCCCACAGACAAAGGCAATGAGACACCCCTTCTCACAGACAAAGGCAATGAGATACCCGTTCCGACAGACAAAGGCAATGAGATACCCGTTCCGACAGACAAAGGCAATGACATACCCGTTTCCACAGACAAAGGTAATGAGATACCCGTTCCCACCTCCAAAGGCAATGAGATACCCGTTCCCACAGACAAAGGCAATGAGATACCCGTTCTTACGGACAAAGGCAATGAGATACCCGTTCCCACAGACAAAGGCAATGAGATACCTGTTCTCACAGACAAAGGCAATGAGATACCCGTACCCACAGACAAAGGCAATGAGATACCCATTCCCACAGAAAAAGGCAATGAGATCCCGTTCTCACAGACAAAGGCAATGAGATACCCGTTCCCACAGACAAAGGCAGTGAGATACCCATTCCCACAGGCAAAGGCAATGAGATACCCGTTCCTAACACCCTGTCACAGACAGAGCAAACAAATAATTCCAAAGAATAGAAATAAAGTCTTTTCTAGACTCATCTAACCAACATTACGGAAAATAATTTTGGTTCCATGCATGCTGTCAATGAACTTAAAGACTTACCAGAAAACAACTGTACTAGATCTCCAATGCTCAAATACTTCTATGATACATCAAATCAAACCACGAACAAGCCTATTTGTACTTCCGTATGAATAAGTTATGATTATGATGTGAAAAATATACGCCAAACTGCTATAGGAACTTCCGTGCACGGTTCAACGGTTTATGTAACTTGTCATAACAATGACTGAAACACTGCATTGATTAGCGGTCACGATCTCAAACATTCACTATGCCTGTTTGGGTGTGGCGGCAATACAGATCAAATGGTCTTAGAGAAACACTACACAAGGTACAGTCTTAGTTAAAAGTAAATAGATGCAAGTTTTCATGGCATGGTATGCAGAGACAGTACCACGATATACTGGTGGTTAACCAGAAACACAAAACAGTTTGTGGCCAGGCCGGCAGAGTCCGGTTGCCCCGGATTCCATGTCTACCATCTACCTCACCAAAACTGAGTCATGACCTAGACACCAGACATGCTGATAAAAGCTATCTGAGTCTGTTAATTTTGTTTAAGAAGTCAATTTACAATGGTGCAACCAAGGAAATAAAACACCTGGGCTTACCAGCCAACTTTTATCCATTTAAAGCACGTTAAAGCTATGGACTTTTTCTGGCCTGTTCGTCAAATATTTGAAATTTGTAATTAAATTTTGAAATTTCAAATTGTGGAAATGCGTTGTGGATATGAATTTCAACAATGTCTTAGTGTAGACAGATACATGAGTACTCTAAATACCGAGTTTCAGCAAATTCCTACCCATAACAGCTGCACTATGTGACTGTATACACCTTTCCAGAAATGGGGCGCTGAGTGTCCGAAATAGTGATGTCATAAGGGGAAACTAGGCCTTATGGTGAAGGGACAAAGGAGAAAGTCATGGTTGAGCAACACACTTGAATGCCTTTAATGACGGACAAAGGGGAAAAAGTTAGTTCCAATGCAAGCCACCAATTTCGGGAAGCATGTATATAACTGTTATTCTATTTCCTAGACCACCAGTAATTAGGAATAGCGTATCCCTTTAAATGGATACCTATCCCTGACTACAGCTGACACTACTCAGATGTCAAATGTCTTTCACCTGCGTTTACTCTGGTTTAACGACCCGAGGAGGTAGAAATATATGGAGATCTCTAATGCTGTGATAATATTGAGATTAATTATTGAATCAAGTTTCCTAGAACGCCCCCAGGAAATGTGGTTGGGCTGTCGGAGTGGCGAAGGGGAAACATCAGCGCATTTCACCTCTGAGGTCCCGGTTCAATTCCCGGCACTCATTTGATATAGAGGGCAACACTTAGGTATCGGGATAATATTGGGATAAATGCCCAATACTTGACAGTCATCCACATAGCATGTTTACTCGCATCGTTTTGTGGCTGGAGAGTTCTAGATTTTGATACGGCCGAGTACTTAGCATGCTACATTCCTGTAGTACCGGTACTTTGATTATTGATCTACATTGCCCTGTCGGGAACACTTTAATGGTTCAAACATTGACCAAAGAATATCCTTTCCCCCATAAATGAGTGATCACTTCATCACTCACGAGCACTGTCAACATCAAACACAGAGACCAATGCTGCCATCTACCAGGAATACAAAGACAAGAGAAATGCAAGAAAATTGCTAACGTTATTTCATGCTGCATAAAAAGCTCCCCTAATTGCTTCATAAAATGAGTTTGAACTCAAAATTGCCAGTGCACTTCAATTCATTTCATGTTTGACATCTAGCACCGTACACTATTTCATTTTCCAGAACTTTAAACGAGGCAAGCTTGCCAAGCGCATCGATTTTTTATTTGAAAAGCCTTACTTTTAAACCAGTAGTATTCCCAATTATCACAAACTACAACACCATACTACTAACATCATAATCAGCCAACCAAACGAATTTTCCTACGAAAAAAACCCATGTATTTGGTGAGTCTGAGTAAGCAGACAAAAAATGTCAATTTTGCAAAACTGCTTTGAACAATGTTTGAACAAAATAGATAGATTTTGACATGAAGTGTTGAGTATAGTCTTATTACCTGATATTAAGTGTCACTCTACTTTTGGATATTTCTATTGTTTGTATGATTTTGTCCACAACTATCATTTCTGTCACAGATTTGTTTGTCGGGGTGTTTCAAGCGTGTGTGTGTGTGCGTTTGTATATGGTCCCAAATGGGGACGAGTATATATTTCCTCACCTTCCAAATGCGGACCCCCCGCCAAATGGGGACGTCCCCATTTGGATTTTCATTTTTTACCTGCATCTGGGGACGAAATACGACCGTTAAAAATGTGCCTGCACAATTCTGGCGACGTCCCCAAATATACCATGTTGTACGGTTACAATGGTTCCACACTTTGACACCACGTGGCGTATCAACGCAGGTGCCACACTCACGATTCTGGGGATGTCCACGATTGCTTTAAGCACTACATATGACGTCATGGTGTAGCGAAATCGACGCGGTAAATCACCTCACGTGTTTGCGCTCTTCACGTGTCACCATTTTTGCTGTTTTGTTTGTTTTCCAAATTTATAAGAGTACCGTATATCGGAGTATCAATGAACGAGATCCACCGAAAGGTAAGCTATGAATGATTATGTTAGTCGTCATTTGTAGGACTATGATAACTTTTTCTCAGCCTACCGGTATCAGTTCAAGGGGAGGCTTGTTTCTGACAATGACATGTAGGTTGGTTGGCTAGCCTAAAGAAATAGATTCACCTGCCGCCATGTCCCGAAATCGAAATGTTGTACACTACGATGTGGGCCTACCATGTATGTAGGCTATTGTAAAAACAAAATAATACAGGTTTTAAAACCCAAACCTTTTCTTTTTCATAAAAGTGCAAGCTCTAGTGAACTCACGTAGGCCTTTTACATGATTTGCGAAAATAAATCCGGCCATTTTGAAATGTGGCCTTTCACAGGCAACGTAAGTTGTACCATGCCAAAAAAGTAAAAATAAGCAAACTCACTCAAGCAATTTACTTTAAGTTGTCCAAATCTTCCAATGTCCGTGATATTGAATGATTTTGGTGATTATTTTATCTAAAAAATGACTTTTCGTCATGTAAAATTTCAGTTGCCTGTGAAAGGCCCCGTTTCAAAATGGCCGAAGTTTATTTTCGCAAACCATGTATAGAGGTTCTTCATGTGACGTCACGTCGTGACGTTTAGACGGCCAAAATGGCCACCTGCCAATGCATTTTCCTTTACGTTGATGGCCAAAATGGCCGCCCTAAACCATTGGCCGCCCTAAACCGTCAGTGAAGAACCTCTATACCATGGGGCCTGGGGAAATTCCTCCACACGCACCCGACCTTTATGACACATTTTTACCTAGGCAGGCCTAGTTTTTATGCAACTTCACACCAGGCGGAGGAAGTCACTGGGAGCCACGTATATTGGCCCCCAGTGGTTTCCTCCGCCTGGTGTGAAAGAATCTATACTACAATCAAGATGTACAGACCGGGGTCGCTGGCGGTACGTACCTATAAGTCTTTGCAGTAGTCTCGCGCGTACCGGATATAACCCATCAAGCTTTTCTCCTTCAAAGAAATACTGCGTTGCACTCAAGTACCTTGGTCGAACGTAATCTTATTCACAGCCTGTGAATAAAATTAACGCTCGACCAATAAGAAAGCCGCATTACCCTGCATACAAGGTTGGACGGGTGATCACTTAGTGACAAGTAAAAATAGAATCAGACCACATGTTTCTATGGAAGTTGAGCGCAACACAGTATTTCTCTGAAGGAGAAAAGCTTCAGGTTATATCGGGTACGTGCGAGACTACCACAAAGACTTATGGGTACGTACCGCCAGCTCCCTGGGTCTGTACATCTTGATTGTAGTATAGGTCTACGGATATCTAATGATGTATAAGATACGCAGCACGCGCAACCACGTATCTTTTCAACATGGTTTCATCGAGGAAAATCTGCGAAAAACCGGTCTCCTGCTGTTGATATTTGACTATCGTAATGATGCTTGACCGGGATGTGCATCTGCTCTTTTTTAAACACAGTCCTATTCAGGTTTTATTGTAAAATACTTTGCAAGCCTTGAGTTAGGCCCGAAAAACTCATGGTATCAAAGTGAAACCAACAACAATCTTCATGATCATGCAACGTTGACATTGTCGTGTCACACTGGTCATCCTCTGTTGGGGATCTATCTTTTTAAGTTATGCGTGGGATCAGAATGATGTCATTTTGTAAACAAAGGTATGCATCTATAGCATGATAGAGGTTTTTCACATGACGAGGTTTTGATGCGCACGCATCGAAGTATCTTTTTTAAGTTATGCATTGCGTGATGTCAGAACGACAGAATGACGTCATTTTGTAAACAATGGTATCCATCTATAGCATGAAAGAGGTTCTTCACGTGACGTCACACCATGACGTTTTGACATCCAGACGGACCACCAGCCAACATTTTCCTTTACGTTGACGGCCAAAATGGCCGCTTAAAACCATTGTCGACGTCAATATGTAACATCAGGGAATAACCTCTATATATACACACTTCCTATAATTCCTCAGCTTATTTTGGAACTAGCATTTTCCTCCTTTGACGTCATTATAACATTCAAAGCTGCTGTTCAACCATGACTTTCACCTTGGCTTTGTCAGTCCTCGTCATAGGCCTATTTTCCTACTATGACATCACTATTATTGAACATACAGTGCCACCATTATAGGAAGGGAAGGGTGTATACTATAATAGCCAGGCCTGCCTACATGTACAGTCTATACCATCTCTTGGCAGAGAGAGTGCAAAGCCAAAAAAGAAGTGCCCATGCATTGGTGAAATTTTGTGTACAAAATAAACTTTCAAAATTGTTTAATAAAAACACGTCAGGAGACAGAAAAACATTGAGTAATGTGATGATGGGTTTTTAAAAATTTCCGAGGACGACTTTTTCATGGTAGTACGGCTTTTTGAAAACGAAACTACTTGACATCATAATACAATGTAATATACAGGCCTCCACAAGATATTCTCTGTGCCTTAGAGATGGTATACCTAGAGTATTATGCCCGCTTCTGTATTCTGCTATATAACTCAGGAACCGCTTGTCCAGTAGACTTGAAATTTTTATGGTGTGAAGGCCTAGGATAGTTCCCTATCGATTTTGGGCCAAATCCAAGATGGCCACCAGGCCACCATACTGTTTTTTGCATTCTGCCGCTTAAATTTAGAACCAAGTGAGTGACAAACCTGAATTTTCTGTGGTGTGATGCTCTAGTGTAGGGGAGGATCCCTATCCATTTTGGGCCCGACCTAAAACCAATCATGGCCGCTAGGTGGCCCTCTTTGTTTTTCGCATTCCGCCCCATAACTTGAGAACCGAGTCAGTGTAAAAAACCTAACTTAAATGTGGTGTGATGTTCTAGTTAAAGGGAGGTGTCATATTCATTTTGGGCTCGACCTAAAATCCGTCATGACCGCCAGGGGGCCATCTTTGTTTTTTCGCATTTCTCCCAATAACTACCGAGTGAGTGAAAAACCTGAAACTTCTGTGGTGTGATGTTCTAGTGAAGGGGAGGTGTCCTATTGATTTTAGGCTTGACCTAATATCCATCATGGCCGCCACATCTTTGCTTTCACATTCCACCCCACAACTTACTGAGAGAGTGAACAACTTCTAGGTGTGACGTTTGTATTTGGTGCCAATTGGGGACATGAATCCGTATTCGTCCATGCAAATGCAGACCCCGCCAAATGGGGACGTCCCCATTTGGAAACCTGCAAATAAGGTCCTAACAACTTGCTCTTCTTTGTACAGGTATTCTACGCAAAGTCCACAAATGGATAGGCTAGAATAGAAGTCGAGTCCCCATATAAGTGGCTTAGAAAGGACCATCCCGGTCTATGCCGTACAAATGGTGGCAAAATGTATATGTGCATGTGTGTCCCCATTTGTGCTATGAAATACATTGTGTCCCCATTCGACACCTTAGTATGCATAATGTTCTAGTGAAAGGGAAGTGTCCTATCGATTTTAGGCTTGACAACCTGATAATAATATCCATCATGGCCGCCACATCTTTGCTTTTCACATTCCGCCCCACAACTTTATAGAACCGAGAGAGTGATAAACCTGAAACTTCTGTAGTGTGATGATCTAGTGTAGGGGAGTGCTCTATCGTTTTGGGGCTCGACCTAAAATCCATCATGGTCACCAGGTGGCCATCTTTGTTTGCAAATTCCGCCTTATAACTTGAATATCGAGTGAGTGATCAGTCTGAAACTTCTGTGGTGTGATGATCTAGTGTAGAGCAGATTCCTTGGCGAGTTTGGCTACACCCTAAATCAATCATGGCTGCCTGCCCCACAACTCAAGAACTGTTTGAGTTACACAGGCATGAAACTAATGTCATGAATGTGGCCTGATGGCCTAAATTAGGAGTGCTACCCTATCAATATATGACCTTGCACGATATCCAATATGGCTACTCTTTCCCTTACACTCCAGAACTTCAAAACCACTACAGCGTCAGGCCTGCGGATGCGGGTGCTCACAGCGATTCGTCTCGATCGTGTTATGTCTTATTGCATGTATTGTCTAGTTGATAAAGTGTTGATAGGCCTATACTTGTCAATAAATGCTCAAAACTCCTGTGCTGTCGCAATGATTCTAACAAAACATTCTTTAAAACCAGCATGGAGTTCATGTACAGTATACATTGTTTAGGAATAAGACTGAACACGCAGTCTTTTAGGGCTTTCTGCAAAATCACATCATACAATAAGCCTAGAGTAAAAAGGCCTATATGACAATGTATGAGATATCACACGCTTTTAGCACGGCCCTCATCAAATTTGGATTATTTCACAACCTAAAGGAAGAAATCCATGGTTTACGAGGCATGCAGGGTGTCTGCATTCTTCAATTTGATGGTATTTCTGTGGACACCGAGTGAGGTAAAAATAATTTGAACTCGGATAACACCGATCCACTAAAGCTGGCATTATATTTTAAACTATTTGCAACTGGGCCCAGGAATTTTATGGACACTTGCATCAAAAATGACAAAAACTAGAGGTGTCCGGAGTTCGCGGGGCAAACTCGGAGGGTTCCCGATGGTGTTTTTCATCAACCCAAAAAGCTGCTGCGGCAGTGCCTTTCGTTCGGAACCCATTCTAAAATTTTGTAATAACCAGGTAAAAACTAACAGAGCTCATTATTATGCAAATTAGTTACATAACTAAATAACTGAAAAAATCAAACCCACATGCACAACTTCAGCATATCACCTATCATCCCTGTAAGTTTCAGTGTTCTCGGTCAAGCGGTTACGGAGGAGTTGTCCGGAAACAATTTTTTTGTCAATATGTGGCCAAAATTAGCCATAAAACAATAGATTTTATGCAAATTACATAGCCCATAAGGATAATTCCTGCATTATTCATATCCCCCAACTGATGCCTGTACCAAATTTCATTGAAAAACTCCTAGCTGTTTGGACTCCAGAGGTGATAATAATAATAATAATAACAAGAAGAAGAAGAAGAAGAAGAAGAAATATTTTTATAGTGGAGTAAATACAATAGTCTTCCCCAGCTTTTTGGCTGGGGAAGCCTAATGACTCCCTCAGCATTGTAGGAATTGGTGCCAAATTCGAACCCTTCCCCAAGTCGCCTATAAATGTGCAACTCCCCAGAAAATCGGGACGTCCCCATTTGAAAACCAGCTGGAAGAATTTTTTTTGAAAGTATCATTTACCTTTTATGATATATCAAAATAGTGAGATTTTTCTGATTTTTCGATATATCCTGGTAGTAAACATGTCCCCTGAATGATTGATGAATTTGTTCTTATTTTCAACTAAAGGAACATCTCAAAATTATGATTTGAAAATTTTGATACTTCCAAGTATTGACCTTTTCTCAGTAATATGAGCTGCTAGCTGCGCTAATTGGTGCCAATCCTTATTTGGGTATGACTTCTCAATGATACAGTTGCAAAAAACCCAAAAATATAAAAATATAAAAATTTTGATATTTCGATATATCTCAAAACTGAAATGATATTTTTCCATTTTTTTTTCTCAGAAAGTCTTAGCAGCATGTAAGCTATAATGTAGGGTAAATTTGGTTTTGAAAAATTGATTCACAAAAAAATAAAAGATACATGACTCTCAAAATTATGTAATAACTTTGTTATGCAATTGGTCATGATGTCAACTATGATATCATTCGATAGCCAATGAGTTTCTCCACCAGAGGTGAAAATTTGGGTTCAAGAGGATCAGCTGTTTCTGAGAAAATGTGCAATAACTGGTGTCCATTAACTTCTGACCATGAGTGTACCATTGCTAATGATTTAAATTAATTAGTCAAAACAAGCGAAAAATAGTGAGAAAAACACTTTATAATTTGACGCCAATATGAGCCTACCTAGCCCCGGTCTCAGTTCGGTGTCATTTTTGCGAGTCGTATGGTCTTATTATTCATTGTAATAACTTTGAAACCAAATAGGCCCTGATTCTGAAAGTTGTTTCCTGAGTAGCAAGGGTTGTTCTTTAAAATTACATCTCCAATTGATAGCTTCATAACGTACTTATTATGGCCAGGGCAGGTCCCTGAACTTTGTGCTGTAGGCCAAAGAATGATGATTTTCGTCGTATTCTATGGCATTTCGTCGAGTTGTACCTCTCTTGGAAATGTCTGTCATTTCTTTCACATTGTCCAGATGTCAAATTCCTTTGGTGGACAGTTTTTAAATAGGATGTCATATAGATTAGGAAAATCAAGTTTGAGCAAATTCTCAAAATTTTAACCCCCTGATGTATACCTTCATTGAGACAGCACCACCATTGAATATATTCAGAGGTTGGAGGATTTAGGCCTATCAGTAAGACGAGAGTATGTGCGGTATATATGGCCTAATTTGCATATCAAAAATGTGTTCAGGACTACTTTTTTCTCAAATATGAGCATGCAGAATGGCTTTTATATGGCTATATGCAGGAGAACTTATTTAATGCATGCAGGACATGAAATGAAAATGATAGGCCATGTTCTCAACATATCTCACGTCCTGCATATACTTTTTATCTCCTGAATATGTTTTATGTCTTGCATAGAATATTTCACGTCCTGCATACACTTCTGCTGTTCTGCATATATTTCTTAGATTTTTCTTGTCTTGGATATTAATATTTAAGGTCCTGCACATATTTTTCGTCTCCTGCATATAATTTTAATGTCCTGCATGTATTTTTCTTGTCCTGAATATAAATCTAAAGTCCTGCATGCACTTCTCATGTTCTGCATATATTTCTTTTGTTCTGCATAAATATTTCATGTCCTGAACATATTTCTCAAAATGTCCTGAATAAATTCCCTTTTGGCTTGCCATATATGACCTTCTTTTCAAGGTCACATAGGTCAAATGGCGTAAGTTGGCTGTTACCATGGAACGTTTCTTTAACCACAATGACCAGTGATCTCAAATTCAGTCCACATGTAGCCAATAGGTCAGGTGATCTCAGGGGCCGATGTTGGGTCCGATCTGCTTCACCGTTTCAAGGTCAGTGAGGTCAAATGGTGCAAGTTGGCCGTTGCACAGCTACTAGAGCACAATTCTTAACCGCGATGACAATTGATCCCAAACTTGATACAAATGTAACCTATGGTCAGGTGATCTAAGGTGTCGAAGTTCGATCAGATCCGATTCACTATTTGGCCGCCAGGGGGCCAAGTCTGAGAACCTTAGAAATGTGATTTTTCCTTTATGAGTACTTCCCTGATTGCCACCAATTTGATAACATTGGTACATCTAGCGACTACAGTATGTCAGTATGTGTCACATGGATTTTCGATTTGACCCTGGAGTCAGATGGCAATTTGACTGTAAGCTATAGAACGTTTTAATGTAACCATTCGGCATAGAATGGTCAACTACATATCGCTACAGTGAGCACAATGGGCTCTTGCTATTTTATTCTTTCCAGGGATAATTTTTTCCAGGAGGATAGGTCAGGGATGGCCATGAAGGACAAGCAAAGAGTTAGACCATGACCACCATTCCCCTACCCTGGAGGAAATCGGATCTACTCTACATCGCATTACAAGAAAAATTCTAACAGATAAAATATGAATCTGTCATTTTCAGAAGTAACATTTGAAGATGAGGTAGAGGATGATGTCGATAATCAGACTGATGAGGACGATAATGATGAAGGTGAAGATGAAGGTGGTCATGATTATGATCAGGATGAGTCTGATGTTGGTGTTGCCGAGGCGGATGCAGGTATGTGGCCAAGATATAAGGATGTCACATCACAGTACCTGTTTTGCCAAAATTTCTTATGATTCAGTGGCTCACTCCCTGCAGTACTCAGCTGCCGATTTTGGATTACTTAGCAGTCAACTGCGTACCTCATGAGACAAACGAAAACCTTCCGAAGTGGTAGCATAAATTGCAGAGTAGCCTCAGTCCTTAGCATGATCAGGGGTGTTAGGCATAATGCAAAAATGGCTAATTTCCTGAAATGATGGTCGTAGGTTTACTCTCTTCTGGTAGAAGCCACATATGAATTGGCTTTCTAATATGACCTATTTTTCAAGGTCACAAAGCTATGGACAGCTAACTGAGTTCAAATATACACTTCGGTAATTTCAAAGGCCATGGTCCATTCTTGAGAATTTACCACCGCATAGTAATCACCTGTGATGCATTTTAGTACTACCGTCCTACTGACCTAGGTCTGCCTGGACCCTGGCCTTTAAGGGGAACCCATGAGCTAAAGTGCAATCTCATTCCTTGTCTGGCTGAAATAATGATGTTACATGAGGAAAACACAATGTTTCTGGACCATTTTAGCTTTGGTATGTATTATGTGAATTATTCCAATTTTGTCAGGTCTGCAATGAAAATATTTGACATTGTTCTAATTCTAGTTCCAAGTTCTAGTTCCAAGACTTTGAAGACAAAGAAAACAAAGAAGAAAAAGGAAGCGCCCCACACATCAAAGAAAGGTAATCTAAACCTGATGAAAAGAAGCAATATTAATTGAAAAACGTTAATGGTACAGAAAAGATGGACCTGTGCTCTCCATGTCGTTACAAACCCTGCCAGCATCTTGGCATGAAACTGTAGAGCAAAGCTAAAAGCCTTATAAGAATCAGGGAAATAGGTCTACTTAGTTTGAGTAGATTTAATTGAACTTTCTTAGCTAGGGCAGACTTCCTTTGGATGTTGGTAAAGTCCATTTGCCCTCTCCTTCCTCGCCCAACCTAGGTTTGAACTCCCATTACCGTCAGATCACAAAAGCCAAAACAAAAAACTCCTTTTCCACGATATTGGTGATTGGGTAATATCATCATTAATTGTAACAATAATCAAGGGAGATTTGTCAATTATCATGACTTTTCATCATTTTGCATTTTGCAAATTGCATTAATAAGACCAGGTGAGGTTCGGTTGTTCACATTGGCTAACGGGATCAGTCGGTAATATGGGTACCAGTTCAACTAGGAAGTTGCATGCGCTGGACTGACATCCCATTCTGGGGGAGTAGATACTAGAGCCACTTATTGTCACAGAAACCGGTGATAGGCAAAGCCCTTTGGCTAGAACAGGCTTTACTTTTTCCACTCCTCAAGATCACAAAAGGTCAAGGCCTTCTTATCCTGCATACATGTAGGTGAATAATGTTAAACACATGGTCCCTGACTATTTTATTGTGGTTTGAATGATATTCCCAAGCACTTATCCTTATTTGTAATGGGTTTTTTCAGCTCCATGGACTGATGAGCAAAGGGAAGCAGTCCTAAGGCACTTCCAGCGTCACATAGCTCTTAAAAAGTGCCCAGGAAAGAAAGATGTAGACGATTGTAAAAAAGAGGAGCCATGTGTTAAAGATAGGGATTGGAGGAACATCAAAGATTTTGTGAGACATCAAATTGTGAAAGCCAAAAAAAGGCAGGCTGATCAGTATAAAAAGTTCAAGTAAAATTTATTGTAAGAAGATGTTTTGAGAATACCGTTACCGTCACATGGGATGACTTTGAACAGCGGGGCGACTTTGAAACCCCCCAGAAATGATTCTTGTGACGAGAAACATCTACAGCTGGGTGTTCAAAGTTACCCCACTGTTCAAAGTCACCCCGTGTGACGGTACTTGGGTTCTGTATGTCATGTGCATGTATGTCGACTAAAGTTTGTGCAGCCAAACTGCCAATAGGCAAAAACATTGAGTCGGTGGCTGATGTGATTATTTTCTCGAGCTAAACTTTCTCCATAAATATGATAAATAGATATCCTGAACATCAGGGGTTTTGTATTGCACTCATACCTCCCTTAGCTCTATCCCTGAGTTTGAAGGGGGTCACCTATTTGTCACAATTTTTCACCGTCGGGTTTACGGCAGCCAATCAGGCTTCATGTGTAATATGGTACCCCTGATGTCCAGGGTGTAAATAGAGGGCCTGTGACTGAAGGCTAGCAAAGAACAGCAAAAATCTGTGGAACGATGCATTGGTCATTATCATCGTCTCTATAACCAATATATTCAGTTAATCGCATTGATGAGACTTTTTTGCCATTTTCAGAGTGGACAATTTTTGCAAAAATGTCATGTCATCAATCATTGTTTAAGTCAAATGGTTGGCGCAGTGTGCATTTGCACCAATTTACATGTACTTAGTATATCGGTGCAAAATGTACACATAACTGTATCATCTCCTTTTGCAATGTATCATGTGTGTATGCTTGCAATTGAATTCAAGTTGGGACCACCTTGCTCATTGGGAGGTGCCCGTTTGAAACCTGGAAGGAATGTCTGGACATTGCATGTCCCTATTATCAATAGTGTAGATGAAGAGTCCCTGTTTGGTCAGTAAAAGACAAATCTCCCAATATTTTGGTGTTTTGTGATATCCTCTTCCTAAATCATCTTTTAACTAGGACTTAATAGCCTGACTTTCTTACTTTGGAAACTTAATGATAACTTTAGGTGTTTAGGCACGTGACCAATACTATTTTGGGCACCATATTAGAAATCATGTAAAATCAGGTGCCTGACATACAAGGTTTGAGCCCAAGTTTAAGTCATGAACTTGAGTGAGTGAATAATTCCACAGTCCAAATAACTAAATACTTTGTAGAGGGCTCATGGTTTATAGCGGGTCATTGCGCTTTCAGTGTCACTCATATTGTGGCGCTTTGAATCACTTCAGAGTGTAGTGTGACGCTACCAAAATGTATGCCCTATAACCAAAGCGAATTCCGCTATTCAATATCAGAAAAACGGTTTGATAGGGCTTTTAGTGTGAACACAATGTATCTCAGGCTACTGAGTAACAATTAGTGGGAGCAAACAAAATCGTGTTTCTATGGTTACTTAGACAGTCTGGCACCCAATATAACAAAAGTTATATGCAATGGGGAAATATAAAATGTGTAAAGTTGATGTACTCGGATAAAAATCACTAGTACTTGTGGCAAGTGTTTGTGGCTAGATGACATTGATGATATTATGTAGAGAAACATTGCATACTACAGTGTGGTGAAAAAGCTCAAACCCACACTGTGGAACAAATTGTATAGGTATTTGCTGAATTGTTGTATACTTTGATTAATTGTTCATGCAAAGTCAATATCATGGCCTAAATGCCTTAACATTAGACTTACAGTCGGCTTATATCTGTGAAATAAGGCTGTTGCATTAGGGTCGGTAACAAGCAGAGGAGAGGAGTGGTTTCATATTTTCAGTGTCTGTAGTACCGTCACACAAGGTGACTTTGAACAGTGGGGTAACTTTGAACACCCGGCTGTAGATGTTTCTCGTCACAACAATCATTTCTGGGGGGTGTTCAAAGTCACCCTGCTGTTTAAAGTCACCCTATGTGATGGTACTGATGATCTTCAACTCGGGCTCCAGCTATTGTGCAGTGGCATGCAGTTATGTTCATCAGTAAGCCTGATGTAACCTTGTGAAAAAAAGTCCTAATTAAATTACTTAGTGAAGTTTGAAGTATTTTTTACTAAAACTATTATACCATTCACTGTAAATGATAGTGGCTCAGGAAAGTAATTATCGGACCGGCTATTGGCGATATATAGTACTTAGAGGGTGCCTATTGTGTTGTGTATGCCTGCGTACAGGATGTGGTGTCCTAAAAATCACTAAAAGGTGTGTACTTTATCAAACTATGCTCCTAGACAAGGCTCAAGAAAGAGCTTAGTTTTTATTTGGGCAGGACTGTAACTCCTAATTATTGAGGCAAATGACTTCGCACTTCACAAAATCTAAGTGTAGTATTATTGGGAAGCCATTGCTGAACCATCTAAAAATCTGTTACTGTTTATTACCACTTCATAAGGAGTAAGTCTTCATATTTTCTGATTATTTAGTAGGGCATTTTATGTTACCGAGGTAATCAATTTTCATTTGCTGAGGAAATGAGTATACATGTATTAACTAGGTCTAGGGGCTCACGATCTCAACGAATAGATAGTGCAGGAATAGAGTCCCCACTTAGTCAACACAGAGTGTGTCCTTCTGCTCAACCCTTGTCAAATGGGGACAAAATGTACAGAGGCATTTGTGTCCCCATTTGTTGGATTAAATATGGGTAGTCCCCATTTGGCACAAAACATATGTATGTGTGTCAAACTATGCTCCTAGACAAGGCTCAAGAAAGACTTTAGTTTATATTGTTGGCAGGTTATCATGGTTATTGAGGCAAATGGCTTTGCACTACACAAAAACTAATTGTAGTATATTTGAAAAGCCATTGCTGCACCTTTTAAAAATCTGTTACTGTTTATTACCACTTCATAAGGAGTAAGTCTTCATATTTTCTGATTATTTAGTAGTTCATTTTATGTTACCGAGGTAATTAATTGTCATTTGTTGAGAAAATGAGCATACATGTATTAACAGAGGGTCAAGGGGTTTGTACAAAGTTGTTTGAATTGAGGGTCTTGGGACCTATCTAAATTTGTGTGCAAACTTCTACAGATAGGTTCATACACGAGCCGTGGAAAAAAGAATATCAATAGATTTATACAGAATCTCCTCAAATTGCCATCCTAGCATCAAGATGATGAGGAGGTGTTTCGGTTGTCTAAACTGGGTCCCTTATAGATCTGCGACTGTATCTCGATGTGCCTTTCTCTCTTGTATTTGTTGCCAAATGGGGTCACTTTCCCCAAATCGACCACACAAGTTTGAACCCCTAGCAAATGGAGCCCCCACTTAGTCAGCACAGGATGTGTCCTTCTGCTCCATCCTTGTCAAATAGGGACAAAATGTACAGAGGCATTTGTGTCCCCATTTGTTGGATTAAATATGGGTAGTCCCCATTTGGCACAAAACATATGTATGTGTGTCAAACTATGCTCCTAGACAAGGCTCAAGAAAGACTTTAGTTTATATTGTTGGCAGGTTATCATGGTTATTGAGGCAAATGGCTTTGCACTACACAAAAACTAATTGTAGTATATTTGAAAAGCCATTGCTGAACCTTTTAAAAATCTGTTACTGTTTATTACCACTTCATAAGGAGTAAGTCTTCATATTTTCTGATTATTTAGTAGTGCATTTTATGTTACCAAGGTAATTAATTGTCATTTGTTGAGAAAATGAGCATACATGTATTAACAGAGGGTCAAGGGGTTTGTACAAAGTTGTTTGAATTGAGGGTCTTGGGACCTATCTAAATTTGTGTGCAAACTTCTACAGATAGGTTCATACACGAGCCGTGGAAAAAAGAATATCAATGGATTTATACAGAATCTCCTCAAATTGCCATCCTAGCATCAAGATGATGAGGAGGTGTTTCGGTTGTCTAAACTGGGTCTCTGATAGATCTGCGACTGTATCTCGATGTGTCTTTCTCTCTTGTATTTGTTGCCAAATGGGGTCACTTCCCCCAAATTGACCACACAAATTTGAACCCCGAGCAAATGGAGCCCCCACTTAGTCAGCACAGGATGTGTCCTTCTGCTCCATCCTTGTCAAATGGGGACAACATGTACATAGGCATTAGTGTCCCCATTTGTGGGATTATTATATATGGGTAGTCCCCATTTGGCACAAAACATATGTATATGTGTTAAACTATGCTCCTAGACAAGTCTCAAGAAAGACTTCAGTTTATATTGTTGGCAGGTTATTGAGGCAAATGGCTTTGCACTACACAAAAACTGAGTGTAGTATATTTGAAAAGCCATTGCTGAACCATTTAAAAATCTGTTACTGTTTATTATCACTTCATAAGGAGTTAGTCTTCATATTTTCTGATTATTTAGTAGTGCATTTTATGTTACCAAGGTAATTAATTGTCATTTGTTGAGAAAATGAGCATACATGTATTAACAGAGGGTCAAGGGGTTTGTACAAAGTTGTTTGAATTGAGGGTCTTGGGACCTGTCTTAATTTGTGTGCAAACTTCTACTTATAGGTTTATACACGAGCCGTGGAAAAAAGAATATCAATAGATTTATACAGAATCTCCTCAAATTGCCATCCTGGCATCAAGACGATGAGGTGTTTCGGTTGTCTAAACTGGGTCCCTGATAAATCTGCGACTGTATCTCGATGTGTCTTTCTCTCTTGTATTTGTTGCAAAATGGGGTCACTTCCCCCAAATCGACCACACAAGTTTGAACCCCTAGCAAATAGAGCCCCAACTTAGTCAGCACAGGATGTATCCTTCTGCTCCATCCTTGTCAATAGGGACAAAATGTACATAAGCATTTGTGTCCCCATTTGTGAGATTAAATATGGGTAGTCCCCATTTGGCACAAAACACATGTGTTGGGGGGGGGGGAGTTAATGGGCTTTGTATGCTTTTTAGTTCACCTTTGGTAAGTCATACACCCTACCTAACATTGGGGCGCTGTGTGTCTAATTATGAAGTATAAAGAGGAAACTCTAGGACCTCTCATTGACGAACAAAGTGAAAGTTACAGTTGACCTTTAGTGCTGAATAGGCGAGATCTACTACTTGTGATGCAGAGTGGAGACATTTTTGGTCATTATAACCCAAGGAAGGGTCTATAGTAATTATGCACCGTCCATTATCATCCATTGTCGTAAACATTTGGTGGCACATTTTTTTACGGCTGAAGCCGTTTTATTCAAACTTGGTACAGTGTACACTTCTGGGTGACGGCTACTTCCAATGTAAATATCTCTGAAACGACTCGGTTGAGGTTATGGCATTACTGAAGAGGATAGGCATATTTGGTTACTTCTACACAAACTCTTCAAATGGAATTTCGGGGATAAATTTAGACAAAATGACCGATTTTGGTAATGCCATAATAGAGGGTTTAAAAGAAAATAAAAATTCACTATCCTTATTGGAAGTGCCTTATTTCTGTCACACATAGGGCCTTGACCCAACTGCTTCAGAGGTATTTACATCAGAAATGTTCCCCTTATATGGCTTAACTGCCATTTGGCCTCTGGGTCTATTTTTTTAGTATATTCACTGGCAAGTTACGAAGTTATTAACTTTGTTCAGGATGTGCTGGCTTACTTCAAGTTATTTTGAACTTCCATTACTGTAGTTTTAGTTAGACATATTTTTTTTATGTACATGCACTCTTGCAAGAAAACAAGTTTGTAATTAACATCATTTTTTCAGGAGATTTTTGCAAGGCATCCTGTTCTGACCTTTGTCAAGTGCCAATTTACCAAAACAATCGAAGTTCTGATCAGTATGGGCTACCCGGTATGTTATTTTGGTTACCAAACGTCTCTCTAGTGGCAGAGATTTGCTTTTGGCTAAAAACTAGAGCAAAATTGTGACGCAAATTTGAAATAGATACTGTTAACAGTGTATTGGTTCTCGCCAAATACTGCCTGGAAAGTGGGTCACCCACAGCGAAAATATAGTGTGTTGGACGTGACTGTTTTTTTTGTAATTAATGGCCAATACCAAACCTACCTCAGCAGAACGTTTGAGAACCAAACTACATGATATGTGTGATTGTGTTTCACAAGGAGTTCATTAAAATATTCTACTGGGTAGCTAGTCTTGTTAATACATATTAGTATGTTGGATTGTAATTATGTTCTGCAAAGTGTTAATTGAAATGTGCTAACAGGTTTTGTTGGTCTAAAAAATATTGTCTCTCCGTGTCCAATAAATGCAGTTCAAAGGGAAAGCCTACATATTTCTGTGTCCTGCATGGTTAATGCTGATGTTGCACTTCCTAGATTTTACCCATCCTTGATAACCAGGGTCCTGGTCATTTCATACTTCCAATCCAACTCAGAAACCACAGAATTTTTGGAGTGGTGCACTGCCTCAGATAAGTCTGAATGAGATTGAACCAAGAAGTTTTAAGTTGATACCAGCATTGTCCTGTGCTGTCTGCTCACCACTGGCAATGGTTCTCAATTCACTTGTATGACCAGCTTAATAGGCATCATTGTGTATTTTGAACATCGTTGATGTGTTCTGCTGTGAACATGGTGAATATAGCATCATTGTGTATTTTTAACATCGTTGATGTGTTCTGCTGTGAACATGGTGAATATAGCAATGATAATTTTATCAGCTTCAATTTTCCGTTTTCCCCATATTGACAATGTGGGACGTACCTGTTTAAATGGTCAAATTAGAAATCAAATTTATCAGACAGATACCTTATAGTCTAATGTTACTTCATGAGAAGTTATTATCTTGCAGCCCTTAGATTAAGGTGGTCCACATTTAGGGGGTTTGCTGTTAACATGGTGAATATAGCAATGATAATTTTATCAGCTTCAATTTTCCGTTGATGTACCAGTACACTTGGTCCATGAGAATCAAGACAACAATCAATGTAGGCTTTGTCAGCATGGATATACCATTTAGGAACAGTAGCCCGCTAAGCTGAAGTGTCCAGCTCACTCATTTTAAGAAATTTCGCCGGGGATTCAGCTTGTGTGGGTTTTCTATATGAGTGGATGATGTTTTTTAGACCATACCTGGCAAAGGATTCCATGGTGATTTCTGGTTCTCATTTAAATCAGTTGTTAATGATTAAATAAATATGTTTCTCTTAAACATGATTTTTATAGAGATGTGTTTTCTTTTCTTTTGTTGCCTGTGATGCCTACTCAAGGAAAAAGTAAACTTGCAACAGTTTGGGTGAATATTTCTAAAAATTGCACTAAGAACATAGTAGGTGGGCAGAAAATAACAGTCTCTGGTTCACCGACCAGGAGTATTTGCTTTGATGTACATTTTGATACATTCCCTGGTACATTAACCTATTCTCACGATGATAGTTATGAAAAATTGGTGTCCGTTTACTTTTTCCATGAGTCGGTGTATAGGCTTACTGACTAAACAAGTCAGTGCACTTCTGGTCATACGAGAAAACGTAGGTAACATTGGAACAAACGGTGTTGATGCTCTTGAATACTCATGTGAAGCTGAAACCTTAATAAGTCCACAACCCAGTTGCATACATGTCCCGGGTTAATCGCTGAGTAATTGAGGTCCACCAGACTCTCTATTCATAGTAGTTGCTTGTTGCTTCTCCAAACTACCCCCTGAGCAATTGTGGACGTCCCGTCCCCATTTGGAAAACTCTCAATCAGGATCCTCACCACTTGCTTTTCTAAATACACATTCATTTCTATGGTGGAAAGCGGGGATAAAGTTGGAACATCCGTATTCTATTATTATCATTATCATAACCATACAGAATTTATATAGCGCCCTAATCAGAAAATCTGCTCTGGGCGCTTTACAGAGATAAATGTTCATTTGACACAAATCTTAAAAAAGAACATGACAAAAATATTCTACCACACAAGCGGGGAAATTTTCAACCTGTACACTTTGTCTCCATTTCGCTAGGATAGAACGGATGCTCGTGGCTGTGTCCCATTCCCTGGCAATCAAATGGGGACATCCTTTCTGTCCTACCTACTAGTGTATGGGGGCATTATATACAATTACCGGAGAAAGGATGTACATGTGGTGAGGACCTCATAGGCAGGCTGTCAAACAGGGACGTCCCCGTTGCTGAAGTACTAGTTAAAATGTGTGCGTCCACATTTTCCACCATATACAAAAACAGGCGCTGAACACAAAATGCCCCCCAAGTGTAGGAATGTAGCCCCACTTAGTCAGCAAAGGACAGTTGCATCCTTTCCATATTCACCCTGGCTAAAGAATACTCCACCCTCTCCAGGGACCCGTCCACTAGCCGCGTCATATTTTACCTCTACAGGCGTTTAAAATGACGGATATCAGCGGGAGCCGCATTCAAAGCGAAATAAGCACAGAATCTGCCGGGTATGTTAAATTTACAACTGCTCATCTGGTAGCTGGATATTTTCTGTTCATTTCAATGTGCAAATTGAATTGGTGAGTGGTTTATTTATTTCTATCTTGGCCTTTCAAATATCGAGCCGGTCATGTTGTGATTTGTATCCCCTTTTCATACAAATCACAACAAAGCTGGCTCAATCTTTTGAAAGGCTGAGTTAAAAATATATAAACCACTCACAAAAAGAATTTATACATTTAATTGAACAAAAAATATCTATGTACCAGATGAAAAAGGTAATTTAACATACCCGATAGATTGTTCGCTTATTTCATCTTTGAATACTTATTTCATCTTTGAATACGACTCCTTCCAAACATTTTGGAGGTTCGGCCATTTTAAACGCGGGTAGAGGTAAAATCTGACGAAGCTCGATGACGGGTCTGCGGAGAGGTGGGAGGCCCCGTGGCTCGATGGAGTATTCTTTAGCCAGGGTGATCCTGTCAAATGGGTGCGTGACCCCATTTGTGGGATAAAATATGGTTGATCCCAATTTGACAGAAAATACTTATACTGGCATGTTATGTCATGGTGACGAAAAATATTCGGCAAACAGTTCGATAACAGTGAAGGTAGGCATATAGGTCCCTAAAATTGGCCCTCTCATTTTGCTATTGTTTGCTATTGACCCTTATCCTCCGAAGTAGACAATCCAAGTGCACACATACGTGTATAAGGTGGCAAATGGGGACACACTGTTTTTCATCGCACGAATGGGGACACACACAGACATGTACATTTTGCCACCATTTGTATGGCATAGACCAGTGTAACAGAAATGCAAGTCCCCCAGGAATCTAGGTCCGTTCCTTTTGTTAGAGTGAATAGAGTCGCGGAGTTCCTTTGTTGAAGATTATAGCTAACCACAGCAAAACCATTCGAGGACAATACCCGGCTATTGTGTGTTGTCCTACATTCCTAGGACTTCTATTACCTTTACACCGGGTTGGTCCTTCTAAGCCACTTACATGTATATGGAGCCTATCAATTTGTGGACTTTGCGTAGAATACCTGTACAAAGAAGAGCAAGTTGTTAGGACCCCATTTGCAGGTTTCCAAAGGGGGACGTCCCCACTTGGCGGGAGTCCGCATTTGCATGGACGAATACGGATTCATGTCCCCAAATGGCACCAAATACTAGTACAACCGCAGACCCTCCAGCAAACTGGGACGTCCCCATTTGGAAACTGTCGATCGGGTCCTTTCCTCTTCTTCCTTCTTCGCGCCATACTAACCCTTATACCGGCCCGGGTATACAGAGTGTTCCACTGAGCTCCTCTGCCTTACCTGGTGCGGTGTCGCAAGCAAGACTCTTACAGTTTTGTGTAGTCACAACCCGAAGCCGGGCAATGTCACAACCAGGATTTCATATTCTTCAACTACGGTGTTCTCCATTAGGACTGTCACAACCTTTGGACGGTCTCTTCCGGCTCTCACAGCCTCGAGGGGGCACCACAAAATAGGTAAAGTAGGTATGCCGTGTTTTTGCACTTTTTTAATGCATACCCTATGCTTATTATTTTGGTACAGTTATATTCGGTATTTGGTACATGTGCTTATAAATCAGCAAAAAATAATGTGACCAGTGATTTTGATGATCAATTGCACCATAATTCATAGTGAGGGCAACATTGATCGGCTTTAGCATTTGGGTGGCGCTTTTATACGTAGTATGGAAAGCTACAATCGAATGCAACAATGATTTGGGAAAAGGTACCTCAAAACTAATTTCCTTTGTAAGTGCATGCACGGATGTGTCCCATTACCTGCCAATCAAATGGGGACATCCTTTCTGTCCTACCATCGCTCTGACACTTCTCTTATTCCACTCGGGTTAGCCATGCTAACCCTTTTACAGGGTTTTTCACTAAGCTCCTCCTCTGCCTTGCCTGGGGCAGTGTCTCCAGCAAGACTTACAATATTGTGTAGTCACAACCGGAAGGGGGGCAATGTCACAACCAGGACTTCAACTACGGTATTCTCCATTAGGACTGACACAACCTTGGGCCGGTCTCCTCTGTCTCTTGTGGTGATTTTGCCCCACCCGTTGCCTTTTTCATGGCCTTCTTTAGGCATTGAAACTTATGTCCATGAATATTATGGAGATATGATCCTTTGTCCTGAAATACCATGATGGAGTTATGATCCTATTTCTATGCAAATACATAGTGTGGGAATAGAGTCCCCACTAGTCTGCACAGGATGGTCAATTACTGTCTATCCTATTTAATGGGTAAAAAACATATAATACCTGTATTGGGAGAAATGCATTTGTGGATCCTCTTTAAACCCTATTGTAATTTTCACTCGTTTTTCTCTGTCTTTGCCCTCTCCTACCAGATAGCTAATGACTATGCCATCCAAGGTCAGTTTGCATACTCGGTTGCACAAACGTCAGCCAATCAGCTGATCTGGAGAGCCAATCACGCTACAGCAGGAGTTACCGCTGTGCTTCGGACTTCATCGTCTTCAACTTTGGTATTCTCCGTTAGGACTGTCACAACCTTGGCACGGTCTCTTCCGTCTTTTGTGGCGGTTTTGCCCCACTCCTGTGCCTATTTATGGCCCTCATCATGTAACTTTTCTTGTAAATAACCCAAAATACTTCATGCTACTCATTATAAATCATTCAAGTTTCTCCGGGCCTACAGTTATCTTATTTTCAATAAATGTCACTCAGTGTCCTTATCATGTCTACTAGTATATCATATCGGTCATCTTGTCAGTTTGTATGTCCAGCTATGCGGAGGGAGTAGCTTGACCACCACCTCTATAGGCCAGACTATCACTATTTCACCAATTCCACTCGGGTTTAGCCATGCTAACCCTTATACAGGGTGTTCCACTAAGCTCCTCTGCCTTGCCTGGTGCGGTGTTGCCAGCAAGACTCTTACAATTTTGTGTAGTCACAACCGGAAGCCGGGAAATGTCACAACTAAGATTTCATATTATTCTTCAACTACTGTACGTGTTCTCCGTTAGGACTGTCACAACCTTGGGACGGTCTCTTCCGGCTCTCACAACCTCGAGGGGACACCACAAAATAGGCATACCGTATTTTTGCACTTTTTATCGCATGCCCTGTGCTTATAATCTTGGTGCAGTTATATTCGGTATTTGGTACATGTGCTTATAAGTCAACAATTAAAAAATGATGTGACTGGTGATTTCGATGATCAATGTTGCCCTCACTATGAATCCTGGTGCAATCGATCAGCTGTAGCATTTGGGTGGCGCTTATACATGTATTATGGAAAACTACAAGCAAATGCAACTATAATTGGGGAAAAGGTACCTCAAAAAAAATTATGCATGCACGGATGTGTCCCATTCCCTGCCAATCAAATGGGGACCTCCTTTCTGTCCTACCATCGCTCTGGCACTTCACTAATTCCACTCGGGTTAGCCATGCTAACCCTTTTACAGGGTTTTGCACTAAGCTCCTCCTCTGTTTTGCCTGGGGCGGTGTCTCCAGCAAGACTTACAATGTTGTGTAGTCACAACCGGAAGGCGTGCAATGTCACAACCAGGACTTCAACTACGATATGCTCCATTAGGACTGACACAACCTTGGGCCGGTCTCCTCTGTCTCTTGTGGTTGTTTTGCCCCACCCTTTGCCTTATTAATGGCCCTCAAGGAAAAAGTAAACTAGTTTTGCAACAGTTTGGGTGAATATTTCTAAAAATTGTACTAAGAACATAGTAGGTGGGCAAAAAATAACAGTCTCTGGTTCACACACCAGGAGTATTTGCTTTAATGTACATTTTGATACATTCCCTGGTACATTAACCTATTCTCACGGAGATAGTTATGAAAAATTGGTGTCCGTTTATTTTTTCCATGAGTCGGTGTATAGGCTTACTGACTAAACAAGTCAGTGCACTTCTAGTCATAAAAATGTCACAACCAGGATTTCATATTCTTCAACTACGGTGTTCTCCATTAGGACTGTCACAACCTTTGGACGGTCTCTTCCCGCTCTCACAACCTCGAGGGGGCACCACAAAATAGGTAGAGTAGGTATGCCGTGTTTTTGCACTTTTTTATCGCATGCCCTGTGCTTATAATTTTGGTGCAGTTATATTCGGTATTTGGTACATGTGCTTATAAGTCAACAAAAAATGAGTGATTTTGATGATCAATTGCACCAGGATTCATAGTGAGGGCAACATTGATCGGCTATAGCATTTGGTTGGCGCTTTTATATGTACATGTAGTATGGAAAACTACAATCGAATGCAACAATGATTTGGGAAAAGGTACCTCAAAACTAATTTCCTTTGTAAGTGCATGCACGGATGTGTCCCATTCCCTGCCAATCAAATGGGGACATCCTTTCTGTCCTACCATCGCTCTGGCACTTCTCTTATTCCACTCGGGTTAGCCATGCTAACCCTTTTACAGGGTTTTTCACTAAGCTCCTCCTCTGCCTTGCCTGGGGCAGTGTCTCCAGCAAGACTTACAATATTGTGTAGTCACAACCGGAAGGGGGGCAATGTCACAACCAGGACTTCAACTACGGTATTCTCCATTAAGACTGACACAACCTTGGGCCGGTCTCCTCTGTCTCTTGTGGTGATTTTGCCCCACCGGCCGTTGCCTTTTTCATGGCCTTCTTCAGGCATTGAAACTTATGTCCATGAATACCACGGAGATATGATCCTTTGTCCTGAAATACCATGATGGAGTTATGATCCTATTTCTATGCAAATACATAGTGTGGGAATAGAGTCCCCACTAGTCTGCACAGGATGGTCAATTACTGTCTATCCTATTTAATTGGTAAAAAACATATAATACCTGTATTGGGAGAAATGCATTTGTGGATCTTCTTTAAACCCTATTGTAATTTTCACTCGTTTTTCTTCGTCTTTGCCCTCTCCTACCAGATAGCTAATGACTATGCCATCCAAGGTCAGTTTGCATACTCGGTTGCACAAACGTCAGCCAATCAGCTTATCTGGAGAGCCAATCACGCTACAGCAGGAGTTACCTCTGTGCTTCGGACTTCATCGTCTTCAACCGGAAGGCGGGCAATGTCACAACCAGGACTTTAACTACGGTATTCTCCATTAGGACTGCTACAGCCTTCGGCCGGTCTCCTCTGTCTCTTGAGGTTGTTTTGCCCCACCCTTTGCCTTTTTAATGGCCCTCACCATGCAGTTTTTATTATGAATAACCCAAAATTCTTCATACTGCTCAATCATTATAAATCATTCAAGAATCGCCGGGCCTACAATTATCTTATTTTCAATAAATGTCTCACTGTCCTTATCATGTGTCTATATCATATCGGTCATCCTGTCAGTTTGTAAGTCAGGCCATGTGGGGGGAGGGGGGGAGTAGTTCAACAAAAACCTTTATAGGCCTGACCACCACTCTGGCATTTCACCAATTCCACTCTAACCCTTATACAGGGTGTTCCGCTAAGCTCCCCCTCTGCTTTGCCTGGGGCGGTGTCTCCAGCAAGACTCTTACAATTTTGTGTAGTCACAACCGGAAGGCGGGCAATGTCACAACCAGGACTTCATAGTCTTCAACTACGGTGTTCTCCGTTAGGACTGTCACAACCTTGGGGCAGGCACCACAAAAATAGGCATTTTCTATCGCATGCACTGTGCTTATGATGTGAGGTGTTACCAGCGAATGTTGAACACTCAAATTCAGCACGCAGGCCTATGCCCGGTGTAATAGGAATGGGTATCCTAGGAATGCAGGACCCAATAATAGCCACGTATTGTCAACCGTTCTGGTTAATGATTTGGTAGGCGAATGACGTTTTCAGACTTATTTTGCACCCTGTTGCACTTTAGCCGAAATAAAAATGTCCCCATATATTTTCTTTCAGTTGATACACTCCAAATGTCCACATATAATGATGATGTTTTTGTGCACCTTATGTCCCCATATTGACAGTGTGTGTTGTACTCCAAATGTCCACATATGATGAGGATGTTTTTGTGCACCTTATGTCCCCATATTGACAGTGTGTGTTGTACTCCAAATGTCCACATATGATGAGGATGTTTTTGTGCACCCGGTGTCCCCATATTGACAGTGTGCGTTGTACTCCAAATGTCCACATATGATGAGGATGTATTTGTGCACCTTATGTCCCCATATTGACAGTGTGTGTTGTACTCCAAATGTCCACATATGATGAGGATGTATTTGTGCACCCGGTGTCCCCATATTGACAATGTGGGACGTACCTGTTTAAATGGTCAAATTAGTAATCAAATTTATCAGACAGATACCTTATAGTCTAATGTTACTTCATGAGAAGTTATTATCTTGTAGCCCTAAGATTAAGGTGGTCCACATTTAGGGGGTTTAGAGTTAACGTCCCCAATTGCCACCTTATACACGTATGTGTGTGTGTGTATTATGGTTATAACAATGTAATGGAAAAGCTGGACGATTCTGGTGTGTGTGCTATGGTTGTAACAATGGGCGATATGAATAAAGACTAGCAAATGCTTTTATCTAAGATTCTATGTACATTTACACAAGGCCTTTCTGTAGAAAACTGAAGTAAAAGCATTTGCTAGTCTTTATTCATATCACCCAATGTGTCCTGATGCCTGATCTAGCACATCTGATCGGCAGTGAATTAGGAGACTAAGGAGTGATGCACGGCAATTCAAATAATTTGGCATTGTACGGTGAAAAGGAGGGAAAAACTCAACCCTGCACAGCTGATGCAGAAACAATCCCTGGATTAGACATGAGCTACAGATTAAGATTCAAGTTAAGAGACATGAGGAATATTGTTTAAACACTACTATTGCTAATATAAATGAAATGGCCAGGGCCATTGTGCTCACCTCATGTGGAGGAAAGATGGATAAAGAGCATGGTATTGTGTCACGTAGTGTTAGGTTTGATGTAGGTCCAAGCAATTACAATTTCCCCAAAATGGCCAATTTACAGTACATTCGACCTCTGTGACCTTGAAAAGTAGGTCAAATCAAAGAAGACCCGGGTGACACATTGAATGGTTGTTAGAATTAGATGTACCTATGATATAAAATTGGTGCCAATCGGGCAAGTCATTACTAGGAATAATGGCATTTTGAAGAATTTAGGATTTGGCCCCCTCCCTGGAGGCCAAACGGCAAATCAGATCGCACCAAACTTCGGTACCTGAGATCACCTGACCAAGGGGTACATGTGTACTTAATTTGTGATCAATAGTCATTGCAGTTAAGAAACGTGCCATAGTTACGGCCTGACAGCGAATTTACGCCATTTGACCTCTGTGACCTTGACAAGAAGGTCAAATTAAAAACCTGTGTGACATATACTGTATGGTGGTTAGATGTACCCATGATATCAAATTGGTGGCAATCGGGCAAGAAGTTAAGGAATAATCACATTTTTAAGGTTTTTGGATTTTGCCCCCTGGTGGTCAAGTGGTGAATCATATTGGACCAAACTTCGGTCCCTGAGATCACCTGACTAAGGGATAAATGTGTACCAAATTTGGTATCAATAGTCATTGCAGTTTAGAAACGTGCCATCGTTACATCCTAACGGCCAATTTACACCATTTGACCTCTGTGACCTTGAAAAGGAGGTCAAATCAAAAACCCGGAGGATATATGATGCACCTTTGCTAGAAGTACCTACCATATTTTTTTCAAAATTTCCCGACTACTATTAAGGGAGATATTGCATATTTTCACTCTTAACGTTTGGCCCCCTGGTGGCCAAACCATGAAACGAATCGGACCGAAACTTGGTCTCCAAGGTGTCATTACATAAGGGTACATGTCTACTAAGTTTCAACTCAATAGCCCTAACAGTTACGAAACGTGCCCTGCTAACGGACGACGGACGACGACGACGACGACGACGACGACGACGACGACGACGACGGACGACGGACGCCACGGTATGGGATAAGCTCACCTCTGCTAAGAGGTGAGCTAACGAGGGATACCAATACGATCACTCGAGAAAGTGCATTAATATCTAACCTTAACGATTAACAAATGCCATTGAACAACCACTACCAAACAAGATGAATTACTACAAGTGCTGACAAAAGTACACTGCAGATAATACAGATAAATATTCTAAGATATCGGATAAATGAAACGTTCCATGACCACAAAAGATCTGATCCTAAGAAGCCAAGACAATTCAGCCAGCAAAATCATGCTGCAATCAACATCTAACATGTCTAAAGAAATTCATTTATAATGTTTATACTCCTGATATTGCCGAAGACATCATACAATGATGGCTTACATTGTACTGCAACACTTTAGTGCTCTCAGAATTGGAACCTGAAAGTCCCCCTAAAAAGGGGGACAAGTCTGCCAGCCAGCAGAAACATGCTTCATTTCATGATATTTGATTTTCGTACAGGACTTCTATTTACCATCGCTTGCGAGTCGAGACTAATGTGACTCAACGAGTACAAGTGCTATACATATGCTGAATATTTTCATCACTTTTCAAATTATTATCATGAGGTAATGTACATGCAAAAAGGGAGCAATGTTAATGGGGAGGTTTAGATGTAATGTGTATTATCATCAGAGGCCATGCAGATGACATCATCCCAGTAAAGATGCCATATTGGACATCAAATTCATGACCTTCACCCACCTGACACACTAAACTGTCTGTAAAACAATGGCAGTAGTTAGGTCGAGCGACGTCAACCATGGCACTACCCACATGTAGCGTACTTTGCGGGTGATGTCAGCAGGATCAAGAAGACGGACTGACGTCAAAAACAGATGCAAGAATGATGTCACTCCATGGCCCTAATTAGGGAATGGTAGTGCAGGATATTAGTTTCAAAGCATGCCATTAGCCATTACCAACTTCAAACCTGACTACAAAAGAAGTTACTACTGAAGCGAATATTTCAAAATGGCCAAAGTGTTAATTCAAAAGCATGCCACAAGCCACTACCGGCATACTAGTAAACATGTTACTACTGAAGCAAAGTTTCAATATGGCCAAAGAGGTCACCTACAGCTTCAAATGACCAGTACTGTCCTGTTCACAATTAACCTTGCTTGCAACATGAAACACTGCACTCCATCTGTAGCATCTGCGCATGGATCCTGGTCGTGGTTTTCAAAGGAAACATAAACTCTATCTTGGCTCCAAGACGCAGGCCTAAATTTCTAGCTGGGGGCAAAACTTGCACTACAGATGACAGCAGAATGGAGTATTGCATACAGCATTCAAGGTTACTTTTGAACAGAACTGTATCACTAATGCCAGATTCTAAAAGTATTTTCTCACCTCCTCCTTTCAAAACTGATCGTCCTTCCTCCCGTTTCAAAAATTCTTGATACTGTCGTGACTCTTCTTCGAACGCTGCATCGATTGGTGGAGGCGGCAGTGGTAAGTCATCCTCGTCCACGCTGTCGTCTGGTATGCAGTTGTTCATGTGTTCATGTGACGTGGGGACGAGGTACGGCGTCGTCGAGACTGGGTAATATGATTGGGCGACTGGTGGTAGTGGATCAGCAGCTATAGGTAAGAGAGAAAGATTAGACCTAGAGTTACTTCAGGGTACTTCAGAGAAGAACAAATCGAATGCTTAGCTTTAAAGGGTTACACCATCATATTTTCTGGTGGGTCAGGAAAAGTACAGTTATGCATGCATGCAAATTTGCTAAAACTTGGTATGTATAGTATTTCTATATCTGACTCCACAACTGCAATGTTGAAATTTATATTCAGTACAAATTAAGCAATTAAATTTTTTAACAAATTTTAAATTTTTGATTTGATTAAGGCATACCGGTCGGCCTTAAGAGGACAATATAAGAGTTGTCAAAGCATGCATGACTGGCATTAATTGGGTATGCCGTTCGATCATCATCACAAATGTTGGATCATTTTGAACAAACTTTGTCTTCAAAATGGCTGGTATCAATTTGCAACCTCCGTCAACTCTGACCAAAACAGGTTCATTTCCTATTCTATAACCACACTTTTCTTAGCTGTCAATGTGTAAACCTAAAATATTTCAACTGATTAACATGCATTGTTTACAAATTTTTGCATAGTTAGCCGAGTTTACCAGTTGAAGAAGCAAGAGTTCTGAATAAATCCACATCACTTCCACTTATTTCAGTTATCATGCTCATTGTACGGGACATATCCTCAGACATATCCTTGTTTATCCGAACCCGAATCTGCTTCAAGTCACAGTTCACAGGTCCATGGATGCACTAGAACACACAGACATATAACACATCGCAGGATCAGCAACAGAAACTATCTACAAACTCAATACTAACATATCCCTTTGGTCAGGCGACGACGCGTTAAGCTACTGATAGCCACACTAGTAGACATGATGAAGACAAATGGCCAATTTGAAAATTCAATGAAATCGATAAATGTATAATGCGCTACATTAACTGTCCCAGGACCGAATGAGACCTCAACAAAATGGGATTTGAACCATATCCTCACTCAAGTTCCTTCCTGGTGCCTTTTGACCGGTGCCTCAGATTTAGTTTTCTGAAGAGAGGTAGAGAAGAATCCCCCATTGTTTTGTCAAGGTGTGAAGTAGGCCCCAGGCCCGCCACGATACTGTTAATCCTTGTTCTATTCCTTATCCTAATCCAACCCCTTCCTCAAGAGACCCAAGTAGGAGATTGGCTTATCCAAACATGTTGTTATCAGAACACTAAATAAAACAATAGCATCTTATTTGACAAAGTCCAGTTTTTGCTTCCACAAAAGATCCTTTTGAGGTTTTGGGTACCAAAGAAGCACTTAGAACATTGATTTCAACAAGCATCAAAAAGCTTTGATGGAGATGTTTCACTTTTTATGGGGGGGGGAAACTACCTCAACTTCGATTTTTTGTAAACAACACTGGCAGATTTTGCAGCTATGGTAAAAGATATATTTTCATTTTTTTGCAAGGGGGGAAGTGCCTCCCATTTGGATATTTTGAATAACATCAGCAGAGTTTCCATCATATAACTGAGACCCGGGAGAGATGCTGGAGGCAAGCCAAAGCTGTATCCCGATGGGATGATGGATGAACCATCATAAAGTATCACTTTAGGTCATGATGGCTCGAGGCATGTCTGCATGTCTGTAGTCGAAGAGCCTTGAGACAAAGTCAATAAGTACACCCTTTGGAATCAGCTGGAACCTTCCCAAGGATCTCCCACCTCTTCGACTTGAAGCAAGCCACCTCACTAAGGAAATCCAGTCACGTACCGAAGGCCACTACCAACATAACTAAGCTGCACCATTTTCTGGACCTTATGTCCAACTTACAGCTTCCTTACTGTGGTTAGGCAGGACACCCAAGGAGCCATGTTCAGATTTCCAACCTTTCTTTTCCTTCGGTATCGATAGTCCAAGACACGCTAGCTCGGTGAGATGGATTGCCTGTTTGATTCTCGGCAAGTTTGGAAATTGATTCTCCAGACCAATGCTGTTATAAAAGGTCTTGCTAGACCACCATTAGATGAATAAAAACATAGACCAGGATACGGTCACTGCTCCAAGATGAAGAGAAGGGGAAAACGAATGAAAATTAACTTACATGTGTGGTTGGCTAACGTTTTTGAAAGCTTTCTAACTGCCTGTTTCAATGTATATGCTGCAAGTCTTCACATAAGGATATATTCCAAACTAGATGAATGAGCTTCTAGAACTGTCCATGAGTGCCAAGATATTCTGAATTCAATGGGCCTCATCTGGAACCTGGTGGTTTAGTCAGGTACAAGTAGGCAGCCCATGTATGAATAACACAGGAACCCACAATTTTTGCATAATTCTGCAACGCCTGTGACGTAAGATTGCAGCTGAAATGACTACCAGCATATTTATATGCTGCAAGGTGAACTCAAGTCTTTAGGTAGATTTTGGTAAGAGTAGGGCAAAACACCTGTTTTGTCTTTTGACGTTCTGAAAATCGGCCAGAGTCTGCATGAAAAAACATTTTTGTGAGCTTCCCTCTGCCCCCTCTAGCTACGGCCCTGTTGACGTCCTAAACTTACTATCTACGGTGTCTCCATGGATCTCTGGTATAAAGCCTCCAGTGCCTCGCCGAAGTCTCGGGCCATCACGGATTTGAGCAAGCATGGCATTGTGCTGGTCATCTGGTGTTTTGGGCAACCTTTCTGCAAGAGAGAAGAGGAAAAGGTCATGTTAGAAAACAGCTGCTTATCAATTTTCCTCCAGGGTAAAAATTCAACATAGTGAAGGAGGAAAATCAGCAAGGCCACAGGATTACTGACAGCAATTAAACACAAAGATAGCTGAACAATATTGATCTATGGTAGGCCCACAAAATATGACATCTGATCATTTCATCCAGATTGGTTGAGAAATGAACTGTACAGAGCTGAAAGTATCCAAATTCAATGCACTGTGTCAATGTACACAAATACATAACTATGGACACTATAACATTTATAATGAGAAAATCCTGTTTGATCGCAAAGCAAGGTTTGATAACAACAATTTTAAAAGAAATCTGACTAGTAGTTTTCACTCCTGAGTCCCAAACCATGAAGACAACACCTTTACAAATGGACTTAAGAGTATATGTATGTAGATTCGTTCATCAATAGTGTTCGAAAAATGAGGAATAGAATTTTTATGCAACATTTTCTTGCTCATATTTCGAATGCTATTGATAAATGAATCTACATACATATATCAAACTAACGTAGCAGATGAACAACTTCACTACCGGACTTAAGAGTGTGGTTATGTGTTGGTGTTGACAACAACAAAAGCGTATCAGTAAATTTGAATAAATTGATGAAATCTAATACGTAAATAACTTTTACCAATTTTAGAATTCTTTCGCATCGGCATCCTTAAAACGTTTCCAAAAAAATATCCAATTCCAGAAATACGAAATATAATCCCAAACGAAAATGTTTAAACTTGCAATTATAACCACACCCCATCCAGTGCAATAACGCAACGCATTCACTTTCGTCCGAATATTCTACGCACACAGTTATTGCACCAAACTACCGGTTGAAGGAGACAGCGCAATGAAATTTTAATCGTCAGAATTTTTAAAACTTGCTGTGCAACAGTTGAGGCCAGTCATGGGTCATTGTATGTTTCTGATTTTTCCATTGACAGCCAGAGGCAAGTTGCTAGTTATGGTTGCATGGATAAAAATTCTGTCAAATGGCTCAAATTCAGCGGACGTTCACGTTTTTGCTAATTATCGTGAAAATGAAATCATGAAAAAGTACTTTTTGATTGAAAAACTGAAAGTGTAACCAGCCAAAAAGAAATGAATTTTTTGGGGTAAATTTTTGCAAAATCGCAAGAATAAAAACAGGTGCAAAATTTCGGCAGTTCACAGATACATAATTGATGTAGCATGAAGGTATTTACAGAGTGGGCCATGGAAGAGTTGATTAACTTTTAAATCTTTTACCGTCCTCTGGACATTCTGAACAATTCAGAACCAAACAACATCACTGCACTATCCTAACTTATGGATTCTGCTTGCTCTACCAACAAAGGTGTGCTAGTATCATACTTACTACTAACATTTTACCATTTTCAATTTGACAGGACGCGGTAAGGCTGGTTATTCAGTCATTGAACTCTTTCAAGTGTCTCGGGAGGCGATGGAGTTTTTATTGATCACAGAGTTGTAGGACACCTGGGGGCAACTGGATGAACTGGCATCGAGCAAAGTCAATGCAACAAGAAACTTCGTCCGCACACCAACAATCTTGTTATCATTCATCTCGTTAAATCCCACCAATCTGATCAAATGTGCTAGTCTGCGACAAACACTATGGACAAAACAGTGGGTGATATGAAAAAGGACAAGTAAATGCTTTTACTTCAAACTTCATGTACATTCATACTACACATTTATGTACAAGACAAGCAAAAGCATTTACTAGTCTTTATTCATATCACCCAATGGCAGCATCACCAACCTTTTTCTTCCTTCTTTTCCCGTTTCTTAAGTTTGACGGCTGCAATTCCAAGCAAGAGGTCCGATCCCGATGTTCCAGGTGGCATGACGTTCTTTGGCGCAACCGGTGGCTGCACTGGCTTCATCACTTTGTGTTTCTGATGCGGTGCTGGTTCCCGCATCATAGGCGGCGGGGGCACAGGTGGAGGTGGCACGCTGCAGACGGGAGGTGGCGGTGGGGGAGCTGGGGCTGGGGCAGAGGGAGGAAGAGGCTCCATGGGTCGTGTTGGTGGGGTGTGGCGTGTTGGGTGCATGTGTGGGGCAGGGTGCGGTGCAGGTGCAGGGGCTGGTGCTGGTGCACCGCCTCTAAACGCCGACGGTCGTACTAAACGTTCATGCGTGATAGACTGTTGATGTTGTGGCTCAGACGCCGTATACGTCGGTATTGTCTGATACATCGGTTCTGGAGCCTGTGTGTGGTATTTCGGCTCCGGTTTCGGAGGTGGTGACCTGTAGTTTTCCGGCTGCCCCGACGAACGATAGCTCTCGATAGGAGCAGGAGGTGGTGGGGGAGAACTCTGAGAAGTATTCCTAAACATCGACGGCCGTACTAATGACTGAGTCTCTATCCCCGCATTCGGATTCTCCGGGGCCGTGGAAGATCTAAACATCGATGGTTTGACATTATGTTGAGATTCTAAGATAGGTGGCGATGCCATTTCAGGTTTCGCCGCAGGTGGTGGAGGTGTTTTGTGAGTATTATGGGTGTTGTTTTGCGTCGACGGTGGCGACATCCTCCGTTGGGCGTTATTCATAAACTGCGAATGAGCTGGCGATTTGAGCATGGAGGGCTTGATATTTGATTGGACTACTGGTCCATCACTAGGGGGCGTAAACGAGCGCACCGGTTGCTGATTATCTGGTACAGGCGGTGGGGGCGACTCCGGTAATACCCCACCACTACCAACTCGTTGCCTCATCGATGTCGCAGGTGAGCTATTCCGTCGGCCATATGTAGGCGAGTAAGGTTCCTGTTGCTCGTTAAACCTCGCCATGCGCGGAGATTGCGGCCGGTACGACGACAGCACAGGCGACTGTGGCGTCTTCGGAGACTTCTTATTCGGTGGCGGAGGAGGTGTAAAGGATGGGGGCGGCGACATGTTTGCCTCTGCCTGAAACTTCTGTTGTGGTGACCGCCCGTTGGTTGTCGTATGTGAATACAATGGCGGCCTTCCCTCTTGCGTCTGTAGCGGTGGCGGGCGGTGTTTATTCCTCATCATCGCCAAATCCGGGTCTGTTACACTCTGCGATCGTTGATGCTGCACATCATTTTTCTCCATAATATGTCTCTGGTAACTATTAAAATCATTAATTTCCTCGTATAAATTACTCGTACTAGTGTTACTACTACTAGTATTGCTCCCGTTTGTATACCTAGGAGGTGGGGGTACCCCTGTCTTGGGATAAGAGCCCCTGCGTCTGTCCATGTCCATGGTATCCTGATAATGTGGATGCCCACCGAAAGAGGACGGCGTGGTCCTATCGTGTGTATTTTGCGACATGCTTCTCTGCAGCGCAATAGAATTTCGTAGCGATGCATTTGGCGCATCATATAATTGCGTAATCGAGTGTCGCTCGCCGGTGGAACCCACAGATTGTCTATCATACGATCCTGAGGAACTCCGGGAGTGACTACGCGAGTCTATCGTCGAATCTGGCGAAGGCGAATCATACTTGTCAAGCTGTCTGCTTGAGGGTCTTGAATTCTGCTGAAAAATAAATGAGATTTGATTAACTTGGCAACTTCAAATACATCAGTTCAAAAGGTTAACGCTTGATATACCTTTACTTCATCTTTGGCATTCGCTGAGCACTTGGAGGTCTCATTCTCTAAGGACTATTTCTCCTCCAAGGCACACGCCATGTTTATTGCAACGGTCATTTGACCTGTGTGGCTACTTTTGACTCGACTTCTCCCCTGGGTGACATCACTGAATTAGTCCCCCGCTGCTGTGTTTGACGCTATGATGTTCCTCCATTACATCCAGGGAATCATCTATAAGATGTCCTGCACCGAGATATGGTTCAAAGTTCTTTTGGTGCAAGACATCTTATTATAAACATTTGGTTGGAATTTTTTAAGACCTTGATAGCTTGTGGAGCTGTGTGAGAGCACTCAAATGTATTTTGTACAGCACATCAAAAGTGATGACTTCCAGTTTTTTTCCCTCAAAACATTGTAAATCGCAAAAAAGTTCCTCGACAATTCAGAGCTTTCTGAGCGGGAGATTTCTGAGCTTACAAGTATTTCAAAACACTGCCATAACTCAAGCACTTACAATTACCACTCAACTTGCCATGATAACAATAGCTATTCTGTGCATATTCGATAGATGACACCTCTTTAACTAATGTTTAGGTTTTTTGCACCAAAAGTGTGTAAGACTAAAAGTGCACAATGTATATATATCCAACAAAATAGTCAATCCAGAGTGACTAGAACTTTTGTTCACAACACAAATGTTAAAATCGAGACATTTAAAAAAATCAGTCTAGACAATGTTGTCAAAGCTACATTAATTTGAGCAAATGTAAGGTAGAATGGGGTATTTGTAGCCCCTGCATTGTTTGATGCATGGGGATATCAATTAATACATAGGCATGGGCTGAAATTAAACCGGGGCTGCAATTACCCCAATCTACCTTACCATGAACCAAAACTGGAAGATCAAATCTGGGACAGAATTTGGTACAGCCAATACTAGCTAGATGGCAGTACCAACCACCTGAGCATGGTTCCAACTAGACTTCGACGTGTCCTATTAAAAAGAGATACAGCAGTAGTGACAGCTGTTGTGTGGCACAGGAATCAGACTACCAAATGACCAACTGATTCTACAGAGGTAGTGACAGCTGTTGTGTGGCACAGGAATCCGACTACCAAATGACCAACTGAGTATACAGAGGTAGTGACAGCTGTTGTGTGGCACAGGAATCAGACTACCAAATGACCAACTGATTCTACAGCAGCAGTGATGACAGCTGTTGTGTGGCACAGGAACTACCAAATGAACAACTGATTCTACAGCAGTAGTGACAGCTGTTGTGTAGCACAGGAATCAGACTACCAGATGAACAACTGAGTCTACAGAGGTAGTGACAGCTGTTGTGTGGCACAGGAATCAGACTACCAAATGAACAACTGATTCTACAGCAGTAGTGACAGCTGTTGTGTAGCACAGGAATCAGACTACCAAATGAACAACTGATTCTACAGATGTAGTGACAGCTGTTGTTTGGCACGGGAATCAGACTACCAAATGAACAACTGATTCTACAGAGGTAGTGACATCTGTTGTGTGGCACAGGAATCAGACTACCAAATGAACAACTAATTCTACAGCAGTAGTGACAGCTGTTGTGTAGCACAGGAATCAGACTACCAGATGAGCAACTGATTCTACAGAGGTAGTGACAGCTGTTCTGTTAATCTAAGATTGAGAATGCAGAAGAAGAAGATCTTACACCTTATGCAACTCTTTCCACTCCTATTCAAACAATGACGTCAAACACAGCCAACACATGCTGTCATGTCTGTGAAATCGACCTTGCCGGCAGACAATTTTTCATCAAAAGACTTTGAACGTTTTCTAAACAGCCCGAAATTCTTACGCATACATTTTGACACTTTTACGGCAGTTGCTATAGTTACGTTATTCTATTTGTGTGATGATGTGCCACAGGGGATTTATCGGAGATACTGGGGGATATGGCATGCTGAGGATTATGATATTCACGAATTATACATGAAATTAATGGTGGGGAAGTACAAGAATTTGATACAAATTGATGGAGTGAATATCTACAACCATTAATGTCATATTCAGCTATCGATATTATGTCTTGTTTATAGAGAATGTAATTATTTGTAGTTATTTTTCTGTTTTGGGTATACTGATATGAATGTTGCATGTTATAAGAATTGAAGGGTGCTGTCGAGAATAATAGGCATTTCATGTACAGTAGAACCTCTCTATTGAGGACTGCCTTTGGACTAACAAATGCTGTCCTTAATTGAGAGGTGTTCTGATCATAGAGGTCAATATCAATGAAACTGACCAATTTGGTACAAAATGTAGGGAGCTGGGGCTGGGAACCCCAAACTGAGAAAAACAAGGAGACTTATGCAGGTCAACAGGAATACCATTTCATATCATCGAATAACTCATAGGTTTTATGATACAGCCATGATAAAAGTATCAGCATACATGTATCAACCCCTTTGGAACGCTTTACCTTTGCTGCTCTTAATATTCAAGGGTTTAAAATGTAACCTTACTTGAGAATTTGGCGAAGAAGGGGCATCACTAAGACTGGCGGAACTCAGTCGAGTACTTGGGCTTCGTTTAGGTGGCGCCGGTGGTCGTTTACCACCCTGTATCGTTAGTGTCTGCGGTTGCGAACGCCGCCGCGGATAACCGTTTTCAGGTCCCATTTCCCAATCGTTTTCTGGCGGAGGCGGTAGAGGGAGGTTGTCGTCTGTGTCTGGTGGAGGAGGGGGGAACTCTTCCATTCCCGGAGGGGGCGGCAGCATCTCCTCTGAAAATTAAAAGAACAAATTAAATGCTCGGCACCACAAAATTAATGTTGATACTAGTCACTAAGACATAACGAGAAGGACAAGGTTGATCTTTTCTGCTGCAGCCCTGACATTTTTTTCTCATTAAAGGTGTACACCGTTCGTAATTATTGGTAGTCCAGGAAAATAGAAGTGTATTTATACACAATGCCATAATACAGTTATCATGCATGCTACTTTGCTGAAACTTGGTATGTATAGTATGTGTATACCTGTCTACACAACGGGCAATGTTGAAATTTATATTCTACGTACTTAAGTAGTTGGAAATTTTCTAATTTAATTACAAATTTCAAATTTTTAACACACGGCATAAAGGCCTTTAATACAGGTACATGTACACATTTCACGATGTGGTAAAACATGGTCAACTTTTCCCCTGCGACTCATCAAATCTGATGTCATTTCGGATAAAATTCAACATGATCGCGCGAGTATTGCATTAACAAGTTTTGGTATTCAGATCTGGGGTGCTGTCAGCTCAATTTTACCATCATTACCGGTATCTCGTTTACTAGCAGGCTTTGAGCGGCTTTTGCAAATGAACTCTTAAAATGATATCGGAGACTCTCATAACATATTGAAGCTAAAAGCAAAAGTCTATCAAGTCTGTTTGTAAAGATGCATTATCGTTAATGCGCCAAGGACAGATATTATGTTACATTACATTACAAAGGATTACCTGGTACAGGAATCCCATATACTCTAGTCTCACTGATATAAAACCTCTTCATCGATTACTACTAAGTCAACACATTGACAACGTTCAAGACGGAATATGACGTCATGACCCCTGGATGACCTGTTGTCACCAACACATCATCTAACCATGTTGGACATGTTTAAGGACCAACTGGCCATGATAATATCTAAACGGTCTTATATCGGTGAAATTAGAGTCTGAATATAATCCCTGAACTAGGTAATCCATTTTAAAGGCAACATAGTATCAATGGCAATCTCTACTTGTTGTGTTTTCCGAGTCAAATATCAAGGGGAAAACTCATTAAGGAGGGTACTTTTGAAAACGGCAGAAAATGGATATTCCCACAAGGAACACATTGAAGGTCTACAAATCAGTTATATGGAATGAAGATCAAAGTTCACTTTAAGGAACATTTTGCAGAACAGATTGATCTCATTTTGGAAGCGCACTCTTCATGTGCTCCTTTGATCCGGCAACAAACAACTTTGACATCAAGTCAAAAATATTTTTAGATATACTCCTTTGAGGGCTTTGAACGAAATCAGCAGAAGTCGGGACATAGTATCTGAGCAATGATAGGTAACCAGGTAAACCCAGTAGCCAAGAAGTAACCCAGGTAGACTTATTCATGCACATGCGTAACCAGATAACATACAAAATTTAGAAATTTTGTTCGAATTTCTGATTCAAAGTCCTCCAACATGTCAAAGGAGTATCGATGAACGATGGTATGACTGTGCTAGTCAGGTGATTTCCTAAAATAGTGGATTCAATTTATGCATGAGATTCGCGATGAAGTTTTTCGAATTTTTGTCAGGCAATTTGGGCATGCACTCTGGCTTGTTGGAAGAGTGTATTTCATGACGTCACAAGTGCTACAACAGTGCGTCAAACCGAGTTGTGATCTGATGTCTCGTATGACGTAATGTCGAGAAAGTGATGCATCAAGCGGAAACAAAAGTTTATAAATTCTGGGCGATATACGTAAATGATGATAAATGCTTTTACTGAAAACTGCGTATCATCGAAACCATACCTGGGCCAGGAGGAGGGGGTAAACTCTGTCGTGCACCAGGGAATATATCCGCAACCACGTCAGCTGCTTCAGCAGGCGATGGCGGTGGCTTTTTAGTCCGTATCGAGCCTTCCTTCGGCGTAATATACCCGTGCAAGAAAACCTCGTCGTCGCCCTGTTTTGGCAAAGTTCGCTTATCACGTAACGTAGCACCAAAATTAGTATCACTAGGCGGAGCTACTGTAGCTTCATCCGTTTCGGATTCGGTCGCCCCAGGTAGAATTTGCGGATTCTCAGTCTCTGTTTCTAAAGTAGCACCAATAACAGTCACAATACTGCTGACATCACTACTTTCTGCTAAGAAATCACCACTTTCTGTGTTTACATCACTACTTTCTGGTAAGAAATCACCACTTTCTGTGTTGACATCACTACTTCCTGCTATGACATCACTACTTCCCGCTATGACATCACTAGTTCTTGTGCTCGTATCACTACTCTCTGCTATGACATCACTATTTCTAGTGCTACTGGCTCCACTTAATTCACCATTCGCTATTGGTAGGATATCGTTGGCAAATGGATCGTCACCTAGCGGACTGCCGTCGTCATAGCCTTCCAAAACGTCATCCAAGTGATCTAGAGATTCTCGGACGTGTTCATTCCTGGAAATAGATGAAGAATTTCAAAAATTTCATTGTCTCAAAGGAACGATATTCCATATTTGACATTAACATCACATTTTGTTAGAATCTGGTTATACAAACTGTCAAATTTTAGATCGATATCACTGAGGCGGAAAACCAGTTTTTCTGAAATTAGTAATTGGTAATTTTATAAACAACATGCAGAAGCATCACAAATGACAAAAAACAACTAAAAAGAACATGCAGAGCAAAAAATATTCAGCTTCGAATGAAACCAAGGCTCACATTCGTTTTGGAGTGAGCCCTGTTCTTCCTTCTTCTCATCCCCTATTCCGCAGCACTCCAATCTCCCACAGATTCGGAATTGCCCTCCCCCTCATCTCCTATTCCCAAAGTGCTCCAATCTCCCACACATCAAGGATGGAACCCTCTTCCATCTCCCCCTCATCCCCTTTTCCTAAATTGCTCAAATCTCCAACATATCAAGGATGGAAACCTCTTCCATCTTCCCCTCATCCCTATTTCCTCGTGTTCCAACCTTCCATACATCTAGGATGGAATCCTCTACCATCTCCCGCTCATCGCCTATTTCCTAGTACTTCAACCTCCCACACATCAATAATGGAACCTTCTTCTATCTTTCCCTCATGCCCAATTACCTAGTACTCCAATCTTCCACATGTCAAGGATGGAACACCCTTCCATCGCCCCCTCACCCCATATTCCCAAGTACTCTAACATCCCACAAATCAAGAATGGAACCTTCCTCTATCTTCCCCACATGCCCTGTTACCTAGCACTCCAATCTTCCACAAGTCAAGAATGGAACCTTCTTCTATCTTCCCCACATGCCCTGTTACCTAGCACTCCAATATTCCACAAGTCAAGAATGGAACCTTCTTCTATCTTCCCCACATGCCCTGTTACCTAGCACTCCAATATTCCACAAGTCAAGAATGGAACCTTCTTCTATCTTCCCCACATGCCCTGTTACCTAGCACTCCAATATTCCACATGTCAAGGATGGCACCCTCTTCCATCTTCCCCTTCATCCCCCTATTTCCTCGCGCTCCAATCTCCCACTCATCAAGGATGGAACCCTTTTCCATCTCCCCAGAGCACACAATGAATTAGCTTTCAAGCTCCCAATACAAGAAGAACGAAATGAGTTGCCATGGCAATAGCCTCCACAGTCATCGTGGTCTAGACGGAAAATTGCTTGTTCATTTCCGTTCTCCGATGCTTTGTTGGCTCTGTGGGCTTCGTAGTCATTGTCGAAATATTGCCCAGTTCCCGCAGGCTAAGCTGGCCATTCCAAAATGAGGGGGAATTTACATCTCTTGATGAAATTAGCCGCAATTGCTGTCAAGTCTCTTTGACTGGTTGACCCGCTGGTGCATCGATATGTTGCGATGAAGGCCATTCACAATCAAATTTCTGGTTGGGAAAGGGTTCTACTACTGCCGCCCATTTTATATTGACGATTTTCAACAAGAGCTCATTGGTCCAATAAAAGGTCCTCAGTGTGACTGCCAGAGAGGCAATCAAAACTTTTACACCATCCGTACATACTGTATTGATCATTACAATACCAGAGAGAGGCTTCACTGGGACACAAAGGTCATCAACATCCATTAATACATATCAAAGGAGATATCTGGACGGTACTCAGATCTAAAAACCAGCCGAGAGACCAACTATGCCATAATCCATCACGGGGACACACAAATTAGCGGAAAGTGCCTCTATATATGGAGGTTAGTCACATTCATCTGTGAATTATCAAGAGATGAGGCTTGTCTACTCCCATCTTTGACACAGAACCAGTCCCACAAGCCATTTCTGGACACACAAATGTTTTTTACAGCCCTATTAAGTTTGGAGGTCGGTGACATCACTGCATTATAGAACATGTTGAAAGCCGATGTCTCTACTCTACTCAATACATCGACAGAGGACAAGACAAGTATGCCTGCTATCTGATGACCAGCCCAGTGACCAACTCCCATACGACCCATCCCCAGGACAACAGAATATGTGTGGCCGAGTGCCCCGTCCGAAAATTCAATCTAGGATTGATGCCCATTTGGATGATGGCTTACGCCATGTCCATCAATACTAATCATCAGGGGATGAGGCGGTCTGTCATGATGGATGTTCAAACTTGGCTGTGATGAGATTTGGAGATGTTAGTACAATATTTTGATGGGAGGGATACGGGGTTGTGATGAGATCTGGAGTTGTTTGCACATTATTTCGATGTGAGGGATATGGTTTGAGTGAAGTAATGACATGTGCTTCACGACACTGTGTGATAAGAGCATTTTTTTCGGTATCAACTTTAGAAATAGAATTCATCGACAGTATATTGTCTTTAACCATCATATTTGTATGTAACACTGTGAACTCAAATTTCTGCTTCTTAAGTGAAGCAACACATGACCAAGAATGCTATATTACAATCCATCTACCAGAACTATGTTGGACTGTCATAGCTCGGACATGGGTCAGTGTCCATTTGAGAGATTGCTTTGCAACGTCCATCAATAACTGATGTCGGGGAAGGGCAATTAGCTATTGAAATCAATGAAGATAAAGTTCATTGTATGTGACAGTTTGGAATTAGCCGGCACACCTAAAATAGGTCAAACCTGGAAATTAGTTTGGATCATACCAAAATATAGATCTTTCCATCCTTGCTAAAAGTGAACATAGGTCTGATATCATTACAGCAGCCAACCATCATTGTTACCCATATTCAGCAGGCATTGTAGTCAGCTGCAAATACTGAGCAATGACTTGCAACGAAATTAATCCAATGCCGCCTGGGCAACAAGAGGGAGTGAGCCACTACACTTTCACTGGAGCGTATCAGCTCCCTAGCACACGGTTTCCATAGCTTTCAATACGGTATCCTATCCCTTCCCACGCTACACCAGATAAACCTTTCACAAGGAGAAAGTCTGATTTTCATGAGTACTTATCACGTTCTTTCAGCGCAACAGACAATGCTGTTTTTTGAATGTATCTGGTTTCCCAATAAAGAAGGGTGATGCGACACTTTCTTTGTAGCATGTTCGCTCCACAGCACCCGGTTTCAAGTTCCGTAGCCTTATTCTCCGGGGAGTATTCCTCGTCCAAGGCGGGATGAGCTTTTTTATGTTCCACTACGGTTACATGTAGGTGACAATCAAGGCACCAGATAAAGGAACCTCAATGATACAACTCATCTGAAGTACTGTTGAGCCAGGAATTTTAATTCTGAGTCAAAGAACATGGTAACCCTGGTTCCGGTTTCCTTTTTTCACGAAAATTTGGCCAATACGATACTTTTAAATGCTAATTTTGAAGAAATGACATATTTTTATGACAATAATGAATAGAAACTCAAATTTACATTCCTAACGACAAATCTATTCATGATTAGAAGTTTTCAGTGAAATCTCTCGTTCCAAGCCTTTAGCGCCCTCTAACCCCCTAGCTTCTGACTATAGTCCCCCTTTAACATGTTTAAAACCAATGCGCAGCAGACATCTAGTATCAAACACTAGTTATAGTAAAGTAACAGTAAGTTGCTCCGTAAAAGTATTTTCTTTTATAAGGGAAGCATTGTCATTCTTAGTTGCCTTGGTATCAAGTTGCATATACACATGGATCGCTATATCAAAGTGAAATAGCTTAGACATACATGAATACGTGAACTAGCGTAGATACACGAGCTAGCTCGTGAAAAAGGAGCTGAGATCCCATTGTTCATATGACACCTTACACTGGGTAGTAAAACACGATATCTTGGAACAACAACAAGATTTAGCATGTTGCTTTGTGCCAACTTTCAATGTCATTCCAGACAATTTGTAGCAGGAGCACCATACTTTTCTACAAACTTAGCTTTCTAATCTGATGTAAACTATCCGTGTGCAACATTCATTCAAGTTTTACGAGATGTACTTTATACCGATGACACTATTCTTTTGCTCCTAGTTCGCTTGGAAAGCCAATCTTCCGTTTTCATCAAAGTAAGAGAGACGAACCTCTCTATTAAGGACACCCCTGCGACTGACAATGCACTGTCCTCAGCATTGCATAGAGGTTTCCTGATTTGGGATGTCAAATTGAATCGAAACAATTTGAGAACAAATCTAGTGACCTTATAATAGAGAGGGTGTCCTTGATAAAGAGGTGCATGATAAGGGAGGTTCCACTGTGTATTGGCACAAGGCTTGTCTTTGTTGTTTGGAAGATTAGAAACCTAATGTTATTAGCCTCTCTTGCACTGTGCTGAGAAAATTGTCAGAGTTTTTGCCAAAGCAATTTCATCCTTTGAATAGGATTCTATGAAGGTGCTATTTTAGGAATGACAACAGAGAGACAATGTCACAAAATGATGGACGAATAATATGTAAAACAAGGCATTTTGACTAGTATGATGCCATCATCAAGAAACGAAATAAGATTTGGAGGGATTTTGACACACAGACTTCAGTGCAAAGACACCTAAAATTTCTAAAGAAGTAAGTCTCGACTCTTGAATACAGCTAAGTTCAAAGGTATCCCACCTCTTGAAATATAATTCTTACAAGCATATAAGCAAGTCACAATCAGCCTTGTATATGTATGAGGGGAATGGCATTCTGACTAGTATGATGCCATCAAAAAGAAACAAAATAAGATTCAGAAGGATTCTGACAAAGCTTTATCAGTGCTAAGATACCTAAGATTTCTCCCAAATAATATGTCTTTGCCCTAAGCACAACCAAATGTTTGAAATTGGATTTTAGCAAGCATACATGCATGTTGCCACAAACAGCCTTGACAAAAAGCCTTCTATGTATGACAGAGAGTGGCATTCTGACTAGTAAGATACCATCAACAAGAAATGAATTAAGATATATTCTGACATCAGTGCTACATTTGTAAGATACCTAGATTTCTCCCAAATAATATATCTTTACCCTTAAGCACAAACAAGTTCAACATGTTCAAAGGAATGTCAATGTTTGAAATTGGATTTTTGCAAGCCACAATTGCAAGCATGTTCAATGATGTTGCAACATATAACCTTTGACAAAGTTCCTCCAGCATGACGGCGCAGCTCTCTGAGGTCTTTAACAAGTATTGCGATAGCTTTTGGAAGGATATATCAAGACCTTGTATGAATAAAGGAACAAGATTTTTGTAACCGACATGCTGTTGTTTCAGAAGACAAAAAGCCTCATCACATGAAAGATTATGCAGTGTGGCCTCAGATCTTGTTCCAAGATCCATCAACACACTTTGACAATGCAAGCACTTTTTAGGAGCTGAGAGTGACGTCAATGGAAATTTTCCCTAACACCCAGCCTGAAATATAATCCAAGAAACATATGTATCTTAACAAAAAAACGAGAAAATATTGATTTCTCCACAAAAATCTACTGTCTGAGGGGGAAATGAGTTGTTATACGAGTGTTTCACCAAAATAAACACTGTGACTAATATAACGATATGAAAATTAAATGATATATGACATGTTATTTTACGATGGACGGTAATCAGTTGCAGCTGATGCCACTGGAATTATTGATAACCCTTTCTTTCCAGGAAGACATGGGTAAATTGGTTATACATATTAGAGATCACGCTTTTTCTAAGTGTTTATTTTTATATATTACTACAATGTACCGATATCTTCTAATGATGCCAGCCAAATTGGAAGTATTGCCAAAAGTTGGCGCCGAGGCCCACTTCTAACAAGTAAAGTTCTTCTGATATCAGAAAGAAAAACGTAACCCCAACAATATAATTGTGTTTTCTTTGTGGCTGATATACTGCTTTTTGAGGACGGCATGTTATTATGCTGAGTCAGCACAAATCATGTGTGCAAACAACTCGAGCAGAAGTGAAGCACTCTTCAGCTCTGATTGACTAGGTTCAAGAGATCTTGAGAAGGGAACGTATGGCTAGGGAAGGATATGATTTTACAATATCATTGACCATGTTGACACACGTTCAGTTTTAGATATACTATCAATCCAGTTGTGTCAGCTGTTTCTTTATTTGAAAAGGATTCATATTGTCTGGAAGGATATGAAATTTTACCATCTTAAAAATGCATATTTAGTAAAACAGCACCAAACCATGCAGGAGTTTTACCAAATCTGAAAAAGATTTTTTATGGAATTTGGAGACCACTATGGCCCATTCTGAAGAGAAAAAGAAGAAACACTTTGGCCAAAAAGATGAAAATGGGAATTAGCAGGCCAGGGATGTCACAACAACAAAAAGAAAGCAAACAATGTATTTTTTAGCAAATTCCACAAAAGTTTAAGTTTAAGGTAAATTCAGCAGGCCACGATTCCACTCTGTAAAAGAAAAACATCCACTAACCTACAGAAAAAACAACATTATTACAACATTCAGGTCTAAACCTCAGGCACACCTGATGACAATTACCATGATCTGTTTGGTGACATCCATTTTCAGCCAAACTTTTTTTTGGGTTTCAGAACAGGACTTGTTGCTTTTGTTCAAGGTGTGTCAACAGTGCTTGCATTGCCGAAAAATAATGTTTTCAGATCCAATATACTTCTGATTACGTGAAAAATCGAGTGTTGCGTGACGTCATCAGACATGCCACAATCAAGGTACGATGTGTCTGATGACGCTCATGATGACACCCAGTCACACCATCTTCCTAAATGGGAACACCATGAACCATGCCAAAAATCAAAACAACATCTAGATTTAAAGCCGAACTGTACCCATTCTCAACCAAGTCTCCCTCTGAACTGGTCGAGCTCAGGCTAACCCGGCCACTAGTGTAATTCTCTAGCAACGTCTCAGCCTCCGATATCAATTTGTCCAACTCATCTATTGACTTGTTGATTTCTTCATTCCTGTTAGTTCCAAAGTGTGCAGCATGGCAAAGAGAAGACGAGATAACGATTTAGAAATATGACAAAGAAAACAGTTAAAAATATTAGTGTTCTTATAACAAGAAATTAATGCGTATCTAATGTTTTCTAGGTCCAATGTTCCCCCAAAATAAACAGGGTCTACGTTCCCCGCCTCCAATATTCACTTGGTTCAATGTTCCCCCAGGTGTGTTTCAGTCTGAAAACCAGATTTCTACAAACTTTTCATTCAGGAGCAAAAGAATGGTGGGAAGAAAACTAGAACATGATAGTGCTCCTAGGACCCAGGGAACATAGAACTGCTGGGGGAGGGCATAGAATCCGGAGATATAAACTGGGGGATATAGGACCCAGGAACTTAGAACTGGGGAACACAGAAATGGGGAACATAGAACTGGGTGAATATAGTACTGAAGGGACATAGAACTGAGGAAATACAGGGATGATCCTGAAAGAAAGGTTATTGGTTATTTCAGTTTAGATCGAGCTGAGGCAACAAATCTGATTTGGAGAGGGTAGACGAAATCTGAAAGCGAAGCAGTTTGAGACAATTGTATGGAAACATCTTAGTCTGAAAGAGACAGCATTCGTAGGTTTTCTCTAACGCTGGCTGGATGAACATGATGAAGCCACAGATTTGTGTGCAGGGTAGGACTTGTGTTGAAATCAACCTCTCTTGGCAAGCAGAAGAGTTGATTAAACGCACAAGAAAGTTACCCAATTTACAGTATTCTCTCAGCTTACCAGAGTAAATCTATAAACTTTCAGCGAAAATCTAGAACTTCTTTTGGATTCAAAATATTCAAAGTTTTTCAATAATCCATCGGAATTATCGACCGCAAGCAGAACACAAGGAAAAAGTCTCTACCCTCCGCTGTGTTTCTCAACCTTTTCTTCGCACATCAAAAGCTGATCAATTTCTAGAGTTTTCTTTTGACTTGTGAAAGAACAAACTAAACAAAATTGATCAATTACAGGCAAAGAATCAGAATCAATGAAAGTTTACAAAGATCAATATTTCTGTCGTCAGTGATACCACAATTTTCAAGAAACCTTTAAGCACCATACAAACAAACGATTTAAATCACTGGAACCTGTGATTCGAAAAGCATGTTGTGTGCTGGTCATCACAGGGTGCAGCGAGTTGTGAGCCAATATCAAATCCAGCGATCTCTGGTTTTACCCGCAGACGAGAAATCCTTTAGTTAGAGCAGTGATTATAATCACTGATAGATGCAATTATAAAATCAGTTTATATGAACAAGTCACATGACATTTTTGCCCTATCAGGTGTGGGGATTCGCGATGGTCATGTAGGTAATAATGGAGGATACCGCATAGCATGGGAAATCAAGAAAGATTCTATACCACAGAGGGTTAAAGACTTGTCTGACTGACCCCTGAACCAAGGTATCCGGATCCTCGACCCTGGTCAATAAAACCCATCAGACCCTGGAGCTCAGCCACTTTACCTAGGAAGGAGAATATTGATCAACCATTAAGGACACAGACACAATTTCCTTACAAGTTTGCAAAGCCTCAGAGAGATGAATGGCAGGAGTTAAAGAGGACGATTACCTTCGAAATTGTTAGTCTCAGTAACAATTCCTTTGGCAATATTTATGAATTCTTTTGAGAGTATTATCATAACTCTAAAATATCACTGAAATGTTTGATTAGTTTGAAAATGTGTATTAAGCCCAGTGAATAATAGAAACATTTACAGCAGTCTGAAATTTTGAGGAAGCAAAACTCAGGAATTGACCCTAAAGTATCGATGTTGACTTCAAAAGGAAGACTGAGGAAATTGCCCAAGTGAGCCAAGATACCTGGTCAATAAAATCAATCCAGCCCGGGCTTAGCTATATTTGTCGATATCATGACTTGACATACGGGAAACATAGTATTGATTGACCATTAGGAGACACAAAGACGATTTTCCGAAAAATGCTTGTAGCGATTAAGGTTGGGACGAAATGTCCGGCCAAATAATGCCATTGACATGATGAAGGAAGGAAGCTAACATTTATAGTCATATCAAGGAAAGAAAAGTCTCTGATATGACAAAGGGAATTCACAATGAAACTATGATATTGTCCAAAGAAAAACAGACAGAAAGAAAACAAATAGAAAAAGAAAATATGACCGCATTACGGTATTGTGTTTATGAGAGAAAGGTTTTGTTCACAAAAATATATCCAAGCATTGCGGATGAAAGCAGCCAGCCAAGCCAAGAACAACAACAACTGCATCAAAGTTGTGCACAGCTCTTCCATGGAATGCTTTTCTCTTTGCCAAAAGGACACTAGGAAAGAAACCAAAGCTAATTTGTGGGTATCAAGATGATATTCTGTTAAAGAATGGTTTGTTGGCATTGCCACTATCAAAATAATCAGAAAAAAGTAGAAAATGAAGTCGGTATGATGTTTGAAAATATTGAGTTGAGAGCTGAGCGTAAATTAGGACATTTAAGTAGGAGGAAACTGGAGACCCCGTAGGAAACCTACGCTGTTGAAAAGAGTTGCCATCCCCGTCACATGTGCGCCAGGACCAACCGGGAAGCAAATTGGGACATCAGAGGTGACAGGCGCTGTTTCTGCTACTCCACTCCGACAGTTTGCGGTCTTCCATGATATTCAGCCATAAAAAAAGAAGCTCGGTCAAGGCAGTATCTTCTTCTGCAGTGCAAGTGTTGTCCTTAGTTATTCATTAGCCTTCAGACACAAGAGATATAGCAAGGCTGAGTTGAGTAATTGGAAGGCATTGTCTCCAGAGAATTGTTCATAGTACTGCCGCTTATAGATCAGTGATGCTCTACTGCATGCAAAACAGCAACCTCCAAATTCATCCATAACACATCCTAAAATAATGTGGCAATCGGGCTGTTGGAGTGGGGCAGTGGAGACACCAGTGCCTGTCACCACTGATATCCCGGGTTAACTTCCTGGTCCGTCCCGGAATATTATATGAGAGATAGGATGACTGTTCTCGACAGCATAGGTTTCCTCTTCTTTACATTACAAATAGCCCAATAAAGTTTATAGAGCTAATAAAGTGCTTGCTGATGCTGAGCTTTCAACTCAATATTCTTTATGTGGTATATCATGAAATATAACCAACGAATGTGTCCAGCATTGCTGGTAATAAAAAAGAATACACCGAGAGGCGCATCAATCCAACAATCCTGAGTCATAAACTCCCAATCGGCCAAAACAGGGTGATTCAAATATTCCCATTCCCTGGGGAATATTATGGGAAATCAATAAAGGAGAAAGAAACTGGAGAGATGGATGCAACAGATTGGCTCAGATGAGAATGATACAGATGTTTTTACAGAATGCCAGATGAGACAGTCTCGGGTACGTAGCCTGAAGATGCATGCTTCTTATGATGGTATCAGTTACAGGCAGCGCGCTTTTGTATTCCCTAAGGATCAGTGGCAGAGTCGATATGGCTAACCTTGGAGAATTGGATTCAAAGCATTCACTCGAGCGTTGCGTGTTTTCAGGACAACACCACCTTCTGAAACATGTCAAATCGAGTGTTGTGTGATGTCATGGCTGAAAACAGAGACATCACCTTGATTGTGACCAGTCTAACATCACCCATGATGTCACGCAACACTCGATGGGCCCCAAAACAAAATTTGTAACAGACCATGAATTTTCTTTTCATCCACACGAGTCTAACCTGCCAAAATCCTTTTAAAACGAATCTTATGTCACTATTTTTATCAAGGATTCCATCAGATGATGTCCTGTTTTGAGAAATATTAGTGCATTGCAACCGAAAAACTATACTGCTTTTAAGTCAGTCTCTTTCTTGAGATTCATCTTAGACGGGTTATATCAAGTTTAAGAGATAGATGGCTTGCTAAAGTGCAAGAATGACCAGATTTATTGCGGTTCTGAACCCAGAAGTCTTCCTTCTAAATCATGTCTTTACGAGTTTGCAGCTACTGGACAAACAACCATGCTCATCATGCTCAATCAGAATATATTTACCAAGGCTACAATCGATAGGCCCCCTTTCATAATCAGTCATTGATTCCCCCAGGGGCAAAACAACTCGGATCCATGAATTGCCTTGCAAGAGAACCTTCACCCAATATTTCAATATCACCCTTACAAACAGGATACAACAACAAACTTTCCTGATTGAATCCAAAGAACAAGAATGAAAGACAATTTGGGCAATGTGAAGCCCGTAAGCTCCAACATGTCCGAGACAAAGAGCGACAGACACACAACATAATCAATATGTCTCGACCCCTTACCCTGGGTTAATCACCCCCTGTGGGTGACACGGCCATCATATCCACGGATAATAGATTTATGGGAATCGTGGCGATACATGTAGATGGGAAAGGAATAGGATGTAGTCCTCCAAAAGGGTAGTGGGAAACAGTTATTAGCGAGATTCAGCAACTTTCCGACTTCAACTCCGACTTGAACTTCGAGACTGAGTTACAGCCAGCTACGGACATCCTTGATATAGTGACTTGATCAATGTTTTCGAGTCACGATAACCCACTTTTTTGCTGGAAAAAAGAAATAGCATCACTAATCGGATATGTGCATAAATCGTGAATATCTACGTCGTACTCCGAGTCGTAACGACTTGAAATACGACGTCAATCATCCACGATATGTACGCATCCAGCTTACAAACGCCAATTTTTTCCACCACGTATAATGGTATTTCGTGTGTTGAAAACGTTGATCATATTATTTATGTCAACGATGTCCATAGATGACCGCAAATCCATCTCTTAGGTCAAGTAGAACTCGCAGTTGGAGTGTTGCTTAAACTCGCTATTTGCTTAGAAACGGGGAGGAGTAGTGTTGGCTCTGGCTGAAGCTATGTGGGCTTCCACTCTTGCAGATGAATAGAAGCCGGTTGCATTTGACAGACAGTGCCTCCCAAGGATTTGGGGAATACGCAGGTTCCAACGGGTGTTGAATGCAATGATTAGGGAGAGGACACAACAAGTGCACACCTCACTCATGTTGAAGGAATCGCGCCTGGCACGGTACGGACATGCCTGAGACCACCAAGAGAGATCCTATCGTGAAAGCCAGAGCTAGACAGTGGAAGGAGAAGCAGAGGAGAGGATACCGCATGAGATGGGAGTGGGCTGTTGAGAGAGGCATCAGGGCCACCTGCACTGTAGGAAATATCCATTCTCGCCAAAAACGGACCAAAATTGCCGGCGCTTTACAAAAAAAATTACATCAGCAGTAAAAAGCAGAATTCTTATCACCATGAGGATAACCTCCTTCCATGAAAATGATACAGCAGCGTCCACAGAAAGCATCATCATCATCGGCAAGGCAGTAATCGATACATGAACCCCTTAAGCGTTACTCACCCCCTCTGGGATGTAGCTTCATCGCAACCCTGGATCAGTCAATGATGAGGATTACAGGGAAACTGTCCACGAGAGAGACAGCGATGACTGATGAGTCAGGTTGATCAGAAATAGAGAAGTGAATAGAATAGGGGAACCTTTTTCGACTTTCCATTATAAAACAGTCAGGGGTGGATCCAGGAGCCAAAATTCCTAGTGTGTCCTTAAGGGGGGAGGCGTGCATCTGATGCAACCCTCCCCATTGGATCCCAGTCGAAAGGACATGTTCCAAATCTTGAGGCGAACAGCTTTTGATATCTCAAACTCGTACATTTCCTACCATTTGACAGAGTAAGTGCCAAGGCCTACAAGACCTCAAACAAATCACTCTCATTTTCTCGCTCTGCTTTCAAGGCGATCAATCATTCCACTTCAGTTCAGTTGGTGATTGATGAGTGTAAAGTGACCATGAGAACCTCCAAGTCTTCATTCTTGTACTGAAGCGCTTCACTGAGGATGGTTCTTTGTAGAGAGAGAAAGCCGTGGGCCTTCTGTTGTAATTGGTATCTATGCCAGGGCAACTATAAGGCACTCCATGGATGGACAATACAGTGGACTTGCACATCTACAAGACCATAAAAAGAGGATTCTGTCACCCTGACACTTCACTGAGGACATGGAGGATGGTTCTTTGTAGAGACAGTAAGCCGTGGGCCTTCTGTTGTAATTGGTATCTATGCCAGGGCAACTATAAGGCACTCCATGGATGGACAGTAGCCCACAGTTGACTTGCACATCTACAAGTCCATAAAAAGAGGATTCTGTCACCCTGACACTAACTGAGGACATGGAGGATGGTTCTTTGTAGAGACAGTAAGCCGTGGGCCTTCTGTTGTAATTGATATCTATGCCAGGGCAACTATAAGGCATTCCACGGATGGACAGAAGCCCACAGTGGACTTGCACATCTACAAGTCCATAAAAAGAGGATTCTGTCACCCTGACACTTCTCTGAGGACATGGAGGATGGTTGTTGGTAGAGAGAGTAACCCGTGGGCCTTCTGTTGTAATTTGTATCTATGCCAGGGCAACTATAAGGCACTCCACGGATGGACAGTAGCCCACAGTGGACTTGCACATCTACAAGTCCATACAAAGAGGATGCTGTCACCCGGTATTTATATTCATTTGCATCAGGATCACTATCTTCACGAATTTTTATGAATTCTTGCTATCTTGAAATGCGGGAATGGAACATCATGTCTTTTAACCCTGTCAAATGCATCACACTAACAAAAGAATACATTCAATTGTAGTTAGGGCTGGACTCTTTCCTCCCTAGCAAAAGACGGAGCCTGACTGGCATGCAATAAATTCCCACAAAGATCAAATGAAGAAGAAGAAGCAGAGAGCATTAGAATACAAATGCTACACTCTGGAGCAGTGGAGCATCCTCATACTCCCCAATGATGAAAGTATGAATAGGACACATAATGGACAGCCTCAGGAGTTTAACAAATGCAGGATGTTCACAGCACATTGGTCTCTCTGATGGAATGGCCAAAAGGCAGCAAAAGATTTCATCACCCCTCTCAAAATTCTCCCCCTGATACCGCAACACTCAGCAATCACGTCCTGATTTGAGCAGAGATTGAAGCCCCCGCTCGGCAATGGTTACCATGGCAATCAAGACGGAGGGAAAATGACTTCAATTTTGACTAATGGTCACCAATTGTGAGATAAAGCGCGGGGGAATGTGATCAAGGAAGCAGAACTCACTCAGGATGTCGTGGGACTGGCGAGGATTTTGCATATCCTGGGATGTTAGGTGAAGGGAAGCTTGGACCATACTCCCTAAACTCGTTTTTAAGCGTTTTTAACAAGTTTTAAGGTTTTCCGGCCAACACAAACATGCACCCAAGAAGGCTTTTGCAAAGCCTTTTTTTTCTTGTCCCATGATTTATTGTGACCTTGTGATGCACCACACAGAAAATGAACCATTGTTTCATTTCCTGGACATTCTTAACAGTTGCACCAGGGAATGTCCTATGGAGATAATGAAAACAACAGGTTCACAAAATCATAGGGGAACAGCCTACAATGCATGTACACGCAGCCACACATAGGTCTGTACATTCCGGTACAAGCTCAACTCTCACTTCTGAACCCACTCACTTGAGGTTAGAAAGGTTAGGTGTCTTGCTCAAGGATACAGAGATGAAACAGAGTTGAACTTTAGCCCTCCTGGTATTAAGCCCGAAACTCTTAGTTACCACCATGCCACTGATCTTCCAAATGCCATGAACCAAACCATGCCAAGTCAGTAATGAAATTGACAACCACATTATCAGACAGGTCTCCTTAGAACTCCATCAAGAAGCTGGTGGCATATTTTTCTGGATTTATGAATTTAGAGAGCATTGTTCCCAGCGACAGCTGACACTGATCAGTTTGGACAGAAGCTTGCTGTTGCCGTGGAAACCAGAGATTGAGTCTAAGAATCTGAGATTAAATGTCAAGCAATTCTGTCAGAAATACCAACACCTTCAGTGATGGATCAAGTGTCAGAATCATTTCATGGTTTTGGAACGTTTTGATAACTGTATGATTTTTTCGTCAGATAAGATACCAAGTTCTAATCCATTTGGCAATCGAGACAGTGCAGATGACGTCATCACAAAAAGAGACACAATTTAGGACGTCAAATTTGCCTCATTGACACAAATGCCACACTTTGTCGTTGGCGATCGCAAGGTGTGGTAACATCAACGAAGATGGTATCTGCATGTTGGGTATTTCATCATCCATCTTGAATTCATCTCTAATCATTTACAACCTTATTTTCAAATCATCTTTCAACAAAAGGCAAACAAAAATAACAGTTGTACATGCACACAAGTCATGCAATTTGTCTTTGCATAATAATTTCAACAGGATTTGGATGATATATGTTATACCTGATACATGAATGCGAGTTAGATTTGTAGGACATTCATTTGAAAAAACACAACTTGAAACAATCCCATCACTAATAAGTTAATCAAGAAGATAATTAAATTATAAAAAAATCGGAGCAAGCAATCTATGCAAACAAACACAAAATGGTAATTTCACAATATTTTGGACAATTTGTAGGTTTTCGCAACATGATTATACATGTACATGCAACTCTCTATTAGCACGATCAAAATTTCATCCACACATTTTCAAACACTAGTCCACTGTACCCGTGGCCGCCATCAATCATACATTTAATACAAACCTTCTTTTCACAATTTGATTCCGAACAAAAATCGCTCACCAAGCTGTGTGTGAACTGGCAAAAGCTTTTGACTGAAGTGACAGGGCTCGAGACGTCGCATTGTGACGTCATGACGTCAGCAGACCCATCCTGACGTCGGAGCCGTGACGCGATCAGGCTGTGTCGGGAGTGACGTCGCCCGTGACGCGCATGACGCGAAGGTAAAATCGCCGCGCAGGCAAGCTGAATAACGTTAGATAAAACCAATAAACGGTGTTATGATCGGATTGTTAGTTTGAAATTCAAAAATCGGGCTTCGTAAGGACATTTTTGGGACCCGTTAAATGCTACATGCAAAATCTGGGGTCGCTCAGCCATTCGGTCTGGGAGATATGAGCGCACAAACACACAAACTTCTCTCGAATTTAGTAAGGATTTCCAATGATACTGCACCTTTATGACTAATCATGCTTTGGGTGGATTTAAGAAAATTATTGCCTCTAGCAGTGTCTCGTCCTCAGTCCAGACTTTTCGACATTGTTAGTTTCTGAGAGGAGTGATCACATGCAAAATATTAATAACTCGCTTAGCTAGCTATTATGTTGCATTAACTTAGGCACACAACAGCCACACTGTCAGACAGGAGGCTAGCTGGGCCTGGATCCACTAATGTGGCAAATGTGGGAAACCATGCTGCTTTCACAGGTATTGGATCCAGTTTCGAGCAAGTTACTGGCTCACCAGTTAACGACCATGTCAAAAGCCTGTGAAATCAACATGGTACTGCTGTAGTACAATACAAGCCTTCAGAAAAGACAATATTTACGAAAACCATCATCACTTTAGGATTCACGCAGTTATGCTGTTGACTTTTCAAATTTTCCAAATTAGCAAGGTTGCACACCTTTCTGACTCATGTTCTGACTGCAACTCCAAAGCTTCATGTAGTTACAGTTGCCTGTTGATATTATTTTAGATAAACTGATACTTACAAAATTTGCTGATCATTTTGAAAACATTCTCCAATTTGGTTGAACATTTAAATCAAAGATATTACAAGACAACAGTTATGTACTGTCAGAGTTAAAGTCGGAGTGGGAGTCATAATTGATGTGCAACCTTTGTAATAAAGTGAAACAACCAAAAAAGCACAAATTGTGGCAAAATAGGGAATAAAGCTGTAAGATGCAAAGATTAAATATGTTACAGGTACCTTATCCTGAGTAAGCGGGGAGATGGGTGGAGAGGGAAAATTGATCAAATCTGCAATTAAAGTGAACTAGCAATGAAAATGTGCAAAGTAAATGGAGGATGTGTCCCGGGTTAATATGCAATGGGATTACGTGTTACAGAAGCAAAAGGTTATAATGTAGCCAAATACTGTAAACTGCCCAATTTCTGAGCTGTTTGATTTTTGTGATTTCGAAAATTTCTGAAAAAGAATAAGATTTTCACGATTTTTATATGGGGAGGTGTCCTGATTAGAGAGGTCAAAGTAAATGCAAACAACCAATTTTGGACCAAAACTAGTGTCCTTTTTGGAGAGGGTGTCCTTTTTAGAGAGGGGTCCACTAAGGGAGGTTCCACTGTATCCTGAATGAAAGAAGGACAGGTCCACTAGAGCAGTGTCGTCTGAGACAAAATCACTTGCCTCGTATCATCCAAAATTTTGAACCATCTGAGCATCCTGAAATTTTCATTTTTGTGACCAGTACCACACAGATTTCAAATACAACTAAAAGGAATATGGAACTGTGCACTATTCAAGCATGTTTTCCTCATTCTAAATGGCTAATTAATCAGGATAAGTTTGCAAAATGTAGTTTCTGACTTCTAAAACTGTGAGTAACACGTTTAGTATCAAGAATTAATAAAGACTAGTCTTTACTAATCCTTGTTAATATGAAGTGGGCAAATTCTATTAATGGGAGCCTCTGGAAATATCTTAAGGTCAAATTGATGACCCAACAATAATACTGATCAATTTCCCCGAGTGACTTGTTGATCAATGTCTGTCGGTCTCATCTGTTGTGTGTATGCTAAATGAACGTATAATAGAGTGGCTTAATTAAAATATTGAGTTAATTAAGGCTCGTGGGAATGATGGGTGATTGAATCATTGTATGATTAACCCTTTTAGATGGGACCTCAGGATATGATATTGTCACCAGTAATTCAAGTAGCAGAATACAATTTCTCGCGTCAGAGGCCCTGAAAATCTTATAATAGCTAAGTCTTAGCCATTTGGAGGCAATGGCGGCTAATTCAAGCAGGAACGGAAAGACAACGTCAAAAATGGGGCCTCCGGTCATGCATCAGGAGGCTTGGTAACAATATATGACAATGACAACTCAGGCTGCAAGTAGCACAGTAGAACCTCTCTTAGCGGACACCTCTCTATTAAGGACAACCTCTCTATTAAGGACAACCTCTCTATTAAGGACACTAGCTTTGGTTCCAAATTGGTTGTTTCCATTCAATATGACCTCTCTAATCAGGACACCTCTCTATTAAGGTCAGCACTTATCAGTCCCGAGGGTGTCCTTAATAGAGAGGTTCTACTGTAGTTTGTCTTGCACACATTGAGGGTTTCTACAACCGCCACCTTCAAGTTTAGCATGCAACAGCATTGCCACCATGTGACCTGTCACAGCAAAAAGCGGCACTTGTCGCACAGGAGATGAGCCTAAATGACACCAAGAGATAATGGAAGAAATCGATTTCAGAAAAAGCGGACAACAGTGAAATGAACAACCAGTCCATCTCAACCTGCCAAGCTCTGAGCTACAAGCACCTAGTTTTGCTAAGACGGATCACTTTTTTTTAGGTTGATGCCTGACGACACAACGAGAGGTAGGCTCTGATAGCACAGATCATGGCTGAATCTAATTAAGATTAGTCAAAGCTAAAATAAAGGAACACAAAATTGCAATTTCACGAAACGGAATGGACACAAATACTTCTTGGTCTACAGTATCCTCAATGCTACATCAATGCTATTGATCCATTGCATCACGTGGATTTGCATACAAATAGTGAAAATCCCTCCCACCCCCAGCCTCCAGGCAATTGTCTCCATTATGTACAGTGTTATATTCTACAGAAGCCATAGTGTAACACGAGTATGGATTAAAACCATTAGTTTCAATCACAAAAGTGAGGTTGAAGATTCTCAGCAACGATTTCCATGATGTTATTCATGTTTATTTGGAACGCTTGTATGGCAGGCATCAAGATCTAAACAAATATTCGCGTTATTTATTCATCAAATCGATTCATAGCGTTATCAAAGTAATACGAACACTCAGAAGCCTTAAGGCATTTTCAAAAAGTCTGGCTTGCCTACTTAATAACAAAGCTCAAATGAAACCCCTTACTGATACAGTACGGTAAGAATTCCGCCCCGATTCAATGGATGCAATGTAAACTTGGAATTTATTTGCAATGTATCATTTCATTGTTAAGTGGACTGTTGACAAACCATTTTTATCGCAAAGACTAGCATCATGTATAACTGCAATAATTGATAAAAAGATACTAGTCTGCAGGCAAAAGTGCTCGTCATAAATCAAATTGCGATAAAATCAAATTAATCTAATTTTCATCGCATTTCCCAGCGTGGACGCTATTTTTCAAAGGCACATAGATGATGCCGCAGACTACTGTTTACAATTTTTTCCACGTAATACGATAAATGACAAGTCTCTGTGATTAAAAACACCAGTCTGCGATGCCCTTTACTAATGGTAAGAATAAAACAAAGGCTGAAATCATCACCAATATGTCTATGCATTGTTATTTAAAGATAATACTCTACGATAAACGGGTCATGATATTGTCCACATCAAACAGCTTGTTATGACTGATTCTAATGATGCGAGCATTTACACATCAGCTGTCCAGACTCATGCACATGTGATGGATTGATCACATTCTGCAGCCCATGTAGAACACAGCGGATTAATGTGCAGGAAAATTAATGTCGGTATCTTCACGTGCGTTGCGATGATTCATGATGTCTCAGGGTAGACTGAAATAATCCGCTCAAGGTACATTTTATGGTACAGAAATTTTAACCGACCTGAACTCACTGCCTTTTAGTACCAAACAGTAGGTCAGCATCTCATCTCTGTGGATTGATACTCCTAATCATCCAATGTTAAAGGCATGGTCCATTCATGTACATTGTTTACATCGGTCCCACAGGTAATCAGAAATAAGCAGGACAGTCATTATGCATGCAAATATGATTAGACTTGGTATGCATATCAATCGTATATCAGTCTACACAATCCTATAATTAAAATTTGTTTCAAATTTGGAAATTCTCAAATTAGTTTATTAAAGTTAAAATTTTTGAAATAATGAACTTTTTCTGTAAAAGAAATTGGGATAAGCTCTAATCTGATGATATCTTTACGAACCCTTTACCCCCTCCTAACATTGTCAGGATTGTGAAACACGGCCTACCTTAGACATGTTGGACGTTGGAAATAAAATAGGACAGAAAGTAATTCTGCAACTGTCCAAGTCCTATGATAATGAAGCTAATGAAATGACAGGCCACGTTGAGGTCGATATGGCAGGTTATGATGTCATCAAATAGCGATCACTTTCGAAAAACATATTAAAAGGGACGTCACATTTAATTTGGGAGAAACTAATTACTGTGTCAGAGGCAACTGACAGGATTTCCGGTGGCATCTTTGGATGATGCGATGTCAGGGAAATGATAACAAGGTCAAAGATATTCATGTTTATTTATATCTCTGAGGACAAGGAAATGTGTCGGGTAACAATAACAACGACGAACCAATGGCAAGGTTCTCATACAGTTCACGTGCACCTTCTATCACAAAAACATTGAACCAGTTACACAAAATCTACATAGAGTATAATATGCAGCTTGCATCACAGCAGCGAACCCATAATGCAAGGTTTACATAGAGTTTGTATGCACTTTGTACCACAACTATAATGAACTGGTCAGGCAATGTTTACATAGAGTTTGTATGCACTTTGTACCACAACCGTAATGAACTGGTCAGGCAATGTTTACATAGAGTTTGTATGCACTTTGTACCACAACCGTAATGAACTGGTCAGGCAATGTTTACATAGAGTTTGTATGCACCTTGCACCACAACCATAATGAACTGGTCAGGCAATGTTTACATAGAGTTTGTATGCACTTTGTATCACAACCATAATGAACTGGTCAGGCAATGTTTACATAGAGTTTGTATGCACTTTGTACCACAACCATAATGAACTGGTCAGGCAATGTTTACATAGAGTTTGTATGCACCTTGCACCACAACCATAATGAACCGGTCAGGCAATGTTTACATAGAGTTCACAGGCACCTTGTATCACAATAACAATTATATCATTATTTGGTTGTTTGTTATTTAAATGCATTTGATTTAGCTAGTTTACTTATTATTTCATTGATGTTCAGCTTAGTATCGCCTGTATCATGTATGTACATTATACTATTATACTTTATATGTCGTGTACCTATGTAAAATACATTTTTATTTGGTGACTAATAAAGTTCATTTGAATTTGAATATTAAGGGATATTAAGAGAAGTGGCAGAGTGCCTAAATGGAAACCAAGATGACATTGCACTTTCTGCTAAAACTCTACCACACGCAGCCAGGAAGCAGATGGCAGACACTGATCTTCCATTACATCACCGGCCAGCCAAAAGAAACGATCATTGATATAGTCCACCAATCATCCCCTCCCTCCATATATTTTGAGGAACAATCCGAAAAGAAAAGCCCTCATTGCCTGTTCTATGTCTTCACTGTATCAGTGATGTGCTGAACTGTGTTACAACACACGAGATGAAATGGAAATTGTCATATTCATTCTGGTCGTAGAAATTACATGTTTTGACAATGTCTCGTGTCAATGGTCCAAACATAACACTTCACACGTGCATTTGTACCCCTTTTATGTGAAGCCACAAGCACGTGTCATACCCTTATCAATCAATATCTATTTCTATCCTTGGCAGTGTGATAGCCATTGTGACTTGGAACATGAGAGCTAGTGACTCATTCCTACGACCCTGAAAATCTGAATTATCTATGAGTGTCTCGAACTCTGGAAGACCTTGTAAATCGTTTGCACCTGAGAGTCATTTTGACCCTTTTTCTACCAATTTTGTGAAACCTGTGGATGGTGTTGATGCAAATATAAACATGATGCTCGCAACCATATTACGTCTAAACCTGATCTTCAATTTCATGTCTGGAATGTTTATTTGGTTCATTTAGTTTTGGGTTATTCCAACCTTTACGTACAACCATTGTTTATGTCTATATGTATGTTTATCTTCAGTAGGATAACATCCATTGTCAGAGTGAGTCACATCTCCCGGCCCTCTGAAGTGCCCCCTCTCATGACACTCCATTGAAGGAAGTGGCTCACTCGCTTCCTGGTTCTATGAATAGCATATACAATTCTTGATTATCAAAAGCTAATGAGTAGACAGCTTGCTCTGGTTGTTCAGTTGACAAGTTGTTATCATACTTTATCCCATTGTTGTTAGAAATTGGTATGCAACTGAAAATGTTACCGATTACCACACTGGCAATCTGTAGTGTTAAACGGCGATTTATAGCTAAAATCTAGGTTTTTTAACCATGTGAACTGGCACTTTCACTTTAGTGTTATTTTAAATATGTGACCCGTCACAGCAAACCAGGCGCATGTCGCTCTGAGCTTGGCAGGTTGAGACGGACTGTTCATTCATTTCTCTATTGTATGCTTTTTGTGAAATATGAGCACATCAATTTCTTCCATTATCTCCTGGTGTCATTTAGGCTCATCTTCTGTGCGACATGCGCCTGGTTTTGCTGTGATGGGTCACATATACGAAATCATTGCCGCATCCAATTTAAATTGCAGGCAGCAGCAATTTAAATTGCTCATTTGCAGGGCGCTGAAATATGATATGTTGACGACAACTTGATACCTGCTTGCTACTTCTATCAAATTGCCATGAATACAGTTGGTTAACTTCGATATGTTGACAGTCAATCTCCTACACAACAAAATAATTGCAAGTAATTGTAACTCATGCAAACATGTCACTTTAGTAAGCAGTAACTGCTTTGAGGAAGACGTGTTTTGCATAATGAAATACCTGAACATGTATATGCAATCAAAGTGTCAAGAATTATGCAGAAATATGCACTGAAAGAAGTAACATTTATTGATTATGCATGTTATGCTTTGCCAAGCTTTTCTTCCGTATGATGCATGACTTCCAAATTGACATTTTCGAAAGGAGAGGCAAAAGAAATCAGGCATATATAAACCACAAAATGAGAAATGACGAAATGAAACTGAAACAAAACAGAAATGAAATGGGTGTTTAAAGAATTGGAATGTTGGCGGCATCTGGTTGAAATATTGCTTCTGATGAACTGCCAGAATTTAGCATAACAAAAAGCACCTTGGGCCATTTACTCTATTAACATCTGCAGACGAGAAACCCGGGAAGATCCTGGGATTGTATTTCTGGACGAACCAGCGTTGCTACAAGGAACTAAAATGCCCTGGCTCTTTATAGTCGTTCAAATAAGACATGAAACCAGGGATCCTTGTATCTTGTGTCTATGCCAAGGCAAGCAAAAGGCCCCGCCAAGTTAGAAACATAAGCCTGCATGGACTCTACCTCTCGCTGAAGACACAGCCACTAGGCCAATGAACCCAATTGGCATCTAACCGTAATGGCACGTAAAAAGCTGAACCTGCCTTGGAGGATGCATACTCCCTGTAGAATATCACCTCCAACTGCAGAGCAAACGCTGAAGAAGAAGAGGATGAACTGAAAGAGTGAATATATTCTTGTAATGTTGGCACAACAAATAAGATTGGTTCTCACCTTGTGTTCATGAACTTTATCCGGTGCCCGGTCAGTTTTTCAGCTCCACACGATCATGCAATGCTCTCGATAATGAGTTGTATGATGAGGCAATTAGAGCCGAATTAAGTAAGCCGAAGTATTTAGGATGTGACGATCGGATCGTTCAATCGAGCTCACATATCATTCAATCTAGATCAGTACTGTAAACACGATCAGAAATTGATGCCACCACTATTGGCGTTTTCAGTTGATATCATTTCGCACAAGCGTATCCATTGGTTTTTGAGTGTGATATCGAACACCTCACAATGATTTACAGAATACCACAAAGTAATCCATTCAGATGAGCGCAGGTTTCGCTGTGGAGAATGCTAAAGGTCACATGGTGGTGTTTGAAAATGTGTCCGATTCCGTGAGAGTGAAACCAGCACTGAAATATTTCGAAAAGCAGTTGATAATTTTCTTCTCAACTGTACCTTTTACTTACAAGTTGCTTATTAGAGTAGACTCGTTAATTTGCAAACTATCATATATCCCAAGCAAAGGATAGGTCATATCTCTGCCTGAAAATTGTAATCCAAGAACAAGAAATTTCTGATCAATCTAGCAGTGTACTCTTGTTGAAAACAGTTGAATTTGTCACAAATATGAAATGTACGCGGTACCTTCACCGAATGCCACCATAACAGGCTAAGTCACATTGAAATCCTTATCCAATCATGTCAATTTTGGGTCACTTTAAGTGCTGATGCAATTCACAATATTTCTGCAGATGCGAAGCCACAATTTTCCAAATGTCAAAGAAATGTACAAGACACATGTGTACGCATTAGCCACGGAACGGCCAGAGCACTGCTACCGCACTGACAGCGTGGTCTCTCTATATTCCCGGTGACACTGCATATCGGAGGAGACTGCAGCTAAGTCGAGACAATGGAGCAAATCAATGATGCTAGGCAGTGTGTGTTGCTATGGTGTTCACAGCATCCAATGCACTATGTGCCAGACGTTGACGCGGTCGTCGCCGGCAACGAATTTCAATTAATCACATTTGATGAATAATTTATGTGGTCATTAGGAACTAGTGCACATTGACGGAGACTATTAAGACAAGTTCGCGGGGGAGTATGGATCTGCATCTGAAAGAGAAACGATTCCCAAAGTTTATGTAGAAAACTCTAGTGCAGCCATCTTTGAACAAGTTCTGGAACTAGACTCAGAAGACCCTGGATAGAGAAACTGTATTTGTCATCATTTCTTAGAAGCATGACTGTTCACTCTTTGTTCAAGATGATCTTTCAAAGGGGTATGCTGTTTCTATTGACAAGTGGTTATAGAAAATAGAAATGCAGCAATACAGAATCTCGTAATGCAGTTATCGTGCATGCAAATTCGCTGAAACTTGGCATTTATAGTATCTGTATATCTGTTTACACAATGGCAATGACGAAATTTATTCTGAGTAGTGGCATTAACCCTATTTACGCAGTTGGAAATTTTCAAATTTCACTACAAATTTCAAATTTTTAATGAATGTTATGGGCCTTTAAATATGTTGAAGGTGAACTGAGGTGAACCAAGATTTTAAACGCATGCTGCTGGACGTAAAAGTCTCTATGGACTGTGTTCCAGTATTGAAAAGAAGAAGAAGAAGAATGAATGAATTCAAGCAGAGACACCTATCAACAAGGAAAGAACTAATCCATCATAATGTTATCACGATATGTGCAACATCAGTATTGTCCATTTATCATGCTTGTCAATTATTTCTCTGCAGGTTGGGAATTTCTTTACATTTTTTTCTTCATATAGCTAGAAATCCCAAGTATTCTGGGTGAATCCCTGCACAGATCTAAATCTTCACTCCTAGCAACCTCTTGGTAACGGCACTTGCCTCATGCTCAGCCATTACGTAATTTATTTGGACACATGACGTCACAGCTGGGCTAAGTCAACAAACTGGCCAAGTCAACAAACTGGCCAACACAGCACGTCAATGAAAACAACGTAACTACTTTGTGTCACCGTTCCAAGGTAACCGGAAAAACGCCGACCGACCGACCAACCGACTGACCTGCCAACCTACCGTCATATGCAGTATCCGTTTCGCTTCTCGATAGCACATATATCTGTGTAGTGCCCAGCGCAATGGACATGATGGAGTCCGACGTGTCTGACAGCAGCATCTCCAGTCAATTATACCGGGAAAACGGGCCCACGCGGTAAGGAACTGATAACGATACTCTAAAGATATGCTTTGTCTACATGGTCGGTGGATATAAAAACATGATTTGGGCCTAATCTATGCACTGTTTTTCTACTCGAGTGTCTCGACCGATGCAATGCATGAACTGCAATGCGCAACATGCATGTTGTCATTTGACCAGCGCACGTGCGCTTGTTTACAATTTCATTTCACATGACCTGCTATCGTGGATTGGATATATCACATTGACTTATGAGACCTGTGACTCAACTACGAAACTCCTTGGGTTGGTAGGTCCGAAGGTCGGTCGGTCAGCGTTTTTCGGCAGGTCAGTCGGTCGGTCGGCGTTTTTCCGGTTACCCCGTTCCAATACTGTTGCTGCACATATAAAATCTTGTACATGTCAATTGTCGAAGCACATTTCAGTGCGAAACGTAGAGTGTGAAAATTAAAACGTATTTAATACGAGGACATCGTTGTGTGGTTTGTTCCCGATTTAGCAAATCAATCATAATGGTCACCCTGGATAATGCCAGCACTTATTCATCCTTCCTTCTTGGAACCATGAGTAGTCTGTTTTAACAAAAGAATACCATCAACCCTTAATCTACCGATGGCCCCATTTTGCCCACTGTCTTATGTCGTTATATATGACTGGTCACAGCAAAACCAGGCGCATGTCGCACAGAAGACAGGAGATAATGGAAGAAGCTGATGTACTCATATACCACAAAAGGAAGACAATAGTGAAATGAAAAACCAGTCTGTCTCAACCTGCCAATCTCAGAGCGATATGTGCCTGGTTTTGCTGTGACAGGTCACATATCTCCGAAACAGTCCTGAAATATCATCAAAAAATACATTTTATACTGCAAAACCTGTAAAATCAGCCTGCAAGTGAATGAAAAATACTCACTTATTAGAAAGTGGCTAATCGAATCCACAAGGGGTATTCATGTTATTACGACTTGGGTCAATGAATATATTTTTTATAAACACAGATTTCATTTTGTTGACGACTTAATAAAACGAGCACCGGATGCAGACACTTTAGTACATTAGTTTCATATTTCAAAAAGTTTCAAGAAGAAATCGAAATCGAGTCAAGTGTATTTTTCAAGGAATTTTATCGTTTGTTTTTCAATAACAGGTCATTGACTTCAGGAAAGTTTCATTGAGGATATGCTGTAGACATCCTTTTCAAATGATCAAGTGACGTCTGATCACAAGTGTGCCGAGGTTCATATTTCAAATTGACATATTTCCGTATTTAGATAGATGCCCATTGACCTGTCTCTCGTCAAAACGCAATCACAATTTCACAATTGGACATTTTCAATTATGAATTCAAAATCTTTAAACAAACGACGTAAGCCATCAAAGATGAACTGAAATGCCACTTCTACATTGACATGTTTTATTATACTGTTTATTATCATCACTAGAAAACTACCCGTTGATCACAGGCATGTGGAAATAAGAGCTCAACAGCCCCTAAATCGACTTACAAACACACCCTCACTGCTATTGAGGCTGTGCCAGTGTATTGATGTGTAGTTTTGCATTTTGGTCTCGGTTGGAGAGTAGTAGCTTTCACAGTAGTAGTAGCTGCTTAGTGGTAGCTTTGACCATAGTATAGCTTCCACCAAGACCACCCTGGATTCTCTGATAGCACGATGTGGCTAGTCGCTAGGGCTAGTCGCTAGGGCTGGTCGCTAGGGCTAGTCGCTAGGGCTAGTCGCTAGGGCTAGTCGCTAGGGCTAGTCGCTAGGGATCAACATCAGGGAGGAAGCAAGGCCATGGCACCAACGTCATGACGTGATTTACATCATAGCCAATCGTGACCTGTTGATGACCTTATCACAGATATTACCTTATCACGATGACCTTACCTTATCACTGTGTCCTACTATCACCGACAGGAAAATCTTGCCTCTCAAGATGATATAAATTACAAAACGTTAAAATTGTCAGTCCACATTTAAGTATTTAAAGGCGTATCTTACCGTTTTCCGTCTTCCATTGCCTGCAGCTGGCACTCTTCCTTCAATTCACGCTGTATCATGTCATCATGACGTTGACGGTCATGTCCACATTGCTCCGATAATAACTCGAACGAGGTGGTCAGGTGACGCTCGACGTCCAATAGGAAGGCCAAGATGTAGGATTCTTGTCGTCGTTTGGTTTCAAGAATCCCAGCGAATCTCTTTCTTGCGGAATATCCTCGGAACACTGAAAGAAATTGAAATGTAAATTTTACACGCAGAGCAGAGATCTTTTTATTGCACACAACTGCGGCGATAATCGCAGGTAGCTGCAATTTAGATTGCTTGTTTGCACGGTGCTAATAAGAAAGGTGGTCAGTTACGAAGTCATATCCTGACTCACACAGGAGAGAAACCATTTGGATGTGATGAATGTGGAAAACAATTCACTCATGGTAGTCATTTACGAAGTCATATCCTGACTCACACAGGAGAGAAACCATTTGGATGTGATGAATGTGGAAAACAATTCACTCATGGTAGTCATTTACGAAGTCATATCCTGACTCACACAGGAGAGAAACCATTTGGATGTGATGAATGTGGAAAACAATTCATTCAAGGTAGTCATTTACGAAGTCATATCCTGACTCACACAGGAGAGAAACCATTTGGATGTGATGAATGTGGAAAACGATTCACTCAAGGTAGTCATTTACGAAGTCATATCCTGACTCACACAGGAGAGAAACCATTTTGATATCAACAATGTAGCAAATGTTTCAAAACCTCTGCTGAACTGAAAATTCACATGAGGTCCCACACTGGAGAGAAGCAATATGGATGTGATGGATAGGTCCCACAATGTTACCTCTGCTGAACTGAAAATCCACATTAGGTCCCACACAGGATGTGAAAAATGTGGAAAATGGTTCACTTAACTTGGGCATTTACGAAGCCATGTCCTGACTCACACAGGAGAGAAACCATTTAGATGTCAACAATGTAGAAAATGTTTCAAAACTAGGGATGGACTGAAACTTCACGTTAGGTCCAAGCAATGGGGAGAAACTGTATGAATGTGAACAGTGTAGAAAATGTTTCAAAACTATAGATTCATGCACTTGATTGGGAACAACGTTTACATAGTGTTGGTCCTTGTCACGTCACGATGCATTGCAGGTTTTATATTACTCAATGTGATGTGACACGACGTCTTCATAAACGTTATCCAAAATCAGGTACAACAATCATAGTCATGAAATTAAATTACACATTAGGTCCCACAAAGGTGAGAAACCTTTTGAATGTGAACAGATTGGAAAACGATTCACTTATCGCAGTTATCTGCCCAACCATATCAAGATTCATACAGAAGAGAAACCATATGACTGTGAACTAAACTGCAGAATGCAGAAGTCAATGTAGCTTGTAAGATTGACGTGTTCGAGATTGGAAGCTACACTGTAGTTATTGCCAGACCTAGTATCGTTTTCCAATGACTCATGAGATGGCAGCACTGTGCTTTCACGGAATATAACCGTTGCTGATAAAAGTTGGAACCACATGGCTGTTAAGCACATGCGCTAATATATTCAGGAGATATGCACACCCCGAATATAAGTGCAGTGCGCCTAAATACGCCTAAATACGGTGTTTTATGAGGGTTTGTAATTACTATAATCTGTACTATAATTTCACGAGCTTCTGTAACTACACTGTTTTATGAGGCTTTGTACTCTAATTCCACAATGTTTTATGAGGCTCTGCACTATAACTTCATGGTCTTCTGTATTTAGGTTGTTTTAAAAGGCTCTGTACTATAATTTCAAGAGCTTCTGTAGCTACAATATTTTGTGAGGCTCTGTACTAGAAATTTATGGGCACTGTATTTATTATGTTTTATAAGGCTCTGTACTATAATTTCATGTGCTTCTGTAACGTTTTGTGAGGCTCTGTACTATAAATTTATGGGCTCTAATTTAAGTTGTTTTATAAGGCTCTGTACTATAATTTCATGAAGAATTTTTGTAGTTTTATGAGTTTCTGTAGCAACAATGTTTTATGAGGCTCTGTACTATAATTTCATGTGCCTCTCTAGTAACTATGTTTTATGAGGCTCTGTACTATAATTTCATGTGCTTCTGTAGTAACTATGTTTTATGAGGCTCTGTATTATAATTTCATGTGCTTCTGTACAATACCAGAAATCCCCGACCTCGAACTTGCGCATGCGCACTAATTACCATCTCGGCCGATCAACGCAGTAGTGCGCTTAGCTTAGGGCAATCTCCAAAAGCAGAGTTAATCAGGCGGTGGGGAGCATTACGCACTTTGCCGATAGGCCATTGGTTTCCTCTAATGTCTATCTAATACTGTGCGAAATTTCAGTGAATTTAGTCAAAAAAATCCTTTGTCCACCTTTGTACCGCCGCTTTGCATGCATTGATGAAGTTCAAACAGGGAAAATCAGGAAAATAAGCCTTTGAGGCGTTTTTACGGCTCAAAAACTGGCATTTCTAGCGATAATATTTTAGTTGCCGATAGATCCGCGAGAGGGCAATACCATCTAGAGTCATAAAAACACTGCTTCTGGTGTTTTGAAACATTTTTTTCTTTGTCCACTTGCATGCCGAAATTGGAGGTTTTAATGATGTGACAGCAAAAAATTTAATTGGTCATTGCGAGGGGGTCACTAGGGAGCTTGGGGGGTTGATCTATGCAATATACCTAGTTTTAAATCGTGCTTGTTTCATGCTAATGTGAAACAACATCATTCTGATACTACTGAGATTTAAATTTTTCACTCTAGATTTTAAATGAAGTTTGAAAATTCATTTTTCACTTGATGATCGTGCTAATCATGACTGCATGAGTCCAGTTTCCCTGCACCCAAAGTTTATTACTGATGGTAGCTTTCCTATATCTAATCGTCTAATGTAAAAAAGTTGGGCATTTTGTGGGGGGTGTACTGTGGTCTTGGCCTCTCCTACCTTGGGGGTGGGGGTGGGGTGGGGGTAGGGTGGGGTGGAGGTTGGTCTTGTTGGCATCCAGGTTTGATGTCTTGTTATGATCCTTGAGATATCATAAAACTCTTGACTGGTGTTATTATGGACTACTCGTTTTTCTCTCTTGTAATTCGGCAATTTTATATCAGATAACAAAGCGTAATTCAAACGGATACCGCGTCTCGTTGAGGCTGCCATTGTGATTGATTGCTGCGAGCTGATTCGTCAATGGCGGCACGTGACTGATTAGACTGGCGGCCTCTATCGGACGGCGTTGGTCGGGTTTTTCTGGTGTTGAGTAACTATGTTTTATGAGGCTCTGTATTATAATTTCATGTGCTTCTGTAGTAACTATGTTTTATGAGGCTCTGTATTATAATTTCATGTGCTTCAGTAGTAACTATGTTTTATGAGGCTCTGTATTATAATTTCATGTGCTTCTGTGGTAACTATGTTTTATGAGGCTCTGTATTATAATTTCATGTGCTTCTGCAGTAACTATGTTTTATGAGGCTCTGTATTATAATTTCATGTGCTTCTGTAGTAACTATGTTTTATGAGGCTCTGTACTATAATTTCATGAGCTTCATACATGTAGCTACAATGTTTTTCGAGGCTGGTTAGCCGCCAGCTTGTTAAATATAGGGGTATAAACTGTCTTCTCAACAGGCACCTGGCACTAGAGATACAGGAGTCAGGAAGTAAAGAGTGTGTCATCAGCCAAATCTAGCCAACTCTTTCCTAAGGATGACACTATAATAAACAAACTACTGCATAAACTCACCTTTTTGTATCAAGACAATGCTACATTCCAGACCTTTCGATATTGTCTCGAGTTGTTCAATGTGCTTCAGCTGGAAGAACACCTTGGTTTTACCGACCTGAAAAGATATTAGGGAACCATTGATTGATTCTAATGAAGAAATACGTAACGTATCAGCCAGCCAAAGTCAGAACAGCGGGGAAATAATTGGAACAAAAGAGAAACTCCAGTGATACACTTGGAAAGGTTAAAATGTTTGAAGGTACCTGACCCTGATGTTTTACAGCTGCCCCTGAGCAATAGAGGTCCACGTGTAAATTACAGATGACACTTGAAAAAGAGATCAAACATGCTTTTAATTGATACCTAGAAGCAAAATATCAGTGGCCTAGCTAGCTCTTTTAGTCTTGGATGGGGCAAAGGGCTATCTGGGGTGGGACTTTTTGAAAATCTTCGTCCAAAATCATGGTCAAAATCACATTTCTTTGTGTCTTCTGGAGGGGAATTTGCCCACCCTTTGCTTGTTTTGCCACTAGTTACTCTTTCTAAGAGTTTTTCCCATGACAAGATACAACAGATATGTGAAGACACCAATTTTGAACATCAAACATGTCCACACAACCACTCTACTAGTATAAATCTCACGAATACCCAAAACTATTTTTTATTCAATCGTTTTCTAAAGGCACCAACAGAACTCTAAGGGTTAAAATGTGACCTCCTCAACAGTTGCAACAGATAGTTAATTGTCTCTTCCCAAGATCAAAGACGCAAAGGATAATGGGATATGTATTGGTGGACCAAGAATGGTAGACAATTCCTCAAAGTCTGGCATTACGGTAACAACGAAATTGCCGCCAAGGCACCAGTGATACTAGTTGCCATGGTAATCTTACCAAACATACATCATGGAATGGTTGTGGCTTAAACATGTTAAACTAACATAATTTTATACTATTAGACAGTAGTGAATCAGGCAAATTGGTCCCGACATGCAACAAGGTTTTGGCGCATAAGTAATTGCTCAAATTAAAAAGTTTAACCCCTTCATAACTGCACGACACATGAACTTTTTTTCTGCAGTGCAAGCCCTGTCATTGAAAAACTTGGAAGCAGTGAAACAGAAGCTAAAAGATAGCATCGAACATACATCAAGGACTAGGAGAGCAGAACCTCTGGGGAAATCTGTTCAGACACCTGAACCCCTCCTTCTAAAATGAATGGCTCAGTTGCATGATAGCCCAGTTCAAACACGCTCCCAAATCATTGAGGCTCAAACTGCATTATAGATAGAAGGCCTGTATCCACCAAAACAAAATGTGATGCATCAACATTTTGCCTTTCAAGAACGTGTGGTTGCCATCCAATGTTGCAGCAGTGTGCATTATTCATAGATAATTTTCTGAAGATCACTTGATGCATTCTGATCTTGCCCAAAAAAGAAATTCTGAAATATCACCCCACATGGGAAATTTGTCGAAAAAACTAAAAGCTGTAGTTTGACTTGGTTGAATGGAAAACGCGAGACAAAAAGAGGCAAATTGTTGACGCATCATATGAACATTATTGGCATATTTGAAAAGTTGCACGCGCAACACTTTCTGCTGCTTCTATTTGCCAGCTTGAGTCAACATGGTGAGTGAATCACTACGTTAGTTCAACACGAGCAACTGGTGATTATAGACCATGAAGACATCTTTGCCGATATTTGCAAGTGTCGCCCAGATCGTTACTGAATACAGAGATTCTTGCTAGATCTGAGTGATTTTAGAGTCATTCCCAGACCATGTTCACACTTGCATGACTGGTGAATCACCACTTTAGTACAAATGGCCGAGTCAATATTTACCCATAATGCAAATGAGGGAACAAAATGACTTGCAAGATTCTCGATTTTTATGGTCATTCCTATACTGCAAGCGTCAAACCATAGAATACTTGTTCCATGCAACTGGTGACAAGACGCATGGTGCTGATGTTGAGGAAGGGACAGGTGGTGCTGCCCCAACATCCCCAAAGAACCCGTGCTGATTCCCCATGAGCAATTTTTCCCCAATCTAGGATGCAAAAAGCTAGCTTTGCGCCTGAGTCTAGTTGCACAATCATGTATATACAACACAGATCTCATAGGGCAAAAAGGGTCAATGTAGTTGATGAAATATCCAAGACTGCAGCATGCATCTTATTCTTGTCAATATTCTTTCCGTCACCAGACACCACCAAATGGAATATTAATCGCTAGATATCTGAACTGATCGTGGCAGGATTTCCCTGATAGCAATCGATATCTGGGTAACGATCTGCTGGAACTTATCAAAATTTGAAACAATCTTGAAGAATATCAGAGATGTCACAGTGCCCAAAGCATAAAAAAAAACATTACTTGCAAATTATGTATCTAAACTGTTATTTTTTGTCCGATTTTGAAAATTCAAAGTTCTTGATTGAGCTGAGGCATAGATTTTTCCATTTTTAGGAGTGGAAACCAAAATCCTCAAAATCTGAAATGTCCTGAAAAGAGGCACACCAAACCAGTTTTTCTGTTACCCTTTTTTTATGCGTTTAGCTCCGACCTCTACGAACTTACCAGCTCTGTCAGGCAAGTGATATTTGCACAAATAGCAGCAACAACAATCCTTACATAATCCAGATAATGACAGAATAATCCCAGAGTCCTCGACTCAATCTCTTCTGCTGTTGACACTTGCTAACCCATCTTTTCTCCAACCCTTTTTACATGTTCAGCTGCGACCTCTATCTATAGACTTACCACTAGCTCTGTCAGGCAAAGAAACCAAGATCCATACATAATCCTGATAATGACGGAATAATTTCAGAGTTCTTGACTAAATCTCTTCTGTTGATGACACTTACTAACCTATCTTTTCTCCTAAACCTTTTGCATGTGTATAACTCGGACGTCTATGAACTTATCACTACAAGCTCCGTCCGGCAAAACAGATTTGCACAGATAGTAGCATGCTACTAACGACAGAATAATGTCAGAGTTCTGGACTCAATCTCTTCTGTTGATGACACTTGCAAACCCATCTTTTCCCCGACCCTTTTTTATGTGTGTAGCTCCAAGTGATACGGACTTACCACTACAAGCTCTGCTTGTCAGGCAAAACAGATTTGTACAGATAGAATAAAACCAAGATCCATATGGTACATGTATCCCGATAATGACAGAATAATCCCAAATTCCTCGACTCGAACCATCTTCTATGCTCTTGTCAATATTCTGCCCGACACCATACACCAGCAAATGGAAAATTAATTGCTTAGTGTCTTAGCTGATGATGGTAGGTTGTCTTGAGTAGGGAATCAATAAGAACCATCTTCACTGAGTGCTCCTCACCGTGTATTTGGTCAAAAATCCATTGCTAAGTTTCAAGCAAGGGGCAGATGAGGTCAATATTACAAGTGGTAGTTACCTTGCTGTTTGGTAAACCCTTCAATGCTTCGTACACCATGTATACCAATACTTCGTATACCAATGCTATTCGTTATAGCCTACTCAGAAAAGCTCAAAAACCTTTATTTTTAAGAGCGTTTGGAACATTGTACATCCATCGCACTGTTGACGAAGAGCAAGCTCTCAACACGCCAAAATCCATTTTCCAAGGCTATCTATTACATCTCTAATGCAAAAAACAACAATCTGTAATCATCATTATGTGCTGTTCTATCATATTTTCCCTCCTTAGACATTTCAGATGGCTTTCTCTAAGCACAGATTTTGCAAATAGCAAAACAATTATGATTAAAGATTGTGTATCGCGACAAGATCAATCCATTTGCAAGCTATTACGGTAATGTGTTGCAAATGGATAGCATCATTGCTAAGCCTGCTTGCCATTTCTTTGCAGGAATTGTCATACGTTACAATACTTAGTCTGGCAAATAAAGATCAATAATCAGTTGGACCAAAAATGATAATGGATGGTATGCGGTATTCTAGAGTGGAGCCAGCCTCCACATGTATTCCCAGGGGCAACGTTGTGGTCAAAGAGTGGTAGCAATATCTCTAATGAAGAATCAATTGAAAGAATTCTAAGCCTGGACACCACTCATTTGCCAGAATACTTAAAATAGTTTTATCGCAAAATAAGATATCCATTTTGTAATTTCATATTTGTGTATTTGGAAAAAGGGTGCTTCAGTTAGAAGTTTGGACTTAGGTTTAGAATTTCTGAAATTCGGAGGACAGAGATGAGCCATTTGATGGGCATTGCCATGGTATAAGTTGATGTAATACTGCATGTTTTCATCATCATACTGATTATTTTCAAACCATCAGTGAATTTAATCACCTATTTATAGAGGAGAATTTTTTCACAAATGTTAGAAATGACAACTAACAAGTGTCCGAGCAATTTACCAGTTCGAGATCTGGATGCGGGATTGCCTATCCCATAGCGTTTTTTTTGCATAAATCACAATTTTGATAACCGCTAGCATAACTGGGGCCAACTTGGACATATAGTCAAAATATGGTGCTGATGGCCCGTTTCTTATGATAGGCCAATCAAAAAATGCCACAGCAACACAGGTACAGGAAGAGTTTTGATGTGAAATGCTCCAAACCCGAAACTGAAATAAATTTGCGCTTCTGAATTTCAAACTTTCAAGCTTTTTTCTTACGATGGCAAAAATAGAGAGCTTCGCATTCAGGCTGTTCATGTGAACCTGACATAATCAGCTGGGAAGACAGAGGCAACAAAAAAGCTTAGAAAATATGGAAACGAAACTAATTAATTGATTGTGGATCGTCTTGGGATAAGTAGATAACTTGATGCTGCATACTGATACATCTTGTCGACCTATCTTTTTCATAATGCATATTAGAGGCATCATGTATGAGAGACAAGGCAGTGGGTTTTGATCATCATCCATTAAGGTTTAACCATTGCTGATGCCAGCTAGGTACTCATTCTCGGGTGGAGAGAAAAATCCAACTGGTTTTAGTGGGTCAAAGGGCTTCATATTATTACCCCTACCTATTGGCGTGTACACTCATGATTCAAGCTCTTCTCACTGGGAGTATTGATACAGGTCCGAGCTGCAGCGACACAGCGCACAGGACTTACAATCATAGTCTGCCGCCTTTGCCAGCTAGGTAGCCAATCACTCCTGGGTGGAGAGAAGCAAAGAGGGATAAGTGCCTTGCTCAAGGATGCAATGCAAAAGAGTGGTGATCCTTCCAAGTGTCGAACCCACAACCTCCTGATTATGAGCCACTATGCCACTGATCTCCCTTAATGTGCAAATCACTTGTCAGATACCAGCATGATCCAGTTGGGTTCAGATTCTTCTTCTTCTTCTTCAGTGTTTGCTTGCCACTTAGAGGTGTTTATCTCCAGGGAGAATTCCTCCACCAAGGCAGAATGACCGTTTTTGCGTGCCACTACAGCAAGGCGCCAATTGCGTTTATTGGCCTGGTGATCAGGTCTTTGGCCAGAGGTAGAGTCCATGCAAGTTACTCATCTTTCTCACTTAGTAGTTCTTTGCTTGCACTGGCATAGACATCAGACACAAGGAACCTCGTCTTTAAGTCTTTAAGGACTAACGGGGCTCAGATGAAAATGCTCAGAGACAGTGAGAAAAACATCTACATCATGACGTCAGAACCGGCAATTAATATATTGAGAATGGTCTAGGGATAAGTAGATATTCATGCTACATATCGACGAATCTCGTAGACCAATCTTTCCCATTACGCATATCGGGATGACAGGGTGACATAGAGACGCGTACAACCTATAAATACTTGAGAGTCTGCTGAATAAGACTAAAAGCCCTGGTCCCTTGTACATGAACCTGAGTGTTTATATCAGGGCAAGTAAAACATCCCACATAGGTGGACAGTAGCCTACAGAGGACTTCACACCTCCAGCAAAAAATCCAATAGGGTTACGACGCCAGCAATGATGATGATGATATTCATGACTAGACATTCATGAAGAGGAACCATCCTTCCTGCCAACCAATCTTTCCCATTAGGCATAATAGGGCAACTTGCAGTGTCCGCGAGACTCCAGCTCAGAAACTCCATTGTCATAACTTATTATAGAAACCCAATGAAACTTATCACCCAAGCTCCCCCTTCATTGGAAACCAGGGTCCAAGATGAAGTCAAGCCGCAGGGATAGGGTGCTCTGATGCTCTGGTGTGTTCTAGCTTTCCCACCAAGAGAGACGAAAGACACATTGGGATATTAGCAGCTAGCTTCATCAATTGGACTTAGAATGTGCTTGATGAAGTTGGAGGTCATCGGCATTACAACCATCATTATCGATATCGCTGACATTCGAAACCTTGGCTACACCCAACCCAGGCAATGGAGAGCTATGACAAGATTTTTAGTCTGGAGTTACTCCATCTTGACCACCAAGGCATCTTTGTATCCTACCCCAGCTGCATTTAAAAGGGGGTATACACCATCGAGTTTAGGATGGGGTTAGTCTGGACTTATAATAGATTCCCTGACTTTGCCTACTTTTCTTCTCTACCTATGTGTTTATGTCTGAAAGCAATGTTGTTATTGATATATAAAAGGCTTTCCCACCCAGAGAGAGATGCAAGAGGCATGAGAGGATGTTAGCAGCATGCTTCATCAATCAGGTCTAGTATACATTAGGAAAGAACCGATAAGATATGAAGTTGGCATCAACATCTTTTGCTGAGACGGTCCCCTGCACGCAATGCCTAAGTCAGGCAATGAACAACTACAACAAGATCTTTCAGAGTCTGGCGTCATCCTGGACTGGCGAAGACTCCCTGAATTCCCCAACTTGCCACCTTTTCATCTGTGTTTATGTCTGTAGGCCATGTTGTTGTTGGTATGTTCTAGCCTTCCCCACCCACAGAGAGGCATGGGGGGGGGGGGGGCAATTAGGTCTGGTAATGTTGGGAAAGAACTCACAGGAGATGAGAGACCACATGGTTCCAATCATTGTTCATGCTTAAAGATATGCACGTTTTCTCCTAAATACTTGCATTGGTGGAGAACTGATGGTGGTGGTGGGGGGGGGGGGGGGGTACCAGGCTCAGAACCTATCAATGCATCCTTCATCTTCATCATCAAGGATTTTACGTCTTACTTGAAACCACCAGTCAGGATGTGTGTCCTTGAGCAGGACACTCAACCCTGCAAGTGCTTCTCTCCATCTAGGGGTATAAATGTCTACCAGGTCCTGGTTGTTCAAAACATAATTTGTCACTAACGCTGGTGCTAACTTAACCTGTAAACTGCGTAAGACGTCACGACTCCTGGCCTAAAGTCTGTGCATTGCATAAGACGCTATATGACGTCCTATGTTTGCGACTCACCTAAGCCCAGGCAACACACTTAGAAAGTCGAAGGGAATCCCCTTAGATCGTCAGCACAGTGTAGTTTAGTTTCAGAACACTACCAACCGCCACTGGCACCAGCTTTTGAGCTGAATCATGGCTGCAGCATGCAAGACGAAGCGACTGTTAAATGAGGATGTAATCTAATTAATTACGCAATATGACGTGGTCAACAAATAAAAAATTACGCGGTTAACAGGTTGACTTGGTGTCAAGTCTAAGGGCTCAACAGAAGGAGATAACAGTCTGTTTAGTTAACACTAACATCATTGACAAAATTTGTGACCAGCCACGTTGTTATCGAGAAATAGGCCATTTAAATCTTGCGCGTTAAACCCACGTGTAGTGTGTTTACTTCCTGGTTCGGTGGGTTTTTAACACCAGACAATTCGCACGCTGACGTCACGGGGAATCCCCTATTGACTCGAGTAGTTTAGCATATGAATTGTCCATATATTATCTTTCATTTCATGAAAAAAGTGTGAAATTTGACCGAGTTTTTGAACAATGGCGAACGGAGATAACTTGGAGATGATGTCATAACATGCTAATTAATGAAGATTTTCAAAATATTCTAAGTTATTCTGAAATTGCATGTTATGAGGTACTACAATCCGCTAACAACTCAATTTCATGAATTAGGCCCCTACCGGCCTTTTTTGCGTGGCTGGTCACATTTGTTCTCCAATAGCCAGGCCATGTGTAGGCTCCAGTCAGTGCTGCACCATATGTAGCAAATTTTGATTTTGATGCAGGATTGGTGGATCCAGGGGGCATGGCTGGGGCATGGGCACTCCTCCTCCTTTCAATTCTGGATCCACCCCTGTTCAAGATAGACTCGGTGGAGTCAGCTGATAACAGGGTTTTATGGATAACAGAATCTGACTAAGAACCACCCAATACGTTTTCCTTGGCAGACAGGTAAACAACTTGCCCAAGGTTACAATCCAACATTCGTCCAATGTGTGACTGATCAAAGGCAAGGTAATTAAACCTTTGGTATTCATCATTGAAAGAGAATATATGTCTGCAAATCATCCGATACCTTGTAAAATTTTAACCACAAGCAATACATTCATATCTGTGTCCTCAGGCAAGGCATTTACATACCAGTATATCAATGTTTATGTCTGCAGGGGATGATAAGTCTGCAGTCCATTACATACTTACTGTATGTATTCACTAATGTACCAGGCATGGCTTCACCTGCCTCGCATGTCCTTTGGCAAGACCATTACCCCAATGAGTATACAACCAGCATCAGTCTTTGAGTCCTTGCCTACATTTGCTAAATTTCATCCAATCTAAGTGTCACATCAGGCAAAAGTCTAAACTTGATAACATGAATGCATTCTATGAATGAATTCTACAGTGAAATGAATGCCAATTTCAATGGTGGGTGTCTAAAGCCCGCAGCACACTAGCCGCCAACTTTGGTGACAAGAAGCGTTCAGCTGACGCCTCTCGACGCCGAAGTTGGCGGCCAGTGGATCCCGGTCAGAACAAACCTGCCCAGAATCGGTGTCCAGTAGCGTCTTTTCCGCCACTTTAGGCTGCCATTTTGAAATCATGTGACATCAAGACGCATACTGATTGGCCATAGCCTCACCGCCGACGCCAATTCAGGCGGCAATCCGAAGCACACCTGGCTTCTTCTTGCGTTCAAACACTGCGACACGCGTCAAAAATCAAACATGTTAGATATCTGGCGTTTAGTTGCGGCAAGTCGCGTTCGCCGATGCCGTTCGTAGCAGACTAGGGATTTTTCAGGCGTTCAGGACTCTTGTGGCAAAAAATGCCTGTGAACGCCGAAGTTGGCGGCTAGTGTGCTGCGAGCTTAAAGAACAGCCTCCAATGTTACAAAGGGGCATTTATCTTGAAGAAGTTCTACACATGCTGAAGGATTTCAAGTTCTAGCCAAAAAGGTGGTACCTATGGTCTTTGCCGAATCCACTGCAAGCTACAGCAATGACTTTCTATTCAAGTTGCATCAAAACAGCTAGCCTGCTGCAGGACTCAGTACTCAGCTCACTCTCTCAAGGTGAACTATGGGCCACCACACAAACCACCTGTTAGTGGTCCATACACCCACTAGTTCACGCCAGCAAGGGCCCCAGGGATGTCAGCACTTTCAGCATGCTAACCCGCAATTATCTAAATGAGGCACCTCCCCTGGTGACAAACGAATCGCATGACCCAAACTCTAAAGTGTTGCTAATTTGACATCACTTTTACAGCAATATTGATGAGTTTTGCTGTTAATCACATTAACAGGGGTGATTGCACCTTGGAGTTTGAGAACATCCCTTCAAGGACATAAAGGAACTTCATACAGTAATTCCAGAATGACTTAAAAAAAGAAATAAGATGAAGGCAAGTTCTTATACATCTAGCGCTGTATACTTCAAAGTACAATTCAACATTTATCAAAACACTTGACTTTTTTCCTCATCAGCCTAATCCAGGACCTTTCTGACTCTTGTTATTTGAGATAATTTCAAGTCAACTATGACACTCAATAAACAATATTGGCCAATTGTAAAGTGGATAGGAGTATACCAGATACCCCGGAAGAAACCTACGCTGTTGAATAGAGTCGCTCTCTCTATCACATGAGTGAACCGGGATCGACCGGGAATTGGACCCGGGACCGCAGAGGTGCCAGACAGTGATGGCACTGCACAACTCCACCACCCCTCTTGTGATTTTATATCCCCACAAACACAAATTTTCTGTTGCTTCTGCTCAAGGAATTAATCACCTGATAACAGTCAATCAAAACACAATGCTGCAAATGACTGAAAATCCAAACTGATGTTGTTGTTTTTTACATATTCTTTCCTTATGTTTAGGCAGCTGACGCAGCTTAATCGAGAATGCAGCCTGAATCAACAGCAAGTAAAAAAACACTCAAACTGTCAGCTACTGGAGAATTTATGCCCATTTCCTGTTGATGTCAGCCACATTCTAAAGTTTTTCCTCCTTGTGTGTGCCTATTTAGTGACTCGTTCTGCAGTGACCTCCGGATACTGAGCTCAGAGCTCTAATGACTATTAAGCCACTGGTCTTCCTCCAAATAACAGACCGAACTGTAATGTAAAGGACACCACACAAAAGAACTGTACAGAATCTGCCTCTGCTACTATAACAATTCATGCACAGAGGTGTAACAGAAAACTCATTGAAAAGAAAATATGCCGTGCAGCGGAATCTCAGCAGTTGATTTGGTGTTGAAAGACTCTGATGCGTTCATAAGCTGCTTTCGAGGAGATGACAAAATTGCTGTAACGATGCGGCAATTGATAAGCAAAAATCTTGACAGCTAAGGATGAAGCAAGGCTTTGCAATAAATTGCTTTGCAAACTTATCAAAAGAATTCAATACACAAGTTTGCTAAGGCAACCTTGATGGGGTGAGGTTGAAATTACTTCAATCCTACGACATTGTACAAATTAGCAAATGTAAGAAGGTCGAACTGCCAGCTGCTTCTGAAACCTAAACCAGCATCAGCGACCATTATTAACCAACCACTTTAGGAGCCTCATAGCCTATTGGTTAACACTGCTGGCTACCACGCAATAGGGCCCCCCAAATTTGATCCCGGGAGAACCCAGGATTGTATTTCTGGATGAACCGGCGTGAATTTCAAGCACCTAAAATTCCAAGCTCTTCACAACACGTCCAACATATGAAATACTCGAGGGTCTGTCGAATATGACTAAAAGCCTTGGTCCCTTGTACCTCTATGAGTGTCTATGCCAGGGCAAGTAAAAGATCCCACATAGGTGGACAGCAGCCTATAGCGGACTCCACACCTCCAGCAAAAATCCAATAGGATTACGATGCCAGTAATGATATGATATGATGAACGCGTTGTTGAAAACTGGGGAACTGGTGACTTCCATCGAAGTAGAAGTTACATTTCCAAAAACTGAGCAAATACAGGCAAACAAAATTACGCTGCGATGCTGCAAATGATAAGCAATGATGTTGACAGCTGAGCGTGAAAAATGGCTTTGAGACAAATTGCTTCGCAAGATTATTAAAAATTTGTTAAAGAAATCGATGTGCAGAGACTTCCAAGGCAACCCATGTGAACTATTTGTCAGAAAACGGGCCATAGATGTTTTTATCAGAAACGAATTTCTCCCCCCAAAAATCGTATGAGAATGATGCTTAAGTTTCCACTTTATCCTATATACACCCACACCATAATCCATAGTACCAGACTGCAATTGGAAAAAGATTGACTTTCATCACCTACACCGAAAACAACTCAGGGGAAAAAATAAAGTCACTTGCCCTTTAAACCCCAATAATGCTTTACAAACAAAATACAGTACTGGGAGTAATAGGATATATGCCAAGCAATGCAAGAGAAACAGGGGAATTTTTGATTTTCAAGATCCGATTTCTTGTTTTCAGGTATTTTGAGAACCAACGTGGGAGGCTAAAATAAAAGTGCACATAATACAAATTTTCAGTGGCCAAGATTTCAAAAGAACATACATGTATGTCTAGAGGTATGAAAGTATTTTGCAAAGCGAAAGAACAATTTAACTTTGATAATGAGCTGGAGACTGCCACAACAGTTGGGCACCAATTTGGGTTATTGCCTTCCAGCTCCAACCTGACAAAATCAGCTTCATGTACAAACATGACAAAGAAGACGTCTACTGCAAAATGTTTGTGCCAAGCTACTTTTGCAATTCATCAAAATTTCTGAAAATTGGTTTTTATGATTTTTATTTTGGTTGTTACCAATCGTAAGGCCAGCTTATTCATGTTATTTGCAAAATCCTCAAAAATAAAATGCACACCAAAATGTGGCAGTTTACAGTAAACATGGTTAACCCTTCACAAGTGAAACCCAAATGATGTACAATATACTAAAAGCATTTTAATTGCACGAATCTCTGGTATATCAAAGTGATTTGAAAAGCTGGTGCACAAAGCATGGAAATAATCTCTAATATTTCAAAGATATCCAAAACGTCTGTACTAATATGAGTAGCAGGAAGGCGAGATGCCTGTTGTACCATTTCGAAGAATGTCACACCCAGATTGTATCAAGTACTTGCACTGTTTAAGGCTTCCAATAGCAGTTGTGCTGCAACAAGTCTGCAATTCAAATGATCATTATTTGCGCTATTTCAAGGTGATTTGATCTTGATCTCTTTGATTTTCTTGAATCAAGACTTTTGACAAGACCACATGCCACATTTCATTCACTGACAAGGACAATTTTGCGCTAAAGGATGGACAAAACAGTAGATACTTTTCTAAATAGATGAACTTTGTGGGAGGGTGCCGTAGCTTATAAGCTTCTATCACCAATTCTGTAGCAAAATGTTTGCATCGTCATTATTTGGGCCATTCCCTGAGGTGATTTGATCGTGATCTCTCCAATTTTTTTATTAGGACCACTTACAGGACCAGACGCTACAATTCCGCGACAGCTAATGAGCATAATCTTGCCCTGACATGCCTGAGGATGAACAAGACTTTGGTACTATTATAAATAGAGGTGATTTGAAGGAAGGTGCAATAGCTTACATTAGCTTCTAACATAGTGATTCGCTCATGATCTTTCTGCTTTTCTACGATCAAGACTGTTAACAAGACCATATGCCACAGGTCAGTGAGGGCCGATATGTACAGTTTTACCACTCAGAAGGGGGATCAACATTAACACTGCTCGAATTCAGAGATGCTAACAAAGGCAAATGCAGTGTGATTGCACTTTATCTCAGGACTTAAGTGTATCTTATGGTGGAAACATTGAGATTGGTGGCATAATGGTCAAAGAAATTGACAACAAACTGGAGGTATTGGTTGTCCCACCAACCATCGCACGGGTAGAGCTAAAATGTTGGTTAACCATAACCGCTGCTGCCAAAATGAGGCACAATGTATTATATGCTGTAAGCAGTGGTACATTGTACCCTCAATGTTTTAGAATAGAGCGTCAGGCTTAGAACCAGGAGGTCATAGGTTTGACTCTTGGATGGAAAACAACTGTTTCATCTGTGTCCTTTAGCAGGTGACTTAACCATACTTGATTCTCCCAACCCAGAGGTAATGGGTACTTTGGGAAAATGCAAATGTTAGTCATGAGTATCGAGAGGCAGATCAGACATGAGATACTCCCAGGGAGCAGGAGTTCGAATCATGAATGTCCAGGCCAATAGTTGAGGTATTGATGTGAAGCCTCATCATTGCTGTAAATAAACTGGCCCAACACTGCCCAATGGTATATCTGGACATACCACTCGCGTGCCTTACGGGTAGCTCAAGGTGTCTTAGTCCTTGAGCCCTTGCTGTCAGTATATAACAAATCACATCGTTAGGCATGATTTGAATTCGGAATGCTGCCAGATAGCTTGTCGTCATCAAGATATTTTAATTATTTCCAATACAATTGTCAGTACAACGAGTCTCCATCATCACAATATGTTGCTCCTTTATAAGCTGTATAGAGGAGTGACATGGTCTTCGGTCAAGCTTGTATCCTCAATGAACACATTGTAACCCAACCGAGCTATTATCCCTCCACCTGAATCAACTCCAAGCATCCCATATGCACTCCTGAAACATTACTTAGATCCAAAAACCATAAATGGCAACACTTTTGAGTTTATCGACCTGTACATGTAAAACTAAGCAACGTTAAGCTTGGGTATCCAGACAGCTCCACTCAGGTTGACGTAGGAAAAAATTGGTTTCCCTAGCGACAGAGTAACGACCAAATCTTCTGACATATCAATACCACTGTAAAATTTGGCCCTGTACATGTATCTGTGCACATACCCTTGGTTCAGGCGAAAAAATGGTTTCTCTAGCGCCGACAGGGTTCAGACCACATCTTCTGACAAATTGATACGATTGTAAAGTTTTGCCCTGTGAACACACCCTTGGTCCTTTCGTTCACACGACTAGCAGACAGGTCTTTCAGCTTAGTGTGAAGACATGTTGAAAACCACTCATCTATCAATCAGGCTGCCACTGGTGAAGGATAAAGCCGGATTTCTCTCTCCATTGCCTCAACTCCCACTGGTAATACATAATCTCCTCGTGTCTGGAGGTCGCAAGAGTTTACATTATCATTGTGCATTAGAGGCAGAATACTAGACTGCTAATATCGACTGACTCCTGAACATGGCAAACACTTTAAGTTGGAGCTGCAGGCTTCTATCAACTACTGATTAACACTACACTATAGTTTTGGATGAAAAATCTGCTACTAATCCCACTGTTTCAACTTCAACTCCCACTTTCAATACCAGCTCCCAGGTGGCTTAAGGTCACAGAAGTTGACATTTCCATTCTGTTCCAGTGCAGAATTCTGTATAGTTAATATCAGCCGACTTTGAAATATCTTAATTTGTAGCTCACGCTTCAAACAACTTTCTAACCAACGCTTTCTGATGGAAGAATCTGCTACTATCCATGGTCTCAAATCCCTTTCTAAATCCCATATCACAGTTGTCACAGAAGTTGACACTTCCATTATGCACCACGGGCTAAACTCACCATCGGCCAACTCCTAAAACCTTTCAAGTTGTAGCTGTATGGTTCTACCAGCCTCCCAACCAACACTTTCTGATAGAGGAATATGTTACTAATCCATTGCCTCAACACCCGCTCTCATACTAGATCACAGTGGTCACAGGAGTTGACATTTCCATTATGCACCAGGGGCAGAATTCTCGATGGTTGATATCGGCTGACTCCAAAAAACAATTTTAGTCATAGCTGCAGGCTTCTACCAACCTCCAGACCAACACTCTCTGATGGAAGAGTCTGCTACTAATCCAATGTCTCAACTCTCAATCTCGATACCAGATCCCAGTAGTCACAGGAGTTGACATTTCCATTATGCACCAGGGGCAGAATTCTACAAAGACGGTTAACATCAGCCAATCTGTAGAGCTCTCAGGGTAGGCTTCTATTAACTCCCCAACTTTTATCATCAGAATTCTACAAAGACGGTTAACATCAGCCAATCTGTAGAGCTCTCAGGGTAGGCTTCTATTAACTCCCGAACTTTTATCATTCTACTTGAGTTAGGATGTCTCGCTGAGTATATTAAAGTTCTCAAGATGAAACAACCTGTTGTTGCTACTAATCCCATTGTCACGACGCCCTCTTTCAATACCAGATCCCCTGTAGCTGGAGGTCATAGAAGTTGACATTTTCATTATGCTCTAAGGCAAAAGTTGTGATATGCCAACATTAGCTAATCTTGAAATCTCCCGTGGTGGCTGCCCACCAGGGTTTTGAAAAGAAGACTGTCACTGGTGGCAAATATGGCCATGCAAGTATGATTGCTGGAGCTAGTCAATGGCTTTTACTCTAAACTCACCAAAAATTACGCATATCTTAATCCGTACATTTTACCCAGCCTTGCAACTGCTTTGATTGACATACTTAGATGTTTGTTAAAGTGATACTATGATGTGATTTACAACTTTGCGGAAATACGTCCGTTTTTAATTGTTGATCACAAATGTAAAGCTAAAATTTTTTCCATTTTTGATTAGATTTATTATAAAATCGCTGTTTTAATCGAATGTAAACCACCGCGACTTAGAAAATGTTCATGTTGTGACGTCATCAACAAAAACGTCGTCAGCGTAGCGCAATTTCAACGGCATCGAAGCGAGCCGTCCGGGCGGGATTAAAATCATCAATTTCTAGAAAATGTGCATTTCGATTCGAAAACCTTACCTATTTATGAGAAAGTGACGTAGTCATTTGTCAAAAACAGCTAAAACATTATATGGTGAAATTTGGCACGAGTTACCCTTTAAGGCGGCAGTGTCAAGCTCTTAGTCGGAAGATGGCAACTCGTTGCTCTCTCACTAATTCGTTGACCTGATCTGCCTCCAAGCTGCAGCCTCCATTACTTGCCAACCATTTGGTGAATCACTGTACGTCTGGACAAATGTCATCACATCACCTTGTGCATGTTGTGGGCTATTTATCAAACAACTATCTGGCTGTATACCATGAGTAATTCCAAGCAAATCTCATAACTCAAGACCAAATGTCCCTCCGCTCTTTCCAATCTATTCGATAGCTTTCGTGATCATTGGCTCCACAGTTCAATACCTGGTGGACCAATTTGGATAAGACTAGGGTTACAGTGTCTGATCTGAAAAGCTGAATATGGGTCATAACATCAGAAAGGGTCGCATACCAACATTGGAAATATATTCACAGACATAGTAGCCCTAAATTCAGTGTTCCCGAATTGTGAATTCATGTCAGATTGATTGTAAACTGCTGCTTTGAATAATTTTTCCGATTCAAAAGTCCTTGAAAGAGTATACCTGTACTAATACAAAGGATATCAGGGCAATCTAGATTGACCCCCATGAAAGATGATTTGTAGGGGTCCCAACCCCTAAGCTCGCAATTGCAAATAAACGTATTGTTACCAGCTCCTTTCTACCCAAGTCATTCCATCTTGAAGCATCAAGGGTTAAAATTCACACAATTTCGATGTGCTCTGAAATGAGTAGATCACTTTGTGAATGTTAATGCTTGATTGTTCAATAGTATAGCAACTACAAGTATGCAAGAACAGTGCTTCTTCTAAGCTCAGGTGCAGACATTAACTTACCATGAATCATGATGCACATTTTTCATGACTGACTTTTTCACATGAAACTGTAAGCCCACCTCAGGAATGGCAACCTTTCCCTTTTGCTGCAGATGATGTGCATCAGGTCATGTACACGATCCCATTAAACGGGTGACGTGCATAGCATGTCCTGCCCATCTAAAATACAAATTTACCAGCACATGGTCGCACCCTCTAAATTAGTTTCATCCTAATAGTATAGATGGTGTCACTTTTGAATAGTTTTGATCCTTCTGATAAAAGTAAGCTCCGCTGTTCATCAGTGGTATCTGCTTTCAGTACATGGCGACAGCAGCGGAAAAATGGCTGCCGCGGCAAAAGGGTTAGTGGCCCCTGTTCATTTGTAATGGTTTTCACACCAATCATTACTTCTCGTGGGAACTTGCTTCACATTTAGGAAATTTTCAAATTTTCAAATCCAACCTTTAAATGAATGGTGTAGGCCTTTAAACATGTCAAAAGTCTCATTCACATTTGATGTGATTACCAACTCTGACATTTGGACTTTTTGTACAGTTTCAGTAGTTGATTGACACAAGGAAATGTAATCTTTTGGAAAAAATTGACAGAATACCAACCATCTGTCACAAAAGAAATGTAAAAAGTTGTTTTAGTGAGCAAATTGTGGCAATTCGGAAACCCTGGGTCGGAAAGCACCACGGAGTGACAGGAACTCAAAAATGTGGAGGTGGAGATTTAAAGACGGTTTCTAAATATTCTTTTATTACAGAAATGAGGCAGAAAGAACTCAAAACTTTCATCTAAACACATAGAGTTTTATTTGTTTACAGCAAGGCTGAGTTGTTGCTTTCAGGAGACCTTTTTGAGGAAGTAGTAGTCCAGTGGTAAACATACTGAATGTTTGTGTATTTGTTGTTAACAACATTTTGTTTGCAATCAACATGACTCAGCTACTGAGGTGCACTTGTTGCTTTCAAGGCAACTTTTTGAGGAAGTAGATGCCCAGCAATGAACAAACTGAAAGGTGGGGGATTGGTTGAGATCAAGGCGTCTGCAATCAATGTGACCTAGGGTACAGAGGCTGAGTTGTCGCTTTCAAGGGACCTCTTTTTGTGAAAGTAGTAGTCCACCGTTGAACAAACTGAATGTTAGCACATGTTGAACCCTTTCCTTTGAAATAATATTCGCTATAACCACTAAAATCCTAGATTGGGGTGGAATGACTAATTGACGCTGACACACATGATCTCACCATCTGCCCTCTCTAACAAATTGGCCCCAACAGATTAATGTTTCATCCAACAGATTAATGTTTCATCCAACAGATTAATGTGCCAATCTTGATGATGATGACGAGTTTTTGCTTTCACGGAACCGTTTTTTGTGGAAGATGTAGTAGTAGTCCAACTGTGAACAAACTGAATGGTGGCGTATTTGTTAAACTTGCTAAACCCTTTCATTTGAAATAACACTAAAACATCTAAAAACCTAGATTGCGGTAAAATAGTTAATTGATGCTGCTCACACATGACATCACCATCTGCCATCTCTTACAAATTGCCCCCAACAGATTATGCGTTCATGTCTTTGCCAATGTTGATTAGATCATGTTGATGATGATGATGAAGTGACAGATCCAGTACCAAAGCGACTGACATATGGAAGTAAACCTGCAGCTAAACATCCAATGTCATGGCATAAAATATATTGATGATGTTCTTCATACATATCAGCCGGGGTATGCCAGCTAACAAATTACCCTCAAAGGATTGAAAATGTCTCCCCATAACATGAGATCATCAGCATCAACCAACCCAAAAACACGAACGTAACATGAAATATTATATTTTATATTATCATGATTATGTAATGTTGATGTTCACATATCGGAATAAATCACCCCCAACAGACCTTGATGGGGAGGTTTTACGATATCAATACTCTCGACCCACCGATCCAAGACCGTTTTATGGATATGCAAGCCAAACCCCGATAGATATTATTATCAAGCGTGTTGTCATTCGCTGTCCTTCAACATTGTTCAATCAGGATGGACAAAGGGTGGTCAACACCAATTTGTTGAATGGTTATGCAATTTGCCTTTGCATCCATTTCACAGCAAGAGTTAAAAATGGCAGGCCCATAAGGATTTCATCTTCTACTAATGTGACTTCTTTTATTGAAGATTTGTTGCCAACGGTCCTTGGCTACTGGACAGGAAAATTAGTCGACCGCACCATTACCACTGAGTCAGGTCACAAGTGATCTGTTCATTCCCATTGCCAACCACTGTCAACTTTCCACAACCTGAAGACCGATAAGTTTGAGTCAATCAGTATGAAGGGATCTTGGCCTGTTCAATGCACATTGTACTGGGGGTGGTCATGCCTCAAATTAATGAACCAGTCTTAGATCGGTGAGTCTAGAGTATGCATATTGCATGTTGATGTACACACAGATCACCAGCAGCTAGCTGCAAGGAATCACCCCCAACAGACTGTTGCGTGTCTACCCTGTGTTGATGAGATCATCGGCATGATGATTACGATGTGTTAGAGTCGATTACGATATGGAAATTAGGCGTACTAATCGCCAATCTCACCATCGCAAGGAAATCGATGATCTGATTGAAATGTAATGTACAAGCAGCTCAGAGTATCAAACTGCTGGAAGCCCCGGTTGATATGTTGATAACTTCCTCGCTGTTTTGTCGTTTATTTGAGAATCTTAATCAGAATTCAAAATCAGATCTTTCAGAAATGTTTAACTTACTGGCAATTTGCCACTGGTGAAAATTTATTTATTGAATAATTTCATGCTTGGCTCTATGATTTTATCTTAATTCCCCCAAACACATGTTTTTCTAATACGGATTGAAAGACATCTGGGAGAGATCTCTGTTCCCATCTTAAAGGTACCTTCTCTTTACCAATCTATGGTGGTTACCATGTCTTTGGTGACAGTTCTGCTTCCTGACATTGGTTTGTAACACCCTGTTGAACCCTCATGCATCAAAGAAGGCAGCTATGCATGAAACACTCCCTTGTCAAAGAAGACAGCTATGCCTGCAACACTCCCTCGTCAAAGAAGACAGCTATGCCTGCAACACTCCCTCGTCAAAGAAGACAGCTATGCCTGCAACACTCCCTCGTCAAAGAAGACAGCTATGCCTGGAACACTCCCTCGTCAAAGAAGACAGCTATGCCTGCAACACTCCCTCGTCAAAGAAGACAGCTATGCAACACTCCCTCGTCAAAGAAGACATCTATGCCTGCAACACTCCCTCGTCAAAGAAGACAGCTATGCCTGCAACACCCCCTCATAATAAAGACAGCTATGCAACACTCCCTCGTCAAAGAAGATATCTATGCCTGCAACACTCCCTCTTCAAAGAAGACAGCTATGCCTGCAACACCCCCTCGTCAAAGAAGACAGCTATGCCTGCAACACTCCCTCATAATAAAGACAGCTATGCAACACTCCCTCGTCAAAGAAGATATCTATGCCTGCAACACTCCCTCTTCAAAGAAGACAGCTATGCCTGCAACACCCCCTCGTCAAATAAGACAGCTATGCGCACAACGCTCCTTGTCAAAGAAGACAGTCATGTGTGCAGAATTCTCTCTCAAAGAAGGCAGCTCAATGAGCTGGTCATGCAAAACACCCTCGTCAAAGAAGGAAGCTATGCATGCAACACTCCCTCGCCAAAGAAGACAGCAATGCGCAAAATACCCTCTCATAAAAAGGATGGTGCCCAGTGAATATTATGAAGCTAATTTCAGTCGGGACATAACCATCATCGGCTCATTAAGGTACAATTACAGGTGAATCTGGTTAAATATGCTACGTAAGTTACCAACATTTATATTTTTTTATTCTATCTCATTATTTTGGAATAATCATGCTAATGGACAGTTAACCCTTTGGAGCCAGAGTTTCCACAGACCACCCCATAAAGCCCGAGTTTCCAGAGCCAAATTTCGTTAACATGACATTTGATGCCAAATACTCACATAACTCCAATTTTCACCCTTGAAACCATATATGAAAATCATGCTAAGCTACTGCACTACATAACCAAAGCAGTCATTTGGAATACCCTAGTCTCACAAAGCTGTAATAAGTGTTTTATCTGAAGGGTTGCTGGGTTTTGGTGACTATAGTCCATATCGGGCAAATGGAGAGGACTGTCACAATACAACGGCATTGTGTGTAACAGCAATTCTTTTTTTCCTGGACCACCAGTAATTACGAACGGCGTACCCCTTCAAAGATGCAGTGCAGACAATCCAACACCATAAGACCCAGAAGGCGTCAGTATCAAAACAAAATCAGTAACCCCCACGAACCCAGCAGATTCTGCGAGTGCTACCATTGTCGTTAAAATCCCCACTGGACGGAATCAAATTCCTTACAGTGCCCAAGATCGTTCAAAACGGATATAGAATTTTCCGAACCAGACACGGATTGGTTCCCGAGCATCTTTCAATTCCCATAAGTTCCTAATTGAGATATAGGATTATACCGGGCGTCACGAGCTTGCATGCCAAAATGTTCCAGAGCTCATTGTGAATGTTGCCCAATCCAATTTACTCTCTTTATAGCCAGTTAGCATGTCTGGCATGCTATAAGTACATTGGTAGCATTTCGAGAATGGCTGTATGGCCATGGCCATGTTAATAGCTTTGCTATCAGAGGGACTGGGGCGAGAAGCTAGCATATGAGCAGTGATTTTTGGCATAGCCAGGACAATAGGTCACTATTTGGTCAAAATCTTGATTATAGATGGTAATCTAATGCCCCCCCCCCCCCCCCCCCCCGGACAGAGAGCAGAAAGTATTTGGTCCTCGACTAGTCTTTATTTAAGGAATTGAACCCGAGGCGGAGGACCTTGGTTGAGTTACCAAGACACTCGAGGGTGGAGCTAAAATACAGTCCAAACCCGAGCCGACAGGCGAGGGTTTGGACGAAATTTTAGCTCCACCCGAGAGTGTCTTGGTAACTCAACCAAGGTCCGAAGCCGAGGGTTCAATTTCTATTCTAAAATACCTCAAACTTAAAAAGATAGGCCACGAAATAACTTGAATATGTGCGAATTTGGCAAATTCCATCCATCGCCTGCCCGGAGCGCCGGTAGCGCCGTTGTTTACATTATGTTACGGCAGCCCGTATAGGAAGTTCGGATCGGCTCGCTCAAGTGACGCTAAAATCCGCGCAAATGGGCTATTTGGAGCGTTTTTCTCAGCAAATATGTGTAGTGCTCATTAAAAAACTTAGGGTGGTTGATGCTTCCTTGGCTGATTTGTGTTTGAAGCAGTGTTTTGAGAGCCTCAAACTTCTGAAGTGAGCTGTGTGCATGGTTCCACATTTTAGTGCAACCCGAGGGAACTTTGGTAGAGCATCTTGGTTGCGTGTCCAAAACACTCCACTCTCAGAACGAGGCTTATGCATTTTCCATTTAAAAGTTGACTTTACGGTACCAAGGTATTTTAGAATAATTCGTGATAAACCTAATGCAATTTAACCTCCAAGTTCATTAGCCCGTCTGGCATTTCCATTTACATTCATGGCATTTTGTGACTATCAGAAAGGAGCACTTGTTGACACTTGTCTGGGTATAACAGCTCATCACAGGGACTGAAACACACAGAAGTGATTGGGAAATTGTCTTTGGCGGAACAAAAAAAATTTGACGCTCACTGATTGAGGATGATACTTCTGATATCGAGACAGGGCAGAGAAGAGAAAGGACGAGATAAGATTTAGATAGAGAGTACTGGGTTAAGAATATGTCAATGGTTTTAACCTGTGTTCAAAAGGACAGGCTTTGACAAAAAACTGCAATTGGTTATTTTTTTCTTCTCTATATTTCGTGTGTTACAGAACAGACCCTCCTCTACCAAATAAAGATTTTTCAAAATTCAGTTATATTGCAGTTTTGAAAGTGGAATATAAAACCTATCCAAATCTAGCCCTCACTAGGCTGGTTTAATAGGTAATATACCTCTCACTAATATCCCTCCGACAAAATATGGATAAAATATGCTTTGAAAATCAATCTACCCAAGCAGTAATTCTCCAATATTGAGCAGAAGATTTATCCGTGGAATAAATTTTTACTTTTTTCTCCCAATAATTATCTTGGAAACTGTGACGCGTTCGATTGAACACAGGATATGTTTCCCTCTGGTTCAGTGTTTGATTGGTTTGCCAAACAATAAAGAAATGTTGTTGATCTTTAGAATGGAGACATCGCAAAGGGAAATGGTTCTCATGTTATAACTTTGCTTGATATGTTGGGCGAGATATTTACCTTCCATTAGCAGCTCTTGTAAAAATTGAGAAGAGCATAATATTGCAACACAGACTACCACAGAGTGTATCTTGATAAAGGAATTGAACCCACCCTTGGAAAATCAGTGTCAGAGTGGTTAGAGCGCCAGACTTATAATCAGGAGGTTGTAGGTTCGATAATCCGACGGATCAACACTGTTTCATCTTTGTGTCCTTGGGCAAGGCACTTAACCCCACTTGCTTCTCTCCACCCAGGAGTAAATGGGCACCAAGCTTGCCTGGGAAGTTAACCTGTGATAGACCAGCATCCTATCAAGGGGGAGTAATACCGCAGTCGCTTAATGCTACGAAAACCGGGATAAGTTACACTTTCACGGGCGATGAAAATGTAAAGTAGGCTAGAACGCTGGTCGTGTGATATCCACTTTAAGATAAGGGCCCTGAAACCTGATTACACTCTCACTATCATAGGATTTGCTCTTGAAGCATCTCTCTAGGAAGCTTCTCTCTACCATGTCTGCTCTGGGAGCTCAGACCTTCAGACGGTAACATTGATTAGATTTGAGAAACATGGAAGAAAACTGGTAACTCTACCTGATTTCTAAGTGTATGGGTTATGAGTCACATACTGAAGTATGGCTAGCGATCAGGTGTGAGGCATCGACTAGTTATTGGTGGATGGCAACAAATTGGAAATACTCGATAAGTTACTGCCAATGCCTTTCTGCAGATGAACACTTTGAAGTAGAAAACCTTGATTTTGTTCAGGCAGTTGGGCTTCTAGGCTAAAAACTCATACCCCCCAGGTGTACGGAGCAATCAGCCATTATCAGTAAATTCTGGCTACCAATCTGGATTGAGACAATGGCAAGTTATTAGGGATGACAAAAAATTTGCAGAAGTACTTGATAAGTTACTGCTGAATGCATTTCTATAGATTGATACACTTTTAAGTAGAAAATGTTGAAGTGGATTCTGTTCAGCATTAGGCAATCAGGTTTCTAGGCCAAACAGTCAGTCATACCCCCAGTTGTACTGAGCAATATGCTATTATCAGTTGAATTCTGGCAACTGATCTGGAGTGAAACATCGGCCAGTTATTGGTGGATTGCACAAAAATTGTTGAAGTACTTGATAACTTACTGCTGAGTGCTTTGCCGTAGAAACACACACGAAGTATAAAAAAATTGAAAGTTGATTCTGTCCAGGACAAAAAGTCAAACCCCCGCCAGTTGTCCTGAGCAATAAGCTATTATCAGTTAAATTCTTGATACCAATTAGGACAAGTTGACAAGTTATTGGTGGATTGCAAAAACATTGTGCAAGAACTTGATAAGTTACTGCCGATGCCTTTCTACAGATACACACAGAGTGAAAAGCCTTGGAAGTCTATTCTGTTCAGCATTAGGTATCAGGCCTCTTGGCCAAAGAGTCACATACCTTAGTTGTACTGATATCTGCCATTATCTTCCGCTACTTCTCCCTCCAACATTCGTCAAATTGGAAAACTTTCAGCAACAATTAAGCATAATTTCAACACGTTCCACCATATTCCGTTCATTCTGTCAATTCGAAGAAGCCCTCTAGAAATGCTAGATATCATAACTGATTATGAGCACACGCCTAGATGATCTATAAAGAATTACTTTGAGATGAATAAGACTTTAGTTCAAAGCTGACCTTTACATGGTAAGAAATCTCTCCTGCAATCTTGGGGGATTAATGTAACATTTTCTTTATATTTCTGCTGGGATGAATGGCCACAAGAGTCCAAAAATATGAGATAACATGATTACCTGTTGGAGTGGTGGAGGACATCTTCAACAAGACTGTGGCAACAACAAGTTTGTTAGTATAATACATATATTTAAAGGACACAATTAACCCTCGGGGGGGGGGGGGACGAAACAGTGATATAGATCAACAACTATCATGATCAAAACATCAGGACAACTGGCGTACAAAAAAAGGTGTGTCAGAATATCACATAATTCTACATGTTCTAAAAGGCCTACATTGTTCGTTAAAATTTGAAATTTGTAATTGAATTCGAATTTTCAATTTTGTAAATACTTACAGAATACAAATGTTGACATTGCCGTTGTGAAGACAAATATACAAATACATGTACTAATAATAACAAGTTTCAGCACGAAAACTGCTCTACTGCATTGTGTAAAACTGCATTTCTATTTTCCTAAACCACCAGTAAATATGAATGGCATACCCCTTTGAGAAGTTGCTGCCATTACTGCAGCGGGTCAAAGTACGTGCTTCAACTATCATTACCTGGCTAAATATAGAGGCTACATATTTGTTGACGTGTTGTGACAAAGTGCAATCAAATCCAATCATGCTGGGACCCTAGACATGCTAGATGCAACCAAACTCACATGAAAATAGAATTACAAGTGGATTCCCATGACTGGGGAATCCAATGCGCAATATCATCCAGAAATGACAAAAACAAACAGAATATCATTAATTCAGCTATCGCCACAAAAAGTAGCCATTGATGGCAAATTTGCGAGCTTGGTTTCTGCATTATGGATGAGAGTGGAATATCATATTACCATCATAGAGAATTAGAAACTGAAATAAAGCTTGGTTAATCCTGACAGAATAATCAATACTAGCAATACAGATCAGGTTATCCCTTTACAGCTAATATTATATTGAATGAAATAAACCGCAATTTTGGAAAATGACCTGATATTTTCACAACAACCTACATGTAGTACCAGGTAATAATAATTGGCTGCATCACTTTAATACTTCACTTTAATACCTGGTGTTGCTGCCGACTACAATCAAATAGGACTTCAGTGCCATGAACCTTGTTGACTGTATCACAGATAGTGGTAACTGGGGACTCCTTTGAGGTGTATGTTTTCTCCTATTCACAGACTTTGTCTAAACAGCTAATCCTGGTCTCAATGACACTATTTGAGAAGTGGGGAGCAGACAAGATGCTAGAGATGGATATATACTTTCACATATTGAGTCATGGCACGTCTATATCACGAGTGCTGTTTTTTTACAATAGCAATCACTTAAAGTGAACTGAACACAGCTGTGACACGCTATCACTTAAGTATCAAGGTCTCTGGTCTGAAGGCAAGCGATTCAAAAAGCTATATGTGACCCGCTCTACCAAAACTAGGCGCTTGTCGCATCTGAACTTGACAGGTTGATACGGACTTGTTGTTCATTTCCCTATTGTAGACCTTTTGTGAAATGTGACCAAATCAGTTTGTAATAGATTTCACAGAAGGTCTACAATAGGGAAATGAACAACAAGTCTGTATCAACCTGTCGAGTTCAGATGCGACAAGCGCCTAGTTTTGGTAGAGCGAGTCACATATGTGAGAATGTCTCAACCTTACTCCATTTTGATCATGTCACTACAGTCTAAGTCACAATTGACATACACGCTTGGTTGCCATGTAAGCTGTATGCGACTGCACTGGTTGCGTGCAAATAGTCGTTATGGTTACACTTAACATACACAAAACGTACAGCAATACAAAAGTCTGCATAAAATGTACGCAGCTCACGGGAAGGTTACATCGGGCATACGACTCATAAATTAAGGGATGTCAGTTGTAATTGGGACTGTGTGCCCTTGTCTTTGTCACAAAAACCTCTTGTTCATGAAGCACTTCAAAATTAAAAGTCTACTCAGACGGACTGATAATAACTTCGTCAGGACGCCTACTCCATATAATCATCCCTTCTATGAACACTAATCTAATTTTACAATGTAAATAGTATTAAAACATAAAAGTGTACTCACCTTGAGAGTGAACCAGTAGCTTTTAAATTAATTAAAGGGGAGAAGCAGAAAATTGGCTCTCTTGTCTGTTCTGAGATAAGATCATTATATTGTTTTAGTGGAAGCTGCTTTCAAATTGTGCCAGTGGCAGACACAGCAACATTGTTATAAATGTAAAGTTATCTATGCTTGGTTGTTTAAAAGTAATATAAAAATATATATACTTTCCCAAATCCGGAGATGCAATGGTGTTTTACACAATGTTGAGTTGATAGTTGAATGCAACTAGGACATAACCGCTTTGAACAAAAGTGCCTGATTTGTAAAAAGAGAAGTTATAATTTGCACCTTTCCGTGATAAAACATTGCTCTTCTCTACCCCATGCCGAAAAGAAGCAATTGAACTAAAGGTTTTTTCCATAGATAGTCCATAGCTAGCTGCAAAAGCTTTGGTAACCTACCCTAGCTTTGTTAAATTGGAGCTTGTAAGCTTGAGGGCAGGGCACCAGTCCTTAGATGAGAGAAAGATGCATCCTATCCAACTATCACAGAAGACATATTATTCAAATAGTCCATAGCTAGCTGCAAAAGCTTTGGTAACCTACCCTAGCTTTGTTAAATTGGAGCTTGAAAGCTTGAAGGCAGGGCACCAGTCCTTAGTTGAGAGAAAGAGGCATCCTATCCAACTATCACAGAAGACATATTATTTAATTCTATTCTCTTAACAAAAAAGCCAGGTGACATGTTCCTGTGACAACTGCAGAAGTAAGGCTATGCCTAGACAAGTCAAGGAGACTGGTATCGGCAACCTACATGTAGAATGATGGATCAAGTTGCAATTTCTTATCATAGGCTTGTCAAGCATGCCTGGATTGTCTTATCACAGGGGCGGATCCAGGATCCAGAAAACTGCACTGCATTTCTCATCAAAATTTCTCATGTGTTCCAAAGTTTCACAGTCAAAATGAAACGATCTTCATAAGTTCGGGGAAGGGGTGTGTGTCTGGTACACCGCCCCCTTGGATTCAGGCCTGCATTGCTATTTTTTTATAGTTCTGAGCCCTGCAGCTTTCTAGCAGGCGAAACTCTGCATTGAGGCAACTGATTCTCAACTAGCGCATTTATCAAAGGTGACTCATCATAGCAATATAATCGTTGGCATGCTTGTTGTCCTAGAAATCCTACCTTCCTCAGTTATGCTCATAAAAAATATATCATAAACATGATAAATAAACATCAGCTCATGTTCATTAAAATATCTGATGTAAAAAATCTATACTCATAAGTGCTATGTCATGACTTTGTCATCTCGACATTTTCCATTCTCAAGGGTGTTGTCTGCTGGTATTTCAGCCGAAGATTTTTTGTTTTCCAAGAATTTGAGACATAGAGGGAGCTGGTATGCACAAACCGGTGCTGAGTCTGCCAGGCAATAGGGCCCAGGAGAACCCAGGAATTTGAGACATAGAGGGAGCCGGTATGCACAAACCGGTGCTGAGTCTACCAGGCAATAGGGCCCAGGAGAACCCAGGATTGTATTCTCGAATGAACCGGCATGGTTTCAAGGAACATAAATTCCTAGCTCTTCACAACACATACAATGTATGAAATACTCAAGGGACTGTCGGATGAGACTAAAAGCCGTGGTCCCTTGTACCAGAGTGTCTATGCCAGGTTAAGTAAAAGATCCCGCAAAGGTGGACAGTAGCCTATAGTGGACTCCATACCTCCGGCAAAAATCCCAAATAGGGTTATGACGCCGGTAATGATAATGAAAAAATGAGTCCTGCCTTGGCTCACTCATTGTGGCTCACTCAGTCACTGTTAGGATCCAAGCCATAACAACAGGCAATGGTATGCTTTGTATCCAGCCTCATTCACGTCTTCAACTGTTGATGCTGCGAGGCTTCAGTTGCCTCATCTTATCAAACATGCCATAGTGACTCATCAGAGCATCTGATTCCCCAACGTTCAACGTCCTCTGTGTTATTTTTGAAACTCCATCTTCTCGGCAATGTTTCCATCAATATTTCTGATAAATAGCAATATTATTAGAAAGTATACCAGGCATAATGCACCTGGAACTGCCTCATGGTACATTTAGCTTTTTTTCTGATGGCACGTCCACTCTTGATATTTCTCAGGAAGAAAACGTGTGCATTTGAACAAGGATAACAAAGGAATGAGAACCTGCATCTGAAACAAACTATGTCAGAGATTTTCATTCTGATATCATGATATCTAACATTGTCTAATGCAATTTAGCATTGCTGATGTTCAAGTTCAGCTAAGTAAAATGCCGCTGTCGGAATTCATACTAAACCGTGGCAGGCCTAAGTGAACGTTCACCTCATACCAAGGTCAAACCATTTCCAACCACAAATTACGATATATGACAACACATTTTAAATGCATAGTCTCACCTAAACCAACAGTCAGATTTGAGATACTGGCTCATTCTTCGCTGATCAAAGGATATTCTCTCCGCCAACCCTGGCTACCATAACAGCATGTCATCACAGGCGCGCGAAAATACAAGACTTAAAAACTAATTTTATAGTGATTGAACAGACCCCAATTAATTGGCATGCAACACTCAGACAATACACAGGACGCACACTAGCACTATGTCTGTTCGTATGTTGTGTGCATTAACTAATTTGGGCCGTAGCGATTGCTATGATTCTAATATTTTCAAATGCCTGTGACCTACTCCATAAATTGTGGTGTTGGTGAAACAAAATGGTGTCCTGTGTTGGCAGTCACAGAATGACCTCTTCAACAAATCTAGTTCTTAAACTTGGCAAGAGAAAAATACTGGCGGTGCCACAAAGTACCCCTAATCCCGTGCTTTGGATACAAATTACATCAACACAACATGCATGTACTAACATTTTGCTTTTTTTACAATTTCTTTTCTGCTCATTACTTTCAGACAGAGGCCGGTAGTTATGCAATTTCCTTCCTAACAAACCAAGTGAGGCAATAACGAGACCTCAAGTCAATTTATGTACAACTTGTTCTCCAGAATGTGCCCCTCAAGAAAATTGCATCAACACACTATGCACATCCATGTACTAACAATTTGCTTTTTTTACAATTTCTTTTCTGCTAATTACACTCTCAGACAGAGGTAGTTATACAATTTCCTTCATACTAAACCCAGTGAGGCGATAACAAGATGGCAAGTCAATTTATGCACAACTTGCTCTCCAGTGCGAGAGTACCTGCTCGGGATGCAAATTGCAATATCTACAAAACATGTCCTTTTAAAGATTTTCTGGTTTTTCTCTCACAATGTCACTTCTGCTAATTACTCTGGGGTAGAGCTAATTATTCAATTTCCTTCTTAACAAACCCGTTGAGGCAATCACAAATGAGCTGCACATGGTCACAACAAGATGCAAATTTACTGTGATTGGAATTTTCCAAAGTTACCGTAATTTTACTCCTGCGAATGTAAGACAAGAAGAAGTGACAGTGTATCTGAAAGACACTGCTATTGTATTTTGAGAAAACGTCTCAAGTTCATCAGACCCCCCTTTGTTTCTCAATGACCAACCTCCCCCCACTGAAAAGATTAAGAAGACCGTCATCATCTTCTGGTAAGATTTGTCTTTGTTGATTCCAAACAATAAAAGGGTCAGACATAAGGTGCCATTTTATTTTACCCCTCCTCTTGACCATTGTTGACACCTACATCTAAGACTCTTTTAAGAACTTTTCTCAAATTTTATGATGTTTGTTGCACACACTCCCTAATTGGATACACATTGTTTTAAAACATTCATTCCCATAAAAAAGGCAAAGTCATTGAGGCTACCGATTAACTTTTTCTCTTAATTTGATTTCCAATGACATTTTAAATGTAATTCCTAACGACAAACTACTAGCACATGCTTTCAATCACAAGTTCTCAAAGGCAATTGAATTTGGAAAGTACTTTAATGAAAGTTGGCACAAAAGTTTAGTGATACTCAAGTTTCACTGATCTAAGAAAGGTTCTTAATATACAATTCACGTTACAGGTAAACATGTATATGTAGATATTGTGCATGTGGTTGTTCGATGCTATTCAACAGTAATTAATCAAGCGGTCTAAGATCGCTATAACTAGAGAGTCGTCTTTATCAATAGATTAGCCACCCATCCCTCCCCTCTGCAAAAAGGCAGGGAGTCCCTTGTGGCATGAACTTATTAAAGGGATCGCAATCTCAGAGCCTTGTGTGCCAAGATGCCCTCTATAGACCAGTTCCAAATTACACAGCATATATTTTGCCATCAGTGTCTTCCGAGATGTTCCCTTACCTCCCTGTACTAAAATAACTGAATTATTATGTAGGCTAGGCAGACATTATTAAATACCCGGAGGTTTTTTGCAAGTAATTTTATTTCCAGTTATATTTTTGCACAGTAGGACATGTACAAATTTAACGAGAGCGTTGAGAGTATTATATGAAGTGCTTTTGTGAATACGGATAATTAGCCGGAATTTTAAATGAGGCAATGTTTGTTAACCTTCGCTGAGGCGACAGGCTCAGGCCAGACTGCTGAAGGTATAACTTTTTTTGCAACATCAGCCTTGGCTGGGTGAAACGTTTATGTTATATACATGGTTTATGCTACAACCGGCCAGGGAGGAGGGGGCTGGTCACTCCAGAAAACTAGTGTACAGCATCTTTGTACCAAAAAACATCATCTTACCCCAATGAGTCTAATCCCCACCTTTATAACAGGCAATATAGTAAAAGGGACAGTGTTATCTCGGAGCCGTGTAAATCAAGATGCAAAAAAAGATATTAGGGCCTACACATCTTACACCTTTTACTTTTCTTATATATTTTTTGGCCAAGGGAAGTTGTTCAATGTATCTTCCAATAAATACTTGATCACACACAAATGTCAGAGACGATTATCCTGATCAGAGCGGAACCTGATGAAAAATGCAGAACGCAATCAAACGAAAAGGAAGGGCGATAAATTATTCAATACAGGGAGACAGATGTGCTCATACGAGCAAATATATTCACAACGATGGGTGAATAGCCACTAGAGATTACAAATTACAAATTACGAATTATTCCACAGGTTTGATATGTTCTTTTGGATGTGGTGACAAAGGCATGGAAAGGGTCACAAGAGGAAATAAACATCAAAATATGACACAGCAAACAGTGAGTCAGAGTATATGGAGTGTTTGATATATTTTGGGACCTATTTTTTATTCATTTTTATGACGACAATATCACTGGGTAACCAAAATTGATACAACTTGATGGGGCCATGTAATAGATGGGGCAGGAGGCTGAACCGCCTCCCTCCAGATATCACAGAAAAACAAGTGTTTCATGCAGACTCGGTACAAAAAATTACATGAGGTGGTATTGGCCCCACCCAGCCAAAAAACAGACAGCCCCCATTTTCAAAATCCTACATATGTCCCTCTTGAGTACACATGTTGTGTAACATGAACAATATCATAATAATGATTTCATTTTGACTAACACGAGAATTGCCATTCCTCACACTAGTGTATGGCGATAAACTGTCATAAACTGTCGTCTACTCCAAAACAGTAGACTTGGAGACGCTGACTATAATTATACAGTAAGTAATTGCAGTAATACACACCATCACAAATCTATTGTACTCTGTGACTTCTGCCAGTACTCAGTTATACAACCATGAGATAAGTGGTTAAAAAACGTTGCGGTCTTGTTGAGATTTTTACAGACACGCATCACAATTGTCAGTAGGAAAACATTATATTGCCCATTTTGTAATCTGAAAGGTCAAAAACTACAAAATGAGTCTATAGGTACACCGCAAGGCATTGCCAGGTCGGCGAGATTATGTTAGCTTCTGAAAACAACATATTTCGCAACTGCTAATGAACCCAGTACACAGGACCTGTTACGAAATGGCAACATGGTCTTATGTACAGTCCAAAAGCCTCGTCAGTGGGCGAGGTTGTATCTGCTAGTGGCTGCGGCCTGACTACAGACAAAAGTCAACTCAAACCATGATAGGCAAACCAATTTGGCATACTCAAACTTGAAAAGCAGGATAATTGACACCGAGCCTATATCAACATCCTTATGTTATAGGAATGGACGAAAAATGACATACAGTACCTGTCTGAAGTAATCGTAAACTAAATCCAAAACTGTCCACTAGGAACAAAATGGTTCACTGGAGAGACAATCCAACACAATCCAACACTGTCAGTGCAATAGGTGCAGTGACCACTGTTTTATAAGAGGTGGCCAGGATATTTTGAAATAACCATACTCGATGGAATAATGACCACATCTGACCAATTAGTCCAACTGACCAGCGTCATTACTATGCGCAAGAAATTAGTTAATTAACAACTATTTTTGCATATGAGATGTAATGTCTGCATTTCCTGCATCAAATCGTTTAGAAATCATTCATATCAGTCATGTCAGTAGGAATTGAGTGCATAACATGCAGAGGGGAAGTGAGGCACTGACCAAACTTCTGTTCATGGACCATTCCTTTAAACATGACCATAGCTACCGCCATTTTGGCTGAACTTGAAAACCTAAAGCAATTAAAATATAGAACTTCTTCAAAATGAAGTGAATGCCTATTTAAAACCCAAGAGGTTTTTCTCTGGAAAACAAAGAAAACACTTGAAATTGGCATTCACTTCGTGTTGAAGGAGTTCTAATTGCTTTAGAATTTCAAGTTCTTGCCAAAATGGTGGTACCTATCATCAGGCCTTAAACCACTGTCTTGTCTGTTGTCTCAAAACTTCCTCCTAGATATTAAACCATTCCCCATACTTATTCCATCTCAGTCTGTTGAGAAATGAAAGGTGAGGTACCCCAGGTAGGCCTTGATCAAAAACTTTAAAATTAATACCGCACTGAATCGAGACCGGAATCAAGATTGGGGAGGAGCCGTTTGTCCAGGTGCAGCACCCAGACAGAATAATTTTCCCACTTTAGCACCCGGACGAAAAAGTAAGCACCTGGACAGATTCATAGATTTGGTAATGGTTTTACTATTAGGGCACCCAGACAGACTTTGCTGCCAACCTGGACAGAACTGAAGTGAATTCACAATTGTGTCAAAATATGGCCACAGCATTTGGCCCAAAAAAATTGTTTCGGAGAACACGGGGGAGGGGGGGTGGAGTTGCAGTTTGAGATAGACAGGCTGTTAGTTTTGCATTGTCTGCCTTTTGTCTCTATAGTCAGTATTTAATAATGGGTATTAGGTATGTTAGTTCGTCAAGTTTACCCCAAAAGACTTACAGGACACTGTAAAACACCCATAATCAATTCTACCCCGACCTATCGTGTTTCTTGAAATGAAAACATTGCCTCAAACGCACAATAACCTGACTTGAGAATGATGAACCCTATTGATTATCTTTGACTCGTGTTACATAACTGAGCAATCGAAGATGATATCTGTTTGCACACAGTGATCTATACATTTTATGATGTGGTGCATGTACAGTAGAACCTTTCTATTAAGGACACCTTCGGGACTGGCAAGTGCTGTCCTTAATAGAGAGGTGTCCTGATTAGAGAGGTCAAATTGAATAGAAAATACCAATTTGGGACCAAAACTACTGTCCTCAATAGAGAGGTTGTCCGTAATAGAGAGGTGTCCGCTAAGGGAGGTTCCACTGTGTCTCCATCAGACATGCAAGGTATTTTGTCAACTGAAGTTGCCAGACGAGTTGATCAAATCAGAGCCTCTTTATACGAAGAGGTGAAGTTCATTTTGTCACTCAAGAAAAATCATGAAAACTAACATGAGATAAGAAAAGCTTTTAATTTTGACTGGAATCGTCTGTTTTGCCAATGGTTGCACTGGTGACGTGGTGGGAATCACAATCCCATCTGACTGGGGGCCCCCGAGTGCTCGTTCATACCAGGTGGTACGCATCTCACTGCCTCCAAGTTTAAGTGCCGGTTCCTTTGAACATGTTCTGCATACGTTACATGTGCCTTCATGCTGATATCCACGCAACCAGTGCGTAAAAAGCACACAGCTTACGTTAGTTAATGCTGGTTGTGTGCAGATGGTACGTCAATTGTGACCTGGACTGCAATTGCAACTGAGTATGATCATGGACTGCTACATTTATTGGCTATACATGAAAACACTAACTTCATACAAGTGCATGTATGCTGGCTCTACCTGCTGGCTAGCAAAGATAACAATAATACTTGTCACTTTCACTCTCTCACCTTTATTGCAATTCATTGAGGACATCAGCCGCATTGATTTTATTGATTTATTTTGCATAATTGATGACTGAACGCATATCTCTTGTCGGCTGTCTCTTGTGGTTATGATATGTATACACTGCACCATAATTTGAGGTCCGTGGTAATGTTCGACTCTCGCTTTTTCACCTTTCAGTAAAAAATCACTGCAGGCCTGATGTGCAGTCTCAGTTGGTTTTATATGGATTTACTCTAGTTACACCAATCTATGACCATTTCTTATATCAAAGACACGGGTGAAATGCTGCACATGGTTGTTCGAGCCAATTAAACTTGTTCAATTTGGATAGACAAGGGAAGGGGTTGGCAACACCAAGATGATTGATGTCCATGACGTCACTTTCTAGCTTGGCCCTGGCAGCGATTTCTTAGGAATTGTTGAAGTGATCTTAGATCAATAATACTAGACCATTTTACATAATTTGACCTGGTGTTTTAACATGTTTAAGGGTTGACCATTGACATCACCATTTGGCTCGCACTTGAAATCGATAGTCAACCCTTAATGGTTGTGGATCCATCCAAGTCTGATAAGGAGAAAGTCATTTCAAAGTTAGAGCCAGACTGTTTCGGCAGAATCAGGGACATCACAAAACAACGTGTTGTTTCATGTACGTTTGGGACGAAATGTGACGTTGTGCCCAAAAGGGAAAGACAGATTATATCACTGATCCCCGAGAATATCCCCTGCTCACCTGTCATTCCCCAACACAGGGCCACAGTTTCTGAAGATAGTGATTTATGACCATAAACTACCTGAGGGACCGAGAGATGATAAAATCAAAGATTCCAATCAAAACAGCAACAGGGTGGCCTACTTCAAAAATGAAATTCACTGAACATGACAGGATGATTTCAGTTGGAAAGCTTTCCAGGTAGATAGGTCTGCAGCTTCTGTGTGCATCACGAGGCTGGGGAGAAGGCTACTCAAAGACCCAGTCAGCCTGACAACAACACCTCAGTGGCAGTTCAGGATGGTAGTCAGTGAAGCACAGGCAGCATTTGGACTTTTTTTACATCGTTTCCAACAGCAGGAAATGACCAAAGCTATGGGTGAAGCCAGACTTGAGCATTATTTGGGGAAGGGGGGTACCTGTTCATAAGGTGGTACCCTGTTCTGATTCAGAAGAAGCCATTCCTTCAATTCCCATATCTCCAATCTCACTATGATAAGGGTGTCAATCCAAACAGCAATTTTCAGCCCATCTCAGTGTCCCGAAAAGACTATTCCCCCTTTTATTTGATACTCCATCATTTGACAGACATACATGATTGCACATCAAAGTGCACATTCATCCCCAAAACAAGACCAAGGAATCCATGCATGAAAACCTAAAAGAAATTCACAGAAAATTGAACAAAAATAACATGAAAAACATCAGAAATTCTACTCACATGTCATACACATCCAGAATATTTCCAAAAAGCACAGTTAATCCATGATAATCCACGAGCTTTGCCTATCCCCAACCTCCCTCTCCACTCTCCACACCATAATGCACTCTACTCAGGTGAGGCTGGTTGCTATAGAGCAGTACAGGAGCTGTCAGACTCTGCGTACATTTTCCATCTCGCTTTTATATACAAAAACGATCACAGGCCACTCAATCATAGACAAAAAAATTCCGCTAAAAATAGATTCCATTCATCCCGTTCTGAAGGAAACGACTTCCTGTCTTTTAAAATCGAGGAATTTTAGTGTTTGTGACCTTCATCCTACAGATTTCTCTCAACCTCTGCTAAATCCAAACCTGGCTTGTTGCTATTGATCAATGTAGCTCACTTGGCTATGGTTAGCTATGATCTCCTATGTATAATGCTACTAGCTGTTCCAGACAACTGTAGCCTACTGTGTAGCATCAAGTTACAGTTTCACTGGAGATATTCTCATTGTTCATCAGACGATTCTACGTTATTTGGCAGATGGACAGCCATCCTGGACAATGCCTCTCCAAACAAATGATAATTCAGCGAATGTTTGAATATCGTTCATTGAGTAAATGCAGATAATTCATTTTGTGAGGTCAACAGTGAACAGTTCTATAACTTCTCCAAAATTTTAATAATTTCAATGTGGATACGTGTCCTCGAGTGAGGCACTTAACTTCATCTGATGGTTTCACCTGAGGATTTAAAATAAACGTAGCCAAAAGCCTACAGCCAACAGCTGCTATGGTTAGCTATATGTATGATCCACGGTTTAATGCTACTGTTCCATACATACTGCACAGCATACAATATTGGAAATGCTTATTGCTGAGCAGATGATATTTGTGACATATGGCAGATGGACCCAAGAGTGGGTCAGGTTATTAAGTCACAAGAAGTCCCCGATAGGTATATCTAATATCTCACATAACATTGGTACTTCAAAGAATATCTGGTAGTTAAACCAGACCCAGTTTCCTAATTGTGACCTGTCACAGCAAAACTAGGCGCATGTCGCACAGAAGATAAGCCTAAATGACATCAGGAGATAATGGAAGAAATTGATGTGCTCATATTTCACAAAAGGCAGACAATAGAGAAATGAACAAATAGTCTGTCTCAACCTGCCAAGCTGAGAGCGACGTGCGCCTGGTTTTGCTGTGACGGGTCACAATTGTGCATAGGTCACCTGGAGACAACCATTTGGGCCCCTTTATCTCCTGCCTATAATCTCCCTTTAATCTGCCAATAGCTCCCCTATAATGCATGTCCAATGTTACTTCCAAAACTGAGGTATATGAAGTCTCCAGTTTTCTGTTGTGACACCCAAAGCTAAAATTACCCACTGTACATTATGGTTGATTATCCAACTATCAGATCTGGCAGATGTCCGCCCTCTTCACTTACACAATAGCAAGTTGACACAGTGAATTAGATAATGGACCCAACAAAAGATCATTATCATCAGTTTGAGGACAGCTCGAGGAGACTTCAGAGGAGATAACCTCGGTTTCTTAGTTCACTCCCTGTGACCTTCAAAGGGAGCCTTTAGGTAAAAGCCAGGCTAGACAAGATAAAGTTACACGGAATCACCAATAGGGGTCTCTCCTATCACACAGTATATCAAAGCTGTTCACGCTTGCATCAGGCATATATTCATTGCAAAATAAACCATGACATAGTCACCAAAGTGTGAATTGGTTGCATAAAGACCACTAAAATACTAAAGATACCAAGTTCCAGCAGATTTATCATGCATTCTAACTGCACTATGGCATTGTGTATAACTGCATTTCTCTTTATTTGGACCACCAGAATTTACAAACGGCACACCGGGCCTTTAAAGATGAGCAACAGACGAAAGACAAGACAAAGAACAGGCAGTGCACCTGTCCGGCCATCCTACTGAATTGAAAAGACCAACACTGCACATCAACTTCAAAATAACACTAGTTTTTTTCTTCAAAAATGTGTATTCATCACTCATCACCATCAGAGCATTTGGCGTGGACAAAGATGGAGTAGTACGGTTATTATGGAGTTGTGTGTGCCGTCAGAAGCAAGTGGGGCAGAACTGATGAAATGGTGTAACTTATTCAAGCAGACCAGGACATTTTCACTGTGTTTTGCAATGCATGGAGTTAAAATCTTTCACCGGCCAAACCCCTGGCAAACACATCCCACCTCCCAATGTTTTACACATGAGTTGAACGTCTAATATCTGCTGTATCATTGCAACCCAAGCAGGAAATTAAGTCATTTCCTCCACTGCCAAACAGTGTAACTTGTGGGCAGATATCGCATTCCCAAGAGAAACCAGGCATATCTACCACAGTCTGTGACTGTAGATCTGTCAAAGAGTCAAATCAAATTGGAAGGGGAATGGCTATATTCTAAAGGAAATTACAGTAGAACCTCTCTAATAAGGACACCCTTGGGACTGAAAGAGGTTGTCCTTAATACAGGTGTCCTGAATACAGAGGTCAATTTGAATGGAAATTACCAATTCTGCACCGAAACTGGTGTCTTTAGTAGAGAGGGTGTCCCAATTACAGAGATGTCCACATAGAGAGGTGTCACTGTTGTAGTGTTTCTGCTAGGATACAAAAAGGGTAGGGTATTTTCTCCATTTGAGGGAAAAGGCCGGGGCAGGGAGCAGTTTTGGCCAAAAAAGGCATGAATTGTGCACCATCAGATTTGTAAAAGTTACCAAAAGAAAAAGACTGTTTTGAGGATCAAACAGGGACTTTAAGATAAAAGGATGTCTTCAGGGCGGATTCCACAAAAGCGGCAAACCGCCACTCATTTCCTAATACAGTGGTATGACCATGTAATTAATATCTTCACAAAAGATTTTTTCTTTTAAAGGCAAGTCAAAATGCCGAAAATAAATCTGATAGTTACATCACAAATTCACAAGTTAAATTAACGAGACCTACTAAGAATATATACCGAGTATTAAGCAACATGCAAGCCTGACTGAATTACACGAGGGAACCCAAAGAAATCTTGGGAAAATGTAAACAGGGACAGACTTGCAGTCATGGAGCCAGCCAATAAAACGTTTCGTTCCCAACACACCATATGTAAACAGGGACAGACTTGCAGTCATGGAGCCAGCCAATAAAATGTTTCGTTCCCAACACACCATATGTAAACAGGGACAGACTTGCAGTCATGGAGCCAGCCAATAAAACGTTTTGTTCCCAACACACCATATGTAAACAGGGACAGACTTGCAGTCATGGAGCCAGCCAATAAAACGTTTTGTTCCCAACACACCATATGTAAACAGGGACAGACTTGCAGTCATGGAGCCAGCCAATAAAATGTTTCGTTCCCAACACACCATATGTAAACAGGGACAGACTTGCAGTCATGGAGCCAGCCAATAATACGTTTCGTTCCCAATACACCATAAAGTAGTGAGTAGTGCAATCTGGTGTCGATAGGGAAAACTATGAAACATGGCAGGCTGGAAACCAACTGCGTCTCGGAGAAGGAGGATACATGTACAGTCCCAATCACAACTGACATTCCTAAATTTATGTATGTATGCGCAATGTACATGCAACTACATGTACTCGCAAACCACGCATAGTTTGCACAAATGCTCGGACTACAAGCATCCGTCACCGCGGAGGTCCCGGGTGTGATATCCGGCCAGGTTAGTCAACTTACATGTATGTGATAGAGAGTGCAACTCTCTTCGACAGCGTAGATAAATTTCCTGGCTCTTCTCAATACGTACAACATATAAACATTCATGAGTCTGTCAGATGACACCCGTGGTCCCATGTCCCCGAGTGTCTATGCCAGGTTAAGTAAAAGATCCCACATTGGTGGACAGTAGCCTGTTGTGGACTCCATACCTCCGGCAAAAACCCTACGCTGGTAATGATATATGATATGATTTCGTCTGGGGTCATGGGTTTCCTCCTACTTTTTTACAATCGCCCAGTATAATTTATAGTTCTAATAGGGTCCTATTTAATGCACAACTCTCAACTCGAGTTTTTAAACAAACAATATCTTTGTAAGGCCAGCCTCAGGCTTGTCATCTTTTACCTAACATGTCTGATCATCATTCAGGATTCGTCTTACCTTATAATCGCTCAGCTTTAGATTGCGGAGTGTATGGTTGCAGATGTAGTAGACGGATTGTCCCTCCGTCAGCTTCGGGGAATAGCACATCTTAATCACAGGGTATCTAGAGACAAAAAGAAAATATTTTCGAGAAAAAAATGTCTGAATTATTTTTTTCTCATTTAATATGTTATTAAACTAACTACGGTAATGAGCAAACAGGGGCCGGATCAAGAAGACATGGTTCCCCATCCTTCGAGAAAAAAATGTCTGGCTGAACTATTTTTTTCTCATTTAATATGTTATTAAACTAACTGATGAGCAAACAGGGGCCGGATCAAGAAGACATGGTTCCCTATCCTTCGAGAAAAAAATGTCTGGCTGAACTATTTTTTTCTCATTTAATATGTTATTAAACTAACTGATGAGCAAACAGGGGCCGGATCAAGAAGACATGGTTCCCCATCCTCCAGTCCGTCGGTGGCCGCATGCAGATATTAGATACAATGAAAGGGCGGACTGGCTCACCGAAAGGCAAGGGCGCCAGTGTGCATCTATGTGGGGAAAGCAGGCGCATCACCACGCAGCTTCTCATGGGTGTCATCTCAAGCCATACCTTGAGGAGGACGCTGGAAATGTTGGATGGGGGGAGGCCAGGGTGTCATCCAGAGTCATTTGAGCCAAATGATGGGTCCACTGAACATTTTCTTATATGCAAATCCTATACCCACCTTTCAAAAAACTCTTCAAATGTTGGCCGGAACGGATATCCCTGCTGCCTTATTCTGACCGTCTCACCAACCCCGGTATACTTCAACTGGAGCTCCACATAATCTCGGATGAAAACATTGGGGCTCTTACGGAGATTCGTCTTGATGCAACGTACAAAATGAGGGGCGGATGAGGAGACTTTTGTCATCAGATCATTCAGGGAATTCTGAAAATATAGAACATTCGAAGGAAAAAAGAAGACCGTTCACATACTTGAACAATCAGAAATGATAATATTGTCACTTTTGACAGTATAAGTTAAAATTAAACTTTCTAGTTTTATTTACAGCCAAACTAGAATATTTTAACATTGCATCTCCATTGTCAACAAGCAGATACTTACATGTAGGCTAACCGCACGCACTGCCAAGTCAAGTTAATGTCAGTATAAGTGACAAAACTTCTTTTGAAAAACTTGGCCCCGGTAGGCAAACAGTCTAGGAGAGAACTCTGGATCAAACTGACAAATCAATCAGACCAGCAACATTGGGTAAAGAGCGAAGACCAAGCTTACCCTGAAGTGGAAGGCTACAGAGGATGGACCTTTCTTCTCTACCGGAATGACGGAGCGGGGATCCTGCTTCTGGAAAAGCAACAAACATACTTAGATATTTCAAGGCCACTTATAAAAGGAGTGTCTTCAGCAGTTTATTGCTCTACACATATACAATACTCTGTAAATGTGATTCCCTGGAAGTGTACCTGGCAATGGAAAAAATTCGAGGAAGCCGACAATTACCACTGAGTACTAATGATGTGATTTTTAGATTTCAGAAACGTACCTTTTTCTCACCCGACCCTTTCTTTCGTCTAAAAAAATCGAACGCGCTCTTTGTTTTTGATTCTGCACCTTTCTTCGACTTCATCATCTTCTTGTTGCTGATGCGGACGACCCGTGATTTCTGTTGTCTCTTGCTTGGAGCCAAGGTACCGGTTCTTGTGACTTTTGACTGGAACAGTTCACGGATGAGCAGGCTGTTGCTCGCTAAAAAGGCAGATAAAACGAACATGGATTTGAACAAGAGGCTCATCTGGATTTTTGCCCAAACCAGTTACTTAACAGTATGATAGTTAAGGCGGTGACCAAGCTATGTGTGGAACACACCAAAGAGTAATCCTATCTGAGTAGGCTGTCGCTCGCTGTAAAGGCAGATGAAACAGGCAGGAATTTAAACAAGAGGCCCAAGGGCCTGGCGCCCAGCTTAAATTTTGCCCAAACCAGATACTATACCAGTGTAATGGGTAAGGTAGTGATTCCATTGATGAGTAGTCTTAGTGTGAAACACACACATGCGACCAATGTCAACTCATTTAAAAGAATTGTAAACAATATCAGAGTCTCTAATGGCGTTAATCAAACATTACCATAGAAAATGCAAAAACAAGACAAACACACTTTTCAAGGTGAACATGATGGAATTGGGCAAAGTGTCTCGGTTTTTATCTAGCATTCCTTTCACATCGTAAATAATCGGTCCGGCATAATGGTTGATTGTGAAACTGGGTCCTCCATTTTTGGGTGCTGTGTAAATGGAACATCCACCTAAAGTGAAAAGAAAAGATATGATTCTACATGTTATAGGTGTAGTCCTATCCAGATTGTCTTGGTGTCTGGTCATGCCATGTCGGGAGTTTGAGACTGGAAGGAATGCATTCCGATGCGCCTGGGTTGGTTAGACATCAGCTGGTTATTAAGTACATAGCGTACGAATAGCATTCCGCAAAGATGACGTCACTGCAGCTGCTGCCCTCTATTTCCCCATCGCTGAATTACAGGCAATGTCGGACAAACATGCGGTTTTGTAATGGATTCAGGCTTTCTAACTAGGGCAGTTAGATTCAATCTGGCACATGTCCGAGTGTTGAAAATACTACATAATTGTTCTGAATATTTCTCTCTCTGACTCTATGGTATCATTCATGCTAAAAACAATGCAGGGTCAAAGATAATTGACTTTGAAATCAGCTCAAATGCGTAGAAATAAGTGTCGATGTCCGACTGTCACGTGACTAAAACGTCATCAATATCTTATGCAAATGACCTTGTGAGCTATAAATAGTAACTTCGCGGAATGCTATTGCCTTCTCGCAACTTGGTTTCAAGTGATTTTTAAAAAGTGTACAATGGTTGACCAATGTCTTCAGAACAGAGGGTTTAACTCCACCGAGAGTCAAAAGTCTGCACGCAAAAATGTGCCAAAAAAATGCAGAGGAATTTGTTGGCGGTGACAGGAGTCATATAAGTTTTAAAAGCCTGTGTGATGTACATGAAAGGACGGGCATCACCAAGATTAGGCCTATACATACTCAAGTTGCTGTGGAGTTTAGTAGCCAGTGTTTTTTCATTGGCCTTGGGAAATCTGCTCTCTTCATCAAGGATGGATAACAGACCCATGGGCTTCTGTAAGAGAAAGACAAAAGAATAAGTTAAAGGCATTAATTTGATCTGATTAGATTCCTACAACTAAAAGTATGAGTACCTTACCTCGAGGAACAAGTCAATGGTCGGTTGATTGTTCGTGAACTGAACCAAGCCCCCATCAAGTAGGGTGACCCTCTCCTTCTTACAATCCTCCAACTCCATTTGAAAGATGTGCTCATTGAAGTAATGTTGCAGCTGCTCATTGGCAAGGTTGATGCAAAGCTGGAAATAAAAGTGTCCAAGTCTTCAGCTAAACTTACTACTTTTTCCAATTTTAAGCTTCCCTTATCAATACTCTGAGCATTTGCATTCATATTGGCCGACACTGAACAGCACATAGGAGGGAGAAAGAAAAAACCCCATCTATTTCTAAATAAGCAATTTGGGCTGAATCCAGATGCAATCCAATATTTGTTCTCAAATCCTGCTGAACTCAAAGCAAACAGCCCAAGTTCTGTCCTTACCTGTTCAAAGCTATTCCTCTGGAAGTTCTCAAATCCAAAGATATCAAGGACGCCAATCTCAAGACACTGGCCACTGGAATAAAAAACAACTGGGTGAAATGCAGACAATTTAATATCTGGCCTAGAAATGTTCACAATTGCAAAAAAACGAAATGGCATGAAAATATGGCAGGGTACTTTTTTTTACTCACCAGTCTTCTGGAGGCTGCAACAGATTGTTGATGCCATTCACAATCCAGCTGAATAATCGGCTATACAAGGCCTTGGCTAAACCATCCCTGCAGTCACTTGCCTGGGCCAGGGTTCTTTCTTTCTTGATGGACTCCCCTGAAATTTAGTTGAGGTTGAACACCAAATTGCTACGAATTTGATGAGCTTATTCACATCTGTATCTTAATCTGGGCCTCTGGTAAATCCTACCAGTCATTTAACCCTATGTCTAATGCAGAGTGGAATAAAGCATTACCTGATGAGAACCTCTACCCTATCTAATGTTGACCTCCGACACCAAAGCAACACTCAGCTCAATTGGCAGGCCATCAAAGCACGTCAATTGAACTTCCAACTGTGTCACATAATTCATTTCATACCTCTTGTAATGCTGACCTCCGACACCAAAGCTGCACTCAGCTCATCAGGTGGGACGTCTAGCAAGCTTGCAATTTTCCTAAGTATATCCATGTTTATAATCTGGGCAGCATCATTTGATCCCGTCGGCTTAAAGTTCAGATCTCCCAACAATAGTGAGGCACTCAGGAGGGAGAATATGTTGCGAACTTCCTAAAAAGGAAAAGGAAAAACAGACAAAAAAGATAGATTTGTGCACCATCATCCTATATACATTGTACTCACACCACTTTTTCTTAAAGGGGTACATGTACGCCATTTGTAATTACTGGTGGTCTGGGTAAAAAGAAATGCTGTTATACAAACCCAATGGTCACTTTGGGGCCACCTGGAAAGGGTCAAATTTTGTTTCTGGCTATTTCTAATCAAACTTGGCACATAAGAAGATGGACACAAAAAATAACAACCTGAAAATTTCATCCAGATTGGTTGTGAAATAAACCGTACAGAGCAGAAAGTGTCTTCACCCAATGCACTACGTCAGTGTACACAAATACATAGAATTTTTTTAATTTCGTTGGATGGTTACTAAAACTTTCAAATTCCATTTGTTTCGAAAACCCCAGATGAATAAAAACCGAACTTCAATGTTGAAAGAAATCGAAAAGTACTTCCCGCTCGAGAACATAAAACGATGCAGACACCGACAAATAGACTACAGGTAGATGCAAACTTACCTCATTGGTAAATCCAACAAAGCGTAGCACATCTCGCAGCTCCGAGAACTTCTGACCCATCTCTGGTCCAAGATGCTTGGAGATGTCTTCGTTAAGGTCATTACTTCGCAAATATCTGAAACAGGGAGAGGATCTCATCGCCCTATTCTTCATACCAGTATGTACGATTATTATCGTTTAGTTTAAACACTATCTAACTTTAAAGGGGTATGTTGTTAGTGCACATTTACTGTTGGTCCAGCTAAATCTAGTTCCTATTTCTAACACCAGGCCATGCTGATAGACAGTCATAATGCATGATACATGCATGCATGCTTGCATGTTACTTGCATACAATTGGTGCGTGTATGATGCTTCCCGATCACAGTGATAATTTAGCCTATGTGTACACCGAGTTTGTCATATGAAAATGCTACAGGGTACATGGAAGCGCATTGTTTCAATCATCACAAATCTTTCAAAAAGGCAAGTTTTCAATGAAGAGGCAAAATTGTCAGTCCACTAACTACCCACCTATGATCTTTCGCTTCTCGCAATCCAAAGGCCCCTCTCATAGCGTGAGAGTCCAGCGAACATTGGATCAAAAATGAGGAAAAATGTTCTCACAACTTCGCTATTAGACAACTCTCTCCAGCAGTAGTCAAAACATCTAATATTTTTAATGAACTGACAAAACTGTCAGTCTATACCCACCGGTGATATTTAATTTTGCTTCTCACAAAGGCATCCCCCTCAAGAAGAGAGTCCAGTGAACAACAGATAGAAAATGAGGACAAATTTTCTTTCACCAGAACTTAATTGGACAACTTGTGCCTCTCCAGTAGTAGATCAAACATCACATAGATTCATTAAGAGACAAAATTGTCAGTATCACTGTCCACATATGATCTTTTGCTTCTCGCAAGCCAATTTGGAGAGATCCCAGTGAACATCAGATGGAAGGTGTGATAAAATTCCCTCTTTCCAGAACAAGTCGCCAACTTTGCTATTGGACAACTGGCTACACCCCGGCAGGTAGTTTCAATTGGGATTACTGCATTATCAACTTAGTTTCATCTCGGAAAGAAAAAAAGGTACTTACCTATGATCTTTAGCTTCTCGCAATCCAAAGGCGGTCCTCTCATCAGGCGAGAGTCCAGCGAACATCAGATAGAAGATGTGGTAGTTCCTCTCTCTAGCTCCATGCTGGACGACACGTGATTTCTCAAGTAGGTACTCAGTTATTTTTGCTGTCAGGAAAAAGAGAAATTAAGTTTTTTGGTTAGACATAATGGCACGGACTATGTATTTCTTCAGAGTCTTGTAAGCCTGTTAAGGCTGGCTGTTTTACTATACAGATGACACTCAAATAAACAAATAAATAATAAATAAATGATACTGATGGCTGTTAAAATAATTTCTCTGATTTACAGTCCCAGTCACAATTGACATACCCTCTGCTTTGGGTAAGCTGCGCACAGCCGACGCTCTGGTGCTGCATAAGCTGCATTCAGCTGGTTGCATGTATATCGCAGTGACGTTTTCGTGTAACTTATAATATATGGGAAACATGGCAATTCTACTGTGTGAAAGGTGTGTGAAAGGTGTGCGAAAGTTGTGCGAAAGGTGTGTGAAGGTGTGTGCGAAGGTGTGTGAAAGGTGTGCGAAAGGTGTGTGAAAGGTGTGCGAAAGGTGTGCGTCGATTCCACCAGCTCATTGAAAGGTAATGTAGATTAAAAGAAAACTTTATGTCAAGATTCCTTCGAGGTAGGCATCATAGAAATCAAATGACAATTATTGAATTGAGAGCGATATGAAAAGTTTCTCAACATTCAAACACTACTGAAATATTGCTGTTGCACTGGTTGCTAAGTAGCCTACCTCCTTGCACCAATCCTTCCTCAGTGAAGACGACTTCGATGAACTTTCCAAAGCGGCTCGAGTTGTCGTTCATCACAGTCTGAGCATTGCCAAATGCTTCAAGAAGGGGATTCATCTGAAAATGTTTACAAAATGTCAAATGTAGACAGGCCTATGCAATTGTATTTGGTACTGGCATACCTAAACCATGCTAAATGGAGCTTAAAGCACAGAACAATGAAGGGAAAACATTAAAATCTTTCGGAGTGGATATACAAGACATTCGCAACTACAACTGACTTGAATGACCAGATGACAGAGATTGGGTATGAAAATATGGGAACAGGCGGCACTGATGACAGAGATTCCCAATATATAAACAAGGGCAAATCATTCAGCAACCGCACCGCGCCACACTACACCACACTACAACACACTACACCACACTACACCACACCGCACCATACACATTTGCAAGATTTTGTCTTTCCTGCCTCACTTTCTCCACTGCCTACCCTGCCACAACCCACTGGGAATTCCAGTGGAGGTCCAGTGGTAAGCAGTGAAGTTGCCTTATTACCAGAGTCTTGATCTCAATCTGTATGGAGTTAACAATACTACCAAACTCACCTTTTGAATTTTCCCATTCAAATGACACTCTTCACTCTTTGACATCATCAGCAGATGCTGGATGAAGTGTTTGCACGATTCTGTCTTCCCTGCCCCGCTCTCTCCACTGATAACACAGCACTGCGGTTTGGCATCCGTCACCAGACTCTTGTAGGCTTTCTGGGCGATGTTGAAAATATGTGGCATAAGGCTGCTACAATTCTCCACATTGGTATACTGACTGGAGATCTGAATTGAATAGAAGAGTAAATAAGGGCTACCCCGTTCCTCTTTAATCTTGGGTCAGGAAAATAGGTATGCATTTATACACAATGCCCAAGTGCAGTTATAATGCATATAACTTTGCCGAAACGTGTTATTCATGTCACAAATGACATCCTTCCTGCTTCGCGTCAGTTATGCGCAATGTACGCGCGAGTTGCGCACCAGATAATCATTCTATGTCTCACGTATAATACGCGACCTAAGCAACACTTACGCGCAACCTACCCACTACATTGGCGTGTCAATGACGTGAATTTGGGGATGTCAAATGTGATCTGGACTGTAGTATTTGAGTGCATTTTTGTTTTACTCAGTATATCAAGTATAGGCCAGACCTAAATTAGCTTTGTGGAAATCGATGGGTTTTCAGAATGATTTTGTTTTTGTCGTTTTAATTTAATCTAAAATATATAATTTCCAGGTTTCCAGAATGTTTTTAACACATACCTGCTTGGAATAATATGGCACTGGCTTGAATGGATTGAGAGCAAGCAGAATATCACCAACGTACGTCTGAAAAGAGATGGTAACAAGGCATATAAAGCGTGATATGGAGACATACAGAATGACTGTATCCAAATTCTTCATATTACATGACTTGGAACCCATAGTAAGCTCCCTCCTCAAGTTCAATAAGGGCGTTTCCAAGTACGTCCATGCCTAAATTACCAGACCTACCCCATTAAAAACACTGGGCCCTTTTCTGTAAAGGTTGGCTCCAAAGGAAGCATCGTGTATCATACAATGTTACATTATTGCAACTAAGGTGTTTTAGAATATGTAATGTACCTTGTAGAACAAAATGAGGTCAATTATATACTCACATATATCCTATCGGCTTCATATCTTGTTTTTAATTCATTAATCAGAATCTCAGTAGAAATTTCGGGCAGGTTTATGAGGTCGTCATTCTTGACTGGCTCGGGGAGGTGATCCTGGAATTTAAAAGATATCAGTGACTGGCTCTGACTAAAGACTCCGTCGTTTAATGACTCTTCTGTGTAACTACAACTATATGTCTACACATGCTAGACACAGGGAGCCGCTGTGGTGTAGTGGCTTGGACTCTCGACCAGCAGTCAAGAGGTCCCGGGTTCGATCCCCACTGTCGGCGAGAGACTGTAGGCTGGTCTCTCTGTCTTACTTGCCTCTCTGCACCCAGGTGTATAAATGGGTACCGGTCAGAAATGCTCAGATTATAGCGCTGGTTGAGCAGCTCATCTGAGGTCTACTGAAAGGTTTCAGGACAGACCGGGGTTAAACTGAAAGTCGGATGGTAACCTATATCGTAGTTGATATCAGACTATAAACCCTAAACTTTAACTTTTAACTTTAGACACGTTTAGAGACCACACAATCCATGTAATACAGCAAATAAAATGCTCCTTCAAATACTTTCCCTACTGCATTTAATAACCAAGAAGTGTTTCTCTACTCTGAACTTTAGGGAGTGATATGATGCATTCAAAAGTCCATATCTCAGTCAATCCTAAAGAGAATTCTAGGTATCACGATACATCATTCTAAAGATTGTGCGAGGAATCATCTCATACAAATTTTCTCATTTCTCAACTTATGTAAACATTTTTTTGTACTTATGGGCCCTTTAGCCAGTCTGTCACATCTGTTACTCTCATATTAACCTTCAAAGTGCCAGTCAAATGGCTGTGACCGTACATCATTCTGCAATGTTCTAATTTCAACCATCAACAATATTGTCAGTTGATATGACAGATGCATGTCATCATAATTCTCACCACTGTCTTTGCAACATCAGTCTCTGCTGCCATGTACCACGACAGATGTGTGTCATCATAATTCTTACCACTGACTCAGTCACATCAGTCTGTATTGCCACGTGCCACGACAGACGTGTGTCATCATAATTCCTACCACTGACTCAGTCACATCAGTCTCTACTGCCACGTGCCACGACAGATGTGTGTCATCATAATTCTCACCACTGACTCAGTCACATCAGTCTCTGCTGCCACGTGCCACAACAGACGTGTGTCATCATAATTCCTACCACTGACTCAGTCACATCAGTCTCTGCTGCCACGTGCCACGACAGATGTGTGTCATCATAATTCTTACCACTGACTCAGTCACATCAGTCTCTGCTGCCACGTGCCACGACAGATGTGGTGTCATCATAATTCTTACCACTGACTCAGTCACATCAGTCTGTAATGCCACGTGCCATGACAGATGTATGTCATCATAATTCTTACCACTGACTCAGTCACATCAGTCTGTAATGCCACGTGCCATGACAGATGTGATATCATAAATCTTACCAGAAGCCACGACAGATACATGTCATCATAATCCTTACCATTTTCTTGGCAACATCAGTCTCTGTTCCCACGTGCCATGACAGACACGTGTCATCATAATCTTCCTCATCCTCACTATGCTCTTCATCTTCTGGAACCTCTTCTGTCCATTTTTCATTCTCAAACAACTCATCGCGTTTGGACAGGGATATGTGTGGTGGGCGTCTGTAACAGAAATTGAAAATACTGCACTGCTTCAGGCCAAGGTCCAAATCTGGACCAAGGAAGCCTATTAACTCTTTGAGAGCCCATCGATTTTCACGATTTGCCCCTAAAGTACATCTGGGAAATCCCAACTTCATCGACTATCATTAGCAACTGTTTTGTGGTGATTACGAGGACATCTACGTTTCTGGTGATGAACTAATGATCAATCGGAAAGCTCCGTCGTGGGCACTTGGGAGGATACATGTAAGACGAAAAATCTGACTTCTCAGTCAAGGGCATTCAAAGACTTAACTGATGATGATGATGATGATGATGATTTTTTTTTTCTGGCATTTCATTAAATACTTTTAACCGGCAATAACGTGTGCCTTTTATTTTCAAATTTATCACATTCACAGATAATCGCAAAAATAAATGACCACGAAAAGAAAATCTCATTGAAATTACCTCTGCGTGGTTGTCAAAATTCCTTGCTACACCAGACACCATGTTTTTAAGGAGGCTGAAATCTTTAAACATGTTGAACGTGCTTAAAGATTTCAGTTGAACAGATATTTCAGTTATTATTTTAAGTGTTAAAAAAGCGTTGGATGGCATTCACCTTTTGAAACTCTGCCCAGATCCACTAAGCACACCAGTATCCCAAAACATGCCAAAGACAATAGAAAAACCCAGACTTTCCCCAATTTTATCATCGATAAAACCTTATCAATATCCTCAGTATCCTTACTCGGTAATCGTCAGAGAAGGTTGGCTTTGATCGTTGATAAAAAGAGCCTGAACAAGAGAATAACAGTTTTGAAACCTTACATGATTTTTGAACTCACTGGTACTGAGCCCGAGCGTTCGAAGCCTCGATTGATAACGATCGAAACACGCCTTTCCCGATGCGGGTTTTTTCTTGCCTCCTCTGCCCACGCTCGCTCGGCTGCCTGGAGATCTCTGATTAAATCGTCAACAGTGGCTACCTGGGAAGCTTTCCGTCCAAGGCAGTCCTCAATCAGGGGGTTGGCACCGTGTTTTAGAAGTAGTTTGGCTTGTTTCTCCTGTTGGTGAAAAATGATTTGACGTCATTGATACAGTAAAGTTTTACTGTCACAGATTTCGCGAATAATGGACACTCATATAAAAATCGCAAAAAATACATGTATCGGTAAACTATTAGATTCTGAAAACAGCAAATTTTTCGTGCCGCTTGAGTTTTGCGATTTGCAAAATTATTTATATTTATTTTGGTGTACTATGAAATTTCTTTCAGTTTTTCCAATCAAAACACATTTTTTCTGTGATTTTCGTTTTTTGCAAATCTAGATTATTTGCAATATCCACGAAAACAAACTCTCCATGAAAAAATTGGCATTTTACAGTAATACAGTAAACACCCTGGGACTGAGACATGCAGTCCTTGGTTGAGAGGTGTCCTGATTACAGAGGTCAAAGTCAATGGAAATGACTACTTGGAACCAAATGCAATGTCTCAAACAGAGAGGGTTTTCCTCTATAAAGGGAGGTTCCACACCCACCTGGCCGAATTTAGCAGCAACATGGAGAGGTGTCCAGCAGTAGCTGTCCTGTAAGTCAACAGCGGCTTTACTTCTCAGCAGCAAAGATGTCACCTTTCCATAGCCATTGGCACATGCTATGTGAAGCTGAAAGACAATTTTGTGAGAAAACATGATTTACCCTAAATAATCCTAGTTAGGATAGTCAAGATGCACAACCCACATGTTTTGTCATTATGATTATACAGAACTTCTCAAAAAGTTTGCCTTCTTTTACAATTTACATATATAGTGGAACCTCCCTAATAGCGGACACCTCTCTATTAAGGACAAACACTCTCTAAGGACACTAATTATAGTCCCAATTGGTTGTTTCCCTTCAATTTGACCTGTCTTATCAGGACACCTCTCTATTAAGGACAGCACGTGTCAGGCCCAAGGGTGTCCTTGATAGTGAGGTTCTACTGTACTACTTTATAGGCCTACGTGTAACTTTTACTACCTATAAGTATTACTTTTACTGCTATTAAGTGGACACCCAAGCTAATTTGGGACCAAAACTAATGTCCTTAATGGAGAGGGTGTCCTTATTAGAGAGTTGTCCGCTAAGGGATGTTCCACTGTTTATCATCTTCACACTGCCCTACTGGAGAAATGCTTACCAAAGTGACGCCATTCTCACTGGTTGCATTGATGTCTCGTTTCTCATTCAGATGTGCGGCGACGTCCTGCATCATCTGTTCAGAGGCCTGCAGCCATATCTCACACAGTTTCCGCGGTCCTAGGCCTGAAAAGAACATTATGTAAATGAAAAGGCCAGGGGCCATTGTGCTCATGTCAAATCTTATGACAATATCTTCCAACAAGGCATCCAGACATTGCATTGTAGGTTGATATTTGTCTTCATCAAAGATATGCAATTCAACCAGGTTGTGACATTGTTCTCAATAAGGAAAATCTCTCTGTAAATATGTCCTAAACAAGGTCGACCTACACCGCCCTAACAAAGACATCCTATCAGGTTGTGTCTTTGTCCTTAATTAGGACATTTTGACAGATTGTGACATTGGGTGATATGAATAAAGACTAGCAAATGCTTTTATCTAAAACTTCATGTACATGTACACTAGGCCTTTCTGTACAAAATTGAAGTAAAAGCATTTGCTAGTCTCTATTCATATCACCCAATGTCCTTATAAAACGAATCCCATCAGTTTGTGACGTTGTCCCCTATTAGGTTGTGACATTGTCCTCAACAAGGACATCCTATGGTGACGTTGTCCTCAATTCACCTACTTACCTATCTTAGACAAATGGTCACGAATGATCGTATTCGACTCTGACCCTTCTGTGGTCAAATCAATAGGGAAGTGGCCATCATGGTTCTGCATGGTGGGGTCTGCATGATTCTGAAATAGCAGAAAACTTTAAATTTAGAAACCAGTAGATGACATTCCCAAGTAATGCAACGGTCAATGTGAACACTTGTACCCCCGGTAAGACACTTGACATAAACATTAGAACCTCTCTATCAAGTGTATTGTACGCACCGGTCACCGATCCTTAACTTCCACTCTGGGGCCAACGCGCCAACCACTGGGCCATAAAGGAATTCCCTAATGGCCGGCGGGTTAAGCCGTGCCATATACCTGGGGGTACTATACATCATTCCCCCCTTCGGACAGAGATGGATCGTCCGCGATCCTACTTAGCGCTTCATGCGTCTCAGTACCGAACTACAAATCCAGAGCTCGCATCGCGTGGGAAGGTCTGCCAGATGTATTATACACGCCGGTCACCGATCCAAAGGTTGACCGCGCTCAACGTTGCTTCACTTCCACTCTGGGGCCAACGCGCCAACCACTGGGCCATAAAGGAATTCCCTCATGGCCGGCGGGTAAAGCCGTGCCATATACCTGGGGGTACTATACATCAAGGACACCCTCGGGACTGACAAGTGCTTTCCTTAATAGAGGGGGTGTCTTTAATAGAGAGGTGTCCGCTAAGGGAGGTTCTACTGTAATATACGATAATCAGAGGTACAACCATTTTGCAATGGCTTTCTTAGGAAAATAAAGGAGCTTACAACATAGTACAGGCCATGAATAACTGAAGTTGATATTTGAACCCATGAATCTCTTTGTAGGAGTCTTCAAAGCAACCTGACAAACTGTCAGGAACTATTTTGGATTACTCCACGCAGGTAGAGTTCTGTAGCATAGTGGTTATGGAGCCCTGGGCTCATAAAATCGTGGGTTTGACTTCTGAAAGGATCAATACTGTTTGGTCTTTGGATCCTTGAGCAAGACACTTCACCCTAAATTGTTGCTTCCTTCAAATGAGATTGTAAAACAAGGAAATGTGTGTGTGAGCAAAGCATTGAGCAAGAATTGATAAAGTCTAGTCTTTGTCAACTCTTGCACTAAGTATGGTATGGCATGGCATGGCTTGCATGGCAGTCAAGGTGCCTTGGGTCAATCCAAATATCAGTCACATGACCTCAATGTTGTTGAAATAACTAATGCGTAAAACACACACCAAATAAACCGACAGCCAATTGAACTGAAATGATATATTATTGTCATCACAATGCCTTCAAGGTATTCACAGGAGATTTAACCTAAATTCCAGCCTGTCGTCTTAAGGTAGTGAAACTATGTCTTACAAGAGTATGACTGTGTTATAAAAATAGTACATTGTGCATGCAATCATGTTACACAGCCTACCTTAAATTTCTCTTAAGAATAGATCATATTGTGAACATCAGTGGAATAAAAAAATAGAATGTCTGATCAAGTAGACAGTCATGCTAGTCTGCTATGACCACTTCGCGGATTTCTGTACAAAAAGTAGCGTTTACAAAATCAGTTTTTGTATGGAACCTGGGAGAACCAAGTAAATCTATGTAATAATATCTTAAAGGGACAATATAGGCAGCAGCTAGGCAGGCAAGATAAAGTTACACGAAGTCGCCAATAGGGGTCTCTCACATCTCACAGTATGTCGAAATGATTGACACTTGTATTAGTCACCTGAAGATGGCCAAATTAGCCCCTCTGCTTCTGCCTATAGTCCCCCTTTAAGCTCAGTGCTCATAAGGATATATGGGGTTATAGACCAAGGTGGAGTTGTTCAAAACACTATTAGCTTCAACGGAGACGTTAAGTCTTAACGTGATCATTTTCACATGTTTAACTGAAAGAGATAACATCCTTAACACCTTCCCTGCCAGAGGCTTTTCTTATATAAGACGCCGCGGGCCAGAGAATTGACCAATTTCACCGTTTTTCATCTGTATGAAAAATATATTTGGAATAAAGCTACGTACATGAAACTTAGAGTCTTTGTAGCTCATGCTCTACTTTTCCTTATACAACAGTCTTTGAGTGGTACCCTGCAAAGCATTTGTTCATGCAGAGGGGGATGTTACACTCCCGACAGCGATATCTGGTGTCTCTACGAATGCCATCACGGTAGCACATACAACAGCAATTTTGTGGTTTAGCAGTGGCAACAGCTAATTGACGAATCTTCAGCTAGAAACTGACTACAAGCGCCCGGGAACATTCGTGAACGGAAACAAAACGTAGTACAAGGCGCGAATTTCAAATTTTCGTAAATGACGTTTTGAAACGTCATTTGGCAGGGTGCTCCAAAATGCAGATGACGTTCAAAAACGTCATTTGGCAGGGAAGGTGTTAAGGATACTTAACGTGACTTTTGAACAACCCGGCCCTAATGAATACTTCTTCTGACAAACTGCTGATGAATACTGCCGGTATTACCTGAAGTAGCAGCTGTACTATTTCCGAGTGGTCCAGGGATGCAGCGACATGGAGTGGGGTCCATAGGTCATCGTCTGCCTTGTTGACATTGGCCTTTTGGGTGAGAAGCAACTCAGTCATGGAGACATTGTCATCGGCACAACACTAGAAAATTAAGAAAGAATACCTCAGAAAAACACCAAGACAGTAGAACCTCTCTAGTAAGGACACCCGTGGGATTGACAAGTACTGTCCTTAATAGAGAGGTGTCCTGATTAGAGAGGTCAACAACCAATTTAGGACCAAAACGAGTGTCCTTATTAGAGAGTTGGCAGCTACGGGAGGTCTCATTGTATAATTCCTTGTGGATCAAGATGAAACTGAGAAATTCATGATTGGTGCCAAACCTTGAAAACTAGGTATATCATAATTATTATTTTCCAAATCAAAACAAAGTCTCAGAAGCAATGCACCGTCCGTAGACATTTAGGGGTACGCCGTTCGTTCAAAGATCCCTCAATTTTCTTACCTTGTGTAAGAGTGACACACCAGTGTCCATGGATGTATCGGGGCTCTCTCCGGCCTTGAGAAGTTGCAAGACTGGAAGAAGAATGGAATGTTATCATTTATCAAGAATCACCAGTGGGAAATTCAAATAGTTTAAAATTGAAAATTGAAATAACTAAATAATGACTTTATTATTAGAATTTTTTTAATGTCTGGGATCTTGTTTTTTTAACCCTCAACATATTTCATGAGTATCAAGCATGTTTTCAAACCTTGATATATGGCCTTTAAAATTGACCACTGCATCTCGAGTATTATCAGTTGCACAGTCAGTAACATATTGGTGTCATTTCAAAACGACATTGCTGACAACTCTTTGCATGCCGACTGGTCTTCAATTATGATGGCTTTCAGTGCGTGTCTTGTGCGACAACCACGAGTGAGTGTAATGTTAGTGTTGTCGCGACATGGACGCGTTAGAAAGGAAGGGAATGCAGGGAGACTACCGATAAAGTAACAGCCCTTCTGACAGCCGATCAGGGGGGAGTTTACGGCGGAGAAGGATGTATATACGCACAATGACGGTGGATCGGCATGACTCTTTGAATTGAACACAGCTTTTTGTAGCTAGCCTGAAAATGCTTCTAAGTTGAGCTCAGCTTAATATGCGAATGCCAGATAGATTTTGTTTTGAGCATTTGTGCACCCTAAGTGCAGGTGTAACAACTAGAGTGGAATCTGCCTAGCGTATACCTCTGTACTAAGGACACCCTCTCTATAAAGGACATTAGTTTTGGTCCGAAATAGATTGTCTATTCAATTTGACTGCTCTAATCAGGTCACCTTTCTAGTAAGGACAGCACTTGTCAGTCTGGAGGGTGTCCTAAATAGAGAGGTTCTAGTGTAATAATCTTTCAGCGCCATCTAGTCATGAAATCTGAACTAAACTACCATACCTTCCCTGTCATCGAATCGTGCCACAGCGTCGTAAATAACGTCACGATTCTTAAAGCGTACATTTCTGGGCCTCCTCTTTTTCTTCTTGGTCTTGTCGACTTTATCTTTCACAGGTTTCTTTGGTGGTTCAGGACCATGCTGCTGCCACTCGTGATATTTCTTGATCTGAAAAAATGGCAAAGGAAGCAATTACACTCTGATGTCATTTTCTAATGCAACAGTCAATGTGAACACTTGTACCCCCCAGTAAGACACTTGACATGAACATTAGAACCTCTCTATTAAGGACACCCTCGGGAGTGACAAGTGCTGTCCCTAATAGAGAGTTGTCCTGATTAGAGAGGTGAAATTGAATTGAAACAACCAACTTGGGACCAAAACAAGTGTCCTTAATAGAGAGGTTATCCTTAATAGAGGAGTCCCCTAAGGGAGATTCCACTGTATTTAAAACCTTTCTATTCAGAAGTTTCAAAATCCTATCCAGCTTAGCTTCCAGACGTAAATTTTCGGTCGTCAGGGCCAGTCTGAACCCCCCCCCCCCCCCGGCATAACTGTCATGTGTGGCATGTGAATGAAAAGTACTGTCCTTAATAGAGAGGTGTCCTGATTAGAGAGGTGTCCTGATTAGAGAGGTCAAATGGAATCGCAACAACCAATTATGGACCAAAACTACGTGTAGTGTCCTTAATAGAGAGGGTGTTCTTATAAGAGAGTTGTCCGCTAAGGAAGGTTCCCCTAAATGACGCTATGAAATTCTGACTATGTGCGGCAGGCAAGAAAATCTCGCCAATATCAAAATACAGTAGAACCTCTCTATTAAGGACACCATCGGGACTGATAAGTTCTGTCCTTAATAGAGAGGTGTCCTGATAAGAGAGGTCAAATTAAATGGTAAGAGCCAATTTGTTGGGACCAAAACTAGTGTCCTTAATAGAGAAGTTGTCACTAATTGAGAGGTGTCTGTTAAGGGAGGTTCCACTGTATGCTGTCAATGCAGTGCTGGCGTCTGTGGATGACTATATCAGTTTATTTTCTCCCTGCCAATATACATACATACATACATAATGAAATTTATGTCCCAGAATAGTGTCAGCCAGGAATATCTCACCAGCTGCACAGGAAGGGTTAACCCTCTCAGTTTTTACAGAATACTGGAACCTCCCTTAGCAGACACCTCTCTAATAAGGACACCCTCTCTAATAAGGACACCCTCTCTATTGAGGACAATAGTTCTGGTCCCAAATTGGTTGTTTCCATTCAATTTCACCTCTCTAATCAATACACCTCTGTAATAAGGACAGCACTTGTCAGTCCTGAGGGTGTCCTTAATAGAGAGGTTCTACTGTATTTGCACAAAGTTTTTTACCTGTTCCTGTCTAAGCTGTTTGCACAATTTCAGTCTCTGCTGTGGGGCAAGGGATTCCATCAGAACCTGGTCCACATCCATAGTGAAAGCTGGAAATGGACAGATATTTAACATTACAAAGTTACAGTAGAACCTCTCTATTAAGGACACCCTCGGGACTGACAAGTGCTGTCCTTAATAGAGAGGTGTCCTGATTAGAGACGTCAAATTGAATGGAAACCAATTTGGGACCCAAACTACTGTCCTTAATATAGAGGGTGTCCTTCATAGAGAGGTGCCTGCTAAGGGAGGTGCCACTGTATTTGTCAAATGTTAGGCATTCTGAGCAATTATGTACATCTCAGTAGAATTTGTCTTATAAAAAGGGCATCATGAGCAAGAATGTATGATAAACCCCAGAAACAACATAGAGTGGAACCTCCCTTAGTAGACACCTCTCTATTAAGGACAACATTTCTATTTAGGACCCTAGTTTTCATCCCAAATTGGTTGTTCCCATTCAATTTGACCTCTCTTATCAAGACACCTCTCTGTTGAGGACAGCACTTGTCAGTCCCTAGGGTGTACTTAATAGAGAGGTTCTGCTGCATAAATCAGTAGAACTCACCTCATAAAATGGGTATCCTGAGCAAACAATGTATAGGATAAACCCCAGTAATGAGTTAAGTACTAATCAGTGAAACCCACCTTTCAAAATGAATTTGGCGTTATCACTTACTCCTTAACCAAGATTTTGAAAGTAGGCCGACATGACCGGTATGTTTACATATATACATGTATATTGCCTATAATAAGCCTATCACCAATAAGCCTATATTCCGAGCAATATATATTTCTTTATATATTTCTTTATTTCCTCCTTGTTAGAAGATTACAGAACAACAGTAATGTATAGTTATTTACAACAAGCAACAAATCAAAATTGCACGAGACAAATCAAGAAATTAAAGTAAAGGTGTCTCTGAACTATTTCGCCTTAAACATTTTCTCACGGCCGCCAGGTGGCGGCAGTAACACCCAGAACTTGTGACATTTCGTCAAAATCGAGGCTATCTGTTTGCCTCCCCAGCAATGTTTCGACCAAATCACTGTCCATCATATTCCACAGTTCGCTACTAACATTAACGTCGCATTTTTGCTCAATGCTGTCCCAAAACCGGTCCCTGTTACTGCTAAAGGCAGTGCATTGACAAAAAAAGTGAACTTGAGGGTCCGTGGAGACGCTGTTACATTGTTCGCAGGATTTTTCGGTTGGTTCGACACGCAGTGTACACAACTTTGCCAGAAAGGCATAATTTGATGCTAAGTTCGGATCGTTCTTTGCACAAATCCAGAGCATAGACGGAAAGTCTAGAGACTTTTCAATGTTCAGTATTCTCTGATGGCCATTTTCTTGGCAGTCTAACACAAATCGTTTATTTTCAAACAGTAATGTTGCTTCGTTCACTATAATTTTCCAGATTCCTTTATCTGGAAAGCTACATGTATCCGATTCAAAGTAATCGGTCAGATATTCACGGCAATTATATTTGTCCATAAGCTTTACGAGGTTTGGAACATAGCCTAAACTTTTATTACTGTCTTTACCCGCACGTTCGACCATATTGGCATATCGGCATTTTAGAACTTTCAAAGGAAGGGAATTTTCAGACATTTTTGCAAGTTGCCTGAAAAATTGCAAACACCTTCTGTCCAAGTAACACTGTAGCGTAGGACTGCCTATCATTGCTTGGCACACGGTTGTGCTCGTTAGCCGATTAAATCCTTGCATCCTTTTAAGACAGTAACGGTGGGCTCTTTCTAGAATTAACAGCTCTGAGAGAGCAATTTCCTGACACCAAATTTCAGCTCCATAAAGAGCTCTGGGAAGGCAAATCGTTCTGTACAAGTTGTGGCTTATTATTGGGCTGAAACCACTTGGCTGCTGATTTGGCCCAATTATGCTCATGAGCGTATTCTTCAGTTTCTGAGCAGCTTCAATAGTTCGCTGCGTAGACTTTAAGTATTTATCAACTAGTATCCCGAGGTGAACATGAGAGGATTTTTCATTGACCGACTGGTTACCTAGCGCCCATTTCCTTTCATTTTTTGTTCGCTTCCATTGCGCAGCGGTTTCCCCTAGAACTATAACACAGCATTTTTCGGCATTGTAGTCATAGCACCTTTTTTACTTTGTATCCTGAGCAAGAATGTCTAAGATAAACCCCAGTAATGAAGTATAAGTCAGTAGAACTCACCTTTTTTACTTGGTATCCTGATCAAGAAGGTACATGTATTTGATAAACAGCAGTAATGAAGTATGCATGTAGATCAGTAGAACTCAGGCTTTAAAATTTGGCGTTTATTACTTCCTTAACCAAGATTGAATGAATGACCACATGACTTAAGTATGTTTTATATACAGAGCCTTAAAACTATTTTAAGAATAATAAACCGAAAGCATTCTTGGGACAAAAAGTGTGTCATGAGACATCTCAGGTATTCAAGAATCGCACATATGGTGCACGAATTAGCCTACCTTTGTCAAGCTAATGCTATTGTAAATTTCGAAATCATGAAAATAACTTGATAGATCAGCAGATCCCTGGTAGAAAATTTTAATAATACAGTAGAACCTCTCTATCAAGGACACCCTCGGGAATGACAAGTGCTGCCCTTAATAGAGGTGTCCTGATTAGAGAGGTCAAATTAAATGGAAACAACCAATTTGGGACCAAACTAGTGTCCTTAACAGAGAGGTTGTTCTTTATAAACAGGTGTCTGCTAAGGGAGGTTCTACTGTAATACACTTCTTTTCTGCACACTTTGCAAACTTCCTGGATCGGTTAGGCAAGACCAAATCAAAAATGAGATTTAGTTTCTAACCACATCTCAGCGCAGAGCAAAAGCTATGCTACTCTTGGGCCAGGCCCCGTTTTGTCTTGACCCCAATTCTCTATGCGCTATCTGTATACAATGTAGACAGCAGCAATTCGTCAGTCTACCGACACGCACGTGTTTGTAAAAAGTTCCCGGGACTCTTAGTCCAACAAGTCATCTCCAAACCAAGAACTAAAATAAACTTCATTATAGGCTCCTAAAACATACATTTAATATGGCCGCACTCTTATTCAACTAGTTTGGACATGATTAATCTCAAAAATCGAAATGTTAGGAGAAATTTAACAGAATTGATATATCGTACTTCTAAAAATTTGCGTTACAAGGAACGGAATCAGCGCCTCTAGTGTCAAGATTTTTCCTTATACATGTACATGTATATATACTGCCTAATAGTGTGTTAAATTATCAATAGATGGCGTCGAGATGCTTTATCAATTTAAAGGGAGTATCAGGTGAAACAGCATTGAGACCGGTGTAAAAGAAATGCAAGTCCCCCCGGAATCTAAGTCCGGTCATTTAGTTAAAGTGAATAGAGTCGCCGAGTTCCTTTGTTGAAGATTATGTAGCTATTCCTAACCAAACCATTAACCACATTCGTTGACAATGCACAGCTATTGTATGGGGTCCTGCAATCCTAGAACGTCCATTCCTTTTACACAGGTGTGCAAGGGATAGTAGTCCTAGGGCTGATAGTCCGTGTAACAATAGCCCGCATTGCTACATGTTTTGGTTAGGGTTAGCGGTACAATAGATCATGCTGCTTAATTGGTCAAATACAATGCTACCGGACTATGACTCCAGGGGGACTATATCCGCTGTCACACCGGGCCCGGGTATATTGGCCAGAAAAATAGTCTGTGATCCGGACTTCACTATCGCCGTCGTACATGTAACGAAGTGGGGTGGGGTTTCAGGCAAGGAGAAAAGGATATAAACAGCCCCCAGGAAGAAATACATGTAGGGCCTTCAGAAAAAATGTAGATTTCAAGAGTGCAGATTCGAACATAATCTGCCAACGAATAACAGCCTTTTCCTTTTGGACGAGTAGATTTGTTTCACAACGGAGTAACATCTGCGGTTATTTTATTTTCAGGATATAAAAGGGACACATCAGTAGAAAAACGTGTCTGTTGATCTCTTAAGCCCGCAGCACACTAGCCACCAACTTCGGCGTTCACTGGCGTTTTTTGCCGCAAGAGTCCTGAACGCCTGAAAAATCCCTAGTCAGCTACGAACTGCGTCGGCGAACGCGACTTGCCGCCACTTGCCGCAGCTAAACGCCAAATATCTAACATGTTTGATTTTTGACGCGTGTCGCCGCGTTTGAACGCAAGAAGAAGCCAGGTGTGCTACGGATTGCCGCCTGAGTTGGCGTCGGCGGCGACGCTATGGCCAATCAGCTTGCGTCTTGATGTCACATGATTTCGCGCCGCATGGCCCAGGATGGGCTGGAGTGGCGGAAAAGACGCTACTGGACGCCAATTCTGGGCAGGTGTGCTCTGACCGGGATCCACTGGCCGCGAACTTTGGCGTCGAGAGGCGTCAGCCGAACGCTTCTTGTCGCCAAAGTTGGCGGCTAGTGTGCTGCGGGCTTAGTTAGGGTTGACACAATGAGGGGGAAACACTCCAGCCCTAAGTACTGTAAACCGCCAAATCTTCGCGCCTTTTTAATTTTGCCATTTGCGAAGATTTCTGAAATACATAGCAGAAGACAGAGTTGCAAATACTCAATCAGAACTTACAATCATGTCACCCAGCATAGGCCTAATTCGGCGATAAGGTTAAGGTTATGATAAATTAGGCCTAGTTGACCTATATGTAGTATTCAGTATGTATAGTTTTAGAATTTGAGCGTGTTATCTCAAGGCTATAGTATTAATGGACATGCGCGTATAGGCCTATAAGTAGGCCTCATGCTGAATACATACTGTCCATTATCGTATCTAGTCGTTTTCTGTGGCAGAGTCAACTCTGAGAGTCAAGCTGACAGTGTCACTAAGTCAAGTGTGAGAGTGTAACAGTGTCAAGTGTGAGAGTGTCACAGAGTCAAGTCGGAGAGTGTCAGCATGTCTGACTCAAGCACTGAAAATGGCTTTCACATCAGGGTGTCTGTGTCGGAGGACTGTGAAGCAATCGTAGATCTGATCAAGGTAGGTCATTCTAAAACAGTCAACCCTTGAGAGTCAAGTCTGAGAGTGTCACAGAGTCAAGTGTGAGAGTGTCACAGAGTCAGGTGCGAGAGTGTCACAGAGTCGAATCTGAGAGTTTCGCAGAGTCATGTCTGAGAGTATCACAGAGTCAAGTGCGAGAGTGCCACAGAGTCAAGTGCGAGAGTGTCACAGAGTCAAGCGCGAGAGTGTCACAGAGTCAAGTCTGAGAGTGTCACAGAGTCAAGTGCGAGAGTGTCACAGAGTCAAGTCTGAGAGTATCACAGAGTCAAGTGCGAGAGTGCCACAGAGTCAAGTGCGAGAGTGTCACAGAGTCAAGTGCGAGAGTGTCACAGAGTCAAATGCGAGAGTGTCACAGAGTCAAGTCTGAGAGTGTCACAGAGGCAAGTGCGAGAGTGTCACAGAGTCAAGTCTGAGAGTGTCACAAGAGTGCTACATTGTACGTTTAGCGTCACAATCTATCACCAAGGTTTTTACACCTCATCAATTAAAAAATCGTAAATCTACAAAAAGACCTGACATAAAAGCTTGATTACTCGCCACATATTTCTGTATTACGGAGTCAGCATTCCTCTCTCGTCTTTCGGTATGTGTTTATTGTGCATGATTAATATGGGGTCCCATGGACACGGAACTCGGCCTATTCAAAGCGGCCGCTGGGTCATGGAATCTGTTGAGGACTTCATCCGTACATGCGAATATACGCCTCACTCACTTGTAACCGACTTGACAAGAAATGTATGAATCTCTAACTCTCTATCGGTTTCTGTTTTATTTCAGGAACTTGCCGTTTATGAAAATATGCCAGAGCAGGTCAAGATCGGTGCTGATGGTGAGAAGCTGGAATAAATTGCAAAAATCTTTGGTAGTTGTTCAGCTATTTAAAAATGCAGTTCATAAAATTATCGAGGGATTTGCTCAGCATCTTTGGCATAATGATTTTGCGTAGGGCACTCTCCGTTTCGTCCTGGAACTCTTGGGCGAACTACGTGCTGCGTCCCAAGTGGTAATGATTGCGACACCAAACCGCTGCGGCGAAAACGAGGCACAATGTACTGTAAATTTTACATAGTAAACGACGCTACATTGCAAGTTTGTGTGGTGGTGTGTGCAAGTATTACCACCACTTAATATATATCTCCTAAATGACGGATGCGGGATATTATCAAAAATAATTTTGTCACATTTTTTTTTGTTGCTATTGATCACAATTAGATGTATACCGATATTCAAGGGGTGGCAAAATTAATATGTTTCACGGTACACAATTTACGCCAGTCTTTGATTTCCAGTGCTACGTCGTGATGGATTCGGAGAAGACCGGTACTTCCATTGTTACGTTGCTGAAGTGCAAGACAAGGGTGAGATTTCAACATAAAATATGCATAACTCATATTATCCTAGTCACAATCTGACCTGAATACTCGGTGGGAAAAGGAGCCATGTTCCGGATGAACTTATTAACTGATTTATCCCGTTCGCACAGCGCAACTTTTTTCGTTCACCAAAATGCTGAGGTGTACCAAGTGCAATCACTGGCCATGCTGATTGACGATAGTTTAAAGGAAGTCTTGATCCTTGTCGGGGTGGTTGTGCTAACATTGACAGATGGCGCCAGTATTCAACCCTTTGTTTCGTTTTGCCATCATTGCCTAAGTTCATGTAGTTTGCATTGTTTTTATGTACATGTGTTGGTTCGTATCACAATTGGTGAGAGTCTGGTTGATCCCGGCCTATCATTCTCTTCCAGGCAAGACTCTTACCGTTGGCTACTGTTTATATTTCTTCACCTATTCAACATGGGAAGGAAGGATGATCTACCTCGAAGATCTTTATGTCAAACCGGAATTCAGAGGACGGGGTATTGGGAACGCATTCCTGTCCACGGTCGCAAAGGTAAGCAGGTTGGAGTCAGTGTTTGAACCAGGCAGACGGTTGGCGTCATCTTACAATTTATTGTCCTTTGTCTTTCACAAAGTTAGACATCAGTAAGTTGGTGTTTCTTACTGCAAAACCCACGAAACAGGGCGGGGGTACATTCTGAAGATCCGTACAGTTACCATCGTCGCCCGAAAGGGCTCACTCGAGATCGTAGTCGGAGGAACATGGTAGTTCCAGTAATGTGGAATAATTTTCAACAGTAACTTCAGTCAGAAAGGCGACTGGGCCGGCGACAGCTTGGTAATGAAGCCCCTAATATCACCGTTGGTCATTTAATCAATGAGTGTCATCCTCTTTCAGGTGGGCATTGACAGGGACTGTTGTAGAATCCACTTCGTCTGCCTCGACTGGAATAAAAGTTCTATAGAATTCTACAAGAGGAAGAATGGCATCTGCCTGACAGAGAAGGAGGGTTGGCAGATGTGGAGATGGGATAGGGAGGCTATGAAACAAATAGCGCAAGGTTAAGGGAGACTGCAATATCAAAACCTCGTCATTGGCAACGGTTGCTTAGTGACAGACTAGCACCGCAGAGCGTACTTTGAGCTTCGAAGCAAATGGTAGCTATTCTGTCCGCTAGGTGGACTCCAGGTCGACTTTTAGTTGGACCATTCGCGCCATTCTCCGTGCAGCTCAAAGGATACTTAGTTTTCTCTCTGCTACCACAGGCTTCCAGCTTGAGATTACAGGTGCGTCAAAATACTTGAATTAGTCAGTCGCCTATCGACCCATCCGCCCCCAATCGTTTGAATATCTCAGAAGTATATGCATTGCCTGTTCGAAGCTCTGTGCTCATAAATTAACTAGCGGCAGGCGAAGATCGCTATGATTACAGTATCTTCACGCGTGTCTGATCCACCCCAAGAATGGATTAGATGGACCACGTGACTTCAATAATGGCGGCTATATTGTCAGACTATACATTCTCCCGCGAATATCTTGTTCCAATGAGTCGCCTCTCCATTTTGACGCAGGCTCATAGTCTACAGGTGCGCCGCCTACAGGAACCTTTAATTGATAATGTGAACGTAAGCAGTGTTTGGGACATGCTTCATTTTCATTGGATAATATGACAGTACGTTAGGGTACGTCTGGATAAGTAATCATTATTGGAAAATGCTAACAGGATTTGATTTACTTAAGAGTTCTGCTTCGAAAATAGTGTCTTCAAATTTCACGGATTGGCCTTGATCTTAGGACGTGACAGCCAATGGACATCCTAATGTTCTTCCGGCATCGCCAGTATAAGGACGTATTGTGTTTCCGCATCCTTGTACCAAGGATTGTCATTAATACATTAACATTAATAAATAATTATGACTGACTACTAATGTATTTTTCATTTTTAAACATTACGAAGAGACTAGAAAATGATTATATGTATAATGTCATGTCATGGTACCCCTGTATATATCGGAAGGTAAAACCACCACATTCATTTAATACACCTATGTACTTCGAATATGCCTTACACTATTCACAGAAAGGTATTGCCAAGGTTGGCATTTGAAAAGTAACTTTAGATGTCCCCCTGGAGTAAGCGTCCAGTACATGTACAAGGACCACTTTTAAAGCATAAAAGGTCTATGACTATATGCATATCATTTTGTCTTTGTTCATCCTAGACTACTGTGCTTTTCACAGAAATGAGCGCCATTCTCGCATCCCTCACACCACTGACAGGTCTCCTCCTCCTCCACCTCCTCCGGCGGTACTTCGCCACGCCTCTTCAGATCACTTAGGTCCACGCTACTTGTACTAGACAAGGCTGTAGACACCTGGTAAGGCCCATTGCCAAGACCTGCTCCTCCTAGGTACAACGTGCAGGGCTCACCGCCGGTGGATGCCTGTTCCATCACGTTGTCCGTCGTGAGATTTTTGAGGCAGAGATTCCCCTCCTCTTCATTTTCGGTGGACACTTGGTGTGGAAAAGACGCAGATGCTGGTTGCTTATGCAGACGTCCCATTGGTTTATTCCCATTGTTGCTGGAGGGCGCTTTCCCCTCGACCACATCGGCAAGGTGGTCATAGTTACCGCTGAAATCTTGGTGTCGAAGGACGGCTATGAAGCGACGTAGGGCTCCGCGCCGACGTGGAAGGTACCCAAAGAGCTTGTCCATGGCTTCAACGCTTCCAGAGCGTGAGTTGGCCTTGACCACTTTCTCCTGAAATGAAACACTGAGTACTAAAACTGCACAGTCACACTTTTAGTCAAATTGAGTAAAGACGATATCCGTATCAAGTATGACATGGGCTAGCTGTTAAGATTGAAGTATATAAAACAGCACAGTACCACTGTCTGACCTGACGAATTATCGGTGTTGTGCGTCAATCCTAAAATCTTCTCCTACAGGAGGTATCCCGAGATGCACAAAGCAGATAGATCGGCATGCTGCCCCGGCCGAAAGCGAAATTGAGAGACTCGCGTGTGACCCGAAGATCTGCGCGCGTCAAAATTAATGCGTATGAAAACACCAAAAAACTCTTCGTAGGAGGAAATCTTTCTCGCCAACAAATACTTAAAATACACGTTGACAACCGTGAGTGTGTCCCTAAATCAGTAAAGGGACCAGGTCAACGAAGGGGTCCACTCACCTTGTCTGATTTCTGCAGGGCCGTCTCCATCAACTCTATGATATGCTCCACGTGAACGTCGTCTACATTGGCAATGATATAGTTCGCATTGTTTCTGAGGTTATCCGTCAACTGCGCGTGCCTCAATGTCATTCTTAAGCTCGGTTGTCGGAAATGACAGTCTTACGGAAGAGATGTGAATCTGAAATTAAAGGGAGGCTATGTAGGAGAATTGATTGAAGGTTAAGTTAATCGTCGATATGTGTCTACTACCTCACATTGCATTGTCACTACTCATGCTTGTATGAGGAAATTTATTATACCACATCGCCCCGGACAAAGTTTCGTAAACGCGCTTATTAGTCACAGAAGCGCCGCGTAAACGAGTGATTAAAATCGCTGCGACCTGCGACAGAAACACGGCAACGACGATTGTGTTCGGAATGCGGCCGGCGATCAGTAAAATTGGAATGATTTGTCATGCTGTCATGGATGCATCGCAGGTCGTAGCGACTAAAATCGCTTTTTTGCGCGGCCCTTCAAAGACACCAGCCCCTATTTCCGGTTTATGTAGACTCCTTTGACATTGCTTCAACCTCGTCCCAAGTCATTTCGCCTCCGCCAATTCCTGACGCAAGGTTGGATTGTAGCTACCAAATATCACGAGATCTCGCAGGGAGGTGCGTTGTTTTACCAGGGTGACATTGCTTGTCACAGCGGCTATCGTAGGACAATCATCGCCAGAATTAGAAGTCAGAGCGATTCGGAAATGGTTCTTGACGCGCTAAAATCATGAAACCAGGACAACCCAGGCAATGCCGGGATGCATCACGCCGATTTATCAGACAATCCTAAGTCAGGAAGGAGGCACTCCGACGCACAATACGCCGATAGATCGGCATGGCGTGCATTGCCTTCAGAATTCGGAACCCACATCCTCCCGATCCGATGACCGTGGCAAAATTCGGAATCCGCATCCTCCCGATCCGATGACCGTGGCTAACTGCAGCTATAACCCACAGAATGAGAAAAAGATTATTCACATTTGCATACATTCAGGACTGATAACCAGGTAATGAACGTATGAAGGTACATGTAAATCTGATCGTGATACCGAATGTGATAGTTGACCAATGAGTAGGCCTAATAGTCAGTGTTGTGGAAAAGAGCCGTACGGTAATTTTCAGATTGGGAAAACCCCAAACAATATTCACGTTGTGGCAGCTTGATCTTTTGGAGAGTTCAGTTGCGTGCTTCTACGGGTGGGCGCAACTTGGTTTATTGGTCTATTGACTGTCTTCAATTAGAGAAAATGCCAGTAGTCATGCACAAGCCGCACTCGCTACTTAGGTTTGATCGCTTGTTTGCCTCATATACTCTCCGGAAGCAGTGGCTCGGCCTCGATCGTCCATCTAGAAGACTATAAGTAGGGTGACGACTGGACTACCTCGGTAGACTAGTTTGCCCTGGCATCTAACATCTTGATATACAAAAGTCTGTTACTCAATCAAATGCCGTGTTTAAAGTCTTTATGACCCGGCCACTGCACAGAGCAGCCTTAATTCTTGCGCAGGACCAGAACTCCATATTTGAAGACGTGGTTCCGTCCCTGCTTTAATTGTGGTCGCCATTTCCCCTGAACGGTCTAGGCCAGGCAAATTCAATGGACCAGGCCAGGCCATTTCATTTTTACACGACGTTTAGGCCCGCCAGTCACCCGCAAGTTTGTGACATGGTTGAAATGGCATATCCCTAAAAAAATTTAGTTGCAGACTTTCATTTTAAACGACAGACCATGTAGGTCTAATTTTTTCCCTAAAGTAAGCACGAATCTGTCGGCGGCGGCCATTTTCAGTCCAATCAGACTGTGCGCTCTCGCAAAGTATAATTTACAGTAAATTTCCAACATGGAAGCGTATACTGGCAGCTTGAATATGATATCTGCTTTTGGGAATGGTGTGACGGACACGTGTCATTTTTCCCGCTGAGTGAAAAACGTACATGATACGACTACAACATTTGTTTATAACTTTTTATTACCAATTATATATTTACATGACGTGAATACAATCATGAAGATGCAAGATACAATATGATACAATCCGTACTTCGCTCGGCAAGTATCCCATACATGTACATTCGGCAGGTCACCCATTGATGTCTGTGAGAACATGCAAAAGCAGTTTTCACTACCACACAAGCTTAAAGCCCCACCCATTTGTTTCTTTGGGAATTTTTGGAATTTCCAATTATGTAAATATGTACAGAATATAAATTTTACACTAAAACAGAGTCTTTCAATAAAGAGCTGGGCAACAGAGTATGTATGGCTTCAAGACCAAAGCCACCTCCAGTTTCGAAAGACGTGCGTTGGGACAGAGCTCTCTTGGATCACACGTTGATCCAAGGCAACTCCGCACAACTGGAACTTGAAAAAATTCTTCGATCAGCTGACGATCTCCATCATGATTTATTGAAAGACATTATTTACTTAACCTTGGAGCACACAGAGCCAATTGTCTATGAGATCATGAGACAGAGGTCTTCAAAATCCTTTATTTTAGAAAAACGAATTTTGTTTTGTGGCGTTGCGTCATCTACCAGAAGGCACTTTAGTAGATGACACAATGAAACAGATGCCAACAAATCAAAACGATAGTTTGTCATTGATAGAGAATTTTAAATTTTTGTGTGCCCCCAGTATAAAAAAGAGTCAAGTCCAAAGCAACGATTAACTGTTGCCATTAGTGTGCTTTTCGAAGAAGGAGCAACTCTCATGCCCATTACAATAAGCACAAGGAGATGCCGCCGTCGAGGTTTCCTTCTGGCTTGTCGCTGGTATTTTACCTCCTCGCTGCAGATCACTAATGCCCACACTGCTGGTACTTGACACAGTTGACAGTACCTGAGGATCGCCAGCCACATGAACTGTAGACTGGATATTCGCTGTTTGTCCTCGAGCCACCGTGTAGGGCTCACCGTCCGACTTCAGTTGGTAAGATTGTGTTTCGAACTGACCAGGCAACCTTGTGCCTTCAACAGTCTTTCCGTCATTTGTGTCCTGATTAAATTGATCGGGGGTGGAGACTTGGAGTGGAAACGCAAGGGAAGCTGGCTGCTGATTTGAGCGATTCGTTGGCCGATTGCTTCTGCTCCCAGGTGGAGATATCCCCTCGATTTCATCGGCGATATAGTCATAGTCCCCGTTGAAGTCTTCGTGGCGCAGGACCTCTACGAAGCAACGCAGGGCTCCCCGGCGTCGTGGTAGGAACTCGAGGAGCTTGTCCATGGCAACAACGTTGCCCTTCCTTTCCTTCAACGCCCTGATTTCTTCCTGAAACACAGAAAGATGTACTTATCAACTATTATACGCAACTTACAGTACATGTAACGCCTAGAAATCAGCATAATCACGATATAATTACACTGGGGGCGCAGTAAACAAGCCTCGTCCTGTCACCCGATATAATGCGGTGGTATCGCCCTGACAAAAACCCTTCTACGTCCTCTTTTGTGGGAGATCTGCTGTCACCTACGTAGAGCGTATTTCATTCGAAAATGAGCCAACAAGCTTAAGGCAGGGGGAACTGAACGCCCTGTCGCACACAGGCCACGAGATCGGCAAGTCCGGTTGACGAGCTGTTCAATAAATAACTGGTAGAGTGGAACCTCCCTAGCAAATATCACTGCTTGTAGGATACCCTCTCTAAGGACACTGATTTTGGTCCCTCTAGGCCAAGTACATTTAATTTGACCTCTGTAATGAGGACACCTCACTATATAGGACAGCGGCTGTCAGTCCCAATGGTGTTCCTAAATGAGAAGTTCAACTGCTTGTTATCAAGGGAGGGATTGGCTTCATTCAGGGGTAAGATAACCCTGTTGTTAAGTCAACTCTGCTTCATCCTATACCGGCCTCAAAAGCGTTGTATGGAAGACGTTCCGTGGTCTTTTGGGTATCATCTAAATTCAGCCTAAATCTGTTTTGTGATGACAAGTTCACAATTACATGTGGAAGGCCAGCTGAGGCCACAATCTAATCAATGAATTCCCCTCAGTCAATTATACAACCATACAATAGTATCATTCTCAATAGGAAGCCTCCACAGGTTCGCCTGGACGCAAGGGCCCAACGCGCCGCGTAGCGGCAAAAAAGCGAAGCTGGCGAAACATTTATAACGGGTCACCGTCACTTATTATTGGACTTATAGCGCATTTACGGGGTTGCAACTATTTTGCTTTATAGTGTCACCAGGAAAGAAAAGCATGCGACCTAACGCCGATCTATTTGTATAAAGTGATAATTGGAAGGTATATAGTAGGAAATATCAATAAAATAATCATCCCATGTCGTCTTTTGAGGGCATTTTTGATTGTAAAAAATATATGTGTACGTCACCGTAGTCTCTGCAATGATAATTTTATCAGAGCAGTCTCGCGCAAGTAGAAGTTCTTTACCTACTAGTTCTTCACTTATTAGTCTCAACGTCTGGCGCAAAGCCAGACGTTTTTCCATTACGATTTCACTACGATGTTTGACAATAAGGAGCAGTGCGCGAGATATGCTAATGAGCAGACTTCCCTCAGGTCTTTTTTCAGGTCTCTCACCAGGAAATAAGTTTATCTGGCTTCTTTCAAATGAGGACCCTGGAATTTGTCAGAAGCTATCATCATTTTTACAGAAATGCTTTTCTGATCGCATAAAATAAGGACCTCCTCTCTCCCACCTACTAGTATCTACTCCAGGTTTGACCCCGGTAGTAGACTTTATATTGTTACTTTTGTCATGTATCCTTTGTATGTCTTATGTACTTTCAATCAAAATCATTGTATTTCTATTGTACCATGTGTACCTTTGCCCTCCGGGCCTTTTGATTAATAAACTAAACCACCTAAACCACCAAACCCTCGCTTGAGTTTCTGAAGAATGTTCCATATCGCGCTAAGCTCATCACTGCTGATTATGACAGGCGTGCAGCGGTAGGTATCTGCTGCCCAACTTCCACCCTAATACGGTACAATAAGTTACCATTTGATGAGAATGGGACAATGCCCTCACTGTGTATGGAGTCATAGGGATAAGAAGACATTATTCATTAGTGTTGGTACAAGTGATTTTGCCCAAAAAGCATGCGCATTCAAAAAACTAAATATGCAAGGTATCACGTACATGACCATGACGACGTGCAGAAAGTACACTGGCCAGTGCATACCCTATGGCTATGTATAGTAAACATGGTAAACATGAACAACATCATTATTCATCGGCAGTTCATTTTACTCCGAGCTTTTCCTGAAACATATTGCCATGATGATTAGGCCTACCAACCATGTACCATGACCAATAACGGCACTAGATCATGTAGATGTCAACAAGTTCACATGAACCGTATAATCCCGCATGGCGCATGTGGGGCATGCGTCTAAACCAAAGCCCCAAAATCACTTGTTTTGGTCTATTTCACTTGTGTTTCCCCCGTCTCCCAGTCCATAATACATTTACAGTTTACAATCCCCGATCATGGCCCAACAAAAGGTCATCGGTTGACTAAAGCCAAGGAACACAACTGTTCAATGGATTTATAGTTGAATGCGATCAAACTCCGTCTTTTCAATCGTGGATTGTAAATTTAACCCCATGGGCCTAGGGAAGGCCCTATAACAATACTTTCGACACAGTTATTATCTCCGCTGCCTCCACCATGTTACACACAGTGCTCACTGCTGATTCTAAAATGCGCCACCTAGTCAATTGCACTATCGTCATCACCTCATCATACTTCATTGACATTACAGGCACACATTGACATAGACCACTGTTGCAATCAACGACACAGTCGCTATCCAAGTAGCATTATAGAGGTAATTATCATTATCATACCTCATTAGCATGTGAACCAATCGCGTCACGTCCTTTGCGATCACGGCAAAGCCTCATGGAATAATGTCTTTCAACGTTGAATAATTTTTCATATTCCATGCCTACAACTTCAATTTCTTCATAATCCATGGCTAGAAGTTCAATACTAATATAATATCCAAGATAAAGTTACAAGAAGTAGTCAATAGGGGTCTCTCACCTCTCGATGTATGTCCACACTATTCACGCTTGTACGAGGAATACATTCAATGCTGAATCTAACAACACCCAGTGCCCTTACTCTGTATATTAGTCACTGGAAGATGGCCCATTTCACTCCTTGCTTCTACTTCACCTATAGTCTCATTGCAAACGCCTCAGTTCTATGATATCACATTCACTTTCAGCTGTCATGCAACGCAACAACTGTGCTATCTGCCATCGCACATCAACGAAGAAGTGCAGCCGCCCACATTCCACCTCACGTCTGTCCGACCAGCTGCAATCCTCGAGGACGCCCCACTGTACCACGATTTCACTACGATGTTTGACAAGAAGGAGCAGTGCGCGAGATAGGCTAATGAGCAGACTTCCCTCGCTTGAGTTTCAGAAGAATGTTCCATATCGCGCTAAGCTGACCACTGCTGACCATGACAGGCGTGCATTGGACTGGTACAGGTTGGAACTGAACATTGAATATGCTGGTGGTGACGCTTTCTGATGAGAAGTTGGTCGTGACTGATGCAGTATCCTTGGACTTGTCCACAGCATCGTTCAATCATTGCTCTCTGAGCTGCCTTGATTCTGCCTTGATTCTGTACCCAAATACTAAGACCAAATGCCTGTTGACTGTGCTTTAAGAGAGACTGGCGCCATGCCTAGAGATATGACTGACCCCTATTGGCAAATTTGTATGACTTTATCTTGCCTACCTAGCTGCTGCCTATAGTCTCCCTTTAACTGCGGAACACTTCAAAGTCGATAAAATGCCATGTTCCACCTTTTAATGTGTTCAGACTGCCATTTTCAAAATAATCAAGTCAGGACACTGCCTTCTAGTCTCATAATAAATTTTGCTTTCCTCAATATATAATAACATTTCTTCTTCTTCAATGCTTTCATCATTCCAAACTTCTCCTCCTCTGACTTTTACAGGGGTACAGTCATGGCAATCAAAACCCAAATACTGAGACCAAATGCCTGTTGACTGTGCTTTAAGAGAGACTGGCGCCATGCCTAGTCTCTCTTAAAGCACAGTCAACAGACACCAACCCCCTCAGACTCAGAAACCACAAACGCCCAACCCTTCCTGCTACCCTAATACTTCTGGATCACTGACTGTTGTCTCTAGATGTTGCCATATGTTTGGCGGAGGGGTGAAGGCCTACATTCCCCTTGGCGCATTCCATTTGGCGCAATTCCCTTGTTACATTCCTCTAAGGCCGAAGTTACATAGACCTCATTCGTTCATTTCCCAGGACTCATTTTCCCCTTTTGCTTTCGTTCCCCTGTAAAAGCACGGCCTTGTGGCGTGCATTCACCGAGGAATGAAAGAAAAACCCGGAAAGTGACTCGTGGTAAATGAACGAATGAGGCCTATGTAACTTCGGCCTAATAGGCGCCAACTCACTGCGTCTGCCTCCTGTAATTTATCGCCCATAAGTCGCAGGACATCCACAGTGTTGACTCGTTTGCAAATCTCGTTTGCATTGTTTCGGATGTTTCGGCTCATCTGGTCCATTTTGAAGGCAACTTCTGGAAAGATCGTAGTGGTTATAAGTCGAAAAGTTTTTGAATCTCAAATGGGTATTGAATAGACAAACATGGTGGGTGCACAGTCCATTTGAAGCAAGAGGGGAGGGGGGGGGGGGGGTCCAACAATATCCCAAGCAACCTACAATTTGTCATTAAACTAAGTAGGCAGGGGAGGTAGCCCCGAGAGTTATTAGCCCCCCCCCCCCCCCAAACAACCTCGCCCGGGATGACATTTGAGCAACATACAATTACACACCCAACACATATGCCGCAGAACCCAACTACATATGCCGCAGAACGGCATATGTAGACCGGCATATCTGCAAAACTATATCATTCATAGGCCGATACTGCACAGATTGTCAGAATGTGCACATCATGACATAGGGCCTAGCATACTTAATGGCAATCATGGTATACGTTCGTGTGTAAGTTGGGTGCATCAACCTCTCTCTTTTTAGCATGAATGAAAGAGAATAGAATCTGACAAAAGGAGAAAGCGCCAAAATACTTACGTAACACAGAGTGACAACACGAATGCAAGGGAAAGTGATTTTGTGTGGTTGTGTGCCTGGTTTTGATGATATAACGATATCGATTTGCGAACAGACATCGGGGAAAACCCATGCATCATTTCCGTATCGCAGCACCTACATAGCGGTAGTGAAAGGAACTGAAAATGTCAGTGCGACAAGAGAAAGTTGCTGGCACAGTTTAAAAAGTCTTGCAAGATATACATGTTTATACCCGCATGGTGGGTATGACCAAAAAACAATCAATTAACTTTAATTGATTTGTATAACAATAGGTAGAAGCATGAGATAACCATGGGTATGACAGATCCAAATCCCGTGCTGTTCTGCAGTTGTGAGCCCGATTGTGATAATGATATTGAAATTATTGAAGGCAAGAAGTTAGCTATATTAGAACTCGTTTGCCAGCCATGAATCGCGATGGGGGGGGGGGGGGGGGGGGCATACTCCGACACAGTGATAGTAATGCTTTAAGGTGGTCCTACTATAATATGCTGGAATATCATGTCTGCTTTGTAAAATTGGCGGCGGGGGACTTCGGATAGATTCGACCATATTAGTGATATTCAAAATAATGCTTGCTTAGAAAAAATAAGCTAGCTTCATCATAATTAAATGAAAATAAGAATAAAATGAAAAGGATAAAAAAATAATGCGGTAAGAGAAAAAATGAAGAAAAGGAAGGGTTCAACTCTATTGGTCAGGTTACTCGCCGCTGCCTATTCACGAGTGCTATCCCACTACTGCTCAACACGGGAACTTTTGCCTGCTGTGTCTCCACCCTGGGCCGGTACGTTCCTCCTTAGACAACCTGGTCGTCTCGGGCTCCCCCAAGGTCACCATATTGATGCCAAGCTTAGTGCGGACACCCGATCAACATAGAGCGACGACAAGCAGGGCTCCCGGCCTCAAGCCGTTCACCTCCCTCAGCCTCCAAGTCACTGGATTATAGGAGCACGCCACAACTCCCAGCTGAGAGAACATCGGGTAGGCAAGCTATTTGTTGATATGGAATGATTATGTTAAATTGATTGGTTGACGTCACTAACTATAATACCCGCATATTGGCCGGCTGGGTGGATGTTAGTTGGTTGGACGTTTGGGGGAATATGAGTAGAGTCCGTATGCGATTGACGTCCGTTGTGATGTTTGGGGATAACTCGCAGTGAAAGGCCCGAGATCGCCCCGTGTGTGTACAGTCTGCCTCAAAACGAAATAGAACTAAGTCCACGACGAACGACATAGAGTTTATTGAGCTCGGGTACTTTTACCTTAAAGATACAATTATTGGGGAATGACTATGACAGGTTACTATTATTGTACAGGAGTAACAACAAGAAGATAAATTTGCATTATTTCGTGGGTTGATCCATATATATCTTAGTAATATTCAAAATAATGCTTGCTTAGAAAAAATAAAAGAGCTTTATCATAAAGAAATGAAAATTAGAATAAAATGAAGTGATAAAAAAATAATGCGGTAAGAGAAAAAATGAAGAAAAGGAAGGGTTCAACTCTATTGGTCAGGCTACTCGCCGCTGCCTATGACAGGTTACTATTATTGTAAAGGAGTAACAACAAGAAGATAAATTAGCATTATTTCGTGGGTTGATCCATATATATCTTAGTGATATTCAAAATAATGCTTGCTTAGCAAAAATAAAAAAGCTTCATCATAATGAAAGGAAAATTAGAATAAAATGATAAGGATAAAAAATAATGCGGTAAGAGAAAAAAATGAAGAAAAGGAAGAGTTCAACTCTATTGGTCAGGCTACTCGCCGCTGCCTATTCACGAGTGCTATCCCACTACTGCTCAACACGGGAACTTTTGCCTGCTGTGTCTCCACCCTGGGCCGGTACGTTCCTCCTTAGACAACCTGGTCGTCTCGGGCTCCCCCAAGATCACCATATTGATGCCAAGCTTAGTGCGGACACCCGATCAACATAGAGCGACGACAAGCAGGGCTCCCGGCCTCAAGCCGTTCACATCCCTCAGCCTCCAAGTCACTGGATTATAGGAGCACGCCACAACTCCCAGCTGAGAGAACATCGGGTGGGCAAGCTATTTGTTGATATGGAATGATTATGTTAAATTGCTGAAAGTTGCTGGCACAGTTTAAAAAGTCTTGCAAGATACATGTTACCCGCATGGTGGGTATGACCAAAAACAATCAATTAACTTTTAATTGATTTGTATAACAATAGGTAGAAGCATGAGATAACCATGGGTATGACAGATCCAAATCCCGTGCTGTTCTGCAGTTGTGAGCCCGATTGTGATAATGATATTGAAATTACATGTATTGAAGGCAAGAAGTTAGCTACATTAGAACCCGTTTGCCATCCATGAATCGCGATGGGGGGGGGGGGGGCATACTCCGGCGCAGTGATAGTAATGCTTTAAGGTGGTCCTACTATAATATGCTGGAATATCATGTCTGCTTTGTAAAATTGGCGGCGGGGGACTTCGGATAGATTCGACCATATCAGTGATATTCAAAATAATGCTTGCTTAGAAAAAATAAAAAAGCTTCATCATAATTAAATGAAAATAAGAATAAAATGAAAAGGATAAAAAAATAATGCGGTAAGAGAAAAAATGAAGAAAAGGAAGGGTTCAACTCTATTGGTCAGGCTACTCGCCGCTGCCTATTCACGAGTGCTATCCCACTACTGCTCAACACGGGAACTTTTGCCTGCTGTGTCTCCACCCTGGGCCGGTACGTTCCTCCTTAGACAACCTGGTCGTCTCGGGATCCCCCAAGATCACCATATTGATGCCAAGCTTAGTGCGGACACCCGATCAACATAGAGCGACGACAAGCAGGGCTCCCGGCCTCAAGCCGTTCACCTCCCTCAGCCTCCAAGTCACTGGGTTATAGGAGCACGCCACAACTCCCAGCTGAGAGAACATCGGGTAGGCAAGCTATTTGTTGATATGGAATGATTATATTAAATTGATTGGTTGACGACACTCACTATAATACCCGCATATTGTCCCGCTGTGTGGTGGTTAGTTGGTTGGACGTTTGGGGGAATATGAGTAGAGTCCGTATGCGATTGACGTCCGTTGTGATGTTTGGGGATAACTCGCAGTGAGAGGCCCGAGATCGCCCCGTGTGTGTGCAGTCTGCCTCAAAACGAAATAGAACTAAGTCCACGACGAACGACATAGAGTTTATTGAGCTCGGGTACTTTTACCTTAAAGATACAATTATTGGGGAATGACTATGACAGGTTACTATTATTGTACAGGAGTAACAACAAGAAGATAAATTTGCATTATTTCGTGGGTTGATCCATATATATCTTAGTAATATTCAAAATAATGCTTGCTTAGAAAAAATAAAAGAGCTTTATCATAAAGAAATGAAAATTAGAATAAAATGAAAGTGATAAAAAAATAATGCGGTAAGAGAAAAAATGAAGAAAAGGAAGGGTTTAACTCTATTGGTCAGGCTACTCGCCGCTGCCTATGACAGGTTACTATTATTGTAAAGGAGTAACAACAAGAAGATAAATTAGCATTATTTCGTGGGTTGATCCATATATATCTTAGTGATATTCAAAATAATGCTTGCTTAGCAAAAATAAAAAAGCTTCATCATAATGAAAGGAAAATTAGAATAAAATGATAAGGATAAAAAAATAATGCGGTAAGAGAAAAAATGAAGAAAAGGAAGAGTTCAACTCTATTGGTCAGGCTACTCGCCGCTGCCTATTCACGAGTGCTATCCAACTACTGCTCAACACGGGAACTTTTGCCTGCTGTGTCTCCACCCTGGGCCGGTACGTTCCTCCTTAGACAACCTGGTCGTCTCGGGATCCCCCAAGATCACCATATTGATGCCAAGCTTAGTGCGGACACCCGATCAACATAGAGCGACGACAAGCAGGGCTCCCGGCCTCAAGCCGTTCACCTCCCTCAGCCTCCAAGTCACTGGGTTATAGGAGCACGCCACAACTCCCAGCTGAGAGAACATCGGGTAGGCAAGCTATTTGTTGATATGGAATGATTATATTAAATTGATTGGTTGACGACACTCACTATAATACCCGCATATTGTCCCGCTGTGTGGTGGTTAGTTGGTTGGACGTTTGGGGGAATATGAGTAGAGTCCGTATGCGATTGACGTCCGTTGTGATGTTTGGGGATAACTCGCAGTGAGAGGCCCGAGATCGCCCCGTGTGTGTGCAGTCTGCCTCAAAACGAAATAGAACTAAGTCCACGACGAACGACATAGAGTTTATTGAGCTCGGGTACTTTTACCTTAAAGATACAATTATTGGGGAATGACTATGACAGGTTACTATTATTGTACAGGAGTAACAACAAGAAGATAAATTTGCATTATTTCGTGGGTTGATCCATATATATCTTAGTAATATTCAAAATAATGCTTGCTTAGAAAAAATAAAAGAGCTTTATCATAAAGAAATGAAAATTAGAATAAAATGAAAAGGATAAAAAAATAATGCGGTAAGAGAAAAAATGAAGAAAAGGAAGGGTTCAACTCTATTGGTCAGGCTACTCGCCGCTGCCTATGACAGGTTACTATTATTGTAAAGGAGTAACAACAAGAAGATAAATTAGCATTATTTCGTGGGTTGATCCATATATATCTTAGTGATATTCAAAATAATGCTTGCTTAGCAAAAATAAAAAAGCTTCATCATAATGAAAGGAAAATTAGAATAAAATGATAAGGATAAAAAATAATGCGGTAAGAGAAAAAAATGAAGAAAAGGAAGAGTTCAACTCTATTGGTCAGGCTACTCGCCGCTGCCTATTCACGAGTGCTATCCAACTACTGCTCAACACGGGAACTTTTGCCTGCTGTGTCTCCACCCTGGGCCGGTACGTTCCTCCTTAGACAACCTGGTCGTCTCGGGCTCCCCCAAGGTCACCATATTGATGCCAAGCTTAGTGCGGACAACCGATCAACATAGAGCGACGACAAGCAGGGCTCCCGGCCTCAAGCCGTTCACCTCCCTCAGCCTCCAAGTCACTGGATTATAGGAGCACGCCACAACTCCCAGCTGAGAGAACATCGGGTGGGCAAGCTATTTGTTGATATGGAATGATTATGTTAAATTGCTGAAAGTTGCTGGCACAGTTTAAAAAGTCTTGCAAGATACATGTAACCCGCATGGTGGGTATGACCAAAAACAATCAATTAACTTTAATTGATTTGTATAACAATAGGTAGAAGCATGAGATAACCATGGGTATGACAGATCCAAATCCCGTGCTGTTCTGCAGTTGTGAGCCCGATTGTGATAATGATATTGAAATTACATGTATTGAAGGCAAGAAGTTAGCTACATTAGAACCCGTTTGCCATCCATGAATCGCGATGGGGGGGGGGGGGGGCATACTCCGGCGCAGTGATAGTAATGCTTTAAGGTGGTCCTACTATAATATGCTGGAATATCATGTCTGCTTTGTAAAATTGGCGGCGGGGGACTTCGGATAGATTCGACCATATCAGTGATATTCAAAATAATGCTTGCTTAGAAAAAATAAAAAAGCTTCATCATAATTAAATGAAAATAAGAATAAAATGAAAAGGATAAAAAAATAATGCGGTAAGAGAAAAAATGAAGAAAAGGAAGGGTTCAACTCTATTGGTCAGGCTACTCGCCGCTGCCTATTCACGAGTGCTATCCCACTACTGCTCAACACGGGAACTTTTGCCTGCTGTGTCTCCACCCTGGGCCGGTACGTTCCTCCTTAGACAACCTGGTCGTCTCGGGATCCCCCAAGATCACCATATTGATGCCAAGCTTAGTGCGGACACCCGATCAACATAGAGCGACGACAAGCAGGGCTCCCGGCCTCAAGCCGTTCACCTCCCTCAGCCTCCAAGTCACTGGGTTATAGGAGCACGCCACAACTCCCAGCTGAGAGAACATCGGGTAGGCAAGCTATTTGTTGATATGGAATGATTATATTAAATTGATTGGTTGACGACACTCACTATAATACCCGCATATTGTCCCGCTGTGTGGTGGTTAGTTGGTTGGACGTTTGGGGGAATATGAGTAGAGTCCGTATGCGATTGACGTCCGTTGTGATGTTTGGGGATAACTCGCAGTGAGAGGCCCGAGATCGCCCCGTGTGTGTGCAGTCTGCCTCAAAACGAAATAGAACTAAGTCCACGACGAACGACATAGAGTTTATTGAGCTCGGGTACTTTTACCTTAAAGATACAATTATTGGGGAATGACTATGACAGGTTACTATTATTGTACAGGAGTAACAACAAGAAGATAAATTTGCATTATTTCGTGGGTTGATCCATATATATCTTAGTAATATTCAAAATAATGCTTGCTTAGAAAAAATAAAAGAGCTTTATCATAAAGAAATGAAAATTAGAATAAAATGAAAGTGATAAAAAAATAATGCGGTAAGAGAAAAAATGAAGAAAAGGAAGGGTTTAACTCTATTGGTCAGGCTACTCGCCGCTGCCTATGACAGGTTACTATTATTGTAAAGGAGTAACAACAAGAAGATAAATTAGCATTATTTCGTGGGTTGATCCATATATATCTTAGTGATATTCAAAATAATGCTTGCTTAGCAAAAATAAAAAAGCTTCATCATAATGAAAGGAAAATTAGAATAAAATGATAAGGATAAAAAAATAATGCGGTAAGAGAAAAAATGAAGAAAAGGAAGAGTTCAACTCTATTGGTCAGGCTACTCGCCGCTGCCTATTCACGAGTGCTATCCAACTACTGCTCAACACGGGAACTTTTGCCTGCTGTGTCTCCACCCTGGGCCGGTACGTTCCTCCTTAGACAACCTGGTCGTCTCGGGATCCCCCAAGATCACCATATTGATGCCAAGCTTAGTGCGGACACCCGATCAACATAGAGCGACGACAAGCAGGGCTCCCGGCCTCAAGCCGTTCACCTCCCTCAGCCTCCAAGTCACTGGGTTATAGGAGCACGCCACAACTCCCAGCTGAGAGAACATCGGGTAGGCAAGCTATTTGTTGATATGGAATGATTATATTAAATTGATTGGTTGACGACACTCACTATAATACCCGCATATTGTCCCGCTGTGTGGTGGTTAGTTGGTTGGACGTTTGGGGGAATATGAGTAGAGTCCGTATGCGATTGACGTCCGTTGTGATGTTTGGGGATAACTCGCAGTGAGAGGCCCGAGATCGCCCCGTGTGTGTGCAGTCTGCCTCAAAACGAAATAGAACTAAGTCCACGACGAACGACATAGAGTTTATTGAGCTCGGGTACTTTTACCTTAAAGATACAATTATTGGGGAATGACTATGACAGGTTACTATTATTGTACAGGAGTAACAACAAGAAGATAAATTTGCATTATTTCGTGGGTTGATCCATATATATCTTAGTAATATTCAAAATAATGCTTGCTTAGAAAAAATAAAAGAGCTTTATCATAAAGAAATGAAAATTAGAATAAAATGAAAAGGATAAAAAAATAATGCGGTAAGAGAAAAAATGAAGAAAAGGAAGGGTTCAACTCTATTGGTCAGGCTACTCGCCGCTGCCTATGACAGGTTACTATTATTGTAAAGGAGTAACAACAAGAAGATAAATTAGCATTATTTCGTGGGTTGATCCATATATATCTTAGTGATATTCAAAATAATGCTTGCTTAGCAAAAATAAAAAAGCTTCATCATAATGAAAGGAAAATTAGAATAAAATGATAAGGATAAAAAATAATGCGGTAAGAGAAAAAAATGAAGAAAAGGAAGAGTTCAACTCTATTGGTCAGGCTACTCGCCGCTGCCTATTCACGAGTGCTATCCAACTACTGCTCAACACGGGAACTTTTGCCTGCTGTGTCTCCACCCTGGGCCGGTACGTTCCTCCTTAGACAACCTGGTCGTCTCGGGCTCCCCCAAGGTCACCATATTGATGCCAAGCTTAGTGCGGACAACCGATCAACATAGAGCGACGACAAGCAGGGCTCCCGGCCTCAAGCCGTTCACCTCCCTCAGCCTCCAAGTCACTGGATTATAGGAGCACGCCACAACTCCCAGCTGAGAGAACATCGGGTGGGCAAGCTATTTGTTGATATGGAATGATTATGTTAAATTGCTGAAAGTTGCTGGCACAGTTTAAAAAGTCTTGCAAGATACATGTAACCCGCATGGTGGGTATGACCAAAAACAATCAATTAACTTTAATTGATTTGTATAACAATAGGTAGAAGCATGAGATAACCATGGGTATGACAGATCCAAATCCCGTGCTGTTCTGCAGTTGTGAGCCCGATTGTGATAATGATATTGAAATTACATGTATTGAAGGCAAGAAGTTAGCTACATTAGAACCCGTTTGCCATCCATGAATCGCGATGGGGGGGGGGGGGGGGGCATACTCCGGCGCAGTGATAGTAATGCTTTAAGGTGGTCCTACTATAATATGCTGGAATATCATGTCTGCTTTGTAAAATTGGCGGCGGGGGACTTCGGATAGATTCGACCATATCAGTGATATTCAAAATAATGCTTGCTTAGAAAAAATAAAAAAGCTTCATCATAATTAAATGAAAATAAGAATAAAATGAAAAGGATAAAAAAATAATGCGGTAAGAGAAAAAATGAAGAAAAGGAAGGGTTCAACTCTATTGGTCAGGCTACTCGCCGCTGCCTATTCACGAGTGCTATCCCACTACTGCTCAACACGGGAACTTTTGCCTGCTGTGTCTCCACCCTGGGCCGGTACGTTCCTCCTTAGACAACCTGGTCGTCTCGGGCTCCCCCAAGGTCACCATATTGATGCCAAGCTTAGTGCGGACACCCGATCAACATAGAGCGACGACAAGCAGGGCTCCCGGCCTCAAGCCGTTCACCTCCCTCAGCCTCCAAGTCACTGGATTATAGGAGCACGCCACAACTCCCAGCTGAGAGAACATTGGGTAGGCAAGCTATTTGTTGATATGGAATGATTATGTTAAATTGATTGGTTGACGTCACTAACTATAATACCCGCATATTGGCCGGCTGGGTGGAGGTTAGTTGGTTGGACGTTCGGGGGAATATGAGCAGAGTCCGTATGCGATTGACGTCCGTTGTGATGTTTGGGGGTGACTCGCAGTGAAAGGCCCGAGATCGCCCCGTGTGTGTGCAGTTTGCCTCAAAACGAAATAGAACTAAGTCCACGACGAACGACATAGAGTTTATTGAGCTCGGGGTACTTTTATTGTACAGGAGTAACAACAAGAAGATAAATTAGCATTATTTCGTGGGTTGATCCTCATTCAACGCCATTTCATATGTATAGGCTGTCTATCATTTTGCATACAGGTTGTGTGCATGATTTGATGAATTTCAACCATTCCATCCTGCAATCAATAGCGGCAGTACTCGAATATTTTAATCAGTCATATCCAGCATACTTCTCCCGAAGATTCTAGCCACCTGCCTCACTTGATGACACTCCTCGGCTCTCGGCAGCGATGAAGCTTCACAACCATAGCGGTGTTGCTCATAACGTGGGAAGACTTCTCAGGAAGTCACCGTGTCAGCCATCGCAGCCAATATTGTCACAGCCCAACAGTCACCAGCCGATATCATGAATCCGCTCTATGTGCTTCTTGCGGCCACTTTGCTGGTTGCCAGTATCGACGCCGTATATTACGGTAGCTATGGTAGCTACGGTGGCTACGGCCGAGGAAGCTACGCCGGCTACGGAGGATACGGAAGCCAAGGAGGCCAAGGAGGCCAAGGTGGCTACGCCGGCCACGGTGGCTACGGCGGGCATCCGATGTATCGCTGGGGACGTCAGAAGAGACATGCAAGTAGGTGATCGTATGGGCAGGTCCCAGTTACATCTAAGGTTGATTAGGGATGATCATGAAATATAATTCTTTTTCATCTGGGTGAAGGAATCGGCCATTTCTCTGCCAAACATCTCATGGTGCTCTCTCGTCGTGGTGCCACTACAACATGTACACCATAAAGTACGGTCTTCTTCAAATCAGTATCATACCTTATTTAAGGGTTTTATATTTCGCTGGCAAACCTACTGGGTGCATATTTTTATTGACCAAAAAACTTGTATTGCTTTTCAAAAGGCTCAAAAACCTTTACTTCTAAGAGTAATTTGGAATGCCCGACTGGATTCAAAGTCAAAAAGTCGTGTGAGCATGGCCAGGCCTCAGCTCTCAACCGAGATGTTTCTAACCTACAGCAGAAGCGTTCAGTCTTATTCTGCATCGAACCAGGCCAAGGGACTCCAACCTTGCTTCACAAAAACGTCTCTACAACAAAAACTACTGAACAGAATCTGTCGATCTTGTTATCATTCCTCTCCTAGAAAGATTCCCCATCCATTGATATCAATGATTAAAACCCCCTGGTAGTGGAAGTTTCCGGTTGGGTTTTTTCTGGACCACCCTGTTCATGAAATCTGTCATATGTGAATGAATTTTAAAGGAGATGCATTAGACAGGGACCATTTGTATAATATGAAAGGAAGTGACTATTTGGCAAGCCCGGCTCACCAAACAGCGCCTTTTTTCTGCCCTAGATGGAGAGCCGAACTCATGCATATTTAACCATCCACGAGCTCATTATCATTCGTAGCAACACGGCCAGCAACACTGGAGTTACAGTGAAACGCCTTTAGAAATGCACACTGATGCATTTAACATGCTTATCAGTTAAATCACGTTTATGACTTTTTTTGTAAATCCATACAGTCATGTACATGTACATGCTTCTTCATGGATTATTGACCAAAACCCGAGTTTAGTAACAGAAATTGAATCGAGAGCGGGAAGTCGGCCATTGTTAAATATGCGCATATAAATTCGAATATGACGTCACTGCTCTCTGATTCGCCAACATGTTGTAACCTCTCCGGCTCGCCAAAGAGGGTAGTATTTTTGCCCTGTTTGGCAAGTCCGGCTTGCCGAACAGGGTGGCTTTTTAGTGCTGTTTGGCAAGCGGCTCTCCAAACAGGACAAAAAAAATGCCTGTTCGGCGAGCGGCTTGCCAAATAGACCGGGCCAATATGAAATTGTACGGTTTAGGCAAAGCCGTTATACGCAAGGTTGACTGTATTTGTTAACCGTGTCAGTGCTGGTGGTGGCATCTTAAAGGGACGAGTTGGGCATGAGTTATGTTTGGCTTTCAGTCTACCAGCAGGAAATCGAAACATTGAACTGTAGGCCATATGCCTGCTTGAAATTCACAAGCCATGTCCACTACCTCACAAAGTCGTCTGGCAACTCTGGCGAAAATAATCATTGGAGATCAGCATAAGTGAGATGCCACAGGTATAGTGCATTGACACTGTGATATGCGGTTCATTCTAAACCCAGTTGTTTTAGAATATACATGTAGCTACAGTCTTTGTATTACATGTATTTGTGCAATCCCATATTTGGTAGTGTAGCCGTTTTTCGGCACTTACTCGATATAGTACATCTGGACCAAGCATACATACCTTTTCTTTTTATTTGCAGGGAAACGGACATTCAACTTTGAGAAATAAAAGTCTTTCTAATCCCGATAGTGGTGAGTGTAACTTCATTTCTAGGACTTGGAACCAAATATCAGTTCGTACTAAAACTCCTGTTTCATGGGAAAATCGGGCTGTACGTAGTCATCACAAGAGTTTTACTTAATATCTCACTCTAAACCTGGACTCTACTGAGGCGGACCACAAACGATCAGGCAGCAGTTCTGCCCTGCCGAGCGTGAGGTTACGACCAGAGCGAAGGTGAACGCCTGAAGTCCCCATTACTACCAATTAAAAGCGAGAACGCAATCCCACTCCATTCCGGTTATTTGAAGCGAACTAAGTTACTTATGGTGCGTTGTCTTCAAAATCCTTTGCACATAAAAACGCTTATCTAAAGAAGGAACGTTTGAAAGCAAAAGAGATAACACAAATACATTTCAGCGCACTCTTTTATTTTATTTTTCAGCAGATGGCTACAGCCGATCAGTTGTCAACTACTACAGGGCGGCCCAGAATTATTTTCCCTCACACAATGGATACACAATAGAATTCTATTGTCCAAAGGAAAATAATTCTGGGCCACCCCGAATAAAACCAAAAGATGTACAGCAGAAGTGTATACTAATATCGTTATCATTCCTTGTATGCAGTGTCAGCATAATAAATGCAATTTATTCAAAGAATGTTCAAAAATAAACCTGCTGTTGAAACTAATATTTTCGGGTTTTTTAAATAGTTGCTTAAGATTGTCGCATGTGGCTTCAAATGATACCACAATTTCAGAATAAGCACAGAAATAGCAGATCTATACATGGAATAAATTTCACTAGAGTACAAAAAATGAAGAAGAAATTATCAACCCCTGAAGTTCGGCGCGTTTTCTTATCTACCCGATATTTAGTGTATACATTGTGCTCTCAAAATTCGAGAGAAAAGAGAGGAGTCCGGCTTTTAACCTCCTTGGCGGCAGTTGCTATAGTCTATCGTGCAATCCCTTGAACACCCCAACTCTCCAACATATCTGCAAAAGATACAACATATTCAAATAGTCAGTCATTATCATCTGTGCAGCCTATATGAGGTACACCTTTGATGCAGGGTCGTCGATTGTTTCGGCCGGAGGGGACCTACGGGGTTGTTTGGGTTGGTAACCGAACACCATGTGTGTTTCAAAGTGGGATCAGGGGAACTTCCCCAGGAAATTGTGGAAATATGGCTGTTCCGACAATAAATATCCAGGATAAGCTCTGGCCCGATGAGTTGTTCGGAGCTCGGCTCCGTCCCAGCAGACTGGATTTTTACAACACCATTCTTAACTGGATTAATCATTGCATTTCTATCATTGAGAACTTATTACCCTGGCCGGTAGGTGCTGCACGTAGCTCCGAAGAAATCGTTCCCATCACACTCTTCTATGCCCTTGTAGACAAGGCCATCGCCACAATACGCTAGGTAGCAGTCTGAAGAGAGTAAATTAGAGATCTTGATAAAATACTGAAGTCACTCTCATTCATTATTGTGTAAACACTTGTCAGAGAATGTGTCGATGCTAATTGGAGCACTCATACATGTAAATATGTCAATAATCAAGTTTTCTCTAATCTTTGCCTCTTTTTGATGGGACTTCCAAAGAAAATGGCCGTACCTGCACATCCGTCGGATATGATGTCATTTCCGTCATCACATTCCTCACCATCATGTGCATCTATGACGCCGTCGCCACAGCGTGAGACCTGGGAGGAGAGCAGAGAATTACAACGGGGTATTATAATAAACATTTCGAAACTTTAGTGTTGACACATCGCGAAATGTTAGTTACATTGGAGCTTGACTCCCTTTCCCTTACGCCATTCGTTGGACGACCTCAGCATATACGACCGGCAACCATCTGGGCGAAGTTAGGCAAGTACGGCGAGTCGGGCAAAGAGACCTGCCTCGAATGATTTACGCCGACCGTTGGGACTGGAACCATCGAACCAGGGACCCAGCCCACTGGTCAACCGCGGCTGACGTAAACAAGGATGGAAGGGAGTGGAGTCAAGCTAAACTAACATTTTGACAGTCGCATGCCTCCTCCCGTGGCAAAGATATTCGGAAAGAAAAGGGCGCGTTTCAATATTGAGATTCGTGATATTATCATAATAGACTGATTTGTTTCCGAATTTTTTTATACAAAGCTACAAGAATGGTCAGATTGTGATTCTTTTCTACTTTAATATCAATAGCCGCAGGATTTATAAAGATACACTTTTGTGATATTTTGATATCGTGATATTTCCATGGTATTTTCCCATGTAATCAGCGTTTCTCGATAAATAATTGTATCGAAAGACTCTGGTGTAATCAAAGAAAGAACAGGTTAACCCATACGCCATTTATCAAAAGAAGTAATTGTCATTAGAATTGCAGATTTTATTCTTGTGTATGTAAACTTTCGGGCGCGACCGACTGGAAAGTCGCAAAGGTGCGCAACCTCTGTAATGGCCGCGTGACAATACCTTGAGGAGTCTCCAAGTTGTTTTATCCCGCAGATACAGCTGCTGCACGTCTGATCTGTATACCAGCAGACCCTCGATTTTCTCGGCCATCATACTGGCCTCACTCGGAAAGACAACCAACTGAAACATAACAAAGATCATGCGTGTTGTCTGTCAGCCGGTTCAAGTTATGTCGTTTTAGTTTACAATCAAATTACACCCATATTTGAATGCGCTTATCAGCAAGTACCGATCTAAGAATAGATTTTCACCTAATACGATTTGACGCGGGTTAAAATGAATTTTACGACGCATGCGATTTTTGGGTTTTTCTTAACTCGGGGTGCAGTTAGGGTAGAATCCACATATACGATTTTGCTTGAATCGCACAGCACACGCGATATCGGCGCTGGGCCAAAGACTATGTTGGTTCGGGATAGCTGCATTGCAGTAAAAACGATAAAGCCGAGGCTCGCACTTTAATCTACCAAAAGTAGTTTTCAACGCAGGGAAGAGTCCTACATGCAGTTGCGAAGTCGTGATGTGCGTGCACAGGTGTGCTTGATCGCACTCATTGAAATTTTATTTTTATTTTAGGCTTCCAATGCACGCGATTGCGAGAACGCACGCCTCAAAATTTAACCAATAGATAACAGTCGCAAACGCTGCGCTGCGTTCAAGAAAAGCATCTCATTCAGTTGAAACCTGAAGGGTAGGTGGTTATTTTGTGGACCCTGTAGACTGATTACATGCATGAAAGCTTACAATGATTAGCAGGCGCCTATGAGGCCTTTTCTGCGACGAAATAGTGTGTGACCTGCTAATCCATCGCATGCTTATTCTGCAAGTGCACTATGCCTCATTGCTGAATAATTGTAGCCGGAATGGTAACGTACAGTGGTTGAAGGTAAGTCTAGTCTTTAACTTAACGTAAAAGCTGCATGATTATTTCCAAGGCGCATCAACTACAAATGCAGCAACAACACTCACCCCGGGTATGCCATCCCTCCCCCGTTTGCCTTTCTGTCCGACGCCACCTGGAGGCCCCGGCGGCCCTGCTGGGCCCACTTCCCCCTTCGACCCAGGCATGCCAGAAGATCCTCGTTCACCCTTAGGTCCGAATGGCCCGGCTGAATTGAAGAGAAAAAAGACATTCGCAGTTGGTTTTCGTTAGGTTGTTAATATTTACGCGAACTTCTTCCACCTGCTGCTTAAAATCATCTTGACCCTCACTGTATTGACATTGCTCCGCTTCCAGACAACGCGCGTCAAGGCGGAAGCAACGGAGGCAATACCGCTAGAAGTTCAGTATGCTTACAATGTATTCTAGAATAACTGTAAACGCGGATCATCTTAACGAATTCCTTATTATCATACCTGTATTCTTGCTGACTTGGCGAATAACTAGGCTGCCCAAATGCATGTATCATGCGAGCTCTTGTCACTGTTGATTAACATCGTCGCACGTTGCCTGTTGGAACATGGACATAGGCCCACACTCCCGGGTGGACAGCTTCCTCGATCTTTCGCAGAGTAATGGTTTCCTCCGGGTATGTGGTTTCATCCTACATATCATGACGCATGTATTGTTTACAGAGCTAGTTACCCACAGCATTTAGCATAATTTTGATGAAAGCTTACAAACATTTGAGAATAATGATTTGTTGTTTTCTTTTTGAAATTTTCTCGTTGGTTCCCACAGAGCATCACAGAATTATTCAGGTCATGCTCGTACTCGTTGGTTCCCAAAGAGCATCACCGGCCGATATTCAGGTTTTGCTCCTGAGTGTTTGCCCACAGTAAGGACCTAAACTTACGTCGTCCTGGCGGTCCTGTTGGCCCGGGTATGAGCGATCCAGCTGACTGACCACCCTCCACAATGAACGACGTCGGTCCTGGAGGTCCCTTCAAGTAAATTGATATGGAAAAATGAACAAAGGCTGTATTATTGGTCAGAGTTTTGTAGCTCACAATTCGCCATCAAACCAGTCAAAGCTAAATTTATGTCGGAAGACTGACTTCATATATTGAGTGAACTTCAGACATGTTTAACGATGACCATTTCTTTCTAAGTTGATATCGCTATTGTAGCAGCCCTCCGCATATCATATAATTCATTTAGCTGATCTTTTATCATTGATCCGATTTTAGTGTAGATAGGCCTATTACATAAACAATGATCCTTTCTGAAGGTCAAGCAGTATGTCTCGGTGTAGAAGTAGGAAATGCCCCCCAGAAAAATGTCCGGCCCTATTGTATTCTGACGGATTACAGTATATGGTTCGATAGAGGCCATGACTGTCAGCTCTAGATTAAAAGCGCATAATATAATCATGTGTTCCCCGGACATTCTATCTTGAGACATTTCAAACTTCCACGATGTGGAACTATCATCAATCGCCCATTTCCTCACTGAAATTCTCTGGCGAAAATAAAAGTTAGAACGTGCGACGACAACTATAAGCGCGCAATTTACTAGTTTTCGACAGCCTTTTCCTCTCGCCTTACCTGAGATCCGGGCAAGCCAGGCAAACCGTGATCACCTTTGGGCCCTCTAGGGCCAATCTTGCCAGGGTCGCCTTTAAGACCTTGGGGGCCTCTTCGCCCTGAAAATGGTTGGAACATGAATATGTATGTTACCAGACGGGCAAGGATCCTCTTTGGACGGACAATAAGCCGATCAAGCTACATGTACTTCATTTGATTGGAAGATTTCGATTCGCCGTACAATGACTTGGGCATGCTTGTGAAAGTGTTTGATTGCGACCATTTTGGTAATACTGTATACAACATAAGGGACCGTTGATTTTACGTGCGCACAACATTACGCCCTCGCCCCGTGTACGCAAGCGTGCGCTTGAGCCAAATCAAAAAACTATCGCGATATTTATTTTCGTCCAGGTTCTTTGCGAAATCCGCGAGAATAAAATGCTGGCAAAAAATGTTGAGAAGGATTTTTTTAAACCATCCTTGTTACTTGCCTCTATGCCCTCTCTTACATTTGCATCTCCTCGATGGTCCACCACTTCCTTCTTCATTCCCATCCTCAGCATCAGCATCACTTCTGTCGCCTCCCTTACCCCTGTCACCGGCATTACCCCTGCCACCCTTCTCCCTATCACCTTTCCTGCCTCGGTTTCCCTTGGTATTGTCATCGGTCCCCTTGTCTGCCCTCGTCAGGCCTCCGCCAGGTAATCTTTGTCCGCGATTCAGGCGTTGGTCTGGTCTCTGCCGCTGTCCCTTAATTGGGCGGTTATTTGGACCGAAGCCTTTTGGATAAATCCACTCGATATTTTTGGACGCTGTGGGGACAGGCTGTGGGAGAGGGGATGAAAAATTGATAAAAAATGGGACATCAGACATAACAGAAAGAGAAACTGCACGTCATGTAAATGTGGATATTTCCTGAAGTACATGTAATCATATTGACCCGCAATGTATTGACTTTGCTAAGCTTTACAGACAACTGGTATGGGCGGAGACAACGGCGGCGATACTGCTGGAAGTTCAGTATAGAAGTACAACGTAATTGATCAAAGCCTTCCATGTAATGTTTTTCTGATAGCTCAGTATCATCATCCGCAACTGTACCGACAACAATGCGTTAACTCTTTATTTGCTCGCACTCAGTCGCGTCGAAGTTCAAGTCACTGCAAATTACCAAGTCACAATTCAACTAGTGTCCGAAACGAAGTCAAGTTGAAACTGGTTTTGATGATGCTTAGTTTGTAAGTATGTACAGAGGAATTTTGCGGGCGTGACGGAGACCCGTATAGGAACTAAAACCGGAGTGACGTAATAGCAATGTACATGTATGGTCTCACAAGCCCTCCAGGTGTGACGTCAGACTTGCCCCTGACGCGTATGGCTGGCGCGAGTGGACAAATTCAGAATTATGCAACGGCATAAATAGGAATTGTGGTGTATCATAAATCGACCAATCAAAACCTCGGATCTCGAGAATTGTGCCGCGGCTTAAATAGGAATTGTGGACGGAAGTGTAATTTATGGAGGACGGAAGTAAATCGGAATTGTGGTGCACCATAAATCAACCAATCAAAACCTCGGATCTCGTGAATTATGGCGCGGCATAAATAGGAATTGTGGACGGAACTGCGATTTATGCCGCACCATTAATAAACGATTGCCACTTTCTGATTGGTCTAATTATGCCACACCACAATTCCTATTTATGCCGTGGCATAATTCTGAATTCTGCCGCGGCATAATTCACGCGATCCGATGTTTTGATTGGTTGATTTATGGTGCATCACAATTGCTATTTATGTCGTGGCATAATTCTTAATTTTGTCCACTCGCGCCAGCTATAGACGCGGAACGCATTGCATGCCCCGGCTTGAAGCCGAGACCAAATTGTTGACATGTACATGTATGTATCGAGTGAAATGGCCTGATATTGTCAGGATTCAAAAGGAGGTGGTGACTTGGTCCCAAAGTCAAAGGAGATAGCGTCATAAAATCACTACACGCACTCATCTGTTAGTGGAAACTAAGATCATGACGTCCAAGAAAATAGTATTTTTAACAGGACAGGCCTATTCATATCCATGGAAACGACATGCGTCAGACTGGCAAGTGAGACCTACACCACCTGGGCGCCAAGAAAAGAAAATGTCAGAAATCAACTTACCCCAGCCGTCCCGATGGTGATATTCGACAAAGCCTGCTCCCCGGACAACTCACCCGTTGACATCTGTTTGAGAATGAGATCTATGATGACGTCATCCATCCTAACATTGGGCGGTGTCGGTGGTGGCCTAGGGGGCGCTGGAAAGAAGACCACCTCGTTGTTCTCTGTGTTTGTCACTTTCAATGTGTATTGGGATTCTGTAAGTTCAAAGACAGGCGTGTAACTATAGTCGCTTGCAGAAGTGAATCTTTACAGCGGGTATAAGAGTTATATATGTTTTGTGAATTGTATTCTATATGCTAAAATAAATATTTTTTATTTAATTAATTTATTTTAATTTTATTTATTCATGGATATGCAAAGGTGCCACCTGCTCTTTTGAATGTGCTCTCTTTCTGAGGCAGCGAGGCGATCAGTCTATATGTCTTTATGTATGTTCCATTATATACATGTATATTTTGTTGATCTTTTAGAACCATTGATATGGATCAAAGAGTCCCCCATAGCCCACGTTTTATGTATACCGGTGACAAGTATTTTCTCCGAACACTGTAACAAACAGGCTTACTGGAAAAAACGGTGTGGTTCCGCTTTCAGCGGAATAGGGAGTATTCATTGATGACTGTACTGGGCACAAAACGTTGTGTGGCATAGAACAAAATCTCCTAACGAACCCATCCCACCATTCCAGGAATGACACGTCAGGTATATCATGTCAAAGTCTCGGCATTCGCGAAAATTTATGTCGCGAAAATTTTCCGTTCTACAGTAATCAACTACTCGAGGGGAACTCGAAACTGCTAACATGTATCAATGGAAGCTTATTTCAGCCTTAGGTTTCAACTGGGCCGTTCAAAACTCCCAGTTAAAAACCGCGCACAGCGGATACTGAATAAAAGAATAATGAATGGTCCCCACTTATCAACGGTACGTTCCGCTCCGTTTTTTCCAGTATAAAGCCGACTCCATTCACAGCTGATTGCCATGTAGCAATGGCCATGATAATTATTCCCTGGGACACCGATGTTATCAGCTGCGGTTGGCAGATCATACTGGTACACTGAAGCAATTTCATTTAGATGGATACATACCGTCAACACAACACAACACTACCAGTGACATCTCTGAAGAGTATTGTTTTGGAAACTGTTGCATGATTTTATACAATCAAGTAAGTACTTGTGAACTGAACGCTTTATCTTCCAAGTTAAGCTAGATTTTTAACCCCTTGTGTACGTGAGGCACGCCTGGCGTACATGTACCACAAGTTCAGGAGCTGAACATGGCTTATGCTAGCTGCCCTTCAAAATACCCCCCCCCCGTACAACAACATGCGGGCTGGTAGATACAAACTAGTCTGCTAACCGGGAGATTGCCCTACATGTAAGACAATGGGTGATAAGAATAAAGACTAGCAAATGCTTTTATCCAAAACTACATGTACATTTACACTAGGTCTTTCTGTACAAAATTAAAGAAAAAGCATTTGCTAGACTTTATTCATATCGGCCCATGTTTAGCCGTTCCACCCAGGGTTTGTTTCGTCAGTGGTCTCGCAGACAAGTTTTGTTGAAAGTGAGACATCCAGCGTTTACTAAAGCTAACATGCAGACTTCTCTCAAAGGGACAACTTGGGCGTGGGATTCACCAAGCCAGGAGGATAATACCCCTGCTTGACACCATGCGCCGCCACCTGTAGTATCGCACAGATGCTGATCCCTGATAACGATTATTCGCCAGTGTTGCGAGGCAGTTTTGTACATGGTTTGCGAATTTCAGGCAGGCCAAAGGTTACAACCCATTTTAGTACATTGTCTATTGCAGTTCAATGTTTTTTCAATGATCCTGTTTGGAGAAGTTAAGGTCCTGCTGGAAACCGTTTTTGTATGGAAACATATCTTATGCCCAATTTGGCCCTTCAAGCCCCACTCCGTTCGTTGAAAAATTTGAGAATTGAACTATCATTTGAAAAAGTATGATGGTTTGAATACGCACTAGATATTAATTTAAACATTGCCGTTGTTCAGACAGATGATACGAATACAAAAATAGGCCTACCAAGTTTCAATGAATGTTTAACTGCACTACGCCATTATACATTTCTATCTCCCTGAGCTACCAGTAAATGCACAAACTGGCTTCCCCGATATTTTTTTCAGCGGTTTAATTTCTTCTTAATTTCGCGAAGAATGATAACAAAAGTTACTTTTTTATTCCACTTTTATTTGTATTCGAAAATCCAAGAGAAAGGGTCGCAAGACAAATCGTGAAAATCTTGGGGGGGGGGGGGGGGGTCAGACATTTCCTGGAATCACTAAATTAAGTAGGCGCGAAAATGTTTAGGTTTATACTGACCAATATCGTACTTACTATCGAGATAACCATATTGGTCGTCCTCACCGTTGTGTGGTCTCTCTGGAACTTCTGGTCGACGCATCCGCATGCCTTCAAGATGTCCAGCCATGATAGCGTAAAGAGCGAAGTAAAAAATTCGCAGACAGGAATCCATGGCTACCCAATTCAAAAATCCTCGCTGTAGTGCAGATTAAGTCTTTCCGAACGGAAAAATGATAAGTTACTCCACGTGCAGTATGAAACCTTCTACGTTTCCTCAAAATTGAAAATAAACCACCATTGCCATCCACATGTCAGCTGTTATATTTCCGTATTTACACACAATTTTTAATTTTCAATGCATCCACATGCACTGAAGAGTGAGTATTTTTGCTTTACTCCCAAAGAGTCAATGCATCAATGTATAGTGGTTCACTATATAGTGGTTATCTTCCATATTTACTCCCCAAGTGTACTGCATCCATGTGTAGTGGTTCACTATCGAGTAGTTATCTTCCAAGTTACTCTCCGAGTGAGAATGCATTCATGTAATGGTTCACTAAAGAGTATCCAAGCTGGTTATCTTTGAATATTTATACTCCCCAAGTGTAACAGCTTCGCTGTAAAGTTTTAATATCTGTCACATCTTGATCACCATCGCGATGTATGCCGTGAGAATACGATAATTTCCAAAAATTCTCTTACGATTCACTTGCTACCATGCAAAGTATTAATTCTGCTTCTCAACACCCGTGTTGGTACAGGGCAATATAATGGTTTTAGTTGCTACATATCTACGTATGTTGTAGAGGAAACAATGTTGATGATGATATTACGGTGGCTCCTAAGTGCCAGAAGAAATATTTAGTCATAAAATAAAAAGAGATAATAAAAATAAAATAACACGGTCGAAAAATATTTTCACACACATTTTTACATGTTTGCCAATTCGAAATATTTTGTCGGGAACAAGTTATAGAATAAAGCAATAGTAAAAAATTTCGGCGAGAACGAAAAACAAAATTTGCACGTAAATATGTTTTAGCACGCCAAAACAAATAAAGTAGTCGCAAAATATTAAACGGGAACAAAACTTTATTTCGAACAAATAATTCTGAAAATAATAAAAAATAAAGTCTATCCACAACAAAAGTTATCGACAGAACAAATTAAAGTAGAACACACGGGACAAAATTAGGACAAAACAAATGAACTCAGAACGGAAGTCCAATTATAACTCTCCAAACAGTGACCATTCTAGAGCCCCTGAAAGAAACCCCGTTTAGTGCAGAGACCTGGAATTCTGGGACTTTTCTATCTGCCCAAAAGGCCTTTCACCAAAAAAATTCAGGCTAATCTGAGACGGTCATATACCACCCTCTCATAGAAATCCACCTGATTCTTATAAAAACTGGCTCTTAACAAATCATAAACTTAAAACAAATCATGTATTTCAAAGAGTTTAATAACAAAACGTATTCATCCTTTTGTTTATGGCTTCATAAAACAGGTCGATATATAGGCCTACTTGTTATTATCTCCAGTCACAAAGGCTGTCTATGGGAAATAAAACAGTGATTAATCGGTTTCAGGAATGACCTCTTGTCTGATCCAGAGGACAACAAAGTCATTCCACTGGATGCCTCAAATGAACGAAATGATGAATATTTATTAAGAACGACCTAAAAGGATGTGTTTAACACATTTGAAATATCCGTTCTGATGTTAATTTGTTTTGTCCTAACTTTGTTCCGAGTTCTACTTTAATTTGTTCTGCCTTTAACTTTTGTTGCGGATAGACTAATTTTTTACTTTATTTTAGAATTATTTGTTCGAAATAAATTCGTGTTCCCGTTTGATATTTTGCGACAACTATATTTGTTTTGGCGAGCTAAGATATACTTACGTGCAGATTTTGTTTTTCGTTCTCGCCGAATTTTTTTACTATTGCTTTATTCTCTAACTTGTTCCCGATAAATATTTCGATCTATCAAAAATGTAAAAATGTGTGTGAAAATATATTTTGACCGTGTTATTTTATTTTCATTATCTCTTTTTATTTTTATTGGATGAAATATTTGTTCTGGCACTAAGGAGCCACCGTATGATATACAGGTAGTTAGGGATTCTTCCAACACGTGTTATTCATTCATCCGTCATAAGTCAAATAAACCAAGTTACCTGCCGCATCAGCAGAGGTAAATTGTTGGTTTGTAATTTTGTAGGATGCGTGGTAATTATCATTGCTTTACAGCAAGGAAATGATGTGAGGCGCCATGTGGGAATTTGATTATTTGATTATTTCCAAATTTATTTCCAAATTTATTTGAAACAATTTCATTGTTTGCAACACACGAACATGTGTGAAAAACATTATTTGCATCCAATAATGAAAAAATGCACCAACTACAAATTTATGGTATAATGCATACAATTGTCAGACCCAGCCACGGGCGCCATTTGGGAATTTAATTATTTGCCTACATTATATGAAATAATCGCCTTGTATATAGATATACTGTCTTTTCATCGACAAACCACCGGTTCCTAATATTCAGGCCAAACCCACCTTATGATGGTACGTGGTAGAGGATCACAATACACGCATGGTAACGACAAATAGCAGTAGACTGTCAACTTGGAAGGCAGGCCTAGGTTTTAGAGGGGCTGCTGTATGTTTCGCAGGTGACCTAATAGGGTTGCGTCATTTGTACGGACGAGTGCCGCGGCGGAATAATACGGGGTGTCCCACAAAATACTCCACCGGTTTTTACGGGGTGTTTAATTTCAAAATTTGAGTACCTTAAAAAGCGTAAAAAAGGCATATCAAGATCGTTTTCTGGTGATAATTATTCAAAAACTAGGTTTGCAAACTCCACCAAACTTCTAAATCTTGTTTATTGAAAGTGTTTTAGGAGCTTGAAAACATTTTTAACCATATACATCCTATTATTTCGCGTTGGACGCCACTGGTCGCCACTGGACGCTAAATAGGATGACCCGTCTCGAGCGCCACCCAACGTCTGTTTTTTTATACGACCGCGTTCGCCGACGTCCTCTTTCACAAAAACATGTGAGGGAAGTTTGCGCGAGCGCCACCCAACGTCTGTTTTGATATACGACCGCGTTCTCCGACGTCCTCTTTCACAAAAACATGAGGGAAGTTTGCGCGAGCGCCACCCAACGTCTGTTTTGATATACGACCGCGTTCTCCGACGTCCTCTTTCACAAAAACATGCAAGACAAGTTTGCGCGAGCGACGACCGCTTACAAAAACATGTACAGATTTTTTGCGGTTTTCACGGCCCATAGCAAACCACAATAAACGCGAGCGCTTTGCATATCCTATGTGTCTCGTTAGGCCAATCTGTCCTTCTACCAGTAATACACCTACTTCATTCAACTTTCGACCAATGAGTGAAATGGTATTGTGCCCTGTGCTCGCGGTAGGCGTCTGCATTAAAACTAATGAACCGGTCTTACATCGATGAAAAGACAGTATATTTGTTTTTATTTCATCCAATGAAGTATATACTTTTTAGTGACAAGGACTCATTATGTTCCTGGTTTGCATCCCAAGAATGTTGCTAAAAACATTACATATGTATTTGCATCACATGAAAAAGTTGCACCCTGCTACAAGCTTATGGTATGCGTAGAATTTTAACGCAGTCACTGCACATGCGCAATTGGCTAACATGATCAATTCTGGTCTCTGCGCAGACAATTATACGCACACAATCGGTAGTAGTTTCATGTTTTCAAACCATGGAACTTCAACTTTCATGGGATGCAAACCATAATTCCACAACTTCATTATGGAGATGCGAACCATGGATTGTGCAACATAAGAAGATTGGTTTGTTTTGAAAACATACGCATTTGTTAGTATGAAAATATATGGTTTGAAACAAGGCGATAATTTCATATAATGGTGACAAATAATTAAATTCCCACTTAGCGCCCACTTAGAGAATTATATAATCGCATTTTTAAATTTGATACTCCTGTTAGGAATTTGAATATGGTGTTCCTTAATCGTTACATGACAACCAGCAGTTTTAGCCCCATCACGCTGATTAGCAGTATTATTAGAGGGGGTTTCTCCCCAACACACACAGCCCTGGCTTTTAATAAAACTGCCCTACAACTACAGAAAGTGAGCGTCCCTGCGAACGGTGTTGTAGATAGCCTGAGGGCCCTACTACACTCAGAGAATTTTAATCACTGCACTTCCAGGGAAAAGCAACTGGCAAATCTCTTATTGAAATCATTTTAATCCATATATATACTATTGCCGTGTTTACTGCTGGTCGTATGAAACGTGTTTTAAACGGCTGTATGTTATTAGTAAGTTTAGCTGTATATAATGTCTTATCCGGTCTTTGTATCAATAGTTTGTATTGTTTTCTTGTATTGTTTTCTTCTTCGAAGGAGGTAAATAAATTATTATTATTATTATTATTATTATTATTATTATACCATAAATTTGTAGCGGGTGCATTTTTCATGGGATGCAAATAATGTTTTTCGCATTTATTCGTGGGATCAAACCATGAATTTAAGCGAAGTGTGCTATTTGAAATAATCATGATGCGACTCAACATGGTTTGAAAGAATAAAAACGCCAACTTTGTGTGGTTTTAAAAGCATGGATGCACAACTTCAAAGGTATTCAAATAATGTTCGTATATTTTCCTGGTTTTGAAATAAGGATGGTTTGATAGATAAAACTGCTGATTTGAATACAAAATTATTTTTTTTAAATTGGATGAAATAAGTAAAATATATTTGTTTATTGTTTGAATGAATGAGATTGTTTCAGATAATTTGGGGAAATCATAAAATTCCCACATCGCGCCTCATAAAATGAACCACTTTGCTCCCTCTGACCTTATGAAACTGATCCTGCCTGATGGCATCGTAATATGACTTTGGACGAAATGATGCTTTCGCTTAACATTTTAATCTATACAAATGTCATTATTTTGCTTTGCAGTGATTTCAGGTGACCTTTGTGATATTCTCTCTAAATTACAAGTATGAGATATGGCGGGCAAACAGAGCCTCGGTCAGCCGAATTCCTACCATTGTGATCACGAAACAAGCGTGGAAAGCTTTCGTCACAGCGAAAAGATTTCGTTCGAAAATGATGACGTTTCCCACCAGATTGATGACGAAATCAGTTCCTGTGATTCTCGGAAGCAATCATTCCTGTCAAATTGCCGGAGGGATTTTTGGGGATACCAGTCAGTTATCTTGTTCAGTTCGTTTATGTGCTATTTCATATTCTGCGGGGTGTGTTACACCGTTAGTTTATATTACGTGGCCTGGATGGATGAATTCGAGGCCGGAAGTGCAATTACGTCATGGCTGGGCTCGGTTCATATTGGAATAATAACTTTAGTAGGTGAGTAGTGCATGTGAATGTGCATGCATGTCGCGTATACCTAACAGAAATGTCTAATGACATAAAATGCGTTGCCGAGCTTTGAAGATGAATATCTTGATACAAGTTGAATGAATTGCATGACAGAAGAACTTTCAGAGCGGACCTTTCTGTACGTGTTTGATCTGAAGTCAAATTGTCGTAATATGCTAGTTTTGCTCGTACACAATTTTAAACAGAGCTAAAACCTATTTTATTCGAAAACCTATTTTTCTCGAATAAGATATTTTGGAGAAAAAGTCCACGTGTACTTCATTCCCTCGACAATATCACCATTGTCCAAATTCCATTGATCATACATACAATACAGTTTATGACAAGTCGTTTGTCCGATAATAATTAATAAAACCTAGTATAATCAATATCAAAACATGGTTTCTTCGTTAAAAACTTAGTTTCATTCACCACGGATGTTTTTGTGATAGCACCCGTGGTTTCACGAATGAAAACCAGGTTTTTATGGAAGAAGCATATGTTCATGATAAAACGAAAGTCTTCAAAACCAGGGTTGTCTTTCAAGAACACTAGGTTTTTAAATGTTGTGTGATGAGAGACAGTTTTTAGATTTTCAGATAATATTACTAATTTCATTTGTCTTGACAGCTCCCGTTAGCAGTTTTTTGACGGATCGGTTCGGATTTCGACCAGTTATCATTGCCGGTGGCCTGGTCTCCACCGGTGGACTCCTGGCCACAGTCTTCGTCAACAGCATTTACAGTCTGTTCATAACATTCTCAATAATTACTCGTAAGTCTAACGCAATCTCAACCTTTTCGTTTCTAACCTTTTGGACCATTTCTCGCACAGGGTTAATTTGGTATTAGATCTAACAGGATTTGTATCGGGAATATTCCTTTTCAGGATTTATGAATTTTTAAAGCGATTTTCCAGTTCAAATTTTTTTGAAAAACTGTGTGTAATATGTATTTTTTTCTGAAAATAAACCTTTCTGTTACACATCCTGCATCTGTTACCAATTATGTATGAAAAATGTTTACATTCCGTATCCAGTCCCCATTTTTATAGGATTGGTCAAGGCACCCTATTCGTAAGGAATAGAACCATAGGCGGAGGGTATGTACAAAAACCCTCGAGTGCAGAGCAAAAATGCAATACCCGGTAGTACCCAAAATCCCGAACCTTAGATACTAGACGTTATAGAATTGGGGTTGGGGATGGACTTAGCCACAAATGTAAAGCACAAGCTTTATGATAGCAGAAAGGTGCGCCTGTAAGAATCGTACCTCTTCCCTAGGAATCAATTTTATACAAACGATTGTTAGTATAGCACACGATATTACCAAGAAGAGTATAAAATATGTTTTACAAATTAATTGAGGAGAATTTACAATAGTAGGAGGAGGGATACATTTTAAAGGCCTAAAGATTGATTTGGCTGAATACCGTTTAGATGTTAGCAATCAGTATGTTCTCATCAAAAATCTATTTCCGCTCACAAACCTAGGGAGAACACTTTCAAAGCCAGAAATAATGATAATCAAGAAGGTGGTTAATCAAGTTGGTACCAGGTCAAAAATAATAATTACAGGATGGAGAGAGGTATGAAATTGGTTAACTAATGTGTCCTGTGCTCGGTTGAAACCGAGTAAACATTTAAAGATATCCAACATATGAGAAATACGGGAAATCGGAGACTTTTTACATGGTTAAGATCTCAGTGACCACGTGTCTCTGTGATCTATCCGCCTGTCGTGTTTTTAAGTGTCAGCCCCGTCTGTATTACTTGTTCTCTTTATAAACCCGTGTGAGTTCAGGAATTTACCTGTTTTTGAGAAATTTAGTTATTTCGTAATTTGGGTCAGCGTACTCATCGAATCGCTACCTATTTCTGGTTTAAACTGGCTTTTCTGAAGTGTTTTCCACTGGATTGCGTCAAAACGTATGACTCAATATGTTTCACAAGAATGGCATATACAAATTCACGATATTTCTCAAGAAAACAAATATCTAGTGCAATTCATGACAAATTTATACAATAATATTGGATACAAAAATGAAACTAATCATTACTATTTTACATCTTATTTACAAATAAATATACAATGATTCTTAAAGTTTGTTATATTCACCATACATCAACAATTCCTGGTGTCGTGACTTAACATGGCTGTTGTTCAATAGCATTCCGCGAAGATGAGGTCACTGTAGCTGCTGCCCTCTATTTCCCCACCGCTGAATTACAGGCAATGTCGGACAAACATGCGGTTTCGTAATGGATTCAGGCTTTCTAACTAGGGCAGTTAGATTCAATCTGGCACATGTCCGAGTGTTGGAAATACTACATAATTGTTCTGAATATTTCTCTCTCTGACTCTATGGTATCATTCATGCTAAAAACAATGCAGGGTAAAAGAAAATTGACCTTGAAATAAGCTCAAATGCGTAGAAATAAGTGTCGATGTCCGACTGTCACGTGACTAAAACGTCATCAATATCTTATGCAAATGACCTTGTGAGCTATAAATAGTAACTTCGCGGAATGCTATTCTATATTGTGTAAGTACACGTATTACTAAGCGATTTGTCATATTATTCGTTACTTGATATACGTATTCTTTAGCATGATGAAATATCTTATCATAGCAATTTTAATAAAGATATCATAGTGCAAGGCACAATACACTCGCATCTCTTAAAGAAATTTCAGGACCTCATTAAAACACCTTTTCCTTATTAGCTTAGTACGCATTGCTATTATTATTTGAGGCAATATCAGGCAAAACTATAGCCATTGAAAAGGAGCCGATTATCATAATGAAAAATGCCTCTATCATATCTATCATCAGAATTTGGAACACAGTGCCAGATAACGTGCTGTTGGTCAATGGTTGTATTGCTTTCGCAATCTTAGTCTCATATCTTTATTCATTTCAGCCATTGGATTTGGACTGGTGTACGTTCCCTCGTCAACGATAGTGTCATTGTACTTTGACCGTGGCAGAGTTATAGCCAACGGTCTGGTCACATCAGGTGCTGGGTTCGGAAACTTCGTCATGGCCTACGTACTCCACGCAGGAATAGAAGCGCTCAACTGGCGCGGCTCAATGTTTATCTCGGCCGGCCTTGGCCTGCAATTGTGCGTCCTCGGCGCACTTATGCGAGAGCCAAAATCGTGGACAGAGTTGAAACGGCAACAGAAATTAAAATCGAACGTTTCGCGATCCGTAACGGTCATGTCAGGATTTCACCTTTACAAACGAAACGGAATGGCCCTGTTCTTTATCCACATGCTGCTGGTCTCGGCCGGGCTCTCTATAGTATTTGTCCATGTTACAGCCATTACGGAGTCGCTAGGAGGGGTTACAAGGGCCAAAGCAATTTTAGCAATCTCCTTGATCGGACTCTCAACTATAATCGGCCGAATTGCCTCCGGATGTATAGGACAGCATAAAAACGTTGACACATTCCTCTATTATATCTTGAGTCTGACTTTAAGCGGACTATCGGCCATCTTGGTTCCTTTTCTAAGTTTCTATTCCGTCATTCTCACGTGGACTGTGGTGTTTAGCCTGTTGGTGGCCCCTAGTGCAGGGTTGATGCAAATTATCATTCTGCACTTCATTGGGTTGGCAGACCTGAACATGGCCTTCGCTCATACCGGTAGCTTCCTTGCAGTTGGTTATATTGTGGGTGCACCTGTTGCTGGTAAGTTATAGTTTCCTATAATCTCATCCTACCAGCCAGAGGACTCGGTCATTACTATAATCTCATCATACCAGCCTGAACACTCGGTCATTACTATAACTAGCATATACCCGTGGCGCGGGCTGTTCGAGGTATAAAAATCGGAATGTGTGGGTGCTTGTATGTTGTGGGTTTGGTGTAAATGGGGTGCTGGTTTGTGAGTAACACTTTTTTTCATGAGTGTAATACTTCTTGAAAACGGAACTATGTAACCATGTACATGATGTACAGGCGTCCACAATGCTAAACCAATTCTCGGAAAACCAAGATGGTGCAGACTGGTGATGTACTCGATATCAGGCAGCGATCAGCGCCAGAATGGTTTACGTTACCGGTGTGTGTGTCTCCCGTTGGGTACATTGTGTCCTAAGATGAGCTATTTGTGAATAAATGGCTGTCTCGAGGTGGAAAAGCAGCATTTTTCCTTCAGAGATGGGCGCCGCCCTCTTGCATGCTGGCGTCAGTGACGTCGATTTTGATTGGTGGATGATGCGCGCATGGAAGGGACCATTTGAACAGGATATCTGATTGGTTGATAGCGGAGGTGGGAGGTGGGAGGTGGCTCGGCAATTTTCGTGACGGTAATAATGCAGAGAGATTACTGATGGACTTCTCGGCGAAGAGATTACTTGGAGCTCTCCAGTTGACGTCATCTCCACAAAGTTGTTATTTATTCCAAAACCACCAAGATATTCGACGTATGACACCCTCAGTAACACTCTTACTTATGATCCACACCTACAAAGCCAAAAATTGCAAGAATTTGACGCATTTCCGAGGCCCAATTTTGAAACAAAAATCGCCTCCTATTCAGCGACCACAACGCGCATTATAGTATAGATATCAACCTACCCGCCAGAACACTCGGTCATTATTATAATCTCATCCCACCAGCCAGGACACTCGGTCATTACTATGATATCGTCGCTATGTGACATGCGAGACCAATACGCAGCTGTTGACTAGCTGGTCATTCCTGGTTATAGAACGCTGTAGTAATTGTTTGTTTGGGGAAACTATGTTAAAAGGATTGTTTACTGGGGCAGCAAGGGTCATGATCATTTGGTAATTATAGCACTTTTTAGAGACTTTAGAAGCCTTACGAAAGAACTAGGCATAGACGTTAAGTATTTGGGATAGGTTCCGAGGGTCCGGGAGATCTTGGGCTCAAGAGGAGCGAGGTCTTGGAGGTAGTTACGGACCTGAGAGGAATACCTGATTGGAAATATTTGGGGTTGGGTTAATTAACATATGATTATGAGGGGGTAGGATTTTTGTTGTAGTCAGTTCTCATCTTGATTTCCAAGGGTAAGCCTCGTTTAAGGGAACTCAGGTTTCAATAAGCACTTTCTTGATTATGCCAATAACAATTTTATTTGATCCAATTAAACAATTATTACAAAAACAATTCATTTTTAAATCTGTCTGACTCACATCTTCTATTGGCTTGAGTTAGGACAAGAACCCAAACATCCTCCTCCACGTTTCACAGGTAATGCAGCAGAAATTGACGAAATACAGTACATGTAAGAACCCTTCGTATTTTTCCAGGTTGGCTATTTGACTTCACTCAAGACTACAGCAGTTCATTTTTCCTCGGTGGAAGTTTTATAACAGTTGGGAGTTTATTGCTAGTCATACCCTACATGAGGCACAGAAAAGATGCAAAGATTAGCGCTGTTGAGTTAGATGATAATCTCAAGGCCACGAGTATATTCGGCAGCATAGTTGGTAGTCAGTACCTTGATGCGGTGAGAAGCCATAACGAGCTGAGGTGAGTAATCCTATGATTGTGAGGTAAAGTGCCATTATGGCCCGGGTACAATGTTACCTGCCCCAGCCGACCCCTTCCCCAAACTACACAATCACCATAGTGCGGAAAACGGCGGGCTGCGTCCAAACTGATCCACGCAGAGGCTTCTATTGTACCAGCTATTGTGGTAGAATGTGGTAGTCTATTTCCTCCAACATGGCCACAGTTTGGAATATTATTTCCACGGTCACTCAAGGCGAAGCTGGGTTTGCATCAAACTTAATAATCTGGTCATGGCGCATACAGTTAATAAAGCCAACAAATGACGTCACATTTTCCAAACTACATAATTATTTAGACGATCGGAACGTCGATCCCGAGAGTCCGGATTAGATAATGATAATAATAATGATTTTATTCCGATCAAAGAAGGGTGCAGGAAAGTTACAATGTTTTTCTCTTTTTGGAAAAGGTGCACAGTCGCAGCGCCACCAACAGGGATGCATCAGAAGTCGATTACTCATTTTGGGCGTATTTGTTTCTCTTTACAGGCAGAGTGGCTTAGTGTTGAGGTTCGACCCAGGAGACTCGGAGAGCAATGCCAATGGAGCCGACGGCCGGGATGAACGCCCGGATTCATGACCCACATCCACGCTATAGCGAGCTATAGCGAGCTCAGGGAACACGTTCTGGAGCCATCCTCTGAATAACCTGCCGCTGAAACTAACAGCTGAATAACTGAACTGACTATGCCAACAGAAGTTATGACGAAATCGGAAATGAACCAAAGCTTTCGAATAACAGTTGTGTCTAAATTACGCTACATTATAAAAGTATATTGATAGTCTTGGAGCGCCGTTGCATTGCAATCAACTGCCGGGTTCATTCGGTGCTTCAGACAGTGGATACTCTTTCGCCATCTTTACCGTCACCTGAAATAATGATGCATAATAACATGTCTGTATTAGACCCACTACATACATTTAAAGAGCTGTTATTGAAGTCAGGCTGTGATTTCCATTGCTATCATCAAATACCTTCTCCTTTCTTAGGACAGGCAAACTCAAACAGTTGGAAGTCCTGCCCGACTCTGGACAGTAATAATAATAATATTATAATATTTATTAAATTAGAGTGCTACAATAACGAATAAAATCATTTTAAAAGCACTTTACAAAAGATAATATATTATAAAGACATGTGACAGAAATAAAAGGAGTAGATTTTAGTACATATAAAAGACAATTTTTGACATTTTTGATAAAAAAGTTGACTAGACATTACTAAAACATCTTATAAAAAGCTGAGTTTTTAGGCGTTTTTTGAATGCATTGGTGTCCGCAAACTCGGGGAGTCCGCAAGCACAGTCTGGGGAATTGATTCTCCAGGGTGATATGTAGTGTATACACTTAGGTTAAGGTATACAGTACATCAAAAATCGTGATCAGTCGTGCAAATACATACATGTGCGAATCGAATAATAAAGTTCTACTGTTAAAGTTGCTTTAATGAGTGTAACATGTACCTTCTTCAACCATTGGAATACCTGCGCTTTCGTCATCATTCGAGTTAACCTTTCCCTCGGACTCTTTCTGTAGCTTCTGAAAAAAACACCAGATTATTACGTTCGGCTAAACTTTAGAATCCCCGATCGGAAATGACGTAGTTTGATCGCATTCAACTATAAATCCATTGAACAGTGGTGCTTGGTTAGTCAACCGATGACCTTTTTTGGGGGTGTGATCGGGGATTGTAAACTCGTTCCTCCCCTTATGACATCACTATTTCGGACACTCAGCGCCCCTTTTCTGGAAAGGTGTATACGTTGTGTACGTTACATTACAGTTAGCACATGATGTAACGCATGCACTGAAGTCGAATCTTACTAATAAGGTGATCATGTACAAAATGTACTTGTATGTACATCTACATCATTTCAAGATTCTTTTATGATTCGTGTAACGAATATGTACACTATACTGAATCCGATTGCAACTAAGAAACTTATCAGGATTTTTGACTGGGGTGGCCCCAGTTAAATTTTTTCGAAAATTATTTTTTACTCATTTGTGGGTCAGGGAGATGAAATGTAGCCAAAAACCAATATATCTTTGGGTTGGGTAACGCAAGAACTTGAATGAGAAGATTAGCCTCCTACCTCGTGTTTCTCCTTGAGTTTGAGCGCAGCAAGTTTGATAAACAATACGATGTAGGAAAGGGCATAAAATACACCCAACAAAATAAATAATCCTGTAAAACCTTCGAATCGTAGCTGTATCTGATCATCTTCATCGTCATTTGCTGCGACACATTTGGTAATCGCGATCCACCTAAAACACCGAATGAGAAGTTCAGAAAATGTCCTACTTCCTATAGAGAAAGGTGAACATCAGTGTTTGAGAAAGGAGCAGGCGTTTTACTCGTTTCGTGCTCGCCACACACAAAATGAACCTTGGGTTGCTGTAGTGAACAATCCCATTGGTTGGACCAGGGAACATGACATGGACACAATGGAAAACAATGTCCACAAGGGCACCAGGGTACATGGATACGCAGCCATATTATTGGATGTAGAGCAACATCCGCTCTACATCCGTGAAAGTACGAAGAAGGTAGGTTTGTGGTGTCATCGTGGACCTACATACAGTGACTACTTAGTTAACTGGTGCTTGGTCTAAAATTTTCTGAGTCACTAATAGAGGCCCAGAATGGGATATTGTCGATTTACGACCATGTAGGGCCTATACTAATCACATTTCAATGAAGAAAATGACAGAGTTTTGATTACATGTTCATTTCTTGATCTGGTCTTCTGTGGCCAATTTTATCAATCAATGGTTGGTATGAAAGGCAATTGCAGTTGTGTAATTTCCTAGGCCCTTTACCCTAACAATCATATTGGTCATTCCTGTAGAAAGTTCAAATCATGAGGAACACAACGTTGTTGTTACTGCTGATGCTTTCGCTCTTTGTCATGTGTCAGTCAATGATGGATGCTGGCAATGATGACGATGATGATGATGATGATGCCGATCAGCAGAATGGTGCTGCAGCAGTTGGTCTCCCTCGACGATGTAACAGTTACACTGTTGAAGCCAGGCTGCGACATGCCTTGGATTGCCAAACAGCAATTGAACATGGCCGCATTCTAAATGTCAATGAGTATGCTAGGCGCTATCGACTATCCCCAACAACGCTCAGGAGATGGATACAGAACATCGATGAAATGACGGATCAAGTGGAGGAAAATGCAGAACGCCGGCGAGTCAGAACCGACCATGATGGTTGTTGGCCGGAAGTTGAGAATATCGTGCACCAGCATTTTCAAGAACGGAGGAATATTGCCCTGCCCGTTTCTCGGTCGGACATTGTTAATGATGCAACGATTGAATTTCAGAACTGGTGGGGCCAACTCCCACACAATGAACTTGAGGACATTGCAGCACGTCGCCCCGAAAGGTCCCAGTTTTCTGCATCAGTGGGTTGGGTTACAAATTTTATGAAACGGAAAAAAAGATTGTTTTCCGCCGTAAAACGAAAGATTCCACCACTGTACCGGCTGATGCACCACAGAGAGTGAGAGAATTTCAGACTGGCGTTAGGCAAACTGTAGCTGACAACCATGTCCACACGCTCTTGAACTTTAACGAAACGTTTGCTCAGTTGGACTTCCCTCCGATGTATACAGCTGAGACCAGAGGTACAGTAGATGTAAATGTGAAAACATCGCGAGGAAATGCCAAACTCGGGTGCACCGTTGGATTGACAGTTGGCTCCAACGGAGAAAAACCGCCTGCTCATGTTGTTTTCAGGCAGCCGGGCTTCGTGCGTCAGATTAGAGATTTGAACAACATTCCAGATAACGTACGGGTCACATCCTCGAGGTCTGGTTGGGAGAATGGAGAGACACTGCAACATTGGTTGGACAATGTTCTTTTCCCTTACATTGGCGATTTTGACTTTAATGACATCCTTCTGCTTTTGGACAGATTCCGACCGCATCAAGCAGAGGATTTCTGTTACCCAATGGTTGAAGCAGGCATACTGTTAGACAATATTCCTGCTAGGTGTACATCGCTGGCTCAGCCGTTAGATCTCACTATTATGAGGGGATTTAAAGCTATAATGCGAAAGTATTGGAAGTTATGGAAATGTGATGCAACTGAGGCTGACGGAAATTGCCGCAAAATTACATTACAGGATGTACTCGGCATTATAAGTAGAGCATGGAATGATGTAGCTCCTGAGTCTGCGGCTAAGTCATTTCAAGTGGCTGGCTTAACACCTCAACCAGATGGTCATTATCGTGATGATGTTGCAGATGATTTGTTGCTTGGTGAAAACGAATTGTCAGACTCCGATAATGATGATGATAACTTAAATTTTGACGACAACTTGGAATTGTAAAACAGTTGTAGTGCAAAGTAGTGAATAAGTAAATGTTGTTAATGGCATCGGTTATGTAAGTGTTAGTTACTTTACCCCCCAAGTTAAACTTTTGGGAAAAAATCTCACATCCCCTCCCTGATTCAAATGCCACTTTTTTAGGGTTTACCCTGTAAAAAGCTTGTAACGACATTCATTTTCCATGAAAAGCACTGGCCAGTGATCGTAGTCTTGGATGGACTTTCTGCATGTCGGATTTCAAGCTATTAAAACTTTCTGAGTACTTGATGAAAGTGATCATAGTCAATAGGTATCAATGCCGACATGTGCAGTAGGCTCAAGTTGTCATTATTAGCCCATTCATGCTTCTCAAAAGGAATGTAGGCCCTGCACAACCCATCTGGGCCTAAAATGCATATTATAATGACCTATTATGGACTTAGAAAATTTTAGACCAGCACCAGTTAACTAAGTACTCACTGTATATCTCTTGGTCCGTGGAATTTTCAAAGTCCTATGCTATAACAATACCCATACCGCAAGCCTTATTACTACAATAAATGTACTTCGTCGTTGGTATCGCTATTCGTGAGGCATGCGGAACCTTCCATGTTAAAGACCTCGGCGACGCCATCACTTCTGAAGTGTTATTGGCGAATTTAGGCTGCAGCACAAGATCGTAGGCGGTGGAGGAAGTCTGTGGAGTTCCTAGGCTCCAGTAAACGGGTTCAATCTCGCAGACGCATTAGCCCTTTGGGTGCTCCCAGTTTTAGAGGCATAACAGTAGCCGATTATACCAACCTTTGCAGTTCGTTCTTAAAAGTGCCGTCATCGCGCATGGAATTCATGGCTATCTTGAAGTCCTTCCTCAGAGGCCAATCCCGTCGCATCGGAAAGGCAATCTCGGTGAATGATTCGATGTTAGGATCCACCGCCAGCTTGCAGTCGGGGTCTTTTGCTACAAAAAAATTCGGACAAAAAACATGGATTTGAGATCAGGCATCCAGGTTCATTTAAGGTGAAAGAGGTCGGCAATTCGTAAAATGCGATACATTGCCAATTATTGGTAGTAGGCCTACGATCGGGATTCGTGGAAGATACGAAAACACCAGCCTCGTGCCGTCATCGCACCAAGGCATCTCATTATATGGGAACAGTTCCGTGTACTGACTGGACTACACCAGTATTATCGTACAAATATTTGGGAACGTTTTTACTGATGAATTACCCAATATTTTAAACTATTGTACTTTTGAAGGTGTTTAGATCCGGAGAAATTGATTGGCACTTGATAATTTGTAGAATCAGCATCTCCCACGATTTTATCATCGGAAGTTTTTGAAAATAGCCGCCTAAAGCAAACATCTGATCATGCATTGTCAGTGATGATATTTGAAAATAGGTATCATGAAAAATTAAGCATAGTACATATACATGTACTTACCAGCGTAGTACTGCAACAGAAGATTCGTCCCAATGAAAGCATAACCGCCCTTCTTGGCTCGGTCAGTTCCTTCTTTATAATTCCTGTCGTAGTTGAGCCTTTTCGCTAAGTCAGTAAGATCATTCTTGGATCCATTGCCGCGTATGTGTTCTTCCATGTAAGACCCCTTCAGGGTGCCCCATTTTAGGTTAGTTTTCAATTTCTTCGCGAGATGAGGAATATCGGAAATGCCTCCGAAGTTGAGCGACATGTCCTGCTCCACCAGGAATGAGGCTAGATTACCAGTGTAGCAAGCAGTCACCACCAGCGCGAAGAACCAGTAGAAAATGGAGTAAACCCTCGTAGGGTACATGATGGGGGCAAATTCACCGCCAGCTTGCGTTATAGCACCGAAACTATACCAGGTACTTTCGTTCATATTGAATCTTTTTTCTGGCTCTATTTCCTCCATAAATGGGTTCCATCTGTCTAAGAGGTAAATGAACACACATGATATGAGCATCACTGCCAAAAGTCCCCACCAAACGTGTGATTTAAACGGCATCATGAAGGCCCCTAGGTCTGGTGTTCTCCGAGATAATTTCAGTGTGAACGTTATCCCAACGAATTCGTACGCTGGCGTGAAGTCGAAGTCCCGCTTGCGGCGGATGGTTTTTGAGATCATTCCTATTGCCATGACTGCTTTCTGTAACAAAAGAAAGAAAATATCATATTAGGTTTATCGGTATAATGAGAGCTACTCATATCATGCTTGGGAAAAACCAAGTGAACAAGAAGGCACATGGGCACCATACTGAAGATCGAGCGGTATTGCCTCCGTAGCCTCCGACTGAGCATAGTTAACGCATTGAGGGGCACCGATATCCAGACCCACTGCATGCCCGGGTGGAGCTGTTATTTAGCCCAAAACCCCGGCTGCCCACTCGGTTTTGGTCTACATCTTAGCTCAACCCTCACGGGGTTTGGTCAGACAGCCAAAAACCTCCAGTTCGGTTTCATGCTATCAGTTTGCCTACTTTTATCGTAATTTTCACAGCGTCAAATGTGCATTCCAATGGAAAAGATTATCTCGGGCTTCAAATACCTCGTACAAACGTTGTAAAGTAGAAAATGGACGTTTATCCATCTGCATCTTGTTTTAAACAACACACCTTTTGTTGTAATTCCCCAAAGGCTCCTGTCCAGGCCTTTGTTGATTGGTTGAACCGGCCATATTCGTTCCCTGCAGTGTGGTATATTTTATATTTGTACACCTTACTTGTCCGCAGAGACATCCTATAAAATGCCTCTGTAAGGATCGCGTGTGCTATCCCCGAATAACCAGCATCATTAATACCATCGTTACCACCCATGGCTATCACAAATGGCTCTTCCTGTAATGAAAAAGAGGTTCTGTGTTCTGCCTTTGGAATTAGCAACAACGTCTCCAAGAGTATATAGCCCATGCCTGTCAACTGAAGACTAGCAACCTCCCAATTTTCTTTCTTAGGCAAACTGATACCTTTAGCCAACGTGTCTATGACCAGATCCTCCGAGTATGCAGGTTCACGGTGGGTAAAGGTATCGATTTGCCTAAGAAAAATACATGCTATTACCTGGCGAGGAAATGTCGACACAAAGAAACATACAAAAGATTAGTTCATTTTGAGGGGCGTAAGGTCCGCATTTATTATTTTCATCCGATGGTACCCCTCAAACACTGTAATGGGTGGGCCTTGTTTCTATTGTGTTGCAAAGGTAAACCAATACCTCTACCCACCGTGAGGTAATTCTTACCAGAACAGCTACGATTTTCATGGTCTCATGGTCCTGTTTCAGCATGATTTCCTGTGGCTCCGTGTGCGCTACAACTCTATTCAGTTTATCCTCCCAATAGTAGCTGAGAAAATATTCCTTTAAATATGGAAAATATGGATTACTGAGGTACAGTCCTCGGGGCATTCGCGGCTTGGGTACATGAAAGATTCATTCAAGCAAGTATGGATTAAAGACTATATTTGATTCAAGTAATATTTGTTTTGGGGCGAGAGACGAACTCTATCGAACGGTCATATTTTCGCCAAAGAGGGAGATAAGAAAATTCGAAACCCCAGATTCAGGCCTTTTGAGTTTATCTCAAGCATATTACTAGACATTTAGAATTCAAAATAGCTTGGTGCTCTTGATAATATATTACTTTGGTGCTTTTTAAAGGAGCTAAAACTCACCAATTTTGGTTTGCAGTCAGTGAAGACATCAAACCTATCGGAGTCATCGTGTGGTGTTGTCGCATACGAATCTTCATGGGCCCCTGCCCCAGAATATGATGCATTTGGTATTGCTAAGCCAATGCAGACGGCAGCGTACACTCTAAAGCCATCATTGAATGACCAACCGCTGTAGATGTTGACCCAGTTATGTTGTTGTCGAGATTTCACCTAAGGCAACGTACATAAAAATCAGAAAGATAAGCAATCAATGCCGAAATGTCTTGGAGAGGCGAAATGCGTTACATGAATCAATTTACTTTCCTCTAATAATTCTTCCTACTGGATGGAGATTTCAATGTCGAAAGCAGTGCTTGGATGATTGTCAAAAACATTACAACTCAATGCCAGTTTGCGGGCCAAATGGCGTTTTTTAAAGAAATTTCAGTTACCCCAGCAATGTATTCTTTGGTTTCCCTCATCGTCTCAAGTAACTTCGCCCTGGTGAAGTCCGGCTCGGCTATAGTGGCAGTGTTCAGGATGGCCATGGAGGCTGCATCGTTAGCTCCTACAATCTCCGATATATCCGTGGTTATATTGTCACAACTCAAGCCTGAAATAAGATCTACGCTTAGGAATAAAGGTTTTTGAGATTCTGAAAATATGTTCAAGGTCTTTCGGTCAATAGGCCTACAAATATGCATCGACGGGCCGGACTCTGCCCCGTCTTGTCAGTCACCACTGGCCGGGGCGGCCGGCCCGCCGTCATGCCGAAAGCGTGAAGCCCGTACAAGTGCGAGGCTGGTCGCGGGGGAGCTGAGTCCCACCCCTGGAGGTTTTTTTGGTCAAATGAAAAACCCCATGAGGTTTTTCAGATTATGAAAAACCTCTAAGGGTTTGTCCCTTCGCTGAAAAACCAAACGGATTGTACGGGGTGCATATTTTCCTTCCCAACACAATATGGTCGGACACTTCCTCCAGGGGGGACATTTTATACTCCTACCGTGGCACCGGCTGCCATCCTCCTGATCCGCAAAGACGTTATTTGACTGACATCAACGAAACTGTTTCTAGTTGCATGTTTCACGAATGATGATTTCCCATCTGAAATATGTAACCACTGAGCCAATTTGATTGTGCCGCACGTCATAATGACTAAACCAGTCTAGGAGAATTTTCGAGCACTCCTATATATCAACAGACCTGGGCAGATGTCGCTCGCTAGCCTTGGACGACAATACATCTACAGAAGGAGACTCCAAAATCAAACTCAACCACCGAAGTCGGAAGGGACCAGCCAATTTGGCGTGGAATGAAAATCGGTTCCCTACGCACATCAACGGAATGAGATGCACCATCTCGAGAATTCCGAACGCAAAAGAAGAAGAAGGAGTCATAGTTACTTTTGGGCCCTCGATATTTTGCTTTGAGTCATTAGATCTTGATTCGCTGAAATGCTTTTGTTCAGCGTGACTGTTCATGATCACTCACCGAATGGTTTTGCGTTATACAGACTAATGCTGCGTAAACGAAGGGACTCTGCAAGTCTGTAACCAGCACTCTTCAATAATTCAGATAATATCCCATTGAAATCCGTCCTCTGAAAAAGAGACACGAAATCATTGACAGTAAAGCAGAAAACCTGGCCCAGATGCTGAAATCGAATTTAGGGCAACGTCTACACACGACCATCAATATACCGGATCGTAACTTGGCTTCCAGCTCAATTGTTTTCGAGGAAGCGGACAACGAGGTGTTATCAGTCCGTGTTCATTTCTCAAGCAAAAGCAAATTTCATGTCAAGTTTTCAACTCAAACTATATGAAATATGGGACAAACAGTATACATGCTGTTCATCCAAGTGCTACATTGCGGAAAAAAGCAGTTTTTCCAATAAATATTTACGTAGGGACTGCCACTGCATTGTTTTACTTGGCGTGCAGGTCGCTGCGACTTGTGTTGACTACTGCAAGCGAGCAACTATCGTCGCGTGCAATTTAAATGCGGTCGCAGCGGTTAAAATCGCTCGTTTGTGGGGCGCTTAATTCGATCAACAGTAAAATTATTATAAGTTACATAGTCTCGTTAGAGATAAAGGCGCCCGCACGCCAATACAAATAGTCGCAAAAATCATTCCATGGTTACAATGAGGAAAGGATGATGATAATAAGATGATGATGATGATAATAACGATGATGATTACCATATCCCAGAACAGCCACTCGATCTTGTCTACGGTATTCGCTACCACAGAAAGCATCCTCGAAAAGAATGTAGACGTCTGCAAAAGTTACATTCAGTGTGTCAGACAATACAATACTTCTTTGTGAACTTTGGTTACAGGATGACCTCGCTAAAAAAATTAGGAAGTGACTACTTGGCAAGCCCGGCTTACCAAACAGCGACTTTTTCTTTTCCTGAATGGAGAGCCGAACTCATCAATATTAAAGTAAAGTCTCCAGCTCGCCAAACAGGGTAGATTTTTTACCTGTTTGGCAAGCCGGGCTCGCCAAACAGGGTGGCTTTTTAGTGCTGTTTAGCAAGCGGCTCTCCAAACAGGACAAAAAAAGATGCCTGTTCGGCGAGCGGCTTGCCAAATAGACCCGGCCAAAAAATTAACTGATTTTATCATTCTTTATGGCAATAGAAATAGTGTCTTGTAAGCCATAAATGACTGGCCATTATTGTACCAATGGATGACACTTAAATAACTATATATAATAAATAATAATATGACCGGTGTAAAGTTCGCGCACAGTGGTTCCTCAGATTACAATTTTTCAGATTTGGTTTATACCCAGGTGCACGTAACATGGTGGATGTTCCTCACGTTCCAGTGTTTACAATAGAGACAGCTACATGTAGAAAGACCATGGATTTTCAATATGGGCACGCACAGAATAATGTGTCAATCTATCTTTCAGCGTCCCCAAACAATAAAAGGGAACTCGAGAAACGGATTCAAAACGTTTCATGCATCGGATTTTACAGGAATTCAATGTAGAAACCAGGATACCTACCTCCATGAGAGGCCAGAGCTTGTTCTCTAATTTATACATATAGACCACAATGTCCGCTTCAAATTGCTTTATCATATTGAAAATGTAGGACAGCATCGCATAGAAGGAGTACCCGTCCATCTTTTGCATATCATACATCCGTACGAAAACTGCACTCGCCCTCACTCCAATTCCATCAGATAACATCAGAACCTGGGCGAGTTTGTTTGCAACTGAAACAAGAATATACGATTAGAGGAGACTCATAGCTGGGTAACACTGCTGGCTACCATTGTACCACGCAATAGGGCCCGAGGAGAATCCAGGATTGTATTTCTGGATGAACCGGCGTAGCAATATTCCAATCAGTTGGCGCTTGGAAGAAAAGGCTCAAGGTAGCATGGCGGCATGGTGGTGGGTCAATTGATCACTTTATAGTGTCGCCAACGTAGGACTCTCAAACAACGATGTTGACACGTGTACACTACATGTATTTGGATAGGCATTGCCTTTGCCATTGGATGAAACTTACTTGCATTTAGTTCACCATCAGGACCCTCAACAAAAATAAACACCCGACCAATTGTGCTGAGATCCTTTTCCCAATTTCCTCGGCTCGCCCAAAAGGCTTTCGCTGACAGCTCAAAGAAGTTCTTCCACGAGGGCCAGGCGGAGAACATCACTCTTTCGGAGTTGTTTTCCGCCAGCATTCGATCCTCGATCTCGATGGTAGGTGGTAAGCTCAGGATGTAAGGTAGTTTGTTGGCCTTGCAGTATTTCTCCACGGCGGGAAGGTGGTGTCCAACGACCAAGTCGACGTTGGCTAAGTCAGACAGGGCTGAAAGATGGATATAACAACATTTGCTCTGTTTTTTCAATGAAAAATCCAACTACTATACTCAAAAGGAGTTTCAACTTAGTTCTCACAAGAGCAATACGCACGTCCCCCTCCCCAATCAATACGGTTTGATGCTAAGAATGTTAACTATCACTTTATGTTCATACATGTGTATTGTTGTAAAAAAAATGTTACAGTTCTTCAAAGTGTGCTTTAAAAAGCTTGGTGTTGGCCAGAGTTTGATGATGACCACTTTTGAAAACACGTCTGGTTGTTCAAAAGTACAAAAATTACATTATCACTTATCGATTTAACATGTTTAATACCCTAATATATCCTTAAAGAAATTATCTCTCTGGTTTACTGGTTGACCCCATCAACATTTGTAACGTTAAAACTTACCGATTGCATTAATTTTGCGAACGTGACCCCGGTTTAAACAAACCAGCGTCGAAGTCTGGGCCTCCAACCAACTGTCGAACGAATTTGTGTCAACTGACTATGGGAGGTGAACGAAGCTCACGTCGAACGCGCCGAATACGCCCTGTTGAAAAGTTTCAAAATTTCGATGGATAGTTTTTCCTCAATGATGTATACTTTAGCACATCGGTACTTACTCTGTTTATTGTAAATATCTTTTGAACCCCATTCCTCCTTTGGGTAGTTTATGTGGACAAATGAGACATTGTAGCAGGTGCCATATGCTCTACATACAATGTTCTTCTCTGGTGGGGTAGGGAGGTACGAATCCCATTCGCTGGCCATTGTTTGCATAATTGCTTCTATGGGCCAGATCGGGGTGCCGCTTGGCGACTTTATGGTTTTCATGGGCAGATAACCTGGAAAGGAAGGGTTAACATTGACATTGCTGCTAGTACGGGTGGTTTCACCCGATACCAAATACGTTTAAACCGTGTTACTCCAAGTGGATCATAGATCCCATCGCCAACAAAAAAATCCATTTTCTCCTGTCCGGGGCAGTTCTCCAACTTAGGTCCAGTTCTCCCTATCGTTCCAGCCTCATGTTCTGCCACTCGTCACCATCATGCGGTCCTTGGCCTGCGTGGACGCCGTCTGCCTTGCGGTTCCACCTGAGTGCATGCCTGGTGATGTTGTTCCTTGGCCTTCTCAGGGTGTGGCCGTGGCAGTTCCACTTCCTCTAGTGCGTTTGATCCATGGTCTTTAGAAACTCCTTGCAAGAGGTGTTAGCAATACAGTTAAGCTATCTATGGTTCAACACTCAGACAAGCTCCATAGTAAAATCAAATACAGCTTACCTTAACTATCAAAAACATATCAAATTTGCCATGCAATGAAGACTTACCTATCCACAGTTCACCAATGATATTAGGTGGACAATCAAAAGCGCCAGTGGGATGACTGAACATCAGCACTGTGACAATAACAACAGGCAAAGAGGACTGGAGGTGGAGCATCTTAGGAAGTGACGTGTGAATCTGGAAGATGTGTGTCATTGGGTATTGAGAATTGTGTGAACTCGTGTAAAAAAGGGTTGGTGCATGTGAGTATATATTTGATGCAGTTTAAACGGCCCTCGATCAATATTTTATGCATTTTAAACAGCCCCCGATCAAAAACCAGTGCATTTCAAACGGCTCCCGAACTTACGGCCGAAACCGCGGCGTCGGTAAAATTAATGTGCCCCGTCGGCATCTTATTCGGCCTCTTGCCGGGCCGATTTCACTTTGCCAGAAGCCCGCCGCTTCTCCGAATCGCGTCTCGCTCGGCGAGATGGCTTTCTTGACGTACGTCCGTTTGCGAGCAGCGTCTACGCGAGCCGGTGGTTACCTTGCTAATAAACCTACCCTGTCTTTATACAACAAGCCGGATATCCTATACCATGTGAAATATCGCTCAGGTGCATAAGTAAGCTTCCTTTAAACATTTTATGAGTAGAGAACATGAGCAGACAACATACAGGCAGTCAGTTTTCAACCAGATGAAACGATGATTCAAGAACAAGCTGATGTCTACCTAGCATCGCTTCTTCCAGTGGTGTAGACCACAATGGATCATAGTCTATCAGCGATTATTAGGAACTGCTGGCTTCTGGCTACCTGGCGGAAGCTGGCGTAGGAATTGGGAGTTACAAGTGCTTGTTACACTGTCTGCGTTCGACTCCTTTCCCAGCCGTGTGATTTTCCTTGTGGCTGAGAATGTATATACGCTTACTATTTTGCCGGTTGGAAGAGGTGTGTTTAAAAAGAGCTGCTATGCTGCTCTGGCAATACTCTGATATATCAAGCTCCGGCGCTCTAATGCCGAGTGCAAGTAAGGCGTTGAGACGCAAGCCGTATTCTACTTAGTGGTCACTTCACCTAAGGAGACTTTTTCTATTCGGAGTGGCTATGTACACAGCAGACTGATGTGTATGCAGGATCAAGTTGGTTGCATGCACAGCAGAGGCGAATTAATATAACCGCGTCATCAATGACGTCAGCTGGAGAAAAAATGGAGGTGGCGGGGGCGGTGGAAGAACTCCCCACTTCCCTTTAAGTAATGGGCCAATTCTACATCTTATTATGACCCCCAAGTAATTCTAAGGCGTATGGAACCCCGGTTTTTTGGATGGCATGTGTGTCATATGAACAGTTTTCTCCAGCCAGCGAAGTCTGCTGTTATGTGTACTCTAGACAATACGCGGGCCTGTACATTGCATACACAGCATGTTGTGTATTCAAGAGAAAATGTTGTTTTGATTCACAGCAGATAGCATAAAATCGGAGGCGAGGCTTTATAATGAGCCTAATGAATATTAATATAAAACGCTTTGAACATAAAATAATGTCTGTTGCATATACACAGCATGCGATGCTTGCTTGTGTACACAGCATGCTGTGTATGCAACAATAATTTTTCTGTTGCATACACAGCGTGCTGTGTACATATCCTCTTCCTTTTCTATTACCGGTAGATTCATAGAAAATGCGGCGCTTGTGAAGTAATTCTTGTAAATATCAATGCGGCAACTGACAGCTTACCTTTTTAAATCTCGACAAGAGTGCCCTATATAGTAGGCCTACGAGTTCACTCCCTACGGATTCAACTGGACAACTGTTGGTACTAAAAGTTTAACTGATCACACCTTCGACTGAAAATGCGGTTCTTGTGAAGAGTTCCCTGTAAATAATGAAGTTCTATTTTCTACCAATTGCCAGTTAATCTTTTTAAATCTCGACAAAAGCGCCGAGGTGTTGGTGTTAACACTCGGTGTTGGTGTGAGCAGAGTTTAAAGTTGGGTGTTAGTATCAATTTTACACCGACTGGAACACCAGGAGTTAGCTTGAACCATACTTGGTGTTTATTTTCCTAAATCAGCAATGCATTTTCGAAAAGCGCTTACACTAACCCCCTAGGGGTTAACACCGGCGGGAGTTTAAAGTTAGAGGTGTTAGCAGCCATGTTTTTGTACAATTTTAACAAGTTGTGGTCGGAATACTTCAACAAAGAAGAAGGCCAAACCACAGGGGCAAAGCTGTAGAAAACAGTGAGGCAGTGGAGGACTACACGAGGCTGAATGAGAACCAAATTGATGAGGTGGCAGAAGAATTCCGGGAGAGTGGAATAGCTACCAACCCTCGTGCTTCGCGACATGTAGGCCTATTAGGTTTCCTTCCGTGCAACTTGATGCAGCCAAGCAAAAGTTTATATCAAGATGATCTACAGGCCTAATGCGTGAAAGCACATGTATTCTGAATATGCAGCCCTACATGGATTATGATGGTTAAATCTAGCCTTCCTGGCATTTTACAAATGCAGAAGCGACGAAACATACATGAGGTTCATGTTACATCACATCGTCTTTTCATATATTCCCTACCTTTGAGATAATTGGAGCTCCCCCTGAGCTGTCAAGACATACAGTGAAGTGAAAAACTACAAATTGAAAATGGGGATTACCCAACGCCAACACCCAGCGGAACACGGTGTTAACACCGAGTGTTGACATCGGTGTTAATTCAGACTTGGTGTTTGGGGGTACAGATTAACACTGTGTTAACACTGAGTGTTAATGACGGTGTTAACCCAAACCAGGTGTTTGAGGCTGCAGATTAACACTGACACCAACACCAACACCAACTCGAAACTGTGAAGTCACCCATGCGTATTGGTCATTCTTCACGGCTGCACGGTGATAACGGATGAAGTTATGGGGAGTCCCCATTGTAGCGGCTGATTCAAATAACATACGGAATTAGCCGTAGGTGGCCGTACGTTTTCAGCTTTTTAAAAGGCTACGGCGTACTCCGTAGGTGCCCCCATATGGGTTTTGAATTAGCGCTATTCGGTTTCCCTCGCGATATCGGGCCTAGACGGCAGTGTCTCGGGGTCAGGGTTAGACACTCCCCGTCAAAAATGTCTCCTCTCTTTCTGCTGCCCTATGACTTTGTTTCTTTTTTAACACGTTTTTCGGGGGACTATTTAAAGAAGGATGTGGGCCGCACCCCGATCTTCCTTCCCGAGTTCGTCGCGTTTAGGAGTTTTGTTTGTTCACCCGAAGAAACGTTTGAGGAGTTTTGTTTGCCGCCAAGTAACTATCTCCTTGATATAAAGGCAACTTTGTGAGTATTTGAGAACAATCTTGTGTCACCGGTTTCAATGATGGCAGCCGCCAAGATCTGCTGGCGACTTTAGGACCATCGGGTCTGCAAATTTCTCCAAAAGTTTTGTGGTAAGTCGACTACCTACTTTTCGTTTTTTGCATGTCCCTTTTATGCTACGCGGTTCAAATGAATTTTCAGTCTTGCAGTCGAGCCATGTGTCTCTCCTCGCCCACCTTTAGGAACGCAAATTCGGTTTATCGGCCAGTGTAAATTGGGGCGGTTTTATGAATTGGAGCTCGTTGAATTTTAACCAGGCCGTGTCCCATTTTCCGTTATCAACCCACTATGGTATTATGTTGGTGTTTTCCCCTATTATTATCCCATTACGCTCGTAGTTAAAGTTAAAGTTTAGGTGTATATAGTCTGCTAACAACAGCGGTAAAGGTGTCTGTATCCCTTAAATGTACCTCGACAGTAAAACCACTGGTAATTTTCCGGCAATGTCGCCGATCATCGGTATGTGTGAATCTCGCCTGGCACCCGGACGACGAGGTGCCTTCTGACCGGGCTTTACTGCCAGCAGCCGAGGTCAGGGGGACAGAGAAATCTGCCTCGGAGCTCATGCCTCGTGCAAAGGGACCAGCGCCAGGCGGCGTGCGCGATGAGCCGAGTTCAAAACGACTCAAAAAGCAGAAAAAGCCGAAAAAGCGCGAGAAAGCCCGGCCCGATGGATGTGAATTTTGTCCGGCACCCGTCGCAGAGGACGATGAGGTGCCTTCTGACCGGGCCTTTCTGTTGGCAGCCGAGGTCAGGGGGGCAGAGAAATCTGCGGTGGGGCGTATGCCTCGTGGAGGGCATCTTGCTGCGTTACCTCGCCGACGACCTGGGAGAAGCGCGGGCAGTGTTTTACTTGCGTCGAGCAAAAATACCAACCGTTAGTGAACAAGCAATTATTCCAGCGCAACCTTGGCAACCCACTTGGTCCCCTTTTCCCGACGACTCTCATGGTGGAATTTAGAACAGTTCGAAAGCGGTCCTGGCGAAGAAACGACTCGCCAAAACCGGTACTGGGTCTCTTGTCGAGCCGTCTACTAGCGGTGTAGTGGCGGGTACGCCCCCCCCCCCCCCCCCCTGATAAGAAGACTAAGAGTAGGAACATTCAAGCCGCGCCTTCTTCCCAAGCGGCTGGACCCCGTCACAACACGGCTCCTAGTCTAGTCGTTTCCAGCGGGCGGAAAGAGGAAAGCAAAACCTGCAAAAGTGATTAGTTACCTTGCTACTAGGTAGTATAACTGTCGACGAGCTCAGATCGGCGAGAAATCATGCTTCGACTTGCTACCTGGCTAAAAACTGTCAAAGTGATATGTGGTTCGTCGATGATTGCGCCGAGTTGCACGAGGTGAAGGTGTGTTGAGCGGAAAACTAGTCCATAGGCTTACCTGTGTTCGCGTGGAAGGTATAATGGCTTAATGGCGGCCTCGTTTTCCAACGGCGACCGGCACGGGCTTCCTCCTGGCGCGAAAGAACTTCTTGACGAGACTGAATCTAGCGGTTCATCTTTTTCTACGGCGTCCTAACTGAAAATTGGGCGGTTTTCTCTGATTCCTGCTCGTCTGGCGACGAAGCATTGCCTGACAATCAATTGGTCACAGTAGCAGCTCCAACCTGGCGGTTGCCGCAGGTGCTGAGCGATAATAGCATTTGCTTCTCGCAAGTCAAAAGAATAATGTTTGCGTGGGACGAAATTTACCGCTCTTGCTCCGACGTCTATGGCTGGCATGAGTTGACAGAATTCAGAATTAAAGTGCCACGGCATAAATCGGAATTGTGGTGCACCATAAATCAACCAATAAAAACCTCGGATCTCGTGAATTATGCCGCGGTATAAATAGGAATTGTGGACGGAAGTGTCATTTATGGAGGACGGAAGTAAATCGGAATCGTGGTGCACCATAAATCAACCAATCAAAACATCTGATCTCGTGAATTTAGCCGCGGCATAAATAGGAATTCTGGACGGAACTGCGATTTATGCCGCACCACAAATAAAACGATTGTCACTTTCTGATTGGTCTAATTATGCCACACCAAAATTCCTATTTATGCCGTGCCATAATTCTGAATTCTGCTGCGGTATAATTCACGCGATCCGATGTTTTGATTGGTTGATTTATGGTGCACCACAATTCCTATTTATGCCGTGGCATAATTCTGAATAGTGTCCGCTCGCGCCAACCATATACGGCGAACTGAAAATGGGTTTTACGGAGAAGAGCTGAGTGGTTACATAACACTCTTCCGAGGAAGCAAGCTGTGGCCGGCAAATCAAAGTAACGATATAACGCTAGACGGCTATGTGGATGGGTACACCGTGTACATTTTCAATTTAGCACCAGACGACGCGGGCAGCGAGTCCTTCCAACTGGCGATGTGAGTGTGGGAATCAAGCTATCCGAGGCAACGGCGGCGGTGAACATCATAGCCCTGTTCGAGTACGACTCTTTCGTGGATATTATACTGCACAACGCAAGGTGCTTTACGGCCATAGTGGAACGAACACGGCCATATGAGGTGGAAGGGGCGGGTAGAGCAAAATGACTAAGAGTGAACTCAACACTTTAATGAAAGAACACCCGTTGACAAGGAGCATTTTGGTCGAAGCGCCGTCCAGAGGTACACATTACCAATAAGAGCGCGCAAACGGCGCCCTTGCGCCTGCATATGCAATACGGGTAAAGCCGCAGAAATCGGAGAACACTGAGTCTGTTTCTACTTTAATTGAGAGCCGCCACACGAATACCTTCGGCCGTGAGTTCGGGGGCCGTCCGAAATGCACTGGTTTTTGATCGGGGGCAGTTTAAAATGCATAAAATATTGAACTGCATCAAATATATACTACTCATGCAACTTCTCGCCAAAATGAAGGTGCCTCTAGTCAACCCTTAATTCGAAAAATTGATACACGTTTTCTTTACAATAGATACGACGCGACGTATATTCACGTCTGTCCCTAGCTTTGACACTTCACTCGCGCCAGTTGATTTATTACAACCGCTGACTGTCAATAATTCAAATAAAAATTGAGTACATTTGTATAAAATGTCACTGTGAACAAAAGAGATTTTAGATATGGGACGTACAAGGGTGGCGAATAGCATTCCGCGAAGTTACTACATGTATTTATAGCTCACAAGGTCATTTGAATAAGATATTGATGACGTTTTTAATAGTCACGTGACAGTCGGACATCGACACTTATTTCTACACATTTGAGCTTATTTCAAAGTCACAATTATCTTTGACCCTGCATTGTTTTTAACATGAATGACATGTGCCAGATTGAATCTAACTGCCCTGGTCAGAAAGCCTGAATCCATTACGAAACCGCATGTTTGTCCGACATTGCCTGTAATTCAGCGATGGGGAAATAGAGGGCAGCAGCTGCAGTGACCTCATTATCGCGGGATGCTATTGCTTTTGACTGGCCAATTTTAATTCAAAGCAGGTACGAAACGACGTCAGCGATGATAAGTGTTCCGGTCATGCGAAAAGAGGATGGGGCGCGTAAGATTATATCTGACATGATAAAAAAGCTAAAATCACTGGGAAAATTCTATAACGTACTTGGTTTTTAGCTCAGGCCTTGCCGACAAAATCAATGGTACTGTTTTCTACCTGTTGCCCCAGTATATTTGTGTAGCTGATGCATCTCGCCATTCACACACCGGGCCATTGTTTTGGAACAGACGCGAACGACGCAGCTGTAACAGTAATATTATTGGTCTTATCACACCTGATAGGACTGGATAAGGCATCACGACGCATTGTCTGCAATAAATATCGCAGTTGCCATGGTGAAGACATGCACTTCAAGCACCGACCGCCTCATCACTATACTATTACTACGCCGAAATTTGCAATGAAGTCCATGCAAGGTCCAGCACATATTTCCAACTAAAATAGGAATGGTAGGAAAGACACACACTGATGTTACTCATGCGACTGACCCAGACCAACGACCAAAAACATACACCTGCTTCGTAGGCCTACGGTAGGCCTATTTAAGCATTGGAACCTCTCTCCTGCATGGAGCTGCCCTTTCAATTCTTTCGCATGACCGGGACAGGGTCACGTTTGGTCATGCAATCCTGACATAGGCAAGTGTTGGCGCCTGCCGATAGGTCTGATAGGAGTGGATTGCCCCCCCCCCCCTCAAAAAAAAACTTTTGACTCGTGACAAGCATTTGTAGTGCATAGCTGCAAGAATTTAGAATTTCCGCTGAACTCTCGCATGCCTGGAAATGGCATGTTATGCTTCCAAGAGGATTTTTTCGAAAGAAGTCAAAGATACCTCATAGCAGACTACAAAAAATCTGGAGCATTCGAAATTCAATATTTCCCTTAACTATCCTCCACCCTAGCATCACCCTAATTTATCACTTCTCGATTGCGCCCTTGTGCTCGAGCTCTTAATTCGTCGCATCAAATTCTTGGCCAGCCGGTTTCTGAGGTCGCTTAGTCACTCACCAGCGCGATAGTGATGACGCAACCGCGCAAACGCATCATGCGAGTCAAGGTGTCGGCGCTCGGCCCCAGTTCCTGAGGCCCTGCACTGACCATTACAACACGGACCGTCGGCTACAGGGCCTCATAAGTAGGCCTATACACAAAACAGCCGAAGCCATATGACGACGTTAACAAAAGGAGCAAAGAAGAAGAAGGAGAACGAGACTTACCTAATAACTACCCCATATATCCCGCCCACAGAAGTCAACGGATTCGCATATAAAGCCTATATATGTATATATTAACATGTATATTCGTAATCATTTATTCCACATCAAATTGAAAAATGGATGAATACAATGCTGTCAGCCGTTGACCTTTTTCATAACTGTAGATAAAGAAATGCATGACTCGTGCCAAAACCACATCAATGCTCCTAATCAATAACACATATAAATACAGTAAAACCTCTCTTATCAGACACCTCTCTATAAGGGACACCCTCTCTTCAAAGGACAGCAGTTTCCAGTCCCGAGGGTGTCATTAATAGAGAGGTTCTACTGTATATCAACACGTGTTTGTTAGCGTAGTAACATCGGCGACAGTCACTCATAAAGCCAGACAATGGCGATAATTTTTCGTATTCCAAAAAGAGGTAAACGCCATGCGGCTTTTACAGGCGAGATCATGCAGACGGGATGTAAACGCCATGCGGCTTTTACAGGCGAGATCATGCAGACGGGATGTAAACGTCATGCGGCTTTTACAGGCGAGATCATGCAGACGGAATGTAAACGTCATGCGGCTTTTACAGGCGAGATCATGCAGACGGGATGTTTACGCCATGCGGCTTTTACAGGCGAGATCATGCAGACGGGATGTAAACGTCATGCGGCTTTTACAGGCGAGATCATGCAGACGGGATGTTTACGCCATGCGGCTTTTACAGGCGAGATCATGCAGACGGGATGTAAACGTCATGCGGCTTTTACAGGCGAGATCATGCAGACGTGATGTTTACGCCATGCGGCTTTTACAGGCGAGATCATGCAGACGGGATGTTTACGCCATGCGGCTTTTACAGGCGAGATCATGCAGACGGGATGTTTACGCCATGCGGCTTTTACAGGCGAGATCATGCAGACGGGATGTTTACGCCATGCGGCTTTTACAGGCGAGATCATGCAGACGGGATGTTTACGCCATGCGGCTTTTACAGGCGAAATCATGCAGATGTCATGTCTATTCCATTGTATCAACTTTAACAGTATGTGGCCTTGTGAGTCAAGGCATCGGCTTTGATAGTATTAGTATGTGGTATTGTTGTGGTTCAGGACTGGTTGTGACAGTGTATCAACTTTGATAAGACGCTGTGATTCAGGTCTCGTACATGTAACTTTGAGATTAGATGTGGCACTATTGTAATTCTGGACTGGTTGTGACAGTGAATTAACTTTGATATGGTGCGACATTGTTGAGGACTGGACTGGACTGGACTGGACTCAGTGGAGATGTTGCATTGCTGTGGACCAGACGTGTTGTGACAATGTATCAACTTTGATAGGATGTGTGATCCGTGGAATTGGTTTGATTAAGGGCTTTTTGTTACCATGTGCCAATTCTTGACTGGGATGTTGTATTGCTTAGATTCTTACTGATTGTGACTGAACTTATGTGCTTTGCGTCTTGATTGTTTCTGACTATGTCAACTTTGATAGGATGTGGCTTTGCTGCAATTCAGGACTGGTTGTGACAAAACTAATCAGGAGACTTTGCTATTATAAGGACCTCATTTACCAGTCGCTGGGTTGTCCTAGCAGGTTCTACTGTACTCTTTCCTTGTACAGAACTTCTTCCCAGTTTGCTTGTAACATTGTGGCGCGCCACCACAAAATGAACCACTGTTTGGCCTATTTGATGCCCCCATTGGTTGTGTCAGGGAACATGCTTTCGAGACAACGGGAACAACACCACAAGTAGTTCTCAAGTTGAAAAAATGATAGACGTAGTGTAATACATGCATATAGATTTCCAGCTGCAGGATGCGACATCCTCTTTAACTGATATGATGACGTTACCTTAAAAGTGACCCCAATTAGGGGACCCCGTAGATGTACATGGTGAACCATGATGGCGGACGAGTTTCGATACCTCTCTGTTTGCGCGACGTGATATTACTTAGGTTCGATTGCTGTCATCCACACTAAACCGACAAGGAACTAGGTAAGTCTACAGTATCGAGGAGATACAATTCGTGAAAGAACTTCTGTGTTGTTTATTTTGTGTGAAGCTAAACTCGGGAGCCGTATCGGGAGGACTCTCCGGACTCCCAACATGACAGTATAGCTATCAGGATTTCTATAGGAAGGTTTTGCCTTGCCTACGTCTAGCCTAGGCCTATATGCCCGTTGTCGAATAGCACATGTAGCGTGATAATGAACGCTCTGATCCGTCTTCGTCAGAACACTCGCACAACAAAACACAGAGCATAACTAGAATACCATAAATTGGTTTTTACATATAAATTTTATTCAAATAAAATATTATCCTCATTTTACAAGTAATCTATGCTGGCCCTAGTTGGTACCTAAAAGTACCTAACAGCACCACCAGGGGGCAAGGAGCAAGGAGCTGACGTACACTGAGAAACAAAGAATAAGGTAAGATGTTACAAGTTTTTTTTCACTCCTGTTATAAGTATATATAGCATAAAGTTGGTAACATATTTCTAACTGAATGCGGAAAAATACACATCCACACTGGACATAATCTGACGCATGAGAGGAAAAGTTATTCAGAGCCCCTTGTGGTAATGTTAGGTACTAATGTTAGGTGACTATACAAATCACTTGATGAAGTTGATAAAAATGGTGCAGAGAATGAAATGAATGTGGCGTTTTGTATTGTGCCAAGCTGGCCGTAACCTGTAATGCATGAAGTGCAGCTTTCTGTACACCAGTACAGAAAGGCCCTCCACCAACTCAGGGTGACGCCAAAGTCACTATCTTGTCCAATGGTCATTGAGAAATATTTTTCATTCTGAAAAGACAGGTACAGTAGAACCTCCCTTAGCGGACACCTCTCTATTAAGGACAACCTCTCTATCAAGGACTCTTGATTTGGTCCCAAATTGGTTATTTCCATTCAATTTGACCTAACTTATCAGGACACCTCTCTAGTAAGGACAGCACTTTTCAGTCCTGAGGGTGTCCTTGATAGAGAGGTTCTACTGTACATCGTATTGGCAATTCTTCAATAATTATAGAAGATGATTTTTAAATGTTTTTACATGCATGTATTTGATCATCAAAACTTTTGAATTTTTGCTAGAAGGCCAATAACTTATCCCAGATCTCTAGAATTCCCAACAAAAGGGAATCAAAAGGTTTCATGTGCTGCCAAAAAGTGTGGGTTTTGGTAATTTTTAAGTAAATTTGTGTTGACTCTGGTGAAAGGCGGCAATAAATTTCAGATACATGCAGTGATAAAGTGTAGTTCACCCAAATTGTTTTAGACCAAATGCCCATGACACAATATGGCAGACGCTTGTTGCTGTGACACATGATCAATGCAATCTCATAAATATTCATGATCTGCATTATGTTAATTAGGAAAAATGGTAGCATATACATGTACAACATGAAGTTTCCTTATATTTTCTATACAAAAATGCCAAAAGCATTGTTCCTAAAAACTATAAAAATTTTATTGGTATGTAGTTACGGGCATGTTTAATTAAAAACATAGTATTCTGTTGAAGCAGTTATTAACCCTTTGGAGCCCGAGCAAAACTTTGCCAAACCCACAAAGAATCACAAGTTTCTCATAAAATGTTTCTCAAAGAAATAATTATTGCTGTGCGATACTGTACAACGATATTTAGAGTGTTGATACATTCGAATATTTCACAAAAAATCTGCAGTAGTAGAATTTACAAACTTCTCTGGAAAGCATATGAAATCTAATAGCAATTAATTTCTTTGTATTTCTTTTGCTTATAAAATACTACAACGCTTTTTTGAAATTGTAAAATTTTACACCACTAATACACAGCACGTGTCACAGCAAACAACCTCTGGAAATTTGTCAGAAATATGATTGAAGAGACTGCTAAAGGAAGTGTAACTTTTGTTTGGTCGCTATTTGGTAAACACTTAAAATATCTGTAACCAGGTCCAGTCACTCATCAGAATGGCCAAAACAATAATGTAAAATCAGTGATCCGTCCAAGGGAAAGTTCGGAGCACTCACAGGTCTGTTTGGGCAAAATTCAACATTTTGTCCAATCATTCAAATCATCTATGAATAATTCATAATGAGGAAGGGCACCTGCAGGCCTGATTGGTTAGTTCAAAATGCTCATTTGAATATGCAAATCATCTCATGATTCATTCACTCCTTTTCTGACCCAACTCAGCATCACCACAGAACAGGCCTGAATTAACCCTTTGCAAATTGTTTACCAAGATAAAGGCGTATTGTATCAGAAAGTCTACCAAAGAAGTCTGTCACCATATACCATACATATGACAGTCATCACTAATTCAATGTACTCTTCCTTTAAGTCTTTAGTATCCTGGGCTGCAAAAGGTTCTCTCTACGATTTGTATTATGCTTTAAGGTAACACACATGCAAAACAAAGTTTTCTGAGCATTTTTTTGTCTCACAATAGTCCGAGATTACATCTCCTTGTATCAAGAATAAATAAAGACCACATGTGATAATTCTTTATTTAATCTTGATTGCATTAATAATACTTAAAGTCGAAACTTAGAAACATTGAAAGCTAAACTTTGTCGACCAAGCGATCCATGTGGACAATCAAAAGACTTCCCTGCGACCATCCCACGAAGCAAAATTAAAATTCTCAAAATGATGTCTTTGACTACTGTGGGTGTCTAGCAAGTTAAGACAATTTGGAAATAATACTAAGCAATAATACATTCAGCTTAGTATAAAATCCTTGCCACCCTAAGCAGAGCAAAGCTCCTGTACAATGCTGTGCATTCCGAATGCATTGCATGGCAAAGACTTAACAACCTGTCTCAATCAGTGAAGACAAGCCGAAGTGAACATTAAAGTGTTTGAACAGTTTCACCCACCATGCTTAGGTTGGCAGACTTTGGAATTTCTTTTCAAATATACTAATCACAACTGAAACCCTAACAAATCACTCTTAAACATTATCCTAGCAAAATTTTGCTAAAGTGCCCCCAACTAGAAGTTTCTTTTGCATTGACATGCAATGATTACTGCACATGCAAGTGACAAACTTCTCTCACTTGTGGTGGTCTTTGCCAGCACCTGTGACAAAAATTGATCGTTGCAGAAAGGTAATTATCAAAGCTAGCGATTATCGGTTTTACCTGCAGACAGGCATTCTTATTGTCACTCATCGCAGTGATAATTATTACAGGTTGCAGTGATAAAAATGTCACATTTGCGGGCTGCTTAAATGCTTCTGCAGGAGTCATAGAAGAAGTTTGCTAAAGCCATAATCTTGCACAAGCAAAGAAACTTTCACCAGTCTTGCACAAGTCAGTGAATAGTGCCAAGTACTGGGCCATAACTCTGGACACTTACACATTAACAATCACTAACAACAACTTTCTAAAAGCTGGACTGCCCATAAAATCAACCCTACCACCCCTGATTTTTTATCAAGTGGCCTCGCCCTTATACATTTGCTGTACATGGAGGCAGGTCTATATTAAATATCACACTATTGAGGGGTGGTAGCGTTGACAATTTTATCTAACACGGAAAAAATTCCAACACAATCTGTACAAAGACATATCCCAAGCTCCAGACACAGTCAAAAATTAACCCTTTCATTCAAAACTGCAGAGTTATGTCAAATTTTCAATAATATAACTAAAACTACAAAATCTTAAATGTTCACCTTTCTTCGAAAAGTGGTTAGATGACTTGCTGTTCTGCGTCAAAGTGAAAGGGCTAAAGTTTTCTCACCCTATTTACAAAATGGCCAAATATTTTCTTGTGATTATTACTAAAGTGTCATTAAAATGAAGCACGGCATGAAAGACAACATTTCACGTCATCAAATGACTGCTAGGTTCTATGGCAGACACAACAGTAGATCAGAACATTGTGCATCTAGCAGGAGTATTATTGCGTTTGATCGGACGCCAGAGCATGTGCTTCAGAAGTGCCAATTCTGGGACACCGAGAGACTGGCCACAATGGCCACAAGGAAGGGACAAGAGGCAACAGCCAGGGCTCGGTTGTTAGAAAGCATGTTGGCTTATAACATCATATTGACATGTGGTTTCATGTACATCTGATGTTACTGGGTTGAACCTGAAGCAGCGATTGGACCAGACTTCTAGAGAGCTGTGAATGGAAGTATAGGACCATTCAGACAACAGCTTTTGGTTTCCCCGATCGTTGGCCAATTTCACCTTCACATTATTGTACAGTTTCCTATATAAATGCACCGATGAAGTTGGTCTACTGAGGGTGAACTGAACCATGTCCTTCTGTAGGATTGTCATCTTGGCTCACCTTACGCTGATCAGAATTGCCTGAGCATTGCATGTACAGAATGTACAGCTAAGCCCTGCAATTCTGGTGACATAGAATCTCAAGGAACTCATTTCCCAGGCTATACATAATCAGTGCACTTGTACGTTAAATCTCAAGCCAACACAAATGTCAAACAGAGAAAATCTCCAAACAGATCTCAGGAGACATCTATTAAAATCTGTTAAATGTAAGGGGAGTCATCACACCAGAAAAGCCAGCAGAAGTCTTAAAGGTTAGAGTCATTAGCTCAAATTTTGTAATCATGTCGATATGATTCTACACAATGTACATTTGTATAATCAAAATCACAATTGACGTCCCGTAAATTGCATCACTGACGCGCTACCAAGCATGTAGGTTGCTCTTTAGTCGCGCGAAATTTACGCGAAACAGAGAGATAAGGGCGTCACTGGTGCGTAACTGGCGCACAACTTGGAGCGTAACTCGCGCGTTTGTTGTGCCTCACTGACGCGAAGCAGGATGGTTGTCAATTGTGATTTGGACTGTAAGTCAGTTTTCACCGCATTTGCGTGCCTGGTTACTGTACTGCAGCATTACTTGTAGGACAGACAATAAATAACGTCCACAGGCGAACCATGCCTTTGAATACACAAGGAAAATACATTGACTTTGGAAGATTTAAGTACTAAATTGAAATTGGCCTGTGCGTAAAACTACCTCAGCTTGAGTTACGAGTACTACACTTACAGAAATCTGCGGGTAAAAAAATACGACACAGGTGTCCAATTCTCCCAGGTCACTTCAACACATAAAATTACAGCGTACGAATAATTTTGTATTTTTCTAATCGTTTATTTTGTATAAAATGTTTTTACAAGAGTCACCTTATCCATACACTGTTGCTGCATTATCGTGCATATCAACACAGAGAACCCAATACACTTAACTTAGAATTGTACATAAAGTACAGCAGATTTTATCTCGTTAAGGTGACGCAAAGTCTCTATACATTTCACTTGACAAGAACTGTACTCTGTATAAAATATAGGAGTTGTACATGTATGTGCAGACTATGTGGTTTGAGTCACATTGAGACAATGGTAACCTTCGTAACCAAGTCGCTCTGGAAGCCTTAAGTATGGCACAGCATAACATGTTTTCGTTATCAAAATGGGCGATCTGCACTGAGATTTAGAGTTGGTAGGAGTTGATTTCACCTCGTAGTTACTCAGATGTACACACCAAGTAAAATTTTATAATTTGATGTAAAATTTCAGGCACATTCATTACATCTTGTAGCTTTGGTGAAATGAACTTTGTATAAGTCACAGACAACATTAAGCACTAGGGTTTTCCCCAGCAGGGGATGTGTGGCAATAGACAAAATGGTTGCAATCCTCAAATAAGCCAAAGTCCATTTCTTCCTCCAAAATTTCTAAATCTCAATTTCTATTCGATTTGGTTAGAAATTATATGTATTCAAATTGAAGCTGAGAATGACAGCTTATTTTCATATCTTTTTGAAAATATGCTTCACGAATAGCCTTTTTTGTCTTGACATCAATTTTTTAAAACTAACAATTTAGGATGCTCGGCCTAGATGGGGATGGCAACCACACAACTTTTTGGCAAACAAAAAACAAGATTAAGACCACTGCTAACTTTTCCGGCTTTTTCTTGTGACAGTTGGCAACCAGCTTTGGCCCGAAACGCGAAAATCTACCAAGCATTCTATTTTTACAACATTCTCCCATAAATAAAAACAAAAATTAATAATCAGACCATCATTAATATTTGATAAGAATTCATATGATTTCAATCATATATATAACTTTGTATCACTCAGATACCACCTTTTTACAGCTTTAGAGACGAGCTGTAAAACGATCATTTTAAAACGCGACTTCACCAACACATGATTGTCAAAGACTAAAGACGAATACGTTACATGATAGAGCGTTGCACCGTGTGGCCATTAGGTGGCACAAGCAACGCTATGATGCAGATCATAATAATACACAGACAACGAGGAAATCATGCAATGGACTGCTTTTGCTAAGTGCCAGGAAATTCGAGAAAAATGTAACCGCAGAAAATATAGGTCATAATAAGTGACTCGAACAAGGAGTCGCATCGGTATGCATCTTCAAGTGGTCTGTTCCCCTTTTACAAAGATATATGAAAAAGCTAAAAATTGAACCAGGTTTCTTTTCAATCACAAAACTTAGCCTAAAGTCACACTTTTTTCCTTGTACTCGAGGAACAGATCACTTAAAGTTTTAACCAATTGCGACCACCTTAGTATCAGAGATAAAGCAAACCTTTAACTGAACCTAATAAATCCCCATTTGACTTAACTCCCTCACAAGGGAAATATCCCTTTTTGTCAGAATCCCTTAGGGAAAATCCCACTTGTTCAACCCCCTAGGTAAAACAGAATGGCACCTAACTGACTATCAACTTGATTGTCATAATTTTTACCCTGAACCTCAAACCATCCTGAGTATTATATCTTTGGTCTCAATCTGTTGAGGTATGTCAATAAATGAAATAAAGTCCACCCTTAATACAATATACAGTCCAAATCACAATTAACATCCATCCTGCAAGGTACGCGCGAGTTGTGCACCAATGACGCGCTTATCTCTCTTTGTTTCGAGTAAGTTATGCGCCACCTATGTGCGACTTATGTGCAACTTGCGCACAACATAGGCATCGGTAGCACGTCAATGACGCGCTTTACGGGATGTCAATTGTGACCTGGACTGTATACTACATAACTTCTCATGCTCAAGCGTATTATGAATCTCATTGGGCCGTGAGTATAACTGAACTGTAATGAATATCACACAAGGACTATCAACCCTTTGCTGCGGGTGGCGTGCATAACACGTCATGAACATGGCCCCATGACCTGCGCACGACATGTATTGACCATTCTGATAAAATTTAGCTCTTCTGTTCAATATTGGTCTCCACTGTCAGCAGACGGAGTGCCCGCCGAAAAATGGCTGCCGCAACGAAAGGGTCAAGATATTTTGTTCAACTGAAAAGTTATCCTTCACAACCTATGGCACCTAGGAAAATTTTCAAGATGTAAACATTTGTGACCAAAAACATTACAAATATTTTGCTTATCATTCAGCCTCCTCTAAATTTCCTGGACAAATTATAGTAGCCCCCCCCCCCCCCCCCCCCCCCAATATTGTGACTCGCCAGACAGACGATACACAACTTGATATCATGACCTATCGAGAGAACTAAACAGAATTTCCCGGCATTTAGTAAACGACAAAAACTAACATGTACAATTAATAAACTTATAAGATTCATAAATACTATAAAACACCCTTTTTTTAGTGAAAACTGTACATTCAGAGCCATTGCGACGCATCAATCCTCACACTTGCGCCCTCTTGAGACGCAAGAAATAAACACTTACAACAACGACGCGTCAGTTAGACCTAATAACACTTCAGGAAAGTTTGCTGAGAAATTTCACAATCTGCACAAGTACAAGCAGTTAATCTCAATTGCAACTTTTACACGCACATGTAGGCAAGAAGGCATTAAGGTCTCGGACCAGACACTTTACCAAGCACAAGACACAGACACTGCGTGAATGAGATTCACACTGGGTAGCCCTATTTGAGGTAGATATAGTCCATCTAGCAACAATTGCCATAGCAACTGCTGGTTACCAAGGGCAGGCTGCTGGTCGCCAAGGTGACCTTCTGTCACCAAGACCAACAGCTGGTTACCAGGTACCATATTTGCTCGATTATCCACCGTAACACCCATGTTAGTCTGTCACGCCATCTTTGGCCATAAATCGTCACTTTTTATCAATTCCTCTACAGAATACCGTTGTAGAATTCTGTTCTTTTCACAGTTTCATCAAGTGTGCTGTGCGCTGCATCTTTCGGAGTCTGCAGGGCTGGACCCTGTAATTATTACGACTCGTCACTGTTGCACAACTAATGCACAGCACCTGATTTACCATCCATTCTAACTATTTACAAAATTTCTTGGAATCTACACAAGTTTGACACTATCCACCGTCGCGCCTTAGCCTGCACTGAACACTGTAATATTAAGTGCATATACTGCATTAAACTTACAACTCAAAGTATAAAATTACAAATTCTACATAAATAATTACCCTGTCGTTGGGTGTCGTACATAATACATGGATCGTAAGCTGTTTGTTTGTTACATACATGTACATTAACTGAATACATTTTGGAGGTATAAAATGATGACGTAATTTGACCCTACTTTGTGCCGTTTTTATTGCTTGTACGTATCTCTATTCACATCATTCTGAATTCGGATTCTTGAAAAGACTTGACACAAACTGACACAATAACAGCACAGTTTTTAATATCAATCAATCAATTAATTGATTAACTGATTGTCGGAAATTAACTTGGAGACAGATAATTAATTAATTAATTAATCAATTTGTCACATTTGATGTGTTACATGTATAGTTGTCGTCATGTAAATTTGACCGTTTCAATATTTTTTATGTAAACATGTAAACGTATGTATTTACAGGAGTTAATTGTTTTCTATATAATAGTAATCATGTACAGCATAATGTTCAACCCATTGACTTAACCTATCACAAGTAAATTTTCATTCAGTAGAAAAAGACATACCCTCGCTATGCGTTAAATGTTGTTAAAATGTTTTGTTCGTTTTAAAATTGTGTAAATTTTTAAATATATCGGGGAATAAAGAGTCACAAAATACTACACTGAAAGAAGCATCGCAACCTTTCACAAAAATAAGGATTTGTAAGTGCATTTTCCAAAAAAAATCAGGCACTACCAGAATTTCAAACTACAAGTATCGAAAAGTTTGAAGGTAAGGCAGGTCTTCTTATCATTGTTGGCTTTTGTTTATGTTGTTTCTATGGCTCCCATGAAATGATGAACACATTGGCTATGTGCACATAAACTGATGACATCATCAGTTCTCGCGCACAATGATTGTTGACATCATTACATCCGTCTGCTAAGGTAAACTTTTGGGCAAATCGGCGTCTGTTCGATCAGAGTCAGACATTCCAAAGGCCCCACACATCACATTGTTTCATACCTACAGACAGGACACGATGCCTAAAAAATAGTCAACGAGGAATAATCCCCGCGTCAAAATTGATGACATCACAACAACCGATATAGCACAACTGCGAGTAGCGCGACTAAAGTCAAAGGGAACGATCGCAGACTTCCGGCTGAATTGTCATTATGCTTTCTCGTAATCATAGTATTTTCCCACGATGGCTTGTTGTTGTGTCCGCCCCTGATGCCACTGTCCTTTGGCCGTGTCGTGTATCCCGTGAATTGTATGTCGTCTTGGCCATTCTTGTTGTCGTCTCCCGAGCCGCTGCCGCTCATATCGAAGTCTGAATCGCCACTGCCGCTGCCGAAAACATCAGCTGAAGAAACGAGAGAAACATATATATCATATTGGTTCTCAACTAAGGGAAATAGCTACAGTCCAAAACACAATTGTCGTCCATAAACTTGCGTCATTGATGCGCTAACCAGCGCTAAGGTAGCACATAATTAACGCAAAACATAGAGAGATAAAGCGTGTGTCACTGATGCGTCATTGACGTGCAACTCGGCGCGTAATTCACGCGTCACGGACACGAAGCAGGATGGATGTCATTTGTGACTAGGACTGTAGACCCTTCATTTCTAACTTACTGAAACAATGTCAACCCAACTGTGTTATTTTACGAGCATATTTGGTGAAAGATCAAGAGTTGAAGATATGTGATGATGATATGAAATCGTGTTTTGAATTTTTTTGCGCAAGAGAGCAGTGGCCTTAGTTAAAGGAACAGACATCATAATACTGCAGGTACTCATTGTCTCACCTTACTTCTTAATTTTTTTATCGGTTTGGTCTTTTTAAAAGAAATTACCTGTATCAATCCAGTCCACATCGAGACCATTATAAGCGTTCTTTAACCGACTCGTCACCAATCTCATCTGTAGGATTTGTTGGTTGATAAGACTGTTTGGCTTTGTCACGTCTATTTCAACTTCGGGGTTGTTGACTTGATTCATGATGCCGTCTTTCATGATCTCTGGCATGTATCTGCAAGAAATTGACAAGGTTAGGTTAGTATAAGGAAATAAGTGGTCTAAGCCCTGGTATGAGAATCCAAACTGTTATAGGCAGCAGCAAGGTAGGTAAGGTTACACAAAGTCGTCAATAGAGGTCTTTCCCATCTCACAGTACGTCAAAACAACTCCCACTTGTACGTGGAATATGTTCCGTGATCATGTGTTCTCTTTGATAAATTTGGATTTAATTTTTTTGAGAAACCCTGTGATAAAAAGGCGATTTGTCCAAATACGTACTTTGCCTTTCCGAGACCGTTCCAGCAATCCTTCTCGTTACTTGGAGGTGCAGATACTTTCTCGTCGTTGCAAATAGAGTACGAAATATTGGACCAGAATCCTCGAGCAAGCTTCACCTTGCCCTTGATGTCCTTAACGAGACGGTCGAGACTCGTTCCAGCGGCCGTCGTCGGGCGCACATAGTCCTTGTTACGATAGTTGAAGCCGAAGGAATAGTCGTCTTGATTCTTAGGGGCGGCGTCGCGTCTTCTTCGGCCCTGGAGACGAGGTTGGCCACAACCGGCAAAAACCTGAAAAGACATAAGGGAAAGACGATCTTGAGGATTTGAAAGTAACAAGATGAGGCAGCTATTAGGTTAGAAGACAAAAAATTGATGAAATAGTTCACATTTCTTAGCCTAGGTGGCAGCACTAGGTATCGCAAGATGTCAATACAAGGCCACAGATCTTGCAGCAACATTTTCCAATTTCCAGAAACAACTACTTCATTCACGCCCAAACATCGCCTAAATAAAATGATATTGCACAGGTTCAGTTGATGATAATGACTTGACGATAAACTCTGCTCGGAGATAAAAATAGTCACGCACGAGAATCAGGTTATACTATCCTCCATTAAGTTGATTGCCTCGTACTTAGAACGCGCTGACGTCAATTAACATTTGTCAGATCTTGCTGTACATTCAGTACACGACACAATGCATATCTCCATCAAAAAGGATGTCAACTCAAGGTGAAACAGAAATTGAAGTATGTTCCAAGTTTTTGGGAGATATTTGTACTTTTCATATAATTTGCGCTACATTTTCCTCTGCGTTGTGTCAAGTTGTCGTGAAATTTCGTAAAGGTCACGCTCGACAATTTACTTTATCACGCCAAAGTATCATGGCGTAACATGACCATATATGGATTGGAGAGGTAGAATGAAAGGGTAAAGCGGTATTAAGAATATTTGAAAGCGATACTCGTGGTTGATGTGGGGACGTAAGGTGATGCCAAGCCATAAATGGGATTTACGATAACGAGCGTGAGAGAATTGATTGTCTTATACAAGGATTCCAACAATCTGGGCTCTGTTCTGTTCCCCTAGTTACCACTGTTTACCATACACATTCTGCCCCCCCCCCCCAACCAATCACTAAGATAAATAGCCACAAATTCCTAATCCTCTATACAATAATCCCAAGATCTCAATAATTAGCTGGTAACAAGAACCAGAACCTAGCTCGGAGTACCTCAAATCTCGGGTATTAACGAAGATTCCATTCCCAATACTAAATTTAGCCACAATCCACCCAATTATTTCATATAATTCTGCATTTTCTTTACACTGGAGCCTGGGACCCAGTTCCATTGCAGTGTATTACTGTGCATCACTGACAGCGTTCAATCTCGGCACCAATATTCTTTAGAGACAGTTGGCAACAATTTTGTGATGCTCTCCAGACTCATGCTGCATATAATATTTCAGCTAATCCCAATATTGCTTGATTAAGAATAATGATAAGGAATTCTTAGCCAAGTGGTTAGCAAAGCTTTGTGTTGAATTACAGAGTGCAGTTTATAGCCTGTGCCATCCTACAAACATCTTTTTCTTGTGGAAATTTTGCAGTTGCACACTAAAGTACAGCCACTTTGCAGCAGGCAACTGGTTTTTGAGAACCTGAAAAGTTTTATCAAAGGCGGAAACATTTAGATAAAAGCAGTTTTAAGTAAAGCTTCAAGATTTAGTTGTGGATTTCCCTTATATGGTTTGGGGTCAAACGACGAGAGTTCACAGAGCGCATAAAAAAATGGCAAACAAATATGATATTTCCGAATTCCGAAGGATGCAACATCAATATCTTTTTCTGATTCTTTTTAATTGGTTTGTTTTCTGTTTGTTTACATTCTGAACGATTTGAGGAATTGTAAAAATCTAGGTCTTTCTTTCCGTTTCTATCAAACTTGACAAATGTGCCAGAGTTTGTTAAAGAGTAAATTATTATAAAATACAGGCAATTCTTTGGTTAACAGAAAGTGAAATGTACAAAGATCAGCCAAATGAAAATGTCGAACAAAAATCACCATATTAAGACAAGAGACGTCAGAAAATTCGACTCGTTATCGAAAACCGATAAATCAGATTGATCTAAAGAGGCTAGGTTTGGGGTTGCACCTATACAATGGGTGGATCCCTACGACAAATGATACGTTATGCTATTTCATTAGCACGGCTATCCGAATTTGACGAACGTGAGAATCGAGATGGATCAAAGTCGAAACCGATTGGCATAATTATCGATAAACGATTGGTGAATTTACCCACGGGGGAAATACCTGAGATGTACATTGTGTATGTCTGTACATTGGTTGGGCGGACATGACCTTTTGGTTAGGAGGTGTTTACATGGTGGAGAAAGGGTGATCACATGACTATTGGCCGGAAAACCGGAAATTGGCCGGAAATCATTAAATGTTATTGGAAGTACTGTATCAGTACTGTAAAACATGAAAAAATCTTTTTGCATGAAAGGGTTAACTCCAAAGAGAAATGAAATAACAATTAAACTTTGAATTTAAATTTCTTAAAGAAGACCTGTAACTCGAAGAAAAGCAACTTTTTTGCATGAAAGGGTTAACTCAAAGAGAAATAGAATAACTATTAAGGCATTTCTTGAACAAACCGTTCTGACCTAAAGTCCATTGAAACATTCCTCCTCCAAAGCAAACTCTGTATGATAGTATAGAGTATAGATCAATCTTGATAGGAGCATTCTACCATCCATGTCTTGATGTCATGTTTTAATAGACCAAGTCCTGCTTTGTTTAAAGTTATGATCTATCTTTTCATAAACAGATAGCTGTTTGTAACAATTTCGTATGCTCATTACTGCAACATGACCAAGTCCTGCTTTGTTTAAAGTTATGATCTATCTTTTCATAAACAGATAGCTGTTTGTAACAATTTCGTATGCTCATTACTGCAACATGACAAGCTTTTTCTTTATTTGCCCAAGCAGACCAATTAGAGGTGATTTAACACGAAGGGGAGTAACAGACATACAGTAGAATCATATCTATTAAGGACGCCCACAAGACTGCAATAGTGTGGTCCTTAATAGTGAGGTGTCCTGATTAGAGAGGTCAAATTGAATGGAAAGTACCAATTTGGGACCAAAACTAGTGTCCTTAATAGAGAAGTGTCTGCTAAGGGAGGTTCTATTGTATGTTATTAGACACAGGGATGCCCTGAGGCTGAGGGCAATTTGGAAGGGAAATTCTTGGCGGTTTTGTTTCTCCTTGCCTGCCAGGTAAGATGATGAATGTGTTGAAAGAGTCGGTATGGGAGCGACTCATGTCAGTCCATATCACCCCAACCTTACTTGGATTACATGTGCATTCCTTACAACAATTTATAAGCAATGCATACATAATTCGGACCAACTTACACTGGACCGATTTTTTAACAAGGAAACACCGAGATAATTCAATGTCAATAGTACATTTCAACTTTTACTTCCTTTAACTGTTAATTCAATTGAGATATGTTCATTTCACGAGCCCATGAGATTTCCTTTGTTCTATCTAAGTGCAATTTAAAGTGGAGTTGGAGCCAAATGTGTCGGTAATCAAATCTGTAGATATTTAAAGGTCATTTGAACACAAAAATGAAATCAGTGTTGCTGTTGATGATATTTTGTTCTGCCTAGTGCTGCCACCTGGATTGCTGAACTTGAGATCCTAGGAATGAAGTTTAGGTATGGTCTTCTTCATTCACACCTAAAGGCCTACGGCAAATTTTTAATTTGTAATTGAATTTGAAAATACCCAACTACGTAAATACGCACTGAATATGAAATGAAGTTCAACATTGCCGTTGTGTAGACAAATATACAAAGACATGTACAATCTTTATGAGGTTTCAGCAAATTTGCATGCAAGATAAATGCACTATGGCATTGTGTATACATGTAGTTGCAATTTCTATTTTCCTGGCCCACGATTAAATACATGTACCAACGGCTTACCCCTTTAAGACTATGTATCAATACCGTTTCTAGCTCTGCACCACAGAGGCAAAGAAACTCGGACTAAAACTGATTAACTGCATGGTTGTGGAACGCCACTAAGCGGCAGTTTCAACTATGATGCAAAAACCACCTCAAGATAAGCGCCAACATGGGAGAAATTTCATATATGGACGCATAACTCCATTTATCCCATATATGCAGCACCCAATGGGGCCATAACCAATAATTTATCGGTATATTAACTTTGAGTTCACCATCAAATATTGCCCATGAAAGCCACAAATCAGAAGTACGATTGGAGCAATATTTCACATCAACATAATACAAATTGCCTGGTTTCTGGTTGGCGACAGGCCAGTCGATTGCAAATCACAGCAAATGTAACCTAAATGAATTTCAATTAATTAATATTGAATGATTGGTTCCCAGCGATCGCGATGAAAAGTGTTGGCAATTGCAAGAATCGCCTCGCACCAAAAATGATCAGACTCTGATCGACTATACAAATATTTGGGCTGATTAGCCCAGGCGTCGGAGAAAATTATAAATTCTACAAACCTTGGAAGAAACTTCGCCACTGTGCTCCTGGAAATTCATAATGGCTTCGGAGATTTTGACATTGATGGGGTCGACCACTGACTCGATGTTAAAAGGACCCTCGAGTCTCTCGGCAAGCAGCATCATGGCATCTGAAAACACACAAAACAAATTTTTGAATTTTTTGGTCAAAATCGGAAAGAAAATATGTTTCGAACTGCCAACTGATGACATTTATGTACAGTTGTGTCTCAAAGTTACAACCCAGCAGTGAACAATACACAGGAGTTCCTGCATTCCATCATTATGATAGACTCCACCAGTTCACTGCACTTGAAAGACAACATCACACCCAAGTACAGAAAAAAAAGGATTTCTTCCACTTCAACATTTTGTTTGTAAATTTTGTTTTCTTTCTTCGTTTACACCTGGTTCGTGGCTAGGATTTCAGGTTCGCATGCAAGATGGAGACATGTAAACTTCGTGCACTAATTATTTCAATGTCCCGTGGAGAAAACCATCATTCCACTACACACCTCGGAGCGGCTTAGTCGAATACTGAAGAAACACAAGAAACCAGTTTTGCTTTCCAATCAAGTTGATCAGGACTCCTTCTACTTTTCTTATTAGGGTGACTTATTAATGTACTTAGATTTCTAGCAATCTTAGCATGAAACATATTATTGAGTCTAGACTTTGTCAGGGAACCAGGGGAACACCATAACACTTCAGATATAGAAGACCGCTGTTTTTTTAGTCTTATCACAACCAGGGCCTGGTTGTGCAAGTAGAGCGTCTTTTATTCCCCAACTTCGGAGAACTTTGTGATCAAATGTTGACGGTTTTCCAAGGTTGCGGGCAAAAGATGAATAGGACAGTCTTGTATGCTGTATCAGAGTAACTGTAACATAATATTGCTCGAGCATTTCTTGACGCATCCTAACTGTTCTGCGGAGACATCAAGAGCCCCTTCACACGTCAACATATATGTTATGAATATTCAATATTATAAGGTTCAGCCATTGAAGAACCTTAACAGGAGTGTTAATAATACATACATGTATCTAGTGTACATACATTCAGGTTCAATTTGGGATGAAACGATTTAATACAAACCACCCCAACAAATGTGTCCCAGAAAATCTTTGCAGTGATGCTAGTAACGTACACGAAACATGGTTCAAGAAGGTATGACATCGCTACACTCTAGGATAATTTTGTTCGGATATAAGTATCTCTGATCTATACTGTAGTCATGGTAGGTCGTGATATCTAATGCGGACTAAGCATTGATTCTGTGTGGTGGAATTCTACATCCTTGCTGTCGATATGCTCTGGGTGTGGCGCATGAGTATCAGGAGACGTAATCTTACCCAGGGGATCCGGGGGGGGGGGGGATAGAAGGTGCAACATACACAGTTTACAAAGGTCAATGCCCAAGGAATTGCCCATACAACTAATTGCAAAATTTTGGTGGAAAAAAACCTACACTTTCAGAATTTTTCATTTTGCGGATTATGAAATGTCCTTTAGGTTTTTCCAATTGAAAATATTTTTCTGCAAATTGTTGTTCACGAAATCCGCAAAATTAAAAGGTCCACGAATCTTTAGCAGTCTACAGTACATCAGATTCAGCATCATTATCAGAACATAGGCCTACAGAATTTTCCCAAATTTTCAGAAGACAAAGTCACAACCTTGTCCTCAGGTCCTCCCATCACCTGGGAAATCACTCTTTTCAAAACTGACCCATTGACAAAGACATCCAACACCCCTCTACAGATCCAGTGAAGCACATTTGAAGAATATGAAAAAATTTTCCATGAAAAAAATACATCCTTTGTTATAAAATCGATCATTTACCGCGCATAAGAAGTGTGTAATTGAATGAAGGGGTTCGAAACAATTCACCAGCAATTAACGCCTCGTTTGATTTCAAAGACGGCGAGCTACTCGATACCTTCTCGTCAATAATGGATCGTTATCAATAGCAAGTTATTGACAGGTCGTGATGATGTCGAACAATGGATGGAAAATGGGGCCACCTCAAAATTTGTTTATTTTCATAAGAAGTGTAATGAATTCTAAGTTTGAGAACAGACACTTTTGTAATTCTGGGCGAAAATTCTAGAAAGGGTACCATATGACGGGATAGTATTCTATCAGGAACACTGAAAATCTAAATTAGCTTTATTTGACCAAATTATAAAACCTTTGACTTTATTTGCCTTACAACCTAAAATCCAGTAGGGCAGGTAGGTACAATTATAGCGCAGATACAATTATTTCAAGACCACAAGCACAAGCATCAAATCCTCTCCCTGAGAAGCCCCCCCCCCCCCATCGCATTTGAAGAAATTCCATATAAGGGGAGTCAGTCCATATCGATTAACGGTAATTGTACTCGTGTACATAACAGAAGTACCTTCGCCATGGAACACTTATTGACATACCGGATCGATTTTCTGCCAACGGAAAAAATTGACAGGAAACATAGATCTTATTGGTCAGAGTTACTTGTCGCATTCAATATATATGAAGAAATACACATGAGATTTATCAATATTATCTTATGAGATTAATTTTGAATTGAGCAAAAGTTGTCCAGAAGATTTTGACTGAGATTCATTCTATCAAGAAATTGTTAGTGATAGGCTTTCTTATGAGTTATCCTTTTCATAAACAATATCAAACTTAACCACATAAAAATGTTGTCTATTAAAAACAATTAAGTAATATCTATTTAAAGACTAGACCATCCCAATCTTGATAATCAGATAATGATTATTGATTGATTCCTTTATTGAACAATGATTAATTCAAGGGAATCCTCTGAGTAAATTATTCACAGCAGAGGGGATGAGGCGATTGTCGGAACAGCGCACATCCACGCCACATTAAATGATGCGTAGCAGTGCGTTCCATCATTCGACATCGATCAGACGTGTACTCTGTCAATACTTTGTCGATTCCACGTTCGGTTAGCGAGAAAACCTGTTAAATATTGTGCAGTAATGTATGTAGATGTACGCCAAATGGGTGAAATCATTTTTATTGATCAACCAGACATGCTCGGGAACACCATATCAAAACACCCATAATTCATCAATACCCAGTCAACAGAGTACGTCGACGTCAAGTCTAGTAATTTCACGCCAAGTTGCAAGAAAACTGTGTGCATACGTTGTGCATTTCAATGTGTTAAACTTCACTTAACTAAAATTGTCAACATCATACATTCTTCATTGTGACGCAACATGATTTGAAATATCAGATGTAGTGCGCTTCGATTTCATGGGAATCTCCTACGCAGATTTTGTGATGTCATAACTTGGGATATACCCCCACATGATGAACACCTGATATAAGCGCAACATGAAGCGACTATCCCCAATATGTGACGTTAATAAAACTATATTTAGCCTCCACCGATACGTTTGACGATAAATCTTTCAATATTGTTGTCATAGAGTAGGCATTGTGGTGCACTACAGACAATAGACGCTAACATGTAACTCCTATCAAACTCACCAGGGGGCAGGGTACACATTAAGTGGAACCCATTATTGATGTTAACAAGAAGATAGGATTTTCTGGAATCGATAATCGTTTTTTACACGCGATGGTTTTCGTGCAAACATTTTGTTCAGTATGTCAAGATGGACAATGTCATTAACCTATAATAGGTTTTCCTTTAAACGTATTTCTGACTCTTCGCTGAATTGAAGAGTAGGGTTATCGACCCTAAAGATCGATTTATGCAATAAATATCTAACATTCTCCAATAAATCAGCTTACTTGTCTACATGTATGTATGTTTCCACTTGCAACATAGCTCAAGAGACAAATGAATGTAAGCGCTTTGAGACCGTTGTACAAGTAAAGTGCTGAAGAACAAAACTTTGACGAAATTTCACTTAAAATGGTAGTCAGATTGCAAAAATGTGAGTGCAGAGCTACCAATATAGAAATGACTGCGTGGAAAGAACTCATTCCCACACAAATTGAATCCTTCCGATGGATGACTGTTCAGGCTTAGTCCAAATCAATCTGCGATGTTCGTAGCTTCTGTAGGTGAATTCCTGGTGAAAAAATTCCAATTATGGCCCCCTGGTGGTTCCAATGGTACATAGGTGGTGAATCCACCGGAATGGGTGTGCTCACATCCCACCTACTTCCTCAAGTTTCGTGAAAATACATTATCTGAGTTTGAATGGGCCTCGTGAATTACTAATTCTGGTTGTAAGACCTGACCTAGAACAGTTTTAGATTGTCGAACATGGCCCCGAGTTATGCCTTGGGCCGCTCGTGGTGGTTTTTGCAAATATCATTGAAGGTCATCTGAATATATTTGGGGGAAAGGATAGAATCTGGTTGTGCACAAGCAGTTCTTTGTGCTTAGAAGCAGCCAAACTTTGTAACCATTTTAGAAATACGCCCCCTATAATGCTTTTTGTAAATTGTACAACTCATGTTTTCTGACCCAAATAAACCACCGGCAGTTGAGTTTTGTGGAGTTTTTTCCATCACTTTCAGAGCTGCAGTGCTTTCATTTGTCAAAGGCACCAGCTTTTGTACCAATAGTACCCAGTGTAAGGTTACCAAATTTCGTGGTCGTTTCGATCAAATTCCAAGGCAATATCTTTGAAATACATGTAGTTCGAATGAAAATCTAAAAGTGATAACGCTCAAGCCAAACATTTGCCACCTTCATCCACATCATCCATCCCATAGTCAGGTGTTTCCATTCGTATCCTGATAGTAGCATTCGACCCACAAAGCACTTAACTCCGTTGTCATTGGTTATGTATTTAGTTATCGGCTTTTCAGCCATTATGCTAGCATTAGGATCCGTCAGCACGAATCGATCGTCGCTAATTACAATTACTGACCTCCGTAGATTACTAATGACAGGCCGATTTGCTTGCTACGTTCGATAGCGTGCGTGTAGCGGGATGTAATCAACGGTGAAGGGGGGTGTTTTCTTGGAGGAGCTTGTGTAGGCTACTCGTAAGCAACTGGGAGCGTTTTCTTAGTTCAACATTAGCTAGCATATACGGCAAGGATAGAGTGGAGTGGCATTTTGCAAGATGACCACCGACTCATTTCGACCGCATGATAAATCCTGGCCATCACAAGAAAGCAATAAAGCAATAAGTTTGGCCAGAGAAGTCGAATTAGAAAAATAATGACCTGACACAGCAGTGCAATCCATTGCAATTGGGGAACTATGTTATGTACAAGTACTGAAAAGACCATCCCATTGACCTGGTAATAACATAGATTGTCCGTCTGGTTTTACAACACAATACTGAAAATTATCAAGTTGCTGCACTCGATTTATCAACATTTTTTTTCTTCTGTACACAATAATAAAAACAATGCCCACTTTTATTGCACTTTTTATCTTGATTTCCATACATATGGGACAACTTTTTCACAATGTACCATAATTCGACCCATTTTCCCTGAAAAGAGTCACAGTTTAATCGTTATTGCACTAATGCATAGCTGAAATTGCATCATTTGAACTAACAAAAGGAATGATTTTACTAAAGTGGTGTACTCACCAATGTAATGATTCCATTCTGTGTTGAGCTCAGTTTGGAATGCGAGGCAACCCTTCATAATGTTGAGACAATAATTGTTACATGGCTTGACATTGGGAAGACCTCGGCAATGGGGACAGTACATCATCTTCATAACCGCTTTCAGGCAGGCTCCGGAGGGCTCCATCTAAAATGAGAAAGCGTAGAGAAAATTTGAAAACTCGGTCACGAAATTTACAAACATTGGTAGAAAGTGAAGTAGTTTCTGGACTAACACACTAAACCGAAAGAGTTACATCTCATGAATCACTGACAAGGACGTCGAAGTTTACTCTAAAACAACCTGAAGAGAAAAGGGGTTAATTTGGCAAAGTGAAGAGCTGACATTGCCCAGCTTATATCCCTGCAGCCGTACCAAGTTTATTGACGCCAGCAAGTTAAGGGTGCAACTGCTAATAGCTACAGGTGATGTCTATCGATTTATCAAGTTTGTCAACACGAAACTTCTTGCACCAAATAACCAATAGAGAAGTGATAAATCTGCCAATGTCAAATAGACCCTGAGAAATATTGTTGGGGCGACGCGCTGTTGCAATTATCATCAGGAGTTCTCAATACTCTGTCCCCTCTCAGTGACCTTGGTTCATCTTCGATGTACGCCTCTGGAGGACCCTGCAGCATTTCAGACACGTCTGTTTGGTTTCGGCTGACCGCGGCGGCCATGTTGGATTCAACAGGCCAGTGCCACCAGAAACAACCAAGAAGAAAAGATAGACATTCGCGTTCATAACAATTCCCCAGAGGAACAAACAACAACATCGAATCGTGAAATCATGAGTTGGAGAAGTTGGCAATATGCTGATGGGTCCAGCGGGAATTGAAGGCGGAAAAGATCTAGACGCCAAGTTTAACACAGACAAACTCAGATGGAATCTATGGAGAAATTGCATGCGTTTTCCAAATAAGCAAGACACCCAGGGATTTGAAAGTCAATAATGTTGAAAGGAAGCTCAGGCCGAGTCGCTTTCAAAAGAGTGCTCGGCGTATAAGCGCCAAATTGATTTGCTGCTACTGTCTTATCCTGCGATCTTGACAGGCAAGCCGTTTGTCAAGCTGGTGTTCCGCGTAGAGAGATAGCGTCATACGCCTAACGGGGGCCCCCGATGCAAACAAGTTATGATTCAACTAGCAAATAGATATGGCAAATTGGACAAGCAACAACTGCTCGCTGAGGCAACAGTTTTTATAGTCACTGAGCAAACAAGAGGAAGGCTATGACTGGATCTGTGCACTTCCTGCAAAATGTCACGCAAGGAATTACAACAGCTGGATTTTTACCGTTATGCGGCAGCTCGAAATATTCATATCACTGCAGTGAAGAGAATAGGGCATTCTGTACGTTTGATATGCGAAAATTTTTGATGAAATCGAGAAAAATTTGCAATTTTCTACCAACTGGATATGAAAAGTTCAAGTACTTCCTTGGGGGATTCTACACCAATATGCCGCGTAATTGAAACGACATTTTCTTTCCCACAATGGTTAAGATAGCAAAATGTCGAGTTTGCTGCACTGGTGTTATAATAACACAGTGAGGAACAAAAAGTCCCCATCCGCAGGCTCTGGGTGGGAAAGTGCAATCACGAGTTAAAGAATTGGTGGTCTTGGGTAATCAGAGGAAATAATACTAACTTAGATGTAAAATTGAAAACCTGTTCGGTTCGTGGGACCCCTGTGATGAAACGGGGACATGGCTGGCTCAAAGGCTTTGTAACTATGGGGGACAGATTTGACAAAGAGTTCAAGCGTCGACTTCCCCTTGAGAGATGACCTTCATATTTTGACCTCAAGAGAACAGGAAATCTCTAAAAGCATTCTTGAAAAGACCCAATATCATCCCGACCATGTTGCATGGAAAGAGATTCCAGTGTTTTATGATTAGAACTTTTATTCATCCTACAATGGTCTTTTTACATGTTTTAGGACAAAGTCACAAGTAGGATGTCTGCGGATTTGGTCACTTTTTAAGCGATACCTGAACATCAGTCAAAAGAGACAAGTCAGGAACTTTCCAAAAGCTAAAGCCACGGAAAGCACTACAAACACACAAAAAAAAGTTTGAGATTCATTTTCCCAAACCTAGACAGTAAACTTTTTCTTCATCTCCTCCTTACTTTAGGACAAAAAGCTGTTTTTTGACCACACACACATTATAAGCAACCTCGATACTCCTGCTCAAATGCTAATGATCAACTCATTTTTAATCGCGTCACACTTTTTTCGGGACACACTGTGCATCAACAACAAGATGTCACCACACCTTTGTGATTTTACTCTGTTTTTCTATCTAGTTTGACATCCAAGTCAAGTGTTTTACTCTTTCTTGTTGATTCAGATGGCTACCCATTAGGTTGGAAACTCACAGACGAGGAGCCTTTCATTGTCCTATGCCCTTAAAGATTTAGTAAAAGCTTTGGCAAGTTCATCCTGCATTATGTACATATGTATCACTTCCGGTAAATTCCGATGCAAATTTTCAAATCGCAGAACTTTGTCTTATTCTCAATGACCAAACCATTTGAACTCACGAAAACCTCAACAGGTTCAAGGTTAGTTTCAGTGGAGCATTTTTTTACAAATTGTTCATACCTTCACGCTTTATTTCGGCTACTCTGAATAAATCAGCCATTGACAATTTTGAAGTAGTGTGACTTGCCGGCACTTTAGACAATACGCTGCAAAAATTCAGCGTGCTGATGTTGACAATGCTTAAAAAATACCAACAATGACGCATTTCTTATGAATTTTAGGTGTGTTGTGACCATTAATACAACAACAATTATGATCCTGACCCAAAAAAATTGCAATGGGAGAAGATCATGGGTTGCGGAGTTTACTGAGGAGGTAAGCCATGACCAGGGGGAAGGGTCCCCATCTGCACCCATGGCTCCAGGGGAGCGCACAATAACCATTCACCGGTCTCTCTATACGGCCAGAGGGGATATTTAAAAGCGGTCACATGTCTGGCCTAGCCAACACGACCTTAACACACTGTAGCCGTTCCTATTTCATGTGAATTGATCTAGAATATGTATACATCATGTGTACATGAATGTACATGGTGATCCGCCTTTGTTAGCATTGGCTAGAATTTACACATATCCGGCTTTTCCACATTTAGCTATTCAGAGATCAAAGATGGGCGCTGTTCAAATTCGATACGGTCATTCTACAAATTCTTGCTTGTTGAACACGTTTTATACCAAAGTAGTTCAGCAAATACACAATTTATCCAGATAGATTAGCTACTGAATCTTCAACTCGAATGACATCAAAACTGTCGATAGCTTCTTTGTTTGTAGTAGAATTTACCTTCATCTATTGCAAAACAAACTTGCACACTAATTTACTGCACAGACTTTACTGTACATTCTGTGCATGGACTGCATTCTCAATTTATATTCAAGGTCTTTATAGTGACGTTTTTTTTCAGAATCGTTATATAGATGCACGAGGCTGCTCTAAACAATAATCACGAGAGAGTCCAACTATGCTATATTAACTAACACAATGTTTTACCACGATTAACCAAATAACTTTCGACAGTAATAATGCGCCACGTTATTTTGTGGCTGTTTACCAAATGTCAAAGGGGACTTGTTATTTCATTAGGCGAGAAAATTAATTTCAAAAACTGTACATGTACAGCATTGCCATTAGATAGAGTGGTTGGATAATGGAAAGGCCCATTATGTTGAGTCTATCTCACCCAACAATGCCGAAACTAGATGTGCATCAATGTAAAGAGCATTGATGAAATGCACTGTATCAATTTGAGTCAACTTGGTATGGAATCATGATCAGTGATATTTTATACACAGGAGGCCTACCTCGATTGGTCTTTTTATAACAATGCCCCTCCACGGCACAAATCGGCTGCTCATTTGGTTTTCAAAAGGTCAGAACCCATGCTCTACCAATAATCGACTTGATTCATTAAATGCCAATTAATGGCCAAAAACTATATCCCCTGGTTTGTTTCAATTATTTAGAATGGGAAACTTTGCGCGAATTGCATGAATTGGCCACCAAATGATTGGGGTGTTTTCATCCAAGTTGATTGCAGCTCATTTCCTGTTTTACAGCGACCTCAACGTCACTTGGTAAGCCACAACGATTAATATTTTAGTCATGCGTCCGACAAAGTCCACAGCATATTTTGATTTCGTCTTTTTTATAGCGGTATCAAAGCCAATATCTCGAGGCTGAGGAACGTTTAGTCATGTGACAGGTTTCTAGCCAATTAAAAGTGATGTTCAATGATTGTCTAAAGCCACTTGTACTGGTATGAAAAAGGTCCTCTTTAAAATAAACATATTTATTCAGTAATTTTTTTCTTTTCTATGCGTGGTACAGCTTTGTAAGATTTGGTGCAGCCAATGCCTATGACCAGACAAAATCACCACAACTTATAATACTTGTAAAAGTGTCAAGTCCAGAGGACTTCGACTGATTTTAGACATTTGTTTGCCTTTCAAAATCATAACCATAAAAGTCTCCATACACTTGTATGTCTCATCAATAAACAGAAAACTAAACAAGTGAGATACAGAATTCGCACAATGGTCTCTTTTGATCCGAGGAAATATCATAATACGCATTCCAACCCCCCTGCAGTCTTTGCGAGGTTGAAAGTTCACCAACGGGCCATTCTGATATTCGTGAATGAGATCTCGAGCGAAGTGAGTCACTTTCCTATCAACTGGGGGCACAGTCTTGTGCGAGATCTAGTTAGTGCCACAGTATAGCGATATCAGACCGGACTGAGGGGTACATTTAGACTGATCTTGTGAAGATTGCTTCTGGGCTAGATAGCAATTACGCAAATCGGATGATCAGGGTTTGGAAGCAACTGTCCAGATTGGAAGATTCTTGCGCACTTACATGTAGGCCATCATCATTTGGGCGATTTATACCATGATTCACTTAGTTGAGCTGGGGAGTCAGCAATGAAAAAAATCATCTATAAAACTAACTTAATCGTACATGTACCATGTTATCCTGTACCCAAGGTACGCAAGGGTTAACAACGGCAACATTTGATATAGCACAATTCGCCACAGAATTCCTTACGCAAACATCATACTGTTGCTGTCGATAATTGCTAATCTTGCCAGCATCAAAGGCGCGAACTCGATCCTCCCCGAGTTATGAACTAATGAAACCTCATTGTTGCCTCTGCAGAATAGAAACCAAAGCAGACAGAGAAAACCTGCTGATCAGAAGATTAGACCATCATTCATTTCAGCTTGATTATCGTCCAAAAAGTTCTATGTTTGTTCAATTCTCAGAACGCACTTTTTAGAACGGCTTTTTATACGATACTTTTCACATAGTTACATTTAATCGGCGTGTAGGAACCTAAGCATAGCAAAAGTGCCGTAATCAGGCACTTAGCCTAGATCAAAGCGCCGAACGTAGTCACCTGAGATGATCTATATGTATGTATGTACAATATATCTCAGGTGTTTAGATGATCATTTACAGTGCAGACTCAACAGAAACCGTTCCTTTGGTTGTATTTTTGAATTCTCGAGAAGAGCCAAGATCTGTTCTTGAAGTGGGACTAGAGGCAGAAGTGAGAGGGGCCAAGTTGGTGGTCTGATATTAACAGTCATGAGATGGCATTGTGTTTGATTTGAGCATAAATATGTTTATGAAAGTGTTTTCCATAAGATATGTTTGATTCAGACATCGGGCAAAAGATCAGCGAAGCCCATACTCTGGTTAGAATAGCATTCGCACAATCTAAAGCTCTAAAGAACAGCCTGAATAATCAGTTTCTCAGCATGCCGAGAGTATGGCCAGGCCTCCCAACTTTAAATACCGAGCTGATTTTTCAAGAAAATTTGGGAAACAGGTCCTTCCCAAGTTAGGCCAGCTCGATAAGTTGGGAGGCATGCCTCAATACCCAGGATTCTCACAACGTTGGGAAGCTGGACAGTACATCATAGCTGTCTTTTTTACTCTTTCAGATGGACTCAAATACCGTATCAACCTTGTGCCTCATCACGTTGGCCTTCAGAAGGATGTCGGAAGCAAAACAAAATTGTATCTATCGCTTCAGATCAATCAGGAACTAGATGAGAAAACCACCACTTCACTGGAAAAGCCCACGACCTTAGACAGATTGTGCCAGGACTGTTGCAGGTTAGACTGGAGTCCAACTAACCGCAGGTAGCCTCCAGAAGAATTCTCAACTTAGCAGGTGTACGAAATGCAACCGGATTCGCAAGTCTCGTTTATGTTGGAGTTTGTAGGAGAAATGTTCAACTGGCCACAAAATAAACTCAGAAAAGTGGAAAAGTTGCTGAATTTGGTTCAAGGATTTCTACACTGAGCATGAGAAACCATTGAAATCCAAAAAATCGGGTGGCGGAAGTTTCAAAATTGGGCACCATTTGAAAGAAAATATCATCTGGCTAGTATGGATTTATAACTTCTTGATTTTTTTGACTTGGCATAATAGGCCCCAAAGGCTGACAAGTACAGTTATATGGGCAAACAATAATCTTGATCGAGAAAGAATTTTAATGTGTTTGACTAATAAAGTTTGGCAAACAATGCTGACCTAAACACAGAAGACCAAGATCAAGAGAAATACAGGCCATGCCAGCAATATTGCCATTGTTGGCTATATGCACACACTCTCTTTCCATCATAGGGACCACTTGCAGTGTTCTCCGCTGCCCATTTTAACCTGGTGGGCCACCACTACGCAAAAATATAAGTTTGACATTTACCATGTTACTGCCAGAACAAACGACAACAAATTATGGTTTTGACATTTCCAAATGTACCACAAGAACAAAAGACCGAAACCAGATTAAAAACTTAAAAGCCGGAGAAATTTTTTTTTCCATCGGTCCACCAGAGAATTAAGAGTAGAACACTTGCCCGATATGAAAATTTTCCCTCCTCCCCAGACAAAATAATAACAAACCAAATGCAATTTCCAGGAAGTATGAGAAGGGTGACTCGATTTGAATCGAAAAATCATGAAGTCCAAAGACGAAATGAAGCAGTCTATTTAGACAGCTGACGACTTATTATGCCAGGATTATCATATTATGAATTTCACAACTCCCCGTGACATCCTTTTCAATTGCGGCGACCCAGTAACAGAATTTCAATAGCAGAAAATTACCTTTTTCACTCGAGCTTAAACCCACTTTAAATTTCATTTTATTGTGGATCTGTGGCATTTGATTGGATCAAAAGGCCACGAACCACGGCCACCACTCCTTTCAAATATCACTCCCCGGATTATGAGCAAAAAGTCCCCAAAGAATTCCCCCACAATGCCGACAACTATCTTAAAGTAAAAAATCGCTGATTATTGTAATTTAATATTTTTTGCATCAGCGATTCGAAAAATTACCTCCGAAAGGTAAATAAGAAAGTGACAGTGTCTCCTGAACAAAGGATAGTGATCTTGAAGAAGAGAATTTGATCACACATTTTTAAAAGCATTTGTTTGTTTTTGCTCTCAAATTTTTAAGCCAGTTCCCAAGTTATGTCCAAGTTCAACTGCTACCTCAACAGACGATGAACATTTTTCACGATATCAGAGGATAATTAGAAACGTGTTGAAACTTCCCTTAGCGAACACCTCTCTAGCAAGGATATCCTCTCTATTAAGAACACTATGGTGACCGGAAGAGGGTGGTATCATCTACTTTGATTTCTAGCCCTTAAACAGAAATTAAGTCACTCCCCTCCCAACGGAAAGTGCAATGTTGTCAAAATGAGACAAAACCAATGAAATCCACCAGCAACGTTTCTTCAGATACTGACCAAGAACATTCGCGTATTCGCCCGGATGACCATGCACCTTCTGTAAGTTTTTGTTCGGCGGCAACCGCCCGGAAAACGTTTACTTATTCATGAGAAAATATGTCCAGCGACCATATGGTCCTTTAATGGAGTCTGCCTCATTAATGGCAACAATAACTGCGGAACTCCTCCATGACTTGGCCATCATCTCCTGTAAATTTCCATACAGTTTCATCATAAATTGCACAGCCACTTTTGACCAAGCTAGAACGAAATGAAATTGAAATTCACTCGAGGAAATTTCAAATCAAGATGGTTGGATTTTCTAGTCGATTTTACACAGAATCTTATACAAATGTACTGGCGATTCCTGGCCAAGTCGAGTTGGTATTGGACTTGACTATCTCGCACCACAGACACAGGAAAGACCATCAATTGCACATTGTCTGAGCGAAAATGCATCAGACCACGTCAAAGGAACTTGGTCAAAACCCGAAAGTCGCGACAATGGTCCAACAGTCGAAATGTGCATCCGGTCCATGTGTAGGAGGGGAAATGAGATAGGGTCGCATCAGATGGACCTGTCACAAGTCCATCATTTCACCAAAACCGAGTCCATCATTTAGACAAAGCCAACACGGAAAAAGGCGGAGGTCATGATTTGGGATGATTTGGTTGAAACTAAATAGTTGACAGAGATAAATTTGAAAAACAACCCAAGTTACCAAGAGATTTGAATTCTCATTTTGGCAGTTCTTTCTTGGTGATCAATGCTAACAGAAACCACACATTTTTTTGGTGAGCAGATATGCCTGAAAAGGGTTCGTTCACACTCTCAGATCCTTCAGTTTGAGCTTGCGTAACCAGACTAAAAATGATTTATTCAAACTCGCATTGATTTCAAGCGAGTGACTACAGTCAAGTTTCTTCCATCCTCCAGAAGATAAGCACAACACCCGACATGCAATAGATATCATATCATATCAGACAAAGCCCATCCCTATGATTTCATATTCAATATTTTCCGACTAAGTACCGGTAATCTTCTTCCTTTGCAGAGCCTGTCGAAGAAATTGGCGATATAGAGTCACGAGATCCTCTCATGATGAGGTCGGGCGGCGAGAATCACAACCAATAAGGGTATGAAGGCCCCTGCTGGGGGAATTGGGCTAAGAAAAGGTGAGAAAATTTCTTTTGCCAGACATACATGTACTTGTATGAGCAATAGAAAACATTGGTTTATAGCTTGCACCAGACTGAGTGAACACTAAAGAAGTCTACTTGGCTCGGGGAACTGCATGAAGCAGAAATTTGTGGAAGGAATTCCAGTTAAAAGGAAGACAAATCGATGAAAGTTAATGACCTGGACTCTGAAATGATGACCAAGTGACGAACGGTGTCTTACCAGATACATCACTCATCATCATTCGAGATAGACAGATTAGCACCAGACGACCTCCATCTATCATCTATTAGAATGTGATCAATCAAATCAGGACAAAATTATGAGAGAACATCACAACCACTACACCAACCGGGACTACAGACAATCTCACTCCATTAAATCGCCATAAAAAGAATTCACGAGGGTTTGGCGTGAAATTTTCAATTCTCGATTATTTATAGGGTGATAATTGGTCGCAGTTCACACCCCCGACCTTTAAAGAGTAAAGGTCAAATACTCACCAACACATACGGACAATAGCGGTAGTTGTAAATAGAAGGGTGTCTCTCATCTCACACTGTGAGGGGGGAGACCCAGACAAATTATTGAACTTAATCCGCCTCAAAGATGTCTCGCTGTGAAATATGTTTGCCCCTAATATGCAGCTACATGTACCATCAAAATTGCAGTAATTCAAAGCATACAAATGCTTCTTCAATAATTCCCAGTGACCACCTGAGCCCAGCTAGTTTGATTATCAATGCATGACATCATACAGAAGTAGTGAAAAATCACACTTTCAATATAGTGCTAATTACTGCTGGTTTGTATATACAGTAGAACCTCTCTCCTAAGGACACCCTCGGGACTGACAAGTGTTGTCCTTAATAGAGAGGTGTCCTGATTAGAGAGGTCAAATTGAATGGAAAGAACCAATTTGGGACCAAAACTATTGTCCTTAATAGAGAGGTTGTCCTTAATAGAGAGGTGTCCGCTACGGGAGGTTCTACTGTATATGTAACGGTAGACATTGAATCGAAGATTAACTGTTGGGTGTGACTCATGACAAGAGGCCAGGACTCATATTACACATGCTAGCGTGAAATCACCTCAGACTAAAGCAGAGATTACCTTGGAAAGAACACGTAAAAAATGGGGATAGAACTTTTTGTTATACAGTTCCATTTTTTGAATCGAGTAACATGTGGTTGTGTCTTGAACTATGCATTCTGACGCTGATTTTTGAGCAGATGACTCAGGCCGGAAAAAATTAATGGATCTGAAGTGAAATCCACTGAGATTTTCAACAATTTGAGTTGTTTTCAATCTGCTTGATGCAGTTTGTGTACATTTGATGCACACAAGTGTACGTGATTGTACGTGCAGTTTCTGTCAAAGTCGAGTTGGAATCAACCACGTCAAATTCGCTACAAACATAGGCCATCGCTATGGTGATGTAATCCTAGACGATACTGTTGCACGTTCCCGTATCTTGTGACCGCAGCGAATGTCGCCGAGACGAGATCCAGCCAATCAGAATCTAAACGCTGATTCATGCAGTTTTGTCGGCCGTACGAAAATTCTGAGCTCGCGGAGGCAAAATCAATTTAGTGCTGATTAAACATCGCCCATACATGCTTCCAGGGACTGGGTTCATTACTTTATGCTGCCGAGCAAGTTTTGAGTCGCGTGTATATAGTCATTCTCGGATAATAATGAAACTCATACACAGGGTGCATGACCATTTACACCAACATGGCTGAGATCTGGCTGTGAAGTGCGTCTGAATCATTACGCTGCACTGTGATGCACATTATGCTGTGCTGTGTATCATTACGATGCACTGTGATGCCATTACACTGCATGCACTCGGCATCTGAACTCATGAAAGTTCAACACGATAGTCTGGTATCAGGGGTATCTAATATAACACCGGATAAAGCAAAAATGTTAACTGAATATATGGGTGTTCATTTCAATTCATTTTCAGTCAATAACACTCATATACATTCTACATCATGCAATAAATGCACTGAAGATTCCATCTTGGTAAGGGTGAAATTAACACAGGACGACCTCCCAGTTTATTCGCACGATGATACGATTCTTATTAGGGGGGCAATATTTACCATTTGAAATGAGAAATTTCACACAATGAGTCATCCACTTTAGGATTTTGTGTCATTTTTGCGAACTTGCACAAGAAAATTGCATCAAAGTGCAAAAAAGGGTAATTGAGAAAAGCTTCCTTAATGGTAATACGATCGGTGATTGGTTTGGATTTTGTCGTGAATTGTCATTTTTGCATTTTCTTTTGGACTCGGTGACATGAATCATACTCCAATAGTTAGGCAATTGATCGGAATATCTCTGATTTAAACTCCGACCCTACAATCAGCGATGGTATGAACAGCATCGACAATCCAGTCATTTCGAAAGAATTTGCAATCTGATATTGGGGATCACTTTCTTGGGTGGGATTACTTCATATTTTCATGTCAATTTCACCCATGATAACATTGCATTGACGTAGATATGACGTGCTATTTTGGGATTTTAAGGGTGAAACATAGAAATAGCAAACCCTCTGACACTGCACTTGGTTAATAATTAGTTTCCTGATTCCCCTTTTGGAAATAATCTCAGATTAAAAAAATATCTGCACTTTTTTCTTCCTAAAAGTGTGACAAATACGTTGGCTGAAATTTGCACCAAAAAGGCTTGTGAAATGTCCACATTTTCCTAGGACCAGTTGAAAAGCAAGTGCTGTGCAAACAGGACATAAGTCTGTAACTCGAGACTGAGTGTTTGCATTTGTTTCATTCCAATACAAAATCTAGTAAATCTATATTGTAGATACACAGTGCAGTCTGGTAGACTTGAGGTGGAACCGAGGAAAGTCGGTTCCTGCTAAGATTGATTAGAAAGTCATATACATTTCTACAGATATCTTCTAAGAATGTACAATGGACTATAGTCATCTCTTCCCGAAATACTTTTCTAAAGTACGTAGAATTCATAACTCAGCTGCACAGCGCACTTCAACTAAGAATGACATCTCAATTCAAGATCAGCAACAAAAAGCCGCTTTGCAACAATTTACACACACCACCGGAATAACCCCAGAATTATGAATCATATTTTTTCTCCCAATTGTAGTGAATTCAATGCTCGTGAACTAACGTGTGCTATTGTGACGTGAATAGGCCGTGTCAAGCTGCGAAAAAGTCATTCAGGTTCGTGGTGAAGTATGGTGGACGATTCACGATATTCTAACTTATTTCAACAGATGAATTCATGGTTTTTATCATAGTGCGAACAGGTGGGATGGACCGCCTTTGTGCACCAAAAATTGTCAAATAAAGCGAGCCTTTTTTTGTGAATCGTTAATTTACCAGGAAACCAGGTCATTCAATACACACAGTTTACACGAATACTCTAGTTTCCCTGATATAAGACCACGTTATTGATACCTAAGAAATTGTTGTTGATGTTTTCAGAAGGCTAAAAACATGACGTCCTATACATGTGCATCGGACATGGTGTCGCACACCAATTGTCTATTCCAATTGAACAAGTTAAATGACATCAACATATGCATGATATTTATGATAGTAGGACCTAGCTTCAAAATGAGAAATGATCTTAGAATGGTGAAACTAGAGTACATCTAACTGTACACGAAACACTACTAATTCAATCATATTACGGAGGAGTGTTTATTTTTGCCATTTCTGAACTCTCCAGAGCAATACTTTACACGACAGCGGGATTTAAGCTTGGATATTCAGAAATGGTCTCGGATTGGAGAAATTAGAGTAGATCCAACTGTACACGAAATACTAGAGGAGCATTTATTTTTGCCATTTCTGAACTCTAGAGGGAAATCGTTTACCACTGACGTGACAATTATATCCATCACAATCATGCTATAGCTCACTCACAACCAAGAGCACCCAACGCACTTAGTTTTTTTGTGATACAAGTACCTGATTAGGAGGCTGCGTAAACCTTAACTGACAGTTGCACACTGTAGCTTCCTGTTTTCGAGAGTTCACCTGACTCGATTGGTACATCTCGGATACATTCCATCATTTTCAACGAGATCGTGTTAATATGAATCGTTTTTGATCGGCTTGAAATGCTATTGCATGTTTTGAAACCTGGTTCATTTCCAAACCTGTTTTTCTCAACAAGTTTTCAAGTTGAATATTCAGAGATCGATTTCAAATGCTTTGCTAGGATGAGGCCAATTCGAGATCACTTACACATATATCCTCACTCTCAAAATCAATCTGTTTTTCATGCAGTGGCCTCTAGGCGGCACTGTCTTAAGCCGGACGCGTCCAAAAACTCAGGGAAGACACGTCTGCTATGGAATAATTTCAAAATGCTTTCATTTGGTTTTAATGACAACACCATCCATTACATATTTTAGAAAGAAAACACTTTACGCAGTTCCCCATCATCGAACCTCACCAGTTCACGCAACATTTGATTCTACCCTTCGTAAGTTCTTTCTCATCACGAAGGCTGACCTGCATTCAGGCGCATCAGTCCATCGATCCACGATTGAACAAGAGTTAAAAATCTGCCGACATGGCGTGATGATGGTACATTGTGTTTGAATACCCGTGCTCATCAATTCGCTCGCCATGAATTAATACTGTAATGCACGCTCCCGTGGGATTGCGATTCGCTCTAAACCTGTTCTGTTTAATTATCGTAGAGCTGGTCGAGAGGGAGATGGAGAGTATGCTGTCTTTAATGGCTCATGTTTCCACGCGTATAAGACCCAAGGACATGTGTTGTTAGTCAGCCGTATGAGCATGGCTAGAGTGTACATGTATAGTGAGAGAGGGCGTATGTTGCCCATACCCCTCACCAGCACCATTATCTAACTGGCAGGCTTTCTTAAAGGGGGAATGACAAATGGGATTCATGATCTTAAATGAAAATTTGGCATGTCTTTGAAAAAAATCTTGCACAGAAAATGATCAAAAAAGAATATTGTAGTCTGCCCCCCCCCCCACTACACCTATTTGTATACACAGATCATAACTGTTTTATAGTGAAATTGATGTGCAGGCATGGTTGGGGGAGGGTTAATTCAACATCGTGCTACATGTTTAGTTAATTCGATATTTTAGATTTCATCAAATTGAAAATATAGAACTCCCTGCTAGATCATTCAATCTTTACCATGAGACAGATTGGTTCGAAATCCATATCAGGCAATTTCAAACTTCGGCGTTTCTTAGTCAAATGTTTTTCTAAGATTCTAAACTATTTTCAATCAAGTTTTTCAGACCATTAAGTTTAAGGCAAACATCATCCTATTAAAGCCACTCTAAAATAAATTCAAGATATTTCAGTTGCCATGGTAACTTGAATATACGGAATCAATTGCACGCAATGCCTCGATGCTGCGTACCGTGTAGATTTCATGCAAAGAAATGCTGTCAGTCACACGGTGGATCATGATTTCTTTATTGGATTAGAAATGACACATAACGTTACGTTATTTCACCTCACATAACGTTACGTTATTTCACCTCACATAACGTTACGTTATTTCACCTCACATTACGTTACGTTATTTCACCTCACATAACGTTACGTTATTTCACCTCACATTACGTCATGTTATCTCACCTCACATAACGTTACGTTATTTCACCTCACTTAAAATTACAAGAGGAGATGTATCTTAAAAAATTTCAAGGGTGGGGGATACACTACACTTTTTGCCACAAAAACTCCACTAAAATGCAGAATAATTCATCAATTGAAAATAATTCATAAACTAATAGCTTGACGAATGAAGACCAAATAAACAATTTACAAGAGAATTTCAGTTCAAACACAAACGAAATTTTTCCTTTTTTAGTTTGAGTCAAAATCAAGACTTCATTTATTGAAATATGTTCACAGCAGATTTCCAACTCGCCTAGCTAATCCACCAAAAATGTTACTGGTATTTCTTTTACCAATTTGCTCATGACACAATCAGTTGATATTCGGTCCCTTATGGTAAGCAGAATGTTTACAAATAGCAAATAGTGAAAGCTCTAAGTTAAGGGCACATAAATATTTGGCACATAGTGTCCAGCAATGGGGGGATACGGCCCAACCAGAATTGAGAAGTCAAAAGATTGCAGATTTCAAAAGTCTGACATTAAAACTTAGAACTTTTTAACACTAAATGTGTAACTAGGTAATACGGTGTATGAAACAAGGTTAACATTAACCTTTTCATATTATATTAAGATTAAGAAAGTTACCACAAATGTGGCCCATATTTGGTCACCGAGGGAGAAGGATCCTTTATTGACAAATATGGTAAAAAAATAAAAAAATTGTAATGTCTAATTATAAAGTCAAGAAGGAATTATAACTTCTTCTGGCAGTTCTCCTAGAAAAGAAAAATATCACATCAAAATAATCACAGATCTTTGTGAGCTAATAAAAGATGACCTTTATGCGATAAGACATTTTTGACGACATTAGAGGATTCCTCTCCTTTTAGGGAGACCATGCGATCTTGACAATGCAAACTTGAGAAAGGAAATTCTCGTCTGACTCAGGTTGCTACGTATTTCCTCGCGAACTACGTCAATCGAGTGATGCACACGTATCAGAAACGCAAGGTGGAAAGGACACACAGACGAGGCAATGCAGAGATCACCGTTGACGCAGCTTCGCAGCAGATACACTCGCACTGTGGTCACATGTTAGAGATTTCCATGGCAACGCCGGATCACTTCTCTCTCCATTAAGTGCAATACTACATGAGGTCTTAACGGAGCCTGTGCCGAGTGAACGCGAGGCATGTTCGAGTGTTGGCTAAAAAAAGACCGCAGGATTCTGCGAGATGACACGATAATCCTCAGGAATTTAAGCTGCCAAAAGAATGCTTGAAGATGCATCGGAATCTGCCAAAGATATATCTTAGCAATGTCTGTAATAAACTGACCATTGAATTCAAAGAAATTTTTTTCACGCTTTGGACTTGTAACTGTATTTAGCAGTATACTTTTGTACTTCCCATTGCAAATCAGGCTTTCTTCGAAATTAAATATCTTGCGAAACGAGGTCAAAACTGCCAAATATTGTAAAGCCTTTAGTCACACCCTCAATGTGAACAAATTACACGGAAGTTTAGCATGCTCTCGACCCATGAAATAATTTTGTATTCAAACCCACCAAATGCATGCTCCCATGACAGGAATTAGGCTTATTTTCTACGATATACATGTAGGTCCACTCAAGTTCGGCTTGAAATCATAAGACGAAACCCCCAAAAGGTTACTTGACAAGTTAAAGGATTTAACCAGCACTTGAAGGTCCAGGAATTCATTTGAAAAGGACCGGAGCGTAGCTAAAGGGTGCTAGGTTTTGTTGAACATGCCAAAGTTAACTCAGGAGACTCAAAAACATTGCGTAACTTTTCCCTGTACTAAGTCAATGACCAATCATTACAATTGCTACAGACAGATTTAGATTAAAAATCAAATACTCTGGGTGAAAGGCTGTTACATGTGGGGATTTTAGAACCCTTCATCTCCCTCCTATTGCAACACTCTGGAACCTTCAATTCTTGTGGCTTTGATGAATCAGAGTCATCAGGAGTCGAGTACACTGAACCTCTCATTCGGTAGAAGTTTTACTTTGCTTTCCTTGGGCAAAGTTCTTTACTCCAACAAACCTTTTCGAAATAGTCGTGGGGAACTGGCTAATGTTTAGCTTTGTGGTCATTCTGTAGAAGGGGTCACTTTAAAAGAAGGTTTAAATGCCAAAACTAGCCAAACACTTTGATCTTTGAGGTTTACTTAACTCGATGATTGTACAAAAAAGGTTACAACACCTTCAAAATTTCCAACCTGTGAATGAAAGACATCAAAGTAAAGCCTACACCGACACATTCTAGTCAATTACTAGGCTTCACCTCTAGGTCCTAATCTTAAAAATCTACAGTTATGAATCCAAATTAGTCTATTTAAACAAACTGACACCACTGGTTAAATTTGGGTAGAGTAATGTGAAAAGTTGGACTGCTAACAACACAACCAAATTGCAAATGGTCTCCGCAAAAAAACCCGGAAGTTTTGCAGCTTGCACTTTATGTACAATGCAAGGGGAGCAGCATGTGAATGAGCCTGGTGTGCAAGGGTCATTTCCCCTTGTTACGAAACTATGAAAGCAAACCCAAGGAATTCAATAGGAATGATCAGGAATAACTAAGCCTACAAAAACTGAAGGGCAAAAGTGCTAGGACAGATCCTTTAGGGATTTTCTGATCAAAGAAAGTGTGCAGCCTAACCATAATGTTTAGATGGACGATAAGGCATTGTTGGCCGAAATCACACCAAATGACTTCTGACCAAATTTGCCCAACATAATTTGCATAAAGGAATGATTAAGGGTGGTAAGGGTTATCCCTACTTATCCTGAACTCTTACACCATCAGCATGTAAGACATGAAAATAGTGTGGGGTTAAAGATAAGATCTTGCCTATATAAGTAACAAGGGTTTACAACCTATGATCTGTTCAGGTGTAAGAAGACAAGACTGGAATCCATCTTCTGCATAGTCTAAAGCATTTAAAACTGAAAATTGGACATAACTTCTCGCACGACAGAAAAGCGAATTCTGAAACAAATGGTCTGAAATACAGAAGTCACGTTTCAGAGAAAATAGTCTGAAACTAAATGGTTAACAGCTCAAATACTATTGCTACATGTAGGTATGAATGGAGTATGTGTGTTGAGTCGACATAAAGGTGTGAATGCTCCCTTCACACCATTGGTCTTCCTTAAGGTTTCCCAATGCTGGTTATAGAGACTACAGCCTGATATAGAACAGAATACAAACACAACAGCACATGCCCAAAAAGAACTTTCGAGAAATTGATTTTAAAATAAATAATTGTCTACTCTTCATCTGATGAAGTTATAATTCGGAGGAGGAAGTGACTCCTCGTCAGTTTTTGATTTTGAAACCAACAAAAAGAATATTAGGTAAACGAGACTCACCTTTGACACAGCATTGATGACATCACGGCCAATCGCAAGGCCCTGAACAAACGTCCTCGCGGCCACAAACGCCCGCTTCACTTGGTGAGACAAGATGTGCGGCACGTCGCCAAACGGCTTCAAATCGTCCATATACTCCGTCACACAGTTGAGATACGATTGGTCGAAGCGGTATTGAGCATTTATCAATTCAAACATCTTCTGCATGAGTACGGTGAAAAACCGATCGAGCGCCTCTCCGAGATTAAGATCCTTCCCCTTGTAGTAACTCCGCAAATCGTTGAAAAGATCCATAAACACATAGGAATTTCTTTGGTATAATAAACCATATGTCCGGACAAACATATTGTGTAAGTCTTTTTTAGCTTTCTCGAGGAGCTCTGTGAAAAATTCTGAAAGGAAACGGAGAGAGAAATTCAAATAATTTTAAAGGAAATGCTAACATATCTAGATTGTGATGCACAATGTTCTTCAATCCAAATACAAAAAGTTTTCCTTCCGCATTTTTTTGTTGAAAACATTTTGATGAAAATATTTTAACCACTACACAAATTCTGAGTATCAGGATGGTTTTCAAACCACCACCATCCCAATTTTATGCTCTACATGTACATATCATTTTTGTAGAAAATCTTTTGATAAAAAGTTATTAACCACAACTCACATTATGAGTACCAGGATCATTTTCAAACCACTACCATTACAATTTTATGCTCTATAAAACTTCTTCATTCCTAATGCAAAGTACAGTTTTAAAACCTATCTTTGCAAAACAATTTGTTTTGAATTGGCACAGAAAGAATTTTCAATTGATTAGAATCTGATAACTACGCCCCACTTGAACTTTATTGGAGTGATAAATCAAAACTTGAGTGGTGTGACATCATATTATTGGCATCTCACTTGAACCTTTCCTATCGACATTTATTCTCAAGTCTATGTCACTCATTGTGATAAATGACTCGACAACAATGTCGAATTAATAACAACATTGATTTTGCAGTAAATCATACGTGTTTGACGATGATGCAAAATGGTGCAAACATGCTTGTGAATTAGTTACTGTTTCATCACATTGCAACATATTGGTCGCAAACTGCGGCCGTTACGAAATGCGTCCCCGGACATCGGTACAAAAATAGCGCACTCGCACCACCTCCTCAGAATAATCATCGCGATTACGTAACCTGCTTCACACGGACCCAGAGGTATATGGTTACCGGCTGGCACTTCAATTGGGACCAATTTGCCACTGATTGGCCGAGATACTGAATGGCAACATTCGGCCCACACAGACTCAAATGAAGTTCGCAAACAATGGCTCGCTGGGGCGACTACTCATCGACCATTCATCGCCATTCTGGATGCGCAATGATGAAATGTTGTTGGAATCCCATCGAGCCTGCCGGCGGTTATGTAACAACACGCCCGAAGATGCCACCTTTTTATTTGTTGACAACACGGCGAGAACTTTCGGACAAATTGAATAAAACTGACGAAAATACATAGCCCGGTCACCAGGCCTCGGGCGATGGGGTCTATATAAAACCTGGAACCACCTCGGAGTGGGAATGAGATCAACTTGAATGGACTTGAGCGGACATTCTGCCACAAAGAGAAAATTGAGTCTAATTTTGATCGCAGAGAGGAAAGGTCACTTCGGTGCGGTAATAGCGCCGACTTGAAGGACTCTATCCAGACACTGTTCAGGGAAATCTAAAGTTAGAAGAAAGAGAGCTGCAAAGCAAGTTGGGACATGACCAAAAATAGCACTATTTCTGATGACCGGACCTTGGAATCCACTCAGGATCCACTCATGTGACTCTTTTTTCAACTACTAAACAATTTCTCTAGTTTTGTCCTGATTTATCTGACCAAAACTCGACTTTACCCATCACGTTTCCAACAAGTCAGAATTTTGTAACCCCTGGACATTTTAATTCTTATTAGCACCTTCAAAGGACCAAACATCTATCAGTTTCGAATGTTATGACAAAGAGACCTATGCAAATAAAATCCTTTGTTTTGAATGTGCTCAGCCTCATCCGCTCTGCTTCCGCAACGGAAACTACACAGCCTCTTCAAGAGCTCTGGCATGCCTTCCTTTGACTGCCAAGTGTTCCATTGTACCTTGAAGTCTTACAGCTGTTCCCTAATAGATCAACCACAGCATTTTTCTGGCATTTGTTTTTTCTACAATCTGTAAACCTTGATGCTAACGATGATGAGGGAGCGTGGTTTTCTTGAAACAACCTGTTGAACCATACATGGGTTTCTTCGATGATGATGATGATGATATTGATGTTTATCACTTTTACTAGACAACACCACTGGTACAACAGTGGCTTGTAAAGCTAATTTACACCAGTAAAGGCCTACAAGCAGGAGAAGCAGTCTTGCAAAGCCGTTGGTAGGTCAAGATGATACTGGAGTAGCAATTTTCAAAAGAGGATGCAGTCTTATTTCAGACCTGTCCGAAAACATCCGCTGCGGCCAAATCTGAAGAATGCAAACAGCGAGAAAATTGCCTCGCACACTAATGACCATTTTGCGTCATCTGACACCTTTTGTGCGACTTCCATCAGATCATGGTGGTCTCATCTTTACAGTATCTTGTCTCACACCCTCAGACACAGTCTCTGTCATCGTCTAATTCCCAATTCAAAACCGCGACGGAGATGATCCAAACAACGACGACGGCCCGATGAAGGAATTTCCGTGACGGGGCCCACGCATTCAGCCACACAGCTGGAGTCCTCGTCCATAAGTAGCCCACAGAACCTTACATTTCTATCCCATTCTATTCTCTCCTTGACAAGGGTGACGGGACTAAGAAATCATTTTGTTTGGCACAGAAAGACCCCTACTTGGCTGCACAGAACCATTGCCAAGTACCTCCGGGGGTTTTGTCCACAACAAATTCATGACTACCATGTTTGAAATTATCAAAACTTCAAAGGTGCTTGAAGGTTCTGCGACAATTGTGTTTTGCGCAGCGTGGCTATTTTTGATAATTTCACATTTCGCTATTGAATGGGTCGAGCATATAAGCGAGTGGTTAACATGGTAGCGTGACGGGTACACACGGAAAGCACAGGATGTGCCCACGCTACCATTCCACAACAAAGCCTATGAACATTATCAAACAGAGGCCGTGACTTATCAAATACACGACAAAATTCACAACTGGTGGCATTGTGACAACTTCCGATTTTGCTGGTACGCAAAACTGCATTACACAGTACTGATTGTCATACTTGATTTGGAGACCACTCAATTCACCAATCCTCTTTGATTTCTACAGGTAAAACTAGAAATCAAGAAAACCTGCCTCGTCAGTGCCAATATGAGAGCTGCAATTGCCAGGTGATGCATTTTCATGATCATTTGAAGAGAAGGTCATTGGCAATATGCAGTAACTTTGCAATAAAGTGCTGGTTCAGACATCATCACTCAGACATAGTACATTTTAAAACAGCCATAAATGCTGCACTTGCCATGTCCGTCAGATGAAGATAACCGCATCGATTTGTGAGGCTGTCAGTTGCATGTCCCGATAAGGCTTAAGAGTTTTCTTGCAGGCAAAATTGGTGCTAGTAAGGAACTGTTACCAGTTAGTAACCACTCGCTTACAAAGAGATGTTTTTAAAAGGTGTCCAGTAGGCATGTGTCAAAGGGTTGTCATCTTGACCCACCAAGACTTTGACATCACAGGGAACCTGAATGACAGGTTTTCCACTCTGTATTAAAGTGACATCCTGCACTTTTCCAAACTGACTCGGGCATCAATTCATCAGACATCAAAAACAGATTCAATATACATTGAGCAAGTCGATATATCCCTCAAAGGAGGATGTCACAACTCAAATGTTCTTACAAGTTCAGGTCACCAAAGGTGAAACATTTCCAACCTGTTTTGTGCAATTTCCAAAATCATTCACAAAGCCCCGGAAAAGAACACCTGAAGATTTCACAAGCTGAATAAAACGAACACGGTCAATTAGTTCTAAAAGAGATAACTCTGACAGGTTTTCATCTATAATGGGGCATAAATATGACCAAGATTAATCACCAGTGAGCCTATCTAGTGGAGCAAGTGTACAATTATGTTGATAAAGTACATGGAATTTGCACGCTGTCGATACGAGGCGGTAAATGCTGGTGACGTTTTGAAGGTCGCTGGGGACCTGTTTGGATAACCATGTCTATAATATCGTTTTGAAACATGTAGGGTGTTGCTTACGGATTTGACAACGTCAACCTTTCTTTCATCTCCACTTTTTTCATATACGAAAGAGTCCTCTCTGGTTGGGACTCGACAAACCATCCTGGAAGGTGATGGAAGGGGGCAGGCATATTGGTCCATCCCTGTTAGGCAAGCATCCCCAAAAGTCCCGAGCACAAGACACATTGGCTGGATAAATGCACTCGCCTGCTCAAATACAATGTAACAACTGACCAATGGTAATGAAAATTCCACCTCGTCTGGCGAAATATTCTGACCTTGTTCAAGTTCAAATAACGCCTAATCATCATTTCCATTATTGGTCAATTGTGGACCTTTGACATGTAAGGTGTCTCATTGGTATGCAGTGGTGTTCCCAGCATTTATATGCACATCATACAGTGCCGTTTTACATCTCTCTTAAGAGGAAAATATGAGATGCAAATCGGGCGATCTTCATGCAGGGTGATGTCTCGAGTCGTCATGAATATGTATGTCGTCTGCAATCAACCTATACGATTATTCAATTTGAATATTACCATCCTTAGTCATTATCTGGAGGAAACATAATTCTTCCTAAGCAAAAGCATTGACAAAGAAGTTGCCCTGTGCCCCATTGATTACAAAATGACTTGCTTTCGGACTGCCGTGGCCAATCTTTAGAATGAAAGCACCACAGGCAGGACTCGGCTTTTCAAGCGATATCTCTAACAGCCACAACTTACTCCCACAAGCTTCTACCAAGGAATCAATCTTTGCCTGGTAACAAAAGTATGCGGTCGAAGCCTTATTTAGTGCAAACCATATCTTTCCGACCATCTAAAACATCTTCTCATCCCCTGGCACAGCAATCCGCCCAGACCTCGACTGGTCAGAGTTGATTTGGACCAAAGTGCCCCTTGAGGGCCAAACGAAGGCGATATTAACGACACGGATTGTCAACTGACCTCTCAATCTGACGTCTAGTAGTAACCATACAATCACACGCGAGACCATTAGCGGTGGATGGTAATTTTCATCAAGATCTGCTAGGGTAATGGTAGCCTAATTGGCCAAATAACAAGATCATAGGGAACCGACAACCAGCCCTAATGTGTCCAACCCAAATTCGGCCACATATATATGTAACGGTAAACCGTTTTCAGAGTCAGAGCAGACTTGAGGGTATACATGCCACAGAGAGTCAGGATTTAAGCCTCCATATTTAGTAATTTTTGGCATGGCCAGATGACCAACATCAAGAAGTGAATGCAAAGATGCTTGGACATACATATAGATTAGGCCATCACCTGGTAGGAGCTGCTCAAAGCAGGTAATGGCCAGTCAAGGAGTAGTCAAATCAACAAAACATCCCTGGCACTGCATCATAAGCAAGGGATGAGACCAAGTTTAAAGCAACGGTTCCAACAAATTCGCCGCTTGACCATTTTAAGCTCATTTAGAGCAGTCCTAATCCACCCTCCCAAAGCAGGGCTGGGTTGTTCAAAACCATGTAAGCTTTAACAGAGACCTTCAATGGGATTAACTGAAAGAGATAACGTCCTAAAGATACTTAGTGTAACCCGCGAATTTTGTTCTTTTGAACAACTGGGCCCAGGCCTTTGTATCTTTCCCAAAACACCCTTACTAAAAGTCGTTGCGAGTGTATTTTAGGAGTGATCACACAATACTTGCTATTGAAAGATGGTACCCATCTCGCCCAAGCAAAATCCTTTGATCTCAATAGACTACACTAAGTGTAACTCAACGCGCTAGTTTACCCAAGGATTCGCTATCAAGTATATAACTTTACTCACAGAATAACATACCAAGTTCTACCGCTCAAAGGAATGCACAGTTGGATTTGATTCAAGGTTTGGAAAAGCGGTGCGGACGAGTATTTCAACCACAAATGAGACGGTTGATACCATGGTAAGGTTACAGGAGCTAAGTGTATCGGTTGCACTGTGGCATTTGAAAAATGTACACTGCATCCGGACAGGCTTAGGATGGACTTCAAACAATGTGCGAAAGACTGACTTGCTGAAAACTTAAAATCATTAGTCCAAGACTTGTTGTACTGGCTACCTGATGTTCGAATGCCAAGAGTTCCAAACTTCCCCAACCTTCAGCTTTTTCTCAATTGTACTCTGTAACTTCTTAGAAAACGCATACACAACTGCTAGTATAATCGTAAGGTAATCTTTCCGAGGAAGATATCACTCAGCGTTTTTCATTGCAATTTATAAATACTGTCAATTTAGAAAGGTAAGCTTTTTAACTCGAGTTTTTGTCTACCTTCACTGACAGGTTGCAATGGTTTTAAGAGCTGTGCTATCAAACTTACGACCTGCAAACATTTCTTTCATATTCACAAAGTGATTTCAAGTGAAGGAGTGAAGAGAAACAGATAGCCAGATATATAATTCTCTTCTCGGAATCAAGAACTTTCCAATAAATTGCAAACTATTGAGAGAATTCTTGAAGGTCAACCCAGGTTAAAACCTTCTATCTCCAACAACAGCAATGGCTCCACCATCCCTCTTTACTCCTTATTTCTGCAATTTCGTGCAAAGCTAATTTGCACAAATCTCGTGATGAATCATTTGAAGACGTCGCACACATTAGCCTAATGATCCTTTCATTCTGGTATTTGTTTTGGAATCGCTAAACATCGTGTTGCCAAACACTCATTTCCATACCGATACGCGTTGGGATTGGCGGAGCTTTTTTGCAGCGGACAGTCATCAGCCACGGCAATGAGGGTCCCCTTTTATGTAAACTTATAACGTAAATCACAAGAATTTTAGCAAACATGTGCTGAAATTTCAAGGGTACTCCTTGAGGACTTTGAATCAAAGCCACAATTGCCAGAAGATAACAAAATATCCAGATTTGTTACCGGTTATGCAGAGACATACCAGACTCTGGTATGGTACTCATTCATCACGTACATGACATTTAATTGGACACAAAATCTGGAAATTATGTTCCAACTTCTGCAAATCGATTCAAATTCCTCAAAGGATCAGGTATTACCAGATATTCTGCCACCTGCACATCTGAAGTGCATTGCTTCCATCAGCAGCAACTGACTTGCTTCATCTAGCCATTCTAGAAGGAACTGCTCCCCGAGCATCTTCCCTACCAACTTTTATGTTGCAGACACAAGTAACCAAAGATAGTCGAATATCAGTACCACTTGGAATCTTTTCACATTTTGTCAGTTATTTTGATGTCCGATCAAACGTGACAGAAGAAACGCATCGCGATGCTCCCTTACGTCACCGTTTCTTTACTCAGCGACTTAGTAGCAGATTGTCCGCGATGATTCCAATCATTATATTCCATCAAGCGTCAGCAGCACTCAGATGAATCTGCTGATGATTCATAAGAAGTGGGGCAAAAAATCCTGAGGAATTCCAGGATTTTTTTTAATCATCGGGCAAAGTTGATGGCATGGAGAAATCAATTCAACATGAGATGCTTCTACCATTTCAAAATTCTTAGATTCTGTGCTGATGTTGTTTTGAGAGAAGTGTTTTATTGCTCTGCAAAGATTTGCTGATTGTGAAAACCTCAAATCGAAAAGTGTTTGATTGAGTTTACACCTACTTTTGAGAGTAGCATACGAGATGCACATCTTGAGCGGCAGGGTGCAATGAGCTACACCTACAATAGCTCAATACCATGTACATTTCCTTTCCAAATATACCACTCTCCTCATTCTCAGAAAACAGACCTTTCCACTTTCAGCGAACTCCCATTGCTAACAACTGGGCCAGGATTGCAATCGTCTATGTAAAAGCATTGGAAATGATTTCAACAAGACCACAAATCTCTTCCACTCGCGAGAAAGCAGATGGAGAAAACACTCTCCGCTGAGTTGGGACCACGGGATGCCAACTCAAAATGAATCAGAACCCTATGCCAGAACTTCAGAAAGGTGTTAGGAGTTACCTGGGCTAGCTTCAGAGTCGGTGCTTCCTTCTCGTTAGCCCTGTACATTGCACTCTCTGACAGTGTTCGTTGCAATCTTTGATGAAGGAGCTGACCTGAACCAACAAGTCAACTGTTTCAACAGTTTGGCACTTGTAACGCCCTTCTGGAGCGTTCATATTTCCAAATCCAAAGTCTACTTGATCTTTTTGGTTTCTTTACCTTAACCTAATCTTGTTTTGTTTCTTTCCAGGTAATTGTTCAAGTTTTTGTACAGAATGCTGCACACAACTCACTCCTCAGCGAATTCGTTTGAGGACCATACTTTTGGAAATGTCGGCTGGAAATTATAACCTACTCAAATTGGCGGCCATCTTGGCACTGGCAGCCATCTTATTTATACTTACGGTCAAATTTTATCGTCCTACTCTTGAATATATATCTTAAATTTTCGGTAACCTGCTCTTGTAATTTGACAAAGTCTTGTTGTGATTGTAATTCCAATTTCTGCTCCATATCCTGGGTGCAGCATGTGAAGCCCTGTGGACAGGTCCGTAAATGTTCACCTGCAAAGATAACGAAGGAAAGATGTTTGAAATAGAGTCATGATTAAGTTTTCTTTCTTTCATAATTACATCTTTTTTCTCCATTTCTCAGTTTGGGTTACATTGCTGTATCCTGAAAACATTCTAATATGGTTAGTAAAGTAAGTTTCATCAAATACTGATGTAACCCTAGGCCTACGGAAAGTCATGGAGGAACATCAATGTTATCCTTCTTGGATAAAAATCCACTACAAGTATTTTTGGGTAAACGCAACGTTTTCATTGTGACTCTTTTTACATTGAAAGTGATGTCTTATTACTTGAGTTACAAAATCGAGGTGGAGGGGGTTACAGAGAGCTCCATTTAACCACAATTGCCTAATTTTTATAAGGAATGGCTTTTAGCAACTTTTACATCTAATCTCTACATATATTGGCAACCGAACAGACACCAGACAGTGGTTTTTCATCATTTGATGGACGATAATGCCCTGTTATGGAACAGTACTTTTTTTCATTGAAATTTTTCGGCCAAACATTCAACCCAAAACAGATCAGAAGCGACCTTTAGAATAACACAAATGTAAACCATCATAATCAGCAATGAATAATTGTGCCACCATGAAAATTGGGCAGATGATAAAAAATGTCTGCAAATGACCTACAAGTGATGAAATTGTCTGCAATTTTGTTGGAAATCATGGTATGGTGGTGGTGAATGACAAATGATTTTAAATGCCGATTGCCCATATTTGTCCGTTCATCAGAGAACATTGTGAGAAACGATTAAATCTGCTTCAGACAGTCAAGAACAGGTCAGGGCTAGGTTTTCTGATGCAAGTACCAAGATTTAGTTGTTATTCTAAAAAGATTTTTAACAGCAAGCAAAGAGAAGCACTATGCCTTTTCGCATATTCTCTTGAACCCCAACAGGTTTTCATGAGTGGCTCATGCATTTCCATTTTAGTAGGACACAGCAGCCTGCCTTTTTACAATGTGCCCTTTACTGCCTTGCCTATTTCAGAGTTCTCGTTGAGACACTAAAATACAGCGCCTTCTGTTAAAAGTGAAGTAAAGAAGACATGCTTTTGCCCTTTCTTCTTTACATACCTCAAATTCCGATGACTAAAACATTCATCCAGCCCGAAAAAAACGAATAATACTGGTGTGAAAAGTAATTGTAGCACAGAGGCAAAAGAAGTGGCACTGAATCATTTCCTCATTTCCCGCCTAAAAAGAAATTGGCAAACTATGGCGATGGTCGACAGTAGGATTCTAACAAAGGTTCCCGAAAAACAAAAAATTGTATCATCGCTTCTCCAATAATGGAACCCCCAAAAAAACGCCATATGACCATATTGCGATGGGAAGTTCAATGATAGCATGGTTCAATTGATACTCCTGAGTATCTTGTCGCTGGTTAATAAATGTCCATCAAACCCGCTCCTGAATCATTCATCGCCATCTCATTATCTTGCCGTCATCCCCAATGATCAACGACAAAAGCCGACACATGTGGGAGAAGGAAAAATGACACACTGCCATGGACCTCCACAATGGATCTCATAGATGATTTCTATAATCCCGAGGTTGCCATGGAAACCAAGTAAACCCATTGTTGGCGCGCGTATCTCCATCGGGAGATTCACAGCTGAGGAGAACGAGTCTTGGTGATGCTGTATTGTTTTGGCGAGAGGACTCAGGTGAAATAGACAAGACTTTAATTTCTCTTGATAGAAGCAATACGTGGATCGGTAGCAGAAAGTGAGACGCAATTTAAACTAGAAAGTCAAACTTAGATATTCTCGGGTTTCCATGGAAATGTAATCGCTGCCAATCACCCAGCAGGACAAATGTAGCAAACAGAAGGAAAATGCCCCCCCCCCAAAAAAAGGAGAAAAGCACTTTATTTCACTGCAGTGATGTCAGCAGTTGATCAATTAGGCCAAAATTGCAAATGTTTTCTTAGTATGCAGATACTTCCACAGTTTGGAAAACATTGTAGGCATTGTGATCTATCCCTACCAAACTTAAGTCTTGGATAATCTATTCCAATGAAAACAAAAAAAACAAAGACACAAAATACCAAGAGTATGATCAACTAATCATGGAATCTTGTCGACTCATTAGAAGTCATTTTCTGAGTGGGATGGGATTAGCCACACCTGGGACAAGTGGGATTAGTACAGAGCTTGTCAAAAGAACTTGTTCACCATGAAACGACCCTGATTGGGGACAAGGGATACTCAATGGTAGAACCGGCGCAGTTAAAAGGCGGCATTGTTTTGAGGAGAGATTAGACACCTCCGGATCTAATTTACTCAAAAGGGACACTTAGACGAAAGACTGGCTTGCTAATGCAAGGAAATGGGTATGTCTAATTATCATAACAACTGCATAAATAAACAATTGTCAGGAAAGTCAAATAATGGTGAGCTTTACTGAATTGCCATTCAGTTAGCCCATAATTGAGAATTTTGTTTGAACTGAGTTTTGGAAGGTTAACCAGTTAGCCCATTCCAGCCTTGGCCAACGTGGACAGAAAATCCACAAAATGGCCCTATTGACCGATGACATACCAGACCTGTATGCGCATTTGCCAAAAGAATCAAACCAGATATACCTTTCTAAAACTAACACAGTCCAAACACATTATTCCTTTCTAATTTCTTTGAATGTCTTTGACTTTGTTTACCCTTCATAAGAGTTTCATTATAAAAAGCTTTTAACTTTGATGTTGCTAAGAATATGCAACATTTAGTCATTTATTTTGATGGCAGATCACTTTAAGTCCACTTGAATTTCAATGCAAATGCCAATGCTTTTTAGACCTTCCTGATCTACAAATTTTTATTCCAAAGGAGTCGGAATTTCTGTCTTGGCATACTGCTATATTAGGACATGTTGCGATTTTTTTTCAAAGCATGAATTTAATTTGTTGAGGCCAGTATTTGGATTTTAAACTGTACAAGTGTTTTTATAGCGCAATTCATGTAACTGAAAATTTTGTTCTTATTATTGGAAAAAGTATATTTTGTGATTGAGAGTCTGAGAACATCTACGTCCAAATAGATTTTTTGAGAAAATTATACCATAAACCACTAAAAAATTGATTTGTGGGGAAAAAATCCAATCACAAAATGAAAGTGGTTCGAAAATTTAGTGGTTTACAGCAGAACTTTTTAGAGAAATAAGAGAATTGAAGAAAATATTTCTGTGTTTGGTTTCAAGATTGTGGCAGAACTGTTTGAAATTGAAGGCCAAAATGAGAGTATATAACTACACGGGATTGCTTTGCCTTTTGAGCGGGTGTATGGGGATCAGACATGACCAGTTGTAGCCTGCTCCGACCCCCTCAAAGGAATTCCACCCTATTCACATCATCTTCCACAATGCGTCATCCCATATTTCGGTAAATTTTGAATCGGCCATCTCAATGGGAAGAATTGCGTATTGTAGATGTTGGAGTCGGGTACTGTCGTGTCATTCATGCGATAATTAGCGTTATTGCCTGTGGACAAAAACGTGGTGTTTAAATAAAGATTCGGGGGTGACACCCGATGATAATGACCGACCTATGTCAAGATGATGTCTTAGAAGTCGAGCGTGACAGTTGCTTAGTTGTGATGAAGACCTCCCTGTCTGTCAGGGATCAAAAATTGTCTATATTTCTGATTGCCCTAATTCCTCCTCCAAGATGATGAACCACTGCCATGTATCAAAAAGCAATCTGGGGCAAAGTGTACCGCGAAGATATCTCCAAGAAACAAGAAGACAGCTGTTGTAAAAGGCCTACATGTAAAGGTAATACATTTATTTGAAATGTGGTAACACCTTGGTCACAAAGAGAACAGGGGACAGCGACCATATAAGGTCATCCACCATAACCTTGTGTTCATAGCAACAGCAGATTTTCAATAAAGAAACAAAATATTTGCAAGGAACGGAACTAAAGTTGATGAGTCAACGATGCACTTGAAATACGCAAATCATGTCTCTCCTACACAATTCAATGTCTACGCCATCAACCGGGTTTAAAATTCTCGCGTAATTTATGCGGTTGCTACAGTAACTATTGAGGAGTGCACTGAAGCCATCGCTGTACGTCGCATCATTGGTTATTAATAGCCTCCTAGGATGAGACCTAAGGCGAGGCGTCGATTAGTGACATCATCAATATGCAAATGACTTCCACGCACACGTTTTCAAACGTAGGAGATCTACTCTCCTTACCTCACATACCAGATTAATCTATGTGTAAAGATTTCACTTTGCAGCAAAAAACCATGGCAACGAAGAAAATCCATAAATCGGCTAGTCCTTATTTGGTCGTGGAGATTTATTTATACGTAATTGGTAAAGGGATTCCTGGACATGGCAGACATTCTTTGAAGATGCATATCAATCGGTACTTTTTTACTACAAAGGTGATTAGTCAAAACCCATTTACTACTAAGAAGTAGCACAAGCTTTAGCAGATGCTCTCAGAATGGCAGAATTTTTTCAAAGTTTTAAACCTTAGATTTTTGATTTTAGCAAGAATACATTTTTAAAAATTTAGTAACGATATTATTTTGACTAGGACTGAGGTTGTGTTGTACAAACAATATACAAAATCATGTTTTATTTAGATAAATTTAGAGTAGGCATCGTAGACTTATATCTGAAAATGGTAAAAATAAATGTCTTTTTCAAAAGTGCCTAAATGCCACCCTTATCCGGCCAACTATTCCACATTTTCACATCACCCACACCTAATGTAACCTAACCCAGCACATCCACATTTTGTTTGGACCCACATCCTTTATACACATATCAATAATGATAGGGTACGCACTGACAGCCCCCAGAAGCGCTCTAAATATACACAATACAATAATGACACGAAGAATGCACAGTCATTGTGCATTGGGTCCAACTATCGTCAAATTCACCGATTCAATTCAATCCAAAGTTGCCAAAAGAACGGGTGTGAAACTAGTCTCATCAGATACAAAGTCAATTTTCTGGGTCACTAACTGACAAAAATCTACAAAGGTGTCATCTCTCTCGATGCACTACTGGATCATTTTGGATAAAGATCACCAGTTGTCATTTCAGGAATTCCGTGCATCTTCAGGACACTTCATTTTTCCAAAAGTGTTGTTATTATCTGTTGTAGAGGCCTACTAAAACATTAAGTTGAGGTTAAACAAACTCACCCAATTCTAAAATCAGTGATTTTTTTCAAATTGCTGATTTTTGAGGCTTCTAATGGTCTCATTTGGGAGAAAGGCACTTGATTTTCCGAAAAATGTTTTTTTGCACCACCCTGTATGATTAATACCTACCAAATGGGATATGTTAAACATATTAGGCCTACATAGCTTTATGTATCAGTGCATAGCATCAGATAATTTGTTTATGGTTATGAAAATAAATATAAATACCAGGTGTACTATGCATTCCATAACATGCTGAGTCGCACCATTTCACCTTTTCCGGATTAAAGGATCAGTTGTAAATCCAAGGATTATCTCAAGTACATAAGCCATAGGATATTTACTACCAACCCAAATGAGTAATTCAAAATGAGTGAAATAAAAATCTTGAGTAGTACAATTAGCATGAGATTGGACCCATAGAGTTATGACCGATGACTAATCAATCACTACATGTAATTATGAAGTCAATCAATGATTTTTAAAAACTGATGACAAATCACCAACCTACATGTTAGCCTAGATACAGGATGTGAACTAGGACAGAGTTGAGACTAACAGAAAAAAAAATTCTACAAATTTAGGTTTCTAATGGAAACAATGAAAATCCCCCCCCCCCCCCCAAAAATGTACTATTTTAATTTAAGCCTTTTATGAGTCCATTCTTTACAACAGTGGACTATGAAGTTGGTGTAGAAAATAACACTGACAACAGATGTTGAATGTCCTCTAACAGGGTTCCAATGGCTGCACCACTGGAAATCCACTGGGTTTTTTCTTGGCAAAATGGTGACCTAGTGGGTCATTAGGATTAAAAGAGGCAAGAGAGTGGAGGTGCCTCCCCTTTAAAGGATGATGGTTTTACTTTTTACCTCAGCCCCAAAGTACAATTTACATAAACATTATAACCTCACTATTAAAGACACCCTCGGGACTGACAAGTGATGTCTTTAATAGAGAGGTTTCCTGATTAGAGAGGTCACATTGGATGTTAAAATAATCAATTTGGGAACAAAATTAGTGTCCTTTTAAATATAGAGGGTGTCCTTAATAGAGAGGTGTCTGTTAAGGGAGGTTCCACTCTACCATGACCCATTCTGCTCTTGTTGCTATTAGAATTACCCAGATAATAAGCTGTGAAGGCACTGTTCTTGGAAAGGCTAACATGTGGTGCTAAAGGGTGTGAAAACCCTCTCATTACAACACTGAATTACATGGCAGGGCAATTTGTAAGTTGGTAGATTAAATGGCATTAGGAATGCACCAAGTCAAGAAAAACAAGGCCTGTATTAGGCCAAGGTTTTATGGCACCGGGTCAAGAAACAAAAGTAAAAGTAAAAAGTAAAACTAGAGTATCAGTGAGGTCTACTGAACAATACACAGACAGAACATCCCCCCCTCCCCCCACAAATCTAGTCCGAGGGACAGAAAGACAGTGTCTGCATGGTGGACACTGAGACTGAGGGGAATTACAACAGGGTCTATAAGTTGGGTCTTCAACTTTCCTGAAATAATTAGTGGAAAAATTGATATGATGTCCTTGAAGGATGGGGGAAGGGTCTCCAAATGACCTGCGTAAAGTAAGGCTTAGTGCTCAGCACAGAAATCAAAGCATTTGTATGTAGTAACACTAACAGATTGCAATGTAATGATATGCTTAGCCTAGTGGACTCTTAGTGATGTGTACTGTAAAGGTGTGTATTCGCACACAATGGCAACAGAAATCGGATTGAGAAAACGGCAAAGAAAATGAGTTTCCTACCTGAAACGGCCCAATACGGCACCTCTGTTGTATCAAAACCCTTCTGTCCATATGCAGTTTTTACTTCACTACATCCCATCGTCGCTTGGGATTGAGGAATAGCACATAACAAGGTTACAAACATTAAACTAAGCCATCGAATAAGACACACGGCCGCCATCATGAACAAATCGGTCCGAAAATTCCTTACAAGAAAATACGAATAACTCCTTCCTTGGAAGAGTGTGCAGCGTTATATCACTATAGAAGTATAGAGTATATCCAATTTGACAGGTGTTATCTGGTCCAAAACATTGTTAGTCCTATAAAGAGTGTGAAATCGTCGAAATGTTGACAGTAAATGATTACACATACGAACTCTCTCCAGCTAAATGCACTCTGTCACTGTGATTGGCTTTTACGTCATAGATCTGACACCCCCGCTGCAGGGAATTCTTGAATAATTAAAAAGTCCCGATTTTGTTTGTTCTTTATTGACGAAACAGCACGTGGTCTTGAGTCATCGTAAAAATCTTGACAAATGATACGGCAATTGGAAGATATTTTCTTATAAGGCATCAATCGAATTGAAATGCGATTTATAATCAATCATCAAGGTAGCGGAGGGGGTAGCGTGGAATGGCTGAATACACAATTATGTACGCAATGCATAGCACATGAAATTCCATTGGCTTGTGCGTTTTCTGATATCTAATTATGACTTAGGAATGGCCAATTAGATTATCGGTGACATCACCTAGGAAAATCCCTATTTACTGTCAGTCATTTTTCACAAACATACGTCACCGGAAAGTATAATCCGTAAAAGGAAATGCAACGTAAGAACACGATACGCTGTTTATGACGTAACATGCATTGACAGTTGACTGACAGCAACTTTCTCCGGCAACATATATGGCTATTTAAGATTAATCAAGCTCTGACAAGTTTTTCGCACAAGCCAATCAAAATAATGTCCCCTGATTAAAAGAAAGGCGGCATCTCTCAACTAATTATGCCTTTAACTTTGTTTGCCAAATGTGTTAATTGGCCCTGTTTGGGGACGCTTCGAGTCCGCAAACACTATTTGCACAGAATTCCGCCACTGGTAGTCGGATGTCTATGAAAAATCTTTCTTTTATAATTAGTTTACTGACAGTTTACTTAATGGAGTGTATCAATATTATTATTATCTCTGACCAACGACATTATTTCAATACCTTTGGCATTAAACTTTAATAAAAAAACATGGGTATGACATTGCCTATACGTGGCTCAAGAAACATGGTTGTGACATTGCCTATTCTAGAAACATGGTTGTGACATTGCCTACCTTGATCAAGACACATGTCTTATACATTGATCAAGAAACATGGTTGTGACATTGCCTACCTTGATCAAGACACATGACTGTGACATTGCTTATACATTGATCAAGAAACATGGTTGTGACAGTTCCTAACTTAATCTAGAAACATGGTTGCGACATTGCCTACCTTGATCAAGACACATGACTGTGACATTGCTTATACATTGATCAAGAAACATGGTTGTGACAGTGCCTAACTTAATCAAGAAACATGGTTGTGACATTGTCTACCTTGATCAAGACACATGTCTGTGACATTGATTATACATTGATCAAGAAACATGGTTGTGACAGTGCCTAACTTAATCTAGAAACATGGTTGTGACATTGTCTGCCTTGATCAAGACACATGGCTGTGACATTGCCTATACATTGATCAAGAAACATGGTTGTGACAGTGCCTAACTTAATCTAGAAACATGGTTGTGACATTGTCTACCTTCATCAAGACACATGGCTGTGATATTGCTTATACATTGATCAAGAAACATGGTTGTGAGAGTGCCTAACTGAATCAAGAAACATGGTTGAGACATTGTCTACCTTGATCAAGACACATGTCTGTGACATTGTTTATACATTGATCAAGAAACATGATTGAGGCATTGTCTACCTTAATCAAGACACCTGTCTGTGACATTGCTTATACATTGATCAAGAAACATGGTTGTGACATTGCCTACATGTACCTTGATTAAGAAACATGGCTGTGACATTGCCTATACCTTGATCAAGAAACATGGTTGTGACATTGCCTACATGTACCTTGATTAAGAAACATGGCTGTGACAGTGCCTATACCTTGATCAAGAAACATGGTTGTGACAGTGCCAACTTTATTCAAGAAACATGGTTGTGATATGCCCAGAGCTTTAATTAAGGAATATGGGTTGTGACAGGTCCAACTTTAATCTAGAACATGGGTGGTGACATGCAAGCATTTTATCAGGAAACATGGTTGTGACATGCTGAACTTTAATAAAAAAACATGGTTGTGACATTTCAAAATTTTATCAGGACACGTGGTTGTGACTTGCCCAACTTCAATCAAGAAACTTGGTTGTGACAGGCAAAAGTTTAACCAAGGTCCAACTTTAATGAAAAAACATGGTTGTGACTTTCTAAACCATTATCAGGAAACATTGTTGTGACATCCCCTGCTTTAATCGATATAATTGAGAGACAAAGTCCTGGTGTTCCAATTTGTGGTAAAAAAATGGATATGACCTCCCATGAAGTGTTAACATTCACAAACTGATCTGCTTGCACAATCAGAACTCCTCAAGATGGGTTATGACACTGATGCCCAACTTAGAAACAGGGTTGTGACAGCCAAACTTTAATCGAGAGACATGGTTGTAACAGGCCTAGTTATATTTTTCTAAACCCACAAAAAACACAACATATGGCTGTGGTATTGTCTTCAATAATCAAGAAACACAGCTGTGTCTGTGTTGAACAAAAAACATGGTTGTGACATTGCCTACTTTATCTAATCATGAACCATAGTTGTGACCCAATTGTAATCAAGACTCATGGGTCTGACACGCCCAATTTTTAGCTCACCTCTGGGGACACCGTGGCGTCCGTCGTCCGTCGTCCGTTAGCGGAGCACATTTCGTCACGGCTAGGGCTAGATGTCTAAAACTTGGTGTAATGGTAGCTTTGGGCAATATGCCCAGATGAATTTTTCTTTAGCGTGATATGACCTACTTTCTGGCCTCCAGGCGGCCATCTAGGAAATAGTTTTTTTGCCTTTTTGAAGCTAATGGTTGTACGTAGAGTGACAAAATGTTTATGGTGGGTGTATCTAATAAGGTTAAATGACATATCCCCGGGTTTTTTGAGTTGACCTGTTTTTCAAGGTCACAGGGGTCAAAGTTCACTAAATCGCCGATTGGTGGCACGTTTCTTCTATTTGAGCTAGAAGGTTCTAAACATGTGAGGACAGATATCGACCCTCTATTCTACCCCAAATATTTGTCCCTCTCGGACTTCAAATATGGCCGCCAGGCGGCCATCTTGAAAATTAAACAAAGTCGGATTGAAACCAAATTTCATGTGATTGTAAATCTATGTACTCTCTACATCGTCCCTAATTTTCAGTCAAATCCATCGACCAATATGGCCGCCAGGCGGCCATCTTGAAAATTAAACAAAGTCCTATTACTCCGAAACTAATGATCGGATTGCAACGAAACTTCATGTGATTATGAACCCATGTACTCTTATCAATATCCCTAATTTTCAGTCAAATCCCATGACATATATGGCCGCCAGGCCGCCATCCTGAAAATCCAACGAAGTCCTATTACTCCTAAACTGTTGAACAGATGTCAACCAATTTCCATGTGACAATGTACACTCCTCAATAACCCTGAAATTCAGTCAACTTTATAACCAAAAGTCTATACTTAGATGGTACCGGTAATTTTCTCTTGTGCCATTGAGCCAAGAAGAATAATTTTATTCAATGGAATCAAAACTGGTGAAACTAAGCCAGAAACTGTTCTCCCCATATCAACTGCAAATGACATGCATTACATTACTCGAGGTGAGCACATGGTCCCCGGACCATTTCATAACCAAGAACCATGGTTGTGACAATTCTGCCTCAAGTTATGGTTGTGACATGGTCCACTTTAATCATGAAACACAACAGTGGCATGTCTGTGTTAATCAAGAACTATGGTTGTGACATGCCCATGATCAAAAACGTGGCTGTGACACTGGGTGATATGAATAAAGACTAGCAAATGCTTTTACTCTGGTTTTGTACAGGAAGGCCTAGTGTAAATGTACATGGAGATTTAGATAAAAGCATTTGCTAGTCTTTATTCATATCATCCAATGTCTATGTCGCAAGTATCACTAAGCTCATTCCTGTAAAGACATTGCTTTAGTAATGACGAGTGCTGCCACCTGGAATGAGGCAGAGAACTGATACTGTCTTGAAATAGCACCAACTGATATATATGTTCCCATTGCTTTTCTGACGCACGACTTCACATCTGCTCTTGACATTTCACAGCCTGTGACATTAGAAGTCTGTAATAATGGACCCATCTTCTGGCAAGTATAGCATTGTACGCTTTGTACACAGGGTGAAATGGCATTGTTTGGCATTGCCATTGTGTGGACATGTTTATTCCAGTCAGATCTAAATGCAAGTGGTACACTTTTGTGCAAAAATAGACAACACTAATTTTGAGAATAACTCACTTGATGGTTGGGACTTTATTGATTTAAACTCATGTACATTAGTCACAATAATAGTTACAAGTAAGCACACATTTGTCTGCTTTTTATGCAAAATATCTACATCATATCCCACAGTAACCCAGGTCAAGGTCACCATAGTAACCCGGTCAAGGTCAAGGTCGTCGATTATGTCTGTTGGCAGGGACAAGGGGGAAGGGACTGAGAATGTTTAGAAATATGCTACAAGCTGCAAAGTTTTGCACAGGGACTAAAATATTCCTTACTGGGATGCCAACATACATCAATGGACATTATACTGAAGTACTCAACTAAAAGAACATATGGCAGATAACAGCACCAGTTCAGCAGAAAACATCTGAATCATTGAAACCCAACCAAACGGTGCCATATCCCGTAGAAAACATGCTAACTTTGCCACATCTGCGGCTAAAATAGAGAACATTTGATTTCAAAATAGAATTTCTATTCCTTTGATTATCATGGAACCACTTTTTGATAGTACCGTATATTTGTCATTTGGGGGATATTCTTTAAGGGTGGCAAAGTTGGCATGTTTAAATGGTGCCTGACACCTGATATCCCCCCCCATGCTTCGGAGTTTTTGTTTATGTATATTCTTGCTCTGTACTCAATAGCCCTCCACACTCAGGATGGAGATAAAAATAGCTCATAAAATCTGTCAAGACGGCCAAAGGGACAAGACTCGGACAAATTTGACGTCATGTCTCCATCACGCAAAGCAGAACTTTTTCTGATAGCTGGGAAGCCTACGATTATTAGATCATGAGAGCAGAGCACTATTTCATTTTCCAGCATCATTTCAAAATTTGAACACTACTTAAGAGGTTTATATCACCCCCCAATTAAAAAATAAAATCAGAGGTAAAGAAATTCATTAAAGGCATTAAATTCACTAATTCATTTATGGACAACCCAAAGATCATCAAGCATTACTGTAAATCCCTTTATTATTGCAAGCCTGATATTTTCGTGAGTTGATGACGAACAAATTAATAATTTATCATTGGAAAATGTACCCATTCACGGAAATAAGTGGACACAAAGCTAAAAATGTTTTGCCGACAAGGTGGCTAAAATAAAGGACTTTACAGTATTTCAAAATGGCTGCTTTGTTGTTTTTGACCAAAGACGACTCTGAAACAAATTACATTGTCAAAAGATTAGATCAGTTCATTAGACAACATCTGAAGCTGGGCCGAGTAGTGAATCTTGATTTAAAGGGAGACCATAGGAAAGAGCAGGTGGGCCAGATATAAGTTCATGAAGTAGCTGATAGGTGTCTACTCTCTAATGGCAAATCAGCTTTCTTCACACTTGTACGACTAATATTTTTATCACTGATTCAAACTAGACTAGTTCTTGAACTGTGCACTTTACTCCCCTGGAGACCATCAATTGGACCCCCTTACTCCTGCCCAGGGATATAAATAGGGATATAAATAAAACCAAGGTTCACTCCCCTTTTTTCATGAATAATTTACATGTACCAAGATTCCATGCACTCCCAGGGCAGGTTTTCAATGAATGTGATTTGACCCAATTTTGCATGAATTTTCACCACACATGCAATACATAGGCAGCTCACACTGTAGATGATGTATATAACAGTGCATGATTTCTTCTATGCAGTGTCATGTACATCATCCAGTGCAAGTTGCACTGCACGGTAGATGATATACATAACATTGCGTGATTTCTTCTATGCAGTGTCATGTACATCATCCCGTGCAAGTGCACTGCACGGCAGATGATGTACATAACAGTGCATGATTTCTTCTTTGCAGTGTCATGTACATCATCCAGTGCAAGTTGCACTGCATGGTAGATGATGTACATAACAGTGCATGATTTCTTCTATGCAGTGTCATGTACATCATCCAGTACAAGTGCACTGCACGGCAGATGATGTACATAACAGTGCATGATTTCTTCCATGCAGTGTCATGTACATCATTCAGTGCAAGTTGCACTGCACGGGAGATGATGTACATATTAACAGTGCATGATTTCTTCTATGCAGTGTCATGTACATCATCCAGTGCAAGTTGCACTGCACGGCAGATGATGCACATAACAGTGCATGTTTTCTTCTATGCAGTGTCATGTACATCATCCTGCAAAGAAGAAATCATGCACTGTTATGTACATCATCCAGTGCAAGCTGCCTGTAATGCAAAACTGTTTGAATTGTTTTGGTGCAGTCTTGGAGGAATTATACTTGTATAATTCCTCCAAGGTGCAGTGCTGCATGAAATGACAAAGCTTTGCAACATGCGTTGTCGCAATCGCATTCAGTGTAGTAAATCTACCCTTTATAGTTGTTATTTATTTATGTACATTCAAACAGTGGTACATTTCTAAGTGCAGATCAGTAGAAATTATACAATCCAAAATCAGTTGTGGAAGAAATATTCCAAAGTAGTTCCAACATTTGTTTTAAAATCGTGTATAACATGGGGTGAACTAAAATTAATAACTGAATCAATAACTTACTGAAAAACCGGAATCCATAATTTTACATAATCATCAGATGATTCTCATATCACTTTAGAGCATGTATGGAATATTTCAACAGTGCTATAAATAACCCCTTTCTCTGCAGATGTCATTTTAGGCCTGTACCAGCAAGTGCGGAAAACATTTTTTCCACCACTCACTTGAAAAAATATGCTTCGTGATGACCTTCAAAAGTGAATTCACTGACTGTATTCTATGTACATGTACATTAGGATTTTGTAACTGGCAAACACAGACATATAAAGCGATTTGGAGAAGAATTAATCTCCGAGATTTAGGAAAAGGAAAGAACGACTCTAGCTCTAATGTACAGGTGTATATCAAATCAATCCACAGGCGTACTTATAAGTTTTTACACCCTTTGGATGTGCAAAGATTTGGTAAATCTAAAACAAAGTTCTCTGTCAAGGGTCAGACAGAGCCAAACAAGTCAACCGGATTCATTATATGACACTCGGCACTTCAGCCTTTCCCTGCAGCTGGGATTTTTCGGTGTTACATAGTACCCCTGGCCCTGATTTTCAGTCTGGCTATCAATTTTTCTTATCTGGAAATCGTGACTTTATTTCGTTGCTGCAATCATTTACAGCATCACTGCATTATTTCGTGTATCATGGTACACTGTGTCAGGACAATTTTTTGTTTTAAATTTCGGGTTTTTTTTAGCTTTTTAACCTATGCATCTTTTATCGGCACACTTCCATGAATATAACACCAGCACATATTGTATAAGTTCCTTCACGGCCGCTATCATCCGTGCTATCATCTTTTCAATTCCAAAAGACCCACCAATGCGGTGTTATTTCCCGTGGACACCAAAAATTACCCAGTTCACAGCTCACAATAAGAAGCGTATAAATGACCAGAAATCATCCCTGGTTCCTCCCGGTTGGGCAACTACAGTGATATTCCCTAAGCAGTCCTAGAAAGGCTTATTGCTGCCCTGAGCTAACGGGAATGTGCAAGAAACACCAAAGATGAGCCACGTGTGATAGGTTATTTGAGAGATCGCACAACTTTTACCACTCCAACTCCGACTTTAACCTTGAGAGTATAGTTGATTAGTCCTCTGGAATTTGGTCTAGTGACATCTTCAATTCAATTTGAAGAGACAAACCTACTTTCATATTGATAAACTACCTGTACATGCACAAGAACTTTTTGAATTCCTGGTGGGACCAGTCATAAGGAAAGAAATCACGAAGTCCAATTGGTGTTATTCTTGTGCAAATACAGGTGATGACTCAATATCAAACGTTCAACAATTGAAGAATTCACCAGGCGGTTATAATTTAGCCTCAAGATTGAAGTGAGAGTGGGAGTCAAAACAGGGTGCTACCTCGGTGATGACTACATTCAGCCACCCTCATGCAACGTAATGATACTGATTCGGTGTCTCCTTATCTCGTTGCATGTAATCTCGATCGATCAGACTCTCGATCCTCTTCTTTAAATCAGACGGCTGAAAGGAAACAGATAATGGGTCAGTATATTCATCACCCCGGAGAATCAAAATCCTGAACTCCGGGCATTTGGTGCCAAGTCTTCTCGTATTCCTGAATTCCGAGTCCCTCAATGGTTTCCTTGCAAAAATATGGCTCTCCCATGGCATTCCTTAATATGGTAGTATTTAACTGATGCATACATTTGGATCTAGAGCTGCTCGGCCTGCTATGGACTGATTTCAAACACCATATCTCTGCTTTGGCGGCGTGATAGAGCAAAAAATCCTAAAGCAAGCATCAACGACAAAAGCTTTTCACTTATTACAGCTACTTTTAATGTGAAACTTCAACTATCGTGTCCCCCAAGATGCCCAGATCCGAATGCACAAGTTGAATTAGAACTTCATCACGTCTTTGAAGGAAGGGAGCGCTGTTTGAAATGATTGACCCCCTATATTTCCTGACATACCTTGACAGGGAACTTGAGCTGGTTGTAGAGTTCAGTAATTAGGAGATTATGACTCAGCGTCTTTCGCGTTTTCATGATCCTGACGATGGCGGCATCAACTTGGTACTGTCGGTCCTGGAACACGCGCTCGGTCGTGTTCTGTTGTTCTTCTTGCTGTAAAATGAAATGAACAACACATGCGAGTTCATACACCGATAAAAATTTAAAAGATTTAAACAAATAGCCATTTTATAACTCTTTGAAAGATCTTTTAAATATTGTAGTCCTGGTGACCAACTAACTACTGCGTACGACGAAAATAAGATACCTGCGAAAAGTTCCATGGATTTTGATAAACGTTTCCTGTCCTTATCACTGATGGAAACTACCCACGGCAGTGTGAAAGGTAACCATGTTATATTGCTGCTAATTACTCAACTGGTCCTTTAGCATAGTTATCGAGCAACTGGTCCTTTAAATGAGAAACTTACCGTTTCTTTCATTTGTATCTGATTGATTTTGATGCGGAAAAGTTTGTGTTTGAAAGTGTCGTTATAGATGAACTTGTCCGAATCTTCGATATCTTTGCTTTTAGGTTCCTTGACCAGCACCCTTGCCTTGCCGCAGGCTAATGACTGCAGCGTCCTCCTCAGCTCCCCATCCTCTGAAATAGCAATTAAGTGGTTTACTTGTGTGTCTCTCATTCTCAGTATTCAGTCTCAGGTGACAGTTGGATATATCTTACGCAGCGGTTAATGTGAACCCTCCACAGGGTTTTCTCAAGGTGGGAGGGGGTACCCTTGATATTCAAGAAGGTTCACCAGTGTCCAACACAAGGTGGCAAGCAACTTAAGGTATGGCAGCCTTATAGAAACCCTCGACAAAATTCATTACAAAAGGTATAGGGTGGGATGCCCTGACAAATGGCACTTTATCCCCTCTTTTAAGGGATGTCAGATCGACGGCTCGAAGTGATGCGATCCTTGCCATCTATCTTGCGAAATCACAACCGTTTAATACCCCAATCAAACATGGATTAGTATTCAAAGATTATGTCAGATGGTCCCTTGGTCATTTTCAAAACGATCGCCGCCAAAGACCATAAGTGCTGAAAGGATACTCTTCAACCGAGTGTACCTGAACAACTTTGAATTTGAAAAGCCAAACAGAGTACACTTCGGTCTATGGCAACGCAGAGTTGCTATGATAGTAAAACCTCTCTATTGAGGACACCCTTGGAACTGACAAGTGCTGTCCATAAAAGAGAGGTGTCCTGACTAAATGGAAACAAAACCAATGAGGGACCCAATCTAGTGTCCTTTTTGGAGAGGGTGTCCTTTTTAGAGAGGTGTCCGCTAAGGGAGGTTCCACTGTACTCCCTTTATCACTTACCGATAGCTGTAGCCGTCTTAATTTCCTCAAATGTAAAATTATCTCCATCATTGAACAATAAGAGGCACAAAGTCTGGAAGAGCGACACTTGTAATTCTCTTCTTCCGCCCGGAAACACCGCTTTCAAAACACAATGTCCTAGTGTCGACTGCCACTGTAGTTTCCGGCCGCTGTGTTTGCCAAGGTAGAATTTCTTAAATATTTCCTGGAATTGCACCATTTCTTGCGGAAGGTGAGTCTCCATGGGGACGTACGTTGGCCAGTATCCCATCGTGAGAATATTCACTGTCAGATCGATGCTACCCGGCGCGTGTAGGTTGTTCATATACTGTGGAGGGAGAAAATGTTGTAAATTCAGCAAGATCTTGCATGTACAGTAGAACCTCTCTAATAAGGACACCCTCAGGACTGACAAGTGCTGTCCTTAATAGAGAGGTGTCCTGATTAGAGAGGTCAAATTGAATGGAAACATCCAATTTGGGACCAAAACTAGTGTCCTTAATAGAGAGGTGTTCGCTAAGGGAGGTTCTACTGTACATGCAATAACCAAAATTCTTGGTACACGAAACAGAAACTAGGTTTTGGGGTCATAACATGAAAGGCATGAGGTGGCATATTGGCACTAAAGGACTCTAATTGATCGTCCACAAACGGCTCAGCTATCACCATTCTTGTTCTCCTAACAGGCAATTGGGAAGATACGGCAGATCTATGGGAATCCACCTGATGACGTTTTGATGAACGTAAGATGGTAGGATGTAGTGCACTGGAAATAGATAGGAAAAAAAACCATACCTGTTTGAAGGCAAGCATAATGTCTTTTGATAACTCCATGTCCTTGAACATTCCTTCCAGTTTACTCGTGAAGCCTCCACCACATTCTGCGAGGAGAGAAAAGAAATAAATCACTCCTATTTTTATGGATGCACTATGAAATTAGAAACTGGCTTTGGCAACGTGGCCTTGGCAACGTGACTTTGGCAATCTCTAGCAACGTTCACTTGGGAAAAAAATAGAAATCCTCCAAACAGCAGAAGTGGACACTGATGGTAGTACTCACCCTGCTTAAGCTTGGACAGCATAGATTTTTCAGCATCGACCGAGGCACTCTTCCCCACCAGCAGCCGCTTGGCAAGATCTTTCTTGTAGAACGCCTCGAACACATCCTTACCTAAAACAGGTACAAAGGTTAGATTTAGTGTCAAAATTACAACATCATTTGCAAGAAATGCTGTAGGCTGGCCAGAAATTAATCAAATTAGGGGGGGGATGCATTCAAAACAGGACTAACCTGTCCCCTTATTGTGCAAATGTCATCACAGCGATTCAAGGTGGCCAGCGGTTCAAGGTGGCCCATAATGGTGTTAGAGGGTGACATGTGGTGAAAAAGGCCAAGTTTGAAGGCCTCCAACTCCAAAACAGACCAAGCAATTGAAAAACGAACGCAGTCGGACACTCACCGTGTATAAATCTAAACAAGACCATAATTTTGTCCAATAATTTTTCTAGTTCTTCCTCGGTTGCCTCCTGAAATATAGAGAATGTTAAATTTTTCATGTTTGGATAGTACAGTACGCCAGTAGAACCACCCTTGCGGGCCCTCTCCAAGGCAGACACTGCCACATTACTGACATGTCCGTTTAGCTAAGATTTTTTCGAAGTCATTTCCTGTAACCAAAACCTCTCTGGGACGGACACCTCTCTACTCTGAATTGTGATGATGTGACCAAGTCTATGTAGGTAAAATGTGGATCAGCAAACCAAAAATTGTAGAATTACGCTAACTCTCATCAGAGCATAAACGGCAAAGTTCATTCTCGGAGCCAGTTCGCCACAATTGTGCAGCGGTACATGTAAGTCCGATGTTCAGAATTAACATCATTAGTTGTTACCTCTGATGTCTTAGGCACAATATCATATCAAGTCAACCTCATGTGATGGAGACGGCGAAATTCTGGGTATCTGGTTTCCTCCTACATGATAATTCAAAACACCTAATATTTTCCAAACATTTCATGAAGACGATTCTTATCAGTTCTTGATATCAATTATAGAGCAAATACAGTCCTCCAATAGTTTATAATGCTCTGCTCCTAATCTAATGTTTTAGCAGACTAACCTTATTGCCAGCCCGTAACTTGGAATCGACATATTTTGCGATGAGCTCAGCAGGTTTATTCTGGCGTTGATTTATGAAGTGCTCAAATGCCTCTTTCACCGCATTTTTAAACTTGTCGTTCTTGGCAAAACACGTGCATATAATGTTGTCGATTTTGTCTTTGAAATCTACAAAGAAACAATTGAGAAGTTACAGGAGCCGGCATGTGTGCTCAACATGTAGTGGTGGCATCATTCCTACTAGCCCTGGCTAGAGGGGAAATTCCCTTTAGCTCAGTCGGTAGAGTGATGGCCTTATCAGCGAGAGGTCCCGGGTTCAATCTCCGGTTGGACCTTGATGTTTTTCCTCTGTTACACACATGTAAGCCCTTCAAGTAGGGAAATCAGGATTTGAAAGATCTCACACATTTTCCTCACCTAATAACAACTGCACCATATCTCTGTCCTTGTCTACATTGTTTTCAAGGTTTATCACAATCATTCGACCAGTTTTCTGAAAAGGTGACAACAGAATCAATGACAATTCTATGAAATGACAATAATCAGTCAGAATATTTCACAACACGACCAAGATCATACTGCCTTCACAGAACAAACTTTGTAGGGTCAGATTCCTTACTTGTCAGTCCCGAAAGTGCCCTTTATCCTTTCACTACCGCAGGGTTTTCATAATGAACCTTACCCCTTGCCCGCAAACGATATTGACCGGGCAGCCTAGATCCCAAGTTGGCTTTGGAAAAGTTTCATTGTAAAATAATACCCAATCTTAGGGACTAGGTGTGCATTGAGTTGAGTGCAGTGCTGCCATCTCATTTTATTCAGGTGTATACACCAACCAGAGACTTTTGTAGGGACTGTTTTTGAACGACAGAACTTGGGGACTATTTAGCAGTCCGCATTACTGCGGGCCAGTATTACGCAGGACCCAGTATGTACCGGGTGAGTAGGGAAAGAGTTAATAGAGAGGTTCTACTGCATGTTTACCTTGATGAATTGAGCAAATGCTGTGCACAATTCTTTGAGACCATCTTTCACACGCGAGAACAGCTGATACATTAGGCAAAGATCCTCTATCCGATTTTCATCCAGGAGTTGATCGAGACCTTGAAAAAAAATTAAAACGAAGTTTATAAATCATCAATAATGATGGTAGACACTCATCCAAGGATTGAATGTCTTTTTAAGCTTTTCCCCCCATTTTCCCTGTTTAGACTGCATTAGACAAGTCCACAAAGAAAAGTGGGGGTGTAAAGGTTTTACAAATTGCAGATCATAAAATAGGCCTCTGAAGACTTGGTTTGACACTCTTAAAACATCCTCTTATCAACAAGAAAGGTACAGTAAAACCTCTCTATTAAGGACACCCTTGGAACTGACAAGTGCTGTCCTTAATAGAGAGGTGACCTAATTAGAGAGGTCAAATTGAATGGAAACAACCAATTTGGGACCAAAACTAGTGTCTTTAATAGAGAAGTTGTCCTTAATAGAGAGGTGTCTACTAAGGGAGGTTCCACTGTATTTGGAATTTTTGATGGAATTGGAAGGCGATACCAAATACTTCAACATCTTTTTTCATACACAAGTTTTTTTCTCAAGGCAAGATTTTTTATACCTGTGATGTGAAATGAAGTTTGGGATGACAATTCTCACAGAAGTGCAGCCAAAGTCTCTAGGCTTACCTTTTTGTAACAACGCTGAGAGATGTTGCTCCAGTAACTGTTTCTCAACACATGATATAAGGGGTTTCCTAAAAATGGAGGAAAATATTAAAACGGAGAATGACAGATTGAAGAAATACCTAAAATTCAACCAGATTTTGGTCTTAGAGATATGATCACACATTTCATACACTCCTGCAACACTTCTCCCCTCATGTGAGCATTTGCTGCATGTCGCAGCAAGTACTGGGGTCCCTCCCAGACTACCGAATCTGGACCTCCCAGGTGACCCTCTCTGTAATTCCACTACCATATTGGTACCCAGTTCAACTACCCAGACGGCCCTGGGCTGCTGGTCTACTCATTACTGCCCGAGCGCCAATCAGGCTCACTGGCCCAAAACTCCATCTTCAATCAGTGAGGAGGAGCCCATTACAATCTACTCATGTTCCACTTTGTGTCATTTGCTTGCCAAGGCATATGCATCAGCTACAAGTAATTCGGAAAGTTCGTCAATAACAGATAATATGTAAAGAGCAAGCTCCAGTGAACTCACACAACTGTATGTCCTACCAAGCAGACGATTTTTAAATACATGATGTCCCACACCCGCACTTCAGTGGCACCGGTGTGAATAAATCTACTTGTGTGAATGGTCAATGACTCATGACGTCATGAAATAATTGCGTCACGAGGAAGGAAACAATGGGATTCACGTCCGACGTCGTAACTGTGGGTGCGGTGTGTCATGAATGCAGGATCGGCCAACACGCGGCCCATATGGAATGCGACAAACTGTACCGGAACCAGAATTGTCATGGTCTGCACAAATTTTTTCAGATTCAATGGACATGATGGATATATGAATTTTGTTTACACTTGACATACAGTGTATACATACGTAACCATTACACTCACTACGTTGTGTGAGTTATTATTAGTCAGTCTACACTCTACTCACTTGGTAGTCTGGTCTAGGTAGTGTAGCAACCTCTCAGACTCTTCATTCAATCTTTTATCAACATGTGCAAGGTATTCTGGCACCTGAAAATTTCAAAATATTTTCTAAATACTTCTCCATATGAACAGGTTTATTTAAACTTAACCAAAGAGAGAGCAGCCGACACAAATCACTTTGGTTGGTTGTGGCGTCAGACCTATTGTTTGTCAACAGTTCTCTGCAAGAGGACGGAAGTTATACATGTAGTTAAAAGGCAGGTTGAATGCAGAAGAAGACCGATCGAACCTTAAAGTGATACTATGATGTGATTTACAACTTTGCGGAAATACGTCCGTTTTTAATTGTTGATCACAAATGTAAAGCTCAAATTTTCCATTTTTGATTAGATTTATTATAAAATCGCTGAATGTAAACCATCGCGACCGCGAAAATGTTCATGTTGTGACGTCATCAACGAAAACGGCATCGAAGCGAGCCGTCCGGGCGGGATTAAACCATCAATTTCTAGAAAATGTGCATTTCGAAACCTTACCGATTTATGAGAAAGTGACGTAGTCATTTGTCAAAAACAGCTAAAACATTATATGGTGAAATTTGACACCCTTTAAAGTATACTCACATCTCTCTCTTGCATAAGCCTCTGGCCCTCAGCGGCATAAAGACGGTCTGTGGCCAACAGAAACTTCTGTTCAAATGCTTCTTGGTAGATCTGGAAAGAAAGTCAACAATTTCAACTGCAAATTAGACCCAAGGCCAACGGAGATGCAAGGGGGAATAGGAGGACGCTGCAGTCGTTAGCCTGCAGCAAGGCAAGGGTGCTGGTCAAGGCACCTAAAAGGAAAGATATTGAAGATTTGGACAAGTTCATCTATAATGACACTTTCAAACACAAACTCAAAATTAAACAGATACAAATGAAAGAAACAGCAAGTTTCTCGTTTAAAGGGCCAGTTGCTCAAGAACTATGTTAAAGTTTGAGTATTGGAGAGAACATCCACTTGCATCATCAGGGTTTTGTTAAGTTTGTCTTCAAATCAAGTTACTTTTATCTCCACACATTTGGGCTTAACAAGTGCAAATGGCCTTTCCTTGGTCAGTACACAGATCCTAACAGAAAGTATCAACTGGGTCTGACAGGGGAAATGTTTCTGATGGATTTGCAGTTGTCAAAAAAATTATTTGTTATTCTGTAAATTACTACATCAGTGTCACCTGACCAAACACATATGTCGTAGTAACCACGATTAGACATCAATCTCTTGGGAGAGGACTTCACACATGTACTCCCATACCCCGTCAGCACTTACGTTATCTTGAATTGTTCATTTAACTCACTTGCATTCATATTGAACAAGCAAGCAAACCAACTAGAGCAACTCATCACGAGGCGTGTACATAGAGATATGTGCAATTTTGAGCACTGTGAACCGCCAAATTTTCACACCTATTCAGAAAATCAAGAATACTTCTTAATTTTTTTATTTCAAATCACAATTTATTTTAACAGATCACAAATTTCAATCAAATCAACTTTCATTTTTTGTAAATTGTGATTGCTTGCAAAATGTGCAACAATGAAACTCGCATAAAAATTGGACGGCTACAGTAGAAAGGAGTCTTGAGGTTTTAAAGTACATTTCAGAAAAAAAACTGACCTGCAAATCTGACAACATTCGTAGTAGACTCTTCAGCAATTGTCTGTCGACCATGTCACCATTGCGCTCTCTCTCGATCAGGACCAGCATGCCGTCCACAGCCCGCGTCTGCACCACCTTGTTACTGATGATGTGGATTCGGAACAAATCTAAACTCATGTCCCTGGTGATGGAAGGAGAGAGAAAAGTGAGATAGCAAGGGAGACGCATTGAAAGTATTTGACTTCACTGCAGTAGAAGGCCTGCATCGTTCGTAGGGGTGTAACTAGGAGGGGAGTGACCCCAGAAGTCACAAAAAAAACGTGTTTTGACTGTGATTTTGGCCAAAAAATTCAAGAAGAGTGTTTTGCCCACCCAGAGAGGCTTTTGCTCCCCAAGAGAAAAAAGCTAGCCAAACTGATCAAGTCTAAGTCACAAATCACGAAGGCCACAGGAGACTTACCAGAGGGATGCAATGGAGGAGTTCTGCAGAACATATGTCCGGTCCAGGACAAGGAATATACTTCGAATCATCAACTGAAATGAATTGAAGGAGTGGATGAAATACATTTGTAATATGCAAATATTTGTGCAGCAGATAAAACATTGATCTGGAAGATATTAAAATATAGTAGAACCTCTCTATTAAGGACACCCTCGGTACTGTCCTTAATACTATAGAGAGGTGTCCTGATTAGAGAGGTCAAATTGAATGGCAACAGCCAATTTGGGACCAAAATTAGTATCCTCAATAGAGAGGGTGTTCTTATTAGAGGTGACTGCTACGGGAGGTTCTACTGTATATCAAATGAAGTGGTATATATGGTGTCACACACATTGCCCATTTGCTGTTTACATGCTCAGGGATCGAAATTCAGGATAACAAATTCCTTGGTGGAGTTCCTGGCATTTCATCTAAGAATCCAAAAAGGCAGGGCAGAGAAGGGCACAGCCTGAGAAAGGCAGGGTTCAGAGCCCTTTTTAGATGGAAATGCGTAAGCCACTTGTGGAAGAGAAGGGTAAAAGGAGAAATTGAAAAATGCCAGGATGATGCGCCATGCTAAAACTCTTTCGTTGAAACACTACTTCCTCTTTGCCTTGGTGAACTTGAAATTTCTTCCTTCACGCTGGAAACTGTTTTTTATTCCGTCTTGATTACAGTCACTCAGGATATTATAATCAGGACAACATGGCTCAAAATGTTTGTTCATTTTCGACAATAACATGACAGTTGTTGGACTTACCATTTGACGACAGTGATCTTTCCAATATGTGGCTAGCAGCTTCAGATACTGCTCATGGTCGACCGTCTCAGTAAACAGAGTTAAGGAAAACAAATACAAGAAATTGCCTTTTTGAAAAACTAAAATGGCACAAACAGCCCCAGAGAACAATGGCAAAAATGTAAAAATATTCATCAGAAATAAAATGGCAATTACAAAACCAAATACCAGAAAGTCTTAATATTCAGGGAATGTTCAACCATAAATGTTTTAGAACTCGGTAGAAACAATCATGTCAGGAACAATTGTAAGTTGAATTTTCTCATCATTAAAAATGCTTAAGACCAACACCGCACTGGCGGGCCTCTGTACATACTAAAATTAAGACCGAGAGGGCAGAGTTTTTTTAATGTGAAGCGCTTTGGGGCCAAATTTGAGCGCCACCCCACAGTGCAACCAAAGCGCCACCCTACGATGCAGCCAAAAGCGTGGTGTTCATTTCAAATCTATCAGGCCAAGAATTTACCAAGTTGTCCTAACAAACATGACAAAACATTCTGAAAACTCTCTTCAGTCATAGCTTCATTCAGTCGAATCCAACGTGGTGTGCAACTCAATCATGCCATCTGTTTCTCGATCGAAACATCATCACTGCTGGTGCGAAAATGACTCGAGGCACAGTGTATAGTATGTAACATTGCAATTGAAGTGTATCATAATTTAACCTTATAAGTAGCAGATCTACACACCAAAATAGAGTTCTCCAGGAAGGAGGGTACCCCTGATATTCAAGAAGTTTTGCCAGTGTGCTTCACATGCCGAGAGGTAGGTTAGCCAGCAATTTATGGTTGGGTGGCCCCATAGAAACCCTTAACAAAATTCTAGAGCTTGGTAGAGTGGCTCTTCCAAGGTAGGGTGGGATGCCCTGACAAATGGCTCCGTGGATAATAACACTGTAAAACTAAAATCGGTTGATTGCTAGAACTAGTATTTATAGTAAAAGGATATCCAAGAAACTGGTGCGTATTTGACTTGACATGTTTCTCACAGACGACCTTCAACTGGTCGTAGAGATTGGCGGACATTTTATGTGAACACATATTCTCAACAGCCTGGAAAGAAAGAAGTCAATGGGAAGATTAGAGAATTTACTGATGAATTGGCTGCACCCAAGCATATGCATCCTTACTCTTACTCTTATATATTAGGAATATTACTTGAGATGACAATTTTGAGATAACTGACTTTTGAAACTTTACTGCCAGGAATTCTTGTCTTTATGAAATAAGTTACCTGATACAGCTCCTCTAAACTCGACTTTATCGACACCCTATTGTGGATGGCTTCCACTGTTTCCTTTAACTTTGCCCAAGCTTCTTCACCATAGTTGTCAGGCAATTTCGGCTTTTCTGAAACAGTAAAAAAAGAGATGATGATGTAAAAAGGGATGAGAAAGACCAAACACAGACAGATTTTTAAACCACAGCCACTGAATCAAGGGTCAACAGTAAGGGGTTAAAACATAGTTAGATGTCTATGAAGGAATTCACATCATATAGGCCTAGGCCTAGGCCTATTCGAGACCTCTCTGGATTTCTTGCTCCCTCTTCTAGTAACTAAACCTGATTCAGCGGCCTATCTGTGTTTAAACCCCTTGGCCTCAGTTGTGCTGGCAGTATGCACTTTCCAACTGAAAAAACAACTAGTTTCCGACCATCGTTCTCACACAAGGGTCCTTCACTGCAGCACTACTTTCTTAGCAATCTTGCTGCATTGCCCCTTGGCCTTGATGGAGCGAAACTCAGACGAGACGAGATGAAATTTTGCACACCTCACAAAATCTTACCTTTGAAATTTTTTATCACAAGCTTTTTTGCTGGAGTGGGCTTATTGTTAAGAGGGGACAGATTCCTATTCAGTCCATTGCTAGGGCCAGTAAGGGCCGAGAAATTAGCCCTTCTATGGGGATCTGTCATTGTGTCAACCTTGAGTCTTTTACTGTTTTCACTGTGAAAATTTGAGCCAGGGCTCGTGCTGGGAGACCCACTTAGACGGCGTTTTTTGTGATGAGAACTTCCTTCTTTTTTCTGCTGCTCCTGCAGAAGCGGTTTATTGACATTTGAAAGAGGCATTCATTCCTCCTCACGGCCACACTTTGGCCCACAAAGACTCCAATCGTTCACTATTTTCATGAGAAAATATCACCAGAAACTTTCGTATTGTGAATGGCGTCTAGTCTCGTTTTAGTCTCGTGATCGAGCGAGATCTCGCCGAGACCGCAGTATACAGCCAGTTCCAAAATTGATGCGGCATAGAATTAGAATTATTCTTCGTTATATTTTCATCGTGCCATGTGGGGTTTTGAGCAGCTCGTGATAGAATGATTGGAGGGGGTTATTTCCTGAAGTGATCGTGATCCTTGATCTTAGCAGTCTGATCTTGTCATGGTGACAGATTAAGTTATGATTCTATAGAGACTTTTAAAGACCTCCAATAGATCTGTTACACTCAAGGCCACTCCGGGGGACACTCTATCCAAGGACAGATTTTGCTACCGCACCCGGTGGAACAGTTTTAAAAGTATTCTACGATAGAGCTTCCCACGGATTCTATGCCGGTGAAATGTCCATGGATAGAATGTCAGAAGAAAGGATTCTATCATGCGCTTTTATTTCTGAGCTATTGACGGTCATTCCCTGTATAAAACCATACACCATAATCAGTCAGAATACACTAAGACTGGACACTGTTCCAGGGAGACATTTTCTAATTTTAAGTTTCAAACGCAAGGACCCAACGCGCCACGTAGCGGCAAAAGAGCGAAGCTGGCGAAACATTTATAACGGGTCACCTTGGCCTTATTATGGACTTTAGCGCGATTGTGTGGTTGTAACTATTTTGCTGTATGTTGTCACCAGGAAAGAAAAGCACGCGACCTAACGCCAACCTATTTATGTAAAGTGATAATTAGAAGGTATATAGTTCAGGAAATGTTAATAAATAATCATTCCTTATCGTCTTTTGAGAGCATTTTTAATTGTAAAAAGTATTTGCCTACGTCACAGAGTCTTCACTTATTAGTCTGGCGCAAGCCAGGCGTTCATTGTACTAGACCTGGACGTTTTCCACCACAATGTATCTGGGCCGAAGAAACACTGCGAAAGATTACCTTGAGCTGAGCATGCCAGTCTCTCTTAGAGCACAGTCAACATACACCACTATACCCCCTCACACTCAGAAACCACAAACGCCCACCCCTTCCTGCTACCTTAATACTTCTGGACGCAAGGGCCCAACGCGCCGCGTAGCGGCAAAAAAGCGAAGCTGGCGAAACATTTATAACGGGTCACCGTCACTTATTATTGGACTTATAGCGCATTTACGGGGTTGCAACTATTTTGCTTTATAGTGTCACCAGGAAAGAAAAGCATGCGACCTAACGCCGATCTATTTGTATAAAGTGATAATTGGAAGGTATATAGTAGGAAATATCAATAAAATAATCATTCCATGTCGTCTTTTGAAGGCATTTTTGATTGTAAAAAATATATGTGTACGTCACCGTAGTCTCTGCAATGATAATTTTATCAGAGCAGTCTCGCGCAAGTAGAAGTTCTTTACCTATTAGTTCTTCACTTATTAGTCTCAACGTCTGGCGCAAAGCCAGACGTTTTCCATTACGATTTCACTACGATGTTTGACAAGAAGGAGCAGTGCGCGAGATATGCTAATGAGCAGACTTCCCTCGCTTGAGTTTCTGAAGAATGTTCCATATCGCGCTAAGCTCATCACTACTGATTATGACAGGCGTGCAACGGTAGGTATCTGCTCCCCAACTTCCACCCCAATACGGTACAATAAGTTACCATTTGATGGGAATGGGACAATGCCCTCACTGTGTATGGAGTCATAGGGATAAGAAGACATTATTCATTAGTGTTGGTACAAGTGATTTTGCCCAAAAAGCATGCGCATTCAAAGAGCAAAATATGCAAGGTATCACGGTATCACGTACATGACCATGACGACGTGCAGAAAGTGCACTGGCCGGTGCATACCCTATGGCTATGTACTAGTAAACATGGTAAACATGAACAACATCATTATTCATCGGCAGTTCATTTTACTCCGAGCTTTTCCTGAAACATATAGCCATGATGATTAGGCCTACCATGTAGTATGTACCATGACCAATAACAGCACTAGATGATAGATCATGTAGATGTCAACAAGTTCACTCACATGAACCGTATAATCCTGCATGGCGCATGTGGGGCATGCGTCTAAACCAAAGCCCCAAAATCACTTGTTTTGGTCTATTTCACTTGTGTTTCCCCCGTCTCCCAGTCCATAATACATTTACAGTTTACAATCCCCGATCATGGCCCAACAAAAGGTCATCGGTTGACTAAAGGAACACAACTGTTCAATGGATTTATAGTTGAATGCAATCAAACTACGTCTTTTCAATCGTGGATTGTAAATTTAACCCCATGGGCCTAGGGAAGGCCCTATAACAATACTTTCGACACAGTTATTATCTCCGCTGCCTCCACCATGTTACACACAGTGCTCACTGCTGATTCTAAAATGCGCCACCTAGTCAAAACAGGACATATGTTCTTCTAGGAATAGATCTCTTTCCAATATTTCGTCATTCCACTATCGTCATCACCTCATCATACTTTCATTGACATTACAGGCACACATCCACAGAGCACTCTTCAAATCATCTACACAGTGGTTATCCAACTAGGATTATAAAGGTAATTTCTTAGCCCCACACAGTGGGTTTCAGTCTTGATAAAGGGGCACTATTGCTAGCAGCTAGGTAGGCAAGATAAAGTTAGACGAAGTAGCCGATAGGGGTCTCTCACCCCTCAAAGTCCGTCACAACTATTCAAGCTTGTACAAGGAATACATGCAGCGCTGACTCTAACAAGACCCAATGGGAATGTCGCACAGTCATCTGTCAAAAACAAGACCTATGTTGCAGTATGATCTCTTGCCAATATTTAATAATTGCACTATCGTCATCACCTCATCATACTTCATTGACATTACAGGTACACATTGACATAGACCACTGTTGCAGTCAACGACACAGTCGCTATCCAAGTAGCATTTATAGAGGTAATTATCATTATCATACCTCATTAGCATGTGAACCAATCACGTCGCGTCCTTTGCGATCACGGCAAAGCCTCATGGAATAATGTCTTTCACCGTTGAATAATTTTTCATATTCCATGCCTACAACTTCAATTTCTTCATATTCCATGGCTAGAAGTTCAATACTAATATAATATCCAAGATAAAGTTACAAGAAGTAGTCAATAGGGGTCTCTCACCTCTCACTGTATGTCCACACTATTCACGCTTGTACGAGGAATACATTCAATGCTGAATCTAACAACACCCAGGGCCCTTACTCTGTATATTAGTCACTGGAAGATGGCCCATTTCACTCCTTGCTTCTACTTCACCTATAGTCTCATTGCAAACGCCTCAGTTCTATGATATCACATTCACTTTCAGCTGTCATGCAACGCAACAACTGTGCTATCTGCCATCGCACATCAACGAAGAAGTGCAGCCGCCCACATTCCACCTCACGTCTGTCCGACCAGCTGCAATCCTCGAGGACGCCCCACTGTACCACGATTTCACTACGATGTTTGACAAGAAGGAGCAGTGCGCGAGATAGGCAAATGAGCAGACTTCCCTCGCTTGAGTTTCGGAAGAATGTTCCATATCGCGCTAAGCTGACCACTGCTGACCATGACAGGCGTGCATTGGACTGGTACAGGTTGGAACTGAACATTGAATATGCTGGTGGTGACGCTTTCTGATGAGAAGTTGGTCGTGACTGATGCAGTATCCTTGGACTTGTCCACAGCATCGTTCAATCATTGCTCTCTGTGCTGCCTTGATTCTGTACTTACCCAAATACTAAGACCAAATGCCTGTTGACTGTGCTTTAAGAGAGACTGGCGCCATGCCTAGAGATATGACTGACCCCTATTGGCAAATTTGTATGACTTTATCTTGCCTACCTAGCTGCTGCCTATAGTCTCCCTTTAACTGCGGAGCACTTCAAAGTCGATAAAATGCCATGTTCCACCTTTTAATGTGTTCAGACCGCCATTTTCAAAATAATCAAGTCAGGACACTGCCTTCTAGTCTCATAATAAATTTTGCTTTCCTCAATAATAACATTTCTTCTTCTTCAATGCTTCTGACTTTTACAGGGGTACAGTCATGGCAATCAAAACCCAAATACTGAGACCAAATGCCTGTTGACTGTGCTTTAAGAGAGACTGGCGCCATGCCTAGTCTCTCTTAAAGCACAGTCAACAGACACCAACCCCCTCAGACTCAGAAACCACAAACGCCCAACCCTTCCTGCTACCTTAATACTTCTGGATGACAATGATACGGAATAAAGGATTTTATCATGCGCTTTTATTCTCTAAGGTATTAACGGTCATCGTTTCTGTAGAACATTATCATGTAATTCGTCAGCAAAGGGCCAGACACTTTTTCGGGGGGGGGGGGGGGGGGTAGCATTTTCGACTGTTACACCGGCGCACGAGGTAATGGAGGTCATGGGCTTCCATCACCATAGAGTATTAAGAAACGACACTTTCCGTTGGAGAGGGCATTTATCACTGCTTCACCGACTCATTGATCGATAGAGTAGTAGAGGCAACTACTTCTTATCTAGGCGAGGGAGCTATGAAATAGACTCCCGGGGCGGTCCATTGCGTCATCCTAATTGGATATCTTCCGGGCGACAGGACGAGGCAGAATCCACTCCCGAGTCATTGAGAGTCGACCGTAGGTTTCTTGTAGAGTTAAACATATTTCTAGGCCAACACTCTCAACTAAAGTCGACTATTACAATCTGTGTCAAACTGATATTTAAGATATCGGTCATTTACAAGTAACAACTAATAGGCCACGATAATCTGAGATAGCGTGCGATATGATATTGATCGAAATGTATTACATCCGAATATATCGGAGCACATTCCTATAGGATAACATTGGCAAAGTAAATTACGCGCGGCGTCACAACCTTGGCGAATAACAAAGAAAACGTCTGAAGTCACTTTCAGAGGAACAGGTAAGGTTGTCCCGGTAATTTGCCAGCGATTAAAATCACTGCGATCATGACAAAAATCACTCGTACGCGGTGGTCAACAGAGTAGCCCCGCTCTTAACATTTCATCGGACTTATTGCTACACCAGCATCCGGGGGGGGGGGGGGGGGTGGTTCAAATCATGTTGTTTCTCTCTCCTATTGTTTTTGGCACCCGGTATAGTCAAGCACTTAAAAATTACTATCTATGTCATTGTCGTTCTTATTGTAACCTAATTTCAAGATTTAGAAAATCTTTCAACGACCAGTAAGTGAACTGTGAATATTTTGCTGTTAAGGCAGGTCATGAATGACAATGGTTAGCAATGAATAGTGTCAGGAGTTTCCTCCACGGAGCAAAGCAGGAAATGCAGTTACGTTTTATCTGATGATTGAAACCCGAGGTAAGTTAGATGCATTGTTGAGATAATGGGTTGCAGCATTTTCCTGCTGGGACCGTCGTCCTCACAAACTGCCGGGATTATCGTCCTCACAAGCCGTCGGGACTGCCGTCCTCACAAGCTGCCGGGACTGTCGTCCTCACAAGCTGCCACGGCAGGGCTGTCATCATCCGCGATACTGGTTTTGACATTCGCGGTTATCGGAAGGCCTGCCTGGTGAACCAAATTTGTAAATTACCACATAAACGTGGATGTGACAGAGTGCTTTTGTTAACTGGGACAACGACTTTTTCTTTTAGGACGAATTATCATGACAAAATTCATGTTATCAGAATGTCATCACAACAACAGGTTAAAACTCGACCTCACTCCCGCCCGTCACGGAATTTTGTGGTTTTAAGGAAGACGATATATGCAGGTGAGGGGGTCAATTGGCAGTCCTCAACTACAGGTAATAGCTGATATGCGGAGTTGGGGCCTGGTTTGACTTTAACAATGTTATACGTACATATGAATATCTATTTTACAGGTCCAGTCATGGCGATCGGGATCAAAATCCTTGAGGTCATTTGCGCCCTAAAATTTGTCGGAACTTTCCTCTTCGGGGGCTTTGGCTGCCTGTTCTTCGCCATCTACCTTCTGTCCACTCGATTGTACTTCATCCCTCTGATCTACCTGGTGTGGTTCGTGTGGGACCGGGACACTTCCGAGAAGGGTGGAAGACGCCTGGAATCACCCAGGAACTGGCGTGTGTGGCGCCTCGCAGCGGAGTATTTCCCGATGAAACTGCACAAAACTGTTGATATCGCTACAGATCGGAATTATGTTTTTGCATATCATCCGCATGGGATTCTAGGATTTGGAGCATTTATGCACTTTGCTACAAATGGAACACACGCAGATAAAATATTCCCTGGACTGCGGAGATCTCTTTTGATACTCAAAGGACAATTTGACTTTCCTTTTTATCGGGAATATTTGATGCTGGCAGGTAAGAAACAAATCACTTTAATGCGCAAAATGCAGCAAATACTCAGTCTGCAGGCGCAGAAGTAGAAAATGACCTCATGGACAAAGTGTCCGGTCCTGTTGAATCTCTACGGATTATGGTAAATGTAAATGTAATTATGGTTCAACAGAGGCCAAACACACATTTTTGACGACCTCTTAAAGGTCTATACGTCCCTCACACAGGGGTTTAACATTTTATAAGTTTAAAAAAAACATACTGGGGAACTTTCTGTGGCTTAACAACCTTTAGACCTTACTTAAGAACATCATGGAAGAGAAAAAAAAAATCGCTTAACTTTTTGGGAAAAAAGTGACTTTTTTTTGAAATTTTCACTTTTGACGGTTTTTAAACAGCCCATATCGGGTTAATACTAGTTGAAAATCTTTTTTTCTTCCATGCATGGGTCACATTTATCAAAAGATATAATCCTATGATGCATTTGCTGTTTAATCAAAATATTTGGTTGTCATAGCAACGTGAAGCACCTAAACCATGATTTGGCAAATTCGGCTGTCTCTACTTAAAGGCCATAAATCAAGGCAATTTGCTCCATCCATTTTGAAGATATAGCCTTTCAGGTGTTTGACAACTAGATCACCTAATCAGGCTAGCAACTGGCTTGTTAGAGCCAGGCGGCGGGTTCACCAAAATTGTGATGTAGATCAGGCTATTGCCCTACTTTGGAGGACACATCTATATCATAATACTATAAGGCGGCTCGCTAAAGTGCCATTTGGGAGTCGTGTTTCGTCTCGAAATTTTGCACGTTTGCAGGTGATATGTTATCCTGATGCAACGTCATGTTTATTTTCGGAAATTTACTTCAGCGGAGCAGTAATGAGGGATTTTTAATCGGACACGGTCAATTCTCCTTATCACTCACGGAAGCCAAGCCATTGCTGTTCAGTTATGCAGGGGATTAATGAATCACCTGCACTCCCTGTGGGGTGACTAACACTACCTGTTGAACGGCTGGCTGTAGGGGGATGATTGGAACAGCCTGTACACGTGTTGACCTGCTGAACCAAGGTTAATGTTATTTTCAATCCACGATTGTAGGTCACCTGATCTTCGAGATTTCGCGGGAAAGAAATTGTAAACAAACGCATGTGTGCAGTTCAAATGTAAACAAAAATGTATTTTGATACTTTTGGTTGCTGGACTTGGGTTTTCCCGCAGTAAGGAGCTGGGGTCAAATTGATGGTCTATCGTATATTGGTACTGTATTAGCCAGAGCTAGCCCTTGATTATGAAGGGATTTTCAAATTAAAGGTTACAATGGTATGTTAATGTGCTCACCACAGCTTTCAAAACTTGATGTATCTGAAGAGGCACTCTGAACTTGGCATGGCCTTATCAAGGAGCTGCTCACGGTGCTGAACTTCTAGCTTGCCTGTCGACTAAGTGCCTTGCCCGAGATCATGCTACATGTAGGAGGAGCACGCATTTTAAAGTTTTAGTAGTGATAGTGCAATTGGTCCGAGCCATTTGGAGGCCGACATGTGAAGGCCTATCTGGGTTCTCCTTCATCTCCGTATAAAAAGGGGCATATTGCTGACTAAGGAACGAGGTATATTCACATTGCCTCATCATCTCATTCGGACCAATTGATTTACTTTTATATGCACGCATACAGCACGCCACAGGGTCCGAGTCTGTGGACAAATGGTTGGTTTAATTTGTCTATTCGATATTGCTCCTTTGATATTGCATTATATTTTCATTGCAATTCAATCTATTCAAGGTATAGCCCATTTGAACCTGCCTGCGCCACGGGTACAATGCTAGTATAAATTAATGCTCTTAAAATTGATATATGAAGTCTGTTTTTTTCAAACTTATAAAACGTTAAACCCCAGTGTGCCCTGATTTTAAAGAGTTTATCATCAGTTTATTCCATTCAGTGCCGTCAATTCGATAAGGCTCCAAAATGTTACTTTTGTTTTCAGGATTGTGTGCCGTTACCAAGCGAAGTATAGAATGGATGCTCACACGAGAGGGGAAAGGAAATGCAGTGGTCATCATAATAGGGGGCGCTAAAGAAGCATTGGAGGCACATCCGGGAAGATACTGCATCGATCTGAAGGAGAGGAAAGGGTTTATCAAAATAGCCATGAGGCACGGGTAAGGACATTATAAGTTCTTGTCTTTAACCATTGTAAGGATACAATTAGCATTAACCTTATGTTGTTTATATCACGACTGCTCGGACGTATGATTTTGGATAACAGCAAAGTGGTGGCCTGTATTCAGCAAAGCTTTTTGAGAAGTGACAAACCCGGTCGTTAGATTCGTTAGACAGCAACATGAATCAAGACGAGGGGGCTACAGGCTAAGTCACGTGTGGGACCAACGTTTGAACGCCACTAGCGGTAAAACTCTGAACTTCTGCAGAAAGATTGTGTCATCATCAGATACAGTGTTTTGAAACATTTTGTGTCAAATGGACTTAAGAACAGTTAGCTTTTATTACAGGGCCGACATCGTGCCAGTATTTTCATTTGGCGAGAACGACATCTACCATCAAGTTAGCAATCCAAAGGGCTCCCGACTCCGCAACGCCCAGGAATGGCTGATGCAGTACACCGGATTCTCCCCGCCCATCCTAATGGGGAGGGGCTTCATTCAGAAGTATTTTGGAATGATGCCATTTAGGAGGCCTGTAAATACAGTGGGTATGTATCGCTCAAAGCCTACAAAGTTGCAAGTAAGTCCAAACAAAGGCAAAAGTGGTAACTGAAACAAAATCCGAGAAACAACCATTGAGCAACTGGGGACGTTTTGGCAGAGGATGTGGCTGGTGTACTTTCCAATAAAACGACCATTTCAATTCTTATTTATTTTTTCAGTTGGGAGTCCGATACCAGTCGAAAAGATTGCCGAGCCGTCCAGAGAACAAATAAAAGACATGCATGCCATTTACATAAAAAAGCTGGAGGAATTATTCGAAGAACACAAGGGACGTTTCGGAGTGAGTGAAGATACTCACATAACGTACATGTAAAAATGAGACTATTGGACGGAAAAGTACGTCCAGTGGCATCAGTAGAAATGAGACCACGACGGAAATGCGAGCCCGTACTGGCATCAGTTGGGAAGATTATTAAAGACTGGAAGTCGTCAAATGGGGTGTCTACAGAAACTATAGTCGAAATGAGAGTCGGTGGACTTATAGACCATTTAGTGGCGTGAAAATGAAAAAAGATTTCACAGAAGCCGTCCGTATGACTGCAAAAAAAACATGATGGGACGACCACAAGAATATGATGGTTAATATATCCGGTTTTAATGACATCCAACATGCAGTTACCAACCTTTTGTCCGGGGTAATGAAGTATGGATATCTGTGAACGTTTTTGAGTTGTCTTGCCTCTTGGGAAGGTTACATGTCACATGACTATGATATTATCCATTGGCAAACAACATGCAATTCTTTGACCATACATGTACTTAAATTCTTCGACAGACCACTCGTAAGGATCTGTCCGACAAACGTTGTTGCATGCACAGTCATCCTAAGGAAATTGGGGATGATGTTCGCTTCTCCGTCCATAGCTGCACACAAACCTATGGTCGTGATTGTTGGTGTGAAAGGCGGGAGAAGCGAATATTAAACCCCACATCTCCTCAGGATGCATAGTGGGCCAACGGGCCAATCATTAAAAAACCCAACAAAAGCATGTACATGTACATGTAAGAACAGAATCGTTCGAAAGAACCTCATTGTGTTCACGTTCGGCTGCATGGATCAACAAGAATAACACAAAACGTGAAGAGTGGCAAACTATTTTTTAATCACGTTTTCATAAATAATGTACATGTAGTTAATAAGAACAATAATTTATATTTTTTTGATTATATGTAATGTTTATAATAATAAAAATAGATAAAACAGATCAATTTCAACATAAACTGAAGCGAGTATAATAATAACGAAATTGTAAATAACCTGAAATGCTTAAAATAATCACGATACAGTCACTTTGATAAATCATTTTGGCGCTTTTTTATTTATTTTTCAAGAAACTGGCCGTTCAGATACCCGTTAGAGAAAAGAAAATGTATGTCCCAGATGTTACACTCATGTCGCAGTGTTCGCAGTCACCTGCACGCCTCAGTAGATGGGTACATTGCATGCAACATGTACATCGCATGCCCAAGTTGTACCTTTAAGTTTTTCTCAAAGGCAGCACAATATCAAACATGTCAAACGACGATGTCTCCAACCTGAAACAAAAGCCTACGAGAACAGGCGGTCGACATTTAAGTTCGATATAAGCTGGACTTTTTAAGCTTCTTAAGTTTTGAGAAACCGCATTCATGACACAATCTAGGTAACAACTTGCGTAATTGTGGTCCTACTTTATTTCTGACGCCGCCTCCAGTTGTGTCAACCAAAATATAAGAGGATGGTAACCCAAGTAACTTGCAAACACTGCACTGAATTCTTCGACGGGGGTTTTACTCCTTAGAGCATCCTTGAGCATCTGGTAAGCCGTCATAAAGTTTTCATAGCCCATTTTAGTCTCAAGGAGATAGCGCAGACTCTCGGCCTGGTGGAGAATGGAGCTTGTGTTGGTGATGGCGTGACGGTGAAGGATCGAAGTCACTTCGCCTGGCGAGATCGCTGGAGGTTCCGGTACTGAATAGGAGGGATAGATTTGAGCTCATTTTTGGCGAAAAAAAACACGCTGACAACTACATGTACATATATGCTGACTGAATAAATTACCAGGGTATGGCTGGAGGTGAACACTCGTCGTTACAATGCAGTAAGATAACATTTTTCTTTAAGAGGGGTCCTCACTCATTTTCCTTTTTATACGACGAGACTGCCAATCAATCTCTTGAGTTAAAATGGATGAAGAGAAAATAACTTACTTTCACTGCGGAAGATGACCGTGGGGAGATTAGGAGCACTGCTATCTGTCTCGTTCCCGCTCCTGTCCAAGTCGTACGTCCTGCCACGTCCAGCCCTCTCAAACATTGAGCTACTCATGTCGACCTTATAAGTCTTACCACAGACCTGAGGTTTTTCGGTGCCAAATGCCGTTTCAACCGATCTTTTTTCGCCAGTTTCTGTTCTAGCCTTCTCTCTAGACCTGGAGTCTTTCTTGCAACCACGTTTGTCGGACCTCAGACTCTCTGTCGTCGGCCTCGGCTTCTTACCTATTTTCCGTAGTTCTACTTGCAATCCCGTACCCTCCTCTCCTACCACTCGGGCAGACGTCGCTGTGTTCGAAGTTGCACCTTTGGCTTCAGTACCTCCCTCAGTACGACTTTGAGTGATGCTGTCCTGGGTGTACCTTGATCCGGCAGAATCTCTCCTACCGAGCAGAAGAAGCTCTTTCGACAACTCCACCTTTCCTGGATTGCAAGAGTCTGTCGCACCACTTGGAGCCATCTCTTCAGCCTCGGATGTATCCTCGGCATCCTTGTAGCTGTTCACCCTATCATGACTGCTGGATCTCTTCGGCTGCTCAGGTTTTTCAGTGCCCTGTTTCCCATCACAAGTGCCGTCACCAGTTTCAGTTTGCCTGTCTGCACCCTCGCGGGCAGCTCTATGGTCGCTCAGACTCCTTTTCCTCAGGGACTGAACACGATCCTTTATTGCTTCGAATTCCTTATCAACTCTCTCTAGGGTCTCCGAAACAGCTTTCGGCAAGCTTGGAACAGACTGGTTGACTTGTTTTCTTTCAAGTAAGACACTGCCATCAGCATAATTCTGCCTTTGTCCGCGTGAAGCAGAGGACACTGATTCCCCCGAAGACTGGCCAGCTTTGGGAAGTGCATGGGTTGACTCCCCCAGAGACTGGGTAGCCGAGGATGGTGTTGACACGCACGAAGACTGACTGGCAGAAGCCTTGGTTGACTTTTGCGAAGACTGACTCTCAGTGGGCTGTGTCGACTCCCGCAGGGGCTGACTAGCAGTGGACTGTGCTGACTCCCGGGAAGACTGGCTGGCAGTGGATGGTGTTCTTTTCTTCTTGGCTTGCTCACTATTAACAAAGAGGGAGAGTCGCGGTTCTTGTTTCGACTTGTCTCTCACAGGCGTGTCACGCTTTGGTTTTAGCAGTAGCGAAGCGAGAGGGGATTGCTCTCTTCGCTTCTTGACGATGTCCATGTAGAGACTGTACTTTGGTGAGTTCTTGACGCTCATCTAAAAGTAAATATATGTCAGAAACTGATTGAAAATTCGAGGCTAAACTCATTATTTTAGGAGACATCTTCGATGAACTTTAAGTCATAAATGGTGCGCCACCTCTCTAACAAAAAGCAATTAATGTGCTGATAGCGAAAGCTCGGCCTCGCCTGTCACACAAGTTTGGATGTTTCGCCATGTGTAGGCTGCCGCCTCTGCTAGACTCCTATGCAGTCAATTTTGTCATCTTGATCGTCTTTCTTACCTGGTGACATGATGAGGCCGGTGCACTACGTCGGTCCGGAGTGTACCTTCTGCAAGAACCGCATTCCCGTACCTTGTTCTGCTTTGCTGATTGATTCGAAGTTTAATTCATCCAGTTTTTTTTTGGTGCTTGATTTAAAGTTTCATCCATTTTGTAATATGCTGTACGTACTATATTTACTGCTTGATTCGAGGTTTCATTCAATCACTCAGTTTTCCTTGCTGCTTGATACGAAGTCTAATTTACTTACCTTGTTTTGTTTGACAACTTCTTTGGACGATTCAGCAGAATTAGACCGCTTGTCTCGCATGACGTCTTCAGGTTTCGGTGTCGACAGTGAATATTTTCTTGGTCGCTTTGGAGGCAGGGTGCTTGTTTCTGGTGAGACCTAGAGACGAAAAATTAAACTTCTTGAAAACTCCAAATACTGACTGGGAATCAATTGTTTTTGAGGAAGTTTGAACAGAAGGACAAGGCGAGCTAGCATGACTGATTTTTGTGGATTGCCCATGCAACAACTTATAAAAGAACTGTAAGAAGAAAGGGTGCAAATGCAGAAGACAGCTCAAAAGTCCAATGACTGGAGATCAGAACTGTACAGAAGTAACTCAACCTAAGTATACGTGATGACGAATGAGCGGATGAGGAGGAGGGGGTGGAGAAGAAGAAGCAGGTGAAGAAGAAGAAAACTTACATTCTCTTTTTCATCATCTGTAAAATAGCACTTCCCTTTCTCGGCATCCGGGACCTTCCTTTTCTCAAAGATGTTCAATGTTGCCAGAGAGTTGCACACATTCACATGGAGATGATGCATCCTATGCACGTAAGCATCCACATTGGGTTGCATCACGGGGATGCAGAGGATCTGTCTAGCTGATGGCCGCTTGGTAGCGTCTACTCGTAGAAGAATCGAGATGAGGTCCTCGACCAACGCGCTGTAATGGCTGAAATTGCAAAACAGGAAAAGGAAAATGCTAAGACTGACCTCGGCAATATCCTTTCGAATGGGTAAATCAAAACTCAACGAAAAGAGGTTGCAACATTTTTTAACTATCAAACCGGTTGACTTCCAAAAGAACCTATGCTTCAACACTCGGAGATTTTCTTACAATTGCCGAAAGCCAGATAAGATCACTTTAAAATGTCACAGTCGAGAGAAGATACTGTCTTCACAAGTTCTTATTCTGATTTCAGATGATAGTGGCTCTGGTATCCACGCTGGCCCTCTTCTCTCGAGCAGTCTGAAAGAGTTCTGAGCCCCGCGCGCCCAACTGGTGATCGTAAACCCATCTTCATTCGACTTGATACACTTCCTCTCTCCCTGTAGAAGTATTCTTGCACCGTATCCACTCTTCCTTCTCTTACTTACCTTGGGACGCTTTTATATTGCCCTTGCATAATCTTGAGGACGAGATCAGAGAAGTTCATCCCATCGAACGGGTGGACTAGACAGGTAAGCTCATAGAGAACACATCCCGATGCCCAGATGTCGCTTTTGTGGTTATAGCTAAATGATTAGGTCAAGGAAGAAGGAAAACAAGAGATCGTCATACTAACTATACCTTTGGAGTTTCTGAAACCAACCCTAGGAACCAGCTCCAACCCCTCCGAGCATCTCCCATGTTCCTGAGCAAATTCAGCTTCGGAAAGTAAACATTTGAAGTTCTCGTGTGGGGATCGTTCATATAAACACATATACTTTTGTGGTCAGAATCCAAGTAACATTGTATTTTGATCTCCTTTACTCTTGATCTCCATTACTCAAAGGATACGGTTTCCGTTGGCAAATCTCCGGACTAAGGTAATAAGGTGTCCCAATAGCGGTGCGGGCATGGTCAGAGGTGTCCTGAAGAATCTTCGCTATACCGAAATCCCCAATCTTGATGGTGCCAGTGTTTGTCAGGAAGATGTTCTGGGTCTTCAGATCTGAATGGAAAGATGACGAAATGTACAGGACTGGTGTACATGACTCAACCCCCCCCCTCACTGGAGCGTTGGCTGGACTGGGGGGGGGGGGGGGGGGGGAGGGTGTACCATGCAGGATAACCTTTTTTTAAATTTGCCAATGGAGTGACTTACCGACGAGTGTAGGAGTTTGAAATGACCAAGGATCAAATGGCCGAGGTACAGCGCTATCTCTAAAGCGCTTTTGATATCTTAGCTATCAACAGTCACGACCTATACACTTTCAAGAAATGGGGCGCTGAGTGTCCGAAATAGTGATGTCATAAGGGGAAACTAGGCCTTATGGTGGAGGGACAAAGGAGATAGTCATGGTTGACCAACACACTTGAATGCCTTTAATGACGGACAAGGGGGAAAAAGTTAGTTCCAATGCAAGCCACAAATTTCGGGAAGCATGTACATTGTGTATATAGAACCATACCTGTACAATAGTCCGTCGGAATACAATAGGACCGGACACTTTATGCAGGGGGACATTTTTTACTTTTTTCGCCCGAGTCTACCGTACCTACCTCTGTGGAGAATGTTCCTGCCGTGGATGTACCTCAGACCGAAGCAAATCTGCGTGTACCAGTCCAGGACGACCTGCTCCGCAAAATAGACACCCTTTTGTTGCTTGATTCTAGTATGAAGATCGCCTGAAGAAAAAAGGCAATCTTGAACTCCTCATGAAAGTCACCACTTGCAATCATGACCTCATGAAGTTACCCATGGAAATAATGAACCACATGTATTCATGAAAGTTACGTATGTGAAAACCATGAACTGTTCATGAAGATACATTTACGTACGGCAATCATGAACTATTCATGAAATTTACGTACTGACAAGCAAAAACTACTCATGAAAGTTGGCAATCAAGAACTATTCATGAAATTTACGTACTATGACAAGCAAGAACTACTCATGAAAGTTGGCAATCATGAACTAGTCATGAAAGTAACGTCATTCATGATTTAGTCATGAAAGTTACGTATGCCAATCATAAACTAGGCTATTCCTGAAAACTGCGTATGGCAACAATGATCATATATTCATGAATTTTACGTGTGACAACGATGAAGTATGACAACCATAAAACAACGACGTACGCAAGTTACGTAAATATAGCAATCGTGACCCTACCTCCGTCCGCGTATTCCATTGCGATGTTCAGCATCCCCTTGTCCACGAACGCCTCCTTGTATCTGATGATATTCACATGCTTACACCGTCCCAAGGCCGACACCTCCGTGAGCGCTTGCTCCTTGTCGCGACTGCTCATCCCCGAGACTTGGATCTCCTTGATCGCATATTTGCGACCGGTTTTCTCCGCCGAAACGAGCCAAACGCGTCCAAAAGTCCCGGAGCCGATAAGTTCAATTTTTTTGTACTTGTCTCCCATGTTGTGTTTTTGATCTGCAGGGATATTCGTGCCCTTCAGACATCACAGGCGTTGTCCATTTAATAATTAGGTAGAATTGAAATGCGTAGGTTTTTTTAGTTGTGAAGCCTAATCCATTTCATGATTGGGCCTTTGTGTATGGACTTGTAATTCGCCAATAAATCATACCGGTATATATAATGATCAAGATCAAATATCCTGAGAAATCAGGCATCAATGTCGTTTCTCCGGCCCTTTGTCATGCCGACCTACCGGTGGAGAACATCGGTTTCTCCCCCACCTTTCCTGAAGGATGGACTTTCGCACAACGCCGGTAGATCTGCATGGCCCTTTGTGTACAGGGCAAGAAAAACGGAGAAGCTATAAACACTAACCCGGCCCGACTTCCTTCGGATGACGATCAATATGATTGTGGGGAGCTATGTTGGGATACGCACCCAAGTCTTTCAAAAGTATATGCCATCAAGATAACTATTTGCGGTATGGAAATTGTTCCCCAGGGAATAACGAGCATAAGCATGGTTTCGTTTAAACCCTCGTCAATATTTTGAAGACAAAAGAAAAAAAATTCAGAATAAAATCGTAGACTGAAAGTTTTAAAGGGGGAGGGGGGGGGGGGTTTGATCGTAGCTAACTCGGGGACGCTGGCGTGCTTTTACCAGGGACCTTTGGACTGGCTGCTCCCTATCTGACTGGACCACAACCGATAATGTATAGAGTCAAAACATTACATAGCCTACCACGATAAATGTTTTTTTGCATGAGATAAAATGATTTTGGACATGACTTATATGAATTTCAAGCGACACCCCCCCCCCCCCCCCCCCCCCCGCGACCAAGGGCTAGCTGCGCCCCTGTTTCTATAGAGTACATTGTTGATTCTTCTTGGAGAAACCACGGTCCTGCTGGAAGCAATTTTGTACGAAAAACGAGACAAGACCACAATTGATTTTTTAAGCCTTTTAGCAGTTAAATTGTCAATGTTTGACCGCGACGCATCAAAGAATGCGTCAAGTAGTGAAACTGAAATTCGGATATGATATACGGGTTAGTCTTGCGAGTAACTGGTGCGATTTAAATTGCTGATTGACCACGGAAACTTTTTTTAAGATAGACAAGTTTGACACAAGTGGACATTTTTACCCATATCGGCCATTTTTACTCCAAATTTGAACCACCCCCCCCTCCAACCTATGAATATTCATTAGTGGTCTTGTCTCAAACCAAACAAATCATATGGGCAGAGACATGTATTCATCCACGACCGGAAGTGTGGCACAAAATGTCAAGTTGTGGTAAATACATGGCTGGGATGGACCAAAGTGGAATTAATTCTCAATCTGTGGTTGATTCTTAATCTACAGAGTCAGGCCAGCACCGAAATATGCTTTTTGATAATATATTTAAGAAACTGTGGTCTCACTGGTCAGTTTAGAACTTGTATTTTGACAGAGCCATATCAATGCGCCAGTGACGTTTTGATGGATATGGTGTACGGAAATCTTTTTTTCTCAGGCAATCGGTATTGGAATGTTTTTAAACTTTATTATGCTATTGGCAAAGGGTTCTTCTTGACACATATAAAATTTTGTGCAGATTGATTGGTCCAAGGTGTACTTTTTTACCAAAAGTTATGCACAACAATGTACACGTAATGTACACAGGTTTTGATAGAGGGCTCTGGCCATATCTCCTTAGTTGTCCCTTTAAACCTATATACATGCCGGGTATACATGTTGGCAATGCAAGCCATGTCTTACTCATATAATTACATTGCTAGGCTTAAGTCCGCCGAGGCTGACAAAAGATGGGCTTAGTGGATCTAGCCTATATTGGAATAACATACAACAAACATAGTCCCATGTCACTGCACTGCCTGAATAAAAATATACAATAATAGTCCCTTTAATTAGTTACTCCTTCCACAGATAGAGGCGCTGATTTCACCAGGCAACATGTAAACTTCCGGTCAAGGGTTTTTCGATTTTTCTCTTGTTTATTCTCAAAATACTCATAAAACAACGCTTTTAAGATGTCAACAATAGTTCTCAGGAAGACGAGGGATCCCCTGGATCACTTATCACGCATGTTGAATAAGACCACGCTCACAACTCAACGTGTTGGACATGAAAATGTGATGAGTAAGAATTTTCCTCTCTCCCTTTTGGTTTTTTTTTCAAAGTGGCTCTTCTTACGACTAGTCGTAACTTAGGATTTAGGCGATTTTAGAGATTAAACTGAGGATCTAGGGAGATAAGACTAGTGTAAAGGAAGGGTTAGGGTTAGGGTTGGCGCTAGGAGTAAGTGTTAGGGTCAGGGTGAGCGTCAGGGTTAGGATTAAGGCCCAAAAAGGTGAAAAGGATCGTCGTAAGAATAACCAGTAGTTTGTATGTAAAATGCATTAGGGATCGTCGTAAGAATAGCCGCGGCCTTTTTTTTTCTATCACTTTTTCTGCGACTGTGAAGCCAAGTTTTGCATGTGTTATGAATAATAGGCCTACGCAATTTTCATATTTTCTCAAATTCAATTACAAATTTCAATATTTGATTGAACGCTGTACTATAGTACTGGTAGTGGTAGGCCTTTTAACCAACATGTTTCTTTACTTTTCTTTTTTAGCGGTAGGCAGTGATGTTCTCTCCAAAGTATTCACCAATAAGAAGGATGATCGACAGAAGGAGATTGACGATGCAGTGGAAGCAGCTGAAAAGCGTGCAGCTCGAGAACTTCGTGCCGCCATGAAACGGCTAAGGCATGAACTTGAAGATGATAAACAAAGGGCTTTGGATGCTCAGAAGTTGGTAAGAATTAAGAAAGTATTCATGTTATTGATGCTTTAGTTTTTGCATGTTTTGGGCCCCGGGATCACTCCAATTGTTTCGGGAAGGGGTCATTTTCAGTTCAAAACTTGGGTGTGAAATTTCCAAAAAAATGTAAAAAGAGGGTAAATTTCCAAAATAACTCTTGCATCTTTTCAAAAGAGGTGCATTTCCATTGAAACTAATGAAAGATGCTACCTGTTGATCTACTTTTCCTTGATATTGGCATGAAAATGCATCAAGAATGTTACTTTGGAAAATAAGTTACAGTTGAGTTACGGCAGAGTCTTTCTATACAAATTACTAAGACTCTGGTTACGGGTAGTATTCAGTTGGGGACAAGCAGACAGTATCATGTGTTAGTTGTCTATCCAAAAAGGCGTCCAGCTTCACTTACAGTACACAGTCCCCTTGTCCCGCTTTGAGATGTCACCCAGCAAATCTTTCTGTCACGGTATAGAAATCTAAATTCCGATGATCCAATTAGGATCCGTTTGATAACGCTCACATTATCCCCTGGCATTACAATTCACATATTGTAGGCTTTATCAATTGAAAATTAAAAGCTTAGAAGATCTCTTTACTTTTCTTTGTAAACTCCAATGCTATTTTGCCTTGGGATAGGATTAGGCTGTCTGAGATGGAGATCAAGACAGGTAGCTTTAATTCTTAATGAAAGGAAAGTCTTTGCATAATTCAGCCAAGAATAAACAGTTTTTGTTCTGAAAGCAAAACAGCTTGCAGTTGCATGCCTCACTCACATGATGTGGTAAAAAGTCCAAGCATACATTCTAATATACTCTTAATTCGGCTGTATAAGACCAGATCATATATTTCTTGCCCGCCCATTACATATGTAGGATTACCCAAAATCACGATTCCAACCAATGAGGTCTGACGAGAATTTTTATAGGCCTATCACCCCAAAACCTGGATGAATATCCTTCCCTGCCTATAGTCCCCCTTTAACATAACCCAAGAATATTTTGTTTGTATTCAGTATTACACCAAGTTAGCCAAGAAAGTCAATGAACAAAGGGATAAGTTAGAAGAAGAACGGGTCCGAGAACTCTTAAGAAAATGTGAGAAGGAAAAACAGGAGGCTCTGCAGGCTCAGTGGGAGGAGTGTGAACGATTGAAGGAGGAGGCAATAAAGGATGCCCTGGCAACCTACTCCAAAAAATTACGAAACGAGTTTGCCTTGGAGAGGGAGAGGGCCATAGCGGAGGCTCTACACGCTCAAAAGGTGAGAGGTGTAGAAATTAAACCCTAACTTGTACCAATGCCAACATTTGTTAGATTGCTGACAACAAATGGTGGTAAACTGGACTGTAATCTACCAGTGCCTCGTATGGTAACACAAATTTTTTTCATAAAAGCAGCAGCCTTAAAGGATGTGGACATTTACTTCTGAAGCTAACTGTAGTGGTATAGGTGAACTTGGTCTGGTGGACTGGCAGGCAGTAGATGAGTAGAGGACACTGCTCTGAGATCATGTTCAAAACTTTCATTAGAAAAAGAGGACGATTTTTCTATTATAAATTCGATCCTTCTGTTTTCAGATAAAGTTCCAGCAGCGTTTACAAGCTACAGTTGAAGCAACGATTGCCAAATGTCAACAAGATGCAGCTGAAGAGGCAGCAAGGGTAGCTGTCCTACATCAACAGGAGACTGATGAACTCAATAGGAGGTACTGTTATATTGCATGGTCCCCGTTTCATCTAACCTCTGACGTTCATGACACTTATCAAATCTGTCCACACGCTGGCAGTGGTAGCGCCCTTCTCCTCAAAATGCCACATATGTTTTAAGCATGTGGTCCAAATCTCTGACGACATGGACCTTCTTTAACCACTTGACCGTGGAGAGCGTCTATACGCGTCCATATACCCGCAGTTTCTGTACATTATTCCATGTGTATCTACTGTACAATTTTTGGTACATACGGACGAGGTAATGGCGCGCAAAAAAACCCTGTGACGAACCGGCTGAGTGCTTCCATACACGCAGATTTCTGTACATTATTCCATGTGTGTCTACTGTACAATTGATGGTACATATGGACGAGGTTATGGCTTGGTATTGATTCGCTGAATGTCTGAACTGTTTCTGTCGGCGTATAGATCGCAGGGGTGATGTTTTGGCACAAAAAGTATCGCGCGCTCAAGTGGTTACACCCTTTAAAACCTATTCATAGACAACAGTTCATGTGCAGAGAGGTAAATTTTGTCTACACTCTACTCTGTCCGGTGTGTGCATTGCAAATTTCTAAAATGTTGGAGTTTCATCATCCTCCCATAGAAAGCCTTTGGTTGTTTCTCAAACACACTCACTATAAGCCCTGCTGAATGGTACCTTATACACAAGCATGTGGTAGTCAGAAATTCGTTGCCCAATCTGAAGCCATCATTCTGATGGGACAGCGGTGTGACAATGTTATATGTGCAGAAATGTAATCTTCCCAAATCATGTAATTTCACCAGGGCTTTGATTTAGAATATTTTTAAGAAGTGATACAAAGGCCTGTTGTGGGAAGATGGAGAATCATCATCAGTTTTATCAAGGCATCACCATACACTCCTCTCAACTGTGAAATTTTAACCAGCATTTTATTTTGCAAGTGCACCATCGAACGTGAATTGGGGAAATATCTTTTAGAGTGGTGCACCTCATTTATTAGAAATGGTGCAGAGCACTTATCCTCCAGTGGTGTGACATATTATGATGGTTGCTTTTTGATGTCTGCGCTTTCATGAATTTTCTTTCGGCTTTTCAGATACGATATTTTGACAAAAAAGTATAAGCGAGAACTTGACCATAAGATGAGGCTGGAACGAGACTTTTTTGTAAGTGCTAATGACTCCTGAAATAAATCTTGAATTCTTGATCTACAGCGGGGTGTCAATCAGTTGACGACGGGTTTGCGGGTTGCTTATATATTACTGGTCATCACCAGTCGGCCAGGCTCCACTTCAAATGCATCGGCAAATCACCCCTGCCAAAATATCTCCCAATAGATTATCAGTTTCTTGGCGTACTGATCTCAACTCCATTGCATCGGCAACTCCATCCCACAGCAATGGCATCTTAGCCATTTATCTGAGCTGATCAACTGATAGCAGTGAGACAATGCCTAACTTGTGGACCGTTAAGTCAGGTTATAACATGTTCAAAAATAGTTCCAGTATCAAACAAATTATCGAAGTCATAAGTATTATCTCTTAGTCTTGTTCTATCGAGTTATACATGAAGCAGTTTAGTTGGGTATGGTTTCTATTGGTAGTTAACCTCTTTAATCCCAAAACTTGAAAATCCCGGGATCCCAGGATGGTCACGTGGTTGCGAAATTGGGTCTGACTTTCACGATGTATAGCGCCCGCATACAACCGCCAAAGTCCGCTACCGAGGCGCCATCTATCCAGTCATGTTCTAACTGACCCTACTGTACATCAAACACGCTAAGACAAGCAATAAACTAGCGTCCCATCTCACTGAGACCGACCTGTCGGTCGTTGGCAAAAAACGTTATTTCCAAATGACCGACTGGTCGGTCACCGTGATTCAAGAGGTTAAGTCTAGCTTTGGTACCGGTACATTGTCTTGAGACATGTTTTAGCCGGTGCAGGCCTGGCCCAAACCTGGATTATGTGAAAGTTCTGATTGAAAACGTAATCGTCTTTTTTCAGGAGCTACAAACGGACTACAAAAGATTCATGGACTACACCGGTGGCCAGTACAACTCCGACTACATGATGCGCCTGCGAAAGTACGGGCTACAGTTATCAGACCGCAGAATTAGCCAAGTAACATATAAAGATATTGAAGAAGATGATGAGTCGACCGACTCTTTTATAAATCCGCTAGATGAATCTCCAAATTGTTTAACACATTTGACAAGGCCTAGTACAAGTTCCACGAGGCGTAATACTTTGAACACGAGGCCTAGTTCATCCAGGTTTAGACCAAGAACTGCTGGGTCTTTGAATTCTCTAGATTAAATGAGAGTATAAAAGGGTAAAATTATGTGCCCTAAAATTGTTCTGCTGTGTACCAGTACACCCCCCCCCAAAAAAAAGTGGGCATAAATATGTTTATGAAAACTGTATTCTAGGTGAAATTAGTATGACCCCCCCCCCCACCCCGCATGTGTACATGTAGGCTGTAAAACACAATATTTTTTATTGTTCTATGAACACTTTTTTGCACCCGCTCTCTGAATAAGCAAATTCAGAGAAAAAGCAGAAACACTTCATGCTGTATACTCTCAGAAATGTACCGCAGAGGGAAAATGTATAATATTGTTCCTTTGTTAGGTACGGTCCCAATCACAATTGATGTATGCCCTGCGCAGTGTACATGTAACTTACAAGCATCCAACCAAAACCACATTTTTTGATCCTACGCACAGCTCTGCACGTTGGTTGCAGTTATGGTCTGGTCAGTATCTACGTTTGCGTGTACAGGAAACACATCTTGGATACAATACATTTTGTGTTGTCAGTTATTGCTGTGGATTAGTCCCCATGGAGATTAAAGTTAGTGACAATGTTAGTACACACCAACTCTCGAAAATCTGTTTATCCTATCAGGGGCGGATCCAGGAATAGGAAAAGGAGGGTGTGTGTTGTGTCTTCGTCCTCTAATTAAGAGATGAAGATAGATTTAATTACGATAATCTTCTTTAGTTTTAATCACGTTTTCATCAGTACACTTCCGGTTCCGGTTCTTGTCTCACATAACAGTTTTACATAATAATCATGTTACAGGTCTCACTCAATAGTTTCACATAAGACACTACAAACTCCTCCTTTTCTGAATTTTAGTACTCTTAAAATTTTAGACTTCAAAACTGATAAACCATAAACATGATAAACTCTAAACCTTAAACTGTAGCAAATACTAAGCCAAATGTACACAATACAGTGTGTAGGAACAATACCAACAATCACATCTTGAACATTCACACAAAATTGTCTCTGTAGAATAGAATACAAATAAATGTCCTAGTACATGTATACAAATATAGAATATCTAAGACACAAAATCATTATATTTTGGATTGGGTTTAACAGTTCTACCACACTTGCTTGTGACAGCAGGAGTAGAAATCACCTCTGATCTAGGACGCTGGACAGTTGGCTGTACAAAATCAGAATCTACAATCACTGGATCTTTCTCAACTGAGGTTCTACTTTCACATGGCTTGTCCATTCTTACACCAGGATTCTGCTCAACATTTACCAACTCAGGAATCTTTTGAACTCTGGGTTCTTCATTTTCCTCAAATTTCCAATCATCCTTGTCTACAAGGGGTACTTTTCTCAGAAACTTTGCATTTCTTACATACGATTTTCCAGTCTCTACATTCACAACCTCAAAGGTATTTTCTGCCTTTGCACCAACAATAACATGTTTCACTTGGCTGTATCTAGTATCCAACTTTCCTCCTTTCAACATGTTTGCTACATACACTATGTCACCAACTTTCAAGTCATTCATCTGAGCATGAGACATACACTATGTCACCAACTTTCAAGTCATTCATCTGAGCATGAGACATACACTATGTCACCAACTTTCAAGTCATTCATCTGAGCATGAGACATACACTATGTCACCAACTTTCAAGTCATTCATCTGAGCATGACGTTTCTCATCAGCGTACTTTTTCATTTTCTGGGCATATGCATCATAATGCTCTTGATGAGGAGGTTTACTAACACTTTGCTCCAAGATTGGGAGTTTTGTCCTCATTTCACGACCAAATAGTAACAATGATGGAGACTTTCCAGAAGCAGGGTGGGGTGTCGACCTATAAGACATCAAAATCTTTGGCAATTCTAATTGCCAATACTTGCCAGTAGTCACAGCGGCTTTCAGACACTTTTTCAAGTAGCGATGAAATCGCTCCACCTTGCCATTTCCACAGGGGTAATATGGGCTACTACGAAGGTGTTTTATCCCACATGACTTCAGGAATGTCTCTACCTTATGACCAATCAGATGTTGGCCATTGTCTGACAATAATTGCTCTGGAAAACCTAACCTTGCAAACAACTCTGCCAATTTCACAATAATGGTCTCAGATGAGGTATCAGGCAAAACTATGGCCTCTGGCCAGGATGAATGATAATCCATCAATGTCATCAGGTATTCACCTTTGATCGGACCGAAAATATCTATGGCAACTTTCTGCCATAGTTTTTCAGGTAGTTCTGAAGGTTTCAATGGACTATCATGCACCAATGGCTGGTTGAATGTACAAGCTGTACAATTCGATATCAGATTCTCAACTTCTCTGTCCAAACCAGGCCAGAAAAATCGAAGCCTCAAGAAAATCTTGGTACGCACAATGCCTGGGTGCGTCTCATGTGCAATACTCAAAACCTTGCCACGCAGGGCAGTAGGTACGACTATACGCTGGCCTCTCAAAACCAAAGTATCAAGTGTACTCAACTCATGTCTGTACTTGTAGTAGGGTTCTACCTCAACATCAAGTTTCTCTGGCCAACCTGAACAAATATAGCTATGCACCTTCTGAATGGCTTCATCTTGAGCTGACTCAGCTTTCAAATTATCAATGGTAATGGCTTCCAAGGGACCAACAGCAATATCCACAATGCTCAAAATGTTATCATCTACAAAATTTAATGAGTCTCTGTTTTTCTCTTTACTCTTCGCTGGTAGCGGCATTCTAGAGAAACAATCGGCCCAATTTCTCTTACCAACTATGTACTCGATCTCATAGTCATAAGCCTGTAGTCGCCAGAGTAACCTTTGCACACGAGGGGGTACGATTGTCGACACTGTCGGGTTGAACATGTATATCAAAGGGCGATGATCTGTTAACAGTTTGAATTTCAAACCCCAGACATAGTTTCGAAAATACTCAATTCCCCATACACATCCTAAGGCTTCCCTTTCCATCTGGGAGTATCTCCTTTCAGTGTCGCTAAGCGACCGGCTCGCGTAGGCTACTGGCTTCAAATCACCATCACTCTGTCGTTGCAGGAGTATACAACCTAGGCCTACAGGGCTCGCATCTGTGATCAAAGTAGTAGGGGCACCTAGTTTGTAATAAGCTAGGCATGGCTGCTTACTGATAGCTTCTTTCAGCTTTACAAATGCCTGTTCTTGTTCATCACCCCAAACCCACTCATTGTCTTTTTTCAACAATCTACGCAGTGGTTCACAGATATTTGCATAGTCCTCAATGAACTTTTGTACATACCCGCATGTACCTAAGAATGAACGCAGTTCACTCGCAGTCTTTGGTGGGGGCGCATCCACCACAGCACGGATTTTTGAACGCGATGGTCTGACACCATCAGGGCTCATCAAATGTCCTACAACCTCGACACATTTGAGTCCAAGTTCAACCTTGTTCCTGTTCAGAACTACTCCCCGATCTCGGCATCTCTGGAACACCTTTCGCAAGATTTCTAACAGTTTCTCATCGTTCTCGGCATACAGGATCATATCATCGCACTCCATCATCACACCGTCAATATCACCGAATATGTTCTCCATTGCCTTCTGGAATGCATCGCTGCTCGAAGCCAAACCAAATGGTACCCTTTTATAACGGTAAGTCCCTCTTTTGGTGATAAAAGTGGTCAATGACCTTGACTCGGGGTGAAGGTCAATTTGCCAGAGAGCCTTCTTGGCGTCAAGTTTTGCAAAAACCTTGGCGCCTTCAAGCTTAGCAAGTATGTCCTCAACCCTAGGCGAAGGATAAGGCTCCCTGATTACAGCTTTGTTGGCCTCACGTAGGTCACAACAAATTCGTACTTCGTTCTTGTCCTTTTTGGGGATGGCAATCAGATTAGAGACCCATTCAGATCCCTCTTCTATTCCTTCAATAACACCAATGTCTACCATCTTCTGCACTTCCTTATCAATGGCTTCATCCATTGCATAAGGTTTTCTGCGGAGACGTTGAGCGACAGGCTCAACTTTCGGATCTATCGTAACCTTATGAACATAGTCATTGATGTGACCATGCCCTTCGAATATATCTTTGAACTCTTCTAACAGTTCGGCATAGGGATCGGTTTTCCCATCAATTTTACGCACATTGTCAGTGTCAGCGTGATGAGTACCTTGTCGCAAGATACCTAAATCGAACGACGATTTTCTCCCAAGGAGAGGCTCAGATTCACCTTCCAAGACATAGACGTTAGTCTTGGTACAAGTATGTTGCCATACTAATGTTGCCACAAAGTAGCCAACGCATTTCAGTTCAGTCCCTCCATAGACTCTGAATTTCTTCGTTGTATCGACGACCATTTTCAATCGCTGTCCATTCACAAGTGTCGTAGTTCGCTAACGGGTCCTTGTTCTCCCTCGGAACGATAGAAGATCCGAGGTGAACATCAGCAGTAATGTATACTCTTGACGTCAATCTTCCGATATGAAGGTCACTTTAATAGACGAATCGGGAATTGAGTCGGTACACTAGGCCTCAAAGACGGGATTCCGATCCGTTCGCCTAGCTATCGCTCTCCATACTCCTTTTAACTTACATGGCAATATTGCAAATCGCCCAGGCCAACCTGATAAACGATATCATTCGATATTCAAAGTCTACATTATCAAACCTTACACAAGTCAAAATGCAGGTCTCGGCGATATAATGATTAAGGCCTATTATCACTTCTTATCAGAGCTGGGCTCTACAACACAAGTACAGGTTGTCCACGTTCCTTCGATTTCGAGGAGATGCTCCAAACAAATTCCTCATCGGAGTCGGCATTTTCCTCCCGTACATGACGAACAGTTTTTCGAGGTTTATTGCGCGGTTTACGTTTAAACTTAGCAGCATTGTCCTTTTTCTCAGACGCAGTGTCACCTTTCTCTTTCTTTTCGGAACATTTTCTAGAGTAATGCCCCTTTGCACCACACGTGTTACATACAGCGGTACGCGCACCACATGTATCTGGCGCATGATCAGTTCTCCCACATCGAAAACATTCTTTCGATGTGTGAAATGGAGATCGACCTTTCTTATCGGACGTTGACTGGACCCGATCCACGGAGTGTGTCTTCGAAGAAGCACCGGCATTCATCACCTTAGCTTCCGCTGTAGCCTGTTCGAATAAACGAGCCATCTTGAGTACTTTATCAAGTGTCAGAGTTTCTTGTCCAAGAAATTTCTCACGTAACTTGGACGACCGGCATTTCTCCACGATTTGGTCCCGTAACATTTCATCCTCTAAGTTACCAAACTCGCATGTTTTTGCCAGTTCACGGAGAATGTTACTATACGTGTCAACGGTTTCATCGTCCTTTTGTGCCCGCGATCGAAACGAATAACGCTCTGCAACCACGTTCCTTTTTGGCACGAAATAGGTGGTCAACAGATCTTTACATTGTTGGACGGTCCCTTTCTCGCCCTGCAAGTTGTCGAACTTACGACGAGTCTTCATTCCAACACAATGTAGGAAAGTGTGTTTCTGGACTTCAGCCCCTTTCCTATCAACACCGGAGGCGAGGCAATATGAATCATAGCATTCTAGCCATAATTTCCATTCATTGGCCATCGTGACCAACTGGGTTGAACGCAACGGGTTGGTTGATCGGTGCCTGCATGATGCACAATGTCAATGTACAGTACTGTAGGGTTCGTTTTGACTCGAAATTTGGGCTCACTTTCGACTACAAATTTCGCTAAACAGAGGGCCCTGCTTTGCGTATCGGTGATGGTCGCGGTACATTAATGTGATAGAGATTTGACTCTCTTCGACAGTGTAGGTTTCCTTGGGTGCCTGGTTTCCCCATACTAGCATTACAATCACCCAATATTGTTTATGGAGCTACTATTGTCCCAGTTGACGCTTGTATTGTACGTGCCGGTGTAACAGTAACAAATGCCCCCCTGGAAAAAGTGTTCGGGATTATTGTATTCTCGGATGGTTCTATAGAGACCCTGACCGTCAATAGCTCAGAGATTGAAGCGCATAATAGAATCCTTTGTTTCCCGAGCATGCTATCCTAGGACATTTTAAACTTCTACACCGGCACCGATCCAAAGGTTGACCGCGCTCAACGTTGCTTAACTTCCACTCGGGGGGGGGGGGGGGGGGGGCAACGCGCCAACCACTGGGCCATAAAGGAATTCCTCTATGCCTGGCGGGTTAAGCCGTGCCATATACCTGGGAGTACTATACAGTGCTCAGCTCTTAACTCAATATTAAAAAAAATTGAAGCCAATAGAATAGGGATGTGCGAATTTGGGTAATAGCAATCATAGATTAATCTATGCTTGGTAATGGGGGCCTTATTTCAGTTCATCTGTTCAGATGGTCCCAATTCCCTCCCAACAAGTTCAAGTGAATGTTGTAATAATGGCCATGCATACTCTGCCACATTGCTAAGCTTGATCTCTTCCTAGAAATGATTCTGCACTTGTAGATGATGTGAATGATCTCTGAATATTCTAGGCACTCTACTTGCATCATATATATATATTTTATTAACGTGTCACCTTTTACAAAAAGCCAGCCTGCAAAGGCTTACGAGACACAATAATTCATAATTTGTAAACGGGAGCGCAACATGTCGACCGCGGCAAAGGGAGGGGTGGTCCGACCATACACGACTTATTCTACTTAAGATTTGAGGCGATTTATTTACGCATTTGGTAGATGAGTCGTATATAGCTAGCTACACGTCCTGCCACTGCCGAACTCGACAGAAGCGCATTCAGTCCACCGCTCCGGTCCATGGAACCAACATTTTCACCAATATCCAACAGCAAGTCCACCCGCTCTCGGCTATATTTTGTACACTCCAAAAGAAAATGGAACTCATCTTCCACTTTTTCATCACCACAGTTCTTACAGGTTCTATTTTCAAGCGGCACACCCCGATATCGTCCTAATTCTATACCTAGAGGGAATGTACCGTTACGCATTCTTGCTATTGTAGACCTACTTGCCCTACTTAGTGGCAATAAAACATATCTCTCCGTACCGAATTCCTGTTTTAACAACTTAAACGTTCGTAGTTTTGGCATGTTCACCACCTCATTTTTCCATTTAACCACATAATTTGCCATGAGAGCGTCCCTTATCCGGCCTGAAAGCTCCCTATTTTCTACTGCTGAGAATGTCCTGTGTAGCATGGGAGCATCATAAATGTTAGTCATATTACAATCGTTCAAAATAGTTTTTATACTTTTGCACCAGTTATCTTTCCCTTGTCTAGATAACCCATAATCCCATAGAAATATGTGTTTGGCAATTCTATGAACAGGCAAAGTACACAGCTTAAACCACAAGTTACACATCTTGACATGATGCCTGATAGACAGCGGTATGGAACCCATGTCGCCCACTATTGCCGGTATAGCTGAAAATTTACCAACTCCTAGAAAGGATCTTAAACACCGCAAATGAACTTTCTCACATTGTCTATAAGTTTTAAAACCCCAAACACTGCAACAGTAGTCCATCACTGGCACCACCTGAGCGTCATATAAGCGTATATACGAATTATACATGAGTCCTCTTGCCGTCGAGAAATGCTTCGCTAAAATACCTGCTAGAGCCTTTGAGGCCCCTTTCGCTAACACGTCTGCAGTGTGGGTATAATCTAAATATTCATTCAGTTTTACACCCAGATAGCGATAGGCATTAGTTCGCTCAATATCATGTTCTCCAAAATGAAATACATAATTAGTTGGCGCTTCACATTTCCTACGAAAGTGCATAACTTTTGTCTTTTCAACGTTCACTGCCATACGCCACTTTATACACCAATCCCGCACCATGTCTATCATGTTTTGAGCAACTTCATAGGTAGTTGAGGAACTGCCAATTCCGCTGAACAGAAATATTCAATTTCAAGAAGGTGACGCTACCGTGTTTCTTTTACTCGTTTTACTAGTTCGGTTAGGCATACACTCCAACGCATTAGGAAATATGCAGACAATATGTATACAAAACCAAGACCTAAGACATAAGACCTAAGACCTAAGATCCCCCAGAGTACAAAACTAAGACCCAGGTACAAAACTAAGATCCCCGAGGTACAAAACTAAGACCCGGGGAGGCCAATTCCAAACTAAAATTTTGAAGAAAAATATCAGAGTCTTAGTTTTGTACATCAGGGGATCTTAGTTTTGTACGTACAAAACTAAGATCCCCCGAGGTACAAAACTAAGACCCAATGCCAAACTAAAATTTTGAAGAAAAATATCAGAGTCTTAGTTTTGTACATCAGGGGATCTTAGTTTTGTACGTACAAAACTAAGATCCCCCGAGGTACAAAACTAAGACCCAATTCCAAACTGAAATTTTGAAGAAAAATATCAGAGTCTTAGTTTTGTACATCAGGGGATCTTAGTTTTGTACGTACAAAACTAAGATCCCCCGAGGTACAAAACTAAGACCCAATTCCAAACTGAAATTTTGAAGAAAAATATCAGAGTCTTAGTTTTGTACATCAGGGGATCTTAGTTTTGTACGTACAAAACTAAGATCCCCCGAGGTACAAAACTAAGACCCAATTCCAAACTGAAATTTTGAAGAAAAATATCAGAGTCTTAGTTTTGTACATCAGGGGATCTTAGTTTCCAAATTCTGCCCCTCTTTCGAATTCATTTTGATGTAGTAATGTCACCTTTGAGATGCATGCAGTTGCTCCATCTGAATAATACCTCCATATGCACTATGCAGGCACGACCGGTCATCACTCTAGCATATACTCTAGCATATACGGCCTCCATCCAGCTCCACAAAAAGTGGCGAAACCGGTGCAATATGCCAGTAGCACGTGGATCATGCCGAGCGGCGCTGTCAGGTGTTTCCACTATGGGTTACATAATCGGCTACAAAGAGGCCAGTGTTCTAGTAAATGAAGTTAGCAATGATAGCGAAGAATGTTAGTGTATGTTACGAAGTCAATAGCGATAGTAGTGAGTTGGAGAGAGGAGAAACTTCCATCGGGATATTTGGTAGAGGCAGACCTTCAAGAGTCCCAAGAAGAAACTTTGCAAAGTCTTCATCAAACTGATAATCATATTCCTTCCTTCTCTGCCTATATTGCAATAACGTTGTTTGACTCGGTTAGTATGTAATTGATGGATAAGAAAACGTTCATATTTTACTCGTTCCAACTCTTCCGATGGCGGCGCTCCTCCGAATGACTCAAAGGAGTATTGCACCGGTTTCGCCACTTTTTGTGGAGCTGGATGGAGGCCGTATATGCTAGAGTATATGCTAGAGTGATGACCGGTCGTGCCTGCATAGTGCATATGGAGGTATTATTCAGATGGAGCAACTGCATGCATCTCAAAGGTGATATTACTACATCAAAATGAATTCGAAAGAGGGGCAGAATTTGGAAACTAAGATCCCCTGATGTACAAAACTAAGACTCTGATATTTTTCTTCAAAATTTCAGTTTGGAATTGGGTCTTAGTTTTGTACCTCGGGGGATCTTAGTTTTGTACGTACAAAACTAAGATCCCCTGATGTACAAAACTAAGACTCTGATATTTTTCTTCAAAATTTCAGTTTGGAATTGGGTCTTAGTTTTGTACCTCGGGGGATCTTAGTTTTGTACGTACAAAACTAAGATCCCCTGATCTACAAAACTAAGACTCTGATATTTTTCTTCAAAATTTTAGTTTGGCATTGGGTCTTAGTTTTGTACCTCGGGGGATCTTAGTTTTGTACGTACAAAACTAAGATCCCCTGATGTACAAAACTAAGACTCTGATATTTTTCTTCAAAATTTTAGTTTGGAATTGGCCTCCCCGGGTCTTAGTTTTGTACCTCGGGATCTTAGTTTTGTACCTGGGTCTTAGTTTTGTACTTCGGGGGATCTTAGGTCTTAGGTCTTATGTCTTAGGTCTTGGTTTTGTATACACCCAGAGCTTTGTGGTAAAAGGGAGCCATCTATTTAACAAGAAGTCCAAGAGCCTGGCGCTCAGCTGCAATACTTGGGTACAATGAATACAACATGCGAAGTACCTGGTGGTTGGTCTCTTTCAACCTCGATTTTGTTAAAGGGACAATATAGCCTTATAGGCAGCAGCTAGGCAGGCAAGATGAAGTTACGCGAAGTCGCCAATAGGGGTCTCTCACATCTCACAATATGTCGATTGATATGCATCTATCACGCATATCTGACTTTCGTTAGTGACAAAGAAGAATTTAAAGAAAACTGTAAGTGACGAAAAAGATTTTAAAGAAAACTGTAAGTGACGGAAGAAGAATTTAAAGAAAAATGTAATTGATGAAGAAGAATTTAAAGAAAATGTAAGTGATGAAGAAGAATTTAAAGAAAAATGTCCTCTGACAAGAATGATACATATAAACTTTTCTGCTGAGAAGAATAATATAGAGAAAAATGTCAATGAAGAAGAATAATAGAAAGAAAACTGTCAACGAAGAAGAAGAAAACGAAGGAACAAATGATTAATGAAGAGCTGGAGTGCCTTTATTAATGTACACTTTGAATGAGTGAATTGGCTGGTAACAGGCCCATATACTTTTCATTCTTTGAAGTAAGTGCACTGTTAGAATCCCACGGGCAGTTTTTTCGGAATACCAGCGGGACCCTAGAAAATGTGCAGGTGACGCCCTAGCAATAGTCTGGAAGCGCCCATATGCTTGGGTCTTTGATCCCGATAGTTATGTCGTCGAATCTGAAACGCGAGAGGAGGCAATGTGATATATAGGTCACTCTTTACACAAAGTCACCAATTTGCAAATAAAAGCGTCTTGTGATTTTGAAAACATATAAGCATTGAAACAAGAGTGCTCCAGGAACGGTATATTACGAACGCCCAGGAGGCTCATTCCAAATTCGTGATACCGAATTCCTAATTTGATCGGGTAATACCACTTAGATCGATGCGGACGAACGATGCGGGCGAATCAGAACATGTTCCTAATCTAAACTGACAGTGTTATATCTAGTAGCTTGTTGCCTTGCCCTTATAATTGTAGGACGCCTCAAATATCGCAGTATCAGTAATTTACATTTTTCTCTGAAATTATGCCTCTAATAACTTTTAGATTTAAAGCCTCTGCATCACAAAAAAACATCGACATTTAACTTCAAGATTATCAAGATATGCACTAATTAAAGATAGGCCTACTTTCTGTGCGTTTATCTCTCAGATATACACGTACAACTTTGAAAGACCGGTAGTTTTTTCTTTCTGAATTACTCTATATATTTATGTATGGCGAGCCTATTTTAATGGGCTAGCCGTTAGTTTGTTCAATTAAACAGACAAGAGGGAGTTTTTTTGTGCTTTTTCTTCTCCAACTACAAGGTTTAGGCAGCAGCTAGGCAGGCAAGATAAAGTAACACGAAGTCGCCAATATGGGTCTCTCACATCTCACAGTACGTCGGAATGATTCACGCTTGTACGAGGAACCTTGTTTTTATGGGTACAAGTGTCCACCTCATTAAAATCTTGCGTGACCGGCCCAATAATTTCACATGCATGGTGTCTTTACAATGGGACCTTACCATGATTGGCTAAGGTCGGGTTCTCTATGAATGTCTGAAGGAACTTCACTCAGTCGCTTTTCGGGTCGTGAAATCGACATGTAGTCTGGATTTGAAATTGATCCCATTGGGTGAGAAGGCCTATTGCAACTCGCGGTTTTATACAGGGTGGCTCCAAAAATTAATCGGTGAATTGATTTATTGGGATTGGATGGTTTGGGGCGAGATCTGGGATAAATGCGAGTTTTAGGAAATCCTAAGACTAACGTTAGTGTTAGCGCTTGTATAGTATGGACTTGTCATGTAAGAGTGCTTTCACGAGAGGTTAAGAACTGGCTCCGATAACACAATCCCTAGCGTTAACACCACCTTTTACGCTAAAAATGCACATGAAAACCTGTGTTAACGTTAGCGAATGCTAGGCTTACGGTGCCAGTTCCGAACATAAGAATTACTCTAGAGTTCCACAGGTTTTGGATAGGGTAATTGTCGAAAAATCAAGTAAACAAGATTCTCCTTTCATAGTCATTTATTCTACTTGAATACTTACTTATCACAATTAAGATTGCTGTTTCCACCATTTATCCATAGATTACTAGAACAATTCTGAAACAATAATTAAGGACTCTTGCAGTAGTTACCCCCAAATCCTAAACGGACACTTTAATTTTTACATGTCATAATGCTCAACGTCCAAATGATAAGAGTTCAGTCCATATTAATTTCGTCCCTTTCCACCTGTACGAATTCCAGACCCGGTTCCTCCTCTTCCTCCTCCTCCTCAAGGTTGGGGAATGGCCCAGCTTCAATAGGGACCGGTCGCAATGCCATCTCAAAACCCTTTTCAATCACGGCCCCATCAACAGCAGCCCACGCCTCACTTACAACGGTGACAACATCCATCAGCTGAATTGGTTCGCATCGGCCCTCTCTATCCGTGTGATTCTTTTTCCATGCTTTCCACCTCTTGCGCATATGGTTCTTGAGGGATCTGATGACAGTCAGGTCCAGGGGTTGGACAAGTGATGTACAACCGGCGGGAATGAAATAGAGGATTCCCCCAAGGTTCATAGTTTGCACACCGAAATTTTCCTTTCGATGAACCCGGTACCGATCGACCAGTAACAAAAACTGTTCAGCCTCTTCTGCGGTTATATACGGTTGGAAGGCGTGTTCAAACCAATGTTCGGCTGTCTCCTCCTTCATCCAACCTGTTGCTGATGAAGTTATGACCACGTTTTCTGGTAGCTCTTGGTCCGCAAAGGCTGCAAGCTGCCTGACGAATCCTTTATTTGGGAAAGTCACGTGAGCCGCCACGTTTCCGCCGGTTGCAGTGATTGCAAGAGTAACTGTACATCCAAGTTTGGTGTTGGACCTTGAGGTGCGGATATCCACGGACTTTGCTCCCTTTATGCTGCATGTGTACGTTGGTCGTAGCTCAAACAAGGCAAACGTTTGATCCATGTTAAAGAGAAGTCTCATCGGAATTTCAAATCGGTCGATCGTGTCTCTGAACACTTGCACACAATTGGCGGCATCAGCTGCGAGGGTGGTCGTATTTTTGTTAGCTTTCCGGAATGACATTTCCGGTCCATAAAGTTCGCAACCCAGCCGTTCGAAGCGTGAAATTCGTTCATGACTGATCGAGTGCGGATGAAATCTTGTCTATCGTCAGTGGGTAACGCGTGCCATCAGTCTTTGAAAATTGACGTAGCTTTCTCTTGGACGTCTTCGACGGCGACAGGCAGCCTTTTTTCTCTGACCCCTCTAAACCAGACGATTAGTCTCTCTTCAACATCAGGCCAAAGACCAATGTTCCCCTCTTTTACGTGTCGGACTTTGCCTTTTCCTTCACCAGCTTTTTCTTCTAGTTCATACAAATTCCATTTCTGCATTGTTCGGACTGAGATTCCATAGTGTTCTGCAAATTCATGCATGCTGTTGACGGTTCCGTCCAACAGAGCAGCCTCAAGGTCCTGCAAGTAGGCTATTTTCTCTCTAACTGTATAACTTCTCCGGCGTTTTCGCAATGGCTCTTGACCATCCATCTTCACAATTGGCAAAGTGAGCAACTGAAACTAGATACCCGCTTATACAGGCCTAGAATGTCTGTCTGCCACTCTTGCGCAATTGGTGACAAAACCTATCAGTCCAAACGATCGTCGTAATCGGCCGTGGACACCTTGAAATTGGTCGTACTGAAGTCGGCCAGATGTAATTCTGCCGCGGTGAAAGGCCCATTGGCCATGCCTTTGAATATATCTTAGTAGCCCTTTTATAGTGCGATTTGGGGGGCGTAATCTATTCCATGGACTGGAATATTGGATGTGTACCCATAAAAACAAGGTTTTAGAGTGTATACTGTGCTCGCGCAGTTACCTCGTCGTTGGGGAGGTACCTATGCCTTTTCTCTAAAGTTACGACCATTGGCTCATGTGTATGAGGGTGGTCTATAGGCAGACAACTGTACCGATAGGAAGATCCCTAATTTCCATAATAACTAGGATTTGAAATCTACATCACATGCAGACATGATGTCCAATGCTTGTTGCTGACATCGTAGATCAGAGTCTTACAACATTGCTCAACATTGTCAATGTCCTTTATTTGAAATAAAGCCACTAAGGTATTCGTAATAGAATTACATGAGGGTTATCTCTTAGTAATTGGCCCATTGGTAGGATTTTCGATTGGGGCATTCTTGATTGATGCCGTATATAGTGTCATGATGAACTTCGCTCAACTTTTCGTCGCTGTATTGCTATTATCCCAACTCTGGCAATGGACCCAAACCCTGAAGACGCCCAACAGCAGCCGCTACCAAGGAAACTGCGTTCCTATACGACTCAGGAAAAGGTGCGACATGTCCTTGACAGCCAGGGTTTCATCCAGCAGGGGCGAATTCTAAACGCAGCCGAGTATGCTCGGAGGTACCGTATCCCACCCACAACGCTGAGGGGATGGATAAGCAACATCGACGACCTGATGGAAAAGCTAAAGACGGCCCCGCAGGCAAGGCGAGTTCGAGAAAACCACGATGGTTGCTGGCCGGAAGTTGAGAAGGTGGTCCATGACGCCTTCCTTCAGTCACGGCGAAACGCACTTCCGGTGACCAGAGAAGACTTCCAAGATGCTGCCATCCTCGCATTCGATAGATGGAGGAACAACCTACCACTGGATGAACGCGCACGAATCCAAAGAGACCGTCCTCAACGTTCAAACTATGGTGCGAGCGATGGTTGGGTTACGCATTTCATGAAAAGATGGAACATAGTATTTCGCGGCGTACAACAGATTCTGCCGGACTTCCAGCGGATGCAGCAGCACGGGTTGCTGAGTTTCAGCAAGAAATAAGGAATACTGTCCGAGATCAGCATGTGCAGCGTTTGCTCAACATGAACGAGACATTCATGCAGCTGGATTATCCGTCAAGTTACACAGCTGAACCAAAAGGAACTAAAAATGTGGACATTCGCACGAGCCTTGGCAACCACAAGCTCGGTTGTACGATCGCATTGACAATAGGTACTGGAGGAGTGAAGCTGCCGGCTTAGATCATCTTTCGGGAGCAAGGATACATTCGTCAAATTAGAGACCTCGGTAACATCCCTGATAATATAAGGGTTACGTTATCTAGGACAGGTTGGTAAAACGGGGACACTCTCCAATTTTATTTGGATGAAATTGCACTGCCAGTTGCTCGGGATACGGAACCAGGAGACATGTTACTTATTCTTGACAGGTTTCGTCCACATATGACAGAGGAGTTCACGGTTCCTCTCATTGAAGACGGGATGTTATTGGACTTCATTCCAGCTGGATGTACGTCACTGGTACAACCACTGGACTTGACAGTGATTAGATGATTCAAATGCACCCTAAGGGCTAAGTGGAGTAACTGGAAATGGAGAAACACAACACCAGATGGACAGTGTCCAAAAATAAATTTAGCGGATGTGGTTACTATAGTCAGCAAAGCATGGGCAGATGTTTCAGCCGATGCTCCAGACCGTGCATTTCGAGCAACCGGACTTATTAAGGAGGTACAAGCAGGTGAAGAGCTTCTACTTGGAGCTGATGAACTGAGTACTGACGAAGAGAATAATGATGTTCAGTTCCAGGATGAACCTGAGTTAGATTAACCTGAGTTAAATTCACCCGCCTGATATCTCAATGTAAAGAAACGGATATTATTGAAACGAATTTAACTAATTACGTTCTTTAGTTATACATCGGTTGTCCATTTGATAACCATAATTCTGACTCGGTCTTTAGGTCTTCTAGCACACTCCCGAAAACACTACCGCTAAATGTAAATATCTTTTTACAGTACTTGCTTGTAAAAAAACTGCGTTAGCGGGGACGTGTCAGCTGGACTGTCTCCTAAACTCTCTTATTAATCGAGCGACAATACCTTCAGTAAATTGTATTTGGGTATTATGAAAACAGTCCCGAACACTGCCCGAAATGAGCAAATCTCCATACTTACGACCTTTGCCTATGCAAATTATCAACGCCCTGAAACGTTGAATTCCACAAAAGCAATGGACAGAGACATTCCCCTAAATAGATCCTCTTTGTGTTAAGCCATGCACTCATCAGTTTAGCCCCTATTAGTTGTGACTTCGGTTTACACCTTCAATGTTGTTTGGGAACGCCTTCGACGACGAGGTAACTGCGCGAGCACAGTATATATAAATGATGCTTATATAGCGCAGTATCCAGACAATTGTCCGCTCAATGCGCTTTACAATGGAAACCCCAACTCATCCAAAGGCTTCCCGAAAGAGGAATACATTTAGTGCTGAATCAGACATGACCCAGGGCCCTTAATACTGTGTATATTAGTCACCTGAAGATGGCCAAATTAGCCCCTCTGCACCTGCCTATAGTCCCCCTTTAAATAGAAACAAACCTGCTTAAAAAAAGAAACTAGTTTTTTTGCCAAAATAGAAATAACCAACAAACAAACTGTGTTTCTAAAAAAAGATGATTAAATGAAAAAAAACCCTGGCTTGCCATATACATGTATACATGTACAATTCATTTTTAGCTCAGCTGACCGAAGGTCTGCTGAGCTTATCAAATAGCTATTCGAGTGGCGTCTGTCCGCCAGTCAGTCACTCCATCCATCTGTCCACAGGGGCACATTTTGTAACCGTAAGACCTAGAGACTTCAATTTTGCATTTCTGGATACTTCTGGTCAAACTCTACTTTCAAAACAAAATTTGTCGCCATTCGACCTACTTCCTGCGAGCGAGAGCGCATGAAGGAAACTGGCCTATATCGGCCTAGGAGCAGCAGAATTAGTCGAAATATGCTTTAATATTAAGATAAAATTCTTGAAAAACTATTTTTTTGAGAAAAAGTTCAAAATTTTAACAGGAGAGGGCGCTACCTGCCTTTTAATTATTTCTGCTGATTCAAATTCCCGCCCGATGACGTCAGCCATCAATGAAGTCTCCTATTTGCCAGTTCTCAAAACATGGCAGCTACACAAAAAAACAGCAGTAGCTCCAAGAATAAATCACTGTTCACTTCAGCTTCGTAATCATTGTACCCCCACTTTATTTTGTTTTGTGTGGTGTTCCTATTCAATCGACGATGTAAGGCCTTATTATGTTGGGTGCATTATAAGAGGCCTACGAAATACCGAAGCGGAGACAAAATGGCGGCATGTTGTTTACTCCATGTGCAATAATCTTGGAGCTCAATGACACTCAGCTCGATGACGATGGCCCGCTACCTGGCTACGGGCTAGTACTACGGTAGTCTGGTAGGCGATATTATCACTAGTTCGTTTCAGTGGTAGTCATAAGGTCTTTAGGGACTACTTTCAGAAATTAGTTCTTGAAAATTTGGCCACATTTCTGTGAAAACGATATCGGAAGTGCATGCTCTGTTCGCGATGACATCGCCGATGTATTTTGAAGTGGAGAATTCCCACAGTATGTGCAGTGAATCGGCATGATTCTGTTCGCCTATTAAGTTTTAGTTCTACGATTCTTTCATGAGTAAAAAGTAGACATTCTAAGCAATACAATAATGTCACTCCCATAAAAATTGATTGGAAATTGAGGGAGCTACGGCATTCTCTTCGGCAACTGACAGCGCTGAAAAAATACATTGCATACTGTACAATACCAAATAGCGTTGGGAATCACCAGAAATGACGTCATCGCTGGTCTAAATAGAAAACTACGGTGGCGCAGTAGAGCACAAGAAAAGGTTTAGCATTAACTTTGTCATGCAAGCTTCAGCAACAAAACGATTTCTCATGAATGATTTACTTGATCATCATCAGCTTGTTTTCCCCTGATAGATAAAAAAATGATTTACAATTTCCATCAAAGTTTTCTATTTTGTGTATAGTCACATGTTATTTAACTGGCAAGGAGCCAAGCAGACAATCAAAACTTACTATTGTTCAATAAAACATAATTTTCTTAACTCTCTCATATTTTTCACTTTCATACTAAACAACGCAGGTTTCCCTTCATGACCCAAGAATAATTCTTTAGACATTTTTAATGACTCGGAATCCATGCACTCTGATTCTCCATAAATGGATGTATGGTTTGACCAATTCTTGCATGACATGTCCACCAAACAAAATGTGAATGCAGTCCGGCAAAGAGGAACAACCAACCATTCACTTCGACTTTTAAAGGCTACATGATTCCAAGAAAATACATTTATACTACCAAGTAAAAGGTTTATCCTACATTTTCGTTCTTATGTAGTCCAGCATTTACTTGACTTGGTAGCAAATACTGATTTCTAAAAATCCTTTGCTTTCACAAGTACTAAACTATTCCAATTTTTGAAGCATACTAAATACTTCAAAATCTGAAGTAAAAGCTTATGCTAGTTTTTATTCATATGGCCCATCAACAGGTGCATACCATAAACCATGAGAATGTTCCAACAGTGGCATAATTATGTCAACCAAAAACATTGGTACCGTAGTGAACGCAAAAGGATATCAAATACCATGGAGCATGCCATTTTCATGCATAATGAACTAAACACCGGGAAGATATTAATGATATTAACTCAGCTGAGCGCCAGGCCCTTAGACATCTTGTTATGACGGGTACTTACGATGCAGTTCTGTTAAACTGATATGAATTGAAGTGAGCCGTCATAGACACAGGTAAACAGCTCCCATCATCAGTCAATGTAAGATAGATATCTGCCATGGTCGTTTCGACAGTATAATCTAAAAGCATAAAGGACCGGTATTATCGGGAGTTAATTGAAGCAGTATGCATCTGGCCTACACCTTCAGATCTGCTGTTAATAGCACTTAGCCCGCGCCTCAGTTTACCGTGACCCTCGCCCTCATGCGGGACAGTCGATGGCATAATTAAGCATCATCAATCGCTCATAACGGATGAGGAATATGCCAGATTAACAGGCTACTGCATCTAATAAGCTGGTGGCATTATCAAGAATAAATAAAGACTAAGAAATTGGAACCAATACCATAGCAACTTAACTAGCACTAGGTTTCAAATTTTGACAGTAGGGGGCTTTTGCAAGATATTTCTTCTCTTCAATGGCTATCACTACTATTGGCTGGTTGTTGCTTGATTTTTGTCACAAAATACATGCCTCAAATAGAGTTACTCGCGGCGTTTAGTAGCAATTATTAGACTAATAGCGGAGGAAATGGTATTTCGACGAGGTTCTAAAAACCCTCGAAGACAAAGAATGCCCACCACCACGCCATAGCACGGGAAATTATGTAGGCCTAGTCAATTTTATCTCTCAGACAAAATGCGTTGTATAGCCTTTATCTTTAGGAGTTCAGAGCTGAGCAGCCTGGTAAAACCATGCGCCTCCCAGCGAGATCTCATGATATTTGGGTGGTCGATCGCTCCGGTCAATGTAGCTACAATCCAACCTTGCGTAAGAAATTGGCGGATGCGCATTGCAGTGACTTGGGACGAGGCTGGGGTTGGAAATTGGCCTTACGGATATACAACGGATACGCCTGTTTGTGGTACCAAACATCTCCCAAGTTTGTTGTTCCGAAGTATGTTGCATTCGCCGGCACTTCATATGTCTTCAACATCAATTCGGTTGAAACGTCATTAACAGTGAAGCATTTTTTTACGATTGGTAGATAGGATATAATACGATCATCCTGTAATAAAAAAACTTATTGATGACTTGGCCTGGCCAACCAAAATAAGCACTCTTGTCGCATGTTCGCTGACATTAAGCTCGTTTTGTCTAGAATTTAATTTTCTGTCGAATGAATATTGGTGCCGGACTTGGCCGAGTCCATACGACTGATTTTAGCGAGCTGTGGACAAACCTAGAGCCTGGAGGCTAAGGGTGGTCGAGTCAAGAACGTATCACTCGTCAGCCGGGTGGTATGCAACGAAGGGGATCGTAATGAGAAAGGGCCACACCATCTACAAAATTGGCCATTACTTTCTGGGCCCCTTACCTTGGAGTTAAAAGAATTCAGGCCTAGCCCAATACACGGTCTATTGTCTCTAAACAAAGCCCGCTCCCAGGTCGTTTTTCCCCTTGTTCTATTGTCTTTTCCAAGGGTTATCTGGGTGAATCTTGATACCATTGACCTCCTCGAAACAGCTTTCTTGGGGTTGACATTGTCACAGGCCGAAACCGGCGAGAGCAAATAAACATGATGGTCACAAGACGTTGGCAATGAAAAGGTTAAAGCCGGTCTGCCAGTTTCCACGAATGGTCACAGACATTCGACAGAATGTTAGATGAAAAGGTACTTACCTTAAAAAGGATATACTGAACGACACCCTCCGATACGTCGTCGAGGGAGGCTTCAATTCTAAAAAATCGAAAAATTTATAGTTTCGTAAGTTCCTTTGTACTGCTTCTTTTCGCCATCTTGTAATATCATGTAAATCTGTACAGTATAGATTGTAATTACGACAAACTACATGTATTAGTTTATGTGAATAAAGTCATCATTATTATTACGAAAAATATCTTCGTTTAGGGTTATAAAACTGGTATACAGTCACTGAGTTTGATACCGATTGCATGTCGCTCCCATCTCCGATACAGGAGTTGACATTTGAACCAGAAATTTATAAAATAAACATCTGCCCCTGGCATTGAGACCCATCACCGCGTGTATTCAAACATTGAGCACATTAAAGCCGGGAGCACTACACGTTTACAAAATCGTGTCGCGGAGGTATTTCAAAACGAAGATGTAGCATATTATATGGAAAATAAATATGCATATACATGTACTTAGATCTCGCACACATTTATTTGGTTCTGTGTGCTCCCATCTTTCTGAACATACCTAATACGTCTATTGTTTCTATCGAAAGAAATATTGTTAATCAGTGGCTGACTCGGTGACGCGTTGCGCTGTTTATCGATAATCTGAAATGAATTGCGACTGGGCGTTAATTAAAGCACACCCTACTTCTGATCAACAATTGTTTTTGCTTTTGTATGAACTCTGACTCTCACGAGGTTTATTGCTGATATTTCCAACCCTTAGACACATTTTTGCCATCTTCCATCTAGTTCGTTGCGCCACGTGCTATCTCAATAGTTTAAATATCAGTTAGTTTTCAGTTGAAAAATGTGAAACAATTCTTATTTTTAAGGAACTTTTATTGTATTCGTGACACGTTTCGATCAATAATATCATCAATATCACCGGGCGGTTTTTGCATTAACCGCACCTTTTTGGAACCATGCCTATTTATGCAGCGGTCAATGTAAACCCTGACACCCCCCTGGTCAGGGATCGACGTCGATTTAGCGTCGATGTCTGAGCAAAGGATTTTTTTTCAAACGACGATGTCATGGCGATAAGCTGAAAAGATGTCGGTGAAAAATTGTCGACAGTCTGGACATCAGGAGAATTAGCTTTGTCGAATGCGTGGCGCATGGCTTTTTCCTTGGTGGCGAACGTCTGGCGATCAGGAATCTTGCCCGGCCAACGACGGCGTATCACCATCAGATCACCTCATTATCATAATATCACTATTATAGGCAAGATGGCGGGGATGGCCACAATCTTGACACTAGAGGCGCTGATTTCGTTCCTTACAACGCCTCTAGAACTGGTGAATTGCCACCATCTTGAAAAGCAGTACCGCGGATGTGGAAATGAAAAGAATCTTTACAATTGCAAAGAGGCTATCGCATCACCACTACGCCCGAGAACACGATGGCTGCACTACGCTGCATTGATAGTTTGCAATAAATTCACGTAAAAACACACCAGAACATCGCGGGTTTTATTTACAAAGCTCATATTTTGTTATTTATTGATAAAACAAGCCATTTTATGAAAGAAGGTGGCACTTACTAGGCCTGGATAAGACTTTGGAGTTTGAAGTGGTGGTGACGCAGTGTTGAAAACACCTGAATCTCAGGATGCCGATATCCAAGATGGCGGAATTTTACCAATTCAAGTGTCTGAAATTGAATTTTAATTTCGGCACTGTGCGAGTTTGGGATGGCCACACATGTGAAAAGGTGAGCAGAAATTACCGTGGATTTCGTCTCTTGGATGACGTCACGAATTTCCCGATAAGCGTCGCCCGCCAGGCATCGACGAAGTTGTGTCACCAGTGGAACATTCATGTTTCATGACGTGATGTCATGGTGGCCGGCAGCGGGCAATTTTTCACAGATTTTGAGCACTGAATTGCCTTTTTTGGCGAACATCTTGGTATGATAATCATAAAAGAACTCTCGTGTGATTTGTGTCAGTGCGCAGAACACACTTGTGATGGTCTGTGATTTTTCAGGCCGAAGACCATCACTCGCGTGTTCTGCGCACTCACAAATCCCACGCGAGTTGTTTTATTATTGTCTCCTTTCGAAGAGTGACTTTGACAAAAAAATTAGTTGGGGCAATATGATTGTTTTTATTGTTGTTCTCTTTGACACATTCTTTTTTTTCCTGTTTTTATTAATATGGTGATATCCTGACGTACGTCTGTCTTCTCAATGGTGAAGAACAGTCGAAGCCCTGACCTGTGCAACCAACCTAGGGTGGTGAAGTTCTGGTGCATGTCTGCACCACCCTGGGTGCAAAAGGGTCGATCCCTGGGCGCATTGAAATTTCAAAAATGGTTATAAAGTGTCGAACGCCTGACCAGGGGGGTGTCAGGGTTTAAATTGACCGCTGCATTAGCCAAGCAGTTCTGTGAACAATCAGACATTCTCGGAACATTGCGAAAAGCCATACTTACTTTTGATTTTGCTTCCCAGAGTGGCGGAATAACTGCGAGAAAAAACACAAAAATAAGAAAACTGCGCGAGTGGCTGATCCGAGTATCCAGATAGCACGAGATGATTTTCTACGGCCTTATTTATCATATACCACAAACATCACTATAAATAGCAAATAATGAAGACAAAAATGCAAGTTTCGTAATTTTTGTCCAGAATCGTCGAGGAAGACGTAACGCTTGAGCTGACTTCGGGACGTGGCTGAATTTCAAGGTAAAAAATTAAGGACGACATTGAAAATGACGTAAAAGCGAACGGTCTTTCAGCAGTCCGAGTCTGGATTCCACGAGAAATGGTCTCGAGCATTCTCGTGCAAGGATATTTTTATTGAATTTTTGTATTGCACGCTCAGGTGAAGCGTTAAATGCTTCATGCATCTTTCACACATTTCTCTCAAAATAAACTCTGAAACGTTAAGAAGTGGGGTTTTTGTTAAACGCCGTCCGCTCATGCAACACTGTCCGGAACTTTGGATGAATTTGAATGGATTTATGGGGCATTTTTTGGAGGTCTTCGTGGTCTTTTCTGCCGGATCAGTTTACTTCGGGTATATGATATATACCATCTTGATATTTGTTATAAAGAGCAGTCGCAACGCTATTGTCTAAATATCCCCTTTGCGCGGAATTGTAAAAACCCGATCGGGTGTACCGGTAGCGTGCCTCCATCTAAATTTGGCGGTGAGGGCGGAACGCCATGATTGGGCGACATGACCTGACTGCTGACAAAAAGAAAACGGGCTCCGGAAAAAGTGTCGAGAAATCTTCAAATGGCGTATCCATACCCCGTTGCCATGTCACACTTGTGGACTTGTGGCGTTGTTTCCGTTATCTCCATCATTTTTGTCCATTGCGAGTTCCCTGATACAAGCAATGGGAACCACCAGTAGGCCCCAAGTCAACCAAAGGTTCATTTTGTATGTGACGCATCACAAGTTCACAAGCGATCACGGAACAAGGAAAATGCCACAAGCGAACAGCGATAGACTGATCACGCATTTTTGGAAACGCTGGCAACGTGAATTACATAAACATGGACCATTAGCCGCCCCTTCTCGCGTACGCCGCCATGATCCATTTGGGCAGTTTGAACCGATGGGGTTGGGAATGTGTCATGAAATTGCAACAATAATACATACCACAACGCGGTGGTGCTGCGCCTCCGACATCTCTTGCAACCCTTGTTCCATGTAATGCTGCGAGAGGTGAGCCCCAGGTAACACCTACGATTCCCAAAAGTATAGCAAAGATGCTGAAATTCATCTCGTTTCTGCCGAATCTCCTTCAGTCAAATGACGATATCTCTGGCTTTGTTGAGACTGGTGGTGTGGAGCTGGGCCGTCAAAGCCTGATATTATAATCAACGAGGATTTAATCAGGATATTTGCTATCAGAAATATGTTATCTGTTCTAATTCAAGGTCGGCCGGAATCTTCAGCTGACAACGGTGACGTGGAGGACGGGTGAATAAATATTGACTTTAGGGTGAGAAGGACATTATCAATTCTGATGACAGGTTATCAAAAAGATTCCAGAAGGCCAATATTTGGCCAAGCTAGACCCTCATAACTTTTTCCCAGACTGAGCAAGATTCATCCAAGCCGTTTCAAACCATGAAATTTTGTTATACGATATGTGTGATGACTTCAAGGTTTGGGGGATTTTAACATACATGTATAGGTGGCGCTTTCTTCAGTGTTTTTTTACCATGGCGCTACAAAACAAGCACTTCTTTTGGACGTGTGGTTCAAACCCACTGGCACAAACACGCATGCATGCGTACGGTAGAGATCTAGAAAATAAATCATACAATTCATGTAGACTATACTAAATACTTATATGATTAAAAAAAACACAATGTTAATTAACGCCCCTTCCAGTCATGATCAGGGAAATCATATATACATGTACATGTATCTCTAATGGCAATATATTCGTGTACAAACTTGATTGACTGGACCCTTTATTAAAAGAGTGGGCGGTTTTTTACTTCAATTACATTCGTATTGAGCAACATAATGCAGCATTACACTGACAGTAGCGTCAGTGGCAGTGCTGTAGTAGTGATGTAGTGATGCATCTCTCAACTAACTTTTGCTTGTTTCGGCGCCTGTGTTAGTAAACTGGACTAAAGCTGTATAGAATGTTAAAATGTGATATAAACCGCTGTAGTTGTAAGAATTTTTTTAGGGTGAATTAGTGATGTAGACGAACTCTGCATCTTCCTATTTCCGAAGTCATTTTCGGAAAAGGTGACTACTCCGTCAACATCCCTTAACCAAGGTAGCTCTTGTTTTGAGCTGTCCTTGAGTGGCGCTGGGTGATATTGTTCGTTTGGAATCTCTGCCGAGTTTTCTCGCGCCTCGCGCACTGACCCTGGTCCAGCAGATCACCACACCATCCCCACCAAAATTGTTCAACCTCACAGAGTTGAACACATATATACATCTAGTACAAAATAATGGCAGTGGGCCTAGGCCTGAACCTCAAGTTATATGGGTTCACACTAATTCACTAATAAAATATAGACTATGAGTACAGTCAAGTCCACATCAACATCAATAAAACACAGGTGCAGCCTCCAAGTTACCGCAGCAGTACACCACATAAGAATACAAATCAGGCATAGAGGCCTACACTACATGATAAGAATGAACACACAAACACTCAGCAATTGCACAATATTCCAGTTCAGAAGAGCATAACCATATGACGTGGGACAACACAGTCCAGTAATTCCAAGTCAAGTCACAAAACACAAAGTTCAGCGGAGTTGTTCCATGATTTCCGCCGATGTACATGTAGTGGATGGCACAAGAGTGAGTGAGTTGAAAGCAACCAAGAACACCAGGCCAGAGCGACACGGTCCCCCCCACTCCCTACAGAGCGCTAGGAGAGGGGTTCAGTCCCGGCTGCGAACGAAATCAATCAGCGTAAGCGCAACCTCCTTCTTCGCCTCCACACTATAGTGGAACTCGTCCCGATCGAATGCCGGGTGGGCAGTGATGGCTGGATGGGGAATTGAGATGAACCCAACCCTCTCCATCATTTGGCAGAACCTGTTGGCGTTGTTCTGCTGGTGCTGATTTGCTGCAAGTCGCAGGGATACTGGTGGTACCAAGTGATACAGGCGGGACACCGGGTACTGATTGCGAAGCCACCGATGTCCTACAACCATGTCCTCCTCAGGCTCCCCGTAATGGTTAGTGTGATTTAGCCCGTGGTTCAACACAATATCGCTTATCCTTAGACGCAGCCGCACATTTTCGAGCATGACCTGCAACTCCTTGGCCCTCTGGCCGGTATAGGCCATCGGAAAAAGGTGCCAGATTGGTTTCAGTCTGAGAAACATTGAATCGGAAAGTAAGGGGATTGGCCTCCTGTTCATACCATTTAAACCTCAAATCTTCACGATCAGCCTTTGCGAGAATCTCCTTATGTCCACGAGTTCCTGATCACCAACATGCAAAGCTCTAACGAATATCTCCAGATCCGACAGCATGGTCAGCAGGTGGTTTTCGCTGATCTCCCATTGTGGCTTCATCTCGCGTTCTACCTTTTTAAGTGTTGGGATTACCGTTGAAGTCAAGGCTGTCGAAACATCAAACAATGTCTGCGGCAAAAGAAACGTTGAACCTCTTCCGTTCTTTCAATCGTAGTCTGCTATAACAAACATCAAATAGCACGCGTTGCAGACCTCTCTTTTCCTTCAAAAGTTTGAATGCCTGCTCACAATGCTCTGGCCAGACGAATGGCACCTCCTTCCGGGTGAGACGATGCAGTGGAGAGGCAATGTTGGCAAACTCAGGAACAAACTTTTGATAATAAGTCGTTAGCCCCATAAAGGTGCGGACCTCTGACATGTTTGATGGAGTGGGCAAATCGGCCACCTTTCTGACCTTCTCCTCATCCATATTAATCCCGTCTGCCGTCACTTTGTGGCCAAGAAATTTCATGAGGGATCGAAATAACTTGCACTTTGAAGGCTTCAGCTTTAGGTTAGCTTGCTCTGGGCGAGTGAAGACCTCCTCCAGCTCAGCGATACGTCCCTCGAACGTCGCAGAATGAACGATTATATCATCCAGGTAGACCAGGCAGTAATCTAGGCCCCCGAAGAGCTCATTAGCCTGGTGAAGGTAGCAGGAGCTCCAGTCAGGCCAAAGGGCATTACACGGCATTCATACTGCCTTGGTGCCTGAAACAAACGACGTCTTGGCTCGATCTTCAGGTGACACATCCAACTGCCAGTAGCCACTGGCACAATCCAGGCATGAGAAATACCTTGAGCCTGACAGCTTGCTGAGGCTTTCGTCAATTCTGGGCAATGGTTTGGTTGAATTGACAGAGCAGGAATTCATCTTTCGACAGTCAACACACAGACGGATTGAGCCATCGTGTTTCCGGGCCAGTACTATTGGAGAACTCCAAGGGTCCTGTCCTTCCTGAAATAGGTCGTGATCCATCAGCTCCTTTATCGTCTTGTCCACAAACTGCTGTCGATGGGGCGGCTGACGCCTTGGATGTTGTTTGATCGGGCGGGCATCACCAGTATCAATTGTATGCTGAACCACCTGGGTCTGGCCGAGATCGAAATCGCCATTGAAAACACATACTGGTGTCGTGCAATTAAATCAACCACTGCAGCCGTTTGTTCCTCTGCAAGATCCAGCTCACTGAGTTCCAGCTTCTCAAGCAGTGCGGCCAGCCGCTCCTTATCTTCTTCGGAGCTGTCCTTCCCTGGAGCCGATGGTGGTTCTTGCTCAGACTTTGGTGCACTAGCACTGAAGATGTTCAGACTTGGAGTCTCTTGGGTGGTCTCACTCAGGTTCGTGTCTTGCTCTGAGGACAGTGTTCCCTCCGCCGATCCTATCTCAGCAACAGGATGGAACCAACTGATTGTTCTTTCAGGCCTGATAAAAACAGGCTTATCCGTAAAGTTAGCCACTCTCACCGGAACTTTACCATAATCAGAGGACAACAGCGATCTTCCCGTGATAAAAGGGTGCTTCCCTTTTGCTGCTTCCAGTATCCCTGGTGTCAGGTGACTCTCCTTCCGTCCATTGGATAACTTTCCAGGTAGGATCATCTCGATACCAGCTGGTATACGGAAACCCCGACCTAGGACGAATCTGCATACCTTTGGCCCACCCTGTTGGTTTCTCAGTGGAATCTCGCAGTCGCCAGCTTCCAAGATCGCAGTCTTATAGCTGATACTGCAGTCATGGGCCTGCAGAAATTCACTCGCAAGTAGGCAGTCAGGTGTCAGGTTGTCCACAATCACCACGGGATGTTTGAACTCTAAAGATCCCAGGCGAAGGTTGACCTCTGCCATTCAAATCATCTTCAATTCCTCACCAGTGGCTGACTGCAAACTCCCTTCAACTTTCTGTAGCTCTTGACGCGATCTCCCTGGACACTTTCCCCACAATGCGCTGCTGGCTAGTGTGAGAGCAGCACCTGTATCAAGCAACATTGTGGTGGGTGTGTTATCGACTTCACCACTCACATAAAGACTGCTGTCTTTGAATTCAATTTGACCAATAGGTAGAATTCTAGTCGGGTTGGACTCAGCTGTTGTAAGGTTAGGTGTCAGCTTCGAAGGTGATGTTGTTACCTTCTCGGGCTTGTCCAGAGCGGTGCCGACTGAGTACCAGAGATAACTAGAGCAGAGTCTCTAGTACTCTCCCCTCCCTTACTAAAATTGTTGTCATCCAGCGGGGCCATCGTGGTACTCCTCTCGCTCCAAGTAACCAGTATTGGCTCAGCAGGCTGGGGAATGTAACCAAAACTGGACATGACTAGAGCAGAGCCCGTCTCTGTGGTATTTAGAGCAAAATCCCGGAAACCTGGTTGGACATCCCCCTGCAAAACTGAAGCTGGAGCTACTGACTGTTGTTGGAGGACCGCCGCCCCGCGACGACCTCGTCTTTGAGTTTCCCTGGTCCTTGTTCTTTGGGCAAGATCCAGACATATGCCCTGTGCCTTCACAAGTATAACACGTGATGCTTTGGCACCGACCAGCCTGGTGTCCGGCCTGCATGCTTACAATTCCAGCAGATCCCTGGTTCACGCACGTCACGGCCACCTTCAGGGCCACCAGACTTTTCTAACTTTCCAATTCGGGTGTCCATTTTCTGTAGAAGATCCAGGACCTGACTCATTTCTGATGACCCGGCCACCGGTGAGGTCGCCCCAGTGGTTGCACTGGCTACCTTAGGCTTGGCTGTGCCACTTGATGTCTTAGCATTCTCCTGATGTCACGCTCCCTGCTTCAGGAGGAGTTGAGCCGATTCAAGCTGGCGAATCTTCCTGATGGCCTCTTCAAGGGTCTTGGGCGAGCTCATCAGTAGCTGTTGCTTCACTTAGTCAGCGGCCCTCACCCCCAAAAGGAATTGATCAAGGGTCATTTCCCGCTGCAACTCCCAACCACTATCGGGGAGGCATTCAAGGCTAGTTCCAATAGAGCATCCGAGAAAGTCTCATATGTCTCTGACCCACCTTGGGTATGAGCTCGGGTTGCAACTTATAATCCTCCTTTGTTGTGTTGTGGAAGCGGCGCTCAAGGGCAGCGCAGAACTCATCAAACGGCAATGTTGGTGAAAGGTGGAGATTCGCCACGGCAACATAGGCGTGGTGGTCAAGCCTTGAAAGTAGTTGCTGCCCCCGGCCCCCAACTTTGATTTTGGTTGGATCAGCAAAGGTATTGAACCTCTCTAACCAAATTCTGAATTTTGAATTACCATGAAGTTCTTGGGTGCCTGTGCTTTGGCAGCAGGTTGAGAGTGCGACACAGGGGTCCTCTGCTTCAATGTGTCAACAAGGTAGGTAAAATCTAAGAAGGATGCCATTATATCAGCGTCCCCTACGCTTTGATTCGCCATTGGTCCAGGTGGGGTCAACTGATGTCGAGAGGTGCTGCTTTCGATGGTGGTTGGCATCCTTGGTGGTGCACCTTGCACTACTTGCCCAGTCTTGGGTCTCGGATTCTCCACCATTGTAGCCGTACCAGGTGTTACCGGTGACAGGTCCAAGGTTCGGGCACCTCCACCCAGGTTCTGACGCACTGGTTGTCTTCGGTATGGATTGTGGCCCGAGAGTCCCTGAGGCGCTGTAGGTTGATTCAGCGGCGGGCGCAGTGGTGTCGCCACTGCTGGGTTTTGTCGGGCCTGTCCTGGAGTCCGTTCATTTACAATCTGTATGTTGGCCATATTCACAAGATTCCTATTTTCAGTATACCATAGGTTCCAGTATACCACTAACAAACACAAAACAGCCCTGTCACAGCAATTAGTAATCTTCTGTACAGGTAATCTTATCCGTACTTTCTGCACATACAGCACACTAGGGCAGGTTCACTTTATTCCCAACCAGTCAAGCCTCTTATTTCATCACAACCATCACAATACCCATGATACACTGGAGAAATGTACTACAGATCATAATACCAGGGATCAAGCATATAGCGCATTAGCACAATCCCTCTCCAGCACACAAAAATGAGTGCATCAGTGTAGTGCAATGCGCGAGACTGGTTTTCACAGAAGTAGAAAATCGCAGGCCTAACAGGTTTGACGTCATAGACACAGGCCTAACACCTCCCAAAGACTTCAATTATTACAATTTAGGCATTGACAGGTTACAAATCCAGCGCAGAAGTGCTGAAGTTCGACTTGACAGCATCCAACACTCGTGGCCAGATTTTGCGTTGCTCGAGACTATACAAAATTTCAGCGGGTAGCGTGATATTCTTCGTACAAACTTGCAATTGTCGGGGCATGAGGCATCTAACACCCGAAAACGCTGCCTCCAATGTGAAACACGGCTCCTCAGTGTTTAATTAGGAACAACTCGGAATGCTCCCCTTCATAATAACCACCTTTATTAGAACTCTACACACACAACCTCTTCCTCACCTCCGGTCCCTCTACACAGTTTTGGGGAGATGGCACGGTGATCCACCGGACCACGGACTATTGACGCCGCCCGGCCGAAGCCTCTCACACTGACCTTGGTCCAGCAGATCACCACAATAGCCCAGGTGAATTTGTATGAAGTTTTGTGAAAACTTAAAGAGGGCAAAGGTCATCGCCGATCGCACGTTGTCCAACCTCGTCGCCTGTTTTGGCAACGGTCCAACTAATGCAATTGTTAGTGTATTTTTAGAATCCCAATCCGTTTAATGGGCACAGGGTTGTAGGCAGTAATTCATTTTCCTGGAATAGCCACGACAAAAACTAACTTAGTCTGAAATTCTTAAGTACTTTTCATCTACCTGTTTCGCCTGCACCATGGCAAAACATTAATCGTCACAATTTTAAATCGTACACGGTGCACAAATTTTCGCACAGTGCGCACCTTCCGATTATTCTGGGTTTTTTTTCAGAAATGTTAAGAAATGAGGAATAGTTGGGCGTGTCTTGAATAATCCCCTACTAATATGATTCACTTATGGCCTGGCTACAGTATTTTTTTGGCAAATGACGCACAGGCCAAATACAACTGATACATGACCAACTAGGTATACCATTCTCTGCTGAAAACCGCATTCAATTATCTTATTCTATCTCTGTGATATTTTTAAAAACCTATGGACAATTAATTATATCCGTCCAAAGTCGTAGTTTGTGACAATTTATGATTTTCTGTACACACTGCCCTGCGATACCAAATGTACGGTTTTAATAAATTAGTTAATCTAAATGAAAATCATTATGGTGTTAGGGTTGTTCATCAAGGTAGTACACATTGAAGGGGGTAACTTAGACTGACACTGGTCTGGGTTCAAATCTAAGTTAGTGTTTGTTGGACGCCATCTTGAATTCTTAAAATTACTCAAGGGTAACAACATGTCATCAACAGTTTCTGAAAGTAGAGACCCTCAGCTACATAAATCAATGGTAAAAATCCAGTTGAATCAGACCTGGCGTAGATTTAATCGTCAACCGTCTTGCTGGGCAATTTTTTGTCAACGAAGAAGAATAATTTAAAGAAAACTGTAAGTGATGAAGAAGAATTTAAAGAAAAATGTCGACTGACAAGAATGATACATATACATTTTTCAGCTGAAAAGAATAATACAGAGAAAAATGTCAATGAAGAAGAATAATACAAAGAAAACTGTCGACGAAGAAGAAGAAAACGAAGGAACAAATGATTAATGCAGGAGTGCCTTTATTAATGTACACTTTGAATGAGTGAATTGGCTGGTAACAGGCCTGTATACTTTTCATTCGCTGAAGTAAGTGCACTGTTAGAATCCCTCGGGCAGCGTTTTCGGAATACCGGCGGGACCCTAGAAAGTATGCAGGTGACGCCCTAGCAATAGTCTGGAATCGCCCATATGCTTGTGTCTTTAATCCCGATTGTTATGTCGTCGAATCTGAAACGCGAGAGGAGGCAATGTGATATATAGGTCACTCTTTACACAAAGTCACCAATTTGCAAATAAAAGCGTCTTGTGATTTTGAAAACATATAAGCATTGAAACAAGAGTGCTCCAGGAACGGTATATTACGAACGCCCAGGAGGCTCATTCCAAATTCGAGATACCGAATTCCTAATTTGATCGGGTAATACTACTTAGATCGATGCGGACGAACGATGCGGGCGAATCAGAACATGTTCCTAATCTAAACTGACAGTGTTATATCTAGTAGCTTGTTGCCTTGTCCTCATAATTGTAGGACGCCTCAAATATCGCAGTATCAGTAATTTACATTTTTCTCTGAAATTATGCCTCTAATAACTTTTAGATTTAAAGCCTCTGCATCACAAAAAAACATCGACATTTAACTTCAAGATTATCAAGATATGCACTAATTAAAGATACATGTTGGCCTACTTTTTGTGCGTCCATCTCTCAGATATACAACTTTGAAAGACCGGCAGTTTTTTCTTCTTCTGAATAACTCTATATATTTATGTATGGCGAGCCTATTTCATTGGGCTAGCCGTTAGTTTGTTCAATTAAACAGACAAGAGGGTGTTTTTTGTATTTTTTCTTCTCCAACTACTAGGTTTGTTTCCCTTAAAGGGACAATATAGGCAGCAGATAGGCAGGCAAGATGAAGTTACACGAAGTTGCCAATATGGGTCTCTCACATCTCACAGTACGTCGAAATGATTCACGCTTGTACGAGGAATACATTTAGTGCTGAACCGGACATGACCCAGGGCCCTTACTGTGTATATTAGTCACCTGAAGATGGCCAAATTAGCCCCTCTGCTCCTGCCTATAGTCCCCTTTAAATAGAAACAAACCTGCTTTAAAAAAGAAACAATTCTTTTGCCAAAATGAAAATAACCAACAAACTGTGTTTCTTGAAAAAAAAGTTTCGGAACGCAAATAAACCTAGTTTTCCAATGAATGTTATCAACTAACTCAAATTATTTGCCCAAAATACCGTGTATAAAATCTCGTTTTTTTTGTGAAAAAACATTTAAAAATGAACTACATGTAGGTTTAAAAGAAAAATAGTTTTGGCAAACAAACCGTGTTCTATTTCCAAAAGTCATATTATTCTCAACATACCTACCAACAGACCTGGCTAGCCATACACATGTACAATTCATTTTTGATGACGGGTACTTACGATATAGTTGCGTTCACCTTAAGTGAACTGAGGTGAGCTGTTATTGACACAGGTAAACAGCTCCCATCATCAGTCAATGTAAGATAGATATCTGCCATGCCCGTTTTGAGATTTGGACCTAAAAGAATAAAGGACCGGTATTATCGGGAGTTAATTGAGGCAGTATGCATCGGGCCTATACCTTCAGATCTGCTGTTAATAGCACTTAGCCGGCGCCTCAGTTTACCGTGCCCCTCGCCCTCATGCGGGACATGTCGATGGCATAATTAAGCATCATCAATCGCTCGCCTTATACATTTTTGGCAGCATATAAGCTTACATGTATGGTGAACTCGTTTTTCGATCACACAGGCTCACTTTCCATGACCACTTCGCTGCTATTATGACCTGGATTTTAAAAACAAATTCACATGGTTTGCCCTTAAATATTCTTTGGACACTGCGTAAGTTTCAACAGAAAATATTTTGCGGTTTTTGAACGTGACCAAAAAACGCTTGCCGATATATCGACCGCTACACGAGCATGCAACAGCAATTGATAGTGGCATCACGCTAAACTTGTTACCGTTGTGTGTACAGCGAAGCCGTTTATGAGTAATAGCCGATCAACTTGTTTGAAATGGATAACATATACAACGTACTTGCATGCTGTACTGGAAGCTGAGCAATGTCAATACATTGTGGATCCAGAAGTATTAAGGTAGCAGGAAGGGTTGGGCGTTTGTGGTTTCTGAGTCTGAGGGGGTTGGTGTCTGTTGACTGTGCTTTAAGAGAGACTAGGCATGGCGCCAGTCTCTCTTAAAGCACAGTCAACAGGCATTTGGTCTCAGTATTTGGGTTTTGATTGCCATGACTGTACCCCTGTAAAAGTCCGAGGAGGAGAAGTTTGGAATGATGAAAGCATTGAAGAAGAAGAAATGTTATTATTGAGGAAAGCAAAATTTATTATGAGACTAGAAGGCAGTGTCCTGACTTGATTATTTTGAAAATGGCGGTCTGAACACATTTAAAGGTGGAACATGGCATTTTATCGACTTTGAAGTGTTCCGCAGTTAAAGGGAGACTATAGGCAGCAGCTAGGTAGGCAAGATAAAGTCATACAAATTTGCCAATAGGGGTCAGTCATATCTCTAGGCATGGCGCCAGTCTCTCTTAAAGCACAGTCAACAGGCGTTTGGTCTTAGTATTTGGGTAAGTACAGAATCAAGGCAGCTCAGAGAGCAATGATTGAACGATGCTGTGGACAAGTCCAAGGATACTGAATCAGTCACGACCAACTTCTCATCAGAAAGCGTCACCACCAGCATATTCAATGTTCAATTCCAACCAGTACCAGTCCAATGCACGCCTGTCATGGTCAGCAGTGGTCAGCTTAGCGCGATATGGAACATTCTTTCGAAACTCAAGCGAGGGAAGTCTGCTCATTAGCCTATCTCGCGCACTGCTCCTTCTTGTCAAACATCGTAGTGAAATCGTGGTACAGTGGGGCGTCCTCGAGGATTGCAGCTGCTCGGACAGACGTGAGGTGGAATGTGGGCGGCTGCACTTCTTCGTTGATGTGCGATGGCAGATAGCACAGTTGTTGCGTTGCATGACAGCTGAAAGTGAATGTGATATCATAGAACCGAGGCGTTTGCCATGAGACTATAGGTGAAGTAGAAGGAAGGAGTGAAATGGGCCATCTTCCAGTGACTAATATACAGAGTAAGGGCACTGGGTGTTGTTAGATTCAGCATTGAATGTATTCCTCGTACAAGCGTGAATAGTGTGGACATACAGTGAGAGGTGAGAGACCCCTATTGACTACTTCTTGTAACTTTATCTTGGATAGTGCCCCTTTATCAAGACTGAAACCCACTGTGCGGGGCTAAGAAATTACCTTTATAATCCTAGTTGGATAACCACTGTGTAGATGATTTGAAGAGTGCTCTGTGGATGTGTGCCTGTAATGTCAATGAAAGTATGATGAGGTGATGACGATAGTGGAATGACGAAATATTGGAAAGAGATCTATTCCTAGAAGAACATATGTCCTGTTTTGACTAGGTGGCGCATTTTAGAATCAGCAGTGAGCACTGTGTGTAACATGGTGGAGGCAGCGGAGATAATAACTGTGTCGAAAGTATTGTTATAGGGCCTTCCCTAGGCCCATGGGGTTAAATTTACAATCCACGATTGAAAAGACGTAGTTTGATCGCATTCAACTATAAATACATTGAACAGTTGTGTTCCTTTAGTCAACCGATGACCTTTTGTTGGGCCATGATCGGGGATTGTAAACTGTAAATGTATTATGGACTGGGAGACGGGGGAAACACAAGTGAAACTGAAATAGACCAAAACAAGTGATTTTGGGGCTTTGGTTTAGACGCATGCCCCACATGCGCCATGCAGGATTATACGGCTCATCTACATGATCTAGTGCTGTTATTGGTCATGGTACATGGTAGGCCTAATCATCATGGCTATATGTTTCAGGAAAAGCTCGGAGTAAAATGAACTGCCGATGAATAATGATGTTGTTCATGTTTACCATGTTTGCTAGTACATAGCCATAGGGTATGCACTGGCCAGTGCACTTTCTGCACGTCGTCATGGTCATGTACGTGATACCTTGCATATTTTGTTTTTTGAATGCGCATGCTTTTTGGGCAAAATCACTTGTACCAACACTAATGAATAATGTCTTCTTATCCCTATGACTCCATACACAGTGAGGGCATTGTCCCATTCCCATCAAATGGTAACTTATTGTACCGTATTAGGGTGGAAGTTGGGGAGCAGATACCTACCGTTGCACGCCTGTCATAATCAGTAGTGATGAGCTTCGCGCGATATGGAACATTCTTCAGAAACTCAAGCGAGGGAAGTCTGCTCATTAGCATATCTCGCGCACTGCTCCTTCTTGTCAAACATCGTAGTGAAATCGTAATGGAAAACGTCTGGCTTTGCGCCAGACGTTGAGACTAATAAGTGAAGAACTAACAGGTAAAGAACTTCTACTTGCGCGAGACTGCTCTGATAAAATTATCATTGCAGAGACTACGGTGACGTACACATATATTTTTTACAATCAAAAATGCCCTCAAAAGACGAAATGGAATGATTATTTTATTGATATTTCCTACTATATACCTTCCAATTATCACTTTATACAAATAGATCGGCGTTAGGTCGCATGCTTTTCTTTCCTGGTGACACTATAAAGCAAAATAGTTGCAACCCCGTAAATGCGCTATAAGTCCAATAATAAGTGACGGTGACCCGTTATAAATGTTTCGCCAGCTTCGCTTTTTTGCCGCTACGCGGCGCGTTGGGCCCTTGCGTCAAGATGCCCTGTCTACTTGATCAGACATTCTATTTATAAACCTCGCTCGATTGTCTCAAGCTGCATATAATCAAGCAGGGTCATTTTTCATGCGGTACTCGGGGAAAACCATGGCTGGTAAATCTTTTTGATACTTACTATCCCTTAGTTTAGTGCTCATAACGGATGAGGAATAGGCCAGATTAATAGGCTACTGCATCTAATAAGCTGGTGGTATTATCAAGAATAAATAAAGACTAAGAAATTGGAACCAATACCATAGCAACTTAACTAGCACTAGGTTCCAACTTTTGACAATAGGGGGCTTTTGCAAGATATTTCTTCTCTTCAATGGCTATCACTACTATTGGCTGGTTGTTGCTTGATTTTTGTTACAAAATGCATGCCTCAAATAGTGTTATTCGTTTAGTAGCAATTATTAGGCTAATAGAAAATGTGACCCGTCACAGCAAAAGTAGGCGCATGTCGCTCTGAGCTTGGCAGGTTGAGGCGGACTGTTTGTTCATTTCTCTGTTGTCTGCCTTTTGTGAAATATGAGCACATCAATTTCTTCCATTATCTCCTGGTGTCATTTAGGCTCATCTTCTGCGCGACAAGCATCGGGTCTCTTAGACAAAATGCGCTTTGTCTGCTTTATCTCTAGGAGTTCAGAGCTGATAATGGTATAATTTTGTTCGTCTTGGTAATATGATTTACAATGAATTAATATTTATTATCTGAGTTCAGGAAACTTTTACCCACCCTTTTGAAAAGAATTTAAATTTTTTTAATTTCTGAAGCTCAAAATTCTTTAGTTTTTATAAATTCTTGGTATTATGCATCAGTCAAATACAACAGCGGTTTAATACAATGGGACCAAATTGTTGAAAAGTACATTGTACATTGTTGGTTCAAAGTAAGTTTATTTTTTTTATTTTTGTTTTAAATTCGACAAAAATCAAAGGAAAATAGATGATGCAACTTTGACCCGATGTAACGATTTTCGATGTTCCCAATTTCCCAGTGTTTCCATACATAAAAGACAGCTAGCGAGTGGGTGTATATAATTTTCCCTTTGGGGAACGGTGAGAAATGTCACGTCTTGTTTGAGAGCGGGGAACAAATGTATTCACTCGACGATGCCTAAAATTCCTTTCACGGGTTGGAGCTGCCTGGTAAAACCACGCGCCTCCCTGCGAGATGTCATGATATTTGGGTGGTCGATCGCTCCGGTCAATGTAGCTACAATCCAACCTAGCGTCAGGAATTGGCGGAGGCGCATTGCAGTGACTTGGGACAAGGCTGGGGTTGGAGATTGTGCTTACCAGGAAATACTGGAAACCCCTGTTTGTGGTGCCAAACATCTCCCAGCTTTGTTCTTCCGAAGTATGTTGCATTTGCCGACACTTCATATGTCTTGAACATCATATCGGTTGAAACGTCATTAGTGAAGCATTTTTCTGTCACTGGTAGATATGTTATAAGATGATCATCCTGTAATAAAAAAACGTATTGATGACTTGGCCTGGCCAACCAAAATAAGCACTCTTGTCGCATGTTCGCTGATTTCCGAAAGCAGAATTTGACTTAAACTAGCCCCAAAGTCGAGCCTATTATTGGCTTGTTGGAAATCGGCCACTTTTATGTGACGGCCAATCGGAACTACATGTATGTACATCAAGCTGGTTTTGTCTAGAATTTAATTCTCTGTCGAATGAATATTGGTGCCGGAATGGGAATGGGATAGTGATGAGAAAGGGCCACACTATCTACAAAATTGGCCATTACTTTCTTGGCCCCTTACCTTGGAGTTAAAAGAATTCAGGCCTAGCCCAATACACGGTCTATTGTCTCTAAACAAAGCCCGCTTGCACCCAGGTCGTTTTTCCCCTTGTTCTATTGTCTTTTCCAAGGGTTATCTGGGTGAATCTTGATACCATTGACCTCCTCGAAACAGCTTTCTTGGGGTTGACATTGTCACAGGCCGATACCGGCCAGTGCAAATAAACATGATGGTCACAAGACGTTGGTAATGAAAAGGTTAAAGCCGGTCTGGCAGTTTCCACGAATGGTCACAGACAATCGACAGAATGTTAGATGAAAAGGTACTTACCTTTATATGGATATATTGATTGATACCATTCGTTACGTCGATGAAGCTTTCAGCTCTAAAAATCGAAAAATTATTATAGTTTAGCTAGTTTCTTTGTCCTTCTTCTTTTCGCCATCTTGTAATGTCATGTAAATCTGGACAGTATAGATTGTAATCACGACAAACTACATGTATTAGTTCATGTGAATAAAGTCATCATTATTGTTATATAGCTATAGTTATCGAGAAGTAAATTAATCCCCGGGCCGGCTTGTAAAAATTTAGTTCTCGATAACTATAGCGATCTAATAGCCGGGGAATGTTGTAATTATTATTAGTAATAACATTCTTTAATTGTCATGCGATTTCATGCAGTTTTAGCATTGTTTCCGTAGAGTTTCAGTTGATTCCGTCGATTCCGTTTAATCGACATGGCCTTCTGAACATACCTCATACGTCTATTGTTTCTATCGTAAGCAATATTCGTGGTTAGTGGCGCCGTCGGTGACGCGTTGCCTTGTTTAGTGATGATCTGAAATGAATTGCCACTGGGCGTTAATTAAAACACACCCTACTTCTGATCAACAATTTTTTTGCTTCTGTATGACAGCACTGACTCACACGAGGTTTATTGTTGATATTTCCAACCCTTAGACATATTTTTTGTCATCTTCCATCTAGTTCGTTGCGCCACGTGCTATCTCAATAGTTCAAGTATCAGTTAGTTTTCAGACACGTTTCGATCAATAATATTATCAGTATCACCGGGCGATTTTTGCATTAACCGCACCTTTTTGGAACCATGCCTATTTAGTCAGGCAGTTCTGTGAACAATCAGACATTCTCGGAACATTGCGAAAAGCCATACTTACTGTTGATTTTGCTTCCCAGAGTGGCGGAATAACTGCGAGAAAAAACACAAAAATAAGAAAACTGCACGAGTGGCTGATCCGAGTATCCAGATAGCACGAGATGATTTTCTACGGCCTTATTTATCATATACCACAAATATCACCATAAATAGCAAAAATGAAGACAAAAAGGCAAGTTTTGTAATTTTTTTCCAGAATCGTCGAGGAAGACTTGAGCTGACTTCGCGACGTGGCTGAATTTCAAGGTGAAAAATAAAGGACGACAGTGAAAATGACGTAAAAGCGGACGATTTTTCAACAGTCAGAGTCTGGATTGCACGAGAAATGATCTCGAGCATTCTCGTGCAATATATACAAGATATTTTTGTTGAACTTTTGTATTGCACGCTCAGGTGATGCGTTAAATGCTTATGCATCTTTTGCACATTTCTCTCAAATAAACTCTGAAACGGTATGAAGAGAAGTCGTTGGATTTATGTTGTCTTATAAACGCCGTCACCTGGTGCACTTTCCGGAACTTTGGATGAATTTGAATGGATTTATGGGGCATTTTTTGGAGGTTTTCGATATTTGTTATAAAGAGCAGTCGCAACGCTATTGTCTAAATATCCCCTTTGCGCGGAATTGTAAAAACCCGATCGGGCGTACCGGCAGCGCGCCTACATCTTAATTTGGCGGTGAGGGCGGAACGCCTTGATTGGGCGACATGACCTGACTGCTGACAAACGAAAATGGGCTCCAGAAACAGTGTCGAGAAATCTTCAAATGGCGTATCCATACCCCGTTGCCATGTCACACTTGTGGACTTGTGGCGTTGTTTCCGTTATCTCCATCATTTTTGTCCATTGCAAGTTCCCTGATACAAGCAATGGGAACCACCAGTAGGCCCTAAGTCAACCAAAGGTTCATTTTGTATGTGACGCATCACAAGTTCACAAGCGAACACGGAACAAGGAAAACGCCACAAGCGGACACCACTGGACTGATCACGCATTTCTGGAAACGCTGGCAACGTGAATTACATAAACATGGACCATTAGCCGCCCCTTCTCGCGTACGCCGCCATGATCCATTTGGGCAGTTTGAACAGATGGGGTTGGGAATGTGTCATGAAATTGCAACAATAATACCTACCACAACGTGGTGGTGCTGCGCCTCCGACATCTCTTGCAACCCTTGTTCCATGTAATGCTGAGAGAGGTGAGCCCCAGGTAACACCTACGATTCCCAAAAGTATAGCAAAGATGCTGAAATTCATCTCGTTTCTGCCGAATCTCCTTCAGTCAAATGACGATATCTCTGGCTTGGTTGAGACTGGTGGTGTAGAGCTGGGCCATCCACGCCTGATTTTATAACCAACGAAAATTTAATCGGGATATTTGCTATCAAAAAGGTTATCTGTTCGAATTCAAGGACAGCGTTTTCAGATGACAACGGTGACGTGGAGGACGGGTGAATAAATATTGACTTTATGGTGAGAAGGACATTATCAATTCTGGTGACAGGTTATCAAACAGATTCCTTGAAGGACCAATGTCATTATTATGGGCATTATTACCCAGCTGTCGATTGATATATTATGGGAGATATTCACTGGGTCTGGTCCAATTTCTTTCGTGCGGGACCACCAGTGCTTTTTTCAGCCTGGTAAAACCATGCGCCTCCCAGCGAGAACTCGTGATATTTGGGTGGTCGATCGCTCTGGTCAATGTAGCTACAATCCAACCTTGCGTCAGGAATTGGCGGAGGCGCGCAGTGACTTGGGACGAGGCTCAGCCTGGTGCTTTTTGTAGACACTGCTACACAAGCTAGACCGGAAGTTCAGTATCCAGACTAAATTGGACCACTGGCCAATGACGGACATTGTACGAGGCGTGTAATCGGCTGTATACGCAACCTTATGACATACCGGAAAAGAAAATCGAACGCTAAAAAGAAGAAAGAACGGCATGTAATCTTGTTTGTGTCTTCTGTTTTTTTTGAAAAAGAACCATTGGGATTATTATTGCAGTATGTTTGTTCTTCTATTGGTTCATCAGTAAACTTTTTTTCTGAACGTGTTCGATGCTTTTCCAAATTCGTTTCAGATTTTAGTAGTAGCAGAAAAAAGCGTTATTTGTTATTTTCAGTATGCGCAAGTCCTGGCACGAAAGGCCTTTCCCGCCACGTGAGTGCACGCCGAGATCCGAGTTCACGTCACCCCGCTATTAAGACGTCATTTTCATTTATCGTCGCAGTTACGGGGTCATTATAGTGCATCGTTCCACGAGCGGTCGATGCGTGGAGAGCTATTAAGTCGGGTCAAATCGGAGTCAACATCGGAAAAGCGCAAAAATTTAGTCAGATTTTGAATTTTGTTCGGGCAATTTGTTGATGGAAATTACTTATGTAGAATAGGAGGTGACTGGGCAGCCGACAGCTGGGCAATATTTCCCTGAAAGGGGGACTATAGGCAGGAGCAGAGTGGCTAATTTGGCCATCTTCAGGTGACTAATATACACAGTAAGGGCCCTGGGTCATGTCAGATTCACCACTAAATATAATCCTCGTACAAGCGTGAATCATTACGACGTACTGTGAGATGTGAGAGACCCCTATTTGCAACTTCGTGTAACTTTATCTTGCCTGCCTAGCGGCTGCCTATATTGTCCCTTTGATAATGCCAATGGTCCTTTAACCCGTTTTCAGGTCGCTAACGGATGCATCATAGGTGTCCAATATTTAGTTGTGTTTGTATGCAGGCCTATTTGGACTCAACAGACAATGTTGACTCAGCCTGATATGTCGCGTGAAGAGTTATAATGTTATCATTATGGCAATATTTGCCCAAGCTTGACCCTCATAACATTTTCTCAGACTGAGCGAACAATGTGAAGCTTTTACGCTCAAAAAGATTTATCCAAACCGTGTCAAACCATGACATTTTCGTTATGCGATATGTGTGATGACTTCCAGGTCTGGGGGATTGTAACATACTTGTATAGGTGGCGCTTTCTTCAGTGTTTTTTTACCATGGCGCTACAAAACAAGCACTTCTTTTGGACGTGTGGTTCAAACCCACTGGCACAAACACGCATGCATGCGTACGGTAGAGATCTAGAAAATAAATCATACAATTCATGTAGACTATACTAAATACTTATATGATTAAAAAAACACAATGTTAATTAACGCCCCTTCCAGTCATGATCAGGGAAATCATATATACATGAACATGTATCTCTAATGGCAATATATTCGTGTACAAACTCGATCGACTAGACCTTTTATTAAAGGAGTAGGCGGCTTTTTTACTTCAATTACATTCGTATTGAGCAACATAATGCAGCATTACACTGACAGTAGCGTCAGTGGCACTGGTGTAGTAGTGATGTAGTGATGCATCTCTCAACTAACTTTTGCTTGTTTCGGCGCCTGTGTTAGTAAACTGGACTAAAGTTGTATAGAATGTTAAAATGTGATATTAAACCGCTGTAGTTGTAAGACATTTTTTTAGGGTGAATTAATAATGTAGACGAACTCTTCCTATTCCGAAGTCATTTTAGGAAAAGATGACTAATGTTCGCTGTGTATTTTCACGTGTTAAAACAATAACAGCTAAAGTCATCCGCCACCGACGTTGATTGGAACTATCCTCGGAATCGCTATTAGGCAAAATCGATATCTACAGCGTGACGTCAGGCTGTAGACGCACGGCATAGTCAGTCTGAAACCATTGAGGTCACGCACCTGTATTAAACCAATCAGCTCGCGATTGTACCCGAAAATCGTTCAGTTTGCGATCAATACGTGGTCTCACCATACCAGTTGAATGGTGTTTTCCATTTGAAATATATTTTCTTAAATTGAGAATGAGATGTGTTTACGATGATGAAAAGATGAAGTTTCAGTCCAATTGGCTTACTTATGTGGTTTTGGGCCTCAAATCAAAAGCTGATTCGCGGGGGTAAAAGCCGTAAAAAATCACACCTAACTTCAGACCCCCCCCCAAACCCTGAAATTATCACACACAACGTACATACAACGAAAATTTCATGGTTTGACAGGCTTGGATGAATCTATTTGGCTGTGAAAGTGTTCCTCGCTCATTAACTCTGAGAGTTATGAGCGTGTGGATTGTGCCAATTTAACTGAAAAATGGCTTAAACGTTTATAACAGGCACGTGACCTTGACTTACTCCGTCATCATCCCTAAAAAATGGTAGCTCTTGTTTTGAGCTGTCCTTGAGTGGCGCTGGGTGATATTGTTCGTTTGGAATCTCTGCTGAGTTTTCTAGCAGAAATACCTCGTTCCTAGCTTGGAAAATGCACAGTCAAGTGGGTTGAGTATGGTTCACAATGTGATCCTTATTTCTGGCACTGAATTTGTGTTTTCCGTCGATTTCTCTTTGAAATAATAGCCCAGGTGAATGTGTATGCAGTTTTGTGAAAACTTAAAGAGAGCAAAGGTCAACCCCGATCACACGTTGTCAAACCTCGTCGCCTGTTTTGGCAACGATCCAACCAATGCAATTGTTAGTGTATTTTTAGAATCCCAATCCGTTTAATGGGTATAGGGTTGTAGGCAGAAATTCGTTCTCCTGGGACAGCCACGACAAAAAACTAGCTTTAACTCCACAAATTCTAAAGTACTTTTCATCTACCTGTTTCCCCTGCACCATGGTAAAACATGAATTATCACAATTTTAAATCGAATTGTCGTGGATATTTAAAATCTTATTGTCGCTCAGAATCGGATACTACTGCAGTTATGAGATCGTTCCGTAAGAGATGTTTCGATTGGTCTAAAATCGAGGCTTCTAGCCTGGGCCACAAAACAGCTTTCGAGGCGGAAAATGTCAAGGTTTTTGGGGTGTGATTTAGCGATCTCAAAACATTGCGGGTCAAAATGACATGGACTAGTGAAACTGGGACGTCGGTGCGTATATCATAAAGCTGTGTATCACTCGTCAGAACGACATTCTTATTGTTCAGCTAAGTCTAGTCGTGGGTAAGTGAAACAACTGCTGGAAGCTTCATGTTGTAGTCTATGGCCACGGAGCAAACACTTGCCAGAAAAAACCCACCACCTCAGTTACAAAGAAATTCCACGCAGGGGAGCCGCTGTAATCTTATACCGACATCGCGTATCGACCCGATTGAGGCTGGTGGAATTGCCGCGTTGTTTGAAACGACCACTAGGCTACTACGAATGCCGGGCCTCGTTCCAGTGACGGATCGGCAATTTGTCTCTTGATTGAGTGTTACACTGACTCGGTGACTAGCTTAGATCAACACAAGTGGCATGCCTTCATCTTGGGTTGCTGAAACGGCAGTTTGGCGCAAGATTTTGAGCATTTGCCTGTAATTTGAGTAAAAGGGTATGTTGGATTTTATCATCTTTTCATTATAACTTTCGGGTTTTTGACGGAATTTAAAGGAACACGTTTTACCCAGGGTTATAATATCTCGTCCTTTTAGTTATAGTTTGGCGTATAGTATAGTCTTGAAAACGATTTTGTCAAATATTTGAAAAAAGGCCAAAGTTGCCATTTGAGGATTTCGCCGAACTGATTACTTACAATATAAAAACTATAAGACATTTGTATTAGCTTTACAACTGAAACTTTCATTCACCAACGGATTTTAGAATTTGAGGATACTTCATTGTATAAGATGCATTGACAAGTCAGGATTCGATATAGTTTGGGCAGTAACTGAATAATCATTGTCAGTTTGGCAGGGGATCATAATCCGGACGATATATATAACGCGTTATTGCTAGGAACTTACGGATTAAAGAAACTGAGGTGAGTTGATTCTAACTCCATTCTCCATAACCACATTTATTCTTTTTCAGTTTCCATCAGGCACGAATCGTTAGGTTGAGAGTTATTAGGATCAAGCCTAAAAAGTGAAATGACTGCCGGAAGAATAGTCATTTGTTAGTATTTTTAAAAATCAAGGATTCATGAGGGAATGCCTTGAGTGCATAAGAGATTGCCGTAAAAAGCCGCAGTCGACACAAGTGGTCTTGATATTCCCCTGGGGAGGAAGTATCACAATATACAACAATCTTCCAATCAAGGAAATCGATGGGGTCACGTAATTGCATGCGAATAGTCGTCATTACGGTAGTTTTGGTTAACCCTTTCGCAGCCAACATTTAAATTTGCGATTCCCGAAAACTTCAGAAAAAAAATCACGATTTATATATACAGTGGAACCTCCCTTAGTGGACGCCTCTCTATTAAGGACAACCTCTCTATAAAGGACACTAGTTTTGGTCCCAAATTGGTAGTTCCATTCAGTTTGACCTCTAATCAGGACACCTCTCTATTAAGGACAGCACTTGCCAGTCCCGAAGGTGTCCTGAGTATAGGTTCTACTGTACTCTATCTGATCGAAATGTCCATGCCATACAGCAAAATGTCACTCATTTTTTGCCTTTTCCCACTATAGTAACCCAACAGACTTATGGACATTGCTTTCTCAGTTGAGAGTACGATCGTGTCCAAAGTCTGATCTATTTCTTGGACAATCCTCCAGAGGTTTGTATGTACATGTATCATACATCAATTTTAAGATAAATTTGTGCAGAATAACCCAAAACCAATAACTCACTTTTCACGAATTCCGCCAAGGCTCCCTTTCCCCAGGAGAGCAAGCCACAACATACATATATTGTCTTTCAAAACAGCCGTCAATTTGCACTTAATTGACATTTTCCCGTCAAGTGGGGTATTTTTATCAAAATATAAAAACTATAATTATAATGTTTTTTGATGGTGATAGACAGAAAAAACACACAAATGAAAACAAATCGTTTCCTGCTACTGTGGGAAGAGCTGACAGTAGCCCCAAACTGATGCTAATCATGCAAATAGGCAAAATTACCCGGGAAGATGCTACTAGGCGACACAAAAAATTGTTTCTACTTTTGATTTTGAACAACTCAAAATACGGATGATAAATTTACCAATTTTTTTGGGCAAATGTGGCTGAAACAATTTTTTATCCTTTTCGTCTATGTATCATACAGGCATTTGAATTTTCGGCACGATTGCACATGAGTTTTCAAAGTTAGAAGTAAGGTACATATTTTTGGAGTCGCCTCCTGCCCTCCTGGAAAAAGTGGCATGTCATTTCCTATTTCACACTCTTAAAAATAAAGTTTTTTTAGCCTTTGAAACTCGGGCAACACTTATGCACCGCGTAGAGGTTTTTAGGGGAAATTAGAAAAAAAAATATTTTTGAGATTCTGACAAACCTCTGATGATTTTTTGCTTCGCTGAATAATAATTTGGAGGCTTCATATTCGTGTAAGGATCAAATATATTTCATAAGTGGTAACGGATCCGGACCTTCAATGCCGCAGCGGTTAAAAGTGTATAGTAGAATCCCTTGTCTTCGGGACACTCTATCCTAGGACATCTAAAGCCAAGCTGTCACCAAAAGGACTAAAAACTGTCATTGATGCCTCTGTCGCCTTACTCAAAAAAAATTTGATTTCAAACGATAGATATCGAAGGGCAGTTCTACAAATATATCATCTGATCTATCGTTCTGTTTATAGCGGCTCTAACACAACTGGCAAGAGTGTTCAGAATATAACCAGCTCACCATCAAAGTCCGAAATTACTAGTTGGCATTTGAAAGTTCTTACACATTTCCTTGATCTCTCTGTCTTCAAGGTTTCTTGCAACGTCTTCTTAGATTTCAAAAGGAATCGTGTTGAATAATCCGAATGGCAGTTTTAGTAAGAGTTTCACTCTGAATGAACAAACAGGGCGCCAGTAAGAACGAAGTTGATATACTGATATTGAGATGAGCGTCAGTGAGATGATTGCGAGTGTGAATGGTGTGAATCGAGGATGCGTGTACATGTACATTAGGTGTTCCATCAAATGGTTCTGCGTTGCGGATACTTAAGTATACGCCCTTCTACTTTACAGGGCTGGTGTGCATGTAAATCGTGAACCCGACTACCATTCCTGATAATTATCCGCACTCACTTTTAGACCCGTTAAACCCTTTAGAAAGCTTTTTTACGTTGCGTTCAAATTGATAGTTTTGGACACAGTGCAAAAATTTGCGCACAGTGCGCACCTACCGATTATTCTGGGGTTTTTTTTCAGAAATGTTAAGAAATGAGGAATAGTTGGGCGTGTCTTGAATAATTCCCGACTAATATGATTCACTTATGGCCTGGCTACAGCATTTTTTTGCAAATGACGCACAGGCACGTGGAAATAACAGTTCAAAATCCCCCAATTGATTGACATCCCCCCCCCCCCATTGACAACACACGTTTAATACGTGTGCTGTCGGGGGAGGGGGTTGAAAGTCGATTTGGGGCTATTGAACTGTTATTTCCACGTGCCTGTGAATGACTTAGGAATCTATATTACCGTTGTTCGTGTACATGTACATTGCTTTTGTCAATGCCGCAATGTAGGTAAATTGTATCGAAATTGTCCTGCATAGTAGCATGTGTCAACGTGATGAAAGTTAACCTATAGAGTAGGCCTACCTATCTTTATAGGGTGTACACTACATCATCTTCAGTGTGTATTTACGTACTGAAAAATATCACGGTCAGATTATTATCAGATTATGAAGGAACGGTGTATGCCATTAAGAGTTGATGTACTCACGGTCAAAAAGGGGTGATGCATATTTAGCATAAATTTATTGTCTAAAAAAACCAGTACCAGAAATGTCAAGTTAAAATCTGGCAATCATCAATCCATCTGCATAATGAGTTTTCTTTCCTTTTTTTCTCTGCTATGCGAATGATTTCTCTATTTCGAAATTGTTATGATTGAATTCATTTCAGTCGATTTAAATTCAATTTTGTCTAAATCTGCATACGATGAAGTGTAACCCGCGATAAGAACTATTGATAAAAGTGAGTAAATTATGTTTAGACTTCAATGAAATGGCTAGAAATTTCCAAGATGGCGTTAAATTTGGATTGGGTGAAAATCACCAATTTCAGGAACAGTATATAGTAGTGCCGAATTCACTTGTGGTTTTTGGAACCTATGTAAACGACAACTTAGGCATGGGATTTAGCATTCTCCAAAGCAGCGATAATATTCAAGTTTATCATACCTCATTAGTATGTGAGCCAATCACGTCGCGTCATTCGCGTCACGTGGCCGTTGAATATAATCCCATATTCCACGGCCAATGTTCAATATTCAACGCTCCCGCGCGATGACGTCACCGTCCACCACCGCTCAAAACAACATGGCGGACACTTGCGGCGCGGTGGTGAGGATTGAAGCATCAAAATCACCATTTTATGCGGAATTTTGGAGACGACAACCATTAAGAATGCGTTGCTTTGGAAGATACAAGGATGCAACAATGATAGCAGGGCCTAATAATGGTTGAGGTATGATAAAGTGAATATTGGATTCCTGGCCGTTGAATATGGGAGAATATTCAACGGTTAAAACAATTATTTCACTCGGCTAGCGCCTCGTGAAATGATGGTTTTAACCGTAGCTCCTCGTGAAATAATGGTTTTAACCGTTGAATATTTTTCGATATTCAACGGCCAGGAATCCAATATTCACTTAATATTCTCTCTGGTTTTCATTGCTCGTGTATCGCATGTATAATGTACACAAATGTACGCGGCAAGAATGCTCGAACAAAATGCCATCTGCCATGCCTCTGATCGACGAAAACCTTCATAAAAATATGAAATCCTCAGCAGTGCTTAACCTAAGTTACTTAGACATTTATCTGCTTAGCTTAGAAGTCTTAACGAAAAATAAATTTTCAAGAAAACTTAACTCGTGTAAGATCTTATATCAAATGGAATTGTCTAATATTTTGATCTTTAATTCAATTTCAAGATGACCTGACCTGGCGTTGCTGTGCATCGTGAACATAAGTGTGTAGAGCGTCGAATATTGGCCTTCAACAAATTTAGGATGAAATCAACCCTGACGATAATTGCTTTTATAAGTCCTGCTAGCTTAATTCTGAGTTTGGCGAGATTCCCAAACGATGTGTACACTTTGATGTGTACTGCTGGCCGCGGGCTCGAGTCAACGAAATGCCAAGAAGATGCTTAGGAGATCAAACGGGATAAACATGACAAAAGCATAGGATAGTGACAGTACTTAGTGAATTACCTATTTATAGCGAAAAAGAATAGGACAGCTTAGTCATTTTTCGCTTTTTTCTGTCCTCGTAATCTGGGGAAGTCACTTTTTCTTTTCCGCGTTTCAGCTTGTTTTCTCTTCAAATGACGAACCATGCAACAACGGTATATTGGGAGGGCCCGAGAGGACATTTCGATATACAGCACTGAACATATTTTTGTACATGGAACAGCGCATAAGGAAGACAGTGCGAATTATGAATGTTAGTGAATTGCCAATATTTACAGTACTATGAATGGTGGCCACCAAAAAACCAACAAGCACAATTCCGAACTCTCCGACTCACGGCAACAGTGACTTAACTTCCCGATATCGGGTTTGCTATCGGACCAAATCGATCTTGGTGTTATGTTTCTCTCAGGAACGATTTTCCGATCATCCACTGCATATGTGTAGGAGAGGCGGGTCGTTTTGCGAGAGGGAGTACCCGGCCTTTTTAAAAAAAAATCGCGGTCAGTTTTAAAGTTGGATTTTGGACCTGGGAATTTCACGGTCACATTCAAAGATTATTCCTGAAAGCAGTTCATTTACACGCCCATGGCTTACGCCTAAGCACCGGCACTATTATAGTGCCTTTAGCCTATGGGTTATGAAAGTATAGTTGTCCGTACTTTAGAACTACTCTGTGGTTTTTTTTACAAAAAAAAGACAAAATATGTATACTAAGGCGTATTATTTTTTCCGTCATCGTCTAGTTTAGGAATGGCTATAGAAACTAATCGCTGCATGTAGCTACATTAAGCACCCACACAGTCAATAAACCCATGGCACGAAACGCCCGGCAAATCTCTCCCGCCGCCCGAGCGGCGAGGGCACCCGAGTTCGGACTTTACGACAGCCGGATAATACCGCGCTATAGCGCCATTGCCAGTATCTTCATAGTATCGGGGTAGTGATATCATGATGTCCCATGAGCTGGAGTGCATTTCCAATGCATCGATCCGCACGAAGACGATCGCTGTACGGAGGGCTCACACTCAAATGTCACACCAGGAAAACATGATAACTCCGTAGTTTCTTCGATTTTTCTATTTTGTGTGGAAATTGGTTGATGGAAACTTTTACTATAAAGTGTGGCAGGTGACTGGGCAACCGACAGCTAGGTAATAATGCTCTTATTTACGCCGTTGGTCCTTTAATCATCCGCCGCATTGACGAAAAACCGATGATCTTGAAACGAGCCGGCGGCGCAGCGTAGTATCATGTCATGTAGACTCCTAATGAACCATGTAATAAAGAAAAATACCAAGATAATAAGGCTGTAAATTACCTCATAGAATTCGGCGCAAATTACCTGACATAGTTTGATCTGCGATGGGTGACGAAGTTATACTTACATTGTGGGTAATCAAGGGGAAATGTGAAAGCTTCGTGAGTATATTGTGGCTTTAAAAAGTTCTTTTTCCGCATTGCAAATGTTATTCAAGTATATTTCTATAGACTGTGAAGAGAAAACTCTCTTCTTCCTGTTCCGTCAGTCATATGCTTACAAGTTGCATGCCAGGCATACATGACCTATGTAAACAATATATAAAAAATATCCAAAATGTGACGATCGTCTGTTGAACACCCGCGCCTTCATATTATCAGAGTCTTTCGAATGAACTTGTTTGAAATACTCTGATATTACACAATGTACGCGGTTTGCATCTGCACATCATTCATAATTATAACAATGAATTGGCGAAAAGGGGCGAAAAAAGTTTTTTTTAAAACTGTTTGGAGAGTTTTCCTTTGCGGAACAAGCTGTTGAGAATTTGCATATTATCCACGGTCATGACAACAAAAGGGTGAAATGAACATAATTATTTGAAAAGTTTTCTTTTGTCGAAGGAGCATTGGCCCGGTGTGCAAGGGATAGTAGTCCTAGGGCTGATAGTTCGTGTAACAATAGCCCGCATTGCTAAATGTTTTGCTTAGGGTTAGCGGTACAATAGATCATGCTGCTTAATTGGTCAAATACAATGCTACCGGACTATGACTCCAGGGGGACTATATCCGCTGTCACACCGGGCTTAAAAATTGCATAGAAATGATTATGGGTTTGACATACTATTGGTAAGCGTTCCAAATTGTTTTCAATTGGAGAGAATGATACATCATTGTTGAGAAATATCGTTGATTTGAGACAAAGGTCTTCAAGCTATTCATTTGCAAATTCCTATTTGTGAAATATAAATTGACGAACTGAGAATATAGGAGATTAATGAATAGGAACAGTTAAATGTGACTATCTTGATTGTTGATGATATCATTCTGTTGTTAAGCAATTCCAAATCCCTGCCAAGTAGAATCAAGAAGAAATAAATTGCATGTACAATTAGCTGTAAAATTGTAATACTCGTATATGTTACACTGATAAAAAATATTGATGTGCGACACAATTATGCGGGGATACATTTTGCGCTTGTTGAGAGCAATTCTCGATTGGTTGAGAGAAATCACGAGTCGCAATTACATGACTACGGGTTTGTATATACTATATTCTTGCCTGAGGGTCAGCAGAGATTTGGATTTTAGTTCTGTTTACCCTGGGGAAAGCATCACATTTTCCGAGGCCATGCCTTGGTTAGGCTTGATTCGAGGTAGGATTTCCTGGAAATATCATCCCTTATCCCGAGGTTCATCTCGCTAACCCACAGAAAATGCTTCCTCGCCAGAAAAAGCTAGAAAGATTTTCACCTAAATCACAAGTACGTGACTTTTATCGTTTATCGCATCCTTTTTCTCGTCAATCGCATAGTCGTTGGTCTGCTTTATTCTCTTGACGAATCAAACCGAGCAAAGGTCGGTCAACTTTTGAATTTGGCGCACGGCTGCATGTTTACCTGTGAGAAAATGGTCAAAATCATCGATTTTACGATTCGAACCGAGCTCGCGAATGTTTGCAGTTTTTGATATCGGCCACGATTGCTGGGATGCGTGGACTAACTGACATGACCAAAGTCTATTTATTCAGCAGTCTGTGACATAGCCAATATCAAGCGTCTAGTTTTTCTATTTGTAGAGATAATTATTGATATAATAATTAAAGTAATCTTCTATTAATATATTAATATGTGGTGTGATTTTCATTCACAGCGATCGCTCATAAATCATTAGGAATGTACAGCTGAACAAGTACAGCTTTACCACGGTGGCTAAAGGTATCGGTTTGCCTAAGAAAATACGTGTTTACCTGGAGAGGAAATGACGTGTATACAAAAGAAACACACAAAAGATTTATTATTTTTATCCAATAACATTCCGCGATGATGAGGTCACTGCAGCTGCTGCCCTCTATTTCCCCATCGCTGAATCACAGGCAATGTCGGACAAACATGCGGTTTCGTAATGGATTCAGGCTTTCTAACTAGGGCAGTTAGATTCAATCTGGCACATGTCCGAGTGTTGGAAATACTACATAATTGTTCTGAATATTTCTCTCTCTGACTCTATGGTATCATTCATGCTAAAAACAATGCAGGGTCAAAGATAATTGACTTTGAAATAAGCTCAAATGCGTAGAAATAAGTGTCGATGTCCGACTGTCACGTGACTAAAACGTCATCAATATCTTATGCAAATGACCTTGTGAGCTATAAATAGTAACTTCGCGGAATGCTATTGTACCCCTTCGACACTGTAATGGGAGGGCCTTGTTTCTATTGTGTTGCGAAGGTAAACCGATACCTTTACCACCGTGTATACAGTGGTGTCTTAAATACAGATGGCTATTTTGTCGTTTAATGCCATAAGTGACATGTTCGATTTGACAGACAATGGGTGGGCGACGGACGCCAAGCTGTCTAAATGTCAGGACGTCCTCTTCCGGATTGATCTTTGCTTCGCTTTCGTAGGAATTAACTTACCGGCCATGAACAGGTGAAACTAGAGTGTTTGCTTGTACATATACAATAGCACTCAATCTCTTCATGATAGGTTTACTGATACTGTAGAATATATCGATACTGATGAATGTCGATATCATCCGTTACTATAGTATAGACGGTCATTAGAAAACCATCATTGAAACAGGAAGAAGGTTAATTAGTGCGTCTGTTAATCAATGACACAAGCAGACAATGTAGTACAGTACATGTAATTGAGGTAAAAATGTAAGTGATCCCCTATTCTCATAACCCGTGGTATTTTCATGTCATCGATTGAAAATCGAAGATGGATAATTTCGTCGTCTGGTAGTGATGAGTTATGAAGGAAGACCATTCTTAGTGCAGTACACGAAGGCTTTCTGGATACCGTGTGTATAGGTGACGAAATCTCTACAGAATTATCTTGCATACACATGTCTTCCCGATAACGTAGCAATTTTATTTAATTCAACACGATCATGCGAATGCACCTCTCAAGCCCTGGGCAGCGTCCACGGCTATCTAATCTGATTATTGTTTACGAGCTAATATTTCTACGCAAATCAAATAATCCACACGATTCAATTTTCTTTCCAAGTAATTTTCTTCAAAGACTCATTGACTATGAATAAACACCGCGTTTGATACAACCGTGTCATAATGCGAATTCTGCTTCGGACTGATTTCGTTGCAAAACACTTGTGGTTTTGGACGCGTCTTCACTTAAACTACTGACTGACTGTTTTTCAAGTCCCCAGAAAATTCTCTGGTAAAGTCATGCTTTCGCGATGCCGTACCGCAACTAATAATAATTTTGATTCAGCACCTTCAGGCGAATGCGCCTCTCTAGCCCAAGGCAGCTTCTCGGCCGACTAATCAGATCCTTCTTCACGAGCTAATATTCCGCCTAAATCAAATAATTCGCATCTGCAAGTTTCTAATGATTCAATTTTCTCACTGTAACTGTATTCCGCGCGAAAATTTTAAGAAATGAACATAGCACCGTGACTAACTGTATTCCGTTTGACAGTTTCAAGAAATGAACATGGCAGTGGCAATAACAAACACAGTTCTTTCACCGTGTATCATAAAGATGCGACTGGGAATCTTGCTAATTTGAGGCACTTTTGACTGACCTCTTTGTAAAAATAACACGTGGCTTTGCGGGGAAGATTATTATTAGGGAGTTTTCGAAAATTCCCCGGAACGTCAACGTGAATGCGAAATCCATTGTGTGACGTCGTTTTCACGAGGTCAGACGATGCGATAGGCGTACACGGTGGCGTTTCGGGGGATTTGCTAAAACTCTCTAATATCAAAACACTTCTACACTCTATACACTCAATGGCGAAATCGGGTTTATTGATCTGAATCCCGCCACTTCGACTCCTTGGCATGTGATAAGAGTAAAAAAGCAGTGGTGGAAAGCCGTTCTTCAGCGATTGCCAAATAGACCAGAGTTGCCGGTCCTTGTCCAACCATCACGGCGAATACCCATAAGACATCTTGGATGTCATACAAATGTAAAGAATTGCCATGTCCAGACATGAAAACCAATATTTGGCTGAATACATCAGTGGCATCGTTTTTGCTTCAACAAAACCGGATCAAGAAAACTGCATAAGAAGTAATCACCTATTTAGTTATTTTTACGACGTCCAGCTAGTCTAAATAAAGATTTTGTGCCACGACTGGATCTCTTTAATCACAACTTCAGAAAAGCGTTAAATCAAGTGTTCACTAAAAAGAAATACCTTAGCCACTGATGACACACCCATTCTTCCAAATTGGTTTGATCATGAGGACCACCAGAAGGCAGGAAATCACACCATACAACGTTCCCCACTGTGTTGTAATCTGTGAACCACACATACCACCCAAAGAATCTTGGTGGCCACATTTCTGCTGGCAAACAAAGTTATTCCCATTTCTTATAGAGTGGCTTCAAGGGGACACCGGAGACCTTGGCTGCATCTATGAGAGGTTCAAGCGAGGATCGAACTACATTTTAGATTCTCGATCTGCTTCAATTTTCTCCTTCAATCGGAAGTATTGATCAAATTACCTCTGTGCTCAGACGAGGATTCAGAGAAAGGCGATCGACAAATGTCTATCGGCATCATTGTGGGTTCTGGGTGATAGCAACAGGTCATGGACTAGTTAGAATAAAGGACAATAGTCTGTAAACCAAGAACTACGTACCACCGTGGCTGCAAAGTACCTTGCCCTCATCATCTATGCAATGAAACCCAAGAGTAGTCTCCCTGCAGTTGGGATGTGTCCTCCTTTCATTCTGCCTAGTAGATTTGTGAAAGAAATGACAGGCTCTAAGACTGAATCAATAGCTCGTATTCATTCTCGCCGAGCTTTGCGGTCGATTTGAGTTTCGCATGGGATAGGAACCAGGTACAGCATTTGTTTTACGCCTCATCCTATATGACGAAACACTTTAGGGTTGAGTCTCTTGCTCAAGGAAGCAAAGAAGAATCGGTAATGATCATCAATCGGTGATTGCATCAATCGCACCAATTAGAGCATCTCCGACCAATCTCAAGGGTTTTCTAATATTTTTGCCACAGGTGCCCTTTTTGCACTAGGTCAGTCAGTCAGTCAAAGTCCTCTACCACTTTGAATTCGATCGTTGTCCATACATTCATACGGACGATATCCTTTTCCCTAATGATCTACTTGTGATTACTTGAGTCTACGTGACCGCATCTAATGGCGACGCCTGTGATGCATTCAAGAGAAAGTAGCGAGTCCGAACCATTTCCATGGACCTTTGGAAATTGTGGGCCATTATCATTTACATGGAATTGCATTCCCGGGTTCCCAGAGTGTGTTTCTGCAAAGACCGTATTCAAAGCGTTTTATGCATGGATTTGTAGCGGAAAAAGCTAGTTGAAAACCCTGGCCATGTAAAATATTCCTATCCCTAAACCAGAAGCAACTTTTTAAATCTTGCTTCCCGCCCTGATCAGCCCTAACTCTGACCCAAACCTCAACCAAAACTTGATGTACACATGATAGCTTCCCTGTCTGAAATCAAGGATCAACGTCGACCCTGTCATTTTTTTGTCATTGTTTTGAAAAGTAAGAATTTGGTATTATTGTAAATGGGGGGAATATAAGTAGGACCCAGGAAGATAGAACTTGGGAATATATTGATAATAAGGATCACCCATTTTCCCCGAAGACCTAGCTGTACGCGTTCTTTGTATCTATCGCAGTGACAAATAGACCACTATCAGTGGTTGTCTCTTTGTAGTGAAGATGTGACATGTTTTCATTATACCACGTAGATCAGAAAAAAAGGAATAATGCCGTCCTTGGTATCAAAGGCTAATCTTCCGTCATGATCTACTTTTCATTACTCGAATCCTTTAACGCGATGGCGATCTGTTGGCATCGTTGTGGGTCTGGGGCGAAAATGACTGGACATGGACTAGTGAAAATAAGAGGGAGCCTATTACCTGAGAACTACCATGACTATAAAGTACAGTGGAACCCCGGTAACACGACCACTCATGGGACCGTGGTCGGAGTGGTCGTGTTACCGGGGTGGTCGTGTTAGGGAAGTTGGGAATCCCCAGACGAAATACATGATTATTTTTACCGCCAAAATTGCCGACTGCATGGCGTGTGTACGCTGTACTACCATAGCAACGCTGCCTGATTGAGATGATGCACGCTCCAAAGTTTTGTTATCATGCCTCGCAAGAACAGTTCGTCGATAAAATTACATGTTACATTCTCAGAATGAGTTAGAAAAGGTAATTTTGTAACTCATTTTATCCGCAAAGTTTCATTATCTGCCCGACGTGACGCATTTGCGGGCAATTTGGTGAATCATCCTCCATGTACCCGACTGTTTGTGACGATTGAAGTAAACTTGTCGTATGATTCCGAAAATATGCGAAAATAAATTAGCGGCGAGTTCCAAGATTCATCAGCAATTCACACCTGAGAAGATGAGTTGAGTAATGCTACAGTTTTAATCAAGTCTATTTTCAGTCAAAATATTTAAAGAAATATAAAATGATACTGTAGTAAATCAACCAAGTTCTCCATATCATAAAACATTCAAACGTCTCGCAAGCTTGTTATTGTCATAAGTGTGGTCTTCAAACTACCCGCCGTTTATTATAAGTTCATATGCAAATCACGCAAATCACATGATTTCGCTGCTGCTGAGTGCGCTTGTCTGGTACTGAACTGGCTCAGTAATGAAAATAAACCATGAAAACGTTAGAAAAGGAAAGTTTATTTATTCATTTACACTTATACAATTGATCATACCTGCAAAATAACATTGTATTTTTTGTTTTCATATGTATTCCCATGCCCATTGTCCCCGTCTCAACAAAGCTTGGCAGCGAGGTGCTAATTACTATGCCGCGGTCGCGACCGATTACGGCAATTAGGCCTGGTGGTCGGGTTAGCGGGGTTGATTTTCAGTTTGGGACCGGCCAAGCCAGTGGTCGCGGTCGGGGTACCGGTGTGGTCGTCTTAGCGGGGGTCTCTTAATGGTAATTAGAGAGGAAACCATTCGGGACCGGACAATCGTGGTCGCGTTGGCGGGGTGGTCGCGTTACTGAGGTGGTCGCCAACCGGGGTTCCACTGTACCTTGCCCTCATCAGCCACAAAAATGATATCACAGTAATAAATTCCCCGGGTTGTCTCCCAGCAGGGGGAATATGCCCTTCTGCCCTTCTGCCTCGTATATCTGTAAAAAAGGTCAAACTATATTCTGCACATGTACTATTCATCCGAGCAATCCACTGATGTAATGACATGGCCCAATCAACCAGAGCTGTTTGCCTTATATCTCCAAAGCGATAAAGAAAAATGATGGCATCATTAATCCTTGACCCACTCTTGATATCTTTGATATAAACTCTGGAAGCAATTTTCTAAACTAGGTGGAAATCATCAGAGATGTATTTCAGAACTACTTCACTCTTCTGATCTCAGCCTCAAGATGACCCAATGACTGTTTCCCGGTAATGTTACTAATGAATGATATTTGGCGGTGTGACTCATAGTAGTTTGGATGCGAATAGTTCGCCGGGGCAGACGAAATACTGTCACATTTATGTCGGCTTGTGTCCTCGAGAAAGGGAAGGGAAGCCATGTAGATCAATAGTTCGTCCCTTTCGGGACGAAGTGTGAGGTACCTATTGCGAAAATGATTGGTTGACGAAACAATGGCCTTATTGGTTGGCTAGCCTTGTGACGTCAAACTATTTTCACACTGTGGGGTTTTCCTGTTTTTCATCATGGCTTCAGCTTAAATGCGTTTGGGCTGGAATTCCTGGCTTTTTTCGAGATAGCACATGGTCTCGATGTACAACGTAGCGGATGGAGGCTATATAATGGTCTAGGAGCCGTGTTACGGAAAGCTGTTTAGAGGTTGGATCGTACGTCACCAACACTTGGCACTGATCACGTGCAAGCTATGTAATATTTGCGAATCGACCAATCACTGACCGTATGGTCATGTGTGACGTCAGGCGTCGCGTCGGAATAAATTGATATCAAATTTTGCTTAAATTTGGCTTGGCGAATGAAAAAACCAGGGTGCGATGGGCAGAGATTTGAAATAAAGTGCTAAACTTTATTATTCAACCATCACCCAATAATCTGTTAAAACGGAATTACTCTGTGGTGATGTATAGAGACATCAACAAATAAAAAATCCCGCAGCGATCATTTTTTGCAAACGACTACTGATGAAGCCCGCTTCGAGCAGTTTCCAGTCTCTGTCAGACCGTGATCCTTAGGAAGAATAACGGGTCATTTCCCGTCGGATGATTATAGGCCATCAGCGTGCCAACGTGATGACACGCACTCGAGCAAATGACTTGGTAATGCATCATCTTTGACGCTTGATTTATTAGCTGAGAGTGCGGCAGACGATCAGATTCTTCGGCCCGGAGCAGGCCGCTTAAAGGAATCGACCAATACACAGAGAGCAGGCTAGCATTTTCAAAGGTTTCTTTTGCTGCTATTGAAACACGTATATACTCAGAACTGAGTTACGTCATTTCATCTTGATTACAAAGGTCTCTTGTTAAGTTGTTTAGTTCCTGCTGATACAGTATGGCGGGGGGGGGGGGGGGGGGGGCTAGGAAAATGTCTTTGAACGTCATGCAGAACTATAGCCTCTGTCAAATCCACCTAAATTTTAGAAAATGTCTAAAGCGATTTCGAACATTTTTCATGAGGGTCAATGTCACTGGGGCAACGACACTCTCTTTTCGCTGTTGTAAGATCAATTCATTTTTAGACAAAAACACCCCTGATAGAAACATGCCCTGTCACATCGGTTACAGCCTCCGTAGCCACATTGGTTTTCGTCGCGTCCTGGTACTCCTCCGGGACCAATGTACCCAGGTAGAAAAACAATGATATGGCCATGCCGACTTATCGGCGGTGAATATCAGTCCTAAGGTCTTCTCCTTTCAAGGATGGATATACGCACAACGACGGTGGATCGGCATGTGATATGGCCAATACGTATTTTTCTGGCAATTAAAGAGAAAAAATATGATATACTATAAATGTACACTGCAAATCGCAAACTGTTCCCCTATTTACTTGCACTTCGCGAAAGTTTCTGTAAAATATTTACACACAGTTTCAAATTTTTTATTTTAACGGATTACGAAAGTATTCTTTCTGTTTTCCAATCAAAAAATAATTTCGCGATTTTCATTTTTCGTGAAATTCGCGAAAATAAAAGGCAGGTAAAAATTTTGCGGTTTACCGTATCTATCTATCACTGGTTCCTTCAATCGGTTTTTCATAATGTGTGTGAAACTCCACATGGCACAATGTAATCAGAGCGAAATAATGTGAGAAAATCAATCCATCTAGGAGTGGCATTCTTTGCTAAAAGCAAAAAAGTTAATTAAACCTTCCCCGCCACAGGTTTCGCTGGGTTGAACGGAAAATGTCAAGAGTTGGTCACCATCAGCGGCAATGATATTGCTGGCGTACGTCAGATATAGGTCATTCGGAAATATATGTATTCACACTGAAACAGCATATCTCTGAGTCTGTTCTCGGATGTAAGAGATATTTCTGCAAGATTTTTTACAAAATGTGCTGCAAATTCGGATTATCTGTCACCGTACATCATTTCATACAAACGTGCAATACGGACATATTTTTAGGAATCTGTTAACGGAATAAGGTAAGGTTAAGTGTTACAATTATCTTGATCATCGCCCCAGTACAGCCCCAACGCCGCTTGGGTGGAGCTGTCGTTTAGCCAAATACATTTACCTCCATTCTCGCCGTGTTTGGTGTGACAACCGATATCTCCAGTTCGGTATCAATTCCATAGGCCAGCACAGGCGTCATTTCACCTCCAACCTTTTAACAAACACTGAGCTAATAATCTGTAGATGGTTAAAATCTTTATGAAACGACTGGCATTTTAACATCTCATTCAAAATCTCAGACAAAAATGAAGTAAAATCGCCTGCCCAAAGATATGATGAAAAAGGTTGACGCATTTCCCCACTCCTTCCCGAGATTTCCCCTTTCTATCACAATGAAGAAAGACTAGTTCAGTAATCCAGGTGAATGCGATCTATAGATGTGTATTTGTTCCAATCTCAACATATCGACATTTCCAACTGGACCTCTGAATTATTAAAGTCTATCGGTGTCCTGAAGGTTTCGACGCGAATGATGTCTTGCGACAACACTTCGCGACACTCTTCCAGGTGATTGCTCACGACATATTCTTGATGTCTTTCTGAGAACATTACGTTATTTTACCCCGTACTTTGCAGTTGAAACAATTTAGGCCTAGCCCAATGCACGGTCTATTTAGCCCACTAATTCAGGCTCGGCCAAATCTACGGTCTATTTCTTCAGACAAAGTCCGCTCCCCGCACCCAGGCCTAAATTTGCGTCTTATCAAAGGATCATCACGGCAAGTCCTGATATCATCGACCCCCACGAAACAGCTTCCAGGATGGTCGATAGGCTTAAACCAGCATGGGCAATTTCCGTGGGAAATTTCATGAGAGGAACACGACGCAATCCCCGCGAATGACATCACGTAAGGACAGTGTGCAAACCGGCCCCGAGCTGGTTCGCCTCCACCCGCATAAATAAACCCACCTCCACCGGTCTACACCGGCCTGCACCGACCCGAGACTGGCGATCGGAACCCGTGCCTCAGACAAGGAGATGTCAGAACGATTGCTTCGCTTTTATAAGAGGGAAATAAAAAAGGCTCGTACCTGAATTAGTCTTGATCTGCACCGTGTAAAAACGACTAATAATCGTAATGTATACCTTACAAATTAGGCATTACAGTATGAGTTCGGAAATAAATGATACATTAGCAATTTTCAGCATAGGCTCATTACAACCGTAACGCTTTAGCCTTTTAGCATAAAATATTGCCCTCTCCGCAACCTTCCTTTCAGCGTACATGCGCAAGAACACGTTCAACCGATAAATCTTTAAACGCTATACTTCGCATTTAGAAGTAGTGATTCGATCAAATATGTCTGCTGAGAGATGGTAGACAGCAAAATTGTCTCCCAAATTGAATTAGGTGAAATAAGGTCTTATTTGCAGCACATTGAGACGCTGTCTGATCACTTTGCAGACTCAGAGTGGAGCTTTACCGCTGATTGGGTTAAGTCGAATTATCGCGGATTCAGCGCGTTAAATGCTGTTGCGTATGAATGGAGGCGGTCGATTGGATGTTCGACATGTTTGTGGCACATTTTCAATATGTTAAGTATTGTGTCCTGGATGCTCAATTATGGCCTGTCCAAGAAAAACCATTTTCGTCGCATGGGACTGGAGATTTTTGTTTCATGATTTAGCAAAAGGGCTCTAGTAGACTAGCCTTTCAATAACGGCAGGGGAAGCTTTTGGGAACAGTAGCTAACAAGAAATCATAATGGCTAATCTTATAATGGTTTTCATCCCCTGTTAAAAAAACTAGACTTAGTATTAGCAAGCATAGGTTACAGCACTTGCTTTTGTAATGAAGAGCATCAACTTAACCTGACGACAATAATGTGTGTATTGCTGTGTGGAATAATGGAAATGACTATCTCTCGCTTTGGAACAACCATACCTGTCACCCACGTCATTCACGAAAGTACGTCATCTAATTCGCAATTTCTTTCCACCTTCTGCCTAAATAGAAATAAAGAACCGAGATCAAAGAAAGAACTGATACGGTCTTTTTTCTTCTCACTCCATCTCAATTTCATCCTAATTTCCGCTGTATTTCTGGTGACGAAGACCTCATTTCGCCCCCACTCTAGCAGAAATCACACGATCATATATCCGACCTAATGACGATGCCTCTGAATTATTAACTGAAACAATCGTAGGCGAGCGTTGAACAGTCGAGGAAAATGTTAAGGTCGGCATCCGGAATGACATATAGGTGGTTCAAATTTAGATTCAGGTAGATTGGCTTGTCTGAGAAAAGCCGTCTTTTGCATACAAAGACTCAACTGTTAAATAACGATCAAAGCACCAATACTCTACCTACATATACCTATATTTCATGATTCTATGGACTTTATATGGCTATAGACAGCCTGGATCTGACCATTTTACATCGATGTTATAAGAATTTATCTCTAAAAAATACAGCAATGTTTCCGTACGTCATGGGCCACTTGCGGTTGTTCGAGATTAAACACCTTCTGGTGACATCCACAGTGACACAAAAGGGACAACTTGGAATTTACGTGCAACGGCCTTGGCGCAGGAATTACAAATTACAGGACATTTTCAGTGCCAGCTCGGAACCCAGGGAGCACTACAGATACGCGTCCGTTTAAAACTGCATTAGAGTGCCTACAGGAACCCACATTGTTGGAGAGACTGATGTTTTAACACCATAGATACATCGATAGCATATGAGATCCAACAGACGACATAAGTCTTCAGAAATGGCATAGATGTATACATAGTCCAGTTGCTCAATCGGTGTTTATGACAAACGCCAGCATTAGCTTAACTAATCGTTTTATCCCTTCAGCAAATTTCATTTGCATAGTAACGTTAGGACTTACATGTAATGCGAGCGTTATACTGCTAACGCCGATAACAGTAATTGCGTCTGTATCAATATTTTATCGAAACCATAACTGATATTGTTCTATTCAACGATAAGCTTCTAGAAATTTCTCACTTGTGAAAAAACTTATCTCAGCCAGAAGTTATTGCGTCTTGAATAAAAATCCGATAGATAATTAATCAACATCGTCTATTGATTTTTAGAGTTTCAAATGACAAGGCTCTACCAGGTTTAACCACGAAACTCCACGGCGATAAACCGCCAATTTGTGCTGTTCGTGTAACATCTTGGTTTTCGAAAATCACAGAATCGCCCAAATATTTTTTGGTTGAAGAACTTGTAACATGTATATACCACCTCTTTCGTCCTCGGCCAGTCATGCTGCAGCATATATAACTTGCCGAATTTTTCTGGTAACGCTTGAGAGGTTTTTTTGTTTGAAATGGTTTGTTTTAGGATGACCTCCTTAAGGTATATGTTGTTCTTGTAGCCCGCCCACATTGGGAAAGTCACGGTCGTACTGAAAGCTTTTTCCAGAATGAAAAACCAACAAGCCCGTTGGCTTCTTGTCCCTCAAAGTATTTGTTTGGCTACGATCCGCGAGCTCTGCCGCCAGCAACCATTCCGCGCTAGAGTTTATAGTATTCATGACAGATTCGCTGTGTAATCAGGCAAATTTGTCAATGTGTAATTGAGCAAGATTTCACTTAGTCCGATCAGATAGACGGCAAACAGATATCTGGCATTGCGTGAGATAGCATCGAAACAGACTGCGGAACACTTCGCCAAATAAAAATTCTCTCGCAGTCGCGCCGCGGGCTATAAGTTGTTTTTTTGTGGTTGCAGTTGCGAGGGAACATGACATAAACTCACTAGTTTGATTATCTTAACACTTCACGGACAATACAAACTAAATACTCGAACAGTTGATATAGCCCCGTTTTTTCGAAGTAGTAGGCCAATTAAAATAGCCCGGGGAGTCACGCTTCGGGCTAATGCTGCTTTCTGTGGTTGCAGCTGAGAGGAACAACGACCCACTTCAGTGGCAATAGGAATTAAATATACTCCAACAATTAATAGCCCCGGCTGTTTTCAAAATGGAATGACGATATCCATGCACAGGTTCCTCAAGAATAATATTGGCCATGGCTGTAGATTTGCGTCAGTCCCATGCCACGACGCCTGGCTTGCTCATCAAATCACAGTATCTTGACATTAGTTCGTTGATTGAACGTCACTCTGGTGGCTGATCAAGCAAAGACAATCATAAATCCAATGCACGCTCTATTTGTAGTATGCATACATTGATGGTTAATCTGAAGCCAAGGCGGCGCAGGCCAGTACAGTTAAACATTAACCAGTGACAGTTGAATCATAAAATGTACTTTGCGGTCGACTGTGATAACTCTACAGAGGTCCTCCATATGTCATGTGTACCCCTGGTTCTGTGTTCCCCTAAGGCTGTGATTACATGTACACAGAGTTCACGTTTTTAAATGTAACGTGCCACGTTAACTTTTCACGCGTGACATTAAGAACGGACAAGTCATTTCCGTGTGGCGGGTTACATATGATTCACGATGTCACCTTTCACCCCCACGTTGTGTTTTAAACCAAAGTCAGTTAACTCGTGACACGTGAAGCATGAAAAGTGACAACGTGAATCCTATATAACTCTGGCCTTGGACGATAAAAGACCACATTTATGTTTTTAAAAAAGATATTCGAAGGAAAATGACAGGACTGATGATGGGCTTTCGTCGAGGAGCTAATTAATATTCACCTGTATCAAGTTTGAGTGCAGGAAAAGTAAAGGTCAGGCTTTGGGTCGGTAAGAGTTGAAACCAGAAGTTTGCGAATGCATGGTCAGTGCTTAATCCGTTTGAGTGGCTGCACCCAGCATCACTCGGACAAGGGAACAGATCTTTATTGACGACAAGCGTGAGTAGTACCATTAGTCTATTCAACTGCCCCATCTCCCCGACGCGGTTGTCTAGTTTGTCGTTTAAGGAGACCTTTAACTCCAGCTTTGAGACAGCACAATCGCTCAGAGTTTGGAGATCCATGTCCACAGTTGGCATTGCAGTCTTGTTAAGACGTTTTCGCCGAGTCTGTATTCTTGTTTGAATGTGATTTCAAATCAGTTGCATGCTAAAGGCAACCCTTAGAGCTGCGAACGCCGAGGCGAAGTAAGAAGTATGTGTACATTGTAAATGTATTTTATCGTCGAATTTGTTTGAGATTGGCCTTGATAACCGTGATAATCAGCTGGACTAAATTCGAATTTTGGCTGCATGAGCCGTAGGTGGAAAATTTCTCATTTCCGAAATACGATGAAGTCAGAACCTGCGTCTGACATAAAGAGGTTTTAATGACACTTGATTATAATCAATAAGATCATCGTAGTCAATAAGATCATCATCAGGCCTTGGTCGGGTCAAAGTATTTCAAGTTCCCTAGATGCCTGACTCTTTCGTGTGAAGTTCAAGTTGGCGAAGAGCAATTAAGTGGTCAACATGTACTTCTACCTCCCGAGAACACAAGTGTGAAACCAATAAAAAATACATGGAGCTTTGCATCACACTGTTTCACTGAGAGATGGACTCTATAAGAAGAAACTCCCAGGAGCCCTGTTTTCTGAGATGTTTGCATTAGCTGAATGCAATCTTGGAAAGTGTCATTTGCAAATGTCCTCGCTGCCCGGAAAACATCTAACCGAATCGTTGCCGCTGCGATCGTAGACCAGTTTGGGAGGCCAGTCACCCCGTCTGATCTGCTATCGTATTCCGCGACCGCGGCGACACATCTTGTACCCCGACCGCGAACACGGCTGATGAATGACAATCGGGGCTAAATGCGCCAACAAATGACACAGTAGCTGGGAATCTATTGATCCTTCAATGATCCGTCGACAAATCCTCAGTCTATCTCAGTAGATCTTCCGGGCCATTACGACCTTCCGGAAAAATAAGAGCTGACTTCAGGCTCTGTGGTATCCAAGCGGCCAAGGTACGAATCCCGGTCAAGTTAGAGCTATGTTTTTCTCTCGACTATTCCGTCAGTATTGAATGCAAAATCTCTATTAAATGCCTCTATCCGGACATGTTAGCATAGAGTTATTAATTGTTCTGACACGGGTTTATAAACTTCTGTTGACTAATTCCACAACGGCCGTGGCTTTGACCTTAAGATGTCAGTGATATGTAGTATCCGGAAAGAGCAGAGACTGGGTTTGAAATGCGGGTCGAAAGTATCGACCGCCTTGGAGCACTAGTCATCCAGTATTGTTCTGAGCTCCCCCTCCCTGCACCTTCTACAATGTCTACACGCTGTATAAATCGCACCCCATCCACCTCTGCCGTGAAGCGGCCAATTTATTGCCTCTCGTCTGATTAAGCAGTCTTTTAGTGCACTAGTGTTATACCAGGTTTTACGTTTGTCGTCTCTAGTCAATGCTATCGGTCGTATGATTGAATTTGGCCCGGGAGGTTGGTGTGATTATCACGGGGATGTTCCGAGGATGTCGGATCGATAACCGGACCAATCAGTCGTAGCTCGGATGTGGATTGAATCCAACATCTCGTAACTCGTCTATGAGCACTTGTCTTGCTAAGTGGCCGCCTCAGACAATAAATGTAAACACTCTTTGCGGAGGCTATAAACTCTCCATGCAACAGGTTCAGATCAATCGCAACCTTGACAATAAATTTGGTGTTCGCCGCGATTTTGTCGACGAAAGATACTGGCAATGGGTTGAACAAGTGGCCCAGATGATTCTCTCGGTGACAGCAGGCAATGGAATGCCACTTCTGGCCTGATGTGCTGGGGTGAAGGCTGAGGCTTTCTTTTCGAATCGATGGCGGGAGTTCGTCGATAAAATGCACCAAACAAGTGACCATATCCAATTCTGCGAGTGGATTGGTATGTGCAACACGTGATGAAGGGGTGATGACATTGAACTGGTGAATTGGTACTTGTATTACTTGTTTGGGGTAAAGGCGTAAAACTGGGGTTTCCATTCTTGTATTTGCAGTGATGTTCATGAAGTACAGACGTATCGTTGCTACTACGTATTTGAAATTCCTTGACTCAAATGTAAGCGATGCTCTGATTGGGCGCACTTGCTTCTGCGCTGGCACTTTACCAAATGAGGGCGAATGTCTCAGGGGTTTGTGTGCAGGGCCGGAGAAGCGAGCATTGGCAGATCAGCGAGGACAATATTGATTAAGATACCGGATCACTGTTGATCCTATTAGGTTTCTCCCATTGTTCATGTCTGATGATGGTTTTACCTTTAGGTTACTTAAAGGGAGAGCATACATGTAGTTCATTGCCCTGGCCGGCGACATGATGCAACAAGTGCAGTGAACTCTCGGCAAACTCAGTGGGAAAGACCTGTCACAAACGACTGTGTTTCCGATGGTACACTTGATACTGCCGTTTAAGGACTTGTAAAAGTAGCGATTAGGCAATGCCGGGGGGGGGGGGGTACATTTATGTTTCTCCATCTGATATACTTGTATAAATATAATAAAAACACGAGAGAGCCTATATGAAGCTAGTCAAATAACTTTGCAGCTTATTTATTTTGGCCCACATTGTATCAATCCAAGCCAGGTAAAACCAAACATAATAAGGCGTGCATATAGATCAAGAGCTGTAACAAGTGAAGAGGGAAGAGAATTCCTTTCATCCGTGTTCACTTCAGCAGATGGAAAACCCTATGCGTGTTAGACTGCATATTACTTCAACGCTTACATACAAACTAATAAAACATGATGTAATCGATTTGTGGATGTATTTCAGGAAGCTCTTAATTATAGTCCATGGAATATAACGGGTGCTCTGAGGTAAGTTTTAACAACCTTTTCTTATTTGTTCAGAGTTCTGATCGATAAAGTTGAGGTATTCACTCAATTTGAAGTGATTTTCTATATGTACGTTTCACATTAACAACAATAAAGGACTGATGATCGTGACCACTGGATTCTATCACTCTTGGAGAATGATCGCAGTAGACAGTTTGCGAAAATACTTTTCGGACATAATCACATTGCCATGATCTGTTATTCCAGTCAAGGAGCGGTTCATTAACAAATCGGTGATATGACGTCAATCTCACCTACTTCTCATGTACCTTCGTACATTTTTCATCTCTCCCGATCAGCCACGGTTCATTGAGCTTCGTGTACGCGGTAGACGGATACGCCTGTGTACAAACGTTTCTTTGTCGTAAACCCTTTTTGTGAAGCATCCTTCGCCGGCGAGCCCGTATACCATATAATTCATATAAACCCGACCTGCGCCTTGCCTGTGGCTTGAAATTCAACGGTATCGGTAACCGGCAGTAGCGTCATATTGACCTTCTTCAATCCGAAAGAAGCACAAATGACTTGCCAAAGTCATTCTTTTTCTAGTTTTAGCATTAACCGCGAAATAACCCGTAGTAATACAAGACGATCTCTATACTGCAAAGCTCATGGGCCAATCCATTACCCCTGACAGTAAAAAATAAACGGCTGCCATCCCCATTAATTTGCGGCAAGAAGTTCAAACTCTGAATTCCGACACCACCTGTTAGCGTTCTCAATGAAGGTAGTAGCGCAGTTGTTCGCATTCCAATTCAGTTTGCGTAGCTTTCCTTACCTCATTCCGAAATTTAATTAGAGAGGTCCAGATTTTGATCCGAAAACGAAAATAGGTCAATTGGCATACGGATATAGCGTTGCGTGCTGTCAGAATTACAATGAGTGTGTAATAGTGTCTTAAAAACCTCAAAGGGTTTTTCAATTCTCTGAAAAAAATATCTACGAGGTCTATATTTGTGTATAAGTGTTTTTTAAATGTGTATTTTTCCGTTGGATTCCTCTGTAGATGAACAACATGTGCAAGTCTGTTGCAGCAACCTGTACATGTACAATACATTTAGAGAGTATAAGGAGAGAAGTACCGCTGGCTATTCACTTTTGATTATAAAGATGATTATAAGTTGAACTAAAGTGAGAGAAAATGCTGAAGGAAAGATCCTCCTATTCGGTAGCTAAACAGTTACCATGTACATTTGTAAATCATGTGTTCAAATATTTTGAATTCACAGTGAAAAGGTCGATCCGTATTCCTCGTGACTATTCTTACATGTACAGCACTGACGACAAAAGTTCCCCAAACCCTGCGCGATCACCAGACAGTTCAAGGTGTCGTACTGCAGTGTGTAACTGTAGATTCCCTCCTCCTCGTCGATCGATAGTCTTAACGATATCACGGGTCTTTTTAGCAATACCAAGAAAACCCAATGGAGCCTGGCTTGCTCTCTTTAGGTAATGGAGTTTCTGGGCACGTTGTTTAGTTATTGGCTTCACAGTTCAAACACGTCGTGTTGACTATGAACACTTACATTCAACTGTTATGTCCTCGGGATCTGGTATCCAGACGACATTTTGACAGAATTTGGATTTAACACTTGGTAAGACTTGCCGTTTAGCGCGGAAAGGTAGGTTGTATTTCTTAATGACAACATTTGTTTTTGATTCTTAATTTTCAAATAAAGCGTATCGCAAAAGTTGTTGCTATGTTGGCTGATTACATCAGTTTTGTTTGTCCGATTGGACGTACAGTTGCGGGACTTTTCCTGGGTCGATGTCACCTTAAACTGTGATACGTAATGAGTGAAACTGACATGAAAGATGTTGTCCCCCGGGATAAGTAGTGCAACCCTGTCGTTTCGATGTCCCATGAAGAACAATTGCTGTAGAAAACAATCAGGTGGTAACAATCAATCTTTTATCAGAAAATCACGAGCGGGGCCAGGATTTTTAAGAGGGCCATGGGCGTCCAAAACTTCACGGTCAATTCTGAAAATGTATTACTGCTCGAGGGCTTTTCTCGATTAATGTCAACGATTATTTTATCAAGCGTGGGCGGGGTAGTTCGCGCTGCATCAACCGCCCCCTTTTCTTCACCACTTGTAAACTTCTCTCACGAAGCATTCTCACCTGTGGTCTAAGAACCCTGTCCAGGGGTCCTAGGTCGATCCATGGGTAGTTCAAATAGGCTCTGTTGACTTCGGAACATTTACACTCTAACGGTGTTTGTTTCTTTTGCGTACTCAAGAGTCTGTCCTTACGCACTCTCGGTCTTAATCCTAGCATCGGCTGAGCTATCCGCACAGACCAGCGTTAGGTGATATCCACCTTCAGTCACCGCCAACAACCACGGTACTCATATTTCCAGTGGTTGCGCTACACTTTCTTTTGTACCGGCGATGACACATGGATATCATGTTGTATCTCGGAGGCGCTTGCTCTTCCTTCTACTACAATCAACCATTCACCAGGCTAAGAGCGGGTATTAAGCTCTGGATGGGATGCTGAGTGTAAGTTCTCTTCGTCACTACGATAGCCAACTGCAGACGGTCAAATTTCCAATGCTTCATCCACTTTTCCCTGCACCAGCGATAAGATAAATAGAGACGCGTGCTCTTTATCTTACAACCGTTTATTCATACTTTCACTTAATCTTTAGAGGGGATCAGGGAGCAGGCCTCTGGATTGGATGGTGGCTGTATGTTCTCTTCACCAGAAGAATAACCAGAAACTGACGTTGGTAGTCATATTTTGCCACGCTTTCTTTTTCCTTGTTTTACCTGCATTGAGACATATACTGGCATAACTGTCATGCGTTGCAACTTGGATACGCTTTTTGCATTTCCACCTACTACTTGACTACCGTTCATTCATGTATTCATTCGGCAGCGGATGGTTCTTCTGGGAGTAAGACTTCTTACGATGTGCTGTATTGCAAGAATTCTCCTTGGATTACGAGCTTACAGGTATGTTCTTAGATGGCTCTTATTTTCTCCTGAAAGTTCATTTGCCATTGCCAGTTTAGGCCTATATCGACCCCCATGAAAGTTTCGTGGGGGGTCGGTTTGCCCTCACAACCCTTTGATTAGACAGTAAAACAATGGAAATTTAGGGCTAGGACGAGCGGGTTTTTTTCGACCAATAGACCGTGCATATTGGATAGGCCTGAATTCTTTTAACAGCGAGGTACAAGTACAGGGCAAACTATAACGTAGTCACACAATTTTGTTACGTTTTCCTTAAAGTCATGTGAATGATTATGAGTTCGTCGTATTTGTTCATTAGTGAATTCGGTCGCTGTTTTCTATACCGATGCTTGCGTTAGTTTTCTGAACCACGTTTTTTGAAACACATTTTATGCTCTCATTCAGGGTGAGATACAACCTGTTTTCTTTACATCATGTTTTATTAACTTTTCCTTTAATTGATAATGAGGTTGGTACAAGACGAATATGTTCTTAGTTTTTCAAGGGATCAAAAAGCTTATGAAACAGCCATCTTAATAGCATGTCATATTGTCATTACCCACAAAGTTTCAGTGGGCGTTTTATATTTTTGTGGATTTTGCGAATATCCTATAGATCCGCGGAAACAAAAATCGCCAAAAAGCATTGGAAAAACCGAATGTTCAGTTGTATTTTGCCGAAATACATCCATAAGAGGTTCGTTATTTAGAAATCTTCGCGAATCGCATAAATAAATAGCCGGGAATACTTGGTGGTTTACGGTATATCTTTGTTTCAAATGGTGCCTTCATTCTTTCGTGTACGTCGCCGTTACTGCTGATGTGGCTGAGAGTAAAAGAATATCCCCTATATTCCATAAAAAATCCAATATTGTTTATGACGCTAACCGTGTCCTTGTTGACGCCCAGCTCTCAATTCGATATTTTTTTAACGGTTCGTTCAGACGGTGACGAGACGACGGTATTGGAAATGTACATGTAACTTGAGATACGAAATTGGCTTGTTGTTCGTCTGGCGACTGAGTAGTCAGGGTCATTATTAAATTCTTTTTTCATAGGTGAAAATAGAGATTGACACCAATGTAAAATGTGTAGTATGTATGTATAGGGGAAATCACCTCGGGGTATCAAAATCCTTGATTCTGGACATTACGTGCCAAATCCAGGTTCCGAGTCCTCTCTTATTCCTTAATCATTAGTCTAGGAAAACAGTGCTCCCTTCCTTCAAAGACGCGCGTTAAAGGTCTAATTCAATAACGACGACGACGACGAAGACGACGACGACGACGACGACGACAACAACAACAACAACAACAACAACAACAACAACAACGACGACGACAACAACAACAACAACAACAACAACAACAACAACAACAACAACAACAACAACAACAACAACAACAACAACAATTAGATTTAAAACTGAATAACTGCCCAGAATAAATAATAAAAAGATTGAACAAAATTCGGGACGACATGCACAGACTAGTCTTCGTTTTCAAATTGATGAAAATGCTATTTGCTGTTTGTTTCGTACAGTCAGAACCTGTTATTTTCACGCTGTCAAAATCTGTACAACATAACCACTCCCATGACAATCAGCACTTATGGCTCATTAGCACCATGGGTATTAATTAACAATTAGTCACTGGTTGGAGCAACGGCTCACTGGTTATCACTGTGGCCTCATTGGGCTAATGAGTCGCATGTGTGGTAATATTAACCCTATAGCTGACAGTCATTATCTTTAAGATAGGGGGCTTTAAGAATCAAATTTGCCTTGGAATGCCCTTTTTTGGCAATATATATTCAAAGTACATATTCGTCTTTTGGTTACAATGTTTAGTGTTGTTTTCTTTCATCTTGAAAGTTCAGTGACTTAGCACCTGATTTATAATCATTACATGTAGGTGGTCTGTCTAGTATAAGAATTTTACTACTTTATGCTTAAACCTATGAGTCTATGAGTCTTAAACCTATGAGCCTATGAGTCTAAAAGCTAAACTATGAAAATATATCGTTTTACCGTCAATCCGTTTGAACACTGTACAACTCGATGATTATAAATTTGTCCACATTCGTCCAGAACCTAATAATCACATATGTCACCAACATATATGTCATTAGAGATATGATACTGCCTAAGCTATCCGGTAAGTGTCTAAGATACCAGTCTCTTTGAGAAGAAATTATTCAAACTACAGAAAAGATACGTGACTTGTTTTTTTTATTGACAACTGATACTTCCGATCATTCCGCAAATCAGAGGCAGAACTTCTGCCTTATCACGCGCCTTGGCTCCATAAAAGAACGTGGTAAAGCAATGACTTCGTTTTTTGTCGGCAATAAACCAGCCATCTTAGATCAGTATCCGTAACGGATACTTCACCGCATCGCCAGCTTGTCTATCTGCGTGAAACACTGCTTGAATATTGGCGAGAAATCGGCGCTCGACCACCTCATCGTCATCTATTGGACAGCTAATACTTTATATACTCAGAACCATATTCATTACAAAGGCTTTCGATATTTGCACGCTCCCTTGGCAGGCCGTCACAAAGCTCATCCCCGCCATACCACAAGAAAAGGCGAAGAAGACACAACCTCCTCTAGACATATACTGGATGACAAAATGAAAAATGTATTATCCTCCACACCTTCGACAGGTGGTAACCGTACTTTTAATAGAACCACATCCATTACAAAGGCTTTTCATTGGCGATATCCCATTCCATGCCGCCACAATGCTCATTCCCATCACAGCCAGTACAACACGCCACAACCATCTCTCGATGACAAAGTCTCAGAGCAAGGCAGTGTCGTATTTTTTGTCTGCAAGGAATCGACCATTTCAAGTCCGATCAGTTTAGTAATGGACATTGATAAGGGCTATCGCCTGCTTTTTGTTCAGTTGCAAATAATACCGAACTGGACAAACTCAAACTGAATGTAGATTAGCAACCCAAGCTTTATCCTTGTGATTTTCCATGGCAGATATATCTTTGAGCACACAGCCCAGGCGTGATATCTAATCACAGCGGAAAATAGAACGCGGGAACAGAGGACCCGATGAACGCATGGGAGTGATCAGGCCTCTAATGTTACAAACACGGACTAACAGTGGATCTAAGTTCCTTTCACAACCACGTCATTGTCCTGTACTCTTTGTGCAACTGGCTTTCAACATTGGCACACTCCCATTAGAGAACGTCACAATGCCCATTCACATCACAACCACGGTGGGTAAACGTCACGAACGTATCAGTTTTACCTTGCAAATTCAGAGTTGACCACATGCACCATCATTTGGCTAGAATTTGAAATCTTAAGGTAATTAGAACCCTTTCAAGACGAAATGAATGCCAATTTCAAGGGCGGGAGTCAGTTCTTTGTTTTCCAGGGTAGAGAGTCTTCTCGCGATGTCAAATTTAAAAAAAGGTATAATACTTCTACAAAGATTCAGCCATTTTGAGTCACTGATGGACATTGGACTATCTCACCAGCTTTCTGTCACAAATACAACAAAACTTGATATGAATTCATTGCACGACCGCACCATTGTCATTACCCACGGCAGTCTTAGTAACGACACTCGGAACCATATCACCTTCGAAGGCTTTCAACAATGGTGCTCTCCTATTATACTGGCCACAATAATGCGCATTCTCCCTCACAAACACAGACCAAAAAGCCACAACCTTCTCTAATGACAAAGTAATCTTAGTCATATTCAATATAGATACTCGAATGCACCAGAATAACATTACGAATGCCCCTCGGGTATGTTCACCCGCGTTAATAACAACTGGATAATACATCTGCGTGATGCCCAGCTCCATTGAATCTATTCTACCAGGACTTGAAAATGCGATACTGAAAGAATAGTATTGTCTCGGTTTACCTGACGGGCTATACACTCTTAGAAATAAAGGTTCTTGAGATTATCAAAAAGCTTTAAATAGTGTCGATCAGCCAACACCCTGTAGATGTTTTTCGGTAAAAAAACTCATTATGGTTTTTGATATTCGTAGAAACCACTAAAGATTTTTCATTTGCTAAAAGGAAGTGACTATTTGGCCAGCCCGGCTCACCAAACAGCGCCTTTTTTCTGCCCTGGATGGAGAGCCGAACTCATGCATATTCAACCATCCAGGAGCTCATTATCATTCGTAGCAACACGGTCAGCAACACTGGAGTTACAGTGAAACGCCTTTAGAAATGCACACTAATGCATTTAACATGCTTATCAGTTAAATCACGTTTATGACTTTTTTTGTAAATCCATACAGTCATGTACATGTACATGCTTCTTCATGGATTATTGACCAAAACCCGAGTTTAGTAACAGAAATTGAATCGAGAGCGGGAAGTCGGCCATTGTTAAATATGCGCATATAAATTCGAATATGACGTCACTGCTCTCTGATTGGCCAACATGTTGTAACCTCTCCGGCTCGCCAAAGAGGGTAGTATTTTTGCCCTGTTTGGCAAGCCCGGCTGGCCGAACAGGGTGGCTTTTTAGTGTTGTTTGGCAAGCGGCTCTCCAAACAGGACAAAAAAAGATGCCTGTTCGGCGAGCGGCTTGCCAAATAGACCCGATGTAAAAGTAAAAAGTGTCCCCCCTGGAAAAAGTGTCCGGCCCTATTGTATTCTGCAATATGGTTCTATAGAGACCCTGACCGTCAATAGCTCAGAGATTGAAGCGCATAATAGAATCCTTTGTTCCCGGACATTTTATCCTAGGACATTTTAAACTTCTACACCGGCCTTGCTAAAAACCTGTACGGGCTGCATATTTGTGTTGGCCGAAAAACACTTAACCCTCCAGTGAAAAAGTTGGGGAAAGTGTGGCCCCTGGCGATTTGTGTGATTATAGTCATTGGTGACTTAGTGTCGAATCCTTGCTCTAGAAAAAAAGCCAGGTGTTGATGACCTGATCATGGGGTACAGGGTATATACACTGACTGCTGCCTAAAGTTCCACATCCTTACCAAAATAGCAACGAACCTGACGTGGTAGGAGATTACACGTCAATGCCCTTGCTTAGTGAATGATATCCCGATATAGTGATAATGGTTGTGGGTGTGTAAGAAGTTGAAACACGGCTTTACCTTTCATCTAATATACATATGACACGAGCCCAAAGCTTTTCTTTTATTGGTTATGCTTGGCGTAAGACGGAAAATAAAAACATCACCCACATTACTATCATTGTTGTGATAAAAGGAAGGTTGGCAAGAATAGAACTTGAAACATGAGAAATGATCATGAAATGGTGCCAGGGGAGGAAGAGGTGGTGACTGTCAAACTGTGATGCTTAAAAAGAATCACCCTGGTATATATCCGTGCATATCTCTGTACTTCTTTAAGTGCATGATCTACGTATAAAGCACGTTCGACGTACATGTACACGTACTTAGTAATTGCCAAAATGATGACGCTATTTCATTTTCCGATGAAGAGAATTCCATGAATTCTGTGATTTTAAGCCTTGAAAGGGGTACGCCGTTCGTAATTAGTGGTGCTGCAGGAAAATAGAAATGCAGTTATACACAATGCCGTAATCGTTAGTTTACATACGAATCTGCTGAAAGCTTGGTATTGGTGAGATTTGTGTATTTGTCTACACAATGGCTGAGTTTCATATCTCGTGCATATTTACGCAACGTGCGTATTTACGATCTTATAAGCTTACATGTTGTCCTCGTGAATACCGGTATCAGGTGCCATTTTGAAGAGGCCTCTTGGGGTGCCATATATTGCATGTATTATAATTGGCTATTTATACTCCATGAACACTGTTGGTAGCAAATATGATATCGTGCAATACTATGGCAGCTTTTAAAAAATGTATTAAACTTATCTTTTGAAACAATATTTTCAATGGGACTTTTCTACCACCTTTAGATTACTAATTTTTTAAGATTGTCAATGTTTTATTATAGGCAAATTGGTGTTATATGATTGTAAAGCGCCGCTGACAAATTGATTTAAAGCGGCGCTATATAAATTCTTTTATCATTATTATTATTAACTGAAATCTTCATATTATCGTATAATAAAATCCTTTGTTCCCCAAACCTTCTATCCTTTTGACATTCCAAACTTCTACACCGGGGCGGCAGACAGAACAATCTCACCGTCCGCCTTTCATCTGATACCAAAAATCGACCGGCTGCGTTCGGGGAGAGTCACCCGGCCTTCGCCTAATGAACGCAAGCTTATAAATCATTCTGTCGGCGGTGTAGAATCATATTCGACATAATTGAGCAACACTATTCATTCTCTGCATCTATATTGCGCTAATACTGTCACTGGAATAGAGTATTCAGTGAACGATCGTAAACAGCGAGAGTTTCAAATTAGCGTAGCCCAATAAAAGCTATTTTATTGCCGGGGTAATCAAAGAGGTTTGGCTAAGCAACACATTATGTTGTTAGGATTAGCGTTGTTTGTTGTTTTACAGAATCGACCAGATAACCAAATTACCCAAGAATATGCATCTTGTGATCCCGGGTACAATATTCTAATTTGCGGTAAAACGTACATGACTACACATCGGGACACCCAATATTAGTTTTTTTCGCAATTAAAGCCGCCGAAACACCGACACCAACGTGCGTATCCCATTAATTGTTCGAACTCATGATTTCAATGTCAAACAATGGGGTAGGCGTTCGCGTCGGCGTATCAGGGGGCTTTGCAAATTTTCCCTAATGTGAGGGACTTTTCGCAGATACCCCGAAATGCCAACGCCTATCTCGACCTCCTAAGTCGAACAATGGGATAGGCGTTTCGGGGGATTTGCGAAAAACTCCCTTTCACAGCAAAACCCGACTGATCAACTACAGCAAGTCATGCTAAACTTAACTTTCGTCTTTACATAAGATGTTTTAAGTCAACTCGAAAGAGTTTTTTTTCTTGTATCTATCTGAACTCGTCAATCATTTAATGATTCAATAGAGGATGCGCCGAACACAGTTAAAAATACTTGCGCAGAGTCGCATTCTGGCAAACTTTGAAGGAATTGGCCCAGTAGTTTTCACTGATACAGCGGCCCAAAAAGATAATGACATTTTACTTCTGAAGTCGACTATATGTTGAAGATAGAGGAAAATTCAATCTCAAGAAAATCTAAGGTCACCAGGAGGACCCCCCCCCCCCCGCCCCGCTGCAAGCAAATCGAGTTCAGACTCCTCACCAAACAATGTCATACATGTATCTTCAGGTCCGCATCATAACAATCGAATCGTGCGAAACTACACCAAGTCATGCGCGATTCAAATCTGCTGCTTGGAAAATACAATTTCCGCATCTTTCTGATAATCATTAGTTGTGGTGGGGTGATTATCACGATATTATTGTTAGTGTTAAACAAAGCGTTCGTCGTTTAATAATGAAATGTGTGAGGTTGGCTCGTACAGCTGTCATCTGGCTATGCACATTTCTAAATCTTCGATACTGTTCTGTAAAAAAACACTGGTATTCTGGTCTGATGTGCAATTGCGCACGCTCCGGTCGACCCGCAAAACTGGTCCGATGACGTCATCACGCGATGTCCCACGACGCATAAACAAAATGTCATTCGGGTCTTGTGCTGCTAAATCAATGTCATGCGATGTTTGATGCATGTCCTGTGATGTTTGATTCGGATCCTGTGATATGTGATGTTCGTTTCTGGTCTTGTGAGGTTTGATTCGAGTTTTGTGATGTTTATGTAAGAATCGGTTCTGTAGACGATTGATTTTGCTCTTCTCATGTTTGGATCAGGTCTTGGGACGTTGAATTCTCGGTTCTTTTAATGTTTATTTTTTCGTATTTGATTTTGCTCTTGTGGTGTTTGATTCATGTAATGTATGTGATGTTTGATTAGGGTCTTTTAATGTTTTATTCATATCTTTGAGATTTGATTCGAGCACTGAGATGTTGTATTCAGTTTGTTGAGCGTTTACATTATTCTGGTCTTGTTGTGTTTCAGTAGCACCCTGTGGTGCATAATTATGCCTTGTGACGTTTGTTTGTGTGATGTTTGTGTTGATTATGTGATGTTTGTGTTGATTATGTGATGTTTGTGTTGATTATGTGATGTTTGTGTTGATTATGTGATGTTTGTGTTGATTATGTGATGTTTGTGTTGATTGTGTTGATTGTGATGTTTTTGTTGATTGTGTTGATTGTGTGATGTTTGTATTGATTGTGTGATGTTTGTATTGATTATGTGCTGTTTGTATTGATTATGTGATGTTTGTGCTGATTATGTGATGTTTGTGTTGATTGTGTTGATTGTGTTGATTGTGTGAAGTTTTTGTTGATTGTGTGATGTTTGTGTTGATTGTGTGATGTTTTTGTTGATTGTGGGATGTTTGTGGTTCTCAGAGTTGATGCTGTAATGTTTGATTCGGCTCGCAGCAGGTCTTGAGGTTTTCGATTCAGGTATGATACTTCATCAATAATCTTTCTCTGCTGCGTATCAGCTGATACCTAGTTATTGTTGGTACATTGTAGCATATTCCTTCTGGCATTTCAGCTGCTGCTTGGAGGGAAAACAAACTATTAGCCTCCTTCAATAAAGTGATGGTATTGCTAATATTTATGGCTTACAGGTGTCAAACTCAATAACGCATAGCAAGCAACGAAGCAGTCAAAAGAAAACCTACTATACTCGCCTGTACGATCAACTGTACCCTGTACATTAGATTTGTTACACGCTAGTTAATCATTGAGAAACATTTTTGGAAATTCTGAGTTACCTTGTGGGGTAATTGCTTTGGTGAGATCGGGATAAAATAACGAATAATATCCTGAGCAGATTTCGATTTTTGTATGCCTATTTATGATTTTGCAACATTATTTGAACTCTTAGCCTGCCATCGTTTTGTGTTTTACAGGAGAACAAGAGTTCACTAGAAATGCTTGATTTCTTTAAAAAAACACACAACACAATTCAGCAGAATGTTTTGAAGGAATTGGTTGTAATTAATAGGAGAAAGCAAAAGCTTAATTGCATGAGAACTGGTGTAACAGTTTTGAATGTCCTAGGATAGAGTGTTCCCGGGTGAGTGAGTTTTTACTGTGCCCTTTTAATCACTACAGAATTGAGGGTTATTAGTCTCTATAGAAATATACCTTTATCCTCCAACATGAAATAGCGAAGGACAGGGGGACCTTTAAAACTGCTACGGCAGGAGCCAAATAAAGTCCTCTACACTGAATTAACATCCAGCCCTACTCTGAAATAATTATTCAGTGATAGGCTTGCACTTTAGATAACGTAACGCTATTCAGTTCGATGTTATAATTTTTTGCCCAGATCACGGTCAGTAAAGATATCGGCTTGCCTCCTAGAAATACGTGCTTACCTTGAGAGGAAATGACGACACAAAATAAACAGACAAAAGATTAGTTCATTTTGAAGGGCGTAAAACTCTCATTTATTATTTTTATAAGAGTGTACCCCTCCAACACTGTAATGGGAGAGCCTTGTTTACCATGCAGACTACACCAACTTGGATTCCATTCACACGCGTGTAACGTTTTTGGCTGGTCCCTAAGTGTTTTCTTACAAAATTATTTTTTACAACTCTACAGATTGAATGCACAGCCTATACCATATTCAGCTTACGTCACCTGTTGATCAGCTTCTGTGTATAGTACGGCTTGTATATGGTCAGGGCTTTTCCCTAGACGACGCGTAGATAGAATTCAAGCACTAACAGTCGTGATGCGGGCATCGCGGCAAACTCTCATTGGACTCGTTCATCTGAACCAATGCCTCACCGTCGTTCCACAAACCCGTCCTAGACAGTCGCGATCAATCATAACGCGATGGGTTTCTTTTCCTCAGGAAAGAGAGATCATGTTACAATGCCGCTTTTTGCTGAAGTTAACATTACCTGCTTGGGGCTACATCGTTTAATATTGGCTTCTCAGGGACAGAGAGGGTGACGACTCTGTTTGTCTTCATTACTTGCAGAGGCATAAGCTAAATCCTTTGCATAACCACGGCGGGCATTGCTGGTTTTCAGGGTGAAGCACAAAAAATGGATCGAAACAGATTTTCAAATCGTCTTCACATCTATTGCTGGCGTTGAAGTGTTTGAAATGCAATTACTACTAACTCGACCAATATTAAGAAGAATGAATAAAACAACTGTAAATAACAACAGGCTTATCCAGTTGGACCTTTCTGTAAAAACCAGGGAGCGCCCAGAGTGTGCTACACTTGTCTATTTCAAGAGAAAGGTGGCACTTGGTGAGCCTCGGATCCACGACCTTTTGATCAAAAGTGAGACATTCTTCCTCAATTAAGCTTTCGCAAATCCTTTCGAAACGTCAACGTGAACGCCTATCTCATTATTCGACCTCGTGATAACGATTTCGAACAATGGGTTACGCGGTTACGTTGACGTTTCCGTTTGCGAACACTCCCTACTATATGTGCAACCGCGCTCCAACCGAGGATCACCTAACTTATCACGACGATCCATCATGAGGGTGTAGTTTGCGTCATTAGCAACGTACTCAGGTTTCACCGATCAAATATAGCTTCTTAATATTTAAGAAACGGACGATATTATGCATATTGGCCTTCAATGCCTTTCAAAAATGTTCAAACTGGATAGATAATTGGTTGACGACACATCTCGACGCCATCTTTTGGCTTTGGCCATGTTGGCTTTTGTGTCGATTTCGTGGTAGGTAACGAAACGGTCTTAGATTGTCAGTCTGCTCTCTCTATAAACCTCTCCATACTGTTCCATACAGCGACAAGAGAGAATAGAGGCAATCAATCAGTCCTCACCATTCTACGGAGCTGACAGCTTCAGCAGGCTATTATAGTTATTCCATATAATTGATCGAGTTTTATTCATAATTTGCCAATCTTTCCCAATTCATTAATAAACCGGAGACAGGGGATGATATTGGCGTGGCTAAGTATCCTTCCTTCTTTATATACCAATTATTTCTATTAGGTGTTAATTATAAAGATTGATGGTAAATGTCATTTGCATTGGCAGCACAACTTTAGCTCAAGGCTTCAGGAGGCCGGCCGCGTTTCGTTTGTTTGGGACAATTATAACCCTGTCTGGAATCATTCTAACGCTGTCTGGGACCATTCTAACGCTGTTTGCGACCATTCAAACGCTGATTCGGTTAGGGCTTTTGGAGGTGGTACAATTCCTCATTCTCTTTTAGGGATACGCTGTTCGTATTGGATTGTGGGTCAGGAAAATAGGTCAGGGCTGTGTCAGGTTTTTCGGTATTTCCGCGAACACACAATAGCTTGGCAGTTTCTGCAGTATTCGTTGAAGACCGCAATCTGTATTCCGTATTCGGACAGATACCATGTTCCAGGAATAATCCAATCTGTACCTTTTCCTTGAAATTGAAGGGAAGGCTTGTTTCAGCTACGACGCCATGACAATTCCATGAAATAAACCCTATATTAGTCAACTTAGATCTCCAACCTTTATATTTCCAGGGCTGATGATACGTCATGTCAGGTTTAGAGGAATATTTAGTCAAACTAGAAACTCTCGGCATCATCCTGTTATGCATCCTGCAAACAATATGGACCAAGGACCCGACCGCCACGACGGAGAAGGGCAGAGTCCGCGGAGTGTCCTACAACGTCCTCGGCAAAACCGTCGACGCGTACCTGGGGATTCCTTTCGCGCAGCCTCCGCTTGGTGGGCTGCGGTTCAAGCATCCACTCCCTAACGATCCGTGGCATGGCACTTTCAACGCAACAAAATTACCCAACACTTGCATACAAGGCTACGATGCCGCATTTGGTAACTTCTCAGGGTCACAAATGTGGAATCCTAATACGAATGTGTCTGAGGACTGCTTGTACTTGAATGTGTGGGTGCCTAGGACTAGTACGGAGCTACGAGACGCGGCAGTCCTCGTGTGGATTTACGGCGGTGGATTTTCTTCGGGGACGTCAACTTTGGATGTTTACGACGCGAAAATTCTAGCGGCGGAAAACGAAGTGATTGTGGTGTCCATGCAATATCGTGTCGGAATGTTAGGTTTCCTGGCCCTGGGGACCCCGGAGATCCCGGGGAACGCCGGCCTTTTCGACCAGTTACTGTCTCTGGAGTGGATACAAAACAACATCGAGTTCTTTGGTGGTGATGCTAATAATGTTACCCTGTTCGGCGAGAGTGCTGGCGCCTCTAGTGTTAGCATGCACACGTTCTCGCCGCTGAGTCGGGGGAAATTTGCACGAGCTATCATGCAAAGTGGTACCGCGAATGCCTACTGGGCAACATACTCGCTGGAGGAAGCTCGGAGCAGGGCAAGGGAGGTGGCGAAAGCTGTGTCATGTCCTCAGAATGATTGGAATAGAATGGCAGAGTGCTTCAGGCGAATGCCTGCAGAAATGTTCCCAGAAAAAGAATTTTCCGCCGTACTGGGCATCATGCAGTTCCCCTTCGTTCCAGTAATAGACGGGTCCTTTTTTATAGAGACCCCCATCCAGTCACTGGAGAGGGGCAACTTCAAAAAGACTCCGATTCTCGTTGGGAGCAATAAGGACGAAGGAGTGTATTTTTTACTTTACTATTTGAGTGAGTTGTTTTCAAGAGAGCGCCCAGGTGATATTACTTACGCTCAGTTCAAACTCAGCATTGAGCGCCTATTTTACTATTACCCTCAATATCCGCAGGAGTTGAACTCATTCGGTATCAACGCCATAACCTTCCAGTACACAAATTGGTTAAGCATAAATGACTACAAAGCCAACAGAGAAAATCTGGACGATGCAGTAGGGGACCTCCATCTTGTTTGCGGGGTCAACAAATACGCGGAAATGTACGCGAAAGCGGGACAGAGTGTATACTATTATTATTTTACGCATCGTTCTTCCAAAAGTCCGTGGCCAATTTGGTTAGGAGTTATGCACGCTGACGAGATAAACTATGTGTTCGGGGAGCCGCTGCGGCCTGGATACGGATACAAACACGCGGAGAAGCAGCTTAGTAAGAAAATGATGCAGTATTGGGTCAACTTTGCAAAAACTGGGTAAGTAGAGGCCGAGTTTCGAAACCTGAATTCCGTCCGATCAGATACTTTTGCTTTGCACTTCTGCAATGACTTACTGAGAAATGCACTTATCTGTTCAATTTGAATATTTGAAAACTACATGTAGCTGATGAGCGGTACTACATTGTCCAGTAACACAGGCATCGATGTTCCTGCTATATATAACAATGTACAGCAAAGTGAAGGCTTATGATGCATTGTCTGAAAGAAATGGTACGTGTAGCAAGTCTGAACTATTCCCTCTGCAAAAAGCAGAAGGAGAACACGCTGGTCTGTAAGCTGTGAATTCACTCGATGTCCAAAAAGAAAAAAGTAGGCCGTCGATTTGTAAAAGCTCGGACATACTGTGATACTCCCTAGCGAGGTGATCTTCAACCAGAATGTACAGACCTACATGTGTAGCAATAGGTATTGTGTTTCAAAGCACATTTGAACGACTCGCACAGAGCTGAAAAGTACGCTATAGAGACTTATATCAAACAGTCATTTCATCCCACGCTCTGACGCCTACTGTTTCGTCAAAAGGAAAACGAAGGATGCACCGAGTGTATCATATTTCCAATCATTTCCTTTTTCATTCCCATTTCCTTAAGGATTACTAGTGATTAGAATCATCCGCTTTTAGCGACAATCTGTCAAAGACGCGTGAAATACGAGACCACGGCCTCTTCCCCTTGCAATCAGCCTTTCCACTGCCTTTGAATCCTTCCTTCCGCGCATCACGGACGCACCTCGAATTTCCCCGGGCCAATTCATTAGGGCCTACATCGCACTCACGTGCCATAAATACCGGCAACAAACAATCTGTCGTCTAGGTAACCAATCACGCACGGTGAATCACGATATATGATACTAGTATCTCACCTTCGGCGAAGATTGTTGGTTGTTTTTATCAGTGGCTAAGTGAGATTATCGCTGTTCATTTAACAGGGCTGATTTATTGCAAGAAAACAGGTTCTGACACGATATGTTACTAAATTTGTCAACAAACGTGTCAATTTGAATTGAGGGCCTTTGCATGCTTTGGTGAGCGGATAATTCCATCGAATTTGTCAGCAAAAGTGTCAGTTTGAATTGACAACTTATTGTTAAGCAAAACATTGTCAAGCATACGGTGTTCCTTTCTCGCCAATTGCTGTTTTGAAAAAAAAACACGCGAAAGACTACCACTGAATTTTCACAATCAATAAACCAATCAAACATCTGCTATTTCTAGTGACCCAAACAGATCGCCAGGTCTGCCAAGTTTGAACGAATGGCCTCTACACACGTACGAGGGGAGAGAATACTTAGAATTGAATACCAAACTCATGAACGAGCCGGACAAGTCAAAGGCTGTGGGGTATGGTCCACGAGCCCAGGAATGTGCATTTTGGCAGGAGTATCTACCTCAACTTGTAACTGCCACAGGTAAGAGTTTTCGACATTCTCAAATGCACAAAAGTGTTCGTCGCGGCGGGCGCGGCTCATGCTGTCTCGACAAAAAGCTCTAAGAGTGAATCTTGAACTGCCCCCCCCCCCCCCCACCCCATTATGATACTTACTACTATGGATCCTCTTCGAGTGAAATTTGCCAAATTAGAGAGCTGTGCGCGCTTGCCACCGGACTGTCTCTTGTAGAGTTCACAGAGCATGCTTGGACCAAGAATAGTTTTCGTCTCATTGGGAATGTTGCATCCATACGACTGCAAATTGCTCTTTTGTGACTGCGATTGTTGCATCTTGTGTGGTGGGAAGAATGCTTCATCACTCTGAGTAATGAAGGTTTTTGGGGTTTTGAAAAAACCATTATGGTTTTAGAGATTTGTAAAATCTGGGGTGCATATTGTGTGGGCTCTTCTAGTAGAACTTAAAACCTTTATTTCTGAGAGTGAAGGAGAAGCTTCTTGTTTGTGAGTCTATGTTGTCAACATGCGCTGCAACAATAGCTATGGCAGGATGTTAAACCCAACAATTCTGCCACTCAATCCTGTCAAGACCTTCCCCCAGATTAGCATTTTACGCCAAGATTTGCACTCTCTCCAGTGCGGACAGATGATTCAGTTGATCTATTGGCTCAAGTACAAATGCCTGTGGAAATCGAACGTCAAATTAGAACCGAAAGCCTGAAATGTTAATGTGGGGATAGTCCATGGCATTGAGATGTTAGTTCCTTAAGGGATGCTTGATTAAGCATGGGCATGATGGAAGGTAGCAGAGCGTTTTATTGGTGATACATAAACATAATTTAAAATGCTAATAGCTGAAAACGTCCATGCCGCAAGAACAGACAGATAAATTTCACACCAATATCTACTTTCCAGATGACACGTGTCCCCCGATTGATTTTTAGAACTATAAGGTTTGCATTTTCGTCAAAACCAGTTTAATTCGAACCGATTACACCATCAATATTTTCAGTTCGGCCCATATTGGATTTCCGCTGACTCAGTTTTCAACTTTCTAATTATTCATTATTGAGACAGATTAACAAGCCCCCGCTTGTGCTTGACCGTATATCGTTGATGTGGTTCCAGCTTGAGTCGAAAGTAGATAGAACACCAGCTGTATTGTGTATCGGTAGCCAAATCAATTTTGCGACAATATTTGTTTTTGGTATGTGTATTTTCCCCGTCCTGCGAATGATGATAAACTAACAGCACGCCACCAAGAAAGGTAATTATATTTGCATGTTGTGATTTGCGTTTCGATTTTTCTTTTCGGCAATTCGCCAATAAATCCCTAATAAATTTTGCTGGTTATATATAATTTTGATTGTATTTCCGTCAGACCTGTTGAAGGATGTAGTTGTCATATACATGTAATACGCATTTGTTACAAATTAATTTTCACAAAAATGGCATATTGCGAGCTTTTTGCACTCGCATCATTATTAGAATTATGTTCCAAACGCGTGGTTACGCACTGGGTACAACAGTCTTTGTTCAGATAATATGCGGTTTTTTTCTCATGAGTTGACAACTTGGTTAACGACGTTTCGATTGACACTTAGCTGTGATATGGCTTGCAAACTGGCATAAGTCATTTGCCTATGGCCCTAAGATCGCACAACGCTACTGGGCCTATAAGCGGGTACTAAGCAGTTACCTTTGTTCTTCTTTTCAGCTCGCATCTCGGACGTCGAAACGGAATGGAAGCTGCAGTTTAACCAATGGAGCACCAGATACATCGTAGAATGGAAGAACCAATACGACAAATTCTTAAAAACAAAGAATAAAATGAGCGACCCTTGCAACAGTACACAGTCGACAAGTGGAGACGGATAATTGCTGCAGTGTGAAACGACTGAAGCCACAGTCAAACGCAAGGAGGATAGCAGAAATGCGTCACTTGATGTTCTTATGGTCACGTCATGTATTTTTTTTGGGCAGCCGATGTTATTTACGTATTAAATGATGTTTTCAAATTGGCTATGGAAACACTCCTACCTCGTCCATTATTTGATTGCGTTTAAGGTCCTGTTCGCCGTTCCAATACTTCCAACAAGGAGAAACGCTGATACTTCGTACTATGTAAATGTAGGCCACGTAAGGTCTAACACAACAGACCATCAGTACACTGACAAATGCTTTCAAATCAAGCTGAGATGTCTGGAAAACATAAATTTCATTGAAAACATTGCGTATGATACAGTATAAGAGCAAATCGGTCGTATATCAAGTGCGACTTTTGATGTTTTTCACTGTGCGATAGAAATTGATACTCGGCTCCTCAGACATGCTAGAATTTAATTTTCTCTCCGAGTTAAAAGTCAGCTAAAGACTTCTTTGAAGCCAGGCACATGAAAAACTGCAGCAGAATCTTTCATCTTATCTTTCAAAGGAGAATTTCCATCTTTGAAGTGTGACATATTGTCAATAAGAACTTAATAAAAATAGCGACTTAGAAACGAAGTAGAATAAACGAAATCCTCTTTGATCGGATAGGAAGCCTTTGCTTTAATGATCTTTGCTATGGATCGTGATGCAGGGCTGAACGTTAGATGGCGGCACTGACAATGGAAAACTGACGAAGTATTTGGCATTTGACCTCTGTGCAATTTTACTGTATTTAAGAACGTAAAATGTAATCGCAGGCGGATGTTTATATGACCTGTCTTCAGAAAATAAAAGTAAATAATATGACCCTGTATTAAATATGTATGGATAGGAATGTTTTGGTCGAATAAAAAAATCTACCAACCGTGTCTTTACTTATCATTTCCAAAATATATGGTGGTACAGTAATTGGTATGATTTCGTATTTGTCATCACCATAAGACTAGATGACACAGACATGATGATGTTGTACATCCTTCGTGACTTCCAAAACCAAAAGACCATTTAATTTTTGCCAAATTTCAACCTGGGAGGAAACGTCAAAATGGGAAAGATAATGCAAAAGACTACCCCGTGTTGCAATATAAAAGTTAAAGTCGTGATGCAGGTTACATTTGTAATTACCATTATCAACATTTTAAAAGAAACCTTAATTTCCTGTACTCATCTAATTGCAGATAAACGGATCGTCACACCATCCACATGTGAGAAAAGTAGCAGCAAGGCACCTTCTGTCAGTGACACAGCGCGCCCAATGAAGGTTCTTATTCTTGCGTGTCTTATTTTGATATGGAGGTGAAGCCACTTAGCTCAGGGATCAGCATAACGTCAACACCTCACCCTGGACCAGCCAAATTGAAATCACTGAGCTCAGAGACCAGCGTAACGTCAACACCTCACTCTGGACCAGCCAGATTGAAGTCACTGAGCTCAGGGACCAGCGTAACGTCAACCCCTCACCCTGGACCAGCCAAATTGAAATCACTGAGCTCAGAGACCAGCGTAACGTCAACACCTCACTCTTGACCAGCCAAATTGAAGTCACTGAGCTCAGGAACACATCTCTCTGGATTAGCCAGATTGAAGTCACTGAGTATAGGGACCAGCATAACATCTACACCTCACTCTGGACCAGCCAGATTGAAGTCACTGAGTTCAGGGACCAGCATTTCATCGACACCTTACTCTGGACCATCTAGATGGCAGAATCCCTTTTCTATGGTTTTCTTTTATGAAGAAAACCGTTGTTGAATATATAATTCAAATCACTAATACATAACATATGCCAGTACATGTATGAATATGTAAGTTTTGTTAGATATATTAGTTGGTTTATCTTACATTAATTTTCCTTTTTGAGACCCGCTATGATCCGTAGTTGACACTAAATCTTATCATCTACATGTAGATAGAGTACGTAACTCCCTTCCTTCACATCGTCATGTATAGTCCAGGGACAAAATCAACTTAATGTCGTGCTTGTAAGATATTTCTGTGCAACACCGTAAAAAGTAAACCAAGCGTCCGGGTTGGGTTGCTTCTCAGTCAGACTTGCTTTCGTCAGTCATCAGCATCAGAGAAGGCTGTGGAGCTTTCACGGTATGGCCTTGGGGCGATCACCCTCCATCGACCGCGTTAAAACGAAGTCGTGGCGTCGTAGGTGAACACACTACTGCAGGCCGAGAGAATCAAGACGTTCCCGAGAAATGTCAAGCTGGTGTCTTCAAAAGATTAGGTGCAAATTGATTTTTTTCTATATCATGGGATTATGATTGATGAAAGTTCTTTGTACAGTCAGAGAAATGACTACACGGAACAGAGCATAGTAATAATGCGTACATTTAGCGTGGTACTCCTGAGACAAGACCACCATTGATTTTCCAAGCCATTTCCAGTTATTTCGAATGCCCGCCATCAAATACTGCGTTGGGTTGTGAAACTGATATTCGGATATGATATACGGGTTAGTCTTGGGAGTAACTGGTGCGACTTAAACTGGTAGTTGACCAATAGGTCTGGAACCTCCAACCTATGAATATTCAATGGTGATATTGTCTCTTCTTTAAGTGAATTTGTTACGACGGATAATGTTATATTTTTTTCTTAACTGTGGACAATGTACTTAATGTATATCAATGTTAACCCCAAATACTTAACGCTTGTAAATAATCATGAGTTATAATGTATAATGTTTATAATGTGTTAAATTTGTGTAAATTGTTGATACAATGTCAACGTAGTCGGATCATATTGCAGGCAACGGAAAGTATACAAGTGAGAAAAGTGTGTTTTTTTTGTTTATAGGACACCGGGCCGCGAATTTGTTTTTCCCAAACAGGATTGCCATCGTCTGGACTACTAAAAAGTTTACCAAGCAGAGAGAATAGTTTGAAAAAGGCGACGCCTGGGGTAGGATTCGATCCAGGGATCTACAGTAGCCGGGGCAGTGTGCATGAACATGTTCCATATCCATACCCGTGATGTTGTATCAGTTGTGAAAATGACTGTAAAAATGTGTGTATACCTATAAGTGTACCTGTACATGTATGTGAAATAATTTCAGAAAATGTACCGGTATGTGATATATAGTTCAGGTAAACGACATTTATAATTTTGTACATTTTTACTGAGTTATATTGTGAACAATGTTCTTGAATGTCAATGGGTTCACCATATAAATGTGCCGTCAAACAAATTGTATATTATCAATGAATATACGTGTTTATGTTGTAAAATGTGGCCATATCGACTAATTTGAGAAAGAAAAAAATTACACTGAGAAAATAATGCGCTAGCAGCCTTTTTTTCACGAATAAAAAATGCGATCTTCATTTTTGACATTGACTCCGGAGGTGTTGATGCGATTGAGTGCAAACAACGGTTGACCAATGAGCTTTTGAGGGATTACACAGTTTCTTAAAGGAACCGTACCTCAATACGATGTCAAGCCGTCACTAATTTATTAGCCGGAGCATCTCGTTGAGAGAATTATTGCAGTCGTTGTGAAATAAAAAAGGATTATCGCCATGATAAACAATTCCTTTTATTTCGAACTATCATAACGTTCTCCTTGTTAAATATCGTGCAATGGAAATAAACTTCATGTCAAATGTGTCAATAAATGTGTATTTGTATAAAATATATTATTTCAAAATTTCTAACTGCCTTGTTCGTGCATACGTCTGTACTTTCGTTCAGTTAGTTATTCACGGTGGCTAAAGGTATCGGTTTGCCTAAGAGAAATACGTGTTTACGTGGAGAGGAAATGACGACACAAAAGAAACATACAACATATTATTTCATTTTGAGGGGCGTAATGCCTGCATTTGTTATTTTTATCCGATTACCCCTCCAACACCGTAATGGGACGGCCTTGTTTCTATTGTGTTGCAATGGTTAACCAATGCCTTTACCCACCGTGTTATTTCAATTCGCAATAGTTGAAGGCAATAGGAAGCTCGTCGACTGGTGGTTTGCCGCGAACATGTACATCAGCGATATTACCAAATTGATAAAGCATTTGTCAGCAGGTTACAGCAAAGATGACTGCATCATCTGTCAAAATCGAACCACCTATTTCAAGGAGCAGCCTCACCAAACACAGTATCACATTTTGGGCCTATTTTGGGCTTCAACCAGCAACATGGTTTCCGGACAAACTCCAACACATTCATGTAAGAAAGGTCCATTGAATTCTTCTGCCTATGAATCAAACTGGTGCTGCAATGATATGCCTATGATACCTTATTATTGAAAAGTTCTATCTTTGCTTATCCATAGAGAGATCAAGTTGGATAATACATGTATAATATGGAAGGGAGGTATTGCTACAACATGGGGTGATATGAATAAAGACTAGCAAATGCTTTTTATCTAAAATTCCATGTACATTTACACTAGGCCTTTCTGTACAAATTCGAAGTAAAAGTACTTGCTGATTTTTATTCATATCACCCAAGGTCTTGTGTAAATTCTTAAAGGCTTTGCTGTACAAGAATGTATATGCATGGATAATTCGGTAGATGATGTCGTCACTGTGGCCAATGGTTCAGTTGTAGTAGGAGTCCGTTGGTCTATGTTATCTTTATGATAGCAAGTGCACACGCAGTAGAATCTCTCTATCAAGGACACCCTCAGGATTGTCCAGTGCTGTCTTTAGTAAAGAGGTGTCCTGATTAGAAGTCAAATTGAATGGAAACGACCAATTTGGGACCAAAACTCGTGTTCTTAATAGCGAGGGTATTCTTAATAGAGAGGTGTCCGCTATGGGGGTTCTACTGTGGCAAATGCGGGCATGATGTCACCTTATTGAGGATTGACATTTTCCTTTCCTTGCCGCTTGGAATTGACCACCCTTATAAAGAAAGAAGTGGGTCAACGAACTCTTCTTTCCGGGAAGATAACAAATGCACGCTTGTCCACAATGGTCTTGGAGCAGTATGGTGGTCAAAATGAAAACAAGAAGTTGCACATATTCGAGTCATAAGTCCACAATGTGATGCACCTACGGTCATATTGGAGCCATGCCCACAATATCTCCAGGAAGAAGTGTGTCGGGATAATGAAGATTAGGCGATGGAGACATGAAATCGGTAAGCAAAACTTACAGTGAACTTTGACATGTAAGATTGATATGTGTAGTGCGTTGTAGGTTGCGCGTGTTAATTGATATAATACATGTACGTACTACATGTACATGTATTTGACAATTTCATTTTGTGCTCTCATGCCTTAACTGGGATTTACATGGCCATTCAGCGGGTGCGATTTGAGACAAAACATTTTAAAGATTCGATCGAGTGATCGCCATACCTATTGGATCTTCACGTACTTGCGATTACCTCAAGATTATTAGAGCTGCAGGACTTGGGTGGTGGCGGCTAACGTTGGCAGACATCATTAATCTAGTTCTGGAGATGCGTAGAAGTCTGTACTGCATACTGATTGATTAATTTTCAAATCGTGGCGAGTGCCTTTCAGTATAACACAGACAACAACAATATGGGTATCTTCTATTCATCAAATGCTAATTGTGTTTATAACTTGTGTATATAATGTCTCTTATGATATTGGACTGCAGAAACCAAGTTCTGAATATCCCAGGGCAATTCATGTGCTCATATTTTTTCATTTTAGACGCAATTCCTATCCTCCATAATACTTTTCTGAACACCCTGTATCATCTCTCTTTGACGTCATCTTCCGTTTTCGGCAGTTTACGGGAATTTCCGGGAGACCAAGAATAACGCATTGGTTGTTGGGCGACACTAATATGACCGAATTACCCGCGGAGATTCGTCGCCGAAATACATCACTTTTAACCATAGTGCATTGTCGGTATGATATAGTTCCAACAAAATATGATGAAGTGGGAATTTTGATAGATGATTTCGGCGACCACCACGCAATCTATCAAAAACGTAATTTGGATATGCGGCAAATCAACTTCACAGGAGAAGTAGTTCATCACGTGCTCCTGTAATGAGAAATGAACACATCTTTTCTGAGAAATGGCAAAATTTATTTTTGACTTCCAACACAAGTAATGTTGACACGTACAAATTGTTTACAATGGTTCATACCCCACGAATGCTGTACAATTTTTGTGAAATCATAACGTCATCATAGTTCAATGGTTGTTCTGCTTATCTTGGCTTCATCACTTCTAAATATGTACAGGCCTCACAATTTGCACTCAGTATCCATTTTATATTAACTTCTGTTATTTTACTAAAATATTCTTAAGAAATCGCCAGCGAAGACTTCATAATCAGTTGCATCTAGTATATTTTGATATTTAAAAAAAATTGCACACATTGTTTCTAATCTTGAACGACTGTATAATCAATTAAGTTTTGTCACCAACTTTTTTTAAAGATTTGTATTTGCTTTTGTGTGATACAGAAAACTGTTGTAAAATGAATTGCAAATTTACTCGAGTTTGAATTTTCAATTACTACATGGACGAAGGTGCAAAACGATACAACTCGTTAATCAAAACTGATGAAATCTCATTTACTGCTTTGTCAATTTAGAGATATCCGAAAGAAGAATTTGGTGTTTTTTTATTTCGAGGATATATTCAGACTATGATGACGTCATTTCTGATAGATTTTGTTGTCATAAGGTTCTATAAACAAAAAGTTATATTGTTCTATATTTTTCTCGGATATGACGAAGCATTTTCTTACATTATAAAATAATACAATGCCGGGGAAAATGTGCCCTCATTAAAATACCAAAGGCGCCACCTGGTAGACAGGGGAGGAACTATCATTATGTAAATTGTACACGTTTGTGCACACGTTTGATAGTCCCTCTAGTAGGTGGCGCCCCTGGTGTTATGTTTGGCGCAATTTCTCTAAGTTATCGTTTAATGTCCTGTATCTTACAGTTATCGTCTTAAATTTCCTTAACAACATTCCCGCCCGTTACAGCACTCGTAGGTTTAATTGATCCAAACAATAATATGTATGTTTGGGAATAGAATATGATATTTACGGATTAATGAAAAAGTTAGAAATCTCAATTAACAAATGCGTAAATGTACACGTTGATGAAAATTGTTTAAATATTATTCTGTGGGATGAATCTATATGACTTATTAAATAAGAGATTTTAAGATAAATTTTAACCGTACAAAGTAATATTCACTTCAAATTGGTCATTCTTATGTGGTAAGTTATACAAAGTTTCATGTGACATCATCGATAAGCGTCATCAACAAACACTGACGTCATCAAAAAATGCGTACACATCACTAAATCTTCATTTCATGTTTTGCAATCTCTAAATTTGAAAAAAAATCAATCATGAACCACTAGGTTTCTTGCATATTCAAAATTTATGTTTAAATGGTATTCCACAAAAATAAAAACGAAAGAATGGGAAAATTTGAATTCGTTATGCGAATAAATTCGTAATGGAATCCTGGACCAACAAGATACATGATATCTTATGGTTCTGAGTTTAAATCTGAAAATATTGTACGATTGATGGCAAAGTACACATGTATTTAATCCATGTTTGATATGACTTATATTTCTACTGCCTGATAACAAGAATTCATAATGACTTTATGAATTCTTGCTAATGATTCTGTCTCTTTTGACTTAAAATATTTCGATAGTTTCAACGGAAAACGAGTTTTATCCATTTTTTGCTATTTTTAGTTGCTATATTGAGAAAAAATAGTTCGGAAACAAAACAATGGTGGAATTTAACTATATCAGGCACTAGAGGGTTTAACGTATATATTACTGTATATCATTCTTGACCCGCGCGGCGATATTCTAGATCGTATCCGGAAATGACGCACCGCCGCTCTCCTCTTAGAATGAGACAAGACCACCATTGAATATTCATAGGTTGGAGATAAGACGCGAGTATGTTTTTAACTGTCAAGTGCATATTTGGAGAGGTATTGAAAAGTTATTTGGTGTGGCAAGTCTACAGATATCAGGAAATTATTTGATGAAAAAATTAATTTTGAATTTTGCTAATCTGGCAATAGGGGGCGTGTTTTGTGATTTTTCTGCCAGTTGACTAAAAATAACGGAAACATCAACGACTGTCCAATTTGTCGATTATCAAAAAAATTCCGTGGTCAACTACCAGATTACTTTTCACCATTTACTTGCCCGACTGTTCGGAATGTCATATCAACATTTCAGATTCACAACCCCACGCAATATGTAATGCGACGCAGTCAAACATTAACTGCTAAAATGTTTATAAAATCAATGGTGGACTTGTCTCGAATTCTGCATACGGCGCTTGCCTTATAGCTTCATCACATTAAATCTTCACGGGACATAACCCAGTATCCAAAATGCATAACCTTTATATTCTCTCTCAACTAACAACATGGACCAACATAATTGTAAAATCAGAGTATATTTAACAAATGGATTCCTAATATCACATTATTTCATATATAAGAAATAAACCTATACAATTTAGACTAATATGATGATATATGTTACATACAAAACTCTTTTCACCCTAGCTTGAAAAATGATTTTACTTTCTACACAAAGGTTTGTTTACTATTGCACCTACACATCATACACGGATTGGTTTTTCCCAAGTTATGATGAACGAGAGAGTTATTTCACAATAAACAAATAACAATAACTTTGATGCATATTTGAAAACATTCAAAACACAAAATGACACATCTATTTTTCGAAAAATTCGGTTTTGAAGAACAATGCATTATGACCTGATGAGGAGTACACTCTAAAAAAACTTGAAAAGGTTGTGACTTCCCTTGGCATCCTGTTAAGTCGTGCAGATTCATCCCGGAGTTACATCAACCAGCAACACGCAACCACTCACACTAGCACGCAAAAACAAAGCTTTGCGCTACCCGATCTATCAAACTAAACAGGAGGAAGAGAGCATTTCCGCGGCAAAGATGAAGCAAACTGATTCAAAATGTATGTCTGGTTTGGATCATCTGCCTCAATGGCAGAACTTCACATCATTCACTCAATTTCAAACATCACCACTCATTTCGTACAATCGCAGGCCGTTAATCCTTGGGTTTTTTTAATCTTTGATAGGTTTGGCTCTAAGATACCTCATATTCGTGAGGACAGGGACGAGTGTCCGGTCCACCCCTCCACCAGGCTGTAGGTTGTTGCAGATACTGCCCCTACGCTCTTCGGAACCAGCTGCTGAGAACTCAAAGACGACAAATAAAGAGAACCAGTTCAAAATATTTATCTAATCAGATGTTTAAAACAATAGCAATAATTAGCCAGTTGTTAGAACGGCTGTTAGAGAAGGGCAACCTGGAAAGGCGTTATTCAAATATTTCGTATTGTTATTGTGGCCAATAGTGGCTTATATCCGCGTTAGAGCAAGGAAGTTATATAGACAACTTGCTTGTTTGAAGGAACTCGAGAAATGCAGCAGACATGGCCATTTATTCTGACTGAAACAATCACATACGGTATACGGCTTGATTCGACTAAATACGGCTGAATTCCGTGCCGAATTGCCGCTCGAGTTGCTTAATTTTGCCACAGGGGCAAACTTGGGCGAATAACTGGAGCGCTCTAAGGGAATCAGGTATTTAAAATGCTTCTCTTTCGAATTTGTCCACAAAAAAATAACGCTAAACACGCATTAGCTCAATTTACTTGCAGGAGGTTCTTTCAGATAATAGAGTGAGTAATTTTGTATGAGAAATTTAGCGTACATGTATACACATTCATGAAGTCTTCCTGCACGACTTACTCCAAATAATGGTATAATGAATAGCCATGTTATGTGTCTGTCGAAGTCGTTATTGCAAAAAGAAAGATTTGCTGAAATACACATTATGAACCTTTCCATTGCGTTTCGGAAATTTTGACTCTCATGAAAACCGAATTCAAAAGTTATGATATCACCGAACGAGTTCTGTTATCGCCGATTTCAATGCTATGGACACGCACAACGATTTGATCAAACGGCGATAATAGGACGTGAGACGTTAAATGTTATGGCGAGTGGTGTATTAAGCTTAAATTCTGTTGATTTCCTCCACCGTGTTCGCTGAGATTTATTCTCAATGCGTCTTTCAAATCTTTCTGCGGGGAAAATGTCACTATACCAACACTATCCGCACGCGTGTTGGAAGCATTTTCATAAACTTACATAGCTTTCTTGACCCTTTTGTGCAGAGCACCAAACCAGAAAAAGATCATCATTAAGACGCGGGCGCCAAAGGAATTTCCGAGGAGAAGAGATGGTGCAACTTTGTGTCAGATTTTTTTCGGTTTCTTACCACAAAGTAACATTAGGTTACTGTTGTCATCTGACCAACAATAAAATGAGATGATGAGGCAATTTGTTTTGAAAATACACGATCACATATTGAATATTAACAATGATAATATTTACATATATTAAAATGATTACAGTGAGGTTTGAGGAAAAAATTCCCGCCTGAGGAAAACATATGTACACACTTAAGTGTGTATGGAATATGCAAATTTGTGAAGTTCCTACAAATTCATGCAGATATGATAAATTATATTTTACATATAAAGACGTGCAATTTATATATACTCATGTGCACTTTATATTCGATTACAAACAGGTTAAATTCTTTGCATGTATAACTAGTGTAATGTAATGCAGTACCGTATACAGTTAGTCTATCTAAAGTCTTAGTCCACCTAAATGTACACAATTTGTTGCATACCTTTTTACCAAAATCATCATGAAATAATGTACAATGTACAGTATGCTATATTTGATTAAAAATGGAAAAGAAGCTCCTAAAACCCACATGCCCTTTCATACTTCGAAAAAATGTTCAGATGCTCAGCCAAATCTAAACTAGTTTTATTCATTTCCGCCAGGTGGCTAAATGTAGATCATTGGCTAGATGGTTGTAGAGAAAATATTGATAGCACATGTCCTTGCACATCGAATTTCAAACTGACACATCCTAACAAGGGATTTATTTTCAAACACAAGCTCGTATACAAGTGGAACTTCTATCAAATGTACAGGGCTTAGTGTGGTCTAAATACCTCCCACTCTCCTCTAGGCCACGCCAAAAATTATGCACTGCACAATGCACTGGACATTTCACTGAACTTGAATCAGGCTTATATTTGTAAACAAAAACCTGGTATGAATGTGTCCATTTTTAAAATTCGGTATAACTTAACAATTTACAATACTAGCAGAATGCAGAGGTATTTTCTTCTCTAAATAATGAAATATGTTACTTGCAGAAATTGAAATCCCATATGGTACAATTTGCATATTTGAAGTGATCCGATGTAATGATATTCTAATGTAATAATGCACACGCTATAATATTTTGATGAAATATAAACAAAACATAATGATTTACAGTTGGTAAGCTAAAACAAGTGAAACGAAAATCTAGCAGGACGTCTAGAACTGAGATAGCTAAGTTCATGTTTGACACTGTGCACAGCACATGTTATAATATTCAATTTCTTTAATACGCTTCTTCTCGCTGAAGACACCCGGTACCGAATTTTCCCAATGGTCCACAATCCGTCTCAAGAGGAGCAGAGAGTTTAGCCACACGGATACCTCGCACGTAACCTGCACTGACACAGATAACGGCTTCTGAGCTCTTTGAAGACATTTTAGGCTTTTTTAACAAACACAAAACTGAACACGACACAGAAATGAAATCCTATCAACTAGGTTTTTGGGTTTGCGGAAAAGCTTGACGTGTTCTTCCTTTCCCTGAAAAACCTCTACCGGGCACATTATTGTGTTGAAAAGCTCTAAAAGGTGTTTCAAACAGCTCAAAATCGTTTAATTTAAGAGTGCATGGCACCAATCATTACACGCCCTATCGTTGCTTTTCTGTTAGCGTTTGCGGCGTAGAGGTATGCGCATCATCTAAAATTGTGCGCGAGTTTGGCGTCCTACAACTTCGTCAAATGCTTTCCTCGAAGACTGCAGCATGTGTTTATACTAATTTCATGCTTTTGTATCTCTAGAGAGCCACTGCAGCAGGTTTGTAAGGTGTGCTCAATCGTCGTATGAAACGTCCTTATCTGAAACAAATAGCTTGGCATTCCAATATGTACCATTTACGATGGTTGTTACTCATAACCGACATAATATTCGGGGCGCTTAGGAAATCGCGCCCTCTTTTACCTCAAGTACAAAATTCTACATGCCAATGATAATGATTCAAAGCTAACATCCTATCCTCTTCAATTCTTCTGGGCTTTCCCTTGTACCGTGTTTCGGGCTGTCCTTTGTGCGCTTGAAGGCAGCTACTGCCTGGACGTCGGCCCTCCCGTGGCTGCCATAGTTGGTAACGGTCACCTGGCAACGGTTGTGATTGTAATTAATGGTCCCTGTCGTTTATTGGTGCAAACTCAGCATGAGAACGAGGCAGCTAAGTATGAGCATGATGATTGGTTGTTCCTTAGCAATGGTGGGCGCGTTGTTAATTTCACACATTGTCGCGTTGTATGGGGCATTAAGCTTCTTATCTGTAATAAAAGAAAGCAGAACAACTTACAAAATGCACATATTATCAAACTACATAGTATTGAACTAAATCTGTGAGCCTTGCACAGAATTAGGACAGAGCGTGTTTATTTTTCTCAATCAGCATGTTGTCTGTGCGTTCGCAAGCTGAAGCTTCTCCAGCGTTCGGTCGGCACTTAGAGGACTTATTCTCCAAGGAGTATTCCTCTTCCAAGGCGGGATCGACGTTTTTACTTGCCAACGGTTAGGCGCCAACTGCTTTTTGCGTAGTGACTCTGTTATCGGCCAGTAGATTTAGATGCCACGCAAGCGATTCGTGTTTCTCACTTGGCGGGGTCGTTTGCTCCGACATATAAACCAGACGCGTGGAACGCCAGTCTCATTGGAAGGACTGTGAAGAGCCTGGAATTACAGTTTCTTGAAAATCACGCCCATTCATCCAGAAATTATATCCATTCCTTGGTTCTCATTCGCGGGCTCTATAGCGTGGTAGCGAGCGGTGTAAACCAACGACCCAGCTTTACTTGCTGTGTCGTCAAGAAAACCGGGATGCCTCGACAACTTATCAAGCATTTTATAGCAGTGGGAGTCGGAAGAGGGCGCAACCTCACTATCATATTTCTGTCCACGCCACCTAGCGTACCCGTAACCAGGGCATACGCACTTGGTTAAAATGTATAATGTTTGGTGGCGTGACTAAAATAGAATAGTAAGGTTGCGCCACCTTCAGACTCCCACACCCAATCGGCAACCTAATTTGTGTTTGAAATGATCCGCGGGAAAACTGCTTGGTTATACGTAAGTTGCAGGCGTGTTGCTGGCGGAATGGTATCTAACATCGTAATTGATTGGCTGAAACGCACCACGTGACACGCAAGGCGGTTTCCCCGTGGTTTTTTTCCTGCTTCGCTAAATACTCAATATGAACAAAATATCTAAAATGTTGCCGTCAGGGTGTATTATAATATTTCAAATTTATCTATTGCAAAAACGCTTGTGATCAGATTCGTAAAATATATATGTGATTATACAATATGTAGGCTGTGGATAAGAATGTATTGAGACCTGGTGCATGTGAAGACGGGCAGTTAACAACACAGATTACGTTGTTAGGTATTTATTTATCTTAAATACAGTACATTTGACGATTAGTTTTCGAATAACAGTACATCCTATCGTTGCTGGGTTTAAAAAAAGCGCGGCTTCGGGATCTACATGTGCGGGTCTGTTTCGTTACATAAATATAATACTATGAATGAAGTAATACGTAAGTACTGAAGAGGTTAAACATCCAGCGTAAGACCAACTATTATACTTGTTTCACAATGCTTAAACAATCGGAGCATTGTCTATAAATAAACCTGGAATTTTATCCTTGGAAACTAAGTTTATAGGACTACGGCGATGTGTACAACATCAATGGAAGCCTCCAATGTTCTATATGATGATTTAAGACTTTCTGGCTATGTCACCCAGATCCCAATATCTATAATTTAAGTCTGCAATGGGATTTTTGATTACTCCTCTGCACTTAGTTACAATAGGAGTGACACGGAAGTATTCTTTAGGTTAATAAGTTCCCAATAGGTGGTCAGTGAGTAGCCACTCTTTCCTTGTCACAAAGACCACTCTCTGAGAGCAAGTGAAAGGTCGTCCTATGGTGTATTCGGAAACGCCTCGTCTCGGCTGCACTGCACATAAGACGCTGCATTCATCTTGTATTGTTCATACTGTAACTTCCAATCCGACATTTGTGACGAGTGATCATGCATTTGGCGTTTCCATTCTATCTCGGTATTAGTAATGTCAGCTGAAAAAGGCAATAGAATTTTATTAGTATTCGCTATAAAATTACTGCTATAGTTCACTAAAAAGATTGCATGTGGCGGTCAGTCACGCTTAAAAGCTGCTGATTCAATTCATGAAACACACAGTGTTATAAAATGATCACGAGACATTAGACAACCTTACTGGTGTCATGATACTACAAGGGCGACGGTGGTCCAGTGGCTGGGGTCTCTAACTAACCATCATGGATCCCATGTTTGATTTCCATTGTTGCCCCCCCCCCCCCTCTCCCCCCAACGTTCAACCAACATCACATAAAACGTGACAAGCAGTTTATATCATAATGAACCATCAACATGCATATTTTCACATTTAACAATGGCTAACTCAACGGTCAAAACAGTAGGGTTGCAAATTGTCTGAGCCGGACGTTTTTGAATGTGTTTCCGATTGATTCTTTTCTATTGAGTGTCTGGTAACGGTGAAAGACACATTGACACGTTTTCCTCCGGTTCCCTTATCTAAACGTCTTGGTCCTCTCTAGTTGTCTAGTGTGTGCGGGAACACTAGAATATGGGGGGAGGGGGCAACTTAAAAATAACCATGGTGGGTAAAGGTATTGGTTTACCTTTGCAACACAATAGAAACAAGGGCCCCTCATTACAGTGTTGGAGGGATACAATCGCACAATAAAAGATAACAAATGCGGGTCTTTCGCCCCTCAAAATGAACTACTCTTTTGTATGTTTCTTTTGTGTCGTCATTTCCTCTCCAGGTAAACAAGTACTTTTCTTAGGCAAGCCGATACCTTTAGCCACTGTGATAACACGCAAACACTAACAAAAGTAAACATTAAAGCGATAAAAAAGCAGCTAAAACTAAGCATGAATGTCACAACAACATAAACCACCCTTAGCTATCATAACTCGTCGATGTGAAATTTCACTCTAAATTTTCAAATAAATAACGATGTAGTCTTATGGGCCAGATATTGAACCATGTCATCATGTGTATGAACGAGTTCAAGGTAAATTTTGGAAGTTTGTCCGGGACATCCGAGTGCATGTTCAATAGCCTTGATCATCATCAAGTTTTTGTTTCATCAAATCAATGTCTTTTTGTCAGAATACTCAATTGCAAAAGTGGCGCTATGTTCACCACTACTATGATAGCGGATTGTTAAATGGCCAGGACCTCGACGCTCACCCTGATCTGGACAAACTATTTTGTAGAAGTGGGTAGATTGAGCTTCTCCAATGCCATATTTCAGCACGTTTGCGCCGTGACTGTACCGTCAAAATGACGCCATTTCGTTCTCTGATGGAGAGGATATGACTTCTGTTGTTTTTAACCACTTCACGCGCCAAAATCTGGGAGACAAATCTAAATCTGGGAGACAATCCTCGGACTTTGCCTAATACAATAATACGAAGCCCGAATTGTTTTCTCGACTGGAAAACCTAAAACGCCTCGATATGGGACGTATGGATATGTCTCCATTAGAAATGAGCCATCTAGATTCTGTATTCAAGGATCAGAGGCATTCATTGAAAAAACTATATCTGGAGATTACCCATCTTACCAAGAATAGCCGGCGACTGCTTCGTTTGATAAAATGTGCTCTTAGACAGAACGTAAACCGAGGTGTTTGAGGTAATGTAGAGATTGGCCTTGAGAGGAGCTGCTAACAGACGTCATAACAGACAACACCAAATAAAAGCTTAAGGCAACAAAACCAAATGACAAAAAGTGATCTTGAATAAAGCAGACAGACGTGTTTACAATAAACTACACACGTGCAGAATATGTAAATAGAGATTACCTATTTCATTAGCTTCCTGGTTATTGTTATCATCTATCTACATGTAGCATGAAAATCTTGTGCGAAACAGAATCTTTCAATATAAATTCATTGAAAGACTCCTATCGAAATAAGGAAGGAGACCAAACCAATAGACTTGTTATTGGTTAACATATTTTATTAAAACTACCGAAAGAAGAGAATATCTTATTACTAATTACTAATTACTAATTACAGTAAACCGCTACATTTCGCGTCGTGTTATTTTTATTTCGGTTTTTCCAATCGAAAAATATATTTTCGCGATTTTCAAAATCGAGATCATTCGCGAAAACAGCGAAAAGATAACGCCTGCGACAAATAAGCAGTTTACTGTAACGGAATAGGACACTATTCTAGTATACAGGGTGGCCCAGAAAACTGTTCGCTTGCACAATAGAATTCTATTGTGTATCCATTGTGAGGAAAAAGTTTTCTGGGCCACCCTGTAGAGCATTATCAGGAGCAAGGGAGGGAGTGTTCTTCATATTGTCCCGAGAGACCCGAAGTACCGGTATGCAATCCGCACGAGTACACCGTGTTCAGTTGGAATTTTAGACACGAGGAAATTAATGGGCTATCGCACCTCTCTACATCACTCGGGATAAACCAGTCTCCGGTTGATACATGTACATGTACTTTATTAGCAAGATTTAGATAGCATAAAATTATGAATATGAATATATAAGGTTAGTGGCGTTGACGTCATCGTATTTTGCCAATAGGTTGCGTTCACACAATGTCACCATAACGTATTTGAGCTTCTTGAAGAGGACATGACTTCTCTTTTTCCTCGTTTAGCCCGAGATTATATGGCAATACGACAATTTGAGTGTATTACGCTTGACAAATTATGATAATTTTCACACTACCGCCGTAAAACCGTAACCGAACATGCCTGACCGTACGTGTTTTTGAAACCTCATCCTTATTCGGACAAACACTTACCAGTTTCTCTGACGAGCTGAGGTAGATATTCCATCCAGAATGCACATTCGTGTGCTCGAGGACCATTCCCCACTGCCTTGGACTTGTCTGGCTGGTTGTGATACCGGGGATGTAACTCAAGGTATTCCTTTGACTCTGTCGTATGTAAAGGCCACTCGTTCAGGCTTGGGAGGCCAGGCGATCGATTGGGGTCCCTGCAATTGAAAAGGCTTACAGTTTGAAACAGAAATAACAGTTTTAAGCCCCGGCGCAGCCGTGAATGAGATGGAATCTGAATTCGGTCTCCAAGCATTCTCTCCCTTATCATCAAAATAAAGCAATCTTAATGTCTATTTTCAATGTAGAGTAGAGGAGTTTCCTCTATATCGACAGGCGCATCATACGCAGACAGTATACTCGGGCTGTACGGTCAGAAAGAACAGTTCAATGGTCACATACTTTGTTTTTTAGGGTGAACAAGTGCACTCTTAAAATTCATTATTAAAAACAACTAGTTTGGTAGTTGCTATTGCACCAACTGTGAAATTTATCAGTTGTTCCAACTAAAAGTAGTAAAAACTACCATTAAAATGGTTAAGAATTACTATTTTGAAAGTTAGAACAAATAATTTCACAGTCGGTGCAATATCAACAACCAGAGTAAACAATTGATATTACATAGTTATTTTAATATCTAATTTTAAGAGTGTGTACTTTTTAATAATGCAGCCGATGTACATCATTGATGTATAGCGCGAATTGTGCCAATGTTCTGTCAGGACCACGGTACAGTATCGGCAAATTTGTGTAATTTGATTATGACATGCTCCACTTGACTCCTGCCTATGGTTTACATTTAACGATTGTTACTAAATTAACCAAATTAAACAACTTCGTAACAAAATTATTTTTCAGCAAGAAAATATAACGTTGTCCTAACCTTTAGGCTATAGTTCAGCATGCCGTGCACAAAAACCGAAAGCTACATGGGTGTTCTCGAAAAATGGATTTTTATTAATGGATTTTATTAATGAGTTCGAGAAATTTAATCCACCTTACATTCTTCGCACAAAGTTTAATTTCGATCATTTAGATTTCTGCGCTAAACAACACGTTTCAACACAAATGTTAAGGGTGGAATGCTTGAATCAAAATTTGAAATTCAAAATTTAATTTGAGATATTCCAAGAAGCAAAGTACTTAAAGGGACAACTTGGGCGTGGTAGTTACCTGGCCAGGAGGATAATGACTCTGCTTGCCACCATGCGCCGCCACCTGTAATATCACACAGATGCTGTGTTCTGAAATCGATTTTGGACAGTGTTGCGTGGCAGTTTTGGACGTGTCATGTGAATTTCAAACAGGCCTATGGTTACACCCCGTTTTCGTGCATTGTTTATTGCAATTCAACGTATTTTCGATTATCCTGTATGGAGAAGTCACGGTCCGGCTGGAAGCCATTTTTGTATGAAAAACCAACATATCTCATGCCCAGGTTGTCCCTTTAAGAACTCAATATTAATTTGAACAGTACTTTTGTCCATTGATATAGGGCTTGTTATGAAATGCTTGTTGCTAGTATCCAGTCGGCTACTTGTTCACAACGTACGCGATCACACGTTGCCTTTAATAGCATCATTTCGACAAGTTGCATTCCCGTTAAAAAAGAACAAAACACAACGCGCCAAGGCATTCCGTTACCAAGCAACGAATTCGCCAAATTTGAAAGTACGTCACCATAACAAATTGCAGCCGATCGTGTTTAATAGTAAAGTGCTTGATTAGACTGTTCGACGCGTTTCTACCTTTGTCCTCGCCTGATTAATAGCTTAGAATCGAGAGAAACACGAGAATTGAAATTACCAGCTGAAATTTCATCGCACGTACTAAACTGGTGAACTGTGTAATTACAGTGTGTTGAGTTGCTTGGCTACGCTTGATGCACGGAGCATGCGTTCGAGAATGAGCTTTTTTGAAGTGTGGTACATGTAAGCTTTCTGAAGTAAGGTATACACGTGTTGGAACATAAGCTATCTGAGTACAGTATGATTTTAATCACGTTACAAGTTTTTGATACTGAGCTATTTGAAGTACGGTACATGTGCTAGACAATGCTGGAGTATAATCTTTTTGAAGTACGATCGTCATTTGGCATTGCGTTAAACCCCCTCTGGTGGACTGAGAATTACAACTAGAACTTAAAAAAACTGATAATATTTGAGAACTTGTGTTTCAGAATGATCTTGTTGAAAAATACGATACATATAATTGAGAATGATCTGTTTCTGTAAACATAAGGCTCATGTATTTCAAAATTAGCTATCACTACCATTCTATCATTAACTATCACCATGATTCTTCTTTACTTCAACTGTTTTGAGTTCCTTAACCAATGAGATATAAAATGAAAGTGATCTTACCCCGTCTTGGCAAAGTTGACCCAATACTGCATCATCTTCCGACTCAGTTGTTTCTCTGAGTTCTTATAACGGAATCCCGGCCGCAGTGGTTCGCCGAATACGTAGTTTATCTCGTCAGCGTGCATTACTCCTAGATACTTCGGCCACAGGTTCATGGAAGAGCGATGTGTAAAATAGTAATAATACACATTTTGTCCAAACTTTGCGTAGGTCTGCGCAAACTTATTGACACCACAAACAAAATGAAAATCACCTATTGCATCATCTAAATTCTCCTTATTTGCTTCCCTACTTTGAATGTTCAACCAATTAGTGTACTGGAAACTGATGGCATTTATTCCAAACGAGTTCATTTTTTTGGGATAATAAGGGTAGTATTCAAACAAATCTGCTATACTTCTCGTAAAATTTTCATATGATATACTGGGTTCTTCGTCTATTGTGTACAGTTCGTATAATTGGTAAATTAAAAAGTAATTCCCCTCGTCTTGGTTGCTACCAAGCAAAATTTGTGTTTTCTTAAAATTACCCTTCTCTAAAGACTCATCGGGAGTTTCTACAAAAAAGACCCCGTCAATCACCGGAACAAATGGAAACTGCATAATTCCTTTAGTAATCCATTCGTTATTTGGGAAATGCTCTGGTGGCGCTCTCCGCAGACAATACGTCATTTCGTCGAGGTCGGCCGTGGGGCAATTAAACAATTTCGCCGCACTCCTCCCCCTGGCCCGTGCCTCGTCTCGGCTATACGTAGCCCATTTTGTATTGGCCGTCCCGCTCTGCAAGATCGCTCTGGCGAATTTGCCCCTACTCAGCGGGGAGAGAAGGTGCATACTGACACTGACTGACCCAGCACTTTCACCAAATAGCGTCACATTATCGGGATCACCACCAAAGAACTCGATGTTGTTTTGCACCCACTCCAGGGCCATCAACTGATCGAATAAACCGGCGTTCCCCGGGACCTCCGTTGTCCCCAGGGCCAGGAAGCCTAACATCCCGACACGATATTGCATGGAAACAACAATAACTTCATTTTCTGCTGCCAGAACAGTTGGGTTATAAACCTCCAATGTACTTGTCCCGGAGTAGAAACCACCACCGTAAATCCATACCATGACAGCAGCATTATGTAACCCCTGGTTCGTTCTCGGCACCCACACATTCAAATATAAACAATCCTCAGAAACGTTTGTGTTTGGATTCCACATTTGTGACCCTGAGAAATTACCAAAGGCGGTATCGTAGCCCTGTATGCATGTATTTGGCATGCGCGTTGCGTTGAGAGTGGACTTCCAAGCGTCATTGGGAAGCGGGTGTTTGAACCGCAAACCCTTCAGTGGAGGTTTCGCGAAGGGAATCCCGAGATATGTGTCGACGTGTTTCCCAAGGACGTTTTGTGTGAATCCCCGTACATTGCCCTTATCCGTCATAATGATCGGGTCTTTTGACCATATGGTTTGTAAAATGCATAGTAGGATGATCCCCAGTGTCTCTATCTTTACTAAACACTCCTCTAGCCCCACCATGATTCATCAGACCTGCAAAATATAAAAGAAAAGCAACGTCAATGATATACATGTACATGTATGTCTTGTACATGTATGTCTTGTTATTCTGCAAACTATCTTTAAAGAATAATGTCTACATATAGTTAGGAGGTTTTACTATACTGCAAATCATCTGAAAACACCTGGAAACATGCTTTGCTATCTGCAGGCCATCTAAAACACCGGTAAGTGTACGAGTTCTGTTAGTACTGCAATTCTACCAGTTGGCCCTATTTTAACATCATCATACTACATAGTATAGCTTTGCCACATATACATGTATAATGATAAACCACCGGTGAGAAAAATAATAGTCCATTGGTACTCACAAAGTCGCCAGTAGCGTAAGGAAACTAATTATTTTTTACAGAGATATTTTTTCTTTAGAAGCTCAGAGACAAAATTTGAACAATATCGATAGCATCCCCATCATAAGACCACAAATCTTTTCTGTGTACTGTAACTCCTGCGGCTCAAAGGGACACAAAAGATACAAGTAAAAAAGAGACAACTCTTTTGTTATTCTCGATAATATCGATGGGTATATGTTTTTTTTAAAGAAATATATGAAAATGTTAATTGATACATGTAGCTCTATGAAGTGCATAGCCTTTGACGGGACAAAATATCGACTTAATCTCTTATGAAATGATAGGCAAACGATTTCAAAGTAATCTCTGTTCTTGAAATGTCAGTCGTCTTTCCGTGACCTATGACATCAATACATCATTTCTATATGTTATTCAGTTACTAATTGCCTATTTAGCCCAAAGGAACCAACTTTTTTCAGTTAATGATATGGCTAGAGCAAATCCTTGCTTGTCATGCCTGGAGTGCTTTTGTCTATACGTTTCAAAAAAACTCATCATCTAAAAAGGCAACAAAAAATAAAAAGGAAATTACCCCTTGGAGAAAAAACAGAAACTCCAAAATGTTTCTCAATCACTATAGTCATAAAAAGGCAAGCTTTGTGACATTTTAAGGGCAGGTCATTATATTTGTGTCCCCTTTCATTAATTCTTTTGGCAGTTTTGGTATCGGGTTTCAGAACGAAAACATGATAATTCGGGCTCCGCCCGAAGAATAATCAATGTGCATGGATGATGATGACAAAATGCTTCGGGGTGATGCAAATGAAATATAGTTTCTTTAGTCTGAAGCTTGGTAGAGATAGCCATCAGCGCTAGCCGAAATGTATTGGTAGATATATAAATGAACCACAGCTTAATGGAAAAGGTGTATAATAAGAAAAACAGATAATGTATCGAAAAGTTAAGTATTGATCATGATACCCATGGTACCATCAGTAAAGTTTCATCAAGGGTTGTCGATTCGTAGCAGTAGGGCGCGCAAGTTTCATGAAGAGCTTGCTACTCAGAGCAGTTTGGCGCAGCCAGGTTTGAGCCATCAGTAAAACTTTATTACGGATTTTCAAATCACAACAGTTATGGTATTTTAATACCTTAAAAGGTTTGGGCCATCAAGTAAATTCCACGAAGGGTTTTTCACTCAAAGTAGCTATAGAGAAGCATGGCCAAAGTGGGATCAATATAGTTTCATCAAGCATTTTGTTCTACTCAAAGCAGTCATGGTATAGGTCAGGCGCAACGCATTGGGATATTAGAACTGTTCCGCTTTAGGGTTTCCAACTCAAAGCAGTTATGGTGACAAAATGGGGGCAGGGAGAACGGGCAACTCGACTCGGTTGAGGGGATGGTAAATTGCAAGTAAATTGTCTACCTAACTCACCTTACAAGCAGAGGAAACCACAGGCAAATGGCAAATGCGAGGAACCACAGACCAAAAGGTTAAGCCTAAGGTGTGAAATAACAATATTTTGGCAAGTCGCTGTCAGGGAATAATGCTATTTAATCTTCCCAACATGGGGCCTTTACTAAATCTAAAACAGACCTGACCTAGGTCCTTGTCAAATTATTTGCGTTTGCCTTTCCAATTGGATTACTGAAACTATTCTCTGTTTGTCTGTAATCGGTTTATGGAAAGTCGTCGATGTTTGCCAATGACTTTACTTCTTTGGGATAGGCCTACAACTATAATTCGACACATATCGTTATCAACTTTTGCACATGTTTGATATTTGCCGACTTGAACGGGTGAAGGCAACATGCATTGCTTTGCCTTATTCCCAGCCATCTCCATTTTGAACTTGGTTGATGCTGCGCCAGTTTAATTAGGTCAGCATATACTTTAAAAGAAGTCCGTTAGGCTGGGTTCACATAGAACTATACGGTATTCGGTATTCGGTATTCGCTATACGCTATACGGGCACGGCGAGTCACACAGGGTATAGCATGCGTGCGGTAATCGGTCTTTTGGCGCCGATCAGATGGACAGTTCAGACGAAGAAGATTTGGCTCTTCTCCTCTTAGCCGAGGATGAAGCTGACCAGGCACAAAGACCAAAGAAAGAAAGAACAGAATGGGTGCGGCAGCACTTTAAGATGAGATCTCTGTTGGGGGAGTACCACAGGACATTTAAAACCCTCATGGATCATCCAGATGTTAATTAAAAGAATCGTTTAGTTGATTAGTAATAAAACATGTAATGAAGGCCTGTACTTAGAAACTAAACACTACCAGTCACTATCAGCCTAAGGGGAGCAAACTGCTTAGAAATTCAACTTGGGAGGTGTGGGTTTATTAGCACGACTCTAATAACTCTGCTTCGCGAAGTCACGTCAAGATTTCAAATGCTTTATTTGCACTAACACGCATATCCTGGTGAATATCATTTGGAGATCGACAATTATTGATAAAGTAGAATCTAAAATGTAATGTTATGTTACTAAGGTGCATCTATCTGTTTACCCTAAACTTCAAACTTCAAACGATTTTTCAGCTAAAGCCTCTTATCAGCCTTAGGATTTGGATCGGGCCCTTAAAATTCCCACAAACATGTGATGGTTGAGCTTCAATAATGCATCTTACGCCTTCAAATACGTCGTAAAATCGAAAAATGTGTTGATATATTCATCTTACAACATTGTTGGTTCTTGGTATTGAATCAATGGCAAAGAAATATGCATATACAAACATGCATGAAAACCCGTTTATTGGATAATGCATATGAATTCAAAGAAAAGCAGAATTGACTTTTGCCACATGTTGCAAAGACACGAAATATCAATTTTTCCTCTTTGTATAAGAGGTATAAGAAGATTCTATGAGGACACTTCATTTGGCTAAAACATGCCAGCGCATCCCAATTCATCGTTTACCAAGGAAATCAATAGAGCTAGCTTGTAAGTTGCCAGTTTTTATGTGCTCGTTTCAACCGACGCTAAACAGCCCCGAGACTGCAACAAGATGTCTGAGTAATTAACGCAAAGTCTCAGCTTGAAGCAAACGCGGTTATAAGAAATCAGGAAAGCACAACGAGAAATGGCAATTTATAACGGAAGCGGTACATCTAATCATTGATCCCATGATGTACCACTAACACGTGTTGAACACCTCATTAGGGATTCATCTAAAGCACTAGCTAATCCAATCAACACGCAGGGAAATCATTGCTGCGGTCCTCCTGGGACCGAGCGATCAATTCGAGGAAACAGCGCTAAACGGTCCGAGGAGATTTATGCGCGTTTAGCGGGTGGATTCATCATTTGTGGTTAAGAGGAAAGGCTTTGGGAAGAACGACTGGTAGGGCAGACGATTAGTCGATTAAACTAACAAACATAAGATTGTTTTTGTCTTCACTGAATCTGCGCGTCCTGGGAGATGGCCGCTAGTATTCGAAACAGTTAAAGAATGACGGAGAAAAACCGCTTGGACAAGAACGGCAATTGCTGTGATTGGCAAACACATTCAAATTTGCTGTGCACCCAATCGAAGGTTTATAGATAACTATCTGGTAGGGTCATAAAAATGTAATTTCGTCCCTCGGCTTTCGACTATTCGACTATTTGACTAATCGACTATTAGACTAGTCAACTTTAACGACAGGCACTAGGCCGTCAGTGCTTCAACACCTTCGCAAGGCATCGTCAAAGCATTACATCAGAGAATGTTTGCATCATGTCCCTTAAGTGAGTTAAAGGGTAATTGGAACTTAAATACAGGAGAAAGTCATACATTGTTGTTTGTGATCAATGAACCCTCTTAATGGCTTTTTATGCCAGCAAAATAATAAACTTTGACCACGTGCAGCGAAATTACCCATTTAGGCTAATTAACTTCATGAACCTCGATTGTTTGCCCATTCGTGTATTCATATACCTTTTTTCGACGTGCTAAACCTTTTAGTTCCTCGTCGCCAAGGCGTTAAACCTGAAGTGGCTGATCAGACTAGGTACAAGATCATGATAATGATTTAAACACATGGACTCAAAGGTCTTCAAATTGCCATAATTTGCACCTATTTTCTTTAGTAAGAATCACAAAAACGTAGCCTTTGGAATTTCTGGAGCCGGGTGGAATGTTTTTCCAGCAATGGCCCGCTGAAGGACTACGTACAGTCTAGCTCATATCAATAGGCAGGCTTACGAACGACGATTGACGTCGTTTTTGACTTCGTTTCGTAGCTAGTATATATATGACCCGCAATTCTAAAGTATGCCCGATATAAGTTTACATAAGCGGAATATTCAAATAATCGAAAAAAGTTAAAAACACACACCATCAGACAGCCCCTGGTGTTTTCCAACATGTGTATATGAGATTTCTGGACAACATCAATCCCCGAATATACAACAACAACAACATCGCATCATCACAAACAAGGATATTCTTTTTTAGACTTGCCCAAAAGCAATAGCGCTTAACAACTCTTCAAAAGGCTGCCATGACATTTAATTATCGGAAAAAGGGGTAAACTGTAAAGGACTAATCTTTCATACGAAAATACAAAATTACACCTGTCGAGTACGAGTACTTCATCAATAGAACCTTGAAAAAGGCTTCAATGATGGCTTACATACCAAGTCCCATCGGCTAACAATAAGGGTAGATGTAAATTAAGAGAAAGCAATCAAGAAATCCGAGTAGTTCAACCTTGGCTCTGAAACAGGAATCCTTATGTTCCTCTGTGCGAGCTGTAACAATGCTCCATCTATCAATAGCCCCGGTATCATATTTCGTATCATGCTATACAAGAGGATTTAGTGTTGATCCGCAGCCATCTTTTTTCTTCCTCTATCAGTGTTTAATGACTCCATCTCAAGTTTACCCAAAATCACGATGTTGGAATTCAAACATTGCACACGGAAGTGTAGTTTCCTTAAAGGAAACCAATGGTGAAACGCTTATAAAATTGGGGAGTTTTGAGCGGCCCAGTTAAAACCTAAGGCGGGAATAATTCCATTGATAAATGTAGCAGTTTCGAGTTCCCCTCAGGTAGTTGATTATGAAGCCAATGAGCTGCATCAGAAGTAATCACCAAATTAGTTATTTTTACAACGATAAAGACTTGTGCCACGGCTGAATCTCTTTTAGTTCGTAGTCTATACGGAATGATATGTTTGTCGCTTTCAAAAATAAATGTCCACGCCCTTTTGGGCTCGTAGGGGCAGACTGAAGCATCGATGCCTTCAACATATGAATTGTATCCATTCGACGAGGATCTAATTTTGATAAGGACCAAGGTATTTTTGTTTTGTTATGACCAAGGTACATTAAATGTACCTTTGAAGAGCGTTGGATTTAAGAAAAACCAAGTCCCAAGAACAAAATCTGCCCAGTACTTTTTCGACATCGGGCCGAAAGTACGTGAACATTTCCCGATGAAAGCGACCATGGCCCGGGCGGAAAGGTTGCGCATGCTCTCGAAATTAACACACACCAAACTCTGATGAGACCATCATTAAACAAGAAACAAGAAACTGTATCTCATCTACGATTAGACTTTCGATCATCCTCCTTAAGCCAGTGTTGGCGAAATAGCATCGTATGGTCTCGCATTTCACTTATCTTCTGTCTTCTTACAGTCGACTAGATTAAGTAGCATCAGTTATAAACACCGCTAAATCCGGAGTAATTTGAAATCTAAGCTCGGACTAAGCACAAGAGCCCAGGCTGCGGGGTTGGTCTGTCATGGCGCTAGTGCCGTGCGTCAGTGGACGTAAATCAAAACATGCAGATTAGAAACACTCAAGCCTTTCCTACACTAGTACCTGATACAAACATCACTTTGGGAATTACTTTTCATCATCTTGCAGTTTACTTGTGAGTGTAACGGTGTAAACCATTCAGATTCATATTCATATTATGCTTCAAATCATAACAGTATCCTTTCGTCACGCGAACCGTTTGTGCACTTCATAACCAGATCCAGGCTAGCTTAAGAGGTATTACCAGGGCGCACCTCGGTAACTGAACGTTTGCACATATCAATTAATTTCGCCGAAGTCCATGCGCGACCCCGCCATTATCTTGCAAAACAAGCCGGCTGAACCCAAAGGTAGTTTAACGTAACAGTATCATCATGCAGTTCCATGCCGACCTACTGGAGGCGAGTCTTGGATGATACGCACAGCACCGGTAGATCGGCATGTCAAGTTCAAGACAGAGTATGAAATATAGAAGCCACTGCTTTACCGACACTGCAATTCGCGGCACGGATGCGTACTCTTTGCCTTACCATGCGAACTCAAGCCATGCTACGTCTACAAATCACCTCTTGTCTTTAGGGCCATTACATAGATCACTGGCTCTCAACGTTAAACACTGGAGAGACCGTTTTCTCACATTAACCTGTTATTTTCACACTCTCGGCCCATTCATCTCTCACTGTCAGCTATATCTACCGTTAAACACGTGTAAATCGCGTCTATCTAATGCCTTTAACAAGAAGAGGATGTACTGGAAGGTGTTTAACATGTTGAAGGGGAAAGATATCAGGAGCATAGTGACTTGAAGTTTCTTAAGGGTTTAAAGGGGACAGCTTAATTTCGTATTTTGCTTCGTTCAATGTCCTTACCCTACTTCAGGAGTCAGTTCTTCACTTTTATTTTTACTCGACTTTAGCAAGCGGAAGTGTACCAATCTCGGATACTCCATCCCAATTTGAACGTCGTATGTCAGAGTGACTTATCAATGAGATTATAGTCCATTCGTTTAGTTTTGTCGACATCGTTTGGGGCTCTGGAGGGCGAACTATTGGTCGGATTTTTTTGAAAATTGTTTTTATTGGTCCTTGCTTCGCGACCAAACCAGGATCTTCTCAATTTAGTAGCTGGTAATAAAGTAAAGGTTTTGGTAATTTGTGTACGTTTCATTTTGCCTTTTTCCGCTTCGTATGATTTATTTTTATTCCTTGACCAATTTTTATGTGCGTCAATCTACTTGTAAGTTAGATCTTACTAAAAATCGTATACAAATATTTTCTAGACTTTCTACGCGTAGTGGATGGTTGAAGTGTCGCGTCTAATATTGTTGTTGTTCATGCTAGTTTTAGAATCATTTGCTTCATTTCTCTGCCTATGAAGGAAAATGGTGCTCAAAAGCAGCGCCAAAGTATCTCGAGGTCCTAATGTACGCATCAGCCGAATACTAGCAATACTTAGTATGCCGGGAGAGAGCCATTTTTGCGAGGAAACTATTGCGGTACTTGTGACTCGATCGGGAATACGAGATGACTCGGAAATGCCCAGTTTAGGATTTGGATTCTTTAGGGTGCTATTATCATGAAGGAAATAGACAGATATATTTTTCTCAATGGTTTTTTCAATGATCTTTCAATGAAGACATTTCATTTAGATGTTAAGGACATTTCTAAAATGGTGTTGTAATACAACCCATCTTCGAAGGAAGCGCATACACTGTGCACTCTAAAAATAAGGGTTTTTAATCGAGCGTTTAAAATTTTTTTTTTTTTACCAACACAAATATGCACCCAATAGAGGTTTTAAGGAAAATGAAACAAACACTATGAGTCTTAAAGGGGTTCATTCATTTTCCTAACAAAACCCCATGGGATGCATATTTGTGTTGACTAAAAACCTGTATTTTAAGGATGTAGAAAGAAGAGAAAAAAAGACATACCTTGGGTTTGAGCAAGATAAATCCAAGGCAAGATAACGTTTACTTTTAACTTTGCAAAGCCTTGAAAGCAACCACTGCTTTGTGCTTCACAGCTGGACTCAGCGCCCGCCGACTACACCACATGACTGAATTCCACGAATCAGGGTGATTGATTATGTGGCATAAAATGCCATGAATCAACCGCGTAAAGGTCACACATCATAGACTGAATTCCTGGATCAAATGAGCCTTCACGTTATGCATGTAATGTAAAGATATAATGCAAGCATTGCAAGGGTACACGAAACATCAGGTTGAAGTCGATCATCGGGAAGCGTTTGGTCTCAGTACGTTAGAAAATATAGACAATTTTCACGTTGGTTATCACAAAAGTTGTCTTATAAATCGAGATAGTGTATGATAAGCTTTTGTTTGTCATGAGAGTATGATGGCGGTGGAGGCAGCCGTTTGCCTTAAACATTAATCATGTGGAGCAGCTGCTAAGAAGGTGATTGTACTATAGGTGAAAAGTCACATAACCAGGCTTTACTCTGTCAATATTGCATAAAACGTTTGATTATATCCGATGTTCTCGAGTCATACGAAATCATCAATCCACGATTGCCACAGGAAAAATGCACCAAAGAATCTTGCCTCGATCGGCGGACGAATGAAAACCATTGATTTTACTAGAGGATGTTTAAAGTTTTTCTGAATACGATTGAGTGACAGTGCTTCATGCACACCCTGTATACGTTTTTATGCTAACGCAAGTACGCGAGTGCAACCAAGTATAATTAGCACGATCTGAAAAAGTTATGACAATTCATCACGCCACCTGTTACCTCCAAAAGAATGCTTAGCTAATCTATCCGTACAAACATAATGTTAACAATTCTTTTCTTCACACTCAGCACCAAACATCCCGAAACCGACACTTATCATGCCTATGTGCTTGAGACCGTAGGTGCTTCTTTCGAATCAAATTCCATTCCTTACAGATAGCATGCTGGTTGTTATCGATTTCATTCCGAAAACTTATCCAGTCATGACTGTAAACTGAAAGGAACAATTACAACGCACCAACAGCCTGGGTTAGTGGATTTTTCTTTTCAAGAAATTGTGCAACATTGTACAGCACATTTATAGTAGTTTGTTTACAGTTCATGTTTGAGAGAGCTGGCATTCGAACATTTCACGCTGCGGGAAGCGAAATCAAGGGGCAGCAAGGGAATTTTACATGATCATATGCCTTCAGTAAAGAAAATATCACTTTTGGTGATGACGCCTAAACGACGACGAATTCAGTGACGATGATGATTTCTAATTAGTGGTGAGGATGATGTTGATGGCCATTACGTTTGAACTATTCGCCACTGCCAGGTAGGTTTATCAACCACCCTTATAGGTGTTTCGTGGGGGTCGATATTATCACGATTTGCCCTGATGACCCTCTGATGAGACTGTTGAACAATGGGAATTTAGGCCTAGGTGCGAGCGCGCTTCGTTTAAAGACATTAAAGACCACGTGTTGGGCTGATTCTTTTAACTGTGAATGAAGGGGGTGAAATAATATAATGAGTTGTGGCGGAGACGACCACAACCGTAACGATGATTGAAAATTGTTTTATGATGATTGAATAAACATGATGATAAAAACATCAAGACTACAACTTTTTGTTTACCATTCGTTTATTACCTAATTTTCACCTTCGGTGGTTTCATGACGAGAAAGTTGCGCCTCTCACAGCGGTCTGTTTGAGTCTTCACACATGCCACGTCCATCTCCAGCTTAAAGGTACACTCTCAATGACTCTAACTGTTGATAAACCACTTCATCGTATCAGAATGTAAATGAACAAACAAACCTACCGCATACGCAAATAAACTTCGGATGTTTCCGATGCATCATTACGGAACGCGAAACTAAAACTATGGTAGGGAACTCTACACTGAACTAAAAACTATTGATAGGGTTTCGAAATGACCTACTTTGGGTAAGATGTCGATATTTATACTAAGTACCGAAGAGAGTACCTCGCATTTGATAGGCTTCTGCTAACGGTTTATAAACTCATACGAAAGACGTGTCTAAGATGCATCTCTCCCTCCCCGCACGGAATAATCAGGTTGAATAAGAGCCGTTCTGTTCTAGAGTTGCTCACTATTCCTAGCAATACAACTCTTCACTGTCGGATTGAATCTATAACATCACTTATATGACAGTTTTGGACCCTTACAGCCTAAACAGTCAACAAGTCTATCGTTCCGTGACGATTTTCGTGACGATTTGATATTTATGGATCTACATGTATGTCCATGTACGTGATTAATGCTATTTTGCATTTTGTTTATTTCTGGATAATTATTCAAAGGGCTAACACACCAACTTGTCTGCCTTTTCAGACGGTGTTCTGAAACAATAATATAATAATATTTTTTAGGTAAAAAGCATAAGTTTTAATTCCAGAAAAGATATGTATTATGACAATGGAGGCTGTTGTGTTCATGTGGGCTGACCAGTTGGCGTTGAAATTCAAAAATAAAATTGAAAACTGGATAATCAGCAGTCAAGAATAGTGAATAATTACTAAAGTCAATTGATGTGCACTCACCTTCCAAGGCAATAGATTAATCCACGTATAACTGTTGTGCCTATCCTCCAAGCCTGTCTTTCCTTAATGGCAATACTACCATCGTTTTAAGCAGTCACAAATGCCACCCCTACGATATAGCAGAATTAAATGAACACGTGTTCCCGATGACATGGATGATGATAACTCGGTTTCGACTTCTTGGCTTCCCCGTTGCCAGCTAGCTCTGCCCGATGACTCCCTGCAGCAGAACTGGTTTCATGAGTCGAGAACCTGGTGCTATTCCCTGAAAGACCGCTTCCCCTTGGCACAGCACCAGACTTAGACCGGGGAAGTTTGAGAATTGGCATTTGAGTTAGCAATTAGATTGTTAAGTAGGCCTATTTGCCTTTCACTTTTACAGGGTACTTCTTGCATTAAGTCCATGTGAGCTTTTTACAAGTCAACATTAAATTCATAATCGAACAATTCTTTAAAAATTTCCAAAGCAATTCCTTATTTTCATTCTATATTTAGACCGTTCGATAGAGAAAATGAAAACAAACTTAATTGACCGAATTATCGAACGTGCGTTATTTCCAACTATTACATTATAACAATAGAGATTTAATGGACCAGTTTGTTATCGTTAAAATAGACTTTTTATGTGCTGGGAATTTTAATGTTCCAGTTAAAGCACCTTTGTAAGCGTGTAATATAAAATCAACATGAACTTAAATTGTTACGTATCTGGGTTGATTATTTATTTTCCCATCCTTGAAATAACGTAATAAATCAAAACATTGTGCTTGTAATTCTAAATCTACGTCAGGAAAATAGAAATACAGTAATACACAATGCCATAGTGCAGTTATCATGCAATTTTGCTGAAACATGAATTGTAGTATTTGTGTACATCTGTCAATACATAGGCAATGTTAAAATTTATATTCATGTCTTGTTTATGCAATTCGGAATTTTCAAATCCAATTACGAATTTCGAATTTCTAACGAACGGCGTTAGCCTTTAATGATCAGGTTTTCATGCACTTATAACGGAAACAACAATGTTTTTTTGTAAAATGAGCGAGTACCTGACACCAGCAAGAACTTCGCATTATCACCAACCAATATATGATATCGATTCCAAATGATATTTTTCCTCGATACTGTATGATGCAGTAGATATTGATCACTGACTTGTGCATGAGCATTGATTTTGAGAACTTATGCTGGACACCTCCTTCTTGGACATTAGCTCAGTGCTGGTCATCATTTCCCATACAAATTAAAGACTCCATTAAACATGTCCATGGACTTGATTGTCCGATAATTATTCTCCTCAGAAGTTCAATATCGTGCTCCTCGGTGAAATACTTAACAAACACATACATGTACTATACTGGTCGACCAAAAATACCTGCTTACACTTCAAAATAGGCGAAGAGTACTTTTCATGAACATCAAATGAATACTTTCATATAAGTTCACCTACGTGTTTCATAAATGAACTGGTGTATTTGAAATTGTCACCATTTTCTGAGGTTTCCTATGGCCAAGTGGCCTTTTGCATGAGCGAGGAAATGAACAGACTCTTTCTTGGGACATTTATGAGCAAATTAAAAGAATATATAATGTATACTATTGTACTTACTTCTTGTCGAGCCTTATCTAATGTCACTTGAATTCATTACACACTAGTCCAAATATCATATCCATGAAATAATGAGGAATAAATATAATTGCTGATGAAATTAACAAAGTGAAGTTTATAACACTTCGAAGCATTGCACTGAAGTATACACTTGCATTTGCATGCAGAGATGCACATGAAAACTGTGTGTTCACTGACACTCAATCTGTAGGAATCACACTCGAATATACCTTTGTATGTTTAATTTGGTGCACACAAACACGGTGTCTCAATAGCAGGAGATGAAGGCCTACCGGTCTACCACCTTCAGTCTACCTGGTATTAGGACTCGTATTTTGTTACAACATTTCTTTTTTTTACTTTAAGCTTTCATCAATACCCTTGAATGTTTTATTAGTAGCATTTTTATTCCATTCGACTTGTTAGACCAAGCAACCTACAGAAGATGTACGTATCGATAACATGTTGTAATTTTGGGTCGAGTACGTTGAATTGGGGACTGAGTCTCACACTAAAATTGAATGACTTACGATTAAGAAAAAGTGAAAGGTACTATGTTCAAATTGGGTCTAATTTGAGTAAAACATGCCTACCGTTCCCAGCAGGATGAGTCATCATTGAGCGATCTGGTTGGCGCATATTTTATTGCCATGTGCAGTCTTGAAGAATGTTTAATTAAATGTGGAATGATTACCTAACTAATGATCGATTAATTGTAAACACCGTCCTGAAGTATGTTGAAAAAGAACCCATTTAAATTCTAATTCCTGAAATCATCAGTATTTTTCATTCATGTCACCAAGTCTTTTTCCAAAAACATCATGCATATTATGAATTAGAAGTCATGGGTAAACGTTGTTGTACCCTTTGATGTTTTTGAAGATTGATCTATATATGTAACCAACCAAAATCTACCCACCAAAATCTACCATTTAGCAGTTGAATGTTTTAACAATGTTTTCATGAATTTAGTGTTACATTTTTTTCATCACAATTAAATTAACAATAAAGACTGCTTTTGGCTATAACAACAGCTACATTATATTGATCAAAGACGATCGTGTTTACGACGGTTAAGGTAGAAAAAAACTTGGCTTTTTTCCCAATAATATGTATAAATTCGTTGGATTGGCGGTTGAAGGGTTAATGTTTTAAAACATTTGATAGTTGACAGCTCTATGCATGCAGTAAGGGAATATGCAGAAATCTATTGGCACGGGAACGTTTAACAAACGCTAACGTTATCGCACTGAAAATGCTAACGTTTCTCTTACTGCTTCTCCAGACTTCTTGTTGATACATAATAGCGAGTTTCCGCATCGCTTACGATTACGATTACGATTACGATTTGTGTTTGACGTCATCGATTTTTAGTGCTACGCCATCCCCGGCGAAATCGTCGATGGTACTTTCGTCTCGTTTCTTACGAGGATTCCGGCTGATCTTCGTAAGTCAAAAAACGATTACATGGATAAGCGAAAAGCCTATTTTCCACGCTACATATCAAATTCAAGGTGAAATAGTAATTGAAGAATACTTTAGAACATATCTGTCAAACATAGGAACTGCATTTAATGAGATCAACGGCGATTTTGATCATGTTTTAGCGCCGAGAAAAGTGCACCCAGAGCATGAGAGCAGAGTATATGGCCTACACTACAGTACACCAAGTCGTTGGTGTGAATGCGGAAACAAAATTTCTGGTTCATGCCCGTTTTGAGAGTATTACGATTACGACTTTGAAATCGTAATCGTAATCGTAATCGTAAGCGATGCGGAAACTCCCTAATATAGCTTCTCCTGCCAATTCGAGTACGGTATGATCGAAATATACGCCACCTAGATGCTTCATGCGCTTTGTACATTTCTTTGAACATTGGAGAAATGTTTACTATTTGATTAGCAGTTAATTAGCTTCGTTCATCAGTTTCTTATTTATGTCTAGCAGGTGGGATGAAGTAACATAACACGAAACCATCAAGATGTAAGATTAGTATGTCAACAAATGTGCGATTGCCAAGATGTTGTTTTATCTTTTTATTTCCCGTATCTGAATTCTTGGTAATATTGTAGGAATCTCACTAATCCGGTCGGACGAGTAGTGTAAATAGTGCCACACCACGAGTGTAAATCTGCCAATTTGATGAATATGATATTGGCAAATACATGTTTTTTCTAATGCTTCATTTGCAGAATTCCGATTTTCTGACACAAATTTGAGAAGGAAGCGGCTCTCTTCCATTCATTGTATAATAGAGCACATGAGTATATCTTCTGATGAGGAAAACATAAAAATTAGTACATGTATATGAGTAGTTTTGATGCAGTGTGCACCTAGAAACAAGGTTAAGCAAAGAAACCGCGAACTATTATTCAGTGCCCGTAACATTCTTCATCGAATGACATAAAAGCTAAAGTATTTAGTTGTCAAACTAATGTTATTTAGCTATGAACCCAATGACATCTGCCTGGTAAAAAGTCTATATATCCATTCATCTCATAAATACATTATCAATCAAGTGGCTAGAAGACCATTTTCTCAGGAGTGAACAACTGGTGTTAATTATGTAAGGTGACTCAGGGGTCTCAATTCCAAACATGATAACGATTAGACCCCTTGGCCATATGGCCATAATTATCCTATATTATAGCCCTCCCCGTGGTGAAGTTGGTATTTCAATGGCATTTAACTATCAACCCATACCTTATGTTTTAACATATCTTCTTACATCCAGTTGGTCGATTTCTGAGCTTAATGTTAATAACTAATTGTCAATCTGTCACATTTAGAGTCAGATTGATTCATTTGACCACAAACGTATTCTCATGGTAATGCTTAATCAGGTTGATGAGTCTTAAATGACAAGTATTAACAAAAATAATCCTGCTGAGCAGGGATGAATTTTTGAAATGATTTGACCGAGATTTAATTGTCGGGTAATCCTATTTGTAGGGCTTCTTCTTGGAAACGGAAAAGATTTATCTGAATGAATTCCTGTTGAATCAAGGACGATCATATGTCTTTGGCTAAATGTTGAAATCCCACTTTATTCTATAATTCAAGCAGAAAACATCGACGAATGTTCTTCGACTCCACAATAGTTCTGGTACCAAAACCCCATGCAGTGATCATAACACATGCTTCTTAAAACAAAGTCTGGTGAAGTAATCTCGTAGTCCACATAATCTTTTTTAAGGTCTTTTAAGTAACCCATCCTCGTGTGTCTATTAAAATTGCTCTTCACCAAAGTTTGACCAGCAATAACGAACCAGCTCCTTTAGTTTCAACGTAGCTCTTTCACAGTATAAGTGATGTACTGTGCCTCGTTTTGGCGATAGTGGGTTATGGGAAAGTGCAAAATATCAAAGCGGTCAAAATGTGATTTAGAGTTCAGCTGGAGGTGTTTCAGAAAATAATTGGATGCCTAAGAGCCGATATTGGTTATCTCACCAAACAGCACTTGGGTGGAGCTGTAATATAGTAGAAGTGGCCTTTTCCCATGCAGATATACAAATTGACTGTTATATGGGCCGTGAAAATCTACCTAAGTTTCATTTTCCTTTGATAACTGACCTACTATGTCACCCCTGTATGATTAATGAAAGGACATTGCATATCATCTGGATCGTTGCTGATTTCACGGCAAATAATTACCTGAGTGTTTGATCATGAACCATCTATCCCAAATTAGTCTTAGGACTAAGTCACACGAGACTACCGAGAACAAATCACTTTAAGAGGTCCAGCGAAATAAGTTGCATACAATAACTCACATTGTTATTTTGCAGTACCATGCTGGCCTAACCGGGATTCGGAATGACATGTGACTTCTTCAGTTCGATTTAACTCGATCTTGAAGCAAACTCAAAATGCAATTATGCATATTTCTATGACTCATGCCAAATGTACTTTCTTGACAACAAGTGCATCACTCGATGACACTCAATGAGGATATCTCCTCCATTGAGCGAATCAGAGTGTTTGCTTTCCATATTGCCTCTAAGATGAAGATCAGTAAATTCATACTCCATTCACTTGAGGAAATTAATGGGGTAAACATATAGGGTGTAGAAAATAGTATTTGTAGTTTTAAAGTTACATTTTGATATATTTGCAACCTCTGTAATGTAACGTGATTTCATATTGTATCTTTCTAGACTATTGGGAATAAAAGAATATATAAGGACAGTTGCCACTGCAATTCTAAATATTTCTGAATACCATTTACCCGAAAGAGGGCAAACTGCTTTATCGTCTTTCTGGCATGAAGAAAATAGACATCCCCCCCCCCCCCCCCCCAGGGCCAATGATGTGTGGAATGAGTATTCCTTAACCAGGTTAACACTACACCCCATTTACAGAATTGAAAACAACCCTAGGAATATCACTATGTATGTTTCTGAAATGAGAAATGTATCCTTTGTACGAGGAACAATGTATTAGGTTAATATGTATTGGTACCAAAGCCAATGAATGAATGGGGGATTTAAAAGTAGTTCTTGGTCTGCGTTGTATGTAGGTCAAAAAGTAAATTTCAATGGTGGCTGCTTTTAGGAATCATTCAAACTACTAGAGGTTACGCCAGGCGATTCCATAAAGTCAAAACAGCAATACATATATTGTGTTGATCTAATAATGGTAAATCAGGCATATCATGTCATTTTGACCACACCCTGTAATCCCAGATCTTCGTAACAGATACGCCAACTCATCCCTTCTATTATTTAAACATTCCAACTATAACATTAATGTCATGAATGATATGCACAGAGTTCTTTAAATAGGTTTAGGTTTCTATAATTGGTGATGAACAAAAGAGCAATTTCCTAATGTTCCGGCTTAATTTCCCTAACCTATCGTCAAAGTCCTTCTCATATGTCGCTTGAACTCCCCCGCATATGTCTTTGTTTGTTCCGAATGGTCTTTTATATAATGAACCTACAATAGGATTTTATACTTCGAACTCTAGAACCAAAGCAGCTTCGTTACAAAGGAAGAAAATCACAGGCGATAAATCACAGTATTTTTAACCATGACGTCAGCATGAACATCAGGTCTTGATGTTTAGTTCACATTATTTTAGTCGAGGTCAAATCAAGCAACGAAAGGGAAGTGAAAGCGTAAACATCCCCATGTGTTCAAGGACGAATAGAGGCATAAAAAGCCAATGAATTAGAAGAAATAATAAACCGAGTGTTCGAAGGAAGATAAAATGCACAATCATACATCCATGTGTTATAAATAAAAGGCCGGGTCTATTTGGAAAGCCGCTCGCCGAACAGGCATCTTTTTTTGTCCTGTTTGGAGAGCCGCTTGCCAAACAGCACTAAAAAGCCACCCTGTTCGGCCAGCCGGGCTTGCCAAACAGGTAAAAAATCTACCCTGTTTGGCGAGCTGGAGACTTTACAACACATTAGTAATGAGTTCGGCTCTCCATTCAGGACAAGAAAAAGTCGCTGTTTGGTAAGCCGGGCTTGTCAAATAGTCACTTCCTAAATAAAAACATAAAAGGGACCTAGTGCTCGAAAAACACAAAAATGTGTAACCAGCACATTCAATGGTTTGAAGAAGAAGAAAACGCAGGACAAGTTTTCAAAAAAGGCGTAATGTACAACTTTGTTTGAAGGATAAAAGGCATAAAAGGACAACAGTTCGAAGAATACAAAGACATTAACAGCGAAATGTTCGAATGATAAATGAAGCAAGCCTGAACCCTCGAAAAAAATATAAAGGTATAAAAATCCCAAAGAGGTGTTCGAAAGCCTTAAGTGATGTTAAAGTTTATCGGAAAGTGATACCCTGGATCTATTTATTTTGTTGGTTAATTATCCTCTCTTTACGCCCCCAATAACAAACATGACGAGAATATTACTTCTATTATTTAGAGTCCCTGCCTGCGGTGTCTGTACACGTGCAGAGTAGGAATAAAGAATTACCAGTTATTATCATGAACGGTGAGACAGTCGGCAATATTGATGTCAATTGAGATCTATACATTTTATACTGAAATAGCATTGAAACTATACGCGATTCTTTTCGTACTCAACTAGAGGTGTAACAAATATAGTCGCACCATTGTCTCTTTAAAAATGTTCCTGAGTTCAGTGGCTTCAAATCTAAAATAGTTATTGAGAAAATACAAACACATGATACAAATACAAAAATGCGGTGGCTTTTATAACTGAGCATCTCTTCCATGTACTTATTTATTTTGAGATAAATGAAATCGATCTCTTGCCTGGATGGGCGGGTGCGTATTCATCACAAATAACACCCGCCGTTCCTTCTGAATAAAATAATATCGGATGGTTCTAAATTCAGTAAAGTCGGTCAATGCCTGATGACGTGTTTATTTTCGTGTGAAATCGAATTAGAAATATTGTTATTATAAATTTATGTATCTGTATCAGGCAGTTTTATTTTTGAAGATATAACGATCAAAGGAGGATGTAACCTTTTTGATTATATTCAGGGCGTAACTTGTTTTGGAGGTAAATCAGATAGTCTATAATTTCTACCTTTAGTAGGCTATTTTTGAGTAATATGGACGCACATAGAAATGGCAAAGGCTCAGATATTTTTTTCTTTCTAATGGAGCAGATGATGGTCGAAAATAGATATTATCTCAATTAGGGTACTGTCCTGTCTGTTAAATTTGCTTTGGGCCCTCCATTACGTATATTTTCCCTTGTCGGTTTAGGTCTGTCGACCACCCTCAAAGGTATCACGTGGGGGTCGGCGATATCATTATTTGCCCCGATGACTCTTTGATGAGAAGGGAGAACAATGGAAATTAAGGCCAAGTTGCGAGCAGTCTCCGGCATGAAATCTCACGCCGAAGGAAATACGTCTTGCAACCGCCCCCGGGGCCAAAATGCTTTGTACAGGATAACAATCCCAGTGTTAACCATAATCTAAATATCTAAGGACTATTATTTAAAGACTATAGACCGTTTATTGGGCTCGGCCTGAAATCTTTCAACTGCGAGATGAGGGGCAAATAGCGTAATGTCAAAGAGATATGCCATGTGAATCGTCTACCAATTTGATGGAATATTTTTATTATGGTTGTATCAAAATGAAAGTATGTCCATATTGTATTAATTATGAATAAAAGGCATCCTCTGAACACATCTCATAGGGAAAAGAACGCACTGCGTTATGGCAAATGTCGAAACAGGTCCACAAAGAAATCAAAATGCCAGCGTCTTAATTTGTTCGCTGTGATCGTCCTAATAATGTTCTGTTCAAATATTTTGGCCACACTGCATGCAGCTTGATTGCTCTTTGATTATGTCGATGATACCTGTAGTAGTTTTGCAAAAAATCTTCACAAATTTAATGACAGATAATTTGGTAACTTGGTGGAACACTAATTCCAGTTACACTTTTAGAAATAAAGTTGTTAAGCTATTGAAAAAAACATTTAAGGGCCGGGTGCTTTTTTACCAGCACAAATTTGCAACCCTATAGGTTCTTTTCGATAAAGAAAACCCCTGTAGATGTTTTATTTGTGGAAAACCCTTTCATTTCTCTGAAAATCCTCTTAGGGTTGCTCAGTTGTAATTACCGAAAAGCCCTAATAATTTTTCAAAACCTCACGTATTAAAAACCTATATATTTTAAGAGTTATGAAACATCAAAACCGTTCCAGGCTTAAAACAGGTCATGCAGGTCATCCTGTTCTGACACAGGGTAATGCTTGGCGGCTTAGATCAAGCACAAGTCTGTCTGATTGATTGGAGCCGATTTGTTGCCGACATTGATCTGTCATCGATTTCTAATCATTGTGTCTATTGCTACAAGCAGTATGGTGTGTACATAGTGTATTACCAGATAAGAAAATTGATGTTCTATACTGTATGATTCCTTGATATCATGGCAATTTACAAAGACTAAGCTATGTAATTCCAGTAATATTGAAACCGTACAATACCCCATAACATTTACACCCTACAAAATAATAGCTTTTTACGCAAATGCGACCCCAACAATAGTCTTAATATTATAAATAAGGAATCCCTTAAGGCATGATGATGACCTGTTTAGTTTTCAAATACCAGTAATTCCGTTTGTCGAAGACCATGCTGTTATTCCAAGAGATGAGCAGTTCTGCGACTTCTGTCATTCTCTTGTTATCACAGTCGTTGAGGACGAATTTCACTTTCTCTTGAATTGTCCTAAACATAGTATTGCAAGGAACGCTATGTTGCATCATTTAAAGACAAACTATCCGTCAATTGGCAAACTTTCTGACAAGGCTATACATGTATTTATATTTCTCATGTCATCTGAAGAACACTTCTAGAATTGTATCCAGATTTCACTCTTGAAAACCTTCCATAAAACACCTCATTGTCGATCCTTACTAATATAAAGTAGAATTTATTTTGTACAATATTTCCATATACTAAACCAAGTATTGCACTACTGCACTTTTTCTTCTCTTTATATGGTCTGAATAAATGTTCAGCATGCGTCAATACCTTCTAACATGTCTTATTTGCACCTTACACCAGTTGATTGTAACTTCTGCTGATATGAAATGTAACTTTTATAAGGCAACTACTTATTTGAATTTGAATTTGCATTTGCCTGGTTGTGGTGGAGAACTGCACCGATCATGTGATATGAAGCACCGGTGTTATCGAAAACACTGAATACATGATTGAACTAATCTGCCGTAAGAATAGTAGATTTAGCTAAATCAACATCCACTTCCAACAGAAGAGCAATATTTTTTCCCGACATGTCAATACTATTCAAAAATCTAAGTACCAATTCATAAATGCTGCAGGTCAAATGCATACATGTCGTTCCATTGGAATTAACTCTAAATGTACTTATCCAATATTGCTATAAGATATTCTTTGTTTTTGATGAGCATATCGAATAACACTAAAGTTTTCTCCTTTGAACTGCTTGAATCCTTTCTGCCAATTTATACCCATATTGATTGTCGATAGGCCTCTCTCTTCTAATGTTTTTGTCTGATTTCTATAAATAATCACAGCCATTCTCGAGCATTTGCGTGTATTGAATTATTCCATGCACAATGGTATACGCATACTCATAGTAAACGTTTTGACATGAATAGAACTAAATCCATTCGTAATTTGATAAAGTCGGCTAGTGCAAGTTGTTCTTGCCAGATAGAACAAATAACTAGTCAGCTAAATATGCTACTGCCAACAAGAGTAAAAGGGCAGCGTCTTTCTAATATTGCATCTTGTACGAAAATGCTGCACATTATTAAAGAGGCAATTGTGCTAGTTTCTGATTCGAACGCAGTGCATTACCAGAAAATCTTAAATCCAGTTAATGACATCTCAACAGCTGATACATTGACTTCGTTTCTCTGTCACAATAATGCTAATGCTCTATAGTCATGATAGTGACAGTCAGTGTAGTTTTGCCGGTGCCCTTCCTATGAACAGTACACTGTACAGGTGCCGAAATCCCAGTTACATTCCTATCGGTTTCGGAATTGAGATATTATTTTGTACAATCTTTACACTAAAATTACTTTAAGATAACTATTTAAAATATAACATATAAAATATATCACTTCGCCAAAAGATACTCATGTTTTAAGCCAAGACAATCAGCTAACGACTTCCCCAAACTTGGCTAAATTATTCATCCCTACCTGGTTATCTTTCGAACCGGCAACTGCTTGGAAGCATAGAAAAATGTATAGACAAGATCAAATAATGTTTGGAAGCAGAAAACTGCTCTTGAAGCGAAGAAAACTTCACAGCACAATCAATGTCTGCTAAGATCAACTCGGTCATGGAGGAAAAAAGAGACATAATGATGACTTAATGATGCAAGAGAGCACAGTCCCCTTTGTCCCAACAAATGTTTCATCAACAAAGGTGCTTTTATCTTGTCGACTTTTATTTTTTATGAAAAAGTGATTCCCACAAGGCTAAAGAAGGCAATTGTTCACAAAATGCAAATAGAATTGTAGACGAAAACTGATACGATTGGTCTTCTTCTTCTTTCACTTCTGTGCAACATGATAGTTTAAGCCATCAAAACTGGTTTTCTTTTAGAAAGTTTTAGTTTTTTTTAGTTTTTCAAAAGGTTTACATTAATAACGTTTATATTCAAGCTAAAAGATGTATCTTTTGAGCGGATTTTTAATGACAAAGGCTCGTGATCATATTACTAAAATATTTGTCAAAATAAAACATCGAAAGATATGGTTGCTTGGAGAAAGATTTCTTTTGATCTAGATAGATCATACTTTTAAAGCAGTCAGCGGTATGGTGTGTTCAAAGCGCGGATAGTTTTTGTTGAAGATGAAATCAAACTCGGATCGAAAACAACAATCTTATATAAGTATATAGTGATGATTTTAACTAAAAATATTAGGAGGATCTAAAAACTAATGTATTGCACATGTACATTTACACTAAACTGAATTATCAGAATCTTTATTGAACAATATTATAAACAATCTCATCTGGATTTTTGGCCTATAAAAATGCGTTTTGATTTCTTTTATCGACATCCTCCACTGTTCGTGCAAAAGAACTATGCTGTTGTAGCAAGCTGTTGCAAAGCCTGTTCGGTAAAACACTGTAGACAAATAGATAGTTTTTTATCGATTTGGAATTGTATAAGTTAAGCAATTATAGTTAATCAATAATCACGCAACAAATGTATTCTATAATAGTATGTGTTAGAATCATGCAGAAAATGTAAACAACTTGCTTACCTAAAACTAATCAGCTGATCAGTTTGTAATCTTACTGATAAAAACTTCCAATCGAAATCTAGAACAGTCTGATCATCCAACAATCGCTGTAGTTAACCCGATCGACTGGCAATACCAGAGGCGATGCAACCTTATGATCGGATCTCAAGTTTACCTATAAGTATGAACTGGGTCATCTTAAAGGTATACGGCTAAAGGCCGGTTTGAGCTAGGGGGTCGAACTGGTCCACGTCAGGTGACAAATATGCAAATATCTATTCTGGTACAAACCTTAAAGTCTTTGTACGGTCATGGGAGATACCCCTATTGGCGACTTCTTGGAACTCAATCGGACCTAACTTGCCCTTAAACAGGCTAGTATCATAATTAAACATCGTGAATATTCCACGCTGCCTTGACCCTGCATTTATCGGTAGCTTGCATGGTAAATGTATTGGTGGACTAAACCATCTTGGATAGAAAAGGATTGAACTAGGTTTCTTGGCTTTTGCGGACAGTTTACAGTATTGTAGCTTCTACTGAATTCGCGATCGCTTTCAATACTGATACCAACATAACGAAATGTAAAGTGCGACACTATTCGTGTTTTTGTCCTCCTCGGAAAGGTTTTAAGAAAAGGTTAAGTCTCCTTGCCATAAGTGTTAGTTGTCATGTCTATTGAAGTCATCCATTTATTCATGCCAGATAAATCAATTGTGGAAGGTATTTACTAGAATGTACTTGTATAGTCAAATATCAGGATCGGATTAACAATTAAGATCAAGGTTTACGCCTGACTTTTCAAGATCAGAGCCGAAGCTAAGATTAAAAAGATAATCATAAGTTTTGTCTTTATTTCCTGTTGTGATATTCTGCTTGATGAATTACAATGAACACACGAAAACGCACATGTTGTGTCATTTAGAGCGAAAATATATAATGAAAGCTGATTATTAGGCGTCAACAACACTCAGCTTGAAATAACGAGCAAACCATTAAGTTGGAAAAGTTGCATGATTAAAGAGCTCAGAGCAAAACTGACATTACAGTCCGCCAAATAGCTGGAATTGTACGGTCTCAAACAACATTTTTGTGTTCGAGTACAAAGCAATCAAAAATTGTAAAAGTTTGGACAACGCCTAAAAATTTATCCGATTCTCTAGACACCTTAGATAAATATTATACAATTTCAGAATCTTATCAGACGACAATGTAAATACATTGAGGGTCAAGATGGTAGAAAGTGGATCCGAGTTCAAGTCGGTGCGCGAGATTTACCAACACCTGTACCACTTGACCTTCGCCGTATGATCATTTGTCTTTCTAAAACAAGTTGTAAAACAATAAAGCCTGTTATTGATAGTGTATGGTTCTATTGTTTTATGCATCTTCATTCATCCTGCTGAAGAACCCAATGCTCGTAATTTAATATGGAATCCAATCGCATCAGGTCAGTTTGGTGCAAACTCATCGTAAGGGTTTCGGGGCTTTTCAGAAGGCTTTTAGGACTTATCAGCCAACACGATATGCACCATGGATATGCACTGGCACCCCCTATATAGAAGTTTTTCAGAGAAATGAAAACTTCCAAAGGTTTTTGAGCTTGTGAATAACCTAGAAGGGCACACGTGTATGTCTTTTGTGATATCAATTAGTGTCCGAACATCAAATTTCTGAATCGTTTCGCGGGTCGCGGACAGAAATCACGTAATCTAAAGGTTTTATTTGGTAAACCTCAGAGTAAAAACCAGCCGAGTTACTCTAAGGGTGAACCCGGACTTGCATGTCGGCGGTATTCAGTACGTACATCTGGTACGGTATCGTATCCGAGCATGGGGTAACCAGCCTAAAAATCCCAGATACTAAATTAATATGCTATAGTCATATCTCTATATCCACTGATATATCGACTTGCATATCAGTTTTCTTCTAGAGAACCACATGTTTGGGTTATTCTAACCATCAGATAATGTCAGAAGACAAGAGATTCAATAACATTCGCGATTTAACCTGCTTCAGATGAAAATCTCCCTACAGCTGGTTTCACATTGACCGCTTCATAAGACCAGAACCCATTTATTGTTGATACTAAGATACGACAGATACAAGTAAAGAGCAAGTCAATAGCATTCCGCGACGTTACTATTTATAGCTCACAAGGTCATTAAAATAAGATATTGATGACGTTTTAGTCACGTGACAGTCGGACATCGACACTTATTTCTACGCATTTGAGCTTATTTCAAAGTCAATTATCTTTGACCCTGCATTGTTTTTAGCATGAATGATACCATAGAGTCAGAGAGAGAAATATTCAGAACAATTATGTAGTATTTTCAACACTCGGACATGTGCCAGATTGAATCTAACTGCCCTAGTTAGAAAGCCTGAATCCATTACGAAACCGCATGTTTGTCCGACATTGCCTGTAATTCAGCGATGGGGAAATAGAGGGCAGCAGCTGCAGTGACGTCATTATCGCGGAATGCTATTGAAAGTGCTTTGCACAACAACTTCCATGTGTAACTGTAGTTGTACAGGCACACAGCTATCGGGCGTAGGCAAGGTAGTTGGGTTCGGAGTGCGAGCCGCCCTGAAAACGTTTTTATCATTTTACCGTAAATTCCCCAAGGCCGAAATACATGTTTAAAATTGACCGCAAAAATCTCTCGAGAAATCCTGCTTCGTCTTTGTGACACTCTTCTTTGTCACAAACGCGATTCTAACTAACTCCCCTGCCTCACATGCCCTACCTCACAACGTACCGTTATCGAGGAGCCTAGCAAGCAATTTCGCGAATATTTCTACTTCATCATTGCGGACATGTAACAGGTTTATTACTCATACTATTACATTGTCAATTTTCCGCATGAATGCGCCGGCACGCTTTGACATTTCGCAGCGCAGTCAGTCCCGGAAAAGGATACATCGACCAATTTTCCGACTCCCTGGTCTTGCTGGTGCGGGGGAAGTGAAACAATTAAAATGGGATGGAGTTGCCTATCAATCACTTAATTCGTGTAGGTAAACGTGTTATGTACATTTCATTCACAATTAGTGATGCTTGGGGCTGGTTATTGTAATCCATGGAATTGTGTTTATCATAACTGCTAGACTCTGATAAGCCCACGCCATAGTATTAAAGGGTCATGTAGATTTTAAGGATTTTCGAAAGCAACGAATCCTTAGGAATGCCAAAGTTTTGCAAAGTTTTTCTAGTAATACCATTATTGTTCACATTACCCGTCATCGATATACTTCAGCGACCTGACCGGAGAGTTCAGTATGCGGTTGCTGCTACTCTGATTGGAAAAGGATGAAGAAATAGTAAAAAAGTGTGCAACTGGAACACAGTGTGAACAATTGGGGGTGAACAAGTCGTAGGACCCGTGTTGATTTATTACATGTTAGTTATTTTCTCGAATCATATATTATATCATTTTTAGCAATTCCTTTGGTTTTCTTTGTTTTCTGGATGCCTTAAAATCTATAGCCATTAAATGGCGGGGGAGATTTGGTGTGTCATCCCGACTAAGTCAAACTATGTGGTGACTAAGGTAGATGTACGCCTGATATTCTACTGCTAAGAGGTGAATGCATGGTCTCTTCTGTGCTGTCCGAGGGGGCAGGGGGCAGGGGGCAAGGGGTAGGGGGCAAGGGCAGGTGCAGGGGGCAAGGGGCAATGGGGCAAGTTTGCAAAAAAACGTGTTTTCTCCTTTTTTAGGCTGACGGAGGTTAAAAGAGCTATTTTCGTTCATGATCGACGAAAAAAGATTGCTACGGGCCTGCAGTGATTTTCCGTAAACATTTTAGCTGACGTAAGTTGAATAATCGAAATTTTTTAAATCGGCTTAACCGCAAACATATCATTTTAATTTTATCATAACTGGAGATAACTCGAAGTTTGTCCCCAACTCTACCTTGTGTGTACGAAGATGATGAAAATAAATATCAACCTATCTCTAATATATACCGAAATATGTCTTCGCCTGAAATGTGGGTTGCACACATGAGGATCCTAAAAAATTATCCGCATCGCATCGACTGATCGCTCAACATTCTCCGCCGCAAGTGAATAAACCGCACTTGATTAAGTCAATTATTGAATTTGTCAGAACGTAGGAAACATGCCTTGTTCCCACCGTGTAAATGTACTGAGTGACTATCTAAAGACGTCGGTCGATGATACTCTGGCGTCGCGGATTGCTCACTTACGGTTGTTCGAAGGCGGTTTTTATTGAGATGCGTTTTAGCAGGGGAAAGGAGGATGTGATGGAAGTCTGCTGGGCGCTGGTTGATGAATTCTGTGCAAAAGAGTTTCCTATTCTCACATTTACATGTAGTCCCTCGAGATATTGCTATGTAGATACTTTATACGAACTAAGATAAGTGCAGGTGAGGTTGATTCACTTGCTCATATTTAAAAGAAAGACATAACTTAAATGAGGATGGTTTGTATAAACAGGGGTATAAAAATGTATGTCCGTTGGGAAGCTGACGTCTTTGAATGCCTTAATTTGACTTCTTGAAGCATTCATAATCAACTGAACGTTGTCCTCGCCAAGAAAAGACCCGTCATTGGTTTCGTTTATGATACTCATCAGACCATCCCTCAGCAATCAGTCTTGGATCAATTATCAAAAGATTCATTTCAATATCATAACTGAAATAAACCTAATTGAACTTTGAAACAAAACCGTGGCCAATATTGCTTTTCCCGTTAATTAGTAAGTTGATAATGTTCGCCAGGGCTCTATTGCTGCCTTTGGGTTGTTTTGTTAGAAGTTCTTATTACAAGCGTTGAGATGTGGATAACACGCGGGTTTTTAATATAGATCCGATATCAGGATTTCATTAAAGGATTTCATTACTTATTTGAAACAACCTGCCTTTAATTTTGTCATTCTATAAGACCGAATAGTACCTGTAAATAGACATGGGTGCAGCCTTACGAGCCTATGTGTGTTCTCACAGAGCCCCCCCCCCCTCCCGAATACAGTGATTGCCATCACCTCAAAGAACAACATATTCTATAAAACGTCTGACTATACTTAGTAGGCCGTGAATCCTTACAGCGTTTTTGATTACAGATAGATACTACGGGAAATTCTGAAACGACAATATTTCATTTATCTTTAGAATTTACCATCATATTGTGATCTACACAAAACATTCGTTACAATAACTTAATTTCCCGTATCACGTTTAATCAATATCAATCTCAATACTCTATTCAATGAACCGTTAAAGGCATTGATAACTTTCGACTGTAAATTACACTGAGTGATTATATCTGTCGAGCGTTTTAAAGTTTAGCAATGACTGTTTGCCATGAGGTACAGTCTACATTTGGATAATATGGGTAAGTTGTCTAGGGGCAAGTGGCTGAAATAAAAATGTTATAAAAAGGCTGATTTACAGAATGTCCATCTTCATTTCGGAGAAGAAAACATTTCTGAGTATATCCTGGGTATTGTATTTGGCCACAAGTAATATGAAATCATTGACTCTTGCCTTCCCATTGAAATTTACTGACATCAATGATGTTAAAGTATACCCTCTCTCATGCATATTTTTCTAAAAAAGAATTTTTTTGTGGGCTGTGAAAATGCTCCTGCCACTATTGTTCCTTCACGACTAGGCCTAGATGGAATGACATAACATATCATTTTTATTGCTATGTTACACGGAGAGAGATTTAGTTCTTCTTATTAAAAAAACCCTATTCATCCTAATTTCGTCTTACATTGTATATGCAGGACAAAGTCACAAACAAAATGCAGGGTTTAAAGTTCACAAGGAACATTGTGATAGGGTGTTTGTTGACCATAGGCACCATCATTTTGGCCAGAAGCAAGCAAAACTCCTTCAAAACAATGTGAATGCCAATTTCAAGGCTGCAAGAGGACTGTTCTTTGGAAAACGAAGAAATGACTCCCACTGGGTCGGTTCAAAACCTAGCACTGGCACTCTGGTACTGGCACTGGCACTCGCCCTGGCACTGGCCTCAAGGTGATTTCTGGTCTGCAGACTAGATTTTGCTTATGCCTGATCACAGTAGGCCTCTGACACAAATATTGGCCCAAATACTTACCGGTTGTCCTCCTCCAGTTGAAACAACATGATCTCCAGAGCTAGAGATCCATGCACACTCCTTTGTAAAATGTCAGGCTATATGCACATGGCATAAGGGATTGTCTGCAGCCGGCAGCCACTTTTGCAGGGCTTGAGAAAGGAATTTGGATAAATTTTAAAAATCAATGCCTTTTACGGACACAATAAGTTGCAATCCTCATCAGTTTTCACCAATTGCATTTTATGGGACGTAAAACCTAAATTTTTTTGTATTTTCTTGCAAAAACGCTGCCAGTGCCAGGGCCAGTGCCAGAGTGCCAGTGCCAGGTTATGAACCGACCCACTCCCACCCTTGAAATTGGCATTCACCTCGTTTTGAAAGAGTTCTATTTGCTTTAGGATTTTATGTTCCAGTCAAAATACGGAAACGGAATAGGCCTAAACACATTTCCGAACGGTCACTACTACTCTTCTACACAAGCGCGTGCATGTTCTTCATAGCCTTGCAAAGTTGTCTGTCCCCAGCAGTACATTCCCCAGTGTGATTGAATCCGCTATAGCGCCAAAGTACATGTAACAGATAGATTGTGTATTGGTTTGTCAATTGTGCACGCCTGATTGGCTTTGCAAGTGATGTTCAATATAGACACTCTTCTTAGCCGATATCTGCTAGTGGACAAGAGCAATTCGTACTGTACATCGTGAATTGGTATTTTTACACTCGATCACCGGCAGCGTATGTGGTTGAAAAGAGCAATTCATTCTGCAGCCGCTGGTGAACGTTTCAGCGCCGCGCTAAAGAGGGCTTTTTGGCGCTGCGACATGCGTTTATTATCGCCACTTTATGTGTGACAAAAGGATCGATGTCGCAAACAAAATTGCTTAAAAACGGTTGAAAGTAGTCAAAACGTAAAGATCTAAATCACTATTGGTGAAGTTTCGCAGATTTTACCAATAGCGAATTACAAATTACGAGCCTTTAGTTCTGAAGTAACGCACTTTTCATTCTGCAGTCCGTTGTATATGCTGTGTAACGCATTTCAAGGTGACGAACATGCTTGCTTAAGTCCAACGGACGCTGCAACAAATGTGTAAACACATTGTCTGGTGCGTGAGTCGCCAAGAATTCCGAATTCGCTGCGTCCAAGACATATCAATGGCCTGGCAAACTAACTTTGCATTTCGAATGACCCTGGGATAAACAGACGTAAACCAGTTAAGAAAACAATAATTGTATCGCTATTTTGTCAGATAGATAACAAAATTCAGGATTCGGATTTCGTGAATTTGCAAAACCTTGCTATTGTCGGTATCGCAGTACATATTCTGATTGAAACAGACAATAACCACGCTAGAGAGTAGAGAAGCAGCCAAGTGGCTAATGCACGCGGAGATTGACTTATCTCCAGTAAGTTGGTCATGCCCCGCTTCAGCAGGCTGTCGATTGCTTTTCATGTGTGCACTTTAATCAACCAGGGGATGATGAAGCGGAGACACCGTATTGGATACGGATGTTCAGCTCAGGTCTTTGACCCTGTCGCTCGATAACATTAGGAACTCTGCGTACCAATATTTGCTTTACCTTAGGAACTCATAGCCAAACGTTATTTTGATATCACAGTCCGTATTTTATTTTCAAAATGAGGCATTGAATTATGAACAATACCTCCCTTCGTCCCCCGCATGAAAGCCCGATTCGGGGGAGTTGCTCAGTACGTAACGCAATCGCCCCTGCATGGGGCCAGAACGTTGTGCACAGTATTAGGAGTCCCAGTGTAAATCTTATCATTTAAAGGGGATTTCGCAAGACAAACATTTCGGGCTACACGTTACATTTTCTGGGACGGTGAAAATGAACTGTCTGATTTCCTGTTGATAAGTCCGGCGCAGATCAGCAAGCTGGACTCGGCCTGCTGCACATGTGGACAATAGGGCCCGCAATAGGGTTCCATTCAGAAACTTGCGTATGACTTGATGATGCATCTCGTACGACGTTCGCTTTGACGAGCACGGCTAACTTTATCGTCTTTAACCATACGAACATGACAAAGAGTAGTCAGCAAACGCAAATGAAGTGAATTTTTTCACTTTTGGTTCTGCCTTGACCCCGGAATCCTCAAAGTGACTTTTTATCATACGTTTGTGTTTATTTCAAGATGTTTTCCAATGCGGACCCTTAGATTATAAACCAAAACTAGAAATTTGAAATTTGCTTGTCAGCAAATTTGATAGCCCCCACGGGTCCACACAGTACACGTATGGAGGAGTGAAGTCTATTCCGTTTCGCGGATGATCTATTTCCGGACAAACACGCTCGCGCTTTCTCAAAATCACACGCTCAGTAACATTTAAACTGCACCCTAACCTTTTCAGATGGGCAGGGTGGATCATCGATAAGCATTTAAGGCTATTCCTTTATTTTACTCCTTCATTCAACCATGTCAACCGTCGTTCGACAGCTCGCCACTTCGGCAAAGAGATACCGCCGCCATGATTCATGAGGATATGACGTCACCATTACGGGCGGAGCTTATGCTAATATACGTGTGATTGACAGAATCGTGCCGGAGATTTGAAAGCAAATCAGAAAATGGGCGCATAAAAACGCTTCAAAGTCATCAAAATTATCCGAATTTCGAAAAAATCTTTGCCAGGTGCACTAGATCGAGTTTAGTTTGATGGGACAGGGGTGACAGTTTTTCAGTTGAAATAGCAGTTTTGCTGGACTACCTCCATAATATAACCTGGGAAGAATGCAGAAGTCTAGTACCTTCTCCTGGTAATCTCAATATAGACCCCACATTTGTTGTATGTGGGGTCTATAACTAGGTAAGTTTCACAAACCTTCCGAAGAGCTGCGGACGACCAAGTAATACGAAGTATGCATGTCAAACATAATTTATGGCCGGTGATTCTGTTTAAAAAATTCTCTTTCTACCGAATACAATAACTATAAAAGATGATTTACAAGCGTGTGAAAATGTATTGCTACATTGTACAGGAGTTGATGACACAGCAGACTTGCACCGTCGCCGTTTGTACCGATTGCGAAATTACCTCCCTCGTTACATGTATATGCAAAAGGATCACGAAATCCATTGCAATTACGTATATTTACAATGGCACTGATCCTAATCGAGGCTAATATACCGCACTCAATCACCGTGTTTATCAGAAATCATAGCCTCATATCGACAATGCTGCAGCAGAGCAAGCTACTTTAGCTAGCCTTTCTAATAAACCGGACGATTCTCCAATTGTCCTTTCCCGAGGTGCTCGTATACAAGAAATATATGTCCCTCTGCGGTGTCATAATAATGTAAGTCTTCTGTGGAAGCACATTTGTTATTTCTAGCTCATTGGCTTCGATTGCAGCAGAGCCACTAAGACAACCATTCAATTATCTCCATTTATGACTTGGTTTATACAAAAACACGTCAACATAGCTAGCCTACTTTCATATGGAGATTGGTCGTGGGGAGTATATACGTACGCTGCTTTTTTCCCCAGTTTTTTTATCTGTCCAGGGTACGTACGTTTTCGACACAGGGGTCCTCTCGAAAACCCCGATAACATTCGAATACGATTCTTAGACAAGATCAATAAACATGTACGACAATGCTGATTTGCACATTCATGGTTTTATGTGGTAGAGAAATTCATTACAAACATTTTGAGTGGTAACTCATTGTTTTATATCGGATAGTTCCTGATTTATGTCAATTTTTGTTTCCCCTACCCCAAATTTTTGCACAAAAAAATTACGTCCAGTCAAAAACATGCAATTTCCCTAAAAACGCACTGGCCGGTGCTTAAGACTGCCATTTTTGGATTCAGCAGACAATTCCAATTCAGAAATACCTAGTCAAGATTGCGCACCCCAAAACATAGACAAAGATGTCTCATCTCCTGGTGAAATGTACGCGTGTAATCTTTAAAAAATGCTCTTATAAGAAACTCAAAAAGATGTTAACTTAGACTTACGAATCTTATATTAGCATCTTTTTCGTTAATTTTTTTAATGGTTAGATGGTTGAATGGTTCATATTGCGTTCTTCAATTACTGGCAAGTGACGAAATGTGACCAAAACGGTTGCGTTGCATAGATAAGCTATGCAATCAAGTCCTTCCTCCTTCCCCTGTATACCACAGTGTACAGCGTGATGATAACCAGCCTTGGACCATATTTCATCGTAGCTAGGCCATTCCCGGAAGATACGTTCTGACCGGTTGAGCATGACCGAAGTCCTAATAAGGTTTCCATCAGGTGGTCACCCAGCATGGAATGTAAAATCTGTGATCTCTTTGCTTAGGGGGTGTCTTCTATATCGGTGCCAAGCCACTGTTTTAGGGTTCATTTTATATTGTACCCGATCGAGCCCGGCCCGGCCCTGATAAGACACCCAAAGAATTCGAACCCCATCTTAGGGTTAATTCCTTGACTATGAACTCTGTCGTTGATAGCATCGCAGAATAAATACTATTTCACTGACAATTAGGTATACACAGAATCTTCGAAGACAGAGCTGATACGTGCTAAGAAGACGACACGCCATATAGCCTATTCCGTATGCTATTAGCCAGTCCTCGACGGGTTACTCAATTGAGAATTCGAGAAGATTCATGCAAATTCAATTGACAGTACATTCATCAATGCATTCTCCACAAACCGCACATTTCTCACTTCGACATGTTCGATTTTATGCGACATGAAGCATATCGAAGACGATCCCCACTGGTGTAAGCAAAATAAAGCGTCGGTGTCTTATCACCCCTCATCAGATAAAGAAGCCTTGGTGTCCTCGTGTCATGCCTGGATTTTACGTTCATCGCCCGTACATGCTGGGATATTCGGGGTATGATTTAATTTGGGCTAGCGGCGGCGGCCTGGGAAGCGTCATTACCACGGGTATGTTCGAGGGAAAAGACCATTGATCGGCTGAGCAATCAGTCGCTCCGACTCGGATGTGGATTGAATCGTACATCTCGCTAACTCCCCGATGACCACTTGTCCTGCTAAGTGGCCGCCTTGGAAAGCACAATGTAAACGATGTATATGAGGAAATGCACTGGGTTGTTGTTGTGTCAAGTTAAAATGCTGCGTGCTTGTCTTTTTCCTGTAAACCAGGAAATTGTCTCACCTCTCTGTGAAGGCGATTCGCCAAAATGACTAAAATATATTTTTAATTACGATTTTCTTTTGGCAGGATTACGATATTCCTTTATATTTTTTTTCAATCAAAAACTAGTTTTCCACGATTTTTATGTTTGCAAATCACAGCTATTCGTGCCACCAGCGAAAATAAAAATAGACAATTGTAGCACACAGCGCTTGATAGAGGGGTAGGACTGGAACACCTGGTTATCAAAAAAGAACCATGAAAAACAGTAACTGTAACATAATTTAGTTTACCCGAAAATATTTTCATGACAACTCTTCAGTTACACAGTACTTGTAGCATGAAAAACTATCTTCGTGGCGAACAAGGACACAGCATTTTCGCCGTCAAAATCAATCGCTCAAATTTGCTCTTCCCGGCCAGCCCGATTTTATCATGGCACGATATAGCCTATTTGTCAGCTCAGTTTGCAGTCTATTGTGTGGTCTTAAGTGAAATCTTGCTCAATCGCACATTGACATATTTGCTTGATTACACAGTGAATATGCTTTGAATACTTCGATAGCCTCACTTGGAGGCAGAGGCGCCGTGGAGTGGGACGGAGGAATGACAAAATGCTGTGTGATGCATTTGTATGTTTTACACCATGCATAGCTTTTAGCCATACATCGTAGAAATGAAACTACACCCATTCACCAGAGTCCCTTCTGACCCATTTAAGTCCGAGATGATGGTATTCTGAGAGTCGAATTGGTTAGATCTTTTTCCGTGATCTGTTCAGCTGTTATAAAATGACTAGGTGGTTTTTTTTCTTCTATGTTTGTTTCATGTATTTTCCTGTTTCATTGTGTAGTAAACTATTTCTCTGGAAGTGTTCAAGGTTTTTCAACTTGCTTTTAACACTGAGATACATGTAGTAGAAACACGCGTTATTCGTTATTTTTAGCACGTAATGTACAGCCTGGCGCAGGACACGTCTTCCCGCCGCCCGAGTGCACCATACATGTGGGTCGGAAATAAAGGTCAGCCGATCATTGAATCAGCAAGGAGCGTCCGTCTGAACAACGACACTTCAATACCGAGTGCCGCGCCCCTGCGAGGAGGTTGATAAAAAAGGTGATAAGGCGAACACTAGTGGGCTAATGGTTCATGCCTAGTCAAATTAAGCAACATTTAGGATAACGAAAATACCTTTGATGCGCTTTTAGGGCAAATGAGAAGACTTTACGTACACCCTTTCTAACAATCATTTCAAAAACATCGTATCGAGGAAGGTTGATATTTGCAGCACTGCTCTTATACGAAGTTCAGCCGAGCAATTGAGACACTAATCTTCCTTAATTCTATTACAAAACACCGAGCTATTTAAGGCAGATCTATGATCCGTTCTATCATGAGAGGGTTTCTTTGATGAGACGTTATATAGTTACTCAAGACAGAAGGTGTCAGCGGCGTGGGAGTGTGCAGGGGATAGGCTTGGCTCAGATTTCAGTAGACATAATCCTTAAGTATATCATTTGTAAATTAACGCCTTACAGGGGCCTCAAAGTGACTGTTTTTCAATCCTTTGAATCCATCATTGTGGGCGGGGAAAATGCTGCCTGCTTACTTCATAAATCTCTTAGCACATAGGTCTTAATTGGTGAGCACCTAGGCACTTTCGTAGAAGAATATTATACTACCTTATCACACAAATGGAATACGTTCATTGTAGCCTCATGAAATTATCAATTCATATCGGCGAATATGCAAAAATTGGCCCCTCGTTTGAAAACTATCATTTCTACCGCAGCCATCAACAAACGCTGCTAAATGTTCTGGACCGTCTCAACTAAGAATCAACGGAAACTGCAGAGACAACCTAACATGCCTAAAGATAGAGGGAAACTGAGTAAAATGGTAAAAGAATGCAAGATTTATACCAGCGATAGATGTGTAAATAGCTGTCATAGATTTTCTTAAAAACTTATTCCCTTAAATCTAGAAAGATGTTCTGTATAGGTTCCAACGAGTTTTAATTATTCGGCCTACACCTTATACCTGCACCAAAAGCCTACTGATATTTCTAAAGACAGTGTGCGCACGAATCAACAGTAGTCTCACATTTCTTTTCTGTCAGCGGATAGTATTGCGCGGCTTATTATAAACCGCGAGATGCGGAATGCGAAATCGCGAGATGCCAACCTCGGTGAGAGTACCATGCTCCACAGGATGTATTGCAAATATGGAACTTGAAAAGGCGAACATTGATGAGACCGAGGCTGTAGTAGAGAGCTATCCTTGTTTTGATTGGCCCATTGAAATAGACTCCGCTGTGCGATGTGTGGAGTTTAACCTAATTTATAGCCTATTTTCGATAGTCGCTTTTTTTTAGGGATGACCAGACGTTCACCTAGTGCATGCCCTATGTTATCGGTCAGTCATGTGTATGGTGACTTGTGCCGCCAGGCGTAACGGGAAATAATCTTGATACATGCAGCATCCTGAACCTCGTGGTATTATACTCACAGTCCATCTTGATGAATTGCAGAAACCTTTGTGGTCAATATGAGCATGCAGTTGCATGTAGCTTTGTATTGTCTTCGGCCCTACTATCATTGAATTGAGAAGTGAACAGCAGCATCAGAAATGGTGATTGTCACTGTCCAGGGAAGTAGAAAATTTTGAGGCAGAAAATAATGATTACATATCTTGCGATTTCGCGATTTCTCATCTCGCGGTTTATAATAAGCCGTATTGCGCTGTAGAAATCCTATTGTTGAGTTTAGTCGATCAGTGCATCTAACTGATCGAATAGATAGCGGCATCGCGTTTTTACTGGAAGGTGTTAGATAGCTTGTAATCTGGTGATAGTAACACCCGATGTATTTAACTTGAGCTGAGCTGCTTCATGAGTAAATAGCATCACAGTGTATCATCGAATTATTAGTGAAGGTGTTACAAGGTTGCATCGGTTCGGAGTTGTAATGATAGGGCTGTCGGTCCGGCGCATTGAAAACCCTATTGAACTTCTTTTACTCGGTCACACCCTTGATCAAGTCATCGACGACATACTAGCCTAGACCATTGTTCTTTTCCAACGCCCAAGCATGCAGATTGTAAATTCATAGTGTAGTGAGTATTAAAAATGAGATCAATGTGCATGTTTTTTTAAAAGTCCATTTTTGTGGACTAAGAAAATGACACATTGTTCCCTAATTAATATTCCTTCAAGAATAGACTTAGATGAGTCGAACATATTCCCTTTTTTACAAAGATGAAACTCCCGAAATGCTGAAGTACTAAGTATACAGTGTGTCCGATTTCTAGAAGACAAATCATGGTTCCTCCGTAGCAGAGCTGTACGTGTCCATTTACGTAGATCTCGGTGATTGAAGTGATTTAGTTTTGCACAGTAACTGAATTCATGAAGTATTCCACTAGCACTGCCAGTGTCACACTTGCACAAGTACCAAGAGACGCTCATCCTTATTCCTTGCATCACGGACGATGCAACTGCCTTAAGCGATCTCTATTACCTTAATCTGCCCATCAGTCAGATGATGATGGAGGGAAATTGCCATGGGACCCAGGGCCCAGACGGAGCTTCGGGCCAGGAAGCATTGGCGCGTAATGTACATGTGCGCTGGTTCGGTGACCTGAAGCCGAGGCTGGGGCTATAGGGCCAGAAGGCACTCATGCCTGACTGTCATGTAGGACAGGGGTCAAAGAATTGACGTAAAGAAGTCTTTTCCAGCGGTTGATCAGATATGTAGGTCGCAGTACCCAGGGAAGTCTGGGACAGGTTGATAAGCTGATGACAATGATGACCCTGTCCTAGGGATAAGAAAGAACCCACAAGCAGGCTGGAGTCGACTGTGACATGTGGTCGGTTGCTGCAGGGTGTGAGGTAAGGAAAATGTGCATCAATTTAGCTTTTCATTGATAATGGGTTGTTACATTGTTGAAATAATTAGTCGAATCCATATCGAACCCACGAAAAAAAGAGAAAAACACATTTGAAGTATGATAAGTGTATTTCAACAAACATAAGGCTAACACGTATCTGTTCGAAAAATCATCAGCTACATGCCTCAATGCTTGTACCCGTTTCTGTTGGGTGGCTGCATAATGGATAGAACAGCGCACCCTCGTGTATCGCCAATTATCGTAGCTGATGAGGGGCTCTTCCACTTAACACCCATCAACGTCGCATTCAATTATACAAAGCCGGTACTTAATCGAAGGCACTGAAGCCGTCGTTTTGATGTAAATTGACTGGGATTCAGGCAAACATGCAAAAACAAGCACGGTCCATTAGGTTAGCTCTATGTGTGTCTCTCCTTGGTCTGATCATCTTAAGACCAATCGACTGGAATCTATTGGCTATCATTGACATCCGCGTGTACACCGTTATCGCCGCTGTACATAGATACAGACACTTTAGCGGCGTCTCATGTATTGTTTAACCCTTTCGGACATGACTGCTTAATAGAGGACTAAAATTGCGCTAAGAATATTACATGTATAAATGTCTGGTTAAAGGTCTTATTCTTAGTTTTCTATACATTTTGTTACAATATTCTTGTGAGATCCTGGTTTAAATCTTTATAAATCTTTACATTTCAAACCAACTAATCAACCACCAAGCCTAAAGAAAAAGCCTTCTTTCACTCATAATATCAGCAAAAACATCATCGCCTGATATATTTTTTTTAATTTTTGTAATAGAAAATGTTGCCTGTGGTTCTAATTGTCGGAAACAATATGTGTCCAGCCAAATTGAGTAATGTGATGAAATACCTCGTTTGCAATTTCATCCCCCCCCCAAAAAAAAAATCAAAGAAAACCGACTTACCAATCAACGATATCCTTTGATAGTAGGCTACAACAAAGTTTTAATACCTTACCTGAAAGTAGAAAAATGAAATCGAGTTAGTCAACAAAATAAAATAGAGCTAGTCAGCATAAATAAAGGACAATATAGATCTTATAATAAAATATTCAAAGTTGAGGGCCGTCTAAATTATCTGCTATATTATTTAGATGGTACTTGTATATAATTGGTATTCAAGCAATTGTAGTGTTAAGCACAAGTCCCTCATGAACATGCCAGTTTTTATAGATGAAAGGATTATTTTTGTATTTTTTGAATGGCAACATCTTTTCCTGACGATCTAACAATAGACCACAATGATTGCAATTAATGTGCAAAAATAACGTATTTCACACATGGCCGAAGGAGACCGAAACATCAATAACGATTTTTCCTTCATCCACCCTGGAGATCCTCAGCTCCCAAACTGTATGGGAATCTTATTTTGATCTTTTGAATCCCAGGCAGGCCTTCCAACTGTATATTCACTTACATCCAGCCTGCCTGCTCCACCCAGCCCTAGGAGACGCGTGGATCACAAGAAAAATAGAAAAAATCTGCACTTGTTGGTGATTGTCCCAAAATATTTTGTGTCCATTGGCTAACTTGTACAATCTAATATCATGCACTAAGCTTGAGGTAAATCTATTAACCACCACCGGGAACAATACATTTTTTTCAACATCATTGAAAAACTTTCTCCGTTCCCATGAGGCAAGTTGGAAGGCTGTCTAATTCTCGGCAAGCTGGAGAATTGATTCTCCTTGATAAAACCATGCAGTCACATAATAGATGAAAGGGTGAAATAACACTATCTGATACACATGGATAAAACGCATATGCCCGTTCTTCATTATTAACAAAAATGTAATTGAGATGAAGCGTATCAATAATCGTCGATAATGATGTAAAACGGATAATGAAGATGCATATGTTATTACATTTGTAATCGATGGTGCTTGTCTAAGGGATGCATGTAGACTGTTTGTCCTGTATTTGGTCGTATGGCATCATCGAACGGAAATTCGCTATTAGCAAATATGGCGACTTGTGACAGCGGACGTTGAGATCACATGTTGGCAAAACGTTCATTTTGTAGCATGCTTGATGACCAAAATATTAAAGCACTGGTCGTGTAGGGTTTTCATGCTGTATCAAATATGCATACATGTACATGTATCTTCTTTTCCATTCCCCACACATGCCGAAGTATGGGCACAAATTATCAAAACAAACAGTAATAACGCGAGAAAATCCCCTCTCTCTAATCTGGCACTTTTCGGTCTCCATTATTATATAATGTTTCTCACCACAAAAAGTTTTTTAAAACGTAGACAGTTGAATCTGAGCATATAGACAATATCAGTATCTAAATGTGTACAAAATTATATTGCGTGTATACTCGTAAGTTCACCGACGACGTTTTTTCTTGTATATGCAGGCCAAAGTGTAATTTCTTTAGGAAATGTATAGGCCTAAGTATTGTCGGTTCTGCTGGATGTCATTCAGAATGCAAAACAAACAAATCAGTCGGACTTCTTATCCTTTTAAGACATCGCTGTGGACCAATGAAGGCACTTTGGGAACGCATCACGCCTTCATGACCTTTATGTGTACGACGTTAGATTTCAACACAGCGCTACGCATTGTGGTGTCAAAACGTCGAGCATGCGCTGTCCTCCTGCCTGGAAAACACATTGTTGCAAGCAATTTCCAGTAGCGTTGGGTTCTAAAATCGGCAAGATCGGCATGATGGAACTTGCTGAAAATTGCATGGAGCAAAGAATTCGGACAGTGCTATCAATGTGCAAAATCAAGTGAAGTTTGGACAATCCAAATTGAAAACATGTAAGTTTAAAAAACGCATTCTTCCAACTAGGCTGAGTGCGCATGCCAAGAGAGTAGCTTGACAACGTTCCTAGAAATTGCATCGTGAAACTCATGTTTAAGTTTCTCTGTTTGAATTTAACCTTTGACAAAATTTTGACGGCATCATATCCCATCCTGCTAATTCCCCACACTTGTTTGAGAATGGATTATTGACAGGGATATAGTGTACCTATTAATAATTCATTCGGCAATAGGAAATACAATGTAGACAAAGTCATTCTTGGTATAAACATGGTAAGATCGAAACTACAGTCGTGCTCGTAAGTCAATGTCTACATCATTTGCTGTCGTTTCGCAAGCGTTCTGTATGATAAATTTTCTTAAACGTTTTCTTCGTGTAGGCCTACTGTGCTTTCAGACTACTGATAGGCCTATATAATACCAGCAATGGTGACTTTATGATTTGATCCAAAATTGTCGGGAACTAAGGAATAGGTTCAATGTTGCCAAAAAAGTTGCATGTTCACTACATGTACATATATAATGTAGATTGTGTACAAAAACATAACTTGCAGAAGCCAAGTTTAGATAATTTTCCGATAGCTCAGCGACCTAATGCAAAACGCTAGACTGATATTTTATTAATAGAAAAAAAAATTTACGCGACACTGCATGTAGTTTAATGCCTACACGATATGGAAAAATCACTTATGACCCGACTATACATGCTTGCTTGTAACCGACGGCCGCTCTTCGCATGCGCCAGTCATCTATGTAACATGGTGCCCGATTGTAGAAAATGATGCAATCTCTGTTGTATTGCCGTATCCATTTCTCATGAAGTAGCCCCAGGGTTCCTACAACAATAGTTGATCGTCGTAAAGCTACTTTCGAGGCCGAAGAAACCCATTGTTATCATAATCAAATCAAGGAAATAAGTCGGGTTTTTCACGTTTTCCTTTTTTGGTCTCACTTGGAATTCAGCAGACATGTTATCCTTTCGATCGCCTCTCGCCACTCGCCACACAAAACACAATTAGTGTGAGTGTTTTTGATGGGATCACTGAACTGAATTCAGGTACTATAAGTGATTTTTATGAATACTAAAAAGTAACATCGGATGTTTCAGCAAGTCTGCGATATGTGACTCGGTTATAAGTGGATAGCATTTTGACAAGAGTTTTGGGAAACCATGTTAACATTTTGGATAGAAAAATAAACAGGGACTGATGTTGAATCATTTCAAAGGTCGGCCCATCAGGCCCACTTTGATCATATGAAAAAACAAGCGAAGCCTTCAATCTACTCGACCCGAAATATTCTCTCCAATGTCCAGAGGCTTCTTATCGCACTTAACCAACGTCCTCTGCTTAAAAATGAAATCTTGAGAACTTGTTGTTGGAAAAATTTAGTTTGCATGTTCAGTCTGTTAAGGGCTAAAGTCGTCTACAGTCTCAATAGCCGGCGATGAATAGGCGTTTATGGCCGGTCGTGTATTAGTGCCAAGAGGCTCCAGTCTGCATTCTAATAGCGCCAGTCCCGTCCGTGCTGGGTCGGTCGATATCACAGCTCTACATATCCGATGCGGGCGCCTGAGCATCATCATACTAAATGCTGACATCCAGGGGGATTTCCGAGAGCAAATAGTTCGACTTCCTTTATGTAACACCTATTACTAATCACATTTCATGGAAAGACAGGCAAAACGAAATGATAGTATTATGTACTTCCTTTTAGGAAACGCGAACAAGATAAAACGCGTTCCAAAAATGTCGGTTTCTCAGCGATATATTTGAAGATAAATATGGGCTACGGAACAAAAATTTAGCTTAATTTAAGTTTGGAGGCGGAATTGGATTTTAAATAATGTTTTCCTTCAGCTAGAGCATAAAGAGTAAATAAGTAACCCATTATCGACGTAATCACCCAGGGCCCAGTTGTTCAAAAAAAGTTTTATCACTAACGCTGGCGTTAGCTTAACTTGGCTTTAAAGTCTGATGACTTATTTGAAGGAGATAACGCCAAGTCAAGTTAACACCAGCGTTAGTGATAAAATTTGTTTGAATAACCAAATGAAGGCCCTGGTAAAAAATGCAGACAAGGTTAAGGATCTTTCTATGCGTGGTGCTGCTATTCATACACCCCATATACAGTTCAGTTCTCCTTACTATCACATACTGAGAGTATGTGAAGGGAACGTGTGTGCAAACATGAAAGAAAAACAATTTAAAGCTACATTTATTTTTTCTCTCCTTAATTTTATTCATAAAAATATGTAAGTTTAAAGTTAGTAGCAACTTACTGAGCCTAGTAAAATTTCATACTTCAGAAATCAGCAACTGTGAGAACCAACACCCGGTTGCGACCCAACTAAAACTGGTACGGTCCTCGAAAGCGGGACTCAATAATATACTGGGATAATCATGCGCCCAGGGCGTATGGCTAACCATAAGGCTTGCCGTTACATCTTCTGAATAATTCAATACACTGTCCTCATATTACTGAATGGGGTACTTGGTGACGCCCTCCTGTCTGTTGAGTCGCGGGAAACGTTGGGGCAGCGCAGTTAGGAATCAGCAAATTTCATGGTTCTGCACTTTGTGACTCTCGTGTCAGCCGTACTCAGGAAACGCACTATACCTGCCAAATTTCTCGCGCATTTCGCAACCTTGTTTTAAGTGTGCCCTTGCCATATGCTTGCGGGGTAACAGCCGGCTGATCGTCACCCAGATTAGGACTGGCAGCCTGACAAAGAGAGGACTGCAGATTTTGCTCGAAAGGATGGAGGGAAGAGAGCACGTGTGTCCCCCACTGCCGTTACTCTGTTGATGATACTAAAGAAACAACATTCAAACAACAATCGTTGATTTGAAAAAGCGATAAAAGTACCCGTGTCCATTTCTTATTGACACACTAAATATCCGTTATCGGATCAGTGTACGGGATGACATGTGTCACAAAGTTGACTGTTTTAAGTTTGTGTTTTGTACAATGTATATGAATAAATATCGAAAGACGTTATGGAACATACCTCAAAGTGCAATTATATTGAGAAAGCCATTTGAAATATGTAATATAAGAGTCTTCTGTTGCTCAAACAAATGTCACCTTTGTGCAGAACGAAATCTATATAATTACGTTCGCTTTGGTGTTGCAATAATTGTAGTCTAGACAGTAACTTTAATACTCATGTTTAGGATGGTCTTCTATGAATAGAATATAACTACAGTACACATGAGTCAATGTTGTGTATTATTATATGTATATGATGTAAATGTACCTTAAAAGACATGAACTGAGGCGACACCGCCATTTGCTTTAAATGCGTTTTCTATTCAGACGCAAATCGGCGATACCACCACTTGCTTTGCTTTTAATGCGTTTTCTATTAGACGCAAATCGGGCTCCTTGAACTATATCTTGGCTGGGATTTACTAAGATTTGAAACTTTTCTACTCAGTCTGGGCTGCTCAGAAATAGAAAGTAAAATAGATCTTCATCGGCGATATTTCGAGTAAAATGGGCCAAGATGTGAAAAGTCCAGATTTAAAAAAAAATTATGGTATCTTCAATGCAAAAGGCTTCAACAGATTAACCTGACTAACTGATTAAAGAGAGGACAATTTGAAGTTTACAACATCGAATCTGCTATTTTGCGAACCAGCGTTGGCTTTATAAGTTCCAACGACTTCATTCTTGATTTTGTCTTCAGATCACTCGTAAAGACAAGTAGCAAAAATTATGGATTTGTACTTTCGAGTAGAGGGCGATAATTAAAACTATTTGGTAAGCGACTCTCTTGTGCTCATTAAAAAGTAACTTATGGGCCCTCAAGTACTTCTCTTCAATGATATTTCATCATCGGAAGACATTTCAAAGAAGTCGTGTAAACACTACAAACATGGCAAACAATGAACAAAATCAAAACATCTGCTTCCCTGTGAGTGTTAAGCGCGCCAACTTCTGACTATCAATTTGTTTATGCTGCGCAATAATGGAAATGTCAACTTTGGTCGACGATTTCGGTTGGAATTCGACCTCCATCCCAGTCCCACGGTGAGGAAAGCAATTGGTTTGCCAAAGAAACATACGTGCTTACCGGGAGAGGAAATGACGACACAAAAGAAACGGACAACAGATTAGTTCATTTTGAGGGGCTTTAGGCTCGAATTTATTATTACTAGCCGATTGCACCCCTCCAACAATGTAATGGGAGGGCCTTGTTTCTATTGTGGTACAAAGGTAAACCAATACCTTGACCTACCGTGCATCCGACGGTCTCGATTTTAGTGCAGACCAAACAGTGCGGTACTATTTTCAATTCTATCACACCTACAATTGAATGAGTTGTCATGACGGCACAAAACGAACTGAAAACTCTCTCCCGCCGTAGCAACGTTCCGTCCACCCCTGCACAGCACGTGCAACTCGTTCGCGTCCGGCGTACATATATTGATCACAAAATCGAGGCCGCTACCACGAAAACGAGGCACTGTATACAATACGCGTAGAACAATGCAACATGGCAATGAGGTATGTTAAAATGCGAGAAAGACAAGCAGTTGGTCAAAAATTCTGTAACATCGGTGCTTTTATTCTAAAACAAACTATCGAGCCATAACCATAACAAAATATAGCACGTTATTCCGGATTCAACATCAAAAGAAATATTTGAATCAGGCTTGATATAAAACTTCAAAGATATTCACATAAAAAAGTAGCAATTGAAAAACGACAATAATGTTCTTGAATTTTTATCTTTTTGACAGATCGTCATCAGACATGTCATCTTACGAGAAGTCAAAATCGAAATAATTCAACTTAGGATAAACAAATTTGTAAAAGAAGAGAGATAATGACGAGTCAAAAACAGATAATAGGACTTGTTAAGCTGCGCATGTTATTGTAAATTGTCCATTGATGTATTTAGTGTGTTATTACCGAACACAAAACAGTGATGATGGTTATTATCCAGGGTGTGGTCATTTTCGGACAGGGGGTCGATCCCTTGTCATTATTTGATCTAGCGATCTTTAAATAGATATGGATGTAAGGTTAGAATTATAGGAATGGGAGGGGGGGGGGGTCCGCATTAATGGCTAGCAGAAAGGTGGTGTCCAAAGTTACATAGGATGGGATAACCGCTGTTTAGTCATTGTGTCCTTGAACAAGGCACATTAGGCATACTCGCATCTCTCCACCCAGGAGTGATTGGCTACGTACACAGTAACTAGCAGAGATGAACGCGGAGTCCTAGCGCTTAGAGGCAGCAGGATCATGATATGGCAAACGCTCGTTAGTGGAATCAAATATGAATAGAGTACGAGTGCTGTACGAATGCGGAACATTTTAATCATTATTATTATTTTGATTATTTCAACCATCATTATTTCACGTATCTAACTATGAGCCTTACACGAATCTTGGTTTGGCCGCAAACTGTATGTGATCGCACATAGATCGCACGTAATTATGTGAGGTTGAGAAGTAGATGGTACCACTTTGCTGCGCCTCAAGGTACAGTTAAGTGGGAAAGTTTTCGGGAGAGAATTCAGAGCTTGTTGATGTACGCAAGGCCCCCTCACTGTGCCTCCATAGGTGATTCCACTGAGGAAAGTTGAGAGGGTCAATAGGATATAAACGAATGAGCGTGTGGACGAATATGCATTTGGCCCCTTCTCCATGTAGTCACTATTAAAAGTTAAATAATGTCATCAGTGGGGAATATTGTTCCAATCTAACGGGCACTCTTCCTAAATCTATCCGCCGAACGTTCCTTATTCGTCTCGAGTGATCTACGTGAAAGAAATGGTTGGATTGTGGAGTTGTGAACATTTGTTTTACATTTTTTAATGAATATATTAGGCCCATGTCACTAGTTCCCATGAAGATGCTCACCGTCCAAGAACAGCTCGGTCCAAAACAAGGCCGCTTCCCTTCTATCAAAGGCGCTGACTGCTGATCATAACTCCGACGGCTGTGATCGACTTCATATACCATCTTTTAATTTGTCATGGCGGTGGAGCGGGAGACAACTCATCGTGGCAGAGTCGTGAGTGATGACACGAAAGAATGGCTCATGGGTCGTCTGTCTATCTGACTTACAGTCCATGTATAACATGTGACTGCATGGTCCAGGCGAAAGTTGCGAAAATATACTGGAATGCAATTTTCAAGCTACGGCAGCAGATTAGTGCCATAAAAAATAAAATATTATCTCGTTATTACGAGATCTTTTCTCGTTATTACGAGATGCGAAAGTGCACGCAACATCGAGGATTAAAGCTCAGGATCAAGCGCGGGAAAGGTCCGTACTTTATAGACCCATATACCATACGAAACAGATAGTTTTTATTCTAAACTGCCTATGAAGTGAGGAGTGAATCAGCTCGGACCGAACTTCAGTGGCAGGTCACCAGACCTAGGGCCCGCTGTGTGTGTACCGTTTAAAAACACCACAACGAAAAAATGGCTGTCGAACTATTTGCCGGTGTAGTAATCTAAAATGTCCCCATGGAAAAGGTGTCCGTCCATGTTGTAGATGACGAATAATGTATATGGTTTTAAAGAGACCATGGCCTCAGAGATTTTATAAGAGCGCATAATAAAATCTGTTGTTTCCCAGTGACTATCCAACTTTTCAGCTTTTACATTGGCTTGTATTACGAATAATTTCTCACTCAGCCTTCCCGATTCCAATGTACAAAAGAAGCAAAATCCTTTCTTATCGTTGCACACAACGTGAAGGCGGCGAGGCCCAAGGGACCGTCTTGCTGCGCACCGGCCAACGCGACACTTCCATGGCTAATTTATCTATAATGGTTTTCATATAAAATCGATTACCGGCATTGGTGAAAACAACTCTAGGGAGTCGAGATGGATATGATCCGGGTCGATTATCACATCACCGCATTATCGTAATTATATCAGGAGGGGGAAAGACGTGAGGTCTAAGACAATCTATGAACTGTCTCTCAATCTGATAGATATTGAGCATAATCTAGCATTATGCCAAGATTGTCATCTTCAGTGTTATTTGATCGACATTTCGTGTAGTAGATGACAATCTTTATTAGGGTGTTTTCGCAAGTCCCCCGAAGCGTCAACGCGAACGCCTATCCTATTGTTCGACATAGTTATCCGGAGGTCAAACAATGGGCTAGGCCTTCACGATGGCGTTTCAGGGGATTGCGCAAACTCCCTATCAGTGACACTGCGACGGCCGTCAACGCGACTGTATTTCTTTCAAGACTGTGTGATGTGACAGTTTTTTTACGACATTTTCACTGTAGAACCTTCCTTACCATAACCATAACCTCAATCCTAATCTCTAAACCTTAACTGACCTCCATATCCTCAGTTTAATCCCTAAAATCGCATAAATTCTGATTGTTACGGTATCGTCGAAATAGCCAATTTTTAAAAGCAAATAGTGAAATACCAATACCTGCACAAAGGATGAATTTTACCTTAAACGTGCATCTACATGGGTTCCAATTTCAATAATAATGCATTATTGGAACTATTTTCATCTCGAAATTATTAATGTTCTATTTCAGTCTTTATCTCAAAGACTGTTTCCGTATGTACATGTAGCTCTGTTGTATTGCAACACTGTATATATCATTATATTTCCGCATATTGAGTAAGAGGCATGCTTGTCACTTTGTCAATGCGCAAGCAACCGATCGAATTCTCTAACGATGGCCGACATACCCAGTCTAATAACAGTGCAACAGTAGTGCAAGGAATAAAAGAATTGAATTCACGTGTCAGAGGGGCTATGAATATTTTATTGAGAGCGAGGCTATACCGTATGACGATGACGATGGCAGGCGAACTATTCGGCTTTTGAATGTTTTGGGTTGATATATATTGCAAACCGCCAAGATTGCGCGCCACTTGGTTGCAATTCGCAAAGATTTCGAAGAAACAATTTTATTTGCACGATTTTCAATTTTGCAGATTAAGACATTTTTTCAGGTTTTTCAAGGAGTTCCAGCTAATACAACCTAAGTCAGACTTGTTTTGATATGAGGGCAGAGAGGGAAAGCTGACTTAATTCTCAACATCTTGATATGACCAATATTAGTCACAGAGTTGCAACAATGCATTACGGAATTATTCTTTATTGAAGTTAAATTGGGTTGAGGTGTTTTGCAAAATCCGCAGATATGAAATGGCTCACAGACTAGAATGCCTTCGTTCGCCGGACTTTCTATCCCAGGACATTTCAAACTTCTAAACCGGGTCTTTACTTTGGAAACGGCAAAAGCGCGACATAAGTATGAAATATCAGCAACGACATGCATTTTTACTGGCAAGTGCACTGCTGTCCATCCGAATTACACTGTACGTTGTAAGTACCATGACAATTATAGTGTCTACTTGTTGAGATAAATAGCCCTCCATTAATCCTGATGAAATTCCCAGGGTCCTAATGTGGAGCCTCTGATTCTCATGACTCTGCACATGCAGTTCGTAACCTTTCCGGACCAGTCGGGAATAATTTGGCACGCTCTGAAGGCGAAAAACGCATGCTATAGACATGGCTAGACGCGACATGATTGATACATGCATTTTTTCCCCAAGTTGATGAATTCAACTCTTAACGTAATCGAAAGAGTAATCGCCAGATTACGTATTGAATGAGATGCCCAATTTGTCTAAGTGTGTAATCAAAGCATTTTTCAGACTGCCTCAAAAAAATTGAACTCCGCCGCATGTGTCTTGGCATTATTCATTAGCGCGCTCAAGGGTTTTGAAAGACACACACTATGCAATGTATCGTAAGTCTCAAATTCGAAATCCGTCTTATCCGAGATTGTTTGGCAGTACAATATACAATCATAATGTAACGTTTGCATGAGCGATAAAAAATGATTGACTGTGGATTAAATCGCTTGTACCAGCGCTGTGCGATAAAACAATGCTTTAACACTTATTTTCTTATTCATTTATTTCTGATCGTACAGTGTACAGTTGGTGCAACTATTTACAAAGGTGCTTGAGAAAAAAAAATAAAAATATATATATAAAGTTCACTATTAGTGAACACACAGGTATATTAACAAGTCATTTATCTCTATTCTGTTAAGGAAATGGTAATCTTCACTATCTCTTTTTATTAATAAATCACGTATCATTTCCGACATCTGTCCATACTCCTCTGTAGTCCTTTCCTCATTTACAAAATTTACAAAATTGTTCACTTCTAGTACGTTTCTGGCATTTGATTGTCCCGTTATTGTTAAATTTACAGACATTTTTACTTTTTCATTACCACTCCTTCTGCAAGTCTCGAATAATTTACACACGGTGATTACCATTTCTTGTCGTTCGGTCTTTACGCCCCTCCCTATCCAAAATTTGTGGATTCGCCACTCAATTAACGGTGCGTAGTGACCTCTTATGTTTCTTGAAGCCAACCAACACTTTATCGTGTTTACATCATTTACGTGTTACAGCAATGGCAAGTAATTATTTACTTCAAACAGCTTGAGCGTGTTCATATCTCCCTTGGCGCTCACGGGTTTATTCTCGTTAATGTGAGGTGTAAAGCAACTGCATTACAATGAAGAGATTGAGACAAACAGCGATAGATCATAGTTACAAATCGGAAAGCACAACCATTCGTCACTCCTTTATTCTGAAAGAAATCGGCACTAAGAAGATATTTCAATGCTTCGTCTTGCTCCAAAGGCACCGTATTGGGTAAACAAAACAAAAACTGGTTTTCGGATTTTTAGGATTTTCTTGATTTTCTTGATTTCATTGATTTCCATTGATTCCGTCAATGAGAAATGGCCCCAAATGTCTCCAAACTTTCTACAACGAATCAATTCGATAAATTGGTAGGTTTTGCAATCTCTACGTCGAACGATATATTAAGGTGTACAAAATGTCTGTGGTATCATCAAGTCCTTTCTGCTAATTCATTTACGCCACACTCGTATAAATAATCTTTTAAACTATAGGCGAAATCGGGGAAATGTTCAAACAAAATAGTCGATAAAATGCAGTTAGACTTCGTAGTTCGTCGTTTGTAACGTAATGCTTGTGCCAAACCAGCCTATACTATTGAGAAACGTGTGTACAGTGTTTCACACATCATCTATTGCCCAAGGAGAAATGCTTCATCTACCAATGATTGACAAATAAGTTGCCTTGATAGATTTATCCGAATGTGAATTACATACCACTTGACAGCTTATTGCACGCGATATCAGGCGGTACACCATTGGGGGTGTATAAAACATGCATAGCCTTTAATACGTGGGATGAAATGAGTGCAGGGCACCATTGGGGATGCATTGAAAATGGATAGACATTTAGTACGTGGGATGAACCCATGCAGGTCGGATAAGATTCTTGAAATATTCTTTGTTAAGGGTTGATAATAGGTACCACCATTTTGGCTACAACCTAAAATCCTAAAGCAATTATAACTCCTTCATAATGAGGTGAATGCCGATTAAAAACTTGGGAGGGTGTCCTCTGGAAAACAAAGAATAGACTCCCACCCTTGAAATTGCCATTCACTTTGTTTTGAAAGAGATTCAATTGCTTTTAGATTTCAAGTTCTAGCCAAAATGGTGGTACCTTTATATGGTCAACCCTTAAGATCTTATTCAGCTTCTCGTACACATGAGCATGTACATTCGTTATAAGAGTTTTACACCATTGGGGGTGTATAGTACACGCATAGAATTTAGTACGTGAGATGAAATCAGTGTAGCGCAAGTGGGCTTATTATAAACCGCGAGATGCGGAATGCGAAATCGCGAGATGCCAACCTCGGTGAGAGTACCATGCGCCACAGGATATATTGCAAATATGGAACCTGAAAAGGCGAACATTCATGAGACCGAGGCTGCAGTAGGGAGCTATCTTTGTTTTGATTGGCCCATTGAAATAGACTCCGCTGTGCGATGTGTGGACTTTAACCTAATTCATAGCCTAGTTTCGATGGTCAGACTATCCCGCGCTATTTTTAGGGATGACCAGACGTTCACCAAGTGCATGCCCTGTGTTATCGGTCAATCATGTGAATGGTGACTTGTGCCGCCAGGCGTAACGGGAAAATAATCTCGATACATGCAGCACCCTGAGCCTCGTGGTATTATATTCTCAGTATTTCTTGATAAGTTTCAAAAACCTTTGTGGTCAAGATGAACATGCAGTTGCATGCAGCCTTTGTATTGTCTTCGGCCCTACTATCATTGAATTGAGAAGTGGACAGCAGCATCAGAAATGGTGATTGTCATTGTCCAGGGGAGTAGAAAATCATGTGGCAGATAAAAAATGATTACTCATCTCGCGATTTCGCGATTTCTCATCTCGCGGTTCATAATAAGCCGTGCAAGTGCACCATTGGGGATGCATGGAATATGAAAAGACATTTAGTACGTGGGATGAAGGTCATTCGTAAAACCTGGGCGATTCTTAGTTAAGATCTCGATCAAGAATCTTCAACAATCCTCTAACGAATAAGATCTTAACCAAGAATCTGACGATAATCATATCTGGATTTTCGACTTTGGAGCTGAATGCAGCTCTGAATTGTGTAAGTATGGAACATACAAACTGTGCAGACGCCAAGCCAGTTGAAGGGCGCCTGTTCAAAATGTCTTACGTGTAATAGGCCTATGTGAACAGAACGCACCAATACCGGCTAATAGCATTCCGCGACGTTACTATTTATAGCTCACAAGGTCATTTGAATAAGATAGTGATGACGTTTTAGTCACGTGACAGTCGGACATCGACACTTATTTCTACGCATTTGAGCTTATTTCAAAGTCAATTATCTTTGACCCTGCATTGTTTTTAGCATGAATGATACCATAGAGTCAGAGAGAGAAATATTCAGAACAATTATGTAGTATTTCCAACACTCGGACATGTGCCAGATTGAATCTAACTGCCCTAGTTAGAAAGCCTGAATCCATTACGAAACTGCATGTTTGTCCGACATTGCCTGTAATTCAGCGATTCAGCGATGGGGAAATAGAGGGCAGCAGCTGCAGTGACGTCATTATCGCGGAATGCTATAGCGTCGACACATTTCGAATACGAAAAATGGACTGAGTGCAGTGTACACCTGTGGATGGAGGACATAGACGTTTAGTACCATTTGGATGAACTGATATTAGTGCATGCGCAGTAAACGATGTGGCATGTACGTATGGAGCGTGCATACACATAAAGTACATAGAATGAGCTGAGTGCAGTAACAGTGCAGTGATATCTTTTTTTCAAAGAACTTAAGATAACTTTGAAACTTCTGTCCTCGGCCCAAAACGCATCATGATTTATTGACATCGCATAACTAATCTTATTTACAGTTTACACGGCAAACACAGCAATTGATTGACGGCAACATCATACCTGTCAATTACTAGTCACGTGACCATTGATTAAGCCAGATTAGCTTTTTCCGTGACACACAGCAAGCTGCAGGTTTCCTTGTAGCCAAATACAATACAATTGTTATCGATGAATTGCTGAAGGTTAAAACGAGTCCTTGGGGAATAGCCATTTAACAGGTTTATTACATTGTACATTGTACTGTGAGTGTAATGGTTTTTTTCTCATGAAAATGGTGTCTTGAATTTAATGATTGATCTTGCGAGTTATGTTCTATTACACGTGTGTATATAAAAACGGATAAAAAACAAACAATCGTGTTTTGAGTCTGTTTACTTTCAAAACAAGAATAAAAAGACCTATAATGATACATTTCAAGGAGAAAAACGACGGAAAACACAAATTTAGAGGCAAAAATATGGATCACATTGTGAACCAATTAGATTCCTTCCATAAAAGAAACGTATTTTGCACATAATCAATGCTCTAAACAAGAAAAGGTGTACATGCAATGTACATGCTGATGCACATCAAGGGCAGGTTGCGTCTGTATTCATCAGTGTAAGAAGCCGGTCTCCACGCCCGAGGCTAGTGAAAGCCCTAATGAGCGGATCTGATCATGGTTCAATTAGATAACACGGAAGATTATAGTGTTCGCCAATTACTGCTTATAGCTTGTTTGACGCTCGTTTTCCTAGCGCTTCTGGCTAATAAGCTATCGATACTGGCCGCTTTCTTTCGTTATGACTTCATAGTCATCTTCTCAACACTCTTGTTTCATACATGCTTCATTCGTCTATGGAGTGGTTTCACGTGACGTCATCACCTGCCATGCTGGAGGACGTCAGTACCAGTGACCATGACAGCATTTGATTCAGTGAAGTCAGGCACGGCAAATAATTGTTCTGCCCTCCAACATGGCTGACTGTGAAATCACTCTATGATGATGTTGATAAGGTCTTGAATGAAAGTTGTTTAGAAACTTGAGAATTAAGAATTCAAAGACTTTGATTTTTGAACACCCTGGTTAGAAATCCTGCTAAAATTCGTACAGGATTCTGTTCTTGCAAACTTAGTATTCAGGATTCTGGTTTAAGATATATTCTTACGAAAGTCTTCTCTAGGAAATTGTTATTTTCCTAAACAATTATTATAAAACCAAGAAGACTGTCTGGTGTTGTTTATATTGAGAATCATCGGAAAATGATGTAGGATAAACTGCTTTGAATAAGGGCTTTCGATCTGCTATATAAGTATTTAAACTGACGCCAGCGGCGGGAACAAGAACTTCAAAGACGTGAACATCGCTTTGTAGCAACGCAAACTTGATATCGTTAATACGCAGCTTGCTTAGAGTTTCAAAGTAATTTCGATTTAAAGCTTTAACACGTATTTATAGCCAACTTCTCTGCAGATGACACTGTCTTCAAAGACGGTTAACATTCGCAAGGAATACTACAAATAAAATCTTGTTTGATAATGCGTACAATCAAGTAAGAGGTGGTTGATCGAGAAGGTGGTTGCTTGCATAACTTCATGTAGCATATTGTGGTGTCATTTTCACGTGTAAAATTTGAATTCGAGCCGCTTTGAGCAAAAGCATTGAACTCGAGACCGGGGCTTAAAGAATGCACGAATATCACTGTCAACACACGATCTTGAAAGCTAGCAACGTGCAGTAGACACAACTCTTTGTTCCTTCTTTGTGGTCATGCTATATATTTGTACGACCCCCCCCCCCCTGATATTTTTGCCGGTCGTGAAATATGATGTTGTGCAACAATTTTGCAGTTTCTCCTTTGCAGTTTTTATACCTCGCAACATACTCTTTCCCGAGGTTTGGTTTTGCCATGTTCGCAACAATTCCACTGTATCTGTATCTCGAATCCGCCACTACTCGTGTTAACCGTGGGGACCGAACAGCCTGTCACAGTCTGGTAATATCTTCATCATCTGCACATAACAATAGGCCAGTCGATAGCTGCGGGATATTCGCCCCAGGGCAATGAAGGGAATTGGACCAGAATCTGATTCACGCATGTAACCATGTTATGCGTTCATCGATGGGCCGTTCACGGGATGGCGATAGAGAAGTAACTTTTTTCGTATATGTAGATCGTATTGATATTGATAGCCACGTTCGTGTGTCATCGATAGACAGGGAAAACATTGTATTTGATGAGCGGGTTCGTCCATGTTTATGTGGCTGCGCTGAAACTTGCAAATAACATACCAGACTTGTGCATTTCTATGCCTATGTGCTTTTATCCTAAATCAACATTTGCTGGTTGAAATTTATGTAAGCATCCACTGAGACACTACTGGCTATTCTGCGACCCCTTCTATTCATTCGCATTGCACGTCAACCATATGCAGCATCCGTTTTCGTCTAGCTGTCTCAAAGGGCACATGTTCTGAACCAGCCGTCATCACGGATTCACACCGAATTTCACGGCTAGTTAATCATGCATTTAGCAGCCTGAAGACTAGCGACATGCTGCTGGTTTCTCGCACTGGCCGCGGGCAAAGCGTCTTCTTCGGTTTACGGGATTTTGTTATTATCATGTTTCACTATAACCGGTACGTTTTAACTAAAATAGAAGCAGAACGAATGGGAAATATGGGTCATGGTAAAGAGGAATTGGTCTTCATGGGAAATAGTACTAGGTCAATGCGAGAAACCAGCGTGGAAATTAGATACAAGTTCGGGACACAAAAGGGAAGCACCAATGAGTCGGAGGTTATTTGGGTGGTTTTCCATTTGAAATTTAGCGTGCTAATACACTAAATATAAATGCTCGATACTTGAGATGTTTGTGTGTGGTGCATAACGAGATGTATTTTACCACCAGAAGGGAAAACGTCTTTCTTATTTGCGAATCCGTCCTGGTAAGATTGTTACACAGGGAAATATGGAATAAGACAATATCCCATAGGACCTCGTCCACCCACACCACTCACCCCCACCACAAAATGTTTTCTTTGTGCGAACACAAAATGCGGCAGATGAACAAAATTTAATCTTTTTCTGAAACTTCAAAGTCCAATATACAATATTACCTAAAATACGTATACTGCCAGAACAAGACAATGCATGCATCGAGAACAAGACATTTCCAGGAAACTACTGAAATTTTCTCAGTCATTTTAATTTCTTCTCCTTGCAGTGCCATATCCTTGTGAAATGGACCATAAGTAACAGCGGTCTCACTAGAATAACCAGTAGTACTATATATAACCTTTGCTTGGAGCATCTCCCTGCTTTGGTCGTTAATATCCATGATAAGGTGATGTGAAGGACACTTGGTAGAGAATCGGGCAATTGTCACGTTTTCTGATCTGTGGTGCAGTTCAGTGAACACACTGTGAATGAACTGTGTGATGTATTATGTGTACGTAACATATGCACTGTGTAGTATTTGTGTGTACGTTAAACACGGTAGCTGTACATGTCATTTACTGTAAGTGCAATTCGCACTGTGTTTACGATTGGCTGTACCAAATTTATCAAAATGACACTTACACTTTCATTGATTCTAAAACACCTAAATATACACACGTGTGGATGAAAATCATGGTAATCAAAATATACGGGATGTCATCGTGAATACTGGGAGCCTATCCTTTCTGTGCTGTAAAAAGTGGACCAAACATTTCGGAGGTTCACAAAACGGTACCAGTAGGACGAAGTAGGCCCTGTTCCCTTCTTTATTGTGAATTGTCATGCACATACCGCCCTGGAACATTGACTGACAACCGCTGGTGTGGCTTACGGATCTTTGGCCAACTAATGACTGTGACGACCTGTGCATACAATATCATTTAAATAACACTGTTCATGGAGTATAAACAACCAATTATAATACATGCAATATATGACACCCCAAGAGGCCTCTTCAAAATGGCACCCGATACCGGTATTCACGAGTTTTAGAAAGTAGTAACATGTGGTTAGTTAGAAATAAAGGCGTTGACAAACTATCTAAGTGAGGTAATGGGTATCGCACTTACTAGTACATGTAGTAATATAAGCGCTGTTAAGGGTTGACCATAGGCACAACCATTTCGGCTATAGGGCTTGAAATCCTAAAGCAATTAAAACCTTATTAAAAAAAGCCAATTTCATGGGTGGGAGTCGGTTCTTTGATTTCCAGCCTACCAGGTTTTAAATTGACCTTATCTTTATTTTTAAAGTACTTCTATCAATAGCTTTCGGATTTCAAGTTCTAGCCAAAATGGTGGTGCCTGTGGTCAACCCTTAAGATGATTCATCTCATTTCAATTAGTATTTGACAAATTTATCAGTACAAAAGATTGACAAGTAGTTCTGTACTCAGCGACCTGAGTAATCAAACCCTCAGACAAAAACTACATCGGGTCATTGTGAACTGCAACCCATAATCTAGATAGGGGACACGCAATAACGTTTACTAATCATCAGCTGATCTGAATGGATCCGAGCCGATCAAATCCAGACAAATTTTTATGGTGAATACTGAGTATTTATGGTAAAATCTAGACAGTATTATCTCTTATGCATATTTCATAAGCAACATTTAATTAGTGGCTATTAAACGATCGTTTTATCATATCGATGATCTCCTTAAAAATAGGAGGGAAAAGTCGTTTTTTTGTTTTCAGTTCAGCAAAAATAGAATGACAGCCTTTTCAATGTCATTGACCTATATTTGACAAAACATTTAAATTTTGAATGCTTTCCACTACATTGGATTTGGTCTATTAATATTCTGAAAAGACGTTGAATATCCACACGAAATTGAAATCGCGACATGGGTTCTGATGTTAAATTGGATGGGTTACGTGACGACGGGCGACTGATGATGTGATCTAAACTGGCGTGCTGCTCCCTGGAACTGGCATTAAGAGTGGATGAGCATTCTTCACTTTCGAATAAAAGAAATAGTCGTTGTTCCTTGAGTGAGATTATTGTTTGTGTTTTACGTGTCTACTACTACCAAATATATACAGGTCGTCCTCGTGAATACCGGTATCGAGTGCCATTTTAAAGAGGCCTCTTGGGGTGCCATATATTGCGTGTATTATAATTGGCTATCCATACTCCATGAACATCGTTATTTAAATGTTATTGTATGCACAGGTCGCCAAAGTCATTGGCTAAACATATGTAGGCCACACCAGCGAGTATTTCTAATGGTTCCAGGGCGGTATGGGAAGCGGCGCTTTGCAGATTGTGCATGACAAGTCACAAAAAAGGCGGGACCAGGGCCTGCTTAGTCCCACTGGTAGCCTATCGTTTTGTGGACCTCCGAAACCTTTGGTCCTACTTTTACAGTACAGAAAGGATAGGCTACCGGTATTCACGAAGACATCCCGTATAAGGCGAGTCGCTTAAATACGTATTTTTGCTACTACATTTAAAGGGATACCTTAATGCACCAAATATCGAGCAAGCATGCCCGGCTTGATTTCGATGAATAGCAATTTTCCAACAGTGTAAGCACCGTGATTGTATATGTTAAAAGTCGATAAAAAGGGTGACCAGCGACACCAGTATCGATTAAAATCTCCACTAGTTACATTGCCAAACATGTAAGTATTTTCCTTTTCACAAAAAGTAATTTGTTTATAAAACAAACGAATAAATACATACATATTAAATATGAAATATGATCATACATGTATATATATTGTTTTTGTTCCCTGGACATTCTATCAGAGGATATATCAAACTTCTACGCCAGTCTTAGAATCTTCTTGATGACTGGTTCACAGATTCTCTCTTGCCATTCACTAGTCACCTATTTTTTAGGCCTCGATGACATAAGTTACATGCCAAACGTCGTTTCCATGTAATATGCACAGGTTTTGCATGCACATGTCAGCTTATATCTGGATTTCGTTGAACGAGATGTTATCGCCCTAGGCTTCATGATGTGATATTTGTCGCATAAAGGTTGCTTCAGAATTGTCATTAATTATTAAGTTTCGCGACAGGAGTTCTGCTAAATTTGACGCTCTCAAGAGACAACGACAATTCTAAACACAGTATGAATGTCATTGTATTCTCATAGATTTTCTGAATAAAAATCACCGACATTTGTTATGATATTTCCGTGGACAGATTGTCCCAGGACAGCTGTGTTTTCCAGTACATGAACGTATGAATTAACTATCATGACAACAGTTAAATAAGATGCAGAAAATCTCATGACGAGAAAGGGCTATTTTTTGGTCGAAAATCATTCCTGTCATCGTGAATCATCGCGGATTGGCAACCAGGTACCAAGGCTTGGACTTCGGTTCGAGATCGAGAACTCCCCATACCTAAAATGTTTACCATGAAAACGTCATCCGCGTATAGGGTTATTCTCATTAGATCGGTTCTCGAAAAGAAACTACTTTCTTGACATGGCATGGTATACAATGTAGCACCACATCGCATTACTCGAAATTTTCAAGCCGGTCACAGAACATGATTTGCTGCCTTGGGGCGCGAAAGTCTCATTTTCAAGGAAACTATCTGGCTGATCAGCGTCACTTCCCCAGGTGAATCTCAGGTCGTGTAAGTTTGTTTACGTGCCTGGATTATGTTTAATTAGGGACCGTAAGGCACAGACATACAAAACAGTCAACATCCAGTCGCTTATTTTCTGGTTTGAGGCATAAGCAGATCTAAAGCGCCTCACAAACAAGCGATTTTTATCGTGATACTGCGTACCGCTGCGATCTGCAAGAAAATATCTCGCGTGTGAGAAATACTAGCTGTCGCTGGATTAAATATGGGTCGCAGTGATCACTGTTTCATGTTGCAGACAACTGTGATGTCAACCGCAAACGAGAGAGTTTTGTGGTATGCGATGATGAAGGCAGGTCGCAGTGACACAATCACTTGTTTGCGGGGTGCTTTATCAGATTATCCTTTTCTGTTAGGCTGCGTATTGATAAACGGAAAGCACAAAATCAACGCGTAGAAGTTATTAAATAATGCTCTCAGATCATCACCGCTAAGTCTTTGAGATAGAAACCAGTTTGCCGAAAGAAAGTCACAATCTCTTTGATAATGGATCAAGCCTTAAAGTAAAAGGATAAAAGTTGAAAGGAAATCTTACTTAACCTCGGCAACAAACGATTGGAGTGTCTTTAACTGCGGTAAGCGTAGCGCTGTCAAAGCTGTGGGCCGTTTGAATAACCAACAAAGGGTTTCCGGGTATACATTAACCTCACAGCATGGGGTGGAATTAGTTAAAAGTCTCGGAACGATCTTGCTTCGAGGAATCTATAGAGAGTAAAGAGCCGCGCAAAAGAGCGCATTTTGGTCCCAGCGACCTCCAATGAAAATCGCTGCGATTTGCGGCAAAGGATTTTTTCCTGCTTGTAAAACCGATGATTGCTGGCCTGGATTTTGTTCGCAGATCGCTGCGATTCGTGTCGCAGGCACCAGCAATGAGCACTGCAAACGAGCGAGTTTTGTCGCTTTCGATCATAATCGCAGGTTACAGCGAGAAAAATGGTTCGTTTGCAGGGATATTCTCAAAATTACTTGATACCATGAGAGATGAATTAAACCAACTCATTATAATGGGAAATGGTTGATGCCTGGCATCGACACTTTAAGAGAACGTGACAATCAAACATTTGAGATGGCGGGTGCAGTGCATAAACAATATTCTTGATTTTCTGGTACATATGGTTCCAGTTCATAAAGCAAGGTAAAATGACTTAGCTTTGTAATAGCAAAATGTATTATTTGGTTTTGCAAACAATATGTATTTGAAGTACTTAATGTGTATTTCTTCATTCTCTTTAAATGTCGACAGACTATATATTGGCTTTCTATTCAAATGTCATCTATCCCATTCATAATTTAGTGTCAGACGCACTTATCATCGGAAATACGCCCTTGTAATATCGATACCGAATGATTTGAAAAGTGATAAAATCTTTAAAATCCATTACAATCATTGTGCAGCTCTAAACATCCATTGGGACGGTACCGCTATTCGCGTGGACAGCTCCACGTTGTTATTACGTAAAGAGCGTAAACAGGGTACCACTGCCAATTCTAGGCGTGACATTACGCCGCATCTCGTATGCGTACTGCAAAACGCTAAGCCCTCCCCGAAAGCCTTACTATCACGAACCAATGCCTTCCTCATCAGCAGACGATGTAGTAAGAGATTACAACATGTAATTATGTCAGTGAAAGCGATGTTTGGAGCTAGTTTGGATGAAGGCCATGCTTTGGTGTGAGATGCTAGTGTTGCTGCCATGTTGACTTCTTCCCTTTTATGGCGATTGCCAATATTCGAAGTGTTACTCACGAAATAAGAAAAACATGTGCCATGATCCAGGGTCCGCGAAAATCGGGCAACCCAAACAGCCACTTTCTATATACAGGGTGTGTCATGCATCAACTGCATTGTGTCTTCCCAAGTAAAATACTTCATCGAGGACCGAAATGGCGGGAGCAATCCATGACCGGTCTGTTATAGTCATAAAAAAATAAGTGTCCTCTAAAATGAATTAAAAGCAATAGGGTTTGTGCAAAAGAGTGCAAATTGTTGCAACGCTGAATTCTTTTTAGTCATCGCAAACAATTCTTTTAGAGGGGAACAGCCTAGCACTGGCAAGGGGATAAGAAGGGCGTAATGTATTGGCGGTTCTGTTCGAAAGTGGCTTCTACATGCAGCTGAATTTCTCGAAACAGGGCATTTTGAAGCCATTTTCACCTCGATGAACCTAAGTCTGGGCTGGGGAAAGTCATTTATTAGTGATCAGGAAAGCGTATCGCATGGTGGGGTTACTGCAGGTTACGGCAATTGATTGCGATCTGGAGTAATAGCATCATGCCTTTGCAGCCTTAGCTCATGCATTTGTGAAGATTGCAATATTTGTGGACACACTGTATAGCAAACATATCGACGTTTGGTGTGAAAAGGGGTAAAAATTAATCTAATCCTGGATAGAAGAATCAATGGCATATGAGGTCATAATGTCTAAATGTACAGCTAAATCAAATTCAAATAATCTATAACGCTTTCTACCTCAGGTTTCAAAGAGAAACTTACAATGCCCTGGGCCATACCATCATTTATCAAACGCGCGTGGGTCTACAAGTACTTTAGTTAGAGCAGCCATGGCAGTTTATATCTTTTCTAGTGAAAGGAAACCTATCACAAAACGCTTATTTAAATAAAGAGTTTTGAACGGCCCGGTTAAAACCTAAGGCGGGAATAAGCTTCCATTGATAAATCTTAGCAGTTTCGAGTTCCCCTCAGGTAGTTGATCATGTGAACTGGTCATCTATGTAACATTGCATAACGTTGCATTACATTACTGACTCCAGTCAATGAACTGCATAAGAGGTAAACACCAATTAAGATATTTTTACAACGTTCAGCTAGTCTAAATAAAGCTTTTGTGCCACGACTGGATCTCTTTAACTTGAAATGTAGGCCTATTCTCTGTTGAATAGAGAGATATAGTCCAAATCGTCATCCATCTTAATCTTAACACATTGGCTTTTTGGTGTGGAGGTTCTTTTAGTCAAAAGATTGAAAACGTAACGGGGCTGAGCTTCTGATTGCCTACGAGCTACGGTAACGATTAGGAATTGTTGTGCACAGCAGCCAGATCAGAATTCGTTTTTGGAAATCTTTATTCGTGGGTGATGTAGAAGCTCACTCATATTTTATTGCATGTATGACTTTGCTCGAATTTAGAAGTTCTAAAACAATAATAAGGTTAAAAAATATTACCAACTACAATTAAATTTCTGAGTAACTACTATTACTTCTTATTCAATATTTTCTCGCGAGAACAAATAAAGCACTCTGTTTATCAACTTTAACGTGGAACTGTGTTGGCATTTATCATTTCCTCTTAAAGAACAATGAATCAGATAAATAGTCCTAACAATATTCATAACGAATCAATTGAATAGGAATTGCGTTCCCAGGAAAGTCTCACAGAGTTCATCAACACAGTAGCTGTAAACACGTGAATGTCTCACAGTGCTTCTGGCTTCTCTCCAAGTTGACCCTGGATTCGAGTGATGCAATACATGTACATTTGTTGCTTTATTGACTCACTGAGAGTATGTTTTATTTAGCCTTCTTTGACTTGGCAAGTAAATCACTGAATAAGATAGCCAGGAATTCTAGATCTCTTTGAACTCCACGCCAGTCATCAAGAAATACACTCCTGGGTTTTCTCCGAAGTCGAACCCGATGGACATATAGTCAGCAGTATTAACCACCAGGACGCATTCTCAGATTCAGGTTTTTGCTACTCCTACGTCATGTCGAGAGGCAGAGTAAGCTATATTGAAGACAACAAGGTCAGGACAAGACGCAGGATATGAAGCTTCTCTTATGATTATATCAAACGTTTTCCCGTATAATTCTGGTTTCAAGAGTACTACATATGTATAAAAAACTGAGCATCAAGATCTTGAATAGCAAGATTCCCGTGTCATTCGACCTGGGGTGGCAGACTGTTCCGATGAGCAGAGGGAATATATCTTAAGTCAATGTTTGGATGACAAAACCTTTCAAGTATTCTCCAAGACATGCCAGGTTTGAAGCGAAAGCATCGAAGTCTCCTCAGACTGTGTCGCTAAGGTAACTCGCCAGTAAAGATGAGACCTTTTGACAGCCAACGGCATTCAATTTCCAAGAAATTAGTTTTAGTAAAAGGTGCATATTTGGCCAACGATTCCATCATCGCCAACCATACCGTACGCTGCCGACTGTAGTCTTAGAAAACTCCTTGGGCGTTCTAGGAAATTCTCCTGCGTTAATTATCAGTAATAAGAATCTACATTCATCGCGTGGTTGACCTTTGCTGTCCTGATCGCCACGATCGACTTGCATTCATAATCACTCCGTAGCAATCTCCTGGGCCATTGAGAAGCATTCCCAGAAATTATCATGAACCTTGCCACGAGCAAGTCGCGTAATATCTTCTTGGTACCGTTCCACACGGCCATGCGAATCAGTCATCACTCAGAGAGTCCGGATGCAATAGCATGTTTGGCAATCGCATTATGTAACAGGATAGATGCATTCTCAGATCGAAAATCCAAATGAAATTCTTACAAGATTCTCAGCTAAGATCTTAGTTGTACAATCCTTGATTTTTGGAAGATTCTTGGTTAATACGCTCTTAACTAGACGAAACTGAATAATACCATAGCTCAGAATCCTGTAAGAATCTTAATTTGTTTTTTTTTCACAAGGGGTAACTTGCCAGCTGGAGATATCAGTGATGGTGAAGCATATAGCATGCTGCCATTGAAAAGTCAGTTATAATGCCTTAGCTACTCACTCACTACCCGTTAGCTCCGTCCGGGGCATAGTTCGTCCACTGCTCCCCCACCCGGGCCTACGGTCCTGCGTTGCCTCCATCTGCCCTCATGACAGGTGTAAGGAGCTCGTTTCTTGTTCTGCGTAGCCTCTCCCAATCAAAGTTTTGCAGGTGCTGCTCTTTTCTCAGAACTGCTCATTCCCGTTGATAATACGAATGACCATTACAATTCTGATTGAAAAAAACCCACATGTTTTACTCCGCCTGGTCAGTTGGCGCAGTATCCCTTTCACTTACTATTCCGCGTCATTTTGTTTTACTTCTGAGTCATTGCTAGTCAGTATGTATTTCTCAGGACCCCACTGAGGATTATTGGCAACCTCTCTCTCTAATAAAATACTTCATTCAAAAGTCCGCTATGTCCCATGGCTCTAAAGTCATTAGTGAGAATTTGACACCCATTCACTCCTTTGGGCATCGTCCACCGTACTGGGGTCATACGAGGCGATCGTGTCTCCTGGTCAATGTTTTTTTTGCTGAGAAGTATGTTAGAGGATGTTGGCTCGGGGATGGCTGTCTATACATGTACATGTACATGTATAGGGATCAGAGAGCCAAACTGGAGCTAAAGTTGACGACATAAATCCCCAATTTGCATTTCTTGGTTTGTAATTCGTAATAACCTATCCGTGTCTATAAACCATAATTTTCGCGTCATTTTTTTGCGCCCAGTCAGATTTCCACCGAAATTCTCCCATATTGATCGTGCCCATGGCTGGCTGGTGCTTAATTTGGCTCTTACATTTCGTCATATCATCCCAAGTATAAGTTGGTGTACTTTTAATGTGCAAGATTCCCACGACCAAAGACAGAATACGCCCAGGCGGCCCTTCCGAACAATACATGCATGCATCTCCTCATCCACTTAATTGGTCTGCTACCATTTATAAGATATCATGAACAACAAACTAAAAACTGTTCGACGATGTTTGCTGTGAAAAGTATGATTCAGAATTAGTCACAAACTAACCTTCCATATGGCCACGATCCAAATGGGAGAACTTCCATCCGTTTTGGCATATCTGGGTGGGCGCAGTACAGTCACTTCCTTTTTGTCAATGTCCATTTGGCTGTGTCGCCTTAGTAGATAGACACTATAACATTGCCACTCATAGCAATTCTAGCATGTTAGCAGAGAAATTGACATGTAAACTATTCCCGTTAGCTTTGCATGTCTTGATCTATACGGCTGAGTGATTGAATTAAGAGGTAAAGCAAATATTATTACACCTTGTCCCGGGGGCTAGTTTACTCCTCACATAAATAATGTATGTATTACACAATTGGGAATGCCAGTAATGATAGTGAGAGAAACATGTTAAGTACGGTGATAAGATGGGGTCACATTGGCCCAGCGTGGGGTGAATCTTCCCATACATATACCACCCTACATCTTGAACCATATACATTGTATGTTAAATATTCTATTTTAGCTGAATCACTGTACATAAAGATGTTAAAATATAACTTTAATAGGCAAAACGTATCACTGATACATTTACAGGCAGTGTTCACTGTATTTACTCGTGTCTTGAAAAAGAGATCCAGTCGTGGCACAAGTCTTTTAGATTAGCTGAACGTGGTAAAATAACTAAATTGGTGATTACTTCTTATGCAGCTCATTGGCTTCATAATCAAATACCTGAGGGGAACTCGAAACTAATAACTTTTACCAACGAAAGCTTATTCCCGCCTTAGGTTTTCACCGGGCCGTTCAAAACTTCCCATTTTTATGAGCGTTTCCCTATGGGTTTCCTGCCGTGGTGCACGTAAATTCGCCAAAGCATAATTATAGTGTCTCTTCACAACGGCATTGCTGAAATTAATATTCAGTGCGTATTTACGCAATAGGCAATTTTAAGATTTTCTCATTTTTAAACGAAAAAATCCCTTTTGAATGAGCTGAAAGGCGAGTGTGTTTTCTCGGTGTGTGACAGTAAAGTTGTCATATGAATACCGTTCGCCTTGAGTTGTTTAAGGCAAGTGAGTAATAATGACAAAGTAATGTGCATTGATCGACGGGGGGGGGGGGTAACTGTTCAAAGCAGGCCTAGGGGCTTTCACAGATGAGTCAGAATGTCAGATTAGAATGTAAATGCAATTAAGGTAAGCAGTGTTCAGCCCTCTTTTAGGGGGATTGGGTGGGAATGGGGGGGGGGGGTTTCATCCTCGGTCAGTCTGAAAAACAGCTTGTGGGTGATGGGGTGTCGGTGGTGCCCCCTCCCCTCAACTACGGCCCTGGTCATATACATTTTTGTGAAACGAGGTATGTTGTACAAGGTGAAGAACTTTTTTCATAACATCAGCGAGTGAAAAAAAGGCTGCCTCAGTCCACAGTTTTCGTGATGCATTAGGACATAGGCGGGCGGTTGCCCAATTTACATCAACACTGCAGTGAAAAAAAACATTAATGGTGCATGCACATCCATGGACATTGTGCATGCTCAGAAAGGAAGAGATTGCTAACAACCTACCTTTCTCTCCAGTGTATATCGATAGCTTCCTCAATTTTAGGGCGTGGTTTATCTCCGTAACGTAGCCCACATCAGGTTATTTCCTCCGAAATTCACAAGGGATTATAAAATCCTGAAAATCCACAAAGTTGACAAATGCATTCCACGCAGTAGCTGCTAAGTCCACCTACAGGCTGTAGTATTTTTCTTATCTTTTGCTCATTTATTCACTTCCCTAACAAATCCTACGGAGGTAAAACCGTCCAAGCCTTCTGCATAGACTAGTAACGGGCACCCCTACCTAAATGATGCCACGCTCCCAATGCCGAAGACTACGGAGTGAGTTATTCAAATTAAGTTGAAGATCGTTCATTATTGTCACTCCCCTAACTAAAACGAGGCCCGGGATTCACGGGCTGCGCGGAATTGTTTTAAACAGCGCGGGAATTCCTCGATTATCCTCGCATAATCACCATTAGAATAATCCGTAGCTTGCTCAGTCCGCTGACTGACATAGGAGGCTCCCGCGTGCGCCAATCGTGAATGCTGCCGAGGCTTCCTGAAACCTACCAGGGAGCGTCACTCGACTGATCAATACAACTGTAGAATGCAATGCTGCTCTCTGATTAGACTTCTAGTTCTGGCAAGACTTGCCAAGGGGAAAAGCAAGTTACTCCATAGAATTGTATCAAATTGCTCGTAATGTAACATTCGAATTATGATCGTTTCATGTCTCCTGTTGAAGAGATACGCTGGCGAATCACGGAATCATGGAAAGGGAGGCCGCAGCCATACCGAGAAAGGCACGAGGGTGCTATCTTGGGAACTAGGTGTGTCTGGGGGCTCTTCCCAAGAATAATAACATTAGAAATTTATTTTTGGAAATAATGAACGTGGGGACGCCTCATACCCTTTTTCCTAATCCGCCTCCGAGATATACAGGTCGTCCTCGTGAATACCGGTATCGGGTGCCATTTTGAAGAGGCCTCTTGGGGTGCCATGTATTGCATGTATTATAATTGGCTATTCATACTCCATGAACAGTGTTATTTAAATGTTATTGACATGACAAGTCACAATAAAGGCGGGACCAGGACCTACTTAATCCTGCAGGTACTCATTTGTGGACCTCCGAAATGTATGGTCCTACTTTTGTAGTACAGAAAGGACAGGCTACCGGTATTCACGAGGACCTCCCGTATTTCAGGCCAGCTCACCTCTGAACCACCAGTGTACATGTACACGATCTTAGTAAAAGAGCCAACCAGCTGCATCAGCAGTGTACACATCAAATATTCTCTAACCACAATACGTAAGACGTTATTTGAGAGAGACCAGTCGCCAGTTTGCCTTCTGAGAGGGACAGATGCAGAGATCACCTTAAGCCATAGTCGGCAATTACACTTTTTCCGATGATACCCAGCGCAGTATCAGTCCATGACCTTCTACAGCCTTTGGTATTTCACAGGCAAACGAAAACATTCGATTTTATTGAATGAAGCCCGAAATCGACTTTTCACATGTCGCAGATATTGATCTTCTTCCGGCTAATCATGCAATCCAAACAATTGGTATGTAGATACTTGGAATGAGTTAAAGTACATTGCGATTCTGGGAGGTTGCTGTGCTGTTCAGGCCAGTACCATATAAGGCAGTAAGAAATCGATTCAGAACACAAAAAAATCATATTCTGTACTGTCAGGGGTACTCCGATCTGTCCGTAACCTCGTCTCATACGTCTGCAGAGAATTCCACGAGGAGACTTTTATCTATACATGTATATCGCGCGCCTCAGTTTAGTGCGTCTCACCCAAATTGACCTAATTATGCCGTATATAGTAAATGCTATGTGTTATACGGTATATAAACCACCATATGGTGGAGCCATTTTACGATCATTGATATTTACCCAATTTCATAAAAACTTCAAATGATTTGCCCTTGTACTCTTTCTGGGACACTGGGTAGCTTTCAACACAAAATATATTGTATTTTTTTTAATGAGACATAAAAACCTAGACCTATTTCGGATGAAAAATGGTTTACTGTATTACTGATGTAAAAATGGAAACACACCAGTTATAGATTTGTTAAGGCGCTAGAAATGTCATCGATTCAAATGAAGTTTTATGGAGGCGCTTATGTAAAATGTAAGTTCGATAATTGATTTGTGTTTTTTCTGGTTCAGGTTAAAAGTTATTGATGCGGAAAGTTCGCTGCCCAGAAGAGCTCTTTTCGCATTGGTTTTCGATATTATCTCAAAGGGTTTCACATGATGGAAATGGGTCAAATTCTATTTTGACCCGCGGTGCTGTGCATGTATTTCAAAAGGTCTTGAGCAAATTAGTCATCCTTTTTTCACGGAACTCTCCCTGTTCTAAAGTACGCGCACACGATCGACACAATGACGAAAACATGTTCTTGAGGTATCTTGTCCGCCGTGTGCATCTTATTCAATTTGGAAAGGCAGTACGCAAATTTCATTCATTCATTCAAATTAATAAGTGTTGTAGTTTCGGTAGAGCGACAGCTAGCATTTTAAAAACAAGTCGCTCATCAATTGCAAAATACATGCACTTTCATTCAAGTTCATTAAAATAATATCGTAGGAATCTAAAAAAAAATTATTTTCCAGGCACTTAATTATTTCAATCTTCATCCCGCACCAAAGGGACAGGAAAGATTTAGCCCGAGAAAGATGGCCCGGGGTCTCTTGAGGACGCGATTCGATTGCTCGCACTAACTCAAATCATTGGCATGTACCAAGTTGTGAAATCGTCACTTGGTGCCATATTTAGTATGCTGTAAGCAGCGTTAATTTGGCGAGACGGGAATGAGTTTTTTTTTAAAAGTCGGTCGTCTACATGTAGAACTTTTAGACTCTGCAGTTGATGAATCAAAAATCGTTCAGCATTTGACGAAAACAACAATGCCGGATGTTAAGCTGTAAAGCTGCTTGTTCACATTACTTTCTCTTCCCTTGGACCACCGGCCTGGGCGATCAGTGTTTCCGCATCCTGCGCCAAACAAAATATTTGCATGAATACAGGGCATCCACTGAACAAATTCAAAAAAGGCAACGACGGCACAGCGTTTTGGCAAATGTCGCAATATTCAAGAAAATACATTTGTAGAAACACCAAAATCAAATGTGTATATTTTCGGTTCACTGAGTGTTGACTACAGTAATTTAAAAAAACACTTGCAAACGGATCTCCTGACTGAATTAAGAGATGGAGGCCATGGCTATTTTTGTTTCCGTTGGTTCGGAAGTTGATTAGAATGAAATCCGTCGCTTCAGCGCTCACCTGGGTTTGATCTGTGAATATAACAAAGCGGCGACCAGACAAGGATTTGCTGGTGCGTAACCCTCGACCCATGGCTCGACTATCGGACATCCTCACCAGTGCGCCACAGCTGGTCAACATTCATGTCACAGTCAAGTACATTGTATGGTGTCATAACAAAGAAGTTTCAAATCATATCAATGTGAACCGGATGTATTTTGTGCACTCCGTACACATCCTTTGACCATGCTATTGATATGGCGGCCCTGCTCATGAATTATAAACATTACCATGGGAATAGTTGACTGTTCGATGCAACTCACACAGAAATATCAATAAATACCAGTCGTCTAAAGCACATTTTAAGAAACTGAAGTGTCACTATGATTTGCATATAAAATCGGTGGCGTCATGTTACATACCATATTTAGGCATATTTTCATGTAGTAGTGTTGTTTTCGCAAGCATGAATATTGCAAGTCTTCGTTCGAGTACATGTCAGTGTGTAAATAAGTCAATAAAGGCAAGAATAAACACAGTGTAAGAATTTGAAACTTATCAGGTAGGCAATGAATAACGCCCGCCGTTTTTTTTCAAATGTCAGCCCTTGTCTTCCTAAAATCAGTTGACTTTTGACGTCACGCACTAGAAAAAAATCTGAGGAAAATATCATACCTCATAACCTCTATAATCGGGGCCGGTTGGTTGTGTAACAAAAAAATCAACAACACGTCTAGGTCAGATGATAGCTTTTATTTGATTCTATACAAATATACATAGGGTGTGATGGCCATTTTTTAAGTACAGCGTCCAAAGTATGTTAGAAGGGACAAGTAGGGCATAAAAGGGTGGTTATTAATGCAAAACTGGCTTCAAGCCACTGGCATACAAATAGCAAAATGGTACTCATAATGGTTCCCACAAACCAGGGTCGCAGGTAAATCTGAGCATCAAATACCACTCGGGCAAAGCGTAGTTTTCTCGCGACAGCAACCACGGCAAAAAGACCGAGTCAGCGGAAATGGACTCGGTCCTGACTGCTCTACTGAGCTTAGCCCACTCAGCCCTGTCGTTTTCGTTTCGGCTGTAACAAATCATAAGCCAAAAGCAACCCTGTTACATAACAAATAATCCTTACAATCACAATGTCTAGTCTGTACATCAGAATCAGACCGTGTCATTTGATGTTGTGCTCTGACAGCGGTAACGCCAGTGCCAGGTCCGGGAGTGGCTTTTCGAATCCATCTTTTCCCTGTAACCAGTATGTCGTCATGTCTTCCTTTCCCTAAAACAGAAGTTTGAAAGCAAAGTCTAAGATATTTCCAAATTATTCAGTATCGCAAATTGATAATGCAATGATAATACGAGTACGAATACTTTTCGCGCACTCGCTCTTTGAAATAAAGATTTTGAGCTTTTGAAAAGTCTTTTCGGAATCTCAAAAATCGTATTTTTTACATTTCACCGATAACACATTTAGAGGGTGCATAATGTATGTTGGTAAAAAAAAAATCAACTTCTTTAAAAGCTAAAAAAAACACTGTTTATCTTAGAGTGCACTGTTGGTCAAGAACTACAGTTTAGGGCATGATTTGAATTCGGCGATTATACCACCTGATGTTCAAATTGAATCCACTCCATAACACATGATTATCATTCAACAGTAATCTTAGGATCCAACAGAAGACAGAAACAGGATAAAAGTAAGGCAAAAAGGTAATGTTTAAGTGGTTATCTGATTTATGACGGCCATTTTTCTTTACACATTTTACTGAGTATTTTCATTTTCGACTGCTTCATCCTTATCATCTCCTAATGCAGTAAATACTTGTATGTGTCTTTGGGCATTTGTCTTAGATTCGAGTACTGTAATGTATATTTACCTTCATAGAAACCTTCCCTCTTTCCGCTAAGTGGAAACCCCCAATTTCTGCAAGGACGGATTGTGTGTTCGGACTAACGTGTATTCGGAGTGCTGAAGAAGTAACGACAAAAGATTGCGATTGGTAAGTATGATCACTTTTACTCAGGGTGCTCCAAAAAATCGAGGGTATTAGTTGTCTCACCAAACAATCGTTGGTGGAGCTATCAGATGTAAGCCAAAACCGAAGCGGCTGTCGAGATGTTGGACAAAATGAGAGCTCCACCCGAGTGGCGGTTGGTGAGGCAATCGATACCAACAGTGAGGGATCAGTATTTATTCTAAATACGGGAACCTAAAACATGATATATTTTGGTCCCCGAGCCCGAGAATCTGCTGTATTTGTCACATTCTATACCAACTGAATTGTTTTTGTCTCACCAACACCTCCGTGGTCAAGACGATGGTATAATCAATTATAAAAAGTAAAACATTGTAAAACAATTAAGATATGATATTTAGATATGATACTCGACCATGTCGGTGTGACTCGCTCGCGTGGATATTGGACTGTATCTAACAAGTGGGAACTAAATTCATTAGCCTCACCATAACTGGAAGACTCCATCCTCGAGGCTGTGTTGACCGTATCACCAAACAAGCAGTAACGCGGCATCTTCAGCCCCACCACACCGGCAACGACCGGACCTAAATGAGAAACATTGTGATAGCAGGAAATTTATTTAAATGTACTCAGTTATAACTAACTCGGGCCGATAACGAGTATGTCTAGGCCCCCACCCCAACCAACCCATACCCTTATTTCTTATTTTAAAGGACCAATTTTCTGAATGTGCGCAATATAACAATACAATGTACTCTGCGCTGTGAAATCATCTTGACGAATGAACCAAAAACCTTTATCCATGAATAACTAATTAACATGATAAGAAGGAAAAAATCAGTAAGAGCCAACCCTCCCGAAATCATCTGCACCACAGTCATCAGGAGCGTCACGCCATTGTTGCCTCCATTTTGAGAGGAGTGAGAGAACATTCGAAGGCAGGAAACGCAACGCGTAGTTGCCACCAATTAACTATTTTGACCTTGTATATTAATAAAACTCGTATTTCTGCTGTTCTAGGGTAAAACTAAATCTGAGATTGCAAACTATTGCAGAAAAACTGTTCACAAACCAAAAAGAATTTTAGAATCAATTTGCGTGGTCATCCTCTAATTTTCCCGTAGCCCAAGTCATTGCTTTTACTTCCTAATTATATGCCGCGCATATCCGCACCAAAGATGCGATATGAATCTCTCCTTGCCTTCATTACCAAGATATGTATCTTTCAATTGACATTGCAAGACACATTTTACTACTGGACTGCGAAATTGACTGTCGCCTTGATCGTGTTTGTTTTAGATGTGTAGCTTGAACAGTCGCTGGTGTAATGAAACACTTTGTTTCCAATAAAATTACGCACAAAAGAGACAGTAAAGAGATGGTATTAGTTGGATAAGACAAGTTGAACCAAGATTTCGTTTCGAGGACCCACAAAAGCATGTAAACAATAGATCAGCGAGTATTAAACAGAATGGAATGAGTCAACTTATTGACACTGGTTGTTTTATCACTGGCAGAACAATTAACTTTGTAAATATTTCGTCCTTACACTAAAGATGTCCTCACCACACTGATGACTGACAGTGATTGCTCAGCTGACCATAGGATTTACTGATGTAAAAACTGACCGTCATCAGCAAAAAAAATCACCTTTTTTAGAACAATTTCTTTGAAGCAGAAATTATAATGCCTCAATTTTACAGATAAAATCATCTTATCGCAAGCTTTATGGAAAGTAGATTCAGAAGTGAGGCAGAAAATAAACAAACCGCGGGACCCGCTCCACAACATGTCTGCAACAACTTTTCAGCGACCGAGTGCTGACGATCAGTTGGCGAAACCAGTTCCGAGCATAAATTAGGACACGCGAATGATGCCGAATGCCCAGACTCTGAATAGTATCGGTAGAGCAGGTCAATAAATTAAACGATCTTTTTCCCTGCGTTGACTCGTGTAGAGTGAAGAGATACATGATTTTTACATGATCGGTATGATGATAATTTAATAACTGCGACAGCAAATTGACTTTTTCTCAAGGTAATTTAATCTGCCTGCTATACCACCAGTGCACGTAGTTTTCGTGTCGATTCGATTGATGGAGATGCCCCCATTTTCTCATTTAATCGAAATTGGATCTGAAGAAAAAATCTGTTAAAAATGTACATGTTGCGACTGGGAGATGTACACGTTTTGGATTGATATTACTGTTCAAATTAGTTGGTCTTATAATCGAAAAATATCAGGTGGGAAGTTACCTCCTGAAAAAGACACGCGTATAAGCCATCGAACTGTTTCACTTGCTAAACGTTACTTCGTTTCTAAGAAATATGGTGATCAGTTCATGCCAACCACATCAACTACTGAGCCGCTGTACACATCAAGTATGAAAACCAAGGTTTATAATTGCCATCAACTGATTATGTCATTAATCTGATTGATTGGTTTGTCTGATGATCGGCAGATCATCACATTGTTGAGTCGGTGGCGCCATTAAATGATTCATGCGAACATCTAGTGGACCGTGAATGCCAACTTCTAGTCAATATCACGAATCTTTAACCCCCTTTTCTGACTGATGGCGGTGCTCTGAAAAACGGTGACCGGTGTAGAAGTTTGATGCGTCCTTATTGGAGAAAATGTCCCAGGAACAAAGGATTCTATGCGCTTTTAGTCTCAGAGGTATTGGCAGTCATGTCCTTGTACCGTAATCCGTCAGAAATAAGACGTGCCAGCCACATTTTTCAGGGGACACTCTATAAATCTTGAAACGGCTAAGATACGCGAATTCAGTATATTCAAAGGGTGCATAAAAGGGTCAGATAAATGTCTTATTTCCGCTCTTAAAGATATGCGTTACGATTTCCAATGCACCTGACTCCTTCTCCTACGTACAGGACAAAACGGTTTGTAACCATGTTCAATTAAAAATACACGAACACGGTACATGTACATACATGGTGCCTGCTTTTACAGATCATTAAGTCATAGGAAAGTTATTAGATTCGTATACCTCATCAGATCGGATGAAAGAAGCCGATCATTATCACCAGGATAATGACCCTTAGGATTATTCAAACCGCGTCCTCCTCCTGAAGCATGATGAAATGACATGTGTTGGACACAGATGATCTATAGTATAGCATTGTCCACGTACTTTTGCATGGCTACTTTGTATCCAGAGGAGATGGCTGGGCAGTCGACAGCTGGGTAATATTGCCCTTAATAATACCAGTAATCCTTTAAGGGTTACGTCGTTTTGGTTTGGTGGTCGTTTCTACATGTATGAAAGTGATACACGTACGCCACTGCCATGCCGGTGTAGAGGTTTGAAATGTCCTAGGATAGAAAGTCCGGAATAAAAGGATTCTAGCTGATGTCGGTCATTGCCTCTTGAGAACTATATGCCATATTCAGTTAGGATACAATAGGGCCGGAAACTTTTCCAGGGCAGGGGGCATTTTATGCTTCTAACCTGAACCAGAGAAAGGTTGCAGCTTTTTGGCAGATTTGAGGTTCTGAAAACCTCTATTTAGGGTTTTTGACATCCCTGAAAAACCCATAAGGGATTTGTTTTGAATACTTTGTACATTTTTGGGGATTCTTTTCCCGTCCTTTTGTATTACGTCCTTTGATACGTCATCACGTCGCCGTCTTTGTTGTTATTTACGTTACGTATTTCGGTTGGGTTAACGCCATTTTTTAGAATCATTCGCAGACGTCAGTCCTGTTTCCATTATATTAACACAAAAATCGCACTCTTAGGTATCATTACTTTCCTTTCGATTTCTCTTTGATTCGTTTGTAATGTTCATTCGCAATACCGTATGTGTTTCATTGCCTCATGTTTGTATATTTGTTTTTGCAGAACGTGTTTTATAATAAATCATCAATCAAGAACGTTAAAGAACCTTTTTCTGTTAATCGTCATCGGATCTAAACCAGGATTATTATAAGTGTTGGCAGAAAAACCCTAAGAACCTCAAAAACATTTGTTTCTAAGAGTGCAGAAACGACGGCGACTAAGGATCGGCCATTGGATAAATCTCACATTGTACCAATCAGCTCACCAATTTTTCCTTAAACTGTGGAACCTCTCATAGCTGACACCTCTCTATTAGACACTAGTTTTGGTTCCAAATTGGTTCTTTCCATTCAGTTTGACCTCTCTAATGAGGACACCTCTCTATTAAGGACAGTAGCTGTCAGTCCCGAGAGTGTCCTTAATAGAGAGGCTCTACTGTACTTGATATGCAAGTTAAATTTGTCTTTATACTTCTGCTTTTTTTCAATTTTCGACAAATCCCAGCTTGTCAATTGGTGATATTGATACAGACCAGCAAATACTTTTATCTAAAACTACATGCACACTTGCACTTGGCCTTTCTGACACTAAAGTGAAGTAAGAGCATTTTCTATAGTCTTTATTCATATCGCCCATTGAGATCAATGCATTCAGCAAATAGTGCACAGTGTACATAACATGAGGCTGACGTCATAGCACCCGCGACTTCATCGGCTTTAGAGCATGAAGTACCATTCACCCAACTCGCCAGCCCCACCTCATTTCAAATTCATCCAGTCCGCCGCCGGGATTTGCATTTCCCAGGGTAGGATAGCTTTCGAAACTATTTATCCCATCGAATATTTACATGTGTGTTACCATTTCAGAGTCATAAAAAATAAATACGGCACCCTCCTTAACATCTTTAACTTGATACTCGGAGCCACTCGATGAGGATTTCTACTGCACTGAATTTGTTACTAAAATCGTGGTTGCCTGGGATTACTTTTGTAGAGTATAAGCACAGACTGATCTGACTATGTAATTTGAATTTAAGAAAACAATCACTGTCCCAACCCATCTACTGCAGCTAGAAGCTGGAAAACTATCAGTGTACTTGATACGAATGCAACAGAGTTTTAAATGTCCTGAAATAGAGTGTCCTGGGGAAAAATGATTCCATTAAGCACTTTTAATCTTTGAGGTATGGACGGACGGTCATGTGTTTTTTCGAACAATATCAGTGATACAGGACTCGCCATATCAACCAGTCTTATGCCGTATTATTTTGCCGCAGGCTGAGTTTCTTTAGCACTTTACTAAAAGACAGTAGATATCAACATGAAAAAAGCACGTATCTTCAGTCTGCCATAACCATGGCCTTTTTCGCCCTGGAAGTCCCGCATTCAACTGACACAATGCGGCTGATGGAGCACCGTGTTTACTTGCAAGCAGCCCATGCTGCCAATTAGCTGGGCTGGTCCCCATATTCTCTGTGAGCCGGCTTCGATAGCTCGACTATAACGAGTTGTGTTCTTTGGGGAAATCACCAACACTTGGTAAGAAGCGTTACTATTATTTCACAACGTTGTCGAGGTCAATTTTAGATTCCGAATGAGTGTCGGCAGGATTAACACTCACGGATTAGAACTGAGACTCATTTATCCATGCTTCTTCCAATTGTAGTTGTATCTTTTAAATGGTCTGACCATTATAATATAACATATGAGTAATGATATTCCCCGAACATGTATTTCTTTCTTTGTACTTTTACATTGTTTCATTCAACATGGTGATAATACAAGTCGAAAAATTCCCGGACACAGAGGTCCAATTTTTGCTTTCTTTATCGTTTCTCGCCGCCCGTATGCACCAAACATACATTGTACAATGTCCGTAACTATCTTCTCTGTACATTAAGAATGCCATTTTGTCGGTTTAAACCCACCATGCACTTGCTGTTCGATTGGAAGCGATTCTTACTCGAAAAACATCAAAATTCTGTGCGTGTGTTCTGGTGTCAAGACGGCCATTGGTGTGGACCTGGTGATCTCATATAATGACACATCACGCTGCATACCTGTATGAATGCCGGACCTGAGCTGCAGCTGCTTTCCCGGTTTGTGTCTGATTTTGAAGTCAGTGAGGCTGGAGAGGATGTCAAGGGCCATGGTGGCGATCTCGGTAGCGTGCACATTTACCGATCTCTCTGGAATCCCTGATACGACCATGTAGGCGTCCCCGATGGTTTCAACCTTGCAAGAGAGGAAAGGAAAGTCTATGGTGTCTTATAGAATCTCTTTAGGTAGGCTATTTAAAAACAATCTAAAGCCAAGGGCTAAAGGGGAGGGGCAGCCATAAACAATGTAGAACAAATCTTCTCACTTAATGGAAACACTCGACGTATACTTGCTGGAGAGGCAGATATCTATTTGATGACAGCTAGGCAATATACGGGCCTGGGATTTACTCATTCGAAGGAAGAAACTCTTGTAGAGTGTCTTGCTTCAGACCACCAAGACGTAACGGCGGTGATCATTTCGATAGTCGAACCCATGACCTCCTCCACTTTGGTACATGCACTCTTGCCACTATGCCACTTGTCTCACAGATTGTGGCCCAGTATGCGTTGCTAGCTAATAATTTAACAAGGCAGGAGGGGTCCGGAGTTTAACACAGTCATTTGAACAGATCAGAGTAGTGGCGTCTGCTTTTTGCGTTCTTCTCCCAATCCTCCAGAAACTGGGTTGTTGTTCGCGTGTTGTAGGGATTGAATAAGCTGAATGAGCAGCGCAGAACCTGCTCTCAGCATATCAATAGCATTCGCACAAATCAAAGTGATCATGAGGTGGTTGTGAACATGTCAGAAATAACCCCAGTAACCGCAATATTTCACGGGCAATTGATGCCCGGGAAACGTTACTGGCCCATGAAGCGATTCTTCGGCAAGTTACACAACGAAACCACTCCTGACCGTCGCCTCCTACTCTACCGTAACCCCCGTCTCCCTTCCGCCGCAGACGAACACTGTGTTGTTATCTATGCTATTCATTCTTTAAATGTTAAAAATTATCAAATGAATTAGCATCTGTTGCCTCAAGACAAATTAAATCCTCCCGGTGGAGGTCCCGGAATATGACCCCCAGGATAACCTAGCCATGGTTACAGAACCCGGACAAGATGTCTCGACCTACCACCACTGCCGGGCACCCGCCGTGATAACACACGTCTCCTATCAATATATTACAAAAGTCATTAACGAAAGACATGAATCTCGTGAAATTAGATTTGCTTAATTATTAGCAAATTGGCCTTTCATATCTTGGACAGGAGATGCGGGAAAATGAGGTTATTTGTTGGTGGTGATCGGCCTCTGGCATGGTCGCCGTCAAGTGGCGAGTAATAGGTTCATTCGACATGTTGGAGATCGGTTGGGTTGCTTGGCGGGAGGTGCTTTTCTTTATCGTTGGTGCTTCCTCTGGTACAACAATAACACCCTTTCAGTTGTAATTTCAATTGTCCAATGACTAGGTTCAGTCATAGTTGTAGTCAGAAGTCCTGATTTTTGGAACGCGTTCAAAGGTGGCGCCACAGTGGTATGTGGTTTGAGGGATATTTACCAAGTCGTGCCCGGTTTCCACGCCTCAGAACACGTACGAGTACATTCAACACGTCGTGGTCGGCTTCCACGCCATAGAACACGTACGAGTACATCCAACACGTCGTGGTCGGCTTACACGCCTCAGAACACGTATGAGTACATTCAACACGTCTTGGTCGGCTTCCACGTCTCAGAACACGTACGAGTACATTCAACGCGTCGTGGTCGGCTTCCACGTCTCAGAACACGTACGAGTACATTCAACACGTCGTGGTCGGCTTCCACGTCTCCGAATACGTACGAGTACATTCAACACGTCGTGGTCGGCTTCCACGCCTCAGAAAACGTACGAGTACATTCAACACGTCGTGGTCGGCTTACACGTCTCAGAACACGTGCGAGTACATTCAACACGTCGTGGTCGGCTTTCACGCCTCAGAACACGTACCCGTACATTCAACACGTCTTGGTCGGCTTACACGCCTCAGAACACGTATGAGTACATTCAACACGTCTTAGTCGGCTTCCACGTCTCAGAACACGTACGAGTACATTCAACACGTCGTGGTCGGCTTCCACGTCTCAGAACACGTACGAGTACATTCAACACGTCGTGGTCGGCTTCCACGTCTCAGAATACGTACGAGTACATTCAACACGTCGTGGTCGGCTTTCACGCCTCAGAACACGTACGAGTACATTCAACACGTCGTGGTCGGCTTACACGTCTCAGAACACGTGCGAGTACATTCAACACGTCGTGGTCGGCTTTCACGCCTCAGAACACGTACGAGTACATTCAACACGTCGTGGTCGGCTTCCACGCCTTAGAACGCGCACGAGTACATCTTTCACAAGATTATTGTAAGATTCTTAATTAAGACATCTTACATGTAACTATGAGTGTCTTATAAGAATCATACAAGAGAATGCACCGCCAGTAGTTATATTTTCTGATATGATTCAGTTCGGAGACATGTCAAAATTAATATAGTCTCCGATCCGAATCGAACTGCAACAAACCAGAGAAGGTTTATCCTACCTTGTAACAAACGTAATTGTCAATTATTGCATCGAAGCAGGTGTAGAGATCGTTGAGCAGATTTACAACCTATCATAAAGAGAAAAAGAAAATTGTTTGCTTCAATAATGCCACTGTTATTGTACATTTCATAACACTCAAATGGCGCAAATGTCTATTCTTGAGCGCTTTACAAGTGCTTTAACGTCAACGATTGGCTATCTGAATACTTTTAGTGCTGCCGTTTTTACTACCCGCAAATCATCTCTTCCGTAATATCTTAAAAAGGGCTTTCTCAGTTATATGTACACCATCTTGATAGATTCATTGATATTTTTACGATAATTTTCTGTGTGTCTGTCAAAAGTGATTTTAATCACCATCGTACAAATATCTCAGGCCATTGGTTTCTCTTCTCAATAAAGATAGAATAACAGGAACAAAAAAAACTACAAGGCATTGCCTGGTGTTTGATAAACGCGGAATTCCTGTCCTTCTATTGCAGCAGCTAACTTTGCAAAATGAAATCTGGTCGAGATATGGACAAATACTTTATCAGATGGGGCTCTTCTATTATTTGACTTGGGTAAATCTCATTAATTTGAAGGACCATCATATTCATTCCCGCTGAGATAAGTACTTCCCGATGACAATAAATGATGCGAGATGGACGTTTCGCTCGGTACCAAACCGATTTCTTCGTACTTGCATGCACTGTTGATATTAATATTCCAATATAAACCCATGGAATAAACCTTTAAGTTTGCTTTATAATATATCTTGTCGCCACAAAGTTGAGAGTTTCTCAAAGGGCGCCTCGCCGTCTTCGGAGTTGTAAAGTGGAAGGCCATATTACATCCATCCGGTACATGTTTACACAAGCATGGCAAGTCAATAATTGTGCTACGACGTTGTGTATAACTGCATAATTCTCCTGTACCACCAGTAATTACGAACGGCGATACCCTTTCAGATATATTTCAAGTTGTAGTTCATGGACAAACTCACTCACCTGAAGTGGAGTGCTCTCTGATGCCAACTTCGTGAAGGCGACGATATCTGAGAAGTACACCGTCACCTCCTGGTAGTGCTCTGGCAAGACTTGTTCCCCAAGTTTGAGTTTGTCGGCAACGACTCTGAAAAGTACGACAGCGTGAAAAGTGCGACTCAGAAAGATATGCTAGTACATGTAAATGCGTCACAAGATTCTCAGCTGAGATTTTAGTTATAAGAATCTTTAAAAATCTTTTTTTTAAACGTGCACATGCACATGTACATGAAATTCAATGTGATCGCAATTAAGAATGGCCGGGTCTATTTGGCAAGCCGCTCGCCGAACAGGCATTTTTTTTTGTCCTGTTTGGAGAGCCGCTTGCCAAACAGCACTAAAAAGCCACCCTGTTCGGCCAGCCGGGCTTGCCAAACAGGTAAAAAATCTACCCTGTTTGGCGAGCTGGAGACTTTACTTTAATATTAATGAGTTCGGCTCTCCATTCAGGGCAAGAAAAAGTCGCTGTTTGGTAAGCCGGGCTTGCCAAATAGTCACTTCCATTAAGAATTCTAAAAAAAGAATCTTAATTTCTGGATTTTTTACTTTGGGTACTTGTGACCTGATACGAAGCCCGAACCTACTTTGGAAGCATCTGGTGCAGGAGTTGGTCCGTTTTCTTTTTTTCCTCTTCGAGTTGTTTTGTTCTGTCATCCACCAACTCCTCAAGGTGGTCCGCATACTGCTCCATCATCTTGATCATGTTATCCACCAGATTTGTTGACCTACGTACAGATGGTAGAATTTGAGATTCAATGCGTGTGAGACAATAAGGCATTCAGGTTTTTTTTTGCAATGTACCACTGTTTACAGTGTGAAATGGACTGTGTTATGCAACCATTATTTGGTGCGACATAATTGTAGAAGTCACGGTCAAAGTCGCACATCGATTGCTCGGATTGAGCCCAAAACCTCGCGCATCGCTGATCGAATTGAGGGGCCAACATATTTTAGCTCCTCCCTATAGCTCGTAGTGTTTAGTGAGGTATCCACTAATGGGTGTCACTTGTTAAATCAGAAAATATTTTTGAATGAATATAAGTGCAAAGATATTTAAGTCGGGCTCATAGATTTCGTCTTTTCTAAATTATTTTAAACGTCCATCTTCTTACTTATTTCCACTAATTCTTCTTATCGTCGATTTAATCTTTTGGAAGGTTGGTCTATCATCTGGGTCCTCAGCCCAACATGTTCGCATCAGGTTATGTAACTTTTGCTCACAGGAATCACTCGGTACTTTTGGACGATAGGGTGGGTATTTGACCTCGCTAACGAAGGTGACGATATCTGTAAGGCGATGGTGTAATAATTTTAAACCAGCAACACCGAAGACGTATTTGAATGAAAATATTTATGGTTATATTGGCAGTTACTTCAATCAGACTCTGCGTGGCGGGAAAGGGGCCCGCACTTGTCGAGTGAAAGGTTGACGATGTGGTGAATTCTTTGAGAGAGTTCGATCAAGATGGAGCCAGCCGCTCCTGTTTTTTTCGAGGGAGTTCGGCAGGGATTGTAGGAGCGCTTTCACCAACCAATGTTTTCGATGTCATTGGGCATGTTGGGGAGGTTTGTGAAGCAAGGGCAAATGTGGTGACGACGGACTGTATCCCGTTTAAGGCCTAATGAAAGAAAAGCAAGGTCCCTCAAGACAAAGCAAATGATGACACGCGCATACTTTTTAGCATTTTCGTGATGAGATTATTTCACTTTCTGATCACTTAGTACCTTTTGGTTCGTTCATCATTTGGGTGACATACGGCCCGCCTCTCAATATGATCTCTTGTAGTATTATCCCGAATGAGTACACGTCCGCCTTGGGTGTTCCATAGTACGGCGGGTCCTTGGCTCGGAGTAGTTCTGGAGCTGTCCAAAGCAAATCTGGAAATACAGATACCGAGAAAATGTACTGCACTGTTAACGTGTAAATTTGTCGCGCCTAAAATTTCATCTTCGCGGGTCCAGGCAGCATTGGTTGGTGACCAGGTTTAACAGAAGAGAGTTTTCGCCTTGGTAAAGGCTGCATTTAAAAAAAATTCCACGATCCGATGAAAAGCAATCATGAAGAAAGTTACCACGATACGAGCTTGCCAATGCATCTTCATTGGACTCTTTACTTTGCTATTTATTTCACCTTTCCTTACGTTTAGGAAGAGTGTCACTATTTCGATCAAAATACACCACTAGAGTCGACCAGTGTGCTTTTACGGATCCAGGTTCTTTGGAACTCGGGTCATAAAAGCTCAACAAGATATCAAAGGGAAAACATATTTAGACAACCTTTTTTAGTATATTTTCAAAGTATTTTGTATGAAACATGTGTTAGATCTGTGCTAACAACGTTATAGATCATTTGGGGCTTTTTACCATACATGCTTCAGTTAAATATTTAGCGGTAGGCCCTTGGGTACACTTTCTCGTGGAATAAACTGTCATCCCCAGATGTTAAAATGTCCCCAACACGGCCGGCAATTGTCTCGATCATTTACATGTATCAACCCTGAGTTACGCTGGGTATACGTCCTCGACCAATACCACTGGGTAAATTTTGATATCTGCCCCAAGTGCGGAAATTGGCAAATCCATTCACCCTGACCCAACACCGTCCTGAACCGATAGCAGTACATGTATATAAGCTGGCAGTGCTTCCAAGAAGCTTGCCTTCAGCAGATTGCCTTGCCGTCTTCCCCACTCGCTACGAATGCGTCCTTTTGCCGAGTCCAGGGTCGCACTTAGCCAATCATCACCATTGAGCGAATAGGGACTGCCGGTCACAAATCATGCATTCATACATAGGCTGGCTGGTTCCAAATCGTTCCCAGTAGAAATCAAGACAATTCGGGTGCCGGTTCACATTTAATTCGCGCTATATATGCTGCAGCCGACAAGCGTTCGGGAAACTCCAACGGGTTCGATCGACCCAAACCGTTGAAAGCATCTGACATGTTTTATCATGCCTTGTTAAGTAAGAAATATGCATTGAAAGTGACTAATAGAATGCCTTGAAAGAAATGATATTTGTTGCCTTGTACCTTGGGGATAGCGCGAAAATTGGTTTGTATGATTGGTGTCGTTTTCTGACAAGAAGAAGATTCGTGAAGTATGGAAACTGTTCATGGTTTTGCATTCAAGTTCAGTTTGACTAATCGCAATGTACTTGATGATTAATAGTTAAGATTAATTGTTAAGACTAATAATGAACCTTACAAGAATCGTATCAATATTGTACATGCACACGTTTGCAAGACCAAATAAGATCTTAACTGATAATCTCATAAAAAATCATCTTAATTTTCTTCCTGGGATTAGTCATCTACACTTAATTTGACAAGACTTAGGCATCGCAGGCTGCCGGTAAAAAGGAGGCAACTTCGGACCTAGTAGATTTTATCATTACTCACATGTACCATACCGTCGATCATTTGTGTCCTCTTTGGGAAAATAAATGTCTACTTAAAGGCTCATTGTGGAAGGATGACCAGGGTTTTTTTGACGTTCCTATCGCTTGAATATAATCACTGCAAAGTCAGCTGCGGAAAGGTTGCTTTAACTATGAACTACCAAACGTGACACTTCGTGTTTCTGATGAAATTGAACCCGGCCATCAACAGCTACATGTATTTGGAAAGAACGACATCAACTTCACCGTAGCTTAATCGAGGCCGCAATTGCAAATGGCAATGGTGCAGCTAAAGACATTCCCTGCTTTCATTAAGTTTCCCCGAAAAAAACGCGAATGCCACCTACTTCGGCAATCGAAAACCATGTTTTGCCATGAGGTTTTGCTGGTGGAGCCATCTGTTCGATAGAGTCTGAATGAATTGACATGAGTTCGAATTTATCTGACTTTCGACAGCACTTGAAGCCCGATAAACACCCGTTGGGTGGTTTCACGTGACTGCACAAACAACAAATTCGCTGCCTAGACTGGGCACGTACAGTGGCGCTCTCGCGAAAAGAACAAATTATGAAAAATATTTCTTGCAAGTCGAACTTGGGACCTTCGGCACTTGATCTTTTATCTTTCCGACACACGGTGGGTAAAGGTATTGGTTTACCTTCGCAACACAATAGAAACAAGGCCCTCCCATTACAGTGTTGGAGGGGTACAATAGGATAAAAATAATAAATGCGGGCCTTACGCCCCTCAAAATGAACTAATCGTTTGTATGCTTCTTTTGTATGGTCATTACCTCTCCAGGTAAGCACGTATTTTTCTTAGGCAAACAGATACCTTTACCCACTGTCCAACATGCCGCAAAGCCTTTGTTGCAAGTTGTTTGCACGGTTCACATATACCTTTTTAGTTGTAAAGAACTAAATTTAACCTAGAATCTACTATACGTGGGTAAGACTTAGAACTCGACGAAAGAGGTCCGGAGTTCGAACCTGCTTCGAACATGCGAGCAGCTGAGTAGGTTTATAAATGAAATGTCTAAGCACAGACAGTGCTGGAGATAGCAGATCTGCAGATATAGGCCAGATGAATACAGCCTTTAATTTACTACTGCATACATGTACATTTAAACTAAGAAACGAAAATGTCCATTCTCACTTCTGTATTTCGTATAGTCCTCCATTTCAATTTCTTGTCCACTTTTAAAATGCTCTAGTCCAAAATCGGTGATCTTACAAACCCAGCGACTATCTATGACACAGTTTGAGCTTTTTAACCGTCCATGGGAACCCAAGGAAGAATTGTGTATATACGTCATGCCCTGAAAATATAAGAAAAAAAAAGATTCTATACATGCTTCCCGGAATTGGTGGCTTGCATTGGAACTAACTTTTTCCCCCTTGTTCGTCATTATTAAAAGGCATTCAAGTGTGTTGGTCAACCATGACTATCTCCTCTGTCCCTCCACCATAAGGCCTAGTTTCCCCTTATGACATCACTATTTCGGACACTCAGCGCCCCATTTTTGGAAAGGTGTTTACAAAGAGGAACAAACACTCTTCGGCCAACATAAATATATTCAGCCCATAGAAATTTTTCAGTGAAGTGGAAAACTCTTTGAGGTTTTTCACAATCTCAACCAACATTTGGGGTTTCTAATCTTTACCAAAAAACCTCTACGGGGTGCGTATCTAATCTGTGTCCACCGAAAATTCTTTCAACGTTTTTGAAAAGCTCAAAAACCCTTCTTCTAAGAGTGTAGTTCAAGAGTTGTTCAAGAATCCCGAGACGAAATATGGTTCGGATACATGATCATAATCAGGTCGGGCGGAAAAGTAGAAAATACTTCCCTGGAAAAAGTGATCGCCCATGTTGAATTTTGACGGATTCTGGTACATGTATACCGATTTATCCCTGCATTCTCGTTTTGAGTTTGACAAAGGACCAATTTCTACCGATGAGATGACCGTGATCAGGGCAGTGTAAGAGCGCGCAGTAGAATCCCTTGTTCCCCGGACATTCTAGTCCTATCGGACATTTCAAAATTCTACACCGGTTCAAGTGAGGCGCTAATTTATTTTCTAATGATCCATAGGTAAATTGTAAGACCTACACTATCCTCTGTGGATTTGAAGGTTTCATATTCCATTTTCATAAAATTATTAAAGGCAACAATTTTAGCAATCGCGAATCGAATACGATCGTTGGACAAGAAATAAGAAGTAAGTCATTGTGCTCATGTATCGCAGTTCCGTATAGCTATCACCCGAAATCACCGCCTGACGAACACTCACCTTGCAAATATCTGCCGCGAACGACATTTTAAACTGGTCGGTGATTTTAATGTCCTCGTTTTCCAGCACGTCCTTTGTAAAGCATGAGAGAAAGATAAACGTACACTAATTCAATATAATTTTCTTTACAATAAACCAGCATCATATTAGATGATAAATTGGTTATTAGTTTATGCTAGCATAAAATAACTTCGAGGCAAGGAAAACTATCAATTATGTTTTTGAAAATGACTACAATATTGAATTGAGAACTGGGCGATAACTAGGACATTTATCAGCTCTTTTATGTAAACAATCATGGGCGCGGTTGTATGAATTGGAAATACATGTAGGCCGGAAAGCCCCAAAGGAACCCCAGGCTGTCGAAGAGAGTCGACCATGTGGGGACCGTTCATTGAACTTAAAATCTCAAACATGTCAACTTGTAAGAGGCGTTGATGCTTCCATTCAGCTGCTCCAAGACAAGAGAGATGGCAAATCTTAAGGTATCGCCCACCAATTCATAATACGTGGTTGTACAAACCTGCAAACTTCCCTTAGTGCAATACTGCGTAATGATGTAAATATCAGGATATTCAGTACATGCTCCGATAAAAGCGTTGACGTTTTCGTCCTGCATGTCTCTGACCTAAAATATGAATTAAAGAAATATATAAAATATATATAAAAAAAATGTAAAAACCTATAACTTAAATGATAATAATGTCAGGCATAACCAAGTTTGATACGGAGATGCGCCAGTGATAGCTTTACTGAAAGAGATATACCAGTTAGAATGACATCTTTTGCTTCGTAAAAATTATGAAATTACGTTAACGTAGTACATGTACATGTACATGCACTTGCAAGTGAGATGCCAGTGAGATAAGACAGAACTTGTGACGTCAACACCTCGTGGACAACGGTTTCAACGAAAGAAAGATACGATCGCCATCTTTAAGATGATTTACATGTAGGGACTGAAGCAGCGCTGGTCTCAACAATGCTCATTGTGGCGCGAATTTGAGTTTGAGGATTCCTGCCCTTTTGAATCCTTGGTTCTACCGTGTGTTATGTTTATTTTTTTTATTTTTTCTTCAATAGAATTTTGTGATCTAGAAGGCTTCCCACATCACTGTACTATGTTACTTGTTCCTGTTTAAAGCTCTGTCAGACTTTCCTCTGGCAGAGCTTCAAACTTAACTTTATCTACAAAGATATGAAGTTGTTATTTTCGTTCTGGTATTATCTATCTTGATCAACACGGCACCTGGCTATTCTATTACTGAACATACGTATTCAAGCTTACCTCTTTCAATTCCAGTAAAACTTCTCTCGTGAATTGTATTGATTTCCTGTGAATTTTTTTCATTGCAACATAATTTCCCTGAAATGTAGACAGCATTGTTTCAGATTAATGGGGACCGGTGCTCGTACCAATATTCTAAAATGACCCCCTTTCTAGGGGATTGCCATCTAAATTTCTCGGGGATTTCTTGCAAGAAATTACCTTTTTAACTGACTTATTTCAACCCATTTTCAATATTTATGAGTTTTTATTCCGAATGCAAGGTAAAATCAGTAAACATGTCGCACGTTTTAATGAAAAAGCACCCCTTTGGACGAGTTGTTAGAAATCTATTTGAAAAGTACCCCCTTTTTCGTTTTCTCGGAGATTTATACCCTAGTTTTCAACTCAAATGACCCCCTTCCCCTAGAATATTGTTACGCGCACGCAGCCCCTAACGTATCTGACTGAGGGGGCCAGGCTTTGGGCCAGACATTATATTCTCTACGGACGCAATCCCTTGAGATGCCGAGATGCTCGCAATCACTCACCTTATAAATGCCCACTTCTGTAAACATCTGGCTCTTGGACATTGTGGCTTGGCTGCTTATGACTGACTGTCCGCCAACAGACAGTCGCTCATGTTCGCTTTTGTCGATACTGTTGACGAAAGACCCGCTGCCCAGAGAACGGAGTTGTTGACTTTGCTATTGAATAAACAGAATACTAGTGTAACATCTTTGATTTTTACAAATATTTCAGTGTTTCCATACATTAGACAACTATGATAATATATATGGAGAGACCACGTTTTTTAACAGGGGGAAACACTAAAAAACCTGCCAATCTAACTTCCAGCGTTTCTAAACATTGAGTGGAAAGACTTAACAAACGGAAACACTCAAATCAGAAACAATCAAAAAGTTTCACAGGTGCAAACTTTGTTTAATGTTCCCTAGATTCGAGGAAATAAAAATCGCAAAACAATTTTTTTCTTTGGTAAATTCGGTGGTTTACAGTAATTGAATGTCCATGGTAGTTTACCGGCTGCCATATGTCACAAAGCTGAAGAAAAGGTTGGCTTATAGAACTTATCCTAAGAACATGCACGCGGCAGTACAGGAAAGAAAATGCTTACACTGAAACACCATACTCAGCAAACGAAAAACATAAGTTTGTCATAGACATTACATGTATATTTGTTATTCTAGCACCAGAGACTGAGCAGTATCTTTTGTCACAGTGACACACCTATTGGCGTGTTTGTTTGTTTTAACGTACTTGCAATTTTCAAGCGTCTCCGAAGACCCGTCTTTCGTCACAATGACGATTCATATTCGAGAAAGTCAAATTCGTCCAAGTGACGAATCCTAGTTAGTTTGCCAGATGCAAAAGTTAGATCCGTAACTGTTACATAATTATCTAAGTTGGCCAGGCCAATATACAGTGGATTTAACCTATGAGAAATATACAGTTTTTACCTGTTTCGCTAGCCCGGCTGGCCGAACAGGGTGGCTTTTTAGTGCTGTTTGGCAAGCGGCTCTCCAAGCAGGACAAAAAAAGATGCCTGTTCGGCGAGCGGCTTGCCAAATAGACCCGGCCAAAAAGAAATGTCCTCTTTTCGACAGTGATTTTAATTATCTAAGTCTGCTAAATGATCTCGCAGACATTTATATTGCTGATTTCTTACAGATTCAAGTGAGATGCGATCTTGGTGCAAACTACCGTATGTACACTCTTAGAAATAAAGGTTGTTGAACTTTTGAAAATACATGGATGGATTTTTGGCCAACATAAATGTGCACCCCACAAAGGTTTTCTTCGCTGAAAACCCTCTACATGGTGCATACCTGCGTTGGCCGCAAAATCAGAAAAGGTTTTTGAAAAGCTGAACGACCTATATTTTTACGAGTGCATCTCTTGAAGGCACTAACGCTTGACGACTATGTGCAGGTAAAGCTTCGACGAGTGAGACAAGTGATGGTGATATTAAAAAATGAAGTATTTAATGAGTCACCCATCTACATTTAAAAATAAGGGCCGGTTTGAGGCCAACCAAAAATATTCACCGCCAAAGTTTTTTTTATAAGAGAAATGAAAAACCCCAAAAATGGTTTTTGAGCTTTCGAAGATCTCAAAGAATTTTTCTTTTTCCTTAATAATTATTATTATATTTGCTGAAAAAACCCTCAGGTTTTCCAAATGCTCAAAAATATTATTCAGTTTATTTGACGGTGTACACACCAATTTGTCATTTGTTAGTTGGAGTGGGGGTTTAAATAAACAAATACAACGACTCCATTCTATTCAGACATTTCGTATAATTGTTACTTTTTCAATGAATGACTTTACAAATTTGGTCAACCAGGTTAAATACTATTGCGAACAGAGAATGTAGTTTACGCTACGTCTTAACAAAAGTCAGCCGCGATACCCCAACGTGTTCAGGTTTGTTGTTGTTTATCTGCGATTTCATTGGTTGAGGTTTGTGGGGGCGTGGCTTCCTAGAAATTTAGTGCATAGAGTCGGCCGATAGGTGGCTCTAGCTGTGCGTTCCAGAAAGCAAAATTTGTTAGTTGGACATACACGTATTGTGAAATTAGTAAAAACTAACCATTAATTAGTTGTTCCAACTAAAAACGTAGTAAAAACTACATGTATCATTAAAATGGTTAAGAATTACTACTTTGCTAGTTAGAACAACTACTTGTAATTTCACAGTCGGTGCGCGCAACAGCAACTACCAGAGTAGTAAACATTGCTATCAAATATTTGTTTCTACTATTTAATTTTAAAAGTAGGTCATGCGCCTCTGTCATGTGTCTGTGTTATCAGTCACGGCCAAGCACTACACTACTAATTTTACATCCTGGTTCACTGACTAAAGATAATACTGTTTACACACAAGTATCCCAATATCCGTGTTGGCATGTTCAGCTAGTTTATGTGATCGTCTTAAAATGTGCTTGATGCCATGAAAGAAGAACCGGTTTTATTCATATGGCGAGAGGGGAGGGGTCAAGCCATTTCCCTGCCAAAATTTCATATTTTTCACCTTCATCTGCGGCCACATTAAAAAACTTTTGTCGCCATTTTTTAGGTTTTTTGTGGGTTTTTCTCGGGGGTGGGGCACTGCAATCCAATATTTCTTCTTCTCTCATGGCATAAGTGATTTTCAGAAGACCGCTAAGCGTCTACCACGTCTAGGGATAACACCTACCAGTTGTTGTCGGCTAGGAAAGGATAGCTAAATAAACACGCTTTTGATTAATATGATGCCATGACATTTCCTACAAAGTGTCTCAATCAAAATGATACATTCTAAAATTGAGCGTTGTATTTTTTTGACATTTGGCATACATCTTGTGATAGACCTTCTGACTAGCCAAGCCTGAAAATTCGTTCACCTGTGACCATTATTCAGAAAACAATGGCTGCTTCAAAGATAAGCGGCGTGTATTTAGGCGCGCTTGCATTAATTACATGTACCATGTAGAAAATGAAATCAACGCGTATTCTTACTTCTTTTTGAAATCCCCTTAGCAGTATTATTACAGAGACAAGTGATCGGAACGTTTTCACTAAAAGGCCTTTGAGAATAAAATGTTGAGCAATATATGTCTGTACAGCTTTCTACATGCTCATTGGTGTTGCTCTAATCTAGCCAAAGTCACTTTTGACACTCTTCTCGTAATCCACGACTGCTTTCCAATAGTATTGGCCACTTTTGAATGATTTCTAAGCTGCATACAGGCAAAAATTCATTGCAAGATTTACCGAGCGTCCCAAAAAACAACTTTTGTATCATTTTATTGATACTCTCTGTTCTTAGATAAATTTCTCTATTTAAAATAACGTAAAAATACATGTAGAATTTTCGAACAAAAGGGCTTGTGACATTTTTTACATTGAAAGAATTTGACAAAATCCCTTACAAAGCACCTACCATGGGTTTAGATGGAGCAGAAAGAAGGTTGGGACTTGCCGCGTAGGACATGGACTCTGCTGTGGCTGTGGAACACTGTATGCATGTAAAACCTATCAGTCATTTTGACATGTCATCCGTCCTTTCTCAAAGACGCATATTTGTTGGGCTTCTCATCTTATACAGCGGTCAAACATTTGATGTGACATCACCGACATTGCTGTTTTTTTCAAGGGCGTAGCTAGCTTTTTGGTCTTGTGAGGGGGGGGGATCAAAAGGTTCTCTTTGGAGCAAAATGGCACTTCTTGAAAAATACTTGCCGAAATCATGGTAAAAAAACCTCATTGTGCTGACTTCTGGATGGGCCGGGGTATTTGCCCCCTGCTCTCCCACTCAACTAGCTACGCCCCTGAATGTGACATTCATTAGGTAGTGTGGTGACATTCAGGAAATGTGATGCGACACCATCTGTGTTTGACATCTGTGATTTGACACCCCTTACATTGTGATTGAAATTTATGATACATTTGCACAGACTTACTGAAATACGTCTGGGGATCATTTCTGTATACTTTGCTCTACCATTTCCAAGTACAGGCAAACTGACACAATCAGATGTTTTCTTTCTACTTGGCGGGTCTACTCTGATGAAGCGTATAGGCGAAAAGGAGAGCTTTTAAAGCAAAATGAAAACATGAAAACATGTGCCATCCTTAGAATATAGAGGAGCCACCTACATGTACCAAGCATTATGGGAATCGTTATGTGTGTAAATGATATACAGGCACCAAGTTGACCTTGATTACCAGTCCTTTTCTTTTTTCCTTATTCCTGAATCTAACTATCCCGATCCTCTGATAGTTATGGTTGTGATTAGCATCCTTTTTTGCGATCGATGATTAAAATTGATAGCTGCATTTAGCGCGTCGAAACGCATTACTTTTACGACCATTTCTTCTTTAAAACTCACTTAGTAAAAATTAATGGATTATTTTTAAATCTTTTTTAAAATTATCATTATACATACCATAGATTTTGTCCTTATTCGTCCTGTAACTATCACTATATCTTCGAATTTTATTTGCCACAAATCGTGGGCTTTCAGTTCTGCTTCCAACCGCATTTTTCTGAAACGGAAAGAGTTAGAAAAAAGGTTAAAGACTGCTGGACTATTGGCCGATCCTAGCTGCCATAAAGCTGGTCAGACCGAAGCTTTCAGACCGAAGCTTTCGGTTTCAGCAGTAGCACCCTAGTGAATCAACACCACATTTCTCGGCTGGGCTCGGATCGAGGTAGTATTTCCTGGAAACATCATCAATATTCCTGAGGTGATCTCGCTAACTCACAAAAAACCCTGAAATTTTTGCATCAAAATCCCGGCTAGGAATCAAGAGGTCTCTGATTCGAACCCCACAGTCGGCGTGAGACTTTAGACATGTCTCTTTGTACATGTTGTATTACCGTTCAAAAATGCCCAGGTTGAAGCGCTATAAATGAGCAGCTCATTGAGTTATACTTCTCATGCAAGGTCAACATTTTTTCAGTGTTTCCGTTTCTGGGAGGGTTTTCCCTCCTGTTTTGGGAGCGCTGAAGGACAGATTGACACATTTCCCCCCTCCCCTATTGGTGTCCTCGAAAAATCCGACGAGGTAGGCCTCACTAGCCTCTTGGAGGGCCATAACTGACCTTATTGTAAAGTTGGTCTCCCTATAGAGCAGTCAATTGTAGGGAAAGGTCGAATTATCGGGAAGAAAAATTTAAGAGTCACAATAATTGATAAATCGGTAGCTTGTTTTCGAAATAAATTACCACTAAAAGGTAACATTTTATTCTGTCACGGCTTGATTAAGAATGTTACACCGAGGTTAAAGTGTAAAGTCGGAAGACAACCTCTATCGTAGTTGATATCAGACTATAAACCGCCTTTAACTTATATATTTTACTTTGCTTACCTATAAAAGTAGGTGAAAACGCCGAATCCAGCCGCCATTAGGACTAGAATGCTTACCACCGATGCTATCACCGCTGTCACTGAAAACACGAAGGCATAGTTTAAATTGGTGTTTTTTTTCAAAAGATGTCATCAGCAGAGTATGACAAACACGAAAATTTTGAATGGCAATAGATTTTGGAGAAACGTTTTTATCAAACACATTTTACACTAATATTGCACAGTTGCTGGCGACGGGACCTTGAGAGTGACATGAAGACCAGATGGAGGGGATCGCCAGGAACAGAAGACGATGAGGTAAAGTTGTTAGCAGCCTATGCTCTCAGAGGAGCGAAGGGCTTAAGCAAAATAAGGAAGGACTACATTATAGTCTGGTCCGTCATTAGTGAAGTGAATCACCACACACACTGACACTAACTTGTATTATCCGGGCAATATTCGTTATTCCAACCGCAACGTGGATGGTCCAATGGTGGTTTCATCTTGCCGCCTGGGTAGATGACCTTCACGTGTTCTCTTATAGTGAAGTTGTCATTGTTCGTGTTGTAGTCGGCGAAATCTTCAAAATGTGCGTTTTGGTAGTCTTGGAGGGCGTAGTTAGGGTCTCGGTCTCCGTATTGGTCAATTATTACCTCGCCTGAAATGCCTGGAAAAGGATAAGAATACAAATGTAAAATCAGTTTAGGAAAGTCAGCTTCCATACTTTGTTTGAATGGATGTCAGTCTGACGTAACACAATACGCTCACTTATTTGAACGACGTTTGGCCAACGGATACAGAATGTATTACATTTAAGTCAGAATCGTGTAGGCCCCGGAATATACGGGATCAAAGGATGTTAGCGGACGGCGGTATATCATAAAACACATACATCACGATTCAAATGCTTCAAATGCTAGAAAAGATCGCATTTACAAAAAAAACCCTGTTATCGAACAAAACCACAAGAAACGGAACAATATCTTAACTAAGAATCCTATCTAAAACTATTTCTTACCTAAAAACGACCTGTTAAACATTTTGCTTGCCACAATCTTGCCATCATGCTCGCTATGGTTCTCTTGTAGTGTATCGTTCAACGCGTAGGCATATAGGTAGAAGGCATCGTAGAGTAGACCAGCGTGCACGTCCACCTAGAACGAGGGAAGAGACCATCTCTATGTTCCCCAACGAAAGGCTTCAGGAAAATAAATCGCTCCCCGCTCCTCTCTTTCCCAGGTTCTCTGTTCCCACTGTTCTCTGTTCCCACTGTTCTCTGTTCCCACTGTTCTCTGTTCCCGGGTACCAGGATCTTCGGGTCTTGTGATTCCCTGTTTTTTTCCCCCCGAATTCCAAAGCTATGTTTTAAGGAGCTATCTGCTATGGAAAATGACAGGAAATGTGTTGGGGACTGGTTGCAGACTGAGCCTGGTCTATATAATGTTTGAGTTAGGGTAAGAGGCTAGGTTAGGGGCGGTCGGGGTTTGAAGCAGGAATACGTTGGTTATGGTTTAGGATAGGGGTATTGCCAGGGTCAGGATATATTTACGTAATTCTTGTTCCCCTGAATAGTAAAACCATAAAGAGATTTTTAATTACGTATTTTACTGTACAGACAGAATTAGCACACACTGTGATCATGAACATCTGACCTGATTTAAAGGCAATCGTTTGTATGGGAATAAATCAGTCTGCTGTATGGGAGTCTAATCCTTAAGTGGACTATGGGAGAGGTCCATCGCTATATTGACTCTCAACCTACGCGTGGCAATTCCCGCCGACGAGAGCTCTCTGTAAGCAAAGGTTGACGCAATAAACACCCAAGATCATCTTTCGAGAGGAAAGCAAACACAAGCTGGATCTTAAATGTCCTGCCCACTTGACCGGTTCGTGCGCACCAAGGACGATGCTGAATTGTTAAACGTCTTACTCTTTCCAAGTCGTTCATAGGTAGAAAGAACGGGGCATCCTTCATGCGGGATCTGACCTCTTTCTCGAAGTTGGCGTATGCTGTGGTGTGAGGTGACTGATGATGGATATTCATTATTGCATTAAAGGCTATCTCCGCGTCTGCATCTCTGCCGTCATCTCCCATCCATGTATTTATACCCTTCACCGCATCTGAAAATATAATTTCAGCAGGAACATTTCATTCACACAGCAGTTCATCAATGTGACAGCGTCACCTTTCCACCGTATGAGCATGGGGCGCTTGCCAAAATTACTGTATTTTTATTTTGTATTTTAGATTACATGTATTAATTACGCATGAGGCATTTCCTATTTGAAGTGCACACGCGTACAAGAAAAAATCTATGAAAATCTATTTAATCTGGCTATCAAAGGAGAAGTGTCTTGCAATAAGATATAAATTGTGATCTGTTCCCGATCATGATCAACTGTCATGCCAGGCGCAATAAACATCCTCTTCGCGAGAAAAGAAAACACAAGCTATAGTCCGCTCGTTAACTTTGAGTGGATACTCCACTGTGAGTTCTCAATCCGTTTACAATGATGATTAAAAAGAAAACCTTTTCAATTTGTATCATTATATACAATGTATGGAAGAGGAGCCGGTTGTTAATGGTAATAAAACACTCCAGCGTGTCTGAGGATTTATTGAAACTGACTCAGCACTGCCTCTCTCCAGTAAGCATATAATTTTCTTCATCAGTGCATTTTTTTAAATCCTGATACATTTCAGTCCGAATTGGTTTTGCTGTTAAACAAGTTATCTGATTCTTATGAAAGGAGTCCTAAATGTCGACCAAGTCGAGGTAGGATGAGAGTCGATCGCGAGCTTTTCATCTACATTTCAAAGGCCATCTTCAAATATTTTTTCAAAAATCCCTTGCCCCTTCCCTTCCTAGGCACCTCTCTCCCTTGGCCCAACTTGATCCCCACGACATGTTAGTCTGGCAACATTTATTTTCTCCTTCATTCATCCGTTTGCACTGACAGGGAAGGAAATTATTCCCCGAATTATCTGAGCAAGTTGCCATCTTGAAAACTGGCTCAAGTCCTCTAAGTTTAGTTCTGTTGACTTTCTCGAGTCAGCCAAGAACAGTATTTTCTCACTTAGCTTACGTGTCGCGGGAAGGTACCAATGATTTGAATTATGTAATAACCAAGTAAACATAATTAGAATAATGCAATAATGCCGATTTTGTCTCAAAATGCAAATTGCATTAATAAGACCCTCATTAACACTATTCACCCTAGTAAATACCTTGCAAATCTCCACATTGTAACATGACGCCTCATTGGTGGTATTCAATATTATCTTGCATTTGATACATAATAATAATAATAATTTATTGTAAAAAACCTCCAAATAAGGGGACAACACAAATATGCAATAAGAATCATACACAGAGAACGAATAAAAAAAGCGATCAAAAGGGTGAAAGTAAAAGCTTCAATAGTTTACGGCTTTTCCGGTTTAGATTGGCACATAAGGTTTTTACCGAATCGACAATTCCATTCTCCTCCCTGGAGAATGGAATTGCTTTGACCAAAGTGACTTTCGTCTGATACGTGATAAGTATTACTCAACACCTTGACTAATTACCCACCTTATCGACATCTAACCCTATAAGTTGTGCATGGTTTTATGACAACTATGACAAGATCATGACACTTACTGTGACTCTTTTAAGACATAATCAGTTTTCTAAAGATCAGAACTCGTGCTTTTTCAATGGAGAAGTACACATATTTCCATGTCAAACAACGTTTAGTCTCAAGCAAGAGATTGTTATTGATCTAGACCCTGATCTTAATTACTGTTGATTAGCTGTTTTATGAAAGCTACATTACGCTACAAAACATATCTCATAATTATTGCTCGCATCTTAAGCAATTCGCCACACTCTTCCAACGAAACAATTCAACATTAAACTCATCATCACCCGCGATAAAAAGAAGCCGGTCATTAGGACGTCTGTTAACGAACGCGAATATTGCATCTGTTGGGTATTACGCGAGTCCCAAGTCCTATTAGTGGACAACTGGCTCAATAATCATGAAAGACTTGGTAGTCATGTCGCCATTAGTACACATAAATCTATTATGACATATTGTCTTAGGATGCTGCAGACGTAGAAATGGATTCATAATGACAAGTTTCTGAATATTAGCAAAAGTTTAGGTCAACGTCTTTGGAAATTGCTTGATGAAAGAGGGCCTGGTCTTGAATCGTGTGCTCTTAAACAAAGTCATTTCGACCACGACCTGTCCTGACCTGGCCTGATATGACCTGATATCGTTTTGTGATACTCGCATTATTTTCCAACCCATCGATCCCGAAAAACAGAGTCGGGTTAATACGCAAAAAAATAATTACCTTCGTTGGCGTGTGTATGTATAACCCAGAAGTTACAATTGGGATTCATGAAAAAAAGGAAGTGTCGAAATCGGTAGAAGACGGAGGTGCCGTCTGAAAATGGTCGGCTTTGGAAAGTACATGTATGTCCAACGAGAATCGTGATAGGCTCTTGGGTATCTGTAATTGGGATTGCCCGAACGGTTTAAACATAGTCTTACATGTTACTACATGTATTTCTTTCCATCACTCATTCTCTAAATGGACCCTTCGAGAATGATTTGATAAACAAATTGTATTTTTTTGTGAAAAATTCATTGGTTTGGTGTAGGTGCAGTAAGGCACAAAACGAAATAGTCATGACGGTTCAGCGAGTTCTCGAAATCCCACTCAGCGGAAACCTCCCCATTCTACAAGTGTGCATAAGGCATACTTGCTTAAACTGGATGCAGTTTCCTCATGAATTCGCATTTCGCATGCGATTTTGCATTGTTTATCTGTTTGTAGGTCGCTGTAGTAATGTTACAGAAGACTGCTGCATCTGATATCGCAATCGCATTCAGTGTATATAACTACAGTACACTTATGCCAGATAACAACTGACGGAATCGCACAGCGCATGCGACATCGCAAAGCAGACTTGTGCCGGTGTGACAGCGGATATAGTCCCCCAGGAGTCATAGTCCGGTAGCATTGTATTTGATCAATTAAGCAGCATGATCTATTGTACCGCTAACCCTAACCAAAACGTTTAGCAATGCGGGCTATTGTTACACGGACTATCAGCCCTAGGACTACTATCCCTTGCACACCGGTTCGGTTCGGGAACAGTGGAGAAGCATAAAATAGCAAGTTCTCAAAATCGCGCTCAGCGTAAACCTGCCGGACCGATCGTGTCCGAAGCATATTACTTACCTTGTAAGATGTCTATGGTGAAGAAGACATAATTTCCATCCACCAACCCCTGGTCGAGGGCAGTCAGCATCATTTCCCTCACATCGCCTCCAGATGCGCAGATGATGATAACTGAAGATAAAGAATTATGCCACAATTCTTTACGAAAAAGAGGTTTTAAAATGCCTGCTCCATTCGTTCAAACATCTGAAAATTGAACTTGAATTTGCAACGCAGCTTTTCATTTGAGCCGAGTTGAATTCATTAGATCCGGATTGATGAAAGTAATTTCTTGATCAAATTCTTTCAAACCACATGTCCGTTAAAAACACGTGTTATTTTGCAATGACGTTGTACATTGTTCTAGGCTTCAAAATCAATATACAGGTAAAGTGGTACAATTATAACCCTGGGGCAACTACAGCCCCAGCAGTGTAGAATAGATCAGTCAGTACAAAATCAATATACAGGTAAAGTGGTACAATTATAACTCTAGGGCAACTATAGCCCCAACAGTGTAGAATAGATCAGTCAGTGCAAAATCAATATACATGTAAAGTGGTACAATTATAACCCTGGGGCAACTATAGCCCCAGCAGTGTAGAATAGATCAGTCAGTGCAAAATCAATATACAGGTAAAATGGTACAATTATAACTCTGGGGCAACTATAGCCCCAGCAGTGTAGAATAGATCAGTCAGTACAAAATCAATATACAGGTAAAGTGGTACAATTATAACTCTGGGGCAACTATAGCCCCAGCAGTGTAGAATAGATCAGTCAGTACAAAATCAATTTACAGGTAAAATGGTACAATTATAACCCTGGGGCAACTATAGCCCCTGCAGTGTAGAATAGATCAGTCAGTACAAAATCAATATACAGGTAAAGTGATACAATTATAACCCTGCGGCAACTATAGCCCCAACAGTGTAGAATAGATCAGTCAGTACATATTATTGCGCGCAGAGAGAGCACTGGGGTTATTATAATTGTACCACTTAACCTTATATTATGCATGAAAACGCGCCGTAACGACTCTGTGTCAGTACGCTCGGATAAGCTAACGGAATGCATGCCATTTTGCCACGGTAATCGCCTCCGATACAGACAGTAAACTATATATAGGCAAGAGTGTTTTTATCATGATGACACCTAGAAGGTAATCAATTGACGACTTGATGAAGACGGTATCAGTATCCTTGATTGTGTACAGGTTGTTGAACTTAGCTGTTACGTATTGCGGTGTCGGTGTAGCAAATGTCCCCCGGGAAAAGTGTCCTGCCCTGTATAAACGGTCCTGCCCTATAGACGGATGGTTAGCACATGTAACCCAACGCAAAGTACGTTCAAAGTATTTCACCACATAAAATTCGCTTTTTACTCAAATGATGTGCAAAATCACATATTTGTCTTATTTTACAGTATAAAGTTGATGGATCATCAACAATCATCAGAGTGTGAAATATCCAAAATCAGAGCAACGCAGATAACGTTTTATTCCTATAAAAAGCGTCATTTACTTGATCAATGTTATGCTAAATTACACACTTCGACCCTTTAATTCTACAGATTCAGAAAAAAATAAAGGTCAATTTGATATACACAGATTCTGTTGTAGTACTTAGAGCAACTCGAATACGGTTTTACCGAATAAAACGCGTTATTTACGGAATGTTGAGCCAATTTACACATTGCGGCGCTTCAATGTTACAGTAATGATAGATTTAGAAAAGTTAACTAGTAAATGTATGTAGATGCAGCAGGATTTGGAATAAACAACTCGAATAACCTGTCATTTACTCAATGTTGTGCTAAAGTGACACTTCGTGATCGTTTCAACATGTGATGGATTCGGATCCAGGTCATGAATTCATTTTTTAGACTGTAATAATGATTCAAAGCAACTTCCGAAGACAAAATATCAGGGTGTGGTCCATACAAATTGCCTTAATAAATCAGCATACATCTGAAGTTACCGCGTTTGTCTGTCGGACTAAATGATTACATAGGGGACGATGTTTACATCTCGTGTCTTGCTTTTGGAGGGAAAAAACCATCCAGAGTCGTCGTGCCAGATGCAGTAGTAAGCGAAGAAATGTTTATTTTCTTGCTGATTGCGGTGTAACCTGCACAGGTAGTTTATTTGATCCGGAGTGATCATTATTGTCCGGATATCAAAATGGAAAATTATCCGTCTCATTCGCTTGGATATTTGCCTAACACATCTCCGTAATGCAGCTGAACAAGGAAGATGATTCAGGGGCAAAAGCACTTCTTTTCGGAGGGACATACAGGGTGTTAAAACATGGTATTGGTATTTTCTTGAATATATTTTACGTTTGGTTAATATCACAAAATAATTGATATAATCGCACCAAATGGTTGAATTTATAAAATCAGTCTTATAAGCCGAATGTATACACGTTTAAGTTTCTACGTTTAATAAAATTAGTCAAGGCGCTATCTACTAGTGCTTGCCCAAGTCACACTGGGATTTTCCAGCCGTATTGTCAATTTACCAAGATTTTACCATTTTAGCATGTCACAGTTGCATAAAAGCCTTATTATGTTCAATATAGGACTACTAACTTTAAGAGGCATTTGTAACTGACCCAAAGTCTTTCTACCGCATGTGATGAGGTGAGAGAAAAATTGTTCGCCGCTCACGAAGACCTGTTATCCAAATTATTTAGAAAGGAGCATTCATAACTAAGGTGCCACGCACTAGGAAAGATACGCCGAGAGCTACACTATAAATATAGTATTTACTTAATATTGGCACTTATATTTGGTTTATTGCTGAAAGGCGAGAGTGCACTCCGTCGATAAGAAAGGTAAATCCCAGTTCTGGTTAGAGGTTGATATTCTAAATTATTGACAACACGACACCACAGTGAGCATATTTAACTAGCAGGTTACTGTGATTGATTGCCTCCACGGTCAGGTGGAGTTGATCATGTAGACGGTTTCAAATGATATTCTAGCCCTAGAGGATCAAAAGAACTATCGGCACTCGGGGTGCATACTAGGCGACATGTGGGGAGATAGAAGAGAGGAACGCGACGCGAGTGGAGCTAGAAATAGTCCGCGGACGCTGGGGTTTAGCGGAGAGGAAAATAGCAAGAAACAGCTTGCGAAGGGATCTCGAGTTTGACATGAAGACCATACAGGCAACTTTTGGCATAGGCTAGAGAAGATCACCAGATGCAGAGCGTCGTGAAAAGAAACGTCGCCAATGAACACTTTAATGTTGTCACATTGACAGTTACGATAAAAACAAGGCAAAACAACATTGCATCGTGTTAAGATAATTTTTGCTGGGTGCTGTCGTGTTCAGCAGTGAGCGCAGCTTAGAGTTGGTCAGATTTTTCAGAACCGAGTGTCGGTTATCTCGAATCAATACCTGATAAAGCATCCAATAAGATATCCATAATATGATTACTTTCACGGTGCTTGCAACTACATGTTTTTGTCGAAATTAATCTCCTTTTCCAGGAGAATGCGTATTTGTCTATGCATAATTTATCCGAAGAGACGTCCTAGCCGACAAAGCAAGGTGTCATTCCACGAATTGGATAAATATTTTAGACTAAGCGTATTTGCTTCTAAAACACTAGAGACCCTTCAATGGTCCAACACGTTGAAACGGACATTGTGCCCAGCCGGCCTGAGGCATGATAAAAATTGCGTTTTATATTGCATACATTTTAGATCTGGACGTCAGCACGTGGCTGACATTTTGACATGCGCAACCTCCAAGCCTCGTCATTGGAAATAGTTCTGCTTAGTGATCGACAAACACGGTTTACAATTAAGCGTACATTTGGTCTCTTCCGGTTTTCTCGGAGCAAATGAAGCGTCGACCTCTCATTGGGAGACTGCGTGCTAAAAAGCTATTTCTTGCACATTTTTTTATCAAAATTAGCTTATTTTATCAGTGCGATTTGATGTTCACGAAAAAGAAGATCATTGTTTACATTAAACCATTATATCAAGCCACAATTTTGAGAGATGATTGGTTTCCATGCCACCTGCACGGCACGCTGCGAGAGATTGTTATATATCAAGTTTCTTGACGCCACCTTTAAGAGTTTCCACGGATGCTTTGCGTGGTATATTTTGTTTTATAACACTCCACAGATTCTGCTCTGATGTCCTGTCATATGTTGTTGGCTAGCTTATGTTTACTTAATTACCACAGATTTCTCACCACCGTTCATTTGAACCCCAAGTGATATATGATAACAAGTCATTGATGGATAATTCCATTATTTATCAGCTGCTCCACAGTGTGAACGATACGCGGCTAAATGGTGTGTGGTTTGCAAAAGGGTTTCGTTGGGGGAGCGGCCCATATTTCGAACCTCGCATGTCGGTATGTGTACATCGCTTATCTCCAAAGCAGTATAGAATTCAAGCTTATTCTCTCTGTCAGTATTGTGGTGTAAGAGAGACCCAAGGCCTTCAATCCCTAAGAGATCAACACCGCCTAATAAATCATAATCTTTTGACTCAAGAATATTCTATTCTAGCGCATTCAAAACTGTCACGACGGCGATATCTTTATCGTAAAGTTATACTTGTATAACTTGATAAATCTCTGGAGTGACGGTATCGTACCATATTATTACAATATCAAATGCATAGTCGCCGAAGCACTCTACATTTCATTGATTTACGATGTGCATCCATGCACTGCAGCCTTTGATATAGTTCGACTCAAGGACTCCCGTAGGCGAATGGTAATTATTTGTTTAAAATAGTCTAAATGACATCGGTGAAATGACTGATCTTGTTGCACAACAGTGAAGTTCAGAGTCTATTGATTGTTCGATAATGTCAGATTCTGTTGAGGCTGTAAGCTAAGTATAATTATGTCGATATAACCAGACAATCATCTCTTGCATTGTTTTAAAAAGTTGGCTCGACTAGACAAATCGTGTTTTACAGTTTTAAATGCCTTTAATCTTGGTAGTAAGATATTTACTAACAATCTAATCTCTGGGTATTTGACCAGGGTATACCTCATAAAAACATTTGCTGAATATCACAATTTTCTGTCGCTTATTACAAAAAAAATACATCAAGACTCCTATCTATTATGAGTACCAGCACCACCACGTCATTGTAAATGTATGTTCTTTTTATGCATTACAGATGGATGTAGGGTAGGGTATGGCGGTGTGAAGGGAATGCAAAACTAGAGATGTAGTCACAATCACACATTCACAATTATTTGCTTAACTAGCGCACAACTCCACTCTTGTGCAGCTTAAGCTGTGTGCTTCTTGCACACTGATTGAGTGAGTGTCAACGCGAGGGTTTGGCGTATATATCGTGAAGCATATGGCAATCATATACTTTTCTATCTAAAATGTGCGCGTAAGTTACGCGAGGCTCACGCGAAAAACTGCATAATATCTTAACTGAAGACTTTACAAGAATCGTATCTGGATCAACCTGGGATTGGCGTCACCAGGCGAGGAATAATGAAGCAAGGGATACCATGTATCAACAGCAGATTTTGTTTTCAAGACATACTTACTTCTTGTCCTTAAACTGAAGTCCTGCATTATCCTAACGTGGTTGGCTTTCTCTGTCACCGAGATGTGCCCGTTACCGGGGTCGAAGCTGTGGAATGCCGCCACGTTGAAGCCTTTTTCTTCAAGATATTTCTGTATCTCATGCGCAGTCATCTGCCATGTGAGCTCGGTTGATGCGGCAATGCCCAACCTTGTCCAGTTGTAGTATTCCATAATCCTTCGAAACATCTTAGACACTTTTGTATGCGGCCCAACTGTCCGGGCAAGGGTAGGGTAGGTGTCTTTATCTGACAAGTGTATTGAGACACAGCCCCACGATATCATAGGAACATTCCACTCCGCAGCAAGCATACCTGAAGATTCGCAAATAACATCACAGCCCGGGCCGATAAATGCATGTAGGTTGTCCCGAAGCTGTGCCCATAGGTCCACCGCCTCGCCTAAACCTTTCCTGGCTGAGCACTCCGTGTCATTCCAAAGAAATTTCAACGTTCTATTTGGAAGCATAGTCGTGTCTTTGTTGATTGCATCAATCGCCATTTGTGCTGCGCTGGCCATCCTTTTACCTAAAGGCCTACTCCCTGTCAAGGGCAGCATCAATGCTATATTGACATCATCGGACCTAGCAAAAGTTATCCGCAGATAACACACAACGATTCCTAGTAATCCACTTGTAAAGGTCCCTCGTATGAAGGTGTCCATTGCCCTGGAAGCACACATAGCTCTAACCGACCACGACGTCCCGAAGTTACTGAGCGTGATGAGGCTGCCAATGAGCGCTTTAGTCTACGATGTTTTGTATCGGCAAAACACTGTTACGTATACCTATCACAACAAACTTACTTAAGTAATTATTCGTGTAAGATATACAATATGTAGATGATCATTAATTTTGTGGCCTGTTATATCATTTTTAAAATGTCTTGTCGCTGCAAGTAAAATGTCAGAATGATGAGATTTCATTCTAGTCGTGATGTAACAATTCTTACCTGGATATGATTTAATATGTGCTAGATCAATGGTAGTTAAATCAATCAATGAATCAATCATCGCTTGTATTCATACTGTAAAACACCAAATCTTTACGCCGTTCTATTTTTGCAATTCGCGCGACCTCTCAATCTTCTTTCAGGGTCGAGGGCAAATAACATGAATGAGCGCAATGGCGAAAATAAAAAGGGCAAAATAATTTTTGGCTTGGAAAAACGGAAAGAAATTTTGTAATCCGCAAACATTTTTAAATAAGACTTCCTGTTGTGATATTCTGTGAATCGCAAAATTAAGGATTTGTGAAAATTCGGCGGTTACAATATATTTTCCTTTGCGATGACAGAAGTGTCTAAAGCTAGCATCAGCGGGCATTTCAGCGCGAAATACACAGTCGTTATATTATCGATACGGAAAGTTATCCATTGTGCATGATGAGTCTTTGATGGCGAGATACGGACTAAGAATAGTACATTTCTACAATCAGCTTGCTTGGAAAAGCGGATAGAAATTTTGTAATCCGCAAACATTTTAATAAGACTTTGTTGAAACATTTTTACGAATCGAAAAATTGAGGACACGTGAAAATTCGGCGGTTACCAGATATATTCCATTGCGATGACAGAAGTGTCTAAAGCTAGCATCAGGCTTTTCAGCGCGAAATACACAGTCGATATATTGTCGATACGGAAAGTTATCCTGATGCCCTACAATTGTGCATGAGTCTTTGATGACGAGATTCAGACTAAGAATGGTACATATGTACAATCAGCTTGCGCACGGAAATAAGTCTTTCTGATTGTAAAAAACATTATTAATTTCCGGTTACGGGAATACACGGGCGATATATACAAGACATGTATACTCAATCCGCAGACCTAAGAAATCAGTTTCGCAATCATAAAATCATAAAATCGGTCTTTTCGACTTTATGGGGCATCATGATTCGAATTTGCTGATACGTTTGCGTATCGTATACCAATATGCTTTGAGTAACTAGCCTGTCTAAGAAATATTGAAAGAAAGACAGTTAGCCATAAACTCATGCTTGTCATGAGATTGAAGAAAAAGACTGGAATGTCTGAATGCGAAACCAACTCTTAATCTATCAAAAGTTATCAATGATTCACATTTCCTACTAGTAATTTAAGAGAACAAAAACATGGTGAAACGTAATTGAATGATCCATAAATCCAAAAATCGGCAAAATGTTTTAGATCCACCAGGCTACACAAGTGGATCGAGGGCAGAACAAGTACCGGCAACATCCTTACAAGCGGTGTAGGTGGCTACTTGACAAGCATGAGTAGTGTCTAAACCAAATCCACTTATCCGTCGCTTGCATCTCGTAGAACAGTATCACTTCAAGCAGGTCCATTGTAAATATAGTATACGTGCATCCAATCATCCTCGAGGAAGCAACCACATCATTAGCATCCCTATCCATCCTGTAAATGAGGAGGGATAATTGATTTCAATCGTGATCGATGTATCCGCCCACCTGCGCGTGCGGCCGTAGGGACTTTCAGAGTTAGTTTGTAATCAACATATTGGTTACTTCTTTTAGTAACTATTGATAGACAACCCTGGCGAATCAGCGTCTCATTTCCCCTCGGACACTTCTGTTGTGCGCGGAGATAACGATCTCATTGGCGTGTGAAAACGAACGACCTCGGACTCTCCCGTTGTGCGCGGAGATAACGATCCCATTTGGGCGGGAAAACGAACGACCGCGGAGAATCCCGTTGTCCTCGGAGATATAATGGCGAGTTTCCGCAAATCTCAGGAATTACAAAGTATAAATTACGAATTGCTACATTTATCCGAGAAAGAGACCACAAGATCATTGGTTGCTAAGCTGGTCAACGTCGTTACACTTAGAAAGGTCATTCGGGATCCAAAGTTCTTTCACCAATCCACTGTAATTTCTTCGATGCAGCGAGTTTTGAATTCTTGGTGACTCCCCTGTACCAGGATTAGCGAGATAGATTCTGGCCTAAAGACACGAAGGTCGAAGAAAAGCTGTGGGGAACACAGCCGGACCTTCGGGCGACAAGCCGCTTCATCTCCGCCACAGGACTGATGTTATAGTTTTACTTAGGCAGGTTGAACGCTGAAGAAGAAGAAGAAGAATTCTTGGTGACGAACTGGCCGAGTCGTTACGAATTAGTCTACATTGTCGCAGCGTCCGTTTTTCAATAAGACCGGAACTGGAGGAAAGCATTAACTTCTAATACATAACACCGGATATCCATGGATATCTGATAACACCAGATACAGTTGACTGCAAAATGGAACGCGAGTTCCCTTGTTATTAAAAGCTCGTAATTTGTAATTCATATTCGTGAGATTTGCGGAAACTCGGTAATGTGACGACGCGTTGCAAAACACTAAAGAACAGCAGTCTTTCTGTAAAGATGAAAAACGAAGTATTGTCACTTGAAACTCATCGTGACGACTCGTGCATGTTTTTTCTGTTCCGCATTTTTTTCTGATTAACTGTCGTGAATTGTCAGATCTATACCAGAGTTAGTGTCGCTTCATGAGAATGAGTTCATCGTCGGTCTCCCTAGACCAAAGTTCAGAACCTGTATATAATCAGAGTATCGCTTTCACTTTGCCTGCTTAGTCACCATTGTATAATATACATATATACATATATAATATACTTGGATTCTTTCTCATAACTGATCTTAACCGTAATATTATTACGGTTAAGATCAGTTATGAGAAAGAATCCAAGTCGTCGACTTCTTTACGTTATCCTGCATCCTATAAGATTCTTACAACTCCCTGGTCGAGAAGAACCTGGACATCCAGCCGAGACAACCCGCAAATAATCACATTAACCGTCAAGCCTAACAACCATTGTTTTTCACAGTATTACTCCAACGTCGTAAGCATGAGATTGTTATCAATGTCAATATGCATTGTCCGAGCGAAGTCATGATCGACCTAATATCGAGTTAGTGGAACTCAATGAAGATAACAGCACCAGGCCTATATTATATTGTTGGATATTGGTATACTTGCCTCATTCACGTTGAGTAATCGGGCCACAGGGGTCCGCAGACGATGGACTTCAACATGGGAACAATCCTTACCCTGATATTGCTCATTCTAGGGAGTAGCGCATGTGTAGCCGATGAAGCTTATCCAGTAGGCGACGTTGGCAATTGCTTCCCTGGCAAGGACATCAAGCGGTTTGAGGTACTACCCGGGGGAGGCTGGGACAATCTCCGAAACATCCCTGGCGGACGGGTTGCAAGTTTCAATTACAGCCTCTGTCGGCTTACGGAGGACAAGGTCTACATTATCCCTGATAACACGTACGTTAGTCCCGTCAAGCAGAGCAGAATGGACTCGTTTGCAGAGATCATCAAGCATTGGAGTGACTATAAGAGTACCACAGCCACGTCCGTGAATGTAGGTGCCTCGTTCTCTGGTTTTGGAGTCAGTGTTAGCGGTTCCTTCTCGTACGAACACCAACAGGTAAAGGATCAGCAGGTCAAGGATAGCTCGTCCACCGTCCGAGTCACCTTGAAGCAGCACCTTTACACCATGGCCCTCCAACCAGGCTTTCAACTCCATCCACACTTCAAAGCTCGACTTCTTGATGTAGCTCGTCACATTGAAGGCAACAACACCCGAATGGCTGATTATGAACTGGACCTGCTCGTCCGTGATTACGGCACCCACGTCATCACCTCTGTCGATGCCGGGGCGAGCTTATCACAGCTTCAACAAATTCGCTCTAAGTATCTTCAAGATCACGAGAAACAAGGAACATCAGTGGAGGTAAAAGTATCGGCTAGTGCTCAATTTTTTGTCTCGGTTGGCTTTCATAGTGATGTTAAGCATTCATCTAGTAACGAACAGACAAAAGGATATTCAGACAGTCTGACACATTCCGAAATCAAGACTTTTGGTGGCCCACCCTTCAGAAGTAACTTCTCGTTGAACGACTGGGAGAGGGGGGTGCCTAACGCGCTGGTGGCAATCGACAGAACTGGGCTCCCATTAAACTTCGTTATCAATAAGAACAACATGCACGAACTCAATGAAGTTACTCTCTACAGACTTACCTACGATCTTGAGAGGGCTATCGGACGCTACTTCAAATTCAACACGGTTCTCGGATGTACCGATCACAACTCGCCAGCAGGCTTTGACTTTCAGGCAAATGTGGATGACGGTTCTTGTAACAAGAAAATCGGAAGGTATGTTTTCGGGGGCGTCTTCCAGGAGATTAGCACTGATTCAATTCATGAACAGATATTACATGAAAACACTGATCGCTTAAAAGAACTCGTCCAACGCCACCCGATCACTGGTAAGTTCTCTTGTCCGGAAGGGTTCAAGACAGCACTCTTGAAAAAGGGAACCTTGTATTCCTCGCGTAGATACTGTGATTGCGTTGATGGACACGCGCCTTGCACCTGTCGTTACATTGTTCTTGCTACCTACACGTCGTACTGGTGCTATAGGTTTGAGGACAGTTCAACATCGACGAAAGTGTCCGGACTTCGTTACGGTGGTATCTACACGTCGACCGTGAGCAATCCCGTGACTGAGACCCATGGTTGCCCGGGCGGATTCTACCCACTTCATATCGGACTGGATATCAAGGTGTGCGTCGGTGATCCCCTCACTAAGGCGTCCGAGATGTCGCATCCATGTTTTCGTTTTTGGTTCTTCAGTTGTACCGAAAGAGTCACGCTTGTGAATCCAATATTTGACTACTCGCAGCCCTTCGCTGGTTTCTTGAGCTGTCAAGCCGGGAATCCATTGCTGTTCGGGGTAAGTGTCTTAAGCTTGCAGCACACTGGACGCCAACTCCGGCGGCAAGGCGCGTTTTTTGCCGCAAGAGTCCTGAACGCCTGAAAAATCCGTAGTGTGCTACGGACGGCGTCAGGCAAACGCCACTTGCCGCCACTTGCCGCCAGATATCTAGCATGTTTGATTTTTGACGCCTGTAGCGGCGTCTGAACGCCAGTGAACGCAAGAAGAATCCAGGTGTGCTACGGATCGCCGCCAGAGTTGGCGTCAACCAGCGTCAACGGCAAGGCTTTGGCCAATCAGCTTGCGTCTTGACGTCACATGATATCAAAATGGCAGCCCCCACGATTCTTGGAAGTGGCGGAAAAGACGCTACTGGACGCCAATTCTGAGTAGGTGTGCTATGAGCGCGATCCACTGCCGCCAACTCTGGCGTCGAGCGGCGTTCAGTCGCGTTCAGTCTGACGCGCCTTGCCGCCGAAGTTGGCGTCCAGTGTGCTGCAAGCTTAAGTGTCGTTTTAACATCAGGGATATGTATGTACAGTATCCCCACGTCGAAGTAAAGCCAGCATCTTACAACGTCTTGTAAAAGATGGAACGATTGTATTTAAACTTTTGGTCGGGGGGGGGGGGGAAGGGGGGCAAAGTCTCTCGCGGATCGAGGAGGGTGTAGAAACAAATTGTTGTCCCTAATCTGCTTGGGAGACGTCTGGTCCTGGATTGTACCTGTACATGTTTATGCGAAGCTAGTAAGTTCTTATCAAGAATTTCACAAGAATTTTCGCAGAAATTTTCGAGCACGGTATACCCGATTAATTGGAAGATGAAAAGCGATCCACTTAATTAGTTACACGGTGGCAGTTTACGGACGGTGCTGCCGATTTTGAATCAATTACCCAGACTGCAGAGACTCATGCAGGCCATCCAGCTTGCCGAGCGAGTCCGTCCTGGAAAAAGATGTTATTTGATTAAGTTGGGAAAAACTCTGTGGTTGCAACGAAACATTGTTGTGTTAACTTCATACTGGTAATAAGATTCTTCAAGCATGATTTGCATCACACAGAGGAAACTGCACAGCCCGTTTGTCCGATAATGGATAGGAAACGAATTCGAAAATACGCATGGATTGATTTTGTACTTGCACCACCGAGTAACCCGCTGGTTAAATTCTCTCGAAATTTAGTGCATATGATGTCGTGTTGTCCATGAAATACATGCATACCAGATGGACCTAGTTTATTTCGGTATATTTACCACTGATCGAGCGCACAGGTAACTCTAAAAAACATTCACTATGCTGAAAAACCTCTGCGAGGGTGCTCTGCGTTGGCCAAAAAATCTTCAGAGAGTTTACAAAAGCTCAAAAACTTTTATTGCTAAGATTACTAAAGTTACTATGCTCGCTAAACCATACTTGAAACGGTACACTAGTTTGGGTGTTCTATACAATTGGTTTGATAACTATATGAACTATATACACCAAGTCACATTTACATTTTTCAAACTGAGATAACTAAAATTTGTCGTTCACTTTCATTCCAAAAGTATGGTGTACTTTGTTGTCACTGCAATTCGTCTCAGTCCACATTTTACAAAATTATGGCTTATTCTTATTTAAGGAGCGGAACGCCAATGGTAATGCAGGTTCTGTCGAGTCCTTTTTTGAACACCAGCCTCCCTCGACCTGGCCCAATCGCTGTCCCCTCGGATACAGTCAGCATCTCGTCGCCATCGAAGACGACTGCGAGATCAGTGTCTGCACCCGTTCCATGGGGAGGCAGGCCCTGAAGATCAAAAGACCGCCATTCCAACGACCCCCGCAGCTTCTGCCGATGACGACGCTTCAACCCGCTGCCTTGGCATGGAAGAGTCTCACCAAAACAGGCCAACAGTGGACTAACATAGGAGCAAGCCTCATTCCGGAGTCGGAGATGAAACCAATGGAATCCTCTATAACTGCGGGCGCCAGTACAGGTCTGCAAAGCGGTCAAATTGCTGGGATTTCAATTGGTGTCACTTTGCTGGTTGCTACTGTGATTTTGTTGATAGTCATTGGCTTAAAGCGGCGAGAATGGCTTGGTTATTCTACAATACCAGCAAGCAGCAGCAGGATAGACAACGATGGGATTCACGATACAATAATGGACCATATACCATATCACGTCCATGGGGGCGCGCGTGAACAACCTGTTTAAGGGCCATACTCTAAACCTAAAAACTTTCACGCCTATTTTCTAAACATTTCAAAAATCATCACGATATCATTGGAAATCAACATTTCTTCCGGTGTTTCTAACGAAAAAATGTCTGTGTCGTTATTTTCGCGAATCGATATCATTAAATAGAGGTGTGTCCTGATTAGAGAAGTCGAATTGAATGGAAACTACCACTTTGGACCAAAACTAGTGTTCTTATTTAGGGGTTGTCCTTAGTAGAGAGGTGCCCACTAAGGGAGGTTCCACTGTACCTGCTATAATCTATTCTTGCTTCTAGCTGTACACCAGCTATTATCTATACTTGCTAATTACGGATAGACTGTTTTTCAGCATTCACGACAGTATGAATTAAATAAGAGCATACGAACTTTGAAGAAGTTAGTGAGATTTTTTGCTTCCCATTTATTGTCTTTTATTCTCCGCGTGACAGGAACAGTAATTCAATGAGTGACTTGGTCAGCGTGGAAAAACCGCGCGGCTCCCTGCGAGATCTCCTGATATTTCGGCGGTTGATCGCTAGAACGGTCAAATGCTACATCCAACTGTGCGTCAGGAATTGGCAGAGGCACACTTAGCCTTGTGACGAAGCAGTGACTAAGTGACAAAGACCCGGAAAATGTACGCATTGAACATCACGATACTTCAATTGAACAACATAGCGAATACCAAGTATAACATAAATGTGTTATAGCGGATATACACCAATGACAACATGAGCTCGAAAAGAAGGGATGAAGTTGTGAAGAAATTTGTTTGAGTCGTACAGTAGCGTTTTTGTCTTCCTAAGAATCACGATTTAACATTATAGTCATTCAACCTCTCCCACTCCTATTATGATCAGTTTCGTAATGCCAATGATCAGTCTGGCAAGAATGAGTCAGAGCCCGATCAAGGCGGCGCCCTAAGATTCGACGGTGCACGTCTCAACCCGTCATGATAATCATGAAGCTTGGTCTAGCTGTGCCGAATATAAATAGGTTTTGCTCCTTCCCAAAATTTTCACGATAGTATTTTGCATTCATAAAGAATGTGTGATATCTCGCTCAATCTTACCGATGTTCAAATCATTGGTTTAACACGGCAATAGGCGGCGCTGATTTTCGCTTGGGGAACGTATACATGTACGTAATGACCTCAAAACCCAGACTAGATTGATGACACGTCTCTGGTGGCGCTACACAGCGCGGAGGACGGTCTCGATCAAGGGCCGCCCCCGGAGATGACGACCAAACGTCTATTCTCTGTCAAGAAACGCAAATGTGGCGGGTCTGTCCGGAATGAACACCATTTTGTACTCCTGTGACAATACCTCCTTTGAGTTCCATCGAATTTTGAAGTTTTGAATCAGTTTTGTAATGATGATGTACATATCTTGTTCCGCAAAGCGACGACCTGTAAAGATAATAATAGTTAAATTGAAATTCATGCGTATAAAATGGCTTATTACAAACCGAAATCGCGTGATGAGTAATCAGTATTTTCTGCCACAAGATTTTCTACCAATCACCATTTTCGATGCTGGCGTGAACTTCTCCATTCAATGGCAGTGGGGCTGAAGTCAATACAAAGGCTACATGCAACTGTATGCCTACAGGTTGCCACTTCTTTCACTCTGCATTCTACCGCGAGGCGGCATGGCATCCTGTTGTCCGAGCTGGTGCACGGTGTTGGGTATGACTCAGTGGGGTTATTGCCCATTGACTGACCCACACTCGCGGGGATTTCCAATGTTTTGTCAATCAACGTGTTCAACTTTTTGTAATGATACTACTAGGCCTAATGCCAAATAATATGCGAGCAAATCATAACAGATGACTCGGACACTTGATTAAGATAGTAACTTCCCGGCAAATATGTCAGCAGAAAAAAAATCGGAGAGAAGGCAAATGGCTTGTGACAGTTTACCATGAATGAAAGAAAATCCTGCATCGAAGTGGAAATGAAAATAAGAATAGCTCCCTACTATGTATAGCCTCGGTCTAATGAAAGTTTGACTTTTCAGGTTCCATATTTGCAATACATTCTATGGCGGATGGTACTCGAACCGATTGCAATTTAGGCCAAGACTGAATAGAACGCGTAAAAATGATTGGTCTCCGATAGGATCACCAGTTCATAGTTAACGTTATTGTGTAATAATTGTCTCCAAATGAAGCTGCACACATTAATTAGCCGAAGATTAAGAAGCAGTTAGGATGCAATAACGAGGTATGAAGGGGATAGCGGCATTGCCTTTACCTGGACACATGCGAGTCCCATACCCAAACGGTGTGAGTAGATAGGGGTGGATGTTATGGGCTGATTCGCCTCGCAACCATCTCTCCGGCAGGTAGTCTTCAGGATCATCGAAATATTCGCTCGATCGCAGGAGAGCAAAGTTGTTCATTTCAAGATTTGTCTGAAAGGAACACGACCATGTTTTGTGAACAAATGTTACCTGTATCACTAGGAGGAAATGATATCGCACATAATTAAATACTGGACATAAGTGAGTGTGCATAATTAATTCGGTTTTGCGTATCACTTTATTCCGGGATAACCGAACGCCGTCATTCTGGTATCTTCATGCATGCGCCTGCAGTCCACGAATCGTGGAGTGGCGCAGTCTAAAAATGGCTACCTGCGTTAGCAGTCACGTAATGTACAGACGCATTAAGTGACTGCACAAAAGTCACTACTACATATACAAACTAACCTATCACCATCTATTACGGGATTTTGTAACCGATTTATCACCAAATGATCAGAGTGAAAATGTTACCCCTTTAGGTATGGTATATCCACCAATCATAGTGTCTTTCATGACCACTCTTTTAACATCAGGTCCCGTCGGGAAAAACCTGGAAGAGAAGCCATGTTATAAAATGTATGCATTTAAGAAATTATCTATATTTAATGATTGATTTCACTCAAATTCCTGAGATCACTACATCGATTCACAAAAATAAAAATGGAGTAAGTTTGTCTTTTTTCGCAAATATTCACAATCTCAAAAGTGACAGTTTGGCACTTTACGGTCGAATTACACACTCAAAATTGATCCGTAAAAAACACATAATCTGGTAGTTCCTTTTGCACCGACTGCGAAAGTACCAATTCTCTAACTAAATCAACTAATGCCACTGTTATAGTGAAATAGCAACTATACTAGAGTAAAAAATTACTACCAAAGTGTTATTTTTACTAATCAATTTTAAGTGTGTTCGCCACTGAGAAATACTATGTGTGGTCAAATATTTCATTGTTAACCATCACCTGAATGCTTCTTTGACACAAGCCTTGAGATACGGCATCCTGTTGATCCGCTCAGATGTGAGTGGCTCCCCTTTTGGGGCCTCCCTGCAAACCTCTTCATACAGCTTCTCCTGTTTTGCCGGGTTCGTCGCCAAGCAGTAAAGCTGCCCCACTGTAGCTGGAGAGGTCTGAAAAATATGAACATGTTTACTTATATTCCCTTTGTCAACCGCAAGCTTCTTCTTTTTCCTCGCGTTCACCTCATGCAGTCAATCCTGTTCGTCGGGTGTACTCAGTCGTCTTCCGCAATTCCACCCAGTCACCATACAGTTGATCCTGCATGTTGGCACCATTTGGCCAGATTTCTTTTCAGTGTTGAGATGCGTAATGCCGTGGTTAGAGGCCATTTTTCCATGGCCCAGCATTTCTGTCTTATGCAAATTTTGGTGTTATATTAGAGTTTTCCTTCTCCTAGACTTGTTGCCGACCAGTGCTAAAGATGGGTTGGTTCAATACCTGGCACTGGCACGCGGGCACTGGCAAAAATGCAAATACAGTGTTTCAGGGACTTAAATAAATGTTTCGAAAGTAAGTCTGATGGACAGCATTGAGTTGAATCAAGTCAAAGTTTTAAAATCAAAACATAATACATGATACAGCCTCACCACAGCCAGTGGGCTGCAGCCTACACCTAATGCTGGTGTTCTAGTCTGCTGCACTAAGTTATATTCTATTATGTCAATTACATTGCCCACATATAGGATACAGTATGCAGTAAGTAGGTCAAGGCATAGGCCAAGCTACAAGCCTACAACAGTCTGAATTCATATAAATTTCAGAGAACTCCAGACCATTTTGGGATGCATCCTTAGGCCAGTGCCAGTAGTGACAGTGCCAATGCCAGGTATTGAACCAAGCCGCTAAAGAGGCCAGTCCCCCCTGGTACAGGTGGCACTAGCTGGTTACAGGTTTCCAGTGGCAAGTAGTCCAACCTGTGGGCAACCTTCAGTCAGTCTGGTATCACCTGCCCTGCCCTGACCTGGGCCTGATCTAAACAAATGCACCAGTTCAGAGGCTACTAGCAAGAACTATAACCTGCAGGCACCACCTAGGTAGTCCAGCCTGACCTGACCCCGCAAGCTATTACCCAGTTATCTTAACCAAAAATCCGACACGACTTTTTACCTGGATTTTCAATATGGGTACGTACCGTAATAAGCCCGTCCCCGATTAAGGAGAGAGCTATGATAACGGCGTCCTTGTACTCCAAGTCTTTCCTCGACAACAGATACGTCATAAAGCCATACTGGCCATCCTTTAATTCACCCTTTTTCATCAAATCCTGTATCTTCGTCGTGGTGGCATCGACTAGCTCCTTTGCTTTACTGAAATAACCCAACAACAATTTCAATGTAGACACAAGTAATTGACCAATAATCAGCTTCAAGGTAGCACAGAAAGGACGTTTTGAACTCAGTGTGCGGTTTCACCTGGCTCATTATTATAGCCTCGATCCGCTACGCTTGGGACGAAGTATTTGTCTAGGTTACACCAACCAAAATGCTTGTACTTTCTGACCAGAATTGTTTTTCATGAAGTGTGAATTTTGGATTTATAAAAGGAAAAAAAATGTTTGCATGTTCAGCCGTAAACGCTTGCTGAATTAGTTTCGGGGATCCGATTAACCTATGACCTCAAAACTGGTTCGCGGGTAAAAACCGGTAGAACGTGAAATTATGATGGTCATGCATGCCAGAATTGTATAACTCGTATCCCCGCAAGCATTCTCGGGTGCATCCTCTTTGCGCATTACCGGAACGAGAATTATTTATTACTGAGCCACTGAAGGACAGACTGATTACAAGCCTCTGATGATGCATCACTGAGCACCATTAGTTTGAAAACGGGACGTATTAACCCTTTACTCCTGGATTACCTTTTTAATTAATCGGCCTGTAGATGCTGAAAACACACACTAAGAAAGCTGAACATTTTGTTCTTAAATAACACAAAAGTTGCAAAAAGTAATATTTACCCGTGAAAGGAGTCTTGTTTGTCGATTAAGTCCCGCCACGCCGGAGTACTAAAGTACTTGTAAATGGGCAGTGAGAAATACAATTTGGTAGAAAGATCCAAGCTAGCGGCATTGATATCAATTGTTTTCTGGAGCTCAGAGCCTGGCTGACATTCCAGTGCACCAAGTCTTTTTTCAAAGCATGTCATTGATGAAGCTGAAACAGTCAAGTAAACGAAATTCAAATGATTTCATATCAAACAAGGAAAACACAATTTTTAAAGAACTTGGTGGCTGCACCTACAGAGAGACAGGTATTTTATCAAGACGTGCCATAGGTGAGCGGACAGAAAAATACAAGTCTTGTTTCAAAGCGTTGCTGAACATTAAGAAAAACACAATAGTCTCCATTAATGCAAGTATCAATTCGTTTCTTGTACCCCCCCCCCCCCCCTCCTCAAGGGTAGTTAAGCTATCACCACTAATCTTTGCCGATGCTTGAGTAGTATTTATTTTTCCTTTAGTGAAAATTTGGCGAAACTGGAAAGAATAAGGATGCTAATGTGTCTATGTATTGTCGAACATACCGCCTTATCCAGTAAAATTAGTCCGGTTACTTTATATGATGGTGATAACTGATATATTGTTGATGGTGATGTCTTGACGAAAGAAAAAGTAGCATTGGTGAAAAAAGGGTGATGCTTGAGCCTTAAGATGTCGTTATGGGGTGATAAGGTGTCGTACCCTTGAGGAGGGGCGGGGGGGGGGGTACAAGACACGAATTGATACTTGCATAAAGTGAGCCGTGACTGCACCAACAGAACAAAAACAACACGATTGTCTCGTTAGGAGTTGACCATAGGCATCACCATTTTGGGTAGAATTTGAAATCCTAAAGCAATTAGAGCTCCTATAAAATGAAGTGAATGCCTATTCAAAACATGAGAGGCCGAACTCTGGAAAACAAAGAACAGACTCCCGATCCCACCCTATAAATTGGCATTCACTCCGTGTTAAAAGAGTTATAATAGTGTACGGAATCCCAAATTGGTGGTACCTATGGTCAACCCTTAAAGCGGGTCGTGGCTGATCCTACAGAAAAAAGGGAAGGCTAGTTCCAAAGCTTAACAAGACTAACCCAAAGCTAATATCAAGGAATTAATCTCGTAAAATGGGTGAATATAGTGTACTGCAAGGAGCCAGGCGAGCCAAGCCTACGTAGTACTGCAAGAAGGGCTTGATTCTGAATCTTACTTTCAAGTGTCCATTTCTTTGCCTCGTTTAAGAAGTTTCCAACTTCACCGTTTTTGTCTCGTATTCTTCTGATCCTCTCGAGGAAGTCAGTGGCGACTCCTTCAGCCATGTGGAAGAACTCGGTCACTTCTTTCGGCCTCATCATCAGCTGTTGAATGGCACTGCGAACTTTGTACCATTCCTCGCCATTACTATAATAAAGTACATGTATAATATAAGCCCTTCGACGACATTGATTCATTTGGGTAAATGATGGGTGATGCTTCTCGGGAAACATGGCGTGTTTAATTTTTCTTCTTCAACGTTCAACCTGCAGCCTGAAGGAAGGATGCTTTCTCCATTAAGAGCAAAGTCATACAATGGAAAAAACATTTTATGGAGCAAATGTAATACACATCGGCCTAATTTGATGGCTCTCGCAGGAACATCCCGAAAATCGCTAGAGAATTTTGATCACAAAATACGACAACATTTTAAACATGTTGTTAAGTATGTATTGTAATAAACCGATGTTTCAGTGAACTAATCCAGCATTCAAATAATTCTACTGGGAATCGTTGTGTTGGGGCTTCGGTAATTGGCTTCGGCAGTAGTGTGATGACATATTTGGTGGCGGTACTTCGACCAGCTATTTCAACATTACGAGAAGTCGGCAGCAGCTGCAGACCAAGTACTGATAATGAGAGTATTTGGATTGTTGTGATAAAAATTGACAACAATGAATTAAAATATGAGCTAAATTACCTGTTCCCCAACCCAGCGGCAAAATTTCGTTTCTTTCGGTAGATCTTCACCGGCTCGAGTAGTGGAACAATGTGGGGCGTTTTGTCCTCCGACTGGAACCAGACTCTATAGAACTCCGGGTCCAACAAATGAACAGTCGTGCGACCCATAATTTTCTGCTTGAATATTTTCCCATATTGTTTATGTCGGTCGAGGAGGGCCTTGTGGAAAGTTGTTGGCCGGTATTGTCCTGAAGAAAGACCAGTCGATAAAATCCTACACATTTTGTTTATGATTTAGTGGTCGTTTCTGTGAAAATGCCCGCCATACCATACAATACAAATAACGGCATCCGAGAAAATTGGCATTTATGGTCGAATAATACGAATGCTTACCTTGTAGTGAAGTCTCGTATCAAAATGCGAGTGCAAACAAACACTAAAATAAAACCAGCTATCGAAAAATGGATGGGGGGGGGGTAGAGCCATACCAATTTAGACAACACTTGGATGCATAATCGTTGCTATAGACTATTGGCGTCTATTTTGTTGGATGATAAGCGCTCTAGAAATAGCTGTGGCATGCACAAAACAATGCGCACTAAATCGAGTGAACCTAAAATTGTATATTTAGATGTGTTGTTACCTATTTTTTCTTTGAAGAGAAATACTTAGTATATAGCCTACCGATTCTGTAGTCCAATAATGTCCCGATAAATGGAAGTCCCTTCGGACCAGGAATTTCATCAAACCTTTTGGCACTGGAGTCCTGGGCCGAGTTAAATGTAGCTGCAGTTGTACTGCTTGAAGCTACGGGTAATTTTCCAAAGCTAGAGTTTCGAGGAAAACTTCTCCTAACTTTCAGAAGAAGGGAACCTGAGCCGCCCGCTTTTGACAACATCATGAAGGAAATTAGAAATGGATCTGTTAACTTTATGGTAACTTATCAAAGGATAAAATCACATGATGGCATAGTTCCAGCCGATTTTATAAGTTTGACCGGCTGCGTGTTGCAGCTGGCCGTCACAGCTGATTACCATACATTTACGCACCACTTCCTTCGATGACATCTGGCAATGTCCCAGTCGCATGCTAGAAAGCCTCCAGATCTTTTGCAAACATCTGTGACCCTGACCTATTATTCTGGCTGTCCCTGAAACGGCGACAACGACCCAGAATTGTCAAGAAAACGTGATCGCTGTAAACCTGTGAAAAACGATTTGATTGACTGTGAACATTTCAAATCGATACGAAGTATTTTCTTTGAGTTCAAAGTATAAAACATTCAAGACTCCATAACCCATTTAGGCCTAAGTGACAACTTTACCGGAACCGTCGAAAAAGACTTTTTGATAACCAAAAATAGTGTAATGTTAAATCCAATTGATTGGGTATTGAATTTAATTTTTCCTTCTCCTAGACTTGTTGCCGACCAGGGCTCAAGAGGGGTTGGTTCAATACGTGGTACTGGCGCGGGCACTGGCACGCTGGCACTGGCTCTAACATGTTAAAAAATGCAAATACAGTGTTTCAGGGACTTAAATAAATGTTTCGAAAGTAAGTATGATGGATAGCATGAGTTGAATCAAGTCAAAGTTTTAAAATCAAAACATAATACATAATACAGCCTCACCACAGCCAGTGGGCTGCAGACTACACCTAATGCTGGTCAGTCCCAGTCTGATTGAATTTAAGTGGCTACCGGTAGGTAAAACCTACAAAGCAGTGAAAAATGCATCTTGACCACCAAGGTTTTTGCATCTTATCAATATATGCCCCGGCTATGTTTAGAGGGACTGTAGACCATGAGGTTCACGATGTGGAAAATGTGTCATTTAAACAAACGTCTATAGATTATGAATTATTCTATGAACATGATTTGTAGAAATGAGTCGTTTGAATTAACTGTGTAGTCCTAAAATACTTTGTGAACACCACTCGGTGATTCAACAGTTGCATAATAAACACTCTAGATGAGGAACAGCAATTATTTGAATAGTTTTATCCGTGCAAGACTGTCACTCAAACCTCAGCCTGTGAGACAGAATGGCCCTATTCTACTTGATTGAGGAGGATTTTTAAGGTGGAACGGCAACCTATGCGAATCGAGAGAGTCTTCCTGGATCGAATTCATCCACTTGAATCGTTCAACGACATAGGGTTGATCAAAGAACACGGTTCGATATCCCGGACCATAAACAAAGCAACACAAATCGTGGCATAATGTCACATGTTAGCGTTTCGGGGATTTTCGAATAAAAATAGTTACAAGTTAAAAGTGAACTCGATGTAAGCCCAGCCTGCACATGATTTTTTAATTGTTTTAAATTATTTTTAATTATTTCCTGTCTGCTTTATTTCGCACTTCGTGGTTGAGTGCCCTTTTGGACATCCCAATCGCGAGTGGGACACATGACTCAGGTTTCCGGTTGTACTTGTGAGAGGATGTCACCAGAATATGTACTTTTGTATGAATTACCACTTCATATTATACATATGCTTTGTTTGGTGGAGATGATTCACAGTAGCAGTGAACTTCTTCAATCTGACTCTCGTGGCCTGGTAATAGGGTAATCGGAAAAGCTGGACTGCTGGATTCATTGGATTCATTGATCACCACCGCCAGGATTGGAGATCGTTCGGAAAATGGGATTTGATATTTCTAAAGAATACAATGTATGCCTCTCTGTATCGATAACGTATGCGCAGCTACTGCATGTTGCACTGTAGTGTAGCCTACCAGTAGGCCTACCGTGGATGTTGCAATACTCAGCCTCATGCTGTCAGTATAAAAATTGTGTAATTGAATGCCCCCAATCAAGCACATAATCACTCACACATTGACTAAGGAAGTTCTTCAGCTAGAATACAAACCTTCTGTCAGCTTTAGTCTGGTTACTCTAAGGTATTTCATGTAGAACCGCCGGTAATAACCCGGTGATTTCTCATGTGAAGACTCTAAGACTGAGGAATCCATGTTGGCAGTGCCAGTGTCTGCACTTGAAGCATATTGTGGGAAACGTTAGGAATTTGGGGATTGGACAATTGGATGGTGATCCAAGAGTCACAATCCAGCAAATCTAGCAGTCCAGTGATCCAGCTTTTTTGAATACCCCTGGTAATAGGCCATGTCGAAGCAAGGAAATTAATATATGGAGTGTACCAGAAAAGCCATTAGTATTTATAGCAAATAAATCTACAAATGTACGGTTTGCACAGTGACCCATAACGGCATAATGAGTCGTATGATGACCTGAAAATGGAAATAATGTATTAATTGATCTCTCCACTCATAATAAACTAAAAATACCATAAAGTGATGGTGCCATGTCAAAGTCAGGCCGCACAAACTGGTAGGTGGCTAGTCAGTTTAAAGTCCACCGTGATCACCAAGTCCAAATATGGCAAAATTGACAGAATGAGTAACGTGTGTTTGCCATCCGATGGTTATGCCTATCAAGTGAACCTTAGTCTGAATCTTCATTGAAAAAGCCTTGCTGCGAATGAAATGACACAATGAAACGAGGTCACTGAATAAAAGAAATGTCCACAATTAGATTTAAACAAAAACCCATGTATGCCGAGGGGGAGTATGACATCAGTTCATTAACATAGGAATTTCTCTCGTTCCCAGAATAGCTGCTCTCTATCAATAGTGCAGAGCGTATAAAAGTTGCAATATTTTTATAACTGTATATTTGATTCATAAGCACGGAAGCGTGGAACAGGAGATAGGATATCTTTACATATCATAGGCGTCATTTGATACATTCCAACGTATATCGTAACAGAAGTATCATCATTCACCAGAGACAAAAGAAAATCATTGTGTGATACCAACTCGAAGGAAACGTTTACAGAAGATTTATCGCTTAATCTGATGATGATAATGAAGAGGAACAAAATAATCGTAATCAACTGACAACCAGGAACAGGGCTGAACTGGGGACGTGCAAGGCGAGTTTACAAGGTTCACACAGGACGATCGCTGCCGCATTCAGGAGGAACTAGGAAGTCAAAATCACATTAATAACATAACCGACCTAAGTATTTGCCACTACCAATTGCCACAGGCAATAATTCGATAAAGCGAGCTTTTTTCAACGGTCGATCGTTGACACTACCGACTCATAGGGAGAATTGGATAAAAGGGAGTAATCTAAAAGTCAATATCCGTTACAATCACACAGTCGACCTAGTTTTAACACTGTAGAGCAGGCTACAGATCCGGAATTCTATAAAAGTGAGCTATCTCACAGTCGATCTAGGTGCAACGATCAAGAGCAGGCAGCCAGATTGCCATTTCGTTCAAAGTGAGTTAACATCCGACTGAGTTCGGCGCGTTGGTCGTTGGTTGTTGAACAGTACAGCGCAGACAGAAAGCGTAGCAACATCATCACCACCAGTGGTTGCGCGCAAGTGATATACAGAAGAGGAATTCATTGGCTTCTCGCTGCGCGAGTTGGAGTGCGATTTCGATTGAACTTTACTAGGACCTGAACTGTCTTCCAATTGAAAACAATGGATTTATGCATCCCGTGCCAAGCCAGGGTCATGGCTAACACACTATTTAGGAATAATTTAGGTGCTTGTTACGTATTTTGTACACTTGTCTTATTTTTCACATTCGATTTTGGGAAGTTTGTGGAGGCAAAACCAGCCATAGTTAGCACAGATTCGGATGGCACGGTAAGTTGTAATAAACGTATTAGCTTGTACACTACCTTATTGAACAACATCATGTTTTCTGTCAGGGGTGAAGAAAAATTGTGTATTTAATATCTTCGAGGATTTCAAGAATGGCCTCATGTCGCGAAAATAAAAAAATCGGATACAATTTTTGTAATTTAAAACTGAAAAAATGTGTAATTGATACATGTATATTAAATCAAACCCGTAATTCTTCGTATTGTTTTAGAAATTTTCGAGTATTTGAAAATCAACAAGTGCGGTTTACAAGGACAAGCAGTTCATAATGTGTAAAGTACATTAATTTGTAGGCTATTCATCAGATGCATTATGTTTCTTAGCACTGTATCGGAGTCGGGGTTATCAAGTGAACCTTTGATAAGACTGTAGAAAATGGGAATTTACGGGCTCGGTGCGAGTGGGTTTTTAAGACAATATATCGTGTTTTATGGCCTGAATCCCTTGAACTGCGCGGTAAAGGGGCACGCAAACATATTGTTGGCGATTTCTAGTGGTTCACTGATTCTCGATGTTTCAGTGGGCTATTATTTTGGTCATGTTTCCGAGGTGGTGATTTGATATGTATCGAGTGAAATAGTATGGAAACTCTGCGGAAAATAATACCTATTGGACCTTTGTTTAAATGAGAAAAGTAAATATTGTCCTTGCTTGCTGAACAATGGACGAACTACATGAACTGTACCCTCGATATTACAATGCTACAGACAAATCATCGCTATTATGATAGGCCTGTCCTAATTTGATTCCCAGGGGTATAAAAAACAATAACAACTTGCGTTTATTCTATCATTGGGAGCAAACTGGGTCATGTTATACTAGAGTAGAGAAAATATGTATATGAAATATAAATACAGTGGAACCTCCCTTAGCGGACACCTCTCTATCAAGAACAACCTCTCTAATAAGGACATTAATTTTGGTCCCATATTAGCTATTTCAATTCCATTTGACTTCTCTAATTAGGACACCTCTCTATCTAGGACAGCACTTTTCAGTCCCGAGATTGTCTTTATTAGAGAGTTTAATACTGAAAATCTGTTTTATAACTGACATAAATCATATATATTGATAAAGCGGCCGAAGTAAAATTAGACAATATAAATTTAGGACCACACGTCCCACCGAGGCCTACTTTTAGATGCATTCATTGTACATGCAGCGTATAGTTGCAAATTACCTCAGGCCTGCCAGGTCACAACATTTTCAAACATGCAATTGTTCAAAGTAAAGCCTAAAACTAAAAAAAATGCTTAATGATTTGAAAGTTCTAGCCATTCCGCTAGAATTTTCATAATGTTTTTGTTAAGGTCTTATCACTTCCCAGTACAATTTCTGAAAGAGTTGGCAAGGGTAAGCAAAGCTGTTTAATATTTAACAGAGAAATCTATACAAAACTAAAATGCTGTGTTTATAGTATTCTTGTAAAAATCGGATACAGGTAAATGATATCTTTAACAAGAATCTTCAGTGCATTTTTATCATGGTAACACTGTTGGTTACGATTTTTAGCTCAGTATCTTTCTACCAGAGAAATTCCTTGGTATATTAGCATTTCATTGCTACTTTCTGTGGTAATTGATCATTGCGAGTCATACGGCTGGCAGCATCACAAGATGATAAGATATGATTCGTGTTTTCAGTGAATAGAAGGCTGCATGATTAGTCGACGTAGATCTAAGGAAGAGCCTTTCGTAGACACGTTTAACAGTCTGTAAATGGAGACGGCTAACCGGTCGAATATGCAACGGGGGGGGGGGGGGGGGCATGGCAGATTCAGAATGGCGCATGTAGGCCTAGTATTATCAATTTTGCCACAGGCGCGCGAAGCCCCCATGGGTCTCACCAGACCTAGAGATTACACACAAGAATAGGATATATTACTAACAATTGTGCATATTGTCAGCAGGACTGATTAAGTATTTTCACGTGCCTGTGGATATGCGCCCCCAGTCATCTTTGTAAACTAGCGTCGATTCCAAATGTTTTTCCTCTTGCACTCGTTAAGGAAGTTAAGAGTGGTCCCCTTGACAATTAGTCAGCATGCGTGTATATAGAAAAATAAGTCCTTTAATACACAACAACCTCTTCCTGATATATTTATATAGACAGTTGCTTGTTAGAAGATATATTTATGAGTAATGAGGTGACAATTTCGTGCAAGTACGAAAAATTCCCCAGTTGGAACATTAAAGGAAACGATGATAGATTTCAAGAACTTTCAAGTATTTGAACAAGGATAGATCTATTTGCAGATTTGACGACAGAATGAACTCTTTTTTGTAGGTCGCCTTAAAAGTATGGCGCAATACATTGCATTCATCATGTTGATTAGAATTTTGTTTAAAGACTCGCAGGAAGGGCTAATCTTTACATAGTTTGGACATTATCACTAATGCGTGTTATGTTCTAAATCATCAATTATCATTTATTTTCTCCGCACTGTAGTAGATTCTGCTAAATAACATGATTTTTATTTTGGTAACCTTGTAGAAAATTGAAAAGTAAACCTGGAGTAATTAACCTGAAAGTCCTTAACCCTGCTCGCTAGAGTAAATGAGCATATTTCTACGCATAATGATCATTCCTTACCAGTATTTGTCGCTTATAAATTGGATCATGTCTAAGTTTAGCTCATGAGTCACCATGCTAACCGTCCTGTAAGACAGACTGAGCATACATGATGAAATATTGTAGCCTAGCAACGAGTGAGCAGGACGCCATCGCAATTTTACTATTTTGACATAATTTCGTTATGTGCCTACATGAAAATCGTAAAATATATTTCTCAAGATTTTCGCGAATTATGACAATAAAGAACCGCGAAAATTTACAGGATAACAGCTGTAGTCCCTATCTCTTTGATTTTTACAGGAGTATATTATTTGCAGGAGTATCTTATTTTACAGCACTCCCCACCTCTTTGATCTTTGCAGGAGTATCTTATTTTACAGCACTCCCCACCTCTTTGATCTTTGCAGGAGTATCTTATTTTACAGCACTCCCCACCTCTTTGATCTTTGCAGGAGTATCTTATTTTACAGCACTCCCCACCTCTTTGATCTTCGCAGGAGTATCTTATTTTACAGCAGTCCTTATATCTTTGCTCTTTGCAGGAATATCTAATGAAGTTCGGTTGGCTCTCACCACAAGACCCCAAAACTGGTGCTTTACGGTCAAGAGAGCAGTTTACAAAAGCCATCAAAACATTCCAGAGATTTGCAAGTCTCAATGTAACAGGTAAGAGCCAGATAGTGAATTACTTACTTGCTTGCCCTACTTCTTGTTCATGTTATTCATTGACAAATAAGGGCCATATTGTGGATCATCTCACTTGAACTTCTCCTTATTCATGTTATTCATTGAGCCCGATTGTGGATCATCTCTTTTGCACTTCTCCTTCATGTTATTCATTGAATCAGATTGTGGATTATCTCACTTGCACTTCTCCTTATTCATGTTATTTATTGAATCAGATTGTGGATCATCTCTTTTGCACTTCTCCTTATTCATGTTATTCATTGAATCAGATTGTGGATTATCTCACTTGCACTTCTCCTTATTCATGTTATTCATTGAGCCAGATTGTGGATCATCTCACTTGCGCTTCTCCTTATTCATGTTATTCATTGAGCCAGAATGTGGGTTATATCACTTGCTCTACACCTTTTTTATGAGATTCATTATCAGATAGGACTAACTTTACTATATTTTATAACTCCAGGGAAGCTTGACAAAGAAACCGTGATGTTAATGAACACTCCTCGTTGCGGTGTGATGGACAATGACAACGCTGAAGAGGGAGAGAAAAGAAGGGTTAAACGATATGCATTACAAGGTGAGTTTGGGTAAAGATACAGCAGCCACTTCCAGCCCAAGTAGAGAGGGGAATGGGGGGGGGGGGGCCCGTCCCGACGTCCCGTTATAAAAACAGGCCGCATCCCGGTGGAGAAGGAGGAAATGTTCCCCTCGAAAAACATATCCGTCCCTGCATTGTCTTCTGATGGATTATGATACATGAATAAAGTTTTGTAGTAGCCATGACCGCCAATATAGCGCACAATCTAATCCTCTGTTCCCGGTACATTCTAGCACAGCACATTTAAAACTCCATTAATGAGAGGATATTCTTGATTTTCTCAAACCTATTACTGTTATATTTGAGGAGTTATAGTACCAGGGCCATGAATACTGACAATCGGTACAGTTACGTCCTTATATGCAAATGACATCTATTTTAAATTAAGGATTGTACTTCAGTGAAGCCTGCCTACTGGGTACATATCCGACAGTATTTTTCGAACTTATTTCTTACGCAAATCTGTCCTTTGATAGCGGACTAAAATGGGAGGGGTAATTCAGTACGGGTGAGATGACGTTCACTGTGTTCAACATAGTGATGCATTGCCCACTCTATACGTCATATGATCATTAATCAAAGCATATTTTCTCAATTTTCCCAAACCTACCAAAGTTTGATTTGTGGGGTTCCTGCACTCGGGGCCATGATTACTGATATCTAAATGATTTATCACATTAATACGTGACCGTATTAAATCTTATAACGATTTCGAACCGGAAAAGTGCAAAGGGAGGAAATTGGTACAGTTATATGTTCTGAACATGTTAAAACGCATGACATCTATTTTAAATGTAGGATATGGCACTTCATAGTTTGCTGTCTATTAGGTACATGCGCATATATATCTGGCATTATTCTTAGAACTTATTTCTTACGACAATCTGCCCTTTCAGTGAACATGAAAATACTTGGAAAGATAACATTCCATTTAGGAATAGATGTGTAGGCCTACTCAGTGAACCTACTGTACATGCCCATGATTGTATAAGTAATTGCATATTTGACTAGACAAACATGATCATGACATCCAGTTTTATACTAATTAAATTACACAACTTTGCTCTTCAGAGTCCAAGTGCATTTCCTCCTGTATTGATTTCTTACGCCACATACATGTATTGACTTTTCCTCCCTTCTTGGAACAAGGGTGGCATGGAAACATTAGAAGTACAACATCGTGAACAACTTCAAATCCTGGTGCAACCCATTAGCTGATCAGTTTGTCAAATAATGATATTGGCATAATGATGCTGCATGATCAAATGATCGCTTTATCGTAATAAATCCCCGTTAATACATGAGACGTGATCCAGATATCTGTGATTTTGAAGCGTTAAAACGATTTGATATCCATCATGCAACTCGACCAAGCTGCACTAATAAAATCAACTGTTTCAGTGCTAACGTTTCTTTTTTTACTGTGTTAGGCCTGTACCTTATCTGCATTTCAATACAATTCGCAATAAACCTCCTGTTTCAGAGGACAACAGCGGTGAAATTGGTAATCGACACGAGTAAGGTGTAGTCAGAATGGCATTACTTCTGTATTTTGGCTTGGGGAAGGGGGACCGGGCGATATTCTTATAGGGGAAGCATGCAGTGTTCCATGCGCTTAATTTGACACTGGAAGAATCTAAGCTGTAAATCTGCTCTCGATCAGTTCTACCGGGTCCCGAGGTGTCGCATGAGAGTTCCCATTAAACACTTTCACAAGAAATCAACGATATCTTGAGGAAAAGTTTTTCTGCTCTTATTCATATGGCTACTAAAGACCAAACGGTAAGACTACTCCAGACCCATTTGCCTACCTGCCTATTTTGATGGATGTGGCTCACAGATTCGGATGGCCTGCAGCAATTAGCCTGGGTTGAACTTGATCTATAGCCCTGCAATCTACCGAGGTCAATTGTGCCAACTATTTGGCTTTCAATTTTAATTTCTATTTCACCTACTATTAAAAAATACCGGTATCATGTTATTAACCTAAAAAGTGTCATCGCGGAATGCATGGCAACTGACAGTCAAGGCTATAGCATTTAAGCATATTTTGTTCGATCGAAAACGACCCTTTCCCTCGGGATCCAAGTCGGGGAAGTCGCACCTTTCAATAATTTTGAAAATTTTATCGCAATCGGAAGAGTACGTGCGCATGAATCCGAGTCCAATCTGAGGCAAAGAGATGAAAAAAAGCTGATGAAACTTTTTTAATAGATGTCATCAACCATTAGCCCTAGCGTTTGAGTATCAAGGCTTTGGTGATTATTCGCAAACAGGTGTGCTGGGTGTACACACTGTTACAGTAAAATCGTTGGTCCTCATGATGACAACCGAAATTTCTGGATTCTTTGGTAAACCAAGGCTAATCGTGGTAAAACGTCAGACACTGGTAAATTCTTGTCCGAATTGGCCAATTCTTGACTGGGGGCTGTACTAGTTTGAGATCATCGCGTGGCCTGTTGAAATTCATCATATATTTCAATTGCTTTGCTGAAAACGTCTAGCTGTCAAGAGCAACTCCTCATTTGCTCTCAATTTCACAATCAGAAGGGGGCAGACACTATTACTTCATATATTTGCCGCATTAACCACCTTCTCAAGTAAGAAAAGGATATGCAAAGCTAAGCACAGGGGTAGTTTCGGACTATTTTAAGTTTGCTGATTGGCTATTTACACAGGTAGTTTGGTTAAATAGTTAAAGATCAATTTTCTTGCCAGCGTGCACATCTGAAAATAACACCTAATTGTAAAAGCAAGTAATTAGGACGGTTCGTTAATGCTGGTTTAATGTTTCAGCTATATTGTATTCCTAGGGCGATTTGCACCTGGGCGAGAAAAATACCAAGTAGAGTGTGCCAATCAACATGATCAATGGCATGTACATGTATACAAATTATGAATGAACAACACAATGACAAGTATTGTGATGATTGTCGATTTTCTTTGATAATACTGTCCGTGTAATCTGATTATTGACAAATCGCAACATCCATATTGGAGACATTCTCTCCGCGTTGGTACATATCCGTATGGGCACAGTCCAGACGCCAAAGTACATGTATGTTGCAGGTGTAGTTGGCGATGAACGATTGTGGTTCATATCATCATAATCAGACCCAGGAATGCATGTATCCGCAGGCTTGCAAACATGCGGTGCCTTTCCATTTGATAAGGCATTGTCTAAAGGTGGCTCAGAAGTATTTTTTTTATCAATTAATGAAATTATAGTAAACTATGCTAATGTGATAAAACCGTATCACCGCACCTGCGGGTGTTTCTGATCACTCCCGAATGCCAACCTGTTTGACTCATAGACTGCCGATGTATGATTATATCGAGCTCCGGTATTTACCTACACGTATTTAGCGCTGTATTTGCCTGAGGGTCGGAAACCTTTTGGAAGGACGTCCGGTGGGTCATCCTCTTGAACAACCACTGACTCACTGCTTGGTAGTGAACAGGCCGGGGAAACAGCATGCAGATAAAGGTAGCATGAAGAAGTCGTCTTTGAAGGCAAAAAATCAGTTTCTCGGTTTTCAAAACGAGTATTAAGTCGACTAGAGTTCTCGACTGTGATATTTCACCTGGCAGAATATGCTTGTTTATGTGAAGTGAAAGTACGTATCAGCTTCGATCTAAAAACACCGGTATACCGGTATAGGTTGTCGTGTGTTGGAACTTGCAACCATGCATCTGTTCTTCTGACAGACCCAAACTGAGAGCTTTTATAATAATCAAGCTCTGTACTTTCTTAAAGGGACAACTTGGGGATGAGATATGTGGTTTTCCAGACAACAATAGCTTCCAGCAGAACCGTGACATCTGCCAACAGGATGATTTAAAAACCATCTAACTCTGCAAGAAACAATGCACTCGAACTGGGTGTATACATAGGCCTGTCTGATTTTCACAAGCCTTGTCCAAAACTGCCTCACAACCCTAGTAAAAATCGTGATTAGGGATTAGAATCAGTGTGATACTACATGTGGCGGCGCGTGGTGGCAAGCAGAGTCATTATCCTCCTTGCTAGGTATGAATCGCAAGACCAAGTTGTTCCTTTAAAGGGATGCCAATCATGATTACTTGTGTTCCGGGAAAATAGAAATGCAGTTGTACACAATTCCGTAGAGCAGTTATGCAACGGTTTTGCTGTCAAACTTTGTATCCATAATTTGTACCATCATTTATCAACACAACGACAATGCTGAAATTTACATGTATATTTAGTGGGCTACGTATTTGAGCAATTGTAAATTTTTAGATTCGATTACAAATTTCATATTTTTAACAGGCCTTAAGGGGAATTTCTAAGAAGGCATATACGGTATCAACAGGGATGAAGTGATCAGATATGCCCGTTGTTGTCGTCAGGCTGAAATGCCCATGACCGGCGGGCAGAAAATGCATGCTGATCTCGGTCTGCAGACCTGCCTATGACAACTGTGTGACTAGCCAGAGTAAAATGAATATATCCCTTTCTGTTTTCAGGTAGTCGTTGGGGCAAAACTGATCTCTCCTACAAAGTTATACGCTACACGAGAGATGTACCAAGAGAGGATGTAGATGCCGATATCAGGGCAGCTTTTCAGGTGAGAAAACTGACATACAGCAATGCTTTTCCCTATCTGCAAGATAGAACGGATGCGGTGTTGAGATACATGTAGAATGTTTTCATTCAGCAAGCCGAAAGTAAACAAAATATACATTCGTGTATGTACACATGTATTACCAGGAACAGCTGTTTTGATTGAGGCACCGACGATCCCAGCTCTACTTTTAGCGATGACCTGTCGATGACCCACATCCGGCGCCCATGTGTGATTTTCGAATCAACCAATTACAATGCCTATGATCAGGCCTTCTCTAATAATCTAATGATTTGTGACGTCAGTGCGCGGGCATCACTGTGATATTACCGACTTAAGCTGGTTATATAGAGATTTTGTTTTAGACGCTCACCTCTCATTGTGATTTTCATAGACATAACCAAGTATGGATTAATCTATACTTGAAATAACCAATATACTGTGGAACCTCCCTAAATGAATACCTCTCTATTAAGGACACCCTCTCTATGCAACGCTGGATTTGGTCTAAAATTTGCAATTGCCATTCAATTTTACCTCGTTAATCAGGACACCTGTCAATTAAGGACTGCATTTGTCTGTTCCAGAAGTGTCTTTAATAGAGAGTTGCCACTATACTGTACTCTAATGTACGTAGATCGAGTAGGCAAACACGTCAAGGGGATGTCATATATTAGTGGAACTAAACCAATTACAAGGTTAAAAACAATCTGCATCAAATATAACATTCATTTGCTTGGCCTTGTTATTCCTGGTATCGAAAACTTATTACGGCAAAGTTTGAACGTTTTTTTGCTAATATCCGAGAAGAAAAGACAATGGGTGATATGAATAACGACTAGCAGATGCTTTTACTTCAATTTTGTACAGAAAGGCCTAGTGTAAATGTACATGGAGTTTTAGATAAAAGCATTTGCTAGTATTTATTCATATCACCCATTGTTTCCTAACATTTTCAGATATGGGCTAACGTCACGCCGCTCCGCTTCACCCAGCTCTACTACGGCAAGGCCGATATAGAGATCGCCTTCCTGGACATGGACCACGGGGACGGAATACCATTCGACGGGCCGGAGGGGACGCTTGCGCATGCCTACTTCCCCGTCTACGGTGGAGATGCTCATTTCGATGACGGGGAAATTTGGAGTGTTAATAGCGGTACCGGTAGGTTAACGTTCACAGAAAGTATGCCTAAACCTATCCTCAAGACGAAATACAATTTTCACAGTGTACATTTTATTCTCTGATTATATTTATATTTACAAGATGTCATGTATCGAAATTCTCGTACAGCCAAAAATTACTGTCTTATTTATAACTGACACATGTTCTTTCTTTCAGGTACTAACCTTTTCCAAGTAGCCGCTCATGAGTTTGGCCACTCTCTAGGGGTGTCGCACTCTGATATAAGGCAGTCCCTGATGGCCCCTTTCTACCGAGGTTACGCGCCTGATTTCGTCCTACATCGTGATGACATTATGGCCATTCAGGAGCTTTATGGTAAGTTTCCCGCGGGTTCTATGTATGTGTCAAAGTTACTTAAACAAGAAGTACATAGTCTACGTGTAGAACCCCAGGTATGGGACACATGCACTCTTAAAATTGATAAGTAAAAATACCTATTTGATAGTTTTTTATAGGCCCCAGATCCCGTCTGGGGACTATATTGATATCACTGGAATTCTCGAAACTGTTATTTTCTTCCACCAACACATTTATTGCGGTAGTCCAGCAAAACGGCTAAATAAACCAGAAATCAATCACCCTTACACCACCAAACCCAATTCCATCTATGGACTATCGCAAAAGTATTTTAAAAATCCTGAGTATTTCGATACTTTTGAAGCATTTTTTGCTGAGATATCGTCTGATCGTCTTCTCCCAACATGCCGAAGCTGCGATTCAATCTGACATGCGCTGTGACATGCGCAGAGGCGAGACGCTGATACATTAGCATAAGCTCCGCCCCGTCATAACGACGTCATTATTCTCAGGAGTTGGTCGAGCGATGGGACGATGGAGGTATTATAAAGAAACCCAATTCGATTCATGGACTATCGCAAAACGATTTTTCAAAACTCAGAATATTTCGATGCTTTAGATGCGTTTTTATGACTCCTCCCTCTGGGAGCTGGAGTCAGTATTGTTTTCGCTCAGGTTCCTCGTACAATCAGTCACGTGACCTCTCCAACACTCGATAATGCACTCTTTTCGTCCATGTTTTAGGCCAATCTTCGGCATGAACATGAAATCTAATACTTAAATCAGATGTTTCTCTTGCCTTGAAAACATTCCTGGGTAAAATCCATTGAGATTAGCCGAGTTAAATAATAAATAATCTACTTTTTCCGAGCTTAAAATCTCTGCCGCTGAATTCTATAAATAGAAACTATTAACATCGCGGCAGTGGGGTTCCCATTGTGCGCCCTCCCACTTCACACCATGCCAGGAAGTTTTACGGAGAGGGAGGGCGTGCGGTAAGAAGAATGGCCAAAATGACGTCACGTTTTCCTGGCAATATCTCTTGCCAGACCAGTCAAGCATTGGGAAAGCATCTTTAATTCAGACAACGTTAGAACTAAAGTAAAAGCAGATTTCACCACTAACCAGTCAAATCGGAATACGACGGCGCAAAATGTTCTCGCTTTCTACTCTGTTGACATGACGACTACCTGGGGACTATCAAATTTGCTACCAGCAAATTTCGGAATTCTAGTTTTACATTGTTTCAATTGCACCCAGAATTTATAGAAACTGGGACAAAATAAAGTATTGGCGTGTCTTCGCCAATTAATATTACCAGAGCCTTGCTTGTGTCAAGGCATGTACATTTATTGTAACCGGGAGGGGATGATTCAGCGTCTGGAATACCGGGCTGGAATATCGATTGCCCTTCTGAATAAAACACCACTATCATCTCTACCGGTTAACACTCCAGGATCGGGTGCATTTAGGATAGGTACGAATGCCTGTTTTGGGAGGAAGAAAAATCAGAATCTACTTTACCTCTGTACGATGACCTGGTTTGGGTTTATGGTCTCAAACCAGTGGCTCTAGATTACACCGTTAAAAAAAGGATATAATTTGCTTGATTTTTTTGCTTGAGGTCACGATTCAATTCACTTATTTGGTACAACTATAGTAAATAAACTTCGACCACGTACTTAACATTGTCCACAACATTGTTTCCTATCGGAAACATCAACATTCATATACATGTATTCTCGAAAAGTATATTTTCAAGAGTTAGGCATTAGGCCCTACGCGAATGACATGGTAAACATTTGAACACTTCAATCTGCGCTCGAAGTCAGATCGGTTTAGCAGCACAACTTCTCTCGGTCCGAGTTTCTGTACATGAATGAATGCACACCGGCTTTAAAAAAAACAATGCCATAGTGATATATTTTATAACGACAGGGCCTAACCCCGATGCACCGACCGTATCCACGACCACCGCCATTCAAAGACCAACATCAGCCCCACGGGCTCCGCCACATGACCTACCCGATGCCTGCAGAGATCCTCATCTTGACGCCATTACCCAGACAAAGTCGGGTATAACATATGCCTTCAAAGGTAGGTTTTGAAAATATGTCCCCAAGGTTCTGAAAATATGTCCTCAAGTTATGTTTTACAGATTCACAAGTTGTGAATACCGTAAAGATTCATTTACACATTTTCGCCGTCAGTCGGAACTTCTACAGAGCATACATGTAATGTAGATTTTGAATTTCAATTCCAACGCTTTGACCAGACAGAAGTATTGAATGTAAGCACACCAGTTTTCAAAAGATGGCAAAAACTGCACAAGGCCGACAAAAAAGTCCGTTTTATAGAGACGTTTGTGCCATAAATTGTACATCACTGACCATTAGTATTTCGCTGAGTCGTGTCGATTGAAAACAAAAATAAAAGAAACGCCCAGAATCATGAATGAGATAACAGAGAAGAAAAAGATTTCGTCCGAGACCGCCTACGAGTACACGTAGATACAGTATTTGATCCGTGTTTTACGAGAGCGAATATGAATAAACTTCTGAAAAAACCCGTGCAGGGATGACGTTGAATGCAAAATAAGGAATTACCACGAACTCAGTGTCAGAGTTTGGCGGCTGCTAATCCTGCCCCTCTTTCTCTTCCAGGAAAGTATTACTGGCGTTTGAACCGCCGCGGATACGACAAGGGCTACCCTCGTCTGATTAAGTGGGACTGGCCAGGGTTACCTGAAGACATTGACACAGCACTTCACATGAGGCACAGTGGCTACACATTCTTTTTCAAGGTAATAATCATGACTTCATCTACATTGAATAATTAATTCCTATCACCTCCCTTTTAGAATCAAAATATTTAGTAAAAATAAACACTTTTGGGCTGTTTTGGGTATCATTGTGGCTAACCGTAGTATATATTTAAAGAGATTACCTCTTTTCTGTAACCGAATTCCCGTGGTTCCAGGCTTTTTGCGATGTGTTGGGGCAAAATTGGCCACGAGATGGCTAACTTGGTCTTTCCTGCTCGGATCCTGGGTTTCGTCAGGCGGCGCTGGGGTCTTTAGCCGCTAATTAGCCTAAAACTGCCACATTATCAACAATTAAGAACATTCTAGTTTCATTACGTGCATGGTGATATCGTTCTCTGTTCTAGTTCACTCATATTCCGAGGTATCCACTATTGCTAAAAAGACGAGTTTTTTAAAAGTGTAAATTCCGTCCGATAATTATTTTACACTTCAATAAATAACTGTCAAATCATGAATTGCGTTTAATTTTCAGGGAGACCAGTACTGGAAATTCCGCGACCAGGTCCCACAGAGTGGTTACCCACGAAAGATCAGCTGGGGGTTCCCCGGGATCCCAAACAACCTTGATGCAGCGTTTGTCTGGACAGGGAACGGGAAGGTTTACTTCGTAAAGGGTAAGTGCTGATACTGTTAATACATTGAGGAAGTGATGCTGTAACTACATGTATTAGTCAGTTGCTTTGTACGTCCCTTCCACATAAAGAACCTATGAGAGACAGCCTTATTACAATCTATTTAGTGTATCAACCATTCTTGCAATCCAAATGAACCAGTGGGCGCGAAAGTTTTTTTAGTCACTAAAGATCAACCCTCTTGGCGGCTCCTCATGTATCCTTGCGGGCCCTGGTACCGGGAACATCTTTACTGGGCTTCAGGTTTTGGGTGGCTGGCCCGGTTCACTCATTTTGTCGGTGTCGCAGAAATTGTGGCTCACGCAAACTTTTTAGTGATTCCGACCAAACCTAAAAAATGTACGAAATTGATTGAAAATGTTCCACGAGAACATGAAGGCTAACCAAATACTCGATTTTGTGTCGCCAATATACTTAGTACATGTAGTAAGGTCGGCTTTCTGGCCGATTTCAAGTCCTTTTAATAAATCTCGGACAAGAGTCGCCAAAATGATTGATTTCGAGTTGCCAAAATGACTGGTTGCAAAATAGGTTGATATGGGGACGCTAGAATAATTTATTCGCCAATGGATGTCACACTTTTACCTACAAGTTCTAAGTAAATGTATTTTATCAGGATTTTCTAACTATTGAAATGATACTAAAGTGATGAAAATAGACAAAGCAGTCAAATTTAATAACAAGGAGATGATGAACTCCAAAATCTTCCGCTAGGCAAAATTGTTATGAAAGACCTTTTATAGCAATGTTTTGAGTTAGATGCAGGCATTAAGTAACCGATAATCAAGCTAGATAAACAACTACATGTACATATACAGCTTGCTGTTCCATACATATTTATCTATGCCAAGCCAAGTACAAGTTTATCTTCTTTCAGACGACAAATACTGGCGATACAGCCAGCTGAAGGCAGATTACGGGTACCCTCGGCCAATGTCGGTCTGGCGAGGTATACCAAAGGGAGTGACGGGCGCTTTCCAGTACCGCACAAGCCAGGGCTACAGGACGTATTTCTTCAATGGTTATGAGTATTACAGATTCAATGATAGGACGTTCTCGGTGAGCACAGCCTTGGAACATACTCTTATAGGCTATGAAACAAAAGTTAGGAAATCACCACACCCTTCAATAAAAATGATGTATGATTAACCATTAATGCTAATGAAATAAATAACTACTATAATATCTGTTCAAAGTTATTTTGACTAAAAGGGGAATTTTTGTGGGTTTCCGTTTTACATTACTGATAAATAAACAGTGTGATTTGCGCAAAGACTTCCCTGTGCCTTCACGAGTGAGTGGTCTGATAACACATTGCGTACATTCGAAAATTGTGGTTCCCTGGTAACGAACTTGGGGATGGTGGGTCGGCAAAAAACCGAAGTTTGTAACTAAGCCGACAATCACCACCTGAGTCTCTACTATTTATTTGGTCCTTTCATGTACCATCTTCAATTCTAGGTTGACCCCTTCTATCCGCGCCTTGTCGCCGAGTGGTGGTTCGGATGCGAGACAGAAACGGAGAGACTTGTACACATAAATGGCGTCCGTAACCAGGGCAACGGGAACAACATCAATAGAGGGCGTGACGAGGATGACGAAGCAAGCCAGTGGGTGGTCGCAGGAGGCAAGACCGCGGGGGCTGCTAATTCATACAACAGTGGTGCTAATTCTTCACAATCTCCAGGCTTGCCTGGCGCCATATCATTGTTTGTGCTAATTGCATTCTGTTCACTTTTGTATTTGTAAGTTTCAAGATCTCAATTAAAATGAATCGCCAAATGACAATGGGTCCGGTGACCCATCCAAAAGGGTAATGAATTTTAGGTAGTAGTGCCATCTAGGTTCCTTCATTGTAGCTATTTCTCTGGCTGCAGTGTACTTCACCACTCTCTCAAATTTATCAGGGAAAAAATCACTGTGGACAAGCGCATCGCAAGCGTACATTGCTTTACACAGGAAGAATAGTCAAAAAGCGTCAAGTGCACATTGTGATGCCGCTGGTGTATAGCTACTAAAACGTGCCCGAGTGTTTCTAACATACTCTCGATAACAGGAAGGAAAATACGATATGTAGACTTTTCTCCCTGCATGTATAGCAGTGTACGCCTGTTTATTGCGCGGGTTCGAGAGAATATAGCCGAGAGCTTCCAATGTGAATAAACAGTTTGGCCCGCCATGGCCGTGTTGTACATAGCTGTAAATACTAAATATATCTCAAGAAAGAAACTTAGAATGATTCGTACCTGTAGGCAAATATATACGTTTTATTACATGTTTTTGTGTAGTCTGTTTGAATTGAATTTGTTTTCTTTTCATGTGATATGAGATATAGTCAAATTGCCGTGTAGTTACCAAGTTAGAGTCAACTTGACCCATTTTCCGTATTCCGTTGTCCTATGATATACGATCGCCTGAAATAAAAAGAACTAATTTTAGACACTGTCTTGGGAAGAGCCTGATTATTTGACATCTGAAATTTATCGTACTACCTTATTACTACTGCTTAAATATTACCGTACACCTCTGGAAGTGTAAGAAAAATATCGCACACGTAGCTCTATCCTTAAACTGTAGAGGCCAGGTTCTATTCATGAATACCTTTTTTTCCACCATGTGGAGGTCAGAATTACAATTCACTGCCAACAGAAAGCTTATCTGCCATAATTTTTGGTACGATGTAGATGGAAGTTTACCCATGAACTCATGCTTGTCAGTTTGTAAATTAAGGGCCGAACTTGCGCGTACCACCAACGATTGTGATGAATGTCCACGCTCATGAAAATCTCATTGTAAGATCTGTATTTCACTGCAGGATATGGTAATGTTAAGTTAACAGTTTCGCTTCTACACGAGTCCTTAATAGGGAGTTTTCGCAAATCCCCCGAAACGCCACCACGAACGCATGTCCCCATTGCTCGACATCATGATCAGGAGCTCGAACAATGTCACAGGCGTTCGCGTTGGCGTTTCGGGGATTTGCGGAAATTCCCTATTGTACTTGGGATCTTCAAATAGCTGTGACGTCCTAGCTAATTCTAATAATGCTCCTTCAACGAATGACACTGATGAGTTTTCCCAATTTTAGATTATTTCACTTGTCTACAGGTTTTGACGAAATAATTTTCTCGAACTACCGGCGATAGAGTCAGTGACAAAACGTACAAGTGAAGCTGGTCTTTACTTGTACGTGGCGTAAGATTTCGCCGTACGCCTGGTTTTAACTGATGTGATAAGGTACGGACAGAAATGTAACCAAAATACGGAAATATTGGGCAAATTTGCCCCCCCCCCCCCCATTTGCAGTATTTGTCATCAAGACTTTCCGGATGGGAAGTTGGGCCTTTCATGAGGATGATTTGGTCAAAATACAGACTGACTGACCTAAAAAAAGACTTGCGTTGAGTAATGAAAACGAAACCACGGTATAACCAAACAACAAAAAGTCGCCATTATTCTGAGGATGCGTTAGATCTTTACGAGCAAGAACAAAAGAGTGCGCTGGCGTACTCACTTCTTGTAACACTATTTATTCCAACTATGCATGTAATCTTACCCTCGAAATTAGTTTCAGGTCTTGTCTTTATATCCGAGAAATGGAAAGTTTCATGATGTGAAGTTGTCTGTTACCCTGATGTACTGAATAGAAGCTGTGAAATTTGGTCAAAAAAAGATATCAAGCAGCCACTGGATATTTTCGAGCAATACATTTTTCCCTGTACAGAAGTGTTTGTGGATATGTAACACGATTAAAAGTATCGTCATAATAAATCATAACTTTAGAAATGACATTTGTTACCAGTATTTTGTTTATTATGAAGTTCAGATCCAATTAATGGAGGTCGTTCCATTGAAACTGCATGCGAAATACGAACAACAAGTGCATTTTCCAACAAGTTAACGATAGCAGTTTCACGGACCATGCTTTGCATGGACTCGGATCGTTCACTCACGTCGATAAGTAGTCCGTAAAATGTTCAAATGCGAGGAGCTTGAACGCGTATTCTGCACTCGGCGTGGACAGAAGTACATGTGAGGGTCGTAACATTTGAATATAACTGTCCTGCGAAGGAGGTTGCTATTTCAGGACTCCACGTAGTCCTAATGATGTCACAGATGTCGGCTGCAGACCGGGGGCCCAATCCTCCCTTTCCTCTGTTTCCTTTTGTGCGATATGGCCATTCATTTGTCATCTCATTAGGCAGGCCCGCATCAATCGGTAAATGGAAATATGTCGCAATCCTAATTTTCTGTTGTAAATCGATATGTGAGAATAAATGCGCTCATTGAAAAGGCAATCAAGTGTTCAAGTGGCAATTAGTGAGATCAATCGATAATTATCACCGAAATGGAGCTTACTTCAGTAAACTATCGAAACACATGTTATCGCTTATCATTTAATAGGCCTAAAATGACTTTTCGTTGCCTGCCTCTGTGGAAATTTACAATTTTTTCAACCAGCCTTTATCAATTATGGCTTTTCGAAATGAGGAAAGTTTACATCACACCTTATCTCAAATCTAATTTTTATACGGAAATGATGAAGGAATTACAACCAATGACATGTTGTAAAAGATCGCTTATATTTCGGATAGTTATTGTTGTAGTTTTCGGAGCATTGGCAATATTGGGAATAGTGTTTGTGATTAGTTCAGTATCATTTCGCAGCACCTACAGAAAACAAGGTCTCCACGCCAACCGGCCTGCGAAAAAGGTACGTACATGAATTACACGAAGGAACAGTTTTTAAATCTAGTTAATAAATTTTCCTTCAGCAGTTAATCACGATAGAAAGAGCTACTTCCCAACAAAGTAGGCGACCTTCTTTGCCAAAATATATTTCGTTTTAACCTTGTAACAGTCGAAACCAAGTGCCGGTGTAAGAGAAAATGTCCTCCTGGAACAACTGTTCCGCCCTATTGTATTCTGGCAGATTTTGGTATATGTTTCTATTGAGGCCAATAGCTCAGACATTAAAGCGCATGAGAGACATTTTTTATCTCCGGACATTCTATCCGAGGACATTCCAAATTTCTGCACCGGCACTGCAAGGAAACAAGCCAAAATGGATGGAGAAATTGTCAGTATATTTCACTAAAAATTACTCGTTCTTGATGGTGTCGTTCGATTCTGACAGAGAAGTATGTATGAACTTTGGAGCATCCAGAGATGAAATGATTATATAAAAAACTGCATTTTATGTATAGGCCTATGCCAAATCCGGAGTAAAAAAACCGAACGCATTTTTCGTGAAATGGCTTGTACATGTAAGTGTAGGTCATGTACAGTAGGTGAGACTGTTTCTGAAATATTTCATGGTACTCATTTCGTATCCAAGGTTCACCACACCCCTCCCCAGTCAGATGAAGATTTTCTCCAAAAGGGCAACCTCGCTCTGAACGACACTGAAGATGCTAATGACGTCAGAGTGGGCAACACGACATACACAATAGAACTGCTCATGATGGTAGATGTCTCAATCTATTTGTGGTAAGTTTAACTACGATAACTATGAGCTTACGAAACTCGCTTGGGTTCGAGCAGTGCCTTGAAATACATACATCCCATGAAAACGAGGTATTTTCAGTCAAAGCGAGGCATTTTCTGTCGTCTGCTGGCGGGAACAAACTAAATTAAAGTTTCATCCCCTTCGAACAGCAAAAAGCGCCAAGAATGGGTCTGTACATCCCGGAATGGGATCATACATCCAAGCAATGGCGGACGAAAAACATTTTGATGAGGCTTCCTGCTTGCATTTGTCCTTCATACTCGTCTTAGGTATAAACGTTATTCGCAAAACTGGCTCCATCCAGCAAAGCATTTCTTATTGAGCGATATGCTATATACGATGTACCAAAGACGGAATAGTTTAAAAAAAACTTAAACACCAGAAATATCGCCTTTTTTTCGGCAGCTGTAGATCAGGCACCAGTCTACCGATTCAGACGATTCTTGTACCACTGGGCTGCATTTGCTCTCTACTACCCAATGGCATTAACTTCTTAGACTTTCACTTAAGCAATTCATCACCATGTTGCATTATATATACAGCTGTTTTTACAACTGAGCTCAATTTTGAGGCAATGGTCATATTGTGTTCTTTTATCCCCCTATGTGCCGCTAGTGTACACAGACATAAATAAGTAATGAGTGTTACCATGGTAGAGCTTAAGGCAGCTCAGAGAGCAATGATTGAACGATGCTGTGGACAAGTCCAAGGATACTGCATCAGTCACGACCAACTTCTCATCAGAAAGCGTCACCACTAGCATATTCAATGTTCAGTTCCAACCTGTACCAGTCCAATGCACGCCTGTCATGGTCAGCAGTGGTCAGCTTAGCGCGATATGGAACATTCTTCTGAAACTCAAGCGAGGGAAGTCTGCTCATTAGCATATCTCGCGCACTGCTCCTTCTTGCCAGACATTGAGACTAATAAGTGAAGAACTAATAGGTAAAGAACTTCTACTTGCGCGAGACTGCTGTGATAAAATTATCATTGCAGAGACTCCGGTGACGTACACACAGATTTTTTACAATCAAAAATGCCCTCAAAAGACGACATGGAATGATTATTTTATTGATATTTCCTACTATATACCTTCCAATTATCACTTTATACAAATAGATCGGCGTTAGGTCGCATGCTTTTCTTTCCTGGTGACACTATAAAGCAAAATAGTTGCAACCCCGTAAATGCGCTATAAGTCCAATAATAAGTGACGGTGACCCGTTATAAATGTTTCGCCAGCTTCGCTTTTTTGCCGCTACGCGGCGCTTTGGGCCCTTGCGCCCAGTGGGTGGGAAGTAAAAACAGATGTGCATAATATGCACATCTGAAATGTCTTCTGGTGATAAAATTTCTTAATCAATGTTTAAATTGACCTGTTTGACTGTAAGGGGAGAGCATTAGCGTCATTTTGTGACCCTAAACATTACAATCCTCCAAAGACTGCGACCGCCAGCAAGGGGTTAAAAAGTGGCAATTCAATTAAAAATTAAGGAAATCCAAGTTAGAGCTTTTTTTGAACTAATCCGTCTTTGGATGTACCAATTATGATACGTATCGACATGTATCTAAGAAAACGGGAATTTCAATAGTTTTGTCGGCCTCCAAAATTTATAACGAGTGTATTCAGAATTCGAGATTTTACTGAAATCAATAATGCAGGAAATGCATCTTGCAGACAATAACAAAATGACTCGAATCGGTACCTTTTAAGTGGTGATATTGGAATGGAATTTCCGTTCTATTCTCACTTCCACTTTCGACATTTCCAGGTGGAATCGGCTGCATGGCGGTAACCACAATCTCACGATGGAAGCAATACGTTTCAAGTATGCCCATATCGCCGCAGGGGTAGGGTCCAATGTCGCATTGCAATGTTCCCTATATCATGATATCACATCACGGTAGTTAATCGACGGAAGGGGATTGTTTTGATGTTCTGAGAGTTTTGTAACACCGGAGGATTCTTGGCAAGATCAACCAAGAACACCCGAAGAACCACCTACAGAACCACCCACAGAACCTCAGAGCACGACCCACAGACGTTTTTTAAAAACCAATTAAATTGATGCATTATTGCGGAATGTGGTTTGTTAGTTGGTGAAATACACTAATATAAACCTGCTGATGAACAGAAGTGTCGAAAAATGTAAACGCCCATTTCTCTATACCTAATGCAGGCAATGACATCTCTGAAGACGAAACGTATAGATCATATCTACTACATGTTACCGAAATTTCGTAAATTGATGACTGATGCAGTTATTAAAAATCAAAAGTGGTTGATGCTTTTTGTGTCACCTAAAATTGTGTATAACTTATGCAGCCAATGACATCTCTGAATACGAAACGTTCATGTGTTGATCATCGGCTACATGTTGCCGTAATATCGTAAATGTATATATGATGCAATTTATTCAAAATCAAAAGTAGTTATCTCTTTTTTGTGTCACTTTTAATTATCTGTGGTCGTATCGTAACAAGTCTGTGCTTACTTCAGATGGATCGGGTGTACCGGCGGGTCAAGTCCGCCAGCATCAGTATCCGCCATGTTGGAACGCACATAGCAACGGTATGTTTTCATTTGTTCTGCCCAGCAATGTTATTTTCTGTTTCATTATCTAGTGTTTCTACCCAGCTGAAAAATACATAGGGTTGGGCTTGAAGACGATGGCACCGACAGTTTGAATTCTCCGTTATCATATGCAAACTACGACAGTTTCTCAATGACGTATACATGTAGTGAGAAACTATTCAGCATAACTTATTGGCCATCGATAATCATAACTTTTTAATGGTGAGTGGAAGACGAAAAAGGAAATAGTGCAGAAGCCCTGTAAACTTGGGTTCTTCCTCTTATTCAGTTATAACAAGATGAACTTCAGGAAACCGTCACGAAGCTGACGCGTGTCGGTGTGCAATTCCAGGACGAGAATGAGTCTGTAATCGCAAACGACTCAACGACGTATGATGCCGTACCTCGCCTCCGCCCGCAGCGCGTTGATAATGTACAAGATCAGCGCTGCACGGGGGCTCGCTCACTCGGCCTCGGGTCCAAGTCGGGAATAAAATCAAAATACTGTGATTATTCAATCAGATTTTTAATCTTTCCAATTTGATGATAACAATTACTACTGTAGAGTGGAAGGTGACTGGGATGACGACCGTTTGGTAAAAACGCCCTCAACAAGAGCGCTCGTCCTTTGAATTCCTGTCTTACCTTGACAGCGAAATTTATATTGTACAGTACTTAGTTGTGTTTTATTATTTATAGACACCCGAAGAATGTCCCTGGGCGATCGACAATATCAGATTCAACGGTTCTTGGGACACACACGCACCGCAACACGTGGTCATCCAGTCAACAGACTACTTGCTGGCAGTCCGACCGTGGATACTGAAGAAATATGGTTGGAATCCCGACCAGGTGTTGGTTTGGACATTGTGAGTTATATACCTTTCTAGAATGAAATGTTTTCAAACCTTTAATGGATGTTCGCTGCCCCAATGTCACTCAGCGAAGCGAGAAACCCTAAAATATGTGTATGTTAGAAGTTTTTCAGAATCTTAAAAAACATGAGAGGCTTTTCATTTTGACACTGACTAAGCTCTACGGAGTGAATGGCCGGAAAACCTTCAAAGCTTTTTTCAAAAGCTCACAAGGTCTCCTTCCTTAGGGTATAATCAACGACCGGGAAGGGGTATTATAGATCCGCAATCAGTTAATGCAAAGAAGCTGATGATTGACTAGAAAGAATTCGACTGAGAGAAACTAAGGTAAAAAGTTTTTAAACTTTGGGGTTATAACAGTCTGGGCCCAGTTGTTCAAAGGCACAAAAGTCTCGTTATCCATAACGGTTACGTTAAGTATCCTTAAGGACGTTATTTCTTTCAGTTAAACCCATTAAAATGTTCACGTTAAGACTTAACGACTCCGTTAAAGCTAACGTTGTATTGAACAACTCAGCCCTGATATCAACTAAGGTGGAGGTTATCATCCGACTTGACATTTTAACACTGGTCTACATGCAAACTGAAGGCTTTCTTAATAGACCTCATATGAGGTGTTCAATATGCTAATAGCCCAATGTCTGTTTTTGACTCCAAGAGCCAATTTCTTCCCAGAGCATATCACATATCGTATGAAGGGACAATCTTAATCTCTCGTCGCTTCTTGTTGATAGAGATTGCGATGGCGGCTTCACAGACCAGTGGCGACCATTTTGATTATTTTCAGTCCACCCTTCTTGGATTTCCGCAGGTACGTGGACTGGGGTCAAATGGCGGCTGCAGTTACCCTGTGGCATGTGGCTTATACATGTATACGGATGGTTTTCAAAACATATAAACCCGTGATGTTGTTATCTTCTAGGTATGACATAAGAGCAAACGCTACGGATGAAAGTGACATGATAATAGGTTGGTCAAACCGTGGCAGTGTGTGCACGATGAGAGGGGTCACGGTGGAGGAGGATTACGGGTTCGGATCCTGGTGGATTGGCGCACACGAACTTGGACATAGGTAGATATCTGGTTTTGTAGTTCAATTCCGGAACGAGCAAACTTGGCTGGCTTATTAGTTGTTCTTTATTCAATTAGTAATTCGAATTTCCTCCTTATGCAAATGATGGATAGCAAAAGTGGGCCAAGAAGCCTCCAACCTTTCTGTCTGATAATTTATTTAACAAAAAATCACGGACCATAGTTTGGCCGCGTCGGCGACTGCAAAGGCATCGGGCGTGAAACTCTCACTAATTTGCTTGTGGGGAGACCGGCTTTTCATGTACATTGGAATATCAAACTAGCTAACGGGCGAGAAAGAAATGACAGTGAAAAAAGTGACCAATACAAATACCACATTTACAGCCTGAACCTGCTCCATGACGGAGATGAGGAAAACCACTGCGATCCCAAAGATCAATTCATCATGACCTCGTCTTATGACATATTTAAGGAGAGCACCTACAACAATGCCATCAGGCTGTCACCCTGCGCAGATAAATTATTGGGGGAATTTCTGAGGGAACTTGACAGGTAAGCAACATATTTTGGTTCCTATCCACTCGTCGAGTTATCAATGCTTAAGTGCCCCCAGTAGTCGTGGATAAAACAAAAGGCGGAAGAGAAACGGCCTTGAAGATTGACCCGAGGCACGGGCTGTCGCATTGGCAACAAAAGCGCCTATATGACATGGTCCCTGGTTTGATTCCAGTTCGATTCTGCTATATGTTTTATAGGGGGCGACTCTCTTCGACAGCGTGTTTTCTCCTGGTGCCTGGGGTCCTCATACAAGACAAATCCTAGGACATTTCAAACTTTTATACCAGCTACATGACAGGAGCAAAGAGCGGTCAATGAATTTTGGCAATTGCGAGAGTAGCGAGATTATCTTTCTAGGCATTGATGTCCTGAATCGGGGTTCAATGTGCCAAAATTACAACAAACTGTTCTTTCCTTTCAGGAAAAATGAAAGCAACTGTTTACACAATGATGGCATGGCCCCATATGATCCTTCTCAGTACCTCCGGACCTTACCAGGCCAAATCTACTCGTTCATGGACCAGTGTAAAATAGCGCGGGGTGCGAACAGTAAGACGTGTGCTTTGGTAAGTCGAATGCCGTCACGCACTCATGCGATGCGAAATATAAGATGCGAAATGTGGTGGTAAGACATCATGTTTCCATGACGAAAAGGACGAAAATGTCAATTCTAAAGAGCAAGCTAATACACGGTTTGCGATGTCACTTTTCACTCTCTTTTTTGTGGTTCGTGGCGTAGCCACAGGGTTGAGTGATGCGTCTAGTGCTTTAGCGTACTGTGCAGAAGCTATTGCCGCTGGCTAGTCGTTGGGCGAAAAGGGGAGCAGAAGCTCGTAAGCCTCCCCTGCCAGTACATAGCCTCTCCTTCATCTTGACTCCATCATTTCCTCTTCGTGGTGGCTCCCAGTAACTGGATACCTTGCGGCTCAAGGTTGAATGATGGGGATTTCCTCGCTTTCAGCTATTGCCGCTGGCTAGTCTTTGGGCGAAAAGGGGAGCAGAAGCTCGTAAGCCTCCCCATGCCAGTACACAGCCTCTCCTTCATCTAGACTCCATCATTTCCTCTTCGTGGTGGCTCCCAGTAACTGGATACCTTGCGGCTTAAGGTTGATGATGGGGATCTCCTCGCTTTCAGCTATTGCTGCTGGCTAGTCTTTGGGCGAAAAGGGGAGCAGAAGCTCGTAAGCCTCCCCATGCCAGTACACAGCCTCTCCTTCATCTAGACTCCATCATTTCATCTTCGTGGTGGCTCCCAGTAACTGGATACCTTGCGGCTCAAGGTTGAATGATGGGGATCTCCTCGCTTTCAGTTGTTGCCGCTGGCTAGTCTTTGGGCGAAAAGGGGAGCAGAAGCTCGTAAGCCTCCCCATGCCAGTACACAGCCTCTCCTTCATCTAGACTCCATCATTTCATCTTCGTGGTGGCTCCCAGTAACTGGATACCTTGCGGCTCAAGGTTGAATGATGGGGATCTCCTCGCTTTCAGTTGTTGCCGCTGGCTAGTCTTTGGGCGAAAAGGGGAGCAGAAGCTCGTAAGCCTCCCCATGCCAGTACACAGCCTCTCCTTCATCTTGACTCCATCATTTCCTCTTCGTGGTGGCTCCCAGTAACTGGATACCTTGTGGCTCCAGGTTGAATGATGGGGATCTCGGAGTAGATTGGACCCCAGAGGTGCAGTTTGCAGGCCCACCGGAATGGGGAAATGCCCTTGCGCTCACCAATCCAATCCCAAGCTATGGGTCAATTAGCACACAGGAGACAGATGCACTGGGCGAGCATTGCTGGCGCCTAACCACGATGCAATGCAACCAAACGTAAATATAACAGACACTGTCTTTTCAAAGTTTGAAAACGATAACACGTCATCCTAGCCACTTGCGGGTGGTGCATAATAACATATATCATAAACAGTTTTATATTATCTTATTTTGCTCTTCTTGACAACATTGTCAGTGTTTCCGTTTTTGAGTGTCTCGCTTCATTTGTTGGGAACACTAAAAAAATATACACTTTTTTTCTCTGGTAAGAGGTCACGGTCTCTATAGCTGTTTATTGTATAACACTGAAATATTGGACACAACCACAAATGTTATACCTGCCTTAAAAGCCTTAAAGTCCTATCTGCCGGTGTAGAAGTTGACAATGTCCTAGGATAGAATGCTCGGGAAACAAAGGATTATATTATGCGCTTCAATCTCTGAGCTATTGACGGTCAGGGTCTCTATAGAACCATATTGCAGAATACAATAGGGCCGGACACTTTTTCCAGGGGGCATTTGTTACTGTTACACCGGTATTCAACTATGCATAAAACTGTTTCCAGCACAGTTTACATGATGCCTGCCTAGGCCTTGGCTGTGTTGACGAATATGGATACTGCGACAGGAGCATCCACCGTGGAGCAATCGGAACCAGTTGCGGTCATCATAAGGTAAGGGATCGAGTACAAAAAATACATCGTAAATATTTAAAAAAAAACGAATTAAATTTTGCCTTTTTTCCTACGAAGAGTGAAACAAATATTGGAAACAACGTCAAATGTTTTTAGAAAAATTATGTACGAGCGGAACAGGAGAAAAACTGAAATAGTGAAGGTGAAGTCACATGAACTCATTTAACCATCGTTGGCTAGTTTGACCCTCTACCTGTGATCAAAATGCCGTCTTCAACGGCCACTTTGATCTTCAATGTATCATTTAAGTCACGTATATAGGAGAATACTTTAGACATCATATACCAAAAGGAATTCCTCTGTTAGTTCAGAATTCTGCATAAATAACCAGTCCACTATTAGTGAGTTTCGGCAAACATAAAATCGCTTCCTGTACACCATATGACGTAGTTCGAGTTGTATTTCACAAATGTCGTAATTTGTGTCGCACAATACGAGAAATGTTTACGGATACGACATACGGGCTACAAATCACACTTGCCGAAACTCCCTATTGAAAGCGGAACTTGTTGGGCTGTGGCTTTCATTGCAGCGGGCGGGGGAGAGAAACAAGATTTCATTGTTGTTATGTACCTTGTCTGACTGTAATCTTAATTTCCATTTCCAGTGGTGTTACGAGGGTTACTGTACCTACGACAAAAATGCGCCAGCAATGGATGGTGAGTGTCTGTAAAATGATCGATGAGGAACCCTTAAGCCCGCACCACACTAGCCGCCAACTTCGGCGTTCACTGGCGTTTTTTGCCGCAAGAGTCCTGAACGCCTGAAAAATCCCTAGTCTGCTACGAACGGCGTCGGAGAACGCGACTTGCCGCCACTTGCCGCCACTTGCCGCAACTAAACGCCAAATATCTAACATGTTTGATTTTTGACGCGTGTCGCCGCGTTTGAACGCAAGAAGAAGCCAGGTGTGCTACGGATTGCTACCGCGTCGGCGGCGAGGCTATGACCAATCAGTATGCGTCTTGATGTCACATGATTTCAAAATGGCAGCCTAAAGTTGCGGAAAAGACGCTACTGGACGCTTCTGGGCAGGTGTGCTCTGACCGGGATCCACTGGCCGCCAACTTCGGCGTCGAGAGGCGTCAGCTGAACGCTTCTTGTCGCCAAAGTTGGCGGCTAGTGTGCTGCGGGCTTTAATGATGTTTGAAATTGTTATTATTGTTTGAAATTGTTATTGTTATATGAGATGAGAAATGGGCAGTATAAAGAACTTGAAACGACTTCTCACAACTCGTATGCTCGAACAACTGTTTCATAAGCCTTAAGGCTGGCTATTTGTATAAATAGGTGACAGTAAACAAATATATATATATTAGGTCGCTAAGGGTTTTTCACTTGGTTGAAAAACCTCTACGGAATGCATGTCTGTGTTGGCCGGAAAACCATATGCTTTTTAAGAGCTCAAAAACCCTTATTTCTAAGAGTGTTCGTGACTGCTGCCTGTCCTAGAATTGAAGGGGTATGCTGGTATGGTGCTGCTCCCCATTTTCGAGTCATCCCCAATTTCGCGAAAACCCGTTTTTTCCCGTTTTCTCGCGCGTCACTTCGTTTCCAGAGAAGAAATTTTCTGATTTTTGATTTTCATTTCGTTCCGCAAAGAAAGCGCCCAAAATGCGTCCTAAACAGGCAAGCAATTCTCTAATTACGTTCAAAACACTGGGTCAATACCTAGGATCATGCACACTACACAGAAACACAACAATCAGTCGCGCATGCGCAATACCCGCGAAAATGGGGGAGCCGCTTCGGATTTGTTTTGGTCTGCATCGATCTTTCAGTGAGCGATTTCAAGATTAATTCACGCTTAAAACATCCACGCAGCGCCCCAGATATTTCGTTATTGATCTCAAATTTCGTAATAAATAAGCTTTTGCGTGTATGGAATCGCTGGAAGCTAGTAAATCTGCACTTAGTGATAAGACCCGCGAAAACTGGCTCCTACATGATACTTCTGTGGTTGAATATTCAGTATAGTGCCAGAAGTTTACGTTGATGATTTAGGACTAGCCAACTATTTAAACATGTTAAACATGTTAAGAGTAATAGCGCCGGGTCATGAAAATACTACACTGGCTATGACATTAGATGAATAACCTAGAAACACATCAACCTACAGAAAGTTATAATGACACTGCAGTGAATCTAAACATTGAGAATATGTACATAATAATGTGAACAAATCCGGTGTGAAATGAGAAGTTAGCAAATATTGTTTCTTTCCATTTTTCAGACTTCACCCCAGTGATGTGACAACACATTTTATACACTCGGCAATAAAAGCAATGATGAAATATTTCGATATCTTAGTCTTATATGTATTCTAAAGGAGCATGGGATTAACGCTGTAGACGTGTTGATCCGTATTCATTTAAGTACATGTACATGTACATGTATAGTGCGTTTTGTTGTCGTGGCAAGAACACTACCTGTGCAGTCGTACGTAACAGGACTGTCATTGCACAGTGAAACAATAGTTTTCATACACAATTCGCAATTGATCAATTTTGAGAATTTGTAGCAAATTCGAAGGTAGCTCCAGACCAACCTTGCAAGCCAAACACAACGGCAGCAGTCATTAAAATAGTTTCGAAGAAGAGGACGAAAGTATCAAAAACCAACATCAAAGTTTCGTAGAAGAGGACTAAAGTATCATGTCTGATCGAAAAACCAACATTGCGCCCAACCAATCTATAAAGCTGAATTCTGATTCATGAAGAAAACGCCTTTTGGATAGAAATACTTTCTATGAATAAAGATGGACTGCAGATTTCGAGTAAAAATGATTTACTAGTTTTATGCATATCACCCAAACACTTACTACTTCTTTCTAATAAATAACACATAGTCAAACTGCTTTACAATATATAGAACATCATAACTAAACTAATACAACAGAACAGCTGATATGTGGAGCTAACTTTTATTAAATGAATTTTGGTCTAACTTGGAGATAAACCAAACGGTATCATACTAGTGACAAATTACAACATCCGTATGGGCACGATCCATTTTGGAGAAATTCCGTCCAAATTGTCGACCATCTAGATTGACGCGGTACATGCGACCTCTAACAGTTGGATGCAAATAAGGTTTTGTAACGCGTGTTGCAATAAAGATGGACGCTCCCGTTGAACGGCATAGCGAGTTGAACTGAATCCTACGCAGGTCAAATTGGTGTTTCATCAGCATAAAATGACGTTATCATCGGCCGCGAATTTTCGGTTTCAGAAGCTCCCGTGACATTTTTTCTGATTCCCTAAAATAGATGGAAATAGGTATGGAAAAATATATCCTTGTCTTTTGATAAAAAAAGGAATGCATGTTGTACGAAATACATGTGCGTATAAATATCCCCATATCGGAGAATGACCCATTGAGATTTGATACCATGGGACATTGCGAAGAACACGAACTTAACTAAATCTCTATAAGTGACCCTACCGTCGCATTGAGACGCGGGCAGCCCGCCTCACCGCGGAGATAATGATCTAACGATATCCGCGGGAACAGCAAACGACAAAGAACGGTTAATTTGCAAAGATACCTTTAACATTGTGTCACATGAAATTTAATTAAATGTATCTGGTAACCAGGTTTATTGTTTTTTGCACTTCAATGATGTTTCAATGATCTATTTGATGAGTTGCGGTCAGGATGGAATCCATTTTTGTATGAAAGGTCAACATATCTCATACCCAAGTTGTCCCTTTAAGAAAAAAATTGTCCGTCCTTTAAGCCTTTTATATTTTCTGAAGTTCCAGATTCTTAGTCTACCTTAATTCTTGCTAAGAGGCATTACCGGATTTGACCTGTTGAGTACATACCTCACTTCGTTGACAACACTTTAAATAGACCAGTTTGAAAAACAAAGCCACAAATGATAATCCGATGAATCCGGCCAGCATCATGTACAGGCCAGATAGGTTGGTCCAGTCGAGTTGGATGTGGAGGTCCTCTTCTTCCTTTTCACATTTTATAGAGTAATGAAGGTATCTGAAATTAAAGTAGAAAAGAAGAAGAGGTTTTTCACATTTCATAGAGTAATGCATATCTAAAATAAAATATAGCAGAGAAGTGTTTTTTTTCACTTTTGATAGAGTACGTAATGAAGGTATCTGCCAGTCACTTGGCAAAGAAGTAGTGATTTTTTTACATTTCTAGACTGTAATAAAGGTATCTGCAGGTAATCAAAGTGGAAAAGAAGTGGAGAATTTTCATATTTGATAGAGTAATGAAGTTAATAATGCGGCAAAGAAGTAGAGATTTTTCACATTTCATAGAGTAATTAATGGGGGTTGGAAGTAATTAAAGTGGCTAAAAACAGAGATTTTTCATATTTACTAGAGTGTTATGAAGGTATCTGGAAGTAAAGTGACAAAGAAATGACGATTTTTCATATTTCAAAGAGTATTGAAGGTATCTGGAGGTAATGCGGCGAAAAAGTAGAGATCTGTCCTCACTTTGACCTCGATTCAAGCTCTGACCTAGCGTGTTTTATTATAAAACCCCCTAGGACCGAGTTGGAATCGAGCTAAAAAAAGCCCAAAGATGATTAATAAATAAATATAGAATTTGTAAAGCGCCCTTCCAGGTCACCCTGCTCAAAGCGCTACCTCCTCTATTTTTTGAAGTGAAGATTGAACAAGTGTGTTTTAAGAAGGGATTTGAATTGGGTGAGGGTCTCAGCAGATGTAATTGCTTTGGAGTCGATTCCAGAGATAAGGGGCAACCACGGAGAAACTTAAAGCTGAACTGTCTCCACAAAAGTAGCCAGCCGCAGGTTTCAAACGACCATTCGCCATGTTTTGAACGGCCTCAGATATGATAGACTCCCAGTCTCCAAAGGTGGCGCTACCCAGCCTGGTAAAATCACACGGCTTCCTGCGAGATCTCGTGATATTTGGGTGGTCGATCGCTCCGGTCAACGTAGCTACAATCCAACCTTGTGTCAGGAATTGGCGGTGGTGCAATGACTTTGGACGAGGCTGGGCTCTACCGTGTTCACCACCTATATGACACCGGAAGTGAAACATCGAGACAGTTCAGCTTTAAGGTAGATCTCACTCACTTCTGCAAAATATCTTTCAGTGTCCCGTCCGACCGCATGTGAACCATGACGTCATTGAACTCTCGTTTCAAAACCCAGTCTCGCCTCATCGGAAAGGCGAGTTCCGTGAATGATTGGAAATTCGGATACAGGCCAACTTCACACATGGGATCATTGGCTGCGTGAGGAAAAAAGAAAGTGTTTTATTGCAGTGGCATAGCTAGCTGTTTGGTCTTGGGGAGCAAAAGGCCCTTTTTGGGGGCCAAAATGACACTTTTTGAAATATTTCGGCCAAAATCATGCTCAAAAACATGTTTTTGTGACGTCTGGGGACATTTGCACTAATTTGGAGATATTGTATCTGGTAGATGGTGATAACTGTACAACGCATCCTTCTTTTACAAGATGGTGGCTAGCGAGTAGGAATGCTCCTTGGCACGGGGCCCAAAAGAATCGCCAAAGTTGCTAAATTTAAACACAGCGAACATAAATTTGCAGATGGAGAATCATTCTCAAAAGCAGTTTCGACATCCATTCGCAATGTAATAATAAGGTTATTCAGAGAAATACAATCTTTACGCAGAACAACTACGCAACCATTTAAGGATTGACCAGACAGGTACCACCATTCTGGCTGGAACTTAAACCCGAAAGCATTTAGAACTCGATCATTCAAAATGAAATTAATGCAACATTGGAGACATAGAACAGACGCCCACCCTTAAAAGCTAATGGCTTAAGGATTTCAAACTCTAGCCAGAATGGTGGCGCCTATTATGGTCAACCCCGCGAATATAATGAAATTGTTTTGGATTTTGTTGTGTCTGTCGTCGAATGCAGGACTACGGTGTTGACATTACCTACCTGCATAGTAATGCAAAAGTAGATTTGTCCCAATAAATGCAAAATTCCCATCCTGGACTACCTTATCAACCCCGTCCTTGTAATTATCCACATAAGTCATCTTCTTAGAAAGCTTAATGAAGTTATCATCGTTGATGGATTTGACGTAAGTGTCCATATAGGACGATTTCAAAGTTCCCCATTGAAGGTTTGACTCGGAAACCAATTCGCCCAGGGCCTTGTTAGGTGCGATATCGTACTTCTCCGTGAGGTAACTGGCCAAGTTACCGGTGTAGCAGGCAGTGAGCACCCAGGCAAAAAGCCAATAAAAGACAGAGAACACTTTCAATGGCGCCGTCTTTGGGGCGAAGTTACCGCCAGCCTGCACGACAGTCCCAAACGAGTACCATAGACTCTCCTTGATGGTGAATCTGTGATCGTGCGGGACTTTGTTCCAAAATGGATTCCAGTAGTCTAATGCCCGGATGAATAATCCAGATATGATGAAGACGCCTAGAATCCCCCACCAGATGGATGTGTCGAAGGGCTGCATGAAGCCGAAGATTGTGACAGAAATCTGTGATTTCTGTCGCACATACGTCACCCCGACGTACTCAAAGGCTGGAGAAAAGTCAAAGTCCCGTTTGCGGATCTTGGTCTTGGATATCATTCCCACTGCAAATGAGGCATTCTGTAAACGGAATGAAAGAATGTGCAGAATTTGACAGTCCTACATTGGTTTACAATGTGATCCTTATTTCTGTCACTGAAGTCGAGTTCTCCATCGCGAGTTTCTCCTTGAATTCTATCGTTATCGGCAATTTTCTATGTGTAGCGGTACATCTATGTTGTCGTGTCTGCCAGAAATCTTGTAGAAAATTATTTCAGGCCAGGATTCGCCAAAATTATCTGTCGAGAATCGGGATGGGGCCTTTTTTATAACGAGACGTCGGGATAGGTACCCATTTCCCCTGCTTACAGTATGTTGATCTCACAAGTACTCACATTTGCCTGCAGTGAGCCCATAGCTCCATTCCACGTCCTTGTCCGCCGGTCATATTTCCCGTAGCCGTTATCCGGCACCGTGACAAAAGTATACTCGTACTTCTTGCCACCTGTTTTATCCTTCTGACCGAGTCGATAGTACACCTCCCTTACGATATCGATCACTATTCCTCGGAAGTCATCATTGGTGCCCGTGGTCACCTCACGTTTGAAAGCAAATGGCCTCTCCTGAAAGGCAGTGTTAATGGTTACCCTGCATATGTTGAAACCTTTGTTAGAAAGCATCAGGCCGTCCACTTGATACAAAATTGTAGGAGGTCTATACCGGGCTCAGATACAGGCAATGATTACCCTGTTAAAACCTTCGTTAGACAGCATCAGGCTTTCTGCTAGATACAAGATTATAGAAGGTATATTGGCTTATATATAGTCAATGCTTACCCTGTTGGAACCTTCGTTAGAAAGCATCAGGCCTTCTGCTAAAGACAATAGATTATAGGAGGTCTATAGGCTAAGATACATTCAATGCTTACCCTGTTGGAACCTTCGTTAGAAAGCATCAGGCCTTCTGCTAGATACTGGATTACAGGATGTCGGGGCTGAGGTCCTTACAGTTTTAACAAACTGAATAAGACATTGTCAGTCTCCAATCTACAGATGTGAAAATGTCACTGTGGCTCCTGCCGCCAGACTCATGGATTCATTTATTGATTGGCTGATCCGAAGTGGTTGATGCCAAAGAGAAGGAGAAGGAGAAGGAGAAGGAAGAAGATGAAGACGAAGACGAAGACGAAGAAGGGGTAGAAGAAGAATTTAACACACCAAAACTACTGCCACCCTATGTGGCTCTCATGGCCAGGCTCATTGGAGTCATTCGTGGATTGGATGATTTGAAATGGCTGATGGCAAGAAAGAGAAGAATATGAAGAAGAAGACGCAGAAGACGAAGAAAAGTAGAAGAATTCAACTCACCAGAACTACTGCCACTTTATCATTGCTGGTCTGTTCGCCAGACTGCGCGGGCCGTGTGTAGAAGTCATGTACATGGGTCGGATCGTTCGGAATGTCTGACGACTCGGATATCTGGATCGATTCATTGGCTGCCATGTCAAAAACTTCAATGTAGTAGTATTCCTGTAAAGTGGGATAAATATGGTGATGATATCTAAATTCCCATAAAGGTACGTACTGATTAGCTAAGCCATCAAACATTGCATCTGCTCCTTATGGCTTCAAGTGCAGCAGACTTACCTCGCACCGATGTATACGAGAAGAAAATGTCCCCTTAAAAGGGTGTCCATCCCTATCGTATGCTGACGGATCATGGTATATGGTTCTATATGGCCATGACCGTCCACTGCTCAGAGATTTAAGCGCATGATATACATTTTCAATAAAAACTGTTTTACGCTATGGTAGATTAATCAACTACTTAATTCTATATTACCGTGGTTACGATGTAGCACTACAGTGTATGAAGCTCTGTGTCTCGTTTTGGGGCCAGCCGTAAAGGACTGGGCAACCATAAATAACCACACGCATTATTGGTTTGAGGTATTTTAAAATAGCAATTGATATTGACGGTCTAAGTTGTCTCGCAAAACACCGCTCGTGAAGCTTTCATTTCGAGCATATCCCCGGCTGCCGCCTTTGTTTGCATTTCAGCTCCACCCCCGCCTTGCTGGGCCATAATCATACGTGTTATTGCAAACCTAAAAAAAGTATCAGGTTTTTATTCTGCCAACTGACTTGTCGGCTACTTTTGTTGACCAACGTATGCTAAAACAAGAGGAAAAACACCAGAGGGACTTTCCAATGATACGCACCCTTGCTGTACAAGGCCTTAGACAAGCTCGATAGGCCATGGGACGAGTGTGAAAAATGTGAAGTTCCGTTTGACAAATTAGCGGGCAAATTGAAAACAGTCGTTTTTGGGTAATATGGGGGTGCTGATTTCAAAAATCAATTTTTCTCCCGCGTAAAGTTGCACATTAAGTCAGAAATGAAACCCTTAATAGGGCCTAATGGTCCCAAAGTAGGGGTCAAAAAGTTGATGTCATCGAAACACATCAACATGGGTATCAAAATGAAGGTCTATGGGGGTAGTTTAACATTGCATAGTTTTTGGCCCCCTTAACGAACCGTGGGACCCCCCCCCAGGGAGGGTCAAAAAAGGCAAAAGTGGAAACTTTGACCGCCTCCCATGAGCTTCATGGGCACCACATGTGGATAAAAACTGTTTTATTCGACAGTACTCACATAGACCTTTTCATAGATACCCATGACGACACCCTTGGGCAAAAGGTTTTCGAGATCTTAAATTTGGAGCCTAAAAAGGGGTCAAAATCACTATCTCGGCAACCCTTACCCCGAGAGTGTTGTCATGGGTATCATTTTGAAGGTCTATATTATTACTGTCAAATAAAACAGTTTTTTATCCATTTATAGTCCCTGTGAAGATCGTGGGACAGGGTCAAAGTTACCACTTTTGCCCTTTTTGACCCTCCCTGGGGGGTCCCACGGTTCGTTAAGGGGGCCAAAAACTATGCAATGTTAAACTACCCCCATAGACCTTCATTTTGATACCCATGTTGACATGTTTCGATGACATCAACTTTTTGACCCCTACTTTGGGACCATTAGGCCCTATTAAGGGTCTCATTTCTGACTTAATGTGCAACTTTACGCGGAAGAAAAATTGATTTTTGAAATCAGCACCCCCATATTACCCAAAAACGACTGTTTTCAATTTGCCCGCTAATTTGTCAAACGGAATCCTTTTTCAAGACACATTTTTGCCACTCGTCCCATGGCCTACGACTATGTCTACGCTGTAAAACAAATTTAGAGCGAGGGACCGTCTCAGAAACTGTACAACGAGGGGCATCTCTTCGACAATCCCAGGTAGAAAAAAACGGCTATTTACTGCTATGTAATACCACACACCCTATCTGGAAAACACCTCCCTTCTGTACGCGCGGTACTGTGTAGGTGATTTTCTGGCTCATCTAAGTTCCGGATGATCTTTGGGACCAGGGAGCCCACGTCGATACCAATGCTGACTCTGAAGCCATCCAGGAAGGACCAGCCGCTGTTAATCTGGGTCGGGGGCATCTCTTGGCTTTGCTGAAATGTTCGTATAGTCCTCAATATCAGACATAATTTGCTATCCTTAAAGAGCTATGAATAACGAATTACTAGTCTATATAGTTTTTTACCCGATTTATTCTACAATTGTACATAAATCATGTTATTTTAAGAGTGTCGCATAGATATGAATTAGCACAGGACTGGATGATGCCAGACCATCGTTCTTCGTACGTCGTCGTCGTTCGTAAAGGTTGCGAAACCTGCCTTCTTAACTTACCCCAGCTAGCTTGATATTCCTCTCACGCATCTTCATCAGAAGTTCCGAGCTGAAGAAGTCCTTTGCAGGCACCAAGACCACTGCATTGTATCTCACCAGGGCGGCCGCGTCGTACTCCCCGATCAGCCGGGTGATGTCCTCAGTCAGGTTGTGACAGGGCAATTCGAAGGGACTGACGAATGTACGAAGACCTGGAAGAATACATATTTAAATTAATAGCCACCTGTTTCTTATCGTTTTGCAAACAAAAGAGCCGTTGCTGCTGCTAGGTTAGTGCTGCTGCTGCTGTTATTGTTGTTGCTGCTGCTGTTAGTGCTGCTGCTACTGGTGCTGTCTTGTTTTTGTTGTTGTTCTTCTTCAATGGCTAAATCAAAATACACAGCAAGTTATATGCAACTTAATTGCCAAAAGGATGCCATTTCTTTCTCCGATGAACTGGTTACGATGGATTCTGTGGTTTTTAGCCATTGAACTCAAGTTTCCTCAGCGACTCTCACCTATAGTCCTGAGGTTAAAATAGTTGGCCATGTCATAGCCCATTGGCGTCTGCAATCGGTTGAAGGCACCGGTAAACTGAGCATTCATGTCCCAGAAGAACCATTCGATGCTTGCTATCACTGGATCGCGGGTCCGTTCCAAGTCTTTGTAAATCTGAAAAAGCACACAGAGAAGGTTAGTGATGTGCAGGTTAAACAAACAAATCGAAAATGGGCACATTTGTATTGCAAAGAGGTGGTTCGAGGCTGTGTGGTTAAAACACCATGGGTTCGGTACCAACTCACCGCTTGTGACATAGGGTAAGTCACTTACTTTGATTGTCATTTTCAATGAATTGGAGATAAACCTGAGGCTACGGGTACCTGGTGTACGTCCCTACGAAGACCAACACCCCAGCCATCAGAGATAGAAACACCATTTACCCAGGACCACTACTGCCTGGCCAAAGCGGTGTTACCAGGTCAATAGCTTGAAGTTTGTTTCCTGCCTGCAGTGGCACGGAAAACAAACACTCACAAAGGCGTTCGCAGGGAAAGTACGTACAGTGTAAAGGTCAACTTCCACCAATCAAAGCACTCCCTGATTGCGTTTGCTGCCACCAAAAAAACTTCGTTCAGCTCGATCCAGTGGTTTAAATATTTTGATAACTTGAAATTACCAACCGATGTGTGATTCGCTGCCTTTGGTGACACATATCTCCCTTTCAACCAATCGTGTCAGAGCGTATTTTTTGAAAGGGGTGGTAATTTGGAAATTTACATTACCATTTACTAACCGGCGAAAATGTATATTAGCTTCTGCGAGAAAATGAAATGGAATCCGGCTTCAATGCCTACCTTCTCTAGTGCAGTAAGGTCTGATGGTTTCCTGACAATGTAGACAACCATTGAAGGTTTTTCCTCAATAATTCTGCGGCTCACCATATCTGCGGAGTTCGCATGGTTGTCGAAGGAGAGCACTGCATATGATGTACCCGCGCTGGCTTCAATCAAGGCTTTGTTCAGTGACTGCGCCACTGAAAAGAAACTTAAATGTCAAAACACTCTATTGGTACATTAACATCTGCGTTACCCGTGTCACAGAGGTCTTAAAACCCCTTTGATAAAAAACACTACGTTATGGCTTGTTGGTACCCGTGGCATTGTATCTTCTAAAGAATTAGACACAACATCTCAGACGACACTAAACCCAAACATATTGGCAAGTTTTCGACTCAACACCTCTGCAAAGATCTCGTAGACATTAACCGCTATTCGTGCTCGCAGCTTTAGCAAGCACGATAGCAAAGAGCCAGCCGGTAGTACTACTCATATAGTATTTGCAGTGTTCTTACCAGAAAGAGACTCCACATCACGGCCTTGTCGAAAGATCAACATATTCCCCATACTGTTGGCCCGTTTACCTCTCGCCAGGCGACTTTCGTTCAAGACCTTCGTGGACAGCGCGTAGAAGTCGTCCATTGATGGCCACGCGGAGAAGACAACTCGTCTGCCTTCTCTGACCCGCTTCAGGCGGCGCTCCAGGCTAACGGTCACAGGAGTGGTGAGAATGAACGGCACGTCGTGATCTCTTGCCCAGAATTCGATGCATGCGCGATACTCCCCAATGATGACGTGGACTTGGCCGAGTTGATTGAGAACTTGAAATGCTAACTCATATTAACATATAACTTATATCAACATATTACATCGTCTGCACATACTTATACCTAGAATTATTCAAGATGAAGAACTTGTAGGAGATTCAGAAAGTTTAAAAACCTGTCTTTTGAATCAAAAGGACAGCCACCGTTTTCTTGAACTCGGATACAGGAAGAATTCCGAAGACAGAAAAACTGATCAGCTTATCCGAGTTTAGGGCGAAATAGCTTGATGAGACCGTCCTTAATGAAACGCTTTTCATGGGGGTCGGTCGGGCTTTAATAAGCCATGAGCAAAAGGCTAATAGACGTAAATAATTTACCTTTATCATCTGATATTTTCTTCAGACGTGATAAAGCTGCTGGAAGTGAGATCTTGACAACTGGGAAATGATAACAATTTCCTTGCATTGTTAAACTGGTGTTGTAATAGTCATATTTCGTCCCTACTAGTTGGTCAGAGTCATATACGTTGTCATTCCCGAGAGTTGGTAGAAGGCCTTGAAATAAATGAGATAACAGTTAAGGTTTACCGTTTGTTTACTTTTTCCTGCAAATGACAGGTGCCACTGCCGTGCAGGCACCAGAGAAAATTGGCCATTTTGGCAGATTAGCGATGATTGAAACATACTGGATCCACTCACCAATAAGATCCCAAGCCCGACTACACTCGATTTGTACCACCGCCACGATGGGTAGAGTCTAAACAGCCGAACACAATAATAGGCCTTTCGCAGTCATAAAAGGGGTGGGATACGAGTTAACAACGTAATCGTCATGAATAGTCATGACTATACAGCGGAACATTTCATATTACAATTAAAGACCAATTGGAAGAAACAAAGACAATATACCTCACCCATTTTTTATGGCTGCGGAAGGCCTACTATGCCCGGTTGTTTAGGCTCTACCCATCGAGGCGGTAGTAGAATTAGGGTATTGTCGGGCTGAGGATCTTATTGGTGAGTGTATTCAGTATACCCCCACTTGATATTCGCGTATGCCAAACTGAGTCCTAACCTTCGCTAAATGAACTAGCCGCGATCGGGAAAATTGATACACGCACTTAATGTATACATACAACAAAAACCTAACATAACGTTTATTATCATTATACCATGTACATGATATGAAAAATCATACTTTCTAGTAAAAGATAATTTTCCCAGCTGATTTTTTTTAGATTCCTTAATCAATCTGTTTACTCTATAATGGGCTACAGTAAGTACTTGTCGCAGACATCGGCGATAATACCGCCGCAAATGAGATATTTTGTTTTATGCTATCATGATCGCATTTCGCAGTGATGAAAATTGCTCGTTTGCCCGGCCACTTTAACTTACCTATTCTTATTGTACCACAATTCGAATTGCTTCCTGCTACTCTTTGGTACACCGTAAAAACTACCGTCGCGGTAAGGAATAGGTAATCCATCGTCAAATGGTAGACGTGCGTATTAGATTACTAGAATGTAAAGCAAATCATTGAAATTTACACGAATAAGGCTACTTGTTCGGACATCGAAGCTTCATTTGGAGCTCAATCGGGAGCCGAGCTTGATGAGGTGTTCAAAGACAGTTCCCGGCGAATTATGTCGACAACTAAACCGTTATGGGAGTGGGGATGCTCGGGATGAGCTGCTTCGGTCGTTTTGTGCCAGCTAATTAAACCGAGTTACATACAGTATTTGGTTATAGATTCAGCGGCCTTTTAACTGAAACGAGCAAATAACTAGTGAATACGGCATTAGCCACTCTGTATGATATTATTTCACTTAGCAATTCATCACATATCATGCGTGATCTATAGCCAGAACATGTCACTGGCATATTGCTAATCTGTGCAATCGGCCCTGAAAGCTTTTTTTATTAAATCTAATATCAATTTCATCGTACTACAACACCTGTGAGTGGACCAAGCAATCTGTACATAATGGCCGGGGCAATTTATTGGGCTATTTGGCCACTGTAGTTAATCACTGTTATGGGATGTTGGCGAGGTATATGACGGAAGCCCAGAAGGATAATTCGAATTTCGAAATACGAAATTCCAAATTCGTCGAAATACGAACTTCTAATTTCATATTTCGTGTTCCGAATGATTTTTCTGGGCTTTCGGAGTACATGTATATCCTCTTTAGTGGCAATCACAGCAGTGGTAACATAAATAGATCATGAACTTTGATAATTTCGTTTCAGGCCGGGGCATGCCGACTTACCGATGGTTAACATCAATCCTAAAGTCCTATTATGGATATACGCACAGCGCCGATAGAGCGACCATACGTACAAACATTGAAAACATAATTGACGAGAAATTCCTTTTTGTGGCATTTTCAACAACTTTTTACTGTGTGGAGCCAGTTATCGGGCGATTTCTTAAACAGATAAACACACATCTTTTGCCCAAGGACGGCTCTCATGTGTGGCAACATCTGGAAAAATGATTGGGCAAGGTGTGGCATACTTCAATTGGCCCATATCTGGTTTGGACTGGGCCATGATGGCCCACATACTAGATGAATTCACACGCATAAAATAATCACTTCACTTTATGTCTATATACCAAGTTGTTTCAGAAATATGTTTCAGAAATCTCTCTAACACAAGAAGGATGGGGTACTTACAAAATTAAATATATGTTTTCTTCCAGCCATTTCGAGGCACCTTTCTCGATCAGTTGTCTATAATATCCATTCAGATCTTCCTCCAAACCAGCTGAAAAATATTGACAGTCTCTTGAATAAATAATTGATCCTCTCGTTTCGATTGCTATCAGTCAGAATTGAACAATCGTCATTTGTCACCGATGTGAGTAATTTGATACGCGGTTGCCACTGATACGGTATCGGAAATCAAACTAAGCAGGGCAGTCATCAAAATTAGAACAAATATGTTGTATTTGGACTCAACACAAAGAAATTCTTAGAACAAATATTTCAAATGGTCTCGCGGTTCCTTATACATTGCATCTCCATATCTAATTGCTTCTCGCTTATAACATCCGTCATGTCCATAGTATCGCCGAAGCCAATTAACTAAACAGCTGATATGAATAGTTTTAGTTTCGTATTCTCAATTTTATGTCCAGTCTCCGATGTGGAGAGGTAACGGTTTTCCGTAGTGGTTTCCTGGTCTTCAGGGCATTCCTTCAGCCTCCGAAAATAGGCGAAGTTTACGTCGAATGTTAGATATCCAACATCGAACTTAACAAACTTAATAAAACAGTTTTTCATGCGCGAGAGACATGCGACAACCGACTCATTTCCAAATATAAACGCAATTTTGGGTCTGCCAATTAAAATTTTTTATGTCCGACGCCATCAAAAAGTTTTCGGACAGGCCTATCCGCAAATTACCAAGGACATCTGACACCACTTAACTGCTCGGCTGCATATTTAAATGATTTCTATGCTCCGGCAATGATATCCGAAATCGACGAGACCAATTGCTTTTAAATCTCTATCATGTGCATGTTGAAATACACATGTATACTGACCTAGGTACAAATGCTTGTAACATCCTCGCAAGCAGCTAAACTACCTCGGGATGGTGGCTTTCTCTTCCGTTATCACACCAAGCACACCACCAGTACTGCATAGCTTACATACAGATGGACATGTTTACAATTATGTGACAACGACGAGACTGCCGCAAATTGGGTTCAAACTAATGGTCAAACATTGCAACCATTGACTCCCTGATCGGTTAGGACCATTAGCTTAACCAGATTAATTGGATTTGGTTTACCATTGAGCGCCAGTCGGCTAGTCAGTATCAGTTTTTGCCTTCATGTTGAATTATGTAACAGATGAAATTTACAGCATTTTATACCCGAATCAAATAACTTGAGGAAGCGTGTATCTCGTTTTATGTGAAAAACACGCCTCACTTTCGCATCAAAATTTGAAACACTCTACGTGTAGCTATGAGAGCGTTGATAGCAGGGCCAAAGTTTATAGGTTAGTTAAAGGAATGGGCGGCATTTTATTGCAGTATGTTTTTTCTTCTTCTGGTTCATCAGTAAACTATTTTTCTGAACGTGTTTGATGCTTTTCAAAATTTTTTTCAACTCTTAAAGATAGTAGAAAAACGCGTTATTCGTTATTCTCAGTACGGGCAAGTCCTGGGGCGAAAGACCTTTCCTGCCACGTGACTGCACGCCGAGATGGGAGTTCACGTCATCCCGCTATTACGCCATTATCGTCGCAGTAGTGGGGTTTGTCAAGCGCCATCAACGTTACGTCAGAAAAATCGATATCAGCACTATAAAGAAGTCACAGGGTAGAACCATAGCGCCAGGAAGCGCCTTACTAGTGCATCGTTCCTCAGGGAAACCATCAACACATGGAGAGCTAACTCAGGTCAAATCCGAGTCAACATTGGAAAAACGTGATAAATCAGTCAAATTTTGAATGTTTCTTTTTTTGTGCAATTTGTTGATCGATGGAAACTACTGATGTAGAATACGAGGGGACTAGGCAGCAGACATTTGGGAATATTGCCCTTAACAATACCAATGGTCCCTTAAAGATTTTCCAAAAGGCCAAAACGAAGGTAAGGTGGCAATCATCGCCCGAAGTAAACTGAGTACGCAGCATATTCAAGGGGCTGATTATAATGCATCAACTTTGAGAAGTTGAGATTTGGTCAATAAATTACAACGTAATGATGACAGTAGTGATTCTCGGCATGCTTTTCAACTTGATTTATCAATCTCTCTCTCAGGTCTGAAGACATGGTGCAAATGGGTTTGGGAGACAAGTCCTAACTACATAGATGTACCGGCAACTGCTGTGATAAACGCCTATCTGAAAACAACTGAGTACGCAGCATATTCAAGAGACTGATTATAATGCATCAGTTTCGAGAAGTTGAGATTCGGTCAATAAATTACAACGTAATGACGACAGTAGTGTTAAAGAGCGTAGTGTTAAAGGAAGGTTATCAAGTGTTAAAGGAATGTTACCTTAGGCCAGGAGTCGCTGCCCTTTTCAAGATTCATGTACGATTCTTAGTTAAGATTTAACTATAGTGTTTATATGTTGCAAGAGTCTTGGAACGAATGTCTTATCGCGTTCACGAATCTGAAGAAGATCTGAACTAAGACTCTTCTAAAAACCTAAAATTTCGACCTAAGAAACACTGACAAATACAAAACAAACCAACGATTTCTTAACCAGCTGACTTCCTCACGCAAAAGGCCCGGATAAGACCCCTTTATGTTGGCACACTTTGTACAAATTCTTCAGACGATATGTAAGATGATGATGCTTCTAATATTGATTTCTTTTCATTCACTCATATTGTTCGATCGATATCGGATTAACAGAAAAACAATCACAGTCTGTTTACATGGATCCTCTTATCATTATCGACATTTTTCAGCAGAACCATGGCCAGGATTACTTAAACAGAATGTATCTCTAATCGTCTAGGGAATGGGTCTAATAATGTTCTGTAAACACAATAGCGTGCATGCCGGCGGTGAATATCAGTGCTAAAGTCTCCTCCTTTCTAGGATGGATATAGGCACAACGATGGTGGATCGGTATGAGTAGCGTGTTGCTTTTTATGCTAGATGAGGCAAATGCTTGCGAGATCATAACGCGCGCAGAGGTCTTTAAACTCCTTATCAAACCATACTTTCAACTAAAGAAGACTGTGTACAGATCACCAATCATTCACTCCTTCAACAGCAGGTAGAGATGACTTCTTAGTGCATTAGGTAATGAAATATTCTTCTGTGCATAAGAAGGCTACTTTATCATGTATATCAGTTTAGCACTTGGTGGGATGTACCGTTGACCAAACTTTTACAGTAAAACGACGTGTTTTGTGGCATTTTTTTATTGATATAGGGTTTTAACTGCTCCATGATCGCGAAGACATTTCCATCAGCCATGTCAGCGTACGTACGAAAGTTTCAGTCCTTAGTAAATAGAAATGCAAGTAAGGCCGCCTGCATTGTAATTGCATATTCAAGTACTGTTGGATCGGGAGTACACAACGCTGAGAAGTCACTGTTCGCGTGTACATGCATGGGATTAAAAAATTGGGAGAACGGCGGAAAAATAGAGAAGAAATTCGTCAATTGGCTGTACAGAAATGGGTACGTCTTGCAACATGATGGTGACTGATTATTCGCTTTGATATACAAAGCATCATCATGTTTGCATTGAAGAATTTGCCGAGTTGTTTATGGCGTGTTTGGTTTAATCGCTTGAAATTTTAATTGTCGTGACGTGACCAAGTGCTGCTCTCCGGCCAGTTGCCAAGCCCGGTAGTCGTCACAATTCGGTAATTCTGTACTGGTTGACTGTCCCTTGATGTCCGACCGAGAGAAAGCCTAGCCAAAGCCCGCATCATTCAAAAACGTTAAGGCACAGAAACAGAGCTACCATGCCGCACTGCCGCCTTCCTAGGAACAAACGATGTGAACATCTCACAATTCTTGGAGTTGGCATTTCTTCTTTTAGAGCCATTGTTGCGAACTCTAAGGCGAGTTCCGTGGGTTGTCGCGTTGTGCACTAGATCGATGCAATGTATAAAGGAATTGAACGAGGTTTTCAAAGGAAATATAATATACAAGTTTAATTCACAAAATAACATATATACGGGTATTGTAAATGACTTTAACTGAGTAGCGGCGCAGGTCGACATAAGTTCTCGCGATGGGAGCAGACTTTACGGCTTCAATTGTTTCACTAAGTTCGAATTGCATTACCTCAGCACGCACACAGACTTGACGCCTCGTGATTCCTCGAATCATTCATACAAGTTGTATCTTACGTTCGTTTCTCTCCGTGCTCGTCTCGTGACCCAGCGATTCGTCCCTGTTAGCACAGCTTCCGTTCGGCCTCCTCATGGAGCTTTTGTTCGGCTTTCTCACGTCGCGGCACCCCTGCCTTCAGCTTGCTCGGACTCAACATTCGGACTTCAGGACTCCACCTTCATTCTGCCTACTTTCCAAAGTCTCGTGCGGCCTTCTCGGCGTTATTTATCAGTCTGCCCCTATGCTCCCTGCGCGCGGTATGTATTACCCGACACGAAACACAAATTAAAGTTCACGTAACACAAAGTCCGTAGAATAGAATTGTAAAATAGTCAATAGAGTTTGGATTATAACACACCGGAGGCGGGGATAAAAACAATCGTTGCATGATTTTTTTTAGCAAAGAGAATAATTCGAACGCATCTCAGTGTTCACAATAGACGTATGCTCTACGTTACCAACAGTTTTTTTAACGTCTCTATTACTAAAATTCACATCCTTGATAAACTGTCCACATTTACATGATGTTTCCCAGATTTGTGCACAATTGTCATTGAATATTCTTGTAATCTTAGCGACCATCTTAACAATTTTATATTCTTGTCCTGGCAACTGTTCAACCAAACCAGAGGGTTGGCATCGACCTCAACAATGAAATGTCTGCCGTATAAGAAATGGCAAAATGATCAACGGCCGAGACAAGCCCAAGGCACTCTTTTTCAATTGGGGCGTAATTTTGCTCGCGCTGTAACATTTTCCGACTTGCGTACACAACTGGATGCTCAAGGCCATCGTTATCTAATTGAATACAGAATTGCGCCAATTCCGCGGTCACTTGCGTCCACTTGAAGAAATAAGTCACTGTCATAGTCTGGCGATTTTAAGACTGGGGAATCTGACATTATTTTCTTCAGTCTCATGAATGCACGCTCACAAGTTTCGGTCCAACGGATGCGTCTCAGTCTCAGGTTGTGGAAAATTCTTAATCGTAAGAACCTTCGCCTCCACTGGTTGCAGCGAACCACTACCCACCACGAAACCTAAGTAATCTAAGGCAGCATTACCTACAACGCATTTGCAGGTTTTAGCGTAAGTTTCACGCGCCTGATTCGAGTGAATACTTCACGCAAATCTCTCATGTGGTCTTCGAGCGTTTCGCTGAATATGATGATGTCATCAATGTACGCCTCAGCATAGTCTAAGTCACTAAGGAGTTCCTGCATGAGTCTCATGTAGGTAGCGCCACTAGAATGAAGACCGAAAGGCATGACATTAAAGCAATATATCCCAAATTCGCAAGTGAAGCAACTTTTAAGCTTGGAACTTTCGGCCAAAGGTATTTGCCAGTAGCCTTTTGTCGCGTCTAGCGTAGTCAAGTACTTTGAATTGCCAACTTTCTCTAACAACTCGTGCACACGGGGAACTGGAAAGAGGTCAAATTCAGACACTTCGTTGAGTTTTTTGTAATTTACACATAGTCTGATGTCGCCGCATTTTTTTGGGACGACTACCAGCGGCGTAGGTGTACGCACTGACACAATGTTGAATGTTACCCATTTCGAGCAATTCAGCTATATGCATTTTTACCTTGCGCTTTAAGGATTGTGGCAATCGATACCCACGTTGACGCACAGGTCTGTCATAAAACGTTTTGATGTGGTGTTGAATCAGTTGTGTTCGACTGGGTTTTTCAGAGAAGATATCCGAAAATTCTTTTAACAACGCCTTGATGCGACGCTGCTGATCAGGATCAAGCGACGAAGAAATTTGAACATCACGCCAAGTTTGAGTTTCGCCATCCCCACCAGGTGTCGCCTGTGGAATATCACCAGATTCTTCCTTATTAAAAAATGCGACATTTTCCCTAGACTTCAACTGCTTGAGTAAGTTAACATGATACACCCTCAGCTTCTTGCGAGAAGTACCGACATAGATTTCGTAATCAACGTCACTCACTTTCCTAGTCACCTTAAACGGCCCTTGCCATTTTACAGTGAGTTTGTTAGTAGTAGTTGGAAGCAACAACAGAACCTCAGACCCAACCTTCAACTCTCTGTCACGAGCGTGAGCATCATACCACGTTTTCATCTTATCTTGTGTTTCTCAAGATTTTCCCGAACCAACTCAGTCATTTCCTGAAGTCTTTGCCTTATATCTAGAACATATTCAACAACATTTTGATCACTAGAACATTCATCAGCCCACGATTCCTTCAAGAGTGGCAATGGCCCACGAACCTGGTACCCTTACAATAACTCGAATGGGCTAAAACCTAAACTAGCCTCTGGAACCTCTCGGTGTGCAAACAACAAATAAGGCAGCATTTTATCCCATTCTTTAGGATTATCACCGGCAAACTTTTGAAGCATTAGCTTAAGACAGCCATGAAATCTTTCCACAAGACCATTAATCTGTTGGTGGTACGGAGAACATGTCATCTTCTTGATATGTAACTTACTACATAACTGTGAAACCAAGTTGGACAAGAAATTTGTACCCTGATCCGAAACTATTCAATCCGGGATACCAACCTTTGAAAACAAATCAATCAGTGACTCCGCAACTGTCTCTGCAGTTGCATCTCGGAAAGCATAAGCCTCTAAATACCATGTGGCGTAATCACACACCGTGAGTATATACCTTTTACCAGATTTTGTTCGGGACAATGGGCCAAAAATATCAATGGCAATCTTACTGAAAGGTTTTTCAATGATCGGAACCCTAATCAGTTTCGCTCTGTCACTAGTCATCAAACGACACGTTTTCTGACACTCAGGACACGACCCACAGTAGTCTCTAACAGCACCATACAAACCAGGCCAATATAAATGCATCAATAGACGCTGACGAGTCTTTCCCATGCCCAGGTGACCCGCTATAGGAATTGAATGCGCCGTATCAAGGACCTTTTCCCGCATGGACTGTGGAACAATTAACTGATCAATTGTGCGGCCGGTTGCGTCATCTATTACCCGACGAAATAGCAATTTATCCTTGAACTGGTAACCTCCTTTTGCGTATTTAGTGTTTTGATGGGCCTTCCCCAAAACCTTAGGCAAAGTAGGATCTGACTTTTGCAATTTGTCAAGGTGTTCAGAACTAACAGAGCAAAGAGTAGAAGTATCAATATCTTTGTCTATGTCAACAACAGGAGGTAAAGACGGAACCTCTCTATTCTCGCTATCCGAGTCGACCATGTCACATACTGAAGTACGAGGTTCTACGGGGTCGAAAACGTCCTTCATCACAGGTCGTTGCCTGCCCTGTTGCTCAATCACTTAGCTTCTCGCTGTTCTTCCTGAGCAGCTTTAGACCTAGTTGTAACACTGAAAGCAATGGGTTTGATTTCATGGCTGGTTGACTCATATAGCAAATGGAACAAATCATGACCTGCCAGCACGTCTACAGACAAATTCGGCATGACACCAACGACACATTCCCGGAACCAGCAGGACCAGACAACTCAACCTCGATTAACGGCACATCTTATTTACTACCGTTAGCCAACATGATGCTGGTTGACCTGTAACCATCAACTTTGGAATGTACCAATTCTGCATTCACCAATGACAAATTACAACCCGTGTCAATCAAGAAAGTCACAGGTTGGTTGTTCAAATACCCATTCACTTCAAACTGATCACAACCACCATAACCTGGCCTTGACGGACTCATACACAAGAAACCTGTTTTCTTCTGAGCAGTACAATTTATTGCGTAATGACCTTTGCCCCCGCAATCCAGACAAGTCAAATTAGAGGATGCCGTTCTTCCTTTGAAGTAACCGTCATTATGCCTAGTACTAATGTCGGAGCCCACGGATTTCCGTTCTGCGCCAACCCCCGGGTCGGACTTATTTACTGGATTAGTTGCCTCAATCATGTCGGTTTTCTGGTCATGTCTGTTTTTTTCATATCGTCCACTGTCACGAGCAGGGCGTTTTTTGGCCCGTGTTTGGTAATAAAAGTCAGCCAATATGGTCAAGTTTTCAACGCTGTCGGGCTCGCGGTCACGTAACTAAAAATTTAGCTCTGGAGGAGTGTTGTTCAGCATTTGCTCCATGACAATACGCTCTTTGAGCTTGTCGAAAGTGTCGACTTCGTAGTATTCTAGCCAACGTTCTAGAAAACTATCCAGTTTCACGGACCATTCACGGTACGTTTCGTCATACTTCTTGTATGTATTACGAAACTTTGTCACGGTAGTGTTCACCGTTTAATTCGTAACGTTCCAAGATGGCTCGGCGAACAGCCTGGTATTCGCCGATCAAGTCAATGTTCATCCGCGAGTATGCGTCACGGGCACGTCCCGTCAACAAAGCAGCCAACCGCGGTGCCCAAGAGTCTTCGGGCCAGTTATTTGCTTTTGCAAGGCGTTCAAACGTCAACACATAAATTTCAGCGTCGTCGCCTTCTTTGAACTTGGGGGGTATCGGTCCCCGCTTGTTGTCTCGTGTCGGTTCTGCTATGGTCCCGTGACCTGTCCCTGAAGCTTCAATTTCAAGCTTCTTCAGTTCTAGTTCGTGCGCACGTTGACGGTCACGTTCGTCACGTTCGTATTTTTCACGTTCAAGGTCAAGCTCGCGCATTTCGCGGTCACGATCATGTTGGTCACGCTTTTTGCGTTCGCGACGTTCAGAGTCAGCCTTTTTTAGCTCGAATTCAAGGCGCATTTTCTCCATTTCTAATTTCAACAGCGCGTCAGCGGATAGTTTTTGTCCAACGTTGGCCTCTTCTGCCTGAGCCATGACCGGTTTACCTTACAAGTTTTCTTCTTGCTCAATGATCTGCACGAGGGTGGACAACATTTCGGTTCGTTCCATACCTTCTGGGTTAATTGAACGTTGCGTAAGTAAGACTTTAAGTCTTTCTGTGGAGTTTTTTTTAAAGCTTCTGCTATAGTGGAAATATAGATTGGCGAGAGAGAAAGAAGACTTGGTTCAATCCTCACACACTTTTATAGTGAATCTTTGGCACAGTTTTTACTTCTGGTACCATGTTAGGAACTCCTAGGTGAGTTCCGTGGGTTGTCGCGTTGTGCACTAGATCGATGCAGTGTATAAAGGAATTGAACGAGGTTTTCAAAGGAAATAAAATATACAAGTTTAATTCACAAAATAACATATATACGGGTATTGTAAATGACTTTAACTGAGTAGCGGCGCGTGTCGACATAAGTTCTCGCGATGGGAGCAGACTTTACGGTTTCAATTGTTTCACTAATTTCGAATTGCATTACCTCAGCACGCACACAGACTTGACGCCTCGTGATTCCTCGAATCATTCATACAAGTTGTATCTTACGTTCGTTTCTCTCCGTGCTCGTCTCGTGACCCAGCGATTCGTCCCTGTTAGCACAGCTTCCGTTCGACCTCCTCATGGAGCTTTTGTTCGGCTTTCTCACGTCGCGGCACCCCTGCCTTCAGGTTGCTCGGACTTCAGGACTCCGCCTTCATTCTGCCTACTTTCCAAAGTCTCGTGCGGCCTTCTCGGTGTTATTTATCAGTCTGCCCCTATGCTCCCTGCGCGCGGTATGTATTACCCGACACGTAACACAAATTAAAGTTCACGTAACACAAAGTCCGTAGAATAGAATTGTAAAATAGTCAATAGAGTTTGGATTGTAACAGCCATATAGTATGTAAACTTCTCTAGAGGTACATGTATTTGAAGTTTGAAGTTCCTAGGTAGAAAATCGTCTAGAAGGACTCCTAGTTAGGATCTTATTCATTCACGTACAGATGTACGAGTACATAATAAAATTAATCTTTACGGAGAATCTTCCAATAATCTTGTAAATATTGTACTGCTACAGGAGACTGTAACAATTGCAGTAGGTTGCCACACGAAATCCTATCTCAAAACGATGCTTCAAAGTTATCAGGGAACTCCTTGACGTAGTTCCAATGCGGATGAATATCACCTTGCTTTGACACCGAATCCGCTGCAGTGTTGTTTAAGTTTTGAACCAGGCTAACGATTCAACTAGAAAATTAGCAAATGTGACAAACTGCAGGCTCACTGGTCATACTTACAGTGCTGGACGGAGACCAGGGGTGTTCCGGTATTAACTGCCAAATTCGTGTTCCTTTTAATGCCGATATAAATTTCTAGAGAAATGACCTCGACAAGTCCATGTCAGCCTCTCCTCGAAGACACCGATCTGATTTGCGCTGGAAAAGCAACAAGGCATAAAAAAGTGGGAAGAGGATCTTTAAAAAAGTATCACATTGCCGAGATTAAATTAGGCGCATCTACACCTGGTAGCAAGTTTAATTCTCTATACGTTAGTCAAAACAATTTTGATGAAGCAATTGCGAATTCCCCGTTAAGTTGCGAACAATTCAGGTTGAACAATTGATGCAATATTTTCTAACTGTCTCGACATTTGCTAAATGGCTTTGCATTTAATTTCGTCCAACATGTAGCCCGATGCTTCCCTTTATTTGTTTGATACCAGATACAACAATTTCTATCATGATTTTTTATAATCGCATGGTTTTACATATTCCAACTGAGGCCTCCGTGTGGCGACTTGATGACATGCCACTTGTCGCGGCTCGAGGAAGTACTCGTTAGTCACAGTGCAGCGTTGCACAGTGACGAGATGAGCTCTTTTTCTTGTCTCGTCTTTATGGCTACTATGATGAAATTTGCTGATCCCTATTGAGTAAACCACTTGATAGTGCATAAGTATTTGGACATGAGGTCAAAGAATAGCCATTGCTTTTCGACTTGGCCAAATTTGCAGCATAAAAAGATGTTTTCACCGATGAGAAAAGCGACCGACATGCAGTTGTGCACAATTCATTGCGATCCAGCAGAAATGGGCAAACGAAAGGGGAGATTTGGTTCTCAAATTGATAATTTTAGGATAGTGATCCCCAGGCTATATAGGTCTTAGTGTGATCACGCACCTTGAAGAGGGGCTCTCTCACGGATCTGACCCTCTTTTAAATATGAGGAGTTTTGTTTGACCCGGTAAAAACCTAAGACTGGAATAAGCTAGCATTGATAAATCAAAGAAGTTTCGATGACCCAAATAGTCACTGCTATAAGGTTCAAGAATACTCTCGCTCTTCCTCTGGTCTATGTTTGCGCATCATTTATATACATACTGTCATCTTTTAAAAATTTACGATCATGTGATACATATTTTACCTTCATTTTAGAAGAGTTATTGGTAACGCGCCCCTTACGGATTTCTCAGGTACTAGATCGATGTTATAAAAAATGCCTCGTCGAGTCAAAACCGACAGCCTCCTTCTACAATTTTAATTCGCTTATTAGATTCTACTAAAGACCAATTGGAAGAAACGAAAACAAGCTGTCCCACCACTTTTATGGCTGCGAAAGGCCTACTATTATTCCCGGTTGTTTAGGCTCGACCCATCGAGGCCGTATTAGAAATCGGGTATTGTTGGGCTTAGCATCTTATTGGGTAGTGGATCCAGTATTAGCAGTGCTTCTTGATTTACAGCAACTTGGCCTGTTACAAGAGTAGGCGGGTTATCCATTCAATATGAAATAACACGACGCTGTTCCACGAGTGCGAGTGCAGTGTCTCATGTTATGACTAAACACTACGACATGCGTTGCCACAATTGCATGCACTCAAGGATGTAGCTACCCCAAACCTAATCTTACAATAAATACGATTGTACCTTGTCCCTTGTACCTGAGTGTCTATGCCAGGGCAAGTAAAAGATCCCACATAGGTGGACAGTAGCCCAGAGTGGACTCCATACCTCCGGCAAAAATCCAATAGGGTTACGCCGCCGGTAATGATATGATGATGATGATGATGATGATGATGATGATGATGATGATGATGATGATGATGATGATGATGATGATGATGATGATGATGATGATGATGATGATGATGATGATGATGATGATGATGATGATGATGATGATGATGATGATGATGATGATGATGATGATGATGATGATGATGATGATGATGATGATGATGATGATGATGATGATGATGATGATGATGATGATGATGATTATCTCTGTAATTATATCTATATGTTTATTTGCATACATTTCATACTGTACATTGTTTATCTTGCTTATTCACCTCGAAATACGATTGGACATTCGGTGATACAGCGTGTGATTCTAAGTTGGTATATGCACTTGGGTGTATAAAACATGATTCTCCTTTTATCTCTGTAATTATATCTATATGTTTATTTTCATACATTTCATACTGTACATTGTTTATCTTGCTTATTCACCTCTGTAATAACCACATGGTATCAATACAGAAAATGAAATTGTTTCCTATTTGGCGCAATGTTTGTCTAGCAGAGAGATATGACGGATACATATTTCATGAAATTCAGCAGCGCTTATCTTTGTTCACCAAATGGTTTCAAATCCCGACGGCAACACTTAGGACAAGTCCTATGTTCACAATAGTTGCAGAGGAAGTGGTAAGGACAATGTGTGTAGTTCTGTGAAAAGTCTGAAATTGAGCAGTTACAATACTGTGTACCTGAACTTTAGTTTACGTTTTCAAATAACGTTTGAGAACCTCAATAGAAAATAGAATAATGAAACAAATTAAGGATTTCCATTTTAAAAGGTTAATCATTGACAGAGAAATAGTTGAACCACTGTTTCAAATTAATAACCGGGATTCGTTCTTCGAGTGTTTTTTCCTCTGTTTGATGACGATCAGTTGTGCGACCGTGAACTCACTGCCAAGATACAGAAAAATGATCTGTCAAATCAGCTCAAAGAAGGGAACGTGTATGGAGAAGGAGGAGGTGAAGACCTCGATGGGATATCAGATGCATCAACTTCAGGTAATAACCACTAGAAGACTACGCCGATACACAATGCCGTAAAGAGCAGTAACTGTTATGATGCATACGAGTTTGTTGAAATTTGGTATTTGCAGCATTTATACATTTGTCTACACAACGGCAATGTTGAAAACTATATCAAGTACACTGTACGCATTTACGCAATTCAATTTCCATTTTAAATATTTGACGAACGGCGTAGGCCTTCAAAATCAGTAACTCGATGGGGAAGGGGGGGGGGGGGTCGGGACAAAATACTCCGTGCTAAGTGAAGTTACAACAAAACTGAGCCCCAGTGGTGCAGTGTTACGTGTCGACAGCATGTTTGAGCTCGTGGCTTCGACTTCCGGCCGAGTCACTGGCTGGTTCCCCTACTTGTCGATCGAGTTCAAAGATACATGCTACTAAAGAAACATATACGGCTTTTGGGGCCTGGCCGATTATAATGACTGCTGGTGGAATGCTTTGAGCCAGGTCTACTAGATATCTTGCCGTTCTGTTTTATGTAGGCTACTACCGTATTATGTCCAGCTTCGCGTTTAACAGGCTCAGTGGCACCCACAAGACAAGTACTAAGTATATTCGAGTAAACTGAGTGTGCGTGACATTGCCAGTCTGTTCTATTTTAGGATTCAAGACCGAAAAACATTAGCTACAGACGCTCTATGAAAATATTGTTTAAACCACCAGCTTCCGCAATATTGGAGTTCGGCAGTAAGTTTTCGTATTTATACGACCATGAGACGAGTTCTATTGTATTTATTCACACATTTCATGACGATTCGTTTGTAACACTGAAATCCGTACTTGTTTACAACAGATTAGTGGAAACAGGGGACTATCTTCTTGTGAAAAATACTTCAGCTTTAAGTGAACATGTCGGAATTTTTAACGTGATATATGACATGAAATTGTTACTTCTGGCCCATGTTGGTCCGAGGGGCCACCCCAAGGTCTATGCTTACAAGTTTCTCTTCGCATTAAGCGGAAAACTATTCGGCCAAATTATAATTTCGAAAGGCAATCCATGTTACCGTTGTAGAGCACACAATGATCCTAGCTGTTTTCATAATGGCATAATTATTAGGTGTCTCATTTCGAAACTTACATTATCATTCACGTTGTACACGTTAACATGGAGTAATGGAACAGGAATGCTTTCAAATGGATCCGCCTTTCCAGAGCTAAAGACTCCATTTATTTTCATCACTTTAGACGGAAGACTAATTGCCGTTAACAGGAGGTATACTGGTTGTGTAACCGTTACGATTTACCACAAGGGGAAGGGGAAATCAGCCAAGTGGCAGGCGAAGTTGACGCGTACAGCATATTATACATCGGGGGTTGGTAAAATGTACAGCGCCCTCTATAAACTTAGAAATATGTTTTTGGTTTTCTTTCATCACAATGGCATGATGAACAATTTTAGCTTATTCCAAATTATATGTTTCCCATCAGAAGGAATAATCGCCCGTGTAAGGAAATTTTATGAGAAAATTAATGTTATATTCCAAAGTCCCATCTCTCTCAGTAATAAGAAAAGTAAAGATGAAGCAATTTTAATGACAGGGAATGGAGATTTTATTTTACCTGTAGCTTCTGATGTCAGAAAAATTGATGAAGAAAGGAGTGAGGAAGTCTATAGATATCTCGAGGTGTTTAATTCAGTGTAAATGTATGGATTATCCAATGGCGTATTACCATTTTACCTTCGTCCCAATTGTCACAAACGTTCAGCATTATAATCATTTGAAGCATACATCTAGTTTAACAATCCTTTAAGTTTCGCTCATTGTTTCTTTGAATTCAAGCTACCAGCCGAGAAAGCAATATACTCTCAAGAAAAAAACGTTTTAGGTCTTGAAAGAACTTTGAGGGTTTTTTTAGCCAACATTTAATTATATATGTACCCCGTTGAGTTTTTTTAGGGAAATAAAAACCCTCTGAGCGTTTTTACAAACTCAAAATCCTTTCCTGTCTCTATTCAAGGCCTATCATAGAAAACAACGAAAAAATCTTTATATCTCTTCGAAAACATTTACTACATGTACTTTCAAAACAATCTCGTCTTGACATACACGTAACGCAACGCCACCATTGCTATATGGCGGTGCATTATAACTCTCCTTTTTTCGCCCCACGAGTGTATTTGGATTACGTGCAAACAAATACAATTATACCTCTCTATTAAAACACCCTTGTTACTAAAAAATGGATGTCATTAATAAAGAGGCGTCATGATTACAAAGGCGAAATTGATCAGAAATACCGCTTCTGGGCCAAACCAACGTCCTTAGATAAGAGGGTGTCCATCTTTAGCAGGTATTTGTTAAGGAAGCACTACTAAAACATGATCTGATAATCGAAAGAGTAAAAATGACGACAGAGACACCAGCATGTGCGTATTGACATAACATTTACCATTACAGTACGCCAAATCAGTGCGTCTATGTAAAATCTGGCTGAGGCGTTTTTCCCTTCCTAAAATCACTTTCATACATTTATTTACAGATTCTAATCCGATGTATCATTGAAGTGCATTTTGTCATCAGTTAAATGATACATTCATACTTGTGACAAAAAGAATGTCCAGCTAGTACTTACTATTTTGAGAGTAAGTATGTAAAGGCGGTATTGGGGGGCAGATATTTTCTTGCCACACGTAACAAAGCGAGCACGAAGCTCCCCCAGAGTACTAATCGGCGTGTAAAATAGGCGGGTATATCTGTAATATATGAAATCATTCACCTTCAATTAACTGAGCAGACCTGACTTTTGTATCTGTATGTGCACTTTAATTACAGGTGACCATCAACCCACTACACAGTATCAATATACGAGGAAAAATCCCGTTAAAACTAGCAAAGTTTCGGCCAATAAAAGATACATGAGATACAATGTAATTTCGAGTGAAATTCGAATGACTGGAGATTTTTCGTTGGCATCGTTCATCCACGTCCGTTATGTACGTATAGTTCAACGAAACGTAGTCGCATAATATGTAGTTTGAAACCACGAAATGACATTTAAGGGGGATTGAAGTCATACACTACTGTTTTTTTATGATCGTGGGTACAGTTGACCATCAAACGTGGCATTTCCCACCAAATGTTACTCAGAAGATAACTTTTCTCGTCTAAACTCGATGTTTCAAAGCCAGCGAAAAAGACGGGCCACTTTAATAGTGTGTCTAAATGAGCGCCAGGAGTAGACTAGCTGTAGGTGGGTGTTTTTTCTGCACATCACTGATATTTTGATAGATTTCCGGCAATTTCAATGACGTAAGGATTTAGGTGCAAAATACCTCCTCCAAAACGAGATATAATATTCCCATCAGCCAGAGTCCCTTTCGATCATTCATCACGATGACATTTTGCCATTGGCCGATTGAATGTCGATTCAAACTGGTTGGAAGACTTCGATTTTAACGTGAGGGCGCCACAAGACTACCAGATTACCCGTGTTGCTGGCGTATACGTAAAACCTGTAGATTAGCGATTTGATGATAAATCCACCAGAACCTATCTACCCACTGCACTTACTTGTATAATTAGGCTTTTGAAAATGCGTTCCTCGAAAATTAAGGCCTTTTAGTAAATGAGTTTCTCGAAAATTAAGGCCTTTTAGTATGAGGTCAATATCAAGCTGTGAGTTAGTTAACGGACCGGTTCGAAATGTGTACTGTAATTCATGAAATCCATCGTGAAGCCACAACACCACCGGCTGCAGCGACCCCCTCTTGTAATACCTTATCGCGGGTGTGGGGCGTGGCGTGAAAAAATAATAACTTCCGTCAATCTCGCATCCAAATAAGTTATGGCAATCTTGGTAGACGGTTGCGATATCTTTATATCTACAGCTGTACAGTTTCTTGATAAAGATCCTTTCCAAGACGAAACCCAGACTTTTCAGTCTATACAGACTGACAAACCAGACCAAATCCGGGCCTAACCATCGAATCAGGAACTTTGTCTCGCAGGCGAACACGCGATAGAAAGCAGGGATACGATCTGCAATTTTTCTGAATTGCTCAAACTCATTTGCAGGAATCTGATGTCTAATTCTACTTCCAAATGTATCTAACAAAGTAATAGTCGTTTTTCCCTGTGAAAAGTCGCCATTTCTATCGCGGGGCCTAACTGAATACGCGGAAACGATATAGTTTTTGTTTTTTTTTACATATGTTGACATATTTCTCGAAGCAACAAAAAATACCTCTTGTAAAGAAGCCATTCCTAAATTCCGATTAGTGACATGAAAATCGTTCTCACTCCATTTATCGTTCTCAAACTTGTAGATAAGGAATTGCTTATCAGACAAAAAAGTATGCATTATATACATGTACTACTCTGGCATCTATAGCTCTGTGATAGTATATTGATGTTACCAGATATGGCATTTTCTCTTTAATTCTGTACAAGTCGAGTAACTTGTTGCAGACCTATGGAACAACAACAGTTTTACAGTTCCTTTTTAGCGCACACAAAAGTCAGTTAATGCAAGATTATTTGCAATTTGTTTGCCTCAACAGGACAAACCAGGCATTCAATTCATGTTTTAAAAACCTTATTACCTCATGAGCACAACATGTATATAATTACAAGACTCCAACGACACAATCTGTCCAACATTAAAAACGATATCCTTTCCCAGGACAGAGGCTAGCTTAGGCCTGGCCGATTCTCGGCATGCTTTTCAACTTGATTTATCAATCTCTCTCTCAGGTCTGAAGACATGGTGCAAATGGGTACGGGAGACAAGTCCTAACTACATACATGTACCGGCAACTGCTGTGATAAACGCCTATCTGAAAACAACTGAGTACGCAGCATATTCATTATAATGCATCAGCTTCGAGAAGTTGAGATTCGGTCAATAAATTATAACGTAACTACGACAGTAGTGTTAAAGAGCGTCGTGTTAAAGGAAGGTTATCGAGTGTTAAAGGAAGGTTACCCTAGGCCAGGAGTCGCCGCCCTTTTCAAGATTCATGTACGATTCTTAGTTAAGATTTAACTATAGTGTTTATATGTTGCAAGAGTCTTGGAACGAATGTCTTATCGCGTTCACGAATCTGAAGAAGATCTGAACTAAGACTCTTCTAAAAGCCGAAAATTGCGACCTAAGAAACACTGACAACTACAAAACAAGACTAACGATTTCTTAACCAGCAGACTTCCTCACGCAAAAGCCCCGGATAAGACCCCTTCATGTTGGCACACTTTGTACAAATTCTTCAGACGATATGTAAGATGATGATGCCTCTAATATTGATTTCTTTTCATTCATTCATATTGTTCGATCGATATCTGGTTAACAGAAAAATAATCACAGTCTGTTTACATGGATCCTCTAATCATTATCGACATTTTTCAGCAGAACCATGGCCAGGATGACTTAAACAGAATGTATCTCTAATCGTCTAGGGAATGGGTCTATAATGTTCTGTAAACACAATAGCGTGCATGCCGGCGGTGAATATCAGTCCTAAAGTCTCCTCCTTTCTAGGATGGATATAGAAACAACGATGGTGGATCGGTATGAGTAGCGTGTTGCTTTTTATACTAGATGAGGCAAATGCCTGCGAGATCATAACGCGCGCAGAGGTCTTTAAACTCCTTTATCAAACCATACTTTCAACTATAAAAGATGACTGTGTACAGATCACCTATCATTCACTCCTTCAACAGTAGGTAGAGATGACTTCTTAGTGCATTAGGTAATGAAATATTCCCCTGTGCATAAGAAGGCTACTGTATCATGCAGTTTAGCACTTGGTGGGATGTACCGTTGACCAAACTTTTACAGTAAAACGACGTGTTTTGTGGCATTTTTCTATTGATAAAGTGTTTTAACTGCTCCATGATCGCGAAGACATTTCCATCAGCCATGTCAGCGTACGTACGAAAGTTTCAGTCCTTAGTAAATAGAAATAATAATATAATAATAATAATTCATTATATTAAAAGTGCTTTGGAATGAAAATCATTTGCAAAGCACTGTACAATTTAAAAAACAACACATAGTAAAAGAGAAAATTGTACATAGAGATTAAAACATTCATAGAGATTAAAACATTTCGGGGCTTGTGTCGAAGTGTTCAATAAAAAGATGAGTTTTAAGATATTTTTTTGAAGGCGCTGGTGCCAATGGGATCACGCATCCAGGCCGGAAGTAATGCAAGTAAGGCCGCCTGCATTGTAATTGCATATTCAAGTACTGTTGGATCGGGAGTAAATAACGCTGAGAAGTCACTGTTCGCGTGTAGATACATGGGATAAAGAAATTTGAAGAACGGCGGAAAAGTAGAGAAGAAATTCGTCAATTGGCTGTACAGCAATGGGTACGTCTTGCAACATGATGGTGACTGATTATACGCTTTGATATACAATGCATCGTCAAGTTTGCACTGAAGAATTTGCCGAGTTGTTTATGACGTGTTTGGTTTAATCGCTTGAAATTTTAACTGTCGTGACGTGACCAAGTGCTGCTCTCCGGCCAGTTGCCAAGCCCGGTAGTCGTCACAATTCGGTAATTCTGTACTGGTGGACTGTCCCTTGATGACCGACCGAGAGAAAGCCTAGCCAAAGCCCGCATCATTCAAAAACGTTAAGGCACAGAAACAGAGCTACCATGCCGCACTGCCGCCTTCCTAGAAACAAACGATGTGAACATCTCACAATTCTGGGAGTTAGCATTTCTTCTTTTAGAGCCATATAGGATGTAAACTTCTCTAGAGGTACATGTATTTGAAGTTTGAAGTTCCTAGGTAGAAAATCGTCTAGTAGGACTCCTAGTTAGGATCTTTTTCATTCATGTACAGATGTACGAGTACATTATAATATTAATCTTTACGGTAAATCTTCCAATAATCTTGTAAATATTGTACTGTTACAGGATACTCTAGCAATTGCAGTAGGTTGCCTCACGAAATCCCATCTCAAACCGATGCTTTAGGGTTATCAGGGAACTCCTTGACGTAGTTGTAATGCGGATGAATATCACCTTGCTTTGACACCGAATTTGCTGCAGTGTTGTTTAAGTTTTGAACCAGGCTTTTTTTTAATGATTCAACTAGAAAATTAGCAAATGTGACAAACTACATGCTAATTGGTCATAATTACAGTGCTGGAAGGAGACCAGCGCCTATTTGTAGGGATGTTCCGGTATTAACTGCCAAATTCGTGTTCCTTTTAATGCCGATGTAATTTCTAGAGAAATGACCTCGACAAGTCCATGTCAGCCTCTCCTCGACGATACCGATCTGATTTGCGCTGGAAAAGCAAGAAGGCCTAAAAAAAGTGGGAAGAGGACCTTTAAAAAAGTATCACATTGCCGAGATTAAATGAGGCGCATCTAGATCTGGTAGCTAGTTTAATTCTCTATACGTTAGTCAAAACCATTTTGATGAAGCAATTGCGAATTCCCCGTTAAGTTGCGAACAATTCAGGTTGAACAATTGATGCAATATTTTCTTACTGTCTCGACATTTGCTAAATGGCTTTGCATTTAACTTCGTCTAACATGTAGCCCGATGCTTTCCTTTATTTGTTCGATACCAGACACAACAATTTCTATCTTGATTTTTGTGCGAGTGCGAGTGCAGTGTCTCATGTTATGACTTAACACTACGACATGCGTTGCCACAATTGCATGTACTCAAGGACGTAGCTACTCCAAACCTAATTTTACACTAAATACGATTGGACATTCGGTGATACAGCGTGTGATTCTAAGTTGGTATATGCGCTTGGGTGTATCATGTTTAAATCGAATCTAGGTAATATAGGTACAGGAAAAAAAGGTACTGGAAAAAAAGGTACTGGAAAAAAAGGTACGGAAATAAAGGTACAGGAAATAAAGGTACAGGAAATAAAAGTACTGGAAATAAAGGTACAGAGAATGGCATAAATAGGTAAAAAAGTACACAATTTTTTTTTAAAATATCATTTGAATTCTCTCCTGTTCTATTCATAACTTTAACTTTATTTGTTCCTTAGACAATGCATAGGCCTAAGAAATAGGTATATCAAATTTCCAGTATACCGTTATGGTCTTCAATAGTGAAAACACGACTATCAAGATCATGATGATTGTAAAGATTCTAGGACAATTCCCTCTGCATAAGGATTAACTGATAAATGTACCAATGTTCAAGTTAAGTTGCAATTAATCAATCAGCATTCATCATAGAGCTGGACCCAATTAACAATGTGCCTGGTATTATAGACAAAAAACTAGATTTAAGACCAAACACAAGGCAGGTATACTAGGATACTAGGTGTGCCCCCCTTTCCCGTGATCCTGGATCCGCCCCTAATAAGAATACGACTCGAGTATTTTAAAATTTAAAAGAACATGAATGTAGTTATTACCAAAACAACGTCTGCTCCCCTGTTGGGCAACTTCTTCCATGAATTTTCCTCAAATTCATTCCGTAACAAAATTGTCCGCAATGTATTAAACTATTTTTAAGGCACCACCTTAGTCACAGAAGCATAAAATGGGCAATAAAAGATTAATACATAGGCCGAGCCTGAACCAGTTGAAGAGAATATTAATATTCTAAAAAAAATTGTTGTACCTTTTTTACCTACTTATGCCATTTTGTGTACCTTTTTTTCCGATACATTTTTTTCCGGTACCTTTATTTCCAGTACTTTTATTTCCTGTACTTTTATTTCCTGTACCTTTATTTCCGTAACTTTTTTCCTGTACCTTTTTTTCCTGTACCTTTTTTACCGTATACCGTTTAAATCATGTATCTCCTTTTATCTCTGTAATTATATCTATATGTTTATTTGCATACGTTTTATACTGTACATTGTTTATCTTGCTTATTCACTTCTGTAATAACCAATGGTATCAATACAGAATAAATTGTTTGACTAGCAGAAAGATATGACGGATACATATTTCATGAAATTCAGCAGCGCTTATCTATGGTCACCAAATGGTTTCAAATCCCGACGGCAACACTGAGGACAAGTCCTATGTTCACAATAGTTGCAGAGGAAGTGGTAAGGACAATGTGTGTAGTTCTGTGAAAAGTCTGAAATTGAACAGTTACAATACTGTGTACCTGAACTTTAGTTTACGTTTTCAAATAACGTTTGAGAACCTCATTGAAAATAGAAAAATGAAACAAATTAAGGATTTCCATTTTAAAAGGTTAATCATTAACAGAGAAATAGTTGAACCACTGTTTCAAAATAATAACCAGGATTCGTTCTTCGAGTGTTTTTTCCTCTGTTTGATGAAGATCAGTTGTGCGACTGTGAACTCACTGCCAAGATACGGAAAAATGATCTGTCAAATCAGCTCAAAGAAGGGAACGTGTATGGAGAAGGAGGAGGTGAAGACCACGATGGGATATCAGATGCATCAACTTAAGGTAATAACCATTAGAAGACTACGCCGATACACAATGTCGTAAAGAGCAGTAACTGTTATGATGCATACGAGTTTGCTGAAATTTGGTATATGCAGCATTTGTACATTTGTCTACACAACGGCAATGTTAAAAACTATATCAAGTACACTGTACGTATTTACGCAATTCAATTTCCATTTTAAATATTTGACGAACGGCGTAGGCCTTCAAAGTCAGTAACTCGATTGGGGAGGGGGGATCGGGACAAAATACTCCGTGCTAAGTGAAGTTACAACAAAACTGAGCCCCAGTGGTGCAGTTGTACGTGTCGACAGCATGTTTTAACTCGTGGCTTCGACTTCCGGCCGAGTCACTGGCTGGTTCCCCTTCTTGTCGATCGAGTTCAAAGATACATGCTACTTAAGAAACATATACGGCTTTTGGGGCCTGGAAGATTATAATGACTGCTGGTGGAATGCTTTGAGCCAGGTCTACTAGATATCTTGCCGTTCTGTTTTATGTACTACCGTATTATGTCCAGCTTCGCGTTTAACAGGCTCAGTGGCACCCACAAGACAAGTACTAAGTATATTCGAGTAAACTGAGTGTGCGTGACATTGCCAGTCTGTTCCTTTTTTAGGATCCAAGACCGAAAAACATTAGCTACAGACGCTCTATGAAAATATTGTTTAAACCACCAGCTTCCGCCATATTGGAGTTCGGCAGTAAGTTTAAACCACCAACTTCCGAAATATTGGAGTATGGCAGTAAGTTTTCGTATTTATACGACCATGAGACGAGTTCTATAGTATTTATTCACAAATTTCATGACGAGTCGGGAGTAATACTGAAATCCATACTTGTTTACAACAGATTAGTGGAAACAGGGGACTATCTTCTTGTGAATAATACTTCAGCTTTAAGTGAACATGTCGCACTTTTTAAGGAGATTTATGACATGAAATTGTTACTTCTGGCCCATGTTGGTCCGAGGGGCCACCCCAAGGTCTATGCTTACAAGTTTCTCTTCGCATCAAGCGGAAATCTATTCGGCCAAATTATAATTTCGAAAGGCAATCGATGTTACCGTTGTAAAGCACACATTGATCCTTACTGTTTTCATAATGGCATAATTATTAGGTGTCTTCTTTCGAAACAAACATTATCATTGACGTTGTACACGTTAACATGGAGTAATGGTACAGGAATGCTTTCAAATGGATCCGCCTTTCCAGAGCTAATGAGTCCATTTATTTTCATCACTTTAGACGGGAGAATATTTGGCGTTCAGAAGAGATATACTGGTGGTGTAACCGTTACGGTTTACCACAAGGGGAAGGGGAAATCAGCCAAGTGGCAGGCGAAGTTGACGCGTACAGCATATTATTCATCGGGGGTTGGTAAAATGCACAGCGCCCTCTATAAACTTAGAAATATGTTTTTGGTTTTCTTTCATCACAATGGCATGATGAACGATGTTAGCTTATTCCAAATTCTCTGTTTCCCATCAAAAGGAATAATCGCGCGTGTAAATAAATTTTATGAGAAAATTAATGTTATATTCCAAAGTCCCATCTCCCTCAGTAATAAGAAAAGTGAAGATGAAGCAATTTTAATGACAGGGAATGGAGATTTTATTTTACCTGTAGCTCCTGATGTCAGAAAAATTGATGAAGAAAGGAGTGAGGAAGTCTATAGATATCTCGAGGTGTTTAATTCAGTGTAAATGTATGGATTATCCAATGGTGTATTACCATTTTACCTTCGTCATAATTGTCACAAGGTTTCCGAAAACGTACACATTATAATCATTTGAAGCATACATCTAGTTTAACAATCTTTTAAGTTTCGCTCATTGTTTCTTTGAATTCAAACTACCAGCCGAGAAACAACATACTCTCGAGAAAAAAACGTTTTAGGACTTGAAAGGACTTTAAGGGTTTTTTTCAGCCAACATTTAATTATATATTTACCCCGTTGAGTTTTTTTAGGGAAATAAAAACCCTCTATGAGCTTTTTTACAAACTCAAAATCCTTTCCTTTCTCTATTTAAGGCCTATCATAGAAAACAACGAAAAAATCTTTATATCTCTTCGAAAACATTTACTACATGTACTTTCAAAACAATCTCGTCTTGACATGCACGTAACGCCACGCCACCATTGCTATATGGCGGTGCAATATAACTCTCCTTTTTTCGCCCCACAAGTGTATTTGGATCACAGGCTAACAAATACAATTGTACCTCTCTATTAAAACACCCTTGTTACTAAAAAATGGATGTCATTAATAAAGAGGCGTCATGATTACAAAGGTGAAATTGATCAGAAATACCGCTTCTGGGCCAAACCAACGTCTTCAGAAAAGAGGGTGTCCATCTTTAGCGGGTATATGTTAAGGAAGCACTACTAAAACATGATCTGATAATCGAAAGAGTAAAAATGACGACAGAGACACCAGCAAGTGCGTATTGACATAACCTTTAACATTACAGTACGCCAAATAAGTGCGTCTATGTAAAATCTGGCTGAGGCGCTTTTCCCTTCCTAAAATCACTTTCATATATTTATTTACAGATTCTAATCCGATGTATCATTGAAGTGCATTTTGTCATCAGTTAAATGATACATTCATACTTGTGACAAAAAGAATGTCCAGCAGGTACTTACTATTTTGAGAGTAAGTATGTAAAGGCGGTATTGTGGGGCAGATATTTTCTTGCCACACGTAACAAAGCGAGCACGAAGCTCCCCCTAGAGTACCAATCGGCGTGTAAAATAGGCGGGTATATCTGTTATATGAAATCATTCACCTTCAATTAACTGAGCAGACCTGACTTTTGTATCTGTATGTGCACTTTAAATACAGGTGACCATCAACCCACTACACAGTATCAATATATGAGGAAAAATCCCGTTAAAACTAGCAAAGTTTCGACCAAAAAAAGATATATGAGATACAATGTAATTTCGAGTGAACTTCGAATGACTGGAGATTTTTCGTTGGCATCGTTTATCCACGTCTGTTATGTACGTATTGTTCAACGAAACGTAGTCGCATAATATGTAGTTTGAAACCACGAAATGACATTTAAGGGGGATTGAAGTCATGCACTACTTTTTTTATGATCTTGGGTACAGTTGACCATCAAACGTGGCATTTCCAACCAAATGTTACTCAGAAGATAACTTTTCTCGTCTAAACTCGATGTTTCAAAGCCAGCGAAAAAGACGGGCCACTTTAATAGTGTGTCTAAATGAGCGCCAGGAGTAGACTAGCTGTAGGTTGGAGTGTTTTCAGCACATCACTGATATTTGGATAAATTTCCGGCAATTTTAATGACGTAAGGATTTAGGTGCAAAATATCTCCTCCAAAACGAGATATAATATTCCCATCAGCCAGAGTCCCTTTCGATCATTCATCACAATGACATTTTGCCATTGGCTGATTGAATGTGGATTCAAACTAGTTGAAAGACTTCGATTTTAACGTGAGGGCACCACCAGACTACCAGATTACCCGTGTTGCTGGTGTATACGTAAAACCTGTAGATTAGCGATTTGATGATAAATCCACCAGAACCTATCTTTTCACTGCACTTACTTGTATAATTAGGCTTTTGAAAATGCGTTCCTCGAAAATTAAGGACTTTTAGTAAATGAGTTTCTCGAAAATTAAGGCCTTTTAGTAAGAGGCCAATATCAAGCTGTGAGTTAGTTAACGGACCGGTTCGAAATGTGTACTGTAATTCATGAAATCCATCGTGAAGCCACAACACCACCGGCTGCAGCGATCCCCTCTTGTAATACCTTATCGCGGGTGTGGGGCGTGGCGTGAAAAAATAATAACTTCCGTCAATCTCGCATCCAAATAAGTTATGGCAATCTTGGTGGAAGGTCGCGATATCTTTATATTTACAGCTGTACAGTTTCTTGATAAAGATCCTTTCCAAGACGAAACCCAGACTTTTCAGTCTATACAGACTGACAAACCAGACCTAATCCGGGCCTAACCATCGAATCAGGAACTTTGTCTCGCAGGCGAACACGCGATAGAAAGCAGGCTTACGATCTGTGCTTTTTCTGAATTGCTCCTGAATAAGCGCCAACGATATATTTTTTAAATTCGCCTGCGATTTATACATATGTTGGCATCTTTCTCCAAGCAACAAAATATACGTCTTGTAAAGCAGCCATTCCTAAATTCCGCTTAGTGACATAAAAATCGTTCGCATTCCATTTATCGTTCTCAAACTTGTAGATAAGGAATTGCTTATCAGACAAAAAGTATGCATTATATACTACATGTACTATGGCATCTAAAGCTCTGTGAAAGTATATTGATGTTACCAGAAATGGCATTTTCTCTTTAATTCTGTACATGCCGTGTAACTTGGTGCAGACCTATGGAACAACAACAGTTTTACAGTTCCTTTTTAGTGCACACAAAAGTCGTAAGATTATTGCCATTTGATTGCTAACCAGACACTCAATTCATGCTTTAAGAACCTTATTACCTCATGAGCACAACATGTATATAATTACAAGACTCCAAGGACACAATCTGTCCAACATTAAAAACGATATCCTTTCCCTGGACAGAGGCTAGCTTAGGCCTGGCCGATTCTCGGCATGCTTTTCAACTTGATTTATCAATCTCTCTCTCAGGTCTGAAGACATGGTGCAAATGGGTTTGGGAAACATGTCCTAACTACATACATGTACCGGCAACTGCTGTGATAAACGCCTATCTGAAAACAACTGAGTACGCAGCATATTCAAGAGACTGATTATAATGCATCAGTTTCGAGAAGTTGAGATTCGGTCAATAAATTACAACGTAGTGTTAAAGAGCGTCGTGTTAAAGGAAGGTCATCGAGTGTTAAAGGAAGGTTACCCTAGGCCAGGAGTCGCTGCCATTTTCAAGATTCATGTACGATTCTTAGTTAAGGTTTAACTGTAGTGTTTATATGTTGCAAGAGACTTGAAATGAATGACTTATCACGTTCACTAATCTGAAGAAGTTCTGAACTAAGACTTTTCTAAAAGCCGAATATTTCGACCTAAGAAACACTGACAAATACAAAACAAGACTAACGATTTCTTAACCATCGGACTTCCTCACGCAAAAGGCCCGGACAAGACCCCTTTATGTTGGCACACTTTGTACAAATTCTTCAGACGATATGTAAGATGATGATGCCTCTATAATTGATTTCTTTTCATTCACTCATAGTGTTCGATCGATACCTGATTAACAGAAAAACAATCACAGTCTGTTTACATGGATCCTCTTATCATTATCGATATTTTTTAGCAGAACCATGGCCAGTATGACTTAAACAGAATGTATCTCTAATCGTCTAGGGAATGGGTCTAATACTAACCGTTCTGCAAACACAATAGCGTGCATGCCGGCGGTGAATATCAGTCCTAAAGTCTCCTCCTTTCTAGGATGGATATAGGCACAACGATGGTGGCTCGGTATGAGTAGCGTGTTGCTTTTTATGCTAGATGAGACAAATGCCTGCGAGATCATAACGCGCGCAGAGGTCTTTAAAATCCTTTATCAACCCATACTTTCAACTATAAAAGAAGACTGTGTACAGATCACCAATCATTCACTCCTTCAACAGTAGGTAGAGATGACTTCTTAGTGCATTAGGTAATGAAATATTCCTCTGTGCATAAGAAGGCTACTATATCATGTATATCAGTTTAGCGCTTGGTGGGATGTACCGTTGACCAAACTTTTACAGTAAAACGACGTGTTTTGTGGTATTTTTCTATTGATATAGGGTTTTAACTGCTCCATGATCGCGAAGACATTTCCATCAGCCATGTCAGCGTACGTACGAAAGTTTTAGTCCTTAGTAAATAGATATGCCAGTAAGGACGCCTGCATTGTAATTGCATATTCAAGTACTGTTGGATCGGGAGTAAATAACGCTGAGAAGTCACTATTCGCGTGTACATGCATGGGATTAAGAAATTTGGAGAACGGCGGAAAAATAGAGAAGAAATTCGTCAATTGGCTGTACAGCAATGGGTACGTCTTGCCACATGATGGTGACTGATTATACGCTTTGATATACAATGCATCGTCAAGTTTGCACTGAAGAATTTGCCGAGTTGTTTATGGCGTGTTTGGTTTAATCGCTTGAAATTTTAATTGTCGTGACGTGACCAAGTGCTGCTCTCCGGCCAGTTGCCAAGCCTGGTAGTCGTCACAATTCGGTAATTCTGTACTGGTGGACTGTCCCTTGATGACCGACCGAGAGAAAGCCTAGCCAAAGCCGGCACCATTCAAAAACGTTAAGGCACAGAAACAGAGCTGCCATGCTGCACTGCCGCCTTCCTAGGAACAAACGATGTGAACATCTCACAATTCTGGGAATTGGCATTTCTTCTTTTAGAGCCATATATGATGTCAACTTCTCTAGAGGTACATGTATTTGAAGTTTGAAGTTCCTAGGTAGAAAATTGTCTAGTAGGACTCCTGTTTTGGATCTTATTCATTCATGTACAGATGTACGAGTACATTATGATATTAATCTTTACGGAGAATCTTCCAATAATCTTGTAAATATTGTACTGTTACAGGATACTGTAACAATTGCAGTAGGTTGCCACACGAAATCCCATCTCAAAGCGATGCTTTAGGGTTATCAGGGAACTCCTTGACGTTGTTGTAAGGCGGATGAATATCACCTTGCTTTGACACCGATTCCGCTGCAGTGTTTAAGTTTTGAACCAGGCTAAAGATTCAACTAGAAAATTAGCAAATGTGACAAACTACATGCTAACTGGTCATACTTACAGTGTTGGACGGAGACCAGCGCCTATTTGTAGAGATGTTCCGGTATTAACTGCCAAATTCTTGTTCCTTTCAATGCCGATGTAAATTTCTGGAGAAACGACCTCGACAAGTCCATGTCAGCCTCTCCTCGACGATACCGATCTGATTTGCGCTGGAAAAGCAACAAGGCCTAAAAAAGTGGGAAGAGGACCTTTAAAAAAGTATCACATTATCGAGATTAAATGAGGCGCATCTAGATCTGGTAGCCAGTTTAATTCTCTATACGTTAGTCAAAACAATTTTGATGAAGCAATTGCGAATTCCCCGTTGAGTTGCAAACAATTCAGGTTGAACAATTGATGCAATATTATCTAACTGTCTCGACATTTGCTAAATGGCTTTGCATTTAATTTCGTCTAACATGTAGCCCGATGCTTCCCTTTATTTGTTTGATACCAGATACAACAATGTCTATCTTGATTTTTTATAATCGCATGGTTTTACATATTCCAACTCAGGCCTCCGTGTGGCGACTTGATGACATGCCACTTGTCGCGGCTCGAGGAAGTACTCGTTAGTCACAGTGCAGCGTTGCACAGTGACGAGATGAGCTCTTTTTCTTGTCTCGTCTTTATGGCTACTATTATTAAATTAGCTGATCCCTATTGAGTAAACCACTTGATAGTGTATAAGTATTTGGACATGAGGTCAAAGAATAGCAATTGCTTTTCGACTTGGCCAAATTTGCAGCATAAAAATATGTTTTCACCGATGAGAAAAGCGACCGACATGCAGTTGTGCACAATTCATTGCGATCCTGCAGAAATGGGCAAACGAAAGGGGAGATTTGGTTCTCAAATTGATAATCTTAGGATAGTGATCCCCAGGCTATATAGGTCTTAGTGTGATCACGCACCTTGAAGAGGGGCTCCCTCACGGATCGGACCCTCTTTTAAATATGAGGAGTTTTGTTTGACCCGGTAAAAACCTAAGACTGGGTTAAGCTAGCATTGATAAATCAAAGAAGTTTCGATGACCCAAATGGTCACTGCTATAAGGTTCAAGAATACTCTTGCTCTTCCGCTGGTCTATGTTTGCGCATCATTTTTTACATACTTTCATCTTTTAAAAATTTACGATCATGTGATACATATTTTACCTTCATTTTAGAAGAGTTATTGGTAACGCGCCCCTTACGGATTTCTCAGGTACTAGATCGATGTTATTAAAAATGCCTCGTCGAGTCAAAACCGACAGCCTCCTTTTACAATTTTAATTCGCTTATTAGATTCTACTGGATCCACTCGCCAATAAGACCCCAAGCCCGATATTACCCTATTGGGGTGGGATATCTATTGAAGAGTTAACAACGTAATCGTCATGAATGGTCATGACTCTAAAGCAGAACTTTTCATATAACAATTAAAGACCAATTGGAAGAAACGAAAACAAGCTATCCCACCACTTTTATGGCTGCGAAAGGCCTTCTATTATTCCCGGTTGTTTAGGCTCGACCCATCGTGGCGGTAGTAGAAATCGGGTATTGTTGGGCTTAGGATCTTATTGGTGAATGGATCCAGTATTTGCAGTGCTTCTTGATTTACAGCAACTTGGCCTGTTACTAGAGTAGGCGGGTTATCCATTCAATATGAAATAACACGACGCTGTTGCATAAATTTCAACGAGTGCGAGTGCAGTGTTTCATGTTATGACTAAACACTACGACATGCGTTGCCACAATTGCATGCACTCAAGGACGTAGCTACCCCAAGCCTAATCTTACACTAAATACGATTGGACATTCGGTGATATAGCGTGTTATCCGAAGTGGTGTGACGTCGAGAACACGTGATTGCCTAATAACCTCAGTTGGTTTTGAAATCCGACCGTGACGGACGTGCTGTTGGGCAGCTCTTGTGTTCGGCATGATTGGTTTTGGGATCAGCGCTACCATAGTGGATTGTGCACTATTGTAGTAGTTTGCACTGGACTAGGTGAGTTAGTGCATAGCCGGGGAGTAACCCTTCTTCGGAAGGGTAGGCTCAAGGCTGCCGGAATGCTTGATTCGTCAGGATGGCCGAGGTGATATGCCGGGGAGTAACTCTTCTTGGGAAGAGTAGGCTCAAGGCTGCCGGAATGCTTGATTCGTCAGGATGGCCGAGGTGATAAGCCGGGGAGTAACTCTGCTTGGGCAGGGTAGGCTCAAGGCTGCCGGAACGCTTGATTCGTCAAGATGGCCGAGGAAATAAGCCGGAGGTGACCTTGCTTGGGCAAGGTGGGCCAGGCTGCCGGAAGGCTTGATTCGTCAAGATGGCCGAGGAAATAAGCCGGAGGTGACCTTGCTTGGGCAAGGTGGGCCAGGCTGCCGGAAGGCTTGATTCGTCAAGATGGCCGAGGTGATAAGCTAGAGGACCGACTCTGATGAAGTAGTAAATAGCGAGTTATCCTGTTGGGTCGGGTTAGGCCCGAGGGCAGGCCATGCTAGGTTGCCCGGATGAGAGTTGGGTAGTGGAATGGTGGCGCAGGAGCTGTTGGAGCTGGTGCAGGATAATGTAGGGAAAGTATTGAGGAACCAAAGTGAGGAGTTGTCAGCCCTGGCGCAGTTGGGTTAAGAGCGTCAGTTGGGAAATAAATTTGGTGTCTGCTATGGGATTTGTGGTTAAGTGTTCGAAGTAGGAAGTGGATGGCGCTGATCCGAGTGGGTGGTTTAGTGGTATAATTATGTAAGTGAGTTCACCGTATCGATCTTAGTGCATAATGTGTAGTGCATTCGCATGTATGCTCAAGACTATATAGGTTATTGATATACCGAGGCCAACTCGGGCAGGTACACGTGTCGATGGTACAAATTACAGATTACAAATTACAAATCGTTTGTTGAATCCGTGAAAAATTTACTTTTTCATAAGATGAAAGTACAATAAGCATAAGTGCAGGGCAGACAGAATGTAAGAGGAAAAAGAGCACTAAGTAATTAAAGTAGTCAAATAATACTTAGATTACTTAAGAGTGAGAAAAGATCGGTGATCATAAATGAGGTGTATAATGTATGGTATGACTGTGTGGTTGATCGGGCCCGGGCGGTGTGTTTCTTAGAAGGAAGGTAGCCAGGCCGTGGCTATTCTATTGTTCGGCTGGATTCGGTTATGATTTCGATAGAGCCGTTTTCATTGTCTCGTCGGAGTAGTAGTTTAGTGGTTTTCGGCGAACAGGTTTCAGGTTGTTGTTTATGGAAGTTGGAAATGTACGTTTCCTGAGGTTTTACAGTAGGTTTCATGTAGCTCAGGCGAGAAGTTAGGGCGTGCACCACTGGCATTGCAGCTTTTGGTTCGCTTTTTTGGGCGAGGACGTCAGGTTCGGCACACTTGTTCGTTGATTGCGAAGGGATCATGTCGTCTCCTAAGTATTGGTTACAGAAGGGTCACTCCCTGCTGGGGGCGGACACGCTGCCGGTGATTAAGAGATTCAAATGTCTAAATACAGATGACTTTGTCGGGCCCCGGAAATGCTGGCGAGTGTGTCGGAAAAGCATCTCCTGCATGCATACTCGAAGGATGAGATTGACAGGGAGGCAGTGGCGCTCATGGGTCACGAGGCGTCGGTGAGTAACCGTTTTGCTCTGATTGGGGAGGCGGGTCATTGATTAGGTTCAGGGTGTAACTTATGTCGCCTTCCCCGTCCGCCGGGGTATGTGGATTCGTTTTTGTGGGGTATCGTTGTAGACTCAGCGTACATTCGACCTTTCCAGCAGGGAGAATATTTCGGGAACTTTTCATCGGTTAGCGATGAGGATTGTTTGCCGAAAAGTAAGGTAGGGTGTCGTTAGCTTGGCGGAATTACGGTTTAAGCCTACATGTACCTTAAGACGATGGGTATGCGAAGGCATTGAAATTAATACTTGTGTTACGCTTGGAAGGCGGTGTTACCGGGAATTTGGTGTGGTCTTGTTGGCTGACAATTTTTTATTTTTGTCTTGTTATAGTCTCTGTTGGAGATCGTCGACGCAGAGGATACAGTGGAGAACCGCCGTTACATGTTGCATTGTGCGGTGCTGCAGGCTAAATGACACGTCTGGTCGGAACTGAACAGGCACGGAAAGCACAGGTGGCGGTTGACTCTTGGCGTAAAGCTAAGAAGAAGGAAGAAAGGGAAATGGAGAAGGAGAAGGAGAAAAAGAACGAGTCGGGTTTCTCGGGGTATCCCGCGCCACCAAATTTTGGGTTTGGTTATAATAGCTTCAACAGAAGGAGCTTCAGAGGGAGGCGAAACTTCCGCAGTGCTTTTGGGAGAAGTGGGCCCAACCCATACGGGAGGAATTGCTACGGCTGCGGGTCAAGTGAGCACCTACTTCGCTCATGCCCGCAGCATCAGTTCGGGTCCGCTACCACGAGTAATGGTACAAAGTCCGAGTAATACTATCTTGTAGTTGTAGTTGGGATATTAGTCAATAATGAGAGGTCTCTGGGAGATATATAGGTCAGTAAGCACTTACAAGAATAGGTTGAATGTTAAATTGAAGAGATGAGGCATATACTGGTGTTAATTTACAAGTATGTTACTATATATCTCGGGCTCTGTGAGAGGTATATAAAGGTTTTGAGTTTCTATTCTTTCTCGTAGTTGCGTATTTTTGCAGCCTGGTTGGGAGGGCAAGATGCTTTCTCTCTTGTTTCCTGGGACACTGATGCCCAGTTGGAACGGGAGGGGGAGGGTCTGGCCTTGCAGAAGTGTATCTGTTCCGCAGTTGCCTGGGACTTGGGTCAAACACACTAGTTATATGTGTTCCTTGCTGTGGTTTCAGGCAAACAGTCAGAGTGTACCAGCATGGGAGTTGGATTCTTCATTTAACCCGGTCGCGGCAACTGCAGGGCTGAGATCACCGAGATACGTCGACTACAAGGGCAGGCCCTTCCCCTCGGCTCGCTCGGATCCAGGTTTCTTGGCAAAAGAGTGGGGAGACCTCGGTAACAATTGGGAGGAACTACTGGACAACTTACCGCTAAGGGACCATCGGCATTTTGTCGCCGGTCAGCTACATCAGAAGGTAGCCAATTGGCAAGCTCTATTGAAATTGGTAAATGATGGGTCATCTCGGATGGTGGGAGGTTGGATAAGAGAAATAGTCGACATTTTTGACTTTTTTCAACCATTCAGTGGCTATTTCAATGGCGTCTTGTACGACGCACAAGTTCCACCGTCGCGGATCTTTAATAATTAGGCCAACTGTGAGCCCCACAAGGAAGAAATAGCCCATCACTTGGAGGAGGGTTTAAGGAATGGTTCCCTCAAGCTTCTGGGTAGAGTGGGCGAGATTCCTCCACCATATTTGGTTATGCCCCTATTGATGATAACGGGAACTAGGAAGAATAGGTTGTGCCATGATGAAAGGTTCTTAAATCTTTTCATAAAACACGTGCCGTTTTCACTGGAAGGTTCCGCTCTCATCCCGGGTCTGATAGAGAAGGGGGATTTCATGGCATCCACTGACGAGAAATCGGCTTATCTCAACGTATTTTGTCTGAGAGGTCCAGAACCTTTTTTGGAATACAATTTGGTGGGTGGTACATGGTTTACAATTGTTTGCCGTTCGGATGGTCTTTGTCCCCCTTCGTTTATCAGTCAATAGGAATGCAGGCAACGGCGTTTTTAAGATTGAAAGGAGTGATCACTAACCAGTATCTGGATGACAGGTTTCTTGGCCCAGCAAAGTTTGTAACAGGTTCGAAGGTACAACAAACGGGGATCTCGATATTTTGCAACGCGGCGACCCTGTCTCTGTTAGGCTACACCATTGAATTTCTGAAGAGTTTATGGTTCCAGTCCTGCTCACTACTGAACCTTGGGTTGATAGTTCACTCGGTTTCAAGACAATTTCAGATCCCTGCGGATAAGAAACTGAAATTTAGAGAGTTGAGGGAACAGATTTTGGCAGAGTCCGTGGTTCCCGTAAGGACTTTGCAAAGTTCATGGGCAAGTGCGTTTCGTTCAAAACTTGTGTTCCTGCTGCAAGTCTTTACATCCGGGCAATGGCCATTGAAATCGGTCGGTCAGGGAAAGCCAAGGCAGATATTCGGGTTGAAGGGGACTTGAGAGAGGAAATAGCGTTCTGGCGTTTCCTGGATTATTGTTCGGATTGGGCCAATTGGCGGGGTGAGCGCCATGTGGATTTGAACTTGTCCACGGATGCCAGTGGATTCGCTTGGGGGGCCTCCCTACCCGATGGTCGGGAGGTGCATGGTTTCTGGCCACGGGATGACAACAGACCCATCCATTTGAAGGAGACTGATGCTTTGTTGAAGACTCTGCAGGCGATTCCTGAGTGCTTACGGGACAAACGGGTAGATGTATATGTGGACAATCAGGCGTTGGTAACGGCATGGGCTAAGCAGGGAGTTAGGGACCATCCGTTGGTCAAGCTACTCAAGTTCATATTTCAGGTCATTTCTGGGCTAAATTGCGATATGAAGCTAACTTACGTGCCTTCGAAGGAGAACGCGGCGGATGCTGCTTCTCGTAAGTTGTCTCCGAGAGACGCGAGGTTATCAGTGGAGGCTTGGTCGAGGTTGGATAGGTTGTTTGGCCCTCATACCTTTGATTTGATGGCATTAGATTCCAATGCAATGCTAGATAGGGATGGTAATGCGTTGCCGCATTTCACGCCTTGTCCACTTCCGAGTTCTGTGGGGGTTAACGTCTTCCGGCACGGAAAATTACCATTGTTTCCCGCCTTTTTGCATGATAGGTTTGGTCTTGTTTTTCGTGTTGCAGGAAAACCCAAGGCCACTCCGGGTAACCTTGGTAGTTCCGCAGCTATCCCCTCTTCCGTTCTGGTGGCCGGTGTTGATATCGGTGGCAAAGTCGGTTATTGTCCTTGGTCGGAGAGATGATCGCAATGTGCTAGAGGTCCCGTCAAAGTGGGGTTATATCTCTTCGCCGTTGTTTTACCCCTTGTTGGCAGCTAGACTCGTTCTAGAATAAGGGGTTAAGAGCTGATTGTGCGTGGGCTTAGGAGTAGGCGGCGGCAGTTGATCGTAGTTTATTGTGTAATAGCGTTTCTTCTTGTTCTCCTTCAGAGAGGCGCCCATGGTCGGCAGTCGGGGTTGGATGTTGCTGAATTGCGCAGACGGGTCGATTCCCTGATGGACGGGTTCAAATCGTCGTGTTATCAAATACGCAAGTCGAAACTTTAGAAGAATTTGGAACTATTCTTGGGTAATCTCGGGAAGGCTCTTGATACATGTACTCCGGATGATATCTGCTTATATCTGGCATGGGCCGATAGAGACGGGAAAACAGCGGTGCATGTTTTACAGTGCCCGGCTATTGGTCAGAGATTACCCGCATGTACCTGCCTGAGGAGGTTAGCATCCAAGATCTCACAACTTAGGGACATTTTTGATCGTTTGGGAAAGCCTAATGGGTGGTGCTCCGCCGGACAGGGGAATCCGGTTCGTTCGGATCAGGTTGCAATTTATTTGAGACAAATTCGTGTAGAGCAGAGCAAAGCCCATGTCATGGTGTCTCAGGCGAGGCCTTTGTTCATATCGAAACTACTTTTGCTGGCAATGTACGTAGACAAGGAATTAGACCGACAGGATATCCCTCTACACACGAAGTTTGTTCTGGCTCGGAACCAGGCTATGTTAAAATTAATGTTTTTTGGGGGCGACAGGACCCATGATGTGGGGGTTATGTTGTCGCAGGAAATTCGGGAATTGCCTGCGGGTGCGGGGTTTATCATTAAGCATACCTGGGGGAAGACCCATCGTGTCGATAATCCCAACATCTTTTCGGTGTTTCGTTCGAGGGTAGCTATGGTGTGTCCTGTATTGAGTTTGAAGACGTATTTTCAGGTGGCCAGTTCATTCGGCGTGGATTTAAGTACGGGTTTTCTGTTTAGGCCTCTCGCGCGCCAGAGAGTTGCTGATAGCCCCCTGGCATATGAGGTCACCTATCAGAGGTTAAAGTACTATTTGGGGAAAATAGAGGCTGATGAGGGGGAAACCCCTCATAGTTTGAGGGGCGGCTGTGCGATATCGATCCGTTTTTTTGTTATCCGAAGTGGTGTGACGTCAAGAACACGTGATTGCCTAATAACCTCAGTTGGTTTTGAAATCCGACCGTGACGGACGTGCTGTTGGGCAGCTCTTGTGTTCGACATAATTGGTTTTGGAATCAGCGCTACTATAGTGGATTGTGCACTATAGTATTAGTTTGCACTTGACTCGGTGAGTTAGTGCATAGCCGGGGAGTAACCCTTCTTGGGAAGGGTAGGCTCAAGGCTGCCGGAATGCTTGATTCGTCAGGATGGCCGAGGGATATGCCGGGGAGTAACTCTTCTTGGGAAGGGTAGGCTCAAGGCTGCCGGAATGCTTGATTCGTCAGGATGGCCGAGGTGATAAGCCGGGGAGTAACTCTGCTTGGGCAGGGTAGGCTCAAGGCTGCCGGAACGCTTGATTCGTCAAGATGGCCGAGGAAATAAGCCGGACGTGACCTTGTTTGGGCAAGGTGGGCCAGGCTGCCGGAAGGCTTGATTCGTCAAGATGGCCGAGGTAATAAGCCGGAGGTGACCTTGCTTGGGCAAGGTGGGCCAGGCTGCCGGAAGGCTTGATTCGTCAAGATGGCCGAGGTAGTAAGCCGGAGGTGACCTTGCTTGGGCAAGGTGGGCCAGACTGCCGGAAGGCTTGATTCGTCAAGATGGCCGAGGTGATAAGCTAGAGGACCGACTCTGATGAAGTAGTAAATAGCGAGTTATCCTGTTGGGTCGGGTTAGGCCCGAGGGCAGGCCATGCTAGGTTGCCCGGATGAGAGTTGGGTAGTAGAATGGTGGCGCAGGAGCTGTTGGAGCTGGTGCAGGGTAATGTAGGGTAAGTATTGAGGAACCAATGTGAGGAGTTGTCAGCCCTGGAGCAGTTGGGTTAAGAGCGTCAGTTGGGAAATAAGTTTGGTGTCTGCTATTGGATTTGTGGTTAAGTGTTCGAAGAAGGAAGTGGATGGCGCTGATCCGAGTGGGTGGTTTAGTGGTATAATTATGTAAGTGAGTTCACCGTATCGATCTTAGTGCATAATGTGTAGTGCATTCGCATGTATGCTCAAGACTATATAGGTTATTGATATACCGAGGCCAACTCGGGCATGTACACGTGTCGATGGTACAAATTACAGATTACTAATTACAAATCGTTTGTTGAATCCGTGAAAAATTTACTTTTTCATAAGATGAAAGTACAATAAGCATAAGTGCAGTGCAGACAGAATGTAAGGGGAAAGAGAGCACTAAGTAATTAAAGTAGTCAAATAATACTTAGATTACTTAAGAGCGAGAGAAGATCGGTGATCATAAATGAGGTGTATAATGTATGGTATGACTGTGTGGTTGATCGGGCCCGGGCGGTGTGTTTCTTAGAAGGAAGGTAGCCAGGCCGTGGCTATTCTATTGTTCGGCTGGATTCGGTTATGATTTCGACAGAGCCGTTTTCATTGTCTCGTCGGAGTAGTAGTTTAGGGGTTTTAGGCGAACAGGTTTCAGGTTGTTGTTTATGGAAGTTGGAATTGTACGTTTCCTGAGGTTTTACAGTAGGTTTCATGTAGCTCAGGCGAGAAGTTAGGGCGTGCACCACTGGCCTTGGAGCTTTAGGTTCGCTTTTTTGGACGAAGACGTCAGGTTCGGCACACTTGATCGTTGATTGCGAAGGGATCATGTCGTCTCCTAAGTATTGTTACAGAAGAGTCACTCCCTGCTGGGGGCGGACACGCTGCCGGTGATTAAGAGATTCAAATGTCTAAATCCAGATGATTTTGATCGGGCCCCGGAAATGCTGGCGAGTGTGTCGGAAAAGCATCTCCTGCATGCATACTCGAAGGATGAGATTGACAGGGAGGCAGTGGCGCTCATGGGTCACGAGGCGTCGGTGAGTAACCGTTTTGCTCTGATTGGGGAGGCGGGTCATTGATTAGGTTCAGGGTGTAACTTAGGTCGCCTTCCCCGTCCGGGGTATGTGGATTCGTTTTTGTGGGGTATCGTTGTACACTCAGCGTACATTCGACCTTTCCAGCAGGGGGAATATTTCGGGAACTTTTCATCGGTCAGCGATGAGGATTGTTTGCCGAAAAGTAAGGTAGGGTGTCGTTAGCTTTGCGGAATTATGGTTCAAGTCTACATGTACCTTAGGGTAATTACGCAGGTGGAAAGACTGCTCTTTGTGTCGGGATTCATCTTAGATCAGGTGTTGTTGATGTCGATGGGTATGCGAAGGCATTGAAATTAATACTTGTGTTACGCTTGGAAAGCGGTGTTACCGGGAATTTGGTGTGGTCTTGTTTGCTGACAATTTTTTATTTTGTTTTGTTATAGTCTCTGTAGGAGATCGTCGACGCAGAGGATACAGTGGAGAACCGCCGTTACATGTTGCATTGTGCGGAGCTGCAGGCGAATAACCTTCCAGCGGTGGCGGTGTCGGAGCTAGTGTTAGTGCATGAGCAGGCTACAGGGGGTGCAAAGGCGAGCACGATTGGCGGGAAGCGTGCGGCGAAAGGAGTAAAGAGGGTGAGTGTCCGTTTTGAGCAGAGGATAGTTTCCCAGTCGTTTGAGGTCAGGTATCAATCAAGATTTTGGTTTGGGGGAAGATTGAATTCGGATCAATGCTATATCTCGCAATAAGGGTTGGGCGTAAGGTGGGTGTAGTTACTCGGGCCGTTACTAGGAAGTTGGATTAAGTTGGCGGTTTCTTGAGGTCCGGGTCTGTGCTGGCGTATGTGTTCAACGTTTTGGGGTGTTATTCCTTCGCCCATGGTATGTACCTTCGAGGTTAGCATGCGTAAAACAGTAACGTTTTATATTGTTTCAGGGTGTGGCGCGTGACGCCAAGTTGGTCGTAAGGGAACCGGCTGCGGGGCCGTCGTTGACGTCGTCGGTACCATCGGCAAGGTTGGAGGAACTGGAAAAATCCCTCAAGCAGATGAAGGAGGCGCAGGACACGGGCTCAGTCGACACAGCTCTTAAGCAGGTGAGAACCTTAGCGCTACGCAAGAGTACGGATAATGGTGTGCTTCTTGCGGCGATGGAGACGCTGTACGACACCGCTCTTAGGGTGGATCACGAGGATGTGGAGTCATTCAAGGTGGCGCTTAAGATGTGTCGGGAGAATGACTCCGGGGGTCAGCTACAATCACTGGTGACACGTCTGGTCGGAACTGAACAGGCACGGAAAGCACAGGTGGCGGTTGACTCTTGGCGTAAAGCTAAGAAGAAGGAAGAAAGGGAAAAGGAGAAGGAGAAGGAGAAAAAGAACGAGTCGGGTTTCTCGGGGTATCCCGCGCCACCAAAATTTGGGTTTGGTTATAATAGCTTCAACAGAAGGAGCTTCAGAGGGAGGCGAAACTTCCGCAGTGCTTTTGGGAGAAGTGGGCCCAGCCCATACGGGAGGAATTGCTACGGCTGCGGGTCAAGTGAGCACCTACTTCGCTCATGCCCGCATCAGTTCGGGTCCGCTACCACGAGTAATGGTACAAAGTCCGAGTAATACTATCTTGTAGTTGTAGTTGGGAGATATATAGGTCAGTAAGCACTTACAAGAATAGGTTGAATGTTAAATTGAGGAGATGAGGCATATACTGGTGTTAATTTACAAGTATGTTTCTATATATCTCGGGCTCTGTGAGAGGTAAATAAAGGTTTTGAATTTCTATTCTTTCTCGTAGTTGCGTATTTTTTTGCAGCCTGGTTGGGAGGGCAAGATGCTTTCTCTCTTGTTTCCTGGGACACTGATGCCCAGTTGGAACGGGAGGGGGAGGGTCTGGCCTTGCAGAAGTGTAGCTGTTCCGCAGTTGCCTGGGACTTGGGTCAAACACACTAGTTATATGTGTTCCTTGCTGTGGTTTCAGGCAAACAGTCAGAGTGTACCAGCATGGGTGTTGGATTCTTCATTCAACCCGGTCGCGGCAACTGCAGGGCTGAGATCACCGAGATACGTGGACTACAAGGGCAGGCCCTTCCCCTCGGCTCGCTCGGATCCAGGTTTCTTGGCAAAAGAGTGGGGAGACCTCGGTAACAATTGGGAGGAACTACTGGACAACTTACCCCTAAGGGACCATCGGCATTTTGTCGCCGGTCAGCTACATCAGGAGGTAGCCAATTGGCAAGCTCTATTGAAATTGGTAAATGATGGGTCATCTCGGATGGTGGGAGGTTGGATAAAAGAAATGGTCGACATTTTTGACTTTTTTCAACCATTCAGTGGCTATTTCAATGGCGTCTTGTACGACGCACGAGTTCCACCGTCGCGGATCTTTAATAATTATGCCAACTGTGAGCCCCACAAGGAAGAAATAGCCAGTCACTTGGAGGAGGGTTTAAGGAATGGTTCCCTCAAGCTTCTGGGTAGAGTAGGCGAGATTCCTCCACCATATTTGGTTATGCCCCTATTGATGATAACGGGAACTAGGAAGAATAGGTTGTGCCATGATGAAAGGTTCTTAAATCTTTTCATGAAACACATGCCGTTTTCACTGGAAGGTTCCGCTCTCATCCCGGGTCTGATAGAGAAGGGGGATTTCATGGCATCCACTGACGAGAAATCGGCTTATCTCAACGTATTTTTGTCTGAGAGGTCCAGAACCTTTTTTGGAATACAATTTGGTGGTTGGTACATGGTTTACAATTGTTTGCCGTTCGGATGGTCTTTGTCCCCCTTCGTTTATCAATCAATAGGAATGCAGGCAACGGCGTTTTTAAGATTGAAAGGAGTGATCACTACCCAGTATCTGGATGACAGGTTTCTTGGCCCAGCAAAGTTTGTAACAGGTTCGAAGGTACAACAAACGGGGATCTCGATATTTTGCAACGCGGCGACCCTGTCTCTGTTAGGCTACACCATTGAATTTCTGAAGAGTTTATGGTTCCAGTCCTGCTCACTACTGAACCTTGGGTTGATAGTTCACTCGGTTTCAAGGCAATTTCAGATCCCTGCGGATAAGAAACTGAAATTTAGAGAGTTGAGGGAACAGATTTTGGCAGAGTCCGTGGTTCCCGTAAGGACTTTGCAAAAATTCATGGGCAAGTGCGTTTCGTTCAAAACTTGTGTTCCTGCTGCAAGTCTTTACATCCGGGCAATGGCCATTGAAATCGGTCGGTCAGGGAAAGCCAAGGCAGATATTCGGGTTGAAGGGGACTTGAGAGAGGAAATAGCGTTCTGGCGCTTCCTGGATGATTTTTCGGATTGGGCCAATTGGCGGGGTGAGCGCCATGTACGGATTTGAACTTGTCCACGGATGCCAGTGGATTCGCTTGGGGGGCCTCCCTACCCGATGGTCGGGAGGTGCATGATTTCTGGCCACGGGATGACGACAGACCCATCCATTTGAAGGAGACTGATGCTTTGTTGAAGACTCTGCAGGCGATTCCCGAGTGCTTACGGGACAAACGGGTAGATGTATATGTGGACAATCAGGCGTTGGTAACGGCATGGGCTAAGCAGGGAGTTAGGGACCATTCGTTGGTCAAGCTACTCAAGTCCATATTTCAGGTCATTTCTGGGCTAAATTGCGATATGAAGCTAACTTACGTGCCTTCGAAGGAGAACGCGGCGGATGCTGCTTCTCGTAAGTTGTCTCCGAGAGACGCGAGGTTATCAGTGGAGGCTTGGTCGAGGTTGGATAAGTTGTTTGGCCCTCATACCTTTGATTTGATGGCATTAGATTCCAATGCAATGCTAGATAGGGATGGTAATGCGTTGCCGCATTTCACGCCTTATCCACTTCCGAGTTCGGTGGGGGTTAACGTCTTCACGAAGATACTTTCCGGCACGGAAAATTACCATTGTTTCCCGCCTTTTTGCATGATAGGTTCGGTCTTGTTTTTCGTGTTGTATGAAAACCCAAGGCCACTCCGGGTAACCTTGGTAGTTCCGCAGCTATCCCCTCTTCCGTTCTGGTGGCCGGTGTTGATGTCGGTGGCAAAGTCGGTTATTGTCCTTGGTCGGAGAGATGATCGCAATGTGCTAGAGGTCCCGTCAAAGTGGGGTTATATCTCTTCGCCGTTGTTGTACCCCTTGTTGGCAGCTAGACTCGTTCTAGAATAAGGGGTTAAGAGCTGATAGTGCGTGGGCTTAGGAGTAGGCGGCGGCAGTTGATCGTAGTTATTGTGTAATAGCGTTTCTTCTTGTTCTCCTTCAGAGAGGCGCCCATGGTCGGCAGTCGGGGTTGGATGTTGCTGAATTGCGCAGACGGGTCGATTCCCTGATGGACGGGTTCAAATCGTCGTGTTATCAAATACGCAAGTCGAAACTTCAGAAGAATTTGGAACTATTCTTGGGCAATCTCGGGAAGGCTCTTGATACATGTACTCCGGATGATATCTGCTTATATCTGGCATGGGCCGATAGAGAGGGGAAAACAGCGGTGCATGTTATACAGTGCACGGCTATTGGTCAGAGATTACCCGCATGTACCTGCCCGAGGAGGTTAGCGTACGGCACGGTGGCATCCAAGATCTCACAACTTAGGGACATTTTTGATCGTTTGGGAAAGCCTAATGGGTGGTGCTCCGTCGGACAGGGGAATCCGGTTCGTTCGGATCAGGTTGCAATTTATTTGAGACAAATACGTGTAGAGCAGAGCAAAGCCCATGTCATGGTGTCTCAGGCGAGGCCTTTGTTAATATCGAAACTACTTTTGCTGGCAATGTACATAGACAAGGAATTAGATCGACAGGATATCCCTCTACACACGAAGTTTGTTCTGGCTAGGGACCAGGCTATGTTAAAATTAATGTTTTTTGGGGGAGACAGGGCCCATGATGTGGGGGTTATGTTGTCGCAGGAAATTCGGGAATTGCCTGCGGGTGCGGGGTTTATCATTAAGCATACCTGGGGGAAGACCCATCGTGTCGATAATCCCAACATCTTTTCGGTGTTTCGTTCGAGGGTAGCTATGGTGTGTCCTGTATTGAGTTTGAAGACGTATTTTCAGGTGGCCAGTTCATTCGGCGTGGATTTAAGTACGGGTTTTCTGTTTAGGCCTCTCGCGCGCCAGAGAGTTGCTGATAGCCCCCTGGCATATGAGGTCACATATCAGAGGTTAAAGTACTATTTGGGGAAAATAGAGGCTGATGAGGGGGAAACCCCTCATAGTTTGAGGGGCGGCTGTGCGATATCGATCCGTTTTTTGTCATCCAAAGGGGTGCCTTCACAGCCAGATATCGAGGCCATGATGGATCATATTGGTTGGTCTTCCGAATCGTCGGCTTCACACTACGCTAGGGCAGGGAAGCTCGACCAGGCAGCTAAAATGGCCGCGATTAAGTCGTCAGCTACTTTTGAGGACTGGAGGCAGGTAGAGGGAGAATATATCGAGGAATGCGATCTGCCGAGTCCGTTTCCTCATCGGAAGGTGTAGAGTAGTGTCCGATGTGGAGGAATATGGTTGGAAAAAGTGTACATATTTGGGATGTAGTGTTAGCATTGTGTACTGAATAAATAGTTATCACTTAGAGATTGACATTGTTAGTGTTTTAGAGGGTTCGTGGGTTTGGGGTGTTTATTTGGTATGAGTTTTATTGAGTGATGGGGTTTAAGGTGTGGAGTATTTGGAGAGGCAATACAACTCATATCAGATAATCACCCCAAATATGAGGGAATCCCTATCATGACAGTAGCGTCCGGATTGGTTAACTCGTAGCGTTCGGAGAGAGAGCGATCTCATGTCCATTACTTAAAGGCACAGAGCATGCATATGATGACGCACCGCTTTGGATACTTTGTTATCCGAAGTGGTGTGACGTCGAGAACATGTGATTGCCTAATAACCTCAGTTGGTTTTGGAAATCATCGGATGGGAAGGAGAAATGTCAGTGCGCGTTGTGGGTGTTGTTAAAGTCTCAAGGTGTCTCCAGTGAGTTGTTTGTCGAGCCCACCCACCCTTCCCTTAGCTGGAGTCTCTCGTGCGTATCATGTGGGTGCTTCGTGCCGAGAGCGATCTCATGTCCATTACTTAAAGGCACAGAGCATGCATATGATGACGCACCGCTTTGGATACTTTGTGATTCTAAGTTGGTATATGCGCTTGGGTGTATTATGTTTAAAACATGTATCTCCTTTAATCTCTGTAATAATATCTATATGTTTTTATTTGCATACATTTCATACTGTACATTGTTTATCTTGCTTATTCACCTCTGTAATAACCACATGGTATCAATACAGAATAAACTGAAACTGAAATTGAAATTGTTTCCTATTTGGCGCAATGTTTGTCTAGCAGAGATATATGACGAATACATATTTCATGAAATTCAGCAGCGCTTATCTATGGTCACCAAATGGTTTCAAATCCCGACGGCAACACTTAGGACAAGTCCTATGTTTCACAATAGTTGCAGAGAAAGTGGTATAAGGACAATGTGTGTAGTTCTGTGAAAAGTCTGAAATTGAGCAGTTACAATACTGTGTACCTCAACTTTAGTTTACCTTTTCAAATAACGTTTGAGAACCTCAATGAAAAATAGAATAATGAAACAAATTAAGGATTTCCATTTTAAAAGGTTAATCATTAACAGAGAAATAGTTGAACCACTGTTTCAAAATAATAACCAGGATTCGTTCTTCGAGTGTTTTTTCCTCTGTTTGATGACGATCAGTTGTGCGACTGTGAACTCACTGCCAAGATACGGAAAAATGATATGTCAAATCAGCTCAAAGAAGGGAACGTGTATGGAGAAGGAGGAGGTGAAGACCACGTTGGGATATCAGATGCATCAAATTCAGGTAACAACCATTAGAAGACTACGCCGATACACAATGTCGTAAAGAGCAGTAACTGTTATGATGCATACGAGTTTGCTGAAATTTGGTATTTGCAGCATTTGTACATTTGTCTACACAACGGCTATGTTAAAAACTATATCAAGTACACTGTACGTATTCACGCAATTCAATTTCCATTTGAAATATTTGACGAACGGCGTAGGCCTTCAAAGTCAGTATAAACTCGATGGGGGAGGGGGATCGGGACAAAATACTCCGTGCTAAGTGAAGTTACAACAAAATTGAGCCCCAGTGGTGCAGTGGAACGTGTCGACAGCATTTTTGAGCTCGTGGCTTCGACTTCCGGCCGAGTCACTGGCTGGTTCCCCTACTTGTCGATCGAGTTCAAAGATACATGCTACTAAAGAAACTTATACGGCTTTTGGGGCTTGGCCGATTATAATGACTGCTGGTGGAATGCTTTGAGCCAGGTCTACTAGATATCTTGCGTTCTGTTTTATGTCCTACCGTATTAAGTCCAGCTTCACGGTCAACAGGCTCAGTGGCACCCAACAAGTACTAAGTATATTCGAGTAACCTGAGTGTTCGTGACATTGCCAGTCTGTTCCTTTTTTAGGATTCAAGACCGAAAAACATTAGCTACAGACGCTCTATGAAAATATTGTTTAAACCACCAGCTTCCGCAATATTGGAGTTCGGCACTAAGTTTTCGTATTTATACGACCATGAGACGAGTTCTATTGTATTTATTCACAAATTTCTTGACAAGTCGGGAGTAACACTGAAATCCATACTTGTTTACAACAGATTAGTGGAAACAGGGGACTATCTTCTTGTGAAAAATACTTCAGCTTTAAGTGAACATGTCGCACTTTTTAAGGAGATTTATGACATGAAATTGTTACTTCTAGCCCATGTTGGTCCGAGGGGCCACCCCAAGGTCTATGCTTACAAGTTTCTCTTCGCATTAAGCGGAAATCTATTCGGCCAAATTATAATTTCGAAAGGCAATCGATGTTACCGTTGTAAAGCACACATTGATCCTTGCTGTTTTCATAATGGCATAATTATTAGGTGTGTTCTTTCGAAACTAACATTATCATTCACGTTGTACACGTTAACATGGAGTAATGGTACAGGAATGCTTTCAAATGGATCCGCCTTTCCAGAGCTAATGAGTCCATTTATTTTCATCACTTTAGACGGTAGAATATTAGGCGTTAAAAAGGGATATACTGGTGGTGTAACCGTTACGATTTACCACAAGGGGAAGGGGAAATCAGCCAAGTGGCAGACGAAGTTGACGCAAAAAACATCTTATTCATCGGGGGTTGGTAAAATGGACAGCGCCCTCTATAAACTTAGAAATATGTTTTTGGTTTTCTTTCATCACAATGGCATGATGAACGATGTTAGCTTATTCCGAATTCTCTGTTTACCATCAGAAGGAATAATCGCGCGTGTAAAGACATTTTATGAGAAAATTAATGTTATATTCAAAAGTCCCATCTCTCTCAGTAAACAGAAAGATGAAGATGAAGCAATTTTAATGACAGGGAATGGAGATTTTATTTTACCTGCAGCTTCTGATGTCAGAAAAATTGATGAAGAAAGGAGCGAGGAAGTCTATAGATATCTTGAGGTGTTTAATTCAGTGTAAATATATGGATTATCCAATGGTGTATTACCATTTTACCTTCGTCCCAATTGCCACAGTGTTTCCGAAAACGTACAGCATTATAATCATTTGAAGCATACATCTAGTTTAACAATCCTTTAAATTTCGCTCATTGTTTCTTTGAATTCAAGCTACCAGCCGAGAAACAACATACTCTCGAAAAAAAAACGTTTTAGGACTTGTAAGAACTTTAAGGGTTTTTTTTCAGCCAACATTTAATTATATATGTACCCCGTTGAGTTTTTCTAGGGAAATAAAAACCCTCTATGAGCTTTTTTACAAACTCAAAATCCTTTCCTGTCTCTATTTAAGCCTATCATAGAAAACAACGAAAAAATCTTTATATCTCTTCGAAAACAATTACTACATGTACTTTCAAAACAATCTCGTCTTGACATGCACGTAACGCCACGCCACCATTGCTATATGGCGGTGCAATATAACTCTCCTTTTTTCGCCCCACAAGTGTATTTGGATCACGTGCTAACATCTCTATTAAAATAACCTTGTTACTAAAATATGGATGTCATTAATAAAGAGGCGTCATGATTACAAATGTGAAATTGATCAGAAATACCGCTTCTGGACCAAACCAACGTCCTTAGAAAAGAGGGTGTCCATCTTTAGCGGGTATATGTTAAGGAAGCACTACTAAAACATGATCTGATAATCGAAAGAGTAAAAATGACGACAGAGACACCAGCAAGTGCGTATTGACATAACCTTTACCATTACAGTACGCCAAATAAGTGCGTCTATGTAAAATCTGGCGGAGGCGTTTTTCCCTTCCTAAAATCACTTTCATACATTTATTTACATATTCTAATCCGATGTATCATTGAAGTGCATTTTGTCATCAGTTAAATGATACATTCATACTTGTGACAAAAAGAATGTCCAGCTAGTACTTACTATTTTGAGAGTAAGTATGTAAAGGCGGTATTGTGGGGCAGATATTTTCTTGCCACACGAAACAAAGCGAGCACGAAGCTCCCCTAGAGTACTATATAATCGGCGTGTAAAATAGGCGGGTATATCTGTTATATGAAATCATTCACCTTCAATTAACTGAGCAGACCTGACTTTTGTATCTGTATGTGCACTTTAATTACAGGTGACCATCAACCCACTACACAGTATCAATATACGAGGAAAAATCCCGTTAAAACTAGCAAAGTTTCGGCCAATAAAAGATATATGAGATACAATGTAATTTCGAGTGAACTTCGAATGACTGGAGATTTTTCGTTGGCATCGTTCATCCACGTCCGTTATGGACGTATAGTTCAACGAAACGTAGTCGCATAATATGCAGTTTGAAACCACGAAATGACATTTAAGGGGGCTTGAAGTCATATACTACTGTTTTTTTATGATCGTGGGTACAGTTGACCATCAAACGTGGCATTTCCCACCAAATGTTACTGAGAAGATAACTTTTCTCGTCTAAACTCCATGTTTCAAAGCCAGCGAAAAAGACGGGCCACTTTAGTGGTGTGTCTAAATGAGCGCCAGGAGTAGACTAGCTGTAGGTTGGAGTGTTTTCAGCACATCACTGATATTTTGATAAATTTCCGGCAATTTTAATGACGTAAGGATTTTGGTGCAAAATACCTCCTCCAAAACAAGATATAATATTCCCATCAGCCAGAGTCCCTTTCGATCATTCATCACAATGACATTTTGCCATTGGCCGATTGAATGTGGATTCAAACTAGTTGGAAGACTTCGATTTTAACATGAGGGCACCACCAGACTACCAGATTACCCGTGTTGCTGGTGTATACGTAAAACCTGTAGATAAGCGATTTGATGATAAATCCACCAGAACCTATCTTTTCACTGCACTTACTTATATAATTAGGCTTTTGAAAATGCGTTCCTCGAACATTAAGGCCTTTTAGTAAATGAGTTTCTCGAAAATTAAGGCCTTTTAGAAGAGGTCAATATCAAGCTGTGAGTTAGATAACGGACCGGTTCGAAATGTGTACTGTAATTCATGAAATCCATCGTGAAGCCACAACACCACCGGCTGCAGCGACCCTCTCTTGTAATACCTTATCGCGGGTGTGGGGCGTGGCGTGTAAAAATTATAACTTCCGTCAATCTCGCATCCAAATAAGTTATGGCAGTCTTGGTGGACGGTCGCGATATCTTTTTATTCACAGCTGTACAGTTTCTTGATAAAGGTCCTTTCCAAGACGAAACCCAGACTTTTCAGTCTATACAGACTGACACACAAGACCAAAGTGCGTCGTGTTAAAGGAAGGTTATCGAGTGTTAAAGGAAGGTTACCCTAGGCCAGGAGTCGCTGCCCTTTTCAAGATTCATGTACGATTCTTAGTTAAGATTTAACTTTAGTGTTTATATGTTGCAAGAGTCCTGGAACGAATGTCTTATTGCGTTCACGAATCTGAAGAAGTTCTGAACTAAGACTCTTCTAAAAGCCGAAAATTTCGACCTAAGAAACACTGACAAATACAAAACAAGACTAAAGATTTCTTAACCATCAGACTTCCTCAAGCAAAAGACCCGGACAAGACCCTTTATGTTGGCACACTTTGTACAAATTCTTCAGACATGTACAGATATGTAAGATGATGATGCCTCTAATATTGATTTCTTTTCTTTCACTCATAGTGTTCGATCGATATCTGTTTAACAGAAAAATAACCACAGTCTGTTTACATGGATCCTCTAATCATTATCGACATTTTTCAGCAGAACCATGGCTAGGATGACTTAAACAGAATGTCTCTAATCGTCTAGGGAATGGGTCTTATAATGTTCTGTAAACACAATATCGTGCATGCCGGCGATGAATATCAGTCCTAAAGTCGCCTCCTTTCTAGGATGGATATAGGCACAACGATGGTGGATCGGTATGAGTAGCGTGTTGCTTTTTATGCTAGATGAGGCAAATGCCTGCGAGATCATAACGCGCGCAGAGGTCTTTAAAATCCTTTATCAAACCATACTTTCAACTATAAAAGATGACTGTGTACAGATCACCTATCATTCACTCCTTCGACAGTAGGTAGAGATGTCTTCTTAGTGCATTAGGTAATGAAATATTCCCCTGTGCATAAGAAGGCTACTATATCATGCATGTCAGTTTTGCACTTGGTGGGATGTACCGTTGACCAAACTTTTACAGTAAAACGACGTGTTTTGTGGCATTTTTTTTATTGATATAGGGTTTTAACTGCTCTATGATCGCGAAGACATTTCCATCAGCCATGTCAGCGTACGTACGAAAGTTTCAGTCCTTAGTAAATAGAAATGCAAGTAAGGCCGCCTGCATTGTAATTGTATATTCAAGTACTGTTGGATCGGGAGTACACAACGCTGAGAAGTCACTGTTCGCGTGTACATACATGGGATTAAGAAAATTTGGAGAACGGCGGAAAAATAGAGAAGAAATTCGTCAATTGGCTGTACAGCAATGGGTACGTCTTGCGATACGCTTTGATATACAATGCATCGTCAAGTTTGCAATGAAGAATTTGCCGAGTTGTTCATGGCGTACATTTTTGGCATAATCGATTGCAATTTTAATTGTCGTGACGTGACCAAGTGCTGCTCTCCGGCCAGTTGCCAAGCCCGGTAGTCGTCACAATTCGGTAATTCTGTACTGGTGGACTGTCCCTTGATGACCGACCGAGAGAAAGCCTAGCCAAACCCGCACCATTCAAAAACGTTAAAGCACAGAAACAGAGCTACCATGCCGCACTGCCGCCTTCCTAGAAACAAACGATGTGAACATCTCAATTCTTGGAGTTGGCATTTCTTCTTTTAGAGCCATATAGGATGTAAACTTCTCTAGAGGTATATGTATTTGAAGTTTGAAGTTCCTAGGTAGAAAATCGTCTAGTAGGACTCCTAGTTAGGATCTTTTTCATTCATGTACAGATGTACGAGTACATTATAATAATAATCTTTACGGTAAATCTTCCAATAATCTTGTAAATATTGTACTGTTACAGGATACTCTAGCAATTGCAGTAGGTTGCCTCACGAAATCCCATCTCAAACCGATGCTTTAGGGTTATCAGGGAACTCCTTGACGTACTTGTAATGCGGATGAATATCACCTTGCTTTGACACCGAATTTGCTGCAGTGTTGTTTAAGTTTTGAACCAGGCTTTTTTTTAATGATTCAACTAGAAAATTAGCAAATGTGACAAACTACATGCTAATTGGTCATAATTACAGTGCTGGAAGGAGACCAGCGCCTATTTGTAGGGATGTTCCGGTATTAACTGCCAAATTCGTGTTCCCTTTAATGCCGATATAATTTCTAGAGAAATGACCTCGACAAGTCCATGTCAGCCTCTCCTCGACGATACCGATCTGATTTGCGCTGGAAAAGCAAGAAGGCCTAAAAAAAGTGGGAAGAGGACCTTTAAAAAAGTATCACATTATCGAGATTAAATGCGGCGCATCTAGATCTGGTAGCTAGTTTAATTCTCTATACGTTAGTCAAAACAATTATGATGAAGCAATTGCGAATTCCCCGTTAAGTTGCGAACAATTCAGGTTGAACAATTGATGCAATATTTTCTTACTGTCTCGACATTTGCTAAATGGCTTTGCATTTAACTTCGTCTAACATGTAGCCCGATGCTTTCCTTTATTTGTTTGATACCAGACACAACAATTTCTATCTTGATTTTTGTGCGAGTGCGAGTGCAGTGTCTCATGTTATGACTTAACACTACGACATGCGTTGCCACAATTGCATGTACTCAAGGACACTAAATACGATTGGACATTCGGTGATACAGCGTGTGATTCTAAGTTGGTATATGCGCTTGGGTGTATCATGTTTAAATCGAATCTAGGTAATATAGGAACAGGAAAAAAAGGTACTGGAAAAAAAGGTACGGAAATAAAGGTACAGGAAATAAAGGTACAGGAAATAAAAGTACAGGAAATAAAAGTACGGGAAATAAAGGTACAGAGAACGGCATAAATAGGTAAAAAAGTACACAATTTTTTTTTAAAATATCATTTGAATTCATTCTCTCCTGTTCTATTCAGAACTTTAACTTTATTTGTTCCTTAGGCAATGCATAGGCCTAAGAAATAGGTATATCGAATTTCCAGTATACCGTTATGGTCTTCAATAGTGAAAACACGACTGTCAAGATCATGATGATTGTAAAGATTCTGGGACAATTCCCTCTGCATAAGGATTAACTGATAAATGTACCAATGTTCAAGTTAAGTTTCAATTAATCAATTAGCATTCATCATAGAGCTGGAACTAATTAACAATGTGCCTGGTCTTATAGACAAAAAACTAGATTTAAGACCAAACACAAGGCAGGTATACTAGGATACTAGGTGCGCCCCCCTTTCCCGTGATCCTGGATCCGCCCCTAATAAGAATACGACTCGAGTATTTTAAAATTTAAAAGAACATGAATGTAGTTATTACCAAAACAACGTCTGCTCACCTGTTGGGCAACTTCTTCCATGAATTTTCCTCAAATTCATTCCGTAACAAAATTGTCCGCAATGTATTAAACTATTTTAAGGCACCACCTTAGTCACAAAAGCAGAAAATGGGCAATAAAAGATTAATACATAGGCCGAGCCTGAACCAGTTGAAGAGAATAATAATATTCTAAAAAAAAATGTTGTACCTTTTTTACCTACTTATGCCATTTTGTGTACCTTTTTTTCCGATACATTTTTTTCCGGTACCTTTATTTCCAGTACTTTTATTTCCTGTACTTTTATTTCCTGTACCTATATTTCCGTAACTTTTTTCCTGTACCTTTTTTTCCTGTACCTTTTTTACCGTATACCGTTTAAATCATGTATCTCCTTTTATCTCTGTAATTATATCTATATGTTTATTTGCATACGTTTTATACTGTACATTGTTTATCTTGCTTATTCACTTCTGTAATAACCAATGGTATCAATACAGAATAAATTGTTTGACTAGCAGAGAGATATGACGGAAACATATTTCATGAAATTCAGCAGCGCTTATCTATGGTCACCAAATGGTTTCAAATCCCGACGGCAACACTGAGGACAAGTCCTATGTTCACAATAGTTGCAGAGGAAGTGGTAAGGACAATGTGTGTAGTTCTGTGAAAAGTCTGAAATTGAGCAGTTACAATACTGTGTACCTGAACTTTAGTTTACGTTTTCAAATAACGTTTGAGAACCTCAATGAAAATAGAAAAATGAAACAAATTAAGGATTTCCATTTTAAAAGGTTAATCATTAACAGAGAAATAGTTGAACCACTGTTTCAAAATAATAACCAGGATTCGTTCTTCGAGTGTTTTTTCCTCTGTTTGATGACGATCAGTTGTGCGACTGTGAACTCACTGCCAAGATACGGAAAAATGATCTGTCAAATCAGCTCAAAGAAGGGAACGTGTATGGAGAAGGAGGAGGTGAAGACCACGATGGGATATCAGATGCATCAACTTAAGGTAATAACCATTAGAAGACTACGCCGATACACAATGTCGTAAAGAGCAGTAACTGTTATGATGCATACGAGTTTGCTGAAATTTGGTATATGCAGCATTTGTACATTTGTCTACACAACGGCAATGTTAAACAATATATCAAGTACACTGTACGTATTTACGCAATTCAATTTCCATTTTAAATATTTGACGAACGGCGTAGGCCTTCAAAGTCAGTATAAACTCGATGGGGGAGGGGGATCGGGACAAAATACTCCGTGCTAAGTGAAGTTACAACAAAACTGAGCCCCAGTGGTGCAGTGGTACGTGTCGACAGCATGTTTGAGCTCGTGGCTTCGACTTCCGGCCGAGTCACTGGCTGGTTCCCCTACTTGTCGATCGAGTTCAAAGATACATGCTACTAAAGAAACATATACGGCTTTTGGGGCCTGGACGATTATAATGACTGCTGGTGGAATGCTTTGAGCCAGGTCTACTAGATATATTGCGTTCTATTTTATGTAGGCTACTACCGTATTACTTCCAGCTTCGCGTTTAACAGGCTCAGTGGCACCCACAAGACAAGTACTAAGTATATTCGAGTAAACTGAGTGTGCGTGACATTGCCAGTCTGTTCCTTTTTTAGGATTCAAGACCGAAAAACATTAGCTACAGACGCTCTATGAAAATATTGTTTAAACCACCAGCTTCCGCAATATTGGAGTTCGGCACTAAGTTTTCGTATTTATACGACCATGAGACGAGTTCTATTGTATTTATTCACAAATTTCTTGACGAGTCGGGAGTAACACTGAAATCCATACTTGTTTACAACAGATTAGTGGAAACAGGGGACTATCTTCTTGTGAAAAATACTTCAGCTTTAAGTGAACATGTCGGAATTTTTAACGTGATATATGACATGAAATTGTTACTTCTGGCCCATGTTGGTCCGAGGGGCCACCCCAAGGTCTATGCTTACAAGTTTCTCTTCGCATTAAGCGGAAATCTATTCGGCCAAATTATAATTTCGAAAGGCAATCCATGTTACCGTTGTAAAGCACACATTGATCCTTACTGTTTTCATAATTGCATAATTATTAGGTGTTTTCTTTCGAAACTAACAATATCATCGACGTTGTACACGTTAACATGGAGTAATGGAACAGGAATGCTTTCAAATGGATCTGCCTTTCCAGAGCTAATGAGTCCATTTATTTTCATCACTTTAGACGGAAGACTAATTGCCGTTAACAGGAGATATACTTGTTGTGTAACCGTTACGATTTACCACAAGGGGAAGGGGAAATCAGCCAAGTGGCAGGCGAAGTTGACGCGTACAGCATATTATACATCGGGGGTTGGTAAAATGTACAGCGCCCTCTATAAACTTAGAAATATGTTTTTGGTTTTCTTTCATCACAATGGCATGATGAACGATGTTAGCTTATTCCAAATTCTCTGTTTCCCATCAGAAGGAATAATCGCCCGTGTAAAGAAATTTTATGAGAAAATTAATGTTATATTCCAAAGTCCCACCTCTCTCAGTAATAAGAAAAGTAAAGATGAAGCAATTTTAATGACAGGGAATGGAGATTTTATTTTACCTGTAGCTTCTCATGTCAGAAAAATTGATGAAGAAAGGAGTGAGGAAGTCTATAGATATCTCGAGGTGTTTAATTCAGTGTAAATGTATGGATTATCCAATGGTGTATTACCATTTTACCTTCGTCCCAATTGTCACAAACGTACAGCATTATAATCATTTGAAGCATACATCTAGTTTAACAATCCTTTAAGTTTCGCTCATTGTTTCTTTGAATTCAAGCTACCAGCCGAGAAAGCAATATACTCTTGAGAAAAAAACGTTTTAGGTCTTGAAAGAACTTTGAGGGTTTTTTCAGCCAACATTTAATTATATACTCTAATCTCCCACTTACCTGTCCCATTTCCAAACCCTATCGCAAGTGACTAAGTCCGAATATTGCTAATTTTGGTTGGGGCAGAGCTCAATTTATGGAACAGCCTGGAGTAGTGACATGACAATGGACACTGTAAGGCTTTACGACAATCTTGCCTAGTCACGTAGTCGTTTACGTGTACTGCGGCTGGGCGACCGGGGCAATTAGGGTCACGGTTTCGTAACAGCTCAAGATCACTGTGGCGATTCGTTCACCATTTAACACACTGTATTTACACAATGGGAGCTACTACAACCGATCAATTGCCCAATGGAATACGGGTGATTATAGAAGAGTCCTGGCTATTCTGCAGTTAAGCAGTGAAGTGGTCTAGGAACACCCACAAGGAGTCTTTAAACTGTGATCGGGCCTGATTGTTGATTTCATCACCTGTAGTTAAAAAGAGTGGCCTCGTCTTTGACATGGAAGGGTAAAGTCACTAGATTGGAACTGGGACGAAAGAACAGGGTGATCTACTGCCTGATAATGGGCATTAAAGAAAAAATTGAACAGAAGATTAACATTCTGATAAGGTTTTATTCATCATGAAAGTCAACATCAGCGTCATCAGGGTCAAACTCAAGCTCATCATTAACCTCTTCAAGTCCCCATCTGCTGGATGCGGGATCACTGGGTCGTCATTCCCGTCCGGAAGAAGTCCACTTAGTCTCCACCCACTGACTATCACTTGGAATGCCACTCTTTCCCAGGCGAGACTGATCATACGTACTACTTCCTGGCGGGAAATCTGATCACAGTGTCCATCATCTTCGGTATGTCCAATCTTCCAGGCTTTCCACACCAATCTGAGATGACATTTAAAACTGCGATTTACAGTTAAGTCCAAAGGTTGCAAAATTGAAGTGCATCGTCCAGGAATGAACGAATCCTGTCCAGTTTGCCGCGGAATTTCCTCCGTAAACAGATGATGTCTATGGGCAGGGTAGCGATCCAAGATGAGGAGAAAGGTTGCTCCGGCAATAAATGGCACAACAATGGCTTGCAACCATTCGATCAATGACTGATGTCTTGCCCAGCCATTCGGAGTACCTGTAACCTAAGATTAAAACGTTTCGTTTAGAAATAAAGAATAAATCGGTGCAATTCATGAAAATGTATGACTCATTCTCCGATTGTATTGTTGCTCAGCCAGCTGATAGCTTTGGGAAATGGTTTCAAAGATCAACGTACTGCAATGATTCTAAAAATAGAACAGGATTCGTAAAAAGACCATTAAACACGAGGAGCAGGCAGATCATAGAGCTAGCTCCATTGGCAGTTGAAGATGATATGGTCATCTAACAGCTAATAAACCAGGATTAGTTAATGAAAAGGTTTACTTACTCGCACGTTCTGGGGAGCATGGGCTCGCAGTTCTGCAATAACTTCGCCTTCAGCATCCAAGCCCCTAAAGTTGACCTCAGCTGGTAGTTTTCGTCCATCGCTGGAGACGGCCAAGGTTACCGTGCATCCAATCTTCCCGTTCCCTCTTGAGGATCTGATGTCGATCGAATGTGATCCTGTTGTAGCCATTGTGGTTTTCGGCACCATGTCAAAGTTGACAAATGTTTCATCCATGTTGATGATCACATGGAAATTTCCATTTTGGATGATTTGAGACGTTTCCCTACGATAGACGGCCGCTATTTCCATAGCGTTGTCGGGGAGGGTTCGCGTGTCCTTATTCTTTCTTCGATGGCTTATTCTTTTTCTGAAAGGAAAAGGAGACCACTTTTAGCTTTGAAAAACGTAGCTTACTCCCCCATTACTGTCCATTTCTTGGTCATTGGGCCCATTATTCCATTATGGCAGAACAAAAGTTGTGAGAGAACCCAACCCAAGTGAGATACCAATTTACGAAATGGCTTCGTTGTTTTTACCTTTCTTTGAATCGGGTCAGCCAGTGATCTGACGCTCGGAAATCCTGATTGCGAGGCCTTTGCGCTCTTGTCTGCTGCCTTTGTTCCTCCGTCAGATTAGTCCACCAGTGTCTGTATTCTCTGGCTGCTTGTGACTGGAGATCGATCCCGGATACTGGAATTCCATGCTGGCGGCGTTGAATAAACCAGTCGTTGAGCTGATTTTCCATGTCTGCCCAAAACGCTGAAAAGGACAAACGGTAGGCCTATCAAGCAGACGGTGAAGGGATGAATCGGAGGGGGAGAAGAGTAGAGTATGCCTGAAATCTAAGAAGAGTCCCTGAATAATGTCGAACTATGGATAAAACATCATTTCACAGTGAAAGCCTGAACTCACTGTCGCGCTTTTGCGCCGCGTTTTCACCGAGGCGCGGAAATCAATTGTTATTCATTAGGTGAACAAAGGATTCCCCGCCCGGCGGTGAAAATGCGGCGGAAAAACGCGTCAGTGAGTACAGGCCTTAATCTTATGGGCCTACTTCACTTAAAATTGTACATCTTTCGTAAATTCCTGACAAAAATGAGTTACCTTGTTCATCATTGCCATGCTGCCGAATCCTCCGCCGTCTCCTCTCAATTTGGGTGCACCTGTCGCGGCGTTCCGACATCTCTTCATACTGGTCTAGCCATCTTGAGAATGTCCTTGGATGGATGCGGTGATGTACGGCAAAAGAACGACAAGACCGGGCATGCGCAATGCCCATCGCATGGTGCAGCCTAAAAGTATCCACGTAAGCCAAACGCTGATTCAAGCTGTAGCCATGAAGATGTCTCTTTTCTTGGCCTTCGTTAGCCGCACCATTATTACCTCCGTCGTCACCACCATCACCATGCCCACCATTACCGCCACCATCACCGTCGTCACCGTTATCCATCGAATTCACGACCCAAAATCCAATGGCAAAGCAAAAAATCCAAAACAAACGCATCTCGTCGATTAACAAATCGAACCTCTGACAAAAACATCAATGAGTACACAAGAACTGTCCAACTTCTCTTATACTGTTTTGGAGAATACGTAATTGTTATGTCACTGAGGTCATCCGTAACCTCACCCGATTAGGCCTAGTGTAATTCTTTGCCAGGCTCTGGGGTGTGACAAGGAAGTCGACAGAACAATTATAATATTGATCCAGGGCATTCTGCTTCCGACCATACCCCACCCCATTTTATTGGACTTAGGATTTTCTGATGATTTTCCGGGTTCAGGAATGGGACAGGTAAGTGGGAGATTAGAGTATGTACCCCATTGAGTTTTTTTAGGGGAATAAAAACCCTAAACCCTCTTTACAAACTCAAAATCCTTTCCTGTCTCTATTCAAGGCCTATCATAGAAAACAACGAAAAAATCTTTATATCTCTTCGAAAACATTTACTACATGTACTTTCAAAACAATCTCGTCTTGACATGCACGTAACGCCACGCCACCATTGCTATATGGCGGTGCATTATAACTCTCCTTTTTTCGCCCCACGAGTGTATTTGGATCACGTGCTAACAAATACAATTATACCTCTCTATTAAAACACCCTTGTTGCTAAAAAATGGATGTCATGATTACAAAGGTGAAATTGATCAGAAATACCGCTTCTGGACCAAACCAACGTCCTTAGAAAAGAGGGTGTCCATCTTTAGCGGGTATATGTTAAGGAAGCACTACTAAAACATGATCTGATAATCGAAAGAGTAAAAATGACGACAGAGACACCAGCAAGTGCGTATTGACATAACCTTTACCATTACAGTACGCCAAGTCAGTGCGTCTATGTAAAATCTGGCTGAGGCGTTTTTCCCTTCCTAAAATCACTTTCATACATTTATTTACAGATTCTAATCCGATGTATCATTGAAGTGCATTTTGTCATCAGTTAAATGATACATTCATACTTGTGACAAAAAGAATGTCCAGCTAGTACTTACTATTTTGAGAGTAAGTATGTAAAGGCGGTATTGTGGGGCAGATATTTTCTTGCCACACGTAACAAAGCGAGCACGAAGCTCCCCTATAGTACTAATCGGCGTGTAAAATAGGCGGGTATATCTGTTATGTGAAATCATTCACCTTCAATTAACTGAGCAGACCTGACTTTTGTATCTGTATGTGCACTTTAATTACAGGTGACCATCAACCCACTACACAGTATCAATATACGAGGAAAAATCCCGTTAAAACTAGCAAAGTTTCGGCCAATGAAAGATATATGAGATACAATGTAATTTCGAGTGAACTTCGAATGACTGGAGATTTTTCGTTGACATCGTTCATCCACGTCCGTTATGTACGTATAGTTCAACGAGACGTAGTCGCATAATATGTAGTTTGAAACCACGAAATGACATTTAAGGGGGCTTGAAGTCATACACTACTGTTTTTTTATGATCGTGGGTACAGTTGACCATCAAACGTGGCATTTCCCACCAAATGTTACTCAGAAGATAACTTTTCTCGTATAAACTCGATGTTTCAAAGCCAGCGAAAAAGACGGGCCACTTTAATAGTGTGTCTAAATGAGCGCCAGGAGTAGACTAGCTGTAGGTTGGAGTGTTTTCAGCACATCACTGATATTTTGATAAATTTTCGGCAATTTTAATGACGTAAGGATTTTGGTGCAAAATACCTCCTCCAAAACAAGATATAATATTCCCATCAGCCAGAGTCCCTTTCGATCATTCATCACAATGACATTTTGCCATTGGCCGATTGAATGTGGATTCAAACTAGTTGGAAGACTTCGATTTTAACGTGAGGGCACCACCAGACCACCAGATTACCCGTGTTGCTGGTGTATACGTAAAACCTGTAGATAAGCGATTTGATGATAAATCCACCAGAACCTATCTTTTCACTGCACTTACTTGTATAATTAGGCTTTTGAAAATGCGTTCCTCGAAAATTAAGGCCTTTTAGTAAATGAGTTTCTCGAAAATTAAGGCCTTTTAGTAAGAGGTCAATATCAAGCTGTGAGTTAGATAACGGACCGGTTCGAAATGTGTACTGTAATTCATGAAATCCATCGTGAAGCCACAACACCACCGGCTGCAGCGACCCTCTCTTGTAATACCTTATCGCGGGTGTGGGGCGTGGCGTGAAAAAATAATAACTTCCGTCAATCTCGCATCCAAATAAGTTATGGCAATCTTGGTGGACGGTCGCGATATCTTTATATCTACAGCTGTACAGTTTCTTGATAAAGGTCCTTTCCAAGACGAAACCCAGACTTTTCAGTCTATACAGACTGACACACAAGACCAAAGTGCGTCGTGTTAAAGGAAGGTTATCGAGTGTTAAAGGAAGGTTACCCTAGGCCAGGAGTCGCTGCCCTTTTCAAGATTCATGTACGATTCTTAGTTAAGATTTAACTTTAGTGTTTATATGTTGCAAGAGTCCTGGAACGAATGTCTTATTGCGTTCACGAATCTGAAGAAGTTCTGAACTAAGACTCTTCTAAAAGCCGAAAATTTCGACCTAAGAAACACTGACAAATACAAAACAAGACTAAAGATTTCTTAACAATCAGACTTCCTCACGCAAAAGGCCCGGACAAGACCCTTTATGTTGGCACACTTTGTACAAATTCTTCAGACATGTACATATATGTAAGATGATGATGCCTCTAATATTGATTTCTTTTCTTTCACTCATAGTGTTCGATCGATATCTGTTTAACAGAAAAATAACCACAGTCTGTTTACATGGATCCTCTAATCATTATCGACATTTTTCAGCAGAACCATGGCCAGGATGACTTAAACAGAATGTTAATGCGTGGCTGCAAAGCAATATCAAAATTAGAGGACTGTATTAAAGGTACGAGGATTGACCATACTAACCAAGTCAATCACGTTGTCAATCCTTGTCGTTCGTCTATCCACAATCCACAGCTGGGCCGATCCCTCTCGCTCTCGTCTTCGGACGCCTCTCTTCTCCGATTCTCTCCACTTGGCCCGGAGCTGTAGCTTGTTCACCTCAACGGAGTTGCCATCCACTAAGGGGCAGTTTAAGTTAAGTTGGATATAATTCCACGATACAAAGTGTTCCACGATACAAAGTGCCGACAAACGGTAACTCAACAGGTGCTTCTGGTCCACGATACAAAGTACCCGACAAACGGTAACACAACCGGTGCTTCACACAAAACACTTCACGACCGAGCGGGAAGCAAAGACAAACTCTAACGTTGAGCACTAACTGATTTGATGTGATACTCCAAAGGTAATCAAGTCCAGACTAATGGCATTCCAAGACACCGATTTTCGCTAATGGTGAGATCAAATTAGACTGGACTGATCATCAATGAGTTACTGTAGTACGGGTGGGAAATACGGGCACCGCCGTCTCGTCTTCCGGAACCGTCACAACATCAACGACCTCTCACAAGGACATCTCACAGGGTAGGAAGAACATCAAACTTCTTGAACACTGGCACCATAAACCACCATCACTAACTGACGCCTACAATCTATGGGTTGACTTCGTCTTCAACTAAACATCGATGTTCCACACCATCACCTCACCGGTATATCAAATCCGTGCATCAACAATAGAGCAAAGAACATCTTTTTGAAGCAGATAAAATACAAGTCTGGTCTGCTTTTTCCAATGTATAAACTCTGGACAAGATGGCTTCCTTCTCCAGAAAAGGGTGTCGCCAGACACACCTTGGGCTCGGGGTCAAGCCAACAAATATAGTACCACCATGTACTGAACTAAGCCCACATGCATAGTTCTAAAACAGCAGAAGCTTCCTTGGCCCTTCTCCTGTACCGGCTATCCACGCTCACAGACCCTTCACCTCACCATGGCTGAATTACCATACCAGCGAGGTGTCCACCATTGGCAATCTTCTGTCTTCTCAAGAAATCGGTGTTGGCTCCTACTCAGCCAAAGTCTCAACTTGGAATGCAATTAGTTCCCTGAACTCCTAGGCCTTTATACTGTTCCCAAAATAAACACTGCAAGGGCAGCCAATCAACAATAGCCAGCAGTTATCACATGACAGACATCATCCTGGTAGTGGTTCTGCCCAATGTAAACATAAACATAAGCACATGGCAAATCTGACAGTTCTGATCAACATGATCAAAACAAACTGGCTTCGCCAGAACATTTTCCCCTCTTGTGACTTGACAAAGTCACAAAGCGAAGCAAAAAGGGTCCTCTACTCTTCGTCTTCATCATCGCCATTGTCTGCCAATGATGTCATCTTCTGGTTTCGATCATCCGAAATCGGTCTTCTCGCGTCTTCGTCTGCAGACAAAATCTGCACTAGCTTGCTCACTGGTCGTCGCCATTCTTTTCCTCTTGAAAATACTTGAACAACTCTGACCCTGCCATCAGATCCCGGGAAGACCTCTAGAATTCGTCCCAATGGCCATCTCCCGCGCGGGTTTGCTGGATCAGCCATCAACACTATGTCTCCAGGTTTAATGTCTTCTTCAACTCTGAACCACTTTGGTCTGTTGTGCAGTAAGGACAGGAATTCTTTTTGCCATCGAATCCACACTTTCTTCACCAAGTCCTGTACATAACGCCACCTATTTCTTGGATGGAAAGCGATCTCATCTGTGACTTCTGGAGCAAGTTGTCCCCCGGCTTGTCCAATCAAAAAGAGTTCGGGGTCAACACATTCTCATCTTTCGGATCTTGGCCACAGTAGGTGATAGGTCGGGCATTCAGAAGACCTTCTACCTCTGCCACAGCTGTTGAAAACTCCTCATCATTCACCACTGCCTCTCCCAGGATTGCCTTGAGCCCTTTCTTTGCAGCTTTTATCATGATCTCAAAGACGCCTCCATGATGGGCTCCTAAGGGAGGATTGAACCGCCATTCAATACCTTTCTCTGCAAGATGATTGGTGATGCGTTCTTGGTCAAGTTCATTTACCAGTTCTCTTAATTCTCTGTCAGCGCTCCGGAAGTTTGTTCCATTATCAGAGACCATGACCTGAGGGCGCCCTCGTCTGGCTGTCATCCTACTCAGCGCATTCAGAAAGCTGGCGGTATCCAATCCAAAAGCCACCTCCAGGTGTACCGCTCGAGACGCCAAACAGGTAAACAAACACAAGTATCGTTTGTCCCTCATCTTCCTGGTCACCTTGACAAGATATGGCCCGCCATAATCAACTCCACAGTGGGCAAACGCTCGGATTGGAATCTTGACCCTCAGACCAGGTAGTGACGCCATCTTTTGCTGGTACAATTTCTTCTTTCGTTCCTTACACTTGACACATGTGAGCTCGTACTTCTTCACAGCCTCTCGCCCATTCACCGGCCAATATCTCGTCCTGATATCGGCAAGCAGTCCATTCACTCCACGCACATGGTATGCCAACAAATGGAATGATCGGATGATCAACGTGGTCACAGGATGATTCTTGGGCAGTATGATTGGGTGTTGAGCGTCATAGGGCAGATCTGACTTCTCCAATCTCCCACCAACTCTCAACAGGCCATCGTCATCAATCATGGGACATAGATCTCTCAGACTTCCACGGAAGGGTTCTTCACTTTTCTGTACACTCAACATCTCAGACTTGAAGACTTGTCTCTGAGCATCTCTCAAAATCCCAATCTCAGCTTGCCTCAACTCATCAGGGGTAAATGATCGCATCCCATCTTTCCTCTTGGGTAGTTTCTTGGCAAAGCACAGCATCCAGGCCACCATTCTTCGGTATCTGGTCCAGCTGGAAAATGATGCGGCTGGTAGAACTGGTGTACTCACTTGGGCTACTGCGCTATTCGCCTCTTTCTTCTCTTCACCCATGGCTACTTCACTAACAGTTGCTCCAGACACATCAAGTGATTCCATCACCTGCCTTGGCCATTCTTCCTCTCCTTTCCACAGGAAATCTGGCCCTCTGCACCATCTCTTATCGTCAGCCATCTCGGTCATCTTCACACCTCGTGACGGGTCGTCTGCTGGGTTTAATTTTCCAGGAATGTGACACCATTGCTTGGGGGAGGTGAGTTCATGTATCTCTGATACTCTGTTTGCCACAAACTGCTTGTACCGTCAAGACTGTCCCCTGATCCAGTATAGTACATCTGTACTGTCTGTCCAAAATCTGTGCTCTCCAATTGAGATCTCCAGCATCTTGGCTATGATACGGGCTAGCCTTACACCTAGCACCGCTGCCATCAACTCCAATCTTGGGATACTGATAGCCCGCAGCGGAGCAACTCTTGCCTTAGCAGCAACGAATGTCACCTGTGTTGTATCATCATCATACAGAAATCTTATGTAGCAACAGGCAGCATAGGCTTCTTGGGACGCGTCGGAGAAGACATGTATCGAAATGTGCTTCACATCAGTGATTGGCCGCGTTCTGTTACACCTCGGAATCTTCAGATCTTGAGCTTGACTCATCTCCTGGATCCAGTCTTTTGCCACCTTTTTCACATCTGGAGTCAGCTGAGCATCCCAGTCTTTCCCACTCATCCACGCCCCCTGCAGAGCAATCTTTCCTCGGATCACAAGAGGCGCCAAAAACTGGAAAGGGTCAAAAACTGATGCTACCAAACTCAATAACTCCCTCTTTGTGTTGACTGTGGTCATCTCAAACTTCACGGAGTAACTGAAGACGTCTGTTTCAGCATCCCACCAGACACCAAGGGTTTTCATAGTAGGCAGGTCGCTGTCTCGGAAGCGGACACCAGTCGCTTTGTCTTCTTCACTCAGGCCAACAAGCACTTCTCGCTCATTGCTGCTCCATCTCCGGATTGTCCATCCTCCAGTCTTCACAACTGTTTTAAGCTCCGGTATCATCTTTGCGGCAATTGCAGTGGTCTCAAAACTGTCGGTGACATCATCCATGTATGTGAAATCCTTAATCACTTGACTTGCCAAGGGGTAGTCTGGTGCTGCCCGTCGAGCTTGCTCTTGTAGCACATACATGGCTAGGAATGGGGATGCCCTGTCACCAAACGTTACTCGCACGGCTTCATAAGTATCCATCGGTCGATATGTGTAACAATCTCTCCACAGGAGGCGGTGGTAACGTCTACATTCTAACTGGAGCACAATCTGACTAAACATTTCCTTCACATCGCCAATCAAAGCAACTGGGCGCCGTGTGAAGTTGAGCACGATCTCCAGAATGTCTTTCTGCAAATTTGGCCCAGGCAACATTTCATCATTGAGGCTGGTTCCTCCAAACCTGGCAGCTGCATCATACACTATACGCACCTTGGTGGTTTGCTTGTCTTGTTTCACGATAGCAAAATGGGGCAAGTACCATCCATCTCTAGCCGCCTCAACTGGTCCAACTTTCTGGATGTATCCTTTATCAACATTCTGTTGAAAGGCATCTCGATACTGTCGCTGCACCTCTGGTTTCTTTTTTAGATGTGCTTCTAAGCTTCTCAGCCTCCTCTCTGCCATTCCTCGATTGTCTGGAAGATTTGGTTGGTCTTGCTTCCAAGGGATACCAATCTCAAACCGGTCACCAATTGGTCTCATTGTTTTCTCCGCTATGTCCAGGGCCCTCTTTTCGTCAACTGTGTAGTTTGGAACATCTCTGCAGTTGATCAAGTCCTGGTTCCATAGAAGTCATGCACAATGTCTGACTCTGCTGTATCCAACCAATCCTAGCTCTCACTTTCCCCACACACGTCCAACCTAGGGGGGTCCTTCTAGCTATGGGCTCGCCAGGATCTCCAAGTCGTTCCTCCAAACAAACTCCCAATTCAGGATAGTCAGAACCCAACAAAAGGTCTACGGTCTTTCCTCCAGGACAAAAGGGAAATGGTATCCAACTCAAATGTGAATACTCATTTTTCAGCTTGGCCCAATCCAAAACCTTCATGTTGGCACACATCTCCGTCATGGTCCAGACTTCGATCCCCCTCCGAAAGTTCTCATCTAGGCTTTCAATGATGACCTTGGTCTTCAAGCTGGGAGTTGACACTGCACTGGAGAACATTGCTATCTCCAGCTGCCCTTTGACGCCACTGATGCCTAATGATTGCACCACTCCTTCACGTATATAGCTTGTATCGGAGCCCTGATCCAGTAAAGCATTGACTGTCACCTTTTCCCCATTCTTCCCCAAAACAAACACTGGAATCAACCTCAGTGCAATTACATCAATAGCAATATTGTCTGCCAGGACACGACTGCTGGTTTGAGTGGTTTTCTTCTTAGGTTCTCCTTTCTTCTGAAAGGAGGGGTCATATTTCTTCTGCGGTACTGGCTCATCTCTCCTGTCATCCTTCTTGCCTGGTTTGGGCGTAGAATGCAAGTCTGAGTGATGTTGCCTCTCACAACCATCCTTCCCACAGACTTTTGATTTATCACAATCTCTGGCTCTATGGGCGGTGTTGTTCAAACACCGGTAGCAAGCTCCCTTATCCTTGATAAACAGCCATCGCTGGTGAACAGTCATCAATTTCCACTCTTTGCACTGCTCGATCCCATGCTTGTCTCCACATTTCAGACATTTGACTTTGGAGGATGCTGTCATCTGGGTGGTGTTGGAATTCCACGACATATTCTTGTCTCTATAGAAGGTCCTTTTCTTCTGGATCTCGCCATCCGGCCTCTTAAAAGTGTCACTGGGTTTCTTTGCTGGTGCTCTAAGCTGAAATAACTCCAGACGTCTATTCACATAGCTCATCAGCCAGTCAGCAAAGGTAGCCAAACCATCTTCATCGGGGTCTGTGTCATAGTATTTCATCAGTAGAGATTCAGGAACATGCCTCATCACCATGGTTAACATCGCTGAATCACCAATCAGTTCATCTCGGCGACCACTTTCAGCCATCTTCCCAACGGTGTCATACAGTGTGTCCGCGAATTCTTCAATACTGCGTATATCGTCCATCTTAACTCTGGGCGTGTCATTCAGTTTGTCAATCTGCTTCTGTAACAATCGCCTATCGCCACCATATCGCATGTCAAATTTATCCAATGCCATTTCATATTGTCATTCAGTGTATCCCAAATTCTCAATCAACTTGAGCGGTTTGCCACCAAGGGCAGACTTCAGCATTACCATCTTGTGCTTCACTGGAATCTTGGCATAGTCAACAAAAATATCAAATTGTTCTCGCCAGTCAAAGTAGTTGTCCTTTTCATCTGAGAAATGTCGCAACTTCGGCTTGGCTATCCCCTGGAAGAACTGACGGAGTGCTGCTGGGTTGGTTTCCTCCTGCTCTGGACTAGGCTCTCGTCTGGGACTCCTAGTCCTAACTGGTGCATTCCTGATGATTGATCGACTAGGCTGAGTAGGCTCTTCTCTCTTTATCGGCATTGCTCCCACTGGAAATCTTGGGTGTCGACTGAATTGGAAAGGACCTGGGCGACTGCTGAACAATTCTGGCTTCGCACCGTCTTCAATCTTCTTTTCTGATGTAACCCCATCTTGTATGTTGCTGGCAATCTTGCGCTTCATTGATACCAATGGTTCACCAGGTGGTTCACGATGCTGCTCAGGTTCAGGTTCAGCCTTTACAACCACTTTTCCATCTCCTACCATATTCTTCTCAACCACAACCTCTTTCACCTCAGTCTGCTGTTGCGTATCTTCTTCCCCAGATTCTCTAGTCTCCTCATCTCGGTTGTCGTCATCAGCATCTGGTTTCTCACCTATGGGCTGTGAAGCCGCATCTGTCTGACTCAGGCGATGACTACCACCTGGATTCCGTTGGGCAACTAAAAGTAACTGGGCAGTCGATATAGGCTAGTAGTGTAATAATGGGGATTCTAACTCAGAGTCAAATCCCAGTCAAAATCTCCAAGTCAAATCCCAGTCAACACGTTTCAAAAGAGTCTCAGTCAAATCCTAGTCTAAATAGTTTCCAGTCAAACTTCAGTCAAGTCGCTAAATCATCCAAATCATCCAAATTTTCAAAATTTCAAAATTTCAAAAATTTTTCAAAAATTTCAAAATTTCAAAAATTTCAAAATTTCAAAATTTCAAAAATTTCAAAAATTTCAAAAATTTCAAAATTTCAAAATTTCAAAAAATTTCAAAATTTCAAAATTTCAAAAAATTTCAAAATTTCAAAAATTTCAAAATTTAAAAAAACCTATATCTAAAGAAAATTATTTTCTTGTAAATAAAATGAACTTTCCATCAAATGAAGAACTTGAATCAAGAGTCACAGAGTCAACAGATTATCTAAAATTTAAAGATCTTCCAGTGAACACATGGTATAGAATTAACTCATTCAGAAATATAATCACAAAAATAGGAGAATCAACACTGCTTGAACTTGAAGACTCAGAAGCTAAAGAAGTCACAGTGTGGGCGACGAGTGTCATCAAACAAAAGATAAATCGTGATCACAATTATATAAGATTCACAGGAGTCAAGGAAACAAAACAGGGAAAAAAGTTTTATGGATTTAACCTCTTGGACTAAACCTATATCTAAAGAAAATAAAAACATCATAAATGGAGTCCCTTGTTAGAGAATGTAAAAAGTGTTTTCAAGGGAAATTATTGGATGATTTTGATAAAGATAAAAAAAATAAATATGGTAGAAGTTATAGATGTAAACCATGTTCAAACAATTATCAAACAAATTATAAAAAAGACAAAAGAGAAAATAATCCATCATTCAAAATATCATGTAATTTAACTAGGAGGTTGTCTGGGTGTATTAAAAATAAACAACGAAAATCTTACCTTGAAAAAGTTATGGACTGTTCTCTAGATGTCTTTTACAAATGGTTTGAGTTTCAATTTGATGAAAATATGACATGGGAAAATCATGGTGATTATTGGGAAATTGATCACATTTTACCTAAGTCACACTTTGATCATTTGAATGAAGAAGAACTTATGCTTTGTTGGAACTGGCGTAACTTGAGACCTGTTTCAAAAGAAGAAAACTGGAAAAAAGGTAAAAAAATTGATTACGAACTATACTATCAAAATGTATCCTTAGCAGCAGAATTTTTAGAAGATGTAAATTTATAAGCTAAAAAGCCTACTCGCTATGCTCGTAAGCTTATAAATTTACTCACCCCACACTACTTTTGTCTGACTCGCTTTACAGCCCAAACTGATTATCTCAGATGAAAGACATGTCATTTCGGATTCTAGGATGAGCTCAAATTCACTTGCAGAAATAGTGCCATTATCCATGAACCTGGAAAGTAAATTATCGACACTCCGTAAGCATGCTTTTTTCTTAATTAAAATATCTAAATGTTTTTTCTCCTTTTTCCTTAATTTAGGAACTACAATTTTTCCAACCAATCCTAGGAGTGTACAGATAGCGGAAATTGGAATACTGATGACATTTCCAATCACTGTCGCAGCTCCAATTGATGCGACTGTGACACTGGTTATATACATACCAATTTCACAACCGTGTAAGATTTGACTAGCTTTTTTATAATTTTTATTTAATTTTTTTCTTTTTTTAATATTAAGCTCTAATTCAGTAATTTTTTCTTTAATTTTTTCAAGTCTAAATTGTTCAGCATCATCCATTTATTCTAATCGTAAATCAATTGAAACTGGAGTTAAAAATTCAATGGGGTCATCATTCTGATCCTTGACCTGTAGTTCAATACTAGTATGATCGTGTTTTGCGATCTTTACTTTTTGAAGGGAGGTATATTCATGAATATCTCCATAATATTTACCTTTGGGAACAAATGAAGTAATAAGATCACTACGCTTTCCATTCACTAAATTTTTACTCGTATCAACAATACTACAAGAAATTCTATACTCATGATATGGTAGAAGTTTACAAGGTTTATTACCAGTAATTTCTGATCTTATAAAGGTATTGTCTTCAAAAGTCATTCCAAATATTTCACCTAGTTCTTTATGGAGAACTACAGCAAATGGTGGCTCGACTTTAATTTTAATTTTACCTTCACTGGGTAAATAAGTTAACTCAAATTTATCAGCATGTCCTTTTTCACTCAACGCTTCCTGTACTGCTTTATTGTAGGTAACTGGCGTATAAAATCCGTTGGGAATAGTGATCAAGTCTTGATTTGTATAGGCCCCATCAACAACAGTCGCAAATCGTAAATAGTGATTATGTAATTCCCTTGAAAAATTATAGTAAGTCATAGGAATAATAGCCTTTTCAACCTGTACTGTTTCATATGACTGAATACTAGCTGGAAGTAGAATCCTTAAAACATCATGAAATCTAACGTTCATTTATTTTAGAAGAAATTTTATGTGCTTTTTGTTTAATACTTCCTATATTGGTTGATAATACTTGAACAATAACTAAAATAGTGACAGCGACCATAATAATCAAATGCTCTGCTAAAAATCCTACAACACCAGCAGCTGCTTTTAAGATAGTAGACACAATGGTCCCTAAAATTCCAGGCAAAGCGACTAAAGCTTTTTTACCTAAAGAAAGCAGCCAATTTTTAAATTTGATCAGACCTTGCGTAATTTTACTAGGAATTCCTGGCTTAGAAGGAATGCTAGGTCCTATAGGTCTATCTGGTTTTCCAGGTCCTGACTTAGAAGGTTTACTTGGTTTTACTAAAGAACCAATGCCATATACAAAGCTTGAACCAATGGCAGAAATCGCCATCAGCACAGCAGTCACAATAGTAGCAAGTTTAAAACCTTTCAATTTGAATAAAGCGTCAAGTCTGTCTCCTAAGGATTCTTTTTGAGAGTTGACTGTATCACGAAAATTTTCAGCTAATTGTTTAAAATGTTTTTTACTTCTTTTGTTCAAATTATCAATTTCTTCTGATTCTGCCTCATCAATCTCTTTTAAATTTTGTTCTTCATGCTCAATTAAAGGTTCCATTTCAATATCATCACTTTGTCTCAATGTGGTTATTTTATCTTTTATTCTGTCACGTGCTTGACTAAATTTTTCTTTAATAGCTTTATACTGTCTTCTGAAATAGTCAATGACTTCATCTAATTTAGAATTCTTTGTTTTTATAGGTTCGTTTGAGCTCAAAGTGGCATCTTGAATGTCATCAACATCATTAGATTCAACTTCAATAAAATTTGTTTCACCAGTGTCAATATTTGTGTCCTGTACTCTAGCTTGTTCATTGGTGTCAATAATTTCAGGTTCCAGTGGAATATTACTAGATCCTGCTTCATCTTCGAAATTCAATTGTCTTCTACCTGTTTTTTCTCCAACATTTTCAAGTATTGGAGTGTTTAAATTAATTTTTTTAAAAAAGCTCATGAATTCTGCTTTTCCTCTTCCTTTTATAGAGCTAACAGTATAAGGTTCTTTATCAGCTCGTGTTAGTTTAATTTTATCTCCTTCTATTGGGTGGAAAAATACAGTTCCGTTTGGAGTAATTGTCAGTTTGTTACGCAATTCTTTTATGTCCCTTCTTAAATATAATTCATTTTTTTCCATATATTTATTAATGAATTCATCTTTTCTATCAATGATGATCTCTTTGTCCATTAAACTTTCCCTTACAGGTCGTGGAACATCTCCAGTCAATTCATCTATAAGATTACCATTATCCTCTCTTTGTTGCTCTTCCGCATCCACCAAGTCATCTTTATTTGGTTCATTGATTTTATCTTCAAATGTTGGATCATCAGCAGCCATTTATTTTAAATAAATTTTGACAAAACAGCTGATCCAATAACACTTCCTGCAATATAGGCCTGCTCATAATTTTTCTGACTCTGACTAGGTTTATAATAGTGAGTTAAATTTGGCTTAGGATGGATGCTGTCATAATAGCGGATAGAATCTTTCATGTCTAACATGTCTGATTGTGCTTGATGTTTTTTCTGGCGTTGTTCTGCAAGGAAATCAAGATGTTTAATTCTATTGTGTGACCATGTTGCTGACTCCTTTTGTAATTTTTCGCTTGCTAAATCGTGTCTTTTACGCTCTTCTGCAGCATTCTTAGCATCAAATGCGTGGAACATGGCATTGCCCCCAACAAAAGCAGTCGCATTAGCTACTGCTCCAAAAATTGTTGTTAAAATCATGCCAGCCATTTATTTTATAAAAATTTTCTTCTTGTTCAATATGTGAATGTGCCGAAAATGGCACATTGATTTTTTTTTTTTAAATTTTGTTGAACAGGGCTAGCAAATTGCTAGCCCTTTTTAATTAGTGATGTTCTTTGGCAGTCCTTGCTTTTCCAGATAACCTTTCGTAATAATAGCTAGTGACACAGCACCAGTGAGCTTCAATGCTTCCATCAAGTCAGGTTTACTAGGATCTCCAATGTTTGACTTTAATAGCTTTTTAGCAGCCATTCCATAGCCAACAACAAGTGCTGCTAAAACTGCAGAATGGTAAATTGTGTTTCCAATATTTTTCGTGTCGATCATTGTGCTCATTTATTTATAGTAAAATTTTTTTTTAAATTTATAAGATCAGATTGTCAGATTTTTGTTTAGTTTTTTTATTTAATTTTTCAATAGGTGACTCCTCAATAGGTGACTCCTTTTTAGAATAGAACCAAACAAAACCTGCTAAGGAGATTCCACCTATCAATATTAAAGGATAGTAGTTTGTAGACAAATAATAACTTTGCTTAATGTCATCATCTGTTTTAACTTTTTTCTTTCCTTTATTCAACTGACCTAATTTTTTACCCCATTCAACTCTTTTATGATTCTTTGGCTTTTCTGTTGTTGTAATTTCAGTTGTTGTGTTATTTTTTTCTCCGTTCATATCTGTTTATTTTATGAAAAAATATTAGCGACTATTAAAGTCATTATTAGCGACTATTAAAGTCATTATTAGCGACTATTAAAGTCATTATTAAAGTCATTATTAGCGACTATTAAAGTCATTATTAGCGACTATTAAAGTCATTATTAAAGTCATTATTAGCGACTATTAAAGTCATTATTAGCGACTATTAAAGTCTGATGATTTATGACTAGGTTTTAATAAAAATTATGCCTTCATAAATAAAATGAAGACAGATGTTAGATTTAACAACTTTGAAGAAATATATGAAAAAGTTGTTGAAGCATTAGAAAATGACGCAAGACAATATCAATATGAAATGTCACTTGTTTTAGACATGCGAGAGCAGCTTAAAATAGCTGGAAAATATGTAAATTTATATTGTAATCATTGGATTTGTCAAGATTGTTATTCAACAGATTGTACTATACTAGAGAATGAAGTCGTTTGTAATAATTGTGGAACTATAGACAATGCTTTTGATCCATACTCTCATACACCAGATTTGTGGACAAATTCTATTCAAAAAACGTATATTTGTGGTTCACACTATGGCATGGAAAAAACTCATAAGTATGTTATGTCTAAATTTTCAAAATTTAAAGAACAATATAAAGACGAACTATTGTTCAAGAGAGTGGACTATAATTCAATTGCCAAGGATGTGAAAAGGTTAGAAGACCTGTTTGAAAAGAATAAGGATAAACTAAACAGAAAGTCCTTCTTTTTTAATAAACATATATTTCAAAAATTAAATGAACACTATCTTTTAGCACCAGCAAGTATAAGCACAGCGATGAGAAAAAAATTAAAAAAATTGGACGCAAAAGCGGCTGCATCAGCGAGTGTATTAACATCTTCTTTAGAAAAGGTGTATGAAGATTTAAAAAAATTAAATTGGCCATAATCTTAGATTTTATAAAGTCAGTGAGGACTCTATAAAATTTAGGAATCCTCGCATGTGTCCTCTGCTTCATGCGTCATTGCAGTTTCAGCCGTATTGACTACAATTGTACCTGCAGCTAAAAGTGTTGGGTTCATATATTGACCCAGTTGTTTTTTAATTTCATGGTTTACTATGATATTGTCATTTAATTTTGCATGTAATTTTTTTGGTCTAAATTTGGAATACAATTTTTACTGCTTGAGTATATCCAAATAATAAATTAGATACTAAATCATCAGCAATCTGAGTATTATATTTGATGTTATATTCATTATGTAATTTTTCAATATTTTTTTGTGAAGCTTTTTTAATTGTAGCCTCAGATGATTTTATTCCTAGTTTATTTAGTAATCCTGATTGATAGTGTGAAAGTAATTCACTTCGCATGTCACACTCGTTTTGCTCTTCTTCAACAGTAGTTTCCATTTATTTATGATAAAATTTTTACGCTCGTAAAAAGTACTTCTACGAACGAAGTGAGTAATCAAAAGGCATCTTTCTGCGCAGTATAAGCTTCTTTCCTGCATCAATCTGCACAAGAACTGTGTCTTTTTCGCTTTGTGGAATACAGCGATTTTCTTTGAAAATTTGATCCATAGATAATTGATCATTCATTGTATGAATCACCATGTGTTTACAATTTTCTCTAAAATCTTTTACAACTGCATTATATTTTTGAGTCAAAAGCCAAACAGAAATTCCATAATGTCTTCCTGAGAAAGCTAGTTCAGTCAATTTTGTACACTTATTCTTTGATTCCCACAAATTAGCACAATCATCAATGATAAATAATGTTTGATGATCTTGACTTTTTAAATTTTCAATCGCATCTTCTAAGCATATATTTAAATCTGTAAGTACTAATTTTGGAGGATAAATGTGTATATTTTTATCTTGTGTAATCCATGCTCTATCTTGGTAAGTTTTATTCATGTCAATGGTTGGACAAAATATCACAATGTCATCAAATTTGTTACGAAATTCTTTTTCAAGTAAATCTAGTATAAAGTAGGTCTTGCCACAGTCTGTCATTCCGACAATTAACATATTGAAAGGTGGATCACAGTAAAATTCACTCGTCATACCTGTTTATTTTTAACATTTTGAAGAAGCAAAAGAATTTAAGATGTCATCAAATTTGATGACAAAAATTCATCCAAATGCAAAGTATTTTTGTGGTTAGTGTACAATACCCTTTACTTTTTTATTCTCAAGCCCTACTAATCCATCAGCTACAATATAGACTAGCATGTCATATTCTGTTTCAGTACTTCTGGTAAGTTCAAGTTGTAAACCATGTTTAATATTGCTCATGGCAGTTCCAGATCCATGTAAATAGTTGTCCTCTGTACTTCTCAGATCAATCCACAGAGCATATTTATGATTTTCATAGAATTTTTCGACATCCATCATGCAGTCTTCAGTTTGCTTAAGATCTTCTGACATATAAAGTCGTTTGACTTCATCAAATTGATTATAGGCTTTCATTCCTGACTTGAATATACAGTGAGAAATTCCTTCTGAAGTAATGGTCACATTAGTGATGTCTGGATTTTGAAAACTTGTATTTTCGGCATCATACTCAGCGTAATTTTTCTGGAAAAATATCAGAATACGCTTTGTTGATGCACGATTGACATCTACATTGATATTCATGCGTTTATTCTTTCCAATTGAATCTGTTCTCAAAAGATGCACGTCTTCATATCGAAATCTAGTATCAGCATATATTGCTTCGATTTCCTCACTAAGTTCTGTGGAAAAGACTGTTTCATACTCAAGTTGAATATCTTTCACAGCATACGTTTTTGACGTTGCAGTTCCTGTCACAACATATTTTGCATCATTGAATTTGATGTTATATTCAATGGATTCTAAAATAGCTGATGGGTAAAAAGGTAGATGATCATCAAATATTTCTGACTCAATAGGAATACAATATCTGTCACCAAATGCTGTTTTAATAGCATCTTTTCGTTGCTCCTTGTCAATACCTTGCTGAACACGATTTTTCCTCTGCTTGTCTGTCAACCAAAAGTCCTTGAATGTATTATAGATGTAAGATTTGTCCACTTCACTCATTGTTTTTCCACCCAATTTAGTAGTAATTCTTTCAACAATATTTCGACCTACATTAGCCACAAATCCAGCTGCTGCAGCATTGGCTGCATTACTTGCTTTTGATGAGGTAGAAAGTTTAAATGTAAGTTTCAAACTTTTAGGAACAATCACTTGTCCTTTTTCAAGCTGAGGAATTTTCACATAAAGTGTTTCTCCAGGATTCACAGAATTAGGATTATGGGTAATGACTTCATAATTTCTTTTAGCTTTGAGCCCCTTGGCTATTTTGTTTGATCTATAAGGATCAAGATATTTACCAAACGATGTGTCCATTTATTTATAGTAAAATTTTTTTTAAAAAAAAATCAATGTGCCAAAAATGTCATATTGAACAAGAAGAAAATTTTTATAAAATAAAATGGTCAACATGTGTGGGATTAAATACTTTTACCCAGCAGCTATTGAGGAACTAAAAGAGGAAATTCGAAAAATAAAAAACAGTCAGTTAAATCCTGACGTTATAACAGCGACTAAAGTCAATACTAAAGTGGATCAACTTGAGATATCAGTGAATGACAGTTTCACCAAATTAGAAAGATGGTGGACTATCGTTGGAACTTATTTAGACTATATGTTGACCCGTAGAAGATGGAAAAATGTGCCAAAAGAAATGAAAGAACTTCCTTCGTTGCAAATTGAGTAACATGTTTATAATATGATTTTACATTATAAATATCTTACTTCTTTCTCAACCGTGAGTCAATAATATTTTCTTTATCAAGTCCTTCTTTGTGTTTAATTGTTGACTCAATTTTAGCTTCTTTTTCAACGCGATCAACCTCTGAAGAATCAGCTTCTTCATCAATTGTAGCTAGCACTTGCTGCAAAGCATCAAGTCTAACTCTTTCATCATTATTTAAGATAGCATGAACACCTTCAATATTTTTGATAGTGTAAGTTCTATTGCTCCAAATCTGTTTGTAACCTTTTGTAAATATAGGTCTCTTCAATTTTTTTCTAACTAATTCTCCAATGTTAAACTTGTGTACAACGGGCATAGATTTTTCTACATTTAATTCAACTAATTCAGTAGCATGAAGGTTAGCTTCATTTGGACTATAGTCTAAAATGCCAGAATGAGGTCTTTCATTGTATGCACTAATGTAATCTTGCAAATGATCAACCCATTTGACTGTATTTTTCTCTGTGAAATCTTTGAAGACCATTTCTTTAATAGTTCTAGATAGTCTATCAATTAAGCCTAATGCATGATGATCACCAATATCCACTGTTCCATGTCTAATGTTTAATTCTTTGAATAAATCTTGTAGTGGTTTGTTTAAAAATTCATTGCCTGAATCTGTAATAATAAGTGTAATACTTCCAGTATCATTATAAATTTTTTCAAAGCCATTTTTCACTTCAAACTTAGTTTTATTTTTTAATGCTTCAGCATAAGCTTTTCTTGTAAATGTATCAATAGCAAGTAAAATCCATTTATACCCTTTATTTTGCCTTGAGTAATTACTCATGTCCAACAAATCCATGAACCAAAGAGCATTTTCACGATAAGCTATAATGTGACCTTGGATTTTATTGGACTGCTTTTTGTGAAGCTGATAGCTTTTCTGAGATTTTACAAATTGGTCAATGTCATCAAATTTTATACTAGGATCCTTCTTTTTCATGATTTTATAAGATTTTAAAGCAGAAGGATATTTGTAACTTGCATATGCTTCTTGCATTTATTTTAAAGAATATTTATGAATTTTTGTCATCAAATTTGATGACATCTTAAATTCTTTTATTTAGAGAATAGTTTGAACTAAAAATCCAACAACAATTAATCCCATTGTAAAAGGTAGATGACTCGCTTCGCTGACGCTTGTTTCATTACTCGCTTCGCTCGTAGAAGTAGTTTGTTCATTTATCAAATTTGATGAATTAGTTTGTTTTGCTCGTGTCACTTGTCGCCTTTTTCTGACATTGATATGTGAATTGATGCCAAAAGTTGTATTTTCTGTAGCGGTTAACAGAGAGTTATTATATCCTTCAATTGTACCAATATGCAAGCGCATATGACTTGGAACAAGTTGTAATCCTAATCCAACGGCAAAATCTAATCGTGAACCTGCTTTTTCTAAAGCGTATGCAAGCGCTTGTTTTGAGTGAATGAGTACACTCGCTGACTGAAATGTTTTGATGGAATCGACTAACGTTTGACCTTGAATAGCATCTTCCACTAAAATTCCAAATTGCTTTTGCGTGTCCAATGAATCAAGAATATCCTGTCGAATCATGGTTTGTGAACCTAGAATACAATAAACATAAGTTCGAATCGATTCATTGATTCTACTCATGCCTGCTTTAGTCAATCCTTGACTGTCTAAGGTGATAAAATTTGTCCAATCGTCTGAGTAAATGAACGATAAATTATCAATATAAAGTCTATGATGGTCTGCATAGACATATCCTTTTTTATCTGCATTAAATGGAAACTTACTAGGATCATTCAAATAATAGTTACCATTGTCCATGACGATGTCTAGCGCTTGTATTTTCCCTTTGTGAAAATAGTTGAAGTCAACAGAACCAAATTCAAGCTTTAATTTTTCATAGGCTGATGTGATATAGGGATTTAAATCTGCACCAAAGTCAGGATTTCCTGGTAAAGGAATTTTTAGCTGATGTAATATCTTTCTGATGGTAAAGTACACATGGAATCTAAAAATACTTTGTACTAAAGGGTCAGCATGGTTAATATGATTGTGCCATGATACCCCACAGCCAGACGTCGCGCAAAATAATGCAAATTTAAATTGGTTTTCCCAATTATCCATGCTTGCATTTTTAATATAATCTTGTACTTGAGAATAAGTTGAAAATTTTCGTGGATTCACCTTATTAGGGAAAATATCAATTGTATTGAAATAAAAACTTTGATTTGGTGTTACATGAATTTTTTGATGGATGAAAGGATCCTTGGTCAAAGAGTTATTCTTGTAAGTGACAGGATAGTTTACATTAGCATTATATTTTAAATAGTTTGGAAAGTCCATTTATTTTTATTTTATTTTTATTTTATTTTTTAAAGTGGGCTACCAATTTGGTAGCCCTGTTTTATTTTTTAAATAAGAGCTTTAGTTGAGATTCCATCTTCCAATATTGTACGTTTATCATCATTCGCATTCAACGCTACTTTGGACACTTGCTCAGTGTAAATTTGATGATTTCTTGACCTAAAGACATTCATCCTTTTTTCAATTGGAATTTTTTCCAAGAGCACAGACTTGTAATCTTCAAAAGTGATTTCATTTTTGACTACTTGTTTTTTGACACCTTTGCATTTCTTAACCTCTTCATCTTTATCAGTTGTATAACTGTATAGTTTTGATCTGAGTGCGATGAACTCAGTGATGACATGACCAGCTTCTTCGTCTTTAAACTTTCCAATGACTTTCTTGTTCGTTTCATCAAACAATGGAGCGTCTTTTGGAAAATTTGAAAAGTCAAATAATTCAGCATCTTGTTTCATATCCTTATAAATATCAGGTGTTTCTATATGATAGACTAATGAGTCAGTATCAGTGTACAACAGTTGTGCTTTGTCACCATACTTTTTCATCATATGATTATAATGGAAATCATACATGTGTATTTTTGACAGATCTAGAATCGCTTGACCCATAAATATTGGTTTATTCAGACAAACTTCTGCTTTTTTCGATTCTACCATGACTAGATCTTCGCCAAAAATTTTGTGACTTCTATAGTTGTTCGAATTGACTAATTTTCGAAGCTGATTGACATTTGTAGCCAATGTTATATTTTTCCTATCTCTGACTGATTCCATTGTCTTTCCAAAGCATGAATTGTTCATCAATTTGAAGAAATCCTTTTCGAAGTCATTTTTTGCTTTGGCACGATGACTTGTGTTTAAGTCAATGTACTCTTTCAAAAAGTATGATTCTGTATAAGAAATTCCTCTATGAATCTTAGTCAATTTTAAACCTTGACTCAAGTAGAATTTCAAAGCCTTGTGATGCACAATATATTTTTCCTTATTCCAAAGATTAGGAATCAACTTGCCATTCATATGTTCAGGTGCTAATGGATAGGCATTATGTAGGTCATGTAATTCTTGAGGATATTCTAAGTCAACTTCAAGTGTGCATGGAATGCTTTGCCAATTTTTTAATTGTGATTGAGTCATCCATTTAAAATTAGAATGAGGTAATTTTTCACTCATGGATAATCCATACAAATTATTCGCATCGAGATAAGAGATATAACTTGTAGGTTGATTAGGATCGTGATCTTTCAAATAGGGATTATTTGCTTTTGCATATCTATGACTTGCTTGACAGATTCCTCCTCTAATGCCACATTCAAAGATGTTGTAATGGTCTACATCTGTTAAAAGTTCAATTTTAACGTCAGTCTTTTTCAACATGGCTTGCCAAGACAATCCTGAGGCCGAATAAGCCCAGACTGGATCTAAATTATAAATCTCCATGCATGTGCTCCTGAAATTTTCTAAAATGTCTGCTAAGAGTAGAACATCAGTTCTCAAATAAATTTCATGGTAATCTCTGAATGTTTTGCATCCAAATTTTTCCCATACATTCTTTGCATGGGAATAGTCTTCTTGTGAAATTTTTGTAGCATTAAATTTTGAGTCAAATGTTTCAATGGGAGGTAATTCTTTTTCTTCAAATTTTTCGTGTGAGTCAACCCATTCATAAGGATATATTCCTTTTCTAGTTAGAAGATCAAATTGTTCGCCTTTGTAAAAGTTTGACAGATTCTTTTTCTCTGTGTTAGGTAAATTATTTGCAAGATTTGCTAGAGATGACTGCATGAGTCTATATGAGTCAAGAAATCTGATCGATATAGTCTTATGCTCGTCAACCTGTAACCGCTTGCTGAATGAAATATAGTTTTCACTATTTTTCGCGATGACATTCAGTCTACCTTTCAGATTTTTCACAAACAGATGAGCATCATAGCCTGAAAGATTATGAAAATACACAGGTATGAAATCAGGTGCTTGTAATTTAAGGTTACAATTATTACAGGCTGCTCCTCTGTATTTTCCATTAAAATGGTTGTGATCACGAACTTTATAATTTTTTTCTGTAAATTCCTTGTCACAGACATAACATTTTTCAGCTGTCTTGTGCTTAACCTGTTGTACTTGTGTTAAGGCTAACATAGCTTTAGGTTTACTAAAATGATTGTCATGAATGTTATAGACAGCTTTTTCAATCTCTTCACAGAATCTTTCTCCTATATCTTCATTAGGATCGTTGACACTATATTCTACTAAGAGATTTTCAGCCTTGATTTGATCCTTGTCAAAACAAACATAGAAGCTGAATGAGTTAGGAATATGCTCTTGAATTTGAAAAGTTTTTTCACCTAATTGTTTGTCGATAGTCTTCAAAGATGATTCAAAGTCAGCGACGATAAAGACAGGATGTTTTTGTTCCAATTTTTTATGTTTAAATTCCAGGATTTTTTCATGATCCTTAGGCATGCTAACTCTGACACATTCAAACTGCCTACAGTTCTCAAAATGTTGATTGTATCTTCTTTCACATTCCTCTTTCGTTGGTGCTGAAGTAATTTTCATACATCTGAAGCATACTTTTACTGCTCCTTTATGTTTAGAATGATCTTTAGAAACCAGCCTAGAAAAGTTCTTGATCCAAGCATAGTGATAATTTGCATTATCTTTGACATTTTCAACCTTTTCACCTTCTTGAAAATCGTTCTCATCTTTGTAGTGCAGAAGATTAATATACTTGTCTTCTGCTAGAATTCTCTCAGATATTCTAACTGGGGAAATTGGGTAAACTGTAGTTTCATTTTCAAAGAACACTTTCTGTGTAGGAATAAATGTAAATACATTGACTGCTAAGTCAGGATTATTCTTCTCAAATTTGTCAATATCCTTGATTTTGACTGGATATTCTAAATCTTTAAACATGTGGTCAAATTCAGTTTTGTTGTAATTTGACACTCGTTCTGTGTTTTTCTCTTAGTTTAAAAGATAAGCTTCAACTGAGTATCTGAAGCATTTTTGATCAGAATTTTGTACATTAATCACTGCTTTTTTATTTTGAATCTTATCTGGTAAAGGAATATAGCTTGATCCTGAAAGTGGCGTATATTTTACAGTGTGTAACTCAATCTTGATGACTTCCAAAAATTTCCAACCTGAACCTTCCTGAACTAAATTTTCCAGTTCTTTAAGGAAGTCTTCGATGAGAGTGTCATAATTAAGTTCTTGACCCACATAAATGATGTGTCTAGAACGAAGTTGAAACTCTTTAACGTCATTCTTCCTTTGCATTAGAATATGTAGAATGATTGAAATTTTTAATCCTTCTTTATTTTCCTCATTAATTTTATCTTGTAAAACTGATTTAATTTTATTGAGATAGTTTTCAATGTCAATATGAGGCAAACCTTCCATTTGGAAATGATTAACATATCCTCTGAAAGCGGAGTTGAATGTTTTGAATGTTTTTAACTCTGTATGTTTTTCAATCAACTCCTGGATGAATTTTTTTGTCATGGAACTTTTAACATTGATGTCAAGTTCCTTCGCTTGTTTGAAAAGATCTGATTTCAATAGTCTTTTCACTGGTTCTTTGGTCAAGAGTTCTTTCAATTTCTCAATATTGAGATTCTGAAAATTTTTATGGCCAAGAGCCTTGACTTTTTCTAAAAGAGGTTTTCTAATAGAAATTTTTGGCTTTACAGGTTTAGGTTTAATGTCAACCAAATTTTCCTGTGAAATTTTGTCCTCTAAAATTGTATCCAGCTGCCCTTTTTTGAATTTTCTAGGATTTATACCTAGTCGTTGAGCTAGAACTCTTTTTTCAAGTTGTGACAAGTCAGAAACTGGCTTGTCAATTTTCACTTCAACATCATTGAAACTATTTGGGACTTGTTGAAGTTTTTCTAGTAACTTTTCTCTTGATAAAGATCCATAATTTTTCACTTTGTTTCTGTAGGCGAGAATTTTAATCTCGTCACTCGATAATCCCTCAGCTAATTTCATATTTCTTAGCGGCGTGGAAGACTCCATTTATTAATGAAAAAGTTTTATGTTAAGTTCACGTTTAGGGGATTCCCCTTTTTTTAGTTTCGGTTTCAATAAGTCATTTTATAATCAAGTTTTTGATTATAAGATTCCAAATAGAGACATCTACACCGCTAAGAAATAGAAAATAAAAACTATATCGACTGATAAACTTAAAGTACTAGCCTTTAGACATAAGGTAAAGAGATATGGATCTCTTTGAAGTGAAATTTAAAATTCTAGTTAATCCTCACTTGAGCGAAAATCTAGAACTTAGGGGTCACCACAACCCATGAGAATTTGTGAAAATCATCATGGATGAGGTCTTCATTTATTATAAGGAAAAGTTTTTAAATTACATCTTCTAAAAATTCTGCTGCTAAGGATACATTTTGATAGTATAGTTCGTAGTCAATTTTCTTTCCCTTTGTCATGTTTTCTTCTTTTGAAACAGGTCTCAAGTTACGCCAGTTCCAACAAAGCATAAGTTCTTCTTCATTCAAATGATCAAAGTGTGACTTAGGTAAAATGTGATCAATATGCCAATAATCACCATAGTTTTCCCATGTCATATTTTCATCAAATTGAAACTAAATCCACTTGTACAGACCATCTAGAGAACAGTCCATAACTTTCTCAAGATTAGATTTTTTCAATTTTTTATGAAGACATGAGGATAATGTTGATGAAAGATAACTTGATTTTTTAAAAGATTCGTCAACTGACCTTTTGTCAGTGTTATAATTGTTTTTATAATTGTATGTACATGGTTTACATCTATATCTTCTACCATATTTACATTTTTCAACTTTATCAAACTCTTCTAACAATTTTTCTTGAAAACACTTTGTACATTCTCTAACAAGGGACTCCATTTATTTACAAGGAAATAATTTGTATTAGATATAGGTTTTGTCAATTAATCAAGTTGTTCTTTTTTATTTAAAAAATCCAATGTTGAGAAATATCATTGTCTTTTTTGTAAATGAAGACCTCATCTTCATCATGAGGTTCTATATTACCCAGATCTAAAATATTTTCCTTTATTTCTTTTGGTAATACTACACTGTACAAGGTTTTTTTATCTCTGGGTATTAACGATAGTAAAAAAGCATACTTATCAGTTGATGATAGAATATCTATTTTTTTCAATTTTATACCAGGTATTATCAGGAAGATTTCTCCAATTGACATATACTTCTTCCATTTATTTACAAGAAAATAATTTATGTTAAGTAGACGTTTTGTAAATTAATCAAGTTGTTCTTTTTTATTTAAAAAATCCAATGTTGACTCATATCATTGTCTTTTTTGTAAATGAAGACATCATCGTCTAGAAGAGGGCTTATATCACCCAGGTCTAAAATTTTATCCTTAATTCGTTTTGTCAGTCTTACAATATACAAAGTTTTTTTATCATCTCTGGGATATACAAATAGTAAAAAATCATACTTATCTGTTATTGATAAATAATCCAATCTATCAATCTTATACCAAGTATTATCAGGAAGATTTCTCCAATTGACATATACTTCTCTCATTTATGATGTTTTTATTTTCTTTAGATATAGGTTTAGTCCAAGAGGTTAAATCCATAAAACTTTTTTCCCTGTTTTGTTTCCTTGACTCCTGTGAATCTTATATAATTGTGATCACGATTTATCTTTTGTTTGATGACACTCGTCGCCCACACTGTGACTTCTTTAGCTTCTGAGTCTTCAAGTTCAAGCAGTGTTGATTCTCCTATTTTTGTGATTATATTTCTGAATGAGTTAATTCTATACCATGTGTTCACTGGAAGATCTTTAAATTTTAGATCATCTGTTGACTCTGTGACTCTTGATTCAAGTTCTTCATTTGATGGAAAATTCATTTTATTTACAAGAAAATAATTTTCTTTAGATATAGGTTTTGAAATTTTGAAAATTTTGAAATTTTTTGAAATTTTGAAATTTTGAAATTTTTGAAATTTTTGAAATTTTTGAAATTTTGAAATTTTTGAAATTTTGAAATTTTTGAAAAATTTTTGAAATTTTGAAATTTTGAAAATTTGGATGATTTGGATGATTTAGCGACTTGACTGAAGTTTGACTGGAAACTATTTAGACTAGGATTTGACTGAGACTCTTTTGAAACGTGTTGACTGGGATTTGACTTGGAGATTTTGACTGGGATTTGACTCTGAGTTAGAATCCCCATTATTACACTACTTAGGCTGATTCTCCGGTAGGTTTCTCTTCTTTCGCTAGACCGGTACCCCTGGACTTGGTGGTAGTCTCCATCAACCAATTCCAAACGTTGACATCGCTCAATCGATCGGAATGAATGCTACCTTCAAAACAGGTCTCAGGTTCGCCTTGGCGGGTATACAAATGCTGGGTGATGTTATCAAACACATCCTCTGCATGGGCTGTCATCTCATCAAACCAATCCTGGAGCTTGGTGTAATACTCGGCGTCTCCCATCATGCAATACAAATCCGCAACAACGGACTTCAATTCATCAAAGGTCTGATGTAGGCGCTTCTCGACGGACCTCAGCAAAGTTCGGCTTCCCCAGGAAGTTATCACACCTTCAGCTTTGGTAACATTCCGACTAAACTGCTTCTCCAGGCTGCGGGTCGCTCGCTCTAACTTCAACTGCGTGTCAGCATCACTCATCATCATTTGACTGGCTGGAGCACCCAAGTAGCTGGCACCTTCATCACATTCATATTCACCAAAGCGAGCAGGTCTTCGCCTTCCCTCACGCCGTGGACGAGTGGCCATCGAGTCGGTCGCAGAAACAGCAACAAAATGACAATTTTTGACGAATATAATAAAATCAGTCTATAAAACTCCTCAACTTAAACTGCACCCTTAGGACTAGTAACGTTTTCTCCAAATCAGATAGGATCCGGTCGAAGAGACCAAATGTTAATGCGTGGCTGCAAAGCAATATCAAAATTAGAGGACTGTATTAAAGGTACGAGGATTGACCATACTAACCAAGTCAATCACGTTGTCAATCCTTGTCGTTCGTCTATCCACAATCCACAGCTGGGCCGATCCCTCTCGCTCTCGTCTTCGGACGCCTCTCTTCTCCGATTCTCTCCACTTGGCCCGGAGCTGTAGCTTGTTCACCTCAACGGAGTTGCAATCCACTAAGGGGCAGTTTAAGTTAAGTTGGATATAATTCCACGATACAAAGTGTTCCACGATACAAAGTGCCGACAAACGGTAACACAACAGGTGCTTCTGGTCCACGATACAAAGTGCCCGACAAACGGTAACACAACCGGTGCTTCACACAAAACACTTCACGACCGAGCGTGAAGCAAAGACAAACTCTAACGTTGAGCACTAACTGATTTGATGTGATACTCCAAAGGTAATCAAGTCCAGACTAATGGCATTCCCAGACACCGATTTTCGCTAATGGTGAGATCAAATAAGACTGGACAGATCATCAATGAGTTACCGTACTGTAGTACGGGTGGGAAATACGGGCACCGCCGTCTCGTCTTCCGGAACCGTCACAACATCAACGACCTCTCACAAGGACATCTCACAGGGTAGGAAGAACATCAAACTTCTTGAACACTGGCACCATAAACCACCATCACTAACTGACGCCTACAATCTATGGGTTGACTTCGTCTTCAACTAAACATCGATGTTCCACACCATCACCTCACCGGTATATCAAATCCGTGCATCAACAATAGAGCAAAGAACATCTTTTTGTAGCAGATAAAATACAAGTCTGGTCTGCTTTTTCCAATGTATAAACTCTGGACAAGATGGCTTCCTTCTAGTAGAAGTAAAACTGGATACCGTCACTGTAGTTTACAACAATGTCCATCGGTCTCTATTGTTGGGCTGTTGTGTTGCTCCACCGACGCGCGTTTCTGCCCCTCTAGGCTTCATCAGGATGGCTGGGGTTGACTTGCATCTGTCTTGTTCGAAGTTCACAGTTTGAATGACATCATGACTCAGGGTTGGTTTCTCAATGACGTTGTGACCTTATAGACTTTGTTGCGACTCTGTTGTTGAAACATTCTGTTGTAGTCAAGCTGTAGTGGGCTGTCCAAATGGCACATGTTGAGGAGTACAGGATCAACCGATGATACACACGGACCAGACAATAAAATCGGAATAGTAGAAGTAAAACTGGATACCGTCAAGATGGCTTCCTTCTCCAGAAAAGGGTGTCGCCAGACACACCTTGGGCTCGGGGTCAAGCCAACAAATATAGTACCACCATGTACTGAACTAAGCCCACATGCATAGTTCTAAAACAGCAGAAGCTTCCTTGGCCCTTCTCCTGTACCGGCTATCCACGCTCACAGACCCTTCACCTCACCATGGCTGAATTACCATACCAGCCAGGTGTCCACCATTGGCAATCTTCTGTCTTCTCAAGAAATCGGTGTTGGCTCCTACTCAGCCAAAGTCTCAACTTGGAATGCAATTAGTTCCCTGAACTCCTAGGCCTTTATACTGTTCCAAAAATAAACACTGCAAGGGCAGCCAATCAACAATAGCCAGCAGTTATCACATGACAGACATCATCCTGGTAGTGGTTCTGCCCAATGTAAACATAAACATAAGCACATGGCAAATCTGACAGTTCTGATCAACATGATCAAAACAAACTGGCTTCGCCAGAACACAGAATGTCTCTAATCGTCTAGGGAATGGGTCTAATAATGTTCTGTAAACACAATAGCGTGCATGCCGGCGGTGAATATCAGTCCTAAAGTCGCCTCCTTTCTAGGATGGATATAGGCACAACGATGGTGGGTCGGTATGAGTAGCGTGTTGCTTTTTATGCTAGATGAGGCAAATGCCTGCGAGATCATAACGCGCGCAGAAGTCTTTAAAATCCTTTATCAAACCATACTTTCAACTATAAAAGCAAGACTGTGTACAGATCACCTATCATTCACTCCTTCGACAGTAGGTAGAGATGTCTTCTTAGTGCATAAGGTAATGAAATATTCCCCTGTGCATAAGAAGGCTACTATATCATGTATGTCAGTTTTGCACTTGGTCGGATGTACCGTTGACCAAACTTTTACAGTAAAACGACGTGTTTTGTGGCATTTTTTTTATTGATATAGGGTTTTAACTGCTCTATGATCGCGAATACATTTCCAACAGCCATGTCAGCGTACGTACGAAAGTTTCAGTCCTTAGTAAATAGAAATGCAAGTAAGGCTGCCTGCATTGTAATTGCATATTCAAGTACTGTTGGATCGGGAGTACACAACGCTGAGAAGTCACTGTTCGCGTGTACATGCATGGGATTAAGAAAATTTGGAGAACGGCGGAAAAATAGAGAAGAAATTCGTCAATTGGCTGTACAGCAATGGGTACGTCTTGCCACATGATGGTGACTGATTATACGCTTTGATATACAATGCATCGTCAAGTTTGCAATGAAGAATTTGCCGAGTTGTTCATGGCGTACATGTTTGGCATAATCGATTGCAATTTTAATTGTCGTGACGTGACCAAGTGCTGCTCTCCGGCCAGTTGCCAAGCCCGGTAGTCGTCACAATTCGGTAATTCTGTACAGTCTGGTGGACTGTCCCTTGATGACCGACCGAGAGAAAGCCTAGCCAAAGCCCGCATCATTCAAAACGTTAAGGCACAGAAACAGAGCTACCATGCTGCACTGCCGCCTTCCTAGGAACAAACGATGTGAACATCTCAATTCTGGGAGTTGGCATTTCTTCTTTTAGAGCCATATAGGATGTAAACTTCTCTAGAGGTACATGTATTTGAAGTTTGAAGTTCCTAGGTAGAAAATTGTCTAGTAGGACTCCTGTTTTGGATATTATTCATTCACGTACAGATGTACGAGTACATTATGATATCAATCTTTACGGTGAATCTTCCAATATTCTTGTAAATATTGTACTGTTACATGATACTGTAGCAATTGCAGTAGGTTGTCACACGAAATCCCATCTCAAAGCGATGCTTTAGGGTTATCAGGGAACTCCTAGACGTAGTTGTAATGCGGATGAATATCACCTTGCTTTGACACCGAATCCGCTGCAGTGTTGTTTAAGTTTTGAACCAGGCTAACGATTTAACTAGAAAATAAGCAAATGTGACAAACTACATGCTAACTGGTCATACTTACAGTGCTGGACCAGCGCCTATTTGTAGGGATGTTCCGGTATTAACTGCCAAATTCGTGTTCCTTTTAATGCCGATGAAATTTCTACAGAAACGACCTCGACAAGTCCATGTCAGCCTCTCCTCGACGATACCGATCTGATTTGCGCTTGAAAAGCAACAAGGCCTAAAAAAGTGGGAAGAGGACCTTTAAAAAAGTATCACATTATCGAGATTAAATTAGGCGCATCAAGATCTGGTAGCCAGTTTAATTCTCTATACGTTAGTCAAAACAATTTTGATGAAGCAATTGCGAATTCCCCGTTGAGTTGCGAACAATTCAGGTTGAACAATTGATGCAATATTATCTAACTGTCTCGACATTTGCTAAATGGCTTTGCATTTGATTTCGTCTAACATGTAGCCCGATGCTTCCCTTTATTTGTTTGATACCAGATACAACAATGTCTATCTTGATTTTTTATAATCGCATGGTTTTACATATTCCAACTCGACCCCCGTGTGGCGACTTGATAACATGCCACTTGTCGCGGCTCGAGGAAGTACTCGTTAGTCACAGTGCAGCGGTTCACAGTGACGAGATGAGCTCTTTTTCTTGTCTCGTCTTTATGGCTACTATGATTAGATGTGCTGATCCCTATTGAGTAAACCACTTGATAGTGCATAAGTATTTGGACATGAGGTCAAAGAATAGCCATTGCTTTTCGACTTGGCCAAATTTGCAGCATTAAAAATGTTTTCACCGATGAGAAAAGCGACCGACATTCAGTTGTGCACAATTCATTGAGATCCTGCAGAAATGGCAAACGAAAGGGGAGATTTGGTTCTCAAATTGATAATCTTAGGATAGTGATCCCCAGGTTATATAGGTCTTAGTGTGATCACGCACCTTGAAGAGGGGCTCCCTCACGGATCGGACCCTCTTTTAAATATGAGGAGTTTTGTTTCACCCGGTAAAAACTTATGACTTGAATAAGCTAGCATTGATAAATCAAAGGAGTTTCGATAACCCAAATGGTCACTGCTATAAGGTTCAAGAATACTCTTGCTCTTCCGTTGGTCTATGTTTGCGCATCATTTATATACATACTTTCATCTTTTAAAAATTTACGATCATGTGATACATATTTTACCTTCATTTTAGAAGAGTTATTGGTAACGCGTCCCTTACGGATTTCTTAGGTACTAGATCGATGTTATAAAAAATGCTTCGTCGAGTCAAAACCGACAGTCTCGTTTTACAATTTTAATTTGGTTATTAGATTCTACTGGATCCACTCGCCAATAAGATCCCAAGCCCGATAATACCCTATTGGGGTGGGATATCTATTAAAGAGTTAACAACGTAATCGTCATGAATGGTCATGACTCTAAAGCAGAACTTTTCATATAACAATTAAAGACCAATTGGAAGAAACGAAAACAAGCTATCCCACCACTTTTATGGCTGCGAAAGGCCTTCTATTATTCCCGGTTGTTTAGGCTCGACCCATCGTGGCGGTAGTAGAAATCGGGTATTGTTGGGCTTAGCATCTTATTGGTGAGTGGATCCAGGTTTTGTAGTGCTTCTTGATTTACAGCAACTTGGCCTGTTACTATAGTAGGTGGGTTATCCATTCAATATGAAATAACACGACGCTGTTGCATAAATTTCAACGAGTGCGAGTGCAGTGTTTCATGTTATGACTAAACACTACGACATGCGTTGCCACAATTGCATGCACTCAAGGACGTAGCTACCCCAAACCTAATCTTACACTAAATACGATTTGACATTCGGTGATATAGCGTATGATTCTAAGTTGGTATATGCGCTTGGGTGTATTATGTTTAAAACTGACATGTATCTCCTTTAATCTCTGTAATAATATCTATATGTTTTTTTTTGCATACATTTCATACTGTACATTGTTTATCTTGCTTATTCACCTCTGTAATAACCACATGGTATCAATACAGAATAAATTGAAACTGAAATTGAAATTGTTTCCTATTTGGGACACTGTTTGTCTAGCAGAGAGATATGACGAATACATATTTCATGAAATTCAGCAGCGCTTATCTATGGTCACCAAATGGTTTCAAATCCCGACGGCAACACTTAGGACAAGTCCTATGTTCACAATAGTTGCAGAGGAAGTGGTAAAGACAATGTGTGTAGTTCTGTGAAAAGTCTGAAATTGAGCAGTTACAATACTGTGTACCTGAACTTTAGTTTACGTTTTCAAATAACGTTTGAGAACCTCAATGAAAAATAGAATAATGAAACAAATTAAGGATTTCCATTTTAAAAGGTTAATCATTAACAGAGAAATAGTTGAACCACTGTTTCAAAATAATAACCAGGATTCGTTCTTCGAGTGTTTTTTCCTCTGTTTGATGACGATCAGTTGTGCGACCGTGAACTCACTGCCAAGATACGGAAAAATGATCTGTCAAATCAGCTCAAAGAAGGGAACGTGTATGGAGAAGGAGGAGGTGAAGACCACGATGGGATATCAGATGCATCAACTTCAGGTAATAACCATTAGAAGACTACGCCGATACACAATGTCGTAAAGAGCAGTAACTGTTATGATGCATACGAGTTTGCTGAAATTTGGTATTTGCAGCATTTGTACATTTGTCTACACAACGGCAATGTTGAAAACTATATCAAGTACACTGTACGCATTTACGCAATTCAATTTCCATTTTAAATATTTGACGAACGGCGTAGGCCTTCAAAATCAGTAACTCGATGGGGAAGGGGGGGGGGGTCGGGACAAAATACTCCGTGCTAAGTGAAGTTACAACAAAACTGAGCCCCAGTGGTGCAGTGGTATGTGTCGACAGCATGTTTTAACTCGTGGCTTCGACTTCCGGCCGAGTCACTGGCTGGTTCCCCTACTTGTCGATCGAGTTCAAAGATACATGCTACTAAAGAAACATATACGGCTTTTGGGGCCTGGACGATTATAATGACTGCTGGTGGAATGCTTTGAGCCAGGTCTACTAGATATCTTGACGTTCTATTTTATGTACTACCGTATTAAGTCCAGCTTCGCGGTTAACAGGCTCAGTGGCACCCAACAAGTACTAAGTATATTCGAGTAACCTGAGTGTGCGTGACATTGCCAGTCTGTTCCATTTTAGGATTCAAGACCGAAAAACATTAGCTACAGACGCTCTATGAAAATATTGTTTAAACCACCAGCTTCCGCCATATTGGAGTTCGGCACTAAGTTTTCGTATTTATACGACCATGAGACGAGTTCTATTGTATTTATTCACAAATTTCATGACGAGTCGGGAGTAACACTGAAATCCATACTTGTTTACAACAGATTAGTGGAAACAGGGGACTATCTTCTTGTGAAAAATACTTCAGCTTTAAGTGAACATGTCGCACTTTTTAAGGAGATTTATGACATGAAATTGTTACTTCTGGCTCATGTTGGTCCGAGGGGCCACCCCAAGGTCTACGCTTACAAGTTTCTCTTCGCATTAAGCGGAAATCTATTCGGCCAAATTATAATTTCGAAAGGCAATCCATGTTACCGTTGTAAAGCACACATTGATCCTTACTGTTTTCATAATGGCATAATTATTAGGTGTTTTCTTTCGAAACTAACATTATCATTGACGTTGTACACGTTAACATGGAGTAATGGTACAGGAATGCTTTCAAATGGATCCGCCTTTCCAGAGCTAATGAGTCCATTTATTTTCATCACTTTAGACGGAAGAATATTTGGCGTTAACAAGAGATATACTGGTGGTGTAACCGTTACGGTTTACCACAAGGGGAAGGGGAAATCAGCCAAGTGGCAGGCGAAGTTGACGCGTAAAACATCTTATTCATCGGGGGTTGGTCAAATGCACAGCGCCCTCTATAAACTTAGAAATATGTTTTTGGTTTTCTTTCATCACAATGGCATGATGAACGATGTTAGCTTATTCCAAATTCTCTGTTTCCCATCAGAAGGAATAATCGCGCGTGTTAATAAATTTTATGAGAAAATTTATGTTATATTCCAAAGTCCCATCTCCCTCATCAGTAATAAGAAAAGTGAAGATGAAGCAATTTTAATGACAGGGAATGGAGATTTTATTTTACCTGTAGCTTCTGATGTCAGAAGAATTGATGAAGAAAGGAGTGAGGAAGTCTATAGATATCTCGAGGTGTTTAATTCAGTGTAAATATATGGATTATCCAATGGTGTATTACCATTTTACCTTCGTCCCAATTGTCATAAACGTACAGCATTATAATCATTTGAAGCATACATCTAGTTTCGTTCATTGTTTCTTTAAATTCAAGCTACCAGCCGAGAAAGCAAATTACTTTTGAGAAAAAAAAAGTTTTAGGATTTGAAAGAACTTTAAGGGTTTTTTCAGCCAACATTTAATTATATATGTACCCCGTCGATTTTTTTTAGGGAAATAAAAACCCTTTGAGCTTTTTTACAAACTCAAAATCCTTTCCTGTCTCCATTTAAGGCCTATTATAGAAAACAACGAAAAAATCTTTATATCTCTTCGAAAACATTTACTACATGTACTTTCAAACAATCTCGTCTTGACATGCACGTAACGCCACGCCACCATTGCTATATGGCGGTGCAATATAACTCTCCTTTTTTCGCCCCACAAGTGTATTTGGATCACGTGCTAACAAATACAATTATACCTCTCTATTAAAACACCCTTGCTACTAAAAAATGGATGTCATTAATAAAGAGGCGTCATGATTACAAAGGTGAAATTGGTCAGAAATACCGCTTCGGGACCAAACCAACGTCCTTAGAAAAGAGGGTGTCCATCTTTAGCAGGTATATGTTAAGGAAGCACTACTAAAACATGATCTGATAATCGAACGAGTAAAAATGACGACAGAGATACCAGCAAGTGCGTATTGACATAACCTTTACCATGACAGTACGCCAAATAAGTGCGTCTATGTAAAATCTGGCTAAGGCGTTTTTCCCTTCCTAAAGTCACTTTCATACATTTATTTACAGATTCTAATCCGATGTATCATTGAAGGGCATTTTGTCATCAGTTAAATGATACATTCATACTTGTGACAAAAAGAATGTCCAGCTAGTACTTACTATTTTGAGAGTAAGTATGTAAAGGCGGTATTGTGGGGCAGATATTTTCTTGCCACACGTAACAAAGCGAGCACGAAGCTCCCCCTAGAGTACTAATCGGCGTGTAAAATAGGCGGGTATATCTGTAATATATGAAATCATTTACCTTCAATTAACTGAGCAGACCTGACTTTTGTATCTGTATGTGCACTTTAATTACAGGTGACCATCAACCCACTACACAGTATCAATATACGAGGAAAAATCCCGTTAAAACTAGCAAAGTTTCGGCCAATAAAAGATATAAAAGACACAATGTAATTTCGAGTTAACTTCGAATGACTGGAGATTTTTCGTTGGCATCGTTCATCCACGTCCGTTATGTACGTATAGTTCAACGAAACGTAGTCGCATAATATGTAGTTTGAAACCACGCAATGACATTTAAGGAGGATTGAAGTCATACACTACTGTTTTTTTATGATCGTGGGTACAGTTGACCATCAAACGTGGCATTTCCCACCAAATGTTACTCAGAAGATAACTTTTCTCGTCTAAACTCGATGTTTCAAAGCCAGCGAAAAAGACGAACCACTTTAATAGTGTGTCTAAATGAGCGCTAGGAGTAGACTAGCTGTAGGTTGGAGTGTTTTCAGCACATCACTGATATTTTGATAAATTTCCGGCAATTTTAATGACGTAAGGATTTAGGTGCAAAATACCTCCTCCAAAACAAGATATAATATTCCCATCAGCCAAAGTCCCTTTCGATCATTCATCACAATGACATTTTGCCATTGGCCGATTGAATGTAGATTCAAACTGGTTGGAAGACTTCGATTTTAACGTGAGGGCACCACCAGACTACCAGATTACCCGTGTTGCTGGTGTATACGTAAAACCTGTAGATTAGCGATTTGATGATAAATCCACCAGAACATATCTTTTCACTGCTCTTACTTGTATAGTTAGGCTTTTGAAAATGCGTTCCTCGAAAATTAAGGCCTTTTAGTAAGAGGTCAATATCAAGTTGTGAGTTAGTTAACGGACCGGTTCGAAATGTGTACTGTAATTCATGAAATCCATCGTGAAGCCACAACACCACCGGCTGCAGCGACCCCCTCTTCTAATACCTTATCGCGGGTGTGGGGCGTGGCGTGAAAAAATAATGACTTCCGTCAATCTCGCATCCAAATAAGTTATGGCAATCTTGGTAGACGGTCGCGATATCTTTATATTCACAGCTGTACAGTTTCTTGATAAAGGTCCTTTCCAAGACGAAACCCAGACTTTTCAGTCTATACAGACTGACAAACCAGACCAAATCCGGGCCTAACCATCGAATCAGGAACTTTGTCTCGCAGGCGAACACTGGTTACGATCTGCAATTTTTCTGAATTGCTCAAACTCATTTGCAGGAATCGGATGTCTAATTCTACTTCCAAATGTATCTAACAAAGCAATAGTCGTTTTTCCCTGTGAAAAGTCGCCATTTCTATCGCGGGGCCAAACAGAATAAGCGCAAACGATATAGTTTTTTAATTCGCCTGCGATGTATACATATGTTGACATATTTCTCCAAGCAACAAAAAATACCTCTTGTAAAGAAGCCATTCCTTAATTCCGCTTAGTGACATGAAAATCGTTCTCACTCCATTTATCGTTCTCAAACTTGTAGATAAGGAATTGCTTATCAAACAAAAAGTATGCATTATATACTACTATGGCATCTCAAGCTCCGTGATAGTATATTGATGTTACCAGAAATGGCATTTTCTCTTTAATTCTGTACATGCCGTGTAACTTGTTGCAGACCAATGGAACAACAACAGTTTTACAGTTCCTTTTAAGTGCACACAAAAGTCGTAAGATTATTTGCCATTTGTTTGCTAACCAGACACTCAATTCATGTTTTAAGAACCTTATTACCTCATGAGCACAACATGTATATAGTTACAAGACTCCAACGACACAATCTGTCCAACATTAAAAACGATATCCTTTCCCTGGACAGAGGCTAGCTTAGGCCTGGCCGATTCTCGGCATGCTTTTCAACTTGATTTATCAATCTCTCTCTCAGGTCTGAAGACATGGTGCAAATGGGTTTGGGAAACATGTCCTAACTACATACATGTACCGGTAACTGCTGTGATAAACGCCTATCTGAAAACAACTGAGTACGCAGCATATTCAAGAGACTGATTATTATGCATCAGTTTCGAGAAGTTGAGATTCGGTCAATAAATTACAACGTAATGACGACAGTAGTGTTAAAGAGCGTCGTGTTAAAGGAAGGTCATCGAGTGTTAAAGGAAGGTTACCCTAGGCCAGGAGTCGCTGCCATTTTCAAGATTCATGTACGATTCTTAGTTAAGGTTTAACTGTAGTGTTTATATGTTGCAAGAGACTTGAAACGAATGTCTTATCACGGGGTGTCTATAAACCGAAGACCAAAGACCGAAGACCGAAGATCGAAGATGGAAGACCCCCCAAAACTATAAAACGAAGATCCCCCCAACTATAAAAGGAAGACCCTGATGTCAACTATAAAACGAAGATCCCCCCAACTATAAAAGGAAGACCCTGATGTCAACTATAAAACGAAGATCCCCCCAACTATAAAAGGAAGACCCTAATGTCAACTATAAAACGAAGATCCCCCCAACTAGAAAAGGAAGACCCTAATGTCAACTATAAAACGAAGATCCCCCCAACTATAAAAGGAAGACCCTGATGTCAACTATAAAACGAAGATCCCCCCATCTATAAAAGGAAGACCCTAATGTCAACTATAAAACGAAGATCCCCCCAACTATAAAAGGAAGACCCTGATGTCAACTATAAAACGAAGATCCCCCAACTATAAAAGGAAGACCCTGATGTCAACTATAAAACGAAGATCCCCCCATCTATAAAAGGAAGACCCTAATGTCAACTATAAAACGAAGATCCCCCCAACTATAAAAGGAAGACCCTGATGTCAACTATAAACGAAGATCCCCCCAACTATAAAAGGAAGACCCTGATGTCAACTATAAAACGAAGATCCCCCCATCTATAAAAGGAAGACCCTAATGTCAACTATAAAACGAAGATCCCCCCAACTATAAAAGGAAGACCCTGATGTCAACTATAAAACGAAGATCCCCCCAACTATAAAAGGAAGACCCTAATGTCAACTATAAAACGAAGATCCCCCCAACTAGAAAAGGAAGACCCTAATGTCAACTATAAAACGAAGATCGCCCCATCTATAAAAGGAAGACCCTGGTGGTTTTAGACCCTCAAGTTCAGTTACTGCAGACTTGCACGTCATAACACGTGACTGAGCATCTGTATTTCAACAAGCAAGCTAGCCTGAGTGCGGCGTAGTGACATAGGAGATCAGATCATTCAGGTAAATTCCGGATTTTCCTAACACTGCATTTAGGAGTTGGCGACCGACCTGCCAGTCTCGACCCATGATGGTGGAGCCTAACCCCTGGGGACGAGATTCTAAATTCTGTATGTAGGACCAATTCCATATTGGCCGTGTGATCAACTAACCTGCTGGGAGCCTATGACGATACACACACATGCACATAGAAACAGCTTCTGGACGAAGCTGAGGGCTGGCTATGATGAGTACAGTGAGAAACTAGGTCATATTGGAGCACGGCTGCATGGTAACAGGTACGGGGCTCCCCGCCTTATGTAAACTGTGCCACTAAGCTGCTAAGGCTAGACACGACTGGTGTAGTACCCGGTACACTTACTTTCTCAAATCATTAATGTAGCATGGACCGAAAATGAAAACAAACTGTGCAGTAACTGAACATAAGAATGAAAACCATCAGGGTCTTCCTTTTATAGATGGGGGGATCTTCGTTTTATAGTTGACATTAGGGTCTTCCTTTTATAGTCGGGGGGATCTTCGTTTTATAGTTGACATCAGGGTCTTCCTTTTATAGTTGGGGGGATCTTCGTTTTATAGTTGACATTAGGGTCTTCCTTTTATAGATGGGGGGATCTTCGTTTTATAGTTGACATTAGGGTCTTCCTTTTATAGTTGGGGGGATCTTCGTTTTATAGTTGACATCAGGGTCTTCCTTTTATAGTTGGGGGGATCTTCGTTTTATAGTTGACATTAGGGTCTTCCTTTTATAGATGGGGGGATCTTCGTTTTATAGTTGACATTAGGGTCTTCCTTTTATAGTTGGGGGATCTTCGTTTTATAGTTTTGGGTGGGTCTTCTATCTTCGATCTTCGGTCTTCGATCTTCGGTTTATAGACACCCCTTATCACGTTCACTAATCTGAAGAAGTTCTGAACTAAGACTTTTCTAAAAGCCGAAAATTTCGACCTAAGAAACACTGACAAATACAAAACAAGAGTAACGATTTCTTAACCATCGGACTTCCTCACGCAAAAGGCCCGGACAAGACCCCTTTATGTTGGCACACTTTGTACAAATTCTTCAGACGATATGTAAGATGATGATGCCTCTAATATTGATTTCTTTTCATTCACTCATAGTGTTCGATCGATATCTGATTAACAGAAAAACAATCACAGTCTGTTTACATGGATCCTCTTATCATTATCGATATTTTTTAGCAGAACCATGGCCAGTATGACTTAAACAGAATGTATCTCTAATCGTCTAGGGAATGGGTCTAATACTAACCGTTCTGCAAACACAATAGCGTGCATGCCGGCGGTGAATATCAGTCCTAAAGTCTCCTCCTTTCTAGGATGGATATAGGCACAACGATGGTGGATCGGTATGAGTAGCGTGTTGCTTTTTATGCCAGATGAGGCAAATGCCTGCGAGATCATAACGCGCGCAGAGGTCTTTAAAATCCTTTATCAAACCATACTTTCAACTATAAAAGCAAGACTGTGTACAGATCACCAATCATTCACTCCTTCAACAGTAGGTAGAGATGACTTCTTAGTGCATTAGGTAATGAAATATTCCTCTGTGCATAAGAAGGCTACTATATCATGTATATCAGTTTAGCACTTGGTGGGATGTACCGTTGACCAAACTTTTACAGTAAAACGACGTGTTTTGTAGCATTTTTCTATTGATATAGGGTTTTAACTGCTCCATGATCGCGAAGACATTTCCATCAGCCATGTCAGCGTACGTACGAAAGTTTTAGTCCTTAGTAAATAGAAATGCAAGTAAGGACGCCTGCATTGTAATTGCATATTCAAGTACTGTTGGATCGGGAGTAAATAACGCTGAGAAGTCACTATTCGGGTGTACATGCATGGGATTAAGAAATTTGGAGAACGGCGGAAAAATAGAGAAGAAATTCGTCAATTGGCTGTACAGCAATGGGTACGTCTTGCAACATGATGGTGACTGATTATACGCTTTGATATACAATGCATCGTCAAGTTTGCACTGAAGAATTTGCCGAGTTGTTTATGGCGTGTTTGGTTTAATCGCTTGAAATTTTAATTGTCGTGACGTGACCAAGTGCTGCTCTCCGGCCAGTTGCCAAGCCCGGTAGTCGTCACAATTCGGTAAATCTGTACTGGTGGACTGTCCCTTGATGACCGACCGAGAGAAAGCCTAGCCAAAGCCCGCACCATTCAAAAACGTTAAGGCACAGAAACAGAGCTGCCATGCTGCACTGCCGCCTTCCTAGGAACAAACGATGTGAACATCTCACAATTCTGGGAGTTGGCATTTCTTCTTTTAGAGCCATTTAGGATGTAAACTTCTCTAGAGGTACATGTATTTGAAGTTTGAAGTTCCTAGGTAGAAAATCGTCTAGTAGGACTCCTGTTTTGGATCTTATTCATTCATGTACAGATGTACGAGTACATTATGATATTAATCTTTACGGAGAATCTTCCAATAATCTTGTAAATATTGTACTGTTACAGGATACTGTAACAATTGCAGTAGGTTGCCACACGAAATCCCATCTCAAAGCGATGCTTTAGGGTTATCAGGGAACTCCTTGACGTTGTTGTAAGGCGGATGAATATCACCTTGCTTTGACACCGATTCCGCTGCAGTGTTTAAGTTTTGAACCAGGCTAAAGATTCAACTAGAAAATTAGCAAATGTGACAAACTACATGCTAACTGGTCATACTTACAGTGCTGGACGGAGACCAGCGCCTATTTGTAGAGATGTTCCGGTATTAACTGCCAAATTCTTGTTCCTTTCAATGCCGATGTAAATTTCTGGAGAAACGACCTCGACAAGTCCATGTCAGCCTCTCCTCGACGATACCGATCTGATTTGCGCTGGAAAAGCAACAAGGCCTAAAAAAGTGGGAAGAGGACCTTTAAAAAAGTATCACATTATCGAGATTAAATGAGGCGCATCTAGATCTGGTAGCCAGTTTAATTCTCTATACGTTAGTCAAAACAATTTTGATGAAGCAATTGCGAATTCCCCGTTGAGTTGCAAACGATTCAGGTTGAACAATTGATGCAATATTATCTAACTGTCTCGACATTTGCTAAATGGCTTTGCGTTTAATTTCGTCTAACATGTAGCCCGATGCTTCCCTTTATTTGTTTGATACCAGATACAACAATGTCTATCTTGATTTTTTATAATCGCATGGTTTTACATATTCCAACTCAGGCCTCCGTGTGGCGACTTGATGACATGCCACTTGTCGCGGCTCGAGGAAGTACTCGTTAGTCACAGTGCAGCGTTGCACAGTGACGAGATGAGCTCTTTTTCTTGTCTCGTCTTTATGGCTACTTTTATTAAATTTGCTGATCACTATTGAGTAAACCACTTGATAGTGTATAAGTATTTGGACATGAGGTCAAAGAATAGCCATTGCTTTTCGACTTGGCCAAATTTGCAGCATAAAAATATGTTTTCACCGATGAGAAAAGCGACCGACATGCAGTTGTGCACAATTCATTGCGATCCTGCAGAAATGGGCAAACGAAAGGGGAGATTTGGTTCTCAAATTGATAATCTTAGGATAGTGATCCCCAGGCTATAAAGGTCTTAGTGTGATCACGCACCTTGAAGAGGGGCTCCCTCACGGATCGGACCCTCTTTTAAATATGAGGAGTTTTGTTTGACCCGGTAAAAACCTAAGACTGGGATAAGCTAGCATTGATAAATCAAAGAAGTTTCGATGACCCAAATGGTCACTGCTATAAGGTTCAAGAATACTCTTGCTCTTCCGCTGGTCTATGTTTGCGCATCATTTATATACATACTTTCATCTTTTAAAAATTTACGATCATGTGATACATATTTTACCTTCATTTTAGAAGAGTTATTGGTAACGCGCCCTTACGGATTTCTTAGGTACTAGATCGATGTTATAAAAAATGCCTCGTCGAGTCAAAACCGACAGCCTCCTTTTACAATTTTAATTCGCTTATTAGATTCTACTGGATCCACTCGCCAATAAGATCACAAGCCCGATATTACCCTATTGGGGTGGGATAACTATTGAAGAGTTAACAACGTAATCGTCATGAATGGTCATGACTCTAAAGCAGAACTTTTCATATAACAATTAAAGACCAATTGGAAGAAACGAAAACAAGCTATCCCACCACTTTTATGGCTGCGAAAGGCCTACTATTATTCCCGGTTGTTTAGGCTCGACCCATCGAGTTGGTAGTAGAAATCGGGTATTGTTGGGTTTAGGATCTTATTGGTGAATGAATCCAGTATTTGCAGTGCTTCTTGATTTACAGCAACTTGGCATGTTACTAGAGTAGGCGGGTTATCCATTCAATATGAAATAACACGACGCTGTTGCATAAATTCCAACGAGTGCGAGTGCAGTGTTTCATGTTATGACTAAACACTACGACATGCGTTGCCACAATTGCATTCACTCAAGGACGCAGCTACCCCAAGCCTAATCTTACACTAAATACGATTGGACATTCGGTGATATAGCGTGTTATCCGAAGTGGTGTGACGTCGAGAACACGTGATTGCCTAATAACCTCAGTTGGTTTTGAAATCCGACCGTGACGGACGTGCTGTTGGGCAGCTCTTGTGTTCGGCATGATTGGTTTTGGGATCAGCGCTACTATAGTGGATTGTGCACTATAGTAGTAGTTTGCACTGGACTAGGTGAGTTAGTGCATAGCCGGGGAGTAACCCTTCTTCGGAAGGGTAGGCTCAAGGCTGCCGGAATGCTTGATTCGTCAGGATGGCCGAGGTGATATGCCGGGGAGTAACTCTTCTTGGGAAGAGTAGGCTCAAGGCTGCCGGAATGCTTGATTCGTCAGGATGGCCGAGGTGATAAGCCGGGGAGTAACTCTGCTTGGGCAGGGTAGGCTGAAGGCTGCCGGAACGCTTGATTCGTCAAGATGGCCGAGGAAATAAGCCGGACGTGACCTTGTTTGGGCAAGGTGGGCCAGGCTGCCGGAAGGCTTGATTCGTCAAGATGGCCGAGGAAATAAGCCGGAGGTGACCTTGCTTGGGCAAGGTGGGCCAGGCTGCCGGAAGGCTTGATTCGTCAAGATGGCCGAGGTGATAAGCTAGAGGACCGACTCTGATGAAGTAGTAAATAGCGAGTTATCCTGTTGGGTCGGGTTAGGCTCGAGGGCAGGCCATGCTAGGTTGCCCGGATGAGAGTTGGGTAGTGGAATGGTGGCGCAGGAGCTGTTGGAGCTGGTGCAGGATAATGTAGGGAAAGTATTGAGGAACCAAAGTGAGGAGCTGTCAGCCCTGGCGCAGTTGGGTTAGGAGCGTCAGTTGGGAAATAAATTTGGTGTCTGCTATGGGATTTGTGGTTAAGTGTTCGAAGTAGGAAGTGGATGGCGCTGATCCGAGTGGGTGGTTTAGTGGTATAATTATGTAAGTGAGTTCACCGTATCGATCTTAGTGCATAATGTGTAGTGCATTCGCATGTATGCTCAAGACTATATAGGTTATTGATATACCGAGGCCAACTCGGGCAGGTACACGTGTCGATGGTACAAATTACAGATTACAAATTACAAATCGTTTGTTGAATCCGTGAAAAATTTACTTTTTCATAAGATGAAAGTACAATAAGCATAAGTGCAGGGCAGACAGAATGTAAGAGGAAAAAGAGCACTAAGTAATTAAAGTAGTCAAATAATACTTAGATTACTTAAGAGTGAGAAAAGATCGGTGATCATAAATGAGGTGTATAATGTATGGTATGACTGTGTGGTTGATCGGGCCCGGGCGGTGTGTTTCTTAGAAGGAAGGTAGCCAGGCCGTGGCTATTCTATTGTTCGGCTGGATTCGGTTATGATTTCGACAGAGCCGTTTTCATTGTCTCGTCGGAGTAGTAGTTTAGTGGTTTTCGGCGAACAGGTTTCAGGTTGTTGTTTATGGAAGTTGGAATTGTACGTTTCCTGAGGTTTTACAGTAGGTTTCATGTAGCTCAGGCGAGAAGTTAGGGCGTGCACCACTGGCATTGGAGCTTTTGGTTCGCTTTTTTGGGCGAGGACGTCAGGTTCGGCACACTTGTTCGTTGATTGCGAAGGGATCATGTCGTCTCCTAAGTATTGGTAACAGAAGGGTCACTCCCTGCTGGGGGCGGACACGCTGCCGGTGATAAAGAGATTCAAATGTCTAAATACAGATGACTTTGATCGGGCCCCGGAAATGCTGGCGAGTGTGTCGGAAAAGCATCTCCTGCATGCATACTCGAAGGATGAGATTGACAGGGAGGCAGTGGCGCTCATGGGTCACGAGGCGTCGGTGAGTAACCGTTTTGCTCTGATTATGGAGGCGGGTCATTGATTAGGTTCAGGGTGTAACTTAGGTCGCCTTCCCCGTCCGCCGGGGTATGTGGATTCGTTTTTGTGGGGTATCGTTGTAGACTCAGCGTACATTCGACCTTTCCAGCAGGGAGAATATTTCGGGAACTTTTCATCGGTTAGCGATGAGGATTGTTTGCCGAAAAGTAAGGTAGGGTGTCGTTAGCTTGGCGGAATTACGGTTTAAGCCTACATGTACCTTAAGACGAAGGCATTGAAATTAATACTTGTGTTACGCTTGGAAGGCGGTGTTACCGGGAATTTGGTGTGGTCTTGTTGGCTGACAATTTTTTATTTTTGTCTTTTTATAGTCTCTGTTGGAGATCGTCGACGCAGAGGATACAGTGGAGAACCGCCGTTACATGTTGCATTGTGCGGTGCTGCAGGCTAAATGACACGTCTGGTCGGAACTGAACAGGCACGGAAAGCACAGGTGGCGGTTGACTCTTGGCGTAAAGCTAAGAAGAAGGAAGAAAGGGAAAAGGAGAAGGAGAAGGAGAAAAAGAACGAGTCGGGTTTCTCGGGGTATCCCGCGCCACCAAATTTTGGGTTTGGTTATAATAGCTTCAACAGAAGGAGCTTCAGAGGGAGGCGAAACTTCCGCAGTGCTTTTGGGAGAAGTGGGCCCAACCCATACGGGAGGAATTGCTACGGCTGCGGGTCAAGTGAGCACCTACTTCGCTCATGCCCGCAGCATCAGTTCGGGTCCGCTACCACGAGTAATGGTACAAAGTCCGAGTAATACTATCTTGTAGTTGTAGTTGGGATATTAGTCAATAATGAGAGGTCTCTGGGAGATATATAGGTCAGTAAGCACTTACAAGAATAGGTTGAATGTTAAATTGAGGAGATGAGGCATATACTGGTGTTAATTTACAAGTATGTTACTATATATCTCGGGCTCTGTGAGAGGTATATAAAGGTTTTGAGTTTCTATTCTTTCTCGTAGTTGCGTATTTTTGCAGCCTGGTTGGGAGGGCAAGATGCTTTCTCTCTTGTTTCCTGGGACACTGATGCCCAGTTGGAACGGGAGGGGGAGGGTCTGGCCTTGCAGAAGTGTATCTGTTCCGCAGTTGCCTGGGACTTGGGTCAAACACACTAGTTATATGTGTTCCTTGCTGTGGTTTCAGGCCAACAGTCAGAGTGTACCAGCATGGGAGTTGGATTCTTCATTTAACCCGGTCGCGGCAACTGCAGGGCTGAGATCACCGAGATACGTGGACTACAAGGGCAGGCCCTTCCCCTCGGCTCGCTCGGATCCAGGTTTCTTGGCAAAAGAGTGGGGAGACCTCGGTAACAATTGGGAGGAACTACTGGACAACTTACCGCTAAGGGACCATCGGCATTTTGTCGCCGGTCAGCTACATCAGGAGGTAGCCAATTGGCAAGCTCTATTGAAATTGGTAAATGATGGGTCATCTCGGATGGTGGGAGGTTGGATAAAAGAAATAGTCGACATTTTTGACTTTTTTCAACCATTCAGTGGCTATTTCAATGGCGTCTTGTACGACGCACAAGTTCCACCGTCGCCGATCTTTAATAATTATGCCAACTGTGAGCCCCACAAGGAAGAAATAGCCCATCACTTGGAGGAGGGTTTAAGGAATGGTTCCCTCAAGCTTCTGGGTAGAGTGGGCGAGATTCCTCCACCATATTTGGTTATGCCCCTATTGATGATAACGGGAACTAGGAAGAACAGGTTGTGCCATGATGAAAGGTTCTTAAATCTTTTCATAAAACACATGCCGTTTTCACTGGAAGGTTCCGCTCTCATCCCGGGTCTGATAAAGAAGGGGGATTTCATGGCATCCACTGACGAGAAATCGGCTTATCTCAACGTATTTTGTCTGAGAGGTCCAGAACCTTTTTTGGAATACAATTTGGTGGGTGGTACATGGTTTACAATTGTTTGCCGTTCGGATGGTCTTTGTCCCCCTTCGTTTATCAGTCAATAGGAATGCAAGCAACGGCGTTTTTAAGATTGAAAGGAGTGATCACTAACCAGTATCTGGATGACAGGTTTCTTGGCCCAGCAAAGTTTGTAACAGGTTCGAAGGTACAACAAACGGGGATCTCGATATTTTGCAATGCGGCGACCCTGTCTCTGTTAGGCTACACCATTGAATTTCTGAAGAGTTTATGGTTCCAGTCCTGCTCACTACTGAACCTTGGGTTGATAGTTCACTCGGTTTCAAGACAATTTCAGATCCCTGCGGATAAGAAACTGAAATTTAGAGAGTTGAGGGAACAGATTTTGGCAGAGTCCGTGGTTCTCGTAAGGACTTTGCAAAAATTCATGGGCAAGTGCGTTTCGTTCAAAACTTGTGTTCCTGCTGCAAGTCTTTACATCCGGGCAATGGCCATTGAAATCGGTCGGTCAGGGAAAGCCAAGGCAGATATTCGGGTTGAAGGGGACTTGAGAGAGGAAATAGCGTTCTGGCGCTTCCTGGATGATTTTTCGGATTGGGCCAATTGGCGGGGTGAGCGCCATGTGGATTTGAACTTGTCCACGGATGCCAGTGGATTCGCTTGGGGGGCCTCCCTACCCGATGGTCGGGAGGTGCATGATTTCTGGCCACGGGATGACGACAGACCCATCCATTTGAAGGAGACTGATGCTTTGTTGAAGACTCTGCAGGCGATTCCTGAGTGCTTACGGGACAAACGGGTAGATGTATATGTGGACAATCAGGCGTTGGTAACGGCATGGGCTAAGCAGGGAGTTAGGGACCCTCCGTTGGTCAAGCTACTCAAGTCCATATTTCAGGTCATTTCTGGGCTAAATTGCGATATGAAGCTAACTTACGTGCCTTCGAAGGAGAACGCGGCGGATGCTGCTTCTCGTAAGTTGTCTCCGAGAGACGCGAGGTTATCAGTGGAGGCTTGGTCGAGATTGGATAAGTTGTTTGGCCCTCATACCTTTGATTTGATGGCATTAGATTCCAATGCAATGCTAGATAGGGATGGTAATGCGTTGCCGCATTTCACGCCTTATCCACTTCCGAGTTCGGTGGGGGTTAACGTCTTCACGAAGATACTTTCCGGCACGGAAAATTACCATTGTTTCCCGCCTTTTTGCATGATAGGTTCGGTCTTGTTTTTCGTGTTGTATGAAAACCCAAGGCCACTCCGGGTAACCTTGGTAGTTCCGCAGCTATCCCCTCTTCCGTTCTGGTGGCCGGTGTTGATGTCGGTGGCAAAGACGGTTATTGTCCTTGGTCGGAGAGATGATCGCAATGTGCTAGAGGTCACGTCAAAGTGGGGTTATATCTCTTCGCCGTTGTTGTACCCCTTGTTGGCAGCTAGACTCGTTCTAGAATAAGGGGTTAAGAGCTGATTGTGCGTGGGCTCAGGAGTAGGCGGCGGCAGTTGATCGTAGTTAGTGTGTAATAGCGTTTCTTCTTGTTCTCCTTCAGAGAGGCGCCCATGGTCGGCAGTCGGGGTTGGATGTTGCTGAATTGCGCAGACGGGTCGATTCCCTGATGGACGGGTTCAAATCGTCGTGTTATCAAATACGCAAGTCGAAACTTCAGAAGAATTTGGAACTATTCTTGGGCAATCTCGGGAAGGCTCTTGATACATGTACTCCGGATGATATCTGCTTATATCTGGCATGGGCCGATAGAGAGGGGAAAACAGCGGTGCATGTTATACAGTGCACGGCTATTGGTCAGAGATTACCCGCATGTACCTGCCCGAGGAGGTTAGCGTACGGCACGGTGGCATCCAAGATCTCACAACTTAGGGACATTTTTGATCGTTTGGGAAAGCCTAATGGGTGGTGCTCCGCCGGACAGGGGATTCCGGTTCGTTCGGATCAGGTTGCAAATTATTTGAGACAAATTCGTGTAGAGCAGAGCAAAGCCCATGTCATGGTGTCTCAGGCGAGGCCTTTGTTCATATCGAAACTACTTTTGCTGGCAATGTACATAGACAAGGAATTAGACCGACAGGATATCCCTCTACACACGAAGTTTGTTCTGGCTAGGGACCAGGCTATGTTAAAATTAATGTTTTTTGGGGGAGACAGGGCCCATGATGTGGGGGTTATGTTGTCGCAGGAAATTCGGGAATTGCCTGCGGGTGCGGGGTTTATCATTAAGCATACCTGGGGGAAGACCCATCGTGTTGATAATCCCAACATCTTTTCGGTGTTTCGTTCGAGGGTAGCTGTGGTGTGTCCTGTCTTGGGTTTGAAGACGTATTTTCAGGTGGCCAGTTCATTCGGCGTGGATTTAAGTACGGGTTTTCTGTTTAGGCCTCTCGCGCGCCAGAGAGTTGCTGATAGCCCCTGGCATATGAGGTCAAATATCAGAGGTTAAAGTACTATTTGGGGAAAATAGAGGCTGATGAGGGGGAAACCCCTCATAGTTTGAGGGGCGGCTGTGCGATATCGATCCGTTTTTTGTCATCCAAAGGGGTGCCTTCACAGCCAGATATCGAGGCCATGATGGATCATATTGGTTGGTCTTCCGAATCGTCGGCTTCACACTACGCTAGGGCAGGGAAGCTCGACCAGGCAGCTAAAATGGCCGCGATTAAGTCGTCAGCTACTTTTGAGGACTGGAGGCAGGTAGAGGGAGAATATATCGAGGAATGCGATCTGCCGAGTCCGTTTCCTCATCGGAAGGTGTAGAGTAGTGTCCGATGTGGAGGAATATGGTTGGAAAAAGTGTACATATTTGGGATGTAGTGTTAGCATTGTGTACTGAATAAATAGTTATCACTTAGAGATTGACATTGTTAGTGTTTTAGAGGGTTCGTGGGTTTGGGGTGTTTATTTGGTATGAGTTTTATTGAGTGATGGGGTTTAAGGTGTGGAGTATTTGGAGAGGCAATACAACTCATATCAGATAATCACCCCAAATATGAGGGAATCCCTATCATGACAGTAGCGTCCGGATTGGTTAACTCGTAGCGTTCGGAGAGAGAGCGATCTCATGTCCATTACTTAAAGGCACAGAGCATGCATATGATGACGCACCGCTTTGGATACTTTGTTATCCGAAGTGGTGTGACGTCGAGAACACGTGATTGCCTAATAACCTCAGTTGGTTTTGGAAATCATCGGATGGGAAGGAGAAATGTCAGTGCGCGTTGTGGGTGTTGTTAAAGTCTCAAGGTGTCTCCAGTGAGTTGTTTGTCGAGCCCACCCACCCTTCCCTTAGCTGGAGTCTCTCGTGCGTATCATGTGGGTGCTTCGTGCCGAGAGCGATCTCATGTCCATTACTTAAAGGCACAGAGCATGCATATGATGACGCACCGCTTTGGATACTTTGTGATTCTAAGTTGGTATATGCGCTTGGGTGTATTATGTTTAAAACATGTATCTCCTTTAATCTCTGTAATAATATCTATATGTTTTTATTTGCATACATTTCATACTGTACATTGTTTATCTTGCTTATTCACCTCTGTAATAACCACATTGTATCAATACAGAATAAACTGAAACTGAAATTGAAATTGTTTCCTATTTGGCGCAATGTTTGTCTAGCAGAGAGATATGACGAATACATATTTCATGAAATTCAGCAGCGCTTATCTATGGTCACCAAATGGTTTCAAATCCCGACGGCAACACTTAGGACAAGTCCTATGTTTCACAATAGTTGCAGAGAAAGTGGTATAAGGACAATGTGTGTAGTTCTGTGAAAAGTCTGAAATTGAGCAGTTACAATACTGTGTACCTCAACTTTAGTTTACCTTTTCAAATAACGTTTGAGAACCTCAATGAAAAATAGAATAATGAAACAAATTAAGGATTTCCATTTTAAAAGGTTAATCATTAACAGAGAAATAGTTGAACCGCTGTTTCAAAATAATAACCAGGATTTGTTCTTCGAGTGTTTTTTCCTCTGTTTGATGACGATCAGTTGTGCGACCGTGAACTCACTGCCAAGATACGGAAAAATGATATGTCAAATCAGCTCAAAGAAGGGAACGTGTATGGAGAAGGAGGAGGTGAAGACCACGTTGGGATATCAGATGCATCAAATTCAGGTAACAACCATTAGAAGACTACGCCGATACATGTCGTAAAGAGCAGTAACTGTTATGATGCATACGAGTTTGCTGAAATTTGGTATTTGCAGCATTTGTACATTTGTCTACACAACGGCTATGATAAAAACTATATCAAGTACACTGTACGTATTCACGCAATTCAGTTTCCATTTGAAATATTTGACGAACGGCGTAGGCCTTCAAAGTCAGTATAAACTCGATGGGGGAGGGGGATCGGGACAAAATACTCCGTGCTAAGTGAAGTTACAACAAAACTGAGCCCCAGTGGTGCAGTGGAACGTGTCGACAGCATGTTTGAGCTCGTGGCTTCGACTTCCGGCCGAGTCACTGGCTGGTTCCCGTACTTGTCGATCGAGTTCAAAGATACATGCTACTAAAGAAACTTATACGGCTTTTGGGGCCTGGCCGATTATAATGACTGCTGGTGGAATGCTTTGAGCCAGGTCTACTAGATATCTTGCGTTCTGTTTTATGTCCTACCGTATTAAGTCCAGCTTCGCGGTCAACAGGCTCAGTGGCACCCAACAAGTACTAAGTATATTCGAGTAACCTGAGTGTGCGTGACATTGCCAGTCTGTTCCATTTTAGGATTCAAGACCGAAAAACATTAGCTACAGACGCTCTATGAAAATATTGTTTAAACCACCAGCTTCCGCCATATTGGAGTTCGGCACTAAGTTTTCGTATTTATACGACCATGAGACGAGTTCTATTGTATTTATTCACAAATTTCATGACAAGTCGGGAGTAACACTGAAATCCATACTTGTTTACAACAGATTAGTGGAAACAGGGGACTATCTTCTTGTGAAAAATACTTCAGCTTTAAGTGAACATGTCGCACTTAGTAGTTTATGGGTGACTCTGGCTAACAATTGACCTATTTAGTATGCTAATTAGCGGTCTAATTAGCTAATTAGGGTTATCCTTGAGTTCCAAGGTCTTTGAGCTTGAAGTGAGGGAAAGATAGGTCCCTAACCTTGACTTAGAACGGTCCAGAACGTGATTTTGGGTTTTTTCCTTTACTTTGGGACACGATAGACCTATTTAATATGCTAATTAGTGGTCTAATTAGCTAATTAGGGGTATCCTTGAGTTCCAAGGACTTTGCCCTTGAAGTGAGGGGAAAGATAGGTCCATAACCTTGACATAGAATGTGACAGAACGTGATTTTGGGTTTTTTCCTTTACTTTGGGACACGATAGACCTATTTAATATGCTAATTAGCGGTCTAATTAGCTAATTAGGGTTATCCTTGAGTTCCAAGGACTTTGAGCTTGAAGTGAGGGAAAGATAGGTCCCTAACCTTGACTTAGAAAGGTCCAGAACGTGATTTTGGGTTTTTTCCTTGAAATGAAACATCCCTACAACCCTCAGTTTGACCTAATTACATGGTAATGACATGTGGTCTTGATGTCCAATGCCCTTGACTTAAAAAGGTTTGAGAATAAACTTTGAGTGTAAAAAGATTGATTTTTAGAGTTTGCTCTTGAAAAGTGAGGTTATTTTTGACCCATACTGTGGTTGTGTCCTTGGGGTACATGAGCATGATCTTGAAGTGCGGCCATGACGTGGGAATAGCCATGCCCTTGAGATTGAGAGATGTGTGTCGAAGGTTATTTTCAAATCATAGTGGCCCTCACATTGAAATAAGGCCATAATTTCATGGTGACTGTCAATAAATGAGTGAAAACCACAGCATTAGCCATGAAAAATAGGCAGATGCAAATGCTTCATGTGAGAAAAAGTTAAACTTACCCAAAAAAAGAACGAGTAATCCAATTATCTCCATTTCCAGTGAATGTAAGTTTTAATTTACATAATCCAAGCAAATTCTTTGGAAGGGGTGTTTGAGTTTTGCATTTGAGCATCCAAGACAGCACATATTTTGCAAAAATTCCTTCACCACGCATGATTTTTCTATGGAGGCCGTGATACAGCTGCGGTAGCAGTGTCTGAATGACCTCCTGTTTCTATTCACGAACATCGGTAAAATGCGGGATAGCCATATCATAAAGGATGCATTGTAAACGTTTCACCTGGATTTCGAATTATCATGCGGTCGCTTCTATAGAAAAGAACGGCCCCGTTCCAAGTCAGCTGCCATGATTGCATTTGCATGCATTGAAGAACCACCTTTTTTAGAAGAATGTGTTGTTCCTCTTAGAGGAGCCTGATCGAATTTACATACAGGGCAGACGTTTTCGTAGAGACGCCTTCAGTCTAGCCATTAAGTCTAAGATCACGTTCGCATATGTCCGGCAGATGGTTGATAGACACTGTAAAAGGCTTAATATGAAAAAAACCCACCAAAAAACAGTATTGTTTTCTCATCAGCTGCCTTTGGAAAGTGTGCACACTTTCAAAGCAATCAAACATGACGTAGCGTGGCCTGCTGCAGCACCTCATGAGGACAAGATCAGGCTGCGTTTAATGAATAGTAAATGTTTGACTATAGATAATGAAACAGATGATGGTGTATTGTTTCTTTTCGATATTAATTGCCAACGCTGCAAAATTTGGAGGGAAAATATGTCAATGGACTTTGTTTTGTAAAAAGGCAAGACTGCTGACCGCCAGGTGTTGTTTTCACTGACAGTGGTGTGTTTTAAGAAGCAAAGTTTTTAAAGACAAAACACATGTCGCACGGTTGACCTTGAGCGTTAAGATAAAAGCCGGTGAAATGATGGACACATCATCAGTTCATCTGAACAGTGCAAGAGAGTGTGCTTGCCGTTTGTGCCAAATGCCTTTTTTTGAAAGTTTGAAATTTCGAACCGTTAGTGTACCTGTGTGTGAGTGTGTGTTAAAATTTCCGACTGGAAATCGCGGAAAATCATCTTTGACATCTGAATTCATAAGGACCCCAAGGTAAGAGACAGTTTTATATATACTTTTTTTGTATGCGTGTGCCTGTGTTTGTGTTGGTGTGAATAGGTAGAGGGGTGTTAGTAAAAAAGCCATTACATGATATAATGAGGTGTTAATTGAGTAGACGGTGCATTTATGATGATGCCATCGTATTAGACAGGTCAAGCACGCACACGCTCCCGTTGATGCATGTGTCCCAAAATGCTGAATCCAATGGAAGAACGTTGTAAAGCGTCAATGTGGCCTTCTATTGTATTGGGAATGTTCGCGCTAGAATGTGTTTTGTTTTTGGTGTTCATAGCTTACACGTCGAATACAAAAAATCAGGTTGATGCCATTGTACCGCTGTCTGGCATAAATGAAACGGTGTCGTACAAAGATGTCGTGGGTGGTCCCTTACCAAACTTTCCAAACTGTACAAAGGGCATACACTTAGGCAGTGAGATATTTCTTCATGTTTGCCTCGCTCATAATAAACAGGTGATAGATATTCGAAAATTCATAGATCAGAGACCTCAGTATATTGGTATAGGTCTAACGGTGGCCAACTGGTACAATCTAATGGAAAGAATGGCCAACATATCATCTTATTTGAACGTTTAATAATGCCGGGGCTCCAACGCAGTATTCAAGCAGCTGATAAAAACCTCATAATGTGTGTTGTGGTGTCATTCAATGTCAGGCAGTCATCATGAATGGTCTACCCGTACCCGTCAAAGCATCGCTTAATTTTGTGCTGCATGAGCGGTTTACTGTACGTGGCAAAGAACCTGTGTCAAGTGTGTATATTGTAGGCCAGAAAGTCTATGATGATTTGATGGATCAAAATGAAAATGTAAAAAAGGTGTCTCTTGGCAATGTAATGATTAACAGTACGCTTTTCTGTCTAAATCGCACCATCCCTGTAAAGCAGAAATATGGACCTTTTGAGATGCTTGAGATTTTTAAAATGCAAAGAACAACGGTTCGGACAGCTGTTGAATGCATAGAATATCTTGCAAAATATCCTGACATTCACGCTCTATCTCGAGATGAAGGCTGGGAACTGCAGCAAAATGGAAAATCTGTATTGCAAAGGTGTCCGCCATGTTATGTGAGAAAATCCCTTGAGTTTGCATTCACAGCGTATAACCCTGAATTAGGCAGTTGCGAGGGTGTCATCGTGGTGCCAGGGGTGGTGACATGTGTTGAAATGGCCGATGACTCACGTGTTACAGTTATTGAACGAGACACAATGCAAATTATTAAAATCGAAATAGCCCCGAGGCAGTGGTTCATTTTGCATAGTTGTCGGACTGCATATTACGCGAATGACACTAACTTTTACTTGGTATTTAAGGATACTATGTATTAAAATATTATAGTACGCAATTATGCGATGTCAGAACCGAACTTGTATATTGTGTAAAAAAAACAACAAAATGTGTGTCTATAGAGAAAAGGCATGGCATCATTTAATGTGGAAAGGGTAAGTTTGTTTTCATTTTGACGTCCGACATATCATATTATCAGGTGTGCAGAGAGTATAATACAGGGCTTTTTTTTTTTCCAGCGAAAACCTGTAAAAATGTTCAAGAAGTTTAGTTATGCAGATGCAGTGACCGGAAAAGACGCTAGCGTTGGTGAGTTGATTTTAATAGCCATTAACCACACAGGAAGATGCAATCATGAATTTCATAGGTGTTAACCCTATGTTGACTCTGTACATACGGCAACCCCACACACGCACAGGCAATCGATTTTCGATCCACATGGAGCATACGCTTCAACGTCAGGTTTAATTATGGAATAATGTATGCGTCACTAGTCCAAATTACGAAACACTGTTTGAAAAAACCCCAACATGTCACGTTTTTTTTGCTGTTATTCATACAGATCATAATGTAACAGGTGTCATAATTCTTTCTATTTGACAGGACTCATAGATTCAGAGGACGAATTTACGGATGCGACGCCTTGGGTAACGGTTGAACGAAAAAGGAAAAGACCTTCTCGTAAGTCTCATCATACCGCTATTATTCTGCATATGTGCCACTGTTAGTAACCACAATACGTTTATTTTTTATAATAATAATGATAATTGTAAATACTGTTTAACGTTCTATGTTCAACATTACAGGTTTGGCTCTTAACAAGAAGAAGAAACGAAAAGCCACACTAGAACACCCGCTACCCACTGCCCAGGCGCCAAAACTACCTGTAGTGTCAGGTCCAACAGGGAGAGGCCTACAGAAAAAAACAGACAAACAAGGTAGGTTTACAAAGAACAGTATGTATGCGTATATATACATACATGCGTTAAGAACCGCACATACAGTAGAAAAATTAAGACATCCATGTATTTTGATATCTAAAAAAAAACTTCACTAGATCTCTGTGAACACATGTTTGATTGAAAGTTTATTTTGTAATAATCATTGTTCCATCACACGAATCCGATTTACAGTTGCATACCCTCCATGCTTTCAGAAACATCGAAAACACAGATGTGCAGTTCCACGAAAAAAAGAAAATCATCACATGCACTTCCAGCGTCAACTACGACCGCAGCCGCAGGGCACCCACCACCACCTACCCCTAGTGATAAGACAGACGACGACGACGACACCCAAATGCAAGGTATGTATATATTTCATGAAGATGATGATAATGATATATCAAGGACTATTAAGGAACATGTATTGTGCGTGTGCATGTTGATGCAATAGCAATGTTCTAGAGCATGGATCAATGAAGTTGTATGTATTCCTTCATGTATGTAAATTAACCAACACATTTTCCTCTTTTCATATAGGTTCTAAAACAGCCGTGGACCGTCTGATGGGTGTCGTGAACACCATACTAAACGAGAGGACATCGAAGGGGAGGTTTGGACTACCAAGTGCAATGCATGAGCCGCATGAGTATGACAAGGTTGTTCAACAAATCAACCCTTTCATTAGAGCAAATGATAATGATAATATTGAGGAAGATGTGCACAAATGTGAGGGGGAGTCAGAACAGGTATTACATTCTGTGCAGAGCACTTCTGCCTCTTCTTCTTCTTCCCCGTCTAGAGGTGCTAATGCAGAGGAGGTAATTATAATTCCCGACACCCCCTCTGAGGAACGCATCGCCCCTTCACAAATTCCAGGGTCGTATACATGTATTGATGCCGTTGCTGCGGTTGTTTCAGCCGATGCGGCCCCTTATGATATAGACGCTAGTCTATATTTTCCCCTTACACCTCCTGGAGCGCCAGGTGCAGTGCCGTTGCAAGAGGGTGAAGGGGCTTTACCTTGGTTACTTAGCCCGTCTCCATCTGCTAATGAACCGCAGCAGCAGCAGCAACGGCAGGAACCGCAGCTAGACGCAAACGAGTATTGCGTGCCACCTGTTAACCCTATCGAGGGTTTACCTGTGACCCATGATACCTCAGATTATCCTGATCTAATGGACTTGCTATCCTGTGATATGGTCCAAATGGTATCGTGTGACACAGGTGAACACACCTCACAGACGGTATCACCTCCAACGCTATCAACCCCTACATTTTCTGTTGCTGATGAAAAGGAACTGGACAGGAAAATAGTTGAACAGCTTCAGAATTGCACGAAGCTGTTTGATTATCTTGCGAATGGACAGTTGGGACTTGAGACGGTCCAGAGCAGTCAAAACAACGATGATGTTGACCTTCAAATGGCTCTCGAAACATTGCCTGAACCGGAGCGATCTAACACAGAGGTTCTTCACACCTCTCAAGTCGCAACGACTTCAGACGCTTACGTGTACCCTTTGTACAAAAAACCTAAACGGAAAATTCCTTTTCGTCAGCAGAAGAAAAAAAAATGTACGCCCGAAGGTGAGCGCCCGATTCTGAGGAGTCTTTTATCTGAGGGCAATATAGCGGAGCCTTCGGATGTCGGAGCTCGTTACGCTCCAGGGAATACTGTCAATAGCCCGTATCCTTTAAAAGTCCCCGATTCCCCGGAGCGTAACGTCGCGTCACATCAGTCTTTTTTAGATTTAGGCCGTCACAACAAAATAGGCCCTTGACGTTGTTGCAGTCTGGAGGTAACAGGCGTCTGGCACAAAATACTCGTATTGCTGAAGCCAAAGGTGACGCTGTTGATGATGGTGGTGATGATGACGATGACTGTGATAACACTAGTGCTGATGATGATGAGTTTGACTCTGACACTGATGAGGCTCGCGAACACATACAACCTGTTTTTCAGGTAGTGTCAACACGTGAAAAATACATTCCAAAATATCGACAGAATGGAATTGAAATGGATATCAAAGTCGATGGTTTACAAAAAAGTTCATCGTACAATGATGTCCTATTTCACCTGTCAAATGCCTTTTCGGAACTTTTGGCCACCCTCATGAAGAACGCAGAGTCTCAAGACAGGGTCAGACTTATCATTTCGGGTGATGGTTTGAAACATATAAGTATCCCTTTCATAGCTCCCGATCTGATGACCGTGGAGAGGGTTCTTACTCATTTAGAAAGGGTAACACAATCCAACGATGCATGGCTCTTTAAGGGTGTATTTCATGTTAGCTTCATTCATGTTAAATTACCGATCGGTGGTTTGTATGCCAGGGGTATTGCATGTCCCAAGCAGAGAGTGAAAGACAAAACTACTTTTGTTGAAATTAAAAACAATGACACCCTCTGCTTGGCCCGTGCAATCGTAACGGCAAGAGCCCGCGCTCTAAAAGATCCTAATTATTCTGCTATCCGACAAGGGTCTGATAAACATCAACTCCGTTTAGCATCCGAACTTCATGAAGAAGCGGGTGTGCCCAAACGGAAATGTGGTATTCCAGAGGTGCGCCTATTTCAAAAATACTTGATGCCCGATTTTCAGTTAGTTGTATTTTCCACGCTTTTTATGGACGGTATATGCTTTAAAGGGCCCCCCGCGAAGCATCGTTTGAATATCTATCATTATGGCGATCATTACGCCCCTATAACAACGATGACAGGGTTTTTGGAGAAAGCCTATTTTTGTGCGCATTGCGATACTGGATATCAGAACTATAAAACGCATGTATGCGATCGAACCTGTACTTGTTGCAAAAGTGATACGGTTTGTCCTATTGACAAATGGAAGAATTGCACGGTGTGCATGCGTGTTTTTAAAAGCGATCAGTGTTATGATAGACATCTCGACAAAAATGCCCGCGAACACAGCGTGTGTGATATCTTTAAAAAATGCAAAACATGTGCAAAGGTTTATGACGCACGTGTGAAGCATATTTGCTACAATTCATATTGTTGTACTTGCGAAGACCACAGGCCTTTCGCACACGATTGTTACATTAAAAAAATCGTGAGAAAGGAACCGGAACCTGGCGATCCTATATATAACATGAATTTTGTATTTTATGATTTTGAATCCACGCAGGAGAGGGTATTGTGTGATGGTTCAAAGGAGCACGTGCCCAATCTGTGTGTTGCACAGCGTTGCTGTTATCATTGTGGCGATGAAGAAAAAGTTGAAAATGACGGAGACACGCAGTGTATTTTGTGTCGGGAGAGGCGTGAAGAATGCGTCTTCAAGGGGGAGGACACGGTGTCTGAGTTTTGTAAATGGCTATTCAATGGTAAAAATAGGGGGAGGGTGGCAATCGCTCACAACAGCAGAGGGTATGATGCTTTTTTCATCATCCAGTATCTTCACAGCGTTGGTATAAAACCCACAAACGTTATACAGGTAGGCTTGAAATACCTTGCATTCGAAGCATGCGGTGTAAAATTTCTTGATTCGCTGAGTTATCTGACTATGCCACTGAGTTCATTGCCGAAAACATTCAATCTGAAAGAATGTCGAAAAGGCTGGTTCCCACACCATTTCAATACAAAAGATAATCAAAATTATGTCGGTGAGATACCGCCCATGGAGTACTTCGACCCCGATAGTATGTCTTCTGAAGGAAGACAGGAATTTATGACATGGTATGAAAAACAAAGAGGTAAGCCGTACAACTTGGCAGATGAACTTCTTGCCTATTGCAAAAGTGACGTCACAATTCTACGTCGTTGCTGTGTCCTTTTTGCACGTTATTTTAATAGTATTCTGAAGGTGAACCCCTTTGAAAAAAGCGTTACCATGGCATCTGCGTGTAGTCAAGTGTATCGTCAGAACTACATGGAACCTAAAACGATTGCAGTGCTGCCGCCCTATGGTTATACAGACGACAAGCAGTCGGCTATCGGTATTAAGTGGTTGGAATGGGTCATGCGAAAAGCGCCGAATCTCTTTATTCAACACGCGCAGAACGGGGGTGAAAAGGCGATTGCGAATTACAAAGTAGACGGATGGGACGCGCAAAATAACGTTGTATATTCTTTTGATGGGTGCTATTATCACGGTTGTTCGGAATGTTTTCCTAATAAAGATACCATGAACACGCGTACAGGTTCGACAATGGGCGATCTCCAAGAGCGCACTATTTTTCGCCGTAATTTTCTGATAGACCGCGGTTATACAGTCATTACCAAACGCGAGTGCGAATTCAAAGCGGATATTAAGGCGGACCCCGAACTAGCGGCATTTGCAGAAGATTTAAAGATCAGTGAGCCTCTTAACCCCCGAGAAGCTTTTTTCGGGGGTCGAACGAATGCCGTGAAACTGTATCATAAATGCACTGAAACCGAAAATATCAAGTACGTAGACTTTACATCCCTGTATCCGTATGTAAATAAATATAGGCATTATCCACTAGGGCATCCTGTTGTCTACCGCGGTGAAAATCTTCAAAAGATTGAAGATCCTCTAAAGTGTGAAGGTCTAATCAAATGCAAAATTTTACCGCCAAAACGCCTGTATTTTCCTGTACTACCTCAGAGAATGGGCGGTAAGTTAAAGTTTCCTCTTTGCGCGAAGTGTGCAGAGACGTCGTCTAAAATATGTGAGCATTCAGACGATGAACGCGCGTTGCTAGGCACATGGGTTATATTCGAAGTCAGAAAAGCGGTCGAAAAGGGTTACAGTTTATTGCAAACCTACGAAATTTGGGATTTTGAAGAAACGAGCAAATATGACCCTGTGACGAAAGAGGGTGGGTTATTTACAGGTTTTATAAACTCTTTTCTGAAACAGAAGCAGGAAGCTAGCGGGTGGCCCGATTGGTGTGAGACAGAGGATGACAAAAACAAATATATCGCTGATTATGAGAAACACGAGGGCATTACTTTAGACAAGTACAACATCAAATATAACGCAGGCATGCGTTGTACCTTCAAGGCAGGTATTTGCTCACTTTGGGGGAGGTTTGGAATGCGAAATAACTTTGTGAAGACTTTATACACAGATAGCCCCGAGGTTTATGTTGACAAACTGACCGATGATAGCATCGAAGTCACCGATTCGCTGTTAGTGAATGAAGAATTCGTTTTGTTAAAATACCGTGCGAAGTCAGATTTCGTAGAACCTTGTCCTCACACAAATTGTGTCATCGCAGCTTACACAACCGCTCATGCACGGTTGAAATTGTACGAGGAATTGGAAAAACTAGGGGAACAGGTGCTATATTTTGATACAGATAGCATTATTTACGTACATGACAAAACAAACACGAACCACATCAATCCACCTCTGGGCGACTATCTGGGTGATTTTAAAGACGAGTTGGGCGGGGATTCCATTGAAGAATTTGTATCAGGAGGGCCTAAAAACTACGGGTATCGTGTGAAAGAGAGCCAAGAGACCGTGTGCAAAGTCAGAGGGTTCACTCTTAATTATAGTAACAGTAAAAAAATTAATTTTGAAACAATGAAGGATTTGGTGCAAAACTTAAATTTTTCGGACACAATTGCCGTCGAAAATCCTTACAAGATAAGGAGAAGGAAGGATTTCAAAATTGCTACAGTTCGCGAAGTGAAAAAGTATGGACTTGTGTATGATAAACGTTACCTGACCCGCGATTTCTACACCTTGCCCTTCGGCTATTAACTATGTTAACGATAATGATAATAATAATAATAATAATGACTATCATTGATCTGTTAAGCCCATTCTCAATTTTTTCACAAATCATAATGAAAAACCCATTTCATGTTTTGTTTGTGAGTTTGTAAGCACGAATATGTAGCGTTCGTTTGTGTTTATGTCTTACCGCAACATTTGTAAATATTATTGTGTAATTTTCTAGTCATCATCATCATCATCGTCATCAACATCAGCGTCACCGTCATTGTATATGTCCACATAATCAATGACAGTGACATTTCTTTTTCTATTAAGCCTGCTGTTAACTTGTAATCACAGTTACAATCTGTAAACAGCCATCTGTGGTAATACCTTGATATTCACCCTAATGTAAATATGATATGTATAGATATATGTATATAACATATGTATAATCAACTCATTTCTGCATTTCATGATATAACGTGAAAGAGTGTACGTCTTTTATCAATAAAATAGTCTATAAAGACATGTTTTTGTTGTTGATTCGCTCATTATAGTTCACACATCTCAGCATGTATATTTCAAGCGGAGCCCTTCTCTTGAGACATCCATTCACATGTCTCGTGGCAGGACCCACTATGTGTGGAAAGTCTGTCTTTGTGCATAGATTGATAGCCAATGCTGTGTCTACGATTGACCCGCCGCCTGAAAGGATCGTTTGGTGCTACGGCGGCGAATGGCAGGACTCATTTACAGCATTTCCAAATGTAGAGTTCGTCTCGGGTCTGAATTTTTCTCAAAATCATCCTGCAGACAGTCGAACATTGCTCGTTATCGACGATTTGATGTGTGAAACTGACGAAAAAGTCACTAAAATATTCACCAGAGGTTGTCACCATCAAAATATGAGTGTGGTTTATATTGTTCAAAATTTATTTCACAAAGGCAGAGAGCAACGCACTATAAGCTTAAATTCGAATTATCTTGTGCTATTCAAAAATCCAAGAGACGTGTCCCAGATTACGCATTTGGCTAAGCAAATCTCTCCTGGAAATACAAAGGCCGTGCGCGAAGCTTTTAATGATGCCACGCGCCAGCCTTTTGGATATCTATTCTTAGATTTCAAGGCATCAACACCCGACGATTTACGCTTAAGGACCAATATCTTTCCTGGCGAGAATCAAATTGTATACTTAACAAAATGACACTCCAAGCGTGTAACATTCGGCACGTGTTGGCAGGTGACGTAGCATCAATTCAACATGGCAAAATATCACATAAAACATTATGTACATCAACTGAAGGCTTTGAAGGCAGCCCAGGCTAAGAAGAGACGTAAAATTCTTCAGACAGCCGATAAAGGCCTCCTTAATGCCGTGGGAGAGTCGGCGAGCAACTGTTTAAAAGGGAACGTACCCCTCAATCGAAATCAGTTCAAATGTCTGAAGAAACACAAGCACTCTCTGCGTAAATTAGCTTGCAAGAAGACGTCGTTAAGAGAGCGTAAACGGATCATTCAAAAGGGTGGCTTTTTAGGAGCATTGCTAGGACCTGTGATCAAAGCCATCGGAAGTATTTTTGGCGTTTAATTACGTGCTATAGCGGTCGTTATAAAAATATTCAACAGATATGAGTCAGATGCGAAAAATGTCGCTTATACCGCACGAAATGGTTGAAAAATATCTGTATCAACAGCGCCACAAAGAAGACATCAAACCACATGCCCACAGTGCGATGGGTATTGATCAAGAAATGCAAGAAATACTGTCCTCAACCTCTATGAGTGATTACGATAAGGCGATAGCATATTCACAATTGCTGCGCAAATATTTGGGAACGATACATTCGTCGTCTTTAGATTTAAACGCCCCTGCACCAACAGCTCAACAACGACAAGAAATACAGCCGGCTCCAGTTGCTAGTACACACCCTGTAACAGCAACCGCAAAGGCACAACCTGTTGATACAGCGACAGTGAGTCAAACGGGTGTCAAAACACCTGTACAACAGGCACCTCTTTCGACTAATGTGATATTGCAGCAAGTACCCGGCTACTCGAAAGCAAAAGCGAAAAAGTTGGTTAAAGCACTGACGGATGATCCAAATTTTAATTGGAATGAAAGAGGCGAGATTTCAATAAACGGCAACGCCGTCAAAGGGAGTAATATTAAGACTGTCGTACATAATGCTTCTTCTAATGCCCGACAGACGCTCACACCGGCTGGCGTTGATTCTGTCCTGTCCTATTTAAACGGGAAGGGTGTGATATCCGGTAACATGGTAACCAGCAGAGAGTGGAAAAAAAGACTCGGCCTCAGTGACAGTCCGAAAGCAAGCGCTAATAAAACACCGAAGACCGAGCGGAGAAATCCATTAGCTTCTTGGAACTCTCCACCGACATCTCACACCCAGGGTTCTCCAATATTCGATACGCCCTCTTCACGACGAAAACATGGCCAAAAAAACCCGCCAAAAAACGAGGACTGGGAACAATGGTACTAGTAAGAAAACAGACAGATTATTGAAAAGGACTTATTATGACCCTGGGCATGCAGGTAGTTTTGGCGGTATAGACGCCTTAAAGCGTGCAGTCGGTAGCAAGGTATCGACCGGCGCAATCAAAAAATGGTTAAGAACTCAAGACACATACACGCTCCACAAGCCAATCAGACGTCGTTTCAAACGAAGACGTATTGTTGTCGCAGACATTGACGAACAATGGGAAGCAGATCTCGTCGATATGTCTAAACTATCGAAATATAATAAAAACTTCAAATATCTCCTCACTGTGATCGATACATTGTCCAAATACGCATGGGTTGTGCCTTTACGTACGAAGACCGGTGAAGAACAGGTGTCCGCATTCGCTAAAATCTTTGCAAAGTCGAAACGGAAACCTGCAAACCTGCGGACCGATAAAGGCGGCGAATTTTTAGGGAAGCGGTTTCAAGCCTACCTTAAAAAAGAAAATATTCATTTCTTTACATCGAATAACGAGGTCAAAGCAGCTATAGTTGAACGCTTTAATCGCAGTTTGAAATCGCGCATGTTTCGATACCTGACTGAGGCGAATACAGTTTCATACATGCCTGTTCTTCAAAAACTTGTGGATTCATACAACAATACATGGCATAGAAGCATAAAGAGAAAGCCCAGCGAGGTGACGGCTGTTAATGCGTCGGATGTATGGCATACGCTCTATTCAAGAGAAGACATGTATTTGAACGATATCAAATTTAAATTTAATGTTGGAGACCACGTTAGAATCGGTAAGACAAAAATGTTATTCGAAAAATCCTATTTACCTAACTGGTCAACCGAAATCTTCACTATAAAAAGGCATATTAAAGCACGCCCTCCCGTGTATACAGTTCAGGACGCGCAGGGTGAAAATATTCAAGGCACTTTCTACGAAAAGGAATTGCAGAAGGTGCATGTAAGACCTGAAAAAACCTATAAAATCGAACGAATACTTGCAGAACGGGGTGGGGGTCGAACCAAAGAATACCTTGTTAAATGGGACGGCTACCCCTCTAAGTTCAACAGTTGGGTGAGTAAGGCGAACGTTCAACGCCTGTAATCACGTCTATGCGTGCCTACACATTTGGTATATCATTACACACAATACGGCAATGTCACCGAGAGCAGAAAAGAATGACGGGGATGTTAGCGATTCGAGCGCGCCCCTACCAAAGAATTGGAAACTATTCGGTCATAATGTTCCAAAACCAGAGATAATTTTTTTCGCTCAAGTTATCATTATTTACATAGTGATTATCACAGCCCTCATTAATATAGCTATTGCCAACGCTGAGAGTACTGTGTGGATCTCTCTCCTGTGCAGCTGTTTAGGCTACCTGCTACCGAATCCTACGTTACCCGAACATACGGCTGTATTAGCCAAGACACGCGTTCCCAATTAAGGAGAAATGACCACTTTTAACGAACATTTCTATGTGTCTTTACCTTGCAATAGTTCGCTGAAGTTCTTTCCCGATAATACAATAGGCCATTACATCACCAAACTCAACACGCCTATCGATCTTGACTCGGCTGAAAACTGGGAGGTCGGTCTGGCGGAGGTCCAATACCCGCACTCCTGGAGCAATATCAACGCACCCGATAATGTTTTTCATATCTATATACCAATCAGCGATGATCCCGACCCAGAAACTGGCCAGATACCGTTTGCTTGGAAACCGTGTACGCTGCCAGTCGGACACTATTCCGACATAGCTAAGTTAATACTGCTTGTTAATGAACAAATTAAAAAAACACTTGATGCAGGTGTTGAACAGGATCATCGTTTTTTTCTCGAATACGACGCTTCCACAGAGAAGGTGTCATTTATCATGCCTCGCGGAAGAGCGATGTCCATGACAAAACCTCTTACGCGCATGTTAGGCTACAATCAAGACAGCGTTACTATTACAGGGAATACAACTGCGCCTTTTAAAACGGAATTGACTGGTGATTTTCACAGTTTATACATATATAGCGATGTACTTCAATATCAACTCGTTGGCGACGTATTAACCCCCTTACTCCGTGCAATAACCACTGAAGGTAAGCAGGGTGATACTATTAGAAAATCGTTTCAAAATATTCACTATTTCCCTGTTAGCAAATCTACATATGGCACCCTCGAAATCGATATAAGGACAGACCTCGGGGATCCTGTACCATTTGAGAAAGGACGCGTTGACATTGTACTTCACTTCCGCCGTAAAAAACAATGAGAAAAGTGTACATTTGCGATCCTCGCTGCTATGACGCCCACTATACGCAAAAAGGCGGTGGGGGTTTTCCTGTTTTTATTGGATCGCGCGTTCAAAAAGGGCACGGTATAGGGGGCCTGTTTTCGGGTTTGGCAAAAATGGCTATCCCACTGCTGAAATCGGCGGCAAAAACCGCGGGAAAATCGCTGCTGCAATCGGGGGCTCAATTTGCGGGCGATTTGCTCAAGGGAAAGAATATCAAAGAAGCTGCCAAAGAAAGGGCCATTGAAGCTGGCAAGAATATCGGGAGAAACGTACTTTCTTCCGTTAGGGATTTGTCCCAAGAAAGGCCTAGCGGTTCGAATAAAAAGCGGAAAACGGCTACGCCCCTCACCAGTCTTAGACGGGCCAAGCGGCGGAGAGCATCTAAAACAAAGACAGCATCTGATATCTTCGGCTAACTAACTAACACGTCAAAATGATGCAAGTTGGCTCCTGTGAATGCACAAACAATGACCTTGAATTATTTTCCTTACCGCCAACGCTTACAAGCATTGAAAAGTCGCAGCACATCGAATATTTACCTCTAGGATCGCTTACCGATGATACGCCTATCGAATTTTTTGTCTCTAATCGCGGAGATGAATACATTGATTTGGCCAAGACGTATCTTTATCTCGAACTCAAAGTTACCAAGGCTGATGGTACTGATCTGGAAGAAAATGCAAAGGTTGGACCTGTCAACAATCTGCTGCACACCTTATTCAGTCAGATTGATTTATCCTTAAACGGGCAATTGGTCACATCTGCTAATAACACATACCCGTATAGGGCCTACATTGAAACGTTGCTGTCCTATGGCGAAGAAGCCAAGAAAAGTCAACTTCAGGCCGGTCTATGGTATGCTGACGAGCCCGGTAAATTTGAAAAGGTCGATCCTACAGCAGCTGACACTAACAGCGGCTTCAAAACAAGGGCCAAATTTATCGCCAAAAGCAGACAACTTGATTTGTTTGGCAGATTGCATCTTGATTTGTGCCATCAAAATCGTTACTTACTCAATGGCGTGGACATGAAAATAAGATTGAATCGCACGAAAAACACATTCTTTCTCATGTCAGATCTCGGCACTGAGGTGACTAAGATTACGAAAGCCATCCTTTTAGTGCAGCATGTTAAACCCAACCCAGCTGTCTTAACAGCACACGCTAAAGCTCTAAACACTACAAATGCAAGGTATCCCATACGAAGGGTCGAAGTAAAGACATTTTCGGTCAACACGGGCACACAAACTATCACTAGAGACAACGTGTTTTTGGGGCAAGTTCCTAGGAGAGTGATTGTTTTCATGACCGAAAATGCTGCTCAGGTGGGCGCAAAGAATAAAAACCCATTCAATCTGAAGCACAATGATCTCAATTTCATCAGCATCGAGGCGAATAGCAGGACGTATCCAGCACAGCCACTGACCCCTGCTTTTGGCACTAAGAACAATTATATCCAATCATACATGACCATGTTCAGCGAAACCGGGAAGATTCACGATGACAACGGCAACGACATCACACGTGAAAGCTACAGAAAAGGTTACACTCTCTGGGTATTTGATCTGTCACCCGATAGGGAGGACGGCAATCACGTTAACCTCGTTAAGGAAGGAAATCTCCGCTTAGATCTGAAATTCGCTGAAGCCTTGACAGAAACTATGTCCGTTTTCGTTTATGCGGAATTCGATAACGTCATAGAAATTGATAGGGCCAGAAACATCATCAAGGATTTCCAATGAATACCCTTGAATTAGAATATCTAGCGACTACACATCCGAAATTGAAGAAACAATTCAAAGGTGTTTATGCCCTGGATCAGTTACCTAAACGCGTTGACACCTATCCAGCCGCATACATAGTCAACACACATCCCATGCGAAAAGAAGGGGAGCATTGGGTGTGTGTGCAAATCGACGGTAAACACAGAGGCATCTTTTTTGACTCATACGGTTTGCCACCCAGAGATAAACACATTACAAGGTTTATACAGAGAAATACAGCTGTGTGGACCTACTCTAGTAAAGTTTTGCAATATCCATTTTCGCTGTTTTGTGGCCAGTATTGTCTTTATTTCTTAGTGAAAAGAGCTCAGAATCACTCCCTCGAGAGCATTTTAGCGGGTTTCAATCACAACAACGATGACCTTGAACTCAATGATAAGAAAATAGGTCAGTATCTCAAACGCACCTTTGCATATTATCAAGCTAAATAGCCCTGTAACCAATCAAACACGTGAAAACACATCAACTCTGGCATAAAAGAACCGTGTCCTGATAGCGTGTCATACTTCGCATAAAGATCTCATCATGGCAGAGGCTCAGTTAACGAAAAAACGTCTAGCACCCCTCACACTGGAGGAAGACAAACCCACCGATAGTAAAAAGAGGCAAAAAGGAGATGGCAAGACGAAACAGAAGTCGCCGAACATGACGTTGTATCTAACGCCCAAAGTCACCCTTGCCATTTGGAAAGACAAAGAGCACATCAGAATTCAAATCGATGACGGCGAGAAAAAGATCAACATTCCACCAGAAGTTTGGAGGATTCTACACTTATCAGCAGAGGCCATCACACTTCTGCTAAGCTTTGTAGAAGGAGAGGGAGGCATCGCAGAATATTACGAATCCTACTACAAGACATTGCAACACGTCAAATCATCCGAAATCCGGAATGAAACATCGACCATGACCGACTTGGCTTAACATACATGTCAAGGTCACGTATCTAGGCCACTTTTCATACGTTTGACGTCATCACATACACGCAATCATAGCCCATTACCCTAATTGGGTTAACCAATCAGAATCATTCTACATTCGATGTGTCGCTATATAAACAGTCCATCTTATGAGGTCCATCACACACGCTTCTGAGAGAGAAAGAGAGCCAAGATGAATACCAACGCCATTAACAACAAAGCAGCAGCCGCAGCGACAGCCGTCATGAACAAAGACGTCACCCCAATGCAGACTGATTCAACACCCAAGTCCACTGTAACGTCAACATCTGGACTTGAAACGCCTAACCTCGGTAAACGTAAAGCAGGACGTCCTTCTTCGATTGAACTGTTGAATGCGCCAAAGAAGGGAAAGAAAACAGTGGCACGCACCCCTTACAACCTCGAGAAAGATGCCATCGCCGACATCCCTGCACCGTGTACCAGCCATGTATCGAACCATGCCTTACCCTTACGCATCAGGTCCGACGAAAGAGGTGTTACCATTTCACATGGGCCGAAATGGATACGGCTCTCCAAGCCTGGTTTTCTCAACCTGAGGAACCTTGTCGATGTCATCGCCAGAAAGATTAAGGGCAACGTCGACGACCAGTGGTTGTTGGAGGAGAACGTGTTCGTTTCAACCAAATACTTCAACAACAGAATGAACGTTGACATTCGGCGCTATTTCACACAACAAGAGGTGACCAACACACCTACGGCTGCACTAGCAGCAGGGCTATACAATCCACACAAACCAACCAAGTGTGGCGTGTTTCTCAGCATACCCCAGTGGTATGAACTTTCAAAGACTTTCGATCAACACACCTGCGAAGATTCTCTGATGACAACACCTTTGGGCAGGATGACCATTCAAGTGCTCGGAGCATATGTAACGCAGTACACCGCTCCTTACGCGAAACTCGAATGCGCAGGTTGTGCAAACGAATGGCCCAGTCAACTCGACCATATTTGCTGTATGGATGAGGACTTTTCTGAACAGCAACTTAAAATTCGCATGGACTTTCTCGAACGTGCTAAGAAAAACATTAATATTCACTTCTTTACCATACGCCTTGCTGAAACTGCCCTTGGACTAGGCGTCGAAATTACACGTACACCTCGATATCTGTTGAACAAAACCTTCACTGACTGGAGTGATGCACTCATGGATGAAATCAAACTGATTCAGAACCTTAAAAACGCGGATGTCGATGATGATGGCGATGATGTGGATGATGTTTGTGACATGGATACAAAGACACATGACATTGTAGCATCAGGAGGTTTGGACTTTACAACTATGTAACACAGAACAGTAACAACATGGATATTTTAAAACTTCTTTTAGTGCTTTACAGGCAACTAGATCGCTTCACTTTGTATTGTAACATTAGGTTTAGTAGGTGTTGTTTTGATGTTCTGTATTCAAACATGTCATTTTCTTTTAGACCCAATAAAGGTAGACATTGGTGACTGCTGGCTATCATGACCTTGGCAACCTAGTTTCTAATGTGATGACCTGTTTGATTTGAAATATAACCTTCACCAAAGACATGGACCAAAACACATGTCTTACTTTCAAGGTTAGACTCAAATCATTCCTTCATTTTCAAGGTCAAGGCCTTGGATCTCAAGGTCAACATCACTCTGATAACTAGGGCAATGCTAAATAGGTCAATTGTTAGCCAGAGTCACCCATAAACTACTGCACTTTTTAAGGAGATTTATGACATGAAATTGTTACTTCTAGCCCATGTTGGTCCGAGGGGCCACCCCAAGGTCTATGCTTACAAGTTTCTCTTCGCATTAAGCGGAAATCTATTCGGCCAAATTATAATTTCGAAAGGCAATCGATGTTACCGTTGTAAAGCACACATTGATCCTTGCTGTTTTCATAATGGCATAATTATTAGGTGTGTTCTTTCGAAACTAACATTATCATTCACGTTGTACACGTTAACATGGAGTAATGGTACAGGAATGCTTTCAAATGGATCCGCCTTTCCAGAGCTAATGAGTCCATTTATTTTCATCACTTTAGACGGTATAATATTTGGCGTTAAAAAGAGATATACTGGTGGTGTAACCGTTACGATTTACCACAAGGGGAAGGGGAAATCAGCCAAGTGGCAGACGAAGTTGACGCAAAAAACATCTTATTCATCGGGGGTTGGTAAAATGGACAGCGCCCTCTATAAACTTAGAAATATGTTTTTGGTTTTCTTTCATCACAATGGCATGATGAACGATGTTAGCTTATTCCGAATTCTCTGTTTACCATCAGAAGGAATAATCGCGCATGTAAAGAAATTTTATGAGAAAATTAATGTTATATTCAAAAGTCCCATCTCTCTCAGTAAACAGAAAGGTGAAGATGAAGCAATTTTAATGACAGGGAATGGAGATTTTATTTTACCTGCAGCTTCTGATGTCAGAAAAATTGATGAAGAAAGGAGCGAGGAAGTCTATAGATATCTTGAGGTGTTTAATTCAGTGTAAATATATGGATTATCCAATGGTGTATTACCATTTTACCTTCGTCCCAATTGCCACAGTGTTTCCGAAAACGTACAGCATTATAATCATTTGAAGCATACATCTAGTTTAACAATCCTTTAAATTTCGCTCATTGTTTCTTTGAATTCAAGCTACCAGCCGAGAAACAACATACTCTCGAAAAAAAAAACGTTTTAGGACTTGTAAGAACTTTAAGGGTTTTTTTTCAGCCAACATTTAATTATATATGTACCCCGTTGAGTTTTTCTAGGGAAATAAAACCCTCTGTGAGCTTTTTTACAAACTCAAATTCCTTTCCTGTCTCTATTTCAGGCCTATCATAGAAAACAACGAAAAAATCTTGATATCTCTTCGAAAACATTTACTACATGTACTTTCAAAACAATCTCGCCCCACAAGTGTATTTGGATCACGTGCTAACAAATACAATTATACCTCTCTATTAAAACACCATTGTTACTAAAATATGGATGTCATTAATAAAGAGGCGTCATGATTACAAATGTGAAATTGATCAGAAATACCGCTTCTGGACCAAACCAACGTCCTTAGAAAAGAGGGTGTCCATCTTTAGCGGGTATATGTTAAGGAAGCACTACTAAAACATGATCTGATAATCGAAAGAGTAAAAATGACGACAGAGACACCAGCAAGTGCGTATTGACATAACCTTTACCATTACAGTACGCCAAATAAGTGCGTCTATGTAAAATCTGGCTGAGGCGTTTTTCCCTTCCTAAAATCACTTTCATACATTTATTTACAGATTCTAATCCGATGTATCATTGAAGTGCATTTTGTCATCAGTTAAATGATACATTCATACTTGTGACAAAAAGAATGTCCAGCTAGTACTTACTATTTTGAGAGTAAGTATGTAAAGGCGGTATTGTGGGGCAGATATTTTCTTGCCACACGAAACAAAGCGAGCTTGAAGCTCCCCCTAGAGTACTATATAATCGGCGTGTAAAATAGGCGGGTATATCTGTTATATGAAATCATTCACCTTCAATTAACTGAGCAGACCTGACTTTTGTATCTGTATGTGCACTTTAATTACAGGTGACCATCAACCCACTACACAGTATCAATATACGAGGAAAAATCCCGTTAAAACTAGCAAAGTTTCGGCCAATAAAAGATATATGAGATACAATGTAATTTCGAGTGAACTTCGAATGACTGGAGATTTTTCGTTGGCATCGTTCATCCACGTCCGTTATGTACGTATAGTTCAACGAAACGTAGTCGCATAATATGTAGTTTGAAACCACGAAATGACATTTAAGGGGGATTGAAGTCATGCACTACTTTTTTTTATGATCGTGGGTACAGTTGACCATCAAACGTGGCATTTCCCACCAAATGTTACTCAGAAGATAACTTTTCTCGTCTAAACTCGATGTTTCAAAGCCAGCGAAAAAGACGGGCCACTTTAATAGTGCGTCTAAATGAGCGCCAGGAGTAGACTAGCTGTAGGTTGGATTGTTTTCAGCACATCACTGATATTTTGATAAATTTCCGGCAATTTTAATGACGTTAGGATTTAGGTGCAAAATACCTCCTCCAAAACAATATATAATATTCCCATCAGCCAGAGTCCCTTTCGATCATTCATCACAATGACATTTTGCCATTGGCCGATTGAATGTGGATTCAAACTAGTTGGAAGACTTCGATTTTAACGTGAGGGCACCACCAGACTACCAGATTACCCGTGTTGCTGGTGTATACGTAAAACCTGTAGATAAGCGATTTGATGATAAATCCACCAGAACCTATCTTTTCACTGCACTTACTTGTATAATTAGGCTTTTGAAAATGCGTTCCTCGAAAATTAAGGCCTTTTAGTAAATGAGTTTCTCGAAAATTAAGGCCTTTTAGTAAATGAGTTTCTCGAAAATTAAGGCCTTTTAGTAAGAGGTCAATATCAAGCTGTGAGTTAGATAACGGACTGGTTCGAAATGTGTACTGTAATTCATGAAATCCATCGTGAAGCCACAACACCACCGGCTGCAGCGACCCTCTCTTGTAATACCTTATCGCGGGTGTGGGGCGTGGCGTGAAAAAATAATAACTTCCGTCAATCTCGCATCCAAATAAGTTATGGCAATCTTGGTGGACGGTCGCGATATCTTTATATCTACAGCTGTACAGTTTCTTGATAAAGGTCCTTTCCAAGACGAAACCCAGACTTTTCAGTCTATACAGACTGACACACAAGACCAAAGTGCGTCGTGTTAAAGGAAGTTGATCGAGTGTTAAAGGAAGGTTACCCTAGGCCAGGAGTCGCTGCCCTTTTCAAGATTCATGTACGATTCTTAGTTAAGATTTAACTTTAGTGTTTATATGTTGCAAGAGTCCTGGAACGAATGTCTTATTGCGTTCACGAATCTGAAGAAGTTCTGAACTAAGACTCTTCTAAAAGCCGAAAATTTCGACCTAAGAAACACTGACAAATACAAAACAAGACTAAAGATTTCTTAACCATCAGACTTCCTCACGCAAAAGGCCCGGACAAGACCCTTTATGTTGGCACACTTTGTACAAATTCTTCAGACATGAACAGATATGTAAGATGATGATGCCTCTAATATTGATTTCTTTTCTTTCACTCATAGTGTTCGATCGATATCTGTTTAACAGAAAAATAACCACAGTCTGTTTACATGGATCCTCTGATCATTATCGACATTTTTCAGCAGAACCATGGCCAGGATGACTTAAACAGAATGTTAATGCGTGGCTGCAAAGCAATATCAAAATTAGAGGACTGTACATATTAAAGGTACGAGGATTGACCATACTAACCAAGTCAATCACGTTGTCAATCCTTGTCGTTCGTCTATCCACAATCCACAGCTGGGCCGATCCCTCTCGCCCTCGTCTTCGGACGCCTCTCTTCTCCGATTCTCTCCACTTGGCCCGGAGCTGTAGCTTGTTCACCTCAACGGAGTTGCAATCCACTAAGGGGCAGTTTAAGTTAAGTTGGATATAATTCCACGATACAAAGTGTTCTACGATACAAAGTGCCGACAAACGGTAACACAACAGGTGCTTCTGGTCCACGATACAAAGTACCCGACAAACGGTAACACAACCGGTGCTTCACACAAAACACTTCACGACCGAGCGGGAAGCAAAGACAAACTCTAACGTTGAGCACTAACTGATTTGATGTGATACTCCAAAGGTAATCAAGTCCAGACTAATGGCATTCCAAGACACCGATTTTCGCTAATGGTGAGATCAAATTAGACTGGACTGATCATCAATGAGTTACTGTAGTACGGGTGGGAAATACGGGCACCGCCGTCTCGTCTTCCGGAACCGTCACAACATCAACGACCTCTCACAAGGACATCTCACAGGGTAGGAAGAACATCAAACTTCTTGAACACTGGCACCATAAACCACCATCACTAACTGACGCCTACAATCTATGGGTTGACTTCGTCTTCAACTAAACATCGATGTTCCACACCATCACCTCACCGGTATATCAAATCCGTGCATCAACAATAGAGCAAAGAACATCTTTTTGTAGCAGATAAAATACAAGTCTGGTCTGCTTTTTCCAATGTATAAACTCTGGACAAGATGGCTTCCTTCTCCAGAAAAGGGTGTCGCCAGACACACCTTGGGCTCGGGGTCAAGCCAACAAATATAGTACCACCATGTACTGAACTAAGCCCACATGCATAGTTCTAAAACAGCAGAAGCTTCCTTGGCCCTTCTCCTGTACCGGCTATCCACGCTCACAGACCCTTCACCTCACCATGGCTGAATTACCATACCAGCCAGGTGTCCACCATTGGCAATCTTCTGTCTTCTCAAGAAATCGGTGTTGGCTCCTACTCAGCCAAAGTCTCAACATGGAATGCAATTAGTTCCCTGAACTCCTAGGCCTTTATACTGTTCCCAAAATAAACACTGCAAGGGCAGCCAATCAACAATAGCCAGCAGTTATCACATGACAGACATCATCCTGGTAGTGGTTCTGCCCAATGTAAACATAAACATAAGCACATGGCAAATCTGACAGTTCTGATCAACATGATCAAAACAAACTGGCTTCGCCAGAACACAGAATGTCTCTAATCGTCTAGGGAATGGGTCTAATAATGTTCTGTAAACACAATAGCGTGCATGCCGGCGGTGAATATCAGTCCTAAAGTCGCCTCCTTTCTAGGATGGATATAGGCACAACGATGGTGGATCGGTATGAGTAGCGTGTTGCTTTTTATGCTAGATGAGGCAAATGCCTGCGAGATCATAACGCGCGCAGAGGTCTTTAAAATCCTTTATCAAACCATACTTTCAACTATAAAAGCAAGACTGTGTACAGATCACCTATCATTCACTCCTTCGACAGTAGGTAGAGATGTCTTCTTAGTGCATAAGGTAATGAAATATTCCTCTGTGCATAAGAAGGCTACTTTATCATGTATATCAGTTTTAGCACTTGGTGGGATGTACCGTTGACCAAACTTTTACAGTAAAACGACGTGTTTTGTGGCATTTTTTTATTGATAGGATTTTAACTGCTCTATTATCGCGAAGACATTTCCATCAGCCATGTCAGCGTACGTACGAAAGTTCAGGTCCTTAGTAAATAGAAATGCAAGTAAGGACGCCTGCATTGTAATTGCATACTCAAGAAGTCAGTGTTCGCGTGTACATGCATGGGATTAAAAAATTTGGAGAACGGCGGAAAAATAGAGAAGAAATTCGTCAATTGGCTGTACAGCAATGGGTACGTCTTGCAACATGATGGTGACTGATTAAACGCTTTGATATACAATGCATCGTCATGTTTGCACTGAAGAATTTGCCGAGTTGTTCATGGCGTGTTTGGTTTAATCGCTTGAAATTTTAATTGTCGTGACGTGACCAAGTGCTGCTCTCCGGCCAGTTGCCAAGCCCGGTAGTCGTCACAATTCGGTAATTCTGTACTGGTGGACTGTCCCTTGATGTCCGACCGAGAGAAAGCCTAGCCAAAGCCCGCATCATTCAAAAACGTTAAGGCACAGAAACAGAGCTACCATGCCGCACTGCCGCCTTCCTTGAAACAAACGATGTGTACATCTCACAATTCTGGGAGTTGGCATTTCTTCTTTTAGAGCCATTGTTACGAACTCTAAGGCGAGTTCCGTGGGTTGTCGCGTTGTGCACTAGTTCGATGCAGTGTATAAAAGAATTGAACGAGATTTTCAAAGGAAATATAATATACAAGTTTAGTTCACAACATAACATATATACGGGTATTGTAAATGACTTTAACTGAGTAGCGGCGCGTGTCGACATAAGTTCTCGCGATGGGAGCAGACTTTACGGCTTCAATTGTTTCACTAAGTTCGAATTGCATTACCTCAGCACGCACACAGACTTGACGCCTCGTGATTCCTCGAATCATTCATACAAGTTGTATCTTACGTTCGTTTCTCTCCGTGCTCGTCTCGTGACCCAGCGATTCGTCCCTGTTAGCACAGCTTCCGTTCGGCCTCCTCATGGAGCTTTTGTTCGGCTTTCTCACGTCGCGGCACCCCTGCCTTCAGCTTGCTCGGACTCAACATTCGGACTTCAGGACTCCACCTTCATTCTGCCTACTTTCCAAAGTCTCGTGCGGCCTTCTCGGCGTTATTTATCAGTCTGCCCCTATGCTCCCTGCGCGCGGTATGTATTACCCGACACGTAACACAAATTAAAGTTCACGTAACACAAAGTCCGTAGAATAGAATTGTAAAATAGTCAATAGAGTTTGGATTATAACACACCGGAGGCGGGGATAAAAACAATCGTTGCATGATTTTTTTTAGCAAGGAGAATAATTCGAACGCATCTCAGTGTTCACAATAGACGTATGCTCTACGTTACCAGCAGTTTTTTTAACGTCTCTATTACTAAAATTCACATCCTTGATAAACTGTCCACATTTACATGATGTTTCCCAGATTTGTGCACAATTGTCATTGAATATTCTTGTAATCTTAGCGACCATCTTAACAATTTTATATTCTTGTCCTGGCAACTGTTCAACCAAACCAGAGGGTTGGCATCGACCTCAACAATGAAATGTCTGCCGTATAAGAAATGGCAAAATGATCAACGGCCGAGACAAGCCCAAGGCACTCTTTTTCAATTGGGGCGTAATTTTGCTCGCGCTGTAACATTTTCCGACTTGCGTACACAACTGGATGCTCAAGGCCATCGTTATCTAATTGAATACAGAATTGCGCCAATTCCGCGGTCACTTGCGTCCACTTGAAGAAATAAGTCACTGTCATAGTCTGGCGATTTTAAGACTGGGGAATCTGACATTATTTTCTTCAGTCTCATGAATGCACGCTCACAAGTTTCGGTCCAACGGATGCGATCGGGCTGCCCCTTCTTTGTCAAATCCGTGATAGGCGCGGCGATTTCGGAATAGTTTGGGATGAAACGGTTGTAGTAAGAAACCTAGCCTATGAACGATCGGACTTGTTTCTTAGTCTCAGGTTGTGGAAAATTCTTAATCGTAAGAACCTTCGCCTCCACTGGTTGCAGCGAACCACTACCCACCACGAAACCTAAGTAATCTAAGGCAGCATTACCTACAACGCATTTGCAGGTTTTAGCGTAAGTTTCACGCGCCTGATTCGAGTGAATACTTCACGCAAATCTCTCATGTGGTCTTCGAACGTTTCGCTGAATATGATGATGTCATCAATGTACGCCTCAGCATAGTCTAAGTCACTAAGGAGTTCCTGCATGAGTCTCATGTAGGTAGCGCCACTAGAATGAAGACCGAAAGGCATGACATTAAAGCAATATATCCCAAATTCGCAAGTGAAGCAACTTTTAAGCTTGGAACTTTCGGCCAAAGGTATTTGCCAGTAGCCTTTTGTCGCGTCTAGCGTAGTCAAGTACTTTGAATTGCCAACTTTCTCTAACAACTCGTGCACACGGGGAACTGGAAAGAGGTCAAATTCAGACACTTCGTTGAGTTTTTTGTAATTTACACATAGTCTGATGTCGCCGCATTTTTTTGGGACGACTACCAGCGGCGTAGGTGTACGCACTGACACAATGTTGAATGTTACCCATTTCGAGCAATTCAGCTATATGCATTTTTACCTTGCGCTTTAAGGATTGTGGCAATCGATACCCACGTTGACGCACAGGTCTGTCATAAAACGTTTTGATGTGGTGTTGAATCAGTTGTGTTCGACCGGGTTTTTCAGAGAAGATATCCGAAAATTCTTTTAACAACGCCTTGATGCGACGCTGCTGATCAGGATCAAGCGACGAAGAAATTTGAACATCACGCCAAGTTTGAGTTTCGCCATCCCCACCAGGTGTCGCCTGTGGAATATCACCAGATTCTTCCTTACTAAAAAATGCGACATTTTCCCTAGACTTCAACTGCTTGAGTAAGTTAACATGATACACCCTCAGCTTCTTGCGAGAAGTACCGACATAGATTTCGTAATCAACGTCACTCACTTTCCTAGTCACCTTAAACGGCCCTTGCCATTTTACAGTGAGTTTGTTAGTAGTAGTTGGAAGCAACAACAGAACCTCAGACTCAACCTTCAACTCTCTGTCACGAGCGTGAGCATCATACCACGTTTTCATCTTATCTTGTGTTTCTCAAGATTTTCCCGAACCAACTCAGTCATTTCCTGAAGTCTTTGCCTTATATCTAGAACATATTCAACAACATTTTGATCACTAGAACATTCATCAGCCCACGATTCCTTCAAGAGTGGCAATGGCCCACGAACCTGGTACCCTTACAATAACTCGAATGGGCTAAAACCTAAACTAGCCTCTGGAACCTCTCGGTGTGTAAACAACAAATAAGGCAGCATTTTATCCCATTCTTTAGGATTATCACCGGCAAACTTTTGAAGCATTAGCTTAAGACAGCCATGAAATCTTTCCACAAGACCATTAATCTGTTGGTGGTACGGAGAACATGTCATCTTCTTGATATGTAACTTACTACATAACTGTGAAACCAAGTTGGACAAGAAATTTGTACTCTGATCCGAAACTATTCAATCCGGGATACCAACCTTTGAAAACAAATCAATCAGTGACTCCGCAACTGTCTCTGCAGTTGCATCTCGGAAAGCATAAGCCTCTAGATACCATGTGGCGTAATCACACACCGTGAGTATATACCTTTTACCAGATTTTGTTCGGGACAATGGGCCAAAAATATCAATGGCAATCTTACTGAAAGGTTTTTCAATGATCGGAACCCTAATCAGTTTCGCTCTGTCACTAGTCATCAAACGACACGTTTTCTGACACTCAGGACACGACCCACAGTAGTCTCTAACAGCACCATACAAACCAGGCCAATATAAATGCATCAATAGACGCTAACGAGTCTTTCCCATGCCCAGGTGACCCGCTATAGGAATTGAATGCGCAGTATCAAGGACCTTTTCCCGCATGGACTGTGGAACAATTAACTGATCAATTGTGCGGCCGGTTGCGTCATCTATTACCCGACGAAATAGCAATTTATCCTTGAACTGGTAACCTCCTTTTGCGTATTTAGTGTTTTGATGGGCCTTCCCCAAAACCTTAGGCAAAGTAGGATCTGACTTTTGCAATTTGTCAAGGTGTTCAGAACTAACAGAGCAAAGAGTAGAAGTATCAATATCTTTGTCTATGTCAACAACAGGAGGTAAAGACGGAACCTCTCTATTCTCGCTATCCGAGTCGACCATGTCACATACTGAAGTACGAGGTTCTACGGGGTCGAAAACGTCCTTCATCTCAGGTCGTTGCCTGCCCTGTTGCTCAATCACTTAGCTTCTCGCTGTTCTTCCTCAGCAGCTTTAGACCTAGTTGTAACACTGAAAGCAATGGGTTTGATTTCATGGCTGGTTGACTCATATAGCAAATGGACCAAATCATGACCTGCCAGCACGTCTACAGACAAATTCGGCATGACACCAACGACACATTCCCGGAACCAGCAGGACCAGACAACTCCACCTCGATTAACGGCACATCTTGTTTACTACCGTTAGCCAACATGATGCTGGTTGACCTGTAACCATCAACTTTGGAATGTACCAATTCTGCATTCACCAATGACAAATTACAATCCGTGTCAATCAAGAAAGTCACAGGTTGGTTGTTCAAATACCCATTCACTTCAAACTGATCACAACCACCATAACCTGGCCTAGATGGACTCATACACAAGAAACCTGTTTTCTTCTGAGCAGTACAATTTATTGCGTAATGACCTTTGCCCCCGCAATCCCGACAAGTCAAATTAGAGGATGCCGTTCTTCCTTTGAAGTAACCGTCATTATGCCTAGTACCAATGTCTGAGCCCACGGATTTCCGTTCTGCACCAACCCCCGGGTCGGACTTATTTACTGGATTAGTTGCCTCAATCTTGTCGGTTTTCTGGTCATGTCTGTTTTTGTCATATCGTCCACTGTCACGAGCAGGGCGTTTTTTGGCCCGTGTTTGGTAATACAAGTAAGCCAATCTGGTCAAGTTTTCAACGCTGTCGGGCTCGCGGTCACGTAACCAAACATTTAGCTCTGGAGGAGTATTGTTCAGCATTTGCTCCATGACAATACGCTCTTTGAGCTTGTCGAAAGTGTCGACTTCGTAGTATTCTAGCCAACGTTCTAGAAAACTATCCAGTTTCACGGACCATTCATGGTACGTTTCGTCATTTTTGTATGTATTACGAAACTTGTCACGGTAGTGTTCACCGTTTAATTCGTAACGTTCCAATATAGCTCGGCGAACAGCCTCGTATTCGCCGATCAAGTCAATGTTCATCCGCGAGTATGCGTCACGGGCACGTCCCGTCAACAAAGCAGCCAACCGCGGTGCCCAAGAGTCTTCGGGCCAGTTATTTGCTTTTGCAAGGCGTTCAAACGTCAACAGATAAATTTCAACGTCGTCGCCTTCTTTGAACTTGTAGTGTATCGGTCCCCGCTTGTTGTCTCGTGTCTGTTTTACTATAGTCCCGTGACCTGTCCCTGAAGCTTCAATTTGAAGCATCTTCAGTTCTAGTTCGTGCGCACGTTTGTTACGGGGCTTCGTTGTAAGTAACCCTTCGATGAAAGTTTCAACCCTTCGATGTTGCCTCTTAGTCGAAAGTTGCAGGTTCGGCCATTCCATTATAGATGGCGATAATGTAGCAGGGCGCAGTTATTGAGATTATTTATCTCAACTCTTTAACGGTCACGTTCGTCACGTTCGTATTTTTCACGTTCGAGGTCAAGCTGGTCACGCTGTTCGCGTTCGCGACGTTCAGAGTCAGCCTTTTTTAGCTCGAATTCAAGGCGCATTTTCTCCATTTCTAATTTCAACAGCGCGTCAGCGGATAGTTTTTGTCCAACGTTGGACTCTTCTGCCTGAGCCATGACCGGTTTACCTCACAAGTTTTCTTCTTGCTCAATGATCTGCGCGAGGGTGGACAACATTTCGGTTCGTTCCATACCTTCTGGGTTAATTGAACGTTGCGTAAGTAAGACTTTAAGTCTTTCTGTGGAGTTTTTTTTTAAAGCTTCTGCCATAGTGGAAATATAGATTGGCGAGAGAGAAAGAACACTTGGTTCAATCTTCACACACTTTAGTGAATCTTTGGCACAGTTTTTACTTCTGGTACCATGTTACGAACTCTAAGGCGAGTTCCGTGGGTTGTCGCGTTGTGCACTAGATCGATGCAGTGTATAAAGGAATTGAACGAGGTTTTCAAAGGAAATATAATATACAAGTTTAATTCGCAAAATAACATATATACGGGTATTGTAAATGACTTTAACTGAGTAGCGGCGCGTGTCGACATAAGTTCTCGCGATGGGAGCAGACTTTACGGTTTCAATTGTTTCACTAAGTTCGAATTGCATTACCTCAGCACGCACACAGACTTGACCCCTCGTGATTCCTCGAATCATTCATACAAGTTGCATCTTACGTTCGTTTCTCTCCGTGCTCGTCTCGTGACCCAGCGATTCGTCCCTGTTAGCACAGCTTCCGTTCGGCCTCCTCATGGAACTTTTGTTCGGCTTTCTCACGTCGCGGCACCCCTGCCTTCAGCTTGCTCGGACTCAACATTCGGACTTGAGGACTCTGCCTTCATTCTGCCTATTTCCAAAGTCTCGTGCGGCCTTCTCGGTGTTATTTATCAGTCTGCCCCTATGCTCCCTGCGCGCGGTATGTATTACCCGGCACGTAACACAAATTTAAGTTCACGTAACACAAAGTCCGTAGAATAGAATTGTAAAATAGTCAATAGAGTTTGGATTATAACAGCCATATAGGATGTAAACTTCTCTAGAGGTACATGTATTTGAAGTTTGAAGTTCCTAGGTAAAAAATCGTATAGAAGGACTCCTAGTTAGGATCTTATTCATTCACGTACAGATGTACGAGTACATTATAAAATTAATCTTTACGGAGAATCTTTCAATAATCTTGTAAATATTGTACTGCTACAGGATACTGTAGCAATTGCAGTAGGTTGCCACACGAAATCCCATCTCAAAACGATGCTTCAAAGTTATCAGGGAACTCCTTGACGTAGTTCCAATGCGGATGAATATCACCTTGCTTTGACACCGAATCCGCTGCATGGTTGTTTAAGATTTGAACCAGGCTAACGATTCACCTAGAAAATTAGCAAATGTGACAAACTGCAGGCTCACTGGTCATACTTACAGTGCTGGACGGAGACCAGGGGTGTTCCGGTATTAACTGCCAAATTCGTGTTCCTTTTAATGCCGATATAAATTTCCTTGAGAAATGACCTCGACAGGTCCATGTCAGCCTCTCCTCGAAAACACCGATCTGATTTGCGCTGGAAAAGCAACAAGGCCTAAAAAAAGTGGGAAGAGGACCTTTAAAAAGTATCATATTATCGATATTAAATGAGGCGCATCTAGATCTGGTAGCCAGTTTAATTCTCTATACGTTAGTCAAAATAATTTTGATGAAGCAATTGCGAATTCCCCGTTAAGTTGCGAACAATTCAGGTTGAACAATTGATGAAATATTTTCTAACTGTCTCGACATTTGCTAAATGGCTTTGCATTTAATTTCGTCTAACATGTAGCCCGATGCTTCCCTTTATTTGTTTGATACCAGATACAACAATTTCTATCTTGATTATTTTATAATCGCATGGTTTTACATATTCTAACTCAGGCCTCCGTGTGGCGACTTGATGACATGCCACTTGTCGCGGCTCGAGGAAGAACTCGTTAGTCACAGTGCAGCGTTGCACAGTGACGAGATGAGCTCTTTTTCTTGTCACGTCTTTATGGCTACTATGATTAAATTTGCTGATCCCTATTGAGTAAACCACTTGATAGTGCATAAGTATTTGGACATGAGGTCAAAGAATAGCCATTGCTTTTCGACTTGGCCAAATTTGCAGCATAAAAAGATGTTTTCACCAATGAGAAAAGCGACCGACATGCAGTTGTGCACAATTCATTGCGATCCTGCAGAAATGGGCAAACGAAAGGGGAGATTTGGTTCTCAAATTGATAATTTTAGGATAGTGATCCCCAGGCTATATAGGTCTTAGTGTGATCACGCACCTTGAAGAGGGGCTCCCTCACGGATCGGACCCTCTTTTAAATATGAGGAGTTTTGTTTGACCCGGTAAAAACCTAAGACTGGAATAAGCTAGCATTGATAAATCAAAGAAGTTTCGATGACCCAAATAGTCACTGCTATAAGGTTCAAGAATACTCTCGCTCTTCCTCTGGTCTATGTTTGCGCATCATTTATATACATACTTTCATCTTTTAAAAATTTACGATCATGTGATACATATTTTACCTTCATTTTAGAAGAGTTATTGGTAACGCGCCCCGTACGGATTTCTCAGGTACTAGATCGATGTTATAAAAAATGCCTCGTCGAGTCAAAACCGACAGCCTCCTTCTACAATTTTAATTCGCTTATTAGATTCTACTAAAGACCAATTGGAAGAAACGAAAACAAGCTATCCCACCACTTTTATGGCTGCGAAAGGCCTACTATTATTCCCGGTTGTTTAGGCTCGACCCATCGAGGCCGTATTAGAAATCGGGTATTGTTGGGCTTAGCATCTTATTGGGTAGTGGATCCAGTATTAGCAGTGCTTCTTGATTTACAGCAACTTGGCCTGTTACAAGAGTAGGCGGGTTATCCATTCAATATGAAATAACACGACGCTGTTCCACGAGTGCGAGTGCAGTGTCTCATGTTATGACTAAACACTACGACATGCGTTGCCACAATTGCATGCACTCAAGGATGTAGCTACCCCAAACCTAATCTTACAATAAATACGATTGTACCTTGTCCCTTGTACCTGAGTGTCTCTGCCAGGGCAAGTAAAAGATCCCACATAGGTGGACAGTAGCCCATAGTGGACTCCATACCTCCGGCAAAAATCCAATAGGGTTACGCCGCCGGTAATGATATGATGATGATGATGATGATGATGATGATGATGATGATGATGATGATGATGATGATGATGATGATGATGATGATGATGATGATGATGATGATGATGATGATGATGATGATGATGATGATTATCTCTGTAATTATATCTATATGTTTATTTGCATACATTTCATACTGTACATTGTTTATCTTGCTTATTCACCTCGAAATACGATTGGACATTCGGTGATACAGCGTGTGATTCTAAGTTGGTATATGCACTTGGGTGTATCATGTTTAAAACATGATTCTCCTTTTATCTCTGTAATTATATCTATATGTTTATTTTCATACATTTCATACTGTACATTGTTTATCTTGCTTATTCACCTCTGTAATAACCACATGGTATCAATACAGAATAAATTGAAACTGAAATTGAAATTGTTTCCTATTTGGCGCAATGTTTGTCTAGCAGAGAGATATGACGGATACATATTTCATGAAATTCAGCAGCGCTTATCTTTGTTCACCAAATGGTTTCAAATCCCGACGGCAACACTTAGGACAAGTCCTATGTTCACAATAGTTGCAGAGGAAGTGGTAAGGACAATGTGTGTAGTTCTGTGAAAAGTCTGAAATTGAGCAGTTACAATACTGTGTACCTGAACTTTAGTTTACGTTTTCAAATAACGTTTGAGAACCTCAATAGAAAATAGAATAATGAAACAAATTAAGGATTTCCATTTTAAAAGGTTAATCATTGACAGAGAAATAGTTGAACCACTGTTTCAAAATAATAACCGGGATTCGTTCTTCGAGTGTTTTTTCCTCTGTTTGATGACGATCAGTTGTGCGACCGTGAACTCACTGCCAAGATACAGAAAAATGATCTGTCAAATCAGCTCAAAGAAGGGAACGTGTATGGAGAAGGAGGAGGTGAAGACCTCGATGGGATATCAGATGCATCAACTTCAGGTAATAACCATTAGAAGACTACGCCGATACACAATGCCGTAAAGAGCAGTAACTGTTATGATGCATACGAGTTTGTTGAAATTTGGTATTTGCAGCATTTGTACATTTGTCTACACAACGGCAATGTTGAAAACTATATCAAGTACACTGTACGCATTTACGCAATTCAATTTCCATTTTAAATATTTGACGAACGGCGTAGGCCTTCAAAATCAGTAACTCGATGGGGAAGGGGGGGGGGGGTCGGGACAAAATACTCCGTGCTAAGTGAAGTTACAACAAAACTGAGCCCCAGTGGTGCAGTGTTACGTGTCGACAGCATGTTTGAGCTCGTGGCTTCGACTTCCGGCCGAGTCACTGGCTGGTTCCCCTACTTGTCGTTCGAGTTCAAAGATACATGCTACTAAAGAAACATATACGGCTTTTGGGGCCTGGACGATTATAATGACTGCTGGTGGAATGCTTTGAGCCAGGTCTACTAGATATCTTGCCGTTCTGTTTTATGTACTACCGTATTACTTCCAGCTTCGCGTTTAACAGGCTCAGTGGCAGCCACAAGACAAGTACTAAGTATATTCGAGTAACCTGAGTGTGCGTGACATTGCCAGTCTGTTCCATTTTAGGATTCAAGACCGAAAAACATTAGCTACAGACGCTCTATGAAAATATTGTTTAAACCACCAGCTTCCGCAATATTGGAGTTCGGCAGTAAGTTTTCGTATTTATACGACCATGAGACGAGTTCTATTGTATTTATTCACACATTTCATGACGATTCGTTTGTAACACTGAAATCCGTACTTGTTTACAACAGATTAGTGGAAACAGGGGACTATCTTCTTGTGAAAAATACTTCAGCTTTAAGTGAACATGTCGGAATTTTTAACGTGATATATGACATGAAATTGTTACTTCTGGCCCATGTTGGTCCGAGGGGCCACCCCAAGGTCTATGCTTACAAGTTTCTCTTCGCATCAAGCGGAAAACTATTCGGCCAAATTATAATTTCGAAAGGCAATCCATGTTACCGTTGTAGAGCACACAATGATCCTAGCTGTTTTCATAATGGCATAATTATTAGGTGTCTCATTTCGAAACTAACATTATCATTCACGTTGTACACGTTAACATGGAGTAATGGAACAGGAATGCTTTCAAATGGATCTGCCTTTCCAGAGCTAAAGACTCCATTTATTTTCATCACTTTAGACGGGAGAATAATTGCCGTTAACAGGAGATATACTGGTTGTGTAACCGTTACGATTTACCACAAGGGGAAGGGGAAATCAGCCAAGTGGCAGGCGAAGTTGACGCGTACAGCATATTATACATCGGGGGTGGGTAAAATGCACAGCGCCCTCTATAAACTTAGAAATATGTTTTTGGTTTTCTTTCATCACAATGGCATGATGAACAATTTCAGCTTATTCCAAATTCTCTGTTTCCCATCAGAAGGAATAATCGCGCGTGTAAAGAAATTTTATCGGAAAATTAATGTTATATTCAAAAGTCCCATCTCGCTCAGTAATAAGAAAAGTAAAGATGAAGCAATTTTAATGACAGGGAATGGAGATTTTATTTTACCTGCAGCTTCTGATGTCAGAAAAATTGATGAAGAAAGGAGCGAGGAAGTCTATAGATATCTTGAGGTGTTTAATTCAGTGTAAATGTATGGATTATCCAATGGTGTATTACCATTTTACCTTCGTCCCAATTGTCACAAGGTTTCCGAAAACGTACAGCATTATAATCATTTGAAGCTTACATCTTGTTTAACAATCCTTTAAGTTTCGCTCATTGTTTCTTTGAATTCAAGCTACCAGCCGAGAAACAACATACTCTCGAGAAAAAAACGTTTTAGGACTTGAAAGAACTTTAAGGGTTTTTTTCAGCCAACATTTAATTATATATTTACCCCGTTGAGTTTTTTTAGGGAAATAAAAACCCTCTATGAGCTTTTTTACAAACTCAAAATCCTTTCCTGTCTCTATTTAAGGCCTATCATAGAAAACAACGAAAAAATCTTTATATATCTCTTCGAAAACATTTACTACATGTACTTTCAAAACAATCTCGTCTTGACATACACGTAACGCCACGCCACCATTGCTATATGGCGGTGCAATATAACTCTCCTTTTTTCGCCCCACAAGTGTATTTGGATCACGTGCTAACATCTCTATTAAAACACCCTTGTTACTAAAAAATGGATGTCATTAATAAAGAGGCGTCATGATTACAAAGGTGAAATTGATCAGAAATACCGCTTCTGGACCAAACCAACGTCCTTAGAAAAGAGGGTGTCCATCTTTAGCACGTATATGTTAAGGAAGCACTACTAAAACATGATCTGATAATCGAAAGAGTAAAAATTACGACAGAGACACCAGCAAGTGCGTATTGACATAACCTTTACCATTACAGTACGCCAAATAAGTGCGTCTATGTAAAATCTGGCTGAGGCGCTTTTCCCTTCCTAAAATCACTTTCATACATTTATTTTCAGATTCTAATCCGATGTATCATTGAAGTGCATTTTGTCATCAGTTAAATGATACATTCATACTTTTGACAAAAAGAATGTCCAACTAGTACTTACTATTTTGAGAGTAAGTATGTAAAGGCGGTATTGTGGGGCAGATATTTTCTTGCCACACGTAACAAAGCGAGTACGAAGCTCCCCCTAGAGTACTAATCGGCGTGTAAAATAGGCGGGTATATCTGTTATATGAAATCATTCACCTTCAATTCACTGGGCCGACCTGACTTTTGTATCTGTATGTGCACTTTAATTACAGGTGACCATCAACCCACTACACAGTATCAATATACGAGGAAAAATCCCGTTAAAACTAGCAAAGTTTCGGCCAATAAAAGATATATGAGATACAATGTAATTTCGAGTGAACTTCGAATGACTGGAGATTTTTCGTTGGCATCGTTCATCCACGTCCGTTATGTACGTATAGTTCAACGAAACGTAGTCGCATAATAATGTAGTTTGAAACCACGAAATGACATTTAAGGGGGATAGAAGTCATACACTACTTTTTTTATGATCTTGGGTACAGTTGACCATCAAACGTGGCATTTCCCACCAAATGTTACTCAGACGATAACTTTTCTCGTCTAAACTCGATGTTTCAAAGCCAGCGAAAAAGACGGGCCACTTTAATAGTGTGTCTAAATGAGCGCCAGGAGTAGACTAGCTGTAGGTTGGAGTGTTTTCAGCACATCACTGATATTTTGATAAATTTCCGGCAATTTTAATGACGTAAGGATTTAGGTGCTAAATATCTCCTCCAAAACGAGATATAATATTCCCATCAGCCAGAGTCCCTTTCGATCATTCATCACAATAACATTTTGCCATTGGCCGATTGAATGTGGATTCAAACTAGTTGAAAGACCTCGATTTTAACGTGAGGGCACCACCAGACTACCAGATTACCCGTGTTGCTGGTGTATACGTAAAACCTGTAGATTAGCGATTTGATGATAAATCCACCAGAACCTATCTTTTCACTGCACTTACTTGTATAATTAGGCTTTTGAAAATGCGTTCCTCGAAAATTAAGGCCTTTTAGTAAATGAGTTTCTCGAAAATTAAGGCCTTTTAATAAGAGGTCAATATCAAGTTGTGAGTTAGTTAACGGACCGGTTCGAAATGTGTACTGTAATTCATGAAATCCATCGTGAAGCCACAACACCACCGGCTGCAGCGACCCCCTCTTCTAATACCTTATCGCGGGTGTGGGGCGTGGCGTGAAAAAATAATAACTTCCGTCAATCTCGCATCCAAATAAGTTATGGCAATCTTGGTAGACGGTCGCGATATCTTTATATTCACAGCTGTACAGTTTCTTGATAAAGGTCCTTTCCAAGACGAAACCCAGACTTTTCAGTCTATTCATATTGACAAACAAGACAAAATCCGGGCCTAACCATCGAATTAGGAACTTTGTCTCGCAGGCGAACACGCGATAGAAAGCAGGGTTACGATCTGCAATTTTTCTGAATTGCTCAAACTCATTTGCAGGAATCGGATGTCTAATTCTACTTCCAAATGTATCTAACAAAGCAATAGTCGTTTTTCCCTGTGAAAAGTCGCCATTTCTATCGCGGGGCCAAACAGAATAAGCGCAAGCGATATAGTTTTTTAATTCGCCTGCAATGTATACATATGTTGACATATTTCTCCAAGCAACAAAAAATACCTCTTGTAAAGAAGCCATTCCTTAATTCCGCTTAGTGACATGAAAATCGTTCTCACTCCATTTATCGTTCTCAAACTTGTAGATAAGGAATTGCTTATCAGACAAAAAGTATGCATTATATACTACTATGGCATCTCAAGCTCCGTGATAGTATATTGATGTTACCAGAAATGGCATTTTCTCTTTAATTCTGTACATGCCGAGTAACTTGTTGCAGACCTATGGAATAACAACAGTTTTACAGTTCCTTTTTAGTGCACACAAAAGTCGTAAGATTATTTGCCATTTGTTTGCTAACCAGACACTCAATTCATGTTTTAAGAACCTTATTACCTCATGAGCACAACATGTATATAATTACAAGACTCCAACGACACAATCTGTCCAACATTATAAACGATATCCTTTCCCTGGACAAAGGCTAGCTTAGGCCTGGCCGATTCTCGGCATGCTTTTCAACTTGATTTATCAATCTCTCTCTCAGGTCTGAAGACATGGTGCAAATGGGTTCGGGAGACAAGTCCTAACTACATACATGTACCGGTAACTGCTGTGATAAACGCCTATCTGAAAACAACTGAGTACGCAGCATATTCAAGAGACTGATTATAATGCATCAGTTTCGAGAAGTTGAGATTCGGTCAATAAATTACAACGTAATGACGACAGTAGTGTTAAAGAGCGTCGTGTTAAAGGAAGATTATCGAGTGTTAAAGGAAGGTTACCCTAGGCCAGGAGTCGCTGCCCTTTTCAAGATTCATGTACGATTCTTAGTTGAGATTTAACTATAGTGTTTATATGTTGCAAGAGTCTTGGAACGAATGTCTTATCGCGTTCACGAATCTGAAGAAGATCTGAACTAAGACTCTTCTAAAAGCCGAAAATTGCGACCTAAGAAACACTGACAAATACAAAACAAGAATAACGATTTCTTAACCATCAGACTTCCTCACGCAAAAGGCCCGGATAAGACCCCTTTATGTTGGCACACTTTGTACAAATTCTTCAGACGATATGTAAGATGATGATGCCTCTAATATTGATTTCATATCATTCACTCATAGTGTTCGATCGATATTTGATCAACACCGATTGCAGAACAACAATAACTATCTGTTTACATTGATCCTCTAATCATTATCGACATTTTTCAGGAGAACCATGGCCGGGTGACTTATTTAATATATAAGTCTAATCATCTAGGGAATGGGTCTAATAATGTTCTGTAAACCCAGTAGCGTGCATGCCGACTTATCGACGGTGAATATCAGTCCTAAAGTTTCTTCCTTTCAAGGATGGATATACGCACAACGATGGTGGATCGGTATGAGTAGCGTGTTGCTTTTTATGCTAGATGAGGCAAATGCCTGCGAGATCATAACGCGCGCAGAGGTCTTTAAAATCCTTTATCAAACCATACTTTCAACTATAAAAGAAGACTGCGTACAGATCACCTATCATTCACTCCTTCAACAGTAGGTAGAGATGACTTCTTAGTGCATTAGGTAATGAAATATTCCCCTGTGCATAAGAAGGCTACTATATCATGTATATTATTACGGATCGCTAGATATTGGATGTTGGTTCTAAATACAGTATAATAAAACCATCAGCCGATACCCAGTTTAACGTAGGTTTGCCTACCCAGAGATGAGATCTTGACTCACAGTTTCGATGCAAGAGGGACTACGGTTGCTCAGCAGAGAGATACCGAAAGAACCAACTAAAATACTCGATATATGTTTCATGATTTTGTTGGGATAATTTTACAGAGAGGGGGATTCACTTGATAGAATATAGAACAACCCAATAGGCCTAATTAGTGGATAGAAGCGCAGGCGGGATATGACCTACCTTGGCTATGAGGCCATATCAGGAACGGAGGAACATGATTTTCATGCCTGGCTATCGACAATTTAGCCTTCAGCCTCACATACATGTAGCTGAGGAATAATCGGAAATTATGGATTACCGTAGAAATTACCCGCGTCCCTGATATGTGTCCATTGCCTAGGATGGTCGAAGAGAAAAAGACACGTTTCCTAGTTTGTGGCCCATTATTATGTTACCCTTCAGGAGTCAAACGTGTCATCAGATCATCGGAAAGGACCAATCACAAAAATGCTAGCATGGGATGATACACTCGTGATCGACACAATATGTTGTCGTTTAAGGCAGTAATCGCAGGTTTGCCAACCTTGACTGACACCAGATTGGCTCACGTAAATATCTAACCACATGTCTGATCCAAAAGGGTATGCTTTAGGGCCTAGAATGGATAGGTCCAATAATATAACAAACAGTGTTCTGGACACTGTTACAATATCAGTTTAGCACTTGGTGGGATGTACCGTTGACCAAACTTTTACAGTAAAACGACGTGTTTTGTGGCATTTTTCTATTGATATAGGGTTTTAACTGCTCTATGATCGCGAAGACATTTCCATCAGCCATGTCAGCGTACGTACGAAAGTTTCAGTCCTTAGTGAATAGAAATGCAAGTAAGGCCACCTGCATTGTAATTGCATATTCAAGTACTGTTGGATCGGGAGTAAATAACACTGAGAAGTCACTGTTTGCGTTTACATACATGGGATTAAGAGATTTGGAGAACGGCGGAAAAATAGAGAAGAAATTCGTCAATTGGCTGTACAGCAATGGGTACGTCTTGCCACATGATGGTGACTGATTATACGCTTTGATATACAATGCATCGTCAAGTTTGCACTGAAGAATTTGCCGAGTTGTTTATGGCGTGTTTGGTTTAATCGCTTGAAATTTAAGTTGTCGTGACGTGACCAAGTGCTGCTCTCCGGCCAGTTGCCAAGCCCGGTAGTCGTCACAATTCGGTAATTCTGTATTGGTGGACTGTCCCTTGATGACCGACCGAGAGAAAGCCTAGCCAAAGCCCGCATCATTCAAAAACGTTAAGGCACAGAAACAGAGCTACCATGCCGCACTGCCGCCTTTCTAGGAGCAAACGATGTGAACATCTCACAATTCTGGGAATTGGCATTTCTTCTTTTAGAGCCATATAGGATGTAAACTTCTCTAGAGGTACATGTATTTGAAGTTTGAAGTTCCTAGGTAGAAAATTGTCTAGTAGGACTCCTGTTTTGGATATTATTCATTCACGTACAGATGTACAAGTACATTATGATATCAATCTTTACGGTGAATCTTCCAATAATCTTGTAAATATTGTACTGTTACAGGATACTGTAGTAATTGCAGTAGGTTGCCACACGAAATCCCATCTCAAAACGATGCTTTAGGGTTATAAGGGAACTCCTTGACGTAGTTGTAAGGCGGATGAATATCACCTTGCTTTGACACCGAATCCGCTGCAGTGTTTAAGTTTTGAACCAGGCTAAAGATTCACCTAGAAAATTAGCAAATGTGACAAACTGCAGGCTCACTGGTAATAGTTACAGTGCTGGACGGAGACCAGGTGTGTTTCGGTATTAACTGCCAAATTCGTGTTCCTTTTAATGCGGATGGAAATTTCTGGAGAAATGACCTCGACAAGTCCATGTCAGCCTCTCCTCGACGATACCGATCTGATTTGCGCTGAAAAAGCAAGAAGGCCTAGAAAAAGTGGGAAGAGGACCTTTAAAAAAGTATCACATTATCGAGATTAAATGCGGCGCATCTAGATCTGGTAGCTAGTTTAATTCTCTATACGTTAGTCAAAACAATTTTGATGAAGCAATTGCGAATTCCCCGTTAAGTTGCGAACAATTCAGGTTGAACAATTGATGCAATATTTTCTTACTGTCTCGACATTTGCTAAATGGCTTTGCATTTAACTTCGTCTAACATGTAGCCCGATGCTTTCCTTTATTTGTTTGATACCAGACACAACAATTTCTATCTTGATTTTTGTGCGAGTGCGAGTGCAGTGTCTCATGTTATGACTTAACACTACGACATGCGTTGCCACAATTGCATGTACTCAAGGACACTAAATACGATTGGATATTCGGACAAAGGTACAGAGAACGGCATAAATAGGTAAAAAAGTACACAATTTTTTTTTTAAATATCATTTGAATTCTCTCCTGTTCTATTCATAACTTTAACTTTATTTGTTCCTTAGGCAATGCATAGGCCTAAGAAATAGGTATATCAAATTTCCAGTATACCGTTATGGTCTTCAATAGTGAAAACACGACTATCAAGATCATGATGATTGTAAAGATTCTGGGACAATTCCCTCTGCATAAGGATTAACTGATAAATGTACCAATGTTCAAGTTAAGTTGCAATTAATCTATTAGCATTCATCATAGAGCTGGACCCAATTAACAATGTGCCTGGTCTTATAGACAAAAAACTAGATTTAAGACCAAACACAAGGCAGGTATACTAGGATACTAGGTGCGCCCCCCTTTCCCGTGATCCTGGATCCGCCCCTAATAAGAATACGACTCGAGTATTTTAAAATTTAAAAGAACATGAATGTAGTTATAACCAAAACAACGTCTGCTCACCTGTTGGGCAACTTCTTCCATGAATTTTCCTCAAATTCATTCCGTAACAAAATTGTCCGCAATGTATTAAACTATTTTAAGGCACCACCTTAGTCACAGAAGCAGAAAATGGGCAATAAAAGATTAATACACAGGCCGAGCCTGACCCAGTTGAAGAGAATAATAATATTCTAAAAAAAATGTTGTACCTGTTTTACCTACTTATGCCATTTTGTGTACCTTTTTTTCCGATACATTTTTCCGGTACCTTTATTTCCAGTACTTTTATTTCCTGTACTTTTATTTCCTGTACCTTTATTTCCGTAACTTTTTTCCTGTACCTTTTTTTCCTGTACCTTTTTTACCGTATACCGTTTAAATCATGTATCTCCTTTTATCTCTGTAATATATGTTTATTTGCATACGTTTTATACTGTACATTGTTTATCTTGCTTATTCACTTCTGTAATAACCAATGGTATCAATACAGAATAAATTGTTGGACTAGCAGAGAGATATGACGGATACATATTTCATGAAATTCAGCAGCGCTTATCTATGGTCACCAAATGGTTTCAAATCCCGACGGCAACACTTAGGACAAGTCCTATGTTCACAATAGTTGCAGAGGAAGTGGTAAGGACAATGTGTGTAGTTCTGTGAAAAGTCTGAAATTGAGCAGTTACAATACTGTGTACCTCAACTTTAGTTTACGTTTTCAAATAACGTTTGAGAACCTCAATGAAAATAGAAAAATGAAACAAATTAAGGATTTCCATTTTAAAAGGTTAATCATTAACAGAGAAATAGTTGAACCACTGTTTCAAAATAATAACCAGGATTCGTTCTTCGAGTGTTTTTTCCTCTGTTTGATGACGATCAGTTGTGCGACTGTGAACTCACTGCCAAGATACGGAAAAATGATCTGTCAAATCAGCTCAAAGAAGGGAACGTGTATGGAGAAGGCGGAGGTGAAGACCACGATGGGATATCAGATGCATCAACTTCAGGTAATAACCATTAGAAGACTACGCCGATACACAATGTCGTAAAGAGCAGTAACTGTTATGATGCATACGAGTTTGCTGAAATTTGGTATATGCAGCATTTGTACATTTGTCTACACAACGGCAATGTTAAACAATATATCAAGTACACTGTACGTATTTACGCAATTCAATTTCCATTTTAAATATTTGACGAACGGCGTAGGCCTTCAAAGTCAGTAACTCGATGGGGGAGGGGGGATCGGGACAAAATACTCCGTGCTAAGTGAAGTTACAACAAAACTGAGCCCCAGTGGTGCAGTGGTACGTGTCGACATCATGTTTTAACTCGTGGCTTCGACTTCCGGCCGAGTCACTGGCTGGTTCCCCTACTTGTCGATCGAGTTCAAAGATACATGCTACTAAAGAAACATATACGGCTTTTGGGGCCTGGACGATTATAATGACTGCTGGTGTAATGCTTTGAGCCAGGTCTACTAGATATCTTGCCGTTCTGTTTTATGTAGGCTACTACCGTATTACTTCCAGCTTCGCGTTTAACAGGCTCAGTGGCACCCACAAGACAAGTACTAAGTATATTCGAGTAAACTGAGTGTGCGTGACATTGCCAGTCTGTTCCTTTTTTAGGATTCAAGACCGAAAAACATTAGCTACAGACGCTCTATGAAAATATTGTTTAAACCACCAGCTTCCGCCATATTGGAGTTCGGCACTAAGTTTTCGTATTTATACGACCATGAGACGAGTTCTATTGTATTTATTCACAAATTTCATGACGAGTCGGGAGTAACACTGAAATCCATACTTGTTTACAACAGATTAGTGGAAACAGGGGACTATCTTCTTGTGAAAAATACTTCAGCTTTAAGTGAACATGTCGGAATTTTTAACGTGATATATGACATGAAATTGTTACTTCTGGCCCATGTTGGTCCGAGGGGCCACCCCAAGGTCTATGCTTACAGGTTTCTCTTCGCATTAGGCGGAAATCTATTCGGCCAAATTATAATTTCGAAAGGCAATCCATGTTACCGTTGTAAAGCACACATTGATCCTTACTGTTTTCATAATTGCATAATTATTAGGTGTTTTCTTTCGAAACTAACATTATCATCGACGTTGTACACGTTAACATGGAGTAATGGAACAGGAATGCTTTCAAATGGATCTGCCTTTCCAGAGCTAAAGACTCCATTTATTTTCATCACTTTAGACGGAATACTAATTGCCGTTAACAGGAGATATACTGGTTGTGTAACCGTTACGATTTACCACAAGGGGAAGGGGAAATCAGCCAAGTGGCAGGCGAAGTTGACGCGTACAGCATATTATACATCGGGGGTTGGTAAAATGTACAGCGCCCTCTATAAACTTAAAAATATGTTTTTGGTTTTCTTTAATCACAATGGCTTGATGAACGATGTTAGCTTATTCCAAATTCTCTGTTTCCCATCAGAAGGAATATTCGCCCGTGTAAAGAAATTTTATGAGAAAATTAATGTTATATTCCAAAGTCCCACCTCTCTCAGTAATAAGAAAAGTAAAGATGAAGCAATTTTAATGACAGGGAATGGAGATTTTATTTTACCTGTTGCTTCTGATGTCAGAAAAATTGATGAAGAAAGGAGTGAGGAAGTCTATAGATATCTCGAGGTGTTTAATTCAGTGTAAATGTATGGATTATCCAATGGTGTATTACCATTTTACCTTCGTCCCAATTGTCACAAACGTACAGCATTATAATCATTTGAAGCATACATCTAGTTTAACAATCCTTTAAGTTTCGCTCATTGTTTCTTTGAATTCAAGCTACCAGCCGAGAAAGCAATATACTCTTGAGAAAAAAACGTTTTAGGTCTTGAAAGAATTTTGAGGGTTTTTTTAGCCAACATTTAATTATATATGTACCCCGTTGAGTTTTTTAAGGGAAATAAAAACCCTCTGAGCTTTTTTACAAACTCAAAATCCTTTCCTGTCTCTATTCAAGGCCTATCATAGAAAACAACGAAAAAATCTTTATATCTCTTCGAAAACATTTACTACATGTACTTTCAAAACAATCTCGTCTTGACATACACGTAACGCCACGCCACCATTGCTATATGGCGGTGCAATATAACTCTCCTTTTTTCGCCCCACAAGTGTATTTGGATCACGTGCTAACAAATACAATTATACCTCTCTATTAAAACACCATTGTTACTAAAAAATTGATGTCATTAATAAAGAGGCGTCATGATTACAATGGTGAAATTGATCAGAAATACCGCTTCTGGGCCAAACCAACGTCCTAAGAAAAGAGGGTGTCCATCTTTAGCAGGTATATGTTAAGGAAGCACTACTAAAACATGATCTGAAAATCGAAAGAGTAAAAATGACGACAGAGACACCAGCAAGTGCGTATTGACATAACCTTTACCATTACAGTACGCCAAATAAGTGCGTCTATGTAAAATCTGGCTGAGGCGTTTTTCCCTTCCGAAAATCACTTTCAAACATTTATTTACAGATTCTAATCCGATGTATCATTGAAGTGCATTTTGTCATCAGTTAAATGATACATTCATACTTGTGACAAAAAGAATGTCCAGCTAGTACTTACTATTTTGAGAGTAAGTATGTAAAGGCGGTATTGTGGGGCAGATATTTTCTTGCCACACGTAACAAAGCGAGCACAAAGCTCCCCCAAGAGTACTAATCGGCGTGTAAAATAGGCGGGTATATCTGTAATATATGAAATCATTCACCTTCAATTAACTGAGCAGACCTGACTTTTGTATCTGTATGTGCACTTTAATTATAGGTGACCATCAACCCACTACACAGTATCAATATACGAGGAAAAATCTCGTAAAAACTAGCAAAGTTTCGGCCAATAAAAGATATATGAGATACAATGTAATTTCGAGTGAACTTCGAATGACTGGAGATTTTTCGTTGGCATCGTTCATCCACGTCCGTTATGTACGTATAGTTCAACGAAACGTAGTCGCATAATATGTAGTTTGAAACCACGAAATGACATTGAAGTCATACACTACTGTTTTTTTATGATCGTGGGTACAGTTGACCATCAAACGTGGCTTTTCCCACCAAATGTTACTCAGAAGATAACTTTTCTCGTCTAAACTCGATGTTTCAAAGCCAGCGAAAAAGACGGGCCACTTTAATAGTGTGTCTAAATGAGCGCCAGGAGTAGACTAGCTGTAGGTGGGTGTGTTTTCAGCACATCACTGATATTTTGATAAATTTCCGGCAATTTCAATGACGTAAGGATTTAGGTGCAAAATACCTCCTCCAAAACGAGATATAATATTCCCATCAGCCAGAGTCCCTTTCGATCATTCATCACGATGACATTTTGCCATTGGCCGATTGAATGTGGATTCAAACTAGTTGGAAGACTTCGATTTTAACGTTAGGGCACCACCAGACTACCAGATTACCCGTGTTGCTGGTGTATACGTAAAACCTGTAGATCAGCGATTTGATGATAAATCCACCAGAACCTATCTTTTCACTGCACTTACTTGTATAATTAGGCTTTTGAAAATGAGTTCCTCGAAAATTAAGGCCTTTTAGTAAATGAGTTTCTCGAAAATTAAGGCGTTTTAGTAAGAGGTCAATATCAAGCTGTGAGTTAGTTAATGGACCGGTTCGAAATGTGTACTGTAATTCATGAAATCCATCGTGAAGCCACAACACCACCGGCTGCAGCGACCCCCTCTTACCTTATCGCGGGTGTGGGGCGTGGCGTGAAAAAATAATAACTTCCGTCAATCTCGCATCCAAATAAGTTATGGCAATCTTGGTAGACGGTCGCGATATCTTTATATTTACAGCTGTACAGTTTCTCGATAAAGGTCCTTTCCAAGACGAAACCCAGACATTTCAGTATATACAGACTAACAAACCAGACCAAATCCCGGCCTAACCATCGAATCAGGAACTTTGTCTCGCAGGCGAACACGCGATAGAAAGCAGGGTTACGATCTGCAATTTTTCTGAATTGCTCAAACTCATTTGCAGGAATCAGATGTCTTATACAATTTCCAAATATATCTAACAAAGCAATAGTCGTTTTGTCCTGTACAGCGTCGCCATTTCTATTACGGGGCCTAACTGAATAAGCGGAAACGATATAGTTTTCAAATTCGCCTGCGATGTATACATAATGTTGGCATCTTTCTCTAAGCAACAAAATATACGTCTTGTAAAGCAGCCATTCCTAAATTCCGCTTAGTGACATGAAAATCGTTCTCACTCCATTTATCGTTCTCAAACTTGTAGATAAGGAATTGCTTATCAGACAAAAAGTATGCATTATATACTACTATGGCATCTCAAGCTCCGTGATAGTATATTGATGTTACCAGAAATGGCATTTTCTCTTTAATTCTGTACATGCCGAGTAACTTGTTGCAGACCTATGGAACAACAACAGTTTTACAGTTCCTTTTTAGTGCACACAAAAGTCGTAAGATTATTTGCCATTTGTTTGCTAACCAGACACTCAATTCATGTTTTAAAAACCTTATTACCTCATGAGCACAACATGTATATAATTACAAGACTCCAACTACACAATCTGTCCAACATTAAAAACGATATCCTTTCCCTGGACAGAGACTAGCTTAGACCTGGCCGATTCTCGGCCTGCTTTTAAACTTGATTTATCAATCTCTCTCTCAGGTCTGAAGACATGGTGCAAATGGGTTTGGGAAACAAGTCCTAACTACATACATGTACCGGCAACCGCTGTGACAAACGCCTATCTGAAAACAACTGAGTACGCAGCATATTCAAGAGACTGATTATAATGCATCAGTTTCGAGAAGTTGAGATTCGGTCAATAAATTACAACGTAATGACGACAGTAGTGTTAATGAGCGTCGTGTTAAAGGAAGGTTATCGAGTGTTAAAGGAAGGTTACCCTAGGCCAGGAGTCGCTGCCCTTTTCAAGATTCATGTACGATTCTTAGTTAAGGTTTAACTGTAGTGTTTATATGTTGCAAGAGACTTGAAACGAATGTCTTATCACGTTCACTAATCTGAAGAAGTTCTGAACTAAGACCCTTCTAAAAGCCGAAGATTTCGACCTAAGAAACACTGACAAATACAAAACAAGACTAACGATTTCTTAACCATCGGACTTCCTCACGCAAAAGGCCCGGACAAGACTCCTTTATGTTGGCAAACTTTGTACAAATTCTTCAGACGATATGTAAGATGATGATGCCTCTAATATTGATTTCTTTTCATTCACTCATAGTGTTCGATCGATATCAGATCAACAGAAAAACAATCACAGTCTGTTTGTAAACATGGATCCTCTAATCATTATCGATATTTTTTAGCAGAACCATGGCCAGTATGACTTAAACAGAATGTATCTCTAATCGTCTAGGGAATGGGTCTAATAATGTTCTGTAAACACAATAGCGTGCATGCCGGCGGTGAATATCAGTCCTAAAGTCTCCTCCTTTCTAGGATGGATATAGGCACAACGATGGTGGATCGGTATGAGTAGCGTGTTGCTTTTTATGCTAGATGAGGCAAATGCCTGCGAGATCATAACGCGCGCAGAGGTCTTTACAATCCTTTATCAAACCATACTTTCAACTATAAAAGAAGACTGTGTACAGATCACCAATCATTCACTCCTTCAACAGTAGGTAGAGATGACTTCTTAGTGCATTAGGTAATGAAATATTCCTCTGTGCATAAGAAGGCTACTATATCATGTATATCAGTTTAGCACTTGGTGGGATGTACCGTTGACCAAACTTTTACAGTAAAACGACGTGTTTTGTGGCATTTTTCTATTGATATAGGGTTTTAACTGCTCCATAATCGCGAAGACATTTCCATCAGCCATGTCAGCGTACGTACGAAAGTTTCAGTCCTTAGTAAATAGAAATGCAAGTAAGGACGCCTGCATTGTAATTGCATATTCAAGTACTGTTGGATCGGGAGTAAATAACGCTGAGAAATCACTGTTCGCGTGCACATGCATGGGATTAAGAAATTTGGAGAACGGCGGAAAAATACAGAAGAAATTCGTCAATTGGCTGTACAGCAATGGGTACGTCTTGCCACATGATGGTGAGTGATTATACGCTTTGATATACAATGCATCGTCAAGTTTGCACTGAAGAATTTGCCGAGTTGTTTATGGCGTGTTTGGTTTAATCGCTTGAAATTTTAATTGTCGTGACGTGACCAAGTGCTGCTCTCCGGCCATTTGCCAAGCCCGGTAGTCGTCACAATTCGGTAATTCTGTACTGGTGGACTGTCCCTTGATGACCGACCGAGAGAAATCCTAGCCAAAGCCCGCACCATTCAAAAACGTTAAGGCACAGAAACAGAGCTGCCATGCTGCACTGCCGCCTTTCTAGGAACAAACGATGTGAACATCTCACAATTCTGGGAGTTGGCATTTCTTCTTTTAGAGCCATATAGGATGTAAACTTCTCTAGAGGTACATGTATTTGAAGTTTGAAGTTCCTAGGTAGAAAATTGTCTAGTAGGACTCCTGTTTTGGATATTATTCATTCACGTACAGATGTACGAGTACATTATGATATCAATCTTTACGGTGAATCTTCCAATATTCTTGTAAATATTGTACTGTTACAGGATACTGTAGTAATTGCAGTAGGTTGCCACACGAAATCCCATCTCAAAACGATGCTTTAGGGTTATAAGGGAACTCCTTGACGTAGTTGTAAAGCGGATGAATATCACCTTGCTTTGACACCGAATCCGCTGCAGTGTTTAAGTTTCGAACCAGGCTAAAGATTCAACTGGAAAATTAGCAAATGTGACAAACTACATGCTAACTGGTCATACTTACAGTGCTGGACCAGCGCCTATTTGTAGGGATGTTCCCGTATTAACTGCCAAATTCGTGTTCCTTTTAATGCCGATGTAATTTCTACAGAAACGACCTCGACAAGTCCATGTCAGCCTCTCCTCGACGACACCGATCTGATTTGCGCTTGAAAAGCAACAAGGCCTAAAAAAGTGGGAAGAGGACCTTCAAAAAAGTCTCACATTATCGAGATTAAATTAGGCGCATCAAGATCTGGTAGCCAGTTTAATTCTCTATACGTTAGTCAAAACAATTTTGATGAAGCAATTGCGAATTCCCCGTTGAGTTGCGAACAATTCAGGTTGAACAATTGATGCAATATTATCTAACTGTCTCGACATTTGCTAAATGGCTTTGCATTTAATTTCGTCTAACATGTAGCCCGATGCTTCCCTTTATTTGTTTGATACCAGATACAACAATGTCTATCTTGATTTTTTATAATCGCATGGTTATACATATTCCAACTCGACCTCCGTGTGGCGACTTGATGACATGCCACTTGTCGCGGCTCGAGGAAGTACTCGTTAGTCACAGTGCAGCGGTGCACAGTGACGAGATGAGCTCTTTTTCTTGTCTCGTCTTTATGGCTACTATGATTAGATGTGCTGATCCCTATTGAGTAAACCACTTGATAGTGCATAAGTATTTGGACATGAGGTCAAAGAATAGCAATTGCTTTTCGACTTGGCCAAATTTGCAGCATTAAACATGTTTTCACCGATGAGAAAAGCGACCGACATTCAGTTGTGCACAATTCATTGAGATCCTGCAGAAATGCGCAAACGATAGGGGAGATTTGGTTCTCAAGTTGATAATCTTAGGATAGTGATCCCCAGGTTATATAGGTCTTAGTGTGATCACGCACCTTGAAGAGGGGCTCCCTCACGGATCGGACCCTCTTTTAAATATGAGGAGTTTTGTTTGACCCGGTAAAAACTTATGACTTGAATAAGCTAGCATTGACAAATCAAAGGATTTTCGATGACCCAAATGGTCACTGCTATAAGGTTCAAGAATACTCTTGCACTTCCGTTGGTCTATGTTTGCGCATCATTTATATACATACTTTCATCTTTTAAAAATTTACGATCATGTGATACATATTTTACCTTTATTTTAGAAGAGTTATTGGTAACGCGCCCCTTACGGATTTCTTAGGTACTAGATCGATGTTATAAAAAATGCCTCGTCGAGTCAAAACCGACAGTCTCCTTTTACAATTTTAATTTGGTTATTAGATTCTACTGGATCCACTCGCCAATAAGATCCCAAGCCCAAAAATACCCTATTGGGGTGGGATATCTATTGAAGAGTTAACAACGTAATCGTCATGAATGGTCATGACTCTAAAGCAGAACTTTTCATATAACAATTAAAGACCAATTGGAAGAAACGAAAACAAGCTATCCCACCACTTTTATGGCTGCGAAAGGCCTTCTTAATTCCCGGTTGTTTAGGCTCGACCCATCGTGGCGGTAGTAGAAATCGGGTATTGTTGGGCTTAGGATCTTATTGGTGAGTGGATCCAGTATTTGCAGTGCTTCTTGATTTACAGCAACTTGGCCTGTTACTAGAGTAGGCGGGTTATCCATTCAATATGAAATAACACGACGCTGTTGCATAAATTTCAACGAGTGCGAGTGCAGTGTCTCATGTTATGACTAAACACTACGACATGCGTTGCCACAATTGCATGCACTCAAGGACGTAGCTACCCCAAACCTAATCTTACACCAAATACGATTGGACATTCGGTGATATAGCGTGTGATTCTAAGTTGGTATATGCGCTTGGGTGTATTATGTTTAAAGCTGACATGTATCTCCTTTAATCTCTGTAATAATATCTATATGTTTTTATTTGCATACATTTCATACTGTACATTGTTTATCTTGCTTATTCACCTCTGTAATAACCACATGGTATCAATACAGAATAAACTGAAACTGAAATTGAAATTGTTTCCTATTTGGCGCAATGTTTGTCTAGCAGAGAGATATGACGAATACATATTTCATGAAATTCAGCAGCGCTTATCTATGGTCACCAAATGGTTTCAAATCCCGACGGCAACACTTAGGACAAGTCCTATGTTTCACAATAGTTGCAGAGAAAGTGGTATAAGGACAATGTGTGTAGTTCTGTGAAAAGTCTGAAATTGAGCAGTTACAATACTGTGTACCTGAACTTTAGGTTACCTTTTCAAATAACGTTTGAGAACCTCAATGAAAAATAGAATAATGAAACAAATTAAGGATTTCCATTTTAAAAGGTTAATCATTAACAGAGAAATAGTTGAACCACTGTTTCAAAATAATAACCAGGATTCGTTCTTCGAGTGTTTTTTCCTCTGTTTGATGACGATCAGTTGTGCGACCGTGAACTCACTGCCAAGATACGGAAAAATGATCTGTCAAATCAGCTCAAAGAAGGGAACGTGTATGGAGAAGGAGGAGGTGAAGACCACGTTGGGATATCAGATGCATCAAATTCAGGTAACAACCATTAGAAGACTACGCCGATACACAATGTCGTAAAGAGCAGTAACTGTTATGATGCATACGAGTTTGCTGAAATTTGGTATTTGCAGCATTTGTACATTTGTCTACACAACGGCTATGTTAAAAACTATATCAAGTACACTGTACGTATTCACGCAATTCAATTTCCATTTGAAATATTTGACGAACGGCGTAGGCCTTCAAAGTCAGTATAAACTCGATGGGGGAGGGGGGATCGGGACAAAATACTCCGTGCTAAGTGAAGTTACAACAAAACTGAGCCCCAGTGGTGCAGTGGTACGTGTCGACAGCATGTTTTAACTCGTGGCTTCGACTTCCGGCCGAGTCACTGGCTGGTTCCCCTACTTGTCGATCGAGTTCAAAGATACATGCTACTAAAGAAACATATACGGCTTTTGGGGCCTGGACGATTATAATGACTGCTGGTGGAATGCTTTGAGCCAGGTCTACTAGATATCTTGCGTTCTGTTTTATGTCCTACCGTATTAAGTCCAGCTTCGCGGTCAACAGGCTCAGTGGCACCCAACAAGTACTAAGTATATTCGAGTAACCTGAGTGTGCGTGACATTGCCAGTCTGTTCCCTTTTTAGGATTCAAGACCGAAAAACATTAGCTACAGACGCTCTATGAAAATATTGTTTAAACCACCAGCTTCCGCCATATTGGAGTTCGGCACTAAGTTTTCGTATTTATACGACCATGAGACGAGTTCTATTGTATTTATTCACAAATTTCATGACGAGTCGGGAGTAACACTGAAATCCATACTTGTTTACAACAGATTAGTGGAAACAGGGGACTATCTTCTTGTGAAAAATACTTCAGCTTTAAGTGAACATGTCGCACTTTTTAAGGAGATTTATGACATGAAATTGTTACTTCTAGCCCATGTTGGTCCGAGGGGCCACCCCAAGGTCTATGCTTACAAGTTTCTCTTCGCATTAAGCGGAAATCTATTCGGCCAAATTATAATTTCGAAAGGCAATCGATGTTACCGCTGTAAAGCACACATTGATCCTTGCTGTTTTCATAATGGCATAATTATTAGGTGTGTTCTTTCGAAACTAACATTATCATTCACGTTGTACACGTTAACATGGAGTAATGGTACAGGAATGCTTTCAAATGGATCCGCCTTTCCAGAGCTAATGAGTCCATTTATTTTCATCACTTTAGACGGTATAATATTTGGCGTTAAAAAGAGATATACTGGTGGTGTAACCGTTACGATTTACCACAAGGGGAAGGGGAAATCAGCCAAGTGGCAGGCGAAGTTGACGCAAAAAACATCTTATTCATCGGGGGTTGGTAAAATGCACAGCGCCCTCTATAAACTAAGAAATAGGTTTTTGGTTTTCTTTCATCACAATGGCATGATGAAAGATGTTAGCTTATTCCAAATTCTCTGTTTCCCATCAGAAGGAATAATCGCGCGTGTAAATAAATTTTATGAGAAAATTAATGTTATATTCCAAAGTCCCATCTCCCTCAGTAATAAGAAAAGTGAACATGAAGCAATTTTAATGACAGGGAATGGATATTTCATTTTACCTGCAGCTTCTGATGTCAGAAAAATTGATGAAGAAAGGAGTGAGGAAGTCTATAGATATCTCGAGGTGTTTAATTCAGTGTAAATGTATGGATTATCCAATGGTGTATTACCATTTTACCTTCGTCCCAATTGTCACAAACGTACAGCATTATAATCATTTGAAGCATACATCTAGTTTAACAATCTTTTAAGTTTCGCTCATTGTTTCTTTGAATTCAAGCTACCAGCCGAGAAACAACATACTCTCGAGAAAAAAACGTTTTAGGTCTTGAAAGAACTTTAAGGGTTTTTTCAGCCAACATCTAATTATATATGTACCCCGTTGAGTTTTTTTAGGGAAATAAAAACCCTCTGTGAGCTTTTTTACAAACTCAAAATCCTTTCCTGCCTCTTTTTAAGGCCTATCATAGAAAACAACGAAAAAATATTTATATCTCTTCGAAAACATTTACTACATGTACTTTCAAAACAATCTCGTCTTGACATACACGTAACGCCACGCCACCATTGCTATATGGCGGTGCAATATAACTCTCCTTTTTTCGCCCCACAAGTGTATTTGGATCACGTGCTAACAAATACAATTATACCTCTCTATTAAAACACCATTGTTACTAAAAAATGGATGTCATTAATAAAGAGGCGTCATGATAACAAAGGTGAAATTGATCAGAAATACCGCTTCTGGGCCAAACCAACGTCCTTAGAAAAGAGGGTGTCCATCTTTAGCGGGTATATGTTAAGGAAGCACTACTAAAACATGATCTGATAATCGAAAGAGTAAAAATGACGACAGAGACACCAGCAAGTGCGTATTGACATAACATTTACCATGACAGTACGCCAAATCAGTGCGTCTATGTAAAATCTGGCTGAGGCGTTTTTCCCTTCCGAAAATCACTTTCATACATTTATTTACAGATTCTAATCGATGCATCAACCCACTACACGGTATCAATATACGAGGAAAAATCCCGTTAAAACTTGCAAAGTTTCGGCCAATAAAAGATATATGAGATACAATGTAATTTCGAGTGAACTTCGAATGACTGGAGATTTTTCGTTGGCATCGTTCATCCACGTCCGTTATGTACGTATAGTTCAACGAAACGTAGTCGCATAATATGCAGTTTGAAACCACGAAATGACATTTAAGGGGGCTTGAAGTCATATACTACTGTTTTTTTATGATCGTGGGTACAGTTGACCATCAAACGTGGCATTTCCCACCAAATGTTACTCAGAAGATAACTTTTCTCGTCTAAACTCGATGTTTCAAAGCCAGCGAAAAAGACGGGCCACTTTAATAGTGTGTCTAAATGAGCGCCAGGAGTAGACTAGCTGTAGGTTGGAGTGTTTTCAGCACATCGCTGATATTTTGATAAATATCCGGCAATTTTAATGACGTAAGGATTTAGGTGCAAAATACCTCCTCCAAAACAAGATATAATATTCCCATCAGCCAGAGTCCCTTTCGATCATTCATCACAATGACATTTTGCCATTGGCCGATTGAATGTGGATTCAAACTAGTTGGAAGACTTCGATTTTAACGTGAGGGCACCACCAGACTACCAGATTACCCGTGTTGCTGGTGTATACGTAAAACCTGTAGATAAGCGATTTGATGATAAATCCACCAGAACCTATCTTTTCACTGCACTTACTTATATAATTAGGCTTTTGAAAATGCGTTCCTCGAAAATTAAGGCCTTTTAGTAAATGAGTTTCTCGAAAATTAAGGCCTTTTAGAAGAGGTCAATATCAAGCAGTGAGTTAGATAACGGACCGGTTCGAAATGTGTACTGTAATTCATGAAATCCATCGTAAAGCCAGAACACCACCGGCTGCAGCAACCCTCTCTTGTAATACCTTATCGCGGGTGTGGGGCGTGGCGTGAAAAAATAATAACTTCCGTCAATCTCGCATCCAAATAAGTTATGGCAATCTTGGTGGACGGTCGCGATATCTTTATATTCACAGCTGTACAGTTTCTTGATAAAGGTCCTTTCCAAGACGAAACCCAGACTTTTCAGTCTATACAGATTGACACACAAGACCAAAGTGCGTCGTGTAAAAGGAAGGTTATCGAGTGTTAAAGGAAGGTTACCCTAGGCCAGGAGTCGCTGCCCTTTTCAAGATTCATGTACGATTCTTAGTTAAGATTTAACTTTAGTGTTTATATGTTGCAAGAGTCTTGGAACGAATGTCTTATCGCGTTCACGAATCTGAAGAAGTTCTGAACTAAGACTCTTCTAAAAGCCGAAAATTTCGACCTAAGAAACACTGACAAATACAAAACAAGACTAAAGATTTCTTAACCATCAGACTTCCTTACGCAAAAGGCCCGGACAAGACCCTTTATGTTGGCACACTTTGTACAAATTCTTCAGACATGTACAGATATGTAAGATGATGATGCCTCTAATATTGATTTCTTTTCATTCACTCATAGTGTTCGATCGATATCTGTTTAACAGAAAAATAACCACAGTCTGTTTACATGGATCCTCTAATCATTATCGACATTTTTCAGCAGAACCATGGCCAGGATCACTTAAACAGAATGTCTCTAATCGTCTAGGGAATGGGTCTAATAATGTTCTGTAAACACAATAGCGTGCATGCCGGCGGTGAATATCAGTCCTAAAGTCGCCTCCTTTCTAGGATGGATAAAGGCACAACGATGGTGGATCGGTATGAGTAGCGTGTTGCTTTTTATGCCAGATGAGGCAAATGCCTGCGAGATCATAACGCGCGCAGAGGTCTTTAAAATCCTTTATCAAACCATACTTTCAACTATAAAAGCAAGACTGTGTACAGATCACCTATCATTCACTCCTTCGACAGTAGGTAGAGATGTCTTCTTAGTGCATTAGGTAATGAAATATTCCCCTGTGCATAAGAAGGCTACTATATCATGTATGTCAGTTTTGCACTTGGTGGGATGTATGATGGTGACTGATTATACGCTTTGATATACAATGCATCGTCAAGTTTGCACTGAAGAATTTGCCGAGTTGTTTATGGCGTGTTTGGTTTAATCGCTTGACATTTTAATTGTCGTGACGTGACCAAGTGCTGCTCTCCGGCCAGTTGCCAAGCCCGGTAGTCGTCACAATTCGGTAATTCTGTATTGGTGGACTGTCCCTTGATGACCGACCGAGAGAAAGCCTAGCCAAAGCCCGCATCATTCAAAACGTTAAGGCACAGAAACAGAGCTACCATGCTGCACTGCCGCCTTCCTAGGAACAAACGATGTGAACATCTCAATTCTGGGGGTTGTCATTTCTTCTTTTAGAGCCATATAGGATGTCAACTTCTCTAGAGGTACATGTATTTGAAGTTTGAAGTTCCTAGGTAGAAAATTGTCTAGTAGGACTCCTGTTTTGGATATTATTCATTCACGTACAGATGTACAAGTACATTATGATATCAATCTTTACGGCGAATCTTCCAATATTCTTGTGAATATTGTACTGTTACAGGATACTGTAGCAATTGCAGGTTGCCGCACGAAATCCCATCTCAAAACGATGCTTTAGGGTTATCAGGGAACTCCTTGACGTTGTTGTAAGGCGGATGAATATCACCTTGCTTTGACACCGAATCCGCTGCAGTGTTTAAGTTTCGAACCAGGCTAACGATTCAACTGGAAAATTAGCAAATGTGACAAACTACATGCTAACTGGTCATACTTACAGTGCTGGACGGAGACCAGGAGTGTTCCGTTATTAACTGCCAAATTCGTGTTCCTTTTAATGCCGATGTAATTTCTGGAGAAATCACCTCGACAATTCCATGTCAGCCTCTCCTCAACGATACCGATCTGATTTGCGCTGGAAAAGCAACAAGGCCTAAAAAAAAGTGGACGAGGACCTTTAAAATTGTATCACATGATCGAGATAAAATGAGGTGCATCTAGATCTGGTAGCTAGTTTAAATCTCTATACGTTAGTCAAAACATTTTTGATGAAACAATTGCGAATTCCCCGTTAATTTGCGAACAATTCAGGTTGAACAATTGATGCAATATTTTCTAACTGTCTCGACATTTGCTAAATGGCTTTGCATTTAATTTCGTCTAACATGTAGACCGATGCTTCCCTTTATTTGTTTGATACCAGATACAACAATTTCTATCTTGATTTTTTTATAATCGCATGGTTTTGCATATTCCAACTCAGGCCTGCGTGTAGCGACCTGATGACATGCCACTTGTCGCGGCTCGAGGAAGTACTCGTTTGTCACAGTGCAGCGTTGCACAGTGACGAGATTAGCTCTTTTTCTTGTCTCGTCTTTATGGCTACTATGATTAAATGTGCTGATCCCTATTGAGTAAACCACTTGATAGTGTATAAGTATTTGGACATGAGGTCAAAGAATAGCCATTGCCTTTCGACTTGGCCAAATTTGCAGCATAAAAAGATGTTTTCACCGATGAGAAAAACGACCGACATTCAGTTGTGCAAAATTCATTGAGATCCTGCAGAAATGGGCAAACGAAAGTGGAGATTTGGTTCTCAACTTGATAATTTTAGGATAGTGATCCCCAGGCTAAATAGGACTTAGTGTGATCACGCACCTTGAAGAGGGGCTCCCTCACGGATCGGACCCTCTTTTAAATATGAGGAGTTTTGTTTGACCCGGTAAAAACCTAAGACTGGGATAAGCTAGCATTGATAAATCAAAGAAGTTTCGATGACCCAAATAGTCAATGCTATAAGGTTCAAGAATACTCTTGCTCTTCCGTTGGTCTATGTTTGCGCATCATTTATATACATACTTTCATCTTTTAAAAATTTACGATCATGTGATACATATTTTACCTTCATTTTAGAAGAGTTATTGGTAACGCGCCCTTACGGATTTCTAAGGTACTAGATCGATGTTATAAAAAATGCCTCGTCAAGTCAAAACCGACAGCCTACTTTTACAATTTTAATTCGCTTATTAGATTCTACTGGATCCACTCGCCAATAAGATCCCAAGCCCGGCAATACCCTATTGGGGTGGGATATCTATTCAAGAGTAAACAACGTAATCGTCATGAATGGTCATGACTCTATAGCAGAACGTTTCTTATTACAATTAAAGACCAATTGGAAGAAATGAAAACAAGCTATCCCACCACTTTTATGGCTGCGAAAGGCCTACTATTATTCCCGGTTGTTTAGGCTCGACCCATCGAGGCGGTAGTAGAAATCGGGTATTGTTGGGCATAGCATCTTATTGGTGAGTGGATCCAGTATTAGCAGTGCTTCTTAATTTACAGCAACTTGGCCTGTTACAAGAGTAGGCTGGTTATCCATTCAATATGAAATAACACGACGCTGTTGCATAAATTTCCACGAGTGCGAGTGTAGTGTCTCATGTTATGACTAAACACTACGACATGCGTTGCCACAATTGCATGCACTCAGGGACGTAGCTACTCCAAACCTTATCTTACACTAAATACGATTGGACATTCGGTGATATAGCGTGTGATTCTAAGTTGGTATATGCACTTGGGTGTATCATGTTTAAAACATGTATCTCCTATTATCTCTGCATACATTTCATACTGTCGATTGTTTATCTTGCTTATTCACCTCTGTAATAACCATATGGCATCAATACAGAATAAATTGAAACTGAAATTGAAATTGTTTCCTATTTGGCGCAATGTTTGTCTAGCAGAGAGATATGACGGATACATATTTCATGAAATTCAGCAGCGCTTATCTATGGTCACCAAATGGTTTCAAATCCCGACAGCAACACTCAGGACAAGTCCTATGTTTCACAATAGTTGCAGAGGAAGTGGTAAGGACAATGTGAGTAGTTCTGTGAAAAGTCTGAAATTAAGCAGTTACAATACTTTGTACCTCAACTTTAGTTTACGTTTTCAAATAAAGTTTGAGAACCTCAATGAAAAATAGAATAATGAAACAAATTAAGGATTTCCATTTTAAAAGGTTAATTATTAACAGAGAAATAGTTGAACCACTGTTTCAAAATAATAACCAGGATTCGTTTTTCGAGTGTTTTTTCCTCTGTTTGATGACGATCAGTTGTGCGACCGTGAACTCACTGCCAAGATACGGAAAAATGATCTGTCAAATCAGCTCAAAGAAGGGAACGTGTATGGAGAAGGAGGAGGTGAAGACCACGATGGGATATCAGATGCATCAACTTCAGGTACTAACCATTAGAAGACTACGCCGATACACAATGTCGTAAAGAGCAGTAACTGTTATGATGCATACGAGTTTGCTGAAATTTGGTATTTGCAGCATTTGTAAACGGCAATGTTAAAAACTATATCAAGTACACTGTACGTATTTACGCAATTCAATTTCCATTTTAAATATTTGACGAACGGCGTGGGCCTACAAAGTCAGTATAAACTCGATGGGGGAGGGGGGATCGCGACAAAATACTCCTTGCTAAGTGAAGTTACAACAAAACTGAGCCCCAGTGGTGCAGTGGTACGTGTCGACAGCATGTTTGAACTCGTGGCTTCGACTCCCGGCCGAGTCACTGGCTGGTTCCCCTACTTGTCGATCGAGTTCAAAAATACATGCTACTAAAGAGACATATACGGCTTTTGGGGCCTGGGCGATTATAATGACTGCTGGTGGAATGCTTTGAGCCAGGTCTACTAGATATCTTGCCGTTCTGTTTTATGTAGGCTACTACCGTATTACTTCCAGCTTCGCGTTTAACAGGCTCAGTGGCACCCACAAGACAAGTACTAAGTATATTCGAGTAAACTGAGTGTGCGTGACATTGCCAGTATGTTCCTTTTTTAGGATTCAAGACCGAAAAACATTAGCTACAGACGCTCTATGAAAATATTGTTTAAACCACCAGCTTCCGCCATATTGGAGTTCGGCACTAAGTTTTCGTATTTATACGACCATGAGACGAGTTCTATTGTATTTATTCACAAATTTCATGACGAGTCGGGAGTAACACTGAAATCCATACTTGTTTACAACAGATTAGTGGAAACAGGGGACTATCTTCTTGTGAAAAATACTTCAGCTTTAAGTGAACATGTCGGAATTTTTAACGTGCTATATGACATGAAATTGTTACTTCTGGCCCATGTTGGTCCGAGGGGCCACCCCAAGGTCTATGCTTACAAGTTTCTCTTCGCATTAGGCGGAAATCTATTCGGCCAAATTATAATTTCGAAAGGCAATCCATGTTTCCGTTGTAAAGCACACATTGATCCTTACTGTTTTCATAATTGCATAATTATTAGGTGTTTTCTTTCGAAACTAACATTATCATCGACGTTGTACACGTTAACATGGAGTAATGGTACAGGAATGCTTTCAAATGGATCTGCCTTTCCAGAGTTAAAGACTCCATTTATTTTCATCACTTTAGACGGAAGACTAATTGCCGTTAACAAGAGATATACTGTTTGTGTAACCGTTACGATTTACCACAAGGGGAAGGGGAAATCAGCCAAGTGGCAGGCGAAGTTGACGCGTACAGCATATTATACATCGGGGGTTGGTAAAATGCACAGCGCCCTCTATAAACTTAGAAATATGTTTTTGGTTTTCTTTCATCACAATGGCATGATAAACGATGTTAGCTTATTCGAAATTCTCTGTTTCCCATCAGAAGGAATAATCGCCCGTGTAAAGAAATTTTATGAGAAAATTAATGTTATATTCCAAAGTCCCACCTCTCTCAGTAATAAGAAAAGTAAAGATGAAGCAATTTTAATGACAGGGAATGGAGATTTTATTTTACCTGTAGCTTCTGATGTCAGAAAAATTGATGAAGAAAGGAGTGAGGAAGTCTATAGATATCTCGAGGTGTTTAATTCAGTGTAAATGTATGGATTATCCAATGGTGTATTACCATTTTACCTTCGTCCCAATTGTCACAAACGTACAGCATTATAATCATTTGAAGCATACATCTAGTTTAACAATCCTTTAAGTTTCGCTCATTGTTTCTTTGAATTCAAGCTACCAGCCGAGAAAGCAATATACTCTTGAGAAAAAAACGTTTTAGGTCTTGAAAGAACTTTGAGGGTTTTTTCAGCCAACATTTTATTATATATGTACCCCGTTGAGTTATTTTAGGGGAATAAAAACCCTAAACCCTCTTTACAAACTCAAAATCCTTTCCTGTCTCTATTCAAGGCCTATCATAGAAAACAACGAAAAAATCTTTATATCTCTTCGAAAACATTTACTACATGTACTTTCAAAACAATCTCGTCTTGACATACACGTAACGCCACGCCACCATTGCTATATGGCGGTGCAATATAACTCTCCTTTTTTCGCCCCACAAGTGTATTTGGATCTCGTGCTAACAAATACAATTATACCTCTCTATTAAAACACCATTGTTACTAAAAAAATGATGTCATTAATAAAGAGGCGTCATGATTACAATGGTGAAATTGATCAGAAATACCGCTTCTGGGCCAAACCAACGTCCTTAGAAAAGAGGGTGTCCATCTTTAGCAGGTATATGTTAAGGAAGCACTACTAAAACATGATCTGATAATCGAAAGAGTAAAAATGACGACAGAGACACCAGCAAGTGCGTATTGACATAACCTTTACCATTACAGTACGCCAAATCAGTGCGTCTATGTAAAATCTGGCTGAGGCGTTTTTCCCTTCCTAAAATCACTTTCAAACATTTTTTTACAGATTCTAATCCGATGTATCATTGAAGTGCATTTTGTCATCAGTTAAATGATACATTCATACTTGTGACAAAAAGAATGTCCAGCTAGTACTTACTATTTTGAGAGTAAGTATGTAAAGGCGGTATTGTGGGGCAGATATTTTCTTGCCACACGTAACAAAGCGAGCACGAAGCTCCCCCAAGAGTACTAATCGGCGTGTAAAATAGGCGGGTATATCTGTAATATATGAAATCATTCACCTTCAATTAACTGAGCAGACCTGACTTTTGTATCTGTATGTGCACTTTAATTACAGGTGACCATCAACCAACTACACAGTATCAATATACGAGGAAAAATCTCGTTAAAACTAGCAAAGTTTCGGCCAATAAAAGATATATGAGATACAATGTAATTTCGAGTGAACTTCGAATGACTGGAGATTTTTCGTTGGCATCGTTCATCCACGTCCGTTATGTACGTATAGTTCAACGAAACGTAGTCGCATAATATGTAGTTTGAAACCACGAAATGACATTTAAGGGGGATTGAAGTCATACACTACTGTTTTTTTATGATCGTGGGTACAGTTGACTAGACAAACATCACCCAGTGGCAGTACAGAAACGTCGTCCCTAAGATCCGTAAGCCAGGCAAAAAGAAGCTGGGTGCTATTTGTCTAGTGTACTGGCACCCAGGGTGCTTATTGTCCAGTCGATCTCGAACCTGGGTACCATTTGTCGGCACCCAGGACGACATCCACCCTTTCAGCCCCAGTAACTTGTTGCAGACCTATGGAAAAAACAACAGTTTTACAGTTCCTTTTTAGTGCACACAAAAGTCAGTTAATGCAAGATTATTGGCAATTTGTTTGCTAACCAGACACTCAATTCATGTTTTAAGAACCTTATTACCTCATGAGCACAACATGTATATAGTTACAAGACTCCAACGACACAATCTGTCCAACATTAAAAACGATATCCTTTCCCTGGACAGAGGCTAGCTTAGGCCTGGCCGATTCTCGGCCTGCTTTTCAACTTGATTTATCAATCTCTCTCTCAGGTCTGAAGACATGGTGCAAATGGGTTTGGGAAACATGTCCTAACTACATACATGTACCGGCAACTGCTGTGATAAACGCCTATCTGAAAACAACTGAGTACGCAGCATATTCAAGAGACTGATTATTATGCATCAGTTTCGAGAAGTTGAGATTCGGTCAATAAATTACAACGTAATGACGACAGTAGTGTTAAAGAGCGTCGTGTGAAAGGAAGGTCATCGAGTGTTAAAGGAAGGTTACCCTAGGCCAGGAGTCGCTGCCCTTTTCAAGATTCATGTACGATTCTTAGTTAAGATTTAACTATAGTGTTTATATGTTGCAAGAGTCTTGGAACGAATGCCTTATCGCGTTCACGAATCTGAAGAAGATCTGAACTAAGACTCTTCTAAAAGCCGAAAATTGCGACCTAAGAAACACTGACAAATACAAAACAAGACTAACGATTTCTTAACCAGCAGACTTCCTCACGCAAAAGCCCCGGATAAGACCCCTTCATGTTGGCACACTTTGTACAAATTCTTCAGACGATATGTAAGATGATGATGCCTCTAATATTGATTTCTTTTCATTCACTCATATTGTTCGATCGATATCTGGTTAACAGAAAAATAATCACAGTCTGTTTACATGGATCCTCTAATCATTATCGACATTTTTCAGCAGAACCATGGCCAGGATGACTTAAACAGAATGTATCTCTAATCGTCTAGGGAATGGGTCTATAATGTTCTGTAAACACAATAGCGTGCATGCCGGCGGTGAATATCAGTCCTAAAGTCTCCTCCTTTCTAGGATGGATATAGAAACAACGATGGTGGATCGGTATGAGTAGCGTGTTGCTTTTTATGCTAGATGAGGCAAATGCCTGCGAGATCATAACGCGCGCAGAGGTCTTTAAACTCCTTTATCAAACCATACTTTAAACTATAAAAGATGACTGTGTACAGATCACCTATCATTCACTCCTTCAACAGTAGGTAGAGATGACTTCTTAGTGCATTAGGTAATGAAATATTCCCCTGTGCATAAGAAGGCTACTGTATCATGCAGTTTAGCACTTGGTGGGATGTACCGTTGACCAAACTTTTACAGTAAAACGACGTGTTTTGTGGCATTTTTCTATTGATATAGGGTTTTAACTGCTCCATGATCGCGAAGACATTTCCATCAGCCATGTCAGCTTACGTACGAAAGTTTCAGTCCTTAGTAAATAGAAATAATAATATAATAATAATAATTTATTATATTAAAAGTGCTTTTGAATGAAAATCATTTGCAAACCACTGTACAATTTAAAAAACAACACATAGTAAAAGAGAAAATTGTACATAGAGATTAAAACATTCATAGAGATTAAAACATTTCGGGGCTGGTGTCGAAGTGTTCAATAAAAAGATGAGTTTTAAGATATTTTTTTGAAGGCGCTGGTGCCAATGGGATCACGCATCCAGGCCGGAAGTAATGCAAGTAAGGCCGCCTGCATTGTAATTGCATATTCAAGTACTGTTGGATCGGGAGTAAATAACGCTGAGAAGTCACTGTTCGCGTGTACATACATGGGATTAAGAAATTTGAAGAACGGCGGAAAAGTAGAGAAGAAATTCGTCAATTGGCTGTACAGCAATGGGTACGTCTTGCCACATGATGGTGACTGATTATACGCTTTGATATACAATGCATCGTCAAGTTTGGACTGAAGAATTTGCCGAGTTGTTTATGACGTGTTTGGTTTAATCGCTTGAAATTTTAACTGTCGTGACGTGACCAAGTGCTGCTCTCCGGCCAGTTGCCAAGCCCGGTAGTCGTCACAATTCGGTAATTCTGTACTGGTGGACTGTCCCTTGATGACCGACCGAGAGAAAGCCTAGCCAAAGCCCGCATCATTCAAAAACGTTAAGGCACAGAAACAGAGCTACCATGCTGCACTGCCGCCTTCCTAGAAACAAACGATGTGAACATCTCACAATTCTGGGAGTTAGCATTTCTTCTTTTAGAGCCATATAGGATGTAAACTTCTCTAGAGGTATATGTATTTGAAGTTTGAAGTTCCTAGGTAGAAAATCGTCTAGTAAGACTCCTAGTTAGGATCTTTTTCATTCATGTACAGATGTACGAGTACATTATAATATTAATCTTTACGGTAAATCTTCCAATAATCTTGTAAATATTGTACTGTTACAGGATACTCTTAGCAATTGCAGTAGGTTGCCTCACGAAATCCCATCTCAAACCGATGCTTTAGGGTTATCAGGGAACTCCTTGACGTAGTTGTAATGCGGATGAATATCACCTTGCTTTGACACCGAATTTGCTGCAGTGTTGTTTAAGTTTTAAACCAGGCTTTTTTTTAATGATTCAACTAGAAAATTAGCAAATGTGACAAACTACATGCTAATTGGTCATAATTACAGTGCTGGAAGGAGACCAGCGCCTATTTGTAGGGATGTTCCGGTATTAACTGCCAAATTCGTGTTCCTTTTAATGCCGATGTAATTTCTAGAGAAATGACCTCGACAAGTCCATGTCAGCCTCTCCTCGACGATACCGATCTGATTTGCGCTGGAAAAGCAAGAAGGCCTAAAAAAAGTGGGAAGAGGACCTTTAAAAAAGTATCACATTATCAAGATTAAATGAGGCGCATCTAGATCTGGTAGCTAGTTTAATTCTCTATACGTTAGTCAAAACAATTATGATGAAGCAATTGCGAATTCCCCGTTAAGTTGCGAACAATTCAGGTTGAACAATTGATGCAATATTTTCTTACTGTCTCGACATTTGCTAAATGGCTTTGCATTTAACTTCGTCTAACATGTAGCCCGATGCTTTCCTTTATTTGTTTGATACCAGACACAACAATTTCTATCTTGATTTTTGTGCGAGTGCGAGTGCAGTGTCTCATGTTATGACTTAACACTACGACATGCGTTGCCACAATTGCATGTACTCAAGGACGTATCTACTACAAACCTAATTTTACACTAAATACGATTGGACATTCGGTGATACAGCGTCTGATTCTAAGTTGGTATATGCACTTGGGTGTATCATGTTTAAATCGAATCTAGGTAATATGGGTACAGGAAAAAAAGGTACTGGAAAAAAAGGTACTGGAAAAAAAGGTACGGAAATAAAGGTACAGGAAATAAAGGTACAGGAAATAAAGGTACAGGAAATAAAAGTACTGGAAATAAAGGTACAGAGAATGGCATAAATAGGTAAAAAAGTACACAATTTTTTTTTTAAATATCATTTGAATTCTCTCCTGTTTTATTCATAACTTTAACTTTATTTGTTCCTTAGGCAATGCATAGGCCTAAGAAATAGGTATATCAAATTTCCAGTATACCGTTATGGTCTTCAATAGTGAAAACACGACTATCAAGATCATGATGACTGTAAAGATTCTAGGACAATTCCCTCTGCATAAGGATTAACTGATAAATGTACCAATGTTCAAGTTAAGTTGCAATTAATCAATTAGCATTCATCATAGAGCTGGACCCAATTAACAATGTGCCTTGTCTTATAGACAAAAAACTAGATTTAAGACCAAACACAAGGCAGGTATACTAGGATACTAGGTGTGCCCCCCTTTCCCGTTATCCTGGATCCGCCCCTAATAAGAATACGACTCGAGTATTTTAAAATTTAAAAGAACATGAATGTAGTTATTACCAAAACAACGTCTGCTCCCCTGTTGGGCAACTTCTTCCATGAATTTTCCTCAAATTCATTCCGTAACAAAATTGTCCGCAATGTATTAAACTATTTTAAGGCACCACCTTAGTCACAGAAGCAGAAAATGGGCAATAAAAGATTAATACATAGGCCGAGCCTGAACCAGTTGAAGAGAATATTAATATTCTAAAAAAAATTGTTGTACCTTTTTTACCTACTTATGCCATTTTGTGTACCTTTTTTTCCGATACATTTTTTTCCGGTACCTTTATTTCCAGTACTTTTATTTTTCTGTACTTTTATTTCCTGTACCTTTATTTCCGTAACTTTTTTCCTGTACCTTTTTTTCCTGTACCTTTTTTACCGTATACCGTTTAAATCATGTATCTCCTTTTATCTCTGTAATTATATCTATATGTTTATTTGCATACGTTTTATACTGTACATTGTTTATCTTGCTTATTCACTTCTGTAATAACCAATGGTATCAATACAGAATAAATTGTTTGACTAGCAGAGAGATATGACGGATACATATTTCATGAAATTCAGCAGCGCTTATCTATGGTCACCAAATGGTTTCAAATCCCGACTGCAACACTGAGGACAAGTCCTATGTTCACAATAGTTGCAGAGGAAGTGGTAAGGACAATGTGTGTAGTTCTGTGAAAAGTCTGAAATTGAACAGTTACAATACTGTGTACCTGAACTTTAGTTTACGTTTTCAAATAACGTTTGAGAACCTCATTGAAAATAGAAAAATGAAACAAATTAAGGATTTCCATTTTAAAAGGTTAATCATTAACAGAGAAATAGTTGAACCACTGTTTCAAAATAATAACCAGGATTCGTTCTTCGAGTGTTTTTTCCTCTGTTTGATGAAGATCAGTTGTGCGACTGTGAACTCAGTGCCAAGATACGGAAAAATGATCTGTCAAATCAGCTCAAAGAAGGGAACGTGTATGGAGAAGGAGGAGGTGAAGACCACGATGGGATATCAGATGCATCAACTTCAGGTAATAACCATTAGAAGACTACGCCGATACACAATGTCGTAAAGAGCAGTAACTGTTATGATGCATACGAGTTTACTGAAATTTGGTATATGCAGCATTTGTACATTTGTCTACACAACGGCAATGTTAAAAACTATATCAAGTACACTGTACGTATTTACGCAATTCAATTTCCATTTTAAATATTTGACGAACGGCGTAGGCCTTCAAAGTCAGTAACTCGATTGGGGAGGGGGGATCGGGACAAAATACTCCGTGCTAAGTGAAGTTACAACAAAACTGAGCCCCAGTGGTGCAGTTGTACGTGTCGACAGCATGTTTTAACTCGTGGCTTCGACTTCCGGCCGAGTCACTGGCTGGTTCCCCTACTTGTCGATCGAGTTCAAAGATACATGCTACTAAAGAAACATGTACGGCTTTTTGGGCCTGGACGATTATAATGACTGCTGGTGGAATGCTTTGAGCCAGGTCTACTAGATATCTTGCCGTTCTGTTTTATTTAGGCTACAACCGTATTATTTCCAGCTTCGCGTTTAACAGGCTCAGTGGCACCCACAAGACAAGTACTAAGTATATTCGAGTAAACTGAGTGTGCGTGACATTGCCAGTCTGTTCCTAAATCTGCCACGTCATTATGGCCATAGTTACACGAAACAATTTAGCAATAGCGTGCTGGAATGCACGAGGAATAATGTACGGTTCCCTGTATGCGGAAAATCTGATTATTTCGCGCAAACTTGACATTCTTGGAATATGCGAACACTGGCTATACCCTGATTCTACAAAATTCTTGGAGTCGATAAACAATGCGTTTTCATGCCATGCAGTCTGCTCTGCAGACCTGTTTTCAGGTGATAAAGTGCGCAGAGGCAAAGGTGGGGTTGCCCTGCTTTGGAACAAAGACCTTACGCCGTACATCAGAACGCTCGACTTAGAAAGCGATAGAATAACTGGAATCACTGTGAACCTAAACAATAAGAGGATGCTCACGATATTCATGGTTTATCTACCGAGTACGAATTACCCAGACGAATTCTTTATCGAATACATCGATTACCTGTTCCAGTTATACGAATTCTATAGCTCGCTCGGCGAAATCGTACTAATGGGGGATTTCAATGCGAAAGCCACAGGACCAAGGATCCCAGCACCACCAGACTGCAGAAGGACTCGTGCGCTAGACTCATTTTTGCGTCGGACTGGGCTTTCATCGATCCCAGTCAGCTCACAATGTAAAGGACCCGCATACACGTTCGATCCGTTTGAAGGATCAAACAAAACGCTTATAGATCACATTTGCATAAACTCGCTACTGCTTGAATGTTTGAAGACATGTGAAGTGGTGGAAGATGTTGATCCAAATACATCCGACCATTTAGCCGTCCATGCAATACTGAAACTCAGTACCTCAGAAACAAAGGATCATTCCAATGAGGAACCATTGGTACAGCGAAAACGAAAACGATTCAAATGGAAGTATTGCGCCCAAACTGATTTCAGCAAAATAGTACAATACCGGCAGGAACTGAAGCGCCAGTTCCCCGACATAAGTCAGAGTTATTTCTATACCAGTCGCGACATTGACAATGCGTATCAATCAGTCGTCAGCGCTATGTTAGTGGCATCCGCGCGAACTATACCTGAATGTGTGTTTCGAAAGAATATCCGTCCAAATTGGAAGGAAACGCTCAAGCCACTTCACCAGAGAATGCGCGACGCCCGGCTGGCCTGGACAGCGGCGGGTAAGCCCAGGGACTCAGACTCGACTGTCTACAGAGAGTATAAAGAGAAGAAAAGAGAATTTCGCGCAGAGTTTCGCCGACAAAATGCAAAGCTACAACAAGAGTTTTACCGGGAACTTAATGAAAGCGCAGAAATTGACCAAACTAAGTTTTGGAAACTGCTCAAAGCCAACCGTCGGACCCCAAATAAACTACCGCCACCCATGCGCTTTGACGGAACAATCTTCTATAGTTCCACCGACATAACGCGTAAATGGGCGGAACACTATGAAACGCTCTACACACCAAAGGTGAAACCGGAATATGACGCCGCCTTCAAACGATTCGTGGATACCAAACTAGGGGAAATGATGCGAGAATCGGCTGCCAATCACGACCCCTCATTGGACGCCCCCTTTACCACTGAAGAGGTAAAAAGTGGGATTCGACAGCTAAAGAACGGGAAAGCCGGAGGGCATGATGGAGTAGGCAACGAACACATCAAATATGGCGGGCATGCCCTTCATGTCAAAATCACAGAACTCTTTAACCTGTTCCTCAAACATGAACATATTCCGAGAGATGCAAAACGGGGAGTTATACATACACTGTTTAAAGGTCATGGGAAGAACAGGAGTGATCCGAATAGCTATCGGCCTATCACATTGTTACCAGTCTTGTACAAGTTATTTGAAAGGCTACTGCTGACTCGGTTGCAAAACTGGACCGCAGACAATAATATTGTCTTTCCGAACCCACAACAAAGCGCCTATCAGAAAAATCGCAGTTGTGTATCCACGTCATTTGTCATGATGGAATCGATATACCATCAGATCGAAAAACATTCTAAAGTGTACGCTTGCTTCTTGGACACCCGTAAAGCCTACGACACCGTCTGGATTGAAGGTCTCCTGTATAAACTATTTATGTTTGGTATAAATGGGAAATTCTGGCGAGTTACAAAGAATTGTTATGCTGAAATAGAAAGCTGTGTCACAGAAAACGAATTCTCCTCGCCGTGGTTTGCGCTTAAACAAGGCGTGAGACAAGGTGGCGTCTTGTCAACGTGGCTTTACTTGTTGTTTATCAACGCGCTAATAGACGAGCTCGATGACACCAGAGACGGATTAAACATTGACAATATAAACTGCAGCTCACCGTGTCACGCAGACGATCTCACGTTGCTCTCTCTCGCAAAATGTGGCCTTGATAGGATGATGTCATGTTCCTTTCGGTATTCAGTCAAGTGGCGCTATGACTACAATGCCGAAAAATGCTGTGTTATAGTTCTAGGGGAAACCGCTGCGCAATGGAAGCGAACAAAAAATGAAAGGAAATGGGCGCTAGGTAACCAGTCGGTCAATGAAAAATCCTCTCATGTTCACCTCGGGATACTAGTTGATAAATACTTAAAGTCTACGCAGCGAACTATTGAAGCTGCTCAGAAACTGAAGAATACGCTCATGAGCATAATTGGGCCAAATCAGCAGCCAAGTGGTTTCAGCCCAATAATAAGCCACAACTTGTACAGAACGATTTGCCTTCCCAGAGCTCTTTATGGAGCTGAAATTTGGTGTCAGGAAATTGCTCTCTCAGAGCTGTTAATTCTAGAAAGAGCCCACCGTTACTGTCTTAAAAGGATGCAAGGATTTAATCGGCTAACGAGCACAACCGTGTGCCAAGCAATGATAGGCAGTCCTACGCTACAGTGTTACTTGGACAGAAGGTGTTTGCAATTTTTCAGGCAACTTGCAAAAATGTCTGAAAATTCCCTTCCTTTGAAAGTTCTAAAATGCCGATATGCCAATATGGTCGAACGTGCGGGTAAAGACAGTAATAAAAGTTTAGGCTATGTTCCAAACCTCGTAAAGCTTATGGACAAATATAATTGCCGTGAATATCTGACCGATTACTTTGAATCGGATACATGTAGCTTTCCAGATAAAGGAATCTGGAAAATTATAGTGAACGAAGCAACATTACTGTTTGAAAATAAACGATTTGTGTTAGACTGCCAAGAAAATGGCCATCAGAGAATACTGAACATTGAAAAGTCTCTAGACTTTCCGTCTATGCTCTGGATTTGTGCAAAGAACGATCCGAACTTAGCATCAAATTATGCCTTTCTGGCAAAGTTGTGTACACTGCGTGTCGAACCAACCGAAAAATCCTGCGAACAATGTAACAGCGTCTACACGGACCCTCAAGTTCACTTTTTTTGTCAATGCACTGCCTTTAGCAGTAACAGGGACCGGTTTTGGGACAGCATTGAGCAAAAATGCGACGTTAATGTTAGTAGCGAACTGTGGAATATGATGGACAGTGATTTGGTCGAAACATTGCTGGGGAGGCAAACAGATAGCCTCGATTTTGACGAAATGTCACAAGTTCTGGGTGTTACTGCCGCCACCTGGCGGCCGTGAGAAAATGTTTAAGGCGAAATAGTTCAGAGACACCTTTACTTTAATTTCTTGATTTGTCTCGTGCAATTTTGATTTGTTGCTTGTTGTAAATAACTATACATTACTGTTGTTCTGTAATCTTCTAACAAGGAGGAAATAAAGAAATATATATTGTATTTATTCACAAATTTCATGACGAGTCGGGAGTAATACTGAAATCCATACTTGTTTACAACAGATTAGTGGAAACAGGGGACTATCTTCTTGTGAAAAATACTTCAGCTTTAAGTGAACATGTCGCACTTTTTAAGGAGATTTATGACATGAAATTGTTACTTCTGGCCCATGTTGGTCCGAGGGGCCACCCCAAGGTCTATGCTTACAAGTTTCTCTTCGCATTAAGCGGAAATCTATTCGGCCAAATTATAATTTCGGAAGGCAATCCATGTTACCGCTGTAAAGTACACATTGATCCTTGCTGTTTTCATAATGGCATAATTATTAGGTGTGTTCTTTCGAAACGAACATTATCATTCACGTTGTACACGTTAACATGGAGTAATGGTACAGGAATGCTTTCAAATGGATCCGCCTTTCCAGAGTTAAAGACTCCATTTATTTTCATCACTTTAGACGGAAGACTAATTGCCGTGAACAGGAGATATACTGGTGGTGTAACCGTTACGATTTACCACAAGGGGAAGGGGAAATCAGCCAAGTGGCAGGCGAAGTTGACGCGTAAAACATCTTATTCATCGGGGGTTGGTCAAATGCACAGCGCCCTCTATAAACTTAGAAATATGTTTTTGGTTTTCTTTTATCACAATGGCATGATGAACGATGTTAGCTTATTCCAAATTCTCTGTTTCCCATCAAAAGGAATAATCGCGCGTGTAAATAAATTTTATGAGAAAATTAATGTTATATTCCAAAGTCCCATCTCTCTCAGTAATAAGAAAAGTGAAGATGAAGCAATTTTAATGACAGGGAATGGAGATTTTATTTTACCTGTAGCTTCTGATGTCAGAAAAATTGATGAAGAAAGGAGTGAGGAAGTCTATAGATATCTCGAGGTGTTTAATTCAGTGTAAATGTATGGATTATCCAATGGTGTATTACCATTTTACCTTCGTCCCAATTGTCACAAACGTACAGCATTATAATCATTTGAAGCATACATCTAGTTTAACAATCCTTTAAGTTTCGTTCATTGTTTCTTTGAATTCAAGCTACCAGCCGAGAAAGCAATATACTCTTGAGAAAAAAACGTTTTAGGACTTGAAAGAACTTTAAGGGGTTTTTTCAGCCAAAATGTGATTATATAGGTACCCCGTCGAATTTTATTAGGGAAATAAAATCCCTCTGAGCTTTTTTACAAACTCAAAATCCTTTCCTGTCTCTATTTAAGGCCTATTATAGAAAAAACGAAAAAAACTTTATATTGTTCAAAAACATTTACTACTTTCAAAACAATCTCGTCTTGACATACACGTAACGCAACGCCACCATTGCTATGGCGGTGCAATATAACTCTCCTTTTTTCGCCCCACAAGTGTATTTGGATCATGTGCTAACAAATACAATTATGCCTCTCTATTAAAACACCCTTGTTACTAAAAAATGTATGTCATTAATAATGAGGGGTAATGATTACAAAACTGAAATTGATCAGAAATACCGCTTCTGGGCCAAACCAACGTCCTTAGAAAAGAGTGTGTTCATCTTTAGCATGTATCTGCTAAAGGAGGCTCTACTAAAACATGATCTGATAATCGAACGAGTAAAAATGACGACAGAGACACCAGCAAGTGCGTATTGACATAGCCTTTACCAGTACGCCAAATAAGTGCGTCTATGTAAAATCTGGCTGAGGCGTTTTTCCCTTCCTAAAATCACTTTCATACATTTATTTACAGATTCTAATCCGATGTATCATTGAAGTACATTTTGTCATCAGTTAAATGATACATTCATACTTGAGTAAGTATGTAAAGGTGGTATTGTGGGGCAGATATTTTCTTGCCACACGTCACTAAAGCGAGCACGAAGCTCCCCCTAGAGCACTATTCGGCGGGTAAAATAGGCGGGTATATCTGTTATATGAAATCATTCAACTTCAATTAACTGAGCAGACCTGACTTTTGTATATGTATGTGCACTTTACAGGTGACCATCAACCTACTACACGGTATCAATATACGAGGAAAAATCCCGTTAAAACCAGCAAAGTTTCGGCCAAAAAAAGGGGGATTGAAGTCATACACTACTGTTTTTTTATGATCGTGGGTACAGTTGACCATCAAACGTGGCATTTCCCACCAAATGTTACTCAGAAGTTAACTTTTCTCGACTAAACTTGATGTTTCAAAGCCGGCGAAAGAGACGGGTTACTTTAATGGTGTGTCTAAATGAGCGCCAGGGGTAGACTAGCTGTAGGTGGGTGTGTTTTCAGCACATCACTGATATTTTGATAAATTTCAGGTCAATATCAAGCTGTGAGTTAGTTAACGGACCGGTTCGAAATGTGTACTGTAATTCATGAAATCCATCGTGAAGCCACAACACCACAGGCTGCAGCGACCCCCTCTTGTAATACCTTATCGCGGGTGTGGGGCGTGGCGTGAAAAATTAATAACTTCCGTCAATCTAACATCCAAATAAGTTATGGCAATCTTGGTGGACGGTCGCGATATCTTTATATTTACAGCTGTACAGTTTCTTGATAAAGGTCCTTTCCAAGACGAAACCCAGACTTTTCAGTCTATACAGACTGACAAACAAGACCAAATCCGGGCCTAACCATCGAATCAGGAACTTTGTCTCGCAGGCGAACACGCGATAGAAAGCAGGGTTACGATCTGCAATTTTTCTGAATTGCTCAAACTCATTTGCAGGAATCAGATGTCTTATACTATTTCCAAATATATCTAACAAAGCAATAGTCGTTTTGTCCTGTACAGCGTCGCCATTTTTATTACGAGGCCTAACTGAATAAGCGGAAACTATATAGTTTTTAAATTCGCCTGCGATGTATACATATGTTGGCATCTTTCTCCAAGCAACAAAATATACGTCTTGTAAAGCAGCCATTCCTAAATTCCGCTTAGTGACATGAAAATCGTTCACACTCCATTTATCGTTCTCAAACTTGTAGATAAGGAATTGCTTATCAGACAGAAAGTATGCATTATATACTACATGTACTATGGCATCTAAAGCTCTGTGATAGTATATTGATGTTACCAGATATGGCATTTTCTCTTTAATTCTGTACATGCCCAGTAACGCTGAAAGGATGGATGTCGTCCTGGGTGCCGACAAATGGTACCCAGGTTCGAGATCGACTGGACAATAAGCACCCTGGGTGCCATTACACTAGACAAACAGCACCCAGTGGCAGTACAGAAACGTCGTCCCTAAGATCCGTAAGCCAGGCAAAAAGAAGCTGGGTGCTGTTTGTCTAGTGTAATGGCACCCAGGGTGCTTATTGTCCAGTCGATCTCGAACCTGGGTACCATTTGTCGGCACCCAGGACGACATCCACCCTTTCAGCCCCAGTTACTTGTTGCAGACCTATGGAAAAACAACAGTTTTACAGTTCGTTTTTAGTGCACACAAAAGTCAGTTAATGCAAGATTATTGGCAATTTGTTTGCTAACCAGACACTCAATTCATGTTTTAAGAACCTTATTACCTCATGAGCACAACATGTATATAGTTACAAGACTCCAACGACACAATCTGTCCAACATTAAAAACGATATCCTTTCCCTGGACAGAGGCTAGCTTAGGCCTGGCCGATTCTCGGCCTGCTTTTAAACTTGATTTATCAATCTCTCTCTCAGGTCTGAAGACATGGTGCAAATGGGTTTGGGAAACAAGTCCTAACTACATACATGTACCGGCAACCGCTGTGACAAACGCCTTTCTGAAAACAACTGAGTACGCAGCATATTCAAGAGACTGATTATAATGCATCAGTTTCGAGAAGTTGAGATTCGGTCAATAAATTACAACGTAATGACGACAGTAGTGTTAAAGAGCGTCGTGTTAAAGGATGGTTATCGAGTGTTAAAGGAAGGTTACCCTAGGCCAGGAGTCGCTGCCATTTTCAAGATTCATGTACGATTCTTAGTTAAGGTTTAACTGTAGTGTTTATATGTTGCAAGAGACTTGAAACGAATGTCTTATCACGTTCAATAATCTGAAGAAGTTCTGAACTAAGACTCTTCTAAAAGCCGAAAATTTCGACCTAAGAAACACTGACAAATACAAAACAAGACTAACGATTTCTTAACCATCGGACTTCCTCACGCAAGAGGCCCGGACAAGACCCCTTTATGTTGGCACACTTTGTACAAATTCTTCAGACGATATGTAAGATGATGATGCCTCTAATATTGATTTATTATCATTCACTCATAGTGTTCGCTCGATATCTGATCAACACCGATTGCAGAACAACAATAACTATCTGTTTACATTGATCCTCTAATCATTATCGACATTTTTCAGGAGAACCATGGCCGGGTGACTTATATAATATATAAGTCTAATCATCTAGGGAATGAGTCTAATAATGTTCTGTAAACCTAGTAGCGTGCATGCCGACTTATCGACGGTGAATATCAGTCCTAAAGTCTCCTCCGTTCTAGGATGGATATACGCACAACGACGGTGGATCGGCATGAGTAGCGTGTTGCTTTTTATGCTAGATGAGGCAAATGCCTGCGAGATCATAACGCGCGCAGAGGTCTTTACAATCCTTTATCAAACCATATTTTCAACTATAAAAGAAGACTGCGTACAGATCACCTATCATTCACTCCTTCAACAGTAGGTAGAGATGACTTCTTAGTGCATTAGGTAATGAAATATTCCTCTGTGCATAAGAAGGCTACTATATCATGTATATTATATATATATTTATTTCGTACTTATGTACAGAATTACAGAGTAAGTTTGTGCGAAGTGCCAAGTGCAGTGCAATTTTATATTATTACGGATCGCCAGATATTGGATGTTGGTTCTAAATACAGTAGAATAAAACCATCAGCCGATACCCAGTTTAACGTAGGTTTGCCTACCCAGAGATGAGATCTTGACTCACAGTTTCGATGCAAGAGGGACTACGGTCGCTCAGCAGAGAGATACCGAAAGAACCAACTAAAATACTCGATATATGTTTCATGATTTTGTTGGGATAATTTTACAGAGAGGGGGATTCACTTGATAGAATATAGAACAACCCAATAGGCCTAATTAGTGGATAGAAGCGCAGGCGGGATATGACCTACCTTGGCTATGAGGCCATATCAGGAACGGAGGAACATGATTTTCATGCCTGGCTATCGACAATTTAGCCTTCAGCCTCACATACATGTAGCTGAGGAATAATCGGAAATTATGGATTACCGTAGAAATTACCCGCGTCCCTGATATGTGTCCATTGCCTAGAATGGTCGAAGAGAAAAAGCCACGTTTCCTAGTTTGTGGCCCATATGTTACCCTTCAGGAGTCAAACGTGTCATCAGATCATCGGAAAGGACCAATCACAAAAATGCTAGCATGGGATGATACACTCGTGATCGACACAATTTGTTGTCGTTTAATGCAGTAATCGCAGGTTTGCCAACCTTGACTGACACCAGATTGGCTCACGTAAATATCTAACCACATGTCTGATCCAAAAGGGTATGCTTTAGGGCCTAGAATGGATAGGTCCAATAATATAACAAACAGTGTTCTGGACACTGTTACAATATCAGTTTAGCACTTGGTGGGATGTACCGTTGACCAAACATTTACAGTAAAACGACGTGTTTTGTGGCATTTTTCTAGTTCTATTGATATAGGGTTTTAACTGCTCTATTATCGCGAAGACATTTCCATCAGCCATGTCAGCGTACGTACGAAAGTTTCAGTCCTTAGTGAATAGAAATGCAAGTAAGGCCACCCGCATTGTAATTGCATATTCAAGTACTGTTGGATCGGGAGTAAATAACGCTGAGAAGTCACTGTTCGCGTTTACATACATGGGATTAAGAAATTTGGAGAACGGCGGAAAAATAGAGAAGAAATTCGTCAATTGGCTGTACAGCAATGGGTACGTCTTGCCACATGATGGTGACTGATTATACGCTTTGATATACAATGCATCGTCAAGTTTGCACTGAAGAATTTGCCGAGTTGTTTATGGCGTGTTTGGTTTAATCGCTTGAAATTTTAATTGTCGTGACGTGACCAAGTGCTGCTCTCCGGCCAGTTGCCAAGCCCGGTAGTCGTCACAATTCGGTAATTCTGTATTGGTGGACTGTCCCTTGATGACCGACCGAGAGAAAGCCTAGCCAAAGCCCGCATCATTCAAAAACGTTAAGGCACAGAAACAGAGCTACCATGCCGCACTGCCGCCTTTCTAGGAGCAAACGATGTGAACATCTCACAATTCCTAGTTCCTATGTAGAAAATTGTCTAGTAGGACTCCTTCTTTAGATCTTATTCATTCACGTACAGATGTACAAGTACATTATGATATCAATCTTTACGGTGAATCTTCCAATAATCTTGTAAATATTGTACTGTTACAGGATACTGTAGCAATTGCAGTAGGTTGCCACACGAAATCCCATCTCAAAACGATGCGTTAGGGTTTAGGGAACTCCTTGACGTAGTTGTAAGGCGGATGAATATCACCTTGCTTTGACACCGAATCCGCTGCAGTGTTTAAGTTTTGAACCAGGCTAACGATTCACCTAGAAAATTAGCAAATGTGACAAACTGCAGGCTCACTGGTAATAGTTACAGTGCTGGACGGAGACCAGGGGTGTTCCGGTATTAACTGCCAAATTCGTGTTCCTTTTAATGCGGATGGAAATTTCTGGAGAAATGACCTTGAAAAGTCCATGTCAGCCTCTCCTCGACGATACCGATCTGATTTGCGCTGGAAAAGCAACAAGGCCTAAAAAAAGTGGGAAGAGGACCTTTAAAAAAGTATCACATTATCGAGATTAAATGAGGCGCATCTAGATCTGGTAGCTAGTTTAATTCTCTATACGTTAGTCAAAACAATTTTGATGAAGCAATTGCGAATTCCCCGTTAAGTTGCGAACAATTCAGGTTGAACAATTGATGCAATATTTTCTTACTGTCTCGACATTTGCTAAATGGCTTTGCATTTAACTTCGTCTAACATGTAGCCCGATGTTTTCCTTTATTTGTTTGATACCAGACACAACAATTTCTATCTTGATTTTTGTGCGAGTGCGAGTGCAGTGTCTCATGTTATGACTTAACACTACGACATGCGTTGCCACAATTGCATGTACTCAAGGACGTAGCTACTCCAAACCTAATGTTACACTAAATACGATTGGACATTCGGTGATACAGCGTGTGATTCTAAGTTGGTATATGCGCTTGGGTGTATCATGTTTAAATCGAATCTAGGTAATAAAGGTACAGGAAAAAAAGGTACTGGAAAAAAGGTACTGGAAAAAAAGGTACGGAAATAAAGGTACAGGAAATAAAGGTACAGGAAATAAAGGTACAGGAAATAAAAGTACTGGAAATAAAGGTACAGAGAATGGCATAAATAGGTAAAAAAGTACACAATTTTTTTTAAATATCATTTGAATTCTCTCCTGTTCTATTCATAACTTTAACTTTATTTGTTCCTTAGGCAATGCATAGGCCTAAGAAATAGGTATATCAAATTTCCAGTATACCGTTATGGTCTTCAATAGTGAAAACACGACTATCAAGATCATGATGATTGTAAAGATTCTAGGACAATTCCCTCTGCATAAGGATTAACTGATAAATGTACCAATGTTCAAGTTAAGTTGCAATTAATCAATTAGCATTCATCATAGAGCTGGACCCAATTAACAATGTGCCTGGTCTTATAGACAAAAAACTAGATTTAAGACCAAACACAAGGCAGGTATACTAGGATACTAGGTGCGCCCCCCCTTTCCCGTGATCCTGGATCCGCCCCTAATAAGAATACGACTCGAGTATTTTAAAATTTAAAAGAACATGGATGTAGTTATTACCAAAACAACGTCTGCTCCCCTGTTGGGCAACTTCTTCCATGAATTTTCCTCAAATTCATTCCGTAACAAAATTGTCCGCAATGTATTAAACTATTTTAAGGCACCACCTTAGTCACAGAAGCAGAAAATGGGCAATAAAAGATTAATACATAGGCCGAGCCTGAACCAGTTGAAGAGAATAATAATATTCTAAAAAAAAATGTTGTACCTTTTTTACCTACTTATGCCATTTTGTGTACCTTTTTTTCCGATACATTTTTTTCCGGTACCTTTATTTCAAGCACTTTTATTTCCTGTACTTTTATTTCCTGTACCTTTATTTCCGTAACTTTTTTCCTGTACCTTTTTTTCCTGTACCTTTTTTACCGTATACCGTTTAAATCATGTATCTCCTTTTATCTCTGTAATTATATTTATAATTATGTTTATTTGCATACGTTTTATACTGTACATTGTTTATCTTGCTTATTCACTTCTGTAAAAACCAATGGTATCAATACAGAATAAATTGTTTCACTAGCAGAGAGATATGACGGATACATATTTCATGAAATTCAGCAGCGCTTATCTATGGTCACCAAATGGTTTCAAATCCCGACGGCAACACTGAGGACAAGTTCTATGTTCACAATAGTTGCAGAGGAAGTGGTAAGGACAATGTGTGTAGTTCTGTGAAAAGTCTGAAATTGAGCAGTTACAATACTGTGTACCTGAACTTTAGTTCACGTTTTCAAATAACGTTTGAGAACCTCAATGAAAATAGAAAAATGAAACAAATTAAGGATTTCCATTTTAAAAGGTTAATCATTAACAGAGAAATAGTTGAACCACTGTTTCAAAATAATAACCAGGATTCGTTCTTCGAGTGTTTTTTCCTCTGTTTGATGAAGATCAGTTGTGCGACTGTGAACTCATTGCCAAGATACGGAAAAATGATCTGCCAAATCAGCTCAAAGAAGGGAACGTGTATGGAGAAGGAGGAGGTGAAGACCACGATGGGATATCAGATGCATCAACTTCAGGTAATAACCAATAGAAGACTACGCCGATACACAATGTCGTAAAGAGCAGGAACTGTTATGATGCATACGAGTTTGCTGAAATTTGGTATATGCAGCATTTGTACATTTGTCTACAAAACGGCAATGTTAAAAACTATATCAAGTACACTGTACGTATTTACGCAATTCAATTTCCATTTTAAATATTTGACGAACGGCGTAGGCCTTCAAAGTCAGTAACTCGATGGGGGAGGGGGGATCGGGACAAAATACTCCGTGCTAAGTGAAGTTACAACAAAACTGAGCCCCAGTGGTGCAGTGGTACGTGTCGACAGCATGTTTTAACTCGTGGCTTCGACTTCCGGCCGAGTCACTGGCTGGTTCCCCTACTTGTCGATCGAGTTCAAAGATACATGCTACTAAAGAAACATATACGGCTTTTGGGGCCTGGACGATTATAATGACTGCTGGTGGAATGCTTTGAGCCAGGTCTACTAGATATCTTGACGTTCTGTTTTATGTAGGCTACTACCGTATTACTTCCAGCTTCGCGTTTAACAGGCTCAGTGGCACCCACAAGACAAGCACTAAGTATATTCGAGTAAACTGAGTGTGCGTGACATTGCCAGTCTGTTCCTTTTTTAGGATTCAAGACCGAAAAACATTAGCTACAGACGCTCTATGAAAATATTGTTTAAACCACCAGCTTCCGCCATATTGGAGTTCGGCACTAAGTTTTCGTATTTATACGACCATGAGACGAGTTCTATTGTATTTATTCACAAATTTCATGACGAGTCGGGAGTAACACTGAAATCCATACTTGTTTACAACAGATTAGTGGAAACAGGGGACTATCTTCTTGTGAAAAATACTTCAGCTTTAAGTGAACATGTCGGAATTTTTAACGTAATATATGAAATGAAATTGTTACTTCTGGCCCATGTTGGTCCGAGGGGCCACCCCAAGGTCTATGCTTACAAGTTTCTCTTCGCATTAGGCGGAAATCTATTCGGCCAAATTATAATTTCGAAAGGCAATCCATGTTACCGTTGTAAAGCACACATTGATCCTTACTGTTTTCATAATGTCATAATTATTAGGTGTTTTCTTTCGAAACTAACATTATCATCGACGTTGTACACGTTAACATGGAGTAATGGAACAGGAATGCTTTCAAATGGATCTGCCTTTCCAGAGTTAAAGACTCCATTTATTTTCATCACTTTAGACGGAAGACTAATTGCCGTGAACAGGAGATATACTGGTTGTGTAACCGTTACGATTTACCACAAGGGGAAGGGGAAATCAGCCAAGTGGCAGGCGAAGTTGACGCGTACAGCATATTATACATCGCGGGTTGGTAAAATGCACAGCGCCCTCTATAAACTTAGAAATATGTTTTTGGTTTTCTTTCATCACAATGGCATGATGAACGATGTTAGCTTATTCCAAATTCTCTGTTTCCCATCAGAAGGAATAATCGCCCGTGTAAAGAAATTTTATGAGAAAATTAATGTTATATTCCAAAGTCCCACCTCTCTCAGTAATAAGAAAAGTATAGATGAAGCAATTTTAATGACAGGGAATGGAGATTTTATTTTACCTGTTGCTTCTGATGTCAGAAAAATTGATGAAGAAAGGAGTGAGGAAGTCTATAGATATCTCGAGGTGTTTAATTCAGTGTAAATGTATGGATTATCCAATGGTGTATTACCATTTTACCTTCGTCCCAATTGTCACAAACGTACAGCATTATAATCATTTGAAGCATACATCTAGTTTAACAATCCTTTAGAGTTTTTTTAGGGGAATAAAAACCCTAAACCCTCTTTACAAACTCAAAATCCTTTCCTGTCTCTATTCAAGGCCTATCATAGAAAACAACGAAAAAATCTTTATATCTCTTCGAAAACATTTACTACATGTACTTTCAAAACAATCTCGTCTTGACATACACGTAACGCCACGCCACCATTGCTATATGGCGGTGCAATATAACTCTCCTTTTTTCGCCCCACAAGTGTATTTGGATCACGTGCTAACAAATACAATTATACCTCTCTATTAAAACACCATTGTTACTAAAAAATTGATGTCATTAATAAAGAGGCGTCATGATTACAATGGTGAAATTGATCAGAAATACCGCTTCTGGGCCAAACCAACGTCCTTAGAAAAGAGGGTGTCCATCTTTAGCAGGTATATGTCAAGGAAGCACTACTAAAACATGATCTGATAATCGAAAGAGTAAAAATGACGACAGAGACACCAGCAAGTGCGTATTGACATAACCTTTACCATTACAGTACGCGAAATCAGTGCGTCTATGTAAAATCTGGCTGAGGCGTTTTTCCCTTCCTAAAATCACTTTCAAACATTTATTTACAGATTCTAATCCGATGTATCATTGAAGTGCATTTTGTCATCAGTTAAATGATATGTGACAAAAAGAATGTCCAGCTAGTACTTACTATTTTGAGAGTAAGTATGTAAAGGCGGTATTGTGGGGCAGATATTTTCTTGCTACACGTAACAAAGCGAGCACGAAGCTCCCCCAAGAGTACTATTCGGCGTGTAAAATAGGCGGGTATATCTATAATATATGAAATCATTCAACTTCAATTAACTGAGCAGACCTGACTTTTGTATCTGTATGTGCACTTTAATTACAGGTGACCATCAACCCACTACACAGTATCAATATACGAGGAAAAATCTCGTTAAAACTAGCAAAGTTTCGGCCAATAAAAGATATATGAGATACAATGTAATTTCGAGTGAACTTCGAATGACTGGAGATTTTTCGTTGGCATCAATCATCCACGTCCGTTATGTACGTATAGTTCAACGAAACGTAGTCGCATAATATGTGGTTTGAAACCACGAAATGACATTTAAGGGGGATTGAAGTCATACACTACTGTTTTTTTATGATCTTGGGTACAGTTGACCATCAAACGTGGCATTTCCCACCAAATGTTACTCAGAAGATAACTTTTCTCGTCTAAACTCGATGTTTCAAAGCCAGCGAAAAAGACGGGTCACTTTAATAGTGTGTCTAAATGAGCGCCAGGAGTAGACTTGCTGTAGGTTGGAGTGTTTTCAGCACATCACTGATATTTTGATAAATTTCCGGCAATTTTAATGACGTAAGGATTTAGGTGCAAAATACCTCCTCCAAAACAAGATATAATATTCCCATCAGCCAGAGTCCCTTTCGATCATTCATCACAATGACATTTTGCCATTGGCCGATTGAATGTGGATTCAAACTAGTTGGAAGACTTCGATTTTAAAGTGAGGGCACCACCAGACTACCAGATTACCCGTGTTGCTGGTGTATACGTAAAACCTGTAGATAAGCGATTTGATGATAAATCCACCAGAACCTATCTTTTCACTGCACTTACTTGTATAATTAGGCTTTTGAAAATGCGTTCCTCGAAAATTAAGGCCTTTTAGAAAATGAGTTTCTCGAAAATTAAGGCCTTTTAGAAGAGGTCAATATCAAGCTGTGAGTTAGTTAACGGACCGGTTCGAAATGTGTACTGTAATTCATGAAATCCATCGTGAAGCCACAACACCACCGGCTGCAGCGACCCTCTCTTGTAATACCTTATCGCGGGTGTGGGGCGTGGCGTGAAAAAATTATAACTTCCGTCAATCTCGCATCCAAATAAGTTATGGCAATCTTGGTGGACGGTCGCGATATCTTTATATTCACAGCTGTACAGTTTCTTGATAAAGGTCCTTTCCAAGACGAAACCCAGACTTTTCAGTCTATACAGACTGACACACAAGACCAAAGTGCGTCGTGTTAAAGGAAGGTTATCGAGTGTTAAAGGAAGGTTACCCTAGGCCAGGAGTCGCTGCCCTTTTCAAGATTCATGTACGATTCTTAGTTAAGATTTAACTATAGTGTTTATATTTTGCAAGAGTCTTGGAACGAATGTCATATCGCGTTCACAAATCTGAAGAAGATCTGAACTAAGACTCTTCTAAAAACCTAAAATTTCGACCTAAGAAGCACTGACAAATACAAAACAAGACTAACGATTTCTTAACCAGCTGACTTCCTCACGCAAAAGGCCCGGATAAGACCCCTTTATGTTGGCACACTTTGTACAAATTCTTCAGACGATATGTAAGATGATGATGTCTCTAATATTGATTTCTTTTCATTCACTCATAGTGTTCGATCGATATCTGATTAACAGAAAAATAATCACAGTCTGTTTACATGGATCCTCTAATCATTATCGAAATTTTTCAGCAGAACCATGGCCAGTATGACTTAAACAGAATGTATCTCTAATCGTCTAGGGAATGGGTCTAATAATGTTCTGTAAACACAATAGCGTGCATGCCGGCGGTGAATATCAGTCCTAAAGTCTCCTCCTTTCTAGGATGGATATAGGCACAACGATGGTGGATCGGTATGAGTAGCGTGTTGCTTTTTATGCTAGATGAGGCAAATGCCTGCGAGATCATAACGCGTGCAGAGGTCTTTAAAATCCTTTATCAAACCATACTTTCAACTATAAAAGAAGACGGTGTACATATCACCTATCATTCACTCCTTCAACAGTAGGTAGAGATGACTTCTTAGTGCATTAGGTAATGAAATATTCCCCTGTGCATAAGAAGGCTACTGTATCATGTATATCAGTTTAGCACTTGGTGGGATGTACCGTTGACCAAACTTTTACAGTAAAACGACGTGTTTTGTGGCATTTTTCTATTGATATAGGGTTTTAACTGCATGCTCTATGATCGCGAAGACATTTCCATCAGCCTTGTCAGCGTACGTACGAAAGTGTCAGTCCTTTGTAAATATAAATGAAAGTAAGGCCGCCTGCATTGTAATCGTATATTCAAGTACTGTTGGATCGGGAGTACACAACGCTGAGAAGTCACTGTTCGCGTGTAAATTGCATGGGATTAAAAAAATTGGAGAACGGCGGAAAAATAGAGAAGAAATTCGTCAATTGGCTGTACAGCAATGGGTACGTCTTGCAACATGATGGTGACTGATTATACGCTTTGATATACAATGCATCGTCAAGTTTACACTGAAGAATTTGCCGAGTTGTTTATGACGTGTTTGGTTTAATCGCTTGACATTTTAATTGTCGTGACGTGACCAAGTGCTGCTCTCCGGCCAGTTGCCAAGCCTGGTAGTCGTCACAATTCGGTAATTCTGTACTGGTGGACTGTCCCTTGATGACCGACCGAGAGAAAGCCTAGCCAAAGCCCGCATCATTCAAAAACGATAAGGCACAGAAACAGAGCTACCATGCCGCACTGCCGCCTTCCTAGGAACAAACGATGTGAACATCTCACAATTCTGGGAATTGGCATTTCTTCTTTTAGAGCCATATAGGATGTAAACTTATCTAGAGGTATATGTATTTGAAGTTTGAAGTTCCTAGGTAGAAAATCGTCTAGTAGGACTCCTAGTTTGGATCTTATTCATTCACGTACAGATGTATGAGTACATAATAAAATTAATCTTTATGGATAATCTTCCAAAAATCTTGTAAATATTGTACTGTTACAGGATACTGTAACAATTGCAGTAGGTTGCCACACGAAATCCCATCTCAAAACGATGCTTTAGGGTCAAAAGGGAACTCCTTGACGTAGTTGTAAGGCGGATGAATATCACCTTGCTTTAACATCGAATCCGCTGCAGTGTTTTTAAACACTGCAGCGGATTCGATGTTAAAAACACTGCAGCGGATTCGATGTTAAAGCAGTTGAATCTTTAGCCTGGTTCAAAACTAGATTCAACTAGAAAATTAGCAAATGTGACAAACTACATGCTAACTGTTCATACTTACAGTGCTGGACGGAGACCAGCGCCTATTTGGAGGGCTGTTCCGGTATTAAGTGCCAAATTCTTGTTCCTTTCAATGCCGATATAATTTCTGGAGAAACGACCTCGACAAGTCCATGTCAGCCTCTCCTCGACGATACCGATCTGATTTGCGCTGGAAAAGCAACAAGGCCTTGTTTGATACCAGATACAACAATTTCTATCTTGATTTTTTTACAATCGCATGGTTTTACATATTCCAACTGAGGCCTCCGTGTGGCGACCTGATGACATGCCACTTGTCGCGGCTCGAGGAAGTACTCTTTAGTCACAGTGCAGCGTTGCACAGAGATGAGATGAGCTATTTTTCTTGTCTCGTCTTTATGGCTACTATGATTAAATGTGCTAATCCCTATTGAGTAAACCACTTGATCGTGTATAAGTATTTGGACATGAGGTCAAAGAATAGCCATTGCTTTTCGACTTGGCCAAATTTGCAGCATTAAAAGATGTTTTCACCGATGAGAAAAGCGACCGACATTCACTGTTGTGCACAATTCATTGAGATCCTGCAGAAATGGGCAAATGAAATGGATATTTGGTTCTCAAATTGATAATTTTAGGATAGTGATCCCCAGGCTAAATAGGACTTAGTGTGATCACGCACCTTGAAGAGGAGATCCTTCACGGATCGGACCCTCTTTTAAATATGAGGAGTTTTGTTTGACCCGGTAAAAACCTAAGACAGGGATCAGCTAGCATTGATAACTCAAAGAAGCTTCGATGACCCAAATATTCACTGCTATAAGGTTCAAGAATGCTCTTGATCTTCCGTTGGTCTGTCTTTGCGCATCATTTATATACATACTTTCATCTTTTAAAAATGTACGATCATGTGATACATATTTTACCTTCATTTTAGAAGAGTTGTTGGTAACGCGCCCCTTACGGATTTCTAGGGGACTAGATCGATGTTATAAAAAATGCCTCGTCAAGTCAAAACCGACAGCCTCCTTTTACAATTTTAATTCGCTTATTAGATTCTACTGGATCCACTCGCCAATAAGATCCCAAGCCCGACAATACCCTATTGGGGTGGGATATCTATTCAAGAGTTAACAACGTAATCGTCATGAATGGTCATGACTCTACAGCGGAACTTTCATATTACAATTAAAGACCAATTGGAAGAAACGAAAACAAACTATCCCACCACTTTTATGGCTGCGAAAGGCCTACTATTATTCCCAGTTGTTTAGGCTCGACCCATCGAGGCGGTAGTAGAAATCGGGTATTGTTGGGTTTAGGATCTTAAAGTGGATCCAGTATTAGCAGTGCTTCTTGATTTACAGCAACTTGGCCTGTTACAAGAGTAGGCGGGTTATCCATTCAATATGAAATAACACGACGCTGTTGCATAAATTTCCACGAGTGCGAGTGCAGTGTCTCATGTTATGACTGAACATTACGACATGCGTTGCCACATTTGCATGCACTCAAGGACGTAGCTACCCCAAACCTAATCTTACACTAAATACGATTGGACATTCGGTGATAAAGCGTTGGTATATGCACTTGGGTGTATTGTGTTTAAAACATGTATCTCCTTTTATCTCTGTATTGCATACATTTCATACTGTACATTGTTTATCTTGCTTATTCAACTCTGTAATAACCATATGGTATCAATACAGAATGAATTGAAACTGAAATTGAAATTGTTTCCTATTTGGCGCACTGTTTGTCTAGCAGAGAGATATGACGGATACATATTTCATGAAATTCAGCAGCGCTTAATATCTATGGTCACCAAATGGTTTCAAATCCCGACGGCAACACTTAGGACAAATCCTAAGTTTCACAATAGTTGCAGAGGAAGTGGTAAGGACAATGTGTGTAGTTCTGTGAAAAGTCTGAAATTGAGCAGTTACAATACTGTGTACCTGAACTTTAGTTTACCTTTTCAAATAACGTTTGAGAACCTCAATGAAAAATAGAATAATGAAACAAATTAAGGATTTCCATTTTAAAAGGTTAATCATTAACAGAGAAATAGTTGAACCACTGTTTCAAAATAATAACCAGGATTCGTTTTTCGAGTGTTTTTTCCTCTGTTTGATGACGATCAGTTGTGCGACCGTGAACTCACTGCCAAGATACGGAAATATGATCTGTCAAATCAGCTCAAAGAAGGGAACGTGTATGGAGAAGGAGGAGGTGAAGACCACAATGGGATATCAGATGCATCAACTTCAGGTAATAACCATTAGAAGACTACGACGACACACAATGCCGTAAAGAGCAGTAACTGTTATGATGCATACGAGTTTGCTGAAATTTGGTATTTGCAGCATTTGTACATTTGTCTACACAACGGCAATGTTAAAAACTATATCAAGTACACTGTACGTATTTACGCAATTCAATTTCCATTTTAAATATTTGACGAACGGCGTAGGCCTTCAAAATCAGTAACTCGATGGGGGAGGGGGGGGGGGGTCGGGACCAAATACTCCGTGCTAAGTGAAGTTACAACAAAACTGAGCCCCAGTGGTGCAGTGGTACGTGTCGACAGCATGTTTGAGCTCGTGGCTTCGACTTCCGGCCGAGTCACTGGCTGGTTCCCCTACTTGTCGATCGAGTTCAAAGATACATGCTACTAAAGAAACATATACGGCTTTTGGGGCCTGGACGATTATAATGACTGCTGGTGGAATGCTTTGAGCCAGGTCTACTAGATATCTTGCCGTTCTGTTTTATGTAGGCTACAACCGTATTATTTCCAGCTTTGCGTTTAACAGGCTCAGTGGCACCCACAAGACAAGTACTAAGGATATTCGAGTAACCTGAGTGTGCGTGACATTGCCAGTCTGTTCCTTTTTTAGGATCAAAGACCGAAAAACATTATCTACAGACGCTCTATGAAAATATTGTTTAAACCACCAGCTTCCGCCATATTGGAGTTCGGCAGTAAGTTTAAACCAACAGCTTCCGAAATATTGGAGTTTGGCAAGTTTTCGTATTTATACGACCTTGAGACGAGTTCTATAGTATTTATTCACAAATTTCATTACGAGTCGGGAGTAACACTGAGATCCGTACTTGTTTACAACAGATTAGTGGAAACAGGGGACTATCTTCTTGTGAAAAATACTTCAGCTTTAAGCGAACATGTCGCACTTTTTAAGGAGATTTATGACATGAAATTGTTACTTCTGGCCCATGTTGGTCCGAGGGGCCACCCCAAGGTCTATGCTTACAAGTTTCTCTTCGCATTAAGCGGAAATCTATTCGGCCAAATCATAATTTCGAAAGGCAATCGATGTTACTGTTGTAAAGCACACATTGATCCTTTCTGTTTTCATAATGGCATAATTATTAGGTGTGTTCTTTCGAAACTAGCATCATCATCGACGTTGTACACGTTAACATAGAGTAATGGTACAGGAATGCTTTCAAATGGATCCACCCTTCCAGAGCTAATGAGTCCATTTATTTTCATCACTTTAGACGGGAGAATATTTGGCGTTAACAGGAGATATACTGGTGGTGTAACCGTTACGGTTTACCACAAGGTGAAGGGGAAATCAGCCAAGTGGCAGGCGAAGTTGACGCGTAAAACATCTTATTCATCGGGGGTTGGTAAAATGCACAGCGCCCTCTATAAACTTAGAAATATGTTTTTGGTTTTCTTTCATCACAATGGCATGATGAACGATGTTAGCTTATTCCAAATTCTCTGTTTCCCATCAGAAGGAATAATCGCGCGTGTAAATAAATTTTATGAGAAAATTTATGTTATATTCCAAAGTCCCATCTCCCTCAGTAATAAGAAAAGTGAAGATGAAGCAATTTTAATGACAGGGAATGGAGATTTTATTTTACCTGCAGCTTCTGATGTCAGAAAAATTGATGAAGAAAGGTGTGAGGAAGTCTATAGATATCTCGAGGTGTTTAATTCAGTGTAAATGTATGGATTATCCAATGGTGTATTACCATTTTACCTTCGTCCCAATTGTCACAAACGTACAGCATTATAATCATTTGTAGCATACATGTAGTTTAACAATCCTTTAAGTTTCGCTCATTGTTTCGTTGAATTCAAGTTACCAGCCGAGAAAGCAATATACTCCTGAGAAAAAAACGTTTTAGGACTTGAAAGAACTTTAAGGGTTTTTTCAGCCAAAATTTAATTATATATGTACCCCGTCGAATTTTGTTAGGGAAATAAAAACCCTCTGAGCTTTTTTACAAACTCAAAATCCTTTCCTGTCTCTATTTAAGGCCTATTATAGTAAAAAACGAAAAAAACTATATTTTGTTCGAAAACATTTACTACTTTCAAAACAATCTCGTCTTGACATACACATAACGCAACGCCACCATTGCTATGGCGGTGCAATATAACTCTCCTTTTTTCGCCCCACAAATATGCATTTGGATCATGTGCTAACAAATACAATTGTACCTCTCTATTAAAACACCCCTGTTACTAAAAATGTACAGTATGTCATTAATAAATAGGCGTAATGATTACGAAGGTGAAATATATCAGAAATACCGCTTCTGGGCCAAACCAACGTCCTTAGAAAAGAGGGTATTCATCTTTAGCAGGTATCTGCTTATTGAGGCTCTACTAAAACATGATCTGACAATCGAAAGAGTAAAAATGACGACAGAGACACCAGCAAGTGCGTATTGACATAACCTTGACCATTACAGTACGCCAAATAAGTGCGTCTATGTAAAATCTGGCTGAGGCGTTTTTCCCTTCCTAAAATCACTTTCATACATTTATTTACAGATTCTAATCCGATCTATCATTGAAGTGCAGTTTGTCATCAGTTAATTGATACATTCATACTTTTGACAAAAAGAATGTCCAGCCATACTTACTATTTTGAGAAGTTCTCCGTTTTGAGCAATGAGTATGTAAAGGTCGTATTGTGGGGCAGATATTTTCTTGCCACACGCCACTAAAGCGAGCACGAAGCTCCCCCTATAGCACTATTCGGCGGGTAAAATAGGCGGGTATAGCTGTTATATGAAATCATTCAACTTCAATTAACTGAGCAGACCTGACTTTTGTATATGTATGTGCACTTTAATTACAGGTGACCATCAACCCCCTACACGGTATCAATATACGAGGAAAAATCCCGTTAAAACTAGCGTTTTCGGCCAATAAAAGATATCGAAGATACAATGTAATTTCAAGTGAACTTCGAATGACTGGAGATTTTTCGTTGGCATCGTTCATCCACGTCCGTTATGTACGTATAGTGAAAACGAAACGTAGTCGCATAATATGTAGTTTGAAACCACAAAATGACGTTTAGGGGGCTTGCAGTCATACACTGCTGTTTTTTTATGATCTTGGGTACAGTTGACCATCAAACGTGGTCAGAAGTTAACTTTTCTCGTCTAAACTTGATGTTTCAAAGCCGGCGAAAAAGATGGGCCACTTTAATGGTGTGTCTAAATGAGCGCCATGAGTAGACTAGATGTCGGTGGGACTATTTTCAGCACATCACTGATATGTTGATAAATTTCCGGCAATTTTAATGACGTAAGGATTTAGGTGCAAAATACCTTTTCCAAAACGAGATATAATATTCCCATCAGCCAGAGTCCCTTTCGATCATTTATCACAATGGCATTTTGCCATTGGCCGATTGAATGTGGATTCAAACTACATGTAGTTGGAAGACTTCGATTTTAACGTGAGGGCACCACCAGTCTACCAGATTACCCGTGTTGCTGGTGTATACGTAAAACCTGTAGATAAGCGATTTGATGATAAATCCACCAACACCTATCTCCTCACTGCACTTACTTGTATAATTAGGCTTTTGAAAATGAGTTTCTCGAAAATTAAGTCCTTTTAGTAAATTCGTTTTCTCGAAAATTAAGGCCTTTTAGTAAGAGGTCAATATCAAGCTGTGAGTTAGTTAACGGACCGGTTCGAAATGTGTACTGTAATTCATGAAATCCATCGTGAAGCCACAACACCACCGGCTGCAGCGACCCTCTCTTGTAATACCTTATCGCGGGTGTGGGGCGTGGCGTGAAAAATAATAACTTCCGTCAATCTCGCATCCAAATAAGTTAAAAAGAAGCCATTCCTTAATTCCGAAGGGTGTAGCGCTGATGTACGCCCTATCGTTGTGGTGAGGCCAATGGAGAATTTCACATAAAAAATGAACAGTTTAATTTTGATGCTGTTGCAAATTTATGATTTTTTTCATGATAGAAATGTTAATATTTCGATCCAAGAACGACCACAAGAACGAAGTGTCATTTCTTCCACCGATATCGCTTCGCCTTCGGTCAGAAATCTAAGGAAAAAGTGTGTATTTAATGTCTGGTATCCTCACGAATCAATCGAACCTACCTGTTGATGAACCCAAGAAAAAACCCGCCTCTCTCCCTCGTTTTCGTCTTTGGATCGAAATCTGAATCTCTCTAACACAAGAAGGATGGGGTACTTACAAAGTTGAAGATTGTTTTCCTTCCAGCCCCCTCGGAGCACCTTTCTCGATCAGTTGTGCATATCCATCCGGAAAATATCTCTTCTTCCAAACCTGCTGAGAACTATTGACAGTCTCTTGAATAAATAATCGATCCTATCGTTTAGATAGCGATCAGTCAGAATTGAACAATCGTTATTTGTCACCGATGTGAGTAATTTGATACGCGGTTGCCACTGATACGGTACTGGAAATCAAACTCAGCAGAACAAATATGTTGTATTTTGGACTCAACATAAAGAAATTCTTAGATCAAATATTTCAAATGCATTTTATGGTCTCATGGTTTCTTATACATTGTATCTCCAAATCTAATTGCTTCTCATTTATAACATCCGTCATGTCCATAGAATCGTCAAAGCAAATTAACTAAACAGCTGATATGAATAGTTTTAGTTTCGTATTCTCAATTTTATGTCCAGTCTCCGATGTGGAGAGGTAACGGTTTTCCGTAGTGGTTTCCTGGTCTTCAGGGAATTCCTTCAGCCTCCGAAAATAGGCGAAGTTTACGTCGAATGTTAGATATCCAACATCGAACTTAACAAACTTAATAAAACAGTTTTTCATGCGCGAGAGACATGCGACAACCGACTCATTTCCAAATATAAACGCAATTTTGGGTCTGCCAATTAAAATTTTTTATGTCCGACGCCATCAAAAAGTTTTCGGACAGGCCTATCCGCAAATTACCAAGGACATCTGACACCACTTAACTGCTCGGCTGCATATTTAAATGATTTCTATGCTCCGGCAATGATATCCGAAATCGACGAGACCAATTGCTTTTAAATCTCTATCATGTGCATGTTGAAATACACATGTATACTGACCTAGGTACAAATGCTTGTAACATCCTCGCAAGCAGCTAAACTACCTCGGGATGGTGGCTTTCTCTTCCGTTATCACACCAAGCACACCACCAGTACTGCATAGCTTACATACAGATGGACATGTTTACAATTATGTGACAACGACGAGACTGCCGCAAATTGGGTTCAAACTAATGGTCAAACATTGCAACCATTGACTCCCTGATCGGTTAGGACCATTAGCTTAACCAGATTAATTGGATTTGGTTTACCATTGAGCGCCAGTCGGCTAGTCAGTATCAGTTTTTGCCTTCATGTTGAATTATGTAACAGATGAAATTTACAGCATTTTATACCCGAATCAAATAACTTGAGGAAGCGTGTATCTCGTTTTATGTGAAAAACACGCCTCACTTTTGCATCAAAATTTGAAACACTCTACGTGTAGCTATGAGAGCGTTGATAGCAGGGCCAAAGTTTATAGGTTAGTTAAAGGAATGGGCGGCATTTTATTGCAGTATGTTTTTTCTTCTTCTGGTTCATCAGTAAACTATTTTTCTGAACGTGTTTGATGCTTTTCAAAAATTTTTTCAACTCTTAAAGATAGTAGAAAAACGCGTTATTCGTTATTCTCAGTACGGGCAAGTCCTGGGGCGAAAGACCTTTCCTGCCACGTGACTGCACGCCGAGATGGGAGTTCACGTCATCCCGCTATTACGCCATTATCGTCGCAGTAGTGGGGTTTGTCAAGCGCCATCAACGTTACGTCAGAAAAATCGATATCAGCACTATAAAGAAGTCACAGGGTAGAACCATAGCGCCAGGAAGCGCCTTACTAGTGCATCGTTCCTCAGGGAAACCATCAACACATGGAGAGCTAACTCAGGTCAAATCCGAGTCAACATTGGAAAAACGTGATAAATCAGTCAAATTTTGAATGTTTCTTTTTTTGTGCAATTTGTTGATCGATGGAAACTACTGATGTAGAATAAGAGGGAACTAGGCAGCAGACAGTTGGGAATATTGCCCTTAGCAATACCAATGGTCCCTTAAAGATTTTCCAAAAGGCCAAAACGAAGGTAAGGTGGCAATCATCGCCCGAAGTAAACTGAGTACGCAGCATATTCAAGGGGCTGATTATAATGCATCAACTTTGAGAAGTTGAGATTTGGTCAATAAATTACAACGTAATGATGACAGTAGTGATTCTCGGCATGCTTTTCAACTTGATTTATCAATCTCTCTCTCAGGTCTGAAGACATGGTGCAAATGGGTTTGGGAGACAAGTCCTAACTACATAGATGTACCGGCAACTGCTGTGATAAACGCCTATCTGAAAACAACTGAGTACGCAGCATATTCAAGAGACTGATTATAATGCATCAGTTTCGAGAAGTTGAGATTCGGTCAATAAATTACAACGTAATGACGACAGTAGTGTTAAAGAGCGTAGTGTTAAAGGAAGGTTATCGAGTGTTAAAGGAATGTTACCTTAGGCCAGGAGTCGCTGCCCTTTTCAAGATTCATGTACGATTCTTAGTTAATATTTAACTATAGTGTTTATATGTTGCAAGAGTCTTGGAACGAATGTCTTATCGCGTTCACGAATCTGAAGAAGATCTGAACTAAGACTCTTCTAAAAACCTAAAATTTCGACCTAAGAAACACTGACAAATACAAAACAAGACTAACGATTTCTTAACCATCAGACTTCCTCACGCAAAAGGCCCGGATAAGACCCCTTTATGTTGGCAAACTTTGTACAAATTCTTCAGACGATATGTAAGATGATGATGCTTCTAATATTGATTTCTTTTCATTCACTCATATTGTTCGATCGATATCGGATTAACAGAAAAACAATCACAGTCTGTTTACATGGATCCTCTTATCATTATCGACATTTTTCAGCAGAACCATGGCCAGGATTACTTAAACAGAATGTATCTCTAATCGTCTAGGGAATGGGTCTAATAATGTTCTGTAAACACAATAGCGTGCATGCCGGCGGTGAATATCAGTCCTAAAGTCTCCTCCTTTCTAGGATGGATATAGGCACAACGATGGTGGATCGGTATGAGTAGCGTGTTGCTTTTTATGCTAGATGAGGCAAATGCTTGCGAGATCATAACGCGCGCAGAGGTCTTTAAACTCCTTATCAAACCATACTTTCAACTATAAAAGAAGACTGTGTACAGATCACCAATCATTCACTCCTTCAACAGCAGGTAGAGATGACTTCTTAGTGCATTAGGTAATGAAATATTCCTCTGTGCATAAGAAGGCTACTTTATCATGTATATCAGTTTAGCACTTGGTGGGATGTACCGTTGACCAAACTTTTACAGTAAAACGACGTGTTTTGTGGCATTTTTTTATTGATATAGGGTTTTAACTGCTCCATGATCGCGAAGACATTTCCATCAGCCATGTCAGCGTACGTACGAAAGTTTCAGTCCTTAGTAAATAGAAATGCAAGTAAGGCCGCCTGCATTGTAATTGCATATTCAAGTACTGTTGGATCGGGAGTACACAACGCTGAGAAGTCACTGTTCGCGTGTACATGCATGGGATTAAAAAATTGGGAGAACGGCGGAAAAATAGAGAAGAAATTCGTCAATTGGCTGTACAGCAATGGGTACGTCTTGCAACATGATGGTGACTGATTATTCGCTTTGATATACAAAGCATCATCATGTTTGCATTGAAGAATTTGCCGAGTTGTTTATGGCGTGTTTGGTTTAATCGCTTGAAATTTTAATTGTCGTGACGTGACCAAGTGCTGCTCTCCGGCCAGTTGCCAAGCCCGGTAGTCGTCACAATTCGGTAATTCTGTACTGGTTGACTGTCCCTTGATGTCCGACCGAGAGAAAGCCTAGCCAAAGCCCGCATCATTCAAAAACGTTAAGGCACAGAAACAGAGCTACCATGCCGCACTGCCGCCTTCCTAGGAACAAACGATGTGAACATCTCACAATTCTTGGAGTTGGCATTTCTTCTTTTAGAGCCATTGTTGCGAACTCTAAGGCGAGTTCCGTGGGTTGTCGCGTTGTGCACTAGATCGATGCAATGTATAAAGGAATTGAACGAGGTTTTCAAAGGAAATATAATATACAAGTTTAATTCACAAAATAACATATATACGGGTATTGTAAATGACTTTAACTGAGTAGCGGCGCGTGTCGACATAAGTTCTCGCGATGGGAGCAGACTTTACGGCTTCAATTGTTTCACTAAGTTCGAATTGCATTACCTCAGCACGCACACAGACTTGACGCCTCGTGATTCCTCGAATCATTCATACAAGTTGTATCTTACGTTCGTTTCTCTCCGTGCTCGTCTCGTGACCCAGCGATTCGTCCCTGTTAGCACAGCTTCCGTTCGGCCTCCTCATGGAGCTTTTGTTCGGCTTTCTCACGTCGCGGCACCCCTGCCTTCAGCTTGCTCGGACTTCAGGACTCCGCCTTCATTCTGCCTACTTTCCAAAGTCTCGTGCGGCCTTCTCGGTGTTATTTATCAGTCTGCCCCTATGCTCCCTGCGCGCGGTATGTATTACCCGACACGAAACACAAATTAAAGTTCACGTAACACAAAGTCCGTAGAATAGAATTGTAAAATAGTCAATAGAGTTTGGATTATAACACACCGGCGGCGGGGATAAAAAAAATCGTTGCATGATTTTTTTTAGTAACGAGAATAATTCGAACGCATCTCACATTGTTCACAATAGACGTATGCTCTACGTTACCAACAGTTTTTTTTAACGTCTCTATTACTAAAATTCACATCCTTGATAAACTGTCCACATTCACATGATGTTTCCCAGATTTGTGCACAATTGTCATTGAATATTCTTGTAATCTTAGCGACCATCTTAACAATTTCATATTCTTGTTCTGGCAACTGTTTAACCAAACCAACGGCCGAGACAAGCCCAAGGCACTCTTTTTCAATTGGGGCGTAGTTTCGCTCGCGCTGTAACATTTTCCGACTTGCGTACACAACTGGATGCTCAAGGCCATCGTTATCTAATTGATACAGAATTGCGCCAATTCCGCGGTCACTTGCGTCCACTTGAAAAAATAAGTCACTGTCATAGTCTGGCAATTTCAAGACTGGGGAATCTGACATTATTTTCTTCAGTCTCATGAATGCACGCTCACAAGTTTAGGTCCAACGGATGCGATTGGGCTGCCCCTTCTTTGTCAAATCCGTGATAGGCGCGGCGATTTCGGAATAGTTTGGTATGAAACGGTTGTAGTAGGAAACCAAGCCTATGAACGATCGGACTTGTTTCTTAGTCTCAGGTTGTGGAAAATTCTTAATCGTAAGAACATTCGCCTCCACTGGTTGCAGCGAACCACTACCCACCACGAAACCTAAGTAATCTAAGGCAGCATTACCTACAACGCATTTGCAGGTTTTAGCATAAGTTTCGCGCGCCTGATTCGAGTGAATACTTCACGCAAATCTCTCATGTGGTCTTCGAACGTTTCGCTGAATATGATGATGTCATCAATGTACGCCTCAGCATAGTCTAAGTCACTAAGGAGTTCCTGCATGAGTCTCATGTAGGTAGCGCCAATAGAATGAAGACCGAAAAGCATGACATTAAAGCAATATGTCCCAAATTCGCAAGTGAAGCAACTTTTAAGCTTGGAACTTTCGGCCAAAGGTATTTGCCAGTAGCCTTTTGTCGCGTCTAGCGTAGTCAAGTACTTTGAATTGCCAACTTTCTCTAACAATTCGTCCACACGGGGAACTGGAAAGAGGTCAAATTCAGACACTTCGTTGAGTTTTTTGTAATTTACACATAGTCTGATGTCGCCGCATTTTTTTGGGACGACTACCAGCGGCGTAGGTGTACGCACTGACACAATGTTGAATGTTACCCATTTCGAGCAATTCAGCTCTATGCATTTTTACCTTGCGCTTTAAGGATTGTGGCAATCGATACCCACGTTGACGTACAGGTCTGTCATAAAACGTTTTGATGTGGTGTTGAATCAGTTGTGTTCGACCGGGTTTTTCAGAGAAGATATCCGAAAATTCTTTTAACAACGCCTTGATGCGACGCTGCTGATCTGGATCAAGCGACGAAGAAATTTGAACATCACGCCAAGTTTGAGTTTCGCCATCCCCACCAGGTGTCGCCTGTGGAATATCACCAGATTCTTCCTTATTAAAAAATGCGACATTTTCCCTAGACTTCAACTGCTTGAGTAAGTTAACATGATACACCCTCAGCTTCTTGCGAGAAGTACCGACATTGATTTCGTAATCAACGTCACTCACTTTCCTAGTCACCTTAAACGGCCCTTGCCATTTTACAGTGAGTTTGTTGGTAGAAGTTGGAAGCAACAACAGAACCTCAGACCCAACCTTCAACTCTCTGTCACGAGCGTGAGCATCATACCACGTTTTCATCTTATCTTGTGTTTCTCAAGATTTTCCCGAACAAACTCAGTCATTTCCTGAAGTCTTTGCCTTATATCTAGAACATATTCAACAACATTTTGATCACTAGAACATTCATCAGCCCACGATTCCTTCAAGAGTGGCAATGGCCCACGAACCTGGTACCCGTACAATAACTCGAATGGGCTAAAACCTAAACTAGCCTCTGGAACCTCTCGGTGTGCAAACAACAAATAAGGCAGCATTTTATCCCATTCTTTAGGATTATCACCGGCAAACTTTTGAAGCATTAGCTTAAGACAGCCATGAAATCTTTCCACAAGACCATTAATCTGTTGGTGGTACGGAGAACATGTCATCTTCTTGATATGTAACTTACTACATAACTGTGAAACCAAGTTGGACAAGAAATTTGTACCCTGATCCGAAACTATTTAATCCGGGATACCAACCTTTGAAAACAAATCAATCAGTGACTCTGCAACTGTCTCTGCAGTTGCATCTCGGAAAGCATAAGCCTCTAGATACCATGTGGCGTAATCACACACCGTGAGTATATACCTTTTACCAGATTTTGTTCGGGACAATAGGCCAAAAATATCAATGGCAATCTTACTGAAAGGTTTTTCAATGATCGGAACCCTAATCAGTTTCGCTCTGTCACTAGTCATCAAACGACACGTTTTCTGACACTCAGGACACGACCCACAGTAGTCTCTAACAGCACCATACAAACCAGGCCAATATAAATGCATCAATAGACGCTAACGAGTCTTTCCCATGCCCAGGTGACCCGCTATAGGAATTGAATGCGCAGTATGAAGGACCTTTTCCCGCATGGACTGTGGAACAATTAACTGATCAATTGTGCGGCCGGTTGCGTCATCTATTACCCGACGAAATAGCAATTTATCCTTGAACTGGTAACCTCCTTTTGCGTATTTAGTGTTTTGATGGGCCTTCCCCAAAACCTTAGGCAAAGTAGGATCTGACTTTTGCAATTTGTCAAGGTGTTCAGAACTAACAGAGCAAAGAGTAGAAGTATCAATATCTTTGTCTATGTCAACAACAGGAGGTAAAGACGGAACCTCTCTATTCTCGCTATCCGAGTCGACCATGTCACATACTGAAGTACGAGGTTCTTCGGGGTCGAAAACGTCCTTCATCACAGGTCGTTGCCTGCCCTGTTGCTCAATCACTTAGCTTCTCGCTGTTCTTCCTGAGCAGCTTTAGACCTAGTTGTAACACTGAAAGCAATGGGTTTGATTTCACGGCTGGTTGACTCATATAGCAAATGGAACAAATCATGACCTGCCAGCACGTCTACAGGCAAATTCGGCATGACACCAACGACACATTCCCGGAACCAGCAGGACCAGACAACTCAACCTCGATTAACGGCACATCTTATTTACTACCGTTAGCCAACATGATGCTGGTTGACCTGTAACCATCAACTTTGGAATGTACCAATTCTGCATTCACCAATGACAAATTACAACCCGTGTCAATCAAGAAAGTCACAGGTTGGTTGTTCAAATACCCATTCACTTCAAACTGATCACAACCACCATAACCTGGCCTTGACGGACTCATACACAAGAAACCTGTTTTCTTCTGAGCAGTACAATTTATTGCGTAATGACCTTTGCCCCCGCAATCCAGACAAGTCAAATTAGAGGATGCCGTTCTTCCTTTGAAGTAACCGTCATTATGCCTAGTACTAATGTCGGAGCCCACGGATTTCCGTTCTGCGCCAACCCCCGGGTCGGACTTATTTACTGGATTAGTTGCCTCAATCATGTCGGTTTTCTGGTCATGTCTGTTTTTTTCATATCGTCCACTGTCACGAGCAGGGCGTTTTTTGGCCCGTGTTTGGTAATAAAAGTCAGCCAATATGGTCAAGTTTTCAACGCTGTCGGGCTCGCGGTCACGTAACTAAAAATTTAGCTCTGGAGGAGTGTTGTTCAGCATTTGCTCCATGACAATACGCTCTTTGAGCTTGTCGAAAGTGTCGACTTCGTAGTATTCTAGCCAACGTTCTAGAAAACTATCCAGTTTCACGGACCATTCACGGTACGTTTCGTCATACTTCTTGTATGTATTACGAAACTTTGTCACGGTAGTGTTCACCGTTTAATTCGTAACGTTCCAAGATGGCTCGGCGAACAGCCTGGTATTCGCCGATCAAGTCAATGTTCATCCGCGAGTATGCGTCACGGGCACGTCCCGTCAACAAAGCAGCCAACCGCGGTGCCCAAGAGTCTTCGGGCCAGTTATTTGCTTTTGCAAGGCGTTCAAACGTCAACACATAAATTTCAACGTCGTCGCCTTCTTTGAACTTGGGGGGTATCGGTCCCCGCTTGTTGTCTCGTGTCGGTTCTGCTATGGTCCCGTGACCTGTCCCTGAAGCTTCAATTTCAAGCTTCTTCAGTTCTAGTTCGTGCGCACGTTGACGGTCACGTTCGTCACGTTCGTATTTTTCACGTTCAAGGTCAAGCTCGCGCATTTCGCGGTCACGATCATGTTGGTCACGCTTTTTGCGTTCGCGACGTTCAGAGTCAGCCTTTTTTAGCTCGAATTCAAGGCGCATTTTCTCCATTTCTAATTTCAACAGCGCGTCAGCGGATAGTTTTTGTCCAACGTTGGCCTCTTCTGCCTGAGCCATGACCGGTTTACCTTACATGTTTTCTTCTTGCTCAATGATCTGCGCGAGGGTGGACAACATTTCGGTTCGTTCCATACCTTCTGGGTTAATTGAACGTTGCGTAAGTAAGACTTTAAGTCTTTCTGTGGAGTTTTTTTTAAAGCTTCTGCTATAGTGGAAATATAGATTGGCGAGAGAGAAAGAAGACTTGGTTCAATCCTCACACACTTTTATAGTGAATCTTTGGCACAGTTTTTACTTCTGGTACCATGTTAGGAACTCTTAGGTGAGTTCCGTGGGTTGTCGCGTTGTGCACTAGATCGATGCAGTGTATAAAGGAATTGAACGAGGTTTTCAAAGGAAATAAAATATACAAGTTTAATTCACAAAATAACATATATACGGGTATTGTAAATGACTTTAACTGAGTAGCGGCGCGTGTCGACATAAGTTCTCGCGATGGGAGCAGACTTTACGGTTTCAATTGTTTCACTAATTTCGAATTGCATTACCTCAGCACGCACACAGACTTGACGCCTCGTGATTCCTCGAATCATTCATACAAGTTGTATCTTACGTTCGTTTCTCTCCGTGCTCGTCTCGTGACCCAGCGATTCGTCCCTGTTAGCACAGCTTCCGTTCGACCTCCTCATGGAGCTTTTGTTCGGCTTTCTCACGTCGCGGCACCCCTGCCTTCAGCTTGCTCGGACTTCAGGACTCCGCCTTCATTCTGCCTACTTTCCAAAGTCTCGTGCGGCCTTCTCGGTGTTATTTATCAGTCTGCCCCTATGCTCCCTGCGCGCGGTATGTATTACCCGACACGTAACACAAATTAGAGTTCACGTAACACAAAGTCCGTAGAATAGAATTGTAAAATAGTCAATAGAGTTTGGATTGTAACAGCCATATAGTATGTAAACTTCTCTAGAGGTACATGTATTTGAAGTTTGAAGTTCCTAGGTAGAAAATCGTCTAGAAGGACTCCTAGTTAGGATCTTATTCATTCACGTACAGATGTACGAGTACATAATAAAATTAATCTTTACGGAGAATCTTCCAATAATCTTGTAAATATTGTACTGTTACAGGAGACTGTAACAATTGCAGTAGGTTGCCACACGAAATCCTATCTCAAAACGATGCTTCAAAGTTATCAGGGAACTCCTTGACGTAGTTCCAATGCGGATGAATATCACCTTGCTTTGACACCAAATCCGCTGCAGTGTTGTTTAAGTTTTGAACCAGGCTAACGATTCAACTAGAAAATTAGCAAATGTGACAAACTGCAGGCTCACTGGTCATACTTACAGTGCTGGACGGAGACCAGGGGTGTTCCGGTATTAACTGCCAAATTCGTGTTCCTTTTAATGCCGATATAAATTTCTAGAGAAATGACCTCGACAAGTCCATGTCAGCCTCTCCTCGAAGACACCGATCTGATTTGCGCTGGAAAAGCAACAAGGCATAAAAAAGTGGGAAGAGGATCTTTAAAAAAGTATCACATTGCCGAGATTAAATTAGGCGCATCTACACCTGGTAGCAAGTTTAATTCTCTATACGTTAGTCAAAACAATTTTGATGAAGCAATTGCGAATTCCCCGTTAAGTTGCGAACAATTCAGGTTGAACAATTGATGCAATATTTTCTAACTGTCTCGACATTTGCTAAATGGCTTTGCATTTAATTTCGTCCAACATGTAGCCCGATGCTTCCCTTTATTTGTTTGATACCAGATACAACAATTTCTATCATGATTTTTTATAATCGCATGGTTTTACATATTCCAACTGAGGCCTCCGTGTGGCGACTTGATGACATGCCACTTGTCGCGGCTCGAGGAAGTACTCGTTAGTCACAGTGCAGCGTTGCACAGTGACGAAATGAGCTCTTTTTCTTGTCTCGTCTTTATGGCTACTATGATTAAATTTGCTGATCCCTATTGAGTAAACCACTTGATAGTGCATAAGTATTTGGACATGAGGTCAAAGAATAGCCATTGCTTTTCGACTTGGCCAAATTTGCAGCATAAAAATATGTTTTCACCGATGAGAAAAGCGACCGACATGCAGTTGTGCACAATTCATTGCGATCCAGCAGAAATGGGCAAACGAAAGGGGAGATTTGGTTCTCAAATTGATAATTTTAGGATAGTGATCCCCAGGCTATATAGGTCTTAGTGTGATCACGCACCTTGAAGAGGGGCTCCCTCACGGATCTGACCCTCTTTTAAATATGAGGAGTTTTGTTTGACCCGGTAAAAACCTAAGACTGGAATAAGCTAGCATTGATAAATCAAAGAAGTTTCGATGACCCAAATAGTCACTGCTATAAGGTTCAAGAATACTCTCGCTCTTCCTCTGGTCTATGTTTGCGCATCATTTATATACATACTGTCATCTTTTAAAAATTTACGATCATGTGATACATATTTTACCTTCATTTTAGAAGAGTTATTGGTAACGCGCCCCTTACGGATTTCTCAGGTACTAGATCGATGTTATAAAAAATGCCTCGTCGAGTCAAAACCGACAGCCTCCTTCTACAATTTTAATTCGCTTATTAGATTCTACTAAAGACCAATTGGAAGAAACGAAAACAAGCTGTCCCACCACTTTTATGGCTGCGAAAGGCCTACTATTATTCCCGGTTGTTTAGGCTCGACCCATCGAGGCCGTATTAGAAATCGGGTATTGTTGGGCTTAGCATCTTATTGGGTAGTGGATCCAGTATTAGCAGTGCTTCTTGATTTACAGCAACTTGGCCTGTTACAAGAGTAGGCGGGTTATCCATTCAATATGAAATAACACGACGCTGTTCCACGAGTGCGAGTGCAGTGTCTCATGTTATGACTAAACACTACGACATGCGTTGCCACAATTGCATGCACTCAAGGATGTAGCTACCCCAAACCTAATCTTACAATAAATACGATTGTACCTTGTCCCTTGTACCTGAGTGTCTATGCCAGGGCAAGTAAAAGATCCCACATAGGTGGACAGTAGCCCAGAGTGGACTCCATACCTCCGGCAAAAATCCAATAGGGTTACGCCGCCGGTAATGATATGATGATGATGATGATGATGATGATGATGATGATGATGATGATGATGATGATGATGATGATGATGATGATGATGATGATGATGATGATGATGATGATGATGATGATGATGATGATGATGATGATGATGATGATGATCATGATGATGATGATGATGATGATGATGATGATGATCATGATGATCATGATGATGATGATGATGATGATGATGATGATGATGATGATGATGATGATGATGATGATGATGATGATGATGATGATGATGATTATCTCTGTAATTATATCTATATGTTTATTTGCATACATTTCATACTGTACATTGTTTATCTTGCTTATTCACCTCGAAATACGATTGGACATTCGGTGATACAGCGTGTGATTCTAAGTTGGTATATGCACTTGGGTGTATCATGTTTAAAACATGATTCTCCTTTTATCTCTGTAATTATATCTATATGTTTATTTTCATACATTTCATACTGTACATTGTTTATCTTGCTTATTCACCTCTGTAATAACCACATGGTATCAATACAGAATAAATTGAAACTGAAATTGAAATTGTTTCCTATTTGGGGCAATGTTTGTCTAGCAGAGAGATATGACGGATACATATTTCATGAAATTCAGCAGCGCTTATCTTTGTTCACCAAATGGTTTCAAATCCCGACGGCAACACTTAGGACAAGTCCTATGTTCACAATAGTTGCAGAGGAAGTGGTAAGGACAATGTGTGTAGTTCTGTGAAAAGTCTGAAATTGAGCAGTTACAATACTGTGTACCTGAACTTTAGTTTACGTTTTCAAATAACGTTTGAGAACCTCAATAGAAAATAGAATAATGAAACAAATTAAGGATTTCCATTTTAAAAGGTTAATCATTGACAGAGAAATAGTTGAACCACTGTTTCAAAATAATAACCGGGATTCGTTCTTCGAGTGTTTTTTCCTCTGTTTGATGACGATCAGTTGTGCGACCGTGAACTCACTGCCAAGATACAGAAAAATGATCTGTCAAATCAGCTCAAAGAAGGGAACGTGTATGGAGAAGGAGGAGGTGAAGACCTCGATGGGATATCAGATGCATCAACTTCAGGTAATAACCATTAGAAGACTACGCCGATACACAATGCCGTAAAGAGCAGTAACTGTTATGATGCATACGAGTTTGTTGAAATTTGGTATTTGCAGCATTTGTACATTTGTCTACACAACGGCAATGTTGAAAACTATATCAAGTACACTGTACGCATTTACGCAATTCAATTTCCATTTTAAATATTTGACGAACGGCGTAGGCCTTCAAAATCAGTAACTCGATGGGGAAGGGGGGGGGGGGGGGTCGGGACAAAATACTCCGTGCTAAGTGAAGTTACAACAAAACTGAGCCCCAGTGGTGCAGTGTTACGTGTCGACAGCATGTTTAAGCTCGTGGCTTCGACTTCCGGCCGAGTCACTGGCTGGTTCCCCTACTTGTCGATCGAGTTCAAAGATACATGCTACTAAAGAAACATATACGGCTTTTGGGGCCTGGCCGATTATAATGACTGCTGGTGGAATGCTTTGAGCCAGGTCTACTAGATATCTTGCCGTTCTGTTTTATGTAGGCTACTACCGTATTATGTCCAGCTTCGCGTTTAACAGGCTCAGTGGCACCCACAAGACAAGTACTAAGTATATTCGAGTAAACTGAGTGTGCGTGACATTGCCAGTCTGTTTTATTTTAGGATTCAAGACCGAAAAACATTAGCTACAGACGCTCTATGAAAATATTGTTTAAACCACCAGCTTCCGCAATATTGGAGTTCGGCAGTAAGTTTTCGTATTTATACGACCATGAGACGAGTTCTATTGTATTTATTCACACATTTCATGACGATTCGTTTGTAACACTGAAATCCGTACTTGTTTACAACAGATTAGTGGAAACAGGGGACTATCTTCTTGTGAAAAATACTTCAGCTTTAAGTGAACATGTCGGAATTTTTAACGTGATATATGACATGAAATTGTTACTTTTGGCCCATGTTGGTCCGAGGGGCCACCCCAAGGTCTATGCTTACAAGTTTCTCTTCGCATTAAGCGGAAAACTATTCGGCCAAATTATAATTTCGAAAGGCAATCCATGTTACCGTTGTAGAGCACACAATGATCCTAGCTGTTTTCATAATGGCATAATTATTAGGTGTCTCATTTCGAAACTTACATTATCATTCACGTTGTACACGTTAACATGGAGTAATGGAACAGGAATGCTTTCAAATGGATCCGCCTTTCCAGAGCTAAAGACTCCATTTATTTTCATCACTTTAGACGGGAGAATAATTGCCGTTAACAGGAGATATACTGGTTGTGTAACTGTTACGATTTACCACAAGGGGAAGGGGAAATCAGCCAAGTGGCAGGCGAAGTTGACGCGTACAGCATATTATACATCGGGGGTTGGTAAAATGCACAGCGCCCTCTATAAACTTAGAAATATGTTTTTGGTTTTCTTTCATCACAATGGCATGATGAACAATTTTAGCTTATTCCAAATTCTCTGTTTCCCATCAGAAGGAATAATCGGGCGTGTAAAGAAATTTTATAAGAAAATTAATGTTATATTCAAAAGTCCCATCTCTCTCAGTAATAAGAAAAGTAAAGATGAAGCAATTTTAATGACAGGGAATGGAGATTTTATTTTACCTGCAGCTTCTGATGTCAGAAAAGTTGATGAAGAAAGGAGCGAGGAAGTCTATAGATATCTTGAGGTGTTTAATTCAGTGTAAATGTATGGATTATCCAATGGTGTATTACCATTTTACCTTCGTCCCAATTGTCACAAGGTTTCCGAAAACGTACAGCATTATAATCATTTGAAGCTTACATCTTGTTTAACAATCCTTTAAGTTTCGCTCATTGTTTCTTTGAATTCAAGCTACCAGCCGAGAAACAACATACTCTCGAGAAAAAAACGTTTTAGGACTTGAAAGAACTTTAAGGGTTTTTTTCAGCCAACATTTAATTATATATTTACCCCGTTGAGTTTTTTTAGGGAAATAAAAACCCTCTATGAGCTTTTTTACAAACTCAAAATCCTTTCCTGTCTCTATTTAAGGCCTATCATAGAAAACAACGAAAAAATCTTTATATCTCTTCGAAAATATTTACTACATGTACTTTAAAAACAATCTCGTCTTGACATACACGTAACGCCACGCCACCATTGCTATATGGCGGTGCATTATAACTCTCCTTTTTTCGCCCCACAAGTGTATTTGGATCACATGCTATCATCTCTATTAAAACACCCTTGTTACTAAAAAATAGATGTCATTAATAAAGAGGCGTCATGATTACAAAGGGGAAATTGATCAGAAATACCGCTTCTGGACCAAACCAACGTCCTTAGAAAAGAGGATGTCCATCTTTAGCGGGTATATGTTAAGGAAGCACTACTAAAACATGATATGATAATCGAAAGAGTAAAAATGACGACAGAGACACCAGCAAGTGCGTATTGACATAACCTTTACCATTACAGTACGCCAAATAAGTGCGTCTATGTAAAATCTGGCTGAGGCGTTTTTCCCTTCCTAAAGTCACTTTCATACATTTATTTACAGATTCTATTCCGATGTATCATTGAAGTGCAGTTTGTCATCAGTTAAATGATACATTCATACTTTTGACAAAAAGAATGTCCAGCCATACTTACTATTTTGAGAAGTTCTCCGTTTTGAGCAATAAGTATGTGAAGGTGGTATTGTGGGGCAGATATTTTCTTGCCACACGCCACTAAAGCGAGCACGAAGCTCCCCCTATAGCACTATTCGGCGGGTAAAATAGGCGGGTATAGCTGTTATATGAAATCATTCAGATTCAATTAACTGAGTAGACCTGACTTTTGTATATGTATGTGCACTTTAATTACAGGTGACCATCAACCCCCTACACGGTATCAATATACGAGGAAAAATCCCGTTAAAACTAGCAAAGTTTCGGTCAAAAAAAGATATAAAAGACACAATGTAATTTCGAGTTAACTTCGAATGACTGGAGATTTTTCGTTGGCATCGTTCATCCACGTCCGTTATGTACGTATAGTTCAACAAAACGTAGTCGCATAATATGTACATGTAGTTTGAAACCACAAAATGACATTTAAGGGGGATTGAAGTCATACACTACTGTTTTTTTTATGATCGTGGGTACAGTTGACCATCAAACGAGGCATTTTCCACCAAATGTTACTCAGCAGTTAACTTTTCTCGACTAAACTTGATGTTTCAAAGCCGGCGAAAAAGACGGGCCACTTTAGTGGTGTGTCTAAATGAGCGCCAGGAGTAAACTAGCTGTAGATTGGAGTGTTTTCAATACATCACTGATATTTGATAAATTTCCGGCAATTTTAATGACGTAAGGATAAAGGTGCAAAATACCTCCTGCAAAACGAGATATAATATTCCCATCAGCCAGAGTCCCTTTCGATCATTTATCACAATGACATTTTGCCATTGGCCGATTGAATGTGGATTCAAACTAGTTGGAAGACTTCGATTTTTACGTGAGGGCACCACCAAACTACCAGATTACCCGTGTTGCTGGTGTATACGTAAAACCTGTAGATTAGCGATTTGATGATAAATCCACCAGAACCAATCTTTTCACTGCACTTACTTGGATAATTAGGCTTTTGAAAATGCGTTCCTCGAAAATTAAGGACTTTTAGTAAATGAGTTTCTCGAAAATTAAGGCCTTTTAGTAAGAGGTCAATATCAAGCTGTGAGTTAGTTAACGGACCGGTTCGAAATGTGTACTGTAATTCATGAAATCCATCGTGAAGCCACAACACCACCGGCTGCAGCGACCCCCTCTTACCTTATCGCGGGTGTGGGGCGTGGCGTGAAAAAATAATAACTTCCGTCAATCTCGCATCCAAATAAGTTATGGCAATCTTGGTAGACGGTCGCGATATATTTATATTTACAGCTGTACAGTTTCTTGATAAAGGTCCTTTCCAAGACGAAACCCAGACTTTTCAGTCTATACAGATTGACAAACAAGACCAAATCCGGGCCTAACCATCGAATCAGGAAATTTGTCTCGCAGGCGAACACGCGATAGAAAGCAGGGTTACGATCTGCAATTTTTCTGAATTGCTCAAACTCATTTGCAGGAATCAGATGTCTTATACTATTTCCAAGTGTATCTAACAAAGGGTTACGATCTGCAATTTTTCTGAATTGCTCAAACTCATTTGCAGGAATCGGATGTCTAATTCTACGTCCAAATGTATCTAACAAAGCAATAGTCGTTTTTCCCTGTGGAAAGTCGCCATTTCTATCACGGGGCCAAACAGAATAAGCGCAAACGATATAGTTTTTTAATTTGCCTGCGATGTATACATATGTTGACATATTTCTCCAAGCAACAAAAAATACCTCTTGTAAAGAAGCCATTCCTAAATTCCGCTTAGTGACATGAAAATCGTTCTCACTCCATTTATCGTTCTCAAACTTGTAGATAAGGAATTGCTTATCAAACAAAAAGTATGCATTATATACTACTATGGCATCTCAAGCTCCGTGATAGTATATTGATGTTACCAGAAATGGCATTTTCTCTTTAATTCTGTACATGCCGTGTAACTTGTTGCAGACCAATGGAACAACAACAGTTTTACAGTTCCTTTTTAGTGCACACAAAAGTCGTAAGATTATTTGCCATTTGTTTGCTAACCAGACACTCAATTCATGTTTTAAGAACCTTATTACCTCATGAGCACAACATGTATATAGTTACAAGACTCCAACGACACAATCTGTCCAACATTAAAAACGATATCCTTTCCCAGGACAGAGGCTAGCTTAGGCCTGGCCGATTCTCGGCATGCTTTTCAACTTGATTTATCAATCTCTCTCTCAGGTCTGAAGACATGGTGCAAATGGGTTTGGGAAACATGTCCTAACTACATACATGTACCGGCAACTGCTGTGATCAACGCCTATCTGAAAACAACTGAGTACGCAGCATATTCAAGAGACTGATTATTATGCATCAGTTTCGAGAAGTTGAGATTCGGTCAATAAATTACAACGTAATGACGACAGTAGTGTTAAAGAGCGTCGTGTTAAAGGAAGGTCATCGAGTGTTAAAGGAAGGTTACCCTAGGCCAGGAGTCGCTGCCATTTTCAAAATTCATGTACGATTCTTAGTTAAGGTTTAACTGTAGTGTTTATATGTTGCAAGAGACTTGAAACGAATGTCTTATCACGTTCACTAATCTGAAGAAGTTCTGAACTAAGACTCTTCTAAAAGCCGAAAATTTCGACCTAAGAAACACTGACAAATACAAAACAAGACTAACGATTTCTTAACCATCGGACTTCCTCACGCAAAAGGCCCGGACAAGACCCCTTTATGTTGGCACACTTTGTACAAATTCTTCAGACGATATGTAAGATGATGATGCCTCTAATATTGATTTCTTTTCATTCACTCATAGTGTTCGATCGATATCTGATTAACAGAAAAACAATCACAGTCTGTTTACATGGATCCTCTTATCATTATCGATATTTTTTAGCAGAACCATGGCCAGTATGACTTAAACAGAATGTATCTCTAATCGTCTAGGGAATGGGTCTAATACTAACCGTTCTGTAAACACAATAGCGTGCATGCCGGCGGTGAATATCAGTCCTAAAGTCTCCTCCTTTCTAGGATGGATATAGGCACAACGATGGTGGATCGGTATGAGTAGCGTGTTGCTTTTTATGCTAGATGAGGCAAATGCCTGCGAGATCATAACGCGCGCAGAGGTCTTTAAAATCCTTTATCAAACCATACTTTCAACTATAAAAGAAGACTGTGTACAGATCACCAATCATTCACTCCTTCAACAGTAGGTAGAGATGACTTCTTAGTGCATTAGGTAATGAAATATTCCTCTGTGCATAAGAAGGCTACTTTATCATGTATATCAGTTCAGCACTTGGTGGGATGTACCGTTGACCAAACTTTTACAGTAAAACGACGTGTTTTGTGGCATTTTCTATTGATATAGGGTTTTAACTGCTCCATGATCGCGAAGACATTTCCATCAGCCATGTCAGCGTACGTACGAAAGTTATAGTCCTTAGTAAATAGAAATGCAAGTAAGGACGCCTGCATTGTAATTGCATATTCAAGTACTGTTGGATCGGGAGTAAATAACGCTGAGAAGTCACTATTCGCGTGTACATGCATGGGATTAAGAAATTTGGAGAACGGCGGAAAAATAGAGAAGAAATTCGTCAATTGGCTGTACAGCAATGGGTACGTCTTGCCACATGATGGTGACTGATTATACGCTTTGATATACAATGCATCGTCAAGTTTGCACTGAAGAATTTGCCGAGTTGTTTATGGCGTGTTTGGTTTAATCGCTTGAAATTTTAATTGTCGTGTCGTGACCAAGTGCTGCTCTCCGGCCAGTTGCCAAGCCCGGTAGTCGTCACAATTCGGTAATTCTGTACTGGTGGACTGTCCCTTGATGACCGACCGAGAGAAAGCCTAGCCAAAGCCCGCACCATTCAAAAACGTTAAGGCACAGAAACAGAGCTGCCATGCTGCACTGCCGCCTTTCTAGGAGCAAACGATGTGAACATCTCACAATTCTGGGAGTTGGCATTTCTTCTTTTAGAGCCATTTGGGATGTAAACTTCTCTAGAGGTACATGTATTTGAAGTTTGAAGTTCCTAGGTAGAAAATCGTCTAGTAGGACTCCTGTTTTGGATCTTATTCATTCATGTACAGATGTACGAGGACATTATGATATTAATCTTTACGGAGAATCTTCCAATAATCTTGTAAATATTGTACTGTTACAGGATACTGTAACAATTGCAGTAGGTTGCCACACGAAATCCCATCTCAAAGCGATGCTTTAGGGTTATCAGGGAACTCCTTGACGTTGTTGTAAGGCGGATGAATATCACCTTGCTTTGACACCGATTCCGCTGCAGTGTTTAAGTTTTGAACTAGGCTAAAGATTCAACTAGAAAATTAGCAAATGTGACAAACTACATGCTAACTGGTCATACTTACAGTGCTGGACGGAGACCAGCGCCTATTTGTAGAGATGTTCCGGTATTAACTGTCAAATTCTTGTTCCTTTCAATGCCGATGTAAATTTCTGGAGAAACGACCTCGACAAGTCCATGTCAGCCTCTCCTCGACGATACCGATCTGATCTGCGCTTGAAAAGCAACAAGGCCTAAAAAAGTGGGAAGAGGACCTTTAAAAAAGTATCACATTATCGAGATTAAATGAGGCGCATCTAGATCTGGTAGCTAGTTTAACTCTCTATACGTTAGTCAAAACAATTTTTATGAAGCAATTGCGAATTCCCCGTTGAGTTGCAAACAATTCAGGTTGAACAATTGATGCAATATTATCTAACTGTCTCGACATTTGCTAAATGGCTTTGCATTTAATTTCGTCTAACATGTAGCCCGATGCTTCCCTTTATTTGTTTGATACCAGATACAACAATGTCTATCTTGATTTTTTATAATCGCATGGTTTTACATATTCCAACTCAGGCCTCCGTGTGGCGACTTGATGACATGCCACTTGTCGCGGCTCGAGGAAGTACTCGTTAGTCACAGTGCAGCGTTGCACAGTGACGAGATGAGCTCTTTTTCTTGTCTCGTCTTTATGGCTACTATTATTAAATTTGCTGATCCCTATTGAGTAAACCACTTGATAGTGTATAAATATTTGGACATGAGGTCAAAGAATAGCCATTGCTTTTCGACTTGGCCAAATTTGCAGCATAAAAATATGTTTTCACCGATGAGAAAAGCGACCGACATGCAGTTGTGCACAATTCATTGCGATCCTGCAGAAATGGGCAAACGAAAGGGGAGATTTGGTTCTCAAATTGATAATCTTAGGATAGTGATCCCCAGGCTATATAGGTCTTAGTGTGATCACGCACCTTGAAGAGGGGCTCCCTCACGGATCGGACCCTCTTTTAAATATGAGGAGTTTTGTTTGACCCGGTAAAAACCTAAGACTGGGATAAGCTAGCATTGATAAATCAAAGAAGTTTCGATGACCCAAATGGTCACTGCTATAAGGTTCAAGAATACTCTTGCTCTTCCGCTGGTCTATGTTTGCGCATCATTTATATACATACATTACTTTCATCTTTTAAAAATTTACGATCATGTGATACATATTTTACCTTCATTTTAGAAGAGTTATTGGTAACGCGCCCCTTACGGATTTCTTAGGTACTAGATCGATGTTATAAAAAATGCCTCGTCGAGTCAAAACCGACAGCCTCCTTTTACAATTTTAATTCGCTTATTAGATTCTACTGGATCCACTCGCCAATAAGATCCCAAGCCCGATATTACCCTATTGGGGTGGGATATCTATTGAAGAGTTAACAACGTAATCGTCATGAATGGTCATGACTCTAAAGCAGAACTTTTCATATAACAATTAAAGACCAATTGGAAGAAACGAAAACAAGCTATCCCACCACTTTTATGGCTGCGAAAGGCCTACTATTATTCCCGGTTGTGAGACAAGACCACAATTGATTTTTTAAGCCTTTTAGCAGTTAAATTGTCAATGTTTGACCGCGACGCATCAACAAACGCGTCAAGTAGTGAAACTGAAATTCGGATATGATATACGGGTTAGTCTTGCGAGTAACTGGTGCGATGGAAATTGGTGATTGACCACGGAAATTTTTTTATAATCGACAAATTAGACAGACTTTGATATTTCCACTGTTTTCAGCCAACTGGCAGAAAAAACTCAAAACACGCCCCCTATTACCCAATTAGCAAAATTCGAAATTAATTTTTTCATCAAATAATTTCTTTATATCTGTAGACTTGCCACAGCAAATATTTTTTCAATACCTCTCCAAATATGTACTTGAGAGTAAAAAACATGCACTCGTCTAATTGATAGGCCTCGACCCTCCAACCTATGAATATTCATTAGTGGTCTTGTCTCAATGAAGGTACATTTCAGGGGTTAACATTTTGAGATTTTTTTCAAACTAATGTACATGACATCCCACAACTCTCCAACAAAGGAAAGTCATATCTGGACATTTTTGGAGAAATGAGAGACATTTCAAAGAGTGGTACAACTGTGCCAAAGCGACGAAAGAGGACAAAATCGACAAAAAGTCATGATTTTGCAGCCAACAGCACCAAATTCAAAGACCTGCCCTGGCCAGAATAAGCAAGCTATGGAGCTGAAAATTTAGGATGTGATTTAGGAATATATTTGCTGCTTAGGGCACAACTTTCAGAATCAAGGCCTAAGTAGTTTCAAAGAAATTACAAAATGAATGGCAACACAACAAGACTTGTAAAAATGAAACCGAACTTAGACCGGGGTCAGGTTGACTCTTATTTGGGTCAAATTAAGTTTTTTTCTCATTATTTTAGCTTGTTTTGACCTTAAATCATCAGCAATACAATATTCTAAATGAATTAGAGTGATTTGAGCACATTCAAATTTTTCACTATATTGACCCAAAATGTAGTGTAAATAGAGACAAGACCACAATTGATTTTTTAAGCCTTTTAGCAGTTAAATTGTCAATGTTTGACCGCGACGCATCAACAAACGCGTCAAGTAGTGAAACTGAAATTCGGATATGATATACGGGTTAGTCTTGCGAGTAACTGGTGCGATGGAAATTGGTGATTGACCACGGAAATTTTTTTATAATCGACAAATTAGACAGACTTTGATATTTCCACTGTTTTCAGCCAACTGGCAGAAAAAACTCAAAACACGCCCCCTATTACCCAATTAGCAAAATTCGAAATTAATTTTTTCATCAAATAATTTCTTTATATCTGTAGACTTGCCACAGCAAATATTTTTTCAATACCTCTCCAAATATGTACTTGAGAGTAAAAAACATGCACTCGTCTAATTGATAGGCCTCGACCCTCCAACCTATGAATATTCATTAGTGGTCTTGTCTCTTGTTTAGGCTCGACCCATCGTGGCGGTAGTAGAAATCGGGTATTGTTGGGCTTAGGATCTTATTGGTGAATGGATCCAGTATTTGCAGTGCTTCTTGATTTACAGCAACTTGGCCTGTTACTAGAGTAGGCGGGTTATCCATTCAATATGAAATAACACGACGCTGTTGCATAAATTTCAACGAGTGCGAGTGCAGTGTTTCATGTTATGACTAAACACTACGACATGCGTTGCCACAATTGCATGCACTCAAGGACGTAGCTACCCCAAGCCTAATCTTACACTAAATACGATTGGACATTCGGTGATATAGCGTGTTATCCGAAGTGGTGTGACGTCGAGAACACGTGATTGCCTAATAACCTCAGTTGGTTTTGAAATCCGACCGTGACGGACGTGCTGTTGGGCAGCTCTTGTGTTCGGCATGATTGGTTTTGGGATCAGCGCTACTATAGTGGATTGTGCACTATAGTAGTAGTTTGCACTGGACTAGGTGAGTTAGTGCATAGCCGGGGAGTAACCCTTCTTCGGAAGGGTAGGCTCAAGGCTGCCGGAATGCTTGATTCGTCAGGATGGCCGAGGTGATAAGCCGGGAAGTAACTCTGCTTGGGCAGGGTAGGCTCAAGGCTGCCGGAACGCTTGATTCGTCAAGATGGCCGAGGAAATAAGCCGGACGTGACCTTGTTTGGGCAAGGTGGGCCAGGCTGCCGGAAGGCTTGATTCGTCAAGATGGCCGAGGAAATAAGCCGGAGGTGACCTTGCTTGGGCAAGGTGGGCCAGGCTGCCGGAAGGCTTGATTCGTCAAGATGGCCGAGGAAATAAGCCGGAGGTGACCTTGCTTGGGCAAGGTGGGCCAGGCTGCCGGAAGGCTTGATTCGTCAAGATGGCCGAGGTGATAAGCTAGAGGACCGACTCTGATGAAGTAGTAAATAGCGAGTTATCCTGTTGGGTCGGGTTAGGCCCGAGGGCAGGCCATGCTAGGTTGCCCGGATGAGAGTTGGGTAGTGGAATGGTGGCGCAGGAGCTGTTGGAGCTGGTGCAGGATAATGTAGGGAAAGTATTGAGGAACCAAAGTGAGGAGCTGTCAGCCCTGGCGCAGTTGGGTTAAGAGCGTCAGTTGGGAAATAAATTTGGTGTCTGCTATGGGATTTGTGGTTAAGTGTTCGAAGTAGGAAGTGGATGGCGCTGATCCGAGTGGGTGGTTTAGTGGTATAATTATGTAAGTGAGTTCACCGTATCGATCTTAGTGCATAAGACTATATAGGTTATTGATATACCGAGGCCAACTCGGGCAGGTACACGTGTCGATGGTACAAATCACAGATTACAAATTACAAATCGTTTGTTGAATCCGTGAAAAATTTACTTTTTCATAAGATGAAAGTACAATAAGCATAAGTGCAGGGCAGACAGAATGTAAGAGGAAAGAGAGCACTAAGTAATTAAAGTAGTCAAATAATACTTAGATTACTTAAGAGTGAGAAAAGATCGGTGATCATAAATGAGGTGTATAATGTATGGTATGACTGTGTGGTTGATCGGGCCCGGGCGTTGTGTTTCTTAGAAGGAAGGTAGCCAGGCCGTGGCTATTCTATTGTTCGGCTGGATTCGGTTATGATTTCGACAGAGCCGTTTTCATTGTCTCGTCGGAGTAGTAGTTTAGTGGTTTTCGGCGAACAGGTTTCAGGTTGTTGTTTATGGAAGTTGGAATTGTACGTTTCCTGAGGTTTTACAGTAGGTTTCATGTAGCTCAGGCGAGAAGTTAGGGCGTGCACCACTGGCATTGGAGCTTTTGGTTCGCTTTTTTGGGCGAGGACGTCAGGTTCGGCACACTTGTTCGTTGATTGCGAAGGGATCATGTCGTCTCCTAAGTATTGGTTACAGAAGGGTCACTCCCTGCTGGGGGCGGACACGCTGCCGGTGATTAAGAGATTCAAATGTCTAAATACAGATGACTTTGATCGGGCCCCGGAAATGCTGGCGAGTGTGTCGGAAAAGCATCTCCTGCATGCATACTCGAAGGATGAGATTGACAGGGAGGCAGTGGCGCTCATGGGTCACGAGGCGTCGGTGAGTAACCGTTTTGCTCTGATTGGGGAGGCGGGTCATTGATTAGGTTCAGGGTGTAACTTAGGTCGCCTTCCCCGTCCGCCGGGGTATGTGGATTCGTTTTTGTGGGGTATCGTTGTAGACTCAGCGTACATTCGACCTTTCCAGCAGGGAGAATATTTCGGGAACTTTTCATCGGTTAGCGATGAGGATTGTTTGCCGAAAAGTAAGGTAGGGTGTCGTTAGCTTGGCGGAATTACGGTTTAAGCCTACATGTACCTTAAGACGATGAAATTAATACTTGTGTTACGCTTGGAAGGCGGTGTTACCGGGAATTTGGTGTGGTCTTGTTGGCTGACAATTTTTTATTTTTGTCTTGTTATAGTCTCTGTTGGAGATCGTCGACGCAGAGGATACAGTGGAGAACCGCCGTTACATGTTGCATTGTGCGGTGCTGCAGGCTAAATGACACGTCTGGTCGGAACTGAACAGGCACGGAAAGCACAGGTGGCGGTTGACTCTTGGCGTAAAGCTAAGAAGAAGGAAGAAAGGGAAAAGGAGAAGGAGAAGGAGAAAAAGAACGAGTCGGGTTTCTCGGGGTATCCCGCGCCACCAAATTTTGGGTTTGGTTATAATAGCTTCAACAGAAGGAGCTTCAGAGGGAGGCGAAACTTTCGCAGTGCTTTTGGGAGAAGTGGGCCCAACCCATACGGGAGGAATTGCTACGGCTGCGGGTCAAGTGAGCACCTACTTCGCTCATGCCCGCAGCATCAGTTCGGGTCCGCTACCACGGGTAATGGTACAAAGTCCGAGTAATACTATCTTGTAGTTGTAGTTGGGATATTAGTCAATAATGAGAGGTCTCTGGGAGATATATAGGTCAGTAAGCACTTACAAGAATAGGTTGAATGTTAAATTGAGGAGATGAGGCATATACTGGTGTTAATTTACAAGTATGTTTCTATATATCTCGGGCTCTGTGAGAGGTAAATAAAGGTTTTGATTTTCTATTCTTTCTCGTAGTTGCTTAATTTTTTGCAGCCTGGTTGGGAGGGCAAGATGCTTTCTCTCTTGTTTCCTGGGACACTGATGCCCAGTTGGAACGGGAGGGGGAGGGTCTGGCCTTGCAGAAGTGTAGCTGTTCCGCAGTTGCCTGGGACTTGGGTCAAACACACTAGTTATGTGTTCCTTGCTGTGGTTTCAGGCCAACAGTCAGAGTGTACCAGCATGGGAGTTGGATTCTTCATTCAACCCGGTCGCGGCAACTGCAGGGCTGAGATCACCGAGATACGTGGACTACAAGGGCAGGCCCTTCCCCTCGTCTCGCTCGGATCCAGGTTTCTTGGCAAAAGAGTGGGGAGACCTCGGTAACAATTGGGAGGAACTACTGGACAACTTACCCCTAAGGGACCATCGGCATTTTGTCGCCGGTCAGCTACATCAGAAGGCAGCCAATTGGCAAGCTCTATTGAAATTGGTAAATGATGGGTCATCTCGGATGGTGGGAGGTTGGATAAAAGAAATGGTCGACATTTTTGACTTTTTTCAACCATTCAGTGGCTATTTCAATGGCGTCTTGTACGACGCACAAGTTCCACCGTCGCGGATCTTTAATAATTATGCCAACTGTGAGCCCCACAAGGAAGAAATAGCCCATCACTTGGAGGAGGGTTTAAGGAATGGTTCCCTCAAGCTTCTGGGTAGAGTGGGCGAGATTCCTCCACCATAGTTGGTTATGCCCCTATTGATGATAACGGGAACTAGGAAAAATAGGTTGTGCCATGATGAAAGGTTCTTAAATCTTTTCATGAAACACATGCCGTTTTCACTGGAAGGTTCCGCTCTCATCCCGGGTCTGATAAAGAAGGGGGATTTCATGGCATCCACTGACGAGAAATCGGCTTATCTCAACGTATTTTGTCTGAGAGGTCCAGAACCTTTTTTGGAATACAATTTGGTGGGTGGTACATGGTTTACAATTGTTTGCCGTTCGGATGGTCTTTGTCCCCCTTCGTTTATCAGTCAATAGGAATGCAGGCAACGGCGTTTTTAAGATTGAAAGGAGTGATCACTACCCAGTATCTGGATGACAGGTTTCTTGGCCCAGCAAAGTTTGTAACAGGTTCGAAGGTACAACAAACGGGGATCTCGATATTTTGCAACGCGGCGACCCTGTCTCTGTTAGGCTACACCATTGAATTTCTGAAGAGTTTATGGTTCCCGTCCTGCTCACTACTGAACCTTGGGTTGATAGTTCACTCGGTTTCAAGGCAATTTCAGATCCCTGCGGATAAGAAACTGAAATTTAGAGAGTTGAGGGAACAGATTTTGGCAGAGTCCGTGGTTCCCGTAAGGACTTTGCAAAAATTCATGGGCAAGTGCGTTTCGTTCAAAACTTGTGTTGCTGCTGCAAGTCTTTACATCCGGGCAATGGCCATTGAAATCGGTCGGTCAGGGAAAGCCAAGGCAGATATTCGGGTTGAAGGGGACTTGAGAGAGGAAATAGCGTTCTGGCGCTTCCTGGATGATTTTTCGGATTGGGCCAATTGGCGGGGTGAGCGCCATGTGGATTTGAACTTGTCCACGGATGCCAGTGGATTCGCTTGGGGGGCCTCCCTACCCGATGGTCGGGAGGTGCATGATTTCTGGCCACGGGATGACGACAGACCCATCCATTTGAAGGAGACTGATGCTTTGTTGAAGACTCTGCAGGCGATTCCTGAGTGCTTACGGGACAAACGGGTAGATGTATATGTGGACAATATAGGCGTTGGTAACGGCATGTGCTAAGCAGGGGGCTAGGGACCCTCCGTTGGTCAAGCTACTCAAGTCCATATTTCAGGTCATTTCTGGGCTAAATTGCGATATGAAGCGAACTTACGTGCCTTCGAAGGAGAACGCGGCGGATGCTGCTTCTCGTAAGTTGTCTCCGAGAGACGCGAGGTTATCAGTGGAGGCTTGGTCGAGGTTGGATAAGTTGTTTGGCCCTCATACCTTTGATTTGATGGCATTAGATTCCAATGCAATGCTAGATAGGGATGGTAATGCGTTGCCGCATTTCACGCCTTATCCACTTCCGAGTTCGGTGGGGGTTAACGTCTTCACGAAGATACTTTCCGGCACGGAAAATTACCATTGTTTCCCGCCTTTTTGCATGATAGGTTCGGTCTTGTTTTTCGTGTTGTATGAAAACCCAAGGCCACTCCGGGTAACCTTGGTAGTTCCGCAGCTATCCCCTCTTCCGTTCTGGTGGCCGGTGTTGATGTCGGTGGCAAAGTCGGTTATTGTCCTTGGTCGGAGAGATGATCGCAATGTGCTAGAGGTCCCGTCAAAGTGGGGTTATATCTCTTCGCCGTTGTTGTACCCCTTGTTGGCAGCTAGACTCGTTCTAGAATAAGGGGTTAAGAGCTGATTGTGCGTGGGCTTAGGAGTAGGCGGCGGCAGTTGATCGTAGTTTATTGTGTAATAGTGTTTCTTCTTGTTCTCCTTCAGAGAGGCGCCCATGGTCGGCAGTCGGGGTTGGATGTTGCTGAATTGCGCAGACGGGTCGATTCCCTGATGGACGGGTTCAAATCGTCGTGTTATCAAATACGCAAGTCGAAACTTCAGAAGAATTTGGAACTATTCTTGGGCAATCTCGGGAAGGCTCTTGATACATGTACTCCGGATGATATCTGCTTATATCTGGCATGGGCCGATAGAGAGGGGAAAACAGCGGTGCATGTTATACAGTGCACGGCTATTGGTCAGAGATTACCCGCATGTACCTGCCCGAGGAGGTTAGCGTACGGCACGGTGGCATCCAAGATCTCACAACTTAGGGACATTTTTGATCGTTTGGGAAAGCCTAATGGGTGGTGCTCCGCCGGACAGGGGAATCCGGTTCGTTCGGATCAGGTTGCAATTTATTTGAGACAAATTCGTGTAGAGCAGAGCAAAGCCCATGTCATGGTGTCTCAGGCGAGGCCTTTGTTCATATCGAAACTACTTTTGCTGGCAATGTACATAGACAAGGAATTAGACCGACAGGATATCCCTCTACACACGAAGTTTGTTCTGGCTAGGGACCAGGCTATGTTAAAATTAATGTTTTTTGGGGGAGACAGGGCCCATGATGTGGGGGTTATGTTGTCGCAGGAAATTCGGGAATTGCCTGCGGGTGCGGGGTTTAACATTAAGCATACCTGGGGGAAGACCCATCGTGTTGATAATCCCAACATCTTTTCGGTGTTTCGTTCGAGGGTAGCTGTGGTGTGTCCTGTCTTGGGTTTGAAGACGTATTTTCAGGTGGCCAGTTCATTCGGCGTGGATTTAAGTACGGGTTTTCTGTTTAGGCCTCTCGCGCGCCAGAGAGTTGCTGATAGCCCCCTGGCATATGAGGTCACATATCAGAGGTTAAAGTACTATTTGGGGAAAATAGAGGCTGATGAGGGGGAAACCCCTCATAGTTTGAGGGGCGGCTGTGCGATATCGATCCGTTTTTTGTCATCCAAAGGGGTGCCTTCACAGCCAGATATCGAGGCCATGATGGATCATATTGGTTGGTCTTCCGAATCGTCGGCTTCACACTACGCTAGGGCAGGGAAGCTCGACCAGGCAGCTAAAATGGCCGCGATTAAGTCGTCAGCTACTTTTGAGGACTGGAGGCAGGTAGAGGGAGAATATATCGAGGAATGCGATCTGCCGAGTCCGTTTCCTCATCGGAAGGTGTAGAGTAGTGTCCGATGTGGAGGAATATGGTTGGAAAGAGTGTACATATTTGGGATGTAGTGTTAGCATTGTGTACTGAATAAATGGTTATCACTTAGAGATTGACATTGTTAGTGTTTTAGAGGGTTCGTGGGTTTGGGGTGTTTATTTGGTATGAGTTTTATTGAGTGATGGGGTTTAAGGTGTGGAGTATTTGGAGAGGCAATACAACTCATATCAGATAATCACCCCAAATATGAGGGAATCCCTATCATGACAGTAGCGTCCGGATGGGTTAACTCGTAGCGTTCGGAGAGAGAGCGATCTCATGTCCATTACTTAAAGGCACAGAGCATGCATATGATGACGCACCGCTTTGGATACTTTGTTATCCGAAGTGGTGTGACGTCGAGAACACGTGATTGCCTAATAACCTCAGTTGGTTTTGGAAATCATCGGATGGGAAGGAGAAATGTCAGTGCGCGTTGTGGGTGTTGTTAAAGTCTCAAGGTGTCTCCAGTGAGTTGTTTGTCGAGCCCACCCACCCTTCCCTTAGCTGGAGTCTCTCGTGCGTATCATGTGGGTGCTTCGTGCCGAGAGCGATCTCATGTCCATTACTTAAAGGCACAGAGCATGCATATGATGACGCACCGCTTTGGATACTTTGTTATCCGAAGTGGTGTGACGTCGAGAACACGTGATTGCCTAATAACCTCAGTTGGTTTTGGAAATCATCGGATGGGAAGGAGAAATGTCAGTGCGCGTTGTGGGTGTTGTTAAAGTCTCAAGGTGTCTCCAGTGAGTTGTTTGTCGAGCCCACCCACCCTTCCCTTAGCTGGAGTCTCTCGTGCGTATCATGTGGGTGCTTCGTGCCGAGAGCGATCTCATGTCCATTACTTAAAGGCACAGAGCACGCATATGATGACGCACCGCTTTGGATACTTTGTCATCCAAAGGGGTGCATTCACGGCCAGATATCGAGGCCATGATGGATCATATTGGTTGGTCTTCCGAATCGTCGGCTTCACACTACGCTAGGGCAGGGAAGCTCGACCAGGCAGCTAAAATGGCCGCGATTATGTCGTCAGCTACTTTTAAGGACTGGAGGCAGGTAGAGGGAGAATATATCGAGGAATGCGATCTGCCGAGTCCGTTTCCTCATCGGAAGGTGTAGAGTAGTGTCCGATGTGGAGGAATATGGTTGGAAAGAGTGTACATAATTGGGATGTAGTGTTAGCATTGTGTACTGAATAAATGGTTATCACTTAGAGATTGACATTGTTAGTGTTTTAGAGGGTTCGTGGGTTTGGGGTGTTTATTTGGTATGAGTTTAATTGAGTGATGGGGTTTAAGGTGTGGGGTATTTGGAGAGGCAATACAACTCATATCAGATAATCACCCCAAATATGAGGGAATCCCTATCATGACAGTAGCGTCCGGATGGGTTAACTCGTAGCGTTCGGAGAGAGAGCGATCTCATGTCCATTACTTAAAGGCACAGAGCATGCATATGATGACGCACCGCTTTGGATACTTTGTTATCCGAAGTGGTGTGACGTCGAGAACACGTGATTGCCTAATAACCTCAGTTGGTTTTGGAAATCATCGGATGGGAAGGAGAAATGTCAGTGCGCGTTGTGGGTGTTGTTAAAGTCTCAAGGTGTCTCCAGTGAGTTGTTTGTCGAGCCCACCCACCCTTCCCTTAGCTGGAGTCTCTCGTGCGTATCATGTGGGTGCTTCGTGCCGAGAGCGATCTCATGTCCATTACTTAAAGGCACAGAGCACGCATATGATGACGCACCGCTTTGGATACTTTGTGATTCTAAGTTGGTATATGCGCTTGGGTGTATTATGTTTAAAACATGTATCTCCTTTAATCTCTGTAATAATATCTATATGTTTTTATTTGCATACATTTCATACTGTACATTGTTTATCTTGCTTATTCACCTCTGTAATAACCACATGGTATCAATACAGAATAAACTGAAACTGAAATTGAAATTGTTTCCTATTTGGCGCAATGTTTGTCTAGCAGAGATATATGACGAATACATATTTCATGAAATTCAGCAGCGCTTATCTATGGTCACCAAATGGTTTCAAATCCCGACGGCAACACTTAGGACAAGTCCTATGTTTCACAATAGTTGCAGAGAAAGTGGTATAAGGACAATGTGTGTAGTTCTGTGAAAAGTCTGAAATTGAGCAGTTACAATACTGTGTACCTCAACTTTAGTTTACCTTTTCAAATAACGTTTGAGAACCTCAATGAAAAATAGAATAATGAAACAAATTAAGGATTTCCATTTTAAAAGGTTAATCATTAACAGAGAAATAGTTGAACCACTGTTTCAAAATAATAACCAGGATTCGTTCTTCGAGTGTTTTTTCCTCTGTTTGATGACGATCAGTTGTGCGACCGTGAACTCACTGCCAAGATACGGAAAAATGATATGTCAAATCAGCTCAAAGAAGGGAACGTGTATGGAGAAGGAGGAGGTGAAGACCACGTTGGGATATCAGATGCATCAAATTCAGGTAACAACCATTAGAAGACTACGCCGATACACAATGTCGTAAAGAGCAGTAACTGTTATGATGCATACGAGTTTGCTGAAATTTGGTATTTGCAGCATTTGTACATTTGTCTACACAACGGCTATGTTAAAAACTATATCAAGTACACTGTACGTATTCACGCAATTCAATTTCCATTTGAAATATTTGACGAACGGCGTAGGCCTTCAAAGTCAGTATAAACTCGATGGGGGAGGGGGATCGGGACAAAATACTCCGTGCTAAGTGAAGTTACAACAAAACTGAGCCCCAGTGGTGCAGTGGAACGTGTCGACAGCATTTTTGAGCTCGTGGCTTCGACTTCCGGCCGAGTCACTGGCTGGTTCCCCTACTTGTCGATCGAGTTCAAAGATACATGCTACTAAAGAAACTTATACGGCTTTTGGGGCTTGGCCGATTATAATGACTGCTGGTGGAATGCTTTGAGCCAGGTCTACTAGATATCTTGCGTTCTGTTTTATGTCCTACCGTATTAAGTCCAGCTTCACGGTCAACAGGCTCAGTGGCACCCAACAAGTACTAAGTATATTCGAGTAACCTGAGTGTTCGTGACATTGCCAGTCTGTTCCTTTTTTAGGATTCAAGACCGAAACACATTAGCTACAGACGCTCTATGAAAATATTGTTTAAACCACCAGCTTCCGCAATATTGGAGTTCGGCACTAAGTTTTCGTATTTATACGACCATGAGACGAGTTCTATTGTATTTATTCACAAATTTCATGACAAGTCGGGAGTAACACTGAAATCCATACTTGTTTACAACAGATTAGTGGAAACAGGGGACTATCTTCTTGTGAAAAATACTTCAGCTTTAAGTGAACATGTCGCACTTTTTAAGGAGATTTATGACATGAAATTGTTACTTCTAGCCCATGTTGGTCCGAGGGGCCACCCCAAGGTCTATGCTTACAAGTTTCTCTTCGCATTAAGCGGAAATCTATTCGGCCAAATTATAATTTCGAAAGGCAATCGATGTTACCGTTGTAAAGCACACATTGATCCTTGCTGTTTTCATAATGGCATAATTATTAGGTGTGTTCTTTCGAAACTAACATTATCATTCACGTTGTACACGTTAACATGGAGTAATGGTACAGGAATGCTTTCAAATGGATCCGCCTTTCCAGAGCTAATGAGTCCATTTATTTTCATCACTTTAGACGGTAGAATATTAGGCGTTAAAAAGGGATATACTGGTGGTGTAACCGTTACGATTTACCACAAGGGGAAGGGGAAATCAGCCAAGTGGCAGACGAAGTTGACTCAAAAAACATCTTATTCATCGGGGGTTGGTAAAATGGACAGCGCCCTCTATAAACTTAGAAATATGTTTTTGGTTTTCTTTCATCACAATGGCATGATGAACGATGTTAGCTTATTCCGAATTCTCTGTTTACCATCAGAAGGAATAATCGCGCGTGTAAAGACATTTTATGAGAAAATTAATGTTATATTCAAAAGTCCCATCTCTCTCAGTAAACAGAAAGGTGAAGATGAAGCAATTTTAATGACAGGGAATGGAGATTTTATTTTACCTGCAGCTTTTGATGTCAGAAAAATTGATGAAGAAAGGAGCGAGGAAGTCTATAGATATCTTGAGGTGTTTAATTCAGTGTAAATATATGGATTATCCAATGGTGTATTACCATTTTACCTTCGTCCCAATTGCCACAGTGTTTCCGAAACGTACAGCATTATAATCATTTGAAGCATACATCTAGTTTAACAATCCTTTAAATTTCGCTCATTGTTTCTTTGAATTCAAGCTACCAGCCGAGAAACAACATACTCTCGAAAAAAAAACGTTTTAGGACTTGTAAGAACTTTAAGGGTTTTTTTTCAGCCAACATTTAATTATATATGTACCCCGTTGAGTTTTTCTAGGGAAATAAAAACCCTCTATGAGCTTTTTTACAAACTCAAAATCCTTTCCTGTCTCTATTTAAGCCTATCATAGAAAACAACGAAAAAATCTTTATATCTCTTCGAAAACATTTACTACATGTACTTTCAAAACAATCTCGTCTTGACATGCACGTAACGCCACGCCACCATTGCTATATGGCGGTGCAATATAACTCTCCTTTTTTCGCCCCACAAGTGTATTTGGATCACGTGCTAACATCTCTATTAAAATAACCTTGTTACTAAAATATGGATGTCATTAATAAAGAGGCGTCATGATTACAAATGTGAAATTGATCAGAAATACCGCTTCTGGACCAAACCAACGTCCTTAGAAAAGAGGGTGTCCATGCCACAACACCACCGGCTGCAGCGACCCTCTCTTGTAATACCTTATCGCGGGTGTGGGGCGTGGCGTGTAAAAATTATAACTTCCGTCAATCTCGCATCCAAATAAGTTATGGCAGTCTTGGTGGACGGTCGCGATATCTTTTTATTCACAGCTGTACAGTTTCTTGATAAAGGTCCTTTCCAAGACGAAACCCAGACTTTTCAGTCTATACAGACTGACACACAAGACCAAAGTGCGTCGTGTTAAAGGAAGGTTATCGAGTGTTAAAGGAAGGTTACCCTAGGCCAGGAGTCGCTGCCCTTTTCAAGATTCATGTACGATTCTTAGTTAAGATTTAACTTTAGTGTTTATATGTTGCAAGAGTCCTGGAACGAATGTCTTATTGCGTTCACGAATCTGAAGAAGTTCTGAACTAAGACTCTTCTAAAAGCCGAAAATTTCGACCTAAGAAACACTGACAAATACAAAACAAGACTAAAGATTTCTTAACCATCAGACTTCCTCAAGCAAAAGACCCGGACAAGACCCTTTATGTTGGCACACTTTGTACAAATTCTTCAGACATGTACAGATATGTAAGATGATGATGCCTCTAATATTGATTTCTTTTCTTTCACTCATAGTGTTCGATCGATATCTGTTTAACAGAAAAATAACCACAGTCTGTTTACATGGATCCTCTAATCATTATCGACATTTTTCAGCAGAACCATGGCTAGGATGACTTAAACAGAATGTCTCTAATCGTCTAGGGAATGGGTCTAATAATGTTCTGTAAACACAATATCGTGCATGCCGGCGGTGAATATCAGTCCTAAAGTCGCCTCTTTTCTAGGATGGATATAGGCACAACGATGGTGGATCGGTATGAGTAGCGTGTTGCTTTTTATGCTAGATGAGGCAAATGCCTGCGAGATCATAACGCGCGCAGAGGTCTTTAAAATCCTTTATCAAACCATACTTTCAACTATAAAAGATGACTGTGTACAGATCACCTATCATTCACTCCTTCGACAGTAGGTAGAGATGTCTTCTTAGTGCATTAGGTAATGAAATATTCCCCTGTGCATAAGAAGGCTACTATATCATGCATGTCAGTTTTGCACTTGGTCGGATGTACCGTTGACCAAACTTTTACAGTAAAACGACGTGTTTTGTGGCATTTTTTTATTGATATAGGGTTTTAACTGCTCTATGATCGCGAAGACATTTCCATCAGCCATGTCAGCGTACGTACGAAAGTTTCAGTCCTTAGTAAATAGAAATGCAAGTAAGGCCGCCTGCATTGTAATTGTATATTCAAGTACTGTTGGATCGGGAGTACACAACGCTGAGAAGTCACTGTTCGCGTGTACATACATGGGATTAAGAAAATTTGGAGAACGGCGGAAAAATAGAGAAGAAATTCGTCAATTGGCTGTACAGCAATGGGTACGTCTTGCGATACGCTTTGATATACAATGCATCGTCAAGTTTGCAATGAAGAATTTGCCGAGTTGTTCATGGCGTACATTTTTGGCATAATCGATTGCAATTTTAATTGTCGTGACGTGACCAAGTGCTGCTCTCCGGCCAGTTGCCAAGCCCGGTAGTCGTCACAATTCGGTAATTCTGTACTGGTGGACTGTCCCTTGATGACCGACCGAGAGAAAGCCTAGCCAAACCCGCACCATTCAAAAACGTTAAAGCACAGAAACAGAGCTACCATGCCGCACTGCCGCCTTCCTAGAAACAAACGATGTGAACATCTCAATTCTTGGAGTTGGCATTTCTTCTTTTAGAGCCATATAGGATGTAAACTTCTCTAGAGGTATATGTATTTGAAGTTTGAAGTTCCTAGGTAGAAAATCGTCTAGTAGGACTCCTAGTTAGGATCTTTTTCATTCATGTACAGATGTACGAGTACATTATAATAATAATCTTTACGGTAAATCTTCCAATAATCTTGTAAATATTGTACTGTTACAGGATACTCTAGCAATTGCAGTAGGTTGCCTCACGAAATCCCATCTCAAACCGATGCTTTAGGGTTATCAGGGAACTCCTTGACGTACTTGTAATGCGGATGAATATCACCTTGCTTTGACACCGAATTTGCTGCAGTGTTGTTTAAGTTTTGAACCAGGCTTTTTTTTAATGATTCAACTAGAAAATTAGCAAATGTGACAAACTACATGCTAATTGGTCATAATTACAGTGCTGGAAGGAGACCAGCGCCTATTTGTAGGGATGTTCCGGTATTAACTGCCAAATTCGTGTTCCTTTTAATGCGGATGGAAATTTCTGGAGAAATGACCTTGAAAAGTCCATGTCAGCCTCTCCTCGACGATACCGATCTGATTTGCGCTGGAAAAGCAAGAAGGCCTAAAAAAAGTGGGAAGAGGACCTTTAAAAAAGTATCACATTATCGAGATTAAATGCGGCGCATCTAGATCTGGTAGCTAGTTTAATTCTCTATACGTTAGTCAAAACAATTATGATGAAGCAATTGCGAATTCCCCGTTAAGTTGCGAACAATTCAGGTTGAACAATTGATGCAATATTTTCTTACTGTCTCGACATTTGCTAAATGGCTTTGCATTTAACTTCGTCTAACATGTAGCCCGATGCTTTCCTTTATTTGTTTGATACCAGACACAACAATTTCTATCTTGATTTTTGTGCGAGTGCGAGTGCAGTGTCTCATGTTATGACTTAACACTACGACATGCGTTGCCACAATTGCATGTACTCAAGGACACTAAATACGATTGGACATTCGGTGATACAGCGTGTGATTCTAAGTTGGTATATGCGCTTGGGTGTATCATGTTTAAATCGAATCTAGGTAATATAGGAACAGGAAAAAAAGGTACTGGAAAAAAAGGTACTGGAAAAAAAGGTACGGAAATAAAGGTACAGGAAATAAAGGTACAGGAAATAAAAGTACAGGAAATAAAAGTACTGGAAATAAAGGTACAGAGAACGGCATAAATAGGTAAAAAAGTACACAATTTTTTTTAAAAATATCATTTGAATTCATTCTCTCCTGTTCTATTCAGAACTTTAACTTTATTTGTTCCTTAGGCAATGCATAGGCCTAAGAAATAGGTATATCAAATTTCCAGTATACCGTTATGGTCTTCAATAGTGAAAACACGACTGTCAAGATCATGATGATTGTAAAGATTCTGGGACAATTCCCTCTGCATAAGGATTAACTGATAAATGTACCAATGTTCAAGTTAAGTTTCAATTAATCAATTAGCATTCATCATAGAGCTGGAACTAATTAACAATGTGCCTGGTCTTATAGACAAAAAACTAGATTTAAGACCAAACACAAGGCAGGTATACTAGGATACTAGGTGCGCCCCCCTTTCCCGTGATCCTGGATCCGCCCCTAATAAGAATACGACTCGAGTATTTTAAAATTTAAAAGAACATGAATGTAGTTATTACCAAAACAACGTCTGCTCCCCTGTTGGGCAACTTCTTCCATGAATTTTCCTCAAATTCATTCCGTAACAAAATTGTCCGCAATGTATTAAACTATTTTAAGGCACCACCTTAGTCACAAAAGCAGAAAATGGGCAATAAAAGATTAATACATAGGCCGAGCCTGAACCAGTTGAAGAGAATAATAATATTCTAAAAAAAAATGTTGTACCTTTTTTACCTACTTATGCCATTTTGTGTACATTTTTTTCCGATACATTTTTTTCCGGTACCTTTATTTCCAGTACTTTTATTTCCTGTACTTTTATTTCCTGTACCTATATTTCCGTAACTTTTTTCCTGTACCTTTTTTTCCTGTACCTTTTTTACCGTATACCGTTTAAATCATGTATCTCCTTTTATCTCTGTAATTATATCTATATGTTTATTTGCATACGTTTTATACTGTACATTGTTTATCTTGCTTATTTACTTCTGTAATAACCAATGGTATCAATACAGAATAAATTGTTTGACTAGCAGAGAGATATGACGGAAACATATTTCATGACATTCAGCAGCGCTTATCTATGGTCACCAAATGGTTTCAAATCCCGACGGCAACACTGAGGACAAGTCCTATGTTCACAATAGTTGCAGAGGAAGTGGTAAGGACAATGTGTGTAGTTCTGTGAAAAGTCTGAAATTGAGCAGTTACAATACTGTGTACCTGAACTTTAGTTTACGTTTTCAAATAACGTTTGAGAACCTCAATGAAAATAGAAAAATGAAACAAATTAAGGATTTCCATTTTAAAAGGTTAATCATTAACAGAGAAATAGTTGAACCACTGTTTCAAAATAATAACCAGGATTCGTTCTTCGAGTGTTTTTTCCTCTGTTTGATGACGATCAGTTGTGCGACCGTGAACTCACTGCCAAGATACGGAAAAATGATCTGTCAAATCAGCTCAAAGAAGGGAACGTGTATGGAGAAGGAGGAGGTGAAGACCACGATGGGATATCAGATGCATCAACTTAAGGTAATAACCATTAGAAGACTACGCCGATACACAATGTCGTAAAGAGCAGTAACTGTTATGATGCATACGAGTTTGCTGAAATTTGGTATATGCAGCATTTTTACATTTGTCTACACAACGGCAATGTTAAACAATATATCAAGTACACTGTACGTATTTACGCAATTCAATTTCCATTTTAAATATTTGACGAACGGCGTAGGCCTTCAAAGTCAGTATAAACTCGATGGGGGAGGGGGATCGGGACAAAATACTCCGTGCTAAGTGAAGTTACAACAAAACTGAGCCCCAGTGGTGCAGTGGTACGTGTCGACAGCATGTTTGAGCTCGTGGCTTCGACTTCCGGCCGAGTCACTGGCTGGTTCCCCTACTTGTCGATCGAGTTCAAAGATACATGCTACTATTAAGTCCAGCTTCACGGTCAACAGGCTCAGTGGCACCCACAAGACAAGTACTAAGTATTTTCGAGTAAACTGAGTGTGCGTGACATTGCCAGTCTGTTCCTTTTTTAGGATTCAAGACCGAAAAACATTAGCTACAGACGCTCTATGAAAATATTGTTTAAACCACCAGCTTCCGCAATATTGGAGTTCGGCACTAAGTTTTCGTATTTATACGACCATGAGACGAGTTCTATTGTATTTATTCACAAATTTCTTGACGAGTCGGGAGTAACACTGAAATCCATACTTGTTTACAACAGATTAGTGGAAACAGGGGACTATCTTCTTGTGAAAAATACTTCAGCTTTAAGTGAACATGTCGGAATTTTTAACGTGATATATGACATGAAATTGTTACTTCTGGCCCATGTTGGTCCGAGGGGCCACCCCAAGGTCTATGCTTACAAGTTTCTCTTCGCATTAAGCGGAAATCTATTCGGCCAAATTATAATTTCGAAAGGCAATCCATGTTACCGTTGTAAAGCACACATTGATCCTTACTGTTTTCATAATTGCATAATTATTAGGTGTTTTCTTTCGAAACTAACAATATCATCGACGTTGTACACGTTAACATGGAGTAATGGAACAGGAATGCTTTCAAATGGATCTGCCTTTCCAGAGCTAATGAGTCCATTTATTTTCATCACTTTAGACGGAAGACTAATTGCCGTTAACAGGAGATATACTTGTTGTGTAACCGTTACGATTTACCACAAGGGGAAGGGGAAATCAGCCAAGTGGCAGGCGAAGTTGACGCGTACAGCATATTATACATCGGGGGTTGGTAAAATGTACAGCGCCCTCTATAAACTTAGAAATATGTTTTTGGTTTTCTTTCATCACAATGGCATGATGAACGATGTTAGCTTATTCCAAATTCTCTGTTTCCCATCAGAAGGAATAATCGCCCGTGTAAAGAAATTTTATGAGAAAATTAATGTTATATTCCAAAGTCCCACCTCTCTCAGTAATAAGAAAAGTAAAGATGAAGCAATTTTAATGACAGGGAATGGAGATTTTATTTTACCTGTAGCTTCTGATGTCAGAAAAATTGATGAAGAAAGGAGTGAGGAAGTCTATAGATATCTCGAGGTGTTTAATTCAGTGTAAATGTATGGATTATCCAATGGTGTATTACCATTTTACCTTCGTCCCAATTGTCACAAACGTACAGCATTATAATCATTTGAAGCATACATCTAGTTTAACAATCCTTTAAGTTTCGCTCATTGTTTCTTTGAATTCAAGCTACCAGCCGAGAAAGCAATATACTCTTGAGAAAAAAACGTTTTAGGTCTTGAAAGAACTTTGAGGGTTTTTTCAGCCAACATTTAATTATATACTCTAATCTCCCACTTACCTGTCCCATTTCCAAACCCTATCGCAAGTGACTAAGTCCGAATATTGCTAATTTTGGTTGGGGCAGAGCTCAATTTATGGAACAGCCTGGAGTAGTGACATGACAATGGACACTGTAAGGCTTTACGACAATCTTGCCTAGTCACGTAGTCGTTTACGTGTACTGCGGCTGGGCGACCGGGGCAATTAGGGTCACGGTTTCGTAACAGCTCAAGATCACTGTGGCGATGCGTTCACCATTTAACACACTGTATTTACACAATGGGAGCTACTACAACCGATCAATTGCCCAATGGAATACGGGTGATTATAGAAGAGTCCTGGCTATTCTGCAGTTAAGCAGTGAAGTGGTCTAGGAACACCCACAAGGAGTCTTTAAACTGTGATCGGGCCTGATTGTTGATTTCATCACCTGTAGTTAAAAAGAGTGGCCTCGTCTTTGACATGGAAGGGTAAAGTCACTAGATTGGAACTGGGACGAAAGAACAGGGTGATCTACTGCCTGATAATGGGCATTAAAGAAAAAATTGAACAGAAGATTAACATTCTGATAAGGTTTTATTCATCATGAAAGTCAACATCAGCGTCATCAGGGTCAAACTCAAGCTCATCATTAACCTCTTCAAGTTCCCCATCTGCTGGATGCGGGATCACTGGGTCGTCATTCCCGTCCGGAAGAAGTCCACTTAGTCTCCACCCACTGACTATCACTTGGAATGCCACTCTTTCCCAGGCGAGACTGATCATACGTACTACTTCCTGGCGGGAAATCTGATCACAGTGTCCATCATCTTCGGTATGTCCAATCTTCCAGGCTTTCCACACCAATCTGAGATGACATTTAAAACTGCGATTTACAGTTAAGTCCAAAGGTTGCAAAATTGAAGTGCATCGTCCAGGAATGAACGAATCCTGTCCATTTTGCCGCGGAATTTCCTCCGTAAACAGATGATGTCTATGGGCAGGGTAGCGATCCAAGATGAGGAGAAAGGTTGCTCCGGCAATAAATGGCACAACAATGGCTTGCAACCATTCGATCAATGACTGATGTCTTGCCCAGCCATTCGGAGTACCTGTAACCTAAGATTAAAACGTTTCGTTTAGAAATAAAGAATAAATCGGTGCAATTCATGAAAATGTATGACTCATTCTCCGATTGTATTGTTGCTCAGCCAGCTGATAGCTTTGGGAAATGGTTTCAAAGATCAACGTACTGCAATGATTCTAAAAATAGAACAGGATTCGTAAAAAGACCATTAAACACGAGGAGCAGGCAGATCATAGAGCTAGCTCCATTGGCAGTTGAAGATGATATGGTCATCTAACAGCTAATAAACCAGGATTAGTTAATGAAAAGGTTTACTTACTCGCACGTTCTGGGGAGCATGGGCTCGCAGTTCTGCAATAACTTCGCCTTCAGCATCCAAGCCCCTAAAGTTGACCTCAGCTGGTAGTTTTCGTCCATCGCTGGAGACGGCCAAGGTTACCGTGCATCCAATCTTCCCGTTCCCTCTTGAGGATCTGATGTCGATCGAATGTGATCCTGTTGTAGCCATTGTGGTTTTCGGCACCATGTCAAAGTTGACAAATGTTTCATCCATGTTGATGATCACATGGAAATTTCCATTTTGGATGATTTGAGACGTTTCCCTACGATAGACGGCCGCTATTTCCATAGCGTTGTCGGGGAGGGTTCGCGTGTCCTTATTCTTTCTTCGATGGCTTATTCTTTTTCTGAAAGGAAAAGGAGACCACTTTTAGCTTTGAAAAACGTAGCTTACTCCCCCATTACTGTCCATTTCTTGGTCATTGGGCCCATTATTCCATTATGGCAGAACAAAAGTTGTGAGAGAACCCAACCCAAGTGAGATACCAATTTACGAAATGGCTTCGTTGTTTTTACCTTTCTTTGAATCGGGTCAGCCAGTGATCTGACGCTCGGAAATCCTGATTGCGAGGCCTTTGCGCTCTCGTCTGCTGCCTTTGTTCCTCCGTCAGATTAGTCCACCATTGTCTGTATTCTCTGGCTGCTTGTGACTGGAGATCGATCCCGGATACTGGAATTCCATGCTGGCGGCGTTGAATAAACCAGTCGTTGAGCTGATTTTCCATGTCTGCCCAAAACGCTGAAAAGGACAAACGGTAGGCCTATCAAGCAGACGGTGAAGGGATGAATCGGAGGGGGAGAAGAGTAGAGTATGCCTGAAATCTAAGAAGAGTCCCTGAATAATGTCGAACTATGGATAAAACCTCATTTCACAGTGAAAGCCTGAACTCACTGTCGCGCTTTTGCGCCGCGTTTTCACCGAGGCGCGGAAATCAATTGTTATTCATTAGGTGAACAAAGGATTCCCCGCCCGGCGGTGAAAATGCGGCGGAAAAACGCGTCAGTGAGTACAGGCCTTAATCTTATGGGCCTACTTCACTTAAAATTGTACATCTTTCGTAAATTCCTGACAAAAATGAGTTACCTTGTTCATCATTGCCATGCTGCCGAATCCTCCGCCGTCTCCTCTCAATTTGGGTGCACCTGTCGCGGCGTTCCGACATCTCTTCATACTGGTCTAGCCATCTTGAGAATGTCCTTGGATGGATGCGGTGATGTACGGCAAAAGAACGACAAGACCGGGCATGCGCAATGCCCATCGCATGGTGCAGCCTAAAAGTATCCACGTAGTCCAAACGCTGATTCAAGCTGTAGCCATGAAGATGTCTCTTTTCTTGGCCTTCGTTAGCCGCACCATTATTACCTCCGTCGTCACCACCATCACCATGCCCACCATTACCGCCACCATCACCGTCGTCACCGTTATCCATCGAATTCACGACCCAAAATCCAATGGCAAAGCAAAAAATCCAAAACAAACGCATCTCGTCGATTAACAAATCGAACCTCTGACAAAAACATCAATGAGTACACAAGAACTGTCCAACTTCTCTTATACTGTTTTGGAGAATACGTAATTGTTATGTCACTGAGGTCATCCGTAACCTCACCCGATTAGGCCTAGTGTAATTCTTTGCCAGGCTCTGGGGTGTGACAAGGAAGTCGACAGAACAATTATAATATTGATCCAGGGCATTCTGCTTCCGACCATACCCCACCCCATTTTATTGGACTAAGGATTTTCTGATGATTTTCCGGGTTCAGGAATGGGACAGGTAAGTGGGAGATTAGAGTATGTACCCCATTGAGTTTTTTTAGGGGAATAAAAACCCTAAACCCTCTTTACAAACTCAAAATCCTTTCCTGTCTCTATTCAAGGCCTATCATAGAAAACAACGAAAAAATCTTTATATCTCTTCGAAAACATTTACTACATGTACTTTCAAAACAATCTCGTCTTGACATGCACGTAACGCCACGCCACCATTGCTATATGGCGGTGCATTATAACTCTCCTTTTTTCGCCCCACGAGTGTATTTGGATCACGTGCTAACAAATACAATTATACCTCTCTATTAAAACACCCTTGTTGCTAAAAAATGGATGTCATGATTACAAAGGTGAAATTGATCAGAAATACCGCTTCTGGACCAAACCAACGTCCTTAGAAAAGAGGGTGTCCATCTTTAGCGGGTATATGTTAAGGAAGCACTACTAAAACATGATCTGATAATCGAAAGAGTAAAAATGACGACAGAGACACCAGCAAGTGCGTATTGGCATAACCTTTACCATTACAGTACGCCAAATCAGTGCGTCTATGTAAAATCTGGCTGAGGCGTTTTTCCCTTCCTAAAATCACTTTCATACATTTATTTACAGATTCTAATCCGATGTATCATTGAAGTGCATTTTGTCATCAGTTAAATGATACATTCATACTTGTGACAAAAAGAATGTCCAGCTAGTACTTACTATTTTGAGAGTAAGTATGTAAAGGCGGTATTGTGGGGCAGATATTTTCTTGCCACACGTAACAAAGCGAGCACGAAGCTCCCCTATAGTACTAATCGGCGTGTAAAATAGGCGGGTATATCTGTTATGTGAAATCATTCACCTTCAATTAACTGAGCAGACCTGACTTTTGTATCTGTATGTGCACTTTAATTACAGGTGACCATCAACCCACTACACAGTATCAATATACGAGGAAAAATCCCGTTAAAACTAGCAAAGTTTCGGCCAATGAAAGATATATGAGATACAATGTAATTTCGAGTGAACTTCGAATGACTGGAGATTTTTCGTTGACATCGTTCATCCACGTCCGTTATGTACGTATAGTTCAACGAGACGTAGTCGCATAATATGTAGTTTGAAACCACGAAATGACATTTAAGGGGGCTTGAAGTCATACACTACTGTTTTTTTATGATCGTGGGTACAGTTGACCATCAAACGTGGCATTTCCCACCAAATGTTACTCAGAAGATAACTTTTCTCGTCTAAACTCGATGTTTCAAAGCCAGCGAAAAAGACGGGCCACTTTAATAGTGTGTCTAAATGAGCGCCAGGAGTAGACTAGCTGTAGGTTGGAGTGTTTTCAGCACATCACTGATATTTTGATAAATTTTCGGCAATTTTAATGACGTAAGGATTTTGGTGCAAAATACCTCCTCCAAAACAAGATATAATATTCCCATCAGCCAGAGTCCCTTTCGATCATTCATCACAATGACATTTTGCCATTGGCCGATTGAATGTGGATTCAAACTAGTTGGAAGACTTCGATTTTAACGTGAGGGCACCACCAGACTACCAGATTACCCGTGTTGCTGGTGTATACGTAAAACCTGTAGATAAGCGATTTGATGATAAATCCACCAGAACCTATCTTTTCACTGCACTTACTTGTATAATTAGGCTTTTGAAAATGCGTTCCTCGAAAATTAAGGCCTTTTAGTAAATGAGTTTCTCGAAAATTAAGGCCTTTTAGTAAGAGGTCAATATCAAGCTGTGAGTTAGATAACGGACCGGTTCGAAATGTGTACTGTAATTCATGAAATCCATCGTGAAGCCACAACACCACCGGCTGCAGCGACCCTCTCTTGTAATACCTTATCGCGGGTGTGGGGCGTGGCGTGAAAAAATAATAACTTCCGTCAATCTCGCATCCAAATAAGTTATGGCAATCTTGGTGGACGGTCGCGATATCTTTATATCTACAGCTGTACAGTTTCTTGATAAAGGTCCTTTCCAAGACGAAACCCAGACTTTTCAGTCTATACAGACTGACACACAAGACCAAAGTGCGTCGTGTTAAAGGAAGGTTATCGAGTGTTAAAGGAAGGTTACCCTAGGCCAGGAGTCGCTGCCCTTTTCAAGATTCATGTACGATTCTTAGTTAAGATTTAACTTTAGTGTTTATATGTTGCAAGAGTCCTGGAACGAATGTCTTATTGCGTTCACGAATCTGAAGAAGTTCTGAACTAAGACTCTTCTAAAAGCCGAAAATTTCGACCTAAGAAACACTGACAAATACAAAACAAGACTAAAGATTTCTTAACAATCAGACTTCCTCACGCAAAAGGCCCGGACAAGACCCTTTATGTTGGCACACTTTGTACAAATTCTTCAGACATGTACATATATGTAAGATGATGATGCCTCTAATATTGATTTCTTTTCTTTCACTCATAGTGTTCGATCGATATCTGTTTAACAGAAAAATAACCACAGTCTGTTTACATGGATCCTCTAATCATTATCGACATTTTTCAGCAGAACCATGGCCAGGATGACTTAAACAGAATGTTAATGCGTGGCTGCAAAGCAATATCAAAATTAGAGGACTGTATTAAAGGTACGAGGATTGACCATACTAACCAAGTCAATCACGTTGTCAATCCTTGTCGTTCGTCTATCCACAATCCACAGCTGGGCCGATCCCTCTCGCTCTCGTCTTCGGACGCCTCTCTTCTCCGATTCTCTCCACTTGGCCCGGAGCTGTAGCTTGTTCACCTCAACGGAGTTGCCATCCACTAAGGGGCAGTTTAAGTTAAGTTGGATATAATTCCACGATACAAAGTGTTCCACGATACAAAGTGCCGACAAACGGTAACTCAACAGGTGCTTCTGGTCCACGATACAAAGTACCCGACAAACGGTAACACAACCGGTGCTTCACACAAAACACTTCACGACCGAGCGGGAAGCAAAGACAAACTCTAACGTTGAGCACTAACTGATTTGATGTGATACTCCAAAGGTAATCAAGTCCAGACTAATGGCATTCCAAGACACCGATTTTCGCTAATGGTGAGATCAAATTAGACTGGACTGATCATCAATGAGTTACTGTAGTACGGGTGGGAAATACGGGCACCGCCGTCTCGTCTTCCGGAACCGTCACAACATCAACGACCTCTCACAAGGACATCTCACAGGGTAGGAAGAACATCAAACTTCTTGAACACTGGCACCATAAACCACCATCACTAACTGACGCCTACAATCTATGGGTTGACTTCGTCTTCAACTAAACATCGATGTTCCACACCATCACCTCACCGGTATATCAAATCCGTGCATCAACAATAGAGCAAAGAACATCTTTTTGTAGCAGATAAAATACAAGTCTGGTCTGCTTTTTCCAATGTATAAACTCTGGACAAGATGGCTTCCTTCTCCAGAAAAGGGTGTCGCCAGACACACCTTGGGCTCGGGGTCAAGCCAACAAATATAGTACCACCATGTACTGAACTAAGCCCACATGCATAGTTCTAAAACAGCAGAAGCTTCCTTGGCCCTTCTCCTGTACCGGCTATCCACGCTCACAGACCCTTCACCTCACCATGGCTGAATTACCATACCAGCGAGGTGTCCACCATTGGCAATCTTCTGTCTTCTCAAGAAATCGGTGTTGGCTCCTACTCAGCCAAAGTCTCAACTTGGAATGCAATTAGTTCCCTGAACTCCTAGGCCTTTATACTGTTCCCAAAATAAACACTGCAAGGGCAGCCAATCAACAATAGCCAGCAGTTATCACATGACAGACATCATCCTGGTAGTGGTTCTGCCCAATGTAAACATAAACATAAGCACATGGCAAATCTGACAGTTCTGATCAACATGATCAAAACAAACTGGCTTCGCCAGGACATTTTCCCCTCTTGTGACTTGATAAAGTCACAAAGCGAAGCAAAAAGGGTCCTCTACTCTTCGTCTTCATCATCGCCAATGTCTGCCAATGATGTCATCTTCTGGTTTCGATCATCCGAAATCGGTCTTCTCGCGTCTTCGTCTGCAGACAAAATCTGCACTAGCTTGCTCACTGGTCGTCGCCATTCTTTTCCTCTTGAAAAGACTTGAACAACTCTGACCCTGCCATCAGATCCCGGGAAGACCTCTAGAATTCGTCCCAATGGCCATCTCCCGCGCGGGTTTGCTGGATCAGCCATCAACACTATGTCTCCAGGTTTAATGTCTTCTTCAACTCTGAACCACTTTGGTCTGTTGTGCAGTAAGGACAGGAATTCTTTTTGCCATCGAATCCACACTTTCTTCACCAAGTCCTGTACATAACGCCACCTATTTCTTGGATGGAAAGCGATCTCATCTGTGACTTCTGGAGCAAGTTGTCCCCCGGCTTGTCCAATCAAAAAGTGGTTCGGGGTCAACACATTCTCATCTTTCGGATCTTGGCCACAGTAGGTGATAGGTCGGGCATTCAGAAGACCTTCTACCTCTGCCACAGCTGTTGAAAACTCCTCATCATTCACCACTGCCTCTCCCAGGATTGCCTTGAGCCCTTTCTTTGCAGCTTTTATCATGATCTCAAAGACGCCTCCATGATGGGCTCCTAAGGGAGGATTGAACCGCCATTCAATACCTTTCTCTGCAAGATGATTGGTGATGCGTTCTTGGTCAAGTTCATTTACCAGTTCTCTTAATTCTCTGTCAGCGCTCCGGAAGTTTGTTCCATTATCAGAGACCATGACCTGAGGGCGCCCTCGTCTGGCTGTCATCCTATTCAGCGCATTCAGAAAGCTGGCGGTATCCAATCCAAAAGCCACCTCCAGGTGTACCGCTCGAGACGCCAAACAGGTAAACAAACACAAGTATCGTTTGTCCCTCATCTTCCTGGTCACCTTGACAAGATATGGCCCGCCATAATCAACTCCACAGTGGGCAAACGCTCGGATTGGAATCTTGACCCTCAGACCAGGTAGTGACGCCATCTTTTGCTGGTACAATTTCTTCTTTCGTTCCTTACACTTGACACATGTGAGCTCGTACTTCTTCACAGCCTCTCGCCCATTCACCGGCCAATATCTCGTCCTGATATCGGCAAGCAGTCCATTCACTCCACGCACATGGTATGCCAACAAATGGAATGATCGGATGATCAACGTGGTCACAGGATGATTCTTGGGCAGTATGATTGGGTGTTGAGCGTCATAGGGCAGATCTGACTTCTCCAATCTCCCACCAACTCTCAACAGGCCATCGTCATCAATCATGGGACATAGATCTCTCAGACTTCCACGGAAGGGTTCTTCACTTTTCTGTACACTCAACATCTCAGACTTGAAGACTTGTCTCTGAGCATCTCTCAAAATCCCAATCTCAGCTTGTCTCAACTCATCAGGGGTAAATGATCGCATCCCATCTTTCCTCTTGGGTAGTTTCTTGGCAAAGCACAGCATCCAGGCCACCATTCTTCGGTATCTGGTCCAGCTGGAAAATGATGCGGCTGGTAGAACTGGTGTACTCACTTGGGCTACTGCGCTATTCGCCTCTTTCTTCTCTTCACCCATGGCTACTTCACTAACAGTTGCTCCAGACACATCAAGTGATTCCATCACCTGCCTTGGCCATTCTTCCTCTCCTTTCCACAGGAAATCTGGCCCTCTGCACCATCTCTTATCGTCAGCCATCTCGGTCATCTTCACACCTCGTGACGGGTCGTCTGCTGGGTTTAATTTTCCAGGAATGTGACACCATTGCTGGGGGGAGGTGAGTTCATGTATCTCTGATACTCTGTTTGCCACAAACTGCTTGTACCGTCAAGACTGTCCCCTGATCCAGTATAGTACATCTGTACTGTCTGTCCAAAATCTGTGCTCTCCAATTGAGATCTCCAGCATCTTGGCTATGATACGGGCTAGCCTTACACCTAGCACCGCTGCCATCAACTCCAATCTTGGGATACTGATAGCCCGCAGCGGAGCAACTCTTGCCTTGGCAGCAACGAATGTCACCTGTGTTGTATCATCATCATACAGAAATCTTATGTAGCAACAGGCAGCATAGGCTTCTTGGGACGCGTCGGAGAAGACATGTATCGAAATGTGCTTCACATCAGTGATTGGCCGCGTTCTGTTACACCTCGGAATCTTCAGATCTTGAGCTTGACTCATCTCCTGGATCCAGTCTTTTGCCACCTTTTTCACATCTGGAGTCAGCTGAGCATCCCAGTCTTTCCCACTCATCCACGCCCCCTGCAGAGCAATCTTTCCTCGGATCACAAGAGGCGCCAAAAACTGGAAAGGGTCAAAAACTGATGCTACCAGACTCAATAACTCCCTCTTTGTGTTGACTGTGGTCATCTCAAACTTCACGGAGTAACTGAAGACGTCTGTTTCAGCATCCCACCAGACACCAAGGGTTTTCATAGTAGGCAGGTCGCTGTCTCGGAAGCGGACACCAGTCGCTTTGTCTTCTTCACTCAGGCCAACAAGCACTTCTCGCTCATTGCTGCTCCATCTCCGGATTGTCCATCCTCCAGGCTTCACAACTGTTTTAAGCTCCGGTATCATCTTTGCGGCAATTGCAGTGGTCTCAAAACTGTCGGTGACATCATCCATGTATGTGAAATCCTTAATCACTTGACTTGCCAAGGGGTAGTCTGGTGCTGCCCGTCGAGCTTGCTCTTGTAGCACATACATGGCTAGGAATGGGGATGCCCTGTCACCAAATGTTACTCGCACGGCTTCATAAGTATCCATCGGTCGATATGTGTAACAATCTCTCCACAGGAGGCGGTGGTAACGTCTACATTCTAACTGGAGCACAATCTGACTAAACATTTCCTTCACATCGCCAATCAAAGCAACTGGGCGCCGTCTGAAGTTGAGCAGGATCTCCAGAATGTCTTTCTGCAAATTTGGCCCAGGCAACATTTCATCATTGAGGCTGGTTCCTCCAAACCTGGCAGCTGCATCATACACTATACGCACCTTGGTGGTTTGCTTGTCTTGTTTCACGATAGCAAAATGGGGCAAGTACCATCCATCTCTAGCCGCCTCAACTGGTCCAACTTTCTGGATGTATCCTTTATCAACATTCTGTTGAAAGGCATCTCGATACTGTCGCTGCACCTCTGGTTTCTTTTTTAGATGTGCTTCTAAGCTTCTCAGCCTCCTCTCTGCCATTCCTCGATTGTCTGGAAGATTTGGTTGGTCTTGCTTCCAAGGGATACCAATCTCAAACCGTTCACCAATTGGTCTCATTGTTTTCTCCGCTATGTCCAGGGCCCTCTTTTCGTCAACTGTGTAGTTTGGAACATCTCTGCAGTTGATCAAGTCCTGGTTCCATAGAAGTCATGCACAATGTCTGACTCTGCTGTATCAAACCACTCCTAGCTCTCACTTTCCCCACACACGTCCAACCTAGGGGGGGTCCTTCTAGCTATGGGCTCGCCAGGATCTCCAAGTCGTTCCTCCAAACAAACTCCCAATTCAGGATAGTCAGAACCCAACAAAAGGTCTACGGTCTTTCCTCCAGGACAAAAGGGAAATGGTATCCAACTCAAATGTGAATACTCATTTTTCAGCTTGGCCCAATCCAAAACCTTCATGTTGGCACACATCTCCGTCATGGTCCAGACTTCGATCCCCCTCCGAAAGTTCTCATCTAGGCTTTCAATGATGACCTTGGTCTTCAAGCTGGGAGTTGACACTGCACTGGAGAACATTGCTATCTCCAGCTGCCCTTTGACGCCACTGATGCCTAATGATTGCACCACTCCTTCACGTATATAGCTTGTATCGGAGCCCTCATCCAGTAAAGCATTGACTGTCACCTTTTCCCCATTCTTCCCCAAAACAAACACTGGAATCAACCTCAGTGCAATTACATCAATAGCAATATTGTCTGCCAGGACACGACTGCTGGTTTGAGTGGTTTTCTTCTCAGGTTCTCCTTTCTTCTGAAAGGAGGGGTCATATTTCTTCTGCGGTACTGGCTCATCTCTCCTGTCATCCTTCTTGCCTGGTTTGGGCGTAGAATGCAAGTCTGAGTGATGTTGCCTCTCACAACCATCCTTCCCACAGACTTTTGATTTATCACAATCTCTGGCTCTATGGGCGGTGTTGTTCAAACACCGGTAGCAAGCTCCCTTATCCTTGATAAACAGCCATCGCTGGTGAACAGTCATCAATTTCCACTCTTTGCACTGCTCGATCCCATGCTTGTCTCCACATTTCAGACATTTGACTTTGGAGGATGCTGTCATCTGGGTGGTGTTGGAATTCCACGACATATTCTTGTCTCTATAGAAGGTCCTTTTCTTCTGGATCTCGCCATCCGGCCTCTTAAAAGTGTCACTGGGTTTCTTTGCTGGTGCTCTAAGCTGAAATAACTCCAGACGTCTATTCACATAGCTCATCAGCCAGTCAGCAAAGGTAGCCAAACCATCTTCATCGGGGTCTGTGTCATAGTATTTCATCAGTAGAGATTCAGGAACATGCCTCATCACCATGGTTAACATCGCTGAATCACCAATCAGTTCATCTCGGCGACCACTTTCAGCCATCTTCCCAACGGTGTCATACAGTGTGTCCGCGAATTCTTCAATACTGCGTATATCGTCCATCTTAACTCTGGGTGTGTCATTCAGTTTGTCAATCTGCTTCTGTAACAATCGCCTATCGCCACCATATCGCATGTCCAATTTATCCAATGCCATTTCATATTGTCATTCAGTGTATCCCAAATTCTCAATCAACTTGAGCGGTTTGCCACCAAGGGCAGACTTCAGCATTACCATCTTGTGCTTCACTGGAATCTTGGCATAGTCAACAAAAATATCAAATTGTTCTCGCCAGTCAAAGTAGTTGTCCTTTTCATCTGAGAAATGTCGCAACTTCGGCTTGGCTATCCCCTGGAAGAACTGACGGAGTGCTGCTGGGTTGGTTCCCTCCTGCTCTGGACTAGGCTCTCGTCTGGGACTCCTAGTCCTAACTGGTGCATTCCTGATGATTGATCGACTAGGCTGAGTAGGCTCTTCTCTCTTTATCGGCATTGCTCCCACTGGAAATCTTGGGTGTCGACTGAATTGGAAAGGACCTGGGCGACTGCTGAACAATTCTGGCTTCGCACCGTCTTCAATCTTCTTTTCTGATGTAACCCCATCTTGTATGTTGCTGGCAATCTTGCGCTTCATTGATACCAATGGTTCACCAGGTGGTTCACGATGCTGCTCAGGTTCAGGTTCAGCCTTTACAACCACTTTTCCATCTCCTACCATATTCTTCTCAACCACAACCTCTTTCACCTCAGTCTGCTGTTGCGTATCTTCTTCCCCAGATTCTCTAGTCTCCTCATCTCGGTTGTCGTCATCAGCATCTGGTTTCTCACCTATGGGCTGTGAAGCCGCATCTGTCTGACTCAGGCGATGACTACCACCTGGATTCCGTTGGGCAACTAAAAGTAACTGGGCAGTCGATATAGGCTGATTCTCGGTAGGTTTCTCTTCTTTCGCTAGACCGGTACCCCTGGACTTGGTGGTAGTCTCCATCAACCAATTCCAAACTTTGACATCGCTCAATCGATCGGAATGAATGCTACCTTCAAAACAGGTCTCAGGTTCGCCTTGGCGGGTATACAAATGCTGGGTGATGTTATCAAACACACCCTCTGCATGGGCTGTCATCTCATCAAACCAATCCTGGAGCTTGGTGTAATACTCGGCGTCTCCCATCATGCAATACAAATCCGCAACAACGGACTTCAATTCATCAAAGGTCTGATGTAGGCGCTTCTCGACGGACCTCAGCAAAGTTCGGCTTCCCCAGGAAGTTATCACACCTTCAGCTTTGGTAACATTCCGACTAAACTGCTTCTCCAGGCTGCGGGTCGCTCGCTCCAACTTCAACTGCGTGTCAGCATCACTCATCATCATTTGACTGGCTGGAGCACCCAAGTAGCTGGCACCTTCATCACATTCATATTCACCAAAGCGAGCAGGTCTTCGCCTTCCCTCACGCCGTGGACGAGTGGCCATCGAGTCGGTCGCAGAAACAGCAACAAAATGACAATTTTTGACGAATATAATAAAATCAGTCTATAAAACTCCTCAACTTAAACTGCACCCTTAGGACTAGTAACGTTTTCTCCAAATCAGATAGGATCCGGTCGGAGAGACCAAATGTTAATGCGTGGCTGCAAAGCAATATCAAAATTAGAGGACTGTATTAAAGGTACGAGGATTGACCATACTAACCAAGTCAATCACGTTGTCAATCCTTGTCGTTCGTCTATCCACAATCCACAGCTGGGCCGATCCCTCTCGCTCTCGTCTTCGGACGCCTCTCTTCTCCGATTCTCTCCACTTGGCCCGGAGCTGTAGCTTGTTCACCTCAACGGAGTTGCAATCCACTAAGGGGCAGTTTAAGTTAAGTTGGATATAATTCCACGATACAAAGTGTTCCACGATACAAAGTGCCGACAAACGGTAACACAACAGGTGCTTCTGGTCCACGATACAAAGTGCCCGACAAACGGTAACACAACCGGTGCTTCACACAAAACACTTCACGACCGAGCGTGAAGCAAAGACAAACTCTAACGTTGAGCACTAACTGATTTGATGTGATACTCCAAAGGTAATCAAGTCCAGACTAATGGCATTCCCAGACACCGATTTTCGCTAATGGTGAGATCAAATAAGACTGGACAGATCATCAATGAGTTACCGTACTGTAGTACGGGTGGGAAATACGGGCACCGCCGTCTCGTCTTCCGGAACCGTCACAACATCAACGACCTCTCACAAGGACATCTCACAGGGTAGGAAGAACATCAAACTTCTTGAACACTGGCACCATAAACCACCATCACTAACTGACGCCTACAATCTATGGGTTGACTTCGTCTTCAACTAAACATCGATGTTCCACACCATCACCTCACCGGTATATCAAATCCGTGCATCAACAATAGAGCAAAGAACATCTTTTTGTAGCAGATAAAATACAAGTCTGGTCTGCTTTTTCCAATGTATAAACTCTGGACAAGATGGCTTCCTTCTAGTAGAAGTAAAACTGGATACCGTCACTGTAGTTTACAACAATGTCCATCGGTCCCTATTGTTGGGCTGTTGTGTTGCTCCACCGACGCGCGTTTCTGCCCCTCTAGGCTTCATCAGGGTGGCTGGGGTTGACTTGCATCTGTCTTGTTCGAAGTTCACAGTTTGAATGACATCATGACTCAGGGTTGCTTTCTCAATGACGTTGTGACCTTATATACTTTGTTGCGACTCTGTTGTTGAAACATTCTGTTGTAGTCAAGCAGGTGTGCTGTCCAAATGGCACATGTTGAGGAGTACAGGATCAACCGATGATACACACGGACCAGACAATAAAATCGGAATAGTAGAAGTAAAACTGGATACCGTCAAGATGGCTTCCTTCTCCAGAAAAGGGTGTCGCCAGACACACCTTGGGCTCGGGGTCAAGCCAACAAATATAGTACCACCATGTACTGAACTAAGCCCACATGCATAGTTCTAAAACAGCAGAAGCTTCCTTGGCCCTTCTCCTGTACCGGCTATCCACGCTCACAGACCCTTCACCTCACCATGGCTGAATTACCATACCAGCCAGGTGTCCACCATTGGCAATCTTCTGTCTTCTCAAGAAATCGGTGTTGGCTCCTACTCAGCCAAAGTCTCAACTTGGAATGCAATTAGTTCCCTGAACTCCTAGGCCTTTATACTGTTCCCAAAATAAACACTGCAAGGGCAGCCAATCAACAATAGCCAGCAGTTATCACATGACAGACATCATCCTGGTAGTGGTTCTGCCCAATGTAAACATAAACATAAGCACATGGCAAATCTGACAGTTCTGATCAACATGATCAAAACAAACTGGCTTCGCCAGAACACAGATTGTCTCTAATCGTCTAGGGAATGGGTCTAATAATGTTCTGTAAACACAATAGCGTGCATGCCGGCGGTGAATATCAGTCCTAAAGTCGCCTCCTTTCTAGGATGGATATAGGCACAACGATGGTGGGTCGGTATGAGTAGCGTGTTGCTTTTTATGCTAGATGAGGCAAATGCCTGCGAGATCATAACGCGCGCAGAAGTCTTTAAAATCCTTTATCAAACCATACTTTCAACTATAAAAGCAAGACTGTGTACAGATCACCTATCATTCACTCCTTCGACAGTAGGTAGAGATGTCTTCTTAGTGCATAAGGTAATGAAATATTCCCCTGTGCATAAGAAGGCTACTATATCATGTATGTCAGTTTTGCACTTGGTCGGATGTACCGTTGACCAAACTTTTACAGTAAAACGACGTGTTTTGTGGCATTTTTTTATTGATATAGGGTTTTAACTGCTCTATGATCGCGAATACATTTCCATCAGCCATGTCAGCGTACGTACGAAAGTTTCAGTCCTTAGTAAATAGAAATGCAAGTAAGGCTGCCTGCATTGTAATTGCATATTCAAGTACTGTTGGATCGGGAGTACACAACGCTGAGAAGTCACTGTTCGCGTGTACATACATGGGAGTAAGAAAATTTGGAGAACGGCGGAAAAATAGAGAAGAAATTCGTCAATTGGCTGTACAGCAATGGGTACGTCTTGCCACATGATGGTGACTGATTATACGCTTTGATATACAATGCATCGTCAAGTTTGCAATGAAGAATTTGCCGAGTTGTTCATGGCGTACATGTTTGGCATAATCGATTGCAATTTTAATTGTCGTGACGTGACCAAGTGCTGCTCTCCGGCCAGTTGCCAAGCCCGGTAGTCGTCACAATTCGGTAATTCTGTACAGTCTGGTGGACTGTCCCTTGATGACCGACCGAGAGAAAGCCTAGCCAAAGCCCGCATCATTCAAAACGTTAAGGCACAGAAACAGAGCTACCATGCTGCACTGCCGCCTTCCTAGGAACAAACGATGTGAACATCTCAATTCTGGGAGTTGGCATTTCTTCTTTTAGAGCCATATAGGATGTAAACTTCTCTAGAGGTACTTGTATTTGAAGTTTGAAGTTCCTAGGTAGAAAATTGTCTAGTAGGACTCCTGTTTTGGATATTATTCATTCACGTACAGATGTACGAGTACATTATGACATCAATCTTTACGGTGAATCTTCCAATATTCTTGTAAATATTGTACTGTTACATGATACGGTAGCAATTGCAGTAGGTTGTCACACGAAATCCCATCTCAAAGCGATGCTTTAGGGTTATCAGGGAACTCCTTGACGTAGTTGTAATGCGGATGAATATCACCTTGCTTTGACACCGAATCCGCTGCAGTGTTGTTTAAGTTTTGAACCAGGCTAAAGATTCAACTAGAAAATAAGCAAATGTGACAAACTACATGCTAACTGGTCATACTTACAGTGCTGGACCAGCGCCTATTTGTAGGGATGTTCCGGTATTAACTGCCAAATTCGTGTTCCTTTTAATGCCGATGTAATTTCTACAGAAACGACCTCGACAAGTCCATGTCAGCCTCTCCTCGACGATACCGATCTGATTTGCGCTTGAAAAGCAACAAGGCCTAAAAAAGTGGGAAGAGGACCTTTAAAAAAGTATCAAATTATCGAGATTAAATTAGGCGCATCAAGATCTGGTAGCCAGTTTAATTCTCTATACGTTAGTCAAAACAATTTTGATGAAGCAATTGCGAATTCCCCGTTGAGTTGCGAACAATTCAGGTTGAACAATTGATGCAATATTATCTAACTGTCTCGACATTTGCTAAATGGCTTTGCATTTAATTTCGTCTAACATGTAGCCCGATGCTTCCCTTTATTTGTTTGATACCAGATACAACAATGTCTATCTTGATTTTTTATAATCGCATGGTTTTACATATTCCAACTCGACCCCGTGTGGCGACTTGATGACATGCCACTTGTCGCGGCTCGAGGAAGTACTCGTTAGTCACAGTGCAGCGGTGCACAGTGACGAGATGAGCTCTTTTTCTTGTCTCGTCTTTATGTCTACTATGATTAGATGTGCTGATCCCTATTGAGTAAACCACTTGATAGTGCATAAGTATTTGGACATGAGGTCAAAGAATAGCCATTGCTTTTCGACTTGGCCAAATTTGCAGCATTAAAAATGTTTTCACCGATGAGAAAAGCGACCGACATTCAGTTGTGCACAATTCATTGCGATCCTGCAGAAATGGGCAAACGAAAGGGGAGATTTGGTTCTCAAATTGATAATCTTAGGATAGTGATCCCCAGGTTATATAGGTCTTAGTGTGATCACGCACCTTGAAGAGGGGCTCTCTCACGGATCGGACCCTCTTTTAAATATGAGGAGTTTTGTTTGACCCGGTAAAAACTTATGACTTGAATAAGCTAGCATTGATAAATCAAAGAAGTTTCGATGACCCAAATGGTCACTGCTATAAGGTTCAAGAATACTCTTGCTCTTCCGTTGGTCTATGTTTGCGCATCATTTATATACATACTTTCATCTTTTAAAAATTTACGATCATGTGATACATATTTTACCTTCATTTTAGAAGAGTTATTGGTAACGCGCCCCTTACGGATTTCTTAGGTCCTAGATCGATGTTATAAAAAATGCCTCGTCGAGTCAAAACCGACAGTCTCATTTTACAATTTTAATTTGGTTATTAGATTCTACTGGATCCACTCGCCAATAAGATCCCAAGCCCGATAATACCCTATTGGGGTGGGATATCTATTGAAGAGTTAACAACGTAATCGTCATGAATGGTCATGACTCTAAAGCAGAACTTTTCATATAACAATTAAAGACCAATTGGAAGAAACGAAAACAAGCTATCCCACCACTTTTATGGCTGCGAAAGGCCTACTATTATTCCCGGTTGTTTAGGCTCGACCCATCGAGGCGGTAGTGGAAATCGGGTATTGTTGGGCTTAGCATCTTATTGGTGAGTGGATCCAGTATTAGCAGTGCTTCTTAATTTACAGCAACTTTGCCTGTTACAGGAGTAGGCTGGTTATCCATTCAATATGAAATAACACGACGCTGTTGCATAAATTTCCACGAGTGCGAGTGCAGTGTCTCATGTTATGACTAAACACTACGACATGCGTTGCCACAATTGCATGCACTCAGGGACGTAGCTACTCCAAACCTAATCTTACACTAAATACGATTGGACATTCGGTGATATAGCGTGTGATTCTAAGTTGGTATATGCACTTGGGTGTATCATGTTTAAAACATGTATCTCCTATTATCTCTGTAATTATATCTATATGTTTATTTGCATACATTTTATACTGTCGATTGTTTATCTTGCTTATTCATCTCTGTAATAACCATATGGTATCAATACAGAATAAATTGAAACTGAAATTGAAATTGTTTCCTATTTGGCGCAATGTTTGTCTAGCAGAGAGATATGACGGATACATATTTCATGAAATTCAGCAGCGCTTATCTATGGTCACCAAATGGTTTCAAATCCCGACGGCAACACTTAGGACAAGTCCTATGTTTGACAATAGTTGCAGAGGAAGTGGTAAGGACAATGTGAGTAGTTCTGTGAAAAGTCTGAAATTGAGCAGTTACAATACTTTGTACCTCAACTTTAGTTTACGTTTTCAAATAACGTTTGAGAACCTCAATGAAAAATAGAATAATGAAACAAATTAAGGATTTCCATTTTAAAAGGTTAATTATTAACAGAGAAATAGTTGAACCACTGTTTCAAAATAAGAACCAGGATTCGTTTTTCGAGTGTTTTTTCCTCTGTTTGATGACGATCAGTTGTGCGACCGTGAACTCACTGCCAAGATACGGAAAAATGATCTGTCAAATCAGCTCAAAGAAGGGAACGTGTATGGAGAAGGAGGAGGTGAAGACCACGATGGGATATCAGATGCATCAACTTCAGGTAATAACCATCAGAAGACTACGCCGATACACAATGTCGTAAAGAGCAGTAACTGTTATGATGCATACGAGTTTGCTGAAATTTGGTATTTGCAGCATTTGTACATTTGTCTTCACAACGGCAATGTTAAAAACTATATCAAGTACACTGTACGTATTTACGCAATTCAATTTCCATTTTAAATATTTGACGAACGGCGTGGGCCTTCAAAGTCAGTATAAACTCGATGGGGGAGGGGGGATCGGGACAAAATACTCCTTGCTAAGTGAAGTTACAACAAAACTGAGCCCCAGTGGTGCAGTGGTACGTGTCGACAGCATGTTTGAACTCGTGGCTTCGACTCCCGGCCGAGTCACTGGCTGGTTCCCCTACTTGTCGATCGAGTTCAAAAATACATGCTACTAAAGAGACATATACGGCTTTTGGGGCCTGGACGATTATAATGACTGCTGGTGGAATGCTTTGAGCCAGGTCTACTAGATATCTTGCCGTTCTGTTTTATGTAGGCTACAACCGTATTATTTCCAGCTTCGCGTTTAACAGGCTCAGTGGCACCCACAAGACAAGTACTAAGTATATTCGAGTAAACTGAGTGTGCGTGACATTGCCAGTCTGTTCCTTTTTTAGGATCCAAGACCGAAAAACATTAGCTACAGACGCTCTATGAAAATATTGTTTAAACCACCAGCTTCCGCCATATTGGAGTTCGGCAGTAAGTTTAAACCACCAACTTCCGAAATATTGGAGTATGGCAGTAAGTTTTCGTATTTATACGACCATGAGACGAGTTCTATAGTATTTATTCACAAATTTCATGACGAGTCGGGAGTAACACTGAAATCCATACTTGTTTACAACAGATTAGTGGAAACAGGGGACTATCTTCTTGTGAAAAATACTTCAGCTTTAAGTGAACATGTCGCACTTTTTAAGGAGATTTATGACATGAAATTGTTACTTCTGGCCCATGTTGGTCCGAGGGGCCACCCCAAGGTCTATGCTTACAAGTTTCTCTTCGCATTAAGCGGAAATCTATTCGGCCAAATTATAATTTCGGAAGGCAATCCATGTTACCGCTGTAAAGTACACATTGATCCTTGCTGTTTTCATAATGGCATAATTATTAGGTGTGTTCTTTCGAAACGAACATTATCATTCACGTTGTACACGTTAACATGGAGTAATGGTACAGGAATGCTTTCAAATGGATCCGCCTTTCCAGAGTTAAAGACTCCATTTATTTTCATCACTTTAGACGGAAGACTAATTGCCGTGAACAGGAGATATACTGGTGGTGTAACCGTTACGATTTACCACAAGGGGAAGGGGAAATCAGCCAAGTGGCAGGCGAAGTTGACGCGTAAAACATCTTATTCATCGGGGGTAGGTCAAATGCACAGCGCCCTCTATAAACTTAGAAATATGTTTTTGGTTTTCTTTTATCACAATGGCATGATGAACGATGTTAGCTTATTCCAAATTCTCTGTTTCCCATCAAAAGGAATAATCGCGCGTGTAAATAAATTTTATGAGAAAATTAATGTTATATTCCAAAGTCCCATCTCTCTCAGTAATAAGAAAAGTGAAGATGAAGCAATTTTAATGACAGGGAATGGAGATTTTATTTTACCTGTAGCTTCTGATGTCAGAAAAATTGATGAAGAAAGGAGTGAGGAAGTCTATAGATATCTCGAGGTGTTTAATTCAGTGTAAATGTATGGATTATCCAATGGTGTATTACCATTTTACCTTCGTCCCAATTGTCACAAACGTACAGCATTATAATCATTTGAAGCATACATATAGTTTAAAGGGAAGGGCCCGCCAAAAAATGGGGAGTTTTGGACGGCCCGGTCAAAACCTTAGGCGGGAATAAGGTTTCATTGATAAATATAAGGAGTTTCAAGGCCCCCAAATTACTTGTAAGGTTCAATAGATACTGGCCTTTCATTGGTTTACCGTTTGCGTATCATTTACATACTCTCATCTTGAAAAATATGACAATATTTACGATCACGTTATTGATTTTTGCAACATTTTCGGTAACGCGCCCCTTGCGGATCTGTAAGGTACCACTCGGATGCTTGAAAAATGTTAGTGGCGTGGCTCCATCTGCTACAGCTGTCACCGCGCCGGTGTTAGTCTCACGTCTTGGCGTCTGCACCACCCTTCGGGGACACCTCAATGCCGTTGGCGTACTGACGAGACCAGCGTCTCTAGAGGCTCCGACATTCGCCATGAGCAGTGACAGGTCACTTGGCTGGAATGGCCCCATCTCCTCTTCACTCATGTTCATTGCCGGCAATTCTGGCAAATATCTTGAGTCGTCACGGTTGTCAAACAAGTCTTGGATAATATGCTGCTCCATTTCTTCTGTACTGTTCGGATCAGGGGCCTCGCTCTTCACCGGCCCAGAATCCACCGGCGACTCGAAATCTCTCCATTTTCCATTTTCTCCTCTCTCCAACTCACTACTATCGCTATTGACTGCGTAACATACACTAACATTCTTTCGCTATCATTGCTAACTTCATTTACTAGAACACTGGCCTATGTAACCCATAGTGGAAACACCTGACAGCGCCGCCCGGCATGATACACGTGCTACTGGCATATTTATAACTCGTAGTAAATAAGGTTGTAAAAATATGCAAATGAGATGCCGTATATGGAAACCATGACGTCACTAAGCAGTGCTTATTTCTGCTACGGGTGGCGCTGGTGCTTGCTTCTGGAGGCGCTATTCAACCTCTTTAACAATCCTTTAAGTTTCGTTCATTGTTTCTTTGAATTCAAGCTACCAGCCGAGAAAGCAATATACTCTTGAGAAAAAAACGTTTTAGGACTTGAAAGAACTTTAAGGGTTTTTTTCAGCCAAAATGTGATTATATAGGTACCCCGTCGAATTTTATTAGGGAAATAAAAACCCTCTGAGCTTTTTTACAAACTCAAAATCCTTTCCTGTCTCTATTTAAGGCCTATTATAGAAAAAACGAAAAAAACTTTATATTGTTCAAAAACATTTACTACTTTCAAAACAATCTCGTCTTGACATACACGTAACGCAACGCCACCATTGCTATGGCGGTGCAATATAACTCTCCTTTTTTCGCCCCACAAGTGTATTTGGATCATGTGCTAACAAATACAATTATGCCTCTCTATTAAAACACCCTTGTTACTAAAAAATGTATGTCATTAATAATGAGGGGTAATGATTACAAAGCTGAAATTGATCAGAAATACCGCTTCTGGGCCAAACCAACGTCCTCAGAAAAGAGTGTGTTCATCTTTAGCATGTATCTGCTAAAGGAGGCTCTACTAAAACATGATCTGATAATCGAACGAGTAAAAATGACGACAGAGACACCAGCAAGTGCGTATTGACATAACCTTTACCAGTACGCCAAATAAGTGCGTCTATGTAAAATCTGGCTGAGGCGTTTTTCCCTTCCTAAAATCACTTTCATACATTTATTTACAGATTCTAATCCGATGTATCATTGAAGTACATTTTGTCATCAGTTAAATGATACATTCATACTTGAGTAAGTATGTAAAGGTGGTATTGTGGGGCAGATATTTTCTTGCCACACGTCACTAAAGCGAGCACGAAGCTCCCCCTAGAGCACTATTCGGCGGGTAAAATAGGCGGGTATATCTGTTATATGAAATCATTCAACTTCAATTAACTGAGCAGACCTGACTTTTGTATATGTATGTGCACTTTACAGGTGACCATCAACCTACTACACGGTATCAATATACGAGGAAAAATCCCGTTAAAACCAGCAAAGTTTCGGCCAAAAAAAGATATAAAAGACACAATGTAATTTCGAGTTAACTTCGAATGACTGGATATTTTTTGTTGGCATCGTTCATCCACGTCCGTTATGTACGTATAGTTCAACGAAACGTAGACGCATAATATGTAGTTTGAAACCACAAAATGACATTTAAGGGGGATTGAAGTCATACACTACTGTTTTTTTATGATCGTGGGTACAGTTGACCATCAAACGTGGCATTTCCCACCAAATGTTACTCAGAAGTTAACTTTTCTCGACTAAACTTGATGTTTCAAAGCCGGCGAAAGAGACGGGTTACTTTAATGGTGTGTCTAAATGAGCGCCAGGGGTAGACTAGCTGTAGGTGGGTGTGTTTTCAGCACATCACTGATATTTTGATAAATTTCAGGTCAATATCAAGCTGTGAGTTAGTTAACGGACCGGTTCGAAATGTGTACTGTAATTCATGAAATCCATCGTGAAGCCACAACACCACAGGCTGCAGCGACCCCCTCTTGTAATACCTTATCGCGGGTGTGGGGCGTGGCGTGAAAAATTAATAACTTCCGTCAATCTAACATCCAAATAAGTTATGGCAATCTTGGTGGACGGTCGCGATATCTTTATATTTACAGCTGTACAGTTTCTTGATAAAGGTCCTTTCCAAGACGAAACCCAGACTTTTCAGTCTATACAGACTGACAAACAAGACCAAATCCGGGCCTAACCATCGAATCAGGAACTTTGTCTCGCAGGCGAACACGCGATAGAAAGCAGGGTTACGATCTGCAATTTTTCTGAATTGCTCAAACTCATTTGCAGGAATCAGATGTCTTATACTATTTCCAAATATATCTAACAAAGCAATAGTCGTTTTGTCCTGTACAGCGTCGCCATTTTTATTACGGGGCCTAACTGAATAAGCGGAAACTATATAGTTTTTAAATTCGCCTGCGATGTATACATATGTTGGCATCTTTCTCCAAGCAACAAAATATACGTCTTGTAAAGCAGCCATTCCTAAATTCCGCTTAGTGACATGAAAATCGTTCACACTCCATTTATCGTTCTCAAACTTGTAGATAAGGAATTGCTTATCAGACAGAAAGTATGCATTATATACTACATGTACTATGGCATCTAAAGCTCTGTGATAGTATATTGATGTTACCAGATATGGCATTTTCTCTTTAATTCTGTACATGCCCAGTAACGCTGAAAGGATGGATGTCGTCCTGGGTGCCGACAAATGGTACCCAGGTTCGAGATCGACTGGACAATAAGCACCCTGGGTGCCATTACACTAGACAAACAGCACCCAGTGGCAGTACAGAAACGTCGTCCCTAAGATCCGTAAGCCAGGCAAAAAGAAGCTGGGTGCTGTTTGTCTAGTGTAATGGCACCCAGGGTGCTTATTGTCCAGTCGATCTCGAACCTGGGTACCATTTGTCGGCACCCAGGACGACATCCACCCTTTCAGCCCCAGTAACTTGTTGCAGACCTATGGAAAAACAACAGTTTTACAGTTCCTTTTTAGTGCACACAAAAGTCAGTTAATGCAAGATTATTGGCAATTTGTTTGCTAACCAGACACTCAATTCATGTTTTAAGAACCTTATTACCTCATGAGCACAACATGTATATAGTTACAAGACTCCAACGACACAATCTGTCCAACATTAAAAACGATATCCTTTCCCTGGACAGAGGCTAGCTTAGGCCTGGCCGATTCTCGGCCTGCTTTTAAACTTGATTTATCAATCTCTCTCTCAGGTCTGAAGACATGGTGCAAATGGGTTTGGGAAACAAGTCCTAACTACATACATGTACCGGCAACCGCTGTGACAAACGCCTATCTGAAAACAACTGAGTACGCAGCATATTCAAGAGACTGATTATAATGCATCAGTTTCGAGAAGTTGAGATTCGGTCAATAAATTACAACGTAATGACGACAGTAGTGTTAAAGAGCGTCGTGTTAAAGGAAGGTTATCGAGTGTTAAAGGAAGGTTACCCTAGGCCAGGAGTCGCTGCCATTTTCAAGATTCATGTACGATTCTTAGTTAAGGTTTAACTGTAGTGTTTATATGTTGCAAGAGACTTGAAACGAATGTCTTATCACGTTCAATAATCTGAAGAAGTTCTGAACTAAGACTCTTCTAAAAGCCGAAAATTTCGACCTAAGAAACACTGACAAATACAAAACAAGACTAACGATTTCTTAACCATCGGACTTCCTCACGCAAGAGGCCCGGACAAGACCCCTTTATGTTGGCACACTTTGTACAAATTCTTCAGACGATATGTAAGATGATGATGCCTCTAATATTGATTTATTATCATTCACTCATAGTGTTCGCTCGATATCTGATCAACACCAATTGCAGAACAACAATAACTATCTGTTTACATTGATCCTCTAATCATTATCGACATTTTTCAGGAGAACCATGGCCGGGTGACTTATATAATATATAAGTCTAATCATCTAGGGAATGAGTCTAATAATGTTCTGTAAACCTAGTAGCGTGCATGCCGACTTATCGACGGTGAATATCAGTCCTAAAGTCTCCTCCTTTCTAGGATGGATATACGCACAACGACGGTGGATCGGCATGAGTAGCGTGTTGCTTTTTATGCTAGATGAGGCAAATGCCTGCGAGATCATAACGCGCGCAGAGGTCTTTACAATCCTTTATCAAACCATACTTTCGACTATAAAAGAAGACTGCGTACAGATCACCTATCATTCACTCCTTCAACAGTAGGTAGAGATGACTTCTTAGTGCATTAGGTAATGAAATATTCCTCTGTGCATAAGAAGGCTACTATATCATGTATATTATATATATATTTATTTCGTACTTATGTACAGAATTACAGAGTAAGTTTGTGCGAAGTGCCAAGTGCAGTGCAATTTTATATTATTACGGATCGCCAGATATTGGATGTTGGTTCTAAATACAGTAGAATAAAACCATCAGCCGATACCCAGTTTAACGTAGGTTTGCCTACCCAGAGATGAGATCTTGACTCACAGTTTCGATGCAAGAGGGACTACGGTCGCTCAGCAGAGAGATACCGAAAGAACCAACTAAAATACTCGATATATGTTTCATGATTTTGTTGGGATAATTTTACAGAGAGGGGGATTCACTTGATAGAATATAGAACAACCCAATAGGCCTAATTAGTGGATAGAAGCGCAGGCGGGATATGACCTACCTTGGCTATGAGGCCATATCAGGAACGGGGGAACATGATTTTCATGCCTGGCTATCGACAATTTAGCCTTCAGCCTCACATACATGTAGCTGAGGAATAATCGGAAATTATGGATTACCGTAGAAATTACCCGCGTCCCTGATATGTGTCCATTGCCTAGAATGGTCGAAGAGAAAAAGCCACGTTTCCTAGTTTGTGGCCCATATGTTACCCTTCAGGAGTCAAACGTGTCATCAGATCATCGGAAAGGACCAATCACAAAAATGCTAGCATGGGATGATACACTCGTGATCGACACAATTTGTTGTCGTTTAATGCAGTAATCGCAGGTTTGCCAACCTTGACTGACACCAGATTGGCTCACGTAAATATCTAACCACATGTCTGATCCAAAAGGGTATGCTTTAGGGCCTAGAATGGATAGGTCCAATAATATAACAAACAGTGTTCTGGACACTGTTACAATATCAGTTTAGCACTTGGTGGGATGTACCGTTGACCAAACATTTACAGTAAAACGACGTGTTTTGTGGCATTTTTCTAGTTCTATTGATATAGGGTTTTAACTGCTCTATTATCGCGAAGACATTTCCATCAGCCATGTCAGCGTACGTACGAAAGTTTCAGTCCTTAGTGAATAGAAATGCAAGTAAGGCCACCCGCATTGTAATTGCATATTCAAGTACTGTTGGATCGGGAGTAAATAACGCTGAGAAGTCACTGTTCGCGTTTACATACATGGGATTAAGAAATTTGGAGAACGGCGGAAAAATAGAGAAGAAATTCGTCAATTGGCTGTACAGCAATGGGTACGTCTTGCCACATGATGGTGACTGATTATACGCTTTGATATACAATGCATCGTCAAGTTTGCACTGAAGAATTTGCCGAGTTGTCTATGGCGTGTTTGGTTTAATCGCTTGAAATTTTAATTGTCGTGACGTGACCAAGTGCTGCTCTCCGTCCAGTTGCCAAGCCCGGTAGTCGTCACAATTCGGTAATTCTGTATTGGTGGACTGTCCCTTGATGACCGACCGAGAGAAAGCCTAGCCAAAGCCCGCATCATTCAAAAACGTTAAGGTACAGAAACAGAGCTACCATGCCGCACTGCCGCCTTTCTAGGAGCAAACGATGTGAACATCTCACAATTCCTAGTTCCTAGGTAGAAAATTGTCTAGTAGGACTCCTTCTTTAGATCTTATTCATTCACGTACAGATGTACAAGTACATTATGATATCAATCTTTACGGTGAATCTTCCAATAATCTTGTAAATATTGTACTGTTACAGGATACTGTAGCAATTGCAGTAGGTTGCCACACGAAATCCCATCTCAAAACGATGCGTTAGGGTTTAGGGAACTCCTTGACGTAGTTGTAAGGCGGATGAATATCACCTTGCTTTGACACCGAATCCGCTGCAGTGTTTAAGTTTTGAACCAGGCTAACGATTCACCTAGAAAATTAGCAAATGTGACAAACTGCAGGCTCACTGGTAATAGTTATAGTGCTGGACGGAGACCAGGGGTGTTCCGGTATTAACTGCCAAATTCGTGTTCCTTTTAATGCGGATGGAAATTTCTGGAGAAATGACCTTGAAAAGTCCATGTCAGCCTCTCCTCGACGATACCGATCTGATTTGCGCTGGAAAAGCAACAAGGCCTAAAAAAGTGGGAAGAGGACCTTTAAAAAAGTATCACATTATCGAGATTAAATGAGGCGCATCTAGATCTGGTAGCTAGTTTAATTCTCTATACGTTAGTCAAAACAATTTTGATGAAGCAATTGCGAATTCCCCGTTAAGTTGCGAACAATTCAGGTTGAACAATTGATGCAATATTTTCTTACTGTCTCGACATTTGCTAAATGGCTTTGCATTTAACTTCGTCTAACATGTAGCCCGATGTTTTCCTTTATTTGTTTGATACCAGACACAACAATTTCTATCTTGATTTTTGTGCGAGTGCGAGTGCAGTGTCTCATGTTATGACTTAACACTACGACATGCGTTGCCACAATTGCATGTACTCAAGGACGTAGCTACTCCAAACCTAATGTTACACTAAATACGATTGGACATTCGGTGATACAGCGTGTGATTCTAAGTTGGTATATGCGCTTGGGTGTATCATGTTTAAATCGAATCTAGGTAATAAAGGTACAGGAAAAAAAGGTACTGGAAAAAAGGTACTGGAAAAAAAGGAACGGAAATAAAGGTACAGGAAATAAAGGTACAGGAAATAAAGGTACAGGAAATAAAAGTACTGGAAATAAAGGTACAGAGAATGGCATAAATAGGTAAAAAAGTACACAATTTTTTTTAAATATCATTTGAATTCTCTCCTGTTCTATTCATAACTTTAACTTTATTTGTTCCTTAGGCAATGCATAGGCCTAAGAAATAGGTATATCAAATTTCCAGTATACCGTTATGGTCTTCAATAGTGAAAACACGACTATCAAGATCATGATGATTGTAAAGATTCTAGGACAATTCCCTCTGCATAAGGATTAACTGATAAATGTACCAATGTTCAAGTTAAGTTGCAATTAATCAATTAGCATTCATCATAGAGCTGGACCCAATTAACAATGTGCCTGGTCTTATAGACAAAAAACTAGATTTAAGACCAAACACAAGGCAGGTATACTAGGATACTAGGTGCGCCCCCCTTTCCCGTGATCCTGGATCCGCCCCTAATAAGAATACGACTCGAGTATTTTAAAATTTAAAAGAACATGGATGTAGTTATTACCAAAACAACGTCTGCTCCCCTGTTGGGCAACTTCTTCCATGAATTTTCCTCAAATTCATTCCGTAACAAAATTGTCCGCAATGTATTAAACTATTTTAAGGCACCACCTTAGTCACAGAAGCAGAAAATGGGCAATAAAAGATTAATACATAGGCCGAGCCTGAACCAGTTGAAGAGAATAATAATATTCTAAAAAAAAATGTTGTACCTTTTTTACCTACTTATGCCATTTTGTGTACCTTTTTTTCCGATACATTTTTTTCCGGTACCTTTATTTCTAGCACTTTTATTTCCTGTACTTTTATTTCCTGTACCTTTATTTCCGTAACTTTTTTCCTGTACTTTTTTTCCTGTACCTTTTTTACCGTATACCGTTTAAATCATGTATCTCCTTTTATCTCTATAATTATATCTATATGTTTATTTGCATACGTTTTATACTGTACATTGTTTATCTTGCTTATTCACTTCTGTAAAAACCAATGGTATCAATACAGAATAAATTGTTTCACTAGCAGAGAGATATGACGGATACATATTTCATGAAATTCAGCAGCGCTTATCTATGGTCACCAAATGGTTTCAAATCCCGACGGCAACACTGAGGACAAGTTCTATGTTCACAATAGTTGCAGAGGAAGTGGTAAGGACAATGTGTGTAGTTCTGTGAAAAGTCTGAAATTGAGCAGTTACAATACTGTGTACCTGAACTTTAGTTCACGTTTTCAAATAACGTTTGAGAACCTCAATGAAAATAGAAAAATGAAACAAATTAAGGATTTCCATTTTAAAAGGTTAATCATTAACAGAGAAATAGTTGAACCACTGTTTCAAAATAATAACCAGGATTCGTTCTTCGAGTGTTTTTTCCTCTGTTTGATGAAGATCAGTTGTGCGACTGTGAACTCATTGCCAAGATACGGAAAAATGATCTGTCAAATCAGCTCAAAGAAGGGAACGTGTATGGAGAAGGAGGAGGTGAAGACCACGATGGGATATCAGATGCATCAACTTCAGGTAATAACCAATAGAAGACTACGCCGATACACAATGTCGTAAAGAGCAGGAACTGTTATGATGCATACGAGTTTGCTGAAATTTGGTATATGCAGCATTTGTACATTTGTCTACAAAACGGCAATGTTAAAAACTATATCAAGTACACTGTACGTATTTACGCAATTCAATTTCCATTTTAAATATTTGACGAACGGCGTAGGCCTTCAAAGTCAGTAACTCGATGGGGGAGGGGGGATCGGGACAAAATACTCCGTGCTAAGTGAAGTTACAACAAAACTGAGCCCCAGTGGTGCAGTGGTACGTGTCGACAGCATGTTTTAACTCGTGGCTTCGACTTCCGGCCGAGTCACTGGCTGGTTCCCCTACTTGTCGATCGAGTTCAAAGATACATGCTACTAAAGAAACATATACGGCTTTTGGGGCCTGGACGATTATAATGACTGCTGGTGGAATGCTTTGAGCCAGGTCTACTAGATATCTTGACGTTCTGTTTTATGTAGGCTACTACCGTATTACTTCCAGCTTCGCGTTTAACAGGCTCAGTGGCACCCACAAGACAAGCACTAAGTATATTCGAGTAAACTGAGTGTGCGTGACATTGCCAGTCTGTTCCTTTTTTAGGATTCAAGACCGAAAAACATTAGCTACAGACGCTCTATGAAAATATTGTTTAAACCACCAGCTTCCGCCATATTGGAGTTCGGCACTAAGTTTTCGTATTTATACGACCATGAGACGAGTTCTATTGTATTTATTCACACATTTCATGACGAGTCGGGAGTAACACTGAAATCCATACTTGTTTACAACAGATTAGTGGAAACAGGGGACTATCTTCTTGTGAAAAATACTTCAGCTTTAAGTGAACATGTCGGAATTTTTAACGTGATATATGAAATGAAATTGTTACTTCTGGCCCATGTTGGTCCGAGGGGCCACCCCAAGGTCTATGCTTACAAGTTTCTCTTCGCATTAGGCGGAAATCTATTCGGCCAAATTATAATTTCGAAAGGCAATCCATGTTACCGTTGTAAAGCACACATTGATCCTTACTGTTTTCATAATTGCATAATTATTAGGTGTTTTCTTTCGAAACTAACATTATCATCGACGTTGTACACGTTAACATGGAGTAATGGAACAGGAATGCTTTCAAATGGATCTGCCTTTCCAGAGTTAAAGACTCCATTTATTTTCATCACTTTAGACGGAAGACTAATTGCCGTGAACAGGAGATACACTGGTTGTGTAACCGTTACGATTTACCACAAGGGGAAGGGGAAATCAGCCAAGTGGCAGGCGAAGTTGACGCGTACAGCATATTATACATCGCGGGTTGGTAAAATGCACAGCGCCCTCTATAAACTTAGAAATATGTTTTTGGTTTTCTTTCATCACAATGGCATGATGAACGATGTTAGCTTATTCCAAATTCTCTGTTTCCCATCAGAAGGAATAATCGCCCGTGTAAAGAAATTTTATGAGAAAATTAATGTTATATTCCAAAGTCCCACCTCTCTCAGTAATAAGAAAAGTATAGATGAAGCAATTCTAATGACAGGGAATGGAGATTTTATTTTACCTGTAGCTTCTGATGTCAGAAAAATTGATGAAGAAAGGAGTGAGGAAGTCTATAGATATCTCGAGGTGTTTAATTCAGTGTAAATGTATGGATTATCCAATGGTGTATTACCATTTTACCTTCGTCCCAATTGTCACAAACGTACAGCATTATAATCATTTGAAGCATACATCTAGTTTAACAATCCTTTAAGTTTCGCTCATTGTTTCTTTGAATTCAAGCTACCAGCCGAAAAAGCAATATACTCTTGAGAAAAAAACGTTTTAGGTCTTGAAAGAACTTTGAGGGTTTTTTCAGCCAACATTTTATTATATATGTACCCCGTTGAGTTTTTTTAGGGGAATAAAAACCCTAAACCCTCTTTACAAACTCAAAATCCTTTCCTGTCTCTATTCAAGGCCTATCATAGAAAACAACGAAAAAATCTTTATATCTCTTCGAAAACATTTACTACATGTACTTTCAAAACAATCTCGTCTTGACATACACGTAACGCCACGCCACCATTGCTATATGGCGGTGCAATATAACTCTCCTTTTTTCGCCCCACAAGTGTATTTGGATCACGTGCTAACAAATACAATTATACCTCTCTATTAAAACACCATTGTTACTAAAAAATTGATGTCATTAATAAAGAGGCGTCATGATTACAATGGTGAAATTGATCAGAAATACCGCTTCTGGGCCAAACCAACGTCCTTAGAAAAGAGGGTGTCCATCTTTAGCAGGTATATGTCAAGGAAGCACTACTAAAACATGATCTGATAATCGAAAGAGTAAAAATGACGACAGAGACACCAGCAAGTGCGTATTGACATAACCTTTACCATTACAGTACGCGAAATCAGTGCGTCTATGTAAAATCTGGCTGAGGCGTTTTTCCCTTCCTAAAATCACTTTCAAACATTTATTTACAGATTCTAATCCGATGTATCATTGAAGTGCATTTTGTCATCAGTTAAATGATATGTGACAAAAAGAATGTCCAGCTAGTACTTACTATTTTGAGAGTAAGTATGTAAAGGCGGTATTGTGGGGCAGATATTTTCTTGCTACACGTAACAAAGCGAGCACGAAGCTCCCCCAAGAGTACTAATCGGCGTGTAAAATAGGCGGGTATATCTATAATATATGAAATCATTCAACTTCAATTAACTGAGCAGACCTGACTTTTGTATCTGTATGTGCACTTTAATTACAGGTGACCATCAACCCACTACACAGTATCAATATACGAGGAAAAATCTCGTTAAAACTAGCAAAGTTTCGGCCAATAAAAGATATATGAGATACAATGTAATTTCGAGTGAACTTCGAATGACTGGAGATTTTTCGTTGGCATCAATCATCCACGTCCGTTATGTACGTATAGTTCAACGAAACGTAGTCGCATAATATGTAGTTTGAAACCACGAAATGACATTTAAGGGGGCTTGAAGTCATACACTACTGTTTTTTTATGATCGTGGGTACAGTTGACCATCAAACGTGGCATTTCCCACCAAATGTTACTCAGAAGATAACTTTTCTCGTCTAAACTCGATGTTTCAAAGCCAGCGAAAAAGACGGGTCACTTTAATAGTGTGTCTAAATGAGCGCCAGGAGTAGACTTGCTGTAGGTTGGAGTGTTTTCAGCACATCACTGATATTTTGATAAATTTCCGGCAATTTTAATGACGTAAGGATTTAGGTGCAAAATACCTCCTCCAAAACAAGATATAATATTCCCATCAGCCAGAGTCCCTTTCGATCATTCATCACAATGACATTTTGCCATTGGCCGATTGAATGTGGATTCAAACTAGTTGGAAGACTTCGATTTTAAAGTGAGGGCACCACCAGACTACCAGATTACCCGTGTTGCTGGTGTATACGTAAAACCTGTAGATAAGCGATTTGATGATAAATCCACCAGAACCTATCTTTTCACTGCACTTACTTGTATAATTAGGCTTTTGAAAATGCGTTCCTCGAAAATTAAGGCCTTTTAGAAAATGAGTTTCTCGAAAATTAAGGCCTTTTAGAAGAGGTCAATATCAAGCTGTGAGTTAGTTAACGGACCGGTTCGAAATGTGTACTGTAATTCATGAAATCCATCGTGAAGCCACAACACCACCGGCTGCAGCGACCCTCTCTTGTAATACCTTATCGCGGGTGTGGGGCGTGGCGTGAAAAAATTATAACTTCCGTCAATCTCGCATCCAAATAAGTTATGGCAATCTTGGTGGACGGTCGCGATATCTTTATATTCACAGCTGTACAGTTTCTTGATAAAGGTCCTTTCCAAGACGAAACCCAGACTTTTCAGTCTATACAGACTGACACACAAGACCAAAGTGCGTCGTGTTAAAGGAAGGTTATCGAGTGTTAAAGGAAGGTTACCCTAGGCCAGGAGTCGCTGCCCTTTTCAAGATTCATGTACGATTCTTAGTTAAGATTTAACTATAGTGTTTATATTTTGCAAGAGTCTTGGAACGAATGTCATATCGCGTTCACAAATCTGAAGAAGATCTGAACTAAGACTCTTCTAAAAACCTAAAATTTCGACCTAAGAAGCACTGACAAATACAAAACAAGACTAACGATTTCTTAACCAGCTGACTTCCTCACGCAAAAGGCCCGGATAAGACCCCTTTATGTTGGCACACTTTGTACAAATTCTTCAGACGATATGTAAGATGATGATGTCTCTAATATTGATTTCTTTTCATTCACTCATAGTGTTCGATCGATATCTGATTAACAGAAAAATAATCACAGTCTGTTTACATGGATCCTCTAATCATTATCGAAATTTTTCAGCAGAACCATGGCCAGTATGACTTAAACAGAATGTATCTCTTATCGTCTAGGGAATGGGTCTAATAATGTTCTGTAAACACAATAGCGTGCATGCCGGCGGTGAATATCAGTCCTAAAGTCTCCTCCTTTCTAGGATGGATATAGGCACAACGATGGTGGATCGGTATGAGTAGCGTGTTGCTTTTTATGCTAGATGAGGCAAATGCCTGCGAGATCATAACGCGCGCAGAGGTCTTTAAAATCCTTTATCAAACCATACTTTCAACTATAAAAGAAGACGGTGTACATATCACCTATCATTCACTCCTTCAACAGTAGGTAGAGATGACTTCTTAGTGCATTAGGTAATGAAATATTCCCCTGTGCATAAGAAGGCTACTGTATCATGTATATCAGTTTAGCACTTGGTGGGATGTACCGTTGACCAAACTTTTACAGTAAAACGACGTGTTTTGTGGCATTTTTCTATTGATATAGGGTTTTAACTGCATGCTCTATGATCGCGAAGACATTTCCATCAGCCATGTCAGCGTACGTACGAAAGTGTCAGTCCTTTGTAAATATAAATGAAAGTAAGGCCGCCTGCATTGTAATCGTATATTCAAGTACTGTTGGATCGGGAGTACACAACGCTGAGAAGTCACTGTTCGCGTGTAAATTGCATGGGATTAAAAAAATTGGAGAACGGCGGAAAAATAGAGAAGAAATTCGTCAATTGGCTGTACAGCAATGGGTACGTCTTGCAACATGATGGTGACTGATTATACGCTTTGATATACAATGCATCGTCAAGTTTACACTGAAGAATTTGCCGAGTTGTTTATGACGTGTTTGGTTTAATCGCTTGACATTTTAATTGTCGTGACGTGACCAAGTGCTGCTCTCCGGCCAGTTGCCAAGCCTGGTAGTCGTCACAATTCGGTAATTCTGTACTGGTGGACTGTCCCTTGATGACCGACCGAGAGAAAGCCCAGCCAAAGCCCGCATCATTCAAAAACGATAAGGCACAGAAACAGAGCTACCATGCCGCACTGCCGCCTTCCTAGGAACAAACGATGTGAACATCTCACAATTCTGGGAATTGGCATTTCTTCTTTTAGAGCCATATAGGATGTAAACTTATCCAGAAGTATTAGAGTAGCAGGAAGGGTTGGGCGTTTGTGGTTTCTGAGTCTGAGGGGGTTGGTGTCTGTTGACTGTGCTTTAAGAGAGACTAGGCATGGCGCCAGTCTCTCTTAAAGCACAGTCAACAGGCATTTGGTCTCAGTATTTGGGTTTTGATTGCCAGGACTGTACCCCTGTAAAAGTCAGAGGAGGAGAAGTTTGGAATGATGAAAGCATTGAAGAAGAAGAAATGTTATTATATATTGAGGAAAGCAAAATTTATTAGGAGACTAGAAGGCAGTGTCCTGACTTGATTATTTTGAAAATGGCAGTCTGAACACATTAAAAGGTGGAACATGGCATTTTATCGACTTTGAAGTGTTCCGCAGTTAAAGGGAGACTATAGGCAGCAGCTAGGTAGGCAAGATAAAGTCATACAAATTTGCCAATAGGGGTCAGTCATATCTCTAGGCATGGCGCCAGTCTCTCTTAAAGCACAGTCAACAGGCATTTGGTCTTAGTATTTGGGTACAGAATCAAGGCAGAATCAAGGCAGCTCAGAGAGCAATGATTGAACGATGCTGTGGACAAGTCCAAGGATACTGCATCAGTCACGACCAACTTCTCATCAGAAAGCGTCACCACCAGCATATTCAATGTTCAGTTCCAACCTGTACCAGTCCAATGCACGCCTGTCATGGTCAGCAGTGGTCAGCAGTGGTCAGCAGTGGTCAGCTTGGCGCGATATGGAACATTCTTCCGAAACTCAAGGGAGGGAAGTCTGCTCATTAGCCTATCTCGCGCACTGCTGGACTTCTTGTCAAACATTGTAGTGAAATCGTGGTACAGTGGGGCGTCCTCGAGGATTGCAGCTGGTCGGACAGACGTGAGGTGGAATGTGGGCGGCTGCACTTCTTCGTTGATGTGCGATGGCAGATAGCACAGTTGTTGCGTTGCATGACAGCTGAAAGTGAATGTGATATCATAGAACTGAGGCGTTTGCAATGAGACTATAGGTGAAGTAGAAGCAAGGAGTGAAATGGGCCATCTTCCAGTGACTAATATACAGAGTAAGGGCACTGGGTGTTGTTAGATTCAGCATTGAATGTATTGCTCGTACAAGCGTGAATAGTGTGGACATACAGTGAGAGGTGAGAGACCCCTATTGACTACTTCTTGTAACTTTATCTTGGATATTATATTAGTATTGAACTTCTAGCCATAGATTATGAAGAAATTGAAGTTGTAGGCATGGAATATGAAAAATTATTCAACGTTGAAAGACATTATTCCATGAGGCTTTGCCGTGATCGCAAAGGACGCGACGCGATTGGTTCACATGCTAATGAGGTATGATAATGATAATTACCTCTATAATGCTACTTGGATAGCGACTGTGTCGTTGATTGCAACAGTGGTCTATGTCAATGTGTGCCTGTAATGTCAATGAAGTATGATGAGGTGATGACGATAGTGCAATTGACTAGGTGGCACATTTTAGAATCAGCAGTGAGCACTGTGTGTAACATGGTGGAGGCAGCGGAGATAATAACTGTGTCCAAAGTATTGTTATAGGGCCTTCCCTAGGCCAATGGGGTTAAATTTACAATCCACGATTGAAAAGACGTAGTTTGATCGCATTCAACTATAAATCCATTGAACAGTTGTGTTCCTTGGCTTTAGTCAACCGATGACCTTTTGTTGGGCCATGATCGGGGATTGTAAACTGTAAATGTATTATGGACTGAGAGACGGGGGAAACACAAGTGAAATAGACCAAAACAAGTGATTTTGGGGCTTTGGTTTAGACGCATGCCCAACATGCGCCATGCGGGATTATGCGGGATTATACGGTTCATGTGAACTTGTTGACATCTACATGATCTAGTGCCGTTATTGGTCATGGTACATGGTAGGCCTAATCATCAATGGCAATATGTTTCAGGAAAAGCTCGGAGTAAAATGAACTGCCGATGAATAATGATGTTGTTCATGTTTACCATGTTTACTATACATAGCCATAGGGTATGCACTGGCCAGTGCACTTTCTGCACGTCGTCATGGTCATGTACGTGATACCTTGCATATTTTGTTTTTTGAATGCGCATGCTTTTTGGGCAAAATCACTTGTACCAACACTAATGAATAATGTCTTCTTATCCCTATGACTCCATACACAGTGAGGGCATTGTCCCATTCTCATCAAATGGTAACTTATTGTACCGTATTAGGGTGGAAGTTGGGGAGCAGATACCTACCGCTGCACGCCCGTCATAATCAGCAGTGATGAGCTTAGCGCGATATGGAACATTCTTCAGAAACTCAAGCGAGGGAAGTCTGCTCATTAGCATATCTCGCGCACTGCTCCTTATTGTCAAACATCGTAGTGAAATCGTAATGGAAAACGTCTGGCTTTGCGCCAGACGTTGAGACTAATAAGTGAAGAACTAGTAGGTAAAGAACTTCTACTTGCGCGAGACTGCTCTGATAAAATTATCATTGCAGAGACTACGGTGACGTACACATATATTTTTTACAATCAAAAATGCCCTCAAAAGACGACATGGAATGATTATTTTATTGATATTTCCTACTATATACCTTCCAATTATCACTTTATACAAATAGATCGGCGTTAGGTCGCATGCTTTTCTTTCCTGGTGACACTATAAAGCAAAATAGTTGCAACCCCGTAAATGCGCTATAAGTCCAATAATAAGTGACGGTGACCCGTTATAAATGTTTCGCCAGCTTCGCTTTTTTGCCGCTACGCGGCGCGTTGGGCCCTTGCGTCTAGAGGTATATGTATTTGAAGTTTGAAGTTCCTAGGTAGAAAATCGTCTAGTAGGACTCCTAGTTTGGATCTTATTCATTCACGTACAGATGTATGAGTACATAATAAAATTAATCTTTATGGATAATCTTCCAAAAATCTTGTAAATATTGTACTGTTACAGGATACTGTAACAATTGCAGTAGGTTGCCACACGAAATCCCATCTCAAAACGATGCTTTAGGGTCATAAGGGAACTCCTTGACGTAGTTGTAAGGCGGATGAATATCACCTTGCTTTAACATAGAATCCGCTGCAGTGTTTTTAAACACTGCAGCGGATTCGATGTTAAAAACACTGCAGCGGATTCGATGTTAAAGCAGTTGAATCTTTAGCCTGGTTCAAAACTAGATTCAACTAGAAAATTAGCAAATGTGACAAACTACATGCTAACTGTTCATACTTACAGTGCTGGACGGAGACCAGCGCCTATTTGGAGGGCTGTTCCGGTATTAAGTGCCAAATTCTTGTTCCTTTCAATGCCGATATAATTTCTGGAGAAACGACCTCGACAAGTCCATGTCAGCCTCTCCTCGACGATACCGATCTGATTTGCGCTGGAAAAGCAACAAGGCCTTGTTTGATACCAGATACAACAATTTCTATCTTGATTTTTTTACAATCGCATGGTTTTGCATATATGTATTTGAAGTTTGAAGTTCCTAGGTAGAAAATCGTCTAGTAGGACTCCTAGTTTGGATCTTATTCATTCACGTACAGATGTATGAGTACATAATAAAATTAATCTTTATGGATAATCTTCCAAAAATCTTGTAAATATTGTACTGTTACAGGATACTGTAACAATTGCAGTAGGTTGCCACACGAAATCCCATCTCAAAACGATGCTTTAGGGTCATAAGGGAACTCCTTGACGTAGTTGTAAGGCGGATGAATATCACCTTGCTTTAACATAGAATCCGCTGCAGTGTTTTTAAACACTGCAGCGGATTCGATGTTAAAAACACTGCAGCGGATTCGATGTTAAAGCAGTTGAATCTTTAGCCTGGTTCAAAACTAGATTCAACTAGAAAATTAGCAAATGTGACAAACTACATGCTAACTGTTCATACTTACAGTGCTGGACGGAGACCAGCGCCTATTTGGAGGGCTGTTCCGGTATTAAGTGCCAAATTCTTGTTCCTTTCAATGCCGATATAATTTCTGGAGAAACGACCTCGACAAGTCCATGTCAGCCTCTCCTCGACGATACCGATCTGATTTGCGCTGGAAAAGCAACAAGGCCTTGTTTGATACCAGATACAACAATTTCTATCTTGATTTTTTTACAATCGCATGGTTTTGCATATTCCAACTGAGGCCTCCGTGTGGCGACCTGATGACATGCCACTTGTCGCGGCTCGAGGAAGTACTCTTTAGTCACAGTGCAGCGTTGCACAGAGATGAGATGAGCTCTTTTTCTTGTCTCGTCTTTATGGCTACTATGATTAAATGTGCTAATCCCTATTGAGTAAACCACTTGATAGTGTATAAGTATTTGGACATGAGGTCAAAGAATAGCCATTGCTTTTCGACTTGGCCAAATTTGCAGCATTAAAAGATGTTTTCACCGATGAGAAAAGCGACCGACATTCAGTTGTGCACAATTCATTGAGATCCTGCAGAAATGGGCAAATGAAAGTGGATATTTGGTTCTCAAATTGATAATTTTAGGATAGTGATCCCCAGGCTAAATAGGACTTAGTGTGATCACGCACCTTGAAGAGGAGCTCCCTCACGGATCGGACCCTCTTTTAAATATGAGGAGTTGTGTTTGACCCGGTAAAAACCTAAGACAGGGATCAGCTAGCATTGATAACTCAAAGAAGCTTCGATGACCCAAATATTCACTGCTATAAGGTTCAAGAATACTCTTGATCTTCCGTTGCTCTATCTTTGCGCATCATTTATATACATACTTTCATTTTTTTAAAATGTACGATCATGTGATACATATTTTACCTTCATTTTAGAAGAGTTGTTGGTAACGCGCCCTTTACGGATTTCTAGGGGACTAGATCGATGTTATAAAAAATGTCTCGTCAAGTCAAAACCGACAGCCTCCTTTTACAATTTTAATTCGCTTATTAGATTCTACTGGATCCACTCGCCAATAAGATCCCAAGCCCGACAATACCCTATTGGGGTTGGATATCTATTCAAGAGTTAACAACGTAATCGTCATGAATGGTCATGACTCTACAGCGGAACTTTCATATTACAATTAAAGACCAATTGGAAGAAACGAAAACAAACTATCCCACCACTTTTATGGCTGCGAAAGGCCTACTATTATTCCCAGTTGTTTAGGCTCGACCCATCGAGGCGGTAGTAGAAATCGGGTATTGTTGGGTTTAGGATCTTATTGGTGAGTGGATCCAGTATTAGCAGTGCTTCTTGATTTACAGCAACTTGGCCTGTTACAAGAGTAGGCGGGTTATCCATTCAATATGAAATAACACGACGCTGTTGCATAAATTTCCACGAGTGCGAGTGCAGTGTCTCATGTTATGACTAAACATTACAACATGCGTTGCCACATTTGCATGCACTCAAGGACGTAGCTACTCCAAACCTAATCTTACACTAAATACGATTGGACATTCGGTGATATAGCGTGTGATTCTAAGTTGGTATATGCACTTGGGTGTATAACTTCTGACCTGGTTTGTAGTACATTGAACGAGTATTCAACACTGATGTGAATAAGCGCGTCTATACTCTCACAAGGTCACTGATCGAAAGAGCCTTTATGCTTTTATTATGTGCTCGATTATCAAAATCTGCAATGTTAATTTGACACATTTTGTTATCCTATTTTAAGATTATTACATTTATCTAATGTATTTGGTTTATGTTGGCCTACTTTGGTGTTTTCTCCCTTGTTTGGACAAATAATCCAAAGTGGCAACATGGATACCACATCAATGCTTGCCGTTGTAGGCTTGCTCATTCTTGCCTATCTCTACCTCAGAAGGAAGCACGTCAATTTGCCTCCAGGACCCTGGTTGAGTGTCCCTATATTGGGAAGCATACCTTTCTTGGGTAAGTATCGAACACTTACCTCTTTCAAGTAACCTCTTTCTAAATGCCTTTATCCGTATTTACATTTAATTAGGCCTTTTGTATTCTGACGGGTTTATTGCATACGGTTATAAACCATCAACGTCAACACCTAAGAGGTAAAGACAATAACAGAATCATTTGTTTTCAAGGCATTCTTTCCTACAATTGTACATGTCCTAGGACATTTTAAACTTCTACACCAGTCATGGAAATCACACATTGTGTACTTATGCTAATTCAAATCATTTTACAGGCAAAGACCTCCGAAAGGAGGCACTGCGGTTGTCCAAAGATTTTCACTCGGACGTCATCACGGTCAAACTAGGCCCTCATCTTGGCGTTTTCCTAAATTCTTACGCCTCCATAAAAGCGGCGCTGTCAAGCGAGGATTTCACGGACAGACCAGATTCGATCTTCTTTTTAGTCTGCGAGAAGCAAGGTAATATAGTTCAAAGGGTCGGCGCTATGGTGATTTGACGACATGTACATGTATACGTTTTACCTGTTTTGCTTTCTTGTCTGTCCTAAAAATTACATTGACAGTACCACGTGCAAGCGGGTTCCAATCGCAGGTGGAGTCATTCAGCAGCACCAGTGCATTCATCGCTTCCCAGCAACTAGTTTTTGAAGGGGCTATGATAAATATTTCTTACCAGAAAACAGAAATTGACGAACAGCGCATCACGGTGAATTTTTTTCAGAAATATAGGCTAAGCCTGTAAAAAAACAAGGCAGTCAAAACCGATATCTACGGTGGCTGGGAAAGGACATGGTTTTTTTATTTTCAATGACGATGTTTATTTTTTATCTCAGGCGCCTGACTTACTAACTCAGGCGCCTGACTTACTATCTCAGGCGCCTGACTTACTATCTCGGGCGCCTGACTTACTAACTCGGGCGCCTGACTTACTAACTCGGGCGCCTGACTTACTAACTCGGGCGCCTGACTTACTAACTCAGGCGCCTGACTTACGAAAACGAGGCTGGTGAGCTCACTAAGCTGGATGCCATCGTTAAGGAACTGTTCGGTCTTGCGCTGAATCAGAAGGAAGTCCTCGCTGTTCTCAAAGAGCGGTTCGGCATTAGGATTAGTGCAAGGCATCTAAGACGCGTCCTTGCTAAGTGACCCTTCTTCTTCTGCGACGCCTTTATGTCAAAATGTAAAATGCCCAGTATCGCGTGCACTGATCAACCAGCCTCGTTTTCGTATGTCAGGCGCCTGAGTTAATAAGTCAGGCGCCTGAGTTAGTAAGTCAGGTGCCTGAGATAGTAAGTCAGGCGCCTGAGATAGTAAGTCAGGCGCCTGAGATAGTAAGTCAGGCGCCTGAGTTAGTAAGTCAGGCGCCTGAGTTAGTAAGTCAGGCGCCTGAGATAGTAAGTCAGGCGCCTGAGTTAGTAAGTCAGGCGCCTGAGATAAAAAATAAACATCGTCATTGAAAATAAAAATCACCATGTCCTTTCCCAGCCACCGTAGATATCGGATATCCGATAAAAAAAATTAAAAGTTAAAATTATAGACGGCAGCGGTAAATTCTAGAAGTGCAGTAATTATGTTTTTTTAAGTAATGATTTTTTTTCGACCACCTTGACCAGGTGTCGCCAGCAGCGACGGCAATGTCTGGAAAGAACACCGTCGTCTCATGCTTTCGGTGCTGCGAGACATGGGCATGGGCAAGATGGCTGCCGAGGAAAAGATCAGAGAAGAAGTCCGTCAACTTATCGGAGAAATTAGGAAACTGGGCTGTAAAAGATTCGACATTGGCCCATTATTAAATATCGCAACCGCAAATGTTATCTCTGCGACAATTGTAGGCCAACGGTATGACTACCATGATCCAGAATTTCTCCATTACGTCACACGTTTCAAAGAAAACCTCACACTGCTGCCGAATGACACCATTTTGGCCATGTATCCGTCGTTACGCCACCTACCGGGAAACCTTTTCAACTTCGGAACGATCAAAAGGAACATTCGCAGTGTGTTTAAGTTTTTGGAGAAGCACATCAAGGAACACAAGGAGCGTTTTGATCCTGGTAACATAAGTGATTTTCTCGACGCTTACCTTGTTGAGAAAGAGAGACAGGATAGGAATAATCCCAAAAATACATTCTCAGGTAAGTACTGTCAATAGATAGGTGGCAGCACCTGTCGATTCTTAATTTAGACGAGAATGAGGCCTGACTGAATAATTCATTACCACTTTTTCGCTCCAATGATGAATTCCTCATATTTCGTCAATTAAGACGAGGTTTGGGACAATCTTTGGGAAAATGGCAGTGAATTGCAAGTCGCTATGGGAATAATAACGCACTGCAGCTTTGACAACCTATGGTTGAACTATGACCAATCTCACGTTTTCACTAAGCCACGAAACAATGTGGTGCGTTGGAGACACCTTTCACGGCTTAGCTTGACCTATGATAATTCCGATTTAACTAATAACATATATACTGAACGTACCGTGTGTTAGCGTAGAATGGCATAGGTTAGGCAATTCCACTGATTGTATCATTGTACTTGATGCAGTTGTCCGAGTATAAAACAAATATTTATGAAATCTCAATATCAATTTCAGATGAACAGCTGAAGGTTGTTCTCGCTGACCTCTTTGTTGCCGGGAGCGAGACGAGCGCCACCACTCTTCAGTCGGCGATACTATTTATGATCGCACATCCCGAAATTCAGCGGAAGGTCCAATCGGAAATCGATGACTTTATCGGCAAAGATCAGATCCCGACCATGCACGATCGCCGAAATCTTCCCTACGCGGAGGCCACGGTTCTAGAAACATACCGTTTTTCCTCACTCGCAGGTCTCGGTCTTCCGCACAGCAACCAGAGCCGAGACGTCGTGTTCCAGAATTTCACCATTCCCAAAGGCACCATGGTAATCCCGAATATCTGGGCCATACACAGGGACCCGGAGGTTTGGAAATACCCTGACGTATTTGACCCCAGAAACTTTCTTGGTGATGATGGCAGTGTTGTTCATAAGCCTGAACTGATGCCTTTTGCCATAGGTAAGAGCAGCAAGCGCAAAGCCTCTATACAAACTAGATACAATTGTGTATCCTCGTGGTAGCGTTTTAACGACCTCTCCCGGCCTTGCTCCTAACTATATTCAAAGATAGGCTTCTTAGGGTTAGAGTTTTCGACATCCTTCCATGACCCTCTAGATACGTCCTAAAGGTTAAACTGACTGTCATGGCCTTAAATATTTCGTTTTGTCTGGTGTCCAGTGCATATCAGCAGAGGTTGGAAGAAAACGGGAAGGGGGGGGGGAGATGATGTCAAGAAGGGTGACAAAATGTCAAATCGATACTTTTGCATGACTTCAAGCAAACTTTTATCAGTTTTTGCTGAAGGGACAGTATCAAAAAGCTGTTGGCTGTGCTTAGTCACTATCCACTTCAACATATTGTTTCCGTTACCAAATTCCACCGAATATGGAAATTGTAGAAAAAAACTACGAAATCAGTTTTGTATCCTTAAACTGACTCGCATTTCCCCCAAAAAATGACAAAAGTAGCCTGTCCTGTATTGTCCCTTATACTGTCCCGTTAAATCTCAATGCGACTTCATTTTACTAATTTACATAGCTATTACTCCATACCGAATACCAGTGGTTAAGAGGTAACCTTTAATTTTGGAGTGCCACGCGGTCTTTTTTCAATACTGTGCATCAGTAAGTAACGTTGATATTCCCAGGCCGTTTTTACATCAGTTAGATGTTTCTTCTTTCAGCGCATCTGACGTAGATGTACGTCGCTTTCCCCAACCGATCATTAGTTCTCTAAATGGCTTGAACGTTAAAGCAACGCGAACGCCATCTTCAGGGTTATGAAGGAATTGATTAATTCAACACACACCAGTAGTTGGTTGTAAGGGGCCGTTCACAATTATCAACATTTACACGAGGGTACAAACCGTGGGCGGGGGGGGGGGGGGGGTGAATGGCCTGCGTACGCTTTTTAGAGCAACACACAAATGTTGATTTAATTTTGGCGCGAAATTGATTGATTGGTAACGAAACACGTGGCTGTGAATTGAATGCTGCTCATAAACCTCATCATTCTCCGATACCATGTCAGGCCCCATTGTATTATCCGTCCATTATGCATCATACCTCACGCCGAGGTTTATTTAATAAAATCAACATTTTATTTTGTACATTCACAGGGGGGGGGGGGGTCTAAAAAGTGTACTCTTTGTACACTTGTGAAAATGTTGCTAATTGTGAACCGCCCCTAAAGTGATTCTGACTTCGGGATTTTTTGCAGGGTCAGTAAATGTTGAAAAGGGGGCATTTTGGTCACTTTTTCTTTTTTTTTTCAACCAGAAAAACAGGGTGGCGACACAGAAATCCGTTCTCTGTTGATTCAGCCAAATCTGGTCAGAGTAGAAACTGATTGCATCGATTTTTTCCCCGGGTGGCTGAAAGGGGTGTTTGGGGTGATATTTGGCGCTAAAAGTGTAAGATGTCGTGTTTTCGATCAATCACAGGATTCTAATCTTCATGATATTCAAACTATTCCTTTCGTTTAGGTCGGCGTCAATGCCCTGGCGAAGGACTCGCGAAAATGGAGGTCTTCATCTTCTTCGTGACTCTACTTCAGAAGTTTACTTTCTCCAACCCAGAGGGCGATACAATTCCAAGCCTTGATGGAGTGTTCACAACTACTAACGCGCCACACCCGTTTAAGATTTGCGTAAATCCACGGTCTGACGATGAGGCACACTAGCATGTTACGCATGCCAATAGATTTAGGGTGTAGACGGATGTAGACGGCGTAAAATTTGTGGAGTGCCTTTTGTTGCATTACACCCTGTAGTTAATGATATTTATTACATATCAACAGCCAATGTTGCCCCCCGCCTATGGAAGCACGGTGAATTTTCACAAGGCACATTACTTCAGAGCGTGTCATTATGTCCGTTAGATGAATTGACCAAGACAAATTTCTAAATCGTGGGCTTTCTCATTCGAATTCGAGGAACCGCTTTCTTCACTGCATGGTCGCCAAGAAATAGCCGGGTAAGTAATTTTCGGAACCCCCCACGGCCAGGGATCGTTGTCAATTCGACGTCAACCTAACATCGATTGTAGCTGATCAGGAGGGTTACATGGTCTTCATATGACCGCTGCATATTAATACAAAACACTAGCGCTTTTCCACTAAAGGTGTTGTTTTTGTTTTTTTTCCTATGCTTAAAGCCACTGGCAGTTAATGCCCTCGCGGCGATCTATGATATACGACACGTCAAATAACCTCATTTCTGAAAAAGAATTGGGCAATTACATGTACGTGTAATATGAGTGAAATTTACTCTTTTTCCACGAACAACATAAGCTTCTATGAGTGCGATCAATTGGCTAACAATACTCCAGCACCAGTTTATATCAGCGAACTACTGCCCAATAAGTAAATGCTGCATTAAGACAAAAGAGAACTCTGGTCATCAGCAAGGACTCAGAGAGCCCAAGATGTACTCAACACGCGAAGAGAGCATTGTCACGACGTTCGTCTTTTTGCCGGTTACGACTGTTACCCCATTTGAGTCCTACGAATGGATGCTCCGTGGTATAGATGTCATGCAAAAATGGTGGCCTATCGGGCAAATCGTTGTCGGAGTTTTTGGCAACGTGATGTCACTTCTAGTGACGACGAGGAAAGACAATAGGAAGATTAGCACCTGCTGCTTCATGTCGGGATTAGCCTGCGTTGATACCATGGTTCTTCTAGTCGATGCGTGCTATCGAGTCGCTATTTTCCATGGCCTTGGCAAAGGCTTCGAAGAAAACTTCGCTTTTCTTAGGTGAGTGACGTCTGATAAGAGCATTTGGAAATATATATAAATGGCTATCGCATTCTCTATGCCAACCTAGCCGGCCTCACCTTCCAGCACGACAACGATGGTCACCACTTAGCGGCTGGACGCGCCAGGCAGGGTCTGATTCGGCGTCCCGCGTTGGTCAGTTACTGCCAAATATTCGAGTTTTAGTTAATAAACCGTTTCATTGCATATATCCGTCTTCGTTGTTGCTGGTGTAAATTTGCAATTTGGCACAGATATTGTGGTTTACACGAAAAACAACAGAAGGCAGAAAAGTCACTTCTTAACCTCCTGGGGCTCGAGTTTGGGTGAGTCATCCATATTAAATAACACTTCCGTGGGCAGGGCTGTCCTTTCATTCGACCATTTGCTGCTTATTCTTATTGCAACCCGCCACCGTCCCTATATACAGCCCTCCAAATCACTGCAATTTTCTCATTATCAAAGTCAATTCATGTTTACTTTCTTTGGCGGAATTCAGTTGTTACCGGGAGGCAAACCGACGACAAAATGCAAATCATGCCATCGTTTGAACCCCATAAATATGCTGTGTACGGAATTCTGCCCATGATTTCCAGGACGTGGCACTAATCTCCCTAGCTGACCTCACCTTCCAGCACGACAGCGATGGTCACCACGGAACGGCTGGGCGCGCCACGCAGGGTCTGATTCGGCGTCCCGCGTAGGAAATTACTGTCAAATATTCCTGTTTTAGTAAAAACCTTTTCATTCATACAGGTATCTGTCTGCGTTGTCGCTGGTCTCAAGACTTTGTTGTTTTGGTCTGGTAATAAGAAAACCACTCGTGCGGTATTACTACTATTAAATTTGCACGGGGTTGTTTTCTGTTTATTATGCCACTATTACGTCTTTTAAGAACTCAAATCGTCACAGATTTCATTCCAGAATCAAAGATCAAAAGTAATTAAGCAGTGGCTCGCGATATCGTGACACGTCGACGAGAACAATTGCCAACGGATTGGCACATTAAGTTTATTTGATAGGGAGCTCTTAAGCGAGCTTTATGGTTAATGGTCGAATGTGTGTGTGTATACCGTCAACGAAAAAACTTGACCCGGTTGACCGGAACCAGAAAACCTCTGTACCCAGGTGACATTTTTGCACGCGAATCGTATACGCTAATGCAGAGCAATTTACCTGGGGAGATATTTTCTTTTTCCAAACAATTCAGCGGGACGCTACGATGTTTACGCCGAGAAGTTGCTGTTCGGTTGAAGATTTCGTCAAAACAGGGCCGAATCAAAGTGTAACGATACCCTGGGGCGAATCGAAATGCATTAAACAACAAGTTGCATCGCTGCCAGAGATTATTTTTTTCTTTCCGCGAAGAAATCGTGCTTTGAACTGGCAAAATTCCGCAAAAGATTTTCCGTCTGCTAACTTTTCCGTAGTTTCAAGCGCACCAACATGATCGGTCCGGGGCTGCCCGTTTCGACGACGATTTCGTCAATATCATGGGGTGTGACAATATGTCGACGGTCTGGTTCCATTAATAATGCAATAATCTTGAAAGTACATTGGTCTCAATGTCTATTTCCCCGTTTCCATGACAAAATCCTACCTTGAAACCTGAAACCACTCGTCCACAACACAAGCCATTTCTATTTTCAGAAAGCGCATGCGCACTAACTCAAGACCTCAGGTCTCACTAGCCGGTGCGGAGGCCAGGCTCAGGATGGAATACTATCAGCTGACACCCTCAACTACCCTTTGCTCAGGGCGGTACAGGGCCGTTTTGACCGGGGCCGTTTTGACTCGGGGCCGTTTTTACTCTATTAAAGCGGGGCCGTTTTGACCAGGGGCCGTTCTGACTGGTAAGCGGCCTACCTGCCTCCAAAAATGACGCGACGTCATTTCATGCATACCCCTGTTCCAGCGGCTGTAGACTTGGCAGTACCTTACTCTCACACAAACCTATACATTTCTGAATAGCTTGTCTCTTGTAGAATACATCTGACCAAGTTTCAACGTCGTCTAGACTTACAGTCATGCATAGACTGATGTAGCACAATGCATGAGACACCCTGTAGCTGTATATATAACGCAAATTTGAAAAATTTCACCTCTATGCCTTATAACTTCAAGATTAACACCTGATCACCACTGGCTATTGAGACCTCAAACTATTCAGGACGGGGGGGGGGGGTCGGCTAAGGTGTTTTTGAATTAGAATATAAATCTTAATTACACTTGGGTCTTGGGATCATTATGCTTATCTCCGGGCAAAAATACCTATCCTTCTCCTGTTGTGTTTAGTTTCCCACATTCTCCCCACTTATTTTCTATACTGCGACAGCGTCTATTGGGTCAACTGCCATGATGGCATCATCCTAACTATTTCCCCCTTTCCCACCCACCAACTACTCGCCATCAATCATTGACATTGTGTGCTAGCCAACTGCTTCTTCGGTCAACTGCCATGATGGCATCATCCTAACTATATATACCCCCCCCCCCCCCCCCACCGAGTCTTCTCGCTCACCAGCCCTATTAACGAAGAGCTCCCTATCAAGGCCTGAGCCTTCCTCATATTAAACATGATAATGTATACCGGAGACAACGACTGAAATAACACCATTATTCCAGACAGATAAGTACATGTACATGTACATGTAATTATAACTCTGACAGGTTCGACAAAATCCTAAGGCCACTGGTTGTAAGTAAATAGCCCCATCTAATCTAATTACACTTTAAACGAAGTTAGTGCTATTCTCTCACTTTCAGCATAGCGAAGTTCGCCGGCAATGCGTTCGGTATGACGTCGGGCCTTTTCCTCGCCGAGATGAGCTTAGACCGAGCTATAGCTGTCAGCCTCCCGATGAAGGCCGCCTCTATCTGCACCGCGTCAAGAGCAACCAAGGTCATCTCTTTCACATTCGTAGCCATGATGGTCTGTAACTTGCAGACGTTTTTCACTTACGAAATCCCCGATCCACCAAACGCCACTCTTATCAGACACATCCCAAATGCGAGGTGGCTGGAACCATTTTTGAATATAGGGTTATTAATTTTCGGTACCATAATACCATTTTCGGTTTTGATTGTCTGTAATATTGTCATCATCGTAAAGGTGAGGATAGCGGCATCAAAGAGGGGTAAAATGGAGCAGAAATCATCGAAATCATCGGCTGAAAATAGTATGACAATCATGCTCGTGATGACGTCATTTGCATATCTAGTCTGTTCGTCGCCACTGCGGATCTATGAAACATTACCAGTGTACAATTTGAGCGAACCCTATTGGGCTGCGCGGTATTCATTCGAATTTTGGGTATGTTTGGTGATATGGCATCTTAATTTTGTGGTGAATTTCTACATCTACTTCTTGTGTGGTGGTAAGAAATTTCGCCAGGATGCAAAGAAGGTCTTACTGATCTGTTACAATTAATGTTCTTGTAAATGATTTGATACAACCAATCAGCCCTGATGCTACAAATTGCCTGATTGTGCCCGATTACCCCACATAGGCAATTGTAAATTTGCAGCCAAAATGTCAGATGGATTTTGTACAGCATCCCCTGTAGTTTGATTTGTTTATGTGCACAGCGGTTGTTGACAAGACGACCAAGTTGAAGTTGGCTTACTCATTTCCTGTACCTAATTCCCATATCTACTAATTACCCATCCTTAGACAGTTATAGCTAGGGTTAACAAAGCCCTTTCTTTTCATTTTAACAAACCTACGTCACACTACATTTTACCTCAAAATTGTGTTAATTATAATGCCTATCAATGCCTTACAGTACTAACTCACAGACGTTACAGGAGATGATACATAAATGACCATACCACACCAATGAATACGATACAATATATGATCACACTAAACCTGCACATGGCAAAGATGTACCACACGCGTATGGATATAGGCCTACTGATATCTATACGCGGCCCTAGAGGGCACCGCCTTACAGTACATTCCGTGTGACTGCTATTAGTACCCCCATTCAATACTTGCTACATGTATTGAACAATTCACTCAGCCCATGCAATTAAAACGTAGAATTAATTGATAATTTGGATTAGGAATACCAGGCATGCCAGGAAGAAATATGTTACCAACTTAAGGCCAGTCAGTAAATTTCAGTATACTTGCTTGTTTTCGCCGACTGTGATCAGTCATGCTATGGCGCTATGATCGATTTTGCAATGACCCTTTACTTTGACATAGTAGAAATAAAAAGCTTTTTGTTATGCCTAGCAGGCAAACGGCCAGTTAAGAAGTCCTAGCGCGCAAATACGGTTTGCACCGTCCCTGGGTGGCACTCACTCAATATCCAGGCCTTGACTTACGAAAGAAGCCACAAAACTGCTAGTGCAATCAACTGTCATGTCCAGACTGGATTAATGTAGAATCATGCAAGCCGTGTGATCACAGGGATACGCAAAATCAAACATTAACCCCGTGCTGAAAAGTCTCCTCTGGTTACCGATCCGTGAGTTCAAGATAATGATACTTAAATACAAAGCAAGGAACGGACTTGCCCCTGCTTACATATCTGAGCTCCTCCCATCGTTCGACCCCGGGCGATCCCTGAGGTCTGAAGACAACTGTTTCCTGAGGATCCCTATGTATCGCATGGAGAAGTACGGAGGGAGGAGCTTCATTGTGCAGGCGGCCAGACTTTGGAACGAACTCAGTAATGATATTCAAAAGGCTAAGACTGTTGCCATTTTCAGGCGTGGTCAGAAACCCATCTGTACATTCAGGCGATATTTTGAAGCAGCACATCAGAGCAAATTCATTTTGGATTTTGTAAATTTCAATTCAATTCAATTCACTTTGCGTCACCCCGATAACACAGCTAACCTGAATATCGGTGACGTCGTATTATCAGGGTGTGCGGAGTAGCTTCATGACGTCATGACGGGACCACAGAGCTCCATACAGCGATGACCAGTAATGCATCTATGGCCTGCAAACGAGTTGATCGCTGTCTGGAGCTAGTTTTATTCTCTACGTCGTGGAAGGATGATGAGATCCCTCTGATCTGTCTAAGGATAATTTACAGTGAATACTCCCTTATATAGCGGACATCTCTCTATAAAGGACAACCTCTCAAATGAGGACACTAGTTTTGGTACCAAATTGGTTATTTCCATTCAATTTGACCTCTCTAGTCTCGACACCTTTCTATTAATATGAGGCAGACGTGTAAGTTCCGAGGGTGTCCTTAGAGGGATTCAACTGTAATCCATTGAAACATCTGGATCCTGTCCCGAGCGGTAACAAAAGCATTCGGGTGACTGCACAGAATGATATCGGTGCCCACCATCTAACTTGACACTCTGAATGATGTTACCTTCCTTATTCACAACAAGGAGACAACAAAAGAATAAGCACTTACAACAAAGATGCTCCCTACATGATCTCAAAAAGCCAGAGCCCATCTTTCGCCTTTCCACCAGCAGTTAGTGTATCACGAACTTGATCAAGTGCCATGGTTAAATATACTCGAATGGGCGGCTTCTCGCTCTTACTGCGCCCAGCTCACCAGTTGATCGGGATTGGCCCTGTCCGTAGCATGGTAAACGGTAGCACTGGCCATGTAGAATTAGCGGAATGAGCGGAGTAAGCGGAATAAGCGGAATGAGTGGATTCTGGGCTTTAATCACCTGGAAAAGCCAGTATTTGTCGCGATGATCGTCGTCATGCCTGAACTCTGAAGACGAAAGGAAGTACGGTAATTCTTCGCTGCGCACGGCTATGGCAAGCGGAGTGTCCAGTAATTAAAAAAACCTAGATTTATTCAAAAAACCTGGTTTTATTTGGAAAAAGTATAGGTTTTTTTAAAACAACCTTGTTTATTAGCTAATAAACCGAGTTTCTTTATTAAAACCAAGTTTTTTACCTAATAAACCTTGTTTCTACTCACAAATGTCAAGTTTAACAAATAAACTTTGTTTTATTCCCTAAAATATAAGTTTTTCATCCAGTGGTAATAAACTTAGTTTTAGAGCAAAGAATCTTGGTTTATTACAATAACTGGACAGATGGCTAATAAACCTACCTTTTTACGTAAAAAACTTGGTTTTATACAAAACAGCTTTGTTTTTTGCAATAAAACCTGGTTTAATTGTAAAAATGTAGGTTGTTTTGAATAACTGGACAAACGGCGGGCAAAAACCTACTTTCTATCGAGAAACTTGTATTTTTTACCTCGCCCCATGTACACAAATCCGCGATGTTATCGGGACGAGGATGGGCAACCTCGTCACCACGTGGTACTAATGCTGCACTGCACTGCACTCTGAAAACTAGTTAGTGAGACCCTAACCTCATCCCAGATAACTCAATGTAGGTAGGATCGAGGTTTAAAAAGGTAAATTTTCCAATAAACCAGGTTTATTTAAAAAAACTAGGTTTATCAGTAATAAACTTAGTTTTTTAAAAATAAACTAGGTTGTTTTGGTAATAAACCTTGTTTTATTGAAAAAATGGACATTTCTGTACAGAAACTTATATTTTATACGATTATGTGGTAAAAAACCAAGTTTTTTAGGTAATAAACCAGGTTTTTTAGCATGAAATTTTAGTTTCTGTTAAAAAACCTACTTTATTAAGAAAGAAAGTAAAAAAACTTGGTTTTATTAAAGAAACTCGGTTTATTAGCTAATAAACAAGGTTGTTTTAAGAAAACCTATTTTTTTTCCAAATAAACTTAGTTTATTAGGTAAAAAAAACAGTTTTTTTTAATAAATCTAGGTTTTTCTAATTACTGGACACTCTGCTTGCCATACACGGCTACCGACAGAACTAAACAGTCCCTACAGACCAGTTTTCATGCCCGCATTGCGAGTCGTGGCTTAACGACTGTAAAAAGCGATTTTCAAATAATCTGTGTGGCGTAACGAACAAATGAAAACTTAATGAATTCATCAAGTTCCATTTTGTATGAAATTATATCATATTTTGTACAGAATCCGCTCATTCCGCTCATTCTACATGGCCGGTAGCATTTTGGCATGCTTATTTACCATAACTTGGCAAGAGAAACCCATGGAAAGATACACCAGTCAAATCAGTTATTTTCCGTTTTTCTCGTTCTGTCTCCGCAACACCAGTCTGGTATGGAATGCTACGAAAACAGCTGGCAACATGACGCCAGCCATACAGTAATACAGCGTCATAAATGACGTATACAATGACAGATATCCAAGAAACGGACCAAGTGCGTTTCCTAACACACTGGCTGCCTTAACGAGAGCAAACACCTTAGCGGCAGCCTGCTTGTGGCGGGCCTCCAGTAGCAAGCGGTACGCGTTCGGAGTGTAAACAAAGGCAAACGAAAGCGCTACTCCCCGGAATGATACCTCGGGTACAATAGTCCACCAGACATTCGTAGTCAGCGGGTAGACAATCAACGCGAATATAATCCATGCAACAGTTGCAAGAATAAACATCCAGAGGTTTTGTTTTGATATGACCCGGACGGTTAGAACCGCTACAAGGAGCTGCGTGAAAGGGCCAATACCGAGGACTATCCCAATTTGCCATTGCTTCGCCTCGAGTATATTGATGGACCGGTTAGTAGCCGTGGAAACGATCAAATTGCATGCCATACTCGCAAGAAAGATTCCCACCAATAGTTCATTGACAACAAAGTCGGAAAGCAAGTCTTTGTAAGTTGCCTCTCGATCGCCGCTTTTCTGATCCGCGGATTTGATTGAGAGATTTTTATCATTGATGGGTGTGTCATCGGAAGTTTTCTCTTCGAAATCAGACGTGTCGTTATTTTGAACGGCACTCCCCGTAGATTCCAACGCATTTTGACGTTGGCACAAATTTTCCTTCTGGCCCAAAGATTCTCCTTTGGGAGTATTCTCGTTCTTGACGCGGCCACCTGGTTTGATCAAGAGTCGAACGATAAAGTCGATTAAAGCTAGCACTACAACTGATCCCATGGGTAAACCAAGACCAAAATATTCATACCCTATGCTACCCACTACAAAAGAAATTATCGCCGCAGTTGGGCATGTGAAGCCATATGATCTTGAAATCAACCTTCCACCCTCATCAGGATCAAAAACGTCCGTGACCATGACCAAACCACTTATGAAGATGATGACACAGGAAATTCCTTGAAACGCACTCGCGATTGACAAGGCAACGACATTAGGTGCGATGAGAAACCCCGCACTGCTGATAACCTCGAGGACTGCTCCGACTAAGAAGGGCGTCCGGTGTCCGTATTTCGAACACCAAATCCCTACGACCGGACTTGCAATGAATTCAGCGAACTCCGATACTCCTATTACGGCTCCAACACCTGGCGTGGTCTGACTGACCACTCCCTCTTTTGACCAGCAATCTGAGGTATTTCCTTTCCTGCAGAATCCTGTCAACGATCTACCAAATGCCGAGTTTTCTTGTGTACGTACATCGTGCTTGTATATCGTGTTGCTCGTTTCGTTCCTCCGGTTCAAATCACTGAATTCGGAACAATTGCATTGGTCGAATTGTAGTTGTCTAACAACGGCTGGCGTAAGAGCAGTCTTCAGATATATTAGTGAAGAGTCAGTGAAGATTGCTAGGACAAATGCTAAACTGATTAGCGCCTTACTGCTCCGAAAAGCGTCCAGCCTCCCAAGTCCCGTGGTCTTATCCATTGCAGATATTCGATTCGAAGTTTAATACATCAATTAGAACCAAGAACTACGGAAACTCTTCTATACGGTTACCACGACTCGATGGCAAACAAACAAATTCGGTGACTTGCAGGCTAGTGCAGTGATAAAAAGAAGTAACTCACACGGAAATCGGGCTGTTGGGAAAATATCTTCCAATTTCAGTTCCTGAATCCTATTTGAAGATCAAGGCTGAATCTCTTATAGCGCGGTTAATTAATCAGGTGGTTAACAGCAGTGGTACAATGCTATTCAAATTTGAAACAAAGGCAGTTTATTCCAAACTGTCTTTCGTGTTCAAAACTCTCCCTGGATCTCACCAAATTCCTCGAAAAAATATGTTTCTCTTCTCTAGCTTGCTCCAATCATGGTAGGCAAATAATATATGAACTGACAACACATGTGCATCCGTTTACGTGTTAATGATTTTGATAAAATTTGGTTTGCACTATAGGCCTAACATTTCCAAATACCAAACCTACAAAATTTGTTATCATATGATGTTGTGTCATACAGCAAGGTGACACGAAATGAGATGGTGACCGCTGGTATCGTCAAGACTCAAGACTCGCATCAATGTGCCAAATGGATAGTCGCATATACACTGAATATATTAGGTTATAGACCGTGTACAGGCCAGGCTTTGTTCATGAATTGATATGCATGCTTTCACAGACCGGTAGGGACTTTTCGCAAAGGTCCGAAACGCCAATACGAACGCCTATCACACTGTTGGCACCGTGTTCAGGATGTTGAACAATGGGATAGGCGTTCAAAAAGGCGTTTCGAGGGCTTTGCGAAAACTCCCTATTGAAACTCCCCAGATATGATTCACCGGTTGAATTGTGCCAGGAGCGAATTAAGAAGGTCAAAAGCAACAAGGATCTCATTAGACATTCCTGTGGTGTATTACATTTGCACATTCTTTCTACTAAAAGTACATTGTACATTTAGATTACGTCATGTACAATGTAAAGGATACGTCATCATCATCGCGGCCATTTGGGGAAAAAACTCCCTTGTGATACGTTAGTATCGAGATAATCGGCATACTTAAAGAATCGCCAAGGCCTTGATTCGAGGAGTCATTCCCATTTTGAACTGGAAAAATAGAGGAATCCGACGCACTTTGGCCCCCGTAATATATCTGATATCTATACGCGGCCCTAGAGGGACCCACCTTACAGTACATTCCGTGTGACTGCTATTAGTACCCCCATTCAATACTTGCTACATGTATTGAACAATTCACTCAGCCCATGCAATTAAAACGTAGAATTAATTGATAATTTGGATTAGGAATACCAGGTATGCCAGGTAGAAATATGTTACCAACTTCAGGCCAGTCAGTAAATTTCAGTATAATTGCTTGTTTTCGCCGACGACTGTGATCAGTCATGCGATGGCGCTGTGATCGATTTTGCAATGACCCTTTACTTTGAAATAGTAGAAATAAAGAGCTTGTTGTTGTGCCTAGCAGGCAAACGGCCAGTTAAGAAGTCCTAGCGCGCAAATACGGTTTGCACCGTCCCTGGGTGGCACTCACTCAATATCCAGGCCTTGACTTACGAAAGAAGCTACAAAACTGCTAGTGCAATCAACTGTCATGTCCAGACTGGATTAATGTAGAATCATGCAAGCCGTGTGATCACAGGGATACGCAAAATCAAACATTAACCCCGTGCTGAAAAGTCTCCTCTGGTTACCGATCCGTGAGTTCAAGATAATGATACTTAAATACAAAGCAAGGAACGGACTTGCCCCTGCTTACATATCTGAGCTCCTCCCATCGTTCGACCCCGGGCGATCCCTGAGGTCTGAAGACAACTGTTTCCTGAGGATCCCTATGTATCGCATGGAGAAGTACGGAGGGAGGAGCTTCATTGTGCAGGCGGCCAGACTTTTGAACGAACTCAGTAATGATATTCAAAGGGCTAAGACTGTTGCCATTTTCAGGCGTGGTTAGAAACCCATCTGTACATTCAGACGATATTTTGAAGCAGCACATCAGAGCAAATTCATTTTGGATTTTGTAAATTTCAATTCAATTCAATTCACTTTGCGTCACCCCGATAACACAGCTAACCTGAATATCGGTGACGTCGTATTATCAGGGTGTGCGGAGTAGCTTCATGACGTCATGACGGGACCACAGAGCTCCATACAGCGATGACCAGTAATGCATCTATGGCCTGCAAACGAGTTGATCGCTGTCTGGAGCTAGTTTTATTCTCTACGTCGTGGAAGGATGATGAGATCCCTCTGATCTGTCTAAGGATAATTTACAGTGAATACTCCCTTATATAGCGGACATCTCTCTATAAAGGACAACCTCTCAAATGAGGACACTAGTTTTGGTACCAAATTGGTTATTTCCATTCAATTTGACCTCTCTAGTCTCGACACCTTTCTATTAATATGAGGCAGACGTGTAAGTTCCGAGGGTGTCCTTAGAGGGATTCAACTGTAATCCATTGAAACATCTGGATCCTGTCCCGAGCGGTAACAAAAGCATTCGGGTGACTGCACAGAATGATATCGGTGCCCACCATCTAACTTGACACTCTGAATGATGTTACCTTCCTTATTCACAACAAGGAGACAACAAAAGAATAAGCACTTACAACAAAGATGCTCCCTACATGATCTCAAAAAGCCAGAGCCCATCTTTCGCCTTTCCACCAGCAGTTAGTGTATCACGAACTTGATCAAGTGTGCCAGGGTTAAATATACTCGAATGGGCGGCTTCTCGCTCTTACCGCGCCCAGCTCACCAGTTGATCGGGATTGGCCCTGTCCGTAGCATGGTAAACGGTAGCACTGGCCATGTAGAATTAGCGGAATGAGCGGAATAAGCGGAATAAGCGGAATGAGCGGATTCTGGGCTTCAATCACCTGGAAAAGCCAGTATTTGTCGCGATGATCGTCGCCATGCCTGAACTCTGAAGACGAAAGGAAGTACGGTAATTCTCCGCTGCGCACGGCTATGGCAAGCGGAGTGTCCAGTAATTAAAAAAACCTAGATTTATTCAAAATACCTGGTTTTATTTGGAAAAAGTATAGGTTTTTTTAAAACAATCTTGTTTATTAGCTAATAAACCGAGTTTCTTTAATAAAACCAAGTTTTTTACCTAATAAACCTTGTTTCTATCCACAAATGTCAAGTTTAACAAATAAACTTGGTTATATTCCCTAAAATATAAGTTTTTCATCCAGTGGTTATAAAGTTAGTTTTAATAGCAAAGAATCTTGGTTTATTAACAATAACTGGACAAATGGCTAATAAACCTACCTTTTTACGTAAAAAACTTGGTTTTATACAAAACAACTTAGTTTTTTGCAATAAAACCTGGTTTTATTGTAAAAATGTAGGTTGTTTTGAATAACTGGACAAACGGCGTGCAAAAACCTACTTTCTATCGAGAAACTTGTATTTTTTACCTCGCCCCATGTACACAAATCCGCGATGTTATCGGGACGAGGATGGGCAACCTCGGCACCACGTGGTACTAATGCTGCACTGCACTGCACTCTGTAAACTAGTTAGTGAGACCCTAACCTCATCCCAGATAACTCAATGTAGGTAGGATCGAGGTTTAAAAATGTAAGTTTTCTAATAAACCAGGTTTATTTAAAAAAACTAGGTTTATCAGTAAAAAACTTAGTTTTTTTAAATAAACTAGGTTGTTTTGGTAATAAACCTTGTTTTATTGAAAAAATGGACATTTCTGTACAGAAACTTATATTTTATACGATTATGTGGTAAAAAACCAAGTTTTTTAGGTAATAAACCAGGTTTTTTAGCATAAAATTTTAGTTTCTGTTAAAAACCTACTTTATTAGGAAAGAAAGTAAAAAAACTTGGTTTTATTAAAGAAACTCGGTTTATTAGCTAATAAACAAGGTTGTTTAAAAAAAACTATTTTTTTTCCAAATAAACTTAGTTCATTAGGTAAAAAACCCAGGTTTTTTTTAATAAATCTAGGTTTTTTTATTACTGGACACTCCGCTTGCCATACACGGCTACCGACAGAACCAAACAGTCCCTGCAGACCAGTTTTCATGCCCTCATTGCGAGTCGTGGCTTAACGACTGTAAAAAGCGATTTTCAAATAATCTGTGTGGCGTAACGAACAAATGAAAACTTAATGAATTCATCAAGTTCCATTTTGTATGAAATCATATCATATTTTGTACAGAATCCGCTCATTCCGCTCATTCGATGGCCTGTAGCATTTTGGCATGCTTATTTACCATAACTTGGCAAGAGAAACCCATGGAAAAGATACACCAGTCAAATCAGTTATTTTCCGTTTTTCTCGTTCTGTCTCCGCAACACCAGTCTGATATGGAATGCTACGAAAACAGCTGGCAACATGACGCCAGCCATACAGTAATACAGCGTCATAAATGACGTATACAATGACAGATATCCAAGAAACGGACCAAGTGCGTTTCCTAACACACTGGCTGCCTTAACGAGAGCAAACACCTTAGCGGCAGCCTGCTTGTGGCGGGCCTCCAGTAGCAAGCGGTACGCGTTCGGAGTGTAAACAAAGGCAAACGAAAGCGCTACTCCCCGGAATGATACCTCGGGTACAATAGTCCACCAGACATTCGTAGTCAGCGGGTAGACAATCAACGCGAATATAATCCATGCAACAGTTGCAAGAATAAACATCCAGAGGTTTTGTTTTGATATGACCCGGACGGTTAGAACCGCTACAAGGAGCTGCGTGAAAGGGCCAATACCGAGGACTATCCCAATTTGCCATTGCTTCGCCTCGAGTATATTGATGGACCGGTTAGTAGCGGTGGAAACGATCAAATTGCATGCCATACACGCAAGAAAGATTCCCACCAATAGTTCATTGACAACAAAGTCGGAAAGCAAGTCTTTGTAAGTTGCCTCTCGATCACCACTTTTCTGATCCGCGGATTTGATTGAGAGATTTTTATCATTGATGGGTGTGTCGTCGGAAATCTTCTCTTCGAAATCAGACGTGTCGTTATTTTGAACGGCACTCCCCGTAGATTCCAACGCATTTTGACGTTGGCACAAATTTTCCTTCTTGCCCAAAGATTCTCCTTTGGGAGTATTCTCGTTCTTGACGCGGCCACCTGGTTTGATCAAGAGTCGAACGATAAAGTCGATTAAAGCTAGCACTACAACTGATCCCATGGGTAAACCAAGACCAAAATATTCATACACTATGCTACCCACTACAAAAGAAATTATCGCCGCAGTTGGGCATGTGAAGCCATATGATCTTGAAATCAACCTTCCACCCTCATCAGGATCAAAAACGTCCGTGACCATGACCAAACCACTTATGAAGATGATGACACAGGAAATTCCTTGAAACGCACTCGCGATTGACAAGGCAACGACATTAGGTGCAATGAGGAACCCCACACTGCTGATAACCTCGAGGACTGCTCCGACTAAGAAGGGCGTCCGGTGTCCGTATTTCGAACACCAAATCCCTACGACCGGACTTGCAATGAATTCAGCGAACTCCGATACTCCTATTACGGCTCCAACACCTGGCGTGGTCTGACTGACCACTCCCTCTTTTGACCAGCAATCTGAGGTATTTCCTTTCCTGCAGAATCCTGTCAACGATCTACCAAATGCCGAGTTTTCTTGTGTACGTACATCGTGCTTGTATATCGTGTTGCTCGTTTCGTTCCTCCGGTTCAAATCACTGAATTCGGAACAATTGCATTGGTCGAATTGTAGTTGTCTAACAACGGTTGGCGTAAGAGCAATCTTCAGATATCTTAGTGAAGAGTCAGTGAAGATTGCTAGGACAAATGCTAAACTGATTAGCGCCTTACTGCTCCGAAAAGCGTCCAGCCTCCCAAGTCCCGTGGTCTTATCCATTGCAGATATTCGATTCGAAGTTTAATACATCAATTAGAACCAAGGACTATGGAAACTCTTCTATACGGTTACCACGACTCGATGGCAGACAAACAAATTCGGTGACTTGCAGGCAAGTGCAGTGATAAAAAGAAGTAACTCACACGGAAATCGGGCTGTTGGGAAAATATCTTCCAATTTCAGTTCCTGAATCCTATTTGAAGATCAAGGCTGAATCTCTTATAGCGCGGTTAATTAATCAGTCGGTTTACAGCAATGGTACAATGCTATTCAAATTTGAAACAAAGGCAGTTTATTTCAAACTGTCTTTCGTGTTCAAAACTCTCCCTGGATCTCACCAAATTCCTCGAAAAAATATGTTCCTCTTCTCTAGCTTGCTCCAATCATGGTAGGCGCATAAAATATGAACTGACAACACATGTGTTATCCGTTTACGTGTTAATGATTTTAATAAAATTTGGTTTGCAATATCGGCCTAACATTTCCTAATACCAAACCTACCACATTTGTTATAATATGGTGTTATGTCATGCGGTAAGGTGACACGAAATGAATTGGTGACCGCTGGTATCGTCAAAACTCAATATCGCATCAATGTGCCAAATGGATAGTCGCATATACACTGAATATAGTTTATAGACCGTGTACAGGCCAGGCTTTGTTCATGAATTGATATTTTGAAGATAGGGTCCTTTGCATGCTTTCACGGACCGGTAGGGAGCTTTCGCAAAGTTCCGAAACGCCAATACGAAAGCCTATCACACTGTTTGCATCGTGTTCAGGATGTTGAACAATGGGATATGCGTTCAAAAAGGCGTTTCGAGGGCTTTGCGAAAACTCCCTATTGAAACTCCCCAGATATGATTCACCGGTTGAATTGTGCCAGGAGCGAATTAAGAAGGTCAAAAGCAACAAGGATCTCATCAGACATTCCTGTGGTGTATTACATTTGCACATTCTTTCTACTAAAAGTACATTGTACATTTAGATTACGTCATGTACAATGTAAAGGATACGTCATCATCATCGCGGCCATTTGGGGAAAAAACTCCCTTGTGATACGTTAGTATCGAGATAATCGAGAACTTGTCATCGCAATGACGTCATTGTGCCGTTTCGGTGATCGTACACGGAGGGCTCACTCAGTTCCAGTCGGCATTGTCATCAGAATAGGGTAATAACTCAGTCGTGGTACGTGGAATTTAAATATGGAAACTGCACTATGAATGTAGAGTGCGTCTCATTTCGCGGCTATATGCAGGTGCAGGGGGCTGGTGAAAGTGGCCTATAAGCACAGAAGCAGCACAAAGTGTATTCCTGGTACAAGCGTGAATAGTTTCGACCAACTGTGAGACAGAAGAGGACTCTATTGGTGACTTTGCATAACTTTATTCTTGCCTACCTAGCTGCTGCCTATAGACTCCATTTAACATTGAAATATCGTATAAAGTCCGAAGAATTTTCTCAGCTGAAAACCTTTTAAAAATCTGCCAGCAGAAGGATTAATTTCACAACTTGAGGCAATAGCATATGTTGAGGTCGTACTCGTGATAATCTTGCCCATTGTTACCGCCAATTTTGGAATTCTGAGGAATAACCCGAAGCGTGCATCCATTCACTCGTATAACACATCAGCATTATGCCTTCTTACGAGGGTTGGATGGTAGGTGATAAAGCTTGGAAACAGTGAAACCTTGGAACCAGTGATAAACCTTGGAAACAGTCCTAAAAATGCATAAAAACATGAAATAATTCCATTGGAACGTAAGGTGGTTATGAATCAATATTTGGAGCTTATATTTGCATGATCAGATCGGAATTAGACGGTAGTTTAGAAATCAGTCGCATATCCGATTCAACACTGTATATTTTAGAACAACCCAGTCGTACCCCGCCTCCAGTGTACAGAACTGATCTCCCAAATATGGGCATGCACGTGACGACACGCACACCACACACCCCTAATATGGACCAATCAGCGCTCCGCTTACTACGCCACCACACGGGGCCTATTTGAACTACGGAGCAGTGTGATCATACAGGGTGATACAGAGAAGATTGACTACACCATGCAGTACCGACTGGCACTTATTCGTACATCATCTTAAGCATGACAAGAAACATATAAGAAGATTTATTACCGAAGGTTTTAGCCGGGTTTGGCGATGAAAAATGTGAACAAATTCCTTCACAGTGAGCGATTTCGTACATTTTCATGTACACATCGAGGGATGTAGAGATATATTTTCGTGATGTCACCAGTTCTAAGCGGACACATTTTTTAGTGAGTCCCGTGTGCATGTTTGTCTAATCAACCAAGCTTAATCAGAGCATTATACACACAAAATGATTCTTCTAATAAAAACATTTTATTTTAGTATATGGAATACAAAACAATCACAAAACCTTTCTTTTGCTTTCATTGAAAAGAAAACATTAGATATTTGCAATTGTGGCCCGTCATGAATATAAGTTTATTTTTTAACGACAACAACGCATTTCAAATGCATTCCATGATGACGTCATCCTCCACAAAAAGGTGGTTTCTGGAACTACTGGCAAATTGCTATCAATAATGTCAGCTGGGACGTGATTGGCAATTGGAAGGGTATAAATTGTGGAAGGAACGCACCCGATTTCACGCGGTACTTGCACAGAGATTCCACGGTTTAGTACTGACTATTCCAAGGTTTATCACTGGTTCCAAGGTTTTTCTGTTTCCAAGCTTGATCACCTACCGGGTTGGATACCTCTCCATGCCAAGGATCGTGAATGCACGCTCTCATTTGTCGCCATTCTCATGCTGTTTCCTTGTAACCAACTTTACGTGGAGTGCAACCAAAAAAGTTGGTACCATGACCGCAGCCATTATGTAATATAGCACCATGAACGACGTGTACTGTAACAGATAGCCCACGAATGGGCCGACACCGTTCCCTAGAACATTGGCCGCTTTCACGAGTGCGAACACCTTTGCAGCGGCGTCTTCATGGCGGTTCTGCAGAAGCAAGTGGTACAAGTTCCCAAAGTAGACCTGACCCAACGACAGTGCCACACCGCGGTAAGATATCTCGGGTACTACGGTCCACCAGACATTCGTAGTTAGAGGATAGGTTATTAATGAAAATGTAATCCATAGAAGCGTCCCAAGAATGAATATCCATAGGTTTTCCTTGGATAGAATTCTCACCGTCATAACGGCCACCAAGAATTGGGCGCACGGGGCTATTCCGAGGATGACACCAACTTGCCATTGCTCCGCCTCGAGCACGTTGATTGAGCGATTCGGAGCGGTTGAAACAATCAAACTGCAACAGAGACTGGCGAGCAAGATAGCTACCAGTAACTCGATAACGACGACGTCGGATAGCAAGTCTTTGTAACTGGCTTGATTCCTACATTTTAGATCATCAGCTTCGATTGGCATACTTAAAGAATCGCCAAGGCCTTGATTCGAGGAGTCATTCCCATTTTGAACTGGAAAAATAGAGGAATCCGACGCACTTTGGCCCCCGTAATATATCTGATATCTATACGCGGCCCTAGAGGGACCCACCTTACAGTACATTCCGTGTGACTGCTATTAGTACCCCCATTCAATACTTGCTACATGTATTGAACAATTCACTCAGCCCATGCAATTAAAACGTAGAATTAATTGATAATTTGGATTAGGAATACCAGGTATGCCAGGTAGAAATATGTTACCAACTTCAGGCCAGTCAGTAAATTTCAGTATAATTGCTTGTTTTCGCCGACGACTGTGATCAGTCATGCGATGGCGCTGTGATCGATTTTGCAATGACCCTTTACTTTGAAATAGTAGAAATAAAGAGCTTGTTGTTGTGCCTAGCAGGCAAACGGCCAGTTAAGAAGTCCTAGCGCGCAAATACGGTTTGCACCGTCCCTGGGTGGCACTCACTCAATATCCAGGCCTTGACTTACGAAAGAAGCTACAAAACTGCTAGTGCAATCAACTGTCATGTCCAGACTGGATTAATGTAGAATCATGCAAGCCGTGTGATCACAGGGATACGCAAAATCAAACATTAACCCCGTGCTGAAAAGTCTCCTCTGGTTACCGATCCGTGAGTTCAAGATAATGATACTTAAATACAAAGCAAGGAACGGACTTGCCCCTGCTTACATATCTGAGCTCCTCCCATCGTTCGACCCCGGGCGATCCCTGAGGTCTGAAGACAACTGTTTCCTGAGGATCCCTATGTATCGCATGGAGAAGTACGGAGGGAGGAGCTTCATTGTGCAGGCGGCCAGACTTTTGAACGAACTCAGTAATGATATTCAAAGGGCTAAGACTGTTGCCATTTTCAGGCGTGGTTAGAAACCCATCTGTACATTCAGACGATATTTTGAAGCAGCACATCAGAGCAAATTCATTTTGGATTTTGTAAATTTCAATTCAATTCAATTCACTTTGCGTCACCCCGATAACACAGCTAACCTGAATATCGGTGACGTCGTATTATCAGGGTGTGCGGAGTAGCTTCATGACGTCATGACGGGACCACAGAGCTCCATACAGCGATGACCAGTAATGCATCTATGGCCTGCAAACGAGTTGATCGCTGTCTGGAGCTAGTTTTATTCTCTACGTCGTGGAAGGATGATGAGATCCCTCTGATCTGTCTAAGGATAATTTACAGTGAATACTCCCTTATATAGCGGACATCTCTCTATAAAGGACAACCTCTCAAATGAGGACACTAGTTTTGGTACCAAATTGGTTATTTCCATTCAATTTGACCTCTCTAGTCTCGACACCTTTCTATTAATATGAGGCAGACGTGTAAGTTCCGAGGGTGTCCTTAGAGGGATTCAACTGTAATCCATTGAAACATCTGGATCCTGTCCCGAGCGGTAACAAAAGCATTCGGGTGACTGCACAGAATGATATCGGTGCCCACCATCTAACTTGACACTCTGAATGATGTTACCTTCCTTATTCACAACAAGGAGACAACAAAAGAATAAGCACTTACAACAAAGATGCTCCCTACATGATCTCAAAAAGCCAGAGCCCATCTTTCGCCTTTCCACCAGCAGTTAGTGTATCACGAACTTGATCAAGTGTGCCAGGGTTAAATATACTCGAATGGGCGGCTTCTCGCTCTTACCGCGCCCAGCTCACCAGTTGATCGGGATTGGCCCTGTCCGTAGCATGGTAAACGGTAGCACTGGCCATGTAGAATTAGCGGAATGAGCGGAATAAGCGGAATAAGCGGAATGAGCGGATTCTGGGCTTCAATCACCTGGAAAAGCCAGTATTTGTCGCGATGATCGTCGCCATGCCTGAACTCTGAAGACGAAAGGAAGTACGGTAATTCTCCGCTGCGCACGGCTATGGCAAGCGGAGTGTCCAGTAATTAAAAAAACCTAGATTTATTCAAAATACCTGGTTTTATTTGGAAAAAGTATAGGTTTTTTTAAAACAATCTTGTTTATTAGCTAATAAACCGAGTTTCTTTAATAAAACCAAGTTTTTTACCTAATAAACCTTGTTTCTATCCACAAATGTCAAGTTTAACAAATAAACTTGGTTATATTCCCTAAAATATAAGTTTTTCATCCAGTGGTAATAAAGTTAGTTTTAATAGCAAAGAATCTTGGTTTATTAACAATAACTGGACAAATGGCTAATAAACCTACCTTTTTACGTAAAAAACTTGGTTTTATACAAAACAACTTAGTTTTTTGCAATAAAACCTGGTTTTATTGTAAAAATGTAGGTTGTTTTGAATAACTGGACAAACGGCGTGCAAAAACCTACTTTCTATCGAGAAACTTGTATTTTTTACCTCGCCCCATGTACACAAATCCGCGATGTTATCGGGACGAGGATGGGCAACCTCGGCACCACGTGGTACTAATGCTGCACTGCACTGCACTCTGTAAACTAGTTAGTGAGACCCTAACCTCATCCCAGATAACTCAATGTAGGTAGGATCGAGGTTTAAAAATGTAAGTTTTCTAATCACCAGGTTTATTTAAAAAAACTAGGTTTATCAGTAAAAAACTTAGTTTTTTTAAATAAACTAGGTTGTTTTGGTAATAAACCTTGTTTTATTGAAAAAATGGACATTTCTGTACAGAAACTTATATTTTATACGATTATGTGGTAAAAAAACCAAGTTTTTTAGGTAATAAACCAGGTTTTTTAGCATAAAATTTTAGTTTCTGTTAAAAACCTACTTTATTAGGAAAGAAAGTAAAAAAACTTGGTTTTATTAAAGAAACTCGGTTTATTAGCTAATAAACAAGGTTGTTTAAAAAAAACTATTTTTTTTCCAAATAAACTTAGTTCATTAGGTAAAAAACCCAGGTTTTTTTTAATAAATCTAGGTTTTTTTATTACTGGACACTCCGCTTGCCATACACGGCTACCGACAGAACCAAACAGTCCCTGCAGACCAGTTTTCATGCCCTCATTGCGAGTCGTGGCTTAACGACTGTAAAAAGCGATTTTCAAATAATCTGTGTGGCGTAACGAACAAATGAAAACTTAATGAATTCATCAAGTTCCATTTTGTATGAAATCATATCATATTTTGTACAGAATCCGCTCATTCCGCTCATTCGATGGCCTGTAGCATTTTGGCATGCTTATTTACCATAACTTGGCAAGAGAAACCCATGGAAAAGATACACCAGTCAAATCAGTTATTTTCCGTTTTTCTCGTTCTGTCTCCGCAACACCAGTCTGATATGGAATGCTACGAAAACAGCTGGCAACATGACGCCAGCCATACAGTAATACAGCGTCATAAATGACGTATACAATGACAGATATCCAAGAAACGGACCAAGTGCGTTTCCTAACACACTGGCTGCCTTAACGAGAGCAAACACCTTAGCGGCAGCCTGCTTGTGGCGGGCCTCCAGTAGCAAGCGGTACGCGTTCGGAGTGTAAACAAAGGCAAACGAAAGCGCTACTCCCCGGAATGATACCTCGGGTACAATAGTCCACCAGACATTCGTAGTCAGCGGGTAGACAATCAACGCGAATATAATCCATGCAACAGTTGCAAGAATAAACATCCAGAGGTTTTGTTTTGATATGACCCGGACGGTTAGAACCGCTACAAGGAGCTGCGTGAAAGGGCCAATACCGAGGACTATCCCAATTTGCCATTGCTTCGCCTCGAGTATATTGATGGACCGGTTAGTAGCGGTGGAAACGATCAAATTGCATGCCATACACGCAAGAAAGATTCCCACCAATAGTTCATTGACAACAAAGTCGGAAAGCAAGTCTTTGTAAGTTGCCTCTCGATCACCACTTTTCTGATCCGCGGATTTGATTGAGAGATTTTTATCATTGATGGGTGTGTCGTCGGAAATCTTCTCTTCGAAATCAGACGTGTCGTTATTTTGAACGGCACTCCCCGTAGATTCCAACGCATTTTGACGTTGGCACAAATTTTCCTTCTTGCCCAAAGATTCTCCTTTGGGAGTATTCTCGTTCTTGACGCGGCCACCTGGTTTGATCAAGAGTCGAACGATAAAGTCGATTAAAGCTAGCACTACAACTGATCCCATGGGTAAACCAAGACCAAAATATTCATACACTATGCTACCCACTACAAAAGAAATTATCGCCGCAGTTGGGCATGTGAAGCCATATGATCTTGAAATCAACCTTCCACCCTCATCAGGATCAAAAACGTCCGTGACCATGACCAAACCACTTATGAAGATGATGACACAGGAAATTCCTTGAAACGCACTCGCGATTGACAAGGCAACGACATTAGGTGCAATGAGGAACCCCACACTGCTGATAACCTCGAGGACTGCTCCGACTAAGAAGGGCGTCCGGTGTCCGTATTTCGAACACCAAATCCCTACGACCGGACTTGCAATGAATTCAGCGAACTCCGATACTCCTATTACGGCTCCAACACCTGGCGTGGTCTGACTGACCACTCCCTCTTTTGACCAGCAATCTGAGGTATTTCCTTTCCTGCAGAATCCTGTCAACGATCTACCAAATGCCGAGTTTTCTTGTGTACGTACATCGTGCTTGTATATCGTGTTGCTCGTTTCGTTCCTCCGGTTCAAATCCCTGAATTCGGAACAATTGCATTGGTCGAATTGTAGTTGTCTAACAACGGTTGGCGTAAGAGCAATCTTCAGATATCTTAGTGAAGAGTCAGTGAAGATTGCTAGGACAAATGCTAAACTGATTAGCGCCTTACTGCTCCGAAAAGCGTCCAGCCTCCCAAGTCCCGTGGTCTTATCCATTGCAGATATTCGATTCGAAGTTTAATACATCAATTAGAACCAAGGACTATGGAAACTCTTCTATACGGTTACCACGACTCGATGGCAGACAAACAAATTCGGTGACTTGCAGGCAAGTGCAGTGATAAAAAGAAGTAACTCACACGGAAATCGGGCTGTTGGGAAAATATCTTCCAATTTCAGTTCCTGAATCCTATTTGAAGATCAAGGCTGAATCTCTTATAGCGCGGTTAATTAATCAGTCGGTTTACAGCAATGGTACAATGCTATTCAAATTTGAAACAAAGGCAGTTTATTTCAAACTGTCTTTCGTGTTCAAAACTCTCCCTGGATCTCACCAAATTCCTCGAAAAAATATGTTCCTCTTCTCTAGCTTGCTCCAATCATGGTAGGCGCATAAAATATGAACTGACAACACATGTGTTATCCGTTTACGTGTTAATGATTTTAATAAAATTTGGTTTGCAATATCGGCCTAACATTTCCTAATACCAAACCTACCACATTTGTTATAATATGGTGTTATGTCATGCGGTAAGGTGACACGAAATGAATTGGTGACCGCTGGTATCGTCAAAACTCAATATCGCATCAATGTGCCAAATGGATAGTCGCATATACACTGAATATAGTTTATAGACCGTGTACAGGCCAGGCTTTGTTCATGAATTGATATTTTGAAGATAGGGTCCTTTGCATGCTTTCACGGACCGGTAGGGAGCTTTCGCAAAGTTCCGAAACGCCAATACGAAAGCCTATCACACTGTTTGCATCGTGTTCAGGATGTTGAACAATGGGATATGCGTTCAAAAAGGCGTTTCGAGGGCTTTGCGAAAACTCCCTATTGAAACTCCCCAGATATGATTCACCGGTTGAATTGTGCCAGGAGCGAATTAAGAAGGTCAAAAGCAACAAGGATCTCATCAGACATTCCTGTGGTGTATTACATTTGCACATTCTTTCTACTAAAAGTACATTGTACATTTAGATTACGTCATGTACAATGTAAAGGATACGTCATCATCATCGCGGCCATTTGGGGAAAAAACTCCCTTGTGATACGTTAGTATCGAGATAATCGAGAACTTGTCATCGCAATGACGTCATTGTGCCGTTTCGGTGATCGTACACGGAGGGCTCACTCAGTTCCAGTCGGCATTGTCATCAGAATAGGGTAATAACTCAGTCGTGGTACGTGGAATTTAAATATGGAAACTGCACTATGAATGTAGAGTGCGTCTCATTTCGCGGCTATATGCAGGTGCAGGGGGCTGGTGAAAGTGGCCTATAAGCACAGAAGCAGCACAAAGTGTATTCCTGGTACAAGCGTGAATAGTTTCGACCAACTGTGAGACAGAAGAGGACTCTATTGGTGACTTTGCATAACTTTATTCTTGCCTACCTAGCTGCTGCCTATATACTCCATTTAATATTGAAATATCGTATAAAGTCCGAAGAATTTTCTCAGCTGAAAACCTTTTAAAAATCTGCTAGCAGAAGGATTAATTTCACAACTTGAGGCAATAGCATATGTTGAGGTCGTACTCGTGATAATCTTGCCCATTGTTACCGCCAATTTTGGAATTCTGAGGAATAACCCGAAGCGTGCATCCATTCACTCGTATAACACATCAGCATTATGCCTTCTTACGAGGGTTGGATGGTAGGTGATAAAGCTTGGAAACAGTGAAACCTTGGAACCAGTGATAAACCTTGGAAACAGTCCTAAAAATGCATCAAAACATGAAATAATTCCATTGGAACGTAAAGTGGTTATGAATCAATGTCTGGAGCTTATATTTGCATGATCAGATCGGAATTAGACGGTAGTTTAGAAATCAGTCGCATATCCGATTCAACACTGTATATTTTAGAACAACCCAGTCGTACCCCGCCTCCAGTGTACAGAACTGACCTCCCAAATATGGGCATGCACGTGACGACACGCACACCACACACCCCTAATATGGACCAATCAGCGCTCCGCTTACTACGCCACCACACGGGGCCTATTTGAACTACGGAGCGGTGTGATCATACAGGGTGATACAGAGAAGATTGACTACACCATGCAGTACCGACTGGCACTTATCCGTACATCATCTTAAGCATGACAAGAAACATATAAGAAGATTTATTACCGAAGGTTTTCGCCGGGTTTGGAGATGAAAAATGTAAACAAATTCCTTCACAGTGAGCGATTTCGTACACATCGAGGGATGTAGAGATATTTTCGTGATGTAACCAGTTCTAAGCGGACACATTTTTTAGTGATTCCCGTGTGCACGTTTGTCTAATCTACCAAGCTTAATCAGAGCAATATACACACAAAATGATTTTTCTAATAAAAACGTTTTATTTTAGTATATGGAATACAAAACAATCACAAAACCTTTCTTTTGCTTTCATTGAAAAGAAAACATTAGATATTTGCAATTGCGGCCTGTCGTGAATATAGGTTTATTTTTTAACGACAACAACGCATTTCAAATGCATTCCATGATGACGTCATCCTCCACAAAAAGGTGGTTTCTGGAACTACTGGCAAATTGATATCAATAATGTCAGCTGGGACGGGTATAAATTGTGGAAGGAACGCATCCGATTTCACGCGGTACTTGCACAGAGATTCCACGGTTTAGTACTGACTATTCCAAGGTTTATCACTGGTTCCAAGTTTTTTCTGTTTCCAAGCTTGATCACCTACCGGGTTGGATACCTGTCCATGCCAAGGATCGTGAATGCACGCTCTCATTTGTCGCCATTCTCATGCTGTTTCCTTGTAACCAACTTTACGTGGAGTGCAACCAAAAAAGTTGGTACCATGACCGCAGCCATTATGTAATATAGCACCATGAACGACGTGTACTGTAACAGATAGCCCACGAATGGGCCGACACCGTTCCCTAGAACATTGGCCGCTTTCACGAGTGCGAACACCTTTGCAGCGGCGTCTTCATGGCGGTTCTGCAGAAGCAAGTGGTACAAGTTCCCAAAGTAGACCTGACCCAACGACAGTGCCACACCGCGGTAAGATATCTCGGGTACTACGGTCCACCAGACATTCGTAGTTAGAGGATAGGTTATTAATGAAAATGTAATCCATAGAAGTGTCCCAAGAATGAATATCCATAGGTTTTCCTTGGATAGAATTCTCACCGTCATAACGGCCACCAAGAATTGGGCGCACGGGGCTATTCCGAGGATGACACCAACTTGCCATTGCTCCGCCTCGAGCACGTTGATTGAGCGATTCGGAGCGGTTGAAACAATCAAACTGCAACAGAGACTGGCGAGCAAGATAGCTACCAGTAACTCGATAACGACGACGTCGGATAGCAAGTCTTTGTAACTGGCTTGATTCCTACATTTTAGATCATCAGCTTCGATTGGCATACTTAAAGAATCGCCAAGGCCTTGATTCGAGGAGTCATTCCCATTTTGAACTGGAAAAATAGAGGAATCCGACCCACTTTGGCCCCCGTAAGATTTTACTTTCCCAACTATCAATTCCTTCTGTGGTGTTTTTTCCTTATTCTCTAGGTGGCTATTTGGTATGATCAAAAGTCGAACGATACAGTCAACCAAAGCTATCGCGGCGATCGACCCCATGGGTAAAGCAAGACCGAAATATTGATATCCTATGCTACCAAGTATGAACGCAATAATGCCTGCTATTGGAGTTGTCAGGCCGTATGAATTTGATATAACCTTGCCACATTCCTCGGGGCCAAACACGTCCGTTACCATGACCAAACCGCTCACGAAGATGATTACACAGGAAAATCCTTGGAACGCACTCGCTATTGCTAGAACAATAACATTCGGGGCAAGGAGAAATCCTGCACTGCTGATGAGTTCAAGGATAGCCCCGACTAAGAAAAGGGAACGATGTCCGTATGTTGCGCACAAGTAGGCTACGAGCGGACTTGCCATAAATTCAGCCAGACCAGACACCCCTATAACGGCCCCTACACTGGGTGTTGTCTTGATGACTACTGCATCATCAGACAAACAAGCGGATGAATTCCCTTTTCGACAAAATCCGTTTAGGCTTTTAGCAGATGTTGAATTCCCATCAATGTGTTGGTTGACCCGTGTATTGTTTGCCTCTGTTAGGCCTGAATAGGCACTGTACCCGGAACAGTTACATCGGTCGAATAGTAACTCCCGAACAACGGCTGGCGTCAGAGAAATCTTGAGATAAATCATTGAGGCATCGGTGAAAATTGCCAGGATGAATGAAGTGCTGATGAGAGTCTTACTACTTCTAAAAGCATCCATTTGAAAACAAGGTGCAGGAAGTTACCATTGATAGAGAATTTGTCCTTTGCACTTCAAATTTTATGGCGGGATCCGATCGCTTCCATCATGGGCATTCGCGGTATTAATGAAATACGGAGAACAGCCCACGTGGACAGCCGGTTCGTCGTGTCAAGTTGCAAGGATATACTGTAATGATTCGTAGGTCGTTTCAGTATGAAGCAGCCTGGCCAAACAAAGAAAATGTATTCAGAAGCCGCCATCTAGCGCCGTTGGGTTGGAAACGGTGCGCAAAGGCCTAAGGCCAGTGCACCTGCCACCAAGCAACATAATGTTGTTCGTCATACCTTGGGAGTGTGTGACTGTAAACATGTGATTGTATATTCTTACGATATATAGAAACAAAAGCATTTATTTTCATACAACACGTTTAAAGTGTAATTCCGGCTGTGCCACATCCCTGCAGAGCGGGGGATAAGGGGATAAAGAGGTAAATGCATTGAGGTTTTACCCTCGTTCAGTAAGAACTTTGACTTGTTTTACTACTCGTATACTACATGTAATTTACTTATTAAAAAGAAATATTGCTCCTAAGAAATGGATTTTGATACTTGCGGAACGTGTACGTACCCCTTTGCATGAAAATCCATTTCACAAGAAAACTGGTCGTCTTGTGCTCAAGTTGGAGGCAAAAATATGATTCAAATGCGACCGTTGGGAGGGCATTTGTATTGTTTGAGTACGCGTGCGTGTGTGTGAGATGGTGGGCGGCGAGGGGGGCGATTAAAACAATGATTTGAACTTTTTTATTCGCCGTAACATGTCACTAAATACATGAACAAGATCAAGTTAAAAGGCTTAATTTTACAGTTTATTGGTTTCGATAATAGCATTCCGCGAAGGTGACGTCACTGCAGCTGCTGCCCTCTATTTCCCCATTGCTGAATTACAGGCAATGTCGGACAAAATGCGGTTTCGTAATGGATTCAGGCTTTCTGACTTGGGCAGTTAGATTCAATCTGGCACATGTCCGAGTGTTGGAAATACTACATAATTGTTCTGAATATTTCACTCTCTGACTCTATGGTATCATTCATGCTAAAAACAATGCAGGGTCAAAGATAATTTACTTTGGAATAAGCTCAAATGCGTAGAAATAAGTGTCGATGTCCGCCTGTCACGTGAATAAAACGTCATCAATATCTTATGCAAATGATCTTGTGAGCTATAAATAGTAACTTCGCGGCATGCTATTATCAACTTTCCTTTGCACAGAAAGACGTGTCACGGCGTTTTACTATACAGCATGACGACACCAACCGTGCCATAAATTACATACACGATCGTTTGCGAGGGTTGGCGTCTTGGCTCTATAGCGCACGCATGCATACAAGAGGAGGTGATACCGAAAAATTGCAAAATTGTGTCTACACATGTACGTGGTACCAAGTATGGATTAGAGATCTAATGTATACTTAGTGGTACTTAATGCTTGGCCCCTTTTCGAAGCTACATGTAGAAAGAAACACATTGCCATCGTACATGTATACAGCACGTGCACATTTTATTGTTCAGAATGTGATACATTGCAAAAAAACGACCATATGGACGCAGCAAGGGTCAATAAGATCACCAATTATTCTGCTCAGATCCTCATCAAAAAATGAATACATAAAAATTATGCAAACTGGAATACTGGAATACATTGGGAAAAAAATCCGGCCATATGGACGCAGCAAAGGTTAATAAGATCACGAATTGGTCTGCTCTGATCCCCATCAAAAAATGAGTACATAAGAATTATGCAAACTGGAATACTTGAAGCTTTAATGTGGTCTTGGCAGACGTCAAGATAATCTGACACGTACAGGTGATCAGACTGAGTGAAGAAGTAGAACACACATCAGTTCACAACAATTTATTACACAATCTAGATTCTAAAAAAATATCTCGAAATTAATTAATCAATCAAACTTTTACAAATTTAATTGAATTTGTAACGGAGAGATGTTGGGCATATACACATGTACAGTGTCGGCAATGACAACATGTCATTGTCGAATATTTTACTTATAATGACATTATAAGTAAAATATTGTGTGACATCATCAAGTATCGTTATTTCACGGAAAAGAATGTGCTTTAACAAGGCTGGTGATGGCTTTAATATACATGATTATGGCAAGCCAAAGCGGAATTTATTCAAGACTTTAGAATAACCATTCAAGAAGTTAAATATAAGTTCAAGAAGGAAATATATGTTCAAGACTAAAATATGTTCAACCTTGAATCAAATGTTTTCAACCTTAAATAAAATATGTTCAACCTTGAATAAAATATGTTCAACCTTGAATAAAATATGTCCAACCTTGAACAAAATATATTCAACCTTGAACAAAATATATTCAAGACTCACGTGACCATATTCAAGACTCACGTGACCATATTCAAGACGCACGTGACCACAAAATTGATGACGTAGAGCGTAGAATCTGTGGTACTTCTGATGCGTTCTGTTTCACGACATGATTGATTGCCTGTATAGCCTAAACACTCAAACATGTCAAAAGACAACGAGAATCCGATACAGTGGTGTCGACCTTAAGAATGAAAGGTGAGAGGCATTGCGCATTTTGAACCTATAATTTGCCTGATATGTCTGTGAAACATGTATCGACTCTGACATTCACTCGGCATCCATGTCATGATGTGTAGGATTACAGTACATGTCAGGTGTAGGCGGCTAGGTACGTGTACAACCATGTGTCAAAACCTCGTGCGAACAATTCGAGCTCCGAAACGCAACACAAGTACCATGAGTTCGGGAAAGTCTGGACGCGGGTTCGGGAAAGTCCGTAAAGCATCAAAACATGAGCAACTACGTCATCAATTTTGTGGTCACGTGCGTCTTGAATATGGTCACGTGAGTCTTGAATATATTTTGTTCAAGGTTGAATATATTTTGTTCAAGGTTGGACATATTTTATTCAAGGTTGAACATATTTTATTCAAGGTTGAACATATTTTAGTCTTGAACATGTATTTCCTTCTTGAACTTATATTTAACTTCTTGAATGGTAATTCTAAAGTCTTGAATAAATTCCGCTTTGGCTTGCCATACATGATATATATGCAAATAGCTGTGCATTTTGATTCTGAGTTGGTGTAGCATGCATAAAAAGAGTGATTTTTTGGAATTAAATGAAAAATACACCAACTACCTAGTCTGCAGCCATGAGTTGTTGCAAGTTTTGTTGTGATGGTGGCTTTGGGCTTTGAAATCGCCTGAAGAAATGTCTCAGGTTGTTCCTACAGATCTTTATGTCTTTGCAGATTGTTGCCAAGTCCAGTAGCGCGATGCACACAAAGAATAGTATCATGAACAGCATGGACGAAACGCCTATTGATTCCGCACTGGGAGACTCCTTAGCTGGCGGTAGGTATTTCCTACCCTTTGTTGGGAGTTTCGCTTCATTTTCTGTAAGAGTATGACATGGGTGTGAGGATATTTATTTTTACTTGATTAACAATGTCATGATGACAATGTAAAGTTGAATGTCTAACATGTCTAATGTGAAAATGAAAGAAGTCGGTTAAACATGTATATATAATGTATGTATATGATGTGCCCCCTAATAAACAGCATCCTGAACTTCGTGGTATAAGACTCTCTTCAAAACATAGCCGGTGTATCTTGATAAGATGCAGATCCTTGGTAGCATGATGTGTAAACAGTTTGTGTGAAACCATCCCATGCTGAAGAAATATAAATACATGTTCAGTGTATTATGTCATTGGAGTACGGACAATTCCTGACAAGTGTAAGTTTGGTGTGTAGAGTCCATGCTGAATGTGTACGAAACACGACATCGTGGAATAGCAGTATGACTTTTGGAACTGCTTTATATTGCCTTAATTGCGGGTTAAGAAAAAAACACACAATTAGTTAGTCATGAATCAGTGTGTGTTATGCAGTTAGGCTGCCCCATACCAGCTGAAATTGTAAAAAAGGCTAAGGATAAAAATATGTGTGGGAAAAATAAAATGAAGGCTTCGTTGCCACGAATATCTGTCGGTTGTGTTCATGTGACTGAGAATGTTTTCCGCTTGCTGTCTTCATAACTGAGAATGTTGTTGGCATGCGCATGTACTGTAGGTGGTGCTCAAAACAAAAGACTCTGCTAAGTGTATTTACTGTCACGTATGCACACAAACTATTCTTACTAGAATATTGGCCGAATTCATTTCGCCTACTTGTAAAGAAGTAGCTAGCAATCTGCCCTTACTTAGTTATGTATGCCAGGTTCGCCTATAATATGACAGTGAACGAACTTGTCATTCTGTTCTTGGGAAAATTGTTTAACGCTACACCACTACACACATCAAGGCAAGGTGGTGTCCATTCTGATCGGAACTACCAGAAGTACTCCGTCCGTGCCCCTCGATCATACGTAACGGAGTCTGGGTCGGCGGGGTGGATCCACAACTTTTGTGTCAAGATGGCTGGTGTGAAGCTTTGTGTGGTATGAACCTGGCGTAATTAGATAGGACAATATAGAGATCCAGACGTTGACACGAGAACAAAATCACGAGAAGAAAATTTATTGTTGACGTCATCAAAGTTGATTGTTTGCTATCATTGTTTAATGGCCGGGTCTATTTGGCAAGCGGCTCGCCGAACAGGCATCTTTTTTGTCCTGTTTGGAGAGCCGCTTGCCAAACAGCACTAAAAAGCCACACTGTTCGGCCAGCCGGGCTTGCCGAACAGGTAAAAAATCTACCCTGTTTGGCGAGCTGGAGACTTTACTTTAATATTAATGAGTTCGGCTCTCCATTCAGGACAAGAAAAAGTCGCTGTTTGGCAAGCCGGGCTTGCCAAATAGTCACTTCCTTGTTTAATTGGCATTGCAGGTATTAAAGACACACTGTTTCATTGCATTATGAAAACAGGTAGGAATACTCGTGAAAATAACTCATCTTCTATCACCTCTCACAAAATATGATAAATTTGGCCTCGCGCTAATAAACGGAGCATCGTTTTCAATCGACTGCATAACATGACGTTAAATAGTAGAGACTGAGGTAATCTGCAGAAAGTCGCTCAAGGAATCGTTGCATTTTTGCAATGCAGCCACCTTAGATAATTAGTCAATAGGGTGGCACCTGGCAGTAGGGTGGATGTACAAACCCAAATGACTTTATCCCGTTTTTTTAACCCCATTTTGGCAAAACCTTCTTTTTCTTAATCTTATTTTCAGAAGTAGGCCTAGGGGACATTAAAAAACTCAGCAAAACGGTTGGGGTGGGATATTGACCGACGAAATCACCCAGATGCATGTCCAACGAATTCTATACATTGCATATGACACATGTTTTATCGTTATGCGAATAAATCGCAGGAATGTTTAACATTATTTTACTCTCGAACCAGTTCACAAAATGTATCTTTATATACTCTCAAACTGAAAGGGAGAATGCGCAAGTTCCTGCCCAAAAATGCGCATTGGAACAATTCCCCCCGTGTTTTTTTAACGAACTTTCAGAGTATTGATATCAAAGCAAGGATTATCAAGTGTTTATCACTGGTCCTTCAAGTCCTTGGGAATGGGCTGCAGGTCCGCACGTTTCGACGTCTTATTAGAGTTGACCCGCTTCATAAAGTGTCTACAGTTATACTTCAGCATTCGTATGTCCTTCCAGATAGTGGTAAGGTCTAGCAAAAAGATTAATATGAGGAAAATGATCACGAAAATCAGAGCGGAGTATCCAATGCTCTCTGCAGCAGTGGCCTCTTTGGGCTCAGGAACGTATTTCTTGCCCTTGGTCTCCAGCTTGGATGGTTTCTCTGGAAAATGAGGAATATTTCATCATATCATACCTTATCATAGTACGTGGGCCAATCACGTCGCGTCATTCACCGCCACGTGCCATGCGATAATGTTTGCTATTCTATGGCATTATTCTACTGATGACATCATCGCGTCATTGTCTATGTGGCTGGCCGTCCAGGTGCCGTCTGGACTTAAATTATAATGCGCCGTACTTATTAAAACTGGTATGAGGCATGAATAAATAAATATTGCACGTCAACCCATAGAATAGTCAAAATTATTTGTTCGGTAAAAACATTATTTCACGAGGCTTTATCTGATACTGTATTAGGGCTGTCGCTTATTCAATTTGCCTGTTTGAAGCCTCACTTTGACAGTTTCGTGACTTTCTCTGATATCATAACTTTTTTGTTTGCAATGATTACATGCGTGCCATTATTGCTTATACATGTACCACAGAAACAATGGAATAAGCGTCCCCGGCGGGAAATACTTGAAATATTATTTTGTTCATTACCATGATAAGTAGGGCCATTGATGCGTGCCATGCTCTAACCATGTCTTAATCAAATCTAAGTCTTTTCCCGACCCTTCAGCATTCCAATGATTATAGTACAATATTTCAACTAAGACTGAAAATTAAACAGACAGTATACAGTCTTGAAAGAAGGAAATTGTTCAGAACTGATCAAGTCCCAAATTAGTAATCTTTAATTCCCCCACCCGCAAATCAGCAGCATCGCCACAATTATTCTAAGGCAACCAATCGACAAATTGAATAGACTAGTTCATATGACGTACACACTACAACTTACGACGACACGCCACCTAGGTGAAAATCACAAATCAAACGCATACCTGTGGAACGTATGGTAACAAGTGAACGTACATAAATAAAAACAAATTGAAACACGAAAAACTGTATCTGCAAATAAAAAACACAAATAATTAATACATAAACTATAGTGTCAATCTCGGAAATGAAACCACTATCAATAAATGAAACTAATTAATACACAGTACAAGTAATTGCTTATAAATGTAACCCTGGACAACATGATGCAAAATTATTCGAAAAACACTAACGTAATAGATGACAAAATATGGGGCTATTGAGGGATTCGAAAAGAAAAGAAAGGGGGTCATCTTAAAATCGGGATACAAACATATATGACTACACAAATGAACATGACAACAACATTACAAAAATCGAAAAAACCAATTAGTTGACACAATTAGATTACTGGTATGACATGTTATTTCAATTAGCATTTCTTAATATCTTGCTTTAGATACTACATGTATACTCGTTATCAGCGAATATAACGTCAATCAACATTTAAATGAATAGTGTTAAGAGTGTTAAGTTACGATATGCCCCACTAGTCCACACATATTGGTGACTTTAATCAGCAGTCAGCAACTGAACAAAAGTCACAATAAACACCTCAGCAGTCAGAACGTTTCGCCAGAACGGACGTGAAACACTCAACCGGGATGTAACTTCCCGGACGGGATCCCACCATGAATAGCACACGAAAATTGAGGTTGTTTTTGTTGCTATATCCCGTATGGCATTTCACTGCCCACCGATCGAGCAGACATGTTTTTTTTCTATACTGGGCGTTACATCCTCGTCATTTGCAGTACGCCTATGGTATGCTTAAGCCCGCAGCACACTAGCCGCCAACTTTGGCGACAAGAAGCGTTCAGGTGACGCCTCTCGACGTCGAAGTTGGCGGCCAGTGGATCCCGGTCAGAGCACACCTGCCCAGAATCGGCGTCCAGTAGCGTCTTTTCCGCCACTTTAGGCTGCCGACGCCAATTCAGGTGGCAATCCGTAGCACACCTGGCTTCTTCTTGCGTTCAAACGCGGCGACACGCGTCAAAAATCAAACATGTTAGATATTTGGCGTTTAGTTGCGGCAAGTGGCGGCAAGTCGCGTTCGCCGACGCCGTTCGTAGCAGACTAGGGATTTTTCAGGCGTTCAGGACTCTTGCGGCAAAAAAACGCTTGTGAACGCCGAAGTTGCGGCTAGTGTGCTACGGGCTTTAGTGTCAATGGCCCAGACTGCTTTTGATCACTATAGGCCTGTAATAAAACCAGCCAGTGACACGGCTTTTAAATGGGACACCCATCATGCCATACTGATTTAATATGCAGATTCTTCACGTACACATGGTATTGACAATTCTCCTGAATATTCCCTCCTCCCATAAAAATGGTAACAATTCTTACTTGTGCATACAGGAACCTTTGGCTTCCACTGAGCCTCCTCACTGCACTTGATTAGTTGTATAGGCTCTCCGTCTGGAAACTCGTAATCCTTGGAAACACAGCTGTACGTCACTATAGTGGCGTAGGCAGTGTCGTTACTGTCCCGCTTAGTGAAGGCAGGGGACGACAGGGGAGGACACGACAGCCCTATAATTGGAATACATACATGCAATTTACATAAAAGAAGACATTAAGGAGGAGAATACAACCTTAACACTGAATGTTATTTTAAAGAGATGTTCTCTTGATTTAAACCATTGCGATCATCCCACAGAGAGAGACTTCGATACAAAACTGTCCTTTAGCCCTGCTAGAAAAGAAGCCGTATGGGATGAATCTGCGGCTAGCTCGACCAAAGGAAATCTATTTAGTATCCAATCGATGCACAAATACACAAAATCATATTACGCTCGAATGAAACTGTTTCTGTTTAATGCCACGTTGGCGAGTGCTTACGGGGGTTATCCAAAGCACGTTTTTTTGCCCGAGCCCCGTGTGCTTGCAAAACAGTTGTTTATTTTAGGTCATCAGACAATGAGGCGTTGAGAACCCGATTCTACTATAAGTGACATTCTAGTTCGGTTCTGGGTTCAAAACTTCTAATTTTTCATGGTCGTTGGTATTCATTGCTTGCTTACTTTCGCAGTCATCCAGCTTGCTAACGTTCCATCTCCCAATGAGATTGTTGACGTAGTTCTCACGGCATCCAACCCACTGTCTGACGGAGCCATCGGGGAACATGAAACCCTGGTTACACTGCCACACCACTGTATCCTTGAAGTGGTTCAGCTTCGCGTTGGCACTGGCATTGAAGACAATTGGAAATTCACCACATTCTACGGCTAGATTCAGGGAAAAAGGTTGAGTTATTACTTATATTTATAATGACAAATAATGTCAACTGTCGAATATCACACATCGAAATATTGCTGTTATTCAGATAGTATAACGTGCTTGAATGCGGATACGGTCATATACATCGTTAAAAAAGGCCGGCCTACATCCATGGCAGCGGCCATTTGCAAAGTTGAAATGATTATAGTGTTACAGCATAAAGGAAAACACAGTTCGCACTTTTCTGTGGTATCTAACTTTGCTCTAAGCACTTTTTGTGATCACGATTATCCCGATTATCCCGATAAATTACTGGAGGAAGCTAGTGGCCGCCTCTACTGCGAAGTCGAGTGATAATGATGATAACGGTCACGTAAACATATTGCCAATGAGAACAACATCATAACTTACTGTCGCACTCCTTGGGGACGTCTATCCATTGCTTGTCGGGGCCGCACCAAGCTGTCATGACAGTGGTGTTGTACTCCTCGTAAAAGTATCCATTGTCGCATTTGTAGCCGATGTAGGAGGGGTAAACGCGGTTGGTTGAATTCAAGGTGGTGTGTGGGCGTTTTGGGGGCTCAACACAGCTGATTGCTGCAACGAGATAAAAAATGGCTTTGTAAATGTTTACTCTATCTGTGTACAACTTTGGTGGGTGGCCCGTTGAGTGGATCTTTTTCACGATAAGTATCATTCTGCTAAGTCTTTGACCTTTTAGATTGAAAAATATCCCTTGCAAAATTATTACCCTTCGGCCAGCCGTTGCGACAGCGTGTTGTATTGTTATCATCCGCACTGGTGCGTATACTACGACACGCGCAGCGGAAATCAGCATTTCAAAAACGGACGCGACGGCAGTCTGTCAACGCCCGGACAGTCCCAGTCGACAGTGCCATAATGACAATGAAGTACCAGTACCCAATAGTTCACTTACGTTCGCAGGGAGCGATGCTGCCGCCAGTGGCCCATTTACCGGGGAATTCGCACAGGTATTCCATAGTCGGATTCGTTTTGATCGTTGGCTCCACTAGGCTGCTGTCATTGGGCGAGGCTGAAAAGAAAGCATGACGATTCTGAAGTTGCATATGGATAAAACAAGTAAACAAAACAACGATATCCTTGTTTCAAGTACAGGTGATGAGATTAGATGCAAAAGCACCAGAACGCCATTCCGAAATAATGAGAAAATAATACACATGTAGTTTCAATATGGTACCCCTACTCATTTCGGACTTATTTTTTTGTAAAAAGCCAGATTATATAGTGGAAAATACAATGTTGTTGGTTATTCGCAGCAAGCAAAGGGTCAAGTCAAAACCGAACGCGTTTTTGTTGTGTCCTTTATGCTGCACTTGGCATCGATCACCTCTCTAAAACGACGTTGTACGAGAGCCATCGGAAGCGCCGAGAAATATAAACGTGAAACGTGATGCCATATGTGAGCCGCCATGAGATTGACGTCGTGAGAGTAGATAGAAGGGCCTTGAAAATCATTCAAAACAAAATATTAAAGGAAATAATGCAGTTGATATCTTCCGAGTTATGTATGTGCTCAAGCAATTCACAGGAGAGAAGAAACACTCAGGTCCTTCATACACAATGCGGCCGACCAGATATTATAAATGGACCTGTCGCGGCCTTACTTGCCAGACAGGTGCAAATGAGTATTACTTGGAGGTTAACAAGCGACGACCAATTTGATCGGAAGACCCCCTGAAAAATGGCTTCGGACTCCGTCCCGGAACAGTGTGCCTCGGACCAGAGAAATGATAACATGTTCAAATCATAGCTTTTTACCCTCTTCCCCTTTGACTATTTACTTAAGAATGCTTCGGAACTAATACTCTAGTTTCTCACTTCGAACGTCCAGCTAGATCTTTACATAGCGCACATTTCTAGGCCCGTAATGGGATAATTTTCAGGCCTCCTATTCAAGCTTGTCATTGACGTTGCTGATCAATCAAGCATAGGCCTAACGAAACTCTCTCCCGCCGTGGGCTCACCAAAATGTACACACACACTGGCTTACCACAGTGGACGTTAGGCGTGCGAAGCTAGAGTATATTATTTGAATGGAATAACTTAATAATGAAATGTTATATTTATATTCTCAACATTTAAAAATCATTCACACAATTTGCCTATCGTATCGTGCACTCAAGTGCGAGTAGGTCTCATAACGCACTTCAATAAGGCCCGTTATTTTCATCGCGTGCACGACTCGAAGACCTGACACGTCAGAAACCAATAGTGAGAATGTCCGAAAAGGTGGTGTACACTCTGAGATGGTGAGCTCTTAAAAAGTTTGGAGAAGTCAACTAAGGTTTCTGTGACCTTCAAAGAGATAGACAATCTCGAATGCTAAAAAAATACTTGGTAAATAAGGTATAGAACAGATGTGGCACATACGGGAAAGCCCCTTTTATTGTCTGGCAACAGGTAGATTGAACAAAGAGAGGTACAAAAGTCAAATAAAGGTAAACACTCAGACACATGCCATCAACAAACGAACTGAGAATTGAAGACGTCGTCTTGCTAAAACAACCTGAGTCAAAGTTTAAGTTGCAGGTTTGAATTTATAGTATGACTAAACTGTAGTAAGTCATAATATAAATCCAAACCAGCAACTTCTTCTCCTGAATTGTTTCACTTTTCAGGGTGGTTCATTAATGGTTAACGCGTAAATTCGGAACAGAACGTACACTTAGCTGTGTACAAAACTACAGCTAAGTGTACGTTCTGTTCCGACTTTAGCTGTGTACAAAACTACAGCTAAGTGTACGTTCTGTTCCGACTTTAGCTGTGTACAAAACTACAGCTAAGTGTACGTTCTGTTCCGACTTTAGCTGTGTACAAAACTACAGCTAAGTGTACGTTCTATTCCGACTTTACGCGTTAACCATAAACGATCCACCCTGAAACAATTCAGGAGAACTAAGTTGAAACAAGAGGCCCAAGGGCCTGGCGCTCAGCTGAAATGGATAAGTGAAGGCAAGGGCCAAGTGTGTGTCGGTACCGTTATTATGAGGCAACGTGAAGCTATAACGTCTAGCACGCAGAGGTGCTGATGCGAAAGACCTTCTTGCTATATCAGTGCATGCTGAAGTACTGAGTTGACGTCACCCTGGTATTATGACGTAAAGTCATTTCTATTGCCGTTGCAGTAGTGGGGTGTGTGATGACGTCAAGGAGTTGTGTGGTGACGTCAAAGAGTGGAGTCCTTGTCTTCATGCAGCGTAGGTGGAACTAATAACATGCACATGGACACAAGGTACATAATTATTACAGTGTATTTTGTGAGGTGGGGCCTGGTGCTTTACAATGGTCAAATGAACCGACTGTTGTCTGGACATTGATGAAGTGGATGCAGCCAAATGTTTGGGACGGTCTTTTTTGTATGTGAAGAAAAGAAGATAAAGAGTTGGTTAACAAAATGAACTTTATTGGTGCGGCAGATATTTGATGCCTTTCGGCAGATATTTGAAGCGCCTTGCGGCAGATATTTGTTGCCTTGCGGCAGATATTTGATAACGCTCTCCGGGAATGGAAAGCAGTAAAACGAGTAAGCACACCTTACTCTGAATGTGGGAACAGCAAGTGCTTTCCTGGACTTGAAATGTGCCAACGACTCCTCTTGCAATAACCAACAACAGTTGATCTGTAAAAAAAGAGAAGAGAAATTAACACTGACTGAATAAAAAAGGGTGACAAAGACGGGGAAATGTACACCACCGGATACAGTCTGTGCTTGATCAGGCATCGGTCAGATGATATCCTGAACAAGGCATCTATGGAAGCAAATCCAGAAAGAGACTTAACCTTCGAAGGGCACACTTATTACTCAGTGAAAAGTCAGTCCTGTGGGCTGTTTTCCAATTCAAAATAAAAGTGTAACCTCTTTAAATTAGTCTCACAGACTGAACCATAACACTCAACAGCCAACCGTGCCCACATGATGTGAGCCGAGAGCTGGGCTTAAAGATGAGCGAGTGGTGTACTACATTTTGAAAATTGTCTATCGTCTACGACATGTGACAGAACAGGATCTAGTGGACTTAATGATGAGGTACTATCAAATAAGGTGTCCATCAAATGAATCATGAGGGCCTGTTGAGTTATACTCTAAGCCTGTCCTATAGGGCTAGGCTATGGATTTTGTCTTTTTTACAGCTACAGTACAGCCATGCACAGCGCAGTGTACAGACAGTACAGGATTGCAAACCAAAAACATGAGCATTGCTGCGTAACGAAACTGCAGTGGGATTCATACTACGATGTCATAATGTGACTTTCAAAATAATTGTAAACAAACGTAAATGGCGAAATTTGTTGCAAAATTGCCATCCACAACAACTCAGGGACCGTAGCCAAAATGGCCGACGGCGAATTCTCCGGTCGCTAGCGCAGTCCATAAACAAGCATCAATTTTACCAACTTTGGGCGCAAGCTTGGTCATCAAAATTACAGAACTGTTAGAAATACATCCAAACAACATATATATACAGTTAAAAGTGCATAAAAATCCCGTTTCAACCTCCGGGCGCTACCTTTTTTTCTCCGCCAGACGCCGGCCCTACCGGTCGTTATTTAGTGCGACCGCCACCAGAGTGTTTATCACGATCTTTCGCCGTTTTAATTGCGCGTTTTAGGCAGATTAATCAATTATTACATGCATGCATTATATATCACCGAAATGATAATTGCGTAGGCTATTTGAAACTAAGTTCAGATATTATTTTTGATCTTTGAATTGAATTAAGGCGAGTGATTTTTGACACCCGGTCGACATATCAGGACTTGCAAAATTCACGCGAGATCGCTTGCTTCATCGGCACGTTTGAAAACCGAATTTCACAAATTCTACAAATATTTATCACATACCATATGTATCACCACAAAGGTAACTCTCTAGACTATTTGAAACCAAGTTCAGATACTTATTTTCACAAAAATTCGAAGCTATGCAAGCGATTTTTCAGTGGTAGAGATCGACGGAAACAAATTTCTCGCTCTAAAATGACATGAGACGAGCACCAACTTTCGCTAATTTGTGCACAAAATTTCCGCAATATTATAAAAAACTATCGATAAATCTGAATTATATAGACTCTTTTCAGTACCTAAACAAATTTCAGGTACATGGTCATGTTGATTAAAAGAGTATCAACCGATTGAACATGAGAAAGTTCACTCATCTTCATTGAAGCAGCGACTACCGCCATTTTTAAATGGTGGCATCTCTTCTATCGATCGGCCAATCAGCGGCACTGCTTGCAAAAAGTTGAGCCACCGCCAAATTTGAAATCGCCAAAATTCAGTCAATGTGCCTGCAGCGCCAACTGGCGGTGAAAACTATATCAATTCCATTAAAAGTAAAAAATGAAAAAATATTAAAAAATATTCAGCCACATTTGAAAACAATATTTGCTCTGTGGACCGAGGTAAAAAGGGAAAGAAATCTAAACGCGAAATGACCTCATTCTCTTAATACAGGTCGGATCGCGCTGATTTTTCGTGTTTTGAGTTCACCTTGGGCAACTCCTAATTTAGCACCGTCAACGAAGTGGCTAGGCCTTCCCAATCAGAAATGTCCAATTTTGTCCACAGATGGGTCCCTAGATGGATGGATGGATGGATGGATGGATGGATTGCAGGACGGACACCATTTGAACAGCTATTCTACTAGCTCCGCTGACTTTGTCAGCTGAGCTAATAATCAATCTGCGCTGCAACCTGAGCAATCAAGACCCGATTAACATGGTATGACGTGATTTTTGCCAACATAGCTAAACGTATGTTTTTGGCGCCAATACGTTTGTTCTTTTACAAGTTCAAAAACGGACGATTTAAATGACCGTTGTATTTCACGTGACAATATTCCTGCACAGAAATCTTTGATTTGTCTCGCCATGAGTGATCCAGTCAAACAGTATTTCGAACAATTTTAGATACTAAACTGACTCTTTAACAAAGACTTCGGTTGTTTTACAAGAGTACCCTTCCACACATGAACTCAGATGATATACAATGTAGCACTTGCAAGAAGTTTCATTACTCTTTTCCCGCCGCTATAACGCCACATGCATTGCACTAAATGTTGATCTTAAAAACTTAAAGGAATGTAGGGAACACTTTAAGGTAAACACCAAAGAAGCACTCCTATTGGTGAAATCATGTTACTTTGGAGACGTTTCTATAGGTTATGTAAGGCGGTCTTATAGAGCTGGGAATAGAGTATTTGCTTTTATACAATATGAAGAGACAGCCATATCTCAGGCAGACGATAGTTTCCTACTCAGTGGTGTCGCTGGTGCTGTAGTTGTTGTTGTCGTCGTATTTCCTGTATTGTTCTGTTTTGCTGTTTGCATTTAAATGATAACTAAGGTGTATGTCCATGAAAAAAAATAACCGGGCGGGGGGACAAGATACAAAAAACGAACTCCGGCCGACACTTTTATTCTAAACTTCGATGAATGATGAAGATAACAAACCAATGCACTTAATTGACATGTACATGTCTGGTATCGCTAATTGGGTGAAATGGCTTATGGTATAGTTCATACTTGTTGATCAATGTTTTAACCCAATGGTACCCAACACCAATGGAACAACTCCCAAATATAAATCGATTGGATGTTAATAATGATGTACACTCTTCTTTCATCGATCTAAGACCAGATGATTGATTTCTTCGAAAACGAAACAAAGGCAATATACCGGACGTCATGACCAGCAACTTGGTGTCGCCAAGTGATGTCTATTCTAACTGAAGATACTGTATAGCACTGGCATGATCATGTGCTCAATCCTGCTTGAGTCGAATACTACATTATCATTCAAACCCGGTATTAGATCGTTGAAACTAGAGTCGCAAGTTCACATTCAATATAAATGAGAAAAAAAGGTATTCTACATTTCTTCCAAATAATAGCATGATTAATTAAGCTTGGTATTAGCAAAATGGTGATATTTTTATTGTAAAATGCCCTGGAACAGCTTCAACAGTAGAACGATGGGAATTAAGGCCTAGGCGCGGGCAGGCTTTGTTTAAAAGACAAAATACAGTATATTTGGCTTGGCCATATTAACTGCGAAGGGGAAAACACGCTATTTAACATACCTGCAATCTTGGCCTGCCAGTCTCTGTACCTGGCGGCGTAGTCAGGGAGCTCGTAGCCAGGAGCGCAGGAGTATTTGACTGTCAGTTCGATGTATGGGAAGGGCGGCTTGGGTACTGTGTGCTCCGCCTTTGGCAGATCGGGACATCGCTTTGCTGGAAGAATAAACAAAGTAATGATTAGCGCGTGTTTGAATATTAAGCAGCCGTCAATATTCGTCGCCAGTACTTACGGTAGATCAACGCCGCATTTTTTACCGACTATCTCCCCTCTTAAATCTTGAGTTGAGAGCTGAGTGCCAATTAGGACATTTCTAGCTCTATAAACGATTTTGGGCGATTGCAATGAAAGGAGGAGGAAACCGGAGAGCCGAGAGGAAACCTACGCTGTCGAAGAGAGTCGTCCTCTTTAATACTTGAGTGTATCAAGATCGACAAGGAACCGAACCCGGTGTAAAAGAAATGCAAGTCCCCCGGAATCTAAGTCCTGTCCTTTTGTTAAAGTGAATAGAGTCGCCGAGTTCCTTTGTTGAAGATTATGTAGCTAACCCTTACCCACCCATTAACCACATTCGTTGACAATACACAGCTATTGTATGGGGTCCTGCATTCCTAGGACGTCCATTCCTTTTACACCGGGACCTGAGAGAGATCACAGGGGCTGATTTCTCCACTTCGCCACTCCGACAGCCTTATATCCTGGCGACCAGTTGAGAAATTCATGAGATGACAGGTCACCGAACAGGGGGATTCTCCATTACTTTCGCCGTGCCCCCCTGATATGCGTTATAAGGCATATATAGAAGAGGTAATTTCACGAACGATGTTGCCCTTTGAATTCAACATTGTACACAACTCCACTTTTACACTATGTTGAATTTATACGATAAAACGAAGGCCGTCCTAATTAGACACATGCGCAGTCCTGGAACTAGATTTATAAATGACGTCGCTCCATCTCAATCTTGTGTTTAATTGGCGGGCTAGATGCAGTGGGGGAATGACAAACAGCTTTGAACACACGTGGAACGAAACGGACTTGGCACTTCAAAAATAGCAATATCACAAATCTCCCGATAACAACCTATCGGGTACGAATATATTGCTATCAAAAGTGGCATCAACATCAGTGTTCTTAAATGAATGACGGATTCAAAACTCACCTGTCTTTTGGCAAATATAATAATTTTTCGCATTGCAGTCAGCAGAGTTCCACTTAGCAAATATAGCGTACGCTATATTATTAGCAGGAACGTAATTTTTCGTCATGACCAGGCACGTTTCTTTAGGGCGCTCATCGGGTTGCTTATTTCCTAGAAAGTTGTAGTATGTCACTGTGTCCTTGGTCTCTCCCCATGTGTAGTTTTGACCCACTGAAACAAATGAACAGAATCGCTCGCTTTGTGTTTCTTGATGCCACTTTGATGTTTCCTTTAAAATAACATCGACTTCATCAAGAAGTTACATTGTCACGTTGCCTTGGTCACAACTCAACATTCATATGTAGACCAAGGAATTTTCAAAGCAGCAAATAGACGACGCCCATGAGGCCTACATTTCGAGCATCACTTCAATCATTCTTCAATTCACGCTGACTGCTAGTGGAATTTGTGTGAAATTGACCAGCAAAATAAGGCAGAGTGAGTTGTTGCTTTGAGCGACGTCTGGCGAGGCAATGCAAACTGAAATACTTATATTATCTCGTCACATACACAATGTGACAAACTTACCCACTCTCGTCCCATACACCCAATGATCGACCCAATCATTCTTCAGAACAACGTCAAGAAAAAGCTGTTCTTCCTCGTGTTTGATCTCCGCAAGGCTGCCCATTATCGTCTTACAAGCCGCTTTCGCATCTTCGAAATTTTTCTCTTCGTGGAAGAGTCTGTAGCAGTTTCCACTTCTGTTGCTGTAGGCCCATTCAGCATTCTTGGCCTGATCGTCGTCACAGATCAACTCGGTGCGTTTAAAAGGAGCTTTAAAGAAACGGACGACGAAAAATATCAAGTTGGTTTAATATTTTTAGCACATGTGGTCAATGCGGGCGGGGCAAAAACTTCAAAGACATCAAATCAAATTTGGGACTGAGTGTGTTATTAGACATTTTGGTTCGCTAGTTTGGGAGGAACTGTGAGCTGAAGCTGGTATAACATGACTGTATATAAAAAAAAGAAGAAAGAAGAAACGAAAGAAAAAGAATTGTCTTGACTAGCAATCATAATATCTTTGGTCTTAGTATCAGCCAGGCAACTGGATGTTTCTATACTTCTTTAAAACATGTTATGGTGAATCATGATCTTAATCCAATATATTTACTACTCCGGCATCTTTGAGTCAGAGTTACGAGGCCGATATAGGGACTATCACTGGTAAAATAATATGTCATGATGAAATCAATGTCCAGTGTACTATTAGTAATATTCTTTGTATTCTTCACGAGGGACCGTCTCTATCAAAAGTTCTTCATCCCAATGTTGGTATGACGAAACGCGAAAAAACACCTCAATTCTCGATCAGTCTAGTCACCAATTATACAAATATCATTCAACATGATAATTTTTCGCACCTTTTAAATTTGGAACATGATTTTGATAAACATGTTTGAAAATGTAAAACGATCAAATTCTCGCATCATCTTCTTGCAGAGCAGTAAAGATGTGCTCCAAATACCAATGTCTCCTTTAAATTGCCAACTCCTTAAAGCAACACTTGATTGAGACGATGCGGGGCATACATACTGGGTAGACGCGTTTTAGCTTGTTGAAGGGCGCGTGGGGAAAAGGCATATGTTACACGCCCTTAAACCGGCCAAATAGCGTCTACACAATCCAGTATGTTTCCCTTAAATTGGCTGCCGTGACGCCCCAGCGCGCTGAGGATGATTGGCCAACGTCGTATCTCTGCCACAATTGAAACATAAATGAATAATGAAATCTAAATGGAATGCATCATCAACGCAACGAGACTGCCTCATTGGCATGGCAACTGGTAAACAATGCTACGGTTAATTACTGGACCGTAGCCATTTGTTTCATACTGCGCTACTTCCGACCAATCTGTCATAAGGAATACGCAATTACTTTTATTTTGATTACGAATTAAAAAAAATGCTGCATCAATATTATAATTTCATGGCAAATCAATAAAATATCTAGACATGATGCATGAGTCTTCACGCATTCGGCAGTTCAGATTTCGTATTTTCAGCGTTTGTTCTGCATTTGGGGGTGACGGATTTTCTCCAGGGACTATTTCTCCTGATCCATGTTTATGCGTGCCACTACGGTTATGCGCCAATTTGGTTTAAGGAATTGACAACTCACTGGAAGGGTGGAGCTAAAATGTAGACCAAAACCGAGGCGTAGCGGGTGAGACAATCAATACCGACAGTGAGGTATCAATTTCTATTCTAAACCATTTCAAATTAAATGTCGAATAATGTGGTTTTTAATGCTTTTGAAATGCTTCCACATTTTGCGCCAACCCAAGCGGTTAAAGTTGCCAAACCATAACCGCTGAATTCAAAACGAGGCTTCATTGGCGCATAGTGCCATTACACCATCATGTGCGGTTCATTATAAACCCAGTTATTTTAGAATTATTGGCCTACTGAATCCGACTTCGGTGAGAGGTTACGTTACACACTTGTTGGGGTCTTTATCATGCCCTGGCATAGACAAAAGATACAAGGAACCTAGGTTTTAAGTCCCATTCGAAGGACTGTGAAGAGCCAGGAAGTTTATTTCCTTGAAAGCTACGCCGGTTGTTCAGATATTAAATCTACATACAACATTAAAATGACCCTGATTCAAGAGAGGTTTTTGATTATGCAAACGAGTTTTTATATATAGTTTTTCTAATTTCTGTTGTTCGAATGAGCCATCTGAGTATTCGTAGTTATAATGGTATCGATTCGCTTCACGCGTCGCCTTGGAAACAAAGTCTTGGACGCACGATGTCCGAAAATGGATATCCGTGATGACCAATGCAACTGGATTTTGTTCATAGATTATTGCAGTTGCATGATGTTTAGCTATAGTTTTCCACCAATCGCTTGTTATTAAGTAGTTGGAAGTTGGAAATATCTTCAACGAGGAAAAACAGATAAACAACGCATAGTTCGCGTCCGCTTCGAAGATACACAATCATGCATCGCCTCTTATCATACTTATAGAAGCACTACGAACATTGCACAGGAAGCCCGACGCTGTTCCTTATATTGCACTACTTATATGCTCATGAGCCAGTAGCGTTTGGGCCAGGATCCAGTTCAAAAACATTTATGGACTGGTAATCAAAAGCACGCGTTCTGATAACACGATGTTGACTAGTCATTTAATGAACATTGCTGTACATGAAATGAGCTCTCCATGAAAACAGGAGAATATCTTTAATACCCCTTCGGAAAACACGGTAACACAGCAGACGAGCGTCTTACTGATCAGAAGCTCGTGAGTTCGAGGCTTTGACAGTTATTACTGAGAACTGTCAACTGGCCTGATGAAGTGGCAAATTGCGCTCCTTGCTTTCTATAGGGGGGATATAAAGCACTTTGAGACAGTACAATTGTACAGTACATGATATCTTACATTTCCTTTCCTTTATGTCGTTAAAATTAGCAAAGGTAGCCCCCAGTGTGTTTCCTTTGCTACGAATGCAATGCAAATGCCCATGAATGAATTGCTGATACAAAATAACAGATGGAAAAACAACACGTCAATCACATGGACTAATAACTTTAAAACAAACTTACCAGTGAAGTATTTGGACTCTGTAAAGCAGAAAATAGAAACGACGAATAGGTTTTAATTTTTTTAAACTCTGTCCAGTCTGATATTTTTGGAAAAGATAGATGGTGGTGATAATGATGGTCCACGCAAGTTCCACTGTTAGCACACCAAGACAATTAAGGCCTGATTTCAGCTGCGGGAAAATAACACCAGGCCCCAGCGGTCATTTGAAATGTAGAAAATACCCCCTGGTGCATTTGGCTTCGTTATAGCATATTCTTCCGCCTCCCATCAACTGCACCGAGCTGGCGGTTATTGGAATTACTAAATAACCGCTGGGGTAGGGCGTAATTTTCCACCGGCGATGACCACAGCGGGAAACGGAATGAGGTATTATTTACGTCAGAAATAAGCCATTAGTAATATAAAAAGGATTGATAGTCTCACGATTTTGAACGAACACGAATTCATATATCAATGTTTTTGATGCCTAGATTTACCAAAGGGTTGCATTAATTGGTCTAACTCGATCCCAACATTGTTAGGATCAAACGCAAGGTTTAAACTCAATCGTTGTAAAACACATTGATGTTATTTGAACGACAATTCCGTGTAAAAGTTGTGAATATCAGCCACGTTTAGTTACTAGTAAAGAAGATTCATATAATATTCATATATGAATGATTTAACTGTACAACTGAATTTGAGTTGGAGAAAATAGTTCATGATATCGTACCCACCTGTTATGACCACCACAACAAGGACAGCTACAACTACGAGTATCCACTTCATTATCACAACCGTAAGTACTATCACAGAAATGCCAAGAGCCCAAAAAAATAGGAAAACAGACCAAAACAACCTAAATGAATTCAGCCATTCAGATATATCCCATGACATACAACTCTGAACCTGTCCCTGGTATCCCTCTCGAGACTGCGCACGCACTGTGAATGTATTGATATGCGCAGCAGCGAATATTTTGTTCTTACCGACTGTGCAAACATGGCGGCCGGAATCCCTTGGAGACGGACGTGCTACCAGGATGAGTCGAAAAACAACTTATGCAATTTAATTTGAACAAGAGATTAATTGTGTGCATGTCAGGTGATGCATTACATGCTAGTAGGGGTTTATCGATATTTTAACGAGCAGGCAGTAGCGGCCCGGGTTGCATGTTAAGAAGGGCAGCGGGAACTTTTTTTCTTTTATCGTGAGGCTGCTGCAGGTTCGATTCACTACACGATACTTTCGGGTCAAAATTATAGCTTTCTATGTTTCATCTACCAGATTTATTCAAATAGGGCACGTAATTCAACCAAATAGCAAAATGCTAAATGGTAAATGATAACTGCAAAATGGGTAGCGCGACCGGGTTGAACGTGCTGTCAAGTGCTAGATTCAGCCGAATAGAATTTTAACAGCTTGTTAAACTTGAGGCGCGATAGAATGGAATTAAACCTCTCTATCAGGTTTTGGCCAACCATCATTTGATTTAAGTACAGGCCTGTCCCCCCAGTGCATTCGCAGTGGTAATACCGTAACGCATTCGCGCCGATGCAACTGGATGACGTCATTATCCATACACAAATGTTCAATGTCTCGCTAAATTTAATGGCTTTGCGTTGACACACTCGGCCACCATAATCACTGACAGCAACAATGTGTCAACAAACTATAACAAAACAGCGTCCATCATGCTGCCATGGTAATCATGATCCGCTCCGTTTGCGTCCATGGTAACAATTATCGTTTACCATGTTCAACAGGTCGACGTCATCAAATATGCAGTGCTTTTGATGTTTTCTAATTTTCCTGCGTTTAGTAAAGGAGAGAAAAAAATCACATGGTTTCGCGAAGTGTAAATTATTGTTTAGGGTGGCCGAGTTTTATATTTCTTTGCATTTAATTTCGAACTATAAGGGCAATTCCTTTTGTAAGTTTTCCCCCAAATGTGTGGCTCAGGTACGCAGGTAGATCAGAGCTTTTACACATTAAAATTGGCTACATAACAGTATGGGCCAACATACACATGATTAGCAAGATGGATCTCGTGTACTGTTTCCGTACGGCTGATCTTTATTCCGGCATTTTTCTTCATGGCCTCCGAAATTATCTCAATGCTATTCTTTAAAGATGAGAATACATTTTACGCACAATGTTACTAAGCTTTGTGCCGAGAACGCGTCGAGAGACAAAATAATACCAATTCTCAGGGTCCTGTCGAATTTTCAAAAGTGTGTATTGTTACCTGTCGGCAGGTTATGAATAATTTCAATAACAGTCACGGAAATATTTCTAGTCTTTATTCACGCACCACGAGGGAATTTTCGCAGTCCCACCTGAGACGACAGACAACTTAAACCTAGCAACATGTTCGACGGTGATCGACCAGGATGTCGATGCTTGTTTTTCTTAGATTTTATATATTTACATAGGGGTTGGAGGTGATCAACACCTGCCTTTTTCAAATCCCTTGCGAAACAATCATCCGCTGCTCGATCGCTTGTTATCTTAACAATGAGGAAGCCAATGATGATATAGCAAATCCAACTGCTTTTAAAAATCGCGATAAAGCATTATAATGTTTGGCTTTCTTACATCATCCGAAACAATTGCAGATATTAGTATCTGCCTTATCCAACTAGCGCGACCTTAAAGTGTCTTCATAAATCAATACTCTGCTAACAGCTTTGCCGATGCTACTGCAGTCGTTCAAACATGCCACCAGTCATGCTATCGCCATTTACGCCATCTTTCATCAACAGGCTGAACCATGCGTCGCCAATGACTCGAATCGACCGACCGGACCAGGGATCGAGAACACGATGATTGGCAATGATTAATTTTTCACAAAGCAGTTTTTTGAACTTCTTCACCAAATGCTCTCAAAAAATGTGTTTCCTTTTATTTTTCAACATGGAAACTGAAGCTAACATTCCTGCGCTTGTCGCACTATAGCACTCTTAGATTACAACTGTTCGACTTACTACAAATCGTTTGTCATACAACTGCATCTCCCTAGTTGGTACCTTCATGAAAAATATCGCCAGATAAAAAAACAACTGTTGTCAAGATTAAACAGTTAAAAGCAAGAAGTGTATCATTTTTATAGATACGTACCACACTCCGTAGAAGGACTGTTTCACAGTTTTAAGCTTTAGAAGTGTATCATTTTTACCACTCCGTATAGATGGAGATGATAACAGTCTAAAGCTTAAGTTGATCACTTCTTATAGATACGTTCTCCATGACATAGATGGACAGTTTAACAGTTAAAGCTGAAGAAAGTGTATCACTTTTAAAGATACGTACGCTCCGTAGAGACTTGAACGGTTAACAAAATGACTGGCTTTACGTACTTGGTGCTTCCGTTGTCGCTGGCATCGCCGTTGTCGGTTCTTTAGTTGTAGTAGTAGTCGATTTGGTTGTTGTTGCTGTTGTTGTCGGTGCCTCGGATGAAACGAGGTCAACTTTGTCATCTGTAAACAGAGAAGTGTTGATATAAAGTTGGGTTATGCGTGTACCATTGAGGCTATAGGTCCGCCAGTCACCTGACCAATGTGACTGATATTTGGACTGACCAGAGGCGCTTTGAGCGCCTTTGCTCCTTTTTCAATTTGAATACAGTCATGCGCATCTCCCTTCACACGCGTACTGATACTCAAAATAGCTTGATTCTATACATCGATCGTGCTCAAAAGCTTTTCTGATACAAGTTTTTATATAAAGCCAACTGATGTATCAGAGCTCAAAAATATCATTTGAGCTCAAATTTGGTTAATTGGTTTCTTGACGGTATTTCTAACAGGTTATGCGGGGGTTTTATGGATGTAATGTCTTATAACAATGATGCATTTCAGATATTGATTTGGTCGCTCGGTATTTGTCAAGTAGATGGCATAACGGTATGGACGTACATGCTGAAGTAATCCACGTTTCAACAAACAACATACTGGAAAACATACTGTGGAGATGCTATTAAGCCGGTTGAAGAGTGCCTGTTGAAAAAGCCTAAATTACGTGTAATAGGCCTACCGGACAAAAACCGGCTAAATAGAGTCGACACGGTGCTTCTGACAGGTACCACTGTTATATTATGATAAATGTATTGATTTCAATCATCTTAATATAAGACATATTTGAGTTTCTTGTAGCGCTTCATTATTCTTTGTTGATGCCAGTATTTTGCCGTCGTGGCACTTCCTCATTCTCATATACCATTTTGTCAGCTTGAACTTTCCTTTCGCGAAATAGGTGATTTATAGACAAATTATATCATTAACATATCCTGATAATAGCCAGTAGCAGCAGTTGCCTGGAGGCATGGGGGGGGGGGGGGGGTAGAATCATCACGCAAATGACGGCGCAAAGGCAATACATTGGCGGGCTAATGGGCAACACGTTGTCGATAACGCAAGATGCGAGGGGAAAGTAAAGGTATAGCTACCACAATCTATCATACTCTAGACAATTCGGTCGGAATTTCTTAACAATACAAACTATGAACTCCGGGAATCTATCATGGGTTATATACATGAACCCCGGCCAAATAGCAGAGTATTACAAGGCTATTTGGAGATCTTGATTGTCTTGTTGAAAACACAATGATGCTTATGAGACTCGGGGAATCAGTTAATGGTCAGATGATGTCTGATATCAGAGTAATTTCATATACCGTAGGCGTGTGTTATTTTTGACTGTATGTAGACATGGGTTTCTTCCTGCATATCGTTTTCACATGACGGTTGGTCTGTGTCCACATGCATATATTTACCAAATATACCCCATTGTCGAGGACAAGATGGATTTTTATGGCGGGAATAATAGTATGTGATGTCACGTCCCGAGGGACAGAAAATCTATGGAACCACACAGAGCTATTAATACACTTTATTAACTGATAACCGCGATTATCCTGCAGATGAATTCGCGTTTTGCAAAATGAAATGTTCAGTGCGCTCTTCCAACACGACCGCAAATTGTGCCGTTTTGGTGTTTCAGACTTGATCTCATCACAAGGCAATTTCAGTTTTTATATGAACTGGTCCCAACGATGAACTAGATTTGCCGACTTTCTTCAGCTGAAGTAGGACTCACTACGCTGACATGGGTTCCAGGAAAGTTTTTGATGTAATTCTCCTATCATGCCTATAGCAACATCCGTGTCTATGAATGAGCGGACTGCGGTTGCTCCAAACGTTGCGAATGTGTGCTTGTTCGATGTCTGAAGTGCATAATAAGCAGAATCCGGTCACCAAAGTGTGTACTCAACGGCAAACCGGGTTTCTTGCCTGAGGGAAGGCGGAGAGGAGAATGTACGACGGATCAATGGGTTTATCAGAGGAAGCATGGCTCATTAGACTAGAGAGATTAAGTCAAATGACAACGACAGTGAGCTTCTTGAATTCAGATTTTGACAATGTGTCTTCGGATACATGTACTACCTGCAAATTGACTTGTTTTTCTTACTATACCGGTAGTCATGTATTGTTTAGTCCATGAAGCTGGTTTATGAAATCCCCCACGCTTTTTAATAGAGGAGTGGTTGCTTTTATTTGGCTATGGGCTATCAAATTACATAAGTAACTCAAATCATTTCTTCCCATCCTTTCTCGATCATGCGCTACAAAATCCATCCTGCTCAAGGTACACATTGAGAATTGAAAATGTAATGCTGCATTAATGCTATTATTTTCTACCTTGGCATTAGTTTGTCTTCTTTGCATAACAATTTTGATACTAAGTATCAGTCTGTTTAATTTCATGCTTGAGTTATATGGACGCACAATGAATTTCAAACACAAAATGGCTTTCTTTTGTCTGCGCCATGGAGCCAACTGAGAACAAAAGCTCCCAATGCTTTCAGACGCACTACAAATAATCTTTCGGAAGTCATGGGGTGTCATTGAAGGGAGCAGCAAGTTCTAACCATTTTGTCGCTGCATATTCAAATAAGCAGTTGGTACTTTGCGTCTGCAGTGGCCGCAGTTACAGCGGAGGGGTATTCATTTACTCGTGACATGAAATAGCCCTGTAGCACTTGTAGTGCTCAAGAAAATACTTCAAACACATTCGTATATCCAATCGCATTGAAGTGTGCTCAGCGCGCTGTCGTTCTCTTGTCAGATCAGACATAATGGCATAATCATAATGGGCATCCGGGAAAGCTTGCAGCACTTTTTGTTTGCAGTACGATCCGATGGAAATGCATGTCCAATCTAATTAAGAATTTTTTGTGAGTTCAATATAATATGAAAAGTAGTTTTTAGATTTTTCGTTGTGGGACATTAACATATTCGGCGGAGGACATTTTTTTCTTATTCATTTATGAAAACGAAACAATATAACCCCGTGTGCATATGTATAGCCATTACATTTTATGATAAACACACGGGCGATATGATACTCCTCGTGGCGTGACATCGTCTCATCATTACACATTTTCCGGGTCGTATAGATCGCAATTTCGAAACATAATACACTCGAGATAATTCCTCTCTTCTATTCCGACGTGAATAATTATGTCTTTTTATACATGTCTTGTTGTGTTACATGTATACGAATACATGTCATTGCCTTTCAAACAGTTCCTGGTTGAATGGCTTAGGTAAATATCATTGCTAGCATGGATAGCTATAGCTGGGTTATAACGTTTCGCGACTTTTGCCAGTGATAGTGTGGTGTCATTAGTTGGCCCGCTCGTGCAGTGCAACAACTTGTAATAGTGTGGACAAAAGGCAATAATTGGACTGGTATAGTACAAAGCTAAAAATGTCGGTTTGCCTATTGAAAAATGCCTGATTACATTTACCTGAGGAAACGACGACACAAAAGAAATTTACAAAAGATTAGTTCATTTTGAGGGGCGTAAGGTCGGCATTTACTATTTTTATCCTATTGTACCCCTCCAACACTGTAATGCAGGGAGAGCCTTGTTTCTATTGTATTGCAAAGGTAAACCAATACCTTTGTACCCACCGTGAAGTAGTTGTGTGTGTGTTTTCCTTTCACGAGATCGGAGGCCTCGAGTAGTCATTGTTGGGCTAGCGGTCAGCTTATTCCGTGACTAGGGAAACACTGAACTATGGGAAACACTGAATATCATGGTACACCAGTGTGCAAGGGATAGTAGTCCTGGGCTGATAGTCCGTGTAACAATAGCCCGCATTGCTAAATGTTTTGGTTAGGGTTAGCGGTACAATAGATCATGCTGCTTATTTGGTCAAATACAATGCTACCGGACTATGACTCCAGGGGGACTATATCCGCTGTCACACCGGATCAAAAACTGAATCAGTACTAACATAGCGTATCAGATATGTATATGTACCTTGTGTAAAAGCCAATTGTATATCAAAAGCTGCTTAAATATTAAAACTAAATGACGGCGACGTGAATCTCTCAGTCGTTATTCATAGTTTATAATTTTAGCTATGTATATCAAAATTTATGATACAATCCTACTTTTCTCAAGGCTATATTAACTAATAGTACATTACCAATATGGTTAGGATATGGAAGACGATACTGGCTGTGTATTTACTTACCTCGGATACATGAAGCAGCTTTTAAACAAGTGAACTGTACACGCATACGTGTGTGAACAAAAAAACCTTTCGACGATATTGGTCCTCAAACTTCTCACTTCAAGGTCACAGCTGTGCAATCTCTCTGACACAAAAACTGACATGGTCATGAAGTGTTGCAGATTTTTCTGGGTATATATGAGGATATTAACACTATGAAGATCGTTCAACGTCTCTCAAGATTGATATTGATATTCCCTACTCTCCGCACAATTAATTATCATGCCCTGATATTGAAAATATGTATTGCTCTGATAGTGAATACAGTCTGTGGCAGGACATTTGAAATGTGTATACACGTACTGAGAGATGGACTGGCACTTTATAGTTCTTACTCTGAATAGACATTGCTTGCATGCCGTCATTGTGAAGAAAAGGTCCATCTAAACCCACTGAATAATATGTTCACATGGTACCAGATTGCAGTGTCCCGGGAGGAAATTCATTACAGCCTTCCGAAATTGCGGCATCTAAAATAATTTATAGCAATGGAAACCTACAATATATGCACTACGCTGTATGCACGGGTCGTATACATAAGAGAATGATAGAGCCATTTTGAGCATGATAGTGTTAGCTTGAGCAGGTCAAGTTGCCCCGGATAGGAGAATGTACCTCTTGATTTATCTCTTAGAAGATAGGAAAAATAAGGGGGAGGGGAGGGAGGGGGGGGGGGTTCTGATGTGATGCATGATTGTATCTATTGTGCATTTCATCATTGTGACATTAATCAAGATTTTTTTGATGTGATAAGACGTGGGAGTTGTCTACATGTAAGTGCAAAGACAATTTCCTATTCTCTTATTTACCCTCTTAGAAATATAGATGTTTTGGGGATTTTTAAAGGTTTTTTTGGCCAACACAAATATGAACCTTTCAGGGGTTTTTCGGTAAGATAAATCAATAAACATTAGGCTAATGCTTTTTGAGATTCTAAAAAACCTCTAAGGGGTGCATATTTGTGTTGGTTAAAGAAACACACAACGTTTGTTTTTCAGAGGTTCAAAAACTTCTGATTCTAAAAGTGTAACTGTCTATATATGCATTGAGAAGACAAGGTTAAGACGTTTGATCAAAGGAAGTTTTAAAAAATACTGGGTGAGGAAATAATGGCTAAGAAAATAACGGCTGGGGGGTTGCATATTTTTTTCGAGACAGGGTATTAAAGCAAATACCCAAAGTTTCACCAGAGTTGTTTTATGCGCTGTAAGTGCACATTATCAAATATATCTGCAGAACTCCTCGTCTACCAAGGGACAATGTCATTATCATAGAGGCCGGCGCCTCGCGGTGTTATCTCGAGACATTCATCCTCAGGCTGCACATTTCAAATACCAGATTTCAGATTGGCAAAGATGACAAAGCGAGCACTTTCTGGCAGAATGGTAATCATCAGCCAGCAGAGTTGTCTTTATTAGATCTATAGTAGACCAAAATGAATTATTCGCTCCCTGGGATTTGCACGAAGATATTAGATAAATAAATAACAAAGTTATTGCCACCCAAATGATGCCGTCGGTTTCGCATCGTGCATTGCATATTCAACATGTTTAATCGAAGATGTTTACCGGATGGTGGATGATAAAAGAGGCCACATGTACTGAAAAGTAATTTTACTTTGGTAATTTAGGAGCACCATATTTCTGACGCCCCATGTCGCTCTCCATCCAGGATGAAAATAAATCCGGGGCATTTTCAACGATGGTTCGCAGCTGGTGTGACTGGTTCGAAGTTACTTCAGGACGTGTAGAAAATAAAATACGTTGTTATAGAGCTTGTCTGAAATTGAAGGGTCTTTCAGGGTCCGTTACATCGTTACATGTATATGCAAAACAATTCAACAGTTTCCAACTGCTCACCTTCTCTTTGGCAGAGTTTCATCGCCGTACCAACGTCGTGCTTATGCAGCGCCTCGTCAAAGAGCAGCAGGCAGTCCAGAGTCCCCGTGAAGTAGTTATGGCCAAAAAAGGCTGCTCCGATGAGCATGTCGCCCCAGGCGTATATGGGCAGCTTGAAGCCCGTCCTCTTCGGGAGATCAATCCAGGACCCGCCACTTGTTCGCAGCTTCATATTCACAACTTCGTTCTTTCCCATATAGCTGAGGAACATGACCTGCCATTCACCCGGAGCAACTGGCATAGTCCCGTTAAAGGTCCTGTTTACGCCATCTCTACCTAGAACAGTTGAAATGCGCTTGTTCCAAAAGCGGTAAAATAGATATTATGAGGGAGACGAATCTTTGTGCTGAAATACACCACTTTAAAAAAATATCAATAATGTATGCATTATATTCCTGATCATTTTAATGTAAATTAAGTAATTGCCTCATTAAGATACACCACGTGGTGGTAAAATACGTTTATATGTGATTAGAGAGTCGGCCTCATGATCAAGAGGTCGCGGGTTCGACTCCCCGTCACGGTTTGGTTCCCCTTTAGGTCAAGTGCAAGTGAGCGCCTTCTGGTTACTCCTTGAAAACCCTGATTGATTTCCGTGGAGACCGGGTTAATAATATGGTATCCCAAAAGCGCTTTGAGCAGGGAAACCTGGAGAAGCGCTATATCAGAACTCAAGGTTATCATTATCATTATGTTTCAGCATAGTGGGATCATTCTTTTTACCTTCTCCCGTGAACGCCAGGTTGCCGTTTCGGTCAATTTGAAGAATACATCCGACTTTGCCCGAAGATGACCTCCATGTCCATATTGGCACTGGATACGGATGCTCAGGCTTTATCAACAATAGAATGGTGAAGTCTTCCATGTCTCTCAAAGTACTCGAGCCATGCCATATGTGGAGAGCTGAATGGCTAGTTTCCGCAAACTCGTAGGCCGTATCAGGCTTTCCTTTTTGGCCCGATGTAAGGTTTAGTCCGTGTCCCGTGGCGTTGAGCTTGTACAGTCCGACGTCATCTAGCTCACGTAGTTTGTTGAGAGGCCAGAAACCAATAGGACCTGGTGGCAGCTCTGAAAAGGGAATTTCAGTTTTTTAAAATCGAATCAAATCTGGTTGTATCCCTAAAAAGGAAGTGAAGCTAAACATCAGCTCTGGTCATATCTCTGAAAGGGAAAATCAATAAAATGTTACAACATGTTGGTCATAAGCGAGTCGACTTCTACCACTAATATAATGGAGGCAAAGGTGTAATACATGTAGTTTGTAATGTTACTCCTCCGTCAGTTTAAATCGGATGACAACAAAACTTCTCCTGGGAGTCGAGATTGATACCGAATATGTCTTGGCGGGCTTTGATTATGGAACATGAACAACAGGATAAAGGTATATATTTTTGGAGAGATTGAGAACCTATTCTTAGTACAGCAGGTATCCGAGCGGGCCTGGTGGGGTGAACGCGTTCTGGTTGAGGAGATATACCGAGGGATCCGACCGGGGCATTGTTTATGGGTGTTGTGTTGGCCAAAGCTAGCCCATGATTATGAAGGCATTCTCAAATGAAGGTGACCATGGTCCGGTCTGTCTATGTCCTCAACCACAACTTTATATATCGTGGTTTGGCATCTTCCGATGCGTGATTTGCAATACAGTAATCACCATGTAAACGATACTTGATTATGAAATTACACTAAACAATCATTTTCATTTCATAAATCAGCAGTGGGAAGGATATGAATGTGCAATACGTCAAAACGACAGTGATACGTGACACGGGCGTAAATTTCGAACTTGCCAAAAGTCGCTAAACTGCGAAGAGATTCATTTCAAATATTCTAATAGACGACAAAATCACTTAACGATCGATCCACAATATATGAAATGAGTGTGCTATCCATAACTAATTTGTTATATCTATTGAAGAGGAAATCCGCATAACTTCCTGGACTATAACGAAGTTTGATAGAGTCAATTCGATGGCCCTCGCCTCGGGTGTCTTGGCCCAAAAATATGCTCTGACTCATAATTGTTTGAATGTCCTTCCATTGATGATCTGATAAATGTGCAAGCTAGCCTTGTGTTACACGCGCCACAATATGTTATTCTCCAGTGATTTCGCATATAAATCACACACAAAAAGTGTGGCTTTATTCTTAAAGGCTGTCAGTTAGTGATATTTGTGCTACCCATATATGCACAGCCTATAGTTCCCATTTTCATTTACGAAAAAGACGACGCTACATGATGACATCAGGTTGATGTAGAAAGGGTTTTGAAGGAGTAATGTTATCAATACTAGTTTTCGCCCTCGCGGTATCGTGCTTGCCTAGCGTTTGTAAGTACTATTTTAATTGGTTGCATTATTGTTTAGGATTAAAAAGTATACAGGGAATGTTTGTTTTTTCTTCTTCTCCTATTCATGGTCTTGATATGATATATATGAGGAGGAGGGGAAGACCGGTTGTTATAAGTGCTAAAGCTAAACTAGGCCAAATTATTAGGCACACGTCAGGTATATTAAAGTTTATCCCGGGTGCGGTTACTCAATATTTATTAACTTGATAACGGTCCTGGACATGGTGCAGTAAACCAACAAGAGAGCGCTGCCCTCTTTGGGTTTGGGGCAATTAGTAATATTCGAGCACAGGCCGTGATTTTCGGCTACGTAACGTCTTTTTCAGTCCAGAGGTAAGTTACTAGGTACTCACAAATTTCAAGGATTTGCGTGCATAACAACTGCGAGTAATCATTTCTATTGGACATGAATGGTGTAAGCCTTTAATTAAACCATACTGATCCAATGCAATTTTGAAATCCTGACGATAGCCTCTGACCTATTCTCGTATTGTTTTTCTCAATTCAGTTTCCACGGAGGCGCTCGTGGTGCAACTCAGCCGGATATCGATAAACAATGATGAAATCAAGGGTTTGCTTGACATCCGGTACCGTGGCAAGTGGGGGAATATATGCTATTGGAGTTATACCTTCAGCAGCGAAGCAGAAGTGGCATGTCGACAGTTAGGATATCTGTAAGTCAACTTTCGGTTATATTGTCTGTTACAATCGCTGAGTATCCGATATTATTCAAGATAAAATAAGAATACTGCTCGAGTGTGTGATGCGATGATTTTAGTGCCGTAAAATGAGGTCAAATTGGCCTAATTTCCTCCACCATCTTATTTTGGGCTGGATTATACAATAATTTAAGCTGACTGAGTTATCTTTTAACATATTTTTGGAACACTTATTCACTTGAAATGAATTATTTGCCATGTCTGGTTCAAAGCTGGCACATCGGGATCTAGTTTTTGGCAAATATACCCTCACTTAGGGTCAATGTCACCACCGCGTCTTACTCTCTGCCAAATTAGTGTTGCATTTCAAAATTGTCATCTTAAATTGCTATCCTACTATACAACTTGATGCATCATCATAAGTTTATAATTCCTTTCAGGGGAGTGGGCTATACAAAGTATACCGTAGGTTGGCAAAGGAAAGGAATTGTTAACAGAATATCCTGTTCTGGGGCAGAATCGAGGCTTGATGAGTGCAATATAGTTGGATTTCCACCGTACAATTGTAGCGTTCGCCATGATTACATGGTGGTGAAATGCAGGAAGAACCCAGGTGCGTGCCCAGACAGACAAGAGATAATTGAGGGCAGTTGGCAAGCCGTTTGTCCAATAATTACAAAAACTGAGTTTTTTAGTATAAAAACCTGGTTTTCTTCTTTTAAAACGTATTGAAAAAAACTCGTTTTTTGCAGATGAAGCTAGTTTTTATAGAGAAGCATGTTGATTATATATAATCTAGTTATTGAAACAGATTTTTTTAAGGAAGTAAATCGAGTTTTGATACTAAAAACAAAGGTTTTACTAAATATTGGACAAATGGCTTGCCATACAGTACACGCTTTTATCAAGGGAGCTCATTAGTATTAAAATTGCCTGATAGAATTGGCAATGAGAGCAGAAAAAAATGTATGGTTTGTTCCTTCTATTGGGCACATTGCTTTATATTAGCCAAAGGGGGAACCTCCAGAAACGGGACAATCAAAATCAATACACCAGTTTGTCGCCTGATTAAACTTGAATCTACCTGTATTTCAGCATTAAATGGCTTTTTGAATGCAACACTTCTCGGAAGGAACGCTCACATGGGAATACTGGAGGTCGCTTCAAAAAATGGTAAAAAGGCAGCAGTGTGCTTCGACTTGCCAGCGAATAATACGGTGACTTCCAAAACCGTTTGCGCGCAAATGGGATACAGGTAGGCCCCTCTTGAAGTGGCTCGGACTGTTGGTTGGCTCTTAAATTATGATACCACAAGGTGACAGATATGCTAAATGTACAACCACTCATGTAAAAACTGACGTGTAATATAAAATCTTTACGTCTTAACGCGTAATGTAAAAAATTTTGGGCTTAATGTAAAAAATTGACACTTAAGGGTTCGGGTCCATTGTATGAAATTCTACACAACTAAAATGATATATTCATCTTCTTTGGACAACGTGAAACTGTGGATAGTATAGATAGAATGCGAATGTATAGATTTGCCTCTCCATACAGGGAGCATAGCTTGAAGAGTGTTAAAAGGGAGGGGTGAAAAAAGCAATGCGCGTCGGATATTCAGAGCAAACCTCTAAATGGCTATAATTATGAGTAAGCACTTTTTGTGATTCATTTCAAACATCACTAACAATTCCTTTTTCAGCGACATGCAAACTACACTTGCCACAAATCAAGCTTCATATACAGGCCGCAACTTCGTATCGGTTGACTGCCGCGGTACCCAGCCAACCTTAGCCGCATGTTCCATGACTTCCACGAGGAGCTGCCCATCAGCTACACTTTTGGGAGTCGAATGCAAGCTTGATATGGGTATGGATGTAAACGATCTACATACTAGGCTAAGGTGCTTGCTTGTCGAAAGTGATGAAACTTTCAAGACAGGATATATAATTAATGAGAAAAAGCGGGAATTTTTCAGCTTGTCAAGAATAAAATTGTTTTTTTGCAGTAGCAAGCAGTATAGAAAAGTGTAAAGTGATCTTAAGATGTTAGAGTTTCTTTTTCTATTTCATGATAGTTTTTTACATTAGATCAGAATGTCCTTAACAAAGTACAATAATGGTAGGACGTGTTTACTGAAGTTGGGAGGGGGAGGGGCATTCTCGCCTTCCCCAACAGACGCGTTTGCGGAAATGCCTCATAGAGGTGCATTAAATTACAGCACATAAAGCTAGGTGGTAAGTTGGATGGTGCCGTCATAAGCTTTTAACCTGGGTAAAGAAAATCCAAAACAAATTATCTTTAGCTACACAGCAGATGTTTGATATCCGTCTCTCGCCCGCGGACAGCTACCCAAAAGATGAGGGGACAGTGGAGGTGTACCGGTATGGTCGTTGGGGAGTCATCTGTGACACTGGATGGGACATGAACGCTGCTCAAGTCGTATGCCGGCAGCTTGGATTCAGGTAAGTCATCCTTGCGTTATAATCAATAGTGATGGGTCACATGCACACTCTAAGATTCATTATTTTGTATTTCGATGACATTGGCAGAGAAGGCGAGGAAGGTATCTTACTCTTCCTTCGGTCAACAATTGCACTGAGGAGTCGTTCCGACCACAAAGTGTAAGACCTTTTGTTGTCCAGATATTCAACAGAGTCGTCCCCATCTCTGATGGAATGAAAAACTGTACCATCATGGCAACTAGGACGCTCCTAAAAGCATATTTTTTATCAAGCATTATATCTTCATGCGTCTATGATAATTTTTGAAGAGCTTTTTTTCTGTGAATTTAGGGTGAAATACAATCGTAATTGATTGATTGATTGAGATTGATTGAGATTGATTGACTATCATAAGTACGTCCCTCGGATTTCGATGGGGTCGAGGGTGTCGTGTTCCAAAAACTCATGATCAAGGGTGATTAGCGGTCAATTGTAAAATAAATTTCAGCTAAAGTGCATTTCGCGGAAATTTTCACCCCCCCCACGCCCCTACCTGAGGATGCATGGATTATGCATTGCCACGATTGATAGTAGGTGATTATGTACGGCGTGTGTCCAAAAAGTAAAACAATAAGCAATGAAATTAGATATTTCAACTAACCTGTGTTTTTGACAAGTGCGTACAGATACATGTACATGCATTTACAATTTATTCCCATCACAGACAAGCAATCAATGCTACAAAGAATGCCGTGTTCGGTCAAGGAACTGGACTAGTGTTCTGGAGTAATGTCCAATGTAACGGAGAAGAGCCTAGCCTTGCAGAGTGCAAGCATGATGTGGCCTATGAGAAGGGAGTATGCCACTCAGTTAATGCTTCAGGAGTGGTGTGCAGCAACGAGAGCCGTAAGTTTGACTTTTTGCTGGCAAAGGTGTTGCAGGCTTCTATCATAATCATATGCCACATACTTGTAAGCTTTTTATAGGCTTTTTCAAAAGGGAATGTCCGTACCCTATTTGTCCACTGTGCAAAACAACTGGTCCAATTTCTTTAAAGTCGGTAAGTCTAGGATCCCCAAGAGGCTTTTCACATTTCCTTGATTTTTGCGTATTCCTATACATAGACGTAGTGCATTCATTTTGACAATTTCCGCTCTGTACCGCTTATTCATTGTGAAATTCGACAACATCCAGGTTTTTTTCTGACTATCTCTTCAAATTTGCAAACGATACAGAACGTACAATGTAAAAATAAATGCATTACGTCAAAGCTTCGCTGAAAAAAACACCAACTTAGAAAAAAGTAGGGGCCCATGTCCAGATGTCCCAAACTTGTCAAAGGGCTCCAGCGCAGATTGTTTGTCTGTTTTGTACTTGATTTGCATGTCTCTAGCCTGAAATTGTGTTTGGTCCCAAAATCAGATTACGAAAAACCAAACTTTGAAAAAATCGGCTCAGTAGTTATTGTACAGGTTCCCAAAATGACGTATTTTTCTGAAGTAACCACCTATCCCAACATGACAACCAGTGGACTGTGAGATTTAATTGAAATTTCATCAGAGTGAATTCGATGCGGCCGTCCTTTGAAAAGTCAAGCTAGTTATAGTTATCCATGACTTTCTTTGTATTTTTCAGTACCGACCATCAATATTTGCTCCAATAGTCTTCACGCTCTAACACCTGGCGTACAATTCATCCGTTCACCAACTTACCCGGAAAGTTTCAAGTATTACACAAATGGTATTACGTGTTATGTCAACCTCACCTCGCCCTCCAATTTCACCGTCTACATCCACAACAAGATGTTTCAGAACAACCATGTTGAATACCTGTCTTTCATAACAAGTGACGTCACGGACATATTCTACGGCGAAGATAGTGCACAGAAGTCAGTAACGTACAACACAGACCGAATGACCGTCGTGTTCCAAGCAAGTATCTGGACAGGAAAACTGAAACTGAACATTGGGGTGACAGGTTGGTGTTGGCCTTCTCGCACAGTTTTCCAATGAAACAAAAAAAAAATTGAAACAGAGCTCTTTGGTAAAACTTGCCGGTAGATTTTGCGTAAATATATCAAGTTAGAGGTGTTTTAGAACACACATAGATACCACGCTATATCGGTATTGGTTCACAAAACACCGATCGAGTGTAGCTCTCATTTAATTAGTCCCCCTAACCTCGGCTGCCGCCGCCTCGGTTTTGGCCTAACATTTTAGCACCACCATCGCGGTGTTTGGTGAGAGAATCAATGCCAATTCACATATTTTTCTTCTCCAGTTCCCGTGCCAGGCTCAACTGCAGCTCCTACAACACTTCGGCCGACAACTGCAGCTCCTACAACACTTCGGCCGACAACTGCAGCTCCTACAACACTTCGGCCGACAACTGCAGTGACACCACCCCTGATCAAGGCTCCTCATGGTGATGACGAAGCACCAGGTGAGTTTCAGGCGGGCGCAATATTTCAGTTTTACCGTTTCTGACGAATTCCCACATTGTGTAGGCGGGGAACGCTAGAAAACAGATTGATAAGGCTCTTTCTGTGTCCTCTATTGAAAAGTATTGGCTTCTCGTGCTGACTGTCTCATAAAACTTAATGAATATCATATGATAAAGCCAGAAACGTAACACCAGTGTGAAATCTAGCCACCTTCTCAATTAAGGAATTAATACAGAGCTGGAGTTCCTTGGTTGTTTGATCAAGACCGCTCGGGTTGACCGAAAGTGCAGACCAAAGATCCGAGGTAGAGCCGATTTGGATTTTGCTAAAGCTTTCGATTCCGTTCCCCATTGCCTCTTATTACATAAGATTCGTTCCTTTGGAATCTGTGGACGTCTTCTGAGTTGGTTAACGTCGTATCTTACAAATAGGAAGCAGAGAGTTGTGATTAATGGCTCGGAGTCATCACTTTTAGATGTACTGTCTGGTGTGCCGCAAGGGTCAATTTTAGGCCCTCTTTTATTCTTATTGTACGTAAATGATATTGCTGAGGTCGTTAGTGACGGTACTGCCATGGATCTTTTTGCTGATGATTCCAAAATGTGTAGGGAGATAGAGTCTGTAACCGACTGTCTGCTACTTCAGACCGACCTTGATAAATTGTACGCTTGGAGTAAACGGTGGGGCATGACATTTAGCCCAAGCAAATGCATGGTCATGAGTGTTACTAGGAAGTTAAATCCGACACACTTCTTTTACAATATCAATGGTTTTGCATTGTGTCGGGTTGATAAATTCAAGGATCTTGGTATTGTCTTTTCTTCGGACCTGTCATGGTCATCTCATGTCAATGGTATTGCAAGCAGTGCAAGTAGAATGTGGGGTATGATCAGGCGTGTATGCGGGCGTACTGCAGACGTTAATTTGAATATCATGTTGTATAAATCACTTGTGCGTAGTCGCCTTGAATATGGTACGGTGGTATTCGACACACATGTGCGACGTGATCTTGAAACTTTAGAGCGTGTCCAGCGGAGGGTGACTCGTCACATTTTAAGCCCTGATATGCCATATGTGGAGCGTCTGCGAGCGTTGTCTCTGCTGCCCCTGTCGTACCGTCGGGAAATCAAGGATCTAGTTTTTATGCACGATTCTTATTATAATGTCCTGGATTTTAATGCACGTTTTTATATAACCCCGGCTGTAAGGGGCGACGGATTACGACTGGCGCAGCCGAGATTCCACTCGGAGACGTTCGGTGCCTCATACTGGGTGAGGACACCGAAGCTGTGGAACAGCCTCCCGGTCCAATTACATAATTTGAAAAAAATGCATTTTAAATCGTCCCTTAATGTTTATTATTTTGACAGGTTGGATCGTTTGGATGTCGACGACATGTGCACTTTCGTCACTTTCTGCCGTTGTGCAAACTGTCGGCCCACTTAGTGCGCATGTCGCCGGCACCCCGACGACACAACCCATATTATCTGGTGCCATATAATAGGTCTCGACCTACATGGTTACCAGTGTAATGCATGTACGTTTTATTTTGTTCATAATCCAATGTCTTGTCATGTTATATCAAATATTGTACATGTATTTTACACGAATAAATAAATAAAATCAAGGCTCCTCATGGTGATGACGAAGCACCAGGTGAGTTTCAGGCGGGCGCAATATTTCAGTTTTACCGTTTCTGACGAATTCCCACATTGTGTAGGCGGGGAACGCTAGAAAACAGATTGATAAGGCTCTTTCTGTGTCCTCTATTGAAAAGTATTGGCTTCTCGTGCTGACTGTCTCATAAAACTTAATGAATATCATATGATAAAGCCAGAAACGTAACACCAGTGTGAAATCTAGCCACCTTCTCAATTAAGGAATTAATACAGAGCTGGAGTTCCTTGGTTGTTTGATCAAGACCGCTCGGGTTGACCGAAAGTGCAGACCAAAGATCCGAGGTAGAGCCGAGGGTTTTGGACGTAATTTGAGGCTATACCGCGACATCAGTCTGTATCAAACACGTCAAAGCACTTGACGCGAGTTTCTGAATGGAACACTATTTCGGGCCCTCTTGTCAACATGTTTATCAGGCGGAATCCAGCTACATATTGACTTCCGCCAGACTTTTTAACAGGAAATGATCATGAGACGGTACATTTTCACCTACCGAGAAACGTCAAAAGTAGGCTAAAACGTTGGTCGTGCGAAATCCCTTTTAACTGAAGTCTACTTTTTCGATACACCAGGTATGAGAAGCGGTGTCGTTGTTGGTTTGATAGTGTTGGTAATCATCATCGCCATTGCTGTTATCATTGGAATAAGCCTGTGGTAAGCCTGATTATGTTCATAGATTTTTAGAAGCTGCATTTCTATCATAATAGTTCGAGAGCAAACCCCGAAACGTCAACGCAAACGCCCATCCTATTGTTCGACATTATATAGTTATCAGGGTGTTGAACGATGGGATAGGCGTTCATGTAAGCGTTTCGGGGAATTCGCAAAAACTCCCTGTTACTTCGCTGAGCCTTGAATCAATTCAGACATCTTGTTGTGTCTGAAACGATGGAAGTTGCACTCAGCTACTAGAGTAAGCAGCAGTTTAATAGAGGAAGTAGTCGTCATAATCAAGCAGCGTCTAATTTCATATGTTGGGCATGCCAGATAAAGCTCTTAATACAGTGGGATCTCCCTTAGCGGACTTCTCTCTACTATGGTCACCCTCTCTATTGACGATACTAGTATGGGTCCCAGATTGGTTATTTACATTCAATTTAACCTCTCTGATCAGGACACCTCTCTATTAAGGACAGCACTTGTCAGTCCCAAAATGTCCTTAAAAGAGAGATTCTACTGTACTTTCATTGATGTCGGTGCTCTTACGGATGTTTGGGGTGATAGGCCCGCTGAACACTACCTTTAAGGAACTAGGAACTGCTGGAATTACCAGATTATCCAAAGATAACGATTTGTATGAACTCGCATTTCGCATGACTCGTATTAACTCGTAACTCGCAACTTTCAATCTCTTAACTCGCATTTTGCGTCTTGCATATCGTTTCGAGTGAGTGCTTTCGCAGAATGGTTCTGCTGGTCTTTAGTACAAGTAGTTAGGATACAGATAGGGATGTAGGAATTCATTATCACTACTCTTATTTTACAGGAAAAAGGGATTCATTCACTTTGGTAGGATGAAAGAGGATTCCAACAGAGACTTCGATGCTGCTGCAATACAGGGTGTGACAACAATTGAATCCTGCGAAAGAATCGACAACAATTCCTGCATTGAATCAAACACTGTGAATCGACCAATTCACATCTACGAGAACAGCACATTCCTTAGGGATAGTCTAGACCATATGGGCGATGTAACAACGGAGAGCTCAGAAGATCACCGTCCTGCGGAGTCCGATTACGAAGATGCGCGCGATCTCAATTCTTTAAGGCGATACGACACGGAAGACTATCCGGCTAGTAGGCCTACTGAGGTAGTGCTGGGGGATTATGGTCCAACCAGCGACAACGCGGGAGAATCTCCGTACGCGCACCTCGACCAAGTTAACAGGTCCGAGTACCTAGATTTCCGTCAACTTAGTGCCGAGCAAGTGAGGCCAATTTAAGCGTGAGATATGATCGACTGTCCATATTGCACCGCACTGCAACGTGCTTCAAGATACCAGTCAGACTGCGATAAGCGCTCCGGATCCACCGGCATTAAAATACCGTTTGAAAAACGGAAAAAACAATAGTACACGCCTTTCTCGGGCATTAAAGGCATCAATGCACATTATATGTGTGTACAAGTAGGCTTATAATTGCACTTTTTTCGCTCAAGTTAGAATGACATGAATAAAAACCGAAAAAGCACGGTCCAGTAGAACACACTGACATTTTTAGACCAGGGCGAATCACCTTCTCCAAAGCACCAACTGAACACCGAATCCCTTAGCAAGGTAATAAAACGTCAGTAACATTTTATTTTGCCTTCAGCTCACACACTCAGGTGTTTTAATCATTCAACTTTAAATTGAAAACAAACAAATTTGGGATTGGTGTCCCCAAAAATACAAGTCCACATGGTGAGTATGCTGGGAATAAAATAACGGTCTACACATGGCGAGTAATAGTTGAAAAATCCTGGTCCGAAGAGGGTTATACAGTATTTTTTTTATTCATTGTATACATTTTCATGACTTTTATCTAAAATCTTTACAAAGTTCTTGTCAGAATCTATAAAAATATTCAACCAGAAACTCACAATAATCGCGAGTGTATATTGTTGACATTGTCATGTATCCATGTTATTAAATGAGATCTCCAGTAGTCAAAAGTGGTTACATTTGTCGATATTTTGACAAAACGCATGCAAATCAAGTATTGTGCAACAACGGCTAAAAGTTCAGAACCATTTGTTCTGAATGATGGATTGATGCCTGCAGATTCCATATTGTTCTTCGATGACATCCAACATGCAATTAGATGTCTCGAGTGTCCTTCAGTAACATCGCGGAGCAATTTGATTTCGACTGCAGTCGAAATGCAGCTAAACATCGCTGATGAACAGACTGGTATACAATTGAATAAACAAGCCACTTTCATGGATTTAAACCTCTCTAATAGGGAGTGACACCCTTTGGACTGACAAATGCTGTCCTTAACTGAGAGGTGTCCTGATTACAGATGTCGAATTCAATGTTAATGACCAAGTTGGGACCAAATGCAGTGTCCTTAGTATAGAGGTGTCCGCTTAGGGAGGTTCCATTGTATCTCAAATCTCATGAAGCGCGGCACTTTTTTATTTCAATAATTTACCGACTGTGAGATTTCATAATAACTGTGTGGCAATATTCACTCGGCTACGATGTGCATGCACGCGAAACGGAGTCAGAGTGGCCGTAACAAGACGGGTTGCTTTTATTGACGCAGTTCTTGTAATATCACACTTAACGAAAGCAAGAAGCCACACACTTGAATATATCACATCGATGAAATTCGGGAGATGAACCGCTAATGTCTGCGTTAATTTAAAAAGTGCATAGAGTTCATGTCGCAGCTCTTGTTAGGGTTTAGACCACTGAGATAAAAAAATTAAACTTAATTAAAAATTTTGCCTGCGCAATTATTGTCCTTGTTTTGAAGTCCCATTAGGCCGAGGTTACATAGACTTCATTCGTTCATTTACCACGAGTCACTTTCCAGGTTTTTCTTTCATTCCTCGGTGAATGCACGCCACAAGGCCGTGCTTTTTACAGGGGAACGAAAGCAAAAGGGGAAAATGAGTCCTGGGAAATGAACGAATGAGGTCTATGTAACTTCGGCCTTACGTGTCTTGTACTGACAGCGGATAGTTGTCGGTTTAGGCCTGTCCAGCACCCTGAAGGCTCGTGTCATTTCACAGTGGTCGGTATAATCAAGATTTTTTTCTGATTATAAAACATGTAAAACGACCAAGTACGAAAGTATGTCGTGGCATAAAATCCTCCGGTAAAATAACTTACGCGAAACGCGTGAATCATAGTTGTTTTATCAATCGGCCGGGGGGATTTTTTTTAAAGTCAATGCTGAACATGAGACCTTCGTAGGCCTACTTTGCCGTCTGTAGCTCCTCGTAAGGGTTGCCAAACCTGACTAAAATATAGGTTATTTGTGTTGTAGGGGGAAACTAGAGTACCCGATGAAACCTGCTGACCTGCGGAACCCAGGTTAATGTTATTTTCAATCCACGATTTCGCGGGGAAAGAAATTGTAAACAAAAGCATGTGTGCGGTTCAAATGTAAACAAAAATGTATTTTTGGTACTTTGGTTGCTGGACTTGGGTTTTCCCGCAGTAAGGAGCTGGGGTCAAATTGATGGTCTATTGTTTATGGGTGCTGTTTTAGTCAGAGCTAGCCTTTGATTATGAAGGAATTTTCAAATGAAGGTGACCATGGTCTGTTTATGTGCTCACCACAGCTTTTAATACTTGATGTTTCTGAAGAGGCACGCTGAACCTGACATGGCCTTATCAAGGAGCTGCTCACGATGCTGAACTTCTAGCTTGCCTGTCGACTAAGTGCTTTGCCCGAGACATTTGGAAGCCGACATGTGAAGGCCTATCTGAGTTATCGTTCTTCACCGTATAAAAAGGGGCATATTGCTGACTAAGGAACGAGGCATATTGACATTGCCTCATCATCTCTATCGGACCAATTGATACACTTTTTATGCACGCACACATCACGCCACAGCTAGGTCCGAGTTTGTGGACAAATGGTTTGTTTAATTTGTCTCTTCAATATTGCTCCTTTGATATTGCATTCGATTTTCATTGCAATTCAATCTATTCAAGATATAGCCCATTTGAACCTGCCTGCGCCACGGTTATAATGCTATAATGCTAGTAATGTTATATTGGCGACGGTTGTTATCAAGAGATCGTAAGATAGATTTTGCTAAATGATCATTAGCCAAGCCGTTCTGCTCTTCTGTTTCATGCAATGGAGTATTATAAACGTCTGAGCATTTACGACCAGAGCTGATTGATAACATGGTGGATGATAACATGGTAATTACTGTTTTAGGTTGGGAGAGTAATAAACTCTTGTCCCAGAGGGGTCATTTGTCTGCAAAATATAGCGCGTTTGTTTTTTAATTCTATGCAATCGTTTTGTTAAAAAATTATCGCCTCCAGTTAATTTCAATGAGACAGCAGATAACTGCATATCAACTATACTTTGTCTATACGTGATGCGGAAATTATTCAACTTTATGATTGGAAATTTTCCCATTTAGAACCTTGACAGTGTGCAAAACGTGGTAATTGCTTTACGAATTCCCGAAATAGGGCAAGTTCGATAAATCTGATCAAAAATTTAGTTAGAGAATCGTTGACTCGTTCATCACATGAAACGTGTAGGCCTGTATCGATAAGTACATTCCATCGTTCTTGATTTGTCAAAAAACACCCTTAAAAGGACATTTTCAATCAGTGAATGAAAATTGTACGTAGAGCAATAATGATATAAGCAATTTCTTCGAAACGGCATGAAAACTGTACGTGGAGCAATAATGATACAAGCAATATCTTCGAAAAGGAGAGCGTTGCGATAATAAAAAATAGCTTTGGGTAGCTCATAATTTTGTTCTTATAATGACGTCGAAAGTTTGCATAAAACTATGAATTTGATTAATGATGCGTCATTGTATGTATACGTAGTAAGATGGCTTTATGTCAAAACTACAACTACCGTGCTGAAATTTACACGATATATTGATATAATTAGCAGATTCAAAATGTGCGCAGATTTAATAAACTTTCTGCGAGTCCATCTCTTAGATATACATAATGTTAAAAGACTGTCGGTTTTTTTTTCTCAATGACCCGATATAGTGTCGGTTAATAGAGGGAAACAATAGTGTCGTTTGAAAAAGTCAATTGTGCATCGTTCGCAAGAACGGATAAAAGCATGATTTGGATGAAATTGATTCATTGTCTTATAAGCCTTATATAAAGTTGAATCAAATTGATTCCTACCTTGGAAAGTTGCCTTAAATCCAAAACACGACAAAACGAAATACACGAAATATAAGTTGACATCCATGGTCTAAAGTTCTCACTTGAATTTTAAACCAAAGGAGAGAAATAGTCTTTTATATCCGTTCAATCCCGTGAATATGTACAAGGTCGCATCTCGATAGGCTGCAGGCGGCGGGGTTCATGTTACTGCTTGTACAGCTCCAGCGCGATGTTCGGCAGAAGCTGAGAGACCGCGGGCCAAAAATCACTTGCGCCGAATTCTGATACGCGTATGCAATCACATATTTCAGACAATGAGATTGCATATTAGCAGGCTTACCATTTTGGGGTCAGGCTTCGACTCAAAACACGAATTTACAATAAAAGTTGTTATTACAAAAACTTTGATGAACCGTATAACTAAAATGCAAACAAAGTTTACGCACGCATACAGACGACACTTGTTTAAGGTATTGCATTGCACCAAATAGCTTGTGCAAAAGCCTAAATCTAAAGGATGGCAGACGGGCAGGGGGTTTTAGGCCTCAACCACAGTTCCATCAGAATGGGATAAAAATACATGCCAAAATCAGGTCACATTAGCAGAAAAAGCATCACAAGTATATGATTGTATTTAGAAATTGACACATTCCAAGAATACATGCAGGTCACAGTTACAAAGTTAGTTTTGTTCGGGTTTTTTCACTGATCATCAATGGTGATTGTATTATACGTTTCCAAGGAAAGAATGCCCGGGGAACAAAGGAAACGTGCACTTTGATATCGTAGCCATTGACGGTCATAGTCTGTAACACCATATATAATACTTTGTACTCAATAAGAATACGATAGGGCGGGACACTTTTTCATTGGGACATTTTCTACTTCTTCAATGGTCACCTGTGATAAATCATCTTGACTTCTGCAATAACCACATCAAAGCATGTACATGATTCTTATGTGCTCAATTTTTTATGGGGATCTGAGCAGATCAATCGAGATCTTGTTAACCCTTGATGTGTCCATATGGCCGGTTTTTTACAATGTACGTGTATCAAATTCTGAACAACAACATGTGCACGTGCTGTATATGATGGCAATTTGTTTCTTTCTGCATGTAGCTCCGAAAAGAGGCCATGCATTCAGTAACACGTTATTGTGTGTACACATTTTGCGATTTTTCCGTATTACCTCCTCGTGCGCTATAAAGCCAAGACGCCAACCCTCGCAAACGATCGTGTATGTAATTTATGGCACGGTTGGTGTCGTCATGCTGTATAGTAAAACACCGTGACACTTCTTTCTGTGCAAATGAAAGTTGATAATATCGAAATCAATAAACTGTAAAATTAAGCCTTTTAACCTGATATTGTTCATGTATTTAGTGACATGTTACGGCGAATAAAAAAGTTCAAATCATAGTTTTAATCGTCCACCTTCATCACACGGAATTCCACTTTAAACGTGTTGTATGAAAAATGCTTTTGTTTTTGATATATTGCAAGAACAATACAGTCATGTTTACAGTCACACACTCCCAAGGTATGACGCACAGCATTATGTTGCTCGGTGGCAGGTGCACTGGCCTTAGGCCTTTGCGCACCGTTTCCAACCCAACGGCGCTAGACGGCGGCTTCTGAATACATTTTCTATTTTTGGCCACACTGCTTCATACTTAAACGACCTCCGACCTCTTTTACCTTGACCCGCTCTGCAGAGGTGTGGCACAGCCTGTATTCCACTTTAAACGTGTTTGTATGAAAAATGCTCTTGTTTCAATATATTGCAAGAACAATACAATCGTGTTTACAGTCACACACTCCAATGGTATGACACACAACACTATGAAGTTGGTGGCAGGTGCACTGGCCTTAGGCCATTGTCTACTGTTTCCAACCCAACGGTGCTAGACGGCAGCCTCTCAGAATTCATTTTCAGTGTTTGCCAAGCTGCTCCATACTTCAACGACAGAATCATTACAGTATATTCAGAATTCTTGCAACTTAGCACGACGAACGGGCTGTCCAAGTGGGTTGTTGTCCATATTCCATTGATACCGTGAGTGCCTCAGGTGGAAGCGATCGGATCCCGCCATAAAATTCGAATTGAAAATGAGACATTCTCACTCAACGGAAGCTCCCTGCGCCTTGTTTTCAAATGGATGCTTTTAGAAGTAGTAAGACTCTCATCAGCACTGCATTCGTCCTGGCAATTTTCACCGATGCCTCGATGATATATCTCAAGATTTCTCTGACGCCAGCCGTTGTTCGGGAATTACTATTCGACCGATGTAACTGTTCCGGGTACAGTGCCTATTCAGGCCTAAGAGAGGCAAACAATACACGGGTCCACCAGCACATTGATGGGAATTTAACATCTGATAAAACCCTAAACGGATTTTGTCGAAAAGGGAATTCATCCGCTTGTTTGGCTGATGATGCAGTAGTTATCGAGACAACATCCAGTGTAGGGGCTGTTATAGGGGTGTCTGGTCTGGCTGAATTTATGGCAAGTCCGCTCGTAGCCTACTTGTGCGCATCTTACGGACATCGTTCGATTTTCTTAGTCGGGGCTATTCTTGAGCTAATCAGTAGTACAGGATTTCTCTTTGCTCCGAATGTTATTGTTCTAGCAATTGCAAGTGCTTTCCAAGGATTTTCCTGTGTTATCATCTTCGTGAGCGGTTTGGTCATGGTAACGGACGTGTTTGGCCCTAAGGAATGTGGCAAGGTTATATCAAAATCATACGGCCTTACAACTCCAATAGCAGGCATTATTGCGTTCATACTTGGTAGCATAGGATATCAATATTTCGGTCTTGCCTTACCCATGGGGTCGATCGCCGCGCTAGCTTTGGTTGACTGTATCGTTCGACTTTTTATCAAACCAAATGGCCACCTAGAGAATACGGAAAAAACACCACAGAAGGAATTGATAGTTGGGAAAGTAAAATCCTACGGTGGCCAAAATGCGTCGGATTCCTCTGTTTTGCCAGTTCAAAATGGGAATGTCCTAGACGATTCTTTAAGTATGCCAATCAAAACTGCGGATCTAAAACGTAGGAAACAAGCCAGTTACAAAGACTTGCTATCCGACGTTTTCGTTATCGAGTTACTGGTAGCTATCTTTCTCGTCAGTCTCTGTTGCAGTTTGATCATTTCAACCGCTCCGAATCGCTCCATTAACGTGCTCGAGGCGGAGCAATGGCAAGTTGGGGTCATCCTCGGAATAGCCCCGTGCGCCCAACTCTTGGTGGCCGTTATGACCGTGAGAATTCTATCAAAGGAAAACCTCTGGATATTCATTCTTGGAACACTTCTATGGATTACATTTTCATTAATAACCTATCCTCTAACAACAAGTGTCTGGTGGACCGTAGTCCCCGAGATATCTTTCCGTGGTGTGGCACTATCGTTGGCTCAGGTCTACTTTGGGAACTTGTACCACTTGCTTCTACAGAACCGCCACGAAGACGCCGCTGCGAAGGTGTTCGCACTCGTGAAAGCTGCCAATGTACTAGGGGACGGTGTCGGCCCATTCGTGGGCTATCTGTTACAGTACACGTCGTTCACGGTGCTATATTACGTAGTGGCCGTGGTCATCTCACCAACTTATTTGGTTGCACTCCACGTTAGGTTGGTTTCAAGGAAACAGCAGGAGAATGGCGACAAATGAGAGCGTGCATTCACGGCCCTTGGCATGGACAGGTATCCAACCCTAGTCGTAAGAAGGCATAATGCTGATATGTTATACGAGTCAATGGATGCACGCTTCGTGTGTTCCTCAAAATTCCATAATTGGCGGTAACAATTGGAAAAATTATCACGAGTACGACCTCAACAGTTGTTACTGCCTCAAGTTATGAAATTAATCCTTCTGGCAGATTTTTAAACGTTTTCAACTGAAAAAATTATTTGGACTTTATGCGATATTTCAGTGTTAAATGGAGTCTGTAGGCAGCAATGAGGTAGGCAAGATAGTTATATGCAAAGTCACCAATAGGGTCCTCTCCTTCCTCTCCTGTCTCACAGTTCGTCAAAACCATTCACGCTTGTACCAGGAATATCCTTAGTGCTGTCTCAAACATGACAAACATTAGGAAAAGCAGAGATGAGGGCCAAGTTTAACCGTGATGACGTTCGAGTGAAAAGCTTTGGACAGCCGCAGTGCCTCGTTTCGAAGCTCTTTGCCGGTAAAATGGATTTAATTACCATCAAGTACACGATGTGTGATTTCTATGACCGGTGTAGAAGTTTAAAATGTCCTATGACATGCAGGATAGAATGTCTTGAAAACTAATGATGCTATATTTGTCTTTACCTCTTAGCTATTGACGTTGATGGTTTATAAACGTATACCATATATCCGTCAGAATACAATACGTCAGACACTTTTTTCCAGCGGGTATTTTCTACTTCTACAGCGGTCTTAGTGTCATGCGAATTTCGTGGTACGCTCTTTTGAGCATGATCATGGAGGGCAAAGAGATGGACTGTTGAAATAGTCTTATGCATGTTATAATGGGTAAAATTTGTAATTTGTTTTTACATACGTATTTTCATATTACACTAAAGTCGCCGCCAAAGATTCTGCATTTGATATTTCATAACTGCTGCCAAACAGAGATATAAAACTGGGTAATTAGTTGGTACAAAAATCACGATGGGGCAGCCCGGACGGTGTCCGCACATGTGTCCTATACTGTGTAGACGCTAACTAGCCGGTACAAAAGGCCTAATTATGTGTAGTACATGTAGGCCTATGTAGAATCAGAGCCTTTCAAATCATTTGAAAGACTCTGGTAGAATAGAAGCACCATAATCGGCTAATAGCGTGGACACCGCATATGTGCCATTTCCTTACCATGCAAAAATTAACCTCTGTACTCTCAGCTTTAAAGTCGCACCAAGCAAATACTTAACGACGAAGTTTGACGAAGGGTCAGAGACACTTTATTACAAAACAAACCGAAGAGACATATGTGGCGATTGTTGCTGGTGCGTACATGTGTGACAAAGAGTTCATTCTTGGTGTGAACTATACACGTTCTCTTCCGGTCAAGTTTTCATTCTATGCATTTCATAAGTGTATAAATGAGAATTCTACAAAAACCAAAAAGCACATGGCAAGATGACACTTTTTGAAAATTTGCAGCCAAAATCACGGTCAAAACACGTTTTTGATGACTTTTTTCATAAAGTGTATAAATGAGAATTTTACAAAAACCAAAAAGCCCATGGCAAGATGACACTTTCTGAAAATCTGCGGCCAAAATCACGGTCAAAACACGTTTTTGGTGACTTTTTAGGTCGGGGGCATTTGTCCCCTGCCTCTCCCAAACAAAGAACAGACTCCCATCCTAGAAATTAGCATTTACTACGTTTTGAAAAAGTTCTAATTGCTTTAGGATTTTAAGTTCTAGCCAAAATGGTGGTACCTATATGGTCAACCCTTAAAGAGGTTAGTATTAGACAATAACCGGCCCAAGAAAGGTACGCTTCCCAATAAAGGGACAATCAACCAGGGTCCTAGAGGCAAATTGACGTGCTTCCTTCTGATTTAGCGATAGGCAAGGATGAGCAAGCCTGCATCGGCAAGCCTTGACGTGGTATCCATGCTGCCACTTTGGAAAATCTGCCTAAACAAGGGAGAAAACACCGAAGTAGGTCAACATAAACCAAATCCATTAGATAAATGTAATAACCTTGAAATAGGATAATAAAATGTGTCAAATCATCACGATTTTAAATCTTGATAACCGAGCATATAATAAAAGCGAGGCCCTTTCATGAGTTGCGTTGCCAGAGTATAGCCGCGCTTATTCACATTAGTGTTCGATACTAGTTCAATGTACTACTAACAATGGCTGAAGCTATTGACGATACAGGTTCTTTTATAGCGTTTTGGTATTGGTGACTTGAAATTTGCTACGGGTCTTTAGTTGCATACTATAGTACGATAGAAACATTGCACAGCGTTCGATTCCTGCACGTGTATAACTGGAAGTAGATGTCTTCATTTTATAATCACCCCTTATCAGCCTGTCATCGATCTGTGGGATCATCAATTAAAGGTAGACCATTAGCACCACATAAGGCTAGAACTCGAAATCCAAGAGCAATTAGAAAGCTTCCAAAACAAAGTGAGTGCCAGTATAGAAGGTGGGAGTATCTGTTCTTTGTATGCCAGAAAACAGCCTTCACGGGGCATTCCTTCCATTTGAGGAACTTCTCACTCTTTGAAGATTTCAAGTTCAAGCGGTACCAATATTTGGTTAACACTTTATTTATACCACCAATTTTTTAGAAATGAGTGCATTTGCAGTTGGTCGCTTCGATTGGTTTTTGCCACATTTAATTTTGGCTAGACAATAGATAATGTTATGCACATAAAAAGTGCATTAATCAAAATGAATTGACTAATTGGTATAAGACATGAGATTTGTTTTCCTTCCTCTTTCCACGAGTTGTAAGCTTTTTATATGTCCTTTATGACGGTTTCTCTTACTTTTTCCTGATGTCTCGGTATTTCTCCCATAATGTCCGACTTTTTTCCGACCTTGTTCAAAAGGTTGGATTTCCAGAAAACCAGTGAAAAATAATAGGGCTTCCCAACATAGGCCATTAAAGATCAAATTCTTCAGTTGAATTGGGTTAATGAGATGTGATGCAAACACCCAGAGTGGCCCTAGGACCTTGATATATGGCCTTTAATACTAATTAGCTCCTTTCCTTGGACCCGTTGCATGTCACGCATGGTTGCATCTGGGTTGTCCCACTCCATGTTCAAGCAGGGGAAACTTTAACAAAAATGGGTCCGACATGATAAAGCATAAAAAACAAGGGCTTTATATGCATAATACAGACTAATACCTACATGTATGGTGAATACCATTGGTAAAACAGCTGTTTTTATATTAAACTTCTTGAATTGTACACCATAATCAAATCTATTTGCAAAATATGAATCCAAAAGTATGTTGCATGAGTTGAACCAGTGCTACAGACAAAGTACATGTACATTTAACAAATCCTTACATCGCAATTCAGAAAGTACAGTCGTCTGAGTGTTTAGATAGAGGAGGACTCACATAATGCATTGGCGGCCAAATTTAATGGTTATGCATTAATTGTTTGGCTCTTTAAGTTCGAATTTAATCCTTCAGATTTCCTGACATACACCTGTTTCCCCATCATGTCAATGGTAAAAAATAGTCGGATGTCTTACCAGTGAGCGCACCCAACCTCGGGTGTTTTGATGAATGTAAGTACCACGAATACAAGTTGAAAAATGTCTATCCCGGTACACATTAGAAGTTTTGAAGTGTTTTGATTAAAGTGTCGAACCCCTGACCAGCTAGAGGGTGCAGGGATTACATTGAACGCACCATTCCCACTCCTATTATATCCATCTCAGGTGTCCACGTTGAGCCTGGCCTGTTCGTATGAAATATGGTTTTCGCGTCGTTTCTGCTAAGTAGTCATATATAGATGTCCTGTCTTGAAGAAGCGTTTTCTCTTGGTTTCCTTCCAGGTAATTCTGGGCCCTCCAATCTGGGGAATATTGAGAGGCAGCAGCCACGGACGTTGATTACACTACCGGTTTAAATACGTGTTGTATTTTTGTGACATAACATTAGTTACTACAAACTGCAAAATAGTCACCCCTCTTTATTTCTGCGAATACGAAATTTGACATTTTCAATTTGCCCAATTACAAAATTTCATTCTGTTTTTCAATTCCAAAAAAAATTCTAATTTTTTTCTGGTGAATTTTGGTTATTCGCCAAATCTACTAATATAGTTATAAAACAAAACGCCCGAATCAATTTTGGCGGCTTTACAGTATGTAAAGAGAGAAGCTTTAGTGGTGGTTTTGATTGCTCACAGAGAACAATATTTACCTTAGGGGATAAGGATATTAAAGCTTCAACTTGGTTTCTACAGCGTGCAGCCTCGCTAAAAGTGTGTAGCAATAGTGATGTATTCGACAGCAGAAGGAGAAGAGTGCTGGGGGACGGTGCTCTCGTCGTTGATATCAAGAAACGAGGGGTTATCGCGACCTCCCGTGATGTGATGTTCGCATCCCGTTTCCAAGTACAGTTCGCTCTTGGCATTTGTCACATCAAAGTTATGCTTGCTATTGGCATTAGACGAATCAGAGTCATGTTTGCTGTTGGAATTAGACGCATCAAAATCATGTTTGCTTATCGCAATAGACGCATCAGTGTCTTGTTCGTTGTTGGCGCTTGACGCATCAATGTCTTTTTTGCTGTTGGTGTTTTGAGCATCACATTTTTGTCTGCTTTTGGACTTAAACACATCAAGGTCTTCTTTACCGATGACATCACCACTGCGAGTAGCTCGAGCCTGTTTTGCTACAAAACATTTTCCCCTACTAATATTCGAAATACAAGGTTGTATGATCAGAATATTGCTAACGAAGTAAAACGCTCCGGCAATGTATAATGAATTGGCGTAGTCTCCGGTCATATCGTACACAAATCCGGCAAGGGCAGATCCGGCTAAACCACCAATTCCAAAAGAGCCATAAGTTATACCAAAGGCAAGAGTCACATCTGCGATACCTACCATATCCTTATAAACTAACTGCAGGAGATAGTCATACGGATTGAGAGTAAAGCCGGCCACAAAACACACAACCAATACGTAGCTGTACGCCGATGATACAAAAGGTATGAGTATCATTGAAGCCCCACAAACTGTCGTTTCAACAATTATCACAAAAAGGGCGTCAATCTTAGGAAACCTGTAAAGTATAAATCCAGTAACGAGGGCCCCCACAAGACTTCCGGCATTCAAGACGGTGAGGGCGTACGTCCCTTCGTGGACGCTGACACCGCCGACAGCGATAACTGCAGATTTCAAATGGGCAAATATAGTAAAGAGCGCAGCGCTGAAAATAATTATGTCGATGTTTATCAAAATGAATGACACATTTGTAAATAGATGTTTAAAGGATCTTTTTAGGGTTTTGTTCTTATTTTTACCTATCGCAGTATGTGGGGGTTCGGAATCAGGCTGGTCCCCGACTTGTACGTCATCTGCTTTACCACATGATGAACTACGAGGATTGTACTTGCTAATAATTTCGGCATGCGATCCTTTTGCTGCCTCTAAACTCTTGCAATCAGGTGAAAGGATCACCCTTTCTGTATTATCATGATAACCTTGGGGTGGTGTTTCAGGAACAGTCATGTTGATGACCCCGCCAGACATGTTCGTGTTGTCTGAACAAACTACACCAGAGGCAGCATTCCCATGCGCCTTGATGAGTGCGTCTGGCCTGTGCTCCTCAGCCTCCTGCAATGGTCTGACCACCGCGCCACAAACACAAATATTCAACATTGCAGCACTCATTACGATAGCGGTGCCTCGCCAACTATAAGCCTCCGTTAGGTATTCGAGGATAATTGGTAGTACCATTCCACCAATGCCGACTCCCGTTGATGCTAAACCAATGACAAGACTTGGTCTCTCCTTAAAGTAATCTAACGTGACAGTCAGCATCGGGATGTAGGCCAGGGCAAACCCGAAACCTATAAGAGAAAAAAGAGCATACCGAAATGATATTCATATACATGCTTCCCGAAATTGGTGGCTTGCATTGGAAGTAACTTTTTCCCCCTTGTCCGTCATTAAAGGCATTCAAGTGTGTTGGTCAACCATGACTATCTCCTTTGTCCCTCCACCATAAGGCCGAGTTTCCCCTTATGACATCACTATTTCGGACACTCAGCGCCCCATTTTTGGAAAGGTGTATTGGGAACGGCTTGACAGGGATCTATGACCGAGTTGCATGCAAGATGTCAAGACGAACAAGGGATTCTTTTTCTGAACTTTGATGCATTTTAGGTTGGATATCTCCTGCTCTAAAACCGAAACAATCAATGAATGATATTGATTGGACGATATATAAAACGATGGTTTTTTTATCGCATTTGTTTGACGGGGTTTATAATGGGTAAAGAAAAGCGGGGCTCCTACAATCTCAAAAGGCGTATTAGGCGGCACGCGTTGCAATATTTGCGCGTCCGGTATGTGGTTGTCGGCAAATGTAACGTTGCACGATGTGCTGACACCATTTTGCGGGGTCCGAGGATCGGAATATACCCATTTCAAGAACCCCAGCGGTTTATTTTTTATTTCTCCTCCGTTAATGCAGGTCCAAGGGATATACCCTGTAACTGGGGCAATACAGTCAGTTGGCCGCGCCCCCATTACCGCGTAATTCTCTCTGCGCTATGACGTCACTGCATATCATTACGAGCTCATTATCGCGTACATTTAGGCGTGAAATATATGAAGTCGGAAATCGATCCTAAACTTGCCAAAATTTTTCTGAATGACATGTAAACGGAACATATTATTCTGGATGAAACATTAATTAGTAGTTTCATTAAGAAAAAAGTGTAAAAAGTCCTGAGGTTTGCTGTTTACGTGACTTTGAACAGCGGTCGTCGCCCGAAAATTCGCAATTTTTTCACGTAATTTTGTTGAATAAATGCACCTAACTCATCAAAAACATCGCGCGTGCTCAGAAGTAATGACTGATATTTATTGTTATATGTATCTTTGACTGAATAACACGATAGTAAAAATGATTATTTCTGTCGCACGGCTGGAAAATACGTTTAAGTTGCCTCTGATTTTTGTCAGAAAATGTTGCAGCCGGATTTAGGTTCCGACCACACCCGAAGTTGAGCCGAAGAGGCCCGAACACTAGGATCGCCACCATCGCTACAAAACGTGTTCTAGAATACTGTGAAAACTTGTCCAATAGCCCATCCTGCCGTCCCATCCCTCCTTTCATGAGACCACCATTGCCCAAATTTAATGACAAAATGATGCAAAGAAGAAACTTAACATTAAAGATAACTAATCCTCTCTTCTGCATCTTGAAACTCTTTAACAGTGAAACGCTAACATTGAAACAAGAACACCAATAACAAACAGACAGTCAATTGTTGAAGGGTGTAAAACACAATGCCAAATTCAAATTCTTGCAAGTGGTGCTGTTGAACTTTTCAAGTGGAAGGAATCAAACTTATTTTCATTCGTGACGTTATTTGCTAATGATTGTTTACACCATTCAACAGCTTGACATGTTCATCAAACCCGATTGACTGGAGAAGTGAAAGTATTAGCTGAAAGATAAAGCAGATTTTTCCTAATGACAACAGCATGGATGTACAATTACAACAGTCAAATTGATGACAAACTTCAAGTTAAACCAATCACAATCTTGCAGGAAGATGTCCTGTAATAGGTTAAGTTTACACCTTTAACACTGGCATTGGTCATGCTGCTCAAATTACATACTTTATCAGCTTTTTGGTATTATCTTTTACTGATACAGCAACTCTAAAAATGAGATGATGGCAAGTTCTGTGTGCGATGTCTGGCACAAAATAACTCTTGTGGGGGTACTGATGAGGCTATTCCCGGCTTTATAAGCATCATTGATGGCTTGGAAGCCCGTTCAGACCCAGGCCAGGGTCAGGGAAAATAAACTATCCATCCAAAGGTCGTCCAAAATTACCAGACAATGCCTATTATTGAGCCATGTCACCTAGTAGGCCCTGGTGTTTTGGACCGTGAAGATCCACATTGTAATGTGTATATGATTTCTTTTCCTGAACTATGGCAGCCTTTTACAGGCAAATCTGGCAAAAAAGTGCCTAAACATAGGCAACTAAAATTACCAAACAAACAAAAGATATATCATTATGAGAAAGTTTATTTTCACAGAGGATATACAGAGAAATTTCTGAAGAATCAGCCGGATTGCCCAACAGTAGTAGTAGACATCTCAGTCACCTGGATCTTTTCGGAAGTAAAGCATCATGGCTCATGCTTTACTGTTTGAGCACATCCACACAAATCGATAGTATTCCTGGTCAATATCAATGACGATATGGTGGAACACATGACATACCTCCAGTCTCATAACATAACATAACACTCACTCAGTCACTGTCGCTCTGACATTTCTGACGACTATTCTACCAGTAGCTTTATCAAAAGGCTCAAATCATCTGGTCATTTGGCCACAAGTTGTAGAAATTATAGTCAGACTAAGCATATTCATCAACAGAACTCAAACAGGCTACCATCATGCCATTCTCACTTTTAACCACAATTTTTTTGAGACACGCTGTGCATTAAAATATTTTTACAATATCACGTCGTGCACGCTTGCCGCGAAAAACGGCTTGATTAACATCACGTGATCCAAAACGTCATAAATATTAATGAGATTTCTTCGAAAAATCACCAAATTAAGTGCTAAAAAAAAATATTTAGGAAACCGGGTGCTCAAATGTTTTAAAAGATATGAATTCATTTAGGATTGGTCAACCACTTCGCAAAAAATCAATTCACCAAATATCGCCGCAAAGCTGGAAAATATCTTTGAGTGAGGTATGTTCAGCGAAGATTGCGAAAATATCATCTTTCGAAAAATTGATCAAACTCGGTTGATTTTGCTTGGAATTTGATGAAATAAACACCAATTTTTTCTTTCAATAACTAACAATTTCGCCATCTTTGATCAATCGCTCTCCCCAAACAGTCGTGCATGCTACAGAGGTTTTAGTCTCTGCCACAAATATGGCGCGAGTTAGTATCAAATGTTTACCGATAGGTGACAGTAGCAGCGCAACGCAGAGAGAAACGCTCTTTTGGCGCTGCGAACGGGGGCGCGGCCAACTGACTGAATATTTGCTCCAACTCGGACACACGGTGACCTGGAATCTTCAGAATTTGTTATTACATAATAAAATAATCTCTAATATAGAGTGTAGAAACTACAAAACGTCTTTACATTCTAATGTATTTTCCATTAGATGAATGATTGCGCTAAAATTCCCGAACTGTTACATAGATTCGGAGTGAATAACGTATGTTCATATCCAACGGCTGGAGACGAACCCGATCGTTATGAATATGAGGTACATTGTCCATGTTACACAATGGGCCCAGTCTGAAATCTAGCACGCGCGACCTGTTATAGGCTACCGTATACACATTGTTTCCTGAACAAGTTGTTGGCCTCATTAACTTCAAAGGAATTTCACACGACAAGTAAAGCGCTTTATCATACTAGTGCCCTATATAAATGCGCTGATCCATCAAAAATGCGATGACATACTTTGAAAGTTGTCACGAAAAGTACGTGCAAACCTCTCCAAAATCATGGAAAGTGTCCTCAGGAATGTTTTTGCTTTAAAATGAAGTCTCCGCACGAGCTAGGATGCAATCTGCGATATGTGGATAATCGTAACCGGATTGCACTAAGCGCAATCCAGAAAAAGCCCCTTTTCATTTGTTCTTCACGTCATATATTCATTACTGTCTTTTGTCACGTCATATGGTGACTCGTATCAGACACTCTCCCAGTATTATTATTGTAGCCTACTTTTTACATATTCTCGGGCGATAAGTTGAAGGATTGAATTTCGATTGTTTAAATAGCTGAACACAACGCTTGCCAAAGAAATTCGCGTGCGTAATCTTGGTCACACTACATCGACATCAAACGGCCTGTTGCAGAGTTACCTACCGGTCATGAATCCATACGTCACAAACAGCACGTAGATATCAGGGACAAACGCGGTTGAGAAAAAACCTACGGAAGATATGACACCACCGGAGATGACAACAGGCCTCGTCCCAAAGCGTGTGGCCAAAGTATTGGCTATCGGACCTGTCAAAAAAAAGTAAAACGTTTCGAACTTACAATGAAAGCAACATCTTAAAACATTCTAAATTGATCAGAGACAAGACCACTTATGAATATTCATAGGTTGTAGGGTCGAGGCCTATCAATTAGACGAGTGCATGTTTTTAACTCTCAAGTACATATTTGGAGAGGTATTGAAAAAATATTTGCTGTGGCAAGTCTACAGATATAAAGAAATTATTTGATGAAAAAATTAATTTGGAATTTTGCTAATTGGGTAATAGGGGGCGTGTTTTGAGTTTTTTTGCCAGTTGGCTGAAAAGAGTGGAAATATCAAAGTCTGTCTAATTTGTCGATTATCAAAAAATTTCCGTGGTCAACCACCAGTTTATTTTTCACCATTTACTTGCCCGACTGTCCGGAATAACATAATCTAAATTTCAGATTCACAACCGCACGCAGTATTTGATGCGTCGCGGTCAAACATTGACAATTTAACTGCTAAAAGGCTTAAAAAATCAATTGTGGTCTTGCCTCATGAAGTCATACCTGTTAGGTATTGACATTATCAATACCGGACTAGTGCATAAAGTGACATGAGTGAAGCTTTCCTACTTTTTCATGGTAAAAAATGAAATGGCCTGGTCCATTGTGCTCATCCCCCTCGCAGGCAGGCTGTTACATGATAAATATTAACCAATGATCAAGCCCTTAGGTAAGGAGATATAGCAACCCCATAGCAATAGCTCCAGTAGTTACGAAACGTGTCATCACTGGCCAATTGATGTCGCTGATAACTGGACAGGTCCTAACATGAGTACAATAACGATTGATATAAATATCAGGGTCTGAGCTGTTCAAACCAAGTTTTGTCGCCAATTAAATGCTGGTGCTATAAATAAGAACTTGAAGATATCTCATTCAGTTAAGGCCATTAGACTTAGCGCCAAGTTAAGCATAAGTATGTAGTGACAAGTTTACATAAGTACGTAGAGACAATTCTTGTTTTGAATAATAGAGCCTGGTTGTGCAAAACAGATTGCGTCAACTTAACATAGCGTTATCTCCTTCGATCAGTTAAGCCCTGAGACTTAACGACAAGTTAAGATAACGCCAGCGTTAGTGACAAACGTGTTTTGAACAACCGGGCCCTGGTATGGTGTCAATCAGAACTGAACACTTGCTGCTAGTAAAGCCATGCTTACTTATGATTGGCTGCACGAAATGACGTCATCATTGGAAATATTTTGGGTAAAGTCTGTTTTTATCCACAAACTTTGCTAAGGTGACCAGCTGGTGGTCACTGTCTTCAAAATACAATGCTAATTTTATCATTCATTTATAATTATGATACACGATGAAAAGTTTGTTTGAAAAACGCTCCACAACGCTAGTGGTGAGGCAAACCGCTCCATGAAAACCGCTCCAGGTTTCTAGATACACGCTCCATATACTCAAGTGCTTTCCTTTCTTTTTTTAAAATAATTTTTTTGTCAAATGTTTTGAACATTGTTTATTTAGTCGATATCCATTTTTTGGGGCCATTTGATTTAATTCAAACCTTCTTAGGAGAAAAAAACTGATTCATTCAAAATTTTAATTTACCCACATGTATTTAGAAATTGTTTTAAAGTTCCCTAAAAGATAGAACAGGAGATGAACAAATACAATGAAGGATCAATACTCAGTATATAATTGTCGCGCTTACCAGCAAGGCAGCTCATTGCCCCTATCATAGTCCCAACGGATGAGGTGACCGAGCTTGCATCGTGAAAATATTCCAGCCACTCGTCATAGAAGATCCCCATTGAACGCACCGTTCCGACTATCAGGAATAAAGAGACAAAATTTGCCAAGACTATGATCCAGCCCCAGTACTTTGGCTGGTCCAGTTTCCTTACACAATTGCCACACATTGTTGATAAAAGATGTCTTCATTCGGCTGGTTGTCGCTGTTCGTGACATATGTAGGTCTTTTCTGTCTAACTGCCTGCCATTTCCACATATCACTGGCGTCAATATCAAGGTCTATGTGACACGGTCGCGACATTGACAAAAGATCATACATAGTTGAAAAGACATTTTAAAATGCATGATGAATACAGATCTGCTGACGGTTGGTTGATCCAATATGAGTATTTAGAAATCACGTTAGAAAACGTCCATCTTTGTTGGTATTGATTTCAAAAGTTGTTTCATTGCGAAAAACCCAGCGGCCAAAGTGGAAAACACCACAGCCCGCCCGCCATCCATACATTTCAAACGCCCTCGTGATGACAGATAGAGCAAACGTGTATGGCAAGCGGAGTGTCCAGTAATTAAAAAAACCTAGTTTTATTTAAAAAAACCTGTTTTTTTACCTAATAAACTAAGTTTATTTGGAAAAAATATAGGTTTTTTTAAAACAACCTTGTTTATTAAGTAATAAACCGAGTTTCTTTAATAAAACCAAGTTTTTTTACTTTCTTTCCTAATAAAGTAGGTTTTTTAACAGAAACTAACATTTTATGCTAAAAAACCTGGTTTATTACCTAAATGAAATGGCCAGGGCCATTGTGCTCACCTCATGTGGAGGAAAGATGGATAAAGAGCATGGTCTTGTGTCATGTAGTGTTAGGTTTGATGTAGGTCCAAGCAATTACAATTTCCCCAAAATGGCTAATTTACAGTACATTCGACCTCTGTGACCTTGAAAAGTAGGTCAAATCAAAGAAGACCCGGGTGACACATTGAATGGTTGTTAGAATTAGATGAACCTATGATATAAAATTGGTGCCAATCGGGCAAGTCATTACTAGGAATAATGGCATTTTGAAGAATTTAGGATTTGGCCCCCTCCCTGGAGGCCAAACGGCAAATCAGATCGCACCAAACTTCGGTACCTGAGATCACCTGACCAAGGGGTACATGTGTACTTAATTTGTGATCAATAGTCATTGCTGTTAAGAAACATGCCATAGTTACGGCCTGACGGCGAATTTACGCCATTTGACCTCTGTGACCTTGACAAGAAGGTCAAATTAAAAATCTGTGTGACATATACTGTATGGTGGTTAGATGTACCCATGATATCAAATTGGTGGCAATCGGGCAAGAAGTTAAGGAATAATCACATTTTTAAGGTTTTTGGATTTTGCCCCCTGGTGGTCAAGTGGTGAATCATATTGGACCAAACTTTGGTCCCTGAGATCACCTGACTAAGGGGTAAATGTGTACCAAATTTGGTATCAATAGTCATTGCAGTTTAGAAACGTGCCATCGTTACATCCTAACGGCTAATTTACACCATTTGACCTCTGTGACCTTGAAAAGGAGGTCAAATCAAAAACCCGGAGGATATATGATGCACCTTTGCTAGAAGTACCTACCATATTTTTTTCAAAATTTCCCGACTACTATTAAGGAAGATATTGCATATTTTCACTTTTAACGTTTGGCCCCCTGGTGGCCAAACCATGAAACGAATCGGACCGAAACTTGGTCTCCCAAGTGTCATCACATAAGGGTACATGTGTACCAAGTTTCAACTCAATAGCTCTAACAGTTACGAAACGTGCCCTGCTAACGGACGACGGACGACGACGACGACGACGACGACGACGACGACGACGACGACGACGACGACGACGACGACGACGACGACGACGACGACGACGACGACGACGACGACGACGACGGACGACGGACGCCACGGTATGGGATAAGCTCACCTCTGCTAAGAGGTGAGCTAAAAACTTGTTTTTTTTACCACATAATCGTATAAGATATAAGTTTATGTACAGAAATGTCCATTTATTCAATAAAACAAGGTTTATTACCAAAACAACCTAGTTTATTTAAAAAAACTAAGTTTATTACTAATAAACCTAGTTTTTTTAAATAAACCTGGTTTATTAGAAAACTTACATGTTTAAACCGCGATCCTACCTACATTGAGTTATCTGTGATGAGGTTAGGGTCTCACCAACTAGTTTACAGAGTGCAGTGCAGTGCAACATTAGTACCACGTGGTGCCGAGGTTGCCCATCCTCGTCCCGATAACATCGCGGATTTGTGTACATGGGGCGAGGTAGAAAATACAAGTTTCTCGATAGAAAGTAGGTTTTTGCACGCCGTTTGTCCAATTATTCAAAACAACCTACATTTTTACAATAAAACCAGGTTTTATTGCAACAAGAGGCCCAAGGGCCTGGCGCTCAGCTGGATGACCTAATAACATAGGACTGAGGGTGAAAATGACATGCAAAGCTGCCTATGCCAGCCTCTACAAAATTGGGAGGATAAGGAAATACCTAGATCGTCACTCAGTAGTAAGGCTTGTGCACGCATTGGTTGTCTCCCGACTAGACACTAACAATGCCATACTCTATGGTCTACCAGATAAGACCCTGGCTCCTTTGCAACGTGTGCTAAATTCCGCTGCTAGGCTTGTTTGTCGTCGCAGGAAATTTGACAGCATCACCCCACTGCTCCGCGAGCTCCATTGGCTTCCTGTCAAGGCAAGAGTCGTTTACAAAATTCTGACTCTTTTACACAAGACAGTAGTGAGCAGTGGGGGTCCGATGTACCTGTCAGATTTGCTGGTGGCGACAAGCGGCTGTACGAGGTCCACCACGTTCAAGGCGCTTAAAATCAAAAGAAGTAAGTCCAGGTATGGTGACCGCAGCTTCTCATGCTGTGGCCCATACCTGTGGAACAAACTTCCTGTTTCCGTCAGGGCTCTACCAGAAACATCATTTAAGAGGCAACTCAAAACCACCTTGTTTGAGGACTATTTAGGGGGGGTGGCGCCTTGAGCGTGGTGGACCACGGAAAGGCGCCCAATATAAGTTTTTCAATTCATTCATTCTGAGGGTGTAAAGTAGTAAATATCGGCTTTATACTACTGTTTGAAGGTCAAGAGAACACGTTATACCACTAAAATTTCCAATGCAGAGCTGCCAGCTGGATGAAATATGATTGAACTAATCAGCCATGGTATGTAAATATTACAGGAGGCAACGGAATATATCCCTAGTTCAGTATGTTGTATCGGTAGCTTTACAGAAAAGAAGTGTCAGAGAGGATGAGACTTCTCCATGGACAACTGTGGTATGTCCAGGCTGGGTTGTACAGCACAAGGATACAAAATGCTGTCTGTAATTGAGAGGTATCCTGATTTAACAGAGGTCAAAATAAATAGAAATGACCAGTTTGGGACTAACACCACTGTCTTTTTTTAATAAGGTAAGGTTACAGGAGTCAACAAAATTAATTTTATTGAGAGAAATTGACCTGTCCTGCAGGTGGTTGGCATTTACAATACAAAGGGTCATGACATTGTGCTCTACTGCGTATCCCTAGTGAGTCGATCTATCCTTGGCGCAGACAGGTTCAAATTGGCTACATCTTGAATAGATTGAATTGCGATGAAAATCTAATGCAATAAAGGAGCAATATCGAAGAGACAAATTAATCAAACCAATTGTCCACAGACTCAGACCCTGAAATGGCGTGATGTATGCGTGCATATAAAAGTATATCAATTGGTCCGATAGAGATGATGAGGCAATGTCAATATGCCTTGTTCCTTAGTCAGCAATATGCCCCTTTTTATGTGGAGAAGAAGGAGAACCCAGATAGGCCTTCACATGTCGGCTTCCAAATGGCTCGAACCAACTGTACTATCACTACTATAAATTTAAAATGCGTGCTCCTCCTACATGTAGCAATGTCTCGGTCAAAAAGGCACTTAGTCGACAGGCAAGCTAGAAGTTCAGCACCGTGAGGAGCTCCTTGGTAAGGCCATGTCAGGTTCCGCACGCCTCTTCATATCCATCAAGTATTGAAAATGAAAGCTGTGGTGAGCACATAAAAAGACCATGGTCACCTTAATTTGAAAATCCCTTCATTTCATAATCAAGGGCTACCTCTGACTAAAACAGCACCCATAAACAATTGACCACCAATTTGACCCCAGCTCCTAACTGCGGGAAAACGCAAGTCCAGCAACCAAAAGTACCAAAAATACATTTTTGTTTACATTTGAACTGCACACATGCAAGGCACACATGCGTTTGTTTACAATTTCATTTCCCGCGAAATCTCGAAAATCAGGTGACCTGCAATCGTGGATTGAAAATAACATTAACCTGGGTTCAGCAGGTCAGCAGGTATACCGGCTGTTCCAATCATCCCCCTACAGCCAGCTGTTCAAAAGGTAATGTTATTCACCCCACAGGGAGTGCAGGTAATTGATTAAGCCCCTGCATAACTTAACACTATAACCGCAATGGCTTGGCTTCTGTGGTAAGGAGAATTGACAGTTTTTTTACGGGAGTAACATTATTGTGTTGCTTAAAACGTCTACTTTTTACTCATGTAAGAATCGTAGTACTAATAATAACTTCAACTTATTTTACCGGTTATGATAACACAACACGCATCTTTATGATCATGATCTTTCTCAAACTAACTGAATGACCTAATCGCCTTGGACGCACAACCACATATCAATCCGCCCCGACGATCAACAACAAAGTTTTCGTGCTTTTAGCTGTCAACATCAATGGCTATAATATACTCCTGCAGAATAGTAGAATTAATAGAACTAATTTCCGAAGTTTCCAATAGTTTGAACACAAATCAGAACATCACCCATCAGCTGGACTCAGATCTGCATAAATTACGATAAATAATGAGGTCGTCGCTTCAATTTCGCAAAGAAAGTTGACTCCATTCGAAGGTTGTTTTGACCAAATTCCGTTGAACTCATCGTTATGAGGGCATTTGAACACATTCTCGTTGATCTTTTCTATAAACGTGTGAAGTTTCGTACCAAAATACATTTCCGTAAAGGCTTAAATAAGAAAATTTGTCACTTACAAATCATCGCTCCGGTAGAAATAAAAAGGTCGCCGCCATTTTCTTGATGATAGTTCTCCAGGTAATCTCGGCGGGAAATTTAAAGCGGGGTCATCCGGGGTCAAACAACAGTTTTGCTCACTACCGCCAACTGGTGACATAAATCGACACTAATCTATTTTATGTCAAAACTTCTGTATCATGAAGACCTTTTCAACTTTATTTCAAGCTTTTATCTGCTGGAATAGAGCGTCCAAAAATTGTTTTTTCACTTACGCATTTTGCCCCCTGGGGAGCTGAATTTGAGTCGAATCGCCCAAATTTTTTTCCGTAAGCAACATTTTCTGCGGTGTTTATAAGCAAGACTAGATTTGAAGTGCCTCGGTTGTATGATTACAAAATGCCCAACTTTGTCTACAGATGGCTGGATGGATGGAAGGAAGGATGGATGGAAGGACGGACACCAATTGAATAGCTATTTGACTAGCTCCGCTGACTTTGTCAGCTGAGCTAAAAAACTAAGTTGTTTTGTATAAAACCAAGTTTTTTACGTAAAAAGGTAGGTTTATTAGCCATTTGTCCAGTTATTGTTAATAAACCAAGATTCTTTGCTATAAAACTAAGTTTATTACCACTGGATGAAAAACTTATATTTTAGGGAATAAAACCAAGTTTATTTGTTAAACTTGACATTTGTTGATAGAAACAAGGTTTATTAGGTAAAAAACTTGGTTTTGTTAAAGAAACTCGGTTTATTAGCTAATAAAGAAGGTTGTTTTAAAAAAACCTATATTTTTTCCAAATAAACTTAGTTTATTAGGTAAAAAACCAGGTTTTTTGAATAAAACTAGGTTTTTTTAATTACTGGACACTCCGCTTGCCATAAACGTGTTGACATGTTATGTGCAAATATTTCGCCACGTTCGCGTAATGGACGGCACAATTTTTCCTTTCGCAGCCGAGTCTTTGATCGGTTGGAATAATGTTGCTTTTTGTGCAGAAATTCAGCAATATAAACCGATCGAGGTTTTCAATATCACGAACTGATATATAGCGGCCTACATATAGGTGTTCACTAAAGTTGTAATGAAATATGAGGAATGCAGTTTATAAACAAGATTGGGATTGAAATTGTTGCTTCATTGCAAAATTTAGCAAGCATTACCTCCGACATCACTGGAAATGAGCGACATTGCTTCCCATTGGCTGAATACAGTAAGGAGAATATGGAGCCGATTGGTAATGGAAAATCCATTACAGCATTACAAAAATAGTATCAAATTGCGTCCACAACCACTTTTTTTTAAAGATCCAGATCGTATGGAGCCTTAAATTGCATAGCCAATATTTGATACAACTTATTTTGTTGAAATTATTTGTGAGTTTTGTGCACTTTTAACAGTTTGGCAAGACCACCGAGCTGCATACAACCAAGGAATTTACTGTGTATAGTGGGCTGACCTAAGGTCGAAAATCACCTCTCTTCTCGAAATCAGAGCAAAGTCATTAGCATCCCCAGATCAATTTTCAAAGTTGAAATACTCCAGGATTTATGTATCAAATTAGCTACTACGAACGATATAAGACCTTTGTGCACTTTTTCTATATAAAAGAGACAAAATTACTCACTCAGAATGACGTTATTCCCACTGGGAACGAGTTTTTGATACTAAAAATCCATGAAAATCCGAAGTTTTTTTGCCTTTCTTCATTTACATGTAGTTTGCTTGCCGCCACCATTTTCTAGCTAAATCATGTGACAAAAGCTTAAAACCTTGACCCCATTTACCTTAGAAGTGTTCAGAACCTGTACATTCAACACTAGAAACCTCGACTCCAGGTCAACAGCGTTGTTAGTACAGGCCGCCGCTAGATGGCGAGATCGCTTGGTGGGGCCGTCTCCACAGTGGTGAACTGCTCACAGAAAAGGACAATTTTATGCTATAAAGACAAAGCCGGAATCAATGCAAATACCACCCTAGCAAATGGAATTAAATGGGCAACACTTCCAGATACATACACGTTCACTCGGTTCTGCAATAGCGTGGTTTCAGTGTTGGAGGAGCGTGTAACGTTGCCGCGATGATACCGCCCCCGAAACAAAAGCGCGGGCATGACGTCAACGCATAGCACTGCCATCTATTAGGAACTGAGGAAACTATTTCACAATGTCGCTCATTTCCACTGATGATCAGAATTTATGCTGTCATCCCTGTACGTCATGCCTGTATATCGCAAAAACAGAAATATTTCGAGTACCTCACTGTTTTATCTTACCTACAGATCGACAATCCCGTTACAATTCTTACTGTACAAATCACAATTGATATTCTTCCTGCTTCGCGTCAGTGACGTGCAACGTACCCGCGAGTTGCGCTGGGTAGCGCGTCAGTGACGCGCCAATGACGCGATTTACGAGATGTTAATTGTGATTTGGACTGTTCGATCTTACATTTAACTGATAACTTTATGACGTTTTTTTTACATTGTTCATACATGATATACATTACTTTACAAGAATTTGGTCAAAATCTAGATTCAGATCAGAATCTTACAGGAAAACTTACCACGTGTAGATGTACACGTAAGTATTATACTTTATGTACAAGAAACTGAATAATAATCTAACAAAAAGTCTTATGATAATCTGATCGGGGCTTTTGACATAGGAATGCTTGTTATGTCACAAGTCTTCATAAAAAAATGGGCGGCTTTTTACAGCCATATGTTTGTTCTTCTACTGGTTCATCAGTAAACTTTTTTTCTGAACGTGTTTGATGCCTTTAGCGGGGTAATCAAGCACCATCAGCGTGACGTCGGAAAAATCGATATCTACACCAAGTCGTCACAGGGTAGATCCATGGCTCCAGGAAGCTACCCAAACTCCCAACCCGTGTCCACCAGCAGGTACCGTACCACTGTCACATCGCACCGATCTGTTCCACTAGTAAAACGTCGTCCATCATGTCAATGGCCAATAAATCGCAATGATTGCTGAGACCTTTGCTCATGCGTTAGCCTTATAACTTGCAGGTATGTCAAACGCTTTCAGAAAAGTGGTTCACCAATGAAAGGGGCAAAGAAAAATTTCATTGAGGGAATTCTTCAAAATTGTACCATTGAATTATACTGGATTCACTTACCAATAAGATACCAAGCCCGACAATACCCGATTTCTACTGCCGCCTCGATGGGTAGAGCCTAAACAACCTGACATAATAGTAGGCCTTTCGCAGCCATAAAAGGGTTGGGATATCTTGTCTTCGTTTCTACCAATTGGTCTTTAATTGTAATATGAAAAGTTCTGCTATAGAGTCATGACTATTCATGACGATTACGTTGTTAACCCTTAGATATCCCACCCCTTTTATGGCTACGAAATGCCTACTATTGTGTTCGGCTGTTTTATTGATTGAAGAATGATGCCAACATATGTATACATCGCAGGCGAATTTAAAAACTATATCGTTCGCGCTTATTCAGTTATAGGCCCCTCAATAGAAATGGCGACGCTGTACAGGACATAAAGACTATTGCTTTGTTAGATGCATTTGGAAGTAGAATTAGACATCCGATTCCTGCAAATGAGTTTAAGCAATTCAGAAAAAAACGAAGATAGACCAATTATCCGAGGACGAACTCCATGAGCCACTTTTATCATAACAACTTAGAACATCCAGACACCCTAAACTGCATACACGTTCACCATGGGTGTATTCGACTCCCCGTTCTCGAACCAAGAACGGTGTTCTCAAAGGAGTCGAACACGCGATAACACGTTTGGGAACCGTTCCTGTTCCAAAATCCCAAACACCACGTCTGCTGGTGCAGCGGGAACGGACCAAGAACAAAGATGGCGGACAAGTACAGTTCGTCTGCTTTTTACGTTATTTTGTGTGCAATTTTAACAAGGAAACAATATCTTGAACAGCTTTAACCCGCTCTACAACTTAAAAATGTAAATATGCCCTTGTACTTATTATATTTTTAACATAGTCGACGGGACGTGAGACGGAAAAATGGATTTTATCGCGCCTTGTTTGTTGACGAAAATAACTTGCCGGCCGGGTTTTCCCGTGTTTTCGGTGGGGTAGCTATGACTTACAGCACTAACCCGTTCGAGACTCGGGAAAAGGTCGCCTCTTCCGGAACGCTGGAGAAACGGGGAGTCGAATACACCCCATGACTGTCCATAGTGTCATTTTATGTTCTCGTACCCATCCATGTTCTAATAGTATTTATTACTAGCAGAATGACTTTGTAACTTTATACAAATTATTCTACGGACGAAACATCCTTAGACCAGTTATCTGAGGACGAACTCCATGTGTTGGGGAATGTTGTCTACTGTTACGACACTGAACCTTCCACCATGACCCATGTAACTAGGTTCTTAGAGTTGTTTATTACCAATTGTCCAATCAGGGTTTGGGCCCTTCGTTTATATAAAATAAACGGGTATACTCGGGGCACTTACCACGCACCCATTCGCACTTCGTCGTCAATTCTTTGTCCGTGGACCCTGTCAAGTTCGAGTTATGCCCGATATCAGTCCGATCGGCGGGGTGTCCAGAACACAATGAGCTACTTTTAACATATATACAATTTTATCAAGAAAACTCCGGTTAGTTAAACGCCTTTGCCGACGGAAGACGGTATCAACTGCTTCTTGATATTCCATTCTTCACGGAGCGTTAACACCAAATGTCGTCGGTCAGAGACTCTCCAACTACGTGTAAGTCCTAATTTGAAACATTCGTCAGAAATATTTGTTGTGTAAGTGCATTATTGTTAAAGCGAACTTCGCACGAGCTATACAATGCTCTTGGATGATAGTGCAGTTAAGATACATGTACGATTATTGAACGCCGTATCGGCCACACAACAATCCTACCTCATGATACTATAGCAAGAAAGATCGGAAGTGACTGAGATTAACAGACACCCATCGTTAGCGGCAAGTAAAGTGGAACCTCCTTAGCGGTCAGCCCTCTATTAAGGACACTAGTTCGGGTCCCGAATTGGTTGTTTCCAACCAATGTGACCTCTGTATTCAGGACACCTCTCTCTAGTTGTCAGTGCCGAGGGTGTCCTTAATAGAGAGGTTCTATTGTACGTGTGTCATGACCATATTGTGAATCCGGATCCCTTCACGGAAAAAAAATCAGCAGGTGGATCATTAAAAGCCGTCATTCTTCCGTGCGAATAGACAATTTGAAAATAATTGCTTAAGAGTTTTGTTCAGCTTTTGAGATAAATAAATAAACAAATACAAATAGTATAAAATCGTCCTTTCTTTGCTTGACTTTGGCAATACGGCCTTTAATTGTATTTCTCGTTGACTATACTATCAATGACTTAGGCACTTGCAAAGCAGCACTGTGCATACGCATCCTTCCCTATTATCAGTAGTGTATGCCCGGTCATACACTGCTGCTATTATGCAAAGAGATCAACATTCATTTTTTTAAATACATGTAGGTAATAAATTCATTTTGAACCATTTTAAGGTAAATTGTATTGCTGTAAAATTGCCGAACTCGCGATCGGGTATAAAGTTAGAATCTTGAGGCTATTTCACGTTTTCGTATCACTCATTTTCACACAATGACTTCGGCAAAACTCTAAAAGGAGATATTTGGGAAAAGATTCCAACTTCAGCTAAAAGTGAGTTTCAGGGAAATTTCTTAGCAGGGACGCGTTTCTTCTTTGGGCCTGGTTTTCGTAACGTTAGTCCCGTGATTTTAAGCTTTGGTGGATATACAGGGGGGATACAGTATTTATAAAGTACTTTGGAATACTTCAATTTTGACATGAGGCTTCCACCATACTACCAGATTGCCCACATTGCTGCTGAAAACATAAAACTTGTTGATCAGTGATTTCAGGAGAAATCCGCCACTACCAGTCTCTTCACTGTAGGTAGGGGAATAATTTCTAATCTTTCGTAGATTTCCTCGAAAGTTGAGACATTTCAGTAATAGATCAATGTTTAGTTGTGTAAGTGTGAAAAGGTGACGACCTGTTCGAAATTTGCGCAGATCTAATTTGTAAAATCCATCGTGGAGCTGCAATTTCATGGGCTGAAGCGACCCTCTGCTGAAATACCAGACGGCAGGTTTTGGGCACGGTATGAAGATATAGAAACTTCCGTCAACTTCGCACCCAAATATATTCAAGGAATCAGACCCCAGGGCATGTTCGTTCTGATATTTCCTAGCGTACAGTTCCCTGATTAGTTTTTTTATCAGTAAAAATCCTTCTTCATGCACGCTGTATAATTTGATAGTTAGTCGCAATTTAGGTTCTATCCAGCGCTCAACCAATTGGTCCTTGCAAGCGAATACGCGATAACAATCTGGGTTTCGGTCATTACCTTTTACCTGCTTTAATCCGTTGATATGTCTTATATTGTTTCCAAATTCGTCAAATACCGATATAATTGTTTTGCCTTGTTGTGCGATTTCATTAGTCCCGTGTTTTTTGAAAGGCTTGACTGCGTACACACAAACAATGTTTCTGCCAATTTCGCCCGCAATGTATAAGTATCGCCGATATGTGGACTTGTGGAAATATGAGGGTCTGAAATTGTCCATACCTAAGTGTTTAAATGAAACCTTAAAATCTTTAACAATCCATTTATCACCTTTGAACTTGTATACAAAGAACTGTTTATCCGACGAGCAATCTGCGTTGTATACTACAATGGCGTCCAACGCCCTGTGATAGTATGTCGATGTGACAGCATGCGGCTTTTTCACATTGATGGTGTCCGTGCTGTGTAATAGCTTAAAGCCTTCCTGTCGAAACAAAAAGAACCAAAGTTGTAATACAATAAAAATGGAGAGCAAAAATGCCCATTTCAACATACCGTATATTTACCATCAAATATATCAAAAGTGTACTTTTCTGGTGCGTTGCATGTAGAGTATTGAGGCTACAAACATACATTTTAGTAAAATACTAAAGCTTATATCCTGAAAAATGAATCGCATTCCGTAAAAAGGTTTGGTTAACCTTTGAGCACCAAAAAAAAATTAGGAGAGAGAATGCAAATTTGCCCTATCATCTGAACATTTACAAGGAAATCGAATAGACGCTTTTAGCTCAAATTTACGAGAAGGTTTTACCTTTTTATGCCAGAGACGTATGTGTCCAAGGTTGTCACTTCCTTTTGAAGGGTACCAGCTGACGGTTACTGAACTGAGCCCGCAGACTCCCCATGAATTGAGGTGATACACGTGGCATGCAGCAAATATGGAGCATGCTACGCCGCAGTGAAGCAGTGTCACCGCAGTGAAAGTACCAAGGTTGGGTGAAAAATGTTGCTCATTGAAATCGCCATGTGAATAGTGAATAGACACGTTATCACGCAATGATATCATTATCTTGATGGGCGCGATCAATCTACGATACAAAAGCTTAATGTACTAATAGCCAGATCTAGATTAGGACTGACCACAGGCACCACGACCATTTATGCGAGAACTTGAAATCAGAATTCTTTCAGGAAGAAGTGAATGCCAATTACGAGGGTGAGAGTTTGTTCTTTGCTTTCCTGGAGCAGCCTCCCATGTTTTTAATGGGCATTCAGTTCATTTTGAAGGAGTTCAATTAGCTCTTAGGACTTCAAGTTCTATCCAAAATTGTGGTGCCTATGGTTAATCCGTAGTGCAAAACTCATGATACTTTGAAATAGAAAAACGTACAACAAAATGTATTAAAACAACAAATATCTTTGTTTTGATGATTGATAAATACCCGGATTGATCTTTAAAATGTCCCAGCACCACATAAGAGTACTGTGGAAGGCACCATGGTCTTCTCGCATGGGCAACTGGCAGCTAATATTGCGCGGATACTATAAACATGACCGTGCTGATAGTACTGACTGCTAACAATAATCAGAGCGTAGCCTCGTTACTCTTGTCGCGGCGCCGTCTCGTCAACTTTGCTGAAGATAGCTAGGTAGTTTCTCCTGCGGTCGATTTAATGAAAAACGATAGGTTTTTCCAACTCGCACAATGTGTTAGTTTGCATTGTGAATGTGTATCATTACATGCAACAAGAAAATGCAAATATTCCGACGATAAATATCCCACTGAGTTGTATATGTACCACTCTGAACACAGTGAACAGGAAAATGCATGGTAGTGGATATTGACATGCACAACGTGCATACGAATATTCGTGTTGTTTGTCCTCGTACATACTGTAGTTTCATGAAAATAACACCACTTCGGGATATTCAAGGCCCGGCCTCTTCTCTCGAGTCTATTCACCAGAGGTAGCCAATGACTTCGCTGGCCCTTGTGATGGCTCAGCCGAGCTGTCACGGTTACGCTAAACCACTTATTACCGCAGCCCTATTGATTCGAAGTGTTGTGGGCCTACTGGTCGATGAGTGCGCATGTGGAATGACGTAAATGGTAAGGCCACTCTCGGACCGTTTATACAGGTTGTCTCATGAAACTGAAGCACCTTTTAGATTGATCCAACCCCCCAAAACAAAAAAAGTCCTTATTGAAACTCTGAAGAAAAATCTACAAATGCTTTCATTAGTAAAGCAAAGTGATATTCAGGCAATGATAGTAGTCACGAAATTCCGAAGAAAAACGAGGAGCTCATCCTCTGTTTTTCTACAACCCTCTTTTTTTGATTTTAACTCCCTAGGCCTACGTGGGAGAAAACAGAATCGAAGTTTCTAGGATTTGTGGTTTTCTTCAGGAATTCTAGGGCCTCTTAGGCCTATAAATGAAGCCCCACTGAGGGTACCCACATTGCCGACAACCTGTGCGACAATGGATGCTGTAGAGCTGCTGAGAAAACGACGCCGGCGCTACACCGTTACAGAAAAACTTGCCTACCCGAGAGACCAGAAGGAGGCACTGGTGAACGGTACGGTGCGCAGTATGAGAGAGTTCGCCGCCCACTATAACATCCCCTGGGAGACGTTTAGAAGGTGGAATCTCGAGGACCTCGAGCAGAAGCAAGAAGAAGGGCATGGCCGGAAGAAGACGGTGATGGAGCCCCGTGATCCCAAGATGTCAGAGAAGAGATTCAGCATTGTCGCCCTCAGCTATGGGATTTCAACGCATCCATAGGCTGGGTGGAGTGCTTGGTGAAGAGACGCAACGTGTCCCTACGGAAGGTGACCAAGAATACAACGACCGTCCCCGCTGATGCTGCTGCAAGGATTCAGACCTTCCGAGATGCGGTTACTGGGAGCATCGATCGTCTTGATATACAGATGCGGTTCTTCTTTAACATGGACCAAATCTTTGTTCTGTTTGATATGAGAACCATGTACACGGCCAACACCACGGGGGAGAAGGCCATCGACGTCTGATCATCCAGGTCCAATACTAAGCTGGGATGCACCGTCACCCTCTGCATCGCAGCCTCTGGAGCAAAGTTGCCGGCGCACATCACCTTCCCCAGAAGAGGTTTCGTCCGGGTGTTCGCAGCCCTCCAAGACAACCCACCAGCAGATGTAAAGATTACCCTATTGGAAACTGGTTGGATGAAGGAGGAAACGGCGCACAATTGGTTAGATGAAGTCCTATCACCCTACGTCACCGACAACGAGACCGACCAGTTCCTGTTAATCGTCGATCATTATCAGGTCCACCGGACAGAGAACTTCCGGACGAGAGTCCGCGACATGAGAGGCAGCCTGGATTACGTACCTGCTGGTTGCACATCCCTCGTACAACCGTTAGACGTTGCAGTCATGAAGTCCTTCAAATGTCACGTACGGCGACAATGGAAAGCGTGGAAGAAGGACCACACGGACGAAAGAGGAGACTGCCCTCACATCGGCCTGAGAGACGTGACCAACATCATCAGAGATGCCTGGGATGGTGTTGATGAGGACGTTATCGTCAACTGATTTGAAGCATCGTTTCGACCAAGGCCAATCGAAGCTGGACCACATGCTATCTTGGAGGAAGAAGAGGAGACTGCCGTGGATGGACCAGAGTTCGTGAATGTAGTCGAGGAGGACATTGTGATGGACTTGAATTGACTGTGGGTGTTGTGAATGATTGTGGGTACGATTCTGAAAGCTGATCAATTTAATAATGTGTATCTTTAGCTTTGAAAAAAAATTGAATCGGGATTTGCATCGTTCTTTTTTATTCCTTCACTGATCACTTCGGACAAGACTGTACATTCAGAGGGATGTTCGGTTTTGTCTCCAGATATGTGACGGACAACTTCTCATTCTTACCAATTTCGCACTGCAAAGTATCTTTGAAAGCCCGAAGCTGGTAAGGGATGATAAGACCCGAAGACATGCTCCATTACCTCCCTGAGCAGTGCCTCACTTTGAAAGGGCAGGTCAGTCCCTAAAACCAGCAGAAGCCAATGTGTCAGTTGGACTTTTTTCATGGACACCCTGTACACTATCAGCCATTAGCACTGGGACACCCTTTACACTACCAATGACGATTAGTTGAAAATGTTCTGGGACACTCAGTACAATGGCCGAAGGCCCGATCCCATCATCCCATTCATAGGAGACCTACGAATCGGTTTCAACAACCCAAACAATAAGGATTGGACTCGAAACTGAAGCATATTGGATATGAGGCCTGGACAACCCTCTCTGGAATCCCAGCCAATGATCGGCCTTCTCAACAGCTCTGTTCGCCACCCTATGAGTCAGGGGCGGCGACACCGGCTGTTAATGAAGTGGTGTTATTTTCATGAAACTACAGTATATGCAATGATAAATGTTTTGATAGCAGCAAATGGACACCAAAACGTACATGCTGGATGTATCCAATTGCGTATAACCTAACCCAACATCAGTTTTCTTCCGTGATAAACTTTATTATTTCATTCAATTGCATGTCGCTATCTGTAGACGATCTTTTCAATGATGGTGGATCGGACGGGTGCCTGCTTTTACAGTGGCTAGAAAAAACAGGAATGTGCATGATTTGTGCATTGATATAGTTCCGTTAATTTACGTTACAACCTAATCACAGATGCACTATTCTCTCTTTGAACGACGAAACAAAATATGCATCGATCACGATTTGTAATTCCGAAAGATCTTGTTTTTTAAAATAAACTTGGGACTCTGCGCCCACCGCCGTAATATTCGTCCAGCATTTTTCGCACGTACCAGTAATTAAATTCCGTCGCTAGACCGATCTCAACTACGAACGGTAGGACGATATAACCCCCGTGTTACGTGTAGACATACATTGTATGACTGGATGAACAGTCAATGACGGTCAATCGACGATCGAACTTCATGTCATGTTCTTCTATCATCTATCATCTACGTCATTGACCGTCTATCATGGAAAGAACCATTTTTCACGTTCACCTTTAGCAATTATTATTCCTCACTACATGTAACAACAACTCAAAATCGGAAGGAGAGGCTCGCTGATGGGTGTACCCGTGTTTAATTAGTTCGTTTGGTTTAGTTGCCACATGTCCAATCGTGGCAATATGGCAAGCTTTCCTGCTTGAAATATATGAACGGCCATATGCCTAGACGGATACGGAGACTACTGTGGAACGAGGGGTATCTGACCGTCCCTGTCCGTGGATTAGATCGTTGTGATTGAACGTGGCGTCAAAACTCTTTCTTAATACCGTTGCATCATCCTGACGTGTCGCAACGTCACCAATGGATACGGAGAGTAAAAAGTGAAAAAGTGAAAATTTGAGGCCAAAATCACGATACTAGTTCAATGTACTACTAACAATGTCTGAAGCTATTGACGATACAGGTTCTTTTATAGCATTTTGGTATTGGTGACTTGAAATTTGCTACGGGTCTTTTGTTGCATACTATAGTACACAGCATACATTCCCCTACGATAGAAACATTGCACAGCGCTCGATTCTTGCACGTGTATAACTGGAAGTAGATGTCTTCATTTTACAATCACCCCTTATCAGCCTGTCATCGATCTGTGGGATCATCAATTAAAGGTAGACCATTGGCACCACATAAGGCTAGAACTCGAAATCCAAGAGCAATTAGAACACTTCCAAAACAAAGTGAGTGCCAGTATCCTTGGAGGAATTATACCTGGTTTAAATTCGCCGCCGCCGCCGCCGCCATCTTTGTTGACAATAAACTGAGTAACCCAGCAACCGGCTAATTACATCCGGGAAACTTTCGGCGGAAATTCCCGAAGTGCAATCGGAACTTCCGAAGTCGCGGCGCCTTATCTCGGTGCGTGTTTATTTAGCAATTAACATAATACCCGAAGTCGGCGGCGGTGGCCAGGATTGAACCTTTGTTATTTGTATGCCAGAGAACAGCCTTCACGGGGCATTCCTTCCATTTGAAGAACTTCTCACTCTTTGAAGATTTCAAGTTCAAGCGGTACCAATATTTGGTCAACCCTTAATTTATACCACCAATTTTTTAGAAATGAGTGCATTTGCAGTTGATCGCTTCGGTTGGTTTATGCCACATCTAATTTTGGCTACACAATAAATAATGTTATTCACATAAAAAGTGCATTAATCAAAATGAATTGACTAATTGGTATAAGACATGAGATTTGTTTTCCTTCCTCTTTCCACGAGTTGTAAGCTTTTTATATGTCCTTTATGACGGTTTCTCTTACTTTTTCCTGATGTCTCGGTATTTCTCCCATAATGTCCGACTTTTTTCCGACCTTGTTCAAAAGGTTGGATTTCCAGAAAACCAGTGAAAAATAATAGGGCTTCCCAACATAGGCCATTAAAGATCAAATTCTTCAGTTGAATTGGGTTAATGAGATGTGATGCAAACTCCCAGAGTGGCCCTAGGTGTTAATACTAATTAGCTCCTTTCCTTGGACCCGTTGCATGTCACGCATGGTTGCATCTGGGTTGTCCCACTCCATGTTCAAGCAGGGGAAACTTTAACAAAAATGGGTCCGACATGATAAAGCATAAAAAACAAGGGCTCATGAATTCAAGTACGGAACTCCATGTATATAATTTACAGTACTTTATATGCATAATACAGACTAATACCTACATGTATGGTGAATACCATTGGTAAAACAGCTGTTTTTATATTAAACTTCTTGAATTGTACACCATAATCAAATCTATTTGCAAAATATGAATCCGAAAGTATGTTGCATGAGTTGAACCAGTGCTACAGACAAAGTACATGTACATTTAACAAATCCTTACATCGCAATTCAGAAAGTACAGTCGTCTGAGTGTTTAGATAAAGGAGGACTCACATAATGCATTGGCGGCCAAATTTAATGGTTATGCATTAATTGTTTGGCTCTTTAAGTTCGAATTTAATCCTTCAGATTTCCTGACATACACCTGTTTCCCCATCATGTCAATGGTAAAAAATAGTCGGATGTCTTACCAGTGAGCGCAACCAACCTCGGGTGTTGAAGTTTTGATGAATGTATGTACCACGAAAACAAGTTGAAAAATGTCTATCCCGGTACACATTAGAAGTTTTGAAGTGTTTTGATTAAAGTGTCGAACCCCTGACCAGCTAGAGGGTGCAGGGATTACATTGAACGCACCATTCCCACTCCTATTATATCCATCTCAGGTGTCCACGTTGAGCCTGGCCTGTTCGTATGAAATATGGTTTTCGCGTCGTTTCTGCTAAGTAGTCATATATAGATGTCCTGTCTTAAAGAAGCGTTTTCTCTTGGTTTCCTTCCTTCCTTCCTTGGTTTCCTTCCAGGTAATTCTGGGCCCTCCAATCTGGGGAATATTGAGAGGCAGCAGCCACGGACGTTGATTACACTACGGTTTAAATACGTGTTGTATTTTTGTGTTACTACAAACTGCAAAATAGTCACCCCTCTTTATTTCTGCGAATACGAAATTTGACATTTTCAATTTGCCCAATTACAAAATTTCATTCTGTTTTTCAATTCCAAAAAATTTTCTAAATTTTTTTCTCGTGAATTTTGGTTATTCACCAAATCTACTAATATAATTATAAAACAAAACGCCCGAATCAATTTTGGCGGCTTTACAGTATGTAAAGAGAGAAGCTTTAGTGGTGGTTTTGATTGCTCACAGAGAACAATATTTACCTTAGGGGATAAGGATATTAAAGCTTCAACTTGGTTTCTACAGCGTGCAGCCTCGCTAAAAGTGTGTAGCAATAGTGATTTGTTCGACAGCAGAAGGAGAAGAGTGCTGGGGGACGGTGCTCTCGTCGTTGATATCAAGAAACGAGGGGTTATCGCGACCTCCCGTGATGTCATGTTCACATCCCGTTTCCAAGTACAGTTCGCTCTTGGCATTTGTCACATCAAAGTTATGCTTGCTATTGGCATTAGACGCATCAGAGTCATGTTTGCTGTTGGAATTAGACGCATCAAAATCATGTTTGCTGTTCGCAATAGACGCATCAGTGTCTTGTTCGTTGTTGGCGCTGGACGCATCAATGTCTTTTTTGCTGTTGGTGTTTTGAGCATCAAATTGTCTACTTTTGGACTTAAACACATCAAGGTCTTCTTTACCGATGACATCACCACTGCGAGTAGCTCGAGCCTGTTTTGCTACAAAACATTTTCCCCTACTAATATTCGAAATACAAGGTCGTATGATCAGAATATTGCTAACGAAGTAAAACGCTCCGGCAATGTATAATGAATTGGCGTAGTCTCCGGTCATATCGTACACAAATCCGGCAAGGGCAGATCCGGCTAAACCACCAATTCCATAAGAGGCATAAGTTATACCAAAGGCAAGAGTCACATCTGCGATACCTACCATATCCTTATAAACTAACTGCAAGAGATAGTCATACGGATTGAGAGTAAAGCCGGCCACAAAACACACAGCCAATACGTAGCTGTACGCCGATGATACAAAAGGTATGAGTATCATTGAAGCCCCACAAACTGTCGTTTCAACAATTATCACAAAAAGGGCGTCAATCTTAGGAAACCTGTAAAGCATAAATCCAGTAACGAGGGCCCCCACAAGACTTCCGGCATTCAAGACGGTGAGGGCGTACGTCCCTTCGTGGACGCTGACACCGCCGACAGCGATAACTGCAGATTTCAAATGGGCAAATATAGTAAAGAGCGCAGCGCTGAAAAAAATTATGTCGATGTTTATCAAAATGAATGACACATTTGTAAATAGATGTTTAAAGGATCTTTTTAGGGTTTTGTTCTTATTTTTACCTATCGCAGTATGTGGGGCTTCGGAATCAGGCTGGTCCCCGACTTGTACGTCATCTGCTTTACCACATGATGAACTACGAGGATTGTACTTGCTAATAATTTCGGCATGCGATCCTTTTGCTGCCTCTAAACTCTTGCAATCAGGTGAAAGGATCACCCTTTCTGTATTATCATGATAACCTTGGGGTGGTGTTTCAGGAACAGTCATGTTGATGACCCCGCCAGACATGTTCGTGTTGTCTGAACAAACTACACCAGAGGCAGCATTCCCATGCGCCTTGATGGGTGCGTTTGGCCTGTGCTCCTCAGCCTCCTGCAATGGTCTGACCACCGCGCCACAAACACAAATATTCAACATTGCAGCACTCATTACGATAGCGGTGCCTCGCCAACTATAAGCCTCCGTTAGGTATTCGAGGATAATTGGTAGTACCATTCCACCAATGCCGACTCCCGTTGATGCTAAACCAATGACAAGACTTGGTCTCTCCTTGAAGTAATCTAACGTGACAGTCAGCATCGGGATGTAGGCCAGGGCAAACCCGAAACCTACGAGAGAAAAAAGAGCATACCGAAATGATATTCATATACATGCTTCCCGAAATTGGTGGCTTGCATTGGAAGTAACTTTTTCCCCCTTGTCCGTCATTAAAGGCATTCAAGTGTGTTGGTCAACCATGACTATCTCCTTTGTCCCTCCACCATAAGGCCTAGTTTCCCCTTATGACATCACTATTTCGGACACTCAGCGCCCCATTTTTGGAAAGGTGTATTGGGAACGGCTTGACAGGGATCTATGACCGAGTTGCATGCAAGATGTCAAGACGAACAAGGGATTCTTTTTCTGAACTTTGATGCATTTTAGGTTGGATATCTCCTGCTCTAAAACCGAAACAATCAATGAATGATATTGATTGGACGATATATAAAACGATGGTTTTTTTATCGCATTTGTTTGACGGGGTTTATAATGGGTAAAGAAAAGCGGGGCTCCAACAATCTCAAAAGGCGTATTAGGCGGCACGCGTTGCAATATTTGCGCGTCCGGTATGTGGTTGTCGGCAAATGTAACGTTGCACGATGTATACCCATTTCAAGAACCCCAGCGGTTTATTCTTTATTTCTCCTCCGTTAATGCAGGTCCAAGGGATATACCCTGTAACTGGGGCAATATTTGCACCAACTCGGACACACGGTGACCTGGAATCTTCAGAATTTGTTATTACAAAATAAAATAATCTCTAATATAGAGCGTAGAAACTACAAAACGTCTTTACATTCTAATGTATTTTCCATTAGATGAATGATTGCGCTAAAATTCCCGAACTGTTACATAGATTCGGTGTATGTTCATATCCAACGGCTGGAGACGAACCCGATCGTTATGAATATGAGGTACATTGGGTGATTTCAAAGTCAGTTTTTAGATTTAGTTTTAAAACTAAATGGAACACTAAAACCCTTGATAAAACCAGTATTGAAATGAAGTGGGTTTAAGTTTCATCATATTTCAAAGTCGGTGTTTGTTGGTTTTAGCATTATGTCCGGTTTTAGCTTAAAGCTAAGGGATGGTTTTAGTGGCAAAAACTAACACCGGGACTAAAACTAAAACTCTCCACAACACCAGAAATGAAATCAGTTCTGGTGTTAGTTTTGACACTCAGATTTAGCATTATCCTATTTCAAATTAGGTTTTAGTTTCACACTGAAACCAATTGGAACACCAAGGTCTGATCTTAATCCCAGCTCGGTGTTATATTTGGAAGTTTTGTAGTGCATTTTGTATTACCAATAAAACTAACACCTTTGGCATTAACACCGAGTGGATTTCAAAGTTGGTGTTGGTGTTAAGAAGGGAAAAAAATCATGTTGTTTGTACCATTTCAAGGAGTAGTTGCTGGTATTTTGAACGCTGATGGGAATGATGATGGACGTGACAGAAGACGACCAAATTTGTATTTCTGACAAATGTTTTCAATGTTTTGACAATTTTTATTTGAGGCGTCTGCTAAAATTCTTGTCAGGCAAGATCAGAAGCGGTTACAATAGGGAAACAACAGTAACAACGACAACAGCATGCATGTTTGGTTTAAGGTTTTATCTCTGTCCATCTTGGTGTTAGTTTTACCTGCAGAATAAAACCTCTTCTTAGTTTCAGCCCAGGTTTTAGGTGTTTAGATAAAACCAGGTGTTGGTGTTAAACTAAAACCTCGAATTGGTCTTATCAAGACATAGGTTTTTAGGGGTAGAAATTAAGAATAAAACTGACACTAACACCCAACACTAAAACCAAAACCAACATTGAAATCACCCATTGTCCATGTTACACAATGGGCCCAGTCTGAAATATAGCACGCGCGACCTGTTATAGGCTACCGTATACACATTGTTTCCTGAACAAGTTGTTGGCCTCACTAACTTCAAAGGAATTTCACACGACAAGTAAAGCGCTTTATCATACTAGTGCCCTATATAAATGCGCTGATCCATCAAAAATGCGATGACATACTTTGAAAGTTGTCACGAAAAGTACGTGCAAACCTCTCTAAAATCATGGAAAGTGTACTCAGGAATGTTTTTGCTTTAAAATGAAGTCTCCGCACGAGCTAGGATGCAATCTGCGATATGTGGATAATCGTAACCGGATTGCACTAAGCGCAATCCAGAAAAAGCCCCTTTTCATTTGTTCTTCACGTCATATATTCATTACTGTCTTTTGTCACGTCATATGGTGACTCGTATCATACACTCTCCCAGTATTATTATTGTAGCCTACTTTTTACATATTCTCGGGCGATAAGTTGAAGGATTGAATTTCGATTGTTTAAATAGCTGAACACAACGCTTGCCAAAGAAATTCGCGTGCGTAATCTTGGTCACACTACATCGACATCAAACGGCCTGTTGCAGAGTTACCTACCGGTCATGAATCCATACGTCACAAACAGCACGTAGATATCAGGGACAAACGCGGTTGAGAAAAAACCTACGGAAGATATGACACCACCGGAGATGACAACAGGCCTCGTCCCAAAGCGTGTGGCCAAAGTATTGGCTATCGGACCTGTCAAAAAAAAGTAAAACGTTTCGAACTTACAATGAAAGCAACATCTTAAAACATTCTAAATTGATCAGAGACAAGACCACTAATGAATATTCATAGGTTGGAGGGTCGAGGCCTATCAATTAGACGAGTGCATGTTTTTAACTCTCAAGTACATATTTGGAGAGGTATTGAAAAAATATTTGCTGTGGCAAGTCTACAGATATAAAGAAATTATTTGATGAAAAAATTAATTTGGAATTTTGCTAATTGGGTAATAGGGGGCGTGTTTTGAGTTTTTTTTGCCAGTTGGCTGAAAAGAGTGGAAATATCAAAGTCTGTCTAATTTGTCGATTATCAAAAAATTTTTGTGGTCAACCACCAGTTTATTTTTCACCATTTACTTGCCCGACTGTCCGGAATAACATAATCTAAATTTCAGATTCACAACCGCACGCAGTATTTGATGCGTCGCGGTCAAACATTGACAATTTAACTGCTAAAAGGCTTAAAAAATCAATTGTGGTCTTGCCTCATCAAGTCATACCTGTTAGGTATTGACATTATCAATACCGGACTAGTGCATAAAGTGACATGAGTGAAGCTTTCCTACTTTTTCATGGTAAAAAATGAAATGGCCTGGTCCATTGTGCTCATCCCCCTCGCAGGCAGGCTGTTACATGATAAATATTAACCAATGATCAAGCCCTTAGGTAAGGAGATATAGCAACCCCATAGCAATAGCTCCAGTAGTTACGAAACGTGCCATCACTGGCCAATTGATGTCGCTGATAACTGGAAAGGTCCTAATATGAGTTCAATAACGATTGATATAAATATCAGGGCCTGAGCTGTTCAAACCAAGTTTTGTCGCCAATTAAATGCTGGTGCTATAAATAAGAACTTGACGATATCTCATTCAGTTATGGCCATTAGACTTAGCGCCAAGTTAAGCATAAGTATGTAGAGACAATTCTTGTTTTGAATGATAGAGCCTGGTTGTGCAAAACAGATTGCGTCAACTTAACATAGCGTTAACTCCTTCGATCAGTTAAGCCCTGAGACTTAACGCCAAATTAAGATAACGCCAGCGTTAGTGACAAACGTGTTTTGAACAACCGGGCCCTGGTATGGTGTAAATCAGAACTGAACACTTGCTGCTAGTAAAAGCCATGCTTACTTATGATTGGCTGCACGAAATGACGTCATCATTGGAAATATTTTGGGTAAAGTCTGTTTTTATCCACAAACTTTGCTAAGATGACCAGCTGGTGGTCACTGTCTTCAAAATACAATGCTAATTTTATCATTCATTTATAATTATGATACACGATGAAAAGTTTGTTTGAAACACGCTCCATAACGCTAGTGGTGAGGCAAACCGCTCCATAAAAACCGCTCCAGGTTTCTAGATACACGCTACATACTCAAGTGATTTCCTTTCTTTTTTCAAAATAATTTTTTTGTCAAATGTTTTGAACATTGTTTATTTATTCGAATATTCTTTTTTTGGGGCCATTTGATTTTATTCAAGCCTTCTTAGGAGAAAAAAACTGATTCATTCAAAATTTTAATTTACCTACATGTATTTAGAAATTGTTTTAAAGTTCCCTAATAGATAGAACAGGAGATGAACAAATACACTGAAGGATCAATACCCAGTATATAATTGTCGCGCTTACCAGCAAGGCAGGTCATTGCCCCTATCATAGTCCCAACGGATGAGGTGACCGAGCTTGCATCGTGAAAATATTCCAGCCACTCGTCATAGAAGATCCCCATTGAACGCACCGTTCCGACTATCAGGAATAAACAGACAAAATTTGCCAAGACTATGATCCAGCCCCAGTACTTTGGCTGGTCCAGTTTCCTTACACAATTGCCACACATTGTTGATAAAAGATGTCTTCATTCGGCTGGTTGTCGCTGTTCATGACATATGTAGGTCTTTTCTGTCTAACTGCCTACCATTTCCACATATCACTGGCGTCAATATCAAGGTCGATGTGACACGGTCGCGACATTGACAAAAGATCATACATAGTTGAAAAGACATTAATGCATGATGAATACAGATCTGCTGACGGTTGGTTGTTTAGAAATCACGTTGGAAAACGTCCATCTTTGTTGGTATTGATTTTAAAAGTTGTTTCATTGCGAAAAACCCAGCGGCAAACACCACAGATTTCAAACGCCCTCGTGATGACAGATAGAGCAAACGTGTTGACGTGTTATGTGCAAATCTTTCGCCACGTTCGCGTAATGGACGGCACAATTTTTCCTTTCGCAGCCGAGTCTTTGATCGGTTGGAATAATGTTGCTTTTTGTGCAGAAATTCAGCAATATAAACCGATCGAGGTTTTCAATATCACTGCCTGATATATAGCGGCCTACATATAGGTGTTCACTAAAGTTGTAATGAAATATGAGGAATGCAGTTTATAAACAAGATTGGGATTGAAATTGTTGCTTCATTGCAAAATTTAGCAAGCATTACCTCTGATAAGAATTTATGCTGTCATCCCTGTACGTCATGCCTATATATCGCAAAAACAGATATATTTCGAGTACCTCACTGTATTATCTTACCTACAGATCGAGCAATCCCGTTACAATTCTCACTGTACAAATCACAATTGATATTCTTCCTGCTTTGCGTCAGTGACGTGCAACGTACCCGCGAGTTGCGCTGGGTAGCGCGTCAGTGACGCGCCAATGACGCGATTTACGAGATGTTAATTGTGATTTGGACTGTTCACTCTTACATTTAACTGATAACTTAATGACGTTTTTTTATACATTGTTCATACATGATATACATTACTTTACAAGAATTTGGTCAAAATCTAGATTCAGATCAGAATCTTACAGGAAAACTTACTACGTGTAGATATACACGTAAGTATTATACTTTATGTACAAGAAAACTGAATAATAATCTAACAAAAAGTCTTATGATAATCTGATCAGGGCTTTTGACATAGGAATGCTTGTTATGTCACAAGTCTTCATAAAAAAATGGGCGGCTTTTTACAGCCATATGTTTGTTCTTCTACTGGTTCACCAGTAAACCTTTTTTCTGAACGTGTTTGATGCCTTTAGCGGGGTAATCAAGCGCCATCAGCGTGACGTCGGAAAAAATCGATATCTACACCAAGTCGTCACAGGGTAGATCCATCGGCGTTGCGAAAACACGGAACGGAACGGAACGGAATAATGTTACGGAATAGGGTGAAAATCCGGTCTGTAGCTTATAACTACGTAAAAAGGCAAGGTTGAGCGCTCAAAATATAGTTCCAGGTTTCGAGTTTATTTTTGTGGTCTATTTTTCAGCTACATCGTAGCTAAGAGTGTAGTGACTAACGAAGAGTCGATTCTTAGCCATTTAACGTCGCGATGAAGTAAATTCTCCACTGCTCATGAGTTAAAAAAAGTGCACTTTGAGGCTCATTTCCGAACTCCCTTACGATTGTTGGCGCGCTTGTCACACAGCAGCAATGGCGGACGAAACATCTTCCAGAGAGGAGAAATCCCCAGGGTTCTACAAAAGATTTTGGGAAAGTTGGGTAGCTGATCACAGGTAAATCATGATAGTTGAATAGCCTTAGTGTTTGTTGTCAATAATGATGTGTGCATTAGGAGAACTTCGTCTTGATTAGGTGTTTATTGGACCCGATGTTCCCGACCGACTGAACAGGAATGACAGATTCCAATGATCCATGGACCATGTCATGATCATGTCTTGACATGCATGCCACCTGTTTACGCGGCCTATTTAGGTTATTTCCTCTCTAATACTTCAATAAGACCGCAGGCCTTCCTCCTATAAATGTTTTTTAGTTCACAAGTTCATGCTGATCCTCCTAAATTTTGTTATGCGGTGCTGTTGAAGTGGCAAAAAAATCCGACAATAGGCACCTAGTGCAATGTAGTGTATAATTGCATGTATTTGGTATCTAATTCCGGACAAGGGGAGACATGCTATGATATGGCACATGTTAGGGCTCATGGCTTTCACCTTTGCATGATATTTCGGGTTTTTTCTAACAAAATGTTGAACTCATCATAGTTAATGCGCATAACTTATGATGAGTAGGCCCCAGGCTACCATTTTTTTCAGATAAAAACTGAAATATCATGCAAAGGTGAAATTTTTTTGAGATACTTTCTGGAACTTTACAATGGGTTTTCCCTTTACTTAGTTGCCCTTTCTTCAGTCCAAGGCAAAACGTCTATAAACTTGCTGACATCTGGCCGATACAGCATTGATGGCCGGTGTTTCTGTTTTAACAGTGATTTGAATCAATTTCTGTTCATTCCAGAGCTGGTGCTGAAGAATCTTATAATGCAAGACAGACATACAGCCCACCTCATCCTGTCCGCCCTAAGGCCAACAACAAGAAACGTAGACTGGAGTTCTCAGATTCAAAGTCTGAACACCCTGTCCATGAAAAGAGAAGGAAGGCCAAGAAAAAGAAATGTCCCTCGACTGATGTTGGGTCACGTGGATGGCCAGTTGCAGTGAATTTTAATTGCTTGCTAGTGGCACATTATCAAAATGAGATGTGTCACCACCAACCTTATGGAACAGGAAAAAGAGTTGATTTGTACTACTAGAGAGTACAGTACATTTTGTTTTACCCCCCCCCCCCACCCCCAGTAGTGTATGGAAAAATTGGTTTGTTTCGGTACACTTGTGCAAAATGTTGAAAAATTGTTTATGAACCCTCAAAATTTTGTTGAAACATGTTTATTCCAAAATCAAAGGTATATTTTTAATATTGATTCTATACACCATGTCATCTTTGAACCAGGCAGACATTCCAAACAAGGAAACACTCAGTGGTTGTACGTGATAACCACTTCTCAGTGTGCTTGCCACCAAAATGAGATGGTGGTGTCTCCTTAGTATGTCGCGGGGTGGGGGAGCACTAAAGAGACTAAAAACCCTTTTTGGGGGCTTTAGCCAACATTTTGAGATGTCATGGTGTCCTGTCCAGGGATTAAATCAAAGCAATTACTTGAATATAATTTCTATTCTTCAATAATCGTGCCTTTTATTCAATATTTTCAATTGCAGCCCTCTGAATAAAAACAAAAACAAACCATCAAATGATACTGGTATTCAATTTTCATTCAGAGTCCAATGATCAGCTGATGATGACTTCTCCCAGTAGATTGGAGGGGTGTGACTCCTGCTGCTTCTTGTGTGGTTCACCTCTGACTCCTACTCCCCCCTCCCGAAACCTTCATTCTAGTACATTGGCCCCAAGCCCCCTCCCCCAGCCCCCAAGGATATCCCCAGCATTCCTGCCGGACTTCAGACCTTGCCATTTGAAGGCCACACCAGGGTTGGAGGATTTATTTCATTGTTGGAATGATTGATCGAAGTATGTTTAGCTAAAGGGTGTAAATGCCACCCCCAGCTGGCAGCCAGGGTGCCTAGTAATTATTGATAACAAGTCCGCATCCCATTAATAATGTTTCAAACGTTTCCAAGAAAATTGCATCTCCAGAGTCACTCAATGCAGTTTGGTTGTTCTCATTCGGAATATACACCAATGTGTACTCGGAACATTGTGGGAAACGTGTGTTGATAATGTACCATAATTTTCCACCTCGATTTTACAAAAAATGCGCATGCTAAGGAAACTTCATTATAACGGAGTCGAACCTATATCCCGAGGAAGCGATGAGACGCACTACACCACCACCACCTGACACCCCCATCGGACTAGCCCATTTGCAATGTTAATGAGGCCAGAGTCGATTTGATTGGTTGATTGTGCGGCCATTTACTAGATAGGGGACAAGGGCATTGGTCTATTGATGATGAACCTGGCCCGATTTTGCCAGCTTAAAAGGTATTTTCGCATCCCCTTTCCATCTGAATATAAAGTGAAGCACATTCGGAAGTAATCTTGTATTTTTCTCTTCATTATTCATACCCGGCTACCCGGTTCCTGGAACTGGTACACTCGATGCAAATGTGTATGCAAATGAGTATTGATCGATAAGGTATTCCTCCGCGGGGAGCACTTAGAGGGAGTCCGGAGATGACTTTGCCAGGCCCACATTGTTCTACTCTAGCTCTGGTGCTACATAGCGAAGAAAAGTGTGATGAAACACAACAAACGTTGAACAAAGTTATAATTTTGTTGTGTTTTCATCAATCTTGCCGACAATTGTCAGTTTTTTGGGCGCTTAGCACCGGGCCATCACCCGGGGTTTACTGTAACGACAACAACAACAACTGTCATGATCATTACGGGGCGTCTGCAGACCACATTCCGTAACATTATTCCGTTCCGTTCCGTTCCGTGTTTTCGCAACGCCGTAGATCCATGGCTCCAGGAAGCTACCCAAACTCCAAACCCGTGTCCACCAGCAGGTACCGTACCACTGTCACATCGCACCGATCTGTTCCACTACACTAGTAAAACGTCGTCCATCATGTCAATGGCCAATAAATCGCAATGATTGCCGAGACCTTTGCTCATGCGTTAGCCTTATAACCTGCAGGTATGTCAAACGCTTTCAGAAAAGTGGTTCACCAATGAAAGGGGCAAAGAAAAATTTCATTGAGGGAATTCTTCAAAATTGTACCATTGAATTATACTGGATTCACTTACCAATAAGATACCAAGCCCGACAATACCCGATTTCTACTGCCGCCTCGATGGGTTGAGCCTAAACAACCTGTCATTATAGTAGGCCTTTCGCAGCCATAAAAGGGTTGGGATATCTTGTCTTCGTTTCTACCAATTGGTCTTTAATTGTAAAATGAAAAGTTCTGCTATAGAGTCATGACTATTCATGACGATAACGTTGTTAACCCTTAGATATCCCACCCCTTTTATGGCTACGAAAGGCCTACTATTGTGTTCGGCTGTTTTATTGATTGGAGAATGATGCCAACATATGTATACATCGCAGGCGAATTAAAAAACTATATCGTTTGCGCTTATTCAGTTATAGGCCCCTCAATAGAAATGGCGACGCTGTACAGGACAAAACGACTATTGCTTTGATAGATGCATTTGGAAGTAGAATTAGACATCAGATTCCTGCAAATGAGTTTAAGCAGTCCAGAAAAAAACGAAGATAGACCAGTTATCCGAGGACGAACTCCATGAGCCACTTTTATCATAACAACTTAGAACATCCAGACAGCCTAAACTGCATACACGTTCACCATGGGTGTATTCGACTCCCCGTTCCCGAACCAAGAACGGTGTTCTCAAAGGAGTCGAACACGCGAGAACACGTTTGGGAACCGTTCCTGTTCCAAAATCCCAAACACCGCGTCTGCTGGTGCAGCGGGAACGGACCAAGAACAAAGATGACGGACAAGTACAGTTCGTCTGCTTTTTACGTTATTTTTTGTGAGATTTAAACAAGAAAACAATATATTGAACAGCTTTAACCCGCTCTACAACTTAAAAATGTAAATATGCACTTGTACTTATTAAATTTTTAACATAGTCGACGAGACGTGAGACGGAAAAATGGATTTTATCGCGCCTTGTTTGTTGACGAAAATAACTTGCCGGCCGGGTTTTCCCGTGTTTTCGGTGGGGTAGCTATGACTTACAGCACTAACCCGTTCGAGACTCGGGAAAGTGATCGCCTGTTCCGGAACGCTGGAGAAACGGGGAGTCGAATACACCCCATGACTGTCCATAGTGTCATTTTATGTTCTCGTACCCATCCCTGTTCTAATAGTATTTATTACAAACAATGGTCTTCTCTATGGACTCCCAGATGATGTTACAGCACCAATGCAGAAAGTGCAAAACTCAGCAGCAAGACTGATATGTGGCATTAAAAAGCGCGACCACATCACGCCAACTTTTCGGGAATTACATTGGCTCCCAGTCAAGTGCAGGATTCAATTTAAAATTCTCTTGACCTGCTTCAAGGCCAGATGTGGTGTTGCGCCCGCATATCTGTCTTGTCTGCTGCATAATCAGACCAGAGCGCGTCATACCAGGTCGTCCTCCTCAGAGCTTCTCATTGTCCCACGCTCAAAATTACGTTATGGGGACCGAAGCTTCTCCGTGGCTGCCCCAAAACTTTGGAATAATTTACCATCTGAAATAAGATCAATCCCAACCATCAATTCATTCAAGACCGCTTTAAAATCCTGGCTTTTCAAAAAACACTACGGTATTTAGTAGGAGTTTTTTTTCCCGCGCTTTGAGCAGGGCGACCTGGAAAGGCGCGTTATAAATATTTAATTGTATTGTATTGTATTGTATTGTATTACTAGCAGGATGACTTTGTGACTTTATACAAATTATTCTACGGACGAAACATCCTTAGACCAGTTATCTGAGGACGAACTCCATGCGTTGGGGAATGTTGTCTACTGTTACGACACTGAACCTTCCACCATGACCCATGTAACTAGGTTCTTAGAGTTGTTTATTACCAATTGTCCAATCAGGGTTTGGGCCCTTCGTTTATGTAAAATAAACGGGTATACTCGGGGCACTTGCCACGCACCCATTCGAACAAGCACTTCGTCGTCAATTCTTTGTCCGTTGACCCCGCCATGTTCGAGTTATGCCCGATATCAGTCGGATCGGCGGGGTGTCCAGAACACAATGAGCTACTTTTAACATATATACAATTTTATCAAGAAAACTCCGTCAGTTAAACGCCTTTGCCGACGGAAGACGGTATCAACTGCTTCTTGATATTCCATTCTTCACGGAGCGTTAACACCGAATGTCGTCGGTCAGAGACTCTGCAACTACGTGTGAGTCCTAATTTGAAACATTCGTCAGAAATATTTGTTGTGTAAGTGCATTATTGTTAAAGCGAACTTCGCACGAGCTATACAATGCTCTTGGATGATAGTGCAGTTAAGATACATGTACGATTATTGAACGCCGTATCGGCCACACAACAATCCTACCTCATGATACTATAGCAGGAAAGATCGGAAGTGACTGAGATTAACAGACATCCATCGTTAGCGGCAAGTAAAGTGGAACCTCCTTAGCGGTCAGCCCTCTATTAAGGACACTAGTTCGGGTCCCGAATTGGTTGTTTCCAACCAATGTGACCTCTGTATTCAGGACACCTCTCTCTAGTTGTCAGTGCCGAGGGTGTCCTTAATAGAGAGGTTCTATTGTACGTGTGTCATGACCATATTGTGAATCCGGATCCCTTCACGGAAAAAAAATCATCAGGTGGATCATTAAAAGCCGTCATTCTTCCGTGCGAATAGACAATTTGAAAATAATTGCTTAAGAGTTTTGTTCAGCTTTTGAGATAAATAAATAAACAAATACAAATAGTATAAAATCGTCCTTTCTTTGCTTGACTTTGGCAATACGGCCTTTAATTGTATTTCTCGTTGACTATACTATCAATGACTTAGGCACTTGCAAAGCAGCACTGTGCATACGCATCCTTCCCTATTATCAGTAGTGTATGCCCGGTCATACACTGCTGCTATTATGCAAAGAGATCAACATCTGTTTTTTTAAATACATGTAGGTAATAAACCATTTTCAGGTAAATTGGATTGCTGTAAAATTGCCGAACTCGCGATCGGGTATAAAGTTAGAATCTTGAGGCTATTTCACGTTTTCGTATCACTCATTTTCACACAATGACTTCGGCAAAACTCTAAAAGGAGATATTTGGGAAAATATTCCAACTTCAGCTAAAAGTGAGTTTCAGGGAAATTTCTTAGCAGGGACGCGTTTCTTCTTTGGGCCTAGTTTTCGTAACGTAAGTCCCGTGATGTTAAGCTTTGGTGGATATACAGGGGGGATACAGTATTTATAAAGTACTTTGGAATACTTCAATTTTGACATGAGGCTTCCACCATACTACCAGATTGCCCACATTGCTGCTGAAAACATAAAACTTGTTGATCAGTGATTTCAGGAGAAATCCGCCACTACCAGTCTCTTCACTGTAGGTAGGGGAATACTTTCTAATCTTTCGTAGATATCCTCGAAAGTTGAGACATTTCAGTAATAGCTCAAGGTTTAGTTGTGTAAGTGTGAAAAGGTGACGACCTGTTCGAAATTTGCGCAGATCTAATTTGTAAAATCCATCGTGGAGCTGCAATTTCATGGGCTGAAGCGACCCTCTGCTGAAATACCAGACGGCAGGTTTTGGGCACGGTATGAAGATATAGAAACTTCCGTCAACTTCGCACCCAAATATATTCAAGGAATCAGACCCCAGGGCATGTTCGTTCTGATATTTCCTAGCGTACAGTTCCCTGATTAGTTTTTTTATCAGTAAAAATCCTTCTTCATGCACGCTGTATAATTTGATAGTTAGTCGCAATTTAGGTTCTATCCAGCGCTCAACCAATTGGTCCTTGCAAGCGAATACGCGATAACAATCTGGGTTTCGGTCATTACCTTTTACCTGCTTTAATCCGTTGATATGTCTTATATTGTTTCCAAATTCGTCAAATACCGATATAATTGTTTTGTCTTGTTGTGCGATTTCATTAGTCCCGTGTTTTTTGAAAGGCTTGACTGCGTACACACATACGATATTTCTGCCAATTTCGCCTGCAATGTATAAGTATCGCCGATATGTGGACTTGTGGAAATATGAGGGTGTGAAATTATCCATACCTAAGTGTTTAAATGAAACCTTAAAGTCTTTAACAATCCATTTATCACCCTTGAACTTGTATACAAAGAACTGTTTATCCGACGAGGCATGTGCGTTGTATACTACAATGGCGTCCAACGCCCTGTGATAGTATGTCGATGTGACAGAATGCGGCTTTTTCACATTGATGGTGTCCGTGCTGTGTAATAGCTTAAAGCCTTCCTGTCGAAACAAAAAGAACCAAAGTTGTAATACAATAAAAATGGAGAGCAAAAATGCCCATTACAACCTACCGTATATTTACCATCAAATATATCAAAAGTGTACTTTTCTGGTGCGTTGCATGTAGAGTATTGAGGCTACAAACATACATTTTAGTAAAATACTAAAGCTTATATCCTGAAAAATGAATCGCATTCCGTAAAAAGGTTTGGTTAACCTTTGAGCACCAAAAAAAAATTAGGAGAGAGAATGCAAATTTGCCCTATCATCTGAAAATTTACAAGGAAATCGAATAGACGCTTTTAGCTTAAATTTACGAGAACGTTTTACCTTTTTATGCCAGAGACGTATGTGTCCAAGGTTGTCACTTCCTTTTGAAGGGTACCAGCTGACGGTTACTGAACTGAGCCCGCAGACTCCCCATGAATTGAGGTGATACACGCGGCATGCAGCAAATATAGAGCATGCTACGCCGCAGTGAAGCAGTGTCACCGCAGTGAAAGTACCAAGGTTGGGTGAAAAATGTTGCTCATTGAAATCGCCATGTGAATAGTGAATAGACACATTATCACGCAATGATATCATTATCTTGATGGGCGCGATCGATCTACGATACAAAAGCTTAATGTACTAATAGCCAGATCTAGATTAGGACTGACCACAGGCACCACGACCATTTATGCGAGAACTTGAAATCAGAATTATTTCAGGAAGAAGTGAATGCCAATTACGAGGGTGAGAGTTTGTTCTTTGCTTTCCTGGAGCAGCCTCCCATGTTTTTAATGGGCATTCAGTTCATTTTGAAGGATTTCAATTAGCTCTTATGACTTCAAGTTCTATCCAAAATTGTGGTGCCTATGGTCAATCCGTAGTGCAAAACTCATGATACTTTGAAATAGAAAAACGTACAACAAAATGTATCAAAACAACAAATATTTTTGTTTTGATGATTGATAAACACCCGGATTGATCTTTAAAATGTCCCAGCACCACATAAGAGTACTGTGGAAGGCACCATGGTCTTCTCGCATGGGCAACTGGCAGCTAATATTGCGCGGATACTACAAACATGACCGTGCAGATAGTACTGACTGCTAACAATAATCAGAGCGTAGCCTCGTTACTCTTGTCGCGGCGCCGTCTCGTCAACTTTGCTGAAGATAGCTAGGTAGTTTCTCCTGCGGTCGATTTGATGAAAAACGATAGGTTTTTCCAACTCGCACAATGTGTTAGTTTGCATTGTGAATGTGTATCATTACATGCAACAAGAAAATGCAAATATTCCGACGATAAATATCCGACCAATACCAGAAATCCCCGACCTCGAACTTGCGCATGCGCACTAATTACCATCTCGGCCGATCAACGCAGTAGTGCGCTTAGCTTAGGGCAATCTCCAAAAGCAGAGTTAATCAGGCGGTGGGGAGCATTACGCACTTTGCCGATAGCCCATTGGTTTCCTCTAATGTCTAGCTAATACTGTGCGAAATTTCAGTGAATTTAGTCAAAAAAATCCTTTGTCCACCTTTGTACCGCCGCTTTGCATGCATTGATGAAGTTCTAACAGGGAAAATCAGGAAAATAAGCCTTTGAGGCGTTTTTACGGCTCAAAAACTGGCATTTCTAGCGATAATATTTTAGTTGCCGATAGATCCGCGAGAGGGCAATACCATCTAGAGTCATAATAACACTGCTTCTGGTGTTTTGGAACATTTTTTTCTTTGTCCACTTGCATGCCGAAATTGGAGGTTTTAATGATGTGACAGCAAAAAATTGAATTGGTCATTGCGAGGGGGTCACTAGGGAGCTTGGGGGGTTGATCTATGCAATATACCTAGTTTTAAATCGTGCTTGTTTCATGCTAATGTGAAACACCATCATTCTGATACTACTGAGATTTAAATTTTTCACTCTAGATTTTAAATGAAGTTTGAAAATTCATTTTTCACTTGATGATCATGCTAATCATGACTGCATGAGTCCAGTTTCCCTGCACCCAAAGTTTATTACTGATGGTAGCTTTCCTATATCTAATTGTCTAATGTAAAAAAGTTGGGCATTTTGTGGGGAGTGTACTGTGGTCTTGGCCTCTCCTACCTTGGGGGTGGGGTGGGGTGGAGGTTGGTCTTGTTGGCATCCAGGTTTGAAATTGATGTAGGCATTCCATATGATCCTTGAGATATCATAAAACTCTTGACTGGTGTTATTATGGACTACTCGTTTTTCTCTCTTGTAATTCGGCAATTTTATATCAGATAACAAAGCGTAATTCAAACGGATACCGCGTCTCGTTGAGGCTGCCATTGTGATTGATTGCTGCGAGCTGATTCGTCAATGGCGGCACGTGACTGATTACACTGGCGGCCTCTATCGGACGGCGTTGGTCAGGTTTTTCTGGTGTTGCTGAGTTGTATATGTACCACTCTGAACACAGTGAACAGGAAAATGCATGGTAGTGGATATTGACATGCACAACGTGCATACGAATATTCGTGTTGTTTGTCCTCGTACATATATGCAATGATAAATGTTTTGATAGCAGCAAATGGACACCAAAACGTACATGCTGGATGTATCCAATTGCGTATAACCTAACCCAACATCAGTTTTCTTCCGTGATAAACTTTATCATTTCATTCAATTGCATGTCGCTATCTGTAGACGATCTTTTCAATGATGGTGGATCGGACGGGTGCCTGCTTTTACAGTGGCTAGAAAAAACAGGAATGTGCATGATTTGTGCATTGATATAGTTCCGTTAATTTACGTTACAACCTAATCACAGATGCACTATTCTCTCTTTGAACGACGAAACAAAATATGCATCGATCACGATTTGTAATTCCGAAAGATCTTGTTTTTTAAAATAAACTTGGGACTCTGCGCCCACCGCCGTAATATTCGTCCAGCATTTTTCGCACGTACCAGTAATTAGATTCCGTCGATAGACCGTTCTCAACTACGAACGGTAGGACGATATAACCCCCATGTTACGTGTAGACATACATTGTATGACTGGATGAACAGTCAATGACGGTCAATCGACGATCGAACTTCATGTCATGTACTTCTATCGTCTATCATCTACGTCATTGACCGTCTATCATGGAAAGAACCATTTTTCACGTTCACGTTTAGCAATTATTATTCCCTACTACATGTAACAACAACTCAAAATCGGACGGAGAGGCTCGCTGATGGGTGTACCCGTGTTTCTTTAGTTCGTTTGGTTTAGTTGCCACATGTCCAATCGTGGCAATATGGCAAGCTTTCCTGCTTGAAGTATATGAACGGCCATATGCCTAGACGGATACGGAGAGTACTGTGGAACGAGGGTCCCTGTCCGTGGATTAGATCGTTGTGATTGAACGTACGGAGAGTAAAAAGAATTGAGTAATTAAACAGTTAACTGTCCTTATAATCGCCACTTACTGTAAGCAGTTTGGCCAGTCACAATACATTTAGTTCATAATATCATATCAGCTATATGCTACAGCTCAAAGAGAAAAATACAAAGGCTGATGGCAGCTTTCCGTCATTTCACTAACAATTTGAATCGGTATCCAAATATTATCAAGACCAATCGGATTGTTTGAGTTGGAACAATATACCAGGCCTTTGTAGGGTGAAATATTAGTTCATAACAATAAATCCATTGATCTCAGTTTTAGTCAGTGTGTATTTTGAAAGGCTTGTACATCAAGGTTGTTCTTCGTTGTGTTGGAAACCTCACTGAAAACAGAAATTGTAAAAACAAGTGTGAGAAGCCCCCCCTCCCCTCAAATTGTTCTAGGCCTGGGTATCCGCCATACCAAAATGTGAGGCTTAGAGTCAACAAAATTCTCTTGGAAAAATCAACAATCATAAAATTGGAAGTGGAAAGACAAAAGGCGTTGGCTAGTCAAGGGATGCATGTGTGTATCCCCTCCCCTCCAAAGAAAAACAGAAGAGGTGGAATTCTCAAATATTTGCTTTTAACCCCTAAACCCAAAAAGACTAGATGGTTATCGTCAAATATAATAGACTAGATGATTAGTGTAAGTCATGTAAGTCCGGATTTTAGTCCATCTTATCGTCTGTCCGGTTTCCGTCGATTTTCATTGACAATCCTTTTCGTCAATTTCGCGGCAAAGGTTTGGAGCCAATCATCTTAAATTTTCTGTCCGCAAGGAAAGTCCGCAAGGATCGTTTTTTTTCTCGAAAATTGGCGACATCCGATATCTTTGGCCGGCGTGCCAGCCATTTCGAACTTTGTTTCTCTCCATTTCGGGCGAACTTTTTATTTCATCGAGTTAATCTTTTTTCTTTGCATTGTGGGGAAAGTTCTTCACTAAGCCAAATTCATCATTATCTCACCTTCAACAAATCAAAGGGCCCGATGGGTTAATCTAGCTTTAATTGTTATACTGTAGCCCAGTCCCTTCCTTTACATATATCTCTTTATGATTTCTACCTCTGTTCTCCTCATGTCCATTCTATGAACACGCGTTTAATCATAGCAAGATTTTACGTTGGGTGATTTATGCGGCAAATCAAAAATCTGGAAGGCAAAAACTGACTTTTGGGGACAAACTTGTTGTAACCAGTAACTAATTATATAGAACCTTGATTGGAGGCCATGTTCTACTAAACTGACCACGTTAAGTGCACTCCCTGGCCCTAAACTACCTGATACAGACACCTGATCGCACACGTTTACTTGGTAAATGGTACTCCCATTGTCATGCTGTGGAGACCTCATTAACTAAGACTCGATTGCTAATGATTTTCACCAGCACAATTACCTAATGATTTCTTGCCAATGCCAGTGGAGAAAGCGAAGAACAACAAAGAAAACGAGAAATCGAAAAACGCTTATTTGACATAACAGAAACCATGCGGGTCTGATAGTTCACGCAGCAGCAATGATTGCGATGGTGAAATACATTGTCTAACAACATGATTAGAAATAATGGGACTGAACGAGGAAATAGGAGCACCTCGCAATAATCGAGTTGAAATGCCGTGTGGTTACTTGCCCTCGAGGCATGCCTGAAGCGCATTTCTAGCTTCTGACCTGGTTGTTGAAAGAAACATCAGCGTTCGCAGACGGAGCGGTAGTTATTGCGACGCACGGGATACGCAATGCAGGTATTCTACAACGTGCAAGCTTTGGAATTGGTCGTGATCTTCGTTGAGGTTTGTGCACATTTGATTAAACACACGATACCGCTACGATATTCAAGATTTGAGGTGTCGCTGTGTTTTGCCATTCAAAATAGGCAGGTTTCGCAACCCATAGAAACGACAAACTACGAAGGACAAAGGTCAGTGGTGTCCTAAGTTAATTGATTAACGCATCACTCGCAATCATTGTTATACGACAACTGCACATTTTTACGCCTTTTAAAATTTTATATCTGTGAAAGAATCTTACGGCATGTCTTTCAGTTTTTTGAACAGAAATATTTATTTCGGCGAATTTTATTTTCGCGAATTGAAATTATTCGCGAAATTAAAACACCTGCAAAAATGAGGTGGTTACCGTCATTGGACAAGACTAATAATATTCTTGTCTCTTCCGTTATAACTAAGGGTTCATCGACTTTAATATCCGGACTTGGGCAAGACGTGGGGCGGAGAGTGTGTTTTCGTCTATTTATTTTAATAGCGTATACGAAGAAATTGCATGTGGCCGGGCTGTAGTCATAAAGTGGAGGTCCGTGCTACACGCAACAGTACTTTACAGTTGCTGGATCTTATTGGATACACCAGAGGTGATACTTTCCGCTGGAATTGATAAAGGACCCTCATCCCGCACTCGAATAAATGGATGCTTTGAGGATACTTTGGATCGTCAAATATTATTTCTGATCGTACAAGGAATCTCGGCTCGCAGTTGAATAAAAGGTGGATGACTCGAGAGCACTTTTTGGATTGTCCAAATCTAGATATTTCGCTAGACGATTCTCAACCCGTAGTTGGAAAAGGGGACGATTCGAGGGCTACTTTTGGATAAGCAACTTCATATATTTCGCTAGTGGATTCTCAACCCGTAGTGAAAGATCACTCACTGGACAATTTGAGGGTTCTATTTGAATCGTATATTGCTAATGGAATCTCAGTCCGTAGGTGAGTAATCCGTTGATAATTCGGGGGCACTTTGCAGAGTCCTATAGGAGTCCGAGCCAGTACACTAAAAACTGACACAAAGTGATCAAACGTGTTCAAAGCAAGTGTCCACAAGCCAAGTCCCACCATGAGCAGAGCTTCCTTTTGCGGGGTTTCGTCGAAAGAAAACATTGTCCTTATTTTACAGTTTATCGTCACCAGTGTTACCAGCCTTACTAATGACCTGAAGTTTGACGGCAGAGACATTCTTTCCAATATTAAATTTGCCCTGTTATCCAAAACATCTACGTTCAGGACAGTTATAAGTGAGACGTGCGTGTCCACATACACCGTTGTGTGGTACTTCACAGAGAAAAGATAGTTGGTTTTTGAGAAATCATAAATTAATGTTCATTGTGAAAGAAAAAAATCAAGAATTTTTTTAGGGCTGCTGAGCACAGTCAATATTACAAGTAACCTCTTATCGGACTCTTAGACCACTAGAATATATGCTTTTCCTGGTAGGTCAGCGAGACGTATTCTCGGCCCTTTTTTCATACTGAAATGGAATTTGACAATACGACATCCTCAATCATAATCGTATTGACCAATGGCCAAAACTTTGACCAAAGATCTTATGCCTGGCTGCAAGCGGGTGCCGATTTTCTGTTGAAGTGGTGGTTCCTTGGACCCTTGATACTTGGTGTGTTGGGAAATATGATGTCCTTGTTCGTCACCACTATGAGAGACAACAGGAGGATAAGTACCTGTGTTTACATGTCTGGTCTGGCTGTCGTGGATTCATGTGTCCTCATAACAGATGCTATGTACAGGGTGTGTGTAGCTCACAATCTTGTGCCGGGATTTTATGCGAACTTCCTATTTCTAGGGTAAGTAAAACACTCCTACTACGTATTTTTGTATTGCAAGTTCGTTAGAAAATGCTTTGAAGATCTGAAGGAATTTGAGACAAAAATCCGAGCGATCTTGATAACAACTACGACAAAAATAATTATTAAAAAATTGTACCTGCTTTAAATCAAGTTCAAACATTTATACAATTATGTATAAACGTATCGTCGTGTATCTTAACCCCCTCCCCTCGAGAATAAACAAGAGTGATTTATGAGTGGTTACTGATGAATCTCTGATTATTACTTTCTTCAGTACCAGTACTTGCAGATAATTGTCGAAATATCATGCAAACTTTGGTTTAGTGTCGTTGCATGGTTGTAGTTCCCGTTGCTGCTTTGACATGTTAAGAACTGTCTGACTGTAGTGTGAGGAGTCGTAACTTGATATATTACAAGCTGACATCAAAATGAAAATGTGTCGTTCCGTTTGAGAGGAGGTGGATTCGCACCAACACACGTTGCACTTTTAAGAAACGCATCTGCGGCAGGATGGAAAAATCGACCCGTTCTTTACATGGATGTTCATTGGCAAACATTTGCGATCGTATCAGATGAGCATTTGATTAAAGACAATATAAAAGTTGTTTTGAAGACAATAGCAGTAAGCTACTCATGCATGTTGTGTTTTAACGACTTCAACATTACGTAAATGTCGCTCCATCTCATAATTTTTTTCAGTTTTATGAAGTTTTCCGGCAATGCGTTTGGAATGACGTCGGGCCTTTTCCTCGCCGAGATGAGTTTAGACCGGGCAATTGCTGTCAGCTTCCCCATGAAGGCCGTCTCCATCTGCACCGCGTCAAGGGCAACCAAGGTGGTCACGGTCACTTTCGTCATCATGATGGTCTGTAACTCGCAAACGTTTTTCACATACAGGGTCCCGGATACCCCTAATGGAAATCTTATCCGGCATATTCCAGACGCCGCTTGGCTGGGACCATTCCTCAACATCGGGCTCCTCATTTTCGGGACCATTCTTCCATTTGCCGTCGTTATTGTATGCAACTGCGTCATCATACTTGCAGTCCGCCGCGCAGCCATGGAAAGACTGAAACTCGAATCGAACCCGCCGAGCAACAAGAAAAAGGTTGAGGAAAGTAACTTAACTGCCATTTTGTTGCTGACGTCATTCGCGTATCTCGTATGTTCATGCCCGCTGAGAATCTACGAGACGATGGCCGTTTATAACCTGAGCGACCCATATTGGTTGGCGCGATACTCATTTGAATGGTGGCTGTGCGCGGAACTCTGGCATCTGAACTTCGCTGTGAATTTTTACATTTATTTTCTTGGTGGAGGACGAAAGTTTCGCCAGGATGCCAAGTCCGTTATCTTTGGATGCTGCGGTTTAAACCCAAAAGTACTTAGTTCGAGTTTCGCATCTCGTTCTTTCAACGCTTAGATAGCCCTCGATGATCGACGAGTAGTTTTAAAATGCGTCTTTTTCTGACAGTTAACGATTTACTTTGTCCGTTTTATCTCGGCTACATGAATAATCGATTAACATTTCATGTGTTTACATTGAATTATTCATTCTCTGACAGGTTCGTTAAAACAATGCTGAAGTAGATGGACGTTGTGTACAGATGCATGACAGTCCGACATGCCACTGCTGTCAGTTTAATGCATGTTTTCCGCCTCGTGATGGCAAACAATTTCCTCTAACATGTCTAACACTACTTTGGCGAATTACTTAAAAACCTATATGACATTATAGCTAACACTGCAGGACACAATTCTAATGCAACCCCGTTTTTTAACTTGATAATGACCACGGTTATTTTGATTATGTTCGAACATCAGCCATTGGTAATGGTTGTTTGAAGTATTCAATCCTAAAACGAAAGCTGCTCAGACAAGTCAATTGTGTCCAAAGCGACGTGGGCTTTTTCCATGATAGTTACCAATCAATAGCTTTTACCTATTTCTCAGTCTGTAACGAAATATATAAGAACGTGCAGGTAATGTTCTGATATCCCTGTTGAGAGCGGAAAAATTGTTTATTCGATATGTGTTTTATAGAGGATACCCTTTACCACATGGTAATTATTTTCTATATTAATACTACCATTGTCAAGAGCTCATTTCTAAAATTATTTTGATGGTTCCACAAGCCCCAGCATTGGCCTGTGACGTGGCGAGTGGACATGCGACATGCCGTCTCGTTCATGGTGTTTGACGCGGAATGCAGGGAATACGGATCAGTCAGCCAGATCAGAAAGTGGTACAATGTTCACGAGAAAAATGGTGTGCCTCGTGTCTGCTGTACTCTCCTTCAGATGTCGCTGGTGGTACTGTTGACATGAAATACCGGTGGTGACACTTGATGTCGAGTATAAAGCGTGATGTCATGATTGAACTTTTATCAAACTTTTTTCTGGGTTCATTAGATGGAAAACGTATTTATCCTAGGGGTACACACTAGCAATAAAATGCCATGAATTAACCAGTTAATTTGGCGTCATCTAGCGGCTCATAACTTTTTCCCAGACGTTCCGGAGAAAGTAATACCAGGAGGTCTAATAGACCTACGGTAGTTCTTCAAACCATAACATTTTCGTTGTGCGTTGACCGTGATAATTTAAGGGTTTGGGGGTCTGAGGTTTTGGGGTCATTTTCGAAAAAAAATTACCTGTGAATCTACTTTTCGGCCGCGACGGGTTAATATGACCCCCGAGACCAGAATATTTAGGCCACTGAACTGAAACTTCATCATGATTTTTTCTTTTCTAATACTTTTCGGCCGCGACGGGTTAATATGACCCCCGAGACCAGAATATTTAGGCCACTGAACTGAAACTTCATCATGATTTTTTCTTTTCTAATACTTTTCGGCCGCGACGGGTTAATATGACCCCCGAGACCAGAATATTTAGGCCACTGAACTGAAACTTCATCACGATTTTTTCTTGATAGAGAAGAAATTCATAAACAAATATGACTGTATTTGTAATGAAAAACATATCCACGCTGGTGACTGATGAGACCATGTATCAGAAATTCAAATTCAATTTTTCTATACAACCAAGTCTCGTGCACTGAATTACTAGTGTGTAACCTAAGGTAATCAAGAGATGCGCACGATTGACACCTGCTAAATCGATGGTCCGTTCCGTTCACCATGAAAGTGATATGTCATACTGCAGTCTCACTGGTAATTTTAAAGTATGCAATTTGGAAACAGTTCGTACTAGTTTAATACCATCTACATTTGACCAAAGAAGTGAGCCATTGACATGGGACGAGGTCATTATTGGCAACAGAAAAACTTTTCTGTCGACTGATTAGACGAATTTTACAGTGCCAGTATTGACGATTTATGTGTCTCGGGATGTCTCCTAAACAAAACGATTTTTTTTCCCGGGTTGATCTATGTGTACCTAATGACCAAGTATAGTGTGAGTTGGGTATAGCATTACAGCTCTCTTTAGGCAGCCTGGCTCTAACCCGGACAAGCGGCCTTCGTCTAACCCTCTCCTCTAACTGGGGGAACACAGAACACAGAATACATCGGGAAGGCCAGAACCAGTACACTGCCGCTGTTTCCTTCACTAACTCCGAAAAGAGAAGAAGACAGGATCTAGCTCCAGACAGTGATTGTCTCGTTGTGAAGATTGATGCATACTGACTATCGCTGTGTGGAGCTTATTTGTCTCAATCTAACGTTAGAACAACTCTCGGTCATCCCAATAATAAGGATGACTTCACTGACAACAAAGGCGTCCTGTTATTAGAGTAAGTAAGCAAAGTGTAGCCTACAAGGCACGAACGGTACTCATTCGCTCGAATCTGACATGACCTTTTGCGCTGAATAAAGATTATTGAATGGTATCGTGTTTTTCTTCCATCTTCGTATATCAACACAATTGGAAAACATCATGCTCAAAGAATATTGAATAGGACAGATTGATTGAACCAGATTTAGCACGACCAACGCTTCGGCCTACTTTTTACATTTCATCGGGCGGTGAAAATGAAACTTCTCATTTCCTGTTTATAAGTCCGGTGAAGATGAGTTAGCGAGATATGGCCTGATGAACATGTGGACAATAAGATCCGTGATAGGGTTCCATTTACATGTATAAACTCGGTATGACTTGATGATATATCAATGCAACAACGCTTCACTGAAGCTATAGTTTATGCATATTGAAAGCAGCAGAAGAAGAAGAAACGCCCTCCGCTATTGATTCCGCGCAGAGGTAAGGATTCGAATATGATAATTAGCTTAAATCAACATGAACATCTCTACAATGTTTATTTTGTTACATCCAATAAGGCCACACTTTTTTAATTAGTTGGATTACGAATCTGCCGGGGGTCATTTTCCCGAAAGTTAAAAAATTAAGAAAGTCTCGACGACTCAATTTTTCACACCCTTTTTTTACCGACGACCATAAAATTGAGGAAATTAACGAACAATTTCAAACCCTTGCTTTTTATTCTCGCCTACAGTAAGTTGACGGTACATGTGTGTATAAAAATATTTCTGAAAAAAAACACCTCTGCTCCTCCTGTTCGGCGCAGTCCCATGCTATTTTTGACATCTTCGATGTACACTGACATGAGGGATGTCGGAGTTTTTCCTTAGATTCGGTGTCAGAGGTCACCTGACCTAGGGGGTCATGTAAAAAAGGTTAAGTTCATAGCCCTAGCGGTTAAGAAACGGGCCACTGTTTTTGAAACAGGATACAGACGACAACGACGGACGGACACTGCAGTATTATTATAGACTCCCCTACGTCGAGCAAAAAAATATATGGATTTGATTCCTTGCAATAAGTCAGTTGTCATTTTAGGCAGAAGTCCAGATTTTCTGGAATTGGTATTTCCGCCGCAGTTTAGATAAGCGCCGAGTTCGTGATATACGATACATGTAATAGGATGTTCATTAGCGACATTTGTATGTAATTATGTCTCCCGGCGCTTCATATTTCCCGTGGCCTTTCTCGACTTTGGATCCTGCAATATAATAGCACAGATGGGGTGATTGCCTGATTAGCTGTCTATTTCCCGTAATTATCCTTACCAAAACGGCGTTGGGTTCGCTCTCGCGCTCAGGTTCTAAGTGATAATGGTGATGATGAATCAAACAGTTAAATACATTTGCTTCGTCTCCTTCTCATTGTGGAGGTGTTGAGGAACGGTGATTTCCTGATTACAGTTCTCACATGAATTACCTCTTAATTTTCGTTTGCCTTGGCCAAAAATCAGATAAATGCGTAATGTTGGTAAAACCATCTTGTTACTTACAAAAACGACCAGCATTTGGAATGGGACTAGCGCGGTATAAATGACCAACAATTTTCTGTGGATAGCCAGACCAGTGTGTTCTGTAATACATGTAGTATCCGTGGGAGTACAGCAGCTTATTCACATCACGTTGTCATTCTACAGTGGTGGAAATCTTGACGAACTTGAATCGGCGATGTTTGCTATCCTGATAACTGGCAACGGCGAGGAGTGGTAGTGGAATTGTTCGTATTCGGGCCTCGATCAGAGGCCATTTTTTATTTTCAGTTCAACTATTGCGAAATGAGCTCAGTTGTTAATTGACAAATAGTTTATTTCATCATTTGAATTTCATTTGTTTAGCTCATTTACTATATGTGACCCGCGTTGGTTTGTTTGCCGCAAAGTAGTATCCAGTGTTGCTAACAGAAAACATTTCCACGCACATCATTCGCATACTTTATGTAGCTAGAGTCCACGTTAAAGGGACAACTTGGGCATTAGATATGTTAGTTTTTCATACAAAACTGGCTTCCAGCAGGGCCGTGACTTCTCGATCAACATACAGGTAAACAACAATGCACTGCAACCTAATATAACCATAGCCCTGCCTGAAATGCAGAAGCCATGGCCAAAACTGCCTCGCGCCACTGGCGAAAATCACTATTAGAGATCAGCATTAGTGCGACACTACAAGTAGTAGCGCATGGTGTTAACCAGAGGAATTATCCTCCAGGGCAGGAAATCCCACGTCCAAGTTGCCCCTTTAAGTACTGGATAGTATTATCTCTCCCATTATATCGCGCATATGTGGTGACCCATCACCTCTGTCGGGGTCCGATGTAAAACTTTAAATAAAGATAAGATTTCGTTCCAAACCTGCTGCTTGATAGCTTTTGGGTACGATCATTCATGATTTGTCTGAAGTATCACTACGCGTAGACATGCACAACGTTAAGAAAAGAAGTGACGGCGACCAAGGCGCCTCGGATGGGCCTTATTAGCCACGAGACGGGCGGACCTGAATCCTCAATGAACATAATCTTGTATCAAGGCCTGGCTAGAGCCATTAACGACCGTACATCCATATTTGTGGGGAGAAGTCTTTGTGGACACCATGGTTCTTACGTTCGATCGCGAGAACATGCACCGAGTCGCTAATTTCTATGGTGTTGGTTAAGGCTTGGGGGCCCACTCGAACATTTAGATTCTATGAAGGAAAAGCTCATAGACTGCTGTGACGAATGTACTCATCATGTATTTCATGGCACCAGTTCGGGTCGGGACTGGCATGGTTAGGGAATTGAGTTCTTCGCTGTAGAATCTGCCGGAGATTTCAAATTTGTTAATGTCGTCTGCTGGCGCTGTTGTAACCATAGTGGGCAGGGACTTGCTGACACTGTCCGAATCCCCACACTAGGCTTTTTGTACAGGCACCCTTTAGAGTCTAAGTTAATAGCGTTGATAGAGTGTACATTATCAACCCAGAAAAAAAAACAGGTTGGCGAAAATAAGGTCGCATACACGGATGTATCGGGTAATAACTCATTGAATAATATTAATAAAATTTTTTTTTTTTTTTTAAAGTTTAATACCCAAATGCTTACATGTAGTGAAATTAGTCACAATACAGTGAAAACGAATGGTACACTGTTACTGATCGGAGTAGTATACCAGAAAAAAATTTTTTTTGTTCAAGTCAAACACAATTTAAACCTTCGAAAAAATTCACAGCTGAAAGGAGAATAAAAGTGTAATAAGTAAGTGAAAATGTAGCTTAGAAAATGGGCTAAATACGGTTATGAGATGTGCCTTATAATGACAAAGGTCATGAAGCTCATTTCATAATCATTCTTACCCATTGGATAACAATAACAGCTGTACAACATTTAGCATGTTTAGAGTTCTCGATATTTATTAAGACAATGATTAAATGATAAGTATGGGAAGTATAACCCTGAAACAGGAGTTTTGTTTGGCATTCTAATGCATTTGGAAGGTGGATTTAACCTCCAGTATATATATGGTACCCCTCTCACGGTTGTCACGGTTATGGCGAGGCATATGGCAGGCGGAATGTCAAGTCATTCAGTAAACTAAGTTTCTTTCGAATAAACTAGGTTTATTCGTGAAGAAACTTAGTTTTTTGAAAACAAACTTAGTTTCTTTATCAATAAACCTAGTTTATTCGCGAATAAACCTAGTTTATTACGAATAAACTTAGTTTATTGAATAACTGGACATTCCGCCTGTCATAGAGGCAACCATAACCGATTGGGTTTGTGCCACATGTGGAAACAGCCAAAAAGCATTTAAATCACATTAATCGTTATTTGCTTTGAGATGTCTTGGAATAGAAATTGATACTGATTGTCTCACCAAAACCGCTCGGATGGAGCAAAAATGGTGGCCACAACCTCGGCAGCGCCTCGGTTTCGGTCTACATTTTAGTTCCACCCGAGCGGTTTGGTGAGACAACGAGTTCGATATCAATTTCTTAAAGTAATAGACGTCGGCTTTTTTTGCTGCAGTATGTTTGTTCTTCCGCTGGTTCATCAGTAAACTATTTTTCTGATCGTTTGATGCTTTTCCAATTTCGTTTTAGCTCTTAGTTTGTAGAAAAACGCGTTATTCGTTATTTTCAGAACGTGCAAGTCCTGGCGCGAAAGACCTTTCCCGCCACGTGAGTGCACGCCTAGATCCGAGTTCACCTCACCCCGCTATTAAGACGTAACGTCCTTTCCATTTATCGTCGCAGTTGCGGGGTTATTAAGCGCCATCAGCGTGACGTCGGAAAAATTGACATCGGCAGCATGACGTCAAGGGGTAGATCCTCGCTCTAGGAAACGCCTTACTAGTGCATCGTTCCACGTGGAAAGAGTCGATGCGTGAAGAGCTAGTCAAATCGGAGTCAACATCGGAAAAGTGCGATAATTCAGTCAGATTTCGAATTTTGTCCTTTTTTTGTGCAATTTGTTGATGGAAACTACTTATGTAGAATAGGAGGTGACTTGGCAGCCGACAGCTTGTTAATATTGCCCTTAATAATGCCAATGGTCACTTAAACCTTGAATATTACACCGAGAGGGAACGTGGGTTTTTGTTACCAATAACGAGTACGTTCTAATCGAAAACAACTAAATATTTCCGAGGCATGCCATGACAGAATACAATAGTATTTGCTTTTTTCGATGTTGTGTTGCTCTTAATCTTCCAATCGACTTGTACAAACATACCCTTTAAATAATTGATCGCTGCACCATAGGTTAGTTATTGGCAGTTGTGCTGCGCCGGGGTAACATTTAATTACTTGAGACGAACGAATAACAAGACTGACGTTATTCCAAGAAACAAATGCACGGATCTAAACACTTATGAATAATGCAGCAGTCGAAATCTGAACCCAACCCATCCGGTCAGGGACCGACGCCGATTGGTTGTCGAATTGACAGCGGGTACCGAGGTACTAAACATTTTTCCTCTGTCAATTTCCTAGCGACCTTGCAGAAAACAGCTGTCAAATTTCTGGCGGGTACTTCGCCAGAGCGTAGAATTCCTGTCGCGTTATGTTTGAGATACGAGTTGCCAATCGCAATAACTTTATAGCGTAGTTTGATGAAAGCTCATCTGGAGAATTCATTCACCGTTTCTTTTTACTTTCATCTAAAATATCAGCCCTGCAGAATAATTACACATGAGAGTCCCTTTCTATTTGACGCGACCATGTGGTCCCAAACGGTCAATCGATTCTCATAATTCTATCGTCTCAAGGCAACCTATCAGTGACTGGCCATCGGTGGATGACGGATTGGATGACACGTTCAGTGATTGACAATCACTAAAGGCGGGCAGAATTGACATTGCATTATTGCCGTATCGGCCAAAATGAGTGCAATGGATAGTACGAAAGTGTAAGGCAGATCACCTAAACTTCGACCATAAAATCATCATGTGGCAAGATAAACGTGTCCTCGCTGCAAATTCGATGGAATAATGTGACGATTGTTTCTCATTCCTGAGGTACCTGGATAGATACAAAACTGTTAGTAACAATATCAGGAGTTACGAGGGTACATGGTGATGCGTTTTGACCAACTCCAAACGCAATTGTCATTGCGGGATATGTTGCACTATTCTCATCATAATCGGAGTCACGGAGTTTATTAAAATGGACAAAGCAGATAATATTACTGCTATCATAACATCAGTCACAGCCACGGGTCGAAGTTCAGTCGATGATGATACAACCTATGCTTGGACAAACGCATCGGACTTGACCACTGACTTCATTACCACGATGGCCACCTCTGATACGGACCCTGACCAGCAATCATTTACTTTGTTCTTAGCAGGTGCGGATTTTCTCCTCAAGTGGTGGTTTCTCGGGCCCTTGTTTCTCGGTGTGTTTGGAAATACCTTGTCTCTCTGCGTGACCTGTATGAAAGACAACAGGAGGATAAGTACATGTGTTTACATGTCCGGTTTAGCTGTCGTCGATACATTTGTGCTAATAGCAGATGCTACGTACAGGTTATTGGTGGCCCATAATCTCGTGCCGGAATTCTATTCCAATTTCGTGTTCCTTGCGTAAGTATCAAAACAATGTCATATAGAAACTAATAGATGAACGATTTTTGGTTCAAGAACTTTACCATTCATTCTCAACCCGGAGAATAAAAATACTGAACTCCGGCCATTATGAGGATTGAGGCTAGTCCAGGTTCCGGGATACGATAGGCTTATGTCGTATTCCGGAATATTGCGTCCCCGGCAAAAAACTGCTCTCGCCTAACATGTCCATTAAACGCATTTCATTCGGATGCTGGCCAACTATACACTGATTTGACGCACCAAAGTGTTCACACCAACAGAGTCAATCGATTGGCCAAAGGCCAGTGCCAGCAGAAATTGAGCGTTAAATTGCAAAACGCGACCTAAAAGGGTGCCAGTATGGCAATAGGCCTGGTCTAACCTAGTTTGGGGAAGAGACAAGTTGATGCATATAGAATTATGCTCCAACCTTGTTAGCCGCAAAATAGGCATGGTGTCATTATGATGTCATTATTGTTATCAAGTATAAAGCGCCAATTGTGAGTAAAGCAACTTGTAAGTTTTCGGGGCATTTATAGTGGCTACAGTTTGCAAAATACTAGTATATTACGTTAGCCTTCCGATATACATTTATAATTTCTTTCAGTTTTATGAAGTTTTCCGGCAACGCATTTGGAATGACGTCGGGCCTTTTACTCGCCGAGATGAGCTTAGACCGAGCAATTGCTGTCAGCTTCCCTATGAAGGCCGTCATCATCTGTACCGCGTCAAGGGCAACCAAGGTGGTCACGGTCACATTCATCGTCATGATGGTCTGCAACTCACAAATGTTCTTCACGTTCAAGGTCCCCGACACTCCCAACGGGAATCTTATTCGATATATCCCGAATGCAGAATGGTTAGGTGAATTCCTCAATATCGGGATCCTGTTATTTGGGACAATACTTCCATTTAGCGTCGTCATTATCTGCAACTGCATCATCATAATCAAGGTGAGACAAGCCGCGAACGAAAGACAAAAATTCGAATCCAACTCCAGCGCCAAAAGAATCCAGGAAAAAAATTTGACCATCATGTTGTTGATGACGTCAATTGCCTACCTTGTCTGTTCGTGTCCGTTTAGAATTTACAACACACTGGCAGTATATGATTTGAACGACCCCTATTGGCGGGCGAGGTACTCGTTTGAATGGTGGCTATTAGTAGAACTTTGGCATTTGAATTTCGCGACCAATTTTTATATCTATATCCTCGGGGGCGGAAATAAATTTCGGCACGACGCGAAATATATTTTGTTGATGTGTTGCTGTCGAGGAAGAAATTCCAAACCATCAACTCGTTCGAGTAATAGTTTCAGTCAGGCGTCAACAAGAAATTAGTGCACATCTTATCTTAACATTGTATACATTTTTAATTTCAAGATGATCAATATGCGTGGTGTTGCAATTTGAAGTGAATAACATAATAACAAAAATATTTATTTGATGATATAAATAATTGATGGTGTATTCCTGTTTCGCCTATTCCTGTTCCGCCTATTCCTGTTTCGCCTATTCCTGTATCGCCTAATTCCTGTTTCGCCTAATTCATGTTTCGCCTATTCCTGTTTCGCCTAATTCCTGTTTCGCCTATTCCTGTTTCGCCTATTCAAATGTATTGCTAACCTCCCCACAGACGTAGGAATATGAACCGTCCCTTACTATATTGTTAAAGGCTATCATTAAGAATAAAGTCTGAAATAATGGATTTAGCGACATGTCAATTTTACAGCTGATTTTGATCAAATAATTATGAGAATGTACAGTATTATGTACTTTTATCAAAAACTCATGAATTCAGTTTTTATAAAATAAACGACTGCTTTACTCTACTTAATCTATTAGTTTTTACTGTGTGTCAGTATGGTCCTATGGTCCTATGGTAATAAGTCCCGGACTGTCCTCGCTTTCAAGGTGACTCTTTCAAAACGGTCATGGCATGGTTTGTTAAGATGGCATTTGATTAGTCAAATTGTCATCACATCGCTAACATCATCCAATTGTCCCCTCTCATTTTCCCCATAAAATGGACATGCATCCCTAAGGTTCCCCGTGGGAGAGTCGATTTATTGTAGGGGTACTGGAAAGAAGCGAAACAGGAAGTAGGCGAAACAGGAATAGGCGAAACAGGAAATAGGCCAAACAGGAAATAGGCGAAAAGGAATAGGCGGAACAGGAATAGGCGGAACAGGAATAGGCGAATCAGGAATAGGCGAAACAGGAATTTTGTAGGCGAAACAGGAATAGGCGAAACAGGCATAAACCTAATTGATAATATCAAGTATTCATAAAGACACCATATTCGTACTATGTCCATTTGTTTTTACCAACGATTGTAAAACAACAAAATTTGCATCGGGTTGTTAGTGTTTTAATAAGATTGAGATTAACGGCATTTGTTCACTGCGGCTATCAGTATTCACGCCATTGACAGTGGGTGGCATGTCTCCTCGCCCCAAGCCAACGCTTGGCCTTTGAAATAATCTCATGAAAAATAATCTCATGAAAAACCTTTCGCAACAATACAGAACGATAAGCAATATAACCACTGGCACTCGGTCAAAAGACAATCAATGCTGCACTGCGATGTGAAACTTAAATTGTAAACATCTACTGTTTAAACTTATCTAGAGCAACCGCTTGAATTCTCAACAAGAATAAAGGACATCTCCTTTGAACATGTTCACTTAGGTTCTAAAGATAATGAACTTCCTTGTACCTATGTCTTCTTAACCTTTTTTTTCTCAATGAACATGTCCATACGAAGCGACGTCTTCATCTGTTCCTGGAAATTTCCGGCAAAATCTGTTCAAAGTTTGCAGAAAGTGGTGAAAAGATCGGACGGTTCCTTGACACCTTATTTGTGCATAGTCACACCCGGTGCAAAGAAAGCAGGTCACTAGGACATTTTTTTAACTGAGTATCTTTACCTTTATATTAAAAATAGATAGCATTATGTTGTCACAGACGTCGCAGTAGAAGTTGTTTATCTGTCGCAATAGCAGAAATATGTGACGGGTCGACGACCCACTGACACACACACACATAACTTATAAGTAAGACATCATCGGCTTCACTTTATACAATGGGAGAGCAATATGCACTCGATAGGGAAGATCTATTGCTCCGCACGAACAAGGCAAATCACAGTGCCACTTCCACTCCCCACAAAAATAGTGCGAATAAAAACACAGAAAAATATTACTGGATCCACTCACCAATAAGATTCCAAGCCCTTCAATACCCGATTTGTACCACCGCCACGATGGGTAGCGTATAAACAGCCGCACACAATCGTTGGCCTTCCGCAGCCAAGGGTGTAATAGTCATGAATAGTCATGGTTCTACAGCGGAACTTTTCATATTACGATTAAAGAAAAAATAATGGTAGAAACGAAGACAAGATATCCCAGCTTATTTAATTTGCCAACTCTTTTACAACGTGTACCTAGTTTACCTTACACAATTGTTGAACATCATCACTTCTCGGCAATTTGAATTGAAAAAAAGCTTTTCGATACATATCAACCGATCTCGATGGCCTAGTGGTTAAGGCGTCCGCCTCGTGAACGGTAAGGTCGAAGGTTCGAAGCCCGCTGGTAACCTCTTTCCAATGCGGCCGGTTGGTTATCCGCCAGCTAGATAAATATAGGCTACAAACTGCCTTCTCGCCAGGCGCCTGGCATTAGAGATAGGAGTTTGGAAGTAAAGAGTGTCTCATAAGCCAAAAAGCTGGCTGGACCTTAGGGTTGACACTATAATAAACAAACTTTACTTTTACATACCAGTATAATTCCCACATGAGCATCGCAGCAGAATGTTTCAACTTGGCATGGGCGGGCAGAAAGAACTCAGAAGATATTGTAGGGTCAAAAGAGCACATAACCGTGAAAAAATTGATACAAAACGTTTTCTGGTGTTTCTGTATAGTCATGGTAGTATTGGGTCTTGTGAACAACATACCAAACGTTTAGGAACATTTAGGCCCCGGAAACGGTCAAAATGAGACGTCAAAAACGAGATGGCCGCCTCATCATATTTTTGGCTACATCACGGTTTATTTTGACATTATGATAAATATGTTGGTGTCCAGCTATCGGTTCTACAACACTAATTATGAGGTGGTTGGGGAATTATGAGGTGGCAGGGGAAATCCAAGATAGAGGTTTGTCAATAAGGTGAGCATGTGGCTACGTGTTTATTCACACACTAATACAGTTTTCTTAAAACCAGTGTACATTGCCGTAACATAAATGTACAGTGGAACTTCCCGTATGGAAACCTCTCTATTACGACAACATCTCTATTAAAGACACTAGTTCTGGTCCCAAGTTAGTTGTTTCCATTCAATTTGACCTCTCTAATAAGAACACTTATCTATTAAGGACTTCATCAGTCAGTCAGAGGGTATCCTTGATAGAGGGGTTCTCGAATAAAACGCGACATATACGACGCAACATTTCTCACGTCACGTATTTTCTCTCGACTCATTAACGGACTACTACGAAAGAGATCATCAAGAAGCCAGTGATTTAAAAGCAAAAGAGCTGTATCTATAAGAGAAAGACTCGCATGAACGTTCATGAAAGACATTGGTGTTAGATAGATTCGTTCATTTATTATTTTGTATGTGCCTATGCACAGCATATTTGAAGATTTGTGTTGCATGGAAACGAATATTGCAAAAGAAAAAACATTAATATTGCGAATATACGAATAAAATGTAACCTCGATTAACAGTATTCTTCTCTTCATCTTATTTTTATTACGTATCATGGTTTACTTTCGCTAATAGTTTCTTTTAGAGACTTATTTTGGTCTGAATCAGAGCGTTTGTTTCTGCTGTGTTATTCCGAAACTTAAAGGAAAAACAGGCAGGGATGGTAGCCTGCTGCCCGTAGGAAAGAACACGATTCCAGAAGAAAAAAACATTTATACAGTATATATACATATACATATCAGAGGATTTTCCATGTTGATGTCTTTCAGGCCAATATATTTCAATGGGAAGCCATTTGTGTTTAAAATGCATAGCTATTTTTTACGGCCTTATGATAATCACACGGAATCAACCATGTGTGTTAAAATCAATTTGAAACTACATGTATTGTTAACCTGGTGAATCGTTTGGCGAGTCCAGCAACCTGCCATGCGAGTCCCACGAATATCTTAACAATAATATGACCTAGTTTTCACTGACTGTTCCTGAGGCCTATATAAAAACAAGAAATCAATCGTCTATATCAAACAGAGAGGGAGAGAGGCAGAGAGAGAAACACCTTAAAACACTTAAAGAAGACCTCGAGAGTCAATCGTATTTCACCAATTAAAGAACAAGGGGTAAGTCCAAAAACTCGAGTTACCATATTTTGTATTATAGACGATCGAACATCGGACCTCCGGGAGGCCGTGGATATTTTCCCCCTCCAACAGTGACGACTGGGAGCGGTTCCCGCCCAGTACGTTTACACTCCGTAGCCTCTACCCGCCCGTTGTCTGGAAGCTGAGCAATGTCAATGTATTGAGGGCCAAGATTGTCATCCAGATTATCTTAGATAGGGTTGATTTTGGGCTCGTTTAGACATAGCTTTGACATCTATAGGTGGCGCTTTTGTTTTGCAAAGAACGAAAACTTGAATAACTCACAAACGGCTTGACTGGTTCCTCGCGAATCTTTGTGGCTTAGTTGTAATGATTAGATAAAGGTTCTTTTCGATTTTGACCCCGGTTACTAAATTCGCGGTAAATGCTCCACAAACCTATTGAGTCAGCATCATATGAATTACTCACTATAATGCACTGCTTACCAATTACCGCACTTGGCCTTAAAACACCAAACTCAACTTTATCCGAAGCACAGGGAATCAGCTATGACTTAATCCCAGTGATTGCCCCACCCGAACGATGACTTCAGTGTGTCAATGAAAGGACCTGTGTTAAAATGAAAGACTGAAATCATTGTTAACGCAGGGAGTTGTTGGTTGAGTCCGGGCATCCTGCCACGAGTCCCCCGCAACCGTAAACATCATGTGACCCGGCTATCATTGGCTGACCTTTATAGGGCCTAATATGTAAAGTCAAGGACTTGGTGAGCCCCCCTTTAGGTCGGGGGAGCACCCCAAAACCCCCCTACGATAGCGTAACGTTTTTACCCAGTACAATGGAGGGGAACCCCCCCCCCCCCCCCCAACCCCCCATGTTGGGACCATCCATAGTTCCTTCCGACACATTTTTGTTTTGGTAATGTAATACATTGTGATTGTCCTTATTCACGGTAAATGGGTTGTCCTCATGCATTCACTTTCGAAACGCATTTTAAAATAGATGTTACGTCCTGTTAATGGGGCACGTCATCATCGCGTACATTTGGGAAAAACTCCCTAACGAGACCGGAGCAGACGGCTGAAAGTAGTTTAATTATTGGCCGCTAGGGTACAGAATGTACGTCGCTCACCCGAATTTTTCACGCAACTATAGCTAAATAGAGCTAGTTCTAGTTTGTGATTCATTTTGATACTTCAGATTTGGGCAGTAGACCAATATAACTTAGTCGTCAGTGTGGTTTTAAGCTGGAAAAACGTATTTGTTTTTCTTAAAGTGCCTTTTTTGGACGGGTGTGTGCGATTGTTTTGTTTTTATGTCACGTGACCTCGACCATGTCGACACAAAATTGAAATAAACCACCCTTTTCTGTAATTATTTAGGACGGATATTTCTCTAATAAAAATATTAATATAATTGGCCAATTTCTTAGGCATATGATGTAGCGAATTCCCATGAAGATTTAAATTAATTTAAATTTAATTTAAATTAATTTCAACCAATGGGATAGCAACCACCACCGGAAGATCGCGGAGAAATCGTAAACTCAACGGAGTTAATTCAGAAAAATACCAAAAAAAATTGTTTGTAGGATATACAATAGTTACTCTCTTTATTTCTCATCATTCATTTAAATTATGTACTCCCGCACACACGTGTGTCTTAAGAGCCCCTCCTAAGAGGGGGGCTTATAATACAAACCAGACCGCAGGGCGTCCATCTCATTGAGAAAGATAAAGAGAAAGAGAAAGAGAAAGAGAAGGAGAAAGAGAACAGAAAGAGAAGGAGAAAGAGAAAGAGAAAGAGAGAGAAAGAGAGGATATTAACAGATCAGTATGTAGTACTATTTGGACTGTCTTGTGCAGTCAGTACATTCTCCTCATTTCTGTTTGGGTTAGTTAGGAGGGTTAAAGAAAGTTGTTAGGTAAATAAAAGTAAAGATGTTGTTAACCAAACGAGAAGTTGGTACATTTCATATACATAATTAGACAATTAGATAATGACTTCATGACCTCTACTGATAAATACAGCCCTATCCAAGCACTCCTGAACTAATATAATGCAAGGTACGTACATTTAGGCTGCGGCACCTCTCCAGGGAGTGGTGTTGCATGGCGTGATTAACAATTGGTTGGCTTTTGTTGATATTGTTGACTCAACTAGGGCCTTTAGTTCCTTTGAAAGGAGTCGTTTGGAGTTGCCAGGTACAGCTCGATGAATTTCATCAATATTCCTGAAGGACAGATCCGACTGGAGAAGATGCTTAAGTAGAGTTACACCAGCCTTGGCTAAGAGCGAGTTTACTGGAGAGAAGTTGGGGAGAATATCCGGGTTAAAGAAGACTGGTTCGGAGATAATATGTTCGAGGGTTAAAGTGTCAGGTTCACGAATAATGGAGATCTGGGAGATGGTACGAATTGACCCCGATTAGAAACTTGGGAGAGCGCGGATGATCTCGTTTGGAAAACGAGAAACTAGACATTTCTGGGTATAGTTGAGGCCTAAAAGGCTCTTGAGGTAGTAGAGAGCAACATGTTCGTAAAACATTGTCGAGATGCATTGACAACTAAAACCCCTCTGCACCAAATATCGCTGAACAGCCTATTGGAGCATCTCTGGTAGCCCAGAGATGCTCGTTTTAACCTGAGCTGAGTTAACATATAGTATTATGACTGTCCTGTTAACGGTTGACCTTTGTACCGCCATTTTTTCAAAATATAGTGAATACTCATTTCAAAGGCGTGAGGTTGTTTTTTGTTTTCCATAGGACTGACTCTTGGGTTTTAAATGAGCATTCAATTCATTTAAAAAGAGTTTTAATTGCTTTAGGATTTTGATGTCAGCCAAATTTGCGATACCTGTGGTCAACCCTTAAGCTGATTACCAACACCCATGATGATTTTTGGGACTCGTCTTGAGTGAGAAGCTGTAGGGAATCTTTTACGAAAGAACAAACTGCGATATATGATACAAAACACAGGTCTTGTGGTAAAAATAGGTCGAAACTTAAAACATATTCAAGCACTTTAAGAAAAGAAAAGTTTACTGGTGAACAGATAAACAGACGTGATATGAAAGTAAACGTCGCCAACTCTTGATAAACCATAATGGAAATGTGATTATTCAATACAGATGTGTACATAACATCACATACACCCAAGTAAAGGATCATTGTGGTTACCGAAAATTTAAAACGCCAAGTATTATGTCGATATTAGAGGCCGCTAATCAGAAAAACCTTTCGCAACAATACAGAACGATAAGCAATATAACCATTGGCAACTCGGTCAAAAGAATATCAATGCTGCACTGCAATGTGAAACTTAAATTGTAAACATCTACTCTATAAACTCATCTAGAGCAACCGCTTGAATTCTCAACAAGAATAAAGGACATCTCCTTTGAACATGTTGACTGTTCTAAATATAATGAACTTCCTTGAACCTATACCGTGACAAGCTGTATATATTACACAAAGCGTAAAAAATGTACCTTTGGCTTGATTGATAAGATTGAATGAGAAAAATGACAAAAACAGTATAAAAAAACAGGGATAGGTTGGACTGAGTGTGGGACTTTTTTCGGATGAATTAGGAAAAAGTTAGAATAACCGTTAAGAGGGAGGTAAAAGTCTCAGATACATCAACTTGTGTCTTCTTAACCTTTTTTTTCTCAATGAACATGTCCATACGAAGCGACGTCTTCATCTGTTAGTCCTGGAAATTTCCGGCAAAATCTGTTCAAAGTTTGCAGAAAGTGGTGAAAAGATCGGACGGTTCCTTGACACCTTATTTGTGCATAGTCACACCCGGTGTAGAAGTTTAAAATGTCCTGGGATAGAATGTCCGGGAAACAATGGATTATATTATGCGCTTTAATCTCTGAGCTATTGGCGGTCATGGCCTCTATAGAACCAGATAGCGGAATACAATAGGGCCGGACACTTTTTCCAGGGGGACATTTTCTTCTTTTACAGAAAGCAGGTCACTAGGACATTTTTTAAATGAGTGTCTATACCTTTATATTAAAAATAGATTGCATTATGTTGTCAGCACAGACGTCGCAGTAAAAGTTGTTTATCTGTCGCAATAGCAGAAATATGTGACTGGTCAACGAAGTTCTTCTGCTGACCCCCCCCCCCCCCCACACACACGCACACATAACTTATAAGTAAGACATCATCGTCTACACGTTATACAATGGGAGATCAATGCACTCGATTGGGAATATCTATTGCTCCGCACGAACAAGGCAAATCACAGTGCCACTTTCCACTCGCCACAAAAATAGTGCTAATAAAAACACAGAACAATATTACTGGATCCACTCACCAATAAGATTCTAAGCCCTTCAATACCCGATTTGTACCTCCGCCACGATGGGTAGCGTATAAACAGCCGAAGACAACAGTAGGCCTTTCGCAGCCATAAAAGGGGTGGGATATCTATTTAAGAGTTAACAACGTAATCGTCATGAATAGTCATGGTTCTACAGCGGAACTTTTCATAATATTACAATTAAAGAATAATGGTAGAAACAAAGACAAGATATCCCAGCTTATTTAATTTGCCGACTATTATGCCCGGTTGTTTAGACTCTAGTACCAATCGAGGCGGTAGTAGAAATCGGGTTTTGTCGGGCTTGGGATCTTATTGGTGAGTGGATTATACATGTGTTATATATGATATGTATCGGACAAAGACTTGGAGTAGACTTCAACAGCCTTTTTCGACATTCTAAAATAAAATAAAGGCACAGAAAGCCTGTTTGTTACGTGGATGAGCGATCGAACGATCCTAGCCATAGCACATTGAAATTTCAACAAAGGCCAATTCAAGCAGTCAATGTAGGGCCGCTACTATCACTGCGCCCAAGTTTGATTGCCCGCACCGCTCTTTTACAACGCGTACCTAGATTACCTTAAACAACTGTTGAACATCATCACTTCTCCGTCAATTTGAATTGAAAAAAAACTTTTCGATACATATCAACCGATCTCGTGTTTCTGTGTAGTCATGGTAGTATTGTGAACAACATATCAAACGTTTAGGAACATTTAGGCCCCGGAAACGGTCAAAATGAGACGTCAAAAACGAGATGGCCGCCTCATCATATTTTTGGCTATATCGCGGTTTATTTTTGACATTAGAGAGGTTGCGAACCGTCCCGACTCCCACTCCCACTCCGAGTTCTACTCGAGTCGTTCTCGGAACTCGTGACGTCGAAAAGTAGGTTACGCGCACCAACGGGAACCGAGTTGAGAGACGTCATTCAGCCAGCCTGCGAGTCATACGGCCAAACTGGAAATCAACCAAATTAACGACGTACGAGAAAAAAAGTAAAAAAAGCAGACGAAATATTCTACAATTTTGGTGATTTACAGCTAGTAAAAAGCCGTTTCCTCTGTAACATGTGCGTATTTCTATTGTAAAACTACGAATTACTTCAGTCCTAAGATAACTAGATCCAAAAAGTACAGACGGGAACAGAGTTTCAAACAAACCAACACGTAATGTACATGTGTACATGTACACGCACAGTCAGTACACGGCCGTTCTACACAATTTTGAACACTTCAAAAACAACAAGTTTTCAACGTCTTTTACACAAAAAAATCTTGTTACAACTTAGGTGACGTGCTAGAACAGTGTGTAAGAGATATTGCTTCTTCATTGTCACTTGATTTAGATGTCTAAAAGCTAAGATAATGCAAGTGGGAGAACACTTACGAGTTCGCGGCCTCCAACTCGTAAAATCGTCCGAGTTCATGGAGCAAGACAGGGAAATCCCTCGTGAAGTGATGACGTAATACGCCAAAACGGAATCACCTCGGAGTGGGAGTGGGAGTGGGGACGGTCCGCAACCTCTCTATTATGATAAATATGTTGGTGTCCAGCTAGTGGTTCTACAACACTAATTATGAGATGTTTGGGGAATTAAATCAGGGGAAATCGAAGATAGCCACCACTGAGTCCCCTGTCCCCCTCCCCCAACTATTTTATTGGCCATAAGTCTGTCCATATTACTATCGACTGACAATTTTGGTGGCCTGACATAGGATTTAAGTGTGAAGGAATCCTTCAAAACCATTTATGAGGTTGTAAAGGAGTCGCATTATGGACAATTCACAAACTTGATACGCGTTTGTGGGTCAAAGGGGCAAAGCTTGATGATACCGAACCTCGTGAAATATGTTTCATGGGGGGTCGGTCGGCCTAAGCCAGTAACGGCAAAAAAGGTAATAGATGTACGGCTTAACTATCATTTAAGCCTTTTTGCAAAGATGCTTACCCTTTTCAGACGGTCCGGTCCGAGCACGGTTCACTTAAATTGAACTGAAAAATCTTTGACAATGTAAACGCAGCTTAAGAAGCGGGCATAGCAGGATGCGGTACCACCTATTCCACAAGTACAGAGTAGGAGACACCAACCAATGCTCTTGCAATACGAGACCGATGACAACGACCACTGGACTGCCCTCTGCACAAAGAAAACTAAAAGCAGACAATAAATCTGGCCAAATGGTGCTAACATATAGGATCAACTGTACGGGCGTGATTGCGGAGGATGACTGAGTACATGCGACGAACAAGATTGACTGTGTGATTGAGGATAACGTGATGAAGAAGAAGTAGACAAATGTGCTTAATCTCGGTTTTGTCATTTTCAGCTCTTTTGATAAAGTTCAATGCCGTGCAAGGAAGGTCAGTATTACGAAGCAGCCATAAAAAGCTGTAGATCGTGCACGATACCATGCAGTTTAAGTGAAGCTGTTTGCAAAGCGGTAGGCTGCCTACCACGTGAATTTGGTAAGTTGAAATAAGGCAGATACCGTTTTTGTTTTTAAATGCATTTTTGTACTAGTTGAATTTTTATTGGATTGCTTTGGTATTTAAAGGTTTCCTTCACAATATCCCAAAATTTGCCCCAAAGAATTTTCAAACAATTCGGAATTCAAATAATCTTGATAACGCACGTCAACAAGAGTGATTTTGAGGGACGCTGTTAAAAGGAATATTGTCTAAAAGATTGGGCATTAAAATTAGCTGTTTCGCACCAATTATTATATTGATGTTTGCTACATCAGCTGTTAATTTTTATCCTGAGCCGCGTGTATTCAATGTATAGTCAGGGGGATTCAATGTAGGACTCGATGATGTTTCAGTTCATATATCGGGTGTCCCAAAAAGTGAACCACTTTTCGACAAGTATTTTATCAACGATAGATTAACCGATCTCATTTTCAAGAGTAACCTTATGGTATTCCATCAACAACTCTGCAAACTATCTAAAAGATCGATCGCAATTTATGCGAGAATTCTCAAATTCAAAACAGCATGTCAACAATTCAATGTCGGTGCAGCGCAATGTGACCTTCATTATCACCTTGGCATCTGTCAATCAGTGCCAGTCAATACCATAAGGCCCCGTGTGGTGGCGCTGAGGCGGCCGCTGTAATCAAGAGAGTGGTTGTGTCACTTTATGTTATGACGGACCTAACCACAATTGCTTACATTTTCGCATTTACACATCGTTTACACATCATTTTCACGTCATTATCACGTTTACACATCATTTTTGCATTTTGCTTACATTTTCGCATTTCACATTTTTCGCATTTTGCATTTTACATTCCTGTGTTTTAAGAGTGACTGGCATCATGCCTAGTCTCTCTTAAAGCACAGTCAACAGACACCACTAACCCCCTCAAACCACAAACGCCCACCCCTTCCTGCTACCTTATAATTCTGGGTGTCAGGAATGTAGAGAATATTGCTTTTCACGAGAACGCCCCTTTTAAACCTGTCTTGTTGTTCCTGCAGTCAAGTGACACCATGTCAACGGAGCAACTCATGGAACAGTCAAACAATATTTTACTTTCGGGTGCAACTATCTGTTATATTTGGATGCACCTAATTCCATCCCTTCATTATGTAACAAACATTTAAAAAAAGGTCCAAAAATCACCTTTTTTTCATGTGCCTTTTCAAAAATTCAAATGAGCCAATGAACTGTGCTTTATGATCATCATTTTTTGGCACTTGCAGTTCCATACAGTGTGTTCGTTTGTCATGACAAATGCACACTTTTGCTTAGGATTTTTATGTTATTTTTTAAAATCTCTTCCATAACCTTTGATAAAGACCCCCAATCCTTCATGTATGAGCCGAGCTGGCGATAAAGACCCTGACTGACTACATTGCTGTTTATGAGGGGGTGTTCTCAAAGGTCACCAGCTGTCTGAAAAAAACAATCACCTGCAGCGACCTAAAACCAATCCTCAAAATGAAAGAATTTAGCAGGAATTTTCTAGTAATGAAAGCAAAAAACCTTTGTTGCATCATAGTTCACCCATACATTGTGAAAAAGAACGAAAATGTAATAAAATAAAAAAGTGACTTTTTGGACATTTTTAAATTGCCTGTTACATAATGAAGAGGCAGGATTAGCTAAGCCTTAATACAACAGATACATGGCCAACTAGATATACCATTCTCTGCCGAAAACCAATTCAATTGAATTATCTTATTCTATCTCTGTGATATTTTAAAAAAAACCTGTGGAAATTGACTTTCTGGAAGGACTGTACCTGAACTGATTCTCTTCATTCTATTATGGCGATCAAACACTTCCATTCCAAAATCTTCCTTCGGCACTAAAGTACAACGCATTATCCGGTTTCACATGTTTAGGTTACCAAACAAACCCGTCAGCGACGACAACATCGTCCCTGGTAACCCTGAATAGCAGTAGCGGCAATGGCATTATGGACGAAGAGGCAGACACTTCAGCATCCATCTTGATACCATTGACAGCTGCTATCGTTGTGATGCTAAGCCTTTTCATTGTCACCGCGATTGTTTGTTTCTTCAAGAAAAAAGGTTTGTACCACTTTGATATAAGACTCGCTGAAGAAACGTGCATTTGTTGACGTCTTTGTACTCTTCTTCAGCAATAATTATCAAACACTTTTACATCTGATTTTTCGAGTATTTAATTTGTTCGTTTAACCGAATTACTGACAGCGATACATAATTATGCACCTCAGACAGTAAGACAGAGGTTGATGGTAGCCCGATTGAGCTAATTCGCCCTTCACCAGTTTGGTAAAGATTCCTGCTTTACGAGTCGTCTCGCCAATTCGGGCGACAACTCGACAACGAAACATAATCCGTGAAAAAGGTTGTTCGCATAAAAAGCGCACAGCTGCTCGACCATGTCCTTGTTGATTTCAATCCCATGGTGATTTCCCAATTCGCCATGTCTTTTGTTTTAGCCTGATTAGGCGTCTCTAGCTGTGCCACGTCCATCCGGATACGCCGATGTGGAAAGACTCTCTCCCACATGGATGATTGAGCCCATTACGATATTTTTTGCCATTGAAAAGATGATCTAAAACATGTACAGTCCAACGTCATTAATAGTCATTTATTCATGTATTTATGTCAGATTCCATTGACAATGCATTGGATCCATCGAACCATGGCAAAAAGACAATAATCAGCTATAATGCAGAAACCCGAGACACATAAACTGAGCTTTTACTGTAAAAGTTAGTTGGAGAGTCCATTCATTAGTTTTCTGTAGCCTGCTGATGATCACAAGCAACCAAACAAATACTGTTATCTTTGTTATGCGCGTATGGGCGTGGCACAGGCGGCAACTTACGAAACTGGCATAACTTACTGCTACGATTCGATCCCGGGCCTCACAACGAGTGAGTAAAAACAATCGACTTGATACCGACATGGGTTCGTGGCTTCGATCCATCTGTTCTGGTCCTTGTCTAAAGATAAAGGCTTTACGATTCAATCATGAACTTACGGCAACGAAAACACTTCAAGCTTACAGGTGTATTTACTGTATCAAATGTAATGAATATTTTTCAGGGTGTTGTTGGCATTCAAATCCCAAAACTTCGAAAACGGTAAAATGGCCATCAGATAAATACCTACCAACAACCCAGGAATGTCAATGCTGCATTGTCCAAGGTAATTTTTTTTTATAAGACACTGCCAGAACCTCTTTCAGTCATTCTTTTAAATTTATTATCATTAGCAATAGAGGACAGTTACAAGTTACGAGGGCATGTAAACTATGACCCGTCCTTTTGGCCGCTAGGTGTCACTACTATTTCTACATGACAAATACATTTTTGTGGCCAACCAACGAGGGCAGAGGCAATCATCCTCATCACAAATAGAATAACTTTTTACACTTGATAACTTCTACAAATCTATAAATTGTTATTTGTTTCGGTCCAGTTCCATGGATTGATCAGAGGTGCGGTTGCTTGCATTAGGACTGTATTTTGAGAGACCTTTTTTCAAATGAGAGCCGGTCATCGAAGGCCTGGTACACGTTCCTACAATAAAATACCATAACGCTAGATATAAAATTTAGTGAAAGTGTTGAAAATGTTACACGTTTCTAGAAAATTAGCCGACGGTACACGTAGACGACAGTACATAACATAATGCATTAACTTACACCTCGTATGTACCTCATATATTTTGGGATTTCAGACCTTGAGAGCCCAAGTTCAAGCGACGAGGAACTTCAGTATGGACCGTATAGACTCCGTACAAACTGATAGCCTAATGATATTGCCTACAGTCGTTTTGTAAAGTAAAGTTTGTTTATTAGGCACCTATTCCATAGAGCTATACCCTATACTATACTATACGCGAACAATAGTTTCATGGTCATGCACCCTTTGTGAAGCCATTGTTCGCGTATAGGCACCTTCCCCATAGAGGTATACGGTATACTACACTATACGCGAACAATGGCTTCACAAAGGGTGCATGACCATGAAACTATTGTTCGCGTATAGTATAGTATAGGGTATAGCTCTATGGAATAGGTGCCTCATAGACAGCTTTTGGCTTATGAGCCCAAGTGCAAGCGACGAGGAAATTGATACTGTAGTCTATTCATAAATGTTATGTCCGATCTTTTTGGATCTATGTCAGTTGCGGGACTACCGGCAATGTGTTTATTCAGAACCATATTATGTAACTTATTTGTATGAACATTATTTGTTTTTAACGGTTTTGTATACACGGTAAGTTTACTCGTGGACTCGAATTTCCATTCACAGTTTGAATTTATCTGTAAGTTTCTACTTATTTCTGATTTCTTGTTTCATGTTCATGTTCATATTTTGTTTAGCATGGTGAATGTATAACGGGTGATATTAACGCTATTGTTGTCTTTTAAGGGCATTTATTTAAAGGCTTTAGCCTATTTACTATCCCTACTGTGCCATGTTGTATTTTGTGAATATAAATGTATGTCTGATGTTCATGTTCATATTTTGTTTAGCATAGTGAATGTATAAAGGGTGATATTAACGCTATTGTTGTCTTTTAAGGGCATTTGTTTAAAGGCTTTAGCCTATTTACTATCCCTACTGTGCCATGTTGTATTTTGTGAATATAAATTTATGTCTGATGTTCATGTTCATATTTTGTTTAGCATAGTGAATGTATAAAGCAAAGTTAAGATGTTGTTAACCAAACGAGAAGTTGGTACATTTCATATACATAATTAGACAATTAGATAATGACTTCATGACCTCTACTGATAAATACAGTCCTATCCAAGCACTCCTGAACTAATATAATGCAAGGTACGTACATTTAGGCTGCGGCACCTCTCCAGGGAGTGGTGTTGCATGGAGTGAATAACAATTGGTTGGCCTTTGTTGATATTGATTTTGAGGTCTAGATATTGAAAAGTCCATTAAAAGCGGTTAGAAAAAGACATTGTCTGCTAAAAAAAAGACGTTACCTAATTAAGTGTTAGAGGGAATTTTCTGAAACGAAAGTGATAACATCTAAAATGGTAGATTGTAAAACGCAGATGTGAAAATCAGAAGTTCCAGATCAATTCTTCTGCATCATTGATGGTGCAGAATGCGCCATTCCTGCACCACATATTGTCAAATACCATGATTTCATCTTCTAGTTTGTAATAGAGGTAGTCTATGTTGATACGGTATTTTAGAAATGATCTAAAGATCTCTAGCGGATCGGTGGCTCCTTCACCAAAGATTTTATGCACAAGGGCCTAGTAGGCTGCTGCTTGGGCGGTGACAAAAATGTAATTGATGTACCTGTTTGCGAGAGAGGTGAGGGGTAATAAAGATATATAGTCCTTTATCGAGAAAGAGTATTCGTTGTTGACTTTCAGCACTAAGCTTGCTCCGCATTGAGCTAGAGGGGTAAGATGATGACATTGTACAAAGGAATGTAGTAGGTCGTCGTGACTCCCAAAAAACAGACAATGGGGGTTGTTTACAAAACCTGCGTTAAATCTGAACAAACCAGTGGGCATTGCACCATGTAGAAGTCTAAAATGAATGAACGCGTGGTCGTCCTTGGTAGGCTTTGAAAACGTAGAGGTGAAGATGGGAGCAACATCAGACTCGGCCAAAAACATCATCCCACCTGTGGCCAGGCCTTCTGAAATACTTCTCCTGATAGGCAGTCAGACAGCGGACCTTATATGCCTTTGACCGTTATGGAGGCGAAGGGGAGGTTGTCCCCGTTAAGGGAGACATCATCACCCTTCTCGTGAATCCTTGGAACTGTAACTAGAACATCCCTCAGCTGAGGCTTATCAAAGGAGCTCACATTTGAAGTTGGAGGGGGGGGGAAATCTACCCATTTCCTAGGAAGGGACTCAACTAGGGCCTTTAGTTCCTTTGAAAGGAGTCGTTTGGAGTTGCCAGGTACAGTTCGATGAATTTCATCAATATTCCTGAAGGACAGATCCGACTGGAGAAGATGCCTAAGTAGAGTTACACCAGCCTTGGCTAAGAGCGAGTTTACTGGAGAGAAGTTAGTGAGAATATCCGGGTTAAAGAAGACTGGTTCGGAGATAATATGTTCGAGGGTTAGAGTGTCAGGTTCACGAATAATGGAGATCTGGGAGATGGTACGAATTGACTCCGATTAGAACCTTGGGAGATTGCGGATGATCTCGTTTGGAAAACGAGAAACTAGAAATTCCTGGGTATAGTTGAGGCCTAAAAGGCTCTTGAGGTAGTAGAGAGCAACATGTTCGTAAAACATTGTCGAGATGCATTGACAACTAAAACCCCTCTGCACCAAATATCGCTGAACAGCCTATTGGGCTACCAGAGATGCTCGTTTTAACCTGAGTTGAGTTAACATATAGCATTATGACTGTCCTGTTAACGGTTGACCTTAGGAACCGCCATTTTTTCAAAACAGAGTGAATACTCATTTCAAAGGCGGAAGGCTGTTTTTAGCTCACCTCTTAGCAGAGGTGAGCTTATCCAATACCGTGGCGTCCGTCGTCCGTCGTCGTCTTCGTCGTCGTCGTCGTCGTCCGTCGTCGTCCGTCGTCCGTTAGCAGGGCACGTTTCGTAACTGTTAGAGCTATTGAGTTGAAACTTTGTACACATGTACCCTTATGTAATGACACCTTGGAGACTAAGTTTCAATCCGATTTGTTTCATGGTTTGGCCACCAGGGGGCCAAACGTTAAAAGTGAAAATATGCAATATCTCCCTTAATTGTAGTCGGGAAATTTTGAAAAAAATATGGTAGGTACTTCTAGCAAAGGTGCATCATATATCCTAAGGGTTTTTGATTTGACCTCCTTTTCAAGGTCACAGAGGTCAAATGGTGTAAATTGGCCGTTAGGATGTAACGATGGCACGTTTCTAAACTGCAATGACTATTGATACCAAATTTGGTACACATTTACCCCTTAGTCAGGTGATCTCAGGGACCGAAGTTTGGTCCAATATGATTCACCACTTGACCACCAGGGGGCAAAATCCAAAAACCTTAAAAATGTGATTATTCCTTAACTTCTTGCCCGATTGCCACCAATTTGATATCATGGGTACATCTGACCACCATACAGTATATGTCACACATGTTTTTAATTTGACCTTCTTGTCAAGGTCACAAAGGTCAAATGGCGTAAATTCGCTGTCAGGCCGTAACTATGGCACGTTTCTTAACTGCAATGACTATTGATCACAAATTAAGTACACATGTACCCCTTGGTCAGGTGATCTCAGGTACCGAAGTTTGGTGCGATCTGATTTGCCGTTTGGCCTCCAGGGAGGGGGCCAAATCCTAAATTCTTCAAAATGCCATTATTCCCAGTAATGACTTGCCCGATTGGCACCAATTTTATATCATAGGTACATCTAATTCTAACAACCATTCAATGTGTCACCCGGGTCTTCTTTGATTTGACCTACTTTTCAAGGTCACAGAGGTCGAATGAACTGTAAATTGGCCATTTTGGGGAAATTGTAATTGCTTGGACCTACATCAAACCTAACACTACATGACACAATACCATGCTCTTTATCCATCTTTCCTCCACATGAGGTGAGCACAATGGCCCTGGCCATTTCATTTGTTTTCCATAGGACTGACTCTTGGGTTTTAAATGAGCATTCAATTCACTTGAAAAGAGTTTTAATTGCTTTAGGATTTTGATGTCAGCCAAATTTGCGATACCTATGGTCAACCCTTAAGCTGATTACCAACACCCATGATGATTTTTGGGACTCGTCTTGGGTAAGAAGCTGTAGGGAATCTTTTACGAAAGAACAAACTGCGATATATGATACAAAACACAGGTCTTGTGGTAAAAATAGGTCGAAACTTAAAACATATTCAAGCACTTTAAGAAAAGAAAAGTTTACTGGTGAACAGATAAACAGACGTGATATGAAAGTAAACGTCGCCAACTCTTGATAAACCATAATGGACCTGTGATTATTCAGGACAGAAGTGTACATAACATCACAGACACGCTAATAAAGACACATTGTGGTTACCGCAAATTTAAAACGCAATATGTCTATATAACAGGGTAACAGGGGCTACTATTTCGCAACTATTTCAATACATTTCGCAGCAATGGAACCATTAGTAAAATAAACATTGGCCACTCAGTCCAAAGAAAATCAGTGATGCACAGCAATGTGCTCTATAAGCTTATCGAAAGAGCGACCTCTTAAATTCTCAACAAGAAAGAGGACCTCTCGTTAGAACATGTTGACCTAGTTTCTAAAAATGATAATTTAAAAAATGATGATAAAAAAGTACTTTTATAGCGCACTACATTTCAGTGAAACCTCGCTTTGAAAAATAATGATATACGTCGTCTGAAGTAGCCTTACCGTACTTCCTTGTCCCTTTACCGTGACATTTCTTTAAAGCTGTATGTACAGTATTACACAAAGCGTAAAAAAATGTATCTTAAGCTCGATTAATTACATAGAATGAGAAAAATGACAAAAACAGTAAAGAAAATAATAGGGATAGGTCGGACAGTGTGGAACTCTTTTCGGATGAATTAGGAAAAAGTTAGAATAACCGTTAAGAGGGAGGTAAAAGACTCAGATACATCGACTTGTGTCTTCTTAACCATTTTTTTCTCAATGAACATGTCCATACGAAGCGACGTCTTCATCTGTTAGTCATTGAAATTTCCGGCAAAAATCTGTTCAAAGTTTGCAGAAAGTGGTGAAAAGATCGGACGGTTCCTTGACACCTTATTTGTGCATAGTCACACCCGGTGTAGAAGTTTAAAATGTCCTGGGATAGAATGTCCGGGAAACAATGGATTATATTATGCGCTTTAATCTCTGAGCTATTGGCGGTCATGGCCTCTATAGAACCAGATAGCGGAATACAATAGGGCCGGACACTTTTTCCAGGGGGACATTTTCTTCTTTTACACCGGGACAAAGAAAGCAGGTCACTAGGACATTTTTTAAATGAGTGTCTATACCTTTATATTAAAAATAGATTGCATTATGTTGTCAGCACAGACGTCGCAGTAAAAGTTGTTTATCTGTCGCAATAGCAGAAATATGTGACGGGTCAACGACGTTCTTCTGTTGATCCCTCCCCCCCCCCCCCCCCCCCCACACACAACCTATAAGTAAGACATCATCGGCTACACCTTATACAATGGGAGATCAATGCACTCGATTGGGAATATCTATTGCTCCGCACGAACAAGGCAAATCACAGTGCCACTTTCCACTCGCCACAAAAATAGTGCTAATAAAAACACAGAACAATATTACTGGATCCACTCACCAATAAGATTCTAAGCCCTTCAATACCCGATTTGTACCTCCGCCACGATGGGTAGCGTATAAACAGCCGCACACAATCGTAGGCCTTTCGCAGCCAGGGGTGTAATAGTCACGAATAGTCATGGTTCTACAGCGGAACTTTTCATATTACGATTAAAGAAAACATAATGGTAGAAACGAAGACAAGATATCCCAGCTTATTTAATTTGCCAACTCTTTCACAACGTGTACCTAGTTTACCTTACACAATTGTTGAACATCATCACTTCTCGGCAATTTGAATTGAAAAAAAGCTTTTCGATACACATCAACCGATCTCGATGGCCTAGTGGTTAAGGTGTCCGCCTCGTGAATGGTAAGGTCGAAGGTTCGAGGCCCGCTGGAAACCTCTTTCCGATGCGGCCGGTTGGTTAGCCGCCAGCTAGTTAAACAAACTGCCTTCTCGCCAGGCGCCTGGCATTAGAGATAAGAGTTTGGAAGTAAAGAGTGTCTCATAAGCCAAAAAGCTGGCTGGCCCTTTCATTAGGGTTGACACTGTAATAAACAAACTTTACTTTTACATACCAGTATAGTTCCCAAATGAGCATCGCAGCAGAATGTTGCAATTTGGCATGGGCGGGCAGAAAGAAGATATTTTAGGGTCAAAAGGGCACATAACCCTGAAAACATTTATACAAAACGTTTTATGGTGCTTCTGTGTAGTCGTGGTAGTATTGGGTCTTGTGAACAACATATCAAACGTTTAGGAACATTTAGGCCCCGGAAACGGTCAAAATGAGACGTCAAAAACGAGATGGCCGCCTCATCATATTTTTTGGCTATATCGCGGTTTATTTTTGACATTATGATAAATATATGTTAGTGTCCAGCTATCGGTTCTGCAACACTAATTATGAGGTGGTTGGGGAATTAAATCAGGGGAAATCGAAGATAGCCACCACTGAGTCCCCTGTCCCCCTCCCCCAACTATTTTATTGGCCATAAGTCTGTCCATTTTACTATCGACTGACAATTTTGGTGGCCTGACATAGGATTTAAGTGTGAAAGAATCCTTCAAAACCATTTATGAGGTTGTAAAGGAGTCGCATTATGGACAATTCACAAACTTGATACGCGTTTGTGGGTCAAAGGGGCAAAGCTTGATGATACCGAACCTCGTGAAATATGTTTCATGGGGGGGGGGGGGGGGGGGGGGTTGGTCGGCCTAAGCCAGTAACGGCAAAAAAGGTAATAGATGTACGGCCTAGCTATCATTTAAGCCTTTTTGCAAATGTGCTTACCATTTTCAGACGGTCCGGTTCGAGCACGGTTCACTTAAATTGAACTGAAAAATCTTTGACAATGTAAACGCAACATAAGAAGCGGGCATAATAGGATGCGGTACCACCTATTCCACAAGTACAGAGTAGGAGACACCAACCAATGCTCTTGCAATACTTGACCGATGACAACGACCACCAGACTGCCCTCTGCACAAAGAAAACCAACAGCAGACAATAAATCTGGCCAAATGGTGCTAACATACAGGATCAACTGTATGGGCGTGATTGCGGAGGACGACTGAGTACATGCGACGAACAAGACTGACCGTGTGATTGAGGTTAACGTGAAGAAGAAGAAGTAGACAAATGTGCTTAACCTCGGTTTTGTCATTTTCAGCTATTTTAATAAAGTACAATGCCGTGCAAGGAAGGTCAGTATTACGAAGCAGCCATAGAGAGCTGTAGATCGTGCAAGATACCGTGCAGTCTCAGTGAAGCTGTTTGCAAAGTAATGGGCTGTCAACTGGATAAATTTGGTAGGTTGAAATGAGGCAGATACCGTTTTGTTTTTAATTGCATTTTTTTACTTGTTGGATTTTTATTGGATTGCTTTGGTATTTAGAGGTTTCCTTCACAATATCCAAACGTTTGCCCCAAAGAATTTTTAAACAATTCGGAACTCAAATAATCTTGATAACGCAACAAGTGTGATTTTGAGGGACGCTGCTAAAAGGAATATTGTCTGGAAGATTTGGGCATTAACATTAGCTATTTCTCACCAATTATTATATTGATGTTTGCTACCTTAGCTGTTAATTTTTATCTTGAGCCGCGTGTATTCAATGTATAGTCAGCGGCGGTTTTAACGTAGGACTCGATGATGTTTCAGTTCATATATCGGGTGTCCCAAAAGGTGAACCACTCTTCGACAAGTATTTTATCAGCGATAGATTAACCGATTTCATTTTCAAGAGTAACCTTATGGTATTGCATCAACAACTCTGCAAAAAAACTAAGAGATCGGCCGCAATTAATGCGAGAATTGTCAAATTCAAAACAGCATGTCAACAATTCAATGTTAGTGCAGCGCAATGTGACCTTCACTATCACCTTGGCATCTGTCAATCAGTGTCAGTCAATACCTTTAGGCCCCGCGTGGTGGCGCTGAGGCGGCCGCTGTAATCAATAGAGTGGTTGAGTGACTCCATGTTATGACGGACCTAACCAAAATTGCTTACATTTTCGCATTGCTGCAATGAAAGACCTAATACTGAAACTACATTTTTTATTGACTGTGCTTTAAGAGAGACTGGCATCATGCCTAGTCTCTCTGACTGACTGCATTGCTGACTATGAGGGGGTGTTCTCAAAGGTCACCAGCTGTCTGAAAAAAACAATCACCCGCAGCGACCTACAATCTTGAAAATGAAAGAATTTTGCAGGAATGTTCTAGTAATGAAAGCAAAAAAAACCTTTGTTGCATCATAGTTCACCCATACATTGTGAAAAAGAACGAAAATGTGATAAAATAAAAAAGTGACTTTTCGGACATTTTTAAATTGCCTGTTACATAATAAAGAGGCAGGATTAGCTAAACCCTAATCCAACAGATACATGGCCAATTAGATATACCATTCCCTGCCGAAAACCAATTCCATTAGCTTATTCTATCTCTGTGATATTTTTAAAAACCTGTGGACATTGACTTTCTGGAAGGACTGCAGCTGAACTTATTCTCTTCATTCAATTATGGAGATCAAACACTTCAATTCCAAAATCTCCCTTCGGCACTAAAGTTCAACGCATTATCCGGTTTCACATGTTTAGGTTATAAACAAAACCCGTCAACGACGACAACATTGTCCCTGGCAACCGTGAATTACAGTAGCAGCAATGGCATCATGGACGAAGAGGCAGACACTGCAGCATCTATCTTGTTACCAGTGGCACTTACTACCATTGTGGTGTTTAGCGTTTTAACTGTCACCGTGACTGTTTGTTTCTTCAGGAGAAAAGGTTTGTACCACTTTTGATATAAGATTCGCTGAAGAAACGTGCATTTGTTGACGTCACTGTACTCTTCTTCAGCAATAATTATCAAAAACTTTAACATCTGATTTTTCGAGTATTTAATTTGTTCGTTTAACCGAATCACTGACAGCGATACATAAATATGCACCCCAGACAGTAAGACAGGGGTTGGTGGTAACCCGATTGAGCTAATTCGCCCTTCACCAGTTTGGTAAAGATTCCTGCTTTACGAGTGGTCTCGCCAATTCGGGCGACAACTCGACAACGAAACATAATCCGTGAAAAAGGTTGTTCGCATAAAAAGCGCACAGCTGCTCGACCATGTCCTTGTTGATTTCAATCCCATGGTGATTTCACAATTCGCCATGTCTTTTGTTTTAGCCTGATCAGGCGTCTCTAGCTGTGCCACGTCCATCCGGATACGCCGATGTGGAAAGACTCTCTCCCATATGGATGATTGAGCCCATTACGATATTTTTTGCCATTGAAAAGATGGTCTAAAACATGTACAGTCCAACGTCATCAATAGTCATTTATTCATGTATTTATGTCAGGTTCCATTGACAATGCATTGAATCCTTCGAACCATGGCAAAAGACAATAATCAGCTATAATGCAATAACCAGAGACATATAAACTGAGCTTTTACTGTAAAAGTTAGTTGGAGAGTCCATTCATTAGGTTCCCGTAGCCTGCTGATGATCACAAGCAACCAAACAAATACTGTTATCTTTGTTATGCGCGTATGGGCGCGGCACAGGCGGTAACTTACGAAACTGGCATAACTTACTGCTACGATACGATCCCGGGCCCCACAACGAGTGAGTAACAACAATCGACTTGATACCGATGTGGCCGATATTTCCGGCCAGTGGCCAAATTAGCAGGCATACAGGCACCTGCAAGCACATAGAATTAAGGATAAGCAAGGAATAATGTTATAGTAGAGTGATAAACTCAAGGAATGGCTTTTAATGACGGAATGACGGAATATATTTACAATTTACAGAACACGAATATGTACATACCTGCAAGCACATAGAATTAAAGATAAGCAAGGAATAATGTTATAGTAGCGTGATAAACTCAAGGAATGGCTCTGGGCCACACCAAGCATTCACTTAAATAGGTATAAGTATATATATTATGTAATGATTAAAGGTATTAAAGAGCATTAAAACTAGTGTATTGAAAAAGGCAAGACCAGCTTGTGCTGCCATCTGGAATGGGCAGCACAACTATTAAAGACATTAACCCATTCTCCTACATACACCCCCTCCCCTACTTATAGAAATTTCTCCCGAAATTTAGTTTAATAAAGGTTCCGAAATTTAGTTTAATAAAGGTTGGCGTGAGTCAGGTCAGTGAATAAGATTGCAGGTAGTGCAACAATATGATAATATGGCAATAATGACGAGTGAGTGACGAGGTGATTAATGATGATGGCGGCTATGATAAGTGATATATATTAATGGAAAAGAGAACACACTTTTACATAGCATTAACCGCAGAAATGCTCGTGGGCCTCAAACAAATTACTGTTTGGCCATTTACCTTCTCATGTGTCCGCTTCTTGTATACGCCTTGGTAGCCAAGTTTCTTCATCTTTGGGGCGAAGAAGTCATAAACAAAATTCGACTCACATTATATATATATACTGTATACGTTGCATTTGCTGGCCACCACAAGAAGACCAGAATAGGCCTATATTACTCCTTATACATGTTTAAGGCCACGAGGAGAGTTCCATTTGTCACCATTCACTGAAATGTTGTATAATAATTTTGGAAGCTACGGATTGCCCTGTCAGCAGTCTGCTGGCACACTGACATTAACTGTCAATGAAAGTTAGGCCTTTGAAAACAATCTTATGCAATATTGATTAGCAAGATGTTGAGGCCAAGGCAGTTGATGTTGTCAGCATGCTTGTAAGGACAATTCTTTTTCTCCTGATTTTGCACCGTCTTTGGTGCATGGACAATGGGAATGGAGCTGAGGAGGACCGTAATGAAAATGATGCTGTTGGTGATAATGAAAACGTCGTAATTCCTCGCAGACTGAACGCCTACTCATTAGATATTCGTATCAGGCGACTTGATGAGAACCATGAGCTGAACATTGCAAGGTCAAATGGGATTACTCCTTCAAAATATGGACAGCTACATGGCATTCCCCGAAGGACCATTGCGCGATGGATACAGGAGGATGAATTGCGCGAGAGACACCGAGAATCCACATACATATTGCGACAGATGCAAAGGCTAAGGCAACATGGAATTGATGGCACAGGTTAGTTATCCTGGTGACCTTGGTGCATCGGGGAAATGAATCAGGTGAATGAGGTGAAATGTAGGTGGGGGCTGGTAGGCCCGCAGGTGATGTGGCCCTTACGATTTTCCTCTCTCATTTCAGGTAGATGGCCAGAGGCAGAGAGACTCTTAAATGATTGGTTCCTACAGCGTCGAGAACATGGTCTTCCAATAGCTGGGAGTGACCTGATGTTCCAGGGTGAACGGTTCTTCAACATTTGGTGGCACGATCTTCCTGAGGAACAGAGAAAACATTGGATGGAACTGCGCCCTCATCTCATACCATTTTCAGCATCAAGTGGATGGTTACAAGGTTTCTTGACTCGTCATGGTATTAGCTACAGGAAGACTTGCAAAGACTCTACATCAATACCGCTCAATGCCGCAGAGTTGGTAACGGCATTTCAAAATGAGGTCCGAAACATTATCAATGATAATGGAATACAGATTATCGTCAACATGGATGAAACTTTTGTTCTTTGGGACATCGCACCCACGTACACGTACTCTTTGCAAGGTTTGAAACAAGTGGACATACGAACTTCGCGAGGAAATGCAAAATTAGGGTGTACGGTGACTTTAGCGATGACTGCGTGTGGGAGAAAACTCCCTGCAAGTATAATTTTCAAGGGTCTGCGCGATGATGGTCCAGAAATCGCTCGACTTCGGGCAACTGCCCCCAATGGTGTGCGGGTAACGGGCTCGCAAACAGGCTGGGCAAGTTGGCAGACACTGATTGCTTGGGTAAATGATTGCCTCATACCGTTTGTGGGAGACAACTTTCCATTCCTCTTAATTTGGGACATGTTCCCAGCGCACCGGCATCAACAAGTGCGTGACCATGTAGAGGACGCTCCCGGGTTCATAGGGCTGATACCAGGGAGATGTACCTCACTGGTACAACCTTTGGATCTGACCATCATCCGCAGCTTCAAATGTACAATGAGACGCCTATGGAAGGAGTGGAAAATTGAGAACAATGACATTCATGGTCGTTCCCCACAAATCACCAGGGATGCTGTAATTCAGATGGTATCAACTGCCTGGGAGAGAATTGCCCCAGAAGCAGCAGTCAATACAGCATGGTGAGTGAGTGGGCTTGAAGGCAATCAAGAAAATCCGCCTCATCAAAATGATGAGGAACACTTTGAAGTTGATGCTGATAATCCCAAATATGATCTTCATTTTCTTGAAGATTTAGATGAGTGAGATTGATAGGGTAATGCTCTCCAATAAAGCCCCGTGTGTTCAAATCAATGTGTTATTATGTCAGTTTTTCCCACAGGCCTAGGCCTAATTCCCTGAACAATGCAGTTGATCTATGAAGGCCTAAAACATGTATAAGGGGTAATATAGGCCTATTCTGGTCTTCTTGTGGTGGCCAGCAAATGCAACGTATACAGTATATACATACAGTGACTACTTAGTTAACTGGTGCTTGGTCTAAAATTTTCTAAGTCACTAATAGAGGCCCAGAATGGGATATTGTCGATTTACGACCATGTAGGGCCTATACTAATCACATTTCAATGAAGAAAATGACAGAGTTTTGATTACATGTTCATTTCTTGATCTGGTCTTCTGTGGCCAATTTTATCAATCAATGGTTGGTATGAAAGGCAATTGCAGTTGTGTAATTTCCTAGGCCCTTTACCCTAACAATCATATTGGTCATTCCTGTAGAAAGTTCAAATCATGAGGAACACAACGTTGTTGTTACTGCAGATGCTTTCGCTCTTTGTCATGTGTCAGTCTATGATGGATGCTGGCAATGATGACGATGATGATGATGATGATGCCGATCAGCAGAATGGTGCTGCAGCAGTTGGTCTCCCTCGACGATGTAACAGTTACACTGTTGAAGCCAGGCTGCGACATGCCTTGGATTGCCAAACAGCAATTGAACATGGCCGCATTCTAAATGTCAATGAGTATGCTAGGCGCTATCGACTATCCCCAACAACGCTCAGGAGATGGATACAGAACATCGATGAAATGACGGATCAAGTGGAGGAAAATGCAGAACGCCGGCGAGTCAGAACCGACCATGATGGTTGTTGGCCGGAAGTTGAGAATATCGTGCACCAGCATTTTCAAGAACGGAGGAATATTGCCCTGCCCGTTTCTCGGTCGGACATTGTTAATGATGCAACGATTGAATTTCAGAACTGGTGGGGCCAACTCCCACACAATGAACTTGAGGACATTGCAGCACGTCGCCCCGAAAGGTCCCAGTTTTCTGCATCAGTGGGTTGGGTTACAAATTTTGTGAAACGGAAAAAGATTGTTTTCCGCCGTAAAACGAAAGATTCCACCACTGTACCGGCTGATGCACCACAGAGAGTGAGAGAATTTCAGACTGGCGTTAGGCAAACTGTAGCTGACAACCATGTCCACACGCTCTTGAACTTTAACGAAACGTTTGCTCAGTTGGACTTCCCTCCGATGTATACAGCTGAGACCAGAGGTACAGTAGATGTAAATGTGAAAACATCGCGAGGAAATGCCAAACTCGGGTGCACCGTTGGATTGACAGTTGGCTCCAACGGAGAAAAAACGCCTGCTCATGTTGTTTTCAGGCAGCCGGGCTTCGTGCGTCAGATTAGAGATTTGAACAACATTCCAGATAACGTACGGGTCACATCCTCGAGGTCTGGTTGGGAGAATGGAGAGACACTGCAACATTGGTTGGACAATGTTCTTTTCCCTTACATTGGCGATTTTGACTTTAATGACATCCTTCTGCTTTTGGACAGATTCCGACCGCATCAAGCAGAGGATTTCTGTTACCCAATGGTTGAAGCAGGCATACTGTTAGACAATATTCCTGCTAGGTGTACATCGCTGGCTCAGCCGTTAGATCTCACTATTATGAGGGGATTTAAAGCTATAATGCGAAAGTATTGGAAGTTATGGAAATGTGATGCAACTGAGGCTGACGGAAATTGCCGCAAAATTACATTACAGGATGTACTCGGCATTATAAGTAGAGCATGGAATGATGTAGCTCCTGAGTCTGCGGCTAAGTCATTTCAAGTGGCTGGCTTAACACCTCAACCAGATGGTCATTATCGTGATGATGTTGCAGATGATTTGTTGCTTGGTGAAAACGAATTGTCAGACTCCGATAATGATGATGATAACTTAAATTTTGACGACAACTTGGAATTGTAAAACAGTTGTAGTGCAAAGTAGTGAATAAGTAAATGTTGTTAATGGCATCGGTTATGTAAGTGTTAGTTACTTTACCCCCCAAGTTAAACTTTTGGGCAAAAATCTCACATCCCCTCCCTGATTCAAATGCCACTTTTTTTAGGGTTTACCCTGTAAAAAGCTTGTAACGACATTCATTTTCCATGAAAAGCACTGGCCAGTGATCGTAGTCTTGGATGGACTTTCTGCATGTCGGATTTCAAGCTATTAAAACTTTCTGAGTACTTGATGAAAGTGATCATAGTCAATAGGTATCAATGCCGACATGTGCAGTAGGCTCAAGTTGTCATTATTAGCCCATTCATGCTTCTCAAAAGGAATGTAGGCCCTGCACAACCCATCTGGGCCTAAAATGCATATTATAATGACCTATTATGGACTTAGAAAATTTTAGACCAGCACCAGTTAACTAAGTACTCACTGTATATACGCTCAACCATTGCAATACAAAATCACACAAATGTGGCCGATATTTCCGGCCAGTGGCCAAATTAGCAGGCATACAGGCACCTGCAAGCACATAGAATTAAGGATAAGCAAGGAATAATGTTATAGTAGAGTGATAAACTCAAGGAATGGCTTTTAATGACGGAATGACGGAATATATTTACAATTTACAGAACACGAATATGTACATACCTGCAAGCACATAGAATTAAGGATAAGCAAGGAATAATGTTATAGTAGAGTGATAAACTCAAGGAATGGCACTGGGCCACACCAAACATTCACTTAAATAGGTATAAGTATATATATTATGTAATGATTAAAGGTATTAAAGAGCATTAAAACTAGTGTATTGAAAAAGGCAAGACCAGCTTGTGCTGTCATCTGGAATGGGCAGCACAACTATTAAAGACATTAACCCATTCTCCCACACCGACATGGGTTCGTGGCCTCGATCCATCTGTTCTGGTCCTTGTCTAAAGATAAAGGCTTTACGACTCAATCATGAACTTACGGCGACAAACACACTTCAAGCTTCCAGGTGTATTTACTGCATCAAATGTAATGAATATTTTTCAGGGTGTTGTTGGCATTCAAATCCCAAAACTTCGAAAACGGTAAAATGGCCATCAGATAAATACCTACCAACGACCCAGGAATGTCAATGCTGCATTGTCCAAGGTAATTTTTTTTTTATAAGACACTGCCAAAACATCTTTCAGTCATTGTTTTTAATTTATTATCATTAGGACAGTTACAAGTTACGAGGGCATGTAAACTATGACCCGTCCTTTTGGCCGCTAGGTGTCACTACTATTTCTACATGACAAATACATATTTGTGGCCAACCAACGAGGGCAGAGGCAATCATCCTCATCATCTATAGAATAACTTTTTACACTTGATAACTTCTACAAATCTATAAATTGTTATTTGTTTCGGTTCAGTTCCATGGAATAATCAGAGGCGCGGTTGCTTGCATTGGGACTGTATTTTGAGAGACCTTTTTTCAAATGAGAGCCGGTCATCGAAGGCCTGGTACACGTACCTACAATAAAATACCATAACGCAAAATATATAATTTAGTGAAAGTATTGAAAATGTTACACGTTTCTAGAAAATTAGCCGACGGTACACATTGACGACATAGTTAACACAATGCATTAACTTACACCTCGTATGTACCTCATGCATGTGTATATTTTGGGATTTCAGACCTTGAGAGATTTCCAAGTTCAAGCGACGAGAAAATTCAGTTTGGACAGTATGGCAATTCTTAAGGACGCATGCGAGGGCAAACTGACAGCCTCATGATAGTGCCTACAGCCATTTTGTACAAACGTCGAAAGGGACTGTCAAACACTAAACTTAATGTTTAGTTTTCCAATTTTCGAATTTTTTATGTTCCTAGTTTGTACATGTGTGTACCCTTTCTGATAGAAGGACCAAGTGGAACAATTTTTCAGAAGAAAGTTGGTGATTCGTTACAGCGAATATTTGTTTTAAAATATTTTTCGACCGTGCTATTTAATTTCATTTTCATTTCGTGGCAAAAATCGGTTCGGGCACCCAATTGCCACCGTACAATAACTGCAGAATGCTGCATCTACAATGGGTCTTTTTTAGAAATGTTTTAAACTACATAAAACAAACTACGTGTGATTTGCAATATTCTAAATATACACTGCATATCCAGACAAAGCCATTGAATTGTGCTTTATGCAAAGGTAAGTAATCATGTTAGCGCAAAACAATTTTATTTGTGATTAAAGAAATACTGATACCGAATTAGACATATTGGATGTCTCACCATGCAAACACCACGAGTTTGTAGGGAAAAACCGAGGTTTGGGTTGAAATTGATACTATAGTCCATTCATAAATGTTATGTCCGATCTTTTTGGATCGATGTTAGTTGCGGGACTAACGGCAATGTGTTTATTCAGAACCATATTATGTAACTTATTTTGAAATCTCGCCATGGGGTCAAGGTTGAGGTCACATCGAGGTTTTTTACACCTGGGTCTTCGGATCTATTCACTTCATACATCCCTATTGTTTTATTTCTCTTTAGGCAGCATATATATTCACTTCATACAGCATTATTGTTGAATATTACTTGTTTTTAACGGTTTTCTACCAATGTATACACGGTATTTCCTTTGTATTGTTGTGGGGTTAAAAGTATTAACTAAAATATATCTGCATATTTTTATTTTTTTTACAAAGAGTTTATTCGGTTTATATTGTACATGTATTTTACAGTTAAAAGCCGAAGGCTTAAACTACTGCAAAATAAAAATATATGCAAATAGTTACATAAGTTTATGAAGATACGAATAGTGACATAAGTTTTTTAAAGATAATTTGAAGAGATATACAGAATATATAATTGAGAAACATGTGAAGTTGATATGTAGTGAATTTCGCAAACAAGAGAAAAAAAAAAGGATAGATAGTTTGGAAAGTGCAGGGGGGCGGGGGTGCAAGAGTTAGGAATGATCATACGAGTTTGGGGTTGGCGGAAACGGAAAAGAGGGGGGGGGGGGGGTCAGATATTTTTCTTTGAGTTAGATTGGAAAACGATTTGTGGATGAAATGAATTTTAGGGTTGATTTGATAAGGAGAGCATTTTCGAGGTTGGAGAAAGATGGATGGCCGTTGAGAAGGATGTTTGAGTTTAGAGTTGCATTATGGATGTGTGTTATTTGGAGGGTATTGGCGATTAGGGAGTTGCGTTGGTTTTCGTACTTAGGACAGTCGAGAAGAAAGTGTGAAGAGGTTTCTGGAACATGCATTGGGCACATGAGGCAAGTGGGGGTTTCCGAAACGTGGTTTAGGTATAGGTCAGATGTTAGTCCGCTGCAGTTGTTTCGCATACGTGTGAGAATGATGTTAAGTGGGCGAGGGCCGATGTCTAGCCAGGAGGGGATTGGTTTGATAGAGAATTCTGGCAGTTTGGTTAGGGAGTATTTGTAAGAGTTTAGAGTTGGTTTCGCACGTACAGAAAGGTCGAGAGCATTCCAGTCACGGATTGTAGAAGGGAAGAAGCTTGAGTAGAGGCTATTTGTGCGGCAAAGGAAAGGTGTTATATTGTTGTTTGTAGCTAAACGTGTGTTATGGTAGTGACTATCGACGGTTAGTTCTGGGATGAGGTCTTTGAGGTAGGTTGGTGCAAGTCCGTTTAAAATTTTGTAGAACATTACGAGGCGATGGAATTTCCTGCGCTTTTCGAGTGGTAGAAGGCCAGATTCTCTGTAAAGGTCGCGGTGGTGAGAGCTGATTGTTAATCCTGTTATACATCGCATTGCATTGATTTGAGTTTTTTCCAGTTTTGCTGCTAAGTTCTGGGGGAGTCCGTCCCATACTACGTCTGCGTATTCGAGCTTGCTTCTGACAAATGTCTTGTAGAGCGTTAGTAAAGTTTGTTTATCCGTTTGTATTTGATGTTTTGTAGTATGCCAAGTCTGCGGTTTGCAGTCGTAACGATTGACTGGATATGGTCTTCCCAGGTTCCTTTGTCGTTGAAAGTTAATCCGAGGTGCTTGTGTGACTTGGCTTGATCAATTGCGACGTTGTTGAGATGACAGTGGATAACAGAGGGTTGTCTCCGCCTGCTCATAATCAGATACAGCGTTTTTGTTGCGTTGTAGGTGATGGCCCATTTCATTGCCCATGCGTAAAGTTTGTTTATATCCTGCTGGATTTCGGGCGTGCATGCTAAGAGGTTTCGTGATGCGAATGCGTTTGAAGTGTCGTCGGCAAACAGTCTCGTTCTGCCGTTGGTTTCCTCCGTGACGTCGTTTATGTAGACCAGGAACATCAGTGGGCCTAGGATAGATCCTTGGGGGACGCCAGCGTTGACTCGAAGCCACTCTGAGGATTTTCCGTTGATTACAACCCGTTGTTTCCTGTCTTGGAGGTAGCTCTTGAACCATGATAGCAGGTTTCCTCTGATGCCAAACTGGTAAAGTTTCGATGCGATGCCTTTATGAGAAGTCTTGTCAAAAGCTTTGGAAATGTCACAGAATAGTGAGAAAACTTCCTTCTGTTCGTCGAGGTCCATTAGTAATTGATGGTTTATTTCAAGGAGTTGGGTAACTGCAGAGTGGTTAGCCAGGAATCCAGATTGGTTCTTCGAGATGAGCAAACGGAGATGGTTGTAGACATTTCTGTGGACAATTTTTTCGAAAAGTTTTCCTATGACACTGAGGAGGGAAATGGGTCTGTAGTTGGATTTATCATGCCTGTCACCTTTCTTGAATATGGGGGTAATGTTTGCTTTTTTCCATGTTTCTGGGAATATGTTTTCATTCAGGGATCTGTTGAAGAGGATGTGGAGCGGTTTGGTCAATTGGAGCGTCAATGAATGAACTATGCGAGGGCTGATGCCGTCTGGGCCGATGGCCTTGTTAGTGTCCATGATGGCGATTTGATCGGCGATATCCTGCTCTGTGATTATGATGTCGTTGAGCTCGTTGTTGGTGAGGTTTGGGAGTTCTCCTTGGGCGGGTATGTTTGTCTCATCTACGTTGCAGATTTTGGCAAAGTGAGCGTTGAGGATGTTGGCCTTGGTTGTAGGGTCGTCTACGGATAAACCATTGACATTTAGTGAAGGAGTTGTGTTGTTTTTGCTTTGACCGCAGATGCTTTTGGCGAGTTTCCACCAGTCTTTATCCTTTCTTCCATTTTTCAATTTGTCCGTTATCGACGAAAGGTGGGAATCCTTTGCCTTCTTGATCAGTGAGATAACGTGGTTTCGTTGTTTTTTGAAAATATCATAATCGATGTTAGAACCGGATTTCTTTGCTTTTCCAAAGAGCTTGTTTCTTTTGTTGATTTCTATTTTGATCTCGGCGGTTATCCAGTTCTTATCGTTTGAAGAGAATTTGATCCGCTGGAAGGGGATGAATCTTTTACTTGTCTCAAGTAGGGTGGTGGTGAAGACTTCTACCGCTACATTGAGGTTGGCCGTGTGTAGAAGGTTGTCCCAATCCACGCTTGACATTTCTTGTTTGAGGTCATTCCAGTTTGCCTTGCTGAACTGCCAGATCGGGCGCTTGAATGCTGCTTTGGGGTTGGTTTGGGGTATGTCGACTACCACGGGACAATGGTCGCTGATGCCCTGAGGGAGGACGTTTACATCGGAGAAGAAGTCGGGCTGACCTACAATTATTGGATCAATGAGGGATTGGTTGTGAGAAGTGAAGTGGGTCGGAGCATTGACGAGTTGGAACATGTTGAGGGAGTCTATGAGGAGTGATAGGTGACCTGGGTTGTCTTTCAGTAGGTTTTGGTTGAAGTCTCCAACGAGCATAACCTTTTGCTGACCAAACAAGCCGACGACGTTTGAAACGTTAGCATAAAGTTTGTCCCAGTAGGCGACGGGGAGTGCCGGATTTCTGTAGCCCACACCGATGATCAGGTGGCCCGTTTGGTGGGTCACCTTGACCCATAGCAGTTCCAGTTCTGGTTCTTCGAGGTGATCTAGGCGTTCGCCGATGAGGGTGTCGGAAAGCTGGAGGCAGACTCCACCACTTGCAATGGTCAGATCCTTTCGGAATACGTCATGGAAGCTTGGTACTAGGATATCCTGGTCTGTGATGGAGTTGTCTAGTCTGGTTTCGGATATGCATAATATGTCGATGTCAGGTGGAAGTTCCGCGTAGAGGTTGTCAATTTTGTTGCGTAGGCTGTTGATGTTGATAGAGAAAAGTTTGGGCCCGGGATTTAATTCCACGTCTCCTGATAAGAGGATTAGATTTGAAAAGTTGAAGTGTGTGGTTGGGATTGTCGTGACGCTAGTCCCAGCATGTTCCGATGGAGAAGTGATGGCGAGTAGAATGCAATGTACGGAGAAAGCTAGCGAAGCTAGGAGTAATATATACAGAATGTACGAGGGCATGGTGTCAGGGGATGTGTTACACCTGTTTGTGCTCAATTTTCCATTTAGTTTTAAGGATAGTGCCTTGATGTTGCGTTTCGAAGAGATGAACGAAAACGATATTTGTTGGAGGGTGATGTAGGACTGGATTGAGAAGGGGTTAAAACGGTTAGCTTCAGGCGCGTGCCTGGATGAAGTGTGGTGCATTGGTGCATGAATGACAAAAAAAACGAAGAAGTAGAAAGCAGAGCGTCTAAGCATAGCCCTGTATAGGGCGAGACAGTTTATGAGTGGCGAAAGTGATCGTGGTGAGTGGGCCGGTAGGCCTTGTCGGGTGGATTAAATGGATAACGATTTTAATGTTGTGGTGGGATGAAATTGATTGTGATGACGGATAAGTTGAACAATGATGATAGAGCATGTTTTTGGTAAACATGGAATTGGTACATGTAATTGTGGTTGAGGTAGGATGTGCTTATTTTTGGAGGATAAAATGAATGAATGGTGAGGTCCTGTGGTAATGTATAGTGAATAGGAGACGATATCTATAATGATATAGAATTGTGTGGAATTAGTGGCTGCTGGGTTCGAGATAGTTTCTATCAGGGTGACAACTGGGGGTGCTGAATAGGTGTTGGCTGATGGTACTGGTAGCAGTTTTGGCTAATGAGAGTCAAAAAGGAATCGTGCTGAGGATGGGCCAAGAAGGCCAAAGATCTTATGAGTTGGTTTGAAGTTTTTAATAGCCGATGAGAAGAGTTTAGTTGGGTCGCTAGAAGGAAAAAAAAGTTTCAAAAGTTAAAGGGGCAGGTCGGAGAAACGTTACGATTGCTACATTGTTGGCTACGATAAAGAGAGATATTGATATGGCGTCACATACGTGATTTAGCCCCCAAGAAAGGCCATAGATACAAGTGTTACAGTTTTGACTGCTATAATGATAGATGCTTGGTGTGGCGCCACATTCATAAATTAAGCCAAGGGCAGGCCACAGATACTAGTGTTAACAATACTGTCTGCGATAATGAGATATATTGGTGTGGGGTCACATTCATGATTTAGCCTGGGGAAGGCCACAGATACAAGTGTAATCAATTTCTGACTGCGATGATGAGAGATATTGGTATGGCGTCACATTCATGATTTGGCCAAAGGAGGGCCACATTATGCATGTGAAGTACAAAGGTGTATGACTAGGTCTTCTGTACGGGTCGGCTGATATTTGCCACAGAGCTATTTACAGGCTGAAATGTACCTGGATTAATCATGCCTTATACATGCATGGCGAGTGGGAGGTTTGATTTCAGTAAGATTTATCAGCATGTAACTATGAAAAATAAAGAATTACTTGCACAGAACTTAGATCAGAGGGTCAGACATGGGTGATGATAATACCCTTGGATGTGAGACATTCATGCGACATCACAGTATTTATACAACAGTACTGATTGAGAAATATTCGAATGTTTTAGTCAGTGTGGAAAAAATGTGGAAATGTGGAAATATATGCATATTCAGTGCAATATGCAGTGTTTCCTTGGGTTGATTTTATTATACTCATTCTGGGATGATCCACAGCTAAATACATGTAGTTTGGTGAGGGAACGTATATTTCTGCTATTATGGGATTATTTGGGGATTATAAGCCATTCACTTTGTATGTAATACATGTTTGGTACACGGTGTAGTGTACATAGTTTGACTGGGCATTTAGGATGAAGTTATGTATATATGTAATTTAGGTATTGTCTGGGTGAGTAGGGGCCGTTTAGTCACCCTTGAACATGGGCTATTGCATCAGGGTGTCAGGGGTTGGGGAGGGGCTGAGACTGAGGGTTGCTTATGCCACGAGACACGAAAGGAGAAGGACCAAAAATATACCTGTCGAGAGAACAACCGATTTGCCTGAAGAGACCAGCTACATCGCTGTAAACGAACTAACTTCCGCCATCGGCGTCATCACCTGACGCAGCGCCACCTGTCGGATTACCAGCTAAGCAGCGCCGCGCCAAGTGGCTAGTATTCCTATACGCCCGATTTTACAACAGTATAGCTCTTCATGGAATTTTGAGTTCACTCGTGGACTCGAATTTTGAGTTCACAGTTTGAATTTATCTGTAAGCTTCTACTTATTTCTGATACAAATTTCTGAACTATGTTGTCGAGTGTAACACGGACTTGTGTAATAATTCAAAACCTCATGGAAAGAGTGGCTCATTATGTGGCTTTAGCGGCAATGGTATCTATCCATATAGAGATATCGTCCTATGAAGACGATCCCAATCTATTTGTATCACGCCGTCGGTGATTTTATCCACACTTGCCTTTTTCGTTTCTCAATAAGCTGTAGAAAGACAACACCAACAAGCTTGATTCATTTTTCAACCATTCACCACATTAGCTCTAGAAGCAGTTGGCATTTATTCTAGAAGTAGTTTCAACCATGAATGTATTGAACACATGGTCATAGACTTTTACAAATCGAAGCAAGTTTCGTCTATGTACAGAACAGATGCAGTTGGACAAGCTTGTGTCGCTGTGCTCTGTGTGGTCCAACTTTAATAACTTATTGTGTTTTATCAACGCTATTGTTGTCTATTAAGGGCAGTCACTTAAAGGCCATAGCCTATTTACTCTCCCCACTGTGCCATGTTGATTTTTTGTAAATATACATGTATGTTTCATGTTCATGTTCATATTTTGTCTGGCATAGTGAATGTATAAAGGGTGATATCAACGCTATTGTTGTATTTTAAGGGCAGTCACTTAAAGGATTTAGGCTATTTACTATCCCTACCTTGCCATGTTGTATTTTTGTAAATATACATGTATGTTTCATGTTCATGTTCATATTGTGTATAGCATAGTGAATGTATAAAGGGTGATATCAACGCTATTGTTGTATTTTAAGGGCAGTCACTTAAAGGCTGTAGCCTATTTACTGTCCCCACTGTGCCATGTTGTATTTTTTGTAAATATACATGTATGTTTCATGTTAATGTTCATATTTTGTATAGCATCGTGAATGTATACTACCGGAATATTTTTGTTCTCTTTCAGGGGGTCCGTGTTCAGGCCGACAGCACGGCGGTTCACTTGGGTATTGTTATAGGCCCGGAGAAACGAGACTCAAATATTATTAACACCGTGTCAGATTTTAACAGAAGGGTGAATTTGTTACTTTCTAAATTCCACTTCTGTAAGGTCGATACAAAGGTTAAACTATTCACCACATTTTGTGTGTCATTCTATGGGTGCACGCTGTGGAATCTATCAGAGAAGTCCATAGAGAAGGTTTACACTGCTTGGAGGAAGGCAATTAGGAGGCTGATTGGTCTTAACCCCAGAACACACTGTACTCTTGTCCCCACCTTAATCAACTCCGATCCGATTGATTTTATGCTCCATATCAGGCTGTATAATTTCCTAATGCGAGCTTCACTCTCAGAAAACATCTATGTAAAATCATCTTACAAATTGATTAAGGGCGGGAGTAACTCGGATGTTTCCAAATCTCTCAGTCTAATGGCACAATCATACAACATCCCCAGGCAGGATTTTCTGGCTAGAGGTATTAAACCAGAGCCTGTCAAACCACGAGATGAAATTTTGAGGAGAGCCACAGCGATCAGGGACTTCTTGGACTAAGGGACAGTATGGACACTGATGATAAAGCAATGATAAATGCCATTCTAGACTTCCTGTGCACACAAAAGCACTATCTTATGGTGACTGGGAGCTGGCTCTGATTTCTGTGGCCGTCCTCCGCCGGATTTTTTTAGGCTTGATGTACACTATTGTAAACATACAAATTATGTTATGTACGGTATTTGTGAATCTTTTTGTTACCTTTCGTTCTTTTGTTATACCCACACCATAATGTAATCGATTATTACACGAATAAAGATACATTATAACAATAAAAGGGTGATATCAACACTATTGTTGTCTTTTAAGGGCAGTCAATTAATGACATTAGCCTATTTACTATCCCTACTGTGCCATGTTGTATTTTGGTAAATACATGTATACATGTATGTTTCATGTTCATGTTCATGAATGTGAATAATGTGAATGCGATTATTACACGAATAAAGATACATTATAACAATAAAAGGGTGATATCAACGCTATTGTTGTCTTTTAAGGGCAGTCAATTAATGACATTAGCCTATTTACTATCCCTACTGTGCCATGTTGTATTTTGGTAAATATACATGTATGTTTCATGTTCATGTTCATGAATGTGAATAAATAAACAACAGCGCATCCAACCTTAAGGACTTGTGAAGACAATCGCACATTCAGATCCGTCATAAAGGGTGATATGAATAAAGACTAGCAAATGCTTTTTATCTTAAATTTCATGTGCGTAAAAGCATTTGCTATACTTTATTCATATCAGCCATGGATGGACAAGAAAACCTGTCGCACTGTCCGCGTTGAAGTGGAGACATCTCCCGCTAGAGAATCAAACTGAAATCTTCATGAACTTGGCAGGGATTGTGCTACTAAAAGTCCACATGTATTGCCCCGAATCTAGATAATTTACTACACATAATTATGCAAATGAAGAGCTCAAACTGCCGAGCTACCTCAGAAAGGATAATAGATTTAAAGTATCATGATGCAATAATGCAATACCAGGCAGGATCCGAAGATGCCCGAAGAGGTGTGACAAAATAAATGTCACCGGGAAAATCAAATCTCAACTTCATCTAGAAAACAAGCTATAAAGGTGTCCTATGGTCTTGTCAAATATATGATTATTAGCAATGGCGTAAAAAGCGACCATACGAGGAGAAAATAGGCATCGCCACTAGCGAATACCTAAAGGCCGGAGACTACCAATAAAAAAATTGGTATTTGCCCAAAAACAGACTGGCGACAGTCACAGTAGCCAAATACTATTAGTAACAGGCCGCATGGTGGCGTATGGGTCTTACAGTACAAGACTATCTACCCTTGAGCATGGTGTCGTGTTGTGACACCCTATATAGTTTAGTTTATGTTTTTTGACACCCTGTAGTCCAATATAATTAGCATAGGTGGCAGCACTGGTTGGGGTGAGTCTGGACTTGCAAGATGGAGGAAAGAACACATGGTTCAAGATGAGTTTAATTTGATGATGAGAAAAGGTTGTTGATTTACATCAAGACTTCGAGTTGATTATTTATACAGTCCCAACAATACATTAGGTCTCTCCGACCGGATTGAGAAGCAGTAAAAGTGACTTTCTTCAACTTGTGAGAACTGTGTGAATAGCATTCCGCGAAGATGACGTCGCTGCAGCTGCTGCCCTCTATTTCCCCATCGCTGAATTACAGGCAATGTCGGACAAACATGCGGTTTCGTAATGGATTCAGGCTTTCTAACCAGGGCAGTTAGATTCAATCTGGCACATGTCCGATTGTTGGAAATACTACATAATTGTCCTGAATATTTCTCTCTCTGACTCTATGGTATCATTCATGCTAAAAACAATGCAGGGTCAAAGATAATGGACTTTGAAATAAGCTCAAATGCGTAGAAATAAGAGTCGATGTCCGACTGTCACGTGACTAAAACGTCCATCAATATCTTATGCAAATGACCTTGTGAGCTATAAATAGTAACTTCGCGGAATGCTATTCTGTGACCATGTACTATTCCTGTACATTTTGTGTACAGTTGGCCTGTGCATTCGGCCTATGTTAGTTGTTGTATCAGTGCAGATGAAGCCAATGCACGCTGCTGTCCACAAGAAGGACGCTGCTGCACTTTGGATGCGGTTTTGAGAACTGAAAACATTGTACTGTACCTCCATCGGGTATAGAATATTCTTTGTGTGAATATTCTGAGAAGAGTCATTTACAGTGAACCGTGATATCAACGTTCGTTGGACGTCGTCAGTCGGATACGAGGAGAAAATAGGCAGCGCCACTAGCGAATAACTAAAGGCCGGAGACTACCAATAAAAAAATTGGTATTTGCCCAAAAACAGACTGGCGACAGTCACAGTAGCCAAATACAATTAGTAACAGGCCGCATGGTGGCGTATGGGTCTTACAGTACAAGACTATCCATCCTTAAGCATGGTGACGGACCAAGACATAATTTTACGGAGATTTCAAAGGAAAAAGGTACAGGTAAAAAAGTACGAAAAAAGGTACAGAAAAAAAGGTACTGGAAAAAAGGTACAGGAAAAAAGGGAAAAGGGAAAAGGAAAAAAAGGTCGAGAAATGGTTTCTCTCTTAATTTCTGCATTGTACAGCATTGCAAAATTAATTTGAACAGGAAGCAAGCTGGTCTTGTTGCGGCTTTTAGGCCGGGGTTTCTCCAGAAAAATGTACAAATAACTATAAGCTGTGTTTGAGGGGGGGGCAGAGCAAGATTATGAACTAAGGGAACTAATTTGAGCTTTTCGACACATACAGGCCTATGAAAATTGGAAATGCAATATTTTTTTTTCTCACTATCTCATTTTCGGATAAGTAGTGATGTTCCAGGGGAATATGCTCTCTCCAAGCGGGTGCGAAACATTTTTTTTTCAAGCGGATCTTGGGTCAAAACTGGCAAACTATTCTATTCACCGGTTTCTATATTTAACTGACCAGCTCTCCCCCTGAGTATGTCTTCAGAGAGACCCAAGCCTTAAGCAAAACAACAGAATCTGAAAAAATTCAAAAAAAACTCCAATCACAATCTTATTTGCTTATAATTCATGGCTATCCACATCACCTGATCAGACCAATTAGACCAATAACGTACGAGGAAATTATTCCCAATCATGGAGAAACCCTAGTAAAATTCACAACAAGACCAGCTTGTTTCTGATCAGAAATAAATAATAAATTATACAATGATGTACGATGCAGAAAACAAACTAAATTCCTATTTTAAATTCTAAATGTTTTCCTTTACCTTTTTTACCTAGTACATTTTTCCTGTACTCTTTTACCTAATACTTTTCTTCTGTACCTTTTTTCCAGTACCTTTTTCCAGTACCTTTTATCTACATTCTGGACAACTTTGTGCTGCCCCCTTCTGTAACATGGTAAAATTGCCAATTTTAATCGATAACAGAGAATAAAAATCAGGGCCTTTTGTGTATACAGGTAAATACCTAAATAGGCCGATTGGACAGTCTGCCAAATTTTCAAACACATGGGCTTTAGGCAGTATACGTTAAGCATAACCTTAATATTGAAATGGGTGCTTTAATGGCACAGTGATTGAGCTGTGCCCTGTGACAACACACGGACGAGTGCTTCAAGCCTGTTTCGTTCCAATGGCATTCGGCATGAAAAAGAAGTTATTGAACGGTGGACGTCATTCGACTGGCTGTGTTCAAGTGGACGGGAGTGTTTAGCAAGTCTCCGCTTGGAATCAAGTGACATTTTTTTGTGTTATGAGTTAATTTGACACATAATCCTCGGTTCAAGTCGTAATTTCATTTTCGGATCATTTCGCAACGACGAAAGGGTTACAAATTAAGAGGATTTGAATCAACATAGTATTTTAACTGAAACTGGGGTGGAGTTGGGGGGTCTGGTCATAAGGTATCCTCAAGTTGATGTGAAGTTAGAGGGTTTGGTCCTAAAGGTTTCCTCAAATTGAGGCCGAGTTGGAGCTATCTTCATGTTCTATTGGCTAGCCTGTTAATCTAAGAAGGCGAGGATTATCGAATTAGAAAAGCAGAAACATTTAAGGATACGAGCATCATCTTTTCTCATTAGGATACAATGCTGGAAGTCAAAATGAGGGAAATTCGTGGTGAGTGGTTTGATATCGTTTACTTTAAGGCATCATGTGCCTGACAGGTATAATTATAGGCCGGGTCTATTTGGCAAGCCGCTCGCCGAACAGGCATCTTTTTCTGTCCTGTTTGGATAGCCGCTTGCCAAACAGCACTTAAAAGCCACCCTGTTCGGCCAGCCGGGCTTGCCAAACAGGTAAAAAATCTACCCTGTTTGGCGAGCTGGAGACTTTACTTTAATATTAATGAGTTCGGCTCTCCATTCAGGACAAGAAAAAGTCGCTGTTTGGTAAGCCGGGCTTGCCAAGTAGTCACTTCCATAATTATAACATACCTATAGTTATATACTGTGTGCCTGCGCTATTTAGCCAGTTGAGGGGATTCAGTACAAAAAGCCCATCTTCCATTTAATAGGCCTACGTGTAACAGATGTACCTTAGCCGGCTTTGGTTCAACATCATCGGTAATGTTGGAAATATTGCATCTTCGAGTTTCGAAGATCGAGATTGACTTGTTACAAACGTCTCCTTTACGATTGTGATCACATTAATTTTTAAGGATAAACCTTAGGTACCGCCATGTTGGCTATAATTTGAAATCCTAAAGCAATAAAAACTTTTTCAAAACGTAGTGAATACTCATTTCGAGGGCGGGGGTCTGTTCTTTGTTTTCCAGAGAACAGCCTCCAGGGTTTTAAATGAGCATTCAATTCATTTGGAGTTTTAATTGCTTTAAGATTTTGAGGTCTAGCCAAAATGGCGGCCCCTTTTGTCAACCCCTAACGCATGTTCATAGAGGAGAAAGTAATAAAAGTATATTACATAGAAAAATATATCGGGGCCATCGCTTCTTTTTGTAACAGAGGAAAATTTATAACTACATGTATATGATTGACAGTAGTTGATCGTACGTGTATTTTGTAACAGCAAAGTATGCTAGTTGGAGTCAATAAGCTAAATACCATATAGAAGAGTACAATTAGGCCACGATGGCTATTGAATACAGATATCCTATGTCATTATAGGCCAGACGAACTGATCAAGCATATCATTGCCCTCCTGTTTATGTTCCCATATCCTTTCACACAACGAGAAGAAATGCGTCATAAACATGTGAAGTATAGTGTTTGGTGAATACATGTAAACAAACCAGACATGCACAGTATGAGGATGAGCCCGCCATCTTGCTGATCATCTAAAAAGGCAGATTGCGTGATATCAGGACACTTGATCGAGTATCTTTTTAGGCCCATCGATTTTCCACAACAAAATTTAAAGACTAATTTTTTTGATTTTTTTCCTCATCGCTGGCTCATAGCTTTGGCTAGACAGGCCTAATGTGAGGCGATAACGTCTTCTCGCAATATTTCTATCGAACAGCGAGCATGTTTCACCAGTATTACGAAAAGCTACGAAGAAACAAATATATTGAATTTTATTGACGATTTGTTTCATTTTGAAGTTTTACCCGATTTCTCCTACAGCTAAGATTGAAATATTATTATTAAACGAGTTTAAGCACATGTAAAATAATTAGCTCAGGAATATATGGCACTCTTCTTCCTTCGTACGGACTGCGGGGACTGTCTACCGGTATGAAAAAACAATAACGCCCGTCATTGAGGGAGGGAGAGTCATGACAGTGCCTCTGACCTTGGGAGATATTGCCATAAATATACACCACTCAACTTATGAGGGGAGCAAACATGGTCAAGTGACGCCCTGAAGCCGATGGGACTCATAGATTCTGACTTGAGGTATGATGTATGGTACCGGTACAGTCACAGTGTAGCAAAGTTCCGCGCGGACCGACAACAAAAAGTTACCATGCGAACATTGCATTAAGAGGTGAACCTAATCGATCCCCGTACAGTTTTCATAATTCATACCGGTATACATGCACACTAAAAGAAATTTCAGAAGTAATGATGTGACAGGTTTAAAGAGCCAAAAGATTGGAAGGCCTCATTATTCATCAACCCTTTAGGAAAAAAGGTGCAATGACGATGTATATTATTGTTATCTCGAAAGCACAGTGGCTGATCGAAAAGGTCAGAATAAAACAGCTTGGAATGAAGTTATTTGAGAGGGCGAATTTAAATCTCAGCATTGATCCAAACAGGACAAGGGGACACAAGTGTCAATTTAAAATGTGTCATTTGTGGTTTGTCAATAAGGTTAGCATGTGGCTACGTGTTTATTCACACGCTAATGCAGTTTTCTTAAAACTAGTGTACATTGCCGTAACATAAATGTACAGTAGAACTTCCCTTATGGACACCTCTCTATTAAGACAACCTCTCTATCAAGGACACTAGTTCTGGTCACAAGTTAGTTGTGTCCATTCAATTTGACCAGCTCTCTAATGAGAATACTTATATCTTAAGGTAATCGTTTGTCAGTCCGAGGGTATCCTTGATAGAGGGGTTCTATACTGTACATGCAATTAGCATATCATACACACCTCAATCAGTCGGGGATATGTAGGTGTGTTGGGGAAGTTCTCAAGAATAAAAAAACAAGACATATCGTTGCAATATCAAACCTTTTCATCTCTTTGAAACTCGGTTACCAGTTTCTTAAAAGCGAATTGTTCGCCGAAGAAAACAAGAAAAGCACACAAGTGAAAGATTAACTTTCTTGTTTAAGATAAGAATGTGTTAAATTACACTAAAAAGCTATTGCATTCGATCAAGACGTCATCCCCATATAGCTTGGTCGCCGCTGGTGATTTATGTACGTAAAAAAAATCTAATTTTACATAACCATCCACTTTTTACATAGGATCCTTAGAAACCCAACCATACCTGTATCATTATCACAATAGAATTATATATCATTAATGATACATCATTACCACAATTACGGCAGTAGTCAGACTTTACTTGATATTGCTTTTCCTCTCCTACATGTAATAACAATTTTAGCATCAAGTACACCTACGCGCGTGAAATGTAATCGCCCAAAAAGCGTATCAAAAGCTTTGTGCATGTTGTGGGAACATTCCCAGCTAATAAGAGTACATAAGCAGTCCACTGTGGCCGGCATTGCGCCAAATGTGTCGTTCACGTAGTGATTAAATGTGTTATGAGTGGAAACTGATACGTCAATTAACAACTTGTGACAGTTCTCAAGTGATATTTCAACGAACTGCTATTGAATGGTTGTGGCGGTTCTGTGTACATGTATATGTATTTTGAAAATCGAAAATATTTTCAATGCAGTATGTGGCTGTTCTCGAAATATTCTGCTCTTTGAATATATTGCCATGAGGCATTATTCATGGTACTGATAATACTGGGTTCAAAGTGCGATTTAGACTAAACTATCGTGAGAGGCGTAAAAAGATATCAAATTTGACCTTCCCATATAGTTTTGAAAGCCTACGACCATCCACCGGATGATAGGCCAACACTTGCCACGTATTTGGGCCGTTTTGCCGCGGCTGAGCTTGAAATGGCATCTTGAAGCCGTTTTGGACTATTTTCGCAATAATGGATTTTCTTTTCGATAAATGCTTGCATCCACGGTCATTGCAACGATCGGTAAGAGTTGTAATTTAGCGTTCAATCTTTACTTCACTTTACGTGTTACGAGCTACAGTAATTTACTGAAATTTAGGGTTTATTAATTTTTATCGATTTGTTATGCATTTCGCGCACAGAGAGAATGATGACGAGAGAATACAACACTGAGTGTTCCGTATGTCGTGTTTGTTGTGAAATACCGCGACAAACGTCGATCAGAAATCTAGTTGGGTAATACAAAGGAGAGATATCGTGATGGTTATGCACAATGAAGGTCACTTATAGTGCAATGTTGCCACACATTACCAACATATGCCTATTTGATTCAACAAGGACCATCTGTGAAGCTCTCAGGAATACAACGAGTAATTTAAAATGTCGCTTAGAATGAAATAGCGATCGGGATAGATTCAAACCAAACGATCAGCATTTCCAGTGAATGAAACCATAACATAGGCCTAACGTACGTATTGCCTGCGCAGCGTTTACTTCTTCAATACTCAATGTGTCAGCCCGGCCTGTCCATGGATGGATCAGTCATGTGGAGAAAGCTAGAACGCCTGCGATGATGAAATTGCATCAAGTATCGCCCGGGTCTTTTTTATTTCTCGCAGAACAAACATATCGATACGATTGTATTCCCGTTCCTTTAGGTGTTCATGTCAAATGCTACATGTTCGATCTAGACATTATTCTTGTAAGATCCTGGTATACGATCGTATGTGTCTATTATGACATGTGTGAGTTTGTGTAAGAAATCAGATCCAAGAGGTGGACCACTTGAAGACCCGATGGGACCACATGAGACCCGATCGGTTTGCGTTTACACCAGGGAAATTTAGACCGCATTCGGATTCGATCGGATCTCATCGGGCCTTTTTTCTGTCGTCTAAACGGCCCTAATAGCTCTGACTGGCAAACTGGACCACAAATATCAAATTCAAATGACGCAGTACAAGAAGGGCCTGAATTTATGAATACACGATTAACTTTTAGGTCTATTGGATTCTATGCAATAGTATTTCAATCGGAGCAAGATTTGGAATACAAGGCCATATTCCTTTTTTCAAGAGCATTTCAAAATTGATAAGCTCCCGTGCAAATAAGATTATAACCCTTAGCTCTGCCAATACCTAATAGAATCGCATAGCTCCCTAAACAAACCAATTAATCCACAAAGTGTCGTGAATAGCTAACGTCAGAATAGGGTGTTAGGTAAACCAAGTGAAAATAAGTATATTTATCTTAAAGGGGTTAGCAAAAGTTCTAGAATAATTCGACTTGATTTAGATAATTCAATAAAGCCAACACCATGGGATTATGTTTACGAGTCTAGTTGAAAATACTTCATTCCAACATTGTACGGAATTAATGTGCAGAGTTTTAGTATATTCGAAATCGCAAAGTCTGGAGTGTTTTAATCACAGCGATGGTGTCAATGTTCCCATGGAACATGGCTGCATATCCAATGACATTTTGTTGGTTGTCAGCTGATTGAAGGCGCCTCTGCAAAATGCCTGTAGGCCTATCACGTGCAACCGGCCTAGTATAGCAGGGAGTTTTCGCAGAGCTCCCGAAACGTTCACGTGAACGCCTATCCCATTGTTGGACTTCGTTGTCAGGAGATCAAACAATGAGACAGGCGTTCGCGTTGGCGTTTCGGGGATTTGCTTAGACTCCCTAATGTGAAACAGACGCACTAAAACCGGCTAAATGGCGTCTACAGAGAGTATATATTCAAATGTCTGTACCCTTCTATTTCAGCAGCCGATGCATATGATACGTCAGTCCAAAATTTGCACAGACATCACAGAGTATGTAGCAATACATTTATTGAATATGCATGACTTCATCCTTGATGACTTTATTACAGATATATTCATGATCATTTCAAGGATTTGCTCTAAAAGTACATAAATGTTTGCCATCTTTGCGGCTGATTGACCTTTTATTCCGGCCTTCTCTACTCCAAATGATATTGGTCTCCACTCCAGAAGGTTTTTTTTTTTAGTTTTTGGCCCATTTCATGTATGGGCCCGCGGTGGGAAATGTAGTCTTCTTGATATCTCGTCGACAAAACAAAATTAGGCCAAAATGTTTCGGTATTCACCATACGCGATATCGTTACTAATATATTTACTGCCCTTTAATTATTCAATCATACATTTGTGTCTTGTTAGAAGAATTATAATGCAATTTATGTTTCCCCTCAGGGCGATACGCGTGAATAGATCCGCAAGGTACTGCGAAGTCAATGACTAACGAATATCATTAAATCATATTTTCATGTGTACTTCCTCCCTTTGAAAGCATTTGAATATCAAGTGTGTCGAAGCACTGTAGAACACGTGATCATATCAAGCACTTGTATATGTGTCACTATGAAAAGGCATGCATGGGAATAATTGAATAAAGAAACTGTCAAATGTATACGCCTAAAAGTTACTTGTGGTATAATTGATGACTAGAATACATGAATGCCTTTATGATGACTTAAATTGCATTTAACCTGTAACTAGCAAGTGTGATGATTTTTACCCAACCCTGATTATCAATGCTTTATAACATTTGATAACATGGAGTAGACTAATAAGACCCAATGAATAATGACACGAAATAACTTGATTTTCAAGAAAGATTTTCACCCGGAGTTAGATGCTGAAGGGGCTTCTGGTTCTGGCACAGACATGTAAATGTGACCCGTTCCAGCAAAACCCGTCACATGTCGCACATAAGATGAGCCTAGGTGACACCAGGAGATAATGGAAGAAATTGATGTCGTCAGATTTCACTAAAGGCAGACAATAGTGAAATGAACAAACAGTCCGTCTCAACCTGCTAAAGCTCAGAGCGACATGCGACTGGTTTTGCAGGAACGAGTCACAAATACTCTAGACTCGCCGAGCCATCACCATTTTTGGATATACAGGCCAAGCCCCCTTAGATGTTATGCTCATTTTGGTTGGATGCCCGTCAACATTGTTCAATCGGGACGGACACTGGGTGGGCGACACCCGTTATAATGCAATGGTTATGCCTTTTGCCTTAACATCAATTTCACAGTCGATGGTAGGCCCTTGAAGACTTTACTTTATTATCAATGCCATTTATTTTATTGAAGATTCTTTGTCAACGGACCTAAGTAGTATATTATTGACAGGGAAACTGATCAATCACACCTTTAACAGTAATGTGGTCAGGTGACAAGTGATATGTTCATTCCCAATGCGAACCACTGTCCATCAACTTACCACAACCCGAAGACCAACAGGTGTGAGGCAATCAGTAAGAACGGACCGTGACCCGTCAATGCATATTATACTGGGGTCGGTCACGGCTTAAAGTAATTAACTGGTCGTAGAGTAATTTGAATCTGAGGTGAATTCATGTTAGTTGTAACGCCAACTTACATTATCTCCTGAAAAGTTTCAGGGGATCTCTAAGAACTGCTGCTGGAGCGCTCAAACATCTACACATATAGTCCAACCCATGTTTTTCGGATTTATATCCAAGTGTAGAAGTTTAAAATGTCCTGGGATAGAAAGTCCGGGGAAAAGGATTCTATTTGCGCTTTTAATCTATGAGGTATTGGCAGCCTCCATACATATCCACCATATGTTTTATTTGTATTTTCATCACTGTTGTTTTACTATGTATGTAATTTATGTTGGTGCTCAATAAAGTTGTTGAAATTGAAAAAAAAACAAAAAAAACAATACATACCATAATCCGTCAGGATATGGCCGGATACTTTTTCCAGGGTGCATTTATTTTCTACGGGTTCAACGGTGCCCTTGCCGTTATTCCAATGGATTCCCTACCAAAACAACACATAACACTGCATAACTGTTTTTGCATAAAACATTGACAATTAGAGAAAGCATATGATTTATTATTTTTTCATAATTCAGCGTTGTTCCCAGAATGGGCACCTACTGTGTCATCACTAGGAGTAAACGAAAAATATTCAATATGATTTAAGCCAATTATTCTTCACATTCTAGCATATTTCATGCTTGAAAATAGCTTCCTGTTCTGAAATTGCCTAAATTTAGCTCAAGGTTCCCGCCCAATTTGGCTCGTGCCTGTCAACCCCTGCGGCGGGACGACGAACGAGGCAGGTACGGAAATGACGGAATCCATAATTTATAGGTTGACCGTCCCTCCCATTGTCACCGTTACCTGTATGAATTCATTACATTTGATGGCTTTCCATCAAGCGTCAAATGCGGTATTACTCCTGGGGTGTCCGACCCTTGGTTTGTGGACTGATCTTCTATGCCCTCCCAGTGTTGCCAACGGGAAGGTGAGCATTATCCGTTTCAGTTGTTGTACACTTTGTCCTATCCCGAAACCTCCCCAATTGTGCATGGAGACCTCACTGGCATCCGCCGAGAATTAGAGCACACCGCGGGAAATCGAATCACTGACTATATCATCTTCTGGCTGCACGGGTGACACATTGACCTGGCACGTGCTTGTCACACCTTTTGATGTCATTATCATTGCTTCTTAGTTCATCTGCACTGAATACAAGGAAGATGTGTTTTTTCAAGTTTTAACTTTTTTTGCCGGGGGATGTTAAAGCAAGTGTCAATCGGTTATCTGCCATTCATAGTCAGGAGATGGACAATGGGTAAGCTCGACCGTTCGATAGGATGACGCGTGTGTGCTGAGAGTCAGCCACAACGCTGATAGATCCCCCTTAATTCAATTGGCACGAAGGTGGAGAGCGACGCTTCTAGTGGACAAGTAGCGTACCAATAAATAACTGCCCATGCTATCAATAAATAATTATTTATGAGCTTTTTGAACCCTTAAAACTCTTCTTATCAAAGTCAGCTCGCAAGTCCACCATTGTTATTAAGTCGAATAATTTCGTCATCTCTTCATGGTCATAAAAAATCAAATAATTCCCACAACTTTCCGCCAAACTCGGACCAACCTTTCATAATGACCGATCAGATAAGACATCTTTCGAGATCGTCAACCACTTACACCGTGGGGTGCCCACGTTGGCCTCCGAGATAAATTTATCACCTGAAAAGGTTGTTTATCATGCCCTTGTTGTGGTTTTGTGGACGATACAAGAATTGGCGTCGGTTTCAAGAATGGGACCTTGTCCTGAGCTCGGATCGCCTGGTGCATACCCGCCTCTTGCGAATCACTAAGTAAGGTCAATTGGCATGCGATTCTTCTGCAAGAAAATACGTTTATGCTACTACTCAATGGTTTCTTCTGAGACCAATTATCATGGTTCTCAGTGCCAAATACTCACCAATCAACATGTTTTCGTCATCATATGAATGTCAAGATCAAGATAAGATCTTTGTAACATGGTTTGTGGTAATATCGCTACCAGTCTATATCGATCGGCGGTCGGTTCAGATATCGAAAAAAACCACTGTTATATTCTGCTTGTTTTCGACCAGATTTTCGGGCGCACGTCGGAAAAACCCTATTGCAGTGTCGGCATTTAGGATGCTTGGTGAGTTTTCGCGCTACTAGTTGCTAGAAGAACTATGTTGTTCAATCAGCTCGTTTTCACTAAATCAGAGTCTTTGCAGAGTCTTCAATTCGAAAGTGTGGCGCAATGTTGAACTGACCAGCGCAGACTGCTCACGCTGATATCGACGAAATCCTTCTATGCACGGGATCTATGCCCACGGGGGCGTAATTGTTTCTTAAGTGGCTATATATTGACATACTGGCATAAATGGCACAATTCAAATCTAAGGCACAGTTCACAAACCCAATTGTCAAAATGACGCGATTTTGTTTTTTGAACAAGATCATGAAAATTACGTCTATTTGTCCTTGTCAATTTAGGTCGATAGGGCTTACCCGACAGGGCTAAACTGATGGGGCTAAGCTGTTTCGTGAGGGTCGATGTTATCAAGATTAGTCCTGATTGTTCTTTGATAAGACAGTAGAACAAAGTGAAATTAGGCCTAGGTTCGTCATGGTTTTTTTTAAAGACAATAGACCGTGGATTGGGCTACATGTAAATCTGAATTCTTTTTTATGCAAAGAAAGGGGCAAATTAATATGGTGTACATTGTGACCTCTTCACGTGCCGTATGAAGTCGGCCGTAAATCATTTTCGGTATCCTCCTTAGCCCAAGCGCCAAGGCAGTGCGCATTCAGCTGAGTTGTTGTTGTCTCATGACTAAAACAACTTACATTGTCACTCGACATGAAGACCAGACGAGTGATATGTAAATGAGTGTTAGATGGGAAAAAAACCAATACTTCTCCTTTACAATGGATAGTCTTCTTGTTGGGTTAGTTTATTCTGAAATTTCTATTTAGGACAGGTATCAAAACAGGTGAAGAAGAAGGTGTGATGGTGTTATTGTGAAATGTTTAGATGTCTTATTCGGATCTTATTTTGTCAGGATAAAGCAATGGTGAGTTTCATAACGGCGCAAATGTCTTAAGGTGACTTTGACAAAAAAATTCCGCCCGCAGTTCCCTCGTTGTTAGTCATGTTATAATGTATTGAGTTAGCAGACGAAGTTTTTTTATCATGCCTTTATACATCGACAATATAAACACGGAGACCCGTGGCATACTAATTATAGTCGGCTCTTAATCAGGAGATTAATTCGACTCTTATATAACGATCAGTACCGTTTCGAATTTGTGTCCTTGATCAACCGTATAGTCGTACTCATGATCGATCGTAAATTATGTCGTCCTTCAAATAAGATGCAATATCGAGGCTCCTTGATGAGAGTTTTGTCAGGGCAGGCATAATGTTCCACACGAAGCATGCCGTGCACTGTGAGACAAATGAGTAGCTTCGATTGACTGTACCTCTGGCCGCAGTAGACGTAGTCTTTGGCCCAATATTAACCCAATCGACAGCTAACCATAGTGGCACACCAAAACGCTCCTCCAGCATCAGAGGAGCAGTGCTCCCTGGAGATCAAATCAGGTGCCGCGCCACTACCAAAGTAGAAAAATGCTGAAGAAATACCTGTAAACGAATCAAGGCATCATTTTCTAACAACGACTCGAACAACTCGCTTTATCAAGTGTACGTGTACTGGTACGTACTTTACCACAGAGAGAATATGTTCAAGGTTCGCAGTTTATGGACAATGTATCCACCATTTAATATTTATTATTCGAAAGGAATCGTCGCTTTTCATAAGAAAGGTTATATTTGAAAACAGTATCATATCAAAAATATAAACAATTTGAACTCTGGAAGAGCTAATTATGACTCACAATCAGATTTCAAACTCAGACTATTTTATTGGTCCATGGTGCGCAATGTTGTTAAAAAACCTCGATTTAGTAGAATGTCGTGTTTGGGAGAGTTATTCAAGTGCATTTAGCCCCAGTCCCTTAGACGTACACTATGACATAAAGGCAAAAGTAATAAAATAACATTTTTCAAATGAAATCTCTATCCGCAGTTTCGCATTCATTAACCCCAACCTTTATCTACAATTTCATGACAAGCATTGGTCATGGTTGGCTGTCTTTCAATATTTATGATAGGTAAACTTTCTCGGCCTATATTGAATTTCTCTAAATGCCCGGATTTATAAACGTCAAGCTGAACTTATGAGTCCGCGAATTGACGATCGGACAACATCGCATTCAAAAAAACGAAAATAACAAGCTCAAAACAATACAAATTTATTTCGTAAAAAGCTTGATTCGCTCCTTCGAGCGAAGAGATGGGAAAACACGACGGTGTGCGTGATGACTATTTCAGATTTACCAGCTCCAGCGCATTTCACTTTGGCCTTGATTATGCGTGTACTCTTAGATAAAACTGGCTTTTTTCACATTCTCATGAACACGAGACAAGACCACTAATGGAGGGTCGAGGCCTATCAATTAGACGAGTGCATGTTTTTAACTCTCAAGTACATATTTGGAGAGGTATTGAAAAAATATTTGTTGTGGCAAGTCTACAGATATAAAGAAATTATTTGATGAAAAAATTAATTTCGAATTTTGCTTATTGGGTAATAGGGGGCGTGTTTTGAGTTTTTTCTGCCAGTTGGCTGAAAAGAGTGGAAATATCAAAGTCTGTCTAATTTGTCGATTATCAAAAAATTTCCGTGGTCAATCACCAGTTTATTTTTCACCATTTACTTGCCCGACTGTCCGGAATAACATAATCTAAATTTCAGATTCACAACCCCACGCATTATTTGATGCGTCGCGGTCAAACATTGACAATTTAACTGCTAAAAGGCTTAAAAAATCAATTGTGGTCTTGCCTCACACGTAATTTCATCTACAGCCATGACAGTGTGACTTGATAACTCATCCATGTATCCAGAGCTATTTTCTCAATCGCATGCCAATGCCGTAAACGTAATAAAAACAACGTACGTGTACAATGTTAGTACCCTGTAGGTAAATTATGCCTGGATAATTGTCCTAGACTAACATGGGCCAGGACAAGTAAATCAAGATATCATTCTTTGATGTGGAATTGATATAATCCGATCTAAAAACATCTTAGGCATCAAAATGCCATTATAGCGATCAAATATGAGTCGCAGGTATTTACCAAGGCCTTTGGCAAGTCCTGGGCACATATAAGTGACCATGCCGCCGATTCTACTTTTGTGAGGATGCGCTGACACATTTTTCGTTCTTAGTTTTTCTTTTGTTGTATGAGACGGCAAAAATTTTGGAAACAGGCAAATGAGAACTTTGACAATGAGGAAGAGCGTTTTAAAATGACTGATGTATTGTGCAATTTTGTTGATTACGGCTGTCAATAAGTAATAGTAAGAACATGACCCTTTTTAAAAATACATGTACAGTGTATATTACTGCCAGGCGAAAGGAAAACTCAGCGGCCCAGGAAGTGTACAACGGGCACCACCCGATCGGTAGTTAACAATATATTAAGTTCTTGCAACTGCTTGGGAGAGTGCAAACCAGCTGACAATAGATTACATGCGATTAAAGCTAAGATCATTATGTTATTTGGACTTTGATAATCTATGGCAATTTGAGACATCCCCCATTATCTGCATGCGTTTTCTAAAGACATGAGTAATGTTACGTTTCGATTGACATGATCAGGCCTGTCTCAATGAGTTGTGGTCTGGGAAATTACTACATCAATATCGTGATTATTTACTTACGTCTTTGTTGTTTTCACTACAGTACTGGGGTCAAGCGTATATGCAATGCAAATCGTCCAGTTGAACATTCCCCTTTTTGCCTGGGCCGTTCGTTAAAACTTGTAATCGAATTTGAAAATATCCAATCGTGTAAATATACGTTCTGAATACAAATTTCAACATTGCATGCGTAGATAGATATGTGTATAATTATGTGCAACTATTACCAAGTTTCAGCACAGTTTCATGAATGATAACTGCACTAAGACATGGGCCCGTATTCTAGAAGAATCCTGAAAGCATAAGGTGGCCCTAAAACGGCCCTTTTAGTGACACCTTCACCATTTTCTATTCTAGAAGCATCCTAAAATACCGCCAAAGGTATACCTGAAAATCCTCTCCTAATGCAAAGGTTGACCCATTTCTAGAAGGTTTTTTAGGATAAGGAATTCCTAACTTTGGGCTCATCTCCACCTTAAATCGTTAGGATACCCTTGGGGTATCCTAAAAGTGTTCCTTACAGGCTGATTTCTGTCACTTGTGCACAGACAGCCGAGAAGATGGGTGACTTTCTTCAAAGAATTGCTGCGTTAAATCGTGTGCGGGCTGTTTATCAACCCAGGATAGACCAAAGAGTGGTGGTGAGGCAACCGCGTGGACAGTACCGGGACGATATTCATGAACTAAATAACGAAAATTTCCGAAAACGGTACCGGTTCACTAAAGCAGGATTCAATTATGTGCTGAACATCATCGCCGATGAAATCCCCCCTGCTCAGAATAATCGAGGACACCCGATTCCGCCGGTTATTCAGCTACAAGTGGCCCTACGTTTCTACGCCACGGGAACATTTCAGATCGTTTGTGGTGACCTTAACAATGTTTCGCAACCAGCAGCGAGTCGGATAGTTGCCAAAGTATCCCTAGCCATTGCTAGAAAAGCGAGGAATTACATCCGAATCCCGAATGACAATGATGCCATAATGATGCATCACAAGTTCTTCGAAAAAAACAGCTTTCCACGTGTCTTGGGGTGCATTGATGGAACACATGTACCCATCCAGGCTCCAAGTGTGGCGAACAGAGAAATCTACAGATGCCGTAAAGGTTTCATGTCTCTGAACGTGCAGGGAATAGCCGATGCAGAAATGAAGTTCATTAACATTGTAGCAAGGTGGCCTGGCTCCACGCACGATTCGCGTATTTTGGATAACAGTATGGTTTGTGCCCGTTTTGAAAATGATGAATTTAACGGTCTGTTACTTGGAGATTCCGGATACCCTTGCAGGTCATTTCTCATGACTCCTTTCCGAAATCCACATGGTCACGCAGAAACCAGTTACAACACTGCACAGAAACGCACCCGTAGTGTTGTGGAACGCATGTTTGGAGTTTGGAAACGCCGCTTTCCATGCCTACGAACAGGCGTTCGTGTTAAACTGGACACAGCTATGTTGATCATCACTGCAACAGCCGTGTTGCACAACATTGCAGTCAACCTCGCCGAACCCGACTTCGACAGAGATGCTCCGGAGCCAATTGATGAAGAACTCGCTATTGAAGGGAATGATTTGCTGGGAAATGCTGTGAGGCAAGCAATCGTCCAGCAGTATTTTCAATAATACTAAGGTGGCAAATACTACGAAACATGTGAAAGCTAATCAGTCCCCTGTTCGTATTTCTCGAACATGGTGATAGGCTTTGCACAGGTTCCTCTGTCACCCTGGTAACCTGGATCAATATAGTAGCATCCCTTTCGTGATGATCCCCCAGACAATTGCCTCCAGACAATTCCCCCTCGAGGACAATTCCACTTATGTTTCCGACCTCCAAATTAGAGGTCAGGGGCATCAGGCGGTGGCGTCAGCACAGGCGTACTGTATAATACCCTTGACTTATATTTTTGAGGTTGGGAACATATAAATAGTGGAATTGACCTCGGGGTTATCCTGGGGGGTGGGGTGGGGGGGGGGGGGGGGGGGGGGGGTTGTCCTAGGAATCGACCAAGGGACTGGTTAGCTTTATTGAAATAACGAACACGAGACTTGATTTTATGCCCGTTTCGATTTGGGTGCATCTCTTGACAATTTACTCCAACTGTGCAAGTACACGGGAAATCGAAATCGTACTTGAGTCATCTCCATCACGTGAGTTTCTTTGCCGTTTGATGAGATCTGTCAGCAACGTTTCCTGCAGTTTCCAAACCTTCATGCGCTGTTCGTGTTCGGCAATGCGGCGTTCCTCTTCAGTTTCTTGCATGAATATTTGCTGCTTGTAACGTTTGACCTGTAGCTCATGCTCTATCTGCTGCATGTTCATCACTGACTGATAGGCAGATGCACTGCACGGTGGCTCATCAGGGGTAGATTTACGCTTGGTTACTTTGGCTGCAGAATCTGACTCACGAATTAGGATTGGTTGGATCGAAGGAGTAGCAGGATCACTTGAAGTTTCAAGATACTGGGAGTTCGGCAGTTCCGCGGAGGTTGACGGCCTATGAGCTTCATCGAAAAACGAAGCGTCGCTGGGGGATTGCGATGAGCCAACAGCTGCAGTTGGTTTCACTCCATGGCGATTCACTGGAAAAAATGTCAAGGCCAATATTATACTGAAAGCATGGAAATGTTACTGATATCAACCCTCATATTTCTGAATATACTTCAGGCCAACCAAATTTGTTTTTATACATTTGCACTGGTTTCAATGTAAACCAGTTAACAACAAGACTGAAAGGAATGAAAATCCCCTGGATTGTAAGTCGTCTTTACAATAACCAGGCATTGTGGAAAGTTTGGGTTGGATTGAGTGACGTGGCCACAATCCTAAAATAGAAATTCAATTGGACATCAAGAAGCCGGACTTGTATTCCCTGGACATTTATTTCTTTACATCGGCGTATGGTAATTTGTTGATGTGAAAGCAGCTCCATTAAATAAAATAATTAGGATATATTTGGCTTCATTTAATTCTCTGAGGATAGCCGAACCTTCACTCGTGCATGTAACATAAGCCCAGGGCTAGGCTGTTCATAAAATATGCGAGGGGAGGATGCGGTGTGCATTGATGGTGCATGTAGCACTACCAACCTGGGACATGATACCCTGCATCATCGTCAACATCATTGTCTAAAGGCTCTATGACGTCGCTACATATCGATGCTACTGTGTGGGCTGAATCATCGGCTTTGTCCTCTTCTTCCATCACTCCACCACCTGTGCGATGCCTGGCTTTCTTTTCCTTGGAAACGTCTTTTTTGGCCTTAGCCTTCATATTGTCCCACATTTTTTTTATGGCCTTCATGTCCAATTTGGAAACATTTTTCTGGCTGTTGTACCGTTTAAAAATTGTCTCCCATGCAGTTTCCTTCTGTCTCCACACTTTAGAACTGTTTTCCCTCTGTTCAATGATTCCCTTCTCGCTTTCAACCAACTGCAACAGAAGTTGCCTCTCGACATCGGTCGAATTTCTTCGTTTCTTCCCTTCTTTTTTAAGTTCATCCATCATGGAGTGCAGCAATGTACTGTACCTCTGGAACAACCACGAATTCACACTGTTAAACTGCCACTCAGGCCTATTATCAGTCAACGTGTCCTGCCTGAACTCTGCTCGCAGTGCGTGGCAGGCTATTGTTCAACGCCCGGCAACATGGTTAGGAACACCTTCAGGTCCACCTGAAGGAAAGTGTACTTTCCTAAAGGAACTCCTCAGGCGAAGTCGTTCCTTTAGGTTCACCTTACGAAAGGAAAAGGATTAGGAAACTTTCAGAATAGGCCACAAGAAAAGTTCACCTTACGATAGGTTAACCTCAGCAAAGTGGCCCTTTGGAAAGGTTCACCTAACCCTATATTTCAGGAGTCTTCTAGAATACGGGCCATTGTGTTTGACTGCATTTCCCTTCCAGACCCATGATTAAATACGAACAGCGTACCCCTTATGCAAGTATCAATTCGTGTCTTGTACCCCCCCCCCCTCCTCAAGGGTACGACACCTTATCACCCTATAACGACATCTTAAGGCTCAAGCATCACCCTTTTTTCACCAATGCTACTTTTTCTTTCGTCAAGACATCACCATCAACAATATATCAGTTATCACCGTCATATAAAGTAACCGAACTAATTTTACTGGGTAAGGCTGTATGTTCGACAAGACATCGACACATTAGCATCCTTATTCTTTCCAGCTTCGCCAAATTTTCACTAAAGGAAAAATAAATACTACTCAAGCATCGGCAAAGATTAGTGGTGATAGCTTAACTACCCTTGAGGAGGGGGGGGGGGGTACAAGAAACGAATTGATACTTGCATTAACGGTACATGTAAATACAGATTAACATTTGGATGTTTGACATGTTATTATTATATTTCGAAGTTTAAACCGAACGAAGACTGCCTCAGTCTGTACACTTTCAGAAGCAGTTTTTAAAACCACAACCTCTGTATAAAATGCCTCATGTTTACCTACATGTAGTTTATATGTTAAAGTGGCAATAAATCCTCTTGCAGCGCATTGGGAAAGTCTAGTGTAATTAAAATTTAAAGCTCACCAGTGCACTCCGAGATCAATAAATACAATGCACATCAACACAGAAGCGTATAGTCATTATATAGTAGTGCGTTAGGCAATGTAACAATACATCCATAAATGATAACCACGATCAAAGTTACACACTGAAAGCTACTTTGTTTATACTTTTGTTTAATTTATACAGTGCTATATATGATGTAGGGATTTGTTACAGTTTCAGTCTTCCAATAAGCATCGATGGATGAACATTCATTTAGGAATATTACAGATTTTCGTGAACTGCAGGCTGTGCGACAGTTTTTCTCCGATTGCTTCTGGTTTACGGATTTGTGTGTGTATTACGTCGTGATATTCATTTTGACCATATAACGTTCCATCACGAATGCCCACAAATTTGGTACAGCGAGGAATAGATAGGTAGGCCTTCATTAGGAATAGTATACCAATGTGTTCACCTGTAGAAATATATCTGATTAGATTGAATTTAGTATGGATTAGATTAGATTATTTAATCTACACAGTCAATAGAACCTCGCTATTAAGGACGCCCTCCTAAGTAGTGAGGTGTCCTGACTAAGCATCAGATGAATACATATGTCTGCATTTGTTTACGGATGTGTTCGCTTAGGAAAGTATCTGAATAGACTTAAGCACCAGATGAAGAGATAGGCCTACATTAGGCATAGTAAATCAATGTGTGCTCTTTTGAAAGTATCTAATTGGATTGAACTAGGTATGGATTATATTGGATTATCTAAGCTTTACACGAATGTCATTAGCAATACGTTCCCTAATTTATAATGTACTTAAAATGTGATCAACTCGTTCAGATAAGTCCATGATTATTTTATTATTTCAGCTTGATAAAGAAACAGCGATGCAAAAACTTAAATGGTTTATTTTGCTGTCTACCGATCAATTTGCAGTCGATTTTGACTGGTGCAGCTTAGATTAACCAGTCTGGTTACTCTAAGAGTAAAGCCAGCTCGCAATATACTGAATCACAACATTACTCTATTCCATAAAAAAATCCTTCATCAAATGATGTTTAAAGTGAGCCCCTTTCCTCTTTCAGATTCACAACGACTGTGTTCAGAAGTGATGTCATCATCCTGTTACTGTTGTCCGTCCGCTTCCTGTCGTAAAATGGCGTTCAGTATTTCTCAACATCCGGGCAATTCGTGGTTGATTGTTTCGCTCTTATTGGTGCTATGTTGCTCGGGTAAGTTTAAGTTTGAGACCTGTAAATGTCACTTTATTTTTCTTAAACGTGTTTGTAATGGATCATTCACGAAGGGTTCAGTAAAATCTTCAAATTGTTCAAGATCTTTTTATAAGCTTTGTAAGCTTATGTCAAAGTGGGCTCAAAAACTACGCAATTTATGGGTTCAACCGGCAGTTAACGAAACGGCTACCTTGGTGTAAAAATCTGAAACCATTTTGTCAGCTTTTTCAATGAAGAGGGCTTGGTGTGAATTTCTCATGGCTAAACATGAGGCAAGCCATGAATTATTGCCCCTGCAGTGTAGAACAGTTGACAGCACGTATAAAATGTATAGCCCACATATGGTACATGTAACGACTTACCTTTACATTTCAAAGTGATTTACTGGTGTAAAGATTTGAATTGTCCGATGATAAAATGTCCGAGGAACAAATGATTCTGACATGCGCCTCAAATCTCTGATGCAACGATAGTGAAATTCTCTATAGAACCATTGATCATAATTCGTAATAATACAATAGTGGAGGACTTTTTCCACCGGGACATTTTTTAAACTACATTGGCATGAATCTTCTACTTTCAGGGTGCTACGGGGCGGATGCACTATGTTCGTTTACTGGTGATAAATATGCAGTGGTGCTCAGGGTGAGGGAGGATCTGAAAGTCGGTAAGTTGAACTGTTTATAGATTATAAAAATACCCGTCTCTAAATACTATACATTTTAATTATCCACTCGTACTATTCGAAAATCAAAACTGCTTGGATAATGAAAAGCGCGAGTAAAGCTCGAAGTGGACCTTGAAATCCAATCATTTCGGTATACATGATTGGATATGGGAAGTTTGTTGGCAAATGATTTTTTCATATTTCCTGTAGACATTAAACAGTAAGACGGTGACAGAGAGGTGACATTTTTAAAAAATGCCATTATTTACCCATATCATCACGCTGGTAATCATACAACAAATGAGCATTTAGAGGTTGCAATTTTACTGTATTTCCTTGAGAATTACATACGGTATAATTTTACCCAAATGTCCGAAATCAGCATAAGATAAACTGACTGTTTCCCGCTCTTGCCATGTCAAGACTCTTTGGCTCAGATCAACCTTGTTCAGAAATGACACGTTCGTTATAACTGGCGCATTGTGCAAAGTTTGTAACACTTTTTATTGCGTAGAAAGGTACGGAAAAAATTCACAAAAATTTCAGTTTCCATCTCACCTACTGATACAAGATTTTAAGGTTCCAATTAGAGTTTCATTGGCGATTTCTATTATCCCAACTTCAGTTTGGGATGCGGTAACTACTTTAATTTACGGGGACCCGCAGGCCCAAGGTGAAGAAACTTTTCAGAGCAAGAGCCTCTTTTAGTTGTTTTAATAAATCCGCAGCTTGATTTGTAATTGACGGCCGTGATGAAAAACATTTCTTGTCGCACCAAAAGCGTGGCTATGATGTATGCCGTAAGTTTTTCACCAATGTAAATACACTGTTGCATCTGGCTAACAGTTACTATTAGTTGTTTGCCATACACGCATCCAAGCGGAGACAAGACCACCATTGAATATTCATAGGTTGGAGGTTCCAGACCTATCAATTAGACGCGAGTATGTTTTTAACTGTCAAGTGCATATTTGGAGAGGTATTGAAAAGATATTTGGTGTGGCAAGTCTACAGATATAACGAAATTATTTGATGAAAAAATTAATTTTGAATTTTGATAATTTGGCAATAGGGGGCGTGTTTTGAGATTATTCTGGCAGTTGGCTGAAAAGAGTGGAATATCAACGTCTGTTCAATTTGTCGATTATTAACAAATTTCCGTTGTCAACTACAAGTTTACTTTTCACCATTTACTTGCCCGACTGTCCGAAACATCATATCAACATTTTAGATTCACAACTCCACGCAGTATTTGATGCGACGCGGTCAAACATTGACAATTTAACTGCTAAAAGGCTTAAAAAATCAAAGGTGGTCTTGTCTCAGCGTCATCATCTTATATCCGATTTCAAAAGCACTATGCTACATCTCCTCGTCACTGGGAAGTCTGCAAAGATCTCCAATCACACTTTCAAGAAATGAATTATTTATCGTATTTTTCAATTTTTTAAATCTCTATCAGGTGCTACGATTGGAAAGTTGAACCGATTTCAAAAACACTATCCTACATCTCCTCGTTACTGGGAAGTCTGCAAAGATCTCCAATCATACTTTCAAGAAATGAATTATTTATCGTATTTTTCAATTTTTTAAAATCTCCATCAGGTGCTACGATTGGAAAGTTGAACCTCACTGCAGACAACTCCCAAGTTTCATTAGCCCTAAACGGGCCAAACAATTTTGTGACTCTCGACTCTGCAACTCGCGAGTTAAAAGTGAAAACAGAAATGGATGCTGATAAGAATGGTGCAGCGAAAAATGTCAAGTTGCAGTGTACTATCAAGGGAAATGGGCAAAAGGTACAGCATTCCTCGGTTTAATCGGCTTTTCATTAAGTCAAGATGGTAAATTTGTTGGTGCAAATGTGAGTCTGACGCAGCCTGTTTCAGAAGGCTTCATTTCCCTTCTGGGAATTTCGTCACTCTTATGATGAAGTCGCGACTGTTGATTACATGCGAACTAATATAATATAGATTATATTGCGAAACTATGTTTTTGTGAAAATCTGAAAGATAATTCGCACTTCCTTAAATTATACAATAGAACTTCTCTATTAAGGACACCCTCGGGAATAGTAAGTGCGCTCGTTAGAAGAGAAGTTTTCTGATTAGAGAGGTCAAATTGAATGGAAACTACCACTTTGGTCCCAAATCCAGTGTCAGTTATAGATAGGTTGTCCTTAATAAGGGAGGTCCCACTGTACGCATTTTTAATCATTCTCTTGTCTTTCAGGTTGATCTAACTGCACTGATATCGCTGATAGATGTCAACGAACATCCTCCAGTATTCGACAAGTCCGTCTATAAACTCGAAATAGGAGAGGCAAGTCATTTTCTCTTCTCAGTTAAAACTTTTGTAATACGTTATGTATGCCATCTTTGATCAGGATGATAGTATGCCTCATAAGCGGATGGTCGAAGGTTCGAGCGCCGTTGATAAATAACATCGAAAGGAGATAAAAGGCAATCTTGGAAGATAAAAATCTGTAAAAATCACCTTAAACGGTAATTATCATTTACAATGCAATGCCGAACCACAAATTTGCCAGTATTTGTTCGCATTGGACCACAGAGTTCCACGTTCTTCACGGTATCCGCATGTGAGAACGGGAAAACCTACTTGATGACATCGTTATCATTCTCGGTGAATTAGTTCCCAAAACGAGATGACAAAACCTACATATTAACGCCTCTTCTCCTACTTCAACAGCTTACGCCTGTCGGAACAACCCTCCTCACCACCATCAGGGCCACAGACGCTGATTTCAACAACCTGAACATATTGTACGCAATTCAACCTGGCAGCCAGGGGGTAAGTTTAGAAGAAAAATATTACATCAGTATTGTTTATAATGTTCACAGAATAATATATATGTGTCAATGTGACCGATACATACATGCAAGTACATTGTATAGCAAAAGTCATCCCTCAGTTTTATTGCGATTTCAGAACATACCGAATACAGTAAGTTTTGCATTATTTTAGATAGCGAGATGCCAACAACTAGACTCCATTTACATGTATTTAGGGTTGTAGCTAGCGTTTTGATCGGGGGTGGGCAAAAAAGACACATTTTTTTCGTCCAAAATCACGCCAAAAAACCCATTTTGTGGCGACGTCTGGGGTGCCATTTGCCCCCCCCCCCCCGCCATTACCCTAGCTATGCCCCGTATTTATATTCTTTATGACCCCCACGACGTACACTTTTCTAAACGTCCCTATTGATCTGTGGTTGGTTACCGATATATTCAATGAAAAATAGATTATCATGCTTTAAAAACCTTCCAAGGCGAGGTCTATTGAAATCTTACCCTCATTTTTGTGATTTTTTTCAAAATTCCTTTCAAAAATACTTTTGTGGAAAAGGGTTAATTTTGACCCTTTTTCGAAAAATCACGCTTGACATCCACCCTCGCAAGGCGTGGGACTCTATTCCCTACCCCGCGTTGGATGCTGGTCTCTAACATGAAATGATTTTTAAATTTCATTTTGTGGTTTTGCCTTTCTATATACAATAATAAATGTATCTTAAAGGAATGGGTGGCTTTTTATTACAGTATGTTTGTTCTTCCTCTGGTCAGTCAGTAAACTATTTTTCTAAACGTGTTCGATGCTTTTCCAATTTTGCTTTGAGAAGACCATACATGTGTCATGGATGGTCTGCTATTTCGTGTAACATGCGTACAGTGCAATGCAAAGCCATGTCGTAGACAACTGAGTCATAGGCCTACTACAACACCCTTAGAAAATGACGGATATGTCAACATATGGCTAAGAGTTCTCACAGGGCATTGTTGTATTATTCAGTCGTGAGAATAGCACCACTGCATGCTTGATTTGAGATGGGACAGCACAGTTTGTTAACGAATCGATTTCTAAAAGATTATGAAAATCAAAATGTAATATCATGTGACAATTACAGTAAAAAAATATAATTTTGGATTGATGGACCAAGGCCAGTGCGATAATTCATATTTTCGGAGGTAGCTCAGAGATTGAAGCGCATAATAGAATCCTTTGTTTCCCGGGCATTCTCTCCTAGGACATTTTAAATTTCTACACCTGCAGTATAATGGGTGGCTAGCAAAAGAAAGTGTATTTTTAACCAATTCAACCTAATACAGAATGATAGTTTTTTTTAAATGTTGACCAATTATAATTGATAAACTATAATCACGATATATTGGTGAAATGGAAACACATTCATTTCTTGTAACTTTAAAATGGATGTGAATAATCTTCAAATATCAGTACTTGCTATTGTATATTCAACCTTGGGAATTAAACAACAAAGAAAATCAATTATTCTAAACAATAGCTAAAATGAAACAGTGTCTCGAGAATGGAATGTCCAAGTCAGGTTATCATTTCGAAGGTTTCTCGATTGTTTTATGACTACTTACGGATGGTTTTACATCAAGACGTCATGAATGTGTCTTTCTTTTCGTATTATTTCAAAGGGTATTCTTCCAGCCAAAAAGGGGAAAGAACGCGAGCACGTCAACTGATGCTACATGTGGATTGTAATGTTTTCAGCGAAATTGATAATTTTTATTTGTACCGTGTCCAATTGGCTTTTTACGAGAAAACCCCCACTTTTTTAATCTAATTGATACACACAGCTTTTGATGACTGTGTCAATATTGCACGCAACTCCATTATATCGTTAAGCTCTCGACATTTAAAAATTGTTGTTACAACTCCCTGGTCACTGTAAATGGTCCAGGGGGCTTATCTACGACACCTTTTGCGCACATGATTTATTCAAAAGTCGCAACGACCACTGTCGTAATATCGTTTCATGGACACTTTTCTTCTCACCATACATCAATGACCTTGTCCTTGCAACTATTTTGTGTTACTACACCTCGATCTCTTGGAAAAACAATAGGCTCGGGGCACCTGATGCTTGTCACAATCTTGAATCAATATTTGTCAATTTAATCAATCCTCTTTCATAGGCTCATAATCATTCCCGAACTGGCTAGTCCGTTGAGAAATTTCCCTATTGTTTTTATGATTTAGAATCTATTAGAGGGTAGAATATCAGCTAGGTTGCCCGCTGCTTCATGAACACTGGCAGTAGACAACGGCTCCATATATACCCGGTATGGCAGTATTATTCCATAAATCTACAGGAGGAACAAATACTTTCTGTGTATCCAGACGAGAATTGTAATGAAAGATCGTAGAAAAGACGAATTCCCCTTTAACATCTCCCTATAATTCGATTCGGCTTCATTGTTAGTTTAGGTTCTTGAACCCCCTTTTCCCAAGCCCCTCATCGAGGTGAGAATCTCTGAGTGTAAGAAACTCTATACGTAAGTGTCCTTAGACTTCTCCAGGAGATGCAAAACCCACACAGGCACTCGAAGTGCCGATACTTCAAATCGGGGGTATTTTTTATTCACAAGTAAATAACAGTGTGACCTTAAGAATTAGCAGCTGATACTGGGTAGGCCTTTCCAAGTTTTTGAGTTATTTGGGTACTCATCTGAGGGCCCTTCTCACCTATACATCTACTGGGTTTCAAGATTAGAGAGGAAATCTGAAGTGTATGTCAAAGAACACCTCACCTCAATTCGCGCTGATGGCCCTACACACACCTCAAAACTGAAGAGGGAATGTTCTGATACTAGAATACACTGTAAACTGCCAAGTAATCACGAGTTTTTTTCTTTTCGTGGAAAGAAAAGTTGAAAGTACCGTTTGATAAGACAATCTTACAGTAATTCTCTTATCTTCATGATTAGTTTTTTTATATATTTTCGTGATCGTAATAATATGGAGGCACGAAAATTTGGCGTTTTACATACTAGGATACACTGTAAACTGCCAAGTAATCACGAGTCTTTTTGTTTTCGTGGATAGAAAAGTCGAAAGTACCGTTTGATAAGACAATCTTACAGAAATTCTCTTATCATCATGAATAGTTTTTTAGATATTTTCGTGATCGTAATAATATGGAGGCGCGAAAATTTGGCGTTTTACATACTAGGATACACTGTAAACTGCCAAGTAATCACGAGTTTTTTCTTTTCGTGGATAGAAAAGTCGAAAGTACCGTTTGATAAGACAATCTTACAGAAATTTTCTTATCTTCATGAACAGTTTTTTATATCATTTTCGTGATCGTAATATTATGGAGGCGCGAAAATTTGGCGTTTTACAATCAGTGTTAAAATGTTAATTTGTCCATAATTTGTAAGTTCAACCATATCCAAATATCAAACACGTTTCATTTTTTATCGTTCGTGCAGAGCTGGAATCTATCTGAAATACTGGTATTTATTTCTTAAGACATTATGAACTAACCATTGTAACACATAGCAACAACATGTATGATAGTAAGAACACGAATCTAATCCCCGTTAATTCATTAATCCAAGCATGGTAATACCTTCATTTCCACTCTAATGGTTTACTAACAGAAAGTTGACGTACCCACCCCACACCCCACCTGGGCCGAAAATTCTGATACGATTCAAAAATATAATATTCTTAGTTCAAATAAGATATTTCTATTTAAGATTTTATATATTGGCATGCAGAACCTATAATTCTTGTAAGATTTCTTAGCGTCAAGAATCTTACAAGACTATTGTATCTTACAAGACTACAGTATCTTACCCGACTATCGTAAAGATGAAAGAAACTGAATAAGATTTTAACGGAGCATTTTCGACATGGACATGCACCTCCACAACCTCTAATCGCAGACTGTGGTTAGAGTTTGGTGTGTCAAAGTGTCTACCAGTTGGGAGTTCTAACACACCGCCGTTGTACTGACATTTGAACGATCGAACTAAAGATATGTTCTAACACACCGCCGTTGTACTGACATTTGAACGATCGAACTAAAGATATGTTCTAACACACCGCCGTTGTACTGACATTTGAACGATCGAACTAAAGATATGTTCTAACACACCGCCGTTGTACTGACATTTGAACGATCGAACTAAAGATATGTTCTAACACACCGCCGTTGTACTGACATTTGAACGATCGAACTAAAGATATGTTCTAACACACCGCCGTTGTACTGACATTTGAACGATCGAACTAAAGATATGTTCTAACACACCGCCGTTGTACTGACATTTGAACGAGCGAACTAAAGATATGTTCTAACACACCGCCGTTGTACTGACATTTGAACGAGCGAACTAAAGATATGTTATAGCACACCGCCGTTGTACTGACATTTGAACGATCGAACTAAAGATATGTTATAGCACACCGCCGTTGTACTGACATTTGAACAAGCGAACTGTTAAAGATATGTTCTGCCGTGATATGTCCAACAAGTCGGTTATATCGTCCAGAAAGCAACAGTTGTATCAAAATCAATATAAAAGTAATCAAGTTGTTTTAAATGTCACCAATTCAGTCGTTCTTACCGCCATACATATTGTGTTACTTCATTCAAACACTACATTGTAATCAGTCATAACTTCTCTAATTTCACCATAACTTGTATTATAGCGTTCCATAGGAGTTAACAAAATAGTATAACTGCATGTCAATCCGTGTGAGGCCTGGTTGATATGGTCTAATTAGAACAATGGTAGGAAATAGCTATGACAGATGATTATAACATTCGCTCAAGCTCATGGGTGGGGGGGGGGGGCAGATGGATGCATCCCTTTGGGTGTAACATTGCGGTTGATAATGATGGCATGGTAAGTTCTCTTAAGACCACACATTACGAACTTTGTAGTTCATTGTTTATAGGACAGCGTAACTGACACCCAGAAATCTGATACGTATATATCGCAATCTGACACATTCCATATGATTAGGCAGGAATGTGTAAAGTTCTGAACACTACCGAAATTGGGACGAGCGGTAATATAAATATTTTTTTTAAATGGATGTAACAGAAATGTGGTAGTCGGGAATCGAAACCAATTTCGATACAAAGTGATATTCATGGACGATGTCTCACATATCCAAGGGTTTTCTTTCTTTTGCAATGGTCAGGAAAGGCCGAGCTTCTGCCAATATTGTTTACCACATTATCTAACTGAGGTATATCTTCATAATTATAGCGGACAGATCTGTTTTAAATCCAACTAAGACTCATGCAGTCCGGAGACCTGTAGTTACAATTTCCTCGATTTGTGACTTTCACCCAGCTTCATAATAATGTTTACCCGTATTATAGCAGTTATGACTCGGAGTTCAATCGTTATCCTAAAACTATACCAAGTACGCGTATGCATACACTTTTGTTGATAGCTATCCAACAGTAGGCACCCAAATTTCAGATATTTTACCATTCCTGAAAAATCAATGGCTACATACGGGCGCAGTCTCCTTGACATTTAACAGCTGCGCAAACCTTTTTGGTTTTGTCACCGATAGATTTCCGATAATTAGATCAGTCATTGGGTATTTAGGGTGTAGCGACACGTTCACGTAATATCCAATTCACATTCCCTCCATGCTTTAACAATTACAGGCTTGTCGGAATCGCAGGTGCATTTCCACGAGATGCATGTATATATACACAGCGGAGGCTCCCTTAGCCGACACAAGTTCTGGTCCCAAGTTCTGGTCCCAATTGAATTTTCCTTTCAATTTGACTTCCCTTATCAGGACGCCTCTTGATCAAGGATCATTCCACGGGTGTCCTCGATAGAGAGGTTATCTTTAAATGTATTATGGAACACGATGGGGAAATCTGTGATAACACGAACAATTACACAATTATACAAGACTCTGATAAATATATGAAAACAACTATAAAATAGATACATACAATTTTCAGTCCGTAACAATCGTCTAAACAAAAATACATGTATTTACCGCCTGGTTGCGTTCGGTCACAGACAACACTCAACTTGGATACTCGTTTCCGTCTTTATTCAGGAAGATACGCATATAGTTTACACACAGGTAAAGAACTGAGAATATAAAAGAAAATCAGGTAATAACATCGATAGATTTTCAAGCAAAAAAATACAACACAGAACAAACGCGGACAAATATGAAATAAACGGCCGGCAAAATTACAGAAATTTATAGAATACCTACCGAATTTGGCGCTATCAGGGGTTGACCTACACCCAATTCGCTACAACAGGACAAGAATGTCCAGAAGGGCGGAAAACCTGGAGTCTTATGGTAAAGTGTACGTAACAATCGCTATGCCACACTCGGTCCTCAGAATTGAATGCGCCCTGGCCATGGTCTTACATCGAGGACAGCGTGTGACACAACAACCTGTTAAAAATAGAAAGTTCAACTCGAGAAAACCCTAACAGGTTGTATAAAGGGAATTGATTCAGAACACCACCAGTATTTACCTTTGGCATTAAACGTGACTATATTTTCATAACATTTTTCGTACATTTGCTAAAAAGCAATTTTTTGTTCTATATGCTGAAACAATTGATTAATAAATATTTCAAAGAAGGTTTGAAATAAAAATGTTTCTTTGTAAGGGTTTTTTTAATCGGCTGATTACATAATGAAAGACTCATGCATTCGCCTTCCTGCCATGATGTGTGAATAGAAAACAAGATTATTGATAATATCCTGAAAACCGTTTTACAACTCCAGTTTTGAATTCTTCCTTGATGGTTTTATACTCACCCTTTGCTGACTTTGACTTAGCACCGCAGTAGACAGAAGCTGGAAAAAAGTAGATTTTGTATCCGGGCATCCGCGCATACCAGACTCTGCTTCGGTACTCATTCATGCGCATACGTATATAACTGGATACTAAAACTTGAAAGTTTGTTCCAGTTTCTGCCGATCAGATTCTGCCGATTCAAATTCCTCAAAGTTGTAAATGCATGTTAAATATATACTCTCAACTCGGCTTTATAAGACCAGATCACGTATTTCTTGCCCGCCCATTACATACATGTAGGATTACCAAAAATCCCGATTCCAACCAATGAGGTCTGATGAGAATTTTTATCGGCCTACCACCCCTAACCTGGATGAATATCCTTCTCAATAAACATCATAAATGTGGTATTGGTCGGTATCACCAACCTGGTCTTATAGAGCCGAGTTGAGAGTATATTGCATGTTCAGTAACCTATATCTGTCATCAGCCTCTAATTCTGTAACCCGTTCTGTTGTCGATTCTAGCAACCTAACATTAAGGTGAGAGAGTCAAATATATGTGTAAATTATAAATGTTTGGTTTGATTGCTTGAGATTTGCTAACCACTTTGTGTGCTGATGATATTGTAAACCACATCACAGGGTGAGGGAATCCGAAATATGTACCAATTTGCAAAGGAACTAAATATCGAATACCCAGGTGCTCTTCGAATGTGTGTTTTTCCTCGAAAAAAATTATGCCAGCCCACCAGGCCATTTTTCGGAAATGAAACACACAAAAAGGTTTTCAGATTTTGAAAAACCTAAAAGTCTTTTTTCTTTTTTTCCCGAAGAAAAAAGGCAAAACATTTCACTATTCTATATTTGTACCAAACTGCCTGGTTGTCCATAAAGTTTCAACTTAATTAACCAGAGGCGCTTTTTGGCAATGGAGTGTGTTTTTTTCAAGCATGGTATGGAACTGCAAAAGCTTACGTTTCCGATATGCATAACGTAGTAAAACTTACATGATCTTCACTGCATGTTTTGGAGTTAAAGTGTTTTTATTCAAATTTCGCGTAACGAATGCTTAATTGGTAGACAACATTTATAAGAATGGATGCCTTCTTAAAATACTTGGATTGGGGGGGGGGGGGGGCATAAAATTGAACATACAAGGTTCTCCACACAGGCATTTCTAAAGCCAGGGTGGCACCCTTGATATTCAAAACGGTTTTGCCAGTGTATGTGAAACACGAGGTAGGGTGACCAGTTATTTAAGGTAGGGTAGCCCAATAGAAAGCAGCCACCTTGCCTTGCTCTGGACCTTTTAAAAACGATCTAGAGCAAGGCAGGGTGGCTGCTTCAAAGTTAGGGTGGTAGGCTGCCAATGTAGAGGGGGTCATCCTGACAAATGGCCTTGTGGCGAATACTGAACATGATCGTCATATTACATAAGCAATGTGCATATTCATGTTAGTTCATGTTCGGTTTGCTAGTTGGCTTCCCTCGTATTTTAAGGGGGGCACGTGCATTCCTGCATAAATGTTGTCCTTCAATTGTGTGGGGAAGTTTTAATATATAAGGGAAGATATGGTTTTATCACTTTTGATGGCGCCAATTATTTCAAATAAGTTTAAGTTGCCAAATATTCACCAGTACGTCAATTATTGCTATCATAGCACAGCCAAGTACATTTTCTGTATACATTCTTTAAAAAGAACGGGTTTTGAGCTTTGAAAAACTTTCAGCCAAAACTGTAGCATTCGGTAGAGCTGTTATTTCTAAAGAGAAAAGAAAAACATTTTGTGATAAAACACCTACATCTTGGTCATTTCTCTGAAAATGCTCTGCATATTTGTGTTAGCCTGAAAAATCGTTTGCTCAAAAGATTTCTTTTTTAAGAGTGTGCATCTCTTTTTTCTTCACTTGCAATGTTCGTCCCAACTTTGTTGTCGTCCCCGTTAAACCTGTTGACTCACAGTTACTTATCACCGTACATGCACACCATCACGGCCATTTCAACCCACCCTATCACTCACGCCTAACCACATTTGAGCGGGTCGAGGGTCATTTCTAGCATCAAAAGTACACTAAACCTTCGAATGTGGTAAAAACCGTTTGCGATATTTTTCGAATGATGATCATAACAAGAGCAAATTAACAGGGAACACAGGATCTCATATTTTCGTCAAGCTTCTTTCCTCGAGGTCCTGGACTCGCTTCCAATGTTTGGCACGATGAAAGTGATCAACACTCTCACTGTCTACACTCACCCTTTGATACACCATCAATATTGTCACCAAGCGGACTGAGACGAATACAGACCGAACTTTCGCTGCACATCAGTTGTGGAAGGTGACCCAAAAACAATCAAACAATAAAAATGCGGTAAAATGTACAGTGTTTTCAGACATTTTCATGGTTTTTCATGGATCACCCTGTATTTTGATTTTCATGTCCGTACCTATATTGTCACGATGCTGTTCAAACTGTACAGTTGTCAGTAAACATACTGGTTCAGAGCAACTATTTCGTGACTTTATTTATATTGAAGCATCGGTACAATTGAGATTTGGTTTTTTCTTCAATTTTTTGGAAAACCAACTCCAGTCTCTCTTTTTTTAATTTGTCATCTACATCTACATCGTAGAACACTGCCAAGTACGAAGTCAATGGTTTTCTCTACTATGTGGCGCCTAATTTCGCTTACTCTCGAAGAAATACATACCAAAAAGCTTCATGCAGCTTTTTACACATTTAATAGTTAGCGAATTCCAAGTACAATGACCACACATACAGCAAATACATGTGCAGTTTTAGCATGTTGTCATACTGGTGGATCACGTACTACAAAAAACAAGAATATTGTAATTTATTTGGCCTGGGGGGAGCTGGGGGGAGGGCAGTTCTACATCAGCTCTATTCCTCCTTGTGGAAGGCACTTGTTTTGTTCTCCAGATTAATATGCAATGTACATGTCTGTTTTAAAAGCAAACAATGACATGGTTAATTGATTTATCGTTTTTTGTGATTTCAGGAATATTTCAACATGCCTATGCCTGGAAAGGGAATTCTACAGCTTGTCAAACCGCTAGACTACGAGACCTTTCATAACATGTCTTGCCTTATTACGGCAACGGTAAGATCAGCGAGGTTGAGAATTCTAGTAATTCAAAATAACTGGGCCCGTTTTTTCAAAGCTGCGTTATCTGCTAACGGTGGTTTGGCGGTTATATAAGCCACCGTTATCTTAAGTTTGTATATAGTTCCTAGCTTCATATCCGTTAGCTGAGCTGCCGCTATTTCGGCGCCATCATAGCCATAGAGTTCCGCTTATCGGAACCCTAACATGCCTGAGGGTTTTGCTAAGTTAGTAGCGGTCACTAAAACATTGCGGTTGATACAAAAGGCTTTGAACACTACCGGGCCTTCAGTTGGATTTAACGCCTTTGCCTCCGAAATCATCATTAAAATTCACAGAATATGTTTTGGACATGTATTAAACAGATTCGCACCTTTAAACAGTGACAACCGTGTGCCCTGCATTTGTGTCCCTTGAATCATTTATGTACTGATAGATTAATTATTTGGGTTTCTCTCTCCCACTAGCGTAAATATTATATATAGGCATGATACACGCGGTTATGATATCGAAGCTAATGAACAACAGTGTAATCAGTGGTTCAAACGTTACTTAACTCGTGTGAACAACGCAATATGTTGCAAGGAGTAAATATTTTTGAATCGCCGCATGAAGTTTATTCGGTAACAAGGTTTGAAAATTATTGGAATCCTGATAACGGTGTAGTAGAGCATCAGTAGTATCAATTATTTAGACAGTGAGCGACATGATTATGCATTGGCCCGTTCTAATGAGGCTGAAATTTCGACAGCTCTTCTCGAAGTTGATTTGGGATGATCACCCCTATGTTCCCCGGGGATCGATGTACATCGGGTTCTGTGTTCCCCGGTTTCTCTGTTCCCAAAGTTTTATGTTCTCCGGGCTCTGTATATTCCCCTGTATGACAAATACAGCAGTGTTGCTAGTAAAGAGGCCTCTCTTACTGAAAATCACGATTTGTTGATTGGCCTTAAACAAAGGCTAATTTATATAAAGTTTGACTTGATTATAGAGAAAGCGTCGGGGTTGTGAGGGGTGGAATCCGACAGTTGGTGAGAGTAAGATAAGGGGTTCTATCAGGCCCAGAGTATCTTTCCAGCATTCTTTTGCCCATAAATAGTCACAAGTGCAAAATAAATTTGTTCAAAGCAGTTTTTGCAGACAGAAGCACACCTTGGCGACCATATATAGGACCCGTTTATTGAGAGAGAAAAAACAATGAAATGGGCGGGCCGGCTATCCGATCGTGGCAGATAGCGCTGTTGGGCATCCAGCGTGAGGAGGGGGTCATTTTTTGGAAGCTGTATATCAATTAAATCATTGGAGCAGGAAGGAATATTTTAATTTAACTTGATTTCACCTATAAGTTAATAAAGGCAAGGACATCATTTCGATGCGAATTTCTGGAAGCGCTCATGATATTAGCGCTTTATGAGCGTTTTATGGACAATAAAATTGTGTTTTTGTAATGCCCGGCCTGCGAAATTTTTTTCTGCAGGATACTTCTGCCATAGTGTACATCTGACAGCCAATCAGAATTCAAGGCAAGCACGTGTCTTTGTTGACATCATCTTTCCACATGGCGCAATAATGTCAACAATGCCACGTGTTCTGATAATCTTGGAAAGAACAAGTTAGCAAATGGTTAGAGGAGTATATTAGCTAAAATATATTTATTTGCAGTATCTTAACATGTATTTTCATTGTCGAGTGGACTGTATTTATTGGACTTGTCTGTTAAAGGCGCACTGTGCTCGGCAAAATAGCCGAGGTTGAATGTTTATCTGTCAACCGTGTAACTAGTTCTGCTGCATATGCATAGGTGGCGCCACCATTCAATTTATTTTGTTTGCTTGTCAAAATGTGTTTTATACAATGGCCCTTCAACAATGTTCAAACTACCAAAATAGGCCTGATACCTTCAACAGCAGACATCGGATACACTGTCCCTTTAATAATTATCAACATTGGCAACACTGTCAGTGTCACTGCCCCTTAAAATTTCACAAATCGCGAGACATCGGATACACTGTCCCTTTAATAATTATCAACATTGGCAACACTGTCAGTGTCACTGCCCCTTAAAATTTCACAAATCAATGCATGCACTGCAATGTAGCGATCAGATCAGCTGATGCCTCTTTTGTACGCATAATATCATCAATTTTACAATGAATCTGTGCAATTCATTCCTAAACACTACGACACAAACCTTGAGTTGAGCATAATTGGGGTCAGACAATGAACTATTGTCACATTCACAGTTGAAGTGGCACTCGGCATGCGACTCGGTATCGTCCATTGTATTTGCATTATCATGCATAAATAAACAGTGTGACGTCAAAGATCGCGCCAATTGTGATTGGCTGTCAGATGTACACTGTGGCAGAAGTATCCTGCAGAAAAAAATTTCGCGCCCGGCCTAATGTCTGATACGTACCCCAATATAACTGTGATAGTTTGAATAACATAAAACTCAATCACAAATAACTTTTCAGGATCACCAGCAAGGAGTTGCGACCACGTCAGGCCCCGGGCACTTGACGGGGACGGCTACCCTTCAAATAACTATCAAGGATGGGGACAATAGAAATCCCATTTTTGTTGGCGAACCGAACACAGGAAGGATACAGGCTAGCGCTTCACAGGTAGGACTGAGTCAGAATACACAACAATTAGTGCGATCATAATTATAATGATAATGAGAGAAGCCCAAATAAAGTTCCATGACACGTCATTCATTCTATCATCTAACACAATTATGAGTACCGAGATTGATGCGGACGGACGATCCAACCTGATCACGCCGAAACATGATGTTAATTTATGCTGTATGTTGGTCGTCGCGAGAGCAGACCCTTATTGTCAGGTTCTGTCATTATGTTTGTGGCAGCATGTGCCTAGCAACCATGCCTAGCAACAGGCATTTTACACTAAAAAATATCTTTAAAATCATTTTTTTTTTAAATTTGGTTCGAGGAATTGTTTGCAGTACATTCAGCCTCTTTGTCACCAATTTTGAGACAAATCGGAGTAAAAGTGTAGACGCTGAATCGATTTGTTTCAGGTCCGTTTAGCTAAATGGCGAGATTGACTATGAATGAAGATAGTTTTAGCCCTAGGATGCTCGGCAGTTGTTGAATTGAAATGCAAATTGCGTTGCCAGTATTTGTCCTATTGTAATAAAACTTAAGTTTTCATTAAAGTTCGTTATCTTGTTCATTAAGTCCTTCGTCTCATGTAAAATGCGAAATGAATAAAATTATTAATTGGGAGCTCAAAATTGATGAGCGTGTATACGTAGCATGCAGGAATGTTGTGCTGGCCAGCGAGCAGTATGGTGAGTTTCTTCACAAAGCTACGTGTCTTTATCGATGATGTATGAAGAAACTACGAAGACCCAATGTAAGCAGTAATCTAATCTGTAATACTCTCAAATTTCAACGAAATCAATCAAGTATTTGCCGAGAAATTAGAAATTACGCACAACTTTACAGGATCGCGTCAGCCATAATAATGACATTAATGTACATGCAAATGAGGACTGTCACTTGCTCGTCAATACCGAGCAGCTAATCACGTGGGCATAATTATGATAATAAGGTACAGCGGTGGAAAAATTCAAATTCAAATTCAAATTCTTTATTACTCTAAAACGCTAAATAGTCTGGTTCTCTGACCTCGATCTCCGGGCTTTTGGTAGGGTTTAGGAACGGGTCAGGTAACAACAACCGTCTACAAATAACACGGCAGAAAAGAGGAGTGTTATTTTTAGATTCAGCCATTGTTGTAATTTCCCGAGCCAATTATCGTTTTACGGTCGAATTGAGCGCTGTATCTGTCCTAGGATTATGCACTTTTATTGAACACATCATTCTACACTGTAGAAATACCGGAATTACTCTTAAAATGCGCGATTACGGTTATTTTATGTTTCAGACAAAGGGGTTTCCCCATATAATGACGTCACTTTTAGCGATATTGTCATTTTCGCAAAAGTACGATTTGGGACGCTAAACCTTGACCGATTGCGTTGGTTTTTGCAGGATAGATTGTTTATAATATTAAAAAAAATTAGGCATAAGAATTTTTGTGGAAATGGTGGTGTAAGCTATTGTTCTATTTATAGATTTTTGTTATTGCCTGACCTACGACAGCGAGAGTGAGGTCAGGAGCCCAGACTATAAAACGCCCACTAGGGGCCAACGGTTACATAAAATAATTACAAAATATACAATATAAAGTTACAGGGTATACAAAATAAGATCACAAATATTTAAAGACAAAAACATAATAATGGAAATAAGGACAATATAGAGTTATGCAGTTTAAAGAACTCGTTGATAATCGCAGCAGAGGGAGGTGAAGGATTTTTCAGAAAAATTGTAGTCAGATCCGACAGAGACAGAAAATGGAGATCACTTCTATTACAACTGCAATGAGTTTTGCTGTTTTGACACATATTTAGGGCACACCGCAAGGAAGTGAAAATCATCCTCAACCTCCCCTGACTTGCAAACCTCACACTTTCTTAGACTACAGTGTCTCCCAGTTTTGATTCTTAGACAATGGGCTTCCAGCATTAATTTTGTGATACAAGCCCTGTGTTTCACTGATTTAATATCATTTAAATATGTTTGAAGTTCAAATGAAAACATAAGATTACTATACATCGAGTTTTTTATTTGTTGCGATTTCACCAAAAATTTCATGTTGACAAATATCTCTAATCGTTTACTGGGCATTAGAGTATAATATTTTCCAGTTATCCACATTAATATTCATTTGATCAAGCCATAGGTACCCCAACCCGGAGGAATTAAGAACAACATTTCCAAATTTTGGGGACGTTCTGGCATCAACGCGACGACCCATATTCGCCTATAGGCTTGTCCATTGTGTTTGTCATGAGAGTACCACAAGATATGTGTATTGTTTTAATCATCGCGAATCTGCTGATAACGGAATATTTTCTCTAGTGCCGGCACGGCAGTGGCGTGTGCCATTTTTGTTGAAACGACCACCAAAGAAACCTTAAGCCGTGCCAGTCGATGGATGTATTCGATTACTCAAAGTATACCATAATCATCTTATCAAACCTTTTCCAATCCATTCCAGGGTGCACTCGTGACAATGGACAAAGCTATCAAGGCGATAGATGGGGACTCGGGCATCAACGAAAAGGTCCTCTATAAAGTACCTGGCGTAGCCGGTGTGACAAGCTATTTCACGATAGATCCCAACTCCGGCGCTTTGAAGTTAAACAAAGTGGGGCCACCGGCTGGGCAAAATGTGGTAACTGTCCAGGTACGGTATTACTTTGAACTTAAATCCTGGTTTACATTTCTCAACACTCATAAATGTCGTTGCCAAAGTTAGTCTGTCAAGAAAACCTTATGTCAGTTTTGCCAAACTGGACTTCGATCAAGTTCAAAGATATTTAATCGTCCGATTTACGACGCGTTTACCAAAGCTTGGTGACTTTCACGCCTGACATTTAGAGGTATTCCAGAGAATGATGGAACATGCTGTGGCTTAGATAGCTGATGAGTTTTCCCGAGCTTTATCCAAAACGCGCTAACATAGTTAAGGAGCCAGCGCCGACCCTGGTACTTCTGACTATGTTTTAAAGGTCAAACTAACTTAACTTTCAGGCATACCAAAAGAATTCCCCGTTGTTGAGAAGCACTACGACGAGGGTCGTGGTGACGGTACAAGGAACCAACTCGGTGCCCCCTTCGTTCAGTCAACAAACCTACACAGCCCAGGCTTTAGAGAACTCCCCCGTAGGGGCTTCGCTACTGACAGTTGTAGCTACAGATAAGGACCAGGTAAGAACGTTTCGATAACGTCCTTGGCTTAGAGCGATAAAGCCATGATACGACCTCCCTTAAAATCTACGACCCAGCCAAAATACTAAAGGTCCAACCACTGAAGGCAGAATTACAAAGAGTCGTTGCAACATGTCGTATATCGTTGAAAGTGCCATCTGCTTGCAAATCACAGGCCTGTTCATTGAATTCTTAGAAAGTATAATTTTTTATGGCGTTTTATCATTCAAATCACATAGACTTCCGAATGTGTCCTCGACTAAAACAACAGTCTAACAATATCAACATTATTGCATGCTACACAGGTCTATTTGGGCATAAATGTAAGTACTGCCAGAGTCTTTTTGTTTCACCAGTTTGGAAATTTTGAATTACATGTACACAGTGTTGAAAAGGATTGCACGATTTTTCGGGTTTTTTAAGTTTTCGTAACTGTTCCAGAGCAACATTTAAATTCAAGTAATTAAAAGAGATAAGAAGTTTTCTGAGCAAGCTTCTCTGGGGAAAATACAAAATACTGATCTCAGCCTCGTGCGTATCGTTTGAGTGTTTCCGTTTCTGAAATTACCCCTCATTCTTTGGGAACTTTACACTTCAATGATTTGGAGAACCAACATTCCGAGGTCCCTCGGCTAGATGAACTTCATTCCCTTCCACTGATATATGATTTGTGATATGGTTGATAACTTGACGCATTCTTTGACAACACTTTAAAGTTTTCAAAGATGTCGAAAGGCTGCATGCCTATACTAAGTAAAAAAAGTAGCTGTAGCGTATCGATTAGCTTGCATTGCTTTACAAAAAAAATCATGCATTTGAATAGTTATTGCTATCTCAGTAACTGATCTCCGAATTGGGCCTGGTTTTCGAAGAGAGGGTCACTAACACTAACCTTTGATTTATTCAAATTATAATCACAATCTCATAACGGGTCGGACTCCCTGTTTTACTTTCAGAATGATGTTACTATGTAGCGACACTCGGACATGTTCTATCCTCTTTTAAAACACTTAACCCGGGAACCTTTATATGATAACTTGCTCACCTAATGGTAGAAAGAGCAGCTCTCGAAACTTCTAAGCATTTCTTTAATTGGTAATTCTTATTAAATAGCTCGATTCTATTGAAAATAATTCGATCATCTTTTAAAGGACACGATGTACAGGAAAATGTGACCCGATTTTTTGAATACTAGGGGAGCCACTACAAAAGATGAACCAATCATGATTGTGCAGGACCTCAGAATAGTTCAACTTCTAATTAATAGGTGTCTCCCCTGGTATTACAGGAGAACGTTTGTTTCTCAGTACGCCTTGTCCTTTAAGTAATCTTTCATCTATCGAGTCGTGTTAACCGTTTCAAGAATAACCATTATGATAGCAACCTTGATGGTGGTCAGATGGTTCAGTAACTCAAAAGGCTTGCAATGTTAACCGGATACAGGACCAAAACTGTTCGTGTTTATCGTATATTCCTGTGGCTCTGGTTAATAGAAATAAATATTGCAGTAGACCAGTTATTATGCACGCAAATTAGCCAAAACCAGTATTTTCTAGTATTATATTAGTCCACACCACGGCAAGCTGTTGAAAATCATATTTAGTAATTTTACAGAATTGAAAATTGTCCAATTTTCTATTTTTTGAACGGAAGCTTCATTTATGGCCTTAAGAAAGCAAGGATTGGAAAACACACCGTGATGTTCATGATTAATGGCTTACACTTTCTTATTGGCCACGTGAACTTTATTGCATTAACAACAGACCTGCAGAAGTCAAGGTAACTCAATTTTCACCAAAAATGCACTTGCCCACCATGCACTGATATCTTGATTTTTTGTTTGAACCATTTTCAGTTAGGCTCGGCTGAAACCTTTACTACCTCAGACATCGTTTAAGCAAAATATAAGCACGTTACTGCATGCCCCCTCTCGTATTTTTACCTATTATATATGTATGAAATATCTTCTCCTTCAGGGGTCGATTCTTTCATACGCTCTTAGTGGTACCAATGTATTCGGTATCGATACGAAGAGTGGAGTGATATTCCTTGCAATGGCTCTTGACTTTGAGACGATGGCGATCTACACCTTCGAAGCAAAAGTCAAAGATGGCACTTTTGTAAGTAGTTGTATTATGATGGGTTTACAGCTCCTGTTGTCACATGTAATGTACGACTTCACCGCGTTGTCTTCTCATCTCATGTCACGTTTTCAAGCAGTCAGTTAAGGAACATGCTCGTGACAAGTGACTTGAACACGTGGACCATGACAAGTGGCATCATGAATCCTATTCAAATCTAGCCTCAAACGTAAAAAAATATTCATCACTAGTACTTGGATATTCATCGGCTGAAACCTTGACCGGCTACTGATTTGTGAGTCATTACCGCCGATCCAAGCTGGAGTAAAATGTAAGCTTGCATATTCTTTTTAAATATATGATCCTAACTTCCTTTCCCTAAGAGCTTGAAGGCAACAGTACAATAACAAAGCCATCGAACTCCCCTGTCACGGAAGGAGGTTGTCAAAATGTCACAGAAATAAACACGGTTATATCGATTTTCAGAAAAAAAGAGTGACAGAAGGTGGGAATATAACCTATCTGTCCGTCCAAATACAACATTTTTTTTCAATTGTTTCAGACTTCGACAGCCACTGTATCAGTAACAGTCCTAGACGTGAACGACAATGACCCAGTTTTCAGTGAACTCGCCTACACCTTCAAATACGACGACGAAAATGGAGATAAGGTACTCGGAAAGGTGACAGCCACGGACAAGGACAAGAATAATAAAGTTACGCTCAGTCTGAGAGATTACAAACAGTAAGTGGAAATCTATATGGAAAGTGAATTTTATTTTACTGACTGACATTTAGATTTCTTTCCCTTCGAATACGGAGATGAAGTCGGGGTGGGAGTCAGATGGGGGCAGCCTCTCGATTATCCTTAAATTGCAAATATTGTCGCATTAATAAATTGTCTACTTTGTTCCTTTTTCAGTATTTTTTCGATAAACCAAGCCGGTGAACTTCGTATGATAGGAAAAAAAGGTGACATAACCCAGAGCAAGTACGAGTTACTCATCGACGCTGTGGACGATGGTGTGCCGCCGCGGCGTGCGACTGGCGTGGCCGTGGTGTCCTTCAGTCCCGCTATGGTAGCTGGTGCGGTTGCCGGAGGTGGTACTGTGACCGAGGTGGATCTCATACCGCTCATCATCCTGGCCTGTCTTTGTGGTGTGCTAATTATAGTCATCATCGGACTCATCATCTACATTCACAAGAGGTAGGTACATGTTCTTTAAACATTTGTAGTTGAAAATGTAGTTAGAGCAACCTGTCTCGGAATCGAAAACAAAAAACGCATGATGAGACTCAAGGGTGCCACGCTGTTTCTCGTTGATTTACATGACTGTGTGGTAATTGATTTTGTCTGGATTCAGCTCGGTTAATTCGTGTGGCAGGTGACAACAGTCAGGAGACAAATTGGGCCGTCATGCGAACATAATGCACCGGTAGGCCCGGGGGCCAGGGCAGTGTTTGCTTCAGCGATAGTTACATTCCTCATTCACGTGAACAGTTTCGATGTACAGTACAAGCATTTTGAGATAGAAGATACCTCTCTCGGTGACTTTGTGTAACCTAATCAGACCCTCCTGGCTTCAGCCTATATTCTCCGTTTAACGCGATTGACCCTGTTGATTTGGAGGCTGGATTTGTTTATTTTCACATTTATCCCCCTGATGTATGCTGCTTGCGAGGCCTTTTATAGTGCAGTATGGCATAACTTGATAACATATTCGAAGTTGGAGTATAATTTACTAATCAAACCTACGCCTAAACTCCCAAACAAATGTTGTCTTTACATGTATATGGCATTGCTAATAAATAACAAACGAAAACTGTCACAACTGGGGTATATTTCTGCACTTCCAGCAGAGGTGGATGTTGTCCAAGAGAACCAAGGTATTGTAGATATTAGAGACATCAAAAACTAACAATTTCACAAACTTTGAAATAACACAGCACAGCCTTATCAAATAATAAGGATAACAGCAAACACATGTCTACTGTGTGGTATTGTCAACTGAACACTTTGAATCTTATTTTTGTCAATATTATGGCGTACTTCCATATTTTATAACTTTGACTTGATAACAACCTTGTTTCTCCACTGGGTCTCACAAAAAGGGCGATTTCGAATTTTATTACGCCTAATTATAACATGAGTACCCGTATGTAACAATGTGACATTGGCACTGATTCAAGCCGGGTCGTCATTTTTAAAGATGTCTTGCAATTGTCGTTGACTGCGAGTTGAAAGTGTTCCAAGTCATATTCACCTGACCAAGCCCGTAGGAACAGAGGGGAATATGTGGACCCTCGACGGGGGCTTCGCGCCTACGGCACACCCAGTTCCCAACACCAGGACGTTCCTACTGCCCTGCTAACTGTCTATAAGGTGGATATATTTCACAAAGGGCTTTCTGTGCAGTTTCTTTCTTGACACGCCAAGTCACAACCATCACACATTAACTCATCTCTCTTTTCAACCACAGAGAGTACGGGTAAGTTCATACGTGGACAGTTTTTTTTCTCATGACCTTGCATCTTTGATAGTTTGCTTAGGATGAAAAAAGAAACAGGCACCAGTTGTTGATATTTTTGCAATCATGCATGAATCACCACGAAAGGTTCGCTTTTTTGCTTTGCTGATTTTTGAATGGGGACTTTAATATGCTACGGAAAAATCTGAAGCATATATAACATGAAATCCTTAACACTGACTTCCATAGTCGATTGGGTTATTGAATATATACCAAAGATTCATCGCAACGAGGTCATTATTGACCTTTACTATATTTTCAAGGTAGACGAAATTGTATTTCTCATTTTATGTTTTTGTCTGTAGTTTTAAGACTATTCGTTTTCCAAGTAATTCCAGGTGAGCACATGGTCCTTACACCATTTTATTTAACTTGAATACTGCATGTGTACGAGCAAAGTTCATTCGAACGTTCACCAACCCCACTGTAAATCTTCCGTTAGGTGAACATGCTAAAGCCGCCAGACCTGTTCGCAAGGACAAGTGTTGCACATTTTTATTTGGACATCTGTATCTAAAAATGTGTTTCATAGGGAATGTCAGTCTATTCACTTATTGCACATTATACGCAATGCGAATTTATGTGATAACAGCACTGCACTATAGAATGCATTGTTGATCGTTTTGGTAGGTTTCCACTGATTGCGAGTTGACATGATTTTGCATTCATTTCGCAACGCATGAGATTTTTGCTCAGTTTGGGTGTATTGCGGCGTGAAATAACAGAGCTCTGGGTCAGGCGTTGTCGCAGTCGCATTCAGTGGAAACCTATTCACAATGGGTTGGTCTCCACTGAACGCGACTTTGCTTGAATCGCCCAGCGCATACGACATCGCAAGGCAGATGCTTTTATTTTCTTCGATTTTGGCGCAGTTACGCATAGCAAAGCCGTAAAGAACGCGTTGGCTTTTGAAATCGCGTGCAGTGGAAACCTCCCAGAGTAGCACACTACGCGGAATAAGATAGCGCGATTATTGCAATTAAATCAAATAATTCGATGTGACTATTTTTACGTCCATGTTTAATACAATTTTCACCAGGAAGTAAATGAAATACGATAAGTGTAGTTTCTTCTCGTGAATTTTCGATCTTGAGTTTAACACTGACCAAATAATTGTAAGGTGGAGAGGAGAGTGTGTGGGTCTTGGCGACGGATGACTGAATAGATATATCAGGAAAAGTAACAGAAAACATAAAGAAACCGCACGTTTGTTGTCTATTTAACCACCTTTAATTCGAATATATTACAATGCATTTGATCTGACTGATATTCTTGATCAGTATGGATCACTAAGATTAACATTTATGTGCTTAATCAATCATGTTATGATCATACAATGCATAGTGTCTCTTTTAACCACGCTGCACACACCCGGGATACTCCAGGCGGTCTTGGAAATGCCAAAATCAACCATTCTCAAAGGACGGCAGTTTCCGATCCAACCAAGACGGCAGTGACGTCATTGTTACAAATGCCCCCGAATATAGCCGAAGTGAACCTGATTACAGCCGAAGTAACGTAACACTCTCAACTGTTCCTGACGAGAAGACCGACCAAACATATGCAGGGAGTTCTAATGATGGAGACTCTTTTACCACTCAAGAACAAGTGATGGAATTTAGTGACGATGATACCATTTCAAACACCACGCTACAGTCCGCGGACAGTAAAACATACCTGGAAAGTGACGGATTAACAATTTTAAGTGATATCAGTTCTACGACAGTTGAACCACTTTCTGACTCTGAGTTAGGACTCGGCAAAATTCACCCCGAAACTGACATTAAGCCTAGCGCACCTCCAAACAGTCCACTTAAACTAGAAGACGAGTAAGTCCGGGAATACAGTACAAGATGACATCTTTATGCATTACGTCTTATTCAGCTTCCTCATATTACCTTAGTAACTAATTAATTATTCTATTTTTTAAATTTTTACTTAATCTAAAAATGCACAATAACCAATAGAAACTATCACTGTAAACCGATAGATTTTCGCTGGCGTTTTCTTTTTGCGGAGCTTACAAAATATCCCAGATTCTCCAACAACAAAATGTCGCGAAGATAAGTCAAATTAATTTTGATTGTTGATCCAACGTTTCTCTAACGATATCTCTCTATTCATTTTTTAATCACGTTTTGCACAATTTTCTTTCATTTCACAGCCTCTAGATACTTGATTTAAGTCTTATATCTACTTAAATGACTCTTTTACTTTAAAAATCTTCTTGTTTCTGTTTTCAAGCAATCTATAGGTGTTCGGTTCAGTCATTATAATAAACTTGTTTTTTCGTGCTTCAAGGTAACCATGACAACCATCAAAATATATCAAAAAAAGTGATACTGTTATAACAATCAACGACAAAATTGATAATAACCTTAGCATTACTGCACTGGAATGCCTTTTTCTATTCCATCAATGGCATAACGTCTGGAAGTAGCGCCGGGAAAGCGTTGAAACGTCTCAAAAAAGACCAATAATTTGTTGAGGTGATGAGGTCTTTTTGTCAATGTTTCTGTAACGGGACGTCAGGATATAGATACCCCTCTCCACCAAAACCCCTTTCCCGAGCTTACCTTTTGTATCCATTGGTCAGAAGTAGCCTTATTTTGTGAGGTTTACTGATAAGTTATTTTTCTTCATGGGTATGTTACAATATACCATCACGTTATTTTTATCATCTTTTTTGATTTTTCTTGTCTTCAATCTCCATTTGTTTTCCACCTAGCAAAAGTATCTCGTCATTGTCATTGCCGAAGTAGAGCACACATTCTGTACAAGGCATTGGGTCGTGGTTTAGGTGTAACTTCACTTAGTCCGATTATTTCAAGCTCTCGACTACAATGTCATTTCACCTAATCAAATAATAATGTGATAAACACAGTCGTGTTAATAAACTCTAACTCACATGAGTTAATTGGGAACAAAATTAACAAATTTACTACAAATAAATGTTGCTTGAAAATGCATACTTCTGGCGAAGGGATTTGAAAATCACCATCCATTTGAGTGTGGCAAACTAAAATGAATTACAAAATATATCTGGCTATAAGCCGAAAACATACTGCATTATGGCATGAAATCAGAAAAAGAGGATTTAAGCACACACACTGAGGCATGACTGGTCATGACGGTATGCCGTTCAAAGGATGAATGATACATATACGAGATATAACGAGGAGAAATGTGTGCTCAATGATTTGCCATGTTTGCATGTGGTGGTAAATAATGCTAATTAATTATAGTAATTTGGTCAATCAGAATGAATGACTTTACCATAGTTATTCTGTAGGAATTACATTTAACTGTCGTGGTACCTAGATAACACTGCAGCATGCCCAACTGAATTGCAGACAACGGCAAACAATGTATATTGATAAACACTTATAATGACATTTGGACGAGCATCTTGTTAGGTGTTGAATGAATCATTTGTCAAGTTGGCTTGTCCATATATAGCAATTTGGAATATTTTCGGATACAAGATAGTTTAATTCAGTACTCAATATTTTCATCAGGAGGTGGTTAGGATTCCAACAACCCATTACGCATTCCTTTTGTTTTAGGCATACTGGCATTTTTTATATAAATGACGAAAGAAAGAGGTAAAATATGTTTCTCCTGCATATTCCGGTTATAACGAGGCTTCACCTGGCTTTAAGTAGCGGCTATCACTCTGCAGTAGTATTAGTATGTGACTCGACACAATTTCTAAGTCATAATCTTACAGAAATGACTGATGATAAACTGACCAACGCAATCTCGATATCCGTGCATGGTTTCCCTTGAGGAAGCATGCAAAGAGACACTAGCCTACGATCTGACTCCAAAGCAGATTATGCTTTATAAAGCCATAAAAAATACCAACTTGGACATTGAGTAAAACTGTCTTTAACCTATGATAGTGTAATACCCGCGTGATGTCTGAACCCCCATCTCATCTGGTTTAAAGCGAAGAGAGTTGACAATGAAATCCAGCATTACCAGTTTATTAGTCTACAAAGATCTCACTTCAGCTCTCCTCCTTTGAAAATCATTTGATCTCATGGGGTCTTAAAGTGAACTGTATACCATCAGACAAAAGTTGGTAGCAATGTGAAGCCTTCGTTATTACATGGTGTACACTTTCCTTTCACAGCATGAAGACAAATGTTTCTCTTCTCATCAATGTTGTACAGATATCTGACAAATTTCTTGAATGTTTTAACCCCTGCTGTAAATCAGCCGTTTCCTTTTAAGTAAATAATCTATAACAGAAATCATCGTTGCAAATTGTTCTCTAATATCCATAACCTTGTTATTGTTGTAACGGTTCCGGATCCAACTACAGGCGGAGGCGATTCTGTTGTTAATAATCAACAGCTAGGGTCGGAGGATGTGACCTTAGTATCATGCTTGTTTTGCAGTTCATGACTTGTAGCCTGTTCTATAATATTCTGTTAACTGGCATGCTCTCGTAAATTTCATGCTACCCGTCAGGCACGTCAGACATGTCAGACCTAATGTTGTTGGCGTTGCTCCACCTACTTCTTGACATAAGGTAGTATATTCACTTGTTCTGTTGAATGTTGTATGCGCTGTCATATGATGTATCAAGTATGGATTAAAGAAGAATGTTTAATTAGCTATTGGTTAGAAAGACAAGCACTTAGTTCTAATTTTGAGAGGAGGGGAATTTTGTAATTATATTTTTGACGCAGGTGTAAAAAAAGCCTGATCTTAGGATGCGGGAGGTTATTTCCCATTGCAGCAAAACATGTAGTCCTTCACAGATCCCTGCTTGTCTCATGTTGTAATAGTTGTATATCTGTCTAACTTTGTGTTGGTGTTCTAGGTTTAAAGCCCGATGCACAGCTTTTTGCTTATTGTGAATATTGCTGTTGTAACTGTCCGCCTTCAGACGCATCCCGTGTTGCCAAATGACTATTGTACAAATAGGAGACTGATCTGAATCCCTGATGTAAACTAATGCGCATTTGAAGCAAATTAATATGACATATTTCATCCTTTTTAGCATAACATGGAATGTTATCTTCTTGCGGTCTTTCAAAATATACGGAAAAAAATCTAAGGTCTTTACGACAAAACTTAAGCCTTTTTCTATAAGGATGATTTCATAAACCTCGCTTAATATTGTATTTTGAATTATTTGGGAAGTTGACTTACACTATATTCAAATAAGGGTTTTGGAAGCACAAATATTCTGCCATAATCTGGAAGATCCAACATTGACATGAATTACTATTATCAGTGATTGCTCAATCATAGTGTTGGCGAGTTGATATAATGTTATTGGTCACAATGGCAAGAGCTACTTTCCCCAATAATGCCTATCTGACGGCCCACACTCATAACAATAGCACTAATTGCATCAGTGACACTGCTGCATCCGTCTCCAAATAAAGTTTTAATACGAGGGACATGGTTCAACAAGCAATGCACCAGTGTTAGCCAAGTGTTTCACTCCCAACCCCCTAACCGGCGCGCACTCGTAACGTTAGAAAAATCGCATCATCATGATCACTGGTTTTATTGTCGCAGTGTCTCAAAGAACTTGCTGGTGTATTGTGGGAGAGGCTTCAGCAAGCAGAGCACGCACTTGCGTCCGCCACATATTTCGCACTTCTGCAGTAAAACACTCCCAAAAATTGCCCGTAGAATCTCAATGCGAGAGTACCTGTGATTTAGGGATAAAGCATATTTTATTATTTACATGTAGTTATAACCAAGAAATATAGTATTTGACCTTGCTTGAAATATATTCTAATTTGAATAATTAATTACTTTCTTCACGAAAAGTATTTTAATGTGAGGTACTATGTTGCCTACTAGTTCGTTCATAAATTTGGCAACATGTTTGTATCCTTTTTCATATTGTTTGTACATATATTTCTCCTATAATTTGAATTCAACACGTTAGGTGTCATTTTCCCTCTTAAGTGAGAGGCATTTTAAAGCCACTGCTCAAAGGCAACTTCACTGTAGCCCATTTTGCTCACTTTCGTAGCAAATTATGACTCCAGCATCTTTCCAATCATGAGCGAGGGTAGATTGACATGGATTGATTGATGGATACTATTATATTTTATCAAATGAATGGATTATTAAGAAACTCGTTCCATGTGATGGTTGATTACGACATCTTGTGTACATCAGCAAAATTCTGTACATAATATTTAGACAATTTTTAACCTGTCAGAATTCTAATCTGGATTACGTCCCTTGGTCGTAGCCCCGTAGATATCCACTGAGCATTAACTATCACGGCTTAGCTTCCAACACTTTCTAATTGCAGCAAAAACCGCCGATCGAACAAAGAGAACAACCTGATGTACTACTCTAACAACTCCTCAATGAACGAAGAGGACGGTCACACCTCGGTGCAGACGAATCCCCTGGCTCTAAACAACCCGGGCTACTACACGTTGGAAAACGGCATCCCGGGCGAGAACGATCCTCGGTACGGGTCGGAGCGGCAGATTAGCGAAATCCAGTTGGACACCGCGGTGACTCCGTTAGGACATATCAACAGCGGAAGCTTCAAGAGCGACGGGAGCGGTAGCTCCTATGAGCCTCATAAGTCAGGAATGTCCACGTTTAGAACGAATCATCCAAAGAGCAAGAAATTCAGGAACAACAGGGATAGGGTTGAGGTTTATAATGCTGAGGTAAGGGACAGGGACACATTGCGGTCAGTAGTTTTGCTGCCCATACCGATCAATATACTATCGTCATAGCTCAACTCCCGCAGTTCGGTTCGGGTGTGGATTGGTTAACCTTAATTATAACACTTTTGTCGTTTGAGCAATGCTGGGCAGAGGCAACAAAATGGTGACACACCAGCACAACACCATGCCACGCAATCACATCACAGCTTTCACCTTGTGGGTAATCTTCTAACCTATACACGAGCCCGTAACTCAGCCTAGATTTGGACATGGGTGAGTGTGTCACCGTCACTTTTCCAAAGGGAGAAGGAAGCCCGCAACGCGCTGCATCTTGAACCCTTACCCCCTTTTTTTATTAATCAGCATCGTTTTTTATAGGTGTTCACAACGGCGTTTCGGGCACATGTTGTTGCACACCAACCAATTTTTACTTCAGTTTTTATTTGTTCCTCTGATCAGCGTCTTCTTTTAGTTGGCGCTTCGAGTCCTACAAACACGGCCTTCGCCACGGCCACCACGGCCATGTGAACCTTAAAAACTGAATAAGCTCAACTGTTAATGCCTCGTTATTTCTTTCTCTTCAGAATGCGATCGAAAGAGATTCCCATCACGCGGACGGCGAAAAACCAGGAATCACTGTCTATTTCTAAGAACTCGCTCCACTCGGAGGTTGACTTGGACTTTACTTGGCTGGACCACTCGCCAACAAGTGACTCCAACTCATTCTCCTATTCCTCCGGGGTAGGGAGTCTTACTTCATCTCAGATTGCATTTGTATTACCTTCAACGAGGTGCTAATCGAACACTTCGCCAACCTGGTAACTTAAGACGAAATTCTTCCCCGGGAATTGTTTGGAAACTATCATTCAAATGGAGGTGCATGATTTATCATCTTGACAATGTTTATAGTTGCGTACAGAATAGGCAAGACGTCTTCAAGGAAACAGTTTGTGGACGCAAGAAGTAGTTTGGCCTAATCACGGTATAAATTTGAATCTTTTAAAGGGTCTGTCGTTGCGGCTGCGTCCGTTGTTGTTTTGGTTGTTACAATACCAAGAATCGCACTAGTATATAAGCTAGTGTCAACTTTCCAGTATCTAATCCAAGGTTTCAGATATAAAATCCTTACTCTGCCTTGATTATCATTAATTATACCATGTGTATGATGGGGAAGAATCAGGCTCCCCTGGTGATGGAGAGGCGGAAGAGAGAGACGAATCCCTTTAAATTCTAATAGATGGAAGGAAGCTCGATATAAGTCTGCGTCAATTTTAGGAAATACTGCTACCAGCGATGAGGAATTATGGTCATTCGAAATACTTAGCATGTGACTCATTCATGTAGTATTTCTTTATATATTCCTAAACAGAGGAAATACCATATCATTGTAGGTTTATCAAAGGTATGCTAGGTCCACATTTATTTGGGTCTATGCCTGGAGAAAGATAGAATACACGCCATGCAAACTGGAATCTCGTATAACTTGGTATATTATCAAATTGCAAGCCACATGGTAGGGAGCCGAGCGGAATGTCCATGTCCTTTGTAGACTTTTAGTCGAAAATATCATTACATGTATATTAACTTCGATCGGTCTCAAAGTTATGTCTGGGTCAGAGTCGTAGAAGTCGCCTTAACCCCATTCCAAGCGTCTTGGCGGTGTGCAATCATATAACTCACTGGAGAAGGACTAAATAGAAATGGTGGGAAATTAGTACCTATATATAAAAATATGTGTTCAAATTTACTTTTCCATAGACACCAATGACTACTATGTTAAACTGCATGTATAACGATATGGCATTTTATTCCCCCGGATTATGGGCCGGCTAATGCATCAACATGATTAAAGGGACTACCGGCCCATGGGGTATACCAGTAAATTTCGTCATCATCGAAAACTGCGAGGTTAAAAAAAAGTTGTGTTGATGCATTTGTATGCAGTTCGACTGTAAGTGTTCAGTCATCGCCCACCATGGTCAGCATTGGTTAGTTTCAGATTGAAGGCGGGAAAACAATAAAAGACACCAAAATCAATATTAAGAGAAACATACATTGTAAAGGAAGGATATATCCCCAGTGGACACATTTTTCTTTTACATGGTCATTAGTTTCTATATATGCACGTCGAAGGGCAATAACAGTCGATAAGTGCGTTGCAGAGGATAGTCAAAAGCACTGCATAAGTGGCAGATGTTTAAGTACTATTTAGTGTGTTGTTTTTGAAAGACGAGAATGTATTCTAGTATCGTGTATAGCCACTATTTTCTAATTATGTACATGTATATAGGACTAGATCTGTACACCAAATCAATCTATGCATTTGTATACCTGTATATTCAATATAGCTTTATATGTAAATGTTCGTTGTATAAAGTTTGGGTTGTTCACTATGAAGTTTACCCGTAGTTCGTTTCGGGAAAAGTTTCAGTTTGGTGCCATCAGTTTCGATCAGATCTTCCAATCGAAAAAGTATAATTCCCAATTTTTATTTCAGCTAGTTTAGGTTATTTGTCGAATTCGCAGATATAAAACGCCAGCACTAGTGTAAAAATGTGGCGGGTTACAGTACTAGTTTATCGATATACTAGGTTTAAGGAATTGATAGCGAACTGAGGGTATTGGTCGGACGTACTCACCAAACATGGCGAGGTTGGAGCTAAAAGGTAGGCCGAACCCGAGGCGACAGCGAGGCGAGGATTTGTGCAAAATGACAGCCCTACCCGGGCAATGTTTATGGTGCGACAACCATTTCTAGTGAGGTATCATTAAACATGAAAGGCGATTGTGCAGTGAATGCGTTAGGGAGCGTCCATTAAGTACGTACGCACGAAAATGCCAATTTTGATACCCCCCCCCCCCCCCCCCCTGTATGCACCTTGTACGCATTGCCTCATACCCCCTCCCCCCTGTACGAGCGTACGCCTATAGAACCTTGAATTCCCTAGCTGACGAACAGACATAGTACCTAATTTTGCTACATTGTGGCGCTACAATCGGATTGGCGTCGCCATTTTCTCTGACGGCGACACGCATTACCGGGAAATTAAACGGTGCTGGAAATTGCTAAAACATTGTAGTCGGGTAATATCCGAACCCAGAAGCGTATGAGTTCACACATCTTGTGAAGAACAAGTATGATTATCCAAATAAGAATTAGAAAGAGGAGAAGATTATTATGATAATATTTATTTTTTATTTGTTCAAAAAATGGTTCTTGGGTTGCGTACGTACGCAAGACCATTAACCCCCCCCCCCCTGTACGCATAGTGTACGAATTTCATAGACCCCCCTCCCCCCTCAGTGCGTACGTACTTAATGGATGCTCCCTTATGACTTCCATATTTTGCACCCACCCGAGTGGTTATGGTCATCTAACCTACAATAACCGCTGAATTCAAAATGAGGCTTCGTAGACGCACAGTGCATGTACACAGTATGGTCCATTATAGATCAAGGTATTGAGAACTATACGTAACATTGTTTGCAACATTTGCTCTTCATATTATTCCTAGGACACAAAGTATAGTGATTTTTCTTCAAAAGATACCGTTCGAAAATTAAATGAGAGGTTTGAGGGGAGGCACATGTATATATAACGCGACTCCACTCTTTGAAAAAGTACAACGTTACTCTAAAAGCGCAAATAGCGGTTTCTAATTAATCTTGTCATTTTGATACAAACGAAGAGAACTATATTTGTCACAATTCGTTAAGGGGTTTTATTTTAGCTTTTTGTTTGTGTCAGAGCGCACTCTGTTGTCATATTTCAACAATCAGCTGAATAAAAGGATATAATTTCTATGCACGTCGCATTCGTCTTCAGTTTGTGAATATGGTCGAGCTACCTGTGGCCCTTTCTTGAAATGAGTTATCTAATCTGAATGGATAGTATACAGCTGGCCAGGACTCCCCCCCCCCCCCCCCCCCATTGCCCAAATTTGAACATGCACAAGTTGGTAAACACAATATAGTGGCGGATTTGGAGGAGGTCACGATGAGGTGATGCCTCCCGGGCCTCTTGCATTGATCTTCATTTCAAAACCGCCTGACTGGGGTGATGCACACGTCCTTCTGAATGGTGACTGGCCCATACACAAACCCGGGGATAAAAGAATACACCCAGCCTCGTCATCAACCTTGGTGTATATATTTGTATTGTCTGATGAAAAAAGATTACAATTTGTTATCGTTTTTGTTTTGGTAATTTGTTCATCTACTTGTTTTAATAATAGAGTTGGTTTATTTCATGCATTGAAATTGGTCGAAATCATCAGTGGGACTTAGTTGACAGGTAAAGATATTTAAGACTTACCCTTCGGACAGTAAGAACGTTGATTACTTTATAATCGGATTTCATCGCATCGTCAGAGCCATCGCGCGCCTCAGTCGATACAAAGCAATAATTCAAGTTTTACGCATCACGTTTCTGCTACCCTTGATCACTATTCGGATTTATTGTTATCTTCCCTCAATAAAGCATGAGCCTAATCCCTCAACACCAAACAATTGCCTTACTGAAGTAGGTGAAAGCGTTGATCGTGCGAAATCCGCTTTAATCAAAGATGAATGCAGCTACTTACATGATTGCAGGATACGCTTGATAATTCCACTACCTAGTCGCTCGATTTACTAAAATGGTTCCATTGTTGAAATTGAAAACGCACAAAGTAAAATGACTAAAACATAATGTCGCCGATCACATCTTGTCCGATGTTAAACTTGTGCTTCGCATTTTGTGTCGGCAACACGGATCGTGGACACGATCTCCAACATCTGAAAAGTTTTACAACTGTAATTTAACATCGGCCAGGCCGATTTCATTCTGCTATTTATTGGGAAGCTAACATTCAAGTAAGATAATGCATGTGAGCTGAAACGCTGTGTGCTTTGGCTTCATTAAGGGTTGGCAAAAGGTACATGTACCACCATTTTGGCTAGAACCTGTAATCCTAAAGCAATTAGAACTTCTTCAAAATGAAGTGAATGCCGATTAAAAACCTTGGAGGCTGTTCTCTGGAAAACAAAGAACAGACTCCCATCTTTGAAATTGCCATTCATTTTGTTTTGAAAGAGATTTAACTGCTATTGATTTCAAGTTCTAGCCAAAATGGTGGTACCTTTAGTCAACCCATAAAAGTAGCTTTTTGTTGGCGACACTGGTCGCCCGCATATGTCGCGGTTGCCAGATGAGGTTCGTTGAATGAATGGGAGTGGAATCGGCAAGTCTGACCGACTTGGCTTGTGATCACGATACACAACACTACCAGGACATCATATCGGAGTAAAGCTGCAAAGGTCGGCCAAAGCCATGAATGGCCAATCATGCATTCGGGAAAAATTCATTCCGCTTTGTCGCAGTCTTGCATGGTTCTTACGAATCCCAGCGAGGGAGAGGAATGGCTTCGGAACAGCCCTCAACATTGAAAGGAACCCACGCCCAGAGATGTTTGTCCCCGTGATAATGTACATGAGCTGTTCTCTCGGAGGTTGTGTCTCGGGTGCAATATACGAACATGTTTTCGTTACTCAATACAAGTAAAATAAGTGCGAGCATTTGTATTTTCTACAACATTAAATAAATAGGACCTGACACACGACCCTATATTATTAGGAGATTGACCAACCATTGGGGTAGTTGGGACATAAGAGACTACCACATGTCCAGTGTGCCTGTTTACAAAATCTATGACAAACCGAAGACAAGGAGATAGCATGACAAACAATGGACGATATTTGAATATTATGAGTTTATTATATATGTCTGCATATCATTCTACAGAAAACTCGTAACGTTTCCCGGCCTATCCGGCAGTTGAATTATGCATTGCGTCGGAGATTTGCTTACTTCTTGGATGTGGACATCGAGAAGCCTGGAAATAATAATGCGTTAAAGTATCAATGAAAAGATTATTGTTAACTGGTGGACATTTTCCTAGAATTTTAACGAAAACCAAAACAAAAACTTCGATATTATTTCTATTGAAGATATCGTATCCAAGACATCTCAATTTTAGGAAGCGCTCCATTTCTTTAAGAATAGACATAAGGTCAATTGTATATTTTAATCCCTGTTTATTTCACCAATTCTTCGTTGTCACTGTTGACGTGTGATTTAAATGCCTTGTTTACTGATAAGGATCAACCAATCAAGTTGGTTGATAATTTTTTTCAAACATGTTGATTCTCTTATATGTTTAAGTTGAATATTTCCATTATTAAAATAAAGCTCCAATTCTCACGCGAAGATACAAATGTACGTGCATTCTTCTCGAAAAGAAATTACTTTAAAACATGTTACTGGTGTAGTGTTCTGCTCAGTGCACTTATGAATATACAGTTCATTTGTTCCAACACTCTTGTCAAGATATCCATAGGAATATTACGAAGTTCATTGTCGTTAACCGACACAGAATCAAGATCTCATAATTTTATCCAGATTTTCAACCTTGGAAAAAATGGTGTGATATCAAAACGACACAAGACCATCAATATCAATTATTAAAATGATATATTCCAATGAGGCCTACTCTAGATTCACCGATCTGATACCGGTTCATTCCAGTATAATGCACATGCCATGGCCCCCTACATATCTGACTGGCTCGGGGCATATCTGCATGTGATTCTGAACCCTTGCTGTGAAGTCGACACAAAAAAATGCCAAGGGCAGGACATGATGTCATGACCATCAGAAATGTTAGACAACTTTGTATCTCGATTAAACAATGTTGAATGGCATCGAACGACAAAAAGCATTATATCTATGGGGGCTTGGCTTGCATATTCCAAAAATGTCTTAGAGCAATGAGTCCAGAGTATTAGTATCGAGGGAACTCTATTCTTCGACGAGAAATACTATACCACATTTACCGTTTTTCTTTACTGAAAGTTAAAAGGAGGATTGCAATTAGAGAAGCAGAAATCAAACTGTCTTGTCGATGAACAATCGGACAAAAGCATGTATAGCAGGAATACGTAAACTGAACACACTCTAGATCTATGGTGTCTATCGTGACTATTGCGTTAGACACTATCTTCTGTGACAACTTCTCCATGAAGTGAATAAGAAAATGGCTATTACACATGTTAGAAGGTTCGTCTAATATTATATGGAATTTCATAACCGCGCATTTTTTCCTGCTCTGATCTCACGCACTGTTAATCTTAGTCGAAGAAATGTTTGTATAGTGACCATTAACACGTTAGACAACGATGATGACATTGATCGATTATAGGAAGAGGCAACGCGGATCTGAAGGAAATGCTACTCACCCCATGCCGAGAATTTCTCAGCATCATTGACTGAAAAAATAAAGCTTGAGATTGAACTTATGAAACCTCATACAACATGTGAGTATTACCTACTAAACACATATACACTGTATTTCTATTTATTTCGCCAACCCTACAAACATTTTAGTCGTGTCTTGATTTTCATTTTAAATTACAGTCCAAAACAAAGATAGCCCTCCCCCTGCGCAGGTTACGCAAGATGGAGGGGGGGGGGGGGGGGATGCTGCAAGTTTCCAATAATCTTGAACAATAGAATACCCCCCCCCCCCCCCACACGCACACACACAAAACGAAAACCTAAAATATTTCTTTGCTTAACCAAATATATGTATATTTTATTCTACGCATATTTGTCCATCCAAATTCAGAAACCAAACAGTTTTAAATGAACTTTTACAATGTTTATTTTACACTTTCTAACCAGTAGTAATAAGTCAAACCTACCGACGCAGTTGTCACCTTCGGCTGCAGTGCCGGATACACAAGTTCCCTGGAACACATCCTTGGGGATGGCATCGCCGACGGCAAAACTGCCCCCAGTGGTGGTTGTAGTAGTGTAAGTTGTTGTGGAACCACCTTGACATAAAAGTACTTTTTGTTTAGACATTTGATTTAAAGTCGCTGTGGGGTAATAAACGACAGAGTCCAGAAATCACCGACAGGCATGCACTTGGTAAGAGAGTCGGGATTGACATCTAAACTTGATATTCGCTGCCTCCATGGCTGTAGTTTTGAACAATTTAGCAGACACGATTTGAATTACGCATATGCCTATCAAGGAGGAGCAAAAAGCAATACGTTTATATATTAGATATTTTGGAAAAGGTACTAAGAATTCTGACATCCTTGATGCGCAGATAATGCTTTAGAGTCGGCTGAAAATGAGCCCACCTGCAGCCGCGAAAAACGACGCATGAGCCTCTACGGAATCATTCGTTCTTATAATCCGCTGATCGAGCCCTGAATTTAGGTCCACAAAAAGCTCTGCTATCTCATACAAGGAACGCAAAACATAGCAGGGTGGTCAAACGTGATTCATAAGGATTGATTGCGGCTTCGGAATGTCCCAGGTACAGTTACAACACAAGACGCTAATCAAGTTACAGTTCATACAAACATACCAGCAGGTTCCTCAATTTCCCCAGGTTCCTCAGTATTCTCAACTGCGGTAAAAAATGAAAAGCAACTGAACTTGAGGCACGCTTAGATGAGCAAATTATAAATTGAGTGGCTATGTACACAGCAGACTGCTGTGTACGCATGAACAAGTTGGTTTCATGCACAGCAGAGGCGAGTTAACATAACCCATCATCAATGACGTCAGCTGGAGAAAAATGGCGGTGGAAGAACTCCCCGCTTCCCTTCAAGTTGGCGCCAAGTTCCAGCCAGCGAGGTCTGCAGTGTACTCTAGAAAATGCGCGTGCCTGTACATTGTATACACAGCATGTTGTCTATTCAAGTAAAAATGTTGCTAGGATTCACAGCAGGTGGCATAAAATCGGCGGCGGGGCTTTATAATGAGCCTAATGAATATTAATATAAAACGCTGTGAACATAAAACTACTGTCTGTTGCATACACATCATGCTGTGTATGCAACAATAATTTTTCTGCTGCATACTGCATGCTGTGTACATATTCCCTTCCAATTATAAAGCCAGTTTACAGTTATCAATAAAAACGAGACAGTGCTTTGTTTACATAGCCACGTGGTAGTGCCGTATCAGCCATTTGTCATGTTTGTACGTACCTTGTATTTTTAAAGAAATGCTTCTCAACTTTCTTTTTCTTTTCCATATTTTATTTACAAGATACCTTTAATGCCGGTGTAAAAGGAATGGACGTCCTAGGAATGCAGGACCCCGTGCAATAGGTGTGTATTGTCAACGAATGTGGTTAATGGTTTGGTTAGGAATAGCTACATAATCTTCAACAAAGGAACTCGGCGACTCTATTCACTTGAACAAAAGGACCGGACTTGGATTCCGGGGGGACTTGCATATATTTTACACCGGTCTGAGTTTTTAGCTAAGTGGCTGCGCATATACGTAGTTAACCCCTTAGAAGTCTCATTATGGACATACCCAATGCAATATACACATGTGTATCGAAACAAATTCATAATATCAAATTTTACTGCATGGTATGGAGTCTAGCAAAGCAAATATGCATTCCAATCACTTGTGCGTGACGTTTAATCAGTACATTGCAGAGGTGCAACAATGAAAAAGGTTTTCGTACTAATACTGTTGTCAAACCAACCGCTTGAAATGCGTGTATTATGCCAATTGAGTCGTTCAGCGATGCGTACGGTGATGCAAGGGTCTTTCGCGGTCATGTTATCAATCCATAGTTCTCTTGAACACATAAAACCAAAAAAACACATTTTATGTCTTTTTATGCGAAATTGCTTTGACTTGCGCAAACTTGACTGATCATATACTTGAGTGCCAATTAAATGTCGTTTCAGACCCTTCATCATCCGGGATACATGTTATATGTCACATTTACGAAACACATTATGCATGTATTATCCTTCTGGTGACGACAACCGAATACTATATTGAATAAGGAAGTCGCCATGTACATACCGCGATATTCAATGCCATAAGCCTTGGCGTTCACCTTTACTGGAGAGAGAAAGAAAACAAAATAATATTTTAGGGGCAAGCGGTATACATGAAGACAAGTATTCATGAAGACTTTATATCGGTGAGGACAATTATTGCCTACCATTCTTATCTGTGCTTGCAGTATTCGTTTTATAAATTCTCTCTCCATTGAGTTGGTGCAATTTAAAAAAAATAAAAACTGACTTCGGTAAAACTACTTACACCATGCAAGAAACTTGTCGACATCAGTGACTGAAAAAAAAAGATATAGATATTGAATAAGTTGTTGCCTTTATGTAGTAAAATCGGTGATTCCTTCAAAAAGTTATGATGATACAAATAGATTGTTAGAATAGTTATCATCTCTTGTGAAATTATTACTCACATTACATGTTTGCTATGTGCGATTCTATTCGTACAATACAATGTTTTAGTGATCCATACAATTATTACTAGCAACATTAAGCCACCGATTTCCAGTTAAATTATTTGGCTAAACAGCACTGCGTGAAGTCAAAGTGTATTCCAATACCCTCAGTTTGATAACATTGTGGTACATCATGTTTGGAACAGCGCCATGTGTGCAACGCTGCATGTTTTAAGGGTGTCTACCTTCACAGAATTTCCCCACGGTCTTGGTACCGCTTGGGCAATGACCTCTAAACATAGCAATTTGAAATCGCTGGCCCGCGGAGAATTCGCTGGTTGTGGAAGTCACTGTCGTGGTGGTTACTGAAATTACATGTTTTGTTCGAACATTGACAGATTAAGCATAAACGCGACAAGCATTCATATCCAGGTCGAACATATCAATAACATTCTTATAAGGGATTAGTTGAGGTCTTTTTTATTTCTTTTGAGATTTTTGTAAGACAAGTCTTTATATTCTTGGTTTAGATGTTAACTCAGGCTCTTCAAATAATCTTACAAAAATGATTTACAATTCTAACGTGGAGAGAATACAAGAATCGTACATATATTTTACAAGAATCTTATGAAACAAAATAAGGAAACTGAAATAATATCCGGCTGCTCGGGCGACTTGGCATTGCACCAATACGCCCGAAAGTTTTTAGTAGCTTGCTTTGTTACAGCAAAATAACAATTTTGCATGCAACTGAACATATGCCAGTAAAATTCATAAACCTTCGCCATTTTTTTCTCGGCCTTCAGAACAGAAGTGGCAACGCCAATGTGCTATTACTACATATACAGCGTAAAAAGCTAACGCTTATCATGCAGATTTTTGTTACATGTCACTCCTATTTTTCTTTACTTCTTGTAAGACAATTTATTGCTGAAAATGTTAAAATCTGGTCTTGGACTAACTTCTTACCGATTGGAAGACTTGCAACTGAAAATGACGACACGAAATAAAAAGTGTGTTTACGCCTTATCATCTGAATAACACGTTCGATTATTACCATGGTTACCATAATAATTATTGTTTCCACCCCTTTAGCCCCTTGGAGGCTCGGCTTACGTGTGAATACTATAGGAACCCCGAATAATCAAAATCCCGAACTTCGGGCATCAAGTGCCATGTCCAAGTTCCGAGTCGTCTGGTATTCCTAAATTCCGAGTCGCTTGATAGAGCGTCTAGGAAAACAGCACTCCCTTCATTCAAAGACGCGATAAGGTTTACTACAATTTGTGCATTCGGATCTGGGGATCGTAGGGAACACGATAGTTGAAGTTTCACATTAAAGGTTCCGTCCGGTAGGCTGAAATAAGTGAAAAGCCTTTGATGTTCATGCTTGCTTTACGAACTTATGCTTCGTCACACAGCCCAAGCAGAGATATGGTGTTTGAAATCAGCCCATAACAGGCCCGGTATCTTTAGATCCGAATGTACGCGCCCATTGAATACTACTACCCAATTTAGGAATGCCATGGGAGCGCTATTATTGCGAGGAAACTATTGATCGAAAGACTCGGAATTCCGGAATACCAGACAACTCGGAATGACTTGGCACTTAATGCCGGTGTGATGTTTTTGAGTGTTTCTGTTTTTGAGTGTTTCCCCTCATTGTTTGGGAACGCTCAAAAATAGATTGACGAGTTTTTCTGTGTATCCCCCCTATTGAAAAGTCATGGTCTCTCTCGCTGCCTATTGTTTAGAAACACTGAAACATGGGGAACAACCACAGATGTTACACCGGAGTTCAGGATTTTGATTCTCCGGGGTGATACGACTAAAAAATTTGTTCGACAGGGCGAATGTTCGACTAACAAAACTTCGACATATATTAACTATTTTTTATATCGAAAAAGTTGGAATAAATTGCGGCTTTTAAGTCAAGACAACTTAGGCAACTATTCAGCAAGTACGGGTTCGGCAATATGAGCCAGGTTGACTGCACTGCATCCATCAACCCACTTGAATATATGGCAGCTTCATTATTGTACTTACAGTCTATATGGTAGGTTTTCGCGTGCTCTTTCACTGTTTAGTAGAAATCAACATGTGGTTAGCAAATAATTACTCTGATATAGGCCTGGTGAGCTGTGTCGCTACCCGGCTGTTTCTTATACAAATAGTTCCGGCATACGGAGTCATGCGAATTCGACCAATTTAATGTATCTTTGAAGTACATTTAGTGAAAGCATCCGCCGTACACGTTGTTGAAATTGACAAAAAAAACTTTATATTTATTACCGATATCCAAAACGAGAAGAACCTATGTCAAGTACGGTTAACTGAAACAATGAAAATGAAATATTCCACTGTACTTACACCAAGTGATGAAGATCCGATAGTGTGTAACTGCAATTAAAAGCATTCAAGACGTTAATTTCATCTAGGCGGTGCTGTTTTTAAAACTTCCTAGTAGCAAAATGCGCTTACGACTAGCGGGAGGTATCTCGCGTGGATCGAAGGACAGTTTAATGTGTCCCCAGGGCTTGACTGGCTATATCATCGAATGTCAGCTTCACTTTATCTTGTCGCTTTTTGGCACCAACAACTATCAATTTGAGCGTTTATACCTGAACGTGAACGTCTCATGGCTTGACGAAAGCTAACGATAGACGATTCACGTATAAAATAAACACAAAAGTTAATATATTCTGCCATATTGAATTTCAAAATCAACACTTCGTTTACTACATGTACTCACTTTCACAGGCGCCTCCTTCCGGCTTTGTTCCTTCAGGACACGATGTCAGTCCCTTGAAGACAGATTTCAAGTCAAATTTACCTCCTGCAATGATAAAACTAGCGTAATCAAGAGGGAGTCCAAAACAAAAGGATAGAAACTTAAAATACCATTGATTTTTTAAGAAAGCAACGATATAAGAAAGCTAGTTATCTAAGTTATTGCTATAAATAATGAAAACTCTTTTAAGCTATTTCAAAAAGGTGTGTTTGATAGAGCGACTTCGCACAGTCGCACTCATCTATCAAAATCACCGAAGGCATCGTTTTAGTTCTTGAGCTGATATATTACACTATGTAAACACCTGATTTTTTTTCAGAGGTGATCTGTTCACAAAAAAAAGAATTATGTACTGAGTAACACACCTTTCTTAAGGTTGGACTTTGTTAGTTCTGTTGGGGATGTAGCTAATAAGAAAAGAGGCATCATTTACATCATTGTTCAATAATAGTATAACAAATGTGCAAAAAGAACAACTAAAAAAGAATTGCTGGCGTAGAATTTAGTGTTTTTGGCTCGGTCATGGTCTTTGAAACTGCAAGTACGACTGAAAACTCTTTATATTCACTAACAGTCTAACATCGTTATGTTACGATTTTGAAAGAAAGCAGGATGATTACATGCTACAGGTTTTGAGGACCCCGTGGCCAAATTTCGTGTTAAAATTTCCCGTACAGAGAAAAACCGAGCGCTCAATTTTTGCAATTCGTAAAAATTTCAGGAAGAAATTAACTGATCACAATCACAAATATATTTTAGCTGACTCCGAAATTTCTTTTCACTTTTTTGAATCAAAAATCTAAATTTCGTTGCGAGGACTTTTTATTTATCAGTTGTAACATGTCTACTCTCGATATATCATATAACATGTTTTGTTCGAACATTGACAGGTTAAGCATAAACGCGACAAGCATTCATATCCAGGTCGAAAATATCGATAACATTCTTATAAGGGATTAGTTAAGGTCGTTTTTTAATAATATCTTATGAGATTTTTGTAAGACAAGTCTTTATATTCTTGATTTTGATGTTAACTCAGGCTCTTCAAATAATCTTACAAAAATGTTTTACAAGTCTTACATGGAGAGAATACAAGAATCGTTCAGAACCATTACAAGAATCTTATGAAACAAAATAAGGAAACTGAAATAATATCGGGCTTGTCGGGCGACTTGGCATTACACCAATATGCCCGAAAGTTTTTAATAGCTTGCTTTGTTACAGCAAAATAACAATTTTGCATTCAACTGAACATATGCCAGTAAAATTCATAAACCTTCGCGATTTTTTTCTCGGCCTTCAGAACAGAAGTGGCAACACCAATGTGCTATCACTACTATATACAGCGTAAAAAGCTAACGCTTATCATGCAGATTTTTGTTACATGTCACTCCTATTTTTCTTTACTTCTTGTAAGACAATTTATTGCTGAAAATGTTAAAATCTGGTCGTGGACTAATTTCTTACCGATTGGAAGACTTGCAACTGAAAATGACGACACGAAATAAAAAGTGTGTATACGTCTTATCATCTGAACAACACGTTCGATTGTTACCATGGTAACCATAATGATTATTGTTTCCAACCCTTTAGCCCCTTGGAGGCTTGGCTTACGTGTGAATACTATAAGCACCCTGAAGAATCTAAATCCCGAACTCCGGGCATCAAGTGCCATGTCCAAGTTCCGAGTCGTCTGGTATTCCTAAATTCCGAGTCGCTTGATAGAGCGTCTAGGAAAACAGCACCCCCTTCATTCAAAGACGCGATAAGGTTTACTACAATTTGTGCATTCGGATCTGGGGATCGTAGGGAACACGATAGTTGAAGTTTCACATTAAAGGTTCCGTCCGGTAGGCTGAAATAAGTGAAAAGCCTTTGATGTTCATGCTTGCTTTACGATCTTTTGCTTCGTCACACAGCCAAAGCAGAGATACGGTGCTTGAAATCAGCCCATTGCAGGCCCGGTATCTCTAGATCCGAATGTACGCGCCCATTAAATACTACCTGCCATGGGGGCGCTATTATTGCGAGGAAACTATTGATCGAAAGACTCGGAATTCAGGAATACCAGACGACTCGGAACATGGACTTGCACTTAATGCCCGGAGTTGAGGATTTTGATTCTCCGGGGTGATACGACTAAAAAATTTGTTCGACAGGCCGAATGTTCGACTCACAAAACTTCGACATATATTAACTATTTTTATATCGAAAAAGTTAGAATAAATTGCGGCTTTTGAGTCAAGTCAACTTAGGCAACTATTCAGCAAGTACGGGTTCGGCAATATGAGCCAGGTTGACTGCACTGCATCCATCATCCCACTTGAATATATGGCAGCTTCATTATTGTACTTACAGTCTATATGGTAGGTTTTCGCGTGCTCTTTCACTGTTTAGTAGAAATCAACATGTGGTTAGCAAATAATTACTCTGATATAGGCCTGGTGAGCTGTGTCGCTACCCGGCTGTTTCTTATACAAATAGTTCTGGCATACGGAGTCATGCGAATTCGAACAATTTAATTTATCTTTGAAGTACATTTAGTGAAAGCATCCGCCGTACACGTTGTTGAAATTGACAAAAAAAACTTTATATTTATTACCGATATCCAAAACGAGAACAACCTATGTCAAATACGGTTAAACTGAAACAATGAAAATGAAATATTCCACTGTACTTACACCAAGTGATGAAAATCCGATAGTGTGTAACTGCAATTAAAAGCATTCAAGACGTTAAAGCGAACTGGAACCGCCAAGCCAGTTCGTATGACCTCGTTTTCATTTCCCGCGTATCGGGTGATCAGAACGAGGCATGAATGAAACATGGCGCCTAGCTGTCAATCATTCAGTGACGTCACTACTATGGAATTTACTACGAAAATTCATGAATGAAAGATTGCATGACTCACGTGACCATTAAGAGTCCTAACAGGCTGACGGAACACCTTTCTTACACACTGGCGCGAGGATCTGCGAAACTTCTTTTTGGCGAACTTATAACAGTCAAAGACAGCCCTCTGTCTGGGCCTGCCATTATCACACCAAATCTGCCACCAAAACCTTTTAACATCTCTCAAATAAGATAGGTCAGCACTCCAGTGGGCTTTAGGTTATACCGACGCGAAACAGCACATCCCGCCTGTTTGGCAGCACTTTTCAAGCCTCTTACAACAGATTTAAACATACAATCAACCATAGAACTGGCTTCGACCCTACTCGTTATAGATCCGAGTTTGCCAATCATTATCTTGGACAATTCTTCACACAAAAGAGAGTCATACAAAGCACACTTCTCACTATTGTCCCATCTTATAAACTCACTGGCGCGTTGAGGGGAACACGTGCCGCTGAACTTAGCCCGAGCAGAACATGTAAACATAAACCTCAGTGGCAAATGGTCACTGACATTACAAGCCTCTAGGTCCACAATCTTGCAGTCACAGTTATCATAGCCAAAACAAAGAACATGATCAATCCAGGTATATACTCCTCTCTTATGGCAGAAGTACGTGTAATCGGATGTCTGACTAGAATTGAAGTCTGCACAAACCATATCATTGGAACAGATAAAATCAAACAGTAACTTAGAATACATGTTAAAACCTTTACGCTTGAACCACGAGCGCCCAAGTGTATCGCCGCGGGGCAGCTTGGTATTAAAATCACCACACACCTTTAGAGGGGCAGCAGCACCATTTTCATCAATACACGACTGAATACTATCAAGACACTCAATATAAGTAGCCATATTGTCATGTGTGGCACTTTCGAAGTATGGCATGTAGACATTTAAAATTGTTTGTACAACAGTAGAACCATCACAGAGGGAGACACAAATAAGGCGGTCATTATCAATATCAATTTCCCGCCAGGTTAGGCCATCAATGTTCTTACAAATAATAGCGACCCCGCCAAAGGGTCTGCCTACATGGTGTTCATTAACGTCAGTCATACTTGACTTTGAAAATATGCTATACGAAGCGGGGTCAAACGTGGAGTCCACAGCGGCCAGAGCATCGGAAATCAATGGCAGCTCAAGAGGGGTTATACCCGAGGCGCAGGCTGTTCGAGGTATAAAAATCGGATTGTGTGGGTGCTGGTATGTTGTGGGTTTGGTGTAAATGGGGTGCTGGTTTGTGAGTAACACTTTTTTTCATAAGTGTAATACTTCTTGAAAACGGAACTATGTAACCATGTACATGATGTACAGGCGTCCACAATGCTAAACCAATTCTCGGAAAACCAAGATGGTGCAGACTGGTGATGTACTCGATATCAGCCAGCGATTAGCGCCTGAATGGTTTAAGTTACCGGTGTGTGCGTAAATCTTGTCTCCCGTTGGGTCCATTGTGTCCTAAGATGAGCTATTTGTGAATAAATGGCCGTCTCGAGGTGGAAAAGCAGCATTTGAGACAAGACCACAATTGATTTTTTAAGCCTTTTAGCAGTTAAATTGTCAATGTTTGACCGCGACACATCAAAGAACGCGTGGTGTTGTGAATCTGAAATTTAGATTATGTTATTCCGGACAGTCGGGCAAGTAAATGGTGAAAAATAAAATGGTGATTGACCACGGAAATTTTTTGATTATCGACAAATTAGACAGACTTTGATATTTCCACTCTTTTCAGCCAACTGGCAGAAAAAACTCGAAACACGCCCCCTATTACCCAATTAGCAAAATTCGAAATTAATTTTTTCATCAAATAATTTCTTTATATCTGTAGACTTGTCACAGCAAATATTTTTTCAATACCTCTCCAAATATGTACTTGAGAGTTAAAAACATGCACTCGTCTAATTGATAGGCCTCGACCCTCCAACCTATGAATATTCATTAGTGGTCTTGTCTCATTTGAGACAAGACCACAATTGATTTTTTAAGCCTTTTAGCAGTTAAATTGTCAATGTTTGACCGCGACGCATCAAAGAACGCGTGGTGTTGTGAATCTGAAATTTAGATTATGTTATTCCGGACAGTCGGGCAAGTAAATGGTGAAAAATAAAATGGTGATTGACCACGGAAATTTTTTTTTAATCGACAAATTAGACAGACTTTGATATTTCCACTCTTTTCAGCCAACTGGCAGAAAAAACTCAAAACACGCCCCCTATTACCCAATTAGCAAAATTCGAAATTAATTTTTTCATCAAATAATTTCTTTATATCTGTAGACTTGCCACAACAAATATTTTTTCAATACCTCTCCAAATATGTACTTGAGAGTAAAAAACATGCACTCGTCTAATTGATAGGCCTCGACCCTCCAACCTATGAATATTCATTAGTGGTCTTGTCTCAATGAAGGTACATTTCAGGGGTTAACATTTTGAGATTTTTTTCAAACTAATGTACATGACATCCCACAACTCTCCAACAAAGGAAAGTCATATCTGGACATTTTTGGAGAAATGAGAGACATTTCAAAGAGTGGTACAACTGTGCCAAAGCGACGAAAGAGGACAAAATCGACAAAAAGTCATGATTTTGCACCCAACAGCACCAAATTCAAAGACCTGCCCTGGCCAGAATAAGCAAGCTATGGAGCTGAAACTTTAGGATGTGATTTAGGAATATCTTTGCTGCTTAGGGAACAACTTTCAGAATCAAGGTCTAAGTAGTTTCAAAGAAATTACAAAATGAATGGCAACACAACAAGACTTGTAAAAATGAAACCGAACTTAGACCGGGGTTAGGTTGACTCTTATTTGGGTCAAATTAAGTTTTTTTCTCATTATTTTAGCTTGTTTTGACCTTAAATCATCAGCAATACAATATTCTAAATGAATTAGAGTGATTTGAGCACATTCAAATTTTTCACTATATTGACCCAAAATGTAGTGTAAATAGAGACAAGACCACAATTGATTTTTTAAGCCTTTTAGCAGTTAAATTGTCAATGTTTGACCGCGACGCATCAAAGAACGCGTGGTGTTGTGAATCTGAAATTTAGATTATGTTATTCCGGACAGTCGGGCAAGTAAATGGTGAAAAATAAAATGGTGATTGACCACGGAAATTTTTTTTTAATCGACAAATTAGACAGACTTTGATATTTCCACTCTTTTCAGCCAACTGGCAGAAAAAACTCAAAACACGCCCCCTATTACCCAATTAACAAAATTCGAAATTAATTTTTTCATCAAATAATTTCTTTATATCTGTAGACTTGCCACAACAAATATTTTTTCAATACCTCTCCAAATATGTACTTGAGAGTAAAAAACATGCACTCGTCTAATTGATAGGCCTCGACCCTCCAACCTATGAATATTCATTAGTGGTCTTGTCTCATTTTGAGACAAGACCACAATTGATTTTTTAAGCCTTTTAGCAGTTAAATTGTCAATGTTTGACCGCGACGCATCAAAGAACGCGTGGTGTTGTGAATCTGAAATTTAGATTATGTTATTCCGGACAGTCGGGCAAGTAAATGGTGAAAAATAAAATGGTGATTGACCACGGAAATTTTTTTTTAATCGACAAATTAGACAGACTTTGATATTTCCACTCTTTTCAGCCAACTGGCAGAAAAAACTCAAAACACGCCCCCTATTACCCAATTAGCAAAATTCGAAATTAATTTTTTCATCAAATAATTTCTTTATATCTGTAGACTTGCCACAACAAATATTTTTTCAATACCTCTCCAAATATGTACTTGAGAGTAAAAAACATGCACTCGTCTAATAGATAGGCCTGGACCCTCCAACCTATGAATATTCATTAGTGGTCTTGTCTCAATGAAGGTACAGTTCAGGGGTTAACATTTTGAGATTTTTTTCAAACTCATGTACATGACATCCCACAACTCTCCAACAAAGGAAAGTCATATCTGGACATTTTTGGAGAAATGAGAGACATTTCAAAGAGTGGTACAACTATGCCAAAGCGACGAAAGAGGACAAAATCGACAAAAAGTCATGATTTTGCACCCAACAGCACCAAATTCAAAGACCTGCCCTGGCCAGAATAAGCAAGCTATGGAGCTGAAACTTTAGAATGTGATTTAGGAATATCTTTGCTGCTTAGGGCACAACTTTCAGAATCAAGGCCTAAGTAGTTTCAAAGAAATTACAAAATGAATGGCAACACAACAAGACTTGTAAAAATGAAACCGAACTTAGACCGGGGTTAGGTTGACTCTTATTTGGGTCAAATTAAGTTTTTTTCTCATTATTTTAGCTTGTTTTGACCTTAAATCATCAGCAATACAATATTCTAAATGAATTAGAGTGATTTGAGCACATTCAAATTTTTCACTATATTGACCCAAAATGTAGTGTAAATAGAGACAAGACCACAATTGATTTTTTAAGCCTTTTAGCAGTTAAATTGTCAATGTTTGACCGCGACGCATCAAAGAACGCGTGGTGTTGTGAATCTGAAATTTAGATTATGTTATTCCGGACAGTCGGGCAAGTAAATGGTGAAAAATAAAATGGTGATTGACCACGGAAATTTTTTTTTAATCGACAAATTAGACAGACTTTGATATTTCCACTCTTTTCAGCCAACTGGCAGAAAAAACTCAAAACACGCCCCCTATTACCCAATTAGCAAAATTCGAAATTAATTTTTTCATCAAATAATTTCTTTATATCTGTAGACTTGCCACAACAAATATTTTTTCAATACCTCTCCAAATATGTACTTGAGAGTAAAAAACATGCACTCGTCTAATAGATAGGCCTGGACCCTCCAACCTATGAATATTCATTAGTGGTCTTGTCTCTTTTTCCTTCAGATATGGGCGCCGCCATCTTGCATGCTGGCATCAGTGACGTCGATTGTGATTGGTGGATGATGCGCGCATGGAAGGGACCATTTGAACAGGACATCTGATTGGTTGATAGCGGAGGTGGGAGGTGGCTTTGCAATTTTCGTGACGGTAATAATGCAGAGAGATAACTGATGGACTTCTCGGTGAAGAGATTACTTGGAGCTCCCCAGTTGACGGCATCTCCACAAAGTTGTTATTTATTCCAAAACCACCAAGATATTCGACGTATGACACCCTCAGTGACACTCTTACTTATGATCCACACCTACGAAACCAAAAGTTGCAAGAATTCGACGCATTTTCGAGGCCCAATTTTGAAACAAAAATCGCCTCCTATTTAGCGGCCACAACGCGCATTATAGTATATATTGCTAAATAAACACGCACCGAGATAAGGCGCCGCGACTTCGGAAGTTCCGATTGCACTTCGGGAATTTCCGCCGAAAGTTTCCCGGATGTAATTAGCCGGTTGCTGGGTTACTCAGTTTATTGTCAACAAAGATGGCGGCGGCGGCGGCGGCGAATTTAAACCAGGTATAATTCCTCCAAGGATACTGGCACTCACTTTGTTTTGGAAGTGTTCTAATTGCTCTTGGATTTCGAGTTCTAGCCTTATGTGGTGCCAATGGTCTACATTTAATTGATGATCTCACAGATCGACGACAGGCTGATAAGGGGTGATTGTGAAATGAAGACATCTACTTCCAGTTATACATGTGCAGGAATCGAACGCTGTGCAATGTTTCTATCGTAGGGGAATGCATGTATGCTGTGTACTATAGTATGCAACTAAAGACCCGTAGCAAATTTCAAGTCACCAATACCAAAACGCTTTAAAAGAACCTGTATCGTCAATAGCTTCAGCCATTGTTAGTAGTACATTGTACATTGAACTAGTATCGAACACCAATGTGAATAAGCGCGGCTGGCAACGCAACTCATGAAAGGGCCTCGCTTTTATTATATGCTCGGTTATCAAGATTTAAAATCGTGATGATTTGACACATTTTGTTATCCTATTTGAAGGTTATTGCATTTATCTAATGGATTTGGTTTATGTTGGCCTACTTCGGTGTTTTCTCCCTTGTTTGAGCAGATTTTCCAAAGTGGCAGCATGGATACCACGTCAAGGCTTGCCGATGCAGGCTTGCTCATCCTTGCCTATCGCTAAATCAGAAGGAAGCACGTCAATTTGCCTCCAGGACCCTGGTTGATTGTCCCTATATTGGGAAGCGTACCTTTCTTGGGCCGGTTATTGTCTGATACTAACCTATTTAAGGGTTGACCATATAGGTACCACCATTTTGGCTAGAACTTAAAATCCTAAATCAATTAGAACTTTTTCAAAACGTAGTGAATGCTAATTTCTAGGGTGGGAGTCTGTTCTTTGTTTGGGGAGGCAGGGGACAAATGCCCCCGACCTAAAAAGTCACCAAAAACGTGTTTTGACCGTGGTCTGGCTGCAAATTTTTAAAAAGTGTCATCTTGCTATGTGCTTTTTGGTTTTTGTAAATTCTATACACTTCTGAAAAAAGTCATCAAAAACGTGTTTTGACCGTGGTCTGGCTGCAAATTTTCAAAAAGTGTCATCTTGCCATGTGCTTTTTGGTTTTTGTAGAATTCTCATTTATAAACTTATGAAATGCATAGAATGAAAACTTGACAGCAAGAGAACGTGTATAGTTCACACCAAGAATGAACTCTTTGTCACACATGTACGCACCAGCGACAATCGCCACATAATGTCTCTTCGGTTTGTTTTGTAATAAAGTGTGTCGGTCACCCTGACGCTTCGTCGAACTTCGTCGTTAAGTACTTGCTTGGTGCGACTTTAAAGCTGACAGTACAGAGGTTAACTTTTGCATGGTAAGGAAATGGCACATATGCGGTGTCCACGCTAAGACATAAGACCTAAGACCTAAGATCCCCCGAAGTACAAAACTAAGACCCAGGTACAAAACTAAGATCCCGAGGTACAAAACTAAGACCCGGGGAGGCCAATTCCAAACTAAAATTTTGAAGAAAATATCAGAGTCTTAGTTTTGTACATCAGGGGATCTTAGTTTTGTACGTACAAAACTAAGATCCCCCGAGGTACAAAACTAAGACCCAATTCCAAACTAAAATTTTGAAGAAAAATATCAGAGTCTTAGTTTTGTACATCAGGGGATCTTAGTTTTGTACGTACAAAACTAAGATCCCCCGAGGTATAAAACTAAGACCCAATTCCAAACTGAAATTTTGAAGAAAAATATCAGAGTCTTAGTTTTGTACATCAGGGGATCAGGAGATGGAGGCCGTATATGCTAGAGTATATGCTAGAGTGATGACCGGTCGTGCCTGCATAGTGCATATGGAGGTATTATTCAGATGGAGCAACTGCATGCATCTTAAAGGTGATATTACTACATCAAAATGAATTCGAAAGAGGGGCAGAATTTGGAAACTAAGATCCCCTGATGTACAAAACTAAGACTCTGATATTTTTCTTCAAAATTTCAGTTTGGAATTGGGTCTTAGTTTTGTACCTCGGGGGATCTTAGTTTTGTACGTACAAAACTAAGATCCCCTGATGTACAAAACTAAGACTCTGATATTTTTCTTCAAAATTTTAGTTTGGAATTGGGTCTTAGTTTTGTACCTCGGGGGATCTTAGTTTTGTACGTACAAAACTAAGATCCCCTGATGTACAAAACTAAGACTCTGATATTTTTCTTCAAAATTTTAGTTTGGAATTGGGTCTTAGTTTTGTACCTCGGGGGATCTTAGTTTTGTACGTACAAAACTAAGATCCCCTGATGTACAAAACTAAGACTCTGATATTTTTCTTCAAAATTTTAGTTTGGAATTGGGTCTTAGTTTTGTACCTCGGGGATCTTAGTTTTGTACCTGGTCTTAGTTTTGTACTTCGGGGGATCTTAGGTCTTAGGTCTTATGTCTTAGGTCTTGGTTTTGTATACACCCGTCCACGCTAGCCTATTAGTCGATTTTGGTGCTTCTATTCTACCAGAGTCTTTCAAATGATTTGAAAGGCTCTGATTCTACATAGGCCTACATGTACTACACACAATTAGGCCTTTTGTACCGGCTAGTTAGCGTCTACACAGTATAGGACACATGTGCGGACACCATCCAGGCTGCCCCATCGTGATTTTTGTACCAACTAATTACCCAGTTTTACATCTCTTTTTGGCAGCAGTTATGAAATATCAAATGCAGAATCTTTGGCGGCGACTTTAGTGTAATATGAAAATACGTATGTAAAAACAAATTACAAATTTTACCTATTATAACATGCATAAGACAAATTTCAACAGTCCATCTCTTTGCCCTCCATGATCATGCTCAAAAGAGCGTACCACGAAAATTGCATGACACTAAGACCGCTGTAGAAGTAGAAAATACCCGCTGAAAAAAAGTGTCTGACCTATTGTATTCTGACGGATGTATGGTATACGGTTATAAACCATCAACGTCAATAGCTAAAAGGTAAAGACAAATATAGCATCATTTGTTTTCAAGACATTCTATCCTGCATGTCATGGGAAATTTTAAACTTCTACACCGGTCATAGAAATCACACATTGTGTACTTGGTGGTAATTAAATCCATTTTACCGGCAAAGACCTCCGAAACGAGGCACTGCGGTTGTCCAAAGCTTTTCACTCGAACGTCATCACGGTTAAACTTGGCCCTCATCTCTGCTTTTCCTAATGTTTGTCATGTTTGAGACAGCACTAAGGATATTCCTGGTACAAGCGTGAATGGTTTTGACGAACTGTGAGACAGGAGAGGACTCTATTGGTGACTTTGCATAACTATCTTGCCTACCTAGCTGCTGCCTGTAGACTCCATTTAACACTGAAATATCGTATAAAGTCCAAAGAATTTTTTCAGTTGAAAACGTTTAAAAATCTGCCAGAAGAAGGATTTCATAACTTGAGGCAGTAACAACTGTTGATGTCGTACTCCTGATAATTTTTCCAATTGTTACCGCCAATTATGGGATTCTGAGGAATAAACGAAGTGTGCATCCATTGACTCGTATAACACATCAGCATTATGCCTTCTTACGACTAGGGTTGGATACCTGTCCATGCCAAGGGCCGTGAATGCACGCTCTCATTTGTCGCCATTCTCCTGCTGTTTCCTTGAAACCAACCTAACGTGGAGTGCAACCAAATAAGTTGGTGAGATGACCACAGCCACTACGTAATATAGCACCATGAACGACGTGTACTGTAACAGATAGCCCACGAATGGGCCGACACCGTCCCCTAGTACACTGGCAGCTTTCACGAGTGCGAACACCTTCGCAGCGGCGTCTTCGTGGCGGTTCTGTAGAAGCAAGTGGTACAAGTTCCCAAAGTAGACCTGAGCCAACGATAGTGCCACACCACGGAAAGATATCTCGGGGACTACGGTCCACCAGACACTTGTTGTTAGAGGATAGGTTATTAATGAAAATGTAATCCATAGAAGTGTTCCAAGAATGAATATCCAGAGGTTTTCCTTTGATAGAATTCTCACGGTCATAACGGCCACCAAGAGTTGGGCGCACGGGGCTATTCCGAGGATGACACCAACTTGCCATTGCTCCGCCTCGAGCACGTTAATGGAGCGATTCGGAGCGGTTGAAATGATCAAACTGATACAGAGACCGGCGAGCAAGATCACTGCCAGTAACTCCATAACGAGAACGTCGGATAGCAAGTCTTTGTAACTGGCTTGTTTCCTACGTTTTAGATCCGCAGTTTTGATCGGCATACTTAAAGAATCGTCTAGGTCATTCCCATTTTGAACTGGCAAAACAGAGGAATCCGACGCATTTTGGCCTCCGTAAGATTTTACTTTCCCAACTATCAATTCCTTCTGTGGCGTTTTTTCCGTATTCTCTAGGTGGCCATTTGGTTTGATCAAAAGTCGAACGATACAGTCAACCAAAGCTAGTGCAGAGATCGACCCCATGGGTAAGGCAAGACCGAAATATTGATATCCTATGCTACCAAGTATGAACGCAATAATGCCTGCTATTGGAGTTGTAAGGCCGTATGATTTTGATATAACCTTGCCACATTCCTTGGGGCCAAACACGTCCGTTACCATGACCAAACCGCTCACGAAGATGATAACACAGGAAAATCCTTGGAAAGCACTTGCAATTGCTAGAACAATAACATTCGGAGCAAAGAGAAATCCTGTACTACTGATTAGCTCAAGAATAGCACCGACTAAGAAAATGGAACGATGTCCGTAAGATGCGCACAAATAGGCTACGAGCGGACTTGCCATAAATTCAGCCAGACCAGACACCCCTATAACAGCCCCTACACTGGATGTTGTCTCGATAACTACTGCATCATCAGCCAAACAAGCGGATGAATTCCCTTTTCGACAAAATCCGCTTAGGGTTTTATCAGATGTTGAATTCCCATTAATGTGCTGGTGGACCCGTGTATTGTTTGCCTCTCTTAGGCCTGAATAGGCACTGTACCCGGAACAGTTACATCGGTCGAATAGTAATTCCCGAACAACGGCTGGCGTCAGAGAAATCTTGAGATATATCATCGAGAAGTCGGTGAAAATTGCCAGGACGAATGCAGTGCTGATGAGAGTCTTACTACTTCTAAAAGCATCCATTTGAAAACAAGGCGCAGGGAGCTTCCGTTGAGTGAGAATGCCTCCTTTTCAATTAGAATTTTATGGCGGGATCCGATCGTTTCCAGCTAAGGCACTCACGGTATCAATGGAATATGGAGAACAACCCACTTGGACAGCCCGTTCGTCGTGTCAAGTTGCAAGAATTCTGAATATACTGTAATGATTCTGTCGTTGAAGTATGGAGCAGCTTCGCAAAACACTGAAAATGAATTCTGAGAGGCTGCCGTCTAGCACCATTGGGTTGGAAACAGTGGACAATGGCCTAAGGCCGGTGCACCTGCCACCAACTTCAAGTGGCATAGTGTTGTGTGTCATACCATTGGAGTGTGTGACTGTAAACACGATTGCATTGTTCTCGCAATATATTGAAACAAGAGCATTTTCATACAACACGTTTAAAGTGGAATACCGGCCGGGTAAATGCATTGAGGTCCAACACTCCTTCAGAAAAACCTTGACTTGTTTTACCTCTCGTATACTAAATATCATTGAAAAGAAATATTTATCCTAATGAAATAAATTTCGACAAGCCCTTCGGCGATAATGGCTCACTGTGAGAAATGATTGATATAATGTTGTCAATGTGTACAGAGACTGGAGCAATTGGTTCACTTACTGAATCCAAGATGGCGGACCACCAGACTAAAATGCGAGTACTAATTAAAGAGCTCAGAAGTATAATCAGGCTAAGGCACATTTTAAACCCTATATTTGGAGAAAAATGCAAAAATATGAAAAAAATCTTCACATTCCCTGGAAACACGCAAGTGATGATTTCTAGATATCGCTGAATCATTAAGAGGCACAGATTATATGTGTTGAAAGCATTTGCTTCTTTAAGGGTATAAATACTGCAAAATGTGCATAAACCAAGAAGGATTGTTACAACTAGTTACACTACGGACTTAGTGATAAGGCCTCGTCCCATCGCCCTTACCGGCCACTACGACAAATCAAAACTCTTGCTGATGATTCGTCATTATTGGTCGTCGCAAAAACAACGAATTGACACATATATCAACTAGGTCAACCAATCACGCGGTGGTCTGGCGGACACACCTCCACGACACACTTTATGTGACTTAGCATGGTGTCCCTGATGCGGCCACTAAAGACATGATGACGTAGATTGCCACAACAAACTTGTGGTGTGAAGCTGTGTACTCCTCCTACTATAATATTACGTCTGGAGGCAAAGTCGTAAGGTGTACAGTTAGCCGACGACGTTTGGTGTGCAGGTTTCTAATGTCTTCGGCATTCCGCGGGCGATGTGGAATTAGTCCGCCGAGGTTATGGAAGAAAAAAACCAACATGGCGGGAGTGTCGGAGAACGAGAAGCGTACTGCAATTTTTTCCGCATCAATTTTGAAGTACATGTACGCATTGACAAACGCATGTTACGCCTCAAAGAACAATGCGTCAATGGAGAGAGGGACATAATGAGTTACGTTGATGCCATCAGTTACCTTGTCTGACATAATATCATGATATGTATTTTCCACCTTGTTTGACTTTATATGTGCTGTACCTACATGTATGACATGGGTTTTACAGCTGATTTTGATCAAATAATTATGAGAATGTACAGTATTATGTATTTTTATCAAAAACTCATGAATTCAGTTTTTATAAGATAAACGACTGCTTTACTCTACTTAATCTATTAGTTTTTACTGTGTGTCAGTATGGTCCTATGGTCCTATGGTCAAATAAGTCCCGGACTGTCCCCGCTTTCAAGGTGACTCTTTCAAAACGGTCATGGCATGGTTTGTTAACAAAGTTGATGGCATTTGATTAGTCAAATTGTCATCACATCGTTAACATCATCCAATTGTCCCCTCACATTTTCCCCATAAAATGGACATGCATCCCTAAGGTTCCCCGTGGGAGAGTCGATTTATTGTAGGGGTACTGGAAAGTAGGCGAAACAGGAAGTAGGCGAAACAGGAATAGGCGAAACAGGAAATAGGCCAAACAGGAAATAGGCGAAAAAGGAATAGGCGGAACAGGAATAGGCGAATCAGGAATAGGCGAAACAGGAATTTTGTAGGCGAAACAGGAATAGGCGAAACAGGAATAGGCGAAACAGGCATAAACCCTTCTACCATATTGAATTTCAAAATCAACACTATGTTTACTACTCACTTTCACAGGCGCCTCCTTCCGGCTTTGTTCCTTCAGGACACGATGTCAGTCCCTTGAAGACAGATTTCAAGTCAAATTTACCTCCTGCAATGATAAAACTAGCGTAGTCAAGAGGGAGTCCAAAACAAAAGGATAGAAACTTAAAATACCATTGATTTTTTAAGAAAGCAACGATATGAGAAAGCTAGTTATCTAAAGGCATGTTTGATAGAGCGACTTCGCACAGTCGCACTCATCTATCAGAATCACCGACGGCATCGTTTTAGTTCTTGAGCTGATATATTACACCATGTAAACACCTGACTTTTTTTAGAGGTGATATGTTCACAAAAAATATGAATTATGTATTGAGTAACACACCTTTCTTAAGGTTGGACTTTGTTAGTTCTGTTTGGGCTGTGGCTAATAAGAAAATAGGCATCATTTACATCACTGTTCAATAATAGTATAACAAAGGTACAAAAAGAACAACTACAAAAGAATTGCTGGCGTAGAATTCAGTGTTTTTGGCTCGGTCATGGTCTGTGAACTTCATGTACAACTGAAAACTCTATATATTCGCTAACAGTCTAACATCATCGTTATCTTACGAAATTGAAAGAAAGCAGGATGATAACATGCGACAGGTTTTGAGGACCCCGTGGCCAAATTTCGTGTTAAAATTTCCCGTACAGAGAAAAATCGAGCCGCTCAATGTATGCAAGTCGTGAAAATTTCATGAACAAATTAACTGATCAAATTTAAAAAAAACTATTTTAGCTGACTGCGAAATTTCTTTTCACTTTTTCGAATCAAAAATCAAAAGTTCTTGCGAGGACTTTTTATTTATCAGTTGTAACATGTCTTACTCTCGATATATCAATGTTGTCTTCGGGTTAAGTGAGGGATGATTGCATCCTGAATTCAGTAAGTTCATGAACTTGTCACTAAATTAAAACATTTTAATACAATTTTTGAGGACAAATTTCTGAAATAAGGGGCGATGAACGTGAACTTACCTCCACAGTGCTCTGCAAGAAAACAAAGCATTGTTTTACATTTTGCGTTTCATATTACAAATAGGTTACTCCCCGATTTGAGGATATGACACAGCCTGGTCGAAAATCCAAATTATTATCCGACTGTTCAAGATTTTTCCTCAGTTTTTCATGCAATACAAGACCAAAGAGTTAAAATGCGTCCATACTTGACCTAAAGTCTCCTCTGGTGTCAGCATAGATGATTTGAATCAACACAATAATACAACTGCAGCCATTTTTTACTGAGATCGGTCCAACTGGAAGAACCGTGAAAGAAATTCGTATGTGAATGTTGTTCGTGTGGAACTTGATTTCTTTTGCAGTTTTTCAGTAAAATAGAAGGGGTGACAGCTGCTTTGTTATCACCCGTCAGCCCTTCCACTTTATACCAAAGGAAATAACAATACGATAAGCGCAGTCGATGAACGATATCAAATCAGGGCATTTTGTTTTGGAATCGAAACCGTGTCTTTTATTTTGCTTACTTGTGAATTGAGCAAAGGTCTTGTGGCCCACGTTGGAAAGCTGTTTCTTAGTGCACACGTGATCCTTTAGCCAACAATCGTTGCCACGTTGTTGGAAGGATTTACAGTCGGTTCGCCTGGTGCATGCCGCCTGGCACGCTGCCCGGTTGAGGTGCGAATGGGAGAGATCATGGCCGGAGCAGTCTGCATTCTCAAATGAATAGCTGCAACCTGGAAGCATGGTGAAAGTGCGGTAAGTGCGTGTGCGTTCGATATAATTTATTGTAAAATACATGTAAATGTACATGTAATACATATCAAGCAGTCCAAATGTTTCAATCTAACCACCCACGTTCGTAAATAAACGTGTTTAACCAAAAGTGATAATCATATTTTGATCTTATTGATGTGCCTCCGAATTGGGGAGTTGAAATAACAATCTTCTTTGTCTCATCGTGTGTAATGCGCTGTCAAGGCAAGAGTCACCGCAAAACTTGCGCACGCTCTAAAATTAAAAAATCTGAACAAGGCAATCTGATTTTTTCACTCTAAGTGTTCGGGTACCTAATTTACCAGTGCCACCGTATGGAAAAAAGCAATACATTTTGTTGTGGTCTCATTATATATGATAGAAATGGCCATCAGGTGTTTAATTTGATGAAAGGAAAACTTACCTGTGTGCTCCGTTGATGGCGAACCTTTAGTAAGAACAATTTATTCAATTCACTTAATCAAATTGACAGCTTTAAATGATGAGAGACTGTTTTTGGAGGGTAGCAATAATTTATTGTCGGATTTATGTTTACGGACATTGTTATTCGTAAAGAGAGCAGACGAGAAGCCGACTACCATGTTCTCGAGAGATATGAACATTGCATTGGTTGATTACCTCGCAAATATAAATTGCTTAAACTTTCGATCCTGATTTATTTTGGATGAAACAATACTTTTAATCTATAATTTAGACAAATCACACTATTTATTCAAATCAGGCCTAGTGTCTGTCTTACTCTCGATATATCAATGTTGTTTTCGGGTTTAGTGAGGGATGATTGCGCCCTTAATTCGGTAAGTTCATGTACTTGCATTTCGAACACAATTTTGGAGGAAAAATATCTGAAATAAAGATAGCAATGAACATGACCTTACCTCCACAGTGCTCTGCAAGAAAACAAAGCATTGTTTTACCTTTTGATTTTCATATTACAAATAGGTTACTCCGCAATTAGAGGATATGACACAGCCTGGTCGAAAATCCTCATTATTATCCGATTGTTCAAGATTTCACTCAGTTTTTCATGCAATACAAGACCAAAGAGTTAAAATGCGTCCATACTTGACCTAAAGTCTCCTCTGGTGTCAGCATAGATGATTTGAATCAACACAATAATACAACTGCAGCCATTTTTTACTAAGATCGGTCCAACTGGAAGAACCGTGAAAGAAATTCGTATGTGAATGTTGTTCGTGTGGAACTTGGTTTATTTTGCAGTTTTTCAGTAAGGGGGTGACAGCTGCTATGTTATCACCCGTCAGCCCTTCCACTTTATACCAAAGGAAATAACAATACGATAAGCGCAGTTGATGAACGATATCAAATCAGAGCATTTTGTTTTGGAATCGAAACCGTGTCTTTTATTTTGCTTACTTGTGAATTGAGCAAAGGCCTTGTGGCCCACGTTGGAAAGCTGTTTCTTAGTGCACACGTGATCCTTTAACCAACAATCTTTGCCACGTTGTTGGAAGGATTTACACTCGGTTAGCCTACTGCATGCCGCCCGGCACGCTGCTCGGTTGAGGTGGGAATGGGAGAGATCATGGCCGGAGCAGTCTGCATTCTCAAATGAATAGCTACAAGCTGGAAGCATGGTAAAAACGCGGTAAGTGCATCTGTGGGTTCGAAATATTTTATTGTAAAATACATGTAAGTGTACATGTATTTCATGAACATTCCAAAAACGTTTCAGTAACCACCAACGTCTTTATCCAAAACTGATGATCATATTTTGATCTTTTTCGGCTGCCTTTGAATTAGGGAGTTGAAAAAACAATCACCATCTCATTGTGTGTCATGCTCTATCAAGGCATGAGTCACCGCAAACTGATGCACTCTCCATTGAAGCCTTCATTCTTAAAATTTATCAGCAAAACACACAAATCTGACAGTGGCTATAGCACCAACTGTGAAATCAGTAAAATAGAAGTGGAATTAACCAAATGTCTGTCTTACTCTCGATATATCAATGTTTTCATCGGGTTTAGTGAGGGATGATTGCGCCCCGACTTCGGTAAGTTCGTGTACTTTTCACTACTTGAAACATTTCTAATACATGTACAATTTATGAAAGAAAAATGTCTGAAATAAGGGGTGATGAACGTGAACTTACCTCCACAGTGCTCTGCAAGAAAACGAAGCATTGTTTTAACTTTTGATTTTCATTACAAATACATGTAGGTTACTCCCCAATTAGTGGATATGACACACCTTGGTCGAAAATTATCATTATTATCTGATTGTTCAGCATTTTACTCAGTTTTTCATGCAATACAAAACCAAAGATTTAAAGTCGCTTCCATACTCGACCTTATATCTTCTCTGGAGTCAGTAAAGATGATTTGAATCAACACAATAATAAACAGCTGCGGACATTTTTTAATAAGATCGGTCCAACCAGAAGAACCGTGAAAGAAATTCGTGTGTAAGGCCATTTTTCACTAAGATCGGTCCAACGAGAAGAATCGTGAAAGAAATTCGTTTGTGAATGTTGTTCGTGTGGAACTTGATTTCTTTTGCTGTTGTTCAGGAAAATAGAAGGGGGTGACAGCTTGCTATGTTATCACCCGTCAGCCCTTCCACTTTATACCAAAGGAAATAACAATACGATCAGCGCAATTGATGAACGATATCAAATCAGGGCATTTTGTTTTGGAATCAAAACCGTGTCTTTTATTTCGCTTACTTGTGAATTGAGCAAAGGTCTTGTGGCCCACGTTGGAAAGCTGTTTCTTAGTGCACACGTGATCCTTTAGCCAACAATCGTTGCCACGTTGTTGGAAGGATTTACAGTCGGTTCGCCTGGTGCATGCCGCCTGGCACGCTGCCCGGTTGAGGTGCGAATGGGAGAGATCATGGCCGGAGCAGTCTGCATTCTCAAATGAATAGCTGCAACCTGGAAGCATGGTAAAAGTGCGGTAAGTGCGTGTGCGTTCGATATAATTTATTGTAAAATACATGTAAATGTACATGTAATACATATCAAGCAGTCCAAATGTTTCAATCTAACCACCCACGTTCGTAAATAAACGTGTTTAACCAAAAGTGATAATCATATTTTGATCTTATTGATGTGCCTCCGAATTGGGGAGTTGAAATAACAATCTTCTTTGTCTCATTGTGTGTAATGCGCTGTCAAGGCAAGAGTCACCGCAAAACTTGCGCACGCTCTAAAATAAAAATATTTGAACAAGGCAATCTGATTTTTTCACTCTAAGTGTTCGGGTACCTAATTTACTAGTGCCACCGTATGGAAAAAAGCAATACATTTTGTTGTGGTCTCATTATATATGATAGAAATGGCCATCAGGTGTTTAATTTGATGAAAGGAAAACTTACCTGTGTGCTCCGTTGATGGCGAACCTTTAGTAAGAACAATTTATTCAATTCACTTAATCAAATTGACAGCTTTAAATGATGAGAGACTGTTTTTGGAGGGTAGCAATAATTTATTGTCGGATTTATGTTTACGGACATTGTTATTAGTAAAGAGAGCAGACGAGGAGCCGACTACCATGTTCTCGAGAGATATGAACATTGCATTGGTTGATTACCTCGCAAATATAAATTGCTTAAACTTTCGATCCTGATTTATTTTGGATGAAACAATACTTTTAATCTATAATTTAGACAAATCACACTATTTATTCAAATCAGGCCTAGTGTCTGTCTTACTCTCGATATATCAATGTTGTTTTCGGGTTTAGTGAGGGATGATTGCGCCCTTAATTCGGTAAGTTCATGTACTTGCATTTCGAACACAATTTTGGAGGAAAAATATCTGAAATAAAGATAGCAATGAACATGACCTTACCTCCACAGTGCTCTGCAAGAAAACAAAGCATTGTTTTACCTTTTGATTTTCATATCACAAATAGGTTACTCCCCAATTAGAGGATATGACACAGCCTGGTCGAAAATCCTCATTATAATCCGATTGTTCAAGATTTCACTCAGTTTTTCATGCAATAGAAGACCAAAGAGTTAAAATGCGTCCATACTTGACCTAAAGTCTCCTCTGGTGTCAGCATAGATGATTTGAATCAACACAATAATACAACTGCAGCCATTTTTTACTAAGATCGGTCCAACTGGAAGAACCGTGAAAGAAATTCGTATGTGAATGTTGTTCGTGTGGAACTTGGTTTCTTTTGCAGTTTTTCAGTAAGGGGGTGACAGCTGCTATGTTATCACCCCTCAGCCCTTCCACTTTATACCAAAGGAAATAACAATACGATAAGCGCAGTTGATGAACGATATCAAATCAGGGAATTTTGTTTTGGAATCGAAACCGTGTCTTTTATTTTGCTTACTTGTGAATTGAGCAAAGGTCTTGTGGCCCACGTTGGAAAGCTGTTTCTTAGTGCACACGTGATCCTTTAGCCAACAATCGTTGCCACGTTGTTGGAAGGATTTACACTCGGTTAGCCTACTGCATGCTGCCCGGCACGCTGCTCGGTTGAGGTGGGAATGGGAGAGATCATGGCCGGAGCAGTCTGCATTCTCAAATGAATAGCTACAAGCTGGAAGCATGGTAAAAACGCGGTAAGTGCATCTGTGGGTTCGAAATATTTTATTGTAAAATACATGTAAGTGTACATGTATTTCATGAACATTCCAAAAACGTTTCACTAACCACCAACGTCTTTATCCAAAACTGATGATCATATTTTGATCTTTTTCGGCTGCCTTTGAATTAGGGAGTTGAAAAAACAATCACCATCTCATTGTGTGTCATGCTCTATCAAGGCATGAGTCACCGCAAACTGATGCACTCTCCATTGAAGCCTTCATTCTTAAAATTTATCAGCAAAACACACAAATCTGACAGTGGCTATAGCACCAACTGTGAAATCAGTAAAAATAGAAGTGGAATTAACCAAATGTCTGTCTTACTCTCGATATATCAATGTTTTCATCGGGTTTAGTGAGGGATGATTGCGCCCCGACTTCGGTAAGTTCGTGTACTTTTCACTACTTGAAACATTTCTAATACATGTACAATTTATGAAAGAAAAATGTCTGAAATAAGGGGTGATGAACGTGAACTTACCTCCACAGTGCTCTGCAAGAAAACGAAGCATTGTTTTAACTTTTGATTTTCATTACAAATACATGTAGGTTACTCCCCAATTAGTGGATATGACACACCTTGGTCGAAAATTATCATTATTATCTGATTGTTCAGCATTTTACTCAGTTTTTCATGCAATACAAAACCAAAGATTTAAAGTCGCTTCCATACTCGACCTTATATCTTCTCTGGAGTCAGTAAAGATGATTTGAATCAACACAATAATGAACAACTGCGGCCATTTTTTAATAAGATCGGTCCAACCAGAAGAACCGTGAAAGAAATTCGTCTGTAAGGCCATTTTTCACTAAGATCGGTCCAACTAGAGGAATCGTGAAAGAAATTCGTTTGTGAATGTTGTTCGTGTGGAACTTGATTTCTTTTGCTGTTATTCAGGAAAATAGAAGGGGGTGACAGCTTCCTATGTTATCACCCGTCAGCCCTTCCACTTCATACCAAAGGAAATAACAATACGATAAGCGCAATTGATGAACGATATTAAATCAGGGCATTTTGTTTTGGAATCGAAACCGTGTCTTTTATTTCGCTTACTTGTGAATTGAGCAAAGGTCTTGTGGCCCACGTTGGAAAGCTGTTTCTTAGTGCACACGTGATCCTTTAGCCAACAATCGTTGCCACGTTGTTGGAAGGATTTACAGTCGGTTCGCCTGGTGCATGCCGCCTGGCACGCTGCCCGGTTGAGGTGCGAATGGGAGAGATCATGGCCGGAGCAGTCTGCATTCTCAAATGAATAGCTGCAACCTGGAAGCATGGTAAAAGTGCGGTAAGTGCGTGTGCGTTCGATATAATTTATTGTAAAATACATGTAAATGTACATGTAATACATATCAAGCAGTCCAAATGTTTCAATCTAACCACCCACGTTCGTAAATAAACGTGTTTAACCAAAAGTGATAATCATATTTTGATCTTATTGATGTGCCTCCGAATTGGGGAGTTGAAATAACAATCTTCTTTGTCTCATTGTGTGTAATGCGCTGTCAAGGCAAGAGTCACCGCAAAACTTGCGCACGCTCTAAAATAAAAATATTTGAACAAGGCAATCTGATTTTTTCACTCTAAGTGTTCGGGTACCTAATTTACTAGTGCCACCGTATGGAACAAGAGGCCCAAGGGCCTGGCGCTCAGCTGGGTTAATATCATTAATATCTTCCCGGTGTTTAGTTCATTATGCATGAAAATGGCATGCTCCATGGTATTTGATATCATTTTGCGTTCATTACGGTACCAATGTTTTTGGTTGACATAATTATGCCACTGTTGGAACATTCTCATGGTTTATGGTATGCACCTGTTGATGGGCCATATGAATAAAAACTAGCATAAGCTTTTACTCCAAATTTTGAAGTATTTAGTATGCTTCAAAAATTGGAATAGTTTAGTTCTTGTGAAAGCAAAGGATTTTTAGAAATCAGTATTTGCTACCAAAACAAGTAAATGCTAGACTACATATGAACGAAAATGTAGGATGAACGTTTTACTTGGTAGTATAAATGTATTTTCTTGGAACCATGTAGCCTTTAAAAGTCGAAGTGAATGGTTGGATGTTCCTCTTTGCCGGACTGCATTCACATTTTGTTTGGTGGACATGTCATGCAAGAATTGGTCAAACCATACATCCATTTATGGAGAATCAGAGTGCATGGATTCCGAGTCATTAAAAATGTCTAAAGAATTATTCTTGGGTCATGAAGGGAAACCTGCGTTGTTTAGTATGAAAGTGAAAAATATGACAGAGTTAAGAAAATTATGTTTTATTGAACAATAGTAAGTTTTGATTGTCTGCTTGGCTCCTTGCCAGTTAAATAACATGTGACTATACACAAAATAGAAAACTTTGGTGGAAATTGTAAATCATTTTTTTTATCTATCAGGGGAAACAAGCTGATGATGATCAAGTAAATCATTCATGAGAAATCGTTTTGTTGCTGAAGCTTGCATGACGAAGTTAATGCTAAACCTTTTCTTGTGCTCTACTGCGCCACCGTAGTTTTCTATTTAGACCAGCGATGACGTCATTTCTGGTGATTCCCTATACGCTATTTGGTATTGTACAGTATGCAATGTATTTTTTCAGCGCTGTCAGTTGCCGAAGAGAGTGCCGTAGCTCCCTCAATTTCCAATCAATTTTTATGGGAGTGACATTATTGTATTGCTTAGAATGTCTACCTTTTACTCATGAAAGAATCGTAGAACTAAAACTTAATAGGCGAACAGAATCATGCCGATTCACTGCACATATTGTGGGAATTCTCCACTTCAAAATACATCGGCGATGTCATCGCGAATAACAGAGCATGCACTTCCGATATCGTTTTCACAGAAATGTGGCCAAATTTTCAAGAACTAATTTCTGAAAGTAGTCCCTAAAGACCTTACGACTACCACTGAAACGAACTGGTGATAATATCGCCTACCAGACTACCATCGTCATCGAGCTGAGTGTCATTGAGCTCCAAGATTATTGCACATGGATCGAGTAAACAACATGCCGCCATTTTGTCTCCGCTTCGGTATTTCGTAGGCCGCTAAAATGCACCTTCTCAATTAAAACCAACATAATAAGGCCTCACATCGTTGATTGAATAGGAACACCACACAAAACACAATAAAGTGGGGGTACAATCGATTACGAAGCTGAAGTGAACAGTGATTTATTCCTGGAGCTACTGCTGCTTTTTTGTGTAGCTGCCATGTTTTGAGAACTGGCAAATAGGAGACTTCATTGATGGCTGACGTCATCGGGCGGGAATTTGAATCAGCAGAAATAATTAAAAGGCAGGTAGCGCCCTCTCCTGTTAAAATTTTGAACTTTTTCTCAATAAAATAGTTTTTCAAGAATTTTATCTTAATATTAAAGCATATTTCGACTAATTCTGCTGCTCCTAGGCCGATATAGGCCAGTTTCCTTCATGCGCTCTCGCTCGCAGGAAGTAGGTCGAATGGCGACAAATTTTGTTTTGAAAGTAGAGTTTGACCAGAAGTATCCAGAAATGCAAAATTGAAGTCTCTAGGTCTTACGGTTACAAAATGTGCACCATGGGTTTAACGGACGGACGGACGGACGGACGGACGGACGGACGGACGGACGGACGGACGGACGGACGGACTGACAGACGGACGCCACTGAGCAGCTTGTTTGACAAGCTCAGCTGACTTTGTCAGCTGAGCTAAAAAAGCAATACATTTTGTTGTGGTCTCATTTTTATATGATAGAAATGGCCATCAGGTGTTTAATTTGATGAAAGGAAAACTTACCTGTGTGCTCCGTTGATGGCGAACCTTTAGTAAGAACAATTTATTCAATTCACTTAATCAAATTGACAGCTTTAAATGATGAGAGACTGTTTTTGGAGGGTAGCAAAAATTTAATGTCGGATTTATGTTAGGACATTGTTATTCGTAAAGAGAGCAGACGAGAAGCCGACTACCATGTTCTCGAGAGATATGAACATTGCATTGGTTGATTACCTCTCAAATATCAATTGCTTAAACTTTCGATCCTGATTTATTTTGGATGAAACAATACTTTTAATTGATAATTTAGACAAATCACACTATTTATTCAAATCAGGCCTCGTGTCTGTCTAACTCTCGATATATCAATGTTGTCTTCGGGTTTAGTGAGGGATGATTGCGCCCTGAATTCGGTAAGTTCATGTACTTGCATTTCGAACACAATTTTGGAGGAAAAATATCTGAAATAAAGATAGCAATGAACATGACCTTACCTCCACAGTGCTCTGCAAGAAAACAAAGCATTGTTTTACCTTTTGCTTTTCATATTACAGATAGATTACTCCCCAATTAGTGGATATGACACAGCCTGGTCGAAAATCCAAATTATTATTTCACTGTTCAGGATCGTATTCAGTTTTTCATGCAATACAATACCAAAGATTTAAAGTCTCTTTCATACTCGACCCAATGTCTTCTCTGGCGTCAGTAAAGATGATTTGAATCAACACAGTATACAACTGCAGCCATTTTTTTACTAAGATCGGTCCAACTGGAAGAACCGTGAAAGAAATTCGTTCTTGAATGTTGTTCGTGTGGAACTTGATTTTTTTTGCAGTTGTTCAGGAAAATAGAAGGGGGTGACAGCTTGCTATGTTATCACCCGTCACCGGCCTTCCACTTACCAAAGTAACTGCAAATACAATGCAGTTAATGAAAGATATTGAATCAAAACCGTGTCTTTTATTTTGCTTACTTGTGAATTGAGCAAAGGTCTTGTGGCCCACGTTGGAAAGCTGTTTCTTAGTGCACACGTGATCCTTTAACCAACAATCGTTGCCACGTTGTTGGAAGGATTTACAGTCGGTTCCCCTGGTGCATGCCGCCCGGCACGCTGCTCGGTTGAGGTGGGAATGGGAGAGATCATGGCCGGAGCAGTCTGCATTCTCAAATGAATAGCTACAAGCTGGAAGCATGGTAAAAGAGCGGTAAGTGCATCTGTGGGTTCGAAATATTTTATTGTAAAATACATGTAAGTGTACATGTATTTCATGAACATTCCAAAAACGTTTCACTAACCACCAACGTCTTTATCAAAAACTGATGATCATATTTTGATCTTTTTCGGTTGCCTTTGAATTAGGGAGTTGAAAAAACAATCACCATCTCATTGTGTGTCATGCTCTATCAAGGCATGAGTCACCGCAAACAGATGCACTCTCCATTGAAGCCTTCACTCTTTAAATTAATCAGGAAAACAAACAAATCAGACAGTGGCTATAACACCAACTGTGAAATCAGTAAAAATAGAAGTGGAATTAACCAAATGTCTGTCTTACTCTCGATATATCAATGTTGTCTTCGGGTTTAGTGAGGGATGATTGCGCCCCGACTTCGGTAAGTTCGCGTACTTTTCACTACTTGAAACATTTCTAATACATGTACAATTTATGAAAGAAAAATGTCTGAAATAAGGGGTGATGAACGTGAACTTACCTCCACAGTGCTCTGCAAGAAAACGAAGCATTGTTTTAACTTTTGATTTTCATTACAAATACATGTAGGTTACTCCCCAATTAGTGGATATGACACACCTTGGTCGAAAACTATCATTATTATCTGATTGTTCAGCATTTTACTCAGTTTTTCATGCATTACAAAACCAAAGATTTAAAGTCGCTTCCATACTCGACCTTATATCTTCTCTGGAGTCAGTAAAGATGATTTGAATCAACACAATAATAAACAACTGCGGCCATTTTTTAATAAGATCGGTCCAACCAGAAGAACCGTGAAAGAAATTCGTGTGTAAGGCCATTTTTCACTAAGATCGGTCTTATTAGAAGAATCGTGAAAGAAATTCGTTTGTGAATGTTGTTCGTGTGGAACTTGATTTCTTTTGCTGTTGTTCAGGAAAATAGAAGGGGGTGACAGCTTGCTATGTTATCACCCGTCAGCCCTTCCACTTTATACCAAAGGAAATAACAATACGATAAGCGCAATTGATGAACGATATCAAATCAGGGCACTTTGTTTTGGAATCAAAACCGTGTCTTTTATTTCGCTTACTTGTGAATTGAGCAAAGGTCTTGTGGCCCACGTTGGAAAGCTGTTTCTTAGTGCACACGTGATCCTTTAGCCAACAATCGTTGCCACGTTGTTGGAAGGATTTACAGTCGGTTCGCCTGCTGCATGCCGCCCGGCACGCTGCTCGGTTGAGGTGGGAATGGGAGAGATCATGGCCGGAGCAGTCTGCATTCTCAAATGAATAGCTACAACCTGGAAGCATGGTAAAAGTGCGGTAAGTGCGTGTGCGTTCGATATAATTTATTGTAAAATACATGTAAATGTACATGTAATACATATCAAGCAGTCCAAATGTTTCAATCTAACCACCCACGTTCGTAAATAAACGTGTTTAACCAAAAGTGATAATCATATTTTGATCTTATTGATGTGCCTCCGAATTGGGGAGTTGAAATAACAATGGAGGATACCGCGGTGACGTCACGGCTTTTCCAAGATGGCGCTGCATATTGTAAACAAACTCGATCCACGGCCAAGGGAAAATCAAGTCATCAAATAAAGTTAGATTTTTCGCATCAAATCAGAGTTATTAGTTGTTTTCTGCTATGAAATAAGTCTTCGGACAATAAGTTATCATTTGAATAATAAAAAGTGCTGTTTTGATGGGGAAAAATAGGGTTTTTAAAACCAAATAGCCGGGCACCGATCTTCCAGAATTAGCGATGGTTTCAAAACAGTCTCCCAGATATGGGGCAAACTCTTCATTATCATAATGGGATTTGGAGGCATGTTTACTGATTTTACAAGTTCGAGACCTGTAGGACCTTAAACTCGCATAGATCCCCATAGATCCCCTCTATTTGTCGAGTAAGCGCCCCTGTAAGATCATGCATTTTCGGACACTAGAACGAAATCTTCCTGCGGATATCGCGGTTTCGGTGATGATTTAAGGAGAAATTGACTGTTCTTAGAGTTGTATGGGGCAGAAATGAGTTCATACTTCATGAATACATGAATATATTATGATATGGGCGGGCTTCTAAGTCAAAACAATAACAAACTCAACTGCATCTCTATCGAGTATCGCGTAGTGCATTGCCTAGTGTATTTCGTAGAGTATTTTAGCGGAGGCATTATTTCCACACTTTGGCCACGCTAAACGTCTTTTTTATTCGTGGAAGTTAATCTGCTCTGTAAATTTTATTTTACACAGGAAGAATCCATACTAGGTATTGCAATATTTCATGTCTATTGGTGTTTTTGTGTATAGGAGCGCACCAGACAGTGAGACGTAGAGATGCGTTCAGTGCTGGTGCTGTCAGTAGACCGAATCTGATTGGCCATAGCGATCACTAATATGGGTCTTGATCACGTGATGTGACGTCACCGCGATATCCTCCTTGGTAAGTGCGTGTGCGTTCGATATAATTTATTGTAAAATACATGTAAATGTACATGTAATACATATCAAGCAGTCCAAATGTTTCAATCTAACCACCCACGTTCGTAAATAAACGTGTTTAACCAAAAGTGATAATCATATTTTGATCTTATTGATGTGCCTCCGAATTGGGGAGTTGAAATAACAATCTTCTTTGTTTCATTGTGTGTAATGCGCTGTCAAGGCAAGAGTCACCGCAAAACTTGCGCACGCTCTAAAATGAAAAAATTTGAACAAGGCAATCTGATTTTTTCACTCTAAGTGTTCGGGTACCTAATTTACCAGTGCCACCGTATGGAAAAAAGCACTACATTTTGTTGTGGTCTCATTATATATGACAGAAATGGTCATTAGGTGTTTAATTTGATGAAAGGAAAACTTACCTGTGTGCTCCGTTGATGGCGAACCTTTAGTAAGAACAATTTATTCAATTCACTCAATCAAATTGACAGCTTTAAATGATGAGAGACTGTTTTTGGAGGGTAGCAATAATTTATTGTCGGATTTATGTTTACGGACATTGCTATTCGTAAAGAGAGCAGACGAGAAGCCGACTACCATGTTCTCGAGAGATATGAACATTGCATTGGTTGATTACCTCGCAAATATAAATTGCTTAAACTTTCGATCCTGATTTATTTTGGATGAAACAATACTTTTAATCTATAATTTAGACAAATCACACTATTTATTCAAATCAGGCCTAGTGTCTGTCTTACTCTCGATATATCAATGTTGTTTTCGGGTTTAGTGAGAGATGATGGCGCCCTTAATTCGGTAAGTTTATGTACTTGCATTTCGAACACAATTTTGGAGGAAAAATATGTGAAATAAAGACAGCAATGAACATGACCTTACCTCCACAGTGCTCTGCAAGAAAACAAAGCATTGTTTTACCTTTTGATTTTCATATTACAAATAGGTTACTCCCCAATTAGAGGATATGACACAGCCTGGTCGAAAATCCTCATTATTATCCGATTGTTCAAGATTTCCCTCAGTTTTTCATGCAATACAAGACCAACGAGTTAAAATGCGTCCATACTTGACCTAAAGTCTCCTCTGGTGTCAGCATAGATGATTTGAATCAACACAATAATACAACTGCAGCCATCTTTTACTAAGATCGGTCCAACTGGAAGAACCGTGAAATAAATTCGTATGTGAATGTTGTTCGTGTGGAACTTGATTTCTTTTGCAGTTTTTCAGGAAAATAGAAGGGGGTGACAGCTGCTATGTTATCACCCGTCAGCCCTTCCACTTTATACCAAAGGAAATAACAATACGATAAGCGCAGTTGATGAACGATATCAAATCAGGGAATTTTGTTTTGGAATCGAAACCGTGTCTTTTATTTTGCTTACTTGTGAATTGAGCAAAGGTCTTGTGGCCCACGTTGGAAAGCTGTTTCTTAGTGCACACGTGATCCTTTAGCCAACAATCGTTGCCACGTTGTTGGAAGGATTTACACTCGGTTAGCCTACTGCATGCTGCCCGGCACGCTGCTCGGTTGAGGTGGGAATGGGAGAGATCATGGCCGGAGCAGTCTGCATTCTCAAATGAATAGCTACAAGCTGGAAGCATAGTAAAAACGCGGTAAGTGCATCTGTGGGTTCGAAATATTTTATTGTAAAATACATGTAAGTGTACATGTATTTCATGAACATTCCAAAAACGTTTCACTAACCACCAACGTCTTTATCCAAAACTGATGATCATATTTTGATCTTTTTCGGCTGCCTTTGAATTAGGGAGTTGAAAAAACAATCACCATCTCATTGTGTGTCATGCTCTATCAAGGCATGAGTCACCGCAAACTGATGCACTCTCCATTGAAGCCTTCATTCTTAAAATTTATCAGCAAAACACACAAATCTGACAGTGGCTATAGCACCAACTGTGAAATCAGTAAAAATAGAAGTGGAATTAACCAAATGTCTGTCTTACTCTCGATATGTCAATGTTTTCATCAGGTTTAGTGAGGGATGATTGCGCCCCGACTTCGGTAAGTTCGTGTACTTTTCACTACTTGAAACATTTCTAATACATGTACAATTTATGAAAGAAAAATGTCTGAAATAAGGGGTGATGAACGTGAACTTACCTCCACAGTGCTCTGCAAGAAAACGAAGCACTGTTTTAACTTTTGATTTTCATTACAAATACATGTAGGTTACTCCCCAATTAGTGGATATGACACACCTTGGTCGAAAATTATCATTATTATCTGATTGTTCAGAATTTTACTCAGTTTTTCATGCAATACAAAACCAAAGATTTAAAGTCGCTTCCATACTCGACCTTATATCTTCTCTGGAGTCAGTAAAAATGATTTGAATCAACACAATAATAAACAACTGCGGCCATTTTTTAATAAGATCGGTCCAACCAGAAGAACCGTGAAAGAAATTCGTTTGTGAATGTTGTTCGTGTGGAACTTGATTTCTTTTGCTGTTATTCAGGAAAATAGAAGGGGGTGACAGCTTGCTATGTTATCACCCGTCAGCCCTTCCACTTTATACCAAAGGAAATAACAATACGATAAGCGCAATTGATGAACGATATCAAATCAGGGCATTTTGTTTTGGAATCAAAACCGTGTCTTTTATTTCGCTTACTTGTGAATTGAGCAAAGGTCTTGTGGCCCACGTTGGAAAGCTGTTTCTTAGTGCACACGTGATCCTTTAGCCAACAATCGTTGCCACGTTGTTGGAAGGATTTACAGTCGGTTCGCCTGGTGCATGCCGCCTGGCACGCTGCCCGGTTGAGGTGCGAATGGGAGAGATCATGGCCGGAGCAGTCTGCATTCTCAAATGAATAGCTGCAACCTGGAAGCATGGTAAAAGTGCGGTAAGTGCGTGTGCGTTCGATATAATTTATTGTAAAATACATGTAAATGTACATGTAATACATATCAAGCAGTCCAAATGTTTCAATCTAACCACCCACGTTCGTAAATAAACGTGTTTAACCAAAAGTGATAATCATATTTTGATCTTATTGATGTGCCTCCGAATTTGGGAGTTGAAATAACAATCTTCTTTGTCTCATTGTGTGTAATGCGCTGTCAAGGCAAGAGTCACCGCAAAACTTGCGCACGCTCTAAAATAAAAAAATTTGAACAAGGCAATCTGATTTTTTCACTCTAAGTGTTCGGGTACCTAATTTACCAGTGCCACCGTATGAAAAAAGCAATACATTTTGTTGTGGTCTCATTTTTATATGATAGAAATGGCCATCAGGTGTTTAATTTGATGAAAGGAAAACTTACCTGTGTGCTCCGTTGATGGCGAACCTTTAGTAAGAACAATTTATTCAATTCACTTAATCAAATTGACAGCTTTAAATGATGAGAGACTGTTTTTGGAGGGTAGCAAAAATTTAATGTCGGATTTATGTTTAGGACATTGTTATTCGTAAAGAGAGCAGACGAGAAGCCGACTACCATGTTCTCGAGAGATATGAACATTGCATTGGTTGATTACCTCTCAAATATCAATTGCTTAAACTTTCGATCCTGATTTATTTTGGATGAAACAATACTTTTAATTGATAATTTAGACAAATCACACTATTTATTCAAATCAGGCCTCGTGTCTGTCTAACTCTCGATATATCAATGTTGTCTTCGGGTTTAGTGAGGGATGATTGTGCCCTGAATTCGGTAAGTTCATGTACTTGCATTTCGAACACAATTTTGGAGGAAAAATATCTGAAATAAAGATAGCAATGAACATGACCTTACCTCCACAGTGCTCTGCAAGAAAACAAAGCATTGTTTTACCTTTTGCTTTTCATATTACAAATAGATTACTCCCAAATTAGTGGATATGACACAGCCTGGTCGAAAATCCAAATTATTATTTCACTGTTCAGGATCGTATTCAGTTTTTCATGCAATACAATACCAAAGATTTAAAGTCTCTTTCATACTCGACCCAATGTCTTCTCTGGCGTCAGTAAAGATGATTTGAATCAACACAGTATACAACTGCAGCCATTTTTTACAAAGATCGGTCCGATTGGAAGAACCGTGAAAGAAATTCGTTCTTGAATGTTGTTCATGTGGAACTTGATTTCTTTTGCAGTTGTTCAGGAAAATAGAAGGGGGTGACAGCTTGCTATGTTATCACCCGTCACCGGCCTTCCACTTACCAAAGTAACTGCAAATACAATGCAATTAATGAAAGATATTGAATCAAAACCGTGTCTTTTATTTTGCTTACTTGTGAATTGAGCAAAGGCCTTGTGGCCCACGTTGGAAAGCTGTGTCTTAGTGCACACGTGATCCTTTAACCAACAATCGTTGCCACGTTGTTGGAAGGATTTACAGTCGGTTCCCCTGGTGCATGCCGCCCGGCACGCTGCTCGGTTGAGGTGGGAATGGGAGAGATCATGGCCGGAGCAGTCTGCATTCTCAAATGAATAGCTACAAGCTGGAAGCATGGTAAAAGAGCGGTAAGTGCATCTGTGGGTTCGAAATATTTTATTGTAAAATACATGTAAGTGTACATGTATTTCATGAACATTCCAAAAACGTTTCACTAACCACCAACGTCTTTATCCAAAACTGATGATCATATTTTGATCTTTTTCGGCTGCCTTTGAATTAGGGAGTTGAAAAAAACAATCACCGTCTCATTGTGTGTCATGCTCTATCAAGGCATGAGTCACCGCAAACTGATGCACTCTCCATTGAAGCCTTCACTCTTTAAATTAATCAGCAAAACAAACAAATCTGACAGTGGCTATAGCACCAACTGTGAAATCAGTAAAAATAGAAGTGGAATTAACCAAATGTCTGTCTTACTCTCGATATATCAATGTTTTCATCGGGTTTAGTGAGGGATGATTGCGCCCCGACTTTGGTAAGTTCGCGTACTTTTCACTACTTGAAACATTTCTAATACATGTAAAATTTATGAAAGAAAAATGTCTGAAATAAGGGGCGATGAACGTGAACTTACCCCCACAGTGCTCTGCAAGAAAACAAAGCATTGTTTTAACTTTAGATTTTCATTACAAATAGGTTAATCCCCAATTAGTGGATATGACACACCTTGGTCTAAAATTATAATTATTATCTCATTGTTCAGGATTTTCCTCAGTTTTTCATGCAATAAAAGAGCAAATATTTAAAGTCGCTTTCATACTCGACCTTATATCTTCTCTGGAGTCATTAAAGATGATTTGAATCAACACAATAATAAACAACTGCAGCCATTTTTTACTAAGATCGGTCCAACCAGAAGAACCGTGAAAGAAATTCGTGTGTAAGGCCATTTTTCACTAAGATCGCCCAACCAGAAGAATCGTGAAAGAAATTCGTTTGTGAATGTTGTTCGTGTGGAACTCTATTTCTTTTGCAGTTTTTCAGGAAAATAGAAGGGGCTGACAGCTTGCTATGTTATCACCCGTCAGCCCTTCCACTTTATACCAAAGGAAATAACAATACGATAAGCGCAATTGATAAACGATATCAAATCAGGGCATTTTGTTTTGGAATCGAAACCGTGTCTTTTTTTTGCTTACTTGTGAACTGAGCAAAGGTCTTGTGGCCCACGTTGGAAAGCTGTTTCTTAGTGCACACGTGATCCTTTAGCCAACAATCGTTGCCACGTTGTTGGAAGGATTTGCAGTCTGTTCGCCTGGTGCATGCCGCCCGGCACGCTGCTCGGTTGAGGTGGGAATGGGAGAGATCATGGCCGGAGCAGTCTGCATTCTCAAATGTGTACCAACAAGCTGGAAGCATGGTAAAAGCGCGGTAAGTGCATGTGGGTTCGAAATTTGTTTCATTGTAAAATAAGTGTACACGGATTTTATGAACAGTCCAAATGTTTCAATCTTTCACCGAAACTGTTACTATCTTACTCCCATTCTGTGGAGGCCTTCTGTAAAGCTTCTTGTGCCAAATTGTGTCATTTTCATTTTGGTTTCGTAACCATTCTTGTCTAGTGATTTAAAAAGGCAGCGAGAACCAGTGAATGCTGATCCATTAATCAATGCAAAGTTAATCATCATACCAATGCCTGCCAACTTTATTGACCAGACGAAGTCGGCAGTGACAATTGATATCGTACATCAGCACCATTAAGATCGATAACCTCATCTTGTTCATCGGTTAAGCGGATATTCACCTTTTACTATTTGCTATTTCGATAGTTAAAACAATTATTTTCACAGTTGGTGCAAAGGAACTAATACGTTAGATTAGTAAAGAAGATAGATGTATCCCTCCAAAGCTTTTCTGACAGTGTGTAGCATATGGATACCGATGGCGCTTTCGCGACTTAGTTTTTGTGTGATTTGGGCAAGAAAACGAACGTTTCCTTATGCTAATTTCACAAATAGAACACGAGTCGTACATTAGTTATTCATAGGCTGAAAACATTACATCACTTCGAACTTTGCTTTTATTTTTGAAAAACTATCAGAACAAAAATAAACGAGACAGTGTTCCTGACAACCTTATATATTTCGCAATGATAGACGTGTGGCTTACCTGCATTCACCGCTACTATCGTTGAACACAGAATTAAGAACGTTGGAGTTGAAAATGTCCCCATTTTAGATCCCTGAAAAATAGATGTAGGGTTAGGCCTATCACTTACGCTGTTCGAGGTGTATAATTGTCTCTAAATTACTAAGTCATTTGCCAAAAAATAATGCTATAGCCAGGAACAAAATCAATCAAATTAGCCGGGAATTCATTCAAAACACGGCCAACAGGTCCATTTCTTGACTTCGTGTAGTGACAGAGGTTGAAGGAGGCCCGTCTTTCGGGTAGAGTGATGGAAAACTTGATTCGTTTGTATACTGTTGGAGTAAAAGTTGGTGGGAAATGCCATTTTGCAGGCCTCTAGTCTCTAAAGGGAAAAAGTAACAAACGTCATTTTTTGCATGAAAAAAATGGTTTTCTTCAAAATGGCGCTTGTGGCGCTGCGATACAACCTTCCAGTCCCGAGCTTCAGCCGCTTGCTCGAGTGTTAAGTTTAACCACCGCGCCGAAAATTACTCGAGGAGTGTAAAACACGTTATGTAAGATGTGTACACGTTTGAAAAAATTTTGTGCGCCAATCATCTGGAACACATAACACTAAACAGGACGTGTTTTTTTCAGAACAACCAGATATATTGCATCATGTGAAGGGCAGGCCAACACTCGGCACTATCGATCGAGCTTGTCGATCAGTAATGTGGGCGGGGGAGGAGGATACGACTGACTCTAAATTATCGAGGCTGGTAATATTGACGAATTAGGGAAATAGATTTTAATACGTATTTAACACATCATTCGATATTCTGTCCGACGTCTCATCAACATCTGTCGCACTAGTTTGTTGATAATTATAAAATTCTGAATCCATTAACTTGACAGCATACATATATTTACATGCACTGGTCGACAACCGGTGGATATGAGTATTTGTTAATATTTCAATACGCCTAACTGTAGGTATTTAGTTATCCATTTCGAGTATGGACGAATATGGTGGCCTTCCTCGTCCCTTTTTAAGGCCATGGGCCAAGTTTGAAAAATGTGAAGTTCCGATTGACAAATTAGCGGACAATGGGAAGACAGTGGCTATTGAGCAATAAGGGGGTGCTGATTTCTTATATCAATTTTCCCGCTCATAAAGTTGCACATTACCTCACCAAAAATGACCGTAGAAATGGGAGCCTTAACAAGGCCTAATGGTCCCATAGTAGGGGTCAAAAAGCTGATGCCATCGAAGGATGTCAAAATGTATATCAAAATTAACATCTATTAGAGTACTTTGAGATGGCATATTTTTTACCCCCTTTGACGAAACTCGGGACCCCCTGGAAGGGGCAATAAGGGCAAAAACGGTACCTTCGACCCCTCCTATGCGCTTCAAGGGCAGAACAGATGAATCAAAACTGTTTTATTCGACGCCCTCGCGCTAGAGATTGCAAATGCTAATCCCCCCCCCCCCAAAAAGTCACCAAGAAAAAGGTCTTTGTGACCTTGCTTTTAGTTGAAAGATTTCAAAAAGTGTAATTTTGCGCGAGCTCCCCTCGAAGCTTCGTCCAGAACAAAAAAGGCAGGTACGCCCCTGGTTGCTATACATGTATATATATATTCATAATTCTTTTTTTGTTTTGTGTAGAGAGCTGAGTGTCAACTTGAATATATTGGCTCTATAAACAATATCGGGCGAAATTTTGGCAAATATCTATGTACTATACTATTAGGTGGAGGTCAAAAAGAGCATTTTCTCGGTTATCCAAATATTTAAAGCGTGTGCCAGCTGTTATGGTAATATCTTCTCACTTTATTATGATTCAAATGGGCACTTCCAGGCGAACGTAAATGGACATTTTAAGTGCCAATGTTTAAAATTAAAATTAATTGAATTATTACCAATGTTAACAGCTGGCACACGCAATGAACGTATTTACACGTTCGTATTAGCATAAATGGACGGATTGGAACAATTCTCATAGTTACCCGGGGGCAGATTTGGAAAAAAAGATTGAAGGAACATTCAACTGATATGAGTGACAGTCATGGTTCAGTGGAACCTGGACATCATTGGCTCGATAAACAATATCGGGCGATAGTTTGGCAAATACATGTATCTATATTATATGAATTCATATTCCTATACACTGAATGTAAATGAGGTCAGTAATTGCCTCATTTGGGATAAATCATGAGGTGGTATAAACGCCTCTCGCAGAAGTGTGCCTGGGAGACTGATCAAGTCTTGTGACTTATGCATTTTCTTTCTCATTTTTCATATTGTTCGAAGCCACGTCAGGAATATATGACGAATGTACGCAATGTATTTTCATGTGTTTCAAATAATAAACGCTGCGGGAGGGGCATTTGAAGGGGAAATAAGGCCATCATTTCCATCTGTTCCAGTGCATTTTCCTATTACATTAGAATTAGTAAATCATACTTGTGTCGCAAACAGGGATAGATCTCTTTGCTTTTGCTTTCGGCATAGTACAGCCGGTGATCAAGCTGTAGAAATGGCTGAAACCACGCCGGTCGTTTAGATGAACATACCGGTAAATTACCGAACCCTCTCTTCCCGATCACCTCGCCTATTGATAAGTATGCGCAGTGAGAAAAAGCCGTCGCGGCGAGCGCATCAGATAACTACAAAAGTTATTTCGGGCGGCGACGCGGCGACGACCGCCCGCTATTTTTTCCGCATGGTTTTGGTGAGGCTTTTTGATAGAAAAACATTTTGAGTTATTTTCGGGCGGGTGACACGAGCCAACTAGTTTTTCGCCGTCGCGGCCCGCGGCGCGGTTGTGGTGTGAACGTGCCCAGGAGCAGAGCCCATGCGTGTGTCATGCGGCCGTGAATATTGCCTTAAGGGCTGTTTTCACCGAACGCGGTTATCGCAGCGATTTGCGATCCGTTTGCCGTTGCGACGGTCGCAGAGGATCACTTTCATGGATTACCCAATAACAGTTTCCACCAGTACAGTGCGATTCAGTCAAATTGCGTCAGCCGCTCCGACCATCGCTGGAAATCACTTTCAGACTGATTTTAATGCGATTACCCGCACGGGTACCAATCAGAATGTTCGTTCTTTCTTTCGGTGGCATAGCTTCCCGATAGTTCGTATCTTCTTTCATCAAGTCTCCCTCAATCAAGTTCAGGATCTCTCCAAATTGACGTGTACTCATACGGAAATACTGGTGAAACTTGTCTTCGTACGAATAAAGTTCTCTCACAAGCTGATGATACTCCCAGTATTTCTTTCTCTTCTGGAATATATCATGAACCCATATTCCATGCTGCCTCTTTCGATTTCTTGTCCTGGTACAAAGATACAAGGCCAAAATCTCATCTATTTCAACTTCGTTTCTTGCATGTCAGCCATTTGCAAAAACACTTCGGATGTCTTGTTGCGATTACTTGCGAGATTTCTCGTATTCGGTGGGAACTGTAAATCGACAAACTCGTCGTGATGATCGCTCTGTCGGTCGCAGCGGTTTTGGTGGAAACAGGCCTTTAATTCTGACTTTGGCTTTGAGCCATTTCTCGTATGGGCAAACTTGGTTTATTACTCATCCTGCCACTTGAGGTCATTTTAATTGAGTACCGTTAAACATGATATTCTGGGCCTGCAAGCAGATGCAATGTAATGCTCATCGGGGAAGAGGTATATTTTAGGTCCTTGCTATTCTATGTTGTACGTGATACACGGCGTGGAAGTACAGAAGTGCTTACCTTAAACAGTCGGAGCAGCCTTGCTTGCGAGCAAAAATGCAACTGTCGGAACGTACTAGTATCGGGCTTTTAGTAAGTGGTTATCCAATGAACAAAACTTGTTAATGTTTGTGCCAGCTGTTATGGAAATAATTTTTCGATTCATTATACTTATGATTCAGATTTTAACTAGAGGCCTGTCGGCCTGGGAGCTTCGCTGGGGGGGGGGGGGGGGGGGGCGGAGATCATTGGATTGTTGACGTTAAAATGTTCCCAACCACATCAAAATTACAGATAGTATCATGGCAAAAAAGCATTCTACAATTAGTGCAGAATATTTACAATCTCCCCAGATATAATTACATCGACAACTCTATGCGACAACTCAATCATTTGGGAACTATGCTCGCATTAATTCCTCAGCCTGGTTGTTGTTAGGTAGCGATATTTTCATGTGAAAAAGCAATGTATGTATTCATACGCCCTGTACATCTATGTATTGTTCAGTGTACAGCGAATAAAATTTTACATGATTTCTCGAAGTAGTCCGGCATTAATGGTTATATGGAAGAAAAAAATGGGCAATTCCAGGCACTGTCAAAAGGAAATAAAAATTGGAAGAATAATAATATTAAAATAATGAATAAAAATATTACCATAACAGCTGGCATTTTTTAAAGGAATTCCATGCACTCTAAAAAATTGGGGCTAAAAGTAGTTATTTCATTTACTATTTTGAGAAGTTAACGTCATATTACTACTTAAATAATTATCAGAGGTTCTGATTACTACTTTCGTAGTTGTTTAGTATGTACAATTTACTGTTTGGGTGTAGTTAATTGAATCGACCAATCAAAAGTGTCTATTTCTACAATTTACTACTTTGGTAGTAAACGCCTCGACCAATCAAAGAGCCTCCTGTGCGCAGACGGTAATTTAGAAGCGCCGCCATCTTTTTTCCCGCTTCAAGTTCAAGACGTGCAACTTCAACCGAAAACAATCAGGATGGAAAATAATTTAAGAGCATGGGGGATGGAAGATCTCATTCCAGTTTTTGAAGGTAAGAATATCTGCAGCACCTGCAGAAAGCAATTTAGATATATATTCATCATTCAATAGTGAGAAAAATCAAGATTTCTTTGAGCCCCCTTGGCCCGTGTTCAAGTTGCGCAGCCGCCGCCGCCGCCGCATTGCAACGGACGGACGCCGTAAAGTTGGTCCTTCAATAATCCGAAATCATCTGGTCTGGTAAATGAATTATGGCTTCAAAACATATCGGGAAATGTTTTAGATGATGTATGAAATCATTTTTCGCCAGTAACAAGGCAAATTGGAGAGCCAAAGTTAGGAATATGGTGACCTAAAAATAGTATACAAATTACAAAACTTCGGGCGGCAGCCGGCTGTCTTGCCGCATGAAAAATTGCCGATATGAATTTCATGAGGAGGCCCTATGATCGAAAAATAAATAGGCCTACACCTTGTAAATTATTCTAAAAATCATTTTTCTTGGAATATGCTTGCTGTTAAAGAACTGTGTGACTTCAGTAATGAGTTTGGTGGAAGATCAGCCGTGATAATTCAAATATCCCGCCAAAGAATGTCGTCATCAATAATTCAATTTTTCACCCATGGTGGCGCAGTGTCCATTCAGAACTGACAACATCCGGCATTTCCGGCCGTAGATTTTCAGCTGGCCTAATCGTGTCTAATAACTGCATGATTTGATAAACATACCATGCATACAGCCGAATAAGGGCGATATATTCGTCAAATTCTTGACGTATTGTCGCCCTGTCATCACTGTGATCTTAGTCGACTTAAGATTGATTTAGGCCTAGTCTAGTTACTCTACTAAAAGATGTGACTGATGATGGGCCCCGTGATGGGCCTGTCGTGTAATGTTTTGAGTGTTTCCAGTTTTGTCTCGAGAGTGTTCTCAGTTTTCTGGTTTCCCTCGGCCTTTTTTGTAGGCCTAGGCCTAGCTACTGATTAACAGTTAAGCTGAATATCATCATCATTATTATGATAATTATGTTTGGCTTGGGAACAGACAAAGATAGGTTGACAAGTTTTTCTGTGGTCTATCTACATGATCATCATGATCTATCGAATGTTTGTTGTTGACCGTTGTTGTTCCCCATCATCATGCCCATATATTTCAGTGTTTCCACACAATACAGTTGTCTATTATGTGGAAACACTGAAATATTGGGAACAACAACAAACATTCGACAGGTCGAGATGTTCAGCGCAGGTATAGTATGTGTGTGTACTTTATTTGTGGCTTGGACATGTTGGACCGCTTTTTCACCCCGTCAGGCCCGTGAAATCAACTGCAACCTCTCCGAGCATCTCCCGCCTCACCGAGTCATGGCCAACAACCTCTCCGAGCAAATCCAGCCACCAACCGAAGACCTCCTCACAACAAGGCCCTCGTATTGACTGTTAAATGCGGTTAAATGTTTATTTCTGTTCTGTAAATTAACAAGTTATAAAGTATGCTTAAAATATCTCTCATTTCATGCATTTCAGAACAAGGTATTGATGAAGAAGTTGCAGTTTTGTTGGACGACTCAACCCTGAGGGAGCTAGTGCCGAGGATAGGAATTCGTTTGAAACTAAAACAACTAATCTCATTACATTTACAGGTAAGCCTGTAGACTGTTTATACTTGTACTATAACTTCTAAGCGGATCATGGAAACCAGTAGCAGCAGTCATCGTTTTACCTGTTTTGTTTGTTCCAATTTTTGTCAAGGACTACAACATCTTTTTTATCATCTGCGGACAAACCATGCAATAGTATATTCGAGTGATTATTTTGCCTGTGCTGAAGATGGGTGTCAGCGGACTTTCAGTACCCCTTGGCCTTATAAAAGACATCTACTTAAGCATGTTCTTTCACTTGACACTGCAAGCCATGATGTTGGTGAATGCCCAATGGACGTTTCCCCCCTAGACAATACCGTTGATGATGAAGTGTCAGATGGAGATGATCCAGGAAAAAGCATGAATTATGAGCAAAACACATCCCAGCCTCAGAGTAGAAGTGAATCTGTTACTGTTGACCTTCATGCCATTGCCGCCAATTTTGTTAGTAAAATGAAAGCCAAATCAAATGTCCCATTATCCTCATTACAAAATATTATTGAATGTACCTCAGAAATGTTCAGTGAGATCGTTGGAATGCTAGAGAATGAAACGCTGCGTGTGATGGAGGTGACTGGTGTAGAATTAGAATGTGAAAAAGTTCAACATTTGAAGAAGATTTTCAAAGACTCCAGTTCTCCATTCGCGGGCTTTGAAAGTCAATATAAGCAGGAAAAGTATTTCACAGATAAAGGTACGTACATTCCCCCTGTATCCATTCCACTTGGTGAAGCCTTCAATCCAAAGCGTGATGCAGCTACTGGAGGTGTTCGACAGACCCAGACACACGACAGTTTCCAGTATATACCAGTCAACGGTGTTTTACGTGCTGTTCTTAACCAAGATGGTGTGCTTGATGGGATAGAGCAGTACAGGTCCGCAACGGCTACGTGTGATGACCTGAAGGACTTCAAGGACGGGGAGTTTTACCAATCTCATCAGTGCCTCAGCAATCATGACTGCGTGAACATTCTTCTCTACTTTGACGAGCTCGAGACAACAAATCCGTTACGAGGAAATGGTACCCATAAATTAGGAATGTTTTACTTCACCATAAAGGATATCCACCCTGTTTACCAATCATGTTTAGATAATATATTTTTGTTGGCTGTTGCCCGATCTGAGGACATAAAACACTATGGGATAGATGCTATTGTTGGCCATATTCTTCCAGATTTGAAGAGCCTCGAGTTGGAAGGACTCACTGTTCAGAATGGTGATGACACGACATCAACGCTGAAAGTTAGCATTGCCCTTGGACAGACAACTGGTGACAATCTTGGACTCCATACACTTTTCGGTTTTGCTGAAAGTTTCACAGCAAACTTTCCATGCCGTTATTGCAGCATGCATAGAGATGCCGCCCATACTGCCACCAGGGAAGAGAGTGAATTGCGCCGCACACGGGCCACATATGATGAAGATGTCACAACCAACAATGTTTCCGAGACGGGGATAAAGAGAAGATGCCCTCTTAATGATCTCAGCAGTTTCCATGTTATTGACAACCATGTGTTCGATATCATGCACGATTTATTGGAAGGAGTCTGTTTGATTGAGATAAAATTAGCTCTAAAATCTTGGATTGACCAAGGCCGCCTCACTCTCGATACAATCAACAATAGATTGACTAGTTTTGACTACGGATTTTGTGAGGATAAGAAAAAGCTATAAAACTTCCCAAGATGAACGCTAACACCAACTTTGAAAACATTCATTTTACCTATATTTACCAAGGCAGATATGGAAAGAACAGTTAATTCGCTTTGTTTAGTACAAGGTGGTTTTTGTGATATAAATCTTTTTTTAAATTATTTGAATTGTTATACCATGAAGCAAATACTTGAAACTGACAGGTAGCCAATGAATTTCTAGAGAGCAGGGAGCGCAACTTGTTTATACTTTGAATACATTGTTATCAATTGCTTTTATTACAGTGATATGGGGGGGGGGGAGCCTGTTATACACTATGATTCAAAAATATGTGATAGTACAATGTAGTTGATGTTTGTTATTAAATAAAGTTTTAATTGTTAGAATCAAAAAATAATTTCCTTTTCCTTCCTGCTCTGGATAGACTACAGATTCAGCTGGATGTCTTGTGGCGTCTCCGTCTGGGTTCAGACAAGATGGAAGTGACTCAAGACACTGGACTGGGGTCCAAGTCCATGATCGTTGTGACTGCTGGATACGAAAATGCAGCAAGATCATAATGCCCCAAAATACGGCCCATGTTAGATAATTACCACCAAGGAATAGTAATGGCGACCACTACTCTCAGAAATAGTAAAAATTTAACCATTTATGTGGTTCAACCAAAACCACCAGGAATAGTTAACTATTCACAAATAACCATCAAAAGAGTAAAATAATTACTATTCAATTGTAGAAAAAGTTACCATTTATATGGTTAAATATCTTAACTACTTTGAAGTAGTAAAAATTACTACTTCTATGTGGGTGCAATATTAATCCATTAAATAGTAACTTTTTTACTATTAATAATAAAATAGTTCTTAGAGTGTGACGCATGTTCCGTGGCATTTGCAATTGTTTTTATGTCGTTTTCACTCGGTACATATGTTAGTATAGGAAGAGGCTATTTGGCAAGCCCGGCTCACCAAACAACCACTTTTTGCCCAAGATGGAGAGCCGAACTCACTCATACCACGGATGTAGAGTAAAAGAAAGGAAAGAAGAAGTATGATCAATATCCTTGTTTATTTAACTCGCCATGCATGCCATGCCGGTGGTATTCCATATTTTCTTTCTCCCACGTTGTTCGACAGTCTTAAATTTTCTACGTGCGCGAACGGTGCTTCTGCAAGGTGCGCCTGTACATTGTATAACATTAGATACTTATAATGTACAAGTGAATGTACGAGATACAGTGTAAGACGTGTAAGATACAAATAGCGGGACTGGAGCGCCAAAGATTGAAACCATTCTACTACACTGATTTGTGAGGACGAGGTTGAAACAGCCCACATATTTTGAATTGTTTTAGCGAATTCATGCGAAAGCGTGGGGTTGGCAACTGTATACACAATCGGCTTTGGGAGAAACTACATTGTTTTATGTAAGTACTTGAAGGCACAATACCGTACTCATAACGAAAGTAGAATATTCTTACTTTGCCACGGAAATATAGTCATCCCATTAGTAGGTGGCGCTGATGTTAAATATGCTTCAAAATGATGTTGCGTCTCTATCACAACAAGATGATTCAGATATTCAGATATACTGACGGGGGGGGGGGGGGGCCACCACACTATTTATTACCTGTTTTTAACATTGAGCAATGTAGGCTGCCAGCATGACAGATTCACCGTGTCTTCTCCGAGTGGATACTTTTTTCCGCATGGGAGATGCTTGGTTGTTTTCGGCCGCGTCGTGTAAGACATGGTGAATTTGATTAACACCGGTATAGCATACAGACGACAACCATTGACTACTTAGCAGAGGTTCGAAGATGGTATCATTTTCGCATGCCTTGATATAAAGTACAGATTATATTTCTAATCTATACTTGCTTAAATCCAGGTAAAATTCAAAAAATGTTTCTTTACCGAAACGAGTCTTAAAATCACATCGTGACCAGCAATGTTTTGAGATCGCTAAATCACTAACCCAAAACCTTGACATTTCCGCCTCAGAAGCTGTTTTTTGTCTGGCCTCCCACCCTTGGTTTAGTTCTACTCTAGGAGCGATAGTCAGGTCAGAAGCCCAGGCAAAACAGCTTCGAATCTGGACCAATCAGAACATGGCGCAGAGGGGACAGGTAGATAAATCAGCTATTTCTCTCCCTAAATTCGCAAAATCGTCTTCACTGGCATCTTTACTAATTTCTGCTGACAACACTGTGCCCATTAGTTATAAACGAGGTTCTAAAAACACGATAACAATTGCATTAGTTGGACCGATGCTAATACAGGCGACGAGGTTAGGTACCATGCGATCGGCGCTGACCTTTGCCCTCTTTAAATTTTCTTATCAGCGCTGTGATTGGACCACGCACTGAGAGCGTGGCGAGAAAACAGGAAATCGATGGAATCCGTCATGGGTTTGTGGATCCCGAGTAAACAGGCATGAGAGTCAGTATGCTAAATCGGGGCGGGATACATATTTTATTGATTGTAGAAGAATCGCTGACGCACCTCAAGGCAATATTTGTCCGTACACCACGAACTGAAAAGGACAGCATAAATGCCTTCCAATACATACTAACATAAGATAACTCCTCTAAATGATGATATATAACATCTCGAAATATATTTCTGTACTTGGCCTAATGCTTCTTTGTTCTCATCCAGTTGCCTTTATTCCTCGTAACATTCTATAAACTTCCCGCCGGAACTGGGTCCCACTCAAGCAGTACAGTAGAAAATTAATCGCGTTGTTGATACTGGCGAGCAGACGCGCAACACTGCGCATGAGGGACATGGCGGCAAACTGCCTCGAGCTAAGTGACGCCCTCATCTTCCCAAATGTTACACCAAATATCGTCATTGGTAAGGTCAATAATAGAAACATAACACTGACGGTAGTTAACATTTTTGTCATGCTGGTTAACTGAGCCGACTGATCATCTTGAGCGGTGCCTTGATTCTGTAGATGCTTTCGTTTCCTTTGCCTCTTCACAACCTTGTACAGAATTGAACAATTACAAGCAATTATGACGAAGGCTGGGATTCCAGAGAAAACAAGCGTGTCAATCCATTGCCAGATGATATTCCAGAAATAAACACTTGGGTAAGGACATTCGCCGTTTTCGATTCTAAACATAAAAAGCAAAGGGACATTGAGAGAAAATAAGAAGGTGGTCACAACAATGAGGACGACGCAGGTAGATTTTCGAGTACATATCAATCTGGCCCTTATGGGGAAGGATACTGAGATCATGCGTTCCACTGTTAGTAGCATCACACTCCAACTCGCCAAGTCAGCGAATAGGTAGGTAGAGAAATAATGTATCGGGCAGAATGCTGCAGAGACCATCCAGAGAGTTAATCCGAAAACAGTCTCTATCCAGACGTGTGCGTATGTCCACAGGACAATTGTATCAATCACGGCGAGTGATATGAGGAGAATTCTAGTCGAAGATTTCCCAAATTTCCGCCCAAGCAGGACTGTTATGGTCAGAGTATTGAATATCGAGCCGACTGTAACGATAACGGGAGCGGCATAGATAGGCAACGCCTTCTGAAGCCGCCATTCCCAAAAATCACCCAGCTGCTCAAATCTTTGTTGTTGCGTAGAGCCCATCACAAAAGGCCTGTGGTTGTTGATCATGAATGCCGATGAGTTACACAGAAACAACTGAGATACCCAATTACTTCTAAAAGTAAAGAGTTCTGAAAGTGTATGGGCAGCAAATAATACCCAATCGTAGACCGTTTCTAAAGATTGAAGAAATGGATGGGCACAAATTCAGAATGTTAAATTTGGATAAACGATGGGACATTGGCGACCCCACGTTTTCCGAAGGTAATGACGTGTGTTCCGTTTTTGTTTAGGTTTTTCAAAGGGACACAAATGTTGAACTACGTTCATGACGAAACTACTGATACTGTTCGACAACGTATGAAAGTTCAAGTGATATGCGCATGGATACACAAACTTCGTTTCGCTGGCCGAAATTGAGTCGTTTACCAAAGTACCAGTGGTGACTTCACCAAAATAGGAAAATGAACAGAAAGGAAAGGAAAGTAATGTAGTTATACCAATCTGAAACTAACTCCATGTCCTAGCTAGCCATTACGGTCACAGATCAAATGCATTCCATGTATGCTGATTTGCAGGCAAATCACCAGCAAAGCTCCCAGTGGCTTGTAAGTTGATATCCTGGTATCAAGTATTCTAGCTAGCCACATGCGTAATTCGAACAGTACCAACACATGCGTGTGTTCCAACCAAACTACACACATAGGAGGGTTGCATTGCACGCGCGATGATATCACTCTGTAATTTAAAAAAAACCGGACTAATCCGCCCGCAAGGCAAATGTTAAACAAATAAACAAATATTGTTTTTTTCTGCGCTGGTCCGTGTGCTAACTAAATACATGCAGACTACCAAATGAGGCATGTGTATATAGACTGGCATTTTGCATTTGAAGTTGCAGTCAACTAGGCATGAAAGGTATATTTTGTCTGTGTCTGTATCACCTTTTCGTGGAATATTTGGCTGAGCGTAGACAAATATGTTCCATTGGGCTTTGTGTCGGATGGCATGACTCTACATTGAAATTGATTGAGCGTTTCGATTGAATGTGACATAGTACATGTAGCTGTTATCGGCGATACAAAATGACATAGTTGACACTGGCAGAAATAACGGATCACTGATAAGTGAATCAATAGACTTCTCCTTTCCAAAAGCATCACATGAACAAGTTGTTATATTGATGTTGAACCTTTGACACGATTACGACCTGTGTCCAGAAAGAATGCGTTTCCAGAATAACGGGTACGAAAAATCCAATTTCTCTATCTGGGTGGGGAGTGCATCCAGAGATTAATATCACGCTGCGACTTAGCCACTGGATTATCGTTTTTCGGGGCACTTGGTGGCTACATAATATGTACCAATATTTATCTGGGTGTCCTCAATGATAGTGGCCTACACGGATTCTTACTTAATGTGTCAGAAGACTCGTATCGTTAATAATAGTTATAGGCCGTGGGCGAAATCCTAAATTCTCTCCTTCCTGACAACATTTCGGGCCCAAAGTAACAATTCTCGTATCACGACGAATGAGGTGAACACGTCACATATCAATAAAAGGTTCACACAAAAAATAAGTTCTGTACTACCTTAACCGGATATACATTACATTTGTTTTGTCTTTTAATCATGAGAATATCCAATACAAAGAGCAAAAAAAATTAGTTCATCTTTTGACTACTAGGAGGCTTGAAAGGCTTCCTTCAGTCCTGCCACCTAATAGGCAACTGATGAACCAAAATTATCTCAGTGATCAGCTTTAGAGGTGATAGATTCTTATAATGTGAATCCTGCGGTTTATGAGCAACTATATTTGCGGGAACGTTTGTTTTATGGAAGTAAGCACCTTACCGTACTCATAACGATAAAAGCATTCGTACTTTGCCACGGAAATATAGACTCTTTCACCAGTCTCCTCCATTCACTCATTACAGAGACTGGTACTTGACGGCATTCACTCGTCATGAACTCGATTCGGGGGCATAAGTTTCCGGTGTCCGGTCACGTGTTTTTCCTTTGGATGGGTATTAACCTCGATCCAAGTGAATAATCTTCAATACCAGAGCGCTCGGTATTGCAATACATCCACTGTATGCACCGAAAATGTATGGCTCGCCTCAGGTTAATCAACGAGGCCTCCTCGACCCTCCGCTACGTGGCGGATAGGGTCAAGGTTACCTGGACTAACGGAAATATAGTCAGCATCCCAATAGGTGGCACTGATTTTTGCTATGCTTCAAACTGATATCAAATCTCAGAAAAAAATTGATGTTGCGTCTCTGCCAAAACAAGATGATTCAGACATTCAGCAGATGCACTGACGGGGAGTCCAACACACTATTACCTGTTTTCAACAGTTAGCAGTGTAGTAGGCAGCCAGCACGACAGATTCACTGTGGCTTCTCCGTATTTTTTCCGTATGGGAGATGCTTAGTTGTTTTGGTCGAGTCGTCTACGAAACAGTCACTTTGATAAACACGCCGGTATACCATTCAGACGACAATCATTTACTAGTGAGCAGGGTTTCGAAGAGGGTATCACTTTTGCATGTCGGGATATCCCTTGAAGCCAGGGAAAATTTGAAAACTATTTCTTTACCCAAACGAGTCTCCAAATCGGGGGGGGGGGGGGGAAGACGTCTCTTTATTGATTGTAGAAGAAAAGCCGACACACTTCAAGGCAATTTGTCCGTACACCACGAACTAAGAAGGACAGCATGAATGCCTACTGAAATATACTAAAATAAGATAACTCCACTAAATGATCATTTATACAATGTAACATCTTGAAATATATTCTATACTTGGCCTAATGCTTCTTTGTTCTCACCCAGTTGCCTTTATTCCTCGTAACATTCTATAAACTTCCCGCCGGAACTGGGTCCCACTCAAGCAGTACAGTAGAAAATTAATCGCGTTGTTGATACTGGCGAGCAGACGCGCAACACTGCGCATGAGGGACATGGCGGCAAACTGCCGCAAGCTAAGTGACGCCCTCATCTTCCCAAATGTTACACCAAATATCGTCATTGGTAAGGTCAATAATAGGAACATAACACTGACGGTAGTTAACATTTTTGTCATGCTGGTTAACTGAGCCGACTGATCATCTTGAGCGGTGCCTTGATTCTGTAGATGCTTTCGTTTCCTTTGCCTCTTCACAACCTTGTACAGAATTGAACAATTACAAGCAATTATGACGAAGGCTGGGATTCCAGAGAAAACAAGCGTGTCAATCCATTGCCAGATGATATTCCAGAAATAAACACTTGGGTAAGGACATTCGCCGTTTTCGATTCTAAACATAAAAAGCAAAGGGACATTGAGAGAAAATAAGAAGGTGGTCACAACAATGAGGACGACGCAGGTAGATTTTCGAGTACATATCACTCTGGCCCTTAGGGGGAAGGATACTGAGATCATGCGTTCCACTGTTAGTAGCATCACACTCCAACTCGCCAAGTCAGCGAATAGGTAGGTAGAGAAATAATGTATCGGGCAGAATGCTGCAGAGACCATCCAGAGAGTTAATCCGAAAACAGTCTCTATCCAGACGTGTGCGTATGTCCACAGGACAATTGTATCAATCACGGCGAGTGATATGAGGAGAATTCTAGTTGAAGATTTCCCAAATTTCCGCCCAAGCAGGACTGTTATGGTCAGAGTATTGAATATCGAGCCGACTGTAACGATAACGGGAGCGGCATAGATAGGCAACGCCTTCTGAAGCCGCCATTCCCAAAAATCAATCAGCTGCTCAAATCTTTGTTGTTGCGTAAAGCCCATCACAAAAGGCCTGTGGTTGTTGATCATGAATGCCGATGAGTAACACAGAAACAACTGAGATACCCAATTACTTCTAAAAGTGAAGGGTTCTGAAAGTGTATGGGCAGCAAATAATATCCAATCGTAGACCGCTTCTAAAGATTGAAGAAATGGATGGGCACAAATTCAGAATGTTAAATTTGGATAAACGATGGGACATTGGCGACCCCAAGTTTTCCGTAGGTAATGACGTGTGTTCCGTTTTTGTTTAGGTTTTTCAAAGGGACACAAATGTTGAACTACGTTCGTGACGAAACTACTGATACTGTTCGACAACGTATGAAAGTTCAAGTCATATGCGCATGGATACACACACTTCGTTTCGCTAGCCGAAATTGAGTCGTTTACCAAAGTACCAGTGGTGACTTCACCAAAATAGGAAAATGAACAGAAAGGAAAGGAAAGTAATGTAGTTATACCAATCTGAAACTAACTCCATGTCCTAGCTAGCCATTACGGTCACAGATCAAATACATTCCATGTATGCTGATTTGCAGGCAAATCACCAGCAAAGCTCCCAGTGGCTTGTAAGTTGATATCCTGGTATCAAGAATTCTAGCTAGCCACATGCGTAATTCGAACAGTACCAACAAATGCGTGTGTTCCAACCAAACTACACACATAGGAGGGTTGCATTGCACGCGCGATGATATTACTCTGTAATTTAAAAAAAACGGACTAATCCGCCCGCAAGGCAAATGTTAAACAAATAAACAAATATTGCTTTTTTTCTGCGCTGGTCCGTGTGCTAACTAAATACATGCAGACCACCAAATGAGGCATGTGTATATAGACTGGCATTTTGCGTTTGAAGTTGCAGTCAACTAGGCATGAAAGGTATATTTTGTGTCTGTATCACCTTTTCGTGGAATATTTGGCTGAGCGTAGACAAATATGTTCCATTGGGCTTTGTGTCGAGTGGCATGACTCTACATTAAAATTGATTGAGCGTTTCGATTGAATGTGACATAGTACATGTAGCTGTTATCGGCGATACAAAATGACATAGTTGACACTGGCAGAAATAACGGATCACTGATAAGTGAATCAATAGACTTCTCCTTTCCAAAAGCGTCACATGAACAAGTTGTTATATTGATGTTGAACCTTTAACACGATTACGACCTGTGTCCAGAAAGAATGCGTTTCCAGAATAACGTGTACGGAAAATCCAATTTCTCTATCTGGGTGGGGAGTGCATCCAGAGATTAATATCACGCTGCGACTTAGCCACTGGATTATCGTTTTTCGGGGCACTTGGTGGCTACATATGTACCAATATTTATCTGGGTGTCCTCAATGATAGTGGCCTACACGGATTCTTACTTAATGTGTCAGAAGACTCGTATCGTTAATAATCGTTATAGGCCGTGGGCGAAATCCTAAATTCTCTCCTTCCTGACAACATTTCGGGCCCAAAGTAACAATTCTCTTATCACGACGAATGAGGTGAACACGTCACATATCAATAAAAGGTTCACACAAAAAATAAGTTCTGTACTACCTTAACCGGATATACATTACATTTGTTTTGGCTTTTAATCATGAGAATATCCAATACAAAGAGCAAAAAAAATTAATTCATCTTTTGGCTACTAGGAGGCTTGAAAGGCTTCCTTCAGTCCTGCCACCTAATAGGCAACTGATGAACCAAAATTATCTCAGTGATCAGCTTTAGAGGTGATAGATTCTTATAATGTGAATCCTGCGGTTTATGAGCAACTATATTTGCGGGAACGTTTGTTTTATGGAAGTAAGCACCTTACCGTACTCATAACGATAAAAGCATTCGTACTTTGCCACGGAAATATAGACTCTTTCACCAGTCTCCTCCATTCACTCATTACAGAGACTGGTACTTGACGGCATTCACTCGTCATGAACTCGATTCGGGGGCATAAGCTTCCGGTGTCCGGTCATGTGTTTTTCCTTTGATTGGGTATTAACCTCGATCCAAGTGAATAATCTTCAATACCAGAGCGCTCGGTATTGCAGTACATCCACTGTATGCACCGAAAATGTATGGCTCGCCTCAGGTTAATCAACGAGGCCTCCTCGACCCTCCGCTACGTGGCGGATAGGGTCAAGGTTACCTGGGCTAACGGAAATATAGTCAGCATCCCAATGGGTGGCACTGATTTTTGCTATGCTTCAAACTGATATCAAATCTCAGAAAAAAATTGATGTTGCGTCTCTGCCAAAACAAGATGATTCAGACATTCAGCAGATGCACTGACGGGGAGTCCAACACACTATTACCTGTTTTCAACAGTTAGCAGTGTAGTAGGCAGCCAGCACGACAGATTCACTGTGGCTTCTCCGTATTTTTTCCGCATGGGAGATGCTTAGTTGTTTTGGTCGAGTCGTCTACGAAACGGTCACTTTGATAAACACGCCGGTATACCATTCAGACGACAACCATTTACTAGTGAGCAGGGTTTCGAAGAGGGTATCACTTTTGCATGTCGGGATATCCCTTGAAGCCAGGGAAAATTTGAAAACTATTTCTTTACACAAACGAGTCTCTAAATCGGGGGGGGGGGGGGGGGGGGGGAAGACGTCTTTTTATTGATTGTAGAAGAAAAGCCGACACACTTCAAGGCAATTTGTCCGTACACCACGAACTAAGAAGGACAGCATGAATGCCTTCTGAAATATACTAAAATAAGATAACTCCACTAAATGATCATTTATACAATGTAACATCTCGAAATATATTCTATACTTGGCCTAATGCTTCTTTGTTCTCACCCAGTTGCCTTTATTCCTCGTAACATTCTATAAACTTCCCGCCGGAACTGGGTCCCACTCAAGCAGTACAGTAGAAAATTAATCGCGTTGTTGATACTGGCGAGCAGACGCGCAACACTGCGCATGAGGGACATGGCGGCAAACTGCCGCAAGCTAAGTGACGCCCTCATCTTCCCAAATGTTACACCAAATATCGTCATTGGTAAGGTCAATAATAGGAACATAACACTGACGGTAGTTAACATTTTTGTCATGCTGGTTAACTGAGCCGACTGATCATCTTGAGCGGTGCCTTGATTCTGTAGATGCTTTCGTTTCCTTTGCCTCTTCACAACCTTGTACAGAATTGAACAATTACAAGCAATTATGACGAAGGCTGGGATTCCAGAGAAAACAAGCGTGTCAATCCATTGCCAGATGATATTCCAGAAATAAACACTTGGATAAGGACATTCGCCGTTTTCGATTCTAAACATAAAAAGCAAAGGGACATTGAGAGAAAATAAGAAGGTGGTCACAACAATGAGGACGACGCAGGTAGATTTTCGAGTACATATCAATCTGGCCCTTAGGGGGAAGGATACTGAGATCATACGTTCCACTGTTAGTAGCATCACACTCCAACTCGACAAGTGAGTGAATAGGTAGGTGGAGAAATAATGTATCGGGCAGAATGCTGCAGAGACCATCCAGAGAGTTAATCCGAAAACAGTCTCTATCCAGACGTGTGCGTAGGTCAAGAGGACAATGGTATCGATCACCGAGAGTGATATGAGGAGAATTCTAGTCGAAGATTTCCCAAATTTCCGCCCAAGCAGGACTGTTATGGTCAGAGTATTGAATATCGAACCGACTGTAACGATAACGGGCGCAGCATAGATTGGCAACGCCTTCTGAAGCCGCCATTCCCAAAAATCATCCAGTTGGTCAAATCTGGGCTGTTGCGTTGAGCCCATCACGAAAGGCCCGTGGTTGGTGAATGCCGATGAGTTACACAGAAACAACTGAGATGCCCAATTGCATTGAATTCCTTAAAAAGTGAAGAATTCTGAAAGTGTATGGGCTGCAAGTAAGTTAGTACACGTATATCCATCCGATCGAAGACCGTTTCTGAAGATTGAAGAAATGGATGAAACTATATTATGCACACATTCAGAATGTTCAATTTGGATGAACGATGGGACATTGGCGACCACAAATTTTCCGACGATAATGACGTAATGTTCCGCTGGCACTTTACCTCGTTTTATTAGTATAAATTAAGTCTAAGATCGATAAAACTAGAGTACATGTACTTCGTTGACGCCAATCAGAAGACAATGACTGGCTACTTGTTTGAATAATAACCTAAAAATTCTGAATTCCGCCCGTGACGAAACGACCGATACTGCTCGTATGAATTGATATGCACGTGCATACACAAACTTCATCACACATGCCGAAATTGAGTCGTTTACCAAAATACCACTTTTGAATACTGGATATAATGAAAACTTCACCGACATAGGAAAATGAACAGAAAAAGAAAATGGTAATATAGTTATACCAATCTGAATTTAACTCCATGTCCGAGTTAGTTAGCCACTTTGTTAAATGAATCCCTTGCAACGACACTGGATCAGGGACAAGCACATCTTTTTCATAAATGTTTATAATATGCAATATATTGATGCATACAAATAGCGTCGTTCAATAACAATTCTTCGAACTCCTTACTTAACGGTCACAGATCATCATCAGGGGTGGGTAATTCAAAATTACGTTAGCTTTAACGGCGCCGTTAAGTCTTAACATGATAATCTAATGGGATTAACTGAAAGAGATAACGTTCGTAAGGATACTTACATTAACGTAACCGTTAAGGATAACGTGACTCAACCAGGCCCAGATATAGGCCCCTACGCTGATTTACAGGCACCAGCAAAGCTCCCAGTGGCTAGTAAAGCTAATATCCTGGTACGAAGTTAATATACTAGCCACAGGCATAATTCAAACAGCTACCATCAAATGCGTCTGTTTCAATCATCTACACACATCGGTGGGGTGCATTGCACGATTATAACACACTCAATGAATTTTGAAATGCATAAATTTGTAACTATATCCATCACTCTGTAATTAAAAAAAACCGGAGTTTCCGCTTGCAAGGCAAATGTAAAACAAATAATTGTTTATCCACTAGTGCGCGTGCTGCATGTAAATGTATACAAGATGTCGACCACCGAATGTAGCATGACTTGTGCATAGACTGGCATATTGAATTGCAAGTTGCAGTCAACTAGGCATGAGGTCATTTGTTTGTATCTTTATCTCCTTATTGTTGAATATTTGGCTAAGCTCCATTGGACTTCGTGTCGAAGGCTTATTATAAACCGCGAGATACGGAATGCGAAATCGCGAGATGCCAACTTCGGTGAGAGTACCATGCGCCACAGGATGTAGGCCCATTTCAAATAGGGAGGCTGAAAAGACGAACATTCATGAGACCGAGGCTGTAGTAGAGAGCTATCCTTGTTTTGATTGACCTATTGAAATATACTCCGCTGTGCGATGTGTGGAAGTTAACCTAATTTATAGCCTAGTTTCGATGGTCAGACTATCCCGTGCTATTTTTAGGGATGACCAGACGTTCACCAGGTGCATGCCCTGTGTTATCGGTCAATCGTGTGTACGGTGACTTGTGCAACCAGGCGTAACGTGAAGATAATCTTGATACATTCAGCATCCTCAATCTCATGGTATTATACTCACAGTATATCTTGATTAGTCGCAAAAACCTTTGTGGTCAAGATGAACATGCTTTTGCATGTAACCTTTGTATTGTCTTCGACCCTACTATCATTGATTGAATGGAGAAGTGGACAGCAGCGTTAGAAATGGTAATTGTCATGGTCCAGGGAAGTAGAAAATATTGTGGTAGAAAATAATGATTACTCTTCTCGCGATTTCTCATCTCACGGTATATAATAAGCCCGTGTCGGATGATATATATGGTCAACTCTCCATCCGGCTCTACATTGCAATTGATTGAGCTTTTTGATTGTGGGGCGACAGGACTGGGGGACTTCCTGGGCCACACGTTCTCATGCTCTATCGGCGTTGAAGACTTTATTAAAGATTCACACCGCCGAAAAATCGCCATGCCTGTACCAAGGCTGAGAAGAGCCGTCTTGCAATGTCTTGGTGGGTGAAGATGACAGATTGATCAAAGCGTGGCATTCCTTTGGAATGTTCGGCCTTCGCATCAGATATTCTAAATGATACGGTCAGAGTCAATTTCTGGTTTGCAATATTACCAGTAGGAGGATCAGTGGCAGAGTGGTCAGAGTGCCGAGCTTATAAGCAGGCCGTTGTGGATGCTCAAACGGATCAGCACTGTTTCATTTTGTTTCCTTTGGCAAGGCACTTAAACCTACTTGCTTCTCTCCACTCAGGAGTAAATGGGTACCAGGCTTGCCATGGAAGTTAACCTGTGATAGATCAGCATCCTATCCAGGGGGGTAATACTCCTAGTCGCTTTTTGCTTCGGAAACCGTTCGCGGCTCGGGCTAAAGCCCAGCTGACTTGAACTTTTTTTGATATTACCAGTTTGTTGTTAAAACATCCACAATCAACTCAATGACAAGAATCTGTCAGATCTCTTACCGGTACAATGATGCCCTTTATTAACCAACATCGATAAAGACACAGCATGCACATACATTTTGTTTATAAAAAGTGTACCCTTGACAAACAAGGTCAATACTAGACATTGGAATACAATAAGCAGTGGTTGCCGCCAGAAGCCTATGACTTCGTCTTTTCATTTAATCAGTCATGGTCAAAACGAATATAAATAGACCGTTGAGATGGGAGATTGAGATAATTCTTTCTCTTCAACCATTCAAAAATCAATTATGTTGGTGTAACGGGACCACTTGCGCATGAGATGCATGAGATGTTGGTTTTTCCTACAAAAATCGCTTCCAGCAGGACGGTGATTTCTCCAAAGGGGATAATGGGAAAATGTTTATACTACAATATACAATTTACTAGTAAGGGGTGCAACCATGGACCTGGCTGAAATTCACAAGCCAAGTCCAAAACTATTTTGCAACACTGGTGTTTGGACTCGTCGTGTTAAAACACCCCTCGTGAAGTAATAGAATTGACCCGTAGGGGATATCGAGATCGAGGCTTAGCTAGCAGACGAACAAAAGTTGTAAATATGTTTTGGTGTTAAAGAAAGGCGTTTTAATTCTATATTTCTAGTTCGTTGTTATTCGTACATGATACAGTCAACAAATAGGGTGGTTTCGCAGGCGCACGGATAGCGCGACGTGAACAATTAGCAGCGGTGACGTCATCACTACTTGCGGTGTCGTGACGTCGTACGCAACGTCCCTTCGCGTAAACGGAGGGAAAAGACGGATAGCGGGCTCGATACACGTAAGTCTAAACGGACAGCAAAATTGACGAATTTTCACTGACACAGAAGTCGTACATCCTGAGTAGCACCTGTAATAGTTATTAGGAATATTGTGCTGCAAATAAATGGCTTTTGTAGTCGATATCACCTATCCCTGCAGGCGAAAAAATATGATGAAGTGCGGTTGCCGATGTTTCGCTCCCATGGATGTACACTTGACACTTGTGCCGCATGCATTTCATGCATGTCATGATGTGGATATTTCCCCGGGCATTCATGATCATGATGATGATGGAATGTGTTGTCTTGTGTGTTCATGTTGTGAAGGCAGGCCTAGAGTGGTGCACGGGTGTGGCACAGCCAGGGGCATGCTCTGTAAACTATTATGCATTGAGTTATTGACAGAGCACAGGAATGTCATCTTTACGGAATCTGAATTCGTTGCAACATTGATCGTCCGTGTAAGTCTCTAAATCGAATCTAGGCAACGCTGGATCATATGTTACCCCCCTTGGCACCGCCATTTCTTCAAAAAGTAGGTACACAAACTCATCATCTTCATTTTCAATCGCCAAATGCAAGAGTTCTCTGAGTGCCGCCATTTTCAAAATTCGCGCCACCTGGACTTAAACGTAACCGTTTTCTCGTGCGCAGCGAAACCACCAAAATGACGCAGCAGTAAATAAAACGGTTACGTCTAGCTAAACGTTCACGTCGTGCTATCCGTGCGCCTGCGAAACCACCCTAATAAAGTGGTATCTCCGACCGGATAACAAGATTTGTGACGATATAGACTTTCGAAATTGAGGAAATTTGGATTGAACTGAGAGCGAGATGCACGGATGTGCCGATTTCACAGTGTTTGTTGACATTTTTGACATTTCGAAAAAAAAGTGAATCGGGACGTGCATTTTTAACAAGTATCGAGCGAGCATGTCTTTGCAATGAAGACAAGCTGTGAGTAACGAACTTTAACTTCAAGCCGTCGTTGAAGAAGAATATTGACATTCGAAGAGTATATTTATGCAAAAGAAAACTGTCCGTCCCGTTAAAATCGACGATCAAAAGTGCGTCGTCTGCTGGATTCGAGTTCGATTGGGGCGAAGCAAGCGATGTAAATAGGCCGAGAATTGCTTCTCAAAGGCCGGTAGCACGTCAAATCATTCTGGATGTGCCCTAGCTGTGCTAAGTGGAGTGGCAGTAGCCGGTATCGGCCTTGAGTTAGAGGAAATCCGCTGTGAATGCGACGAGTTGGAGCGTACACTGGCTGCCGCGATAGTTTCTAGATCTACCGATAGAGGGCGCGGAGAGCCGATCCCGGAGAGCGGTGTAATAGTAGGAATAGTCATACGAGCGGTGTAGAAGTAGAAATGATCCTGTGGCGCAGTGTAACGGGAATTTTGGTCATGCTGAGAATATAGTTGGTCCAATGCGATGTCCCAGCCACAGAACTGATACTGGTAGTAGTAATCAAAGCAGGTCTAGATTTGCTGCAACGTCGACACCAGCCCAAGTTGTAAGCCGTCGTGCTGAGGAGGAGTTTCGAAATGATCGGCAGCCAAGTCAGGAGCGCAACGAGGACTACTTCAATGAGATGATAACAAGCTGTGACTGTCGTCAAGTTAATTTATGTTGGTTTTGAAATTAGGTGCCTCTTTCGGTTTCGCGCCATTTCTGCTCACGTGCGTAGGTGACGCTGAAGTGCTTCCGCCCAACCAGATTTCGAGAGATTGTTTTCCTTTTTTGGGACACGTCTTTGTCCCCTAATTTCTATATCTTCCCAAAGAGATCCGATCAGCTACAAGAGGGATTATTACTAAACAACTGTCATAGATATAATAGAACACAGTGTCAAAAGTTGTTGATAAAAGAATACGACGCTTCAGGTTGATTTAGTGGCTGTGGCCAGGTCGCATGGTTTTTCCTGTAGTTTGTCTTGTATCCGTCAGGTGTCACCGCTGCATAGTATAAAAGAAAGAAACAATGTTGTTTGATGATATTGATGTTTCTTAGGCTAATGAGACATTTGTGATAGTGATATTTCTCTCTAGACGTAATATGCTGCTAGCTTGTTGTACGTCGTTGCTGATCCGTGACAGTAAAAACTCTTCTTAGCTGGTCGGAACGTGGAAGAGTCTAGAGAATCCTCACCATGGATGACGAGGACGATTATGATCTGTATGGTAACTTCAATGTCATCACCGGTTCGTTTGAACAGAGCAACTTGATGCAGGTGGAAGACGAGAAATATCGGCTACGTACAGAAAATGAACGTCTCATTCGAGAGTTACAGGAAACGCAAGGTGAACTTGCTAAGCAGAAGGAACAACTGGAACGAAGTGGTGCGTGCAGTCAACCGGACGAAACGAAACTAGCTCACGTTATTGGCCTTCTGGCTGATGTCATATTTAAGAAGGGTGAAGGACTCCCAAGGAAAGAGCCCGACGTCTTTAAGGGTGACTCGTTCTTGTACCCAGTCTGGAGAAACACCTTCCAGGTTCTAGTTGAGGACCGCTACCCGTTGGCTAGGTACAGGTGCTATTACCTGGGTAAATACACGGCCGATGAGGCTAAACGTTGTATTGTTGGCCTCCTATCCTCGAATACCGATGAAGCGTACACGAAGGCACGTGACCTCCTCGAGCAACGTTATGGGAACAAGTTGGTTCTAGCCCGCTCTTTCCTCGAAAAAATAGAGAACTGGCCCGTTATAAAGTACGGCGATGGCAAGGCCATGCAGAACTTTGCAGATTTTCTGTCCCAGTGTGAAACGGCGATGAGCACAATTAGTCAGCTAGCAATCTTAGACGATCCAAACGAACAGCAAAAGGCTCTTGTCAAGCTACCATGCTCTGTGCAAGACAGATGGTTTGCCATTGTGGACAGACATTTGTACAGTGATTCAGAGGTGAAATCCAGGGACGACTACCCCACGTTTTCCATGCTGTGCGCCTTCATGTGTAAACAGGCTCGAATTGCCTGTGTCCCGTTAATGCCCGAGTCAAAGAATAGGAGTGCCAGTGTCGTTAAACCTGTGTCGTCCTCAAAGCCGCATACAGTAACTACTTTTGCGACGAACACGGTGGCTGTTCCAAACGGGAAGAGCCACGCACCTCTTCAGTGTTATAAGTGAAGCGAAATGCACTACCTTGATATGTGTCCTAGCTTCAAGGCACTGTCTTTGCCTGGACGACTCAACTTTGTTAAGACCAGCAGCCTATGCCTGGGCTGCTTTTGTAAAGGGCACCGCAAGAGGGACTGTACTAGACCAAAATTCTGTCAAGTGTGTCATTTAAAGCATCCAACTTTGCTGCACGACTACTCGAGGACCAAAACGGATCCACCTTCTGCCGCCAAGCCCGTTATGAACCAAGTTGCTGCGACGTCTCTTCGTGTGGAACTGCCAAATCAGGAGAGTGTTCAGAGCTCACTGATTGTACCTGTTTTACTACGCCATGTAAATGCTTGTAGTGATCCTGTAACTGTATATGCTTTATTGGATAACCAATCCGATGCATGTTTTATTTCAGAAAACACTCTTGCTAAAATGGGGGTACAGGGTCCAACTGGAAATACCATCTCCTGTCAGAAGGTAACAGGTCTTGTAGTTAAGGGTTTAAGGGAATGTAGTGAAGTAGAGTTGCCTGTCGCTTACTCCAGGCAGGAAATTCCTGCCAGTTTTAGTCAAATTCCTAACCCGGTCTATGCAAAAAGGTGGCCCCATCTTTTGAGTGTAGCAGAGCAGTTGACGCCTCCGATCTCAGATATTGATGTATGTCTTCTCATTGGTATGAATTGCACAGCTACTATTAGGCCTCTAGAGATAGTACCAGGTCCTGGAGATGATGATCCATATGGGGTGAAGACGACCCTTGGTTGGGGCGTGATGGAGCCATGGGCGTGTCATGTCACACCTCACAAGCTGAAGTCAGCCATTTTGCCTTCCGAACGTGTGCTAAAGAAAAGAAGTCAGCCCTACCCCGGTCGCTAGGATGTCTGAATTGGACTTTACCGAGCATGAAGCCAACCAATGTCCCAGGATGACAAGAAGTTCATGTGTATCATGAAAGAGGGCCTACATGTGAGAGAGGATGGACACTACGAGCTGCCGTTGCCATGGAAACAAAGAGGCGGACTCCTCAACAACAAGCCAATGGCCTGCAAAAGACTAGCCCAGCTGAAGGCAAAGATGATGAAGAAACCCAAGTTTAGGGAGCAGTACACCCAAGGAATGACTGATATGATAAAGAAAGGCTTTGCTGAGAGAGTCCCATCAGATGAACTTGACTTGAACAATGGTGAAGTGTGGTACATCCCTCACTCCGGTGTATACTCAAACAACCCTGAGAAACGCGACCGCCTGAGAATTGTGTTCGATGCTAGCGCTGAGTATGAGCATGAGGTACTCAACAAACGTTTGTTACAAGGCCCAGACCTAACAAATAGTCTTACAGGGGTCCTGGTTAGGTTCAGAAAGGGGATAACTGCTTTTACTTGTGACAAAGAGGGGATGTTTCATCAGTTTGGTGTAAATCAGTCCGATAGCAGTGCTTTGAGATTCTTGTGGTGGGATGAGGGTAACCTTGATAAAGCCCCTACTGAATACCGCATGTGTGTACACTTATTTGGAGCAACCTCGTCTCCCGGTACAGCTAACTTTGCTCTCAAGGCCGTCGCAGGTGAATTTGAATCAAGGTATGGAGAAGCAGCTGTTGAATTTGTGAGATCCTCTTTCTATGTTGATGATGGAATTGGTTCTGTCGACCCCCAAGATGAAGCCATAACCCTGTTAGCCAACACCGTAGCACTCTGCGCAGAAAGAAAGCTCCGTCTCCACAAGATAGTGTCCAACGATCGTCGTGTTCTTGAATCCATCCCAGTATCTGAGAGGAGGAAAAGTATTCAGCATGATGAACTGCCAATAGAGAGAACTCTTGGTATGGCATGGCATGTACAGCCCGATACATTTAAGTTCACTATAGATTTGAAGGACAAACCTCTTAGCCGCCGTGGCATCTTGTCCACCATCTCGTACATGAACAACAGGGTTATCTGTTGTCATCAGGAAATCCAGGGTTGTGGAGGGAGTGCCAAAAATGCCTGCCGTCGAATTGTGTTAAAGAGCAAAATAGCAATTCCTGCCAGGAGTGAGCAGCTAGTCACGTGTGAGATAGCAGGCACATCATACGGATCCCAGGCAGGATATATATCACCTGCGACGTCCCTCCTCGAAAAAAATGGTCTCCTAGTTGCCAAAAGTGTGGTAGACATGTCAGGAGAGACGACCCCCATCCGACTCCTAAATCTATCAGAGGAGCCAGTAATTTTGAGGAAACATACATTGATGGCTTGGGTAGAGCCTCTTATAGAAATACCTCAAGAGAGTAAACCTGAAGAAAAGGTTAGAACGACAAAGAAAGCAGAAGACAATCTGAAACCAAAACGGAACGATGGGGTGTTTGTGCCTGACCACCTAAAAGACCTCTTCCACCGCAGCTGCAAGCACCTCGATCATAAGAAAAAGCTGAAGGTGGCACTTCTTCTTCGGGAATTTGCTGATGTTTTTGCAAGAGATGGAGATGATACAGGCCGTACCACACTCGCCAAACACTCCATTGACACTGGGGACTCTAAACCGATAAAACAAGGAAACAGGAGACTTGCACGAGGTATCAGAGGAGAAGTCACTGAGGAGATAACAAATTGGGTTAAATGCAAAATTGCGGATCCTTCTAATAGTCCTTGGTCATCTGGCATAGTACCAGTGCGTACGAAGGATGGATCGCTCAGGATCTGTGTGGATTATAGGCCTCTTAATGCAGTCACAAAAAAGGACTGTTACCCCCTCCCACGAATTGACGACTCACTGGATACATTGTCAGACAGCGAGTGGTTCTCCACCCTGGTTTCGAAAAGTGGATACCACCAGGCAGAAATGGCGAGTTTGTCGGACAAAGAGAAGACAGCTTTCTCTGTGCCGGGGGTTGGCCACTTCCACTTCAATGTCCTTCCATTTGGTTTAGTTAATGCGCCTGCCACATTTCAGAGGTTAATGGACATGGTGCTGAAAGGCCTTCCATTGGATATATGCGTTCGGTACTTAGACGACATCATTTCGCATCACACGAAATTTTATTCTGCGTTGGATGGTCTGAAGGAAATATTTGTGCGCCTCCGGGATGCAGGGCTTAAGCTCAACCCTAAGAAGTGCAACCTCTTCCAGAAGAAAGTAGCCTTCCTTGGCCATGTCGTGAGTAAGGAGGGAGTTAGCACAGACCCGGAAAAGGTTAAAGCAGTTGTGGAATGGCCCATCCCGAGAAGTCAGCGAGAGGTGCGATCATTCGTCGGTTTGGCATCGTATTATCGGCGATATATACGTAACTTTGCAGCTATGGCGAAACCCCTGAAGACACTCATGGAGAAAGGAAAGACCTTTGTTTGGGGTGATGATGCAGAGACCGCATTCATAACATTGAAACGGAAACTGACCGAGTCACCGATTTTGGCATATCCAAGGCCTGGTGAACCGTTCATTCTCGACACGGATGCCAGTAACACAGCAATTGGTGGAGTGCTGAGCCAGCAGCAAGAGGGCACAGAAAAGGTCATAGGATATTTCAGTCGATCCCTGAACAAGAGCGAGTGCCGGTATTGTGTCACATGAAAGGAGATGTTGGTTGATAGTGTTAAAAACTTCCATCACTACCTCTATGGCCAGAAATTCCTGGTAAGAACCGATCATTCAGCACTACGGTTTTTAATGACCTTCAAGCACCCGGAGGGACAGACCGCCCGATGGTTGGAGAGACTGTCCCAATATGATATGGAAATAGCACACCGTCCGGGATCTAAGCATATCAATGCTGACAGTCTGTCCCGCAGACCAATACCTTGCGTCAATTGTCAACAGTGTGATAAGCTGAAACTGATGGTCGAAGATAAACCAGACGATGACCTAGCACCAGACTGCCTGCATCAACACCAGTCGGAGGTCCCCACGATGCCGGAGCCTGTCCTTGTCGTACGGACAGAACCCTTGGGCAGACATAAATCGAAGGAGGAGGATCTGGTCAAAGAAGATAAGGGGAAGGATGTCCGGTGTAATACTGGTAGCAGGGAGGACAACCCGAGGAAATGTACACAGAACGAAATGAGAGTGACGAATGAACCAAAGACAACACCTATGAGAGAGCGCGTATTTCAGATTATCAGAGCCGTACAGGCAGATGAGCCAGCAGATACAGACACTGACTGGGCCTGGGATAGCCAATCAATGAGGAAGGCTCAGTTGGAGGACCCCGAATTAGCAGAGGTAGTGAAATTGTTGGAGTCTGGCACACAGAGACCAGATTGGAAGGACATTTCACATCAGGGCATAAGACTCAAATCCTACTGGAATCAGTGGCAGTGCCTGGTGTTGAAAGATGGCATACTATGTCGACGCTGGGAGTCCAACAGTGGAGAAAGTGTGTTGCTGTTAGTGGTTCCTTCCAGTTTTTGTGCCAGGGTACGACGAGAATTGCATGAGACACCGGCTGCAGGCCACTTTGATTTCAAACGAACATTGGCGAGAGTACGACAAAGGTTTTACTGGGCTGGAATGAGACGAGATGTGGAAATCTGGTGCAGCCAATGCCTGCCATGTCAGCAGAGGAAGGGTCCCAGGAGACGCCGAGCTCCCATAGCACAGTTCAACATGGGTATCCCAATGGAGCGCATAGCATACGATGTGTGTGGGCCATTCCCCGAGTCGGACCATCATAACTCCTATGTTCTTGTAGTTGAAGACTACTTCACTAAATGGGTGCAGGGTTTCCCAATACACGATCAAGAAGCGACGACTGTAGCTGACTGCCTTGTCGATCGTTTTATGGCGATATTTGGGGTTCCAGATATGGCGCACTCTGACCAAAGCAACAACTTTGAGTCGATGGTTTGGACAGGGGTGTGCAAGCGACTAGGGTGCATGAAAACCAGGACCAGCCCACAGCATCCTGAGTCTGATGGAATTGCAGAGCGTTTCATGAAGACTTTAGGAAACCTCATATCAATGTTCTGTGACGAAAACCAATTCGATTGGGACATCCATCTGCCGCTCCTGATTATGGCGTACAATTCGTCAAAACATGAGGCCACAGGGTTTAGTCCATCCCAGCTTTTGTTTGGCAGGGAGCTTGCGCTACCTGCTGATTTGCTATTTGGTACTGAATACCCTGGCCAACCTGAGTGCAATCCCTCTGAATACCTAGAGACCCTGTTAGACAAGATGGACAAAGTTCTTAATCTTGCGAGAGACCACTTACAGATGTCAAGCAACAGACAAAAGGAGTACTACGACCGACCGCAAGGCCAGCTTAGAACCTTTTGCTGAGGGAGGTATTGTATGGTTTCACGATCAACCAATCCGAAGAGGGAAAAGCAAGAAATTGGGAAAACCTTGGCGTGGGCCTTATCGGGTGGTACGCAAGATATCCGACTTGCTGTACCGTATTCAGCAAGGTCCAAAATCGAAGGCCAAGGTCGTCCATATTAACCGCTTGAAACCATTCATAGGCCCGACACCAGAGGAGTTAGATTGGGAAATTGTCAAACCAACAACCCCAACTGATACAATTAAGGATGTTACAAATCCTGACCAGCAGCCAGCTCGGCGTAGCACCAGAAAAAGAAAGGCTGTGGTCAGACCTAACCTATAGATCCTTCTAGTAACACAGGGTATCCATTTCTCGTTCCAGATGGCAGAACTGCCCTTCAAAAGATACGTGTGCAACCAGTGCGAATATGCGTCCGATCGTAAGGCCAACCTGGAGCGTCATGCAGACAGATGCCATCCCCCAAAAAGGAAGGAAGTGGCCTCGTCAGTGGTGGTTGTAAATCGGTCCTCCTACTCAAAGGTGACGGGTAGCCCGATGGCCGACCTTACCTCACCCAACCCAATGTAAGTTTAGGAGAGGAAGAGAAGAGCGACGTGGACCAGGAGGTAGAGGGCGATGGTGATGAGGCCTAGGAGACTGTTAGTCATGTTAGTACACCGAAACGTAGAAAGGTGGTAAATACAGGACCCCCCTTACCCGACTTTTGTGTTCGCGAAAGCCTGCAGGAAGATGGCGATGTGGAGGCCGTGGAAACGGTCAGTGGCAGTGCACCCAAACGCAGAAATGTTCTAAATTCAGGGCCTACCTTGCCCAGCTTCCATGTTCTCGTTGGAGAAAAAGGACCACGTCCGGAAACAGAAGGGAAGAGGACCCCACGTCTCTTCGGAGGCGGCTGTTCGACATCGCACAGTACCGGGTGAAGGCCGTTACCGAGAGAGTTTGTCATGTGGACGGGACCCGCGAAGAAATCACTTACGACCTGGAATAGACCTCTTAGGATATGATTTTTGTACATATGTGGACATTCTTGATTGTATCACTATGGAGACTCATCTATCCAGGTAGATTGATAGTTGGACAGTTTATAACCTGATAACTCTGGATAATATTGACTTACATTTTCATAAGCTTTCGGACTCAGCTGAGTCCTTGGTCACATGATCACTCGTGACGTCATCGGGCGTAGTGATCGGCGGGGATCCCGAATTCGACTGTACCCCCCTCCTGACTCTGGTCCTCAAGATGTTACTCCAGATTGGAGAGAGATTGTGTCGGCCGCCGTCCTTGTTAAGAGTGGGTTGCAACGTACGAATGTGAATCGCCTCCTTCACTCCTCGTTCGTACCACCTCGGTTCAACCTCCAACACTTTGGCGTTTTCAATGTCAATGTTATGTCCTGGTTCCGCGGTGTGAATGTGGCGTGACACCTCTGAAGTGGTGGAGCTCGGGCGTCTGTGTTCCAGGAATCTAGCTTTAAGCAATCGTTCTGCCTCCCCTACGTATGAAGCTGGGCAGTCCCTGCATGGGATGTAATACACGGGTCCAGTGACTTGGTTTTTATCCAGCTTATCCTTAGGTCGCACTAAGAGTTGCCTCAAGGTGTTGGTGGGCTTGAAATAGGCCTGGATGTTATAGCCTTAGAGGATTCTCCTTAGTTCTTCCGATAAACCTTTAATGTAAGGGAGGACAACCGGGTACCGTTTCTTCGCTGTGCTGGGGATTCTAGTAGGAGGCGTGGGTTGTTGTTCTGCCTGAACCTGATGCTTGGGATCTTTCAGGATCCAACTAGGATAACCGTTGAACGACAGGGCAGTTTTGACGTGCTGGAGTTCCGCTCCCTTATCCTTGGGATCGCTGACGATGGCTTCTGCACGATGGACCAATGTCCTCACCACTCCCCTTTTGTGTTCAAGCGGGTGGTTGCTCTGGAAGTTGAGGTATTGGTCTGTGTGGGTTGCCTTTCTGAAGACCCTGGTTTTAATGCTGCCATCTTCATTGACCACAGACCATGTGTCGAGGAAAGCGAGGGCTCTCTCGGTCCTGTCACCGACGGTTTCCTGATCGCTCACAGGGATGGTGACTTCTGGCTCTGTGGTCCACTTTATGTCATCGTCAATGCTGTTCAGGTGGTCAGTGAACTGTTGTGAGTGGGCCCTCTTCAGTTTAGTATGTGTATCGTCCACATATCGTCTCCACCATGTAGGGGGGTTGGCTGCTGTTCTGATGGCTTTCTGCTCGAAATCCTCCATGTACAGATTGCGAACTATGGGGGGGGGGGGGGGGGACTGGGGACCCCATAGCTGCTCTGTGTATCTGTTGATAGAACTGTCCTTGGTATTTAAAATATGTACAATTCAATCAGAGGCCTAGAAGAGTCACAATGTATTGGGGGGCCATGGGGGTCCTATCCTTCAAAGTGTCGTCCTCTTCGAGCGTCTTCTGGATCAAAATCAGAGCTTTGTCCACGGGGACGCTGGTGAATAGGGCCACATTCACACCGCGGAACCAGGACATAACATTGACATTGAAAACGCCAAAGTGTTGGAGGTTGAAACGAGGTGGTACGAACGAGGAGTGAAGGAGGCGATTCACATTCGTACGTTGCAACCCACTCTTAACAAGGACGGCGGCCGACACAATCTCTCTCCAATCTGGAGTAACATCTTGAGGACCAGAGTCAGGAGGGGGGTACAGTCGAATTCGGGATCCCCGCCGATCACTACGCACGATGACGTCACGAGTGATCATGTGACCAAGGACTCAGCTGAGTCCGAAAGCTTATGAAAATGTAAGTCAATATTATCCAGAGTTATCAGGTTATAAACTGTCCAACTATTCTTGATTGTGTTGGACTTTAATGTTCCTATACCATGTATAATGTGTTTTTGGACTGGCAGTGAACATATTTAGGAATTCTTTGGACTGGGGCAGTGGATTCTGGATTTGCGCCAATAGTTTGTTTTTCTAGTGTTGCGAGTTAGTGTTTGGACTGTTATGTTGTTGATGTTTTGGGGTATATTGTACAGGAGTAGGCCTACAACCTCTTTATAGAGGTGGGGGTAATGTGGCGCCTGGGGACGAGATTGCTCACGGGTGAACCTATAAATGTGAGCAGGTGTGGGCGTGGTGGCAGTCAAGAGCTGCTCTCCGTACTGACAACGTCGCACGTTATATGTTCATATTAAAGTTGTAACCAGGAGATAGGAGGTGCGTAATAAAGTATCATTCAGTTATATATTGCGTAATTATTGGCCGAGGTAGACGTCACAGTAAGTGCAAAACGCTAATTGTGCTTATTCACCTGCCTAGCAACGCGAGCTGTTCACTTGGAGTTAGCGTACAGTTTGGACACCAGCAGCTTCCTCAATGCCTTGTCACGTTTCGAAGCCCGGAGAGGTAAGCCAGAAGAGATTTTTAAGCGACAACGGGACTAACTTCACAGCAGCAGAGAAAGAGTTACGTGCTTTAGTGGAGGCATTGGATGGGGAGAGAATCCAAGACATTGGAGCGAATGAAAGCATATGATGGCAAATTAACCCCTCCCCACCGGAGCTCATCATGGAGGGATTTTTGAGTCAATGATTAAGGCAGCCAAGCGGGGAATGAATGCAATCCTCATCTCTGCTGGAGTAACGAATGAGGAGCTACTATCTGCAGTGGTCGAGGTGGAGGGCCTTCTTAACTCACGCCCTCTGATGTACGTTGGAGGTGGACCAGAAGAAGAACCAATACTTACACCAAACCACTTCATTTATGGGAAAGCAGGAGGACAGCTCGCTCCACATGTAGTCGATGAGATTGCGTCAAATCCAAGAAATCGCTGGCATTATGTTCAAGATTTGGTTCTCAATGTATGGCAGCGGTGGACAAAGGAGTACATTACCTCGCTGAACACCAGGGGAAAGTGGTTAGACAGACAACCAGACTTAAAAGCGGATGATGTTGTCCTGCTGGTCAACCAGAACAACCCAAGAGGAAAATCGCCACTGGGGGTCATCACCAGAGTTTTTCCAGGAAACGTTGGGCGTGTACGTGTAGTAACTGTGAAGAGCGGCGAAAAGGAGTATTATAGTTTATAGTCTTGACGCATTGGGCGATGAACATTAGCCTATTAAAGTATTCGAACGCTATATAAGTATTTGTGATATAATTACGCGCACAAGTATTACAAAAAAATAATTACGCGTTGGTTTGGAATCGGCAATATCCTCCAGCAGTTTTAAAGAATCGGCTGCAATAGAGGTCAAAGGCCATAATACTGCCTCTCTATTGTAAGGTGTACGACGAACTCTGCCTAAGCCTGTTCCGCGAAACTGCCCTGAGTTGTTGCTACTCGCAGTTGATATTAGTTGTTGAGGCCAAAGTTGCCTTTTATTGTAACTAGGCTCTCAGTAACCAATTAAGTAACTTGTTGTTGTTGACGGAGCTGGCCCAGCAACTGCGTCGGGAACCCCCACGTTGGAATGTTAATTGACGCCATAAGCGCGTTGGAATGCGCTTGAAATGTGCTAATTGGTTGGGTGGCAACTTGTTAGTCCGTTCGGAGTCCCTGGCTGATGATAGTCAGTCGCTCACAGGAGCTTGAGGGTTACGCTTGGTAATACCCCAGGACTTCAGCTCGTTGAAATTCTGCTGTATGTAGGCTACGCAGTTGTAACAGGGACTTAGAGTACATAGTGACGGGAGCTATGCCCGAAATGCCAGTGTATAAAATAAAGGTACATGTATATTAAACTTCCGAAGATCTGTTTACTCACGAGTTGTTGCAATTCCTATAAGCATCTCAATATTCAACCCTGAATCAAGTAAATCCAAGCACGAGTACCCCTCACATTTCTATTTCAACGAGAGAATCAAATATCTAGCTTGTACACAGCAGAGTGGCCGTAGAAGTACAGCTGACCCAGTTTCCAGTTTCCGAGATCCCAGTTGGCACAAGTCCAAGCTCGAGCCAGGAAATTCTACGGTGGACCGATTGGTTAGGAATCGAACAAGATGTCGAACGCCGTACAAGAAGTTCGCAGAAGTGAACGTAAGCCAGTGCCCCGGAGTGGACCTGACCAACAGGACATCCTAAGAGAAGAATGGGTGCAAGTAGGACGGGAAAGAGGCGGGCATGCGGCGAATGTCTCGAAACTGTACGGCTAGTTCCGCAAAGCTTCTGATAACCGAGAAGCCCCGATAAGAGACCTCGAGCCCCATCTCAAGAAGCTGGAAGATGCCTGCAGCCGATTCAAGGTGGTTCACGACCGTTATGTAGAGCTTTTAGCTACAGTTGTGCCAGCCAGATTGGATCTTTGCATGACCCATTTCCAAGACGTGTGTAATTTGCTGGGTGAGGCGCGTGCCAGATTCAAATACTTAGCAGATTTGTCACGCCTCCACGAAGGTCAACCTCAAGATGAAGATATAAGAGAGGATGGTAAAATAACGCAGAGCATGCTCCGCACAAAACAGTGAACTCTTCACTGTCTCCATTTTCCACTTACACAGTAGACAGTTCACAGTTGGCCAGATGCCTTCGCCGTCTATTATCCGCTTCTTGAATTAACAATGAGTGGGCCCATACGTGAGACAAAAAGTTACCAGATTGTGACTCGTGGCTGTGAATGATAGGACCCCGACCCCTGATCACTGCCAAACTTTATATGTGAGACGAAAAAATTCCTGATTGTGACTTACGGCTTGGAATGATGGGACCCCGACCCATGACCACTGCCAAACTTTATATGTGAGACAAAAAGTTACCAGATTGTGACTCGTGGCTGGGAATGATAGGACCCCGACCCCTGATCACTGCCAAACTTTATATGTGAGACAAAAAGTTACCTGATTGTCACTTACGGCTGGGAATGATGGGACCCCGACCCATGACCACTGCCAAACTTCATACGTGAGACAAAAAGTTACCAGATTGTGACTCGTGGCTGGAAATGATAGGACCCCGACCCCTGATCACTGCAAAACTTTATATGTGAGACAAAAAGTTACCTGATTGTGACTTACGGCTGGGAATGATGGGACCCCGACCCATGACCACTGCCAAACTTTATATGTGAGACAAAAAGTTACCAGATTGTGACTCGCGGCTGGGAATGATAGGACCCCGACCCATGATCACTGCCAAACTTCATACGTGAGACAAAAAGTTACCAGATTGTGACTCGTGGCTGGGAATGATAGGAGCCCGACCCCTGATCACTGCCAAACTTCATACGTGAGACAAAAGTTACCAGATTGTGACTCGCGGCTGTGAATGATAGGACCCCGACCCATGATCACTGCCAAACTTCATACGTGAGACAAAAAGTTACCAGATTGTGACTCGTGGCTGGGAATGATAGGACCCCGACCCATGATCATTGCCAAAATTCATACTTGAGACAAAAATTTACCAGACTGTGACTGGCAGCTGGGAATGAGAGGACCTAACCACCCCAACCCCTCATACTCCTGGCAGTGCCCATCCTCACTGCTAAAATGAAATAAAAGAGTGAAAATTTCAAATTCAAATTGATTTATTGATCTATCATCTATTCGGCTACAGTCAAAAACTATATATATAGTACAAATTAAAAACACGTGGTCATTCAACAATATTCCAGATTATCATACCTCATTAGTATGTGAGCCAATCACGTCGCGTCATTCACGACCACGTGCCATGCGATAATTTTGACTATTCCACGGCATTATTCCACGGCTGACGTCATCGATGACGCGATATTGCAAATGGCGGCCATTAAGATTTCGACGAAATCGGCGATAAAAAACAGCATATTTACGGCGTTTTAAGCCAGGAAGTTGCACAGTGATACTGTCAGGGTCTTGAATTACACCCACAAAGTAGGTAGGTTGCATTGGGTGGGACTGTTACATCCACGAACAGAAAGTACAAGGCATTCAAGTTGGGCCTGGACTCGCTTCAAACAAACATCGTCTGCTAATGTAAACACACACTGTCTACAGTACATAATGTACACGTCTTGGCTCCATACATGATTTGCGTATCCGCCGATTAAAAATCACTTTGACAGTGGTTTGGGTCGCTGTGCAAAACCTGCTGGGCCGATTTCTTCAAGGTTTGGTTTAAAGCCTCGTGAAATAATTTTTGACCTGACAAATAATTTTGACTATTCTATGGCTTGACATGCAATATTTATATAATATTCAATGGTATTCTTCGTTGCGCAGAGAATGTGCGCAAAAGCAAACACACAGTAGAATGTTTACTGTTTAATGCGATATCGACAACAGTGAAATGCTCTACTGTGGTATAGTAGAGAGTACGTTGCATAACGCCAGATGACAGCGTGTCTCAAGCGGGATCCAGAGTTTCCTCGAAAGCCAGCAGATCGAGCAGAGCTTCAAGCACATTGGCAAAGGCCGCAGCTAAGAGAGCCGTGCTTGCCGCCAAGTTGCGACTACAAGACGAAATGAACAAGAAGCAGCTAGAGATCAAGCGGCAGACGATGGAAGTGGAGAGAATGAAGATTGAGGCAGAACTGGAGATGGCAACGATTGAAGAAGAGACCCTCACTGAGTACGTGGAAAAGCGCTCCGTCCGAGGATCTACCGCAGCGTCACGCACCTCCAAAGCCATCATTCCTGAGACGACCCCCAAACAGTCGACTACCATGAGAGAGGGACCACCTCAAGATTTCGTCACATCGACAGCAGCCCGTTCCGGAGATACGAATCCGCAATTCCCAGATTGGTCCCCAATTAGGCATCAAGCACCAGAGGCGTCAAGACAAGTGCCTATAGAACAAGACGTCCCTCAGAATCAACAGCCAGAAAGGGATATGGCCTACAGCACCGACCCAGCTACAGCTCTAGGGATGCAGCCGTGACCAGCCACGATGCCACAGTCAACAGCAGCTGACCACTATGCAGCCCCACCGGTGATGTCAACCAGTTTCCAGCCATGGCCAGCCACGACCTATGTCCCAGTCCATTATGCAGCGCCACCCGTGATGACCACCAGTTATCAACCGAATCAGTCTGCCATCAGCGAATTTCAGATGCAAGCCCAGAGACAACTCTTCGACGCGATGCGACTTCCAAAGCCAAAGATTATGTCATTTGATGGGGACTGCCTGATGTACCACGCCTTTTTGAACTCCTTTGACTGCACCATTCATCATTCTACGGTGGCCGATGCTGACAAGCTCAACTGTCTCCTCGAGTATTGTACCGGGAGGGCCGCGAGAGTGATTCAACCAGGCGCCTTGATGTCGTCGCCAACACAAGATTACCTCAAGGCCAAAGAGCTTTTGAAGAAGCGGTTTAGAGATCCACATGCCATCGCCAAAGCATGGATAGCCAAGATCGTGGATGGGCAAGCCGTTAAGCCAAACAACGGTGAATCTCTCCGGGAATTCGCAGATGATGTAACCAGCTGTTTAGAGACGCTGCGAGCTATGAATAAGCTGAATGAAATCGACTCGCAAGAGAGAATGGTGAAGGTGGTATCGCGGTTGCCAGTATATCTTCAAAGCCGATGGAGAAAGAAAGCCTTTGAAAGCAAGGACAGCAAGGACAGATATCCGACCTTTGAAGAGCTGAGCCAGTTCCTGGACATAGTGGCGGACAAAGCTTGCGATCCCGTATTCGGAAAGATCGATGTCCAGAAACCAAGAGAAAGGCATGAAATTAAGACCTACTGGAAGGGCGCCAGCAATTTCAACGTTCGAGCTGAAGAAAGCAAGGCCAGTCATGCCAGTGCAACGCCCAAGTCAACTAAATCTACGGTAGCCGAGAAGTACAAAACCAATAGATCCAGTGTAACATTTGCAGTGGTGAGCACAGAATGAAGGATTGCCGACAGTTTAAGTCTATGACACCTACCAAACGACTAGAGATCGTCAGAGAGAAGAAACTCTGTTTCAACTGCCTAGATCATTCGAATCACAGCTACAGAAAATGCAGGAAGAATGATGGATGTTCCGTTCAAAACTGCTCCAAGAAACATTCAAGTCTCCTCCATGACGCACTGTCAATTCCTGGCAGGAAACAAGATGCTGTCAAGAAACCAGAAGAGGTCAAGAAAAAAGAAGAAGTCAAAACTGGCTGTGTTTGTGGTCCTGCTGCCTTTTCCAAGACCACCCGAATAGCCTTGCCAATCGTGACCGTGTATGTCAGGGGAAAAGACCAAGACAAATTTACGAAGACACAAGCGCTACTTATCACAGGGAGCAATAGAACATTCTGTTCTGAAAGTTTGGCGAATGATCTGCAGCTAAAAGGGCAGAAGACCAACAGTCAAGTGTCATCGAGTTGCAGCTTGAAGCCTCATCCAACCCGTCTGGAAAAGGAAGACTGACGCAGCTGCCCAGAGTATCCGCACTGAAAACGTTTCCAAAGTTGACCAAGAAGCTGGCTCACACAGACATCGAGGAATGGCGCTATCTACGAGACTTGAAGATAACTAACAGCACTGAAGACAACATTGGTCTTCTCATTGGTCAAGCCGTGCCCGCAGCACTTAGACCGTTAGAAATCTGCCGTGGAGGGGATGACGAGCCCTATGCTACCCGATCAGTGTTTGGATGGTGTTTGAATGGCCCGATATCAAGTCCAGTTGAAGAAGTCGCCAGCAGCAATTTCGTCCGAACTGGTTGTGACAGCGCAGACGCCCTGCTTCAAGCTCAAGTTGAACAGTTCTGGAAGATTGATGGAGGCCCGCCGATTTTAGCAAAATCAAGACCTCATCCCTCCCGCGAAGACCAAAGGGCACTCCAGATATGGGATCAGTCATGCTGCCAGCAAGATGGTCATTACAACCTAGACAGTCCGTTCAGAGATGATCAGCCGAGATTGGGTGATTTCACAATCCAGTGTGTGTTAGGTGTTGGGTGTTAGTGTTACTGATCTGTAACAGATCTGTTAACAGATTCGCTAATCTGGGCTCCTCAAACGGTGCTCAGATTCAACAGGCTGTTAACAGGGTGTTAACACAGTGTTAACAGGGTGTTGAGAAAAAAGTTTTTTTTAGATTACCTGGTAATCATTCAATGAAACTGCATGTGTACAAATCACTGCTACTGTGGCATCACAACTTTTTCCATTGCGACCACAAAAATAAGCATTTCCTGCATGGTCCTGCCTTTGAATGCGAATGATGACCCCATCAATAAACAGAATCACACGTCTAACGCGACCTTCAACATCCTCAAGATCCTGAGCAAGTTCATCGAATTCATCTGGTCCTGGTAGAGATACAGTTAAGCCCATAATTATTCATACCCTTGACAATTTTGGAGTTTTTTGTGTCTGTACATTTTATTTATTTATTTATTTATATTCAAGTGGCATACACATGTGAAAGAGGTTTATAACAAGTACTTCAAGGGGTAATTTCTTTTATGCAATGTTTTTTTGTATTTTATTTCAATTTATTAACAAAAAATGGCATGTCCAAAATTATTCATACCCCACTGACCCCCTTACAGGTCTAAGTATACGGCTATTTCTTGTTTACCAACTAGTCGGGTTGGGTAATATTGTAAGTCACAATGATGTTATGCAATGATTTGAAGCGCTTCAGTGGTTAACAACCGTCCTGTGGCCTATAAATTCAGGGGTCCTAACCCACCACGTTTCGTAGCCCGGAGAGGTAAACCAGAAGAGATTTGTAAGCGACAACGGGACTAACTTCACAGCAGCAGAGAAAGAGTTACGTGCTTTAGTGGAGGCCTTGGATGGGGAGAGAATCCAAGACATTGGAGCGAGTGAAAGCATATGATGGCAAATTAACCCCTCCCCACCGGAGCTCATCATGGAGGGATTTTTGAGTCAATGATTAAGGCAGCCAAGCGGAGAATGAATGCAATCCTCATCTCTGCTGGAGTAACGAATGAGGAGCTACTATCTGCAGTGGTCGAGGTGGAGGGCCTTCTTAACTCACGCCCTCTGATGTACGTTGGAGGTGGACCAGAAGAAGAACCGATACTTACACCAAACCACTTCATTTATGGGAAAGCAGGAGGACAGCTCGCTCCACATGTAGTCGATGAGATTGCATCAAATCCAAGAAATCGCTGGCATTGTGTTCAAGACCTGGTTCTCAAAGTATGGCAGCGGTGGACAAAGGAGTACCTTACCTCGCTGAACACCAGGGGAAAGTGGTTAGACAGACAACCAGACTTAAAAGCGGATGATGTTGTCCTGCTGGTCAACCAGAACAACCAAAGAGGAAAATCGCCACTGGGGGTCATCACCAGAGTTTTTCCAGGAAACGATGCCCATGTACGTGTAGTAACTGTGAAGAGCGGCGAAAAGGAGTATTATAGTTTATAGTCTTGACGCATTGGGCGATGAACATTAGCCTACTAAAGTATTCGAACGCTATATAAGTATTTGCGATATCATTATGCGCACAAGTATTACAAAAAAATAATTACGCGTTGGTTTGGAATAGGCAATATCCTCTAGCAGTTTTAAAGAATCGGCAGCAATAGAGGTCAAAGGCCATAATACTGCCTCTCTATTGTAAGGTGTACGACGAACTCTGCCTTAGCCTGTTCCGGGAAACTGCCCTGAGTTGTTGCTACTCGCAGTTGATATTAGTATTAGTATATTACGCATTACTGTTGTTAAAAAGTTTGGATGACTTTAAAATTCATGTGTTTAGAGCATAAGTGAATTACAGAACAAGAGGCAAGAGATATTCGACATTCGTGAACCGCGTCTTGGGTTCGTTTCGAAAATTATAGGTCATTAGTAGTAGGACATTCGTAATTTAACGCAGTTTTGGTTCTCTTCATTTCGGAAGAATTCGTTGAACCACCCGGTCCTTACTAGTATTCGTGTAGCTCGCGCTAATATAGAATCAATGGACTGTGCCTCAGATTGGCATATATATCCAGATAGCATCGCTTGTGATGAACATTTGTATTAGTAAAATAGAAGGTTCATGAGGGGGAGTATATTTGGACTCGTCGTGTTAAAACACCCCTCTTGAAGTAATAGAATTGGTCCGTAGGGAATATCGAGATCGAGGCTTAGCTAGCAGACGAACAAAAGTTGTAAATTTTTTTTGGTGTTAAAAAAAGGCGTTTCAGTTCTACATTTCGAGTTTGTTGTGTTGACTGTATCGTGTACGAATAACAACTGGTAAAAATTATCATCCGAGATCAGCATCAGTGTGATACTACATGCACTGTAGTACAATACACATAACAATGTGCAGGAAAGCGTGCTTTACCAGTTGAAGATGAGGACAGTTGGTAAAAACTTGCAGCAAAGTCAACATTTGATAAAACTATTGAAGGAAATCTTGCCTGATAATATTTGGAATGCTTTTAGCTATCCAAAAAATTCCAAGGGTATATTTGGAGAGTTCTTATTTTTGTAAATTTGGATGAAATTTGAAGGGTCTTCCATATCGTTTCCCAACATTATATAATATATATAGTCTGTATGTACATCCAGGTGACAGTGGTGAGTGGTGATCAGTGAATGTGTCAATATATATATAGTGTATAGGACATGCTCATGTGGTACATTTTTGTAATCACACTGGTTCATTATCTAACTGAATGAGCCGGTTACGCATGATAGAAAACCTGTCGGGCTTGATTGCAGCAGATGACCTCGAGGGAGAAAGGGAACCAGACTTTCCCTTTAAAATTTTCTAAGGAAAGGATTCCAGGGAGAGAACTGTGGCCTGGAACGATGAACCAATGTGGTCATCACGATAAAACAGTGGACCCTCCCTTAGCACACGTCTCTGTTTATAGCAAGACACCCTCAATGTTAAGGTCACTGTTTCAGGTTTACTAGGCCCTTTTCCAGATACGCCGGTACCACCTCGATACCGCAAAACAAACTACCTTTACAATAGGTTTTGACAGTCAATGATGCCAGACAATGCTTCTCGAGCCCTTGTCTGGCATCTTTTACCGTGAAGATCTGTTGCAAAGATGGTTTGTTTTGCCTACCCTAGGTGGTACCGACATATCTGGCAAATGGCCTATTGGAGTTTCTAAGTACAATAAGTCACAAAAGTAAAATGGCACCAAAACATGTATATCACGGGGAATGCAAGCCTGTCTAATCCTGTACATGTAGTTGATGTTAGTAGACAATGCAGAGGGTGGGCATTTATGTGGTGCACACTTTGTCTTTCAAAGCAAAATCTCCATCTGAATCAAAGTGATACAATTCTCGACACTGATGTCTAAATCTAATCCTTTTGAAATCTTCTAAGTCTACGCTTGCGAATGTCATCGTTTGAAAGCGGCTGTGTTACAGTGGGTATATCGTTCAGAGATGAACCAGCTCCCTCGTAACCAGGAGGTGGTGGTGGAATGCGAGCCTGTGGAATCCCATTGGATTCTCCGTAAAGTGAGTCGTACGATGGTGGTTCTGGCGGAGCAGTAGGTGCAGTTGCGGTTTGTGGAGGCGCTGCATCTGGAATAGGACAATGTACTCTGATTCTGAATGTACCAACTATTGCACCAAGGCGCTGCCCCTCTAGTTATGGGGCAAAGCCAATGAGAGCTGCACTAAATATCTTTAGATTTTGAGCTGACTGGTGGGTTCAGGAGTATGCAAAATGGTGGTGCCCAGGTCTTTTTTTACATCAATTTTCCATAATTCCTGGCAAATTTCAAATCATTTTCTCAATCTCAAAAACGGGGGGTCATTCTCAAAGCATATTGAAAGATCTATATCTTCTGCCTTGACTGACTTCTACATGTAACCATGACTGTGATGTCCTGGATGTGGCACGGACTCATCCAAATTACAGGTCAATCAGCGAAAGAGTGGTGTGTGAATTATTTTTTCATTCGAAGGTGTAGAATTTGTGTTTGTCAGGTGTAATTATCATATGTGCTAAGTGCGGAGGGTATACACAGTCTCTTTCACCTACATAGTATACCAAGCTGATATCAACACAGGGCCTACAGCTGGAGACAATGCCCCTGTGGAAACATAGCATTTTTGTAGAAAAGCAGGGGATTTTTGCGGCAGAATATTTTTTGGCGATCATGACCTACTAGCAAATTCGCGAAATATCCTGCACACATAATTTTTCTCTTCTTCAGTACTTACTATTGCTTTGAGACTGTTGCAAGCTTTCATTCATAGCTCGAGCCAGCTGTTCATCCTCCGTAAGACCGCCCGTATAGGCTGCGTAATTCCGGCCTAAATGTCCTGGCGTCTGATCACGCCCGGGTGACTGATGGCGCAACCGTTCAGATCTTCTCGTGGGAGTTGCAGGCATCCCTCCAGACTGAGTAGGCATTGATTCCTGTTGCAGGTTTTCAGCCCTCCGCCCTGATGTCCCAGAACTATGAAATGTGTATGCTTGATGTGGGCGACCTGGAATTGAAGAAGTCAACAGAAAAGGTAATAATAATGTCGCCAGGATAGGCAGTGGCCACTACGATTTCCATGTGTATGCTTGGGATGATAACCACGCCAGAAAATTCTGAGAGACATACAACCGCATCTTTTTTAAAAAGTGACAATATAGGCAGCAGCTACGCAGGCAAGATACAGTTACACAAAGCCGCCAATAGGGGTCTCTCTGACTCGCATCTCACAGTAAGTCGAAATGATTCATACTTGTATGAGGAATATATTTAGTGCCGAGTCTGACATGACCAAGGGCCCTTAATACTGTGTATACTAGTCACTTGAAGATGGCCAAATTAGCCCCTCTGCTCCTGCCTATAGTCCCCTTTAAAGGAGTGGGTGGCTTTTACTTAGATTTTGTTTGTTCTTCTCATTTCATTGCATGTAACTATTTTAATGAAAGTGTCCGACGGTTTTTAACTTTTCAGACTTTCTACATCACATCCCGCGATCACGATTCAACATCACTTCCATTGTCGTCATAGGTTATCGAATGCTTTTACCATTACATCGTGGTAAAAGCCACTCACCAATGCCCAGTGTTTGCCAAAGATGACTGCTGCGCGGAGGGCTCACCTGGGTCCAGTCGCGATTAGAATAGGAATAGCTTGACAATTAAGTAGATTTTGAATTTTCTCATTTTAAGTAGTATTTATGATGACAGTAACTGCTACTGTAGAGTGGAAGGTTAAGTCCTGGGCATATGGCAGCATGGTAGTAACGCCCTGAAAATTGACCTTGGTCCTTTGAAGATTTCTAAATCCCAGAGATAGCCCTGGACCAACTGACAGTAGAGTCTTCAGGTATCTCATCTGCATCATCTTACCTGACGCTGTGGATGAAATGATGCTGTAGAATTCTTTCATGACAAACTTGAGTGGTCCTTTTACATACAGAAGACCGAGGAGAATTCCAGAGAGATGACCTACGAAAATAAGACAAATGTAGGTTTTTACAAGGCAGCATGAAGTGGAGAGGTGAGCATGATCTGGGACATTATTAGCTCAAGACAATACAGGGCGATTGTAATATGAGAAGAAGGGACCCAGGGACCCCAAAGGAAACCTAATTCAGTGGAAGAGAGTTGCCCTCACTATCACACAAGTGTACCGAGATGGACCGGGAATTGAACCTGGAATTGAACCGATGACTTCGTGGGTGACAGGCGCCATGTTTCAACTGTGCCAGCCCGACCACCTCTTTTAGTACGAGTTGAGTTCAGGTTCGAAATTGTTCTTTAGGGCATTGTGTGAAAACTATTTGGCTGATTTTGTCGAAGTTGGGTTTTTCTGACCTTATCGACACGTTTCCACAGAGGAACTGCATCCAGTTCAGTCCCGTTGACGGGCATAGACTGTTCTGTGTACTATCGAGGTTTATTTTCAGCCATGTTTTAGCAAATTGCGACCATGCATTTTCAGAAAACTTTTGCTTATTTTACAGTCTTCTAAAATTTAGCACCCCAAAAAAGACAGAATACGCTAAGCACCTGACAGCAACTATGGGCTCCAACAAAAAGGTGGACTTTAAGGAAGTAACACTTCTTCATGATGACATGTTTTTATCCTTACCAGTAAAAGATGCATTAGGAGCAATCACTTGAATGAATGCCAACTCTGCCCAGACTGCCAACCTTGAATGGATAGGGATACCCATAATGTACTGAATGCCGGGTGGTAGGTCATAAGTAGTCAGCACCTTCAGAGCAAATAAGACACCTGAAATTGTGAAGAACAAGAGAGATTTAACCAAAATATACAAGCATATCTGGTCATTCATTATAGCATGGAATACGGAGGCCGTTTAGAGGAAGGGGAGGTCTGTTGTATTCAAAGAAGTTACACTGGAATCTATTCTGGGCACTCAGATACCAAGAAAATTTTCTGGAGGAGCCCACGATCCTCCCGTTAGAGCCTGATTACACCTTTGACCTTGACCCTCAAGATATCCTCAGCTGTTCAAAGAATGCATCAATGAACAAATATTCCACCGAATCCTTTTCAGAACTTTGGTGCTTACTTGCCAGGAGTCACGCCATTGGCACACCGCAGCATCAACCCCTTAAACTTTCGGAATGTTCCTACAGTATACTATACCCCCCCCCCCATCCCCACCCCAAACTGGATGACTGGAGCTGTAGGATGGGGGAACTCATTGAAAAAGAACATTTTCATTCCTCATAACATGCCACTAAGTATGGCATTTTCTAATCAACTGATTTTGAATTAGAAACAAAATCAATCATGTCATTTTTTAAAACAAATAAAACACATATTCAATGTCTGCCTCTCAGTCAGTCTTAACTCAGTATATATATGGATAAATGAATTTTGTTTTAAGTACAGTGCAACCTCCCTTAGCAGACACCTCTCTATTAAGGACACTAATTTTGGTCCCAAATTGGCTGTTTCAATTCACTTTGACCTTTCTAATCAGGACACCTCTCTATTAAGGACTGCACTTGTAGGTGCCGACGGTGTCCTTAATAGAGAGGTTCTACTGTACCTTTTAATTCAAACAGCACTCGCAGTATTGTACTAAACTCACCTGAGAACCCCACCGCACACTGTGAGAGATAAGACGCATCGTTCATAATGTAGTTACCAAGCAGCATATTGACAGCAACCAGTATAGTACTCTGCAAAACTGTAAACACCGCCAACAGAAACGCAAAGTAACCACTGCCTAGTTTTCGTTCCAAGTTTATGCCCTTCCACAGGAATGACGACATGTTATAATACAAATGCCATTGGTCAGCGTGGTGAAAGACGCCAAGGATTAATCGTGTCCAGTCGCCGCGATTCCACACCTGATTGGAGCTGATGCATACATCGTCGAGGCTTGGCCAGGGTATGTCGATCAGTTTCAAGAAGACCAGAACTTGCCCCAGTATCGCCGCCAACGTGACGGGCGGTATCCGGTCGAAACCGACTTGCATCAGTTGGTAAGCTAGCAGCATAATGGCCAGGCCACCCCCCTGCGTGCCTCTATTTCGTCCTCGGAACATTGTGGAACTTCTTTAATGGCTGCAAAAAAATACAGAGGTTAGAGTAGACTCATAGCCCTTGAAGCATTCTGATATCATAGGGAATTGTTGATGCCATTTAAATGTTGAAAATTATTATTCGCCCGACTGTTGTGTCTTGACTGAAGATTTTCTGCGCTATAGCATTCCGCGAAGATGACGTCACTGCAGCTGCTGCCCTCTATTTCCCCATCACTGAATTACAGGCAATGTCGGACAAATATGCGGTTTCGTAATGGATTCAGGCTTTTTAACTGGGGCAGTTAGATTCAATCTGGCACATGTCCGAGTGTTGGAAATACTACATAATTGTTCTGAATATTTCTCTCTCTGACTCTATGGTATCATTCATGCTAAAAACAATGCAGGGTCAAAGATAATTGACTTTGAAATAAGCTCAAATGCGTAGAAATAAGTGTCGATGTCCGCCTGTCACGTGACTAAAACGTCATCAATATCTTATGCAAATGACCTTGTGAGCTATAAATAGAAACTTCGCGGGATGCTATTGACCCGACTACAATATAATGTATGCTGGTCGACAGTCGTGTCTCGAGTCAAGATTCCCCGCGCTTTTGACCCGACGACTCAGTTGATGACGTCATCGGGTGGCCAACATTCCCGAAGCCGCCACTAGCGTTAGTGAGCAGGAAATTAGGGGAAACAATGGCGGCGGATGTAGGTCAAGCGGGCCTGTCGGTTGAACAAAATTCACCAATTTTGCCCAATTTCAATCAAAATTATCAGAATTCAAACAGACTTGCGCCGGACGGCCGGGTGAATAGTACCAAATTCCTTCACTCGAGACACGACGGCGTCGGGTCTGGAGTGAAGAATTTCAGTATTGGTCACCCGACCGTCGTGTACACAGGACCGATTTCCTTCACTGGAGATCAGACGGTCGGGTCAACAAGACCGATTTCCTTCAATTTAGATCCGACGGTCGGGTACCGTAAATAATACCGGTCTTAAATGTTTTTAAATAGTCATGAAATTTTCAGGAAATGTGTTTAATTTCGTTCATGGCTACTAAATTTTATTTTGATGTCTATCAGATTTTAAACCTGGTGGACGCTGGTACATGGTGGGCGCTGGTGGACGCTGTTTAGGATGACCGCACGTACATACGCACGTACATACATGCATTGTGCACGGGAACAACAATGTATCATAAAAATCACTATTGCGAGACATTTTGCATTCACGCAATCAGCCTCTTCTCTCGACCGCCGAGAGCGATCCAGAAAGTATACTTAGTCTAATATTCATGTTCTTACTCTACGATTGCTTCCAGCTTCTCTGACTTGCAAATAACCTTGAATACGTGAATATTTCAAAATGTTTGCACTGCAAATCGTAGATACACGTGTACTCACGCTGTCACAACATTCTATTTTTAGGTTTTGCGCCGGCTATGACGTTGATCACGTGGGGCCGCGGGAAAGTTTGATTTTCGCGCCACACAGCTTCCTGTTTCTCTTTTAATTTAAGGACAGCATTTGGCAGTCCCGAGGGTGTCCTTAATTGAGAGGTTCTACTGTAATGGAGTGGAAATATCACCAATTCACATGAGTGCCACAGCGGCAGAGTGGGTTTCCCAGGCCAAGAAAACAACGAGTTGGTAGATGTATGCACGTTGTCTTTGACCCCAGGATTGCCGACGTGTGTCGAATAGGCCAAAGGTTAAGGTCAATGGAGTCAGGGTCACTGCTTTCTATGTTGCACCCTGTAGATGTGTGCTCGTTGTCGTTGACCCAAGGATTGCCGACGCGAGTCGAATAGACCAAAGGTCAAGGTCAATGGAGTCAATGTCACTGCCTTCTATGTTGCACCATGGGTATCTTTCCTAGTGTAATACAGTGTATTGTTTTGATGGTTATGGTCCCACTCATTGTCACTAGTTCATACAAATAGATAATAACCTTGCTTTCACACTGTTATCAAACTCAAATCCTGCGTTTATGCCATGCCTGCGGTGTATGGTGACGGTGCAGGACCAAAGCAAGTTTAATCATCATTGTTCTTCGCTTACAAAATAAAAAGTATTCACTATGTTTGTATGTAGTTCGTGTATGCTTCTTCGCTGGCCCCTGCATGAATAAGCCCTATGTGCTTTGGTTGCTTGGGCTCTTTGCATGCTTTTTGGTGTATTTTTGCTTGGTGCAATAATATTGTGAAATAATACAGTAAAACTCGCGTAACTAGAGGTCACTGTGTCCAAGACGGCACCTGCCAGAAAGTCCCTATTTAATTACGGTCTTCTCCCACTTAACCGAGCGCGGCTGAATCGTAAAATGACTAAGTCCAAATGAATAGGCCGATTTTACTGGTGGCAGGCGAACATTAGAAAGAACAGCCACAGCTGATAATTGACTCCCTTTTCGTGGGCAATGCCAATGCCTTCCACGTAAGTGGATAAAAGACATGAACATTGACATGGGGTAGTCCTGTACTGAATGAATGAATACAATACAACTAGCGTCCTCATTTTATGCCTATAATGTCCATTGACCAGAAATTTCTAATCTAGGGTCTATAATAAATCCAGCTTCATGGGTCTGCAGAATGTCCCAATAAAGAAGTCTTGCTGTTAACGAATAAATTAAAGAAAAGATTTACTCATCAATTTACCAATCAATTTTATTATCCAAACGGGATTTACACGTCATCATCAAAAACATCCTCTTCTCCTTCCGAAAACTCAATCCCCTCAACAAACTGCTCAAACTCATCATTTACCATCTCTACCCCCTCCCCGACTTCGTCATCGTCCTCAGGAACTAGGCCACTGGCTCTCCAACCGTTCATAATCGTCTGTTGTGTGACCCTTTCCCAGCCGAGGCTGATCATCCTGACCACATCCCGCCTGGTGATCCGCTCACAATGTCCTTGATCATTGGCCGATTTTCCACACTTTCTAAATGGTCCTTAGGTGACACTTGAAGCTCCTGTTTACGGTCAAGTCCAAGGGCTGCAGCAGCGAAGTACATCGTCCTGGAATGAAAGTGTCTGTCCCATTCTCTGCGGTGATTGCATCACGAAATTGCTGATTTCGATGCGCCGGATACCTGTCTAAAAGTAACAGGAACGTGGCCCCTGCTACAAATGGCACAACCAGGGCCTGCAACCACTCGATTAGCGATTAGTGTCGGGCCCAACCCTGTGGACTACCAGTTATCTGGAAAAATAAACAACAAGTATGAACATTTACATTACTTTTCTGAACAGTCAGACACGCACAATGTTTTGGTTCCATCCATGACAAACCTATAATAATTTTAGTCATAGAAGTTCTGATTTTCCTAAAAAATACTACCATTAACTAGAATAACCGTCAATGACAACACTGATGACGTCAGGTACATGTCCTGTACTACAAGCATGGACTTGTATTCTATGCCAATACTCACTCGCACATTGTCTGGAGCATTCGCCTGAAGCTGCCGAATGACGTTACCATCTGGTGCCAAGCCTCTGAAGTTGACCTCGGCTCGTCCTTTTCGTCCGTCTGTCGTAACTACTAGAGTCACCGTGCATCCAAGTTTCGGGTTGCCTTGGGATGATCCAATGTCAACATTCTGAGACCCAGTCGCTTCCATTGTTGATCTTGGCACCATATCAAACAACACAACACGACACAACATGATGACATCAAAATCAGCGTCTCTGATGAGGTCGGCAAAATCTCCCAGGTAGTCGGCAACCAAAGCCTGGGCGTTGTCAGGTAACCCCCTTGAATCTTTGGTCTTCCTTCGATAGCTGATTTGTTTCCTTAAATGGAATTTGCATATTGTTAAAATTCACCGCATACAATCCATTAAGGCCGATCCATGCAACAGCGGAATGAAACTCACCTTTCCATAAAGTTGCTAAGCCAATGTGCAGATGCATGGAAAAGGTATCGCAGGGGTCTCTGTTCTTGTCTTTCGGCCTTCGTTTCGTTCGGAAGCCCTGCCCACCATTGTCGAAATTCTCTTCCAGCTTGCCCTTTAATATCCTCACCGGAAACAGGGAAACCAAGTCTTCAGCGCTCAAGGAACCAGGTGTTCAAATTGTTTTCCATTTCGGGCCAGTATGCTGAAATAAAAAAGCTAACACGTTAAACATCTTTGGAAATATTGATTGCCGATAACCACAGGTATGAACGAAATGTTAGTCCTAGGAATAAAGGTCCCAGGAACAATAATACTGATATTGTTAAAGGCAATGGTCAGGGTCAGTCGCTTTGATGCATAGTGCGACTAATTCTTCCGTCCATGACACAGAAGCGGACTTATTCCGGTCGGTATAGGCCAACAAGGAAGGAAATTCATTTAGCGAGGAATATAATGCTTGTAGAAACACTACCTTGTGCATCAGTGCCGTGTTGCCGTTGTCTCCTCCGTCTTCTATGGTCTTGAGTTGATCTATCTCGGAGGGCAAACAAGTCATCCTGTGTGCCTAATCAACGTCTAAATGTCTGCGGTGCTATGCGGTGGTGTCTGGCAAAGGATGTCGCAGTTTCAGCATGACGTAATCCTATAGCATGATCCAATTGGTATGTCTCGATAAGGTCAATCTTCTGATTGAGACTACCTGGTGCCTACATGCACCAGGTACAGCCTGGTTAGCATCATCTACATCATCATCATCATCATCATCATCATCATCATCATCATCATCATCAGTAGTGGCTGTCAACATCATCTCCATGCTCCATTCCATACGTTAACATCATCAGGGTGCCTGCTAGGCCTACCCACAAAATCCATCGCATTGCGTGCATCTTACCAGAAGAACGTGGTCAAAGCAAGATGGCAGACAGACATTTGACACGAAAGTGCCCTTTATTGGATTTCCCCAACAAGAAAACGATTCCATAATCGATTAGATAAAATAAATTCATTTGAAAGACTCTGGATTGGTCAACCATTTACATGATCTTACGTAACTTCAATAATCATCACCCTGACTGCAGGGATTACTGGCCCTGACCGCGACCAGGCGTTATTGAATTGACAACATTTACAAGGTTGTCTTCCTATAACCATTGATCAATATAGTTGGCTGTCATATTGAATTTTTGCAGCCCACCGGTAAAAACTACAGACTGCCATGTTTCTGGACTTAGTCATTTTCGAGCCATTTTCCTGGCGCTCGGTTAAGTGGGAGAAGACAGTATGTCATTATCTTTACTACATTGCAAGTCGTCATACATGTACTTGTAAGTCGTCATAAAAATCTTTAGTCCCGAAGGTACCGAGCTACGCGAGTTTTACTGTTACATAGTACATGTAGTATTGTTTACGCAGTGCTCAGTTGTCTGCGTTTTTCTTAACTGCCTTCTGGTTCCAAAAGCCGCCACTTTATACTATATAGTTTGCCTTCCCACCGCAAGAGACCAGGGAGGGGGATTCCTTTATGCAGTATCCTGTACGTTAGTGATCAATGGCGGGGTGCCGCTCGAGTAATGGAATTGATGGGGCTGTCTTGAAAATGTGAAGAATCACTGATACTGATGCTCAAATTATAGAGGGAATTAATTTCAGTTAAATGAAAAAAATGAAAAAAAGTAGTTTTCTTCATTCTTGCCCTTCATGCCTTAGGTAACGATAAAGAAATTTCCCCCATACATGTAATACTTAAAGTTTGATTATCTGCATTGTTGGTCTCTATTGCCAATTGAGTATTGCTCATGGATTGTCACTTGTTTACTTGCAGGTCATTCAAGAAGAACTGTTCTGCACAATTTGTTGTGTCAGTGGACAGAAAGAAAGACCGATTCGTTGTTGGAAATGTCAACTTGGAGCATAACCATAAGGTCTCAAGTTCTTCATATCAGCAATATCCTGAGGTAATCATCATGTGATATTGTGAGCTGTTGTTAGACTGTGGTGCCCATCGTCTGTAAGCTTTTGCCTGGTACTGTTGGTGCTGCGAACTTGAATCGTGGTTTCAAAATGTTCTTCGAAGTCGAATGACCTTGTGCTTGGGGACCAAATTGCGGTCCGATTTGATTATGGGTGCTGAAACCAATTCGTCCCTGTGCCCTGTGTCCTCCCCAGACAGTTTTGTTTCCTTTTTTAAGGTTTGGAATTGAAACTGGGTCGATCCCCAACTCTTCATATTTCTGTCCGTTTTTATGGGAATGGTTTTCACGGAGAAACTACATGTAGTTTTTACTGGTTTCAAACTATTCAGATTTGATCCCTAATCCGTCCCCCAGGACAAACTGTCTCCATTGGCATTAACTCCACTTTGATGAGGAATCATTCAGCAACCTCGACAGATACGAAAATTTTGATATCCCATTGATACATTTCTATGGTATCAGGACGTTTTCCACCCGGACATTTACCACCGGGGAATGGGGAAGGGTTAGGGTTAGTTTTACATGTAGGTGCAAAAATCCGGCGGCAAATATCCGGGTGGCGAATGTCCTAGAATCCATTTCTAGACTCCCGAAACCAACCCCGAGTGTTCAGAGGTCTACAATATGTTGTTTGGTGCCTTTTTCTCCAAAAATGTAACATTTCTTGATTATATTTACAGGTTCGACGTGTCAGTCCCGATGAACTCCACACAGCAGAGCAGTTGCTAAAGTTAAATGTCGAGGCCTCCAAAGTCATGGAGCTGCTACGGTCCGCCGGCAACAAGATGATACCCACGAAGGTCATTCACAATATTCGAACCAAGGCAGGTCGGCGAGGATCCGAAGAATACAAGATTCTTGACGAGATAGAAGGACTTCTTAAGGATGACCCCTCTGCCCACATTAGATTGTTCGTAAATACAAAAGACGAACTTGAACTGATCTTCATTCAAACAACAAAAATGAGGGAGAACACCCAGAGGTTCAGCGAAGTGCTTTTTGTCGACAACACATATAGAGCGAACAACAAACGCATGCCTTTGTCGACTATCATGGTAGTCGATGGAAACGGAAACGATCAGGTCGTCGGACAGGCAATTCTCTCAAATGAGAAAAAGGAGTCACTTCATAAATTCATGCAAGTGTTTCAGGAACTTAACCCAGAAACTAAAGAGACATAAGTGTTCATTGTTGACAAAGATTTCAATGAAATGGCTGTAATCAAGGGATTGTGGCCAAATGCGAAAATATTTTTGTGTTTATTTCATGTCCTCAAGGCATTGCGGGCCGAGGTTGTGAAGCTGCCTCTCAATAGGTCTGTGAAAGACAGATTATTGCAGCTCTGTTCCAAGTTGACATTTTCACATACAGAGTCTGACAACGACAAACACTTCAAAACTCTCCAAGAAGACGACAGTTTTGCTGAGTTCTCTGCGTACTTCACCAAAAACTGGCTCGAAAGTAGAGGTATGTGGGTGGCATATTCAAGGAAGCGCTTCCTCAACCTTGGGCAGAGGACAACCAACATCCTGGAAAGTTACCACGAAAAGCTAAAACGGACCTGCTCATCCAAATTGACTGTTTCGCAGTTCATCCATGAGTTTGTGAAAGTAAATTTCAGAAAGGATGATCGATTGGCGGCTGCTGAGTGCTATCAGCAACTGACGGTTCGTTACGTGAATGGGAACCAGGATGCAGTATTGTTGAAAAACTTCAGTCTCTCGCTACGCCCTATGCTGCGGATACTGTGACAGCTAATATCAAGGGGCACTGCAAGGTCCTATATGACATTTCGCAGGGACAAGTCGACAATTTTTCTCTCTTGGTTGTGGACAAACCATGCCAACGGTACGAGGTGAAGATGACGAAAGAGGAAACATGCTGTACCTGTCAGTTCTTCACTACAACCATGCTGCCATGTCACCATATTTTAGATGCCCCGATGCAGCCGATGTGTTCAATTTGGAGTGAATCGCCAAGAGATGGAGAAAGGCTGGCCATGGTTGTTCTGTGGGGTATAATCCTTCTGCTGGGAGTGGGATGTTGGTGAGGACATTGGACCCCAGAAAACCTCTGACAAGGACAGAAAAGTTCAATGAGATGAACAGGGTGCTGAGGAAGATATCAAATCTTTCAACTGATCTTGGCCACAAGCAATTCCTGGCAAGATATGAGTTAGTTGGCTTCATTGCCAAGGCTTTCGCTGAAGGTAAGCAAGTGACTGTTCAAGTTGGTGATGATGATGAACAAGTGGTTGCTAGTGATGAAGTTGCAGAGGAGAGAGCTGATGGTGTGGTTAGTGAAGATGGTGCTGATGATGCGGTTGCTGTTGATGTGGTTGCTGAGAAACGTGTTGATGATGTAGTTAGTGATGAAGTTGCTAGTGGTATGGTCGCAGAGGAACGTGCTGATGATGTGGTTAGTGATGAAGTTGCTGGTGGTATGGTCGCAGAGGAAGATGCTGATGATGTGGTTAGTGATGAAGTTGCTGGTGGTATGGTCGCAGAGGAAGATGCTGATGATGAGGTCGCTGAGGACATGGAGGAACGTGTTGATGATGTGCTTGGTGATGCAGTTGCTGGTGGTATGGTCGCAGAGGAAGATGCTGATGATGAGGTCGCTGAGGACATGGAGGAACGTGTTGATGATGTGCTTGGTGATGCAGTTGCTGGTGGTATGGTCGCAGAGGAAGATGCTGATGATGTGGTTAGTGATGAAGTTGCTGGTGGTATGGTCGCAGAGGAAGATGCTGATGATGAAGTCGCTGAGGACATGGAGGAACGTGTTGATGATGTGATTGGTGATGCAGTTGTTGGTGGTATGGTCGCAGAGGAAGGTGCTGATGATGAGGTCGCTGAGGACATGGAGGAACGTGTTGATGATGTGCTTGGTGATGCAGTTGCTGGTGGTATGGTCGCAGAGGAAGGTGCTGATGATGAGGTCGCTGAGGAACGTGTTGATGATGTGGTTGGTGATGAAGTTGCTGGTGGTGTGGTTGCAGATGATGTGGTTGCAGGGTCGTCCGCAGACACTTTGATGACTGAGGTACGGCACTGAGTGCAGACATTGCACAATCAAATGTCAGCTTTAACTTTTCCTGTAACTTGAGGATATTTGGCTATTTTTTATGGTATTTTATATAACATTGAATGTCGTGCCACATGTAATGTCCCTCATCTTCTTCATCTTTATTCTCCTTCATCATTTCAGATCAGAATGATGGACGAACTAAAGCAGCGTTTAAAGTTGAAGCCTACTCCAATTGGTCGTGGCCGTCAAAAGGGTGAGAAGAGAAGCGTGCTTGGTGGACTTAATAGAAAATGCAAACGTGCAAGGGAATCTGCAACAAAGAGCAAGAAGGCCAAGGCAAGCTCGGCTGAAACGCACCACCATTCACAAGTGAGTCCCAGTTCAAGTTAAAGCATGCATGTATCTTGGAACAGCTCAGCAGAAGTCGTGAATAGAGGGCTCATTGACATGTTTTCATAACAAAGTAATTGGACCACAAATTTGCCAGGAATCTTTTCCAGTGATGTGATATAATGACCAATACCCTATTTCTAATTTTAGGCTCCACCTGTGGATCAACAAGAGCCTCAAGGATCGTCAAATGATTCATCTCGGTTTTGTCACTGTATGTTCCCTTCCTGCAGAGATCCGTCCTGCGGCAGAGGGTGTTATTGAAAAGGTATCATGAATTGGAATACATTTGCACCAGCTATTGGTGGAAGTGAAGTAAAATGAACACATTTATGCAGGGTGGCCCCCAAAAATGCACAAGCATACTTCCACTACTCTTGAGATTCAAAGCTACTGGTACCAATGGACAGGGAATCTTTTTCGGAAGAAAAATGATACCAGATATATCCTGATTCGGTCTAGAAGTTTTGGCTCTAGGGTCAATTTTGTGAAGCTATCAAGTCAGGAGTGATTTGAGCTGAAAGAATAACTGAATTGAACAACTTTCTATACTTGTACGGTTTATCTTATTTGGTTCTTCAATGGGTCATGTCCTTTTTTACATCAGTTTTCTGAACTGGCGTGTGTGACCTTGATGGACATGCTCTCCCTGATCAACTTAAAAGTGTGCGAAGAAGTTGCTGCTGCCCTACATCCATCCATCTTGCCAGCTGTAGCAAAGGATGATGTACCAAGAGACCAGACATCGGTTGCATCAACAGAGCTGGGAACATTTGGTGATGGGTAAATACCTGTATACTGTTACTGCTACTCGTACCCATCCTAACCTATTAAGATAATCAAGACTTGTCAGTTCGTACCCATCCTAACCTATTAAGATAATCAAGACTTGTCAGTTCGTACCCATCCTAACCTATTAAGATAATCAAGACTCTTCAGTTCCTTACCAACTTGACAAAGAGCAGCTGGATCATAGCGGGGGGGGGGGGGGACATTCGGTACATGTGTGTTACCCTCCATGTCCACGGGTAACATACTTACATGTAATATAATATTATTATTATGACTATTTCGTACTGATGACACTCATCTATCTAAGAACACTTTCCCTTATCGTTTTATAACTAGGTTCATACAGTACATTCCCTTGGACATTCGTACAACACATTCATCATTCAAGACGACAACTGAAAACAGCGATTGTGCATTTGCCAGTGCAGATTTGATTTTGAATGGAGTACAAAAACACACAAGTTTCCTCCGTTTGGCTTCCTTTGTGTGTGGTGTTCACAAGTTCGATGAGCTTATCAGAGAGGTATGTTATAGATCGTGTGATGGTGTGACAGGCAGTTCAGCATATTGGGATTCAACACAAAAACCTGTTTGGCCAAAGGTTTTTTTCGTGTACATGTAGACTTGCAGGTGAAAATGAAATCGATTGGTCAGTCACAACATGTATGTACACACCCATTATTTGATTTTAAACATTCATATCTTTGCTGTTCAGCTTTGCATTTTCTTTCCATCTCTCCAAAGATGATGCAGTACTCTGGTCTTCAGTATTCTGCGACACAGGGCTACACTCAGAGAAGCCATACCAATATTTTACTACTGCTATTGTGCAGGAGCAACTGTTGAAAATGCTGAACTATTGCGATTCTGGTATGTTCTCATCGGCTCACTTGCCACTTATAGGTGACATGTTTCCTAAAGCGATGCTACGGTGATTTCCCACTTTTAAATTTTGACGCGATGTCGTGTCACTGTTTAGCACTGACATTCGATCATACATTTTTGGCAATCCAACCTCATGATTATGATTTGTTCATGTTTAGGTCATGTTCAGTTCCTTGCCCTTGCAAAATACGTTGGACGGCCTGTTGAACTTCACGCTGGTGATGGTCGAGTTCTCAACTATGGATGTGAAGGTGAAGGAGCCACACTGATGATGATGATGATGGTGCCACTAGAATTACCTTGCGATGTACCTCGGTATGTTGTTCCACTAGCTTCTATATATTATTGGTAGTAATACTACATGTTTGCATAAAGATTCCTGTTAGCTTATTGTTGCAATCGTATTGTACCCACTCCTCCTTTTGCTCTTGGCTATCATCCAAACTTGCTACATGAGCAATCTTATGACCCCCACCAATGTCGACAAGCCAAATCCATGGTGGTAGGATAGCCCTTGTTTGTAAAATTTCTCAACAGGAGAGTTAGGAAGAACATTTTCTACTCAGAGGTTCACAGATGGCATCTGTTTTTTCCTAACAACTTGCACTCTCACTTTTGCAGCCTGTCTCATAATGTACCTCTCATTCGAAAGACACCTGAGGCCATGGAGGAGTACAGTGACATGTGCGGGACGAAGGACTTGAGCTGCTGCCAGAATGCAGGAAAAAGTGGCTGGGTGGAATGTGAGACCTGTTACCGATGGTATCATTGTGCATGCGTCGGGGACTTGCCAATATCAAACTACGTATATGGTCAAAAGCCATTTTCACGTGGCTGCGATGAGATATTTCCACCAAAATCTAAAAAGTAAGTAGGCTGGCATTTATAACATTTAGAACTAACTAAAATATTAAACCTTGATAATTTTTTTATGAACAACTTGTGATATTGCGATTTAAACTTGCAGCTTTGCATGGTATCGACAGTCAAAATCTGTGTTGGAGACAATGCAAAAGATGAACGATAGACTGAAGGTAAGTACCACACTCCCTACAATGTCTATGACAGTACGCATTATACTTGAATCAAGCATTATCAAGCGACATGAAAGACATCATGTATTAATATACAAATACATGTACTTATTTCGTTCAGAATGTTGTCAAGAATTTGCATGGGAAAATTGCTACTCCATCCGAAAAGACAATTTCAAAGTGAACATTTCAAAGAGAATGGAATGAAATTCGCCAAGGAAAGAGATGGTGTAGGGCTCTTCAGCATAAAAATGGTAAATAAAGGCCAGGCGGAGGCTTGCTTTTACCGTTTCAGACTTTCCTGAATTGGAAATACAGTAAACCTCGCATAAGTTGACACTCTCCGGGCCCAGATTTTTGGCTCACCGGTCTTAAGGACAGGGGAGCGATAACGAGTCATCCGTTGTCGTCGCCCGTTAAGCAATGGTGGCACGTTTCTTAACCGCTGGACCTAAAGATTTTAAACTTGGTGTGTGGGTCTCTTTGGGCAACAGTAACTTGCATACCGAAATTCGGCACAATTCAATCATTCAAGAAGCATTGATTATACATACCGGTAGTTGTGAGCGTCGACTTAGACGATTGGCGAGTTAGACGCCGGCGACGCAGCTAGGTATTGCTTTTGTTATGGTAAAAATGAAATATTTAATGCTTGACTTCTTTCATTTTCAGTACTTCACTGTCATTGATAAGGTGCGGGAGTTGTCCACAATTCCCATCGCGGATGAAGTACTGAGACTAGTTATTTTTTCCCAGAGGTATGTTCCTGTCTGCATAATGTAGGCCCCCACTGACATATGGTGGTGGTGGTATCATTTTGGCTTGGACAGTGTTTGAACAGTTTATTACTTCTTTGTGCACCAGACCCCGGTAATTCATACTTTCTTCATTACAGGTGTTAATCAGAGTAATTATGGAAGTTGAAAAGGTGCACAGATTCGTGGCGGAGCACATCTTCTGCAATGGCTGGCCTTCAAGGACAACAACGAAACGCTCTTCAGTAGAACACACTGTGCTCTTGTCCCCACCTTAATCAACTCCGATCCGGTTGATTTTATGCTCCATATCAGGCTGTATAATCTTAATGCTAGCTTCACTCTCAGAAAACATCTATGTTAAATTATCTTACAAATTGATTAAGGGCGGGAGTAACTCGGATGTTTCCAAATCTCTCAGTTTAATGGTACAATCATACAACATTCCTAGGCAGGATTTTGTAGCTAGAGGTAAACCAGAGCCTGTCAAACCACGAGATGAAATTTTGAGGAGAGCCGCAGCGATCAGGGACTTCCTGGGACTAAGGGACAGTATGGACACTGATGATAAAGCAATGGTAAATGCCATTCTAGACTTCCTGTGCACACAATAGATCTCTTAAGCACTATCTTATGGTGACTGGGGGATGGCTCTGATTTCTGCGGCCATCCTCCGCCGGGTTTTTTTAGGCTTGATGTACACTATTGTAAACATACAAATGTTATGTACGGTATTTGTGAATCTTTTTGTCACCTTCCGTTCTTTTGTTATACGCACACCACAATGTAATCGATTATTACATGGAGAAAGATACATAATAACAATTTTTGTTTGCTTCCTCACATTCATGTATAATCCAGCTCAGAACAGCAGTAAATATGAGCTTTATTGATTTACACGGTCAAAAGAGTTTATTGGCGCTAACGAAGTTTCCGCCATGAAAATGCGCTTTTCACTCATGTCATTAGCACAGGGCCCGCGAGCAGCACATAAAGTGTCCATCATTGATGAAGTTGTTTGTACATCCAAAAGATCACTCCGGGCATTAAGAGTGGTCATCCTTTAACCCACCATGTGTTCACGTGCTCACTTCCACTTCAGTTCCCGCTTGAGTGCTGCTGAGGACATCAACATTGCGTGAATTTGAAGCTCCAATATGGTAAACCAGATCCGGGGAAATAATTTGCTATCAGAGAGAGCTTCGACCAAGTGGATTGTACGATTGATCACGGTTCATTCGTACATGCAGCAGGTGCTGTCTTTAGACCGGTTTACCTCCAAGAAAGTCTATTTTCGTCTTTGGCGGTATTAGAAAGGTCAAGATGGGGTATGGCATAATATCCGTTGCAAAAATTCTACACTAAAGATATTTGTATTTTGTATGTTTATATTTGCATTGGATAAACATATTTATGTTTGGAAGTTTGCATATTTTTCGTTCGATGCAACTTCCACTAGCGCCAGCTCGTCAGCCGGGCCGTGATTGGTCAATATGGATGAGGTCAATTTGTTAACATAGAGCACATGGCTAATTACAGTTTTTTCGCGGGAGTTTCGATCGGCCATTCTTTTACGTCTATTGATTGGGACAGGTTAAACTCTACAGGTCCTTCGCCGTCTCCATCTTCCTCTACCTCAGTGGAAGCTGGACGATAAACGCCGAGACAGAGCGCCGCATCCAAGCGTTTGAGATAAAGTGCCTGCGGAAACTACTTGGGATCTCATACCTACAACGAAGTAGCAATGTGTCAGCTCGACAAGAGGTGGAGACAACATGTAGAATGCACGAGACACTCCTGACCACCGTAAAAAGACGGCGATCAACTGGTTTGGACATGTATGCCGACATCACTCGCTTGCAAGGCACTGTCAGAAGGAAAACGTGGATGGACAACATGCAAAGAGTGGACCGGCCTCACAACACCTCAACTTATCCGGAAGGCCGATAACAGATCTACTTAGGGAGACAAGACCACAATTGATTTTTTAACCCTTTTAGCAGTTAAATTGTCAATGTTTGACCGCGACGCATCAAATACTGCGTGGGGTTGTGAATCTGAAACTTTGATATGACATTCCGGACAGTCGGGCAAGTAAATGGTGAAAAATAAACTGGTAGTTGACCACGGAATTTTTTTGATAATCGACATATTAGACAGACATTGATATTTCCACTCTTTTCAGCCAACTGGCAGCAAAATCTCAAAACACGCCCCCTATTACCAATTAGCAAAATTCGAAATTAATTTTTCATCAAATAATTTCTTTATATCTGTAGACTTGCCACAACAAATACTTTTTCAATACCTCTCCAAATATGTGAGAGTTAAAAACATGCACTCGTCTAATTGATAGGCCTCGACCCTCCCACCTATGAATATTCATTCGTGGTCTCGTCTCATCTTAGGTCATGGGTCTTAGTAGTTGAAGTAGTAGTAGATTGTGACAGTATAAATCAATCACTATAAAGCCTTTGAATTTGGCCTGGGGGTATTCTCAGGTGAGTTGGCGTGACGACCTGAAGTTGAGAGAAAGTGTTTTAGGGCGCGTTTTTACAAACACAGTGCTAGAATCGACGATAGAGTTACTTACTGTAACACCAACACATATGTCTATACATGTATAGCACTGTACAGTACATGTGTATTGTGTATACATATGTACACGTGTATATCAATTATCATGCATTGTCATGTGTGCTAGCCAGTAGGCCTACCGACTGCAACCGTAGGCTGTGCATAGGCCGTGTAGCCTAAGAGTCTTCAGGCTAGCGGTAGGGCCGGCCTGGGCTCTGGCCGGGCTGGCTATACCTATAATAGGCCTTACGCTAGTTCTCATTACACAACCAGCCCTCTCCCTCCACTTCCAGGATCCCCCCACCCCCACCCTCGCTAACGCATATTTTTCAGATTCAGACCAGAAAATTCACTTCTCCATCCAAAATTCATAAAACAACTCAAAATGTCCAAAATGTAAATAAAAGCACGTGGCATGCCGCATAATAATTGTGAAAATATCCCCCGAAACCGCGCGTCATGAGCCAGGTGACACATTTCATCCGCTCATTAACATTTGACCAATCACGGCCCGGCTGACGAGATAGCGCTAGTCGCGAGTGCAACTTCAAATTTTATGCGAACTCGGAATTGTGGGTAATATTATTGTAAGAGTGTATCTCCATTAAGATAAGTATATTCATGTGCAATGTTTCAAGTTCATATTAATATTTGGTAAGTTTGCATCATTTGTGTTCAATGCAAATTCCGGTTTTATGCGAACTCGAATTGTAGGTAAAATGAAACCACGGCTCTGATTGGCCCATTTTGATCAAGAGGTGAGACAAGACCACAATTGATTTTTTAAGCCTTTTAGCAGTTAAATTGTCAATGTTTGACCGCGACGCATCAAAGAATGCGTGGAGTTGTGAAACTGAAATTCGGATATGATATACGGGTTAGTCTTGCGAGTAACTGGTGCGATTTAAATTGGTGATTGACCACGGAAATTTTTTTTTTAAATTGACAAGTTTGATACAAGTGGACATTTTTACCCATTTCGGCCATTTTCACTCCAAATTTTAACCACCCCCCTATGGCCAAGTTGTCAAAATTCAAAATTATTTTTTTTACCAAACAATTTATTTATATCTGTAGACTTGCCACAGCAAATATTTTTTCAATACCTCTCCAAATATGTACTTGAGAGTAAAAAACATGCACTCGTCTAATTGATAGGCCTCGACCCTCCAACCTATGAATATTCATTAGTTGTTTTGCCTCAATGAAGGTACATTTCAGGGGTTAACATTTTAAGAATTTTTTCAAACTAATGTACATGACATCCCACAACTCTCCAACAAAGGAAAGTCATATATGGACATTTTTGGAGAAATGAGAGACATTTCAAAGAGTGGTACACTGTGCCAAAAGCGACGAAAGAGGACAAAATCGACAAAAAGTCATGATTTTGCTGTAAAATCATAAGACCAGCCCTGGCCAGAATAAGCACGCTATGGAGCTGAAACTTTAGGATGTGATTTAGGAATATATTTGCTGCTAAGGGCACAACTTTCAGAATCAAGGCCTAAGTAGTTTCAAAGACATTACAAAATGAATGGCAACACAACAAGACTTGTAAAAATGAAACCGAACTTAGACCGGGGGTAGGTTGACTCATATTTGGGTCAAATTAAGTTTTTTTCTCATTATTTTAGCTTGTTTTGACCTTAAATCATCAGCAATTCAATATTCTAAATGAATTAGAGTGATTTGAGCACATTCAAATTTTTCACTTAATTGACCCAAAATGTAGTGTAAATCGAGACAAGACCACAATTGATTTTTTAAGCCTTTTAGCAGTTAAATTGTCAATGTTTGACCGCGACGCATCAAAGAATGCGTGGAGTTGTGAAACTGAAATTCGGATATGATATACGAGTTAGTCTTGCGAGTAACTGGTGTGATTTAAATTGGTGATTGACCACGGAAATTTTTTTTTAAATTGACAAGTTTGACACAAGTGGAATAGTAGAAGTAAAACTGGATACCGTCACTGTAGTTTACAACAATGTCCATCGGTCCCTATTGTTGGGCTGTTGTGTTGCTTCACCGACGCGCGTTTCTGCCCCTCTAGGCTTCATCAGTTTGACACAAGTGGACATTTTTACCCATTTCGGCCATTTTCACTCCAAATTTGAACCACCCCCCCCCCCCCCCCCCCCTATGGCCAGGTTGTCAAAATTCAAAATTATTTTTTTTACCAAACAATTTATTTATATCTGTAGACTTGCCACAGCAAATATTTTTCAATACCTCTCCAAATATGTACTTGAGAGTAAAAAACATGCACTCGTCTAATTGATAGGCCTCGACCCTCCAACCTATGAATATTCATTAGTGGTCTTGTCTCAGGTTGCCAAAATGGCATGGCTGCGCCCATGTTCCATGTGTTCATTGAGAAGAGACCACCATTGAATATTCGTAGGCCAGACTTATCAATAAGAAAAGATGAAAATAAATTATCTAAAAGTTCATACATGTTCTTGTTTTCAAGCAAATCTTTCCGTCAGAGAATCATTCAGAAGTGCTAATGGTAGAATCTATGATTGTCCGCAAACCACTTCTTACATGAAATCCCATCCTCGATGGTATGATTCACTTCAGCAACGACGTGTAGATCAATAATGATTCTAATTCTAATCAGTTTTGGAAATGACTATCCTCTGGTTTCTGACAGTTCAAGCCTGAGGAAACGATCACCATCTAAACCATAAGCGTAGCATCGAGTCGTCAGTTGTAATTACCCTTTCCTCAAGAACTTCTAGTTAGCTCGAAATCAGATTTTCTGAGAAATTTAAAATAATATTTTAACACTCTTGAATAACCGATTCGATTAGAAATAGCTCAGCGTTAAAAAATGCGGCTTGTAGCTGTCAAATGGTATTTCCTTTGACCATGCCTTTTGTCATGATGGTCTGAGTTGATATTGTTTTATTTGGCCGCTTCATAATTGCAAAGCTGTTATCACATGCGAACATAATATGAAAAACACCTAAAATTGTCATTACTAATTGTATACTATATAATCATCACATCATGAAACAACAAAAAATGAACCATAGTGTATATACTGTGTACTAGACGCTATTTAGCGCAGCGCAATCTTAAGATGGCGCTAATCGGTAATTAGCGCGGAACATATATACTGTATACTAGACGCTATTTAGCCGTCTGAAGGGCGCCTGCACAAAAGGCCTATTTTACTTGTAGTCTAGGCCTATGTGAAACAGACGCACCAAAACCTGCTAAGCCTAAATAGCGTCTACACAGGACATTGTATATAAAATACATCGGGAGATTCTAGAAAAAAATGGATTGCACAACACATCGATTGATACTGATTGCTGGAAATGAAAGCAACAAAGATGCGGCTTAAATTCATTGTCAATGTATGGTATATCAAATCAGGTAGTAAAGGCTTCGACATAATGTTATTCTGTGCGTGATGTTTATGGTATCAATCCATGGAGTTGACGGAAATCTGACCACACGTCGACGACACTGCGGATATTGTTCCATTGCCTCAGCCACGTATAGCTAGCTACACAGGTTATACATACATGTACATCGTCAAACGGATCGGATCCTACCGGTAACCGGAAAAACGCCGACCGACCGACCGACCGACCGACCGACCGACCGACCGACCGACCGACCGTCATATCCCTTTCGCTTTTCTATAGCACATGTATCTGTGTAGTGCCCAGCGCAATGGACGTGATGGATTCCGACATGTCTGACAGCAGCATCTTCAGTCAATTATACCGGGAAAACGAGCCCACGCGGTAAGGAACTGATAACGATACTCTACAGATATGCTTTGTCTACATGGTCGGTGGATATAAAAACATGATTTGGGCCAAATCTATGCACTGTATAAGTTTTTCTACTCGAGTGTCTCGACCGATGCAATGCATGAACTGCAACACGCAATATTGCACCTTATTTCATTTCACATGACCTGCTATCGTGGATTGGATATATCACATTGACTTATCAGACCTGAGACTCAACTACGAAACTCCTTGGGTTGGTAGGTCGGTAGGTCGGTCGGTCGGTCAGCGTTTTTCCGGTTACCCACAGATACATGCTATAGAAAAGCGAAAGGGATACGACGGTAGGTCGGTAGGTAGGTCGGTCGGTCGGTCGGTCGGTCGGTCGGTCGGCGTTATCCGGTTACCGATCCTACCTGTGTTATGGGCTCTTGTAGGGACATCGTTTGATCCAGAGCGTGGGAGTCTCGAAGGGCCTGTGTGTGGTCTGAAATTGACCACTTCGTTATTGGGATGTGCTGGCTAACCATCATAATAACATCTCCAATTTCATTTCAAATTATAAGGAGATTATTGGTAAGACGACGTGACGCAGTATCCTCGGTACATTTAGATGACTGTGGATATTTGGAGATTTCCTACCGTTGATCACATCAAGTAAAATACAGACCATTAATTTAATGTCTGCTCAATTATCTGTGGCTCGCTGGTCTCGCATCATGGAGCCTGACAGCAGTATAGCGTGGTTCGGGCAACTCCGTTATTCTAAAAATCCGTCGCGGAAACTACATCCACCTGCAGCTGCGAGAAGGGTTCTACCGCTACATCCGGAGGTTTCTTACGCGTGTGGATATCAGCCTGGGTCACATACCACTCTCACTGGGGGAGATTTAGATTAATCAGTTTTATACCTCACCAGTGTACAGGACACGCAATAACTGAAATCATACTGACACTTTTTTAGACGCACGAATGATATTTTCTATTAGAAATGGTCGTCAAAAACACTTCTTCGTCAAAAGGCTTGTTTGCTTTATAGTTTATTTCAATACAATGATTGCGTTCATCCAGTAACATGTAATTCGGACAACCTTTTAGAAATGCTGAAAGGTCCCGTCTGTTGTCCAATGGGTCACATGAACATAATCAATCACCACTGCGTCATAAAAAGTAGACCCAAGCTAACAAACTCATTTTCTTGCTAATCTTCGAGGTTTTTTTAAAAGCTATTTATTCTATCAAAATGTCATTCCGTTGCTTTTTGCCAATGTTCATGCAATCTTAAGGATTCTGGTTTTGTTATCTATAAAATTTGGTAAGACGTCGACGCCCAGAACTGGTTGTAAGGCGCAAACTGCGAAATTGAGACCAGAAACCCCAGTCTAAGTTTGTTGCAGTGACTGAATGGCAAATCGTTTATGTAACAACGCTTGTTTGAAGCCGAACTCCTACTCCGACGCAAGACACGTCGGCGTCCATATCTCGAACGTGCGTCGGATGCCGGCTGAAGCTTTGGCACATAAGCGTCCTCATTTTCATCACAACAAATCGTTAATTTCTGAAAAGTGTAAATATGATTTCCTAGCATTACAGAGCCGAAAATGAAATCCAGAGGGTCGTTAGCTAAAGGATTTCTGGAAAATTGTTGGGGATACCCTCGCCTGTGCTCCCAATGCCATTGTGTTATTCAGAAAGAAACTACCCGTCTTCAAAGCTGTATGTCTGAGGTATGGAGGCAAAAACATTATAAAAAATGTGTGCACACCTTAGATTAACATGAATATCTGGTGCAAATGTCAGCCCGATGGCTAACGTATATTTTACACGGTTATGATTTTAATCCAAAATGTCATAATGCAGGCCAGAGTAAAGTTTAAAGTTTAAAGTTTAGGGTTTATAGTCTGATATCAACTACGATATAGGTTGTCATCCGACTTGACACTTTAACCCCAGTCTGTCCTGAAACCTTTCAGTAGACCTCAGATGAGCTGCTCAACCAGCGCTATAATCTGAGCATTTCTGACCGGTACCCATTTATACACCTGGGTGCAGAGAGGCAAGTAAGACAGAGAGACCAGCCTACAGTCTCACGCCGAGTGGGGATCGAACCCGGGACCTCTTGACCGCTGGTCGAGAGTCCAAGCCACTACACCACAGCGGCTCCTTTAGTAGGCATACAAGTAGACGTGAGAGGTCATTTAACAGATGTTTCGAAGTCATTTTTTAGCTATTATGAGCCAGTTTCATTGCGGCATTGTATATCGAATGGTTAGAATATGATATTGCTTCAATTTGCTTCAGCCCATCACAGAAAGCGACACTTTTATCATGAAACCTCGTACGTCGCAAGATTCTGAGTCGCGTATAGTGAGGAAGTGGTGTCTAGCCGAGTGTGCCATGCGGCTTTTTTGAAATCTTCGTTCTTTTTTCCAATAGATGTATAAGCTTTTCACAAGGAGGATACCGCGGTGACGTCACATCACGTGATCCCGACCCATATTAGTGATCGCTATGGCCAATCAGATTCAGTCTACTGACAGCACCAGTACTGAACACATCTCCACGTCTCACTGTCTGGTGCGCTTTTGTACACAAAAACACCAATAGACATGAAATATTGCAATACCTAGTATGGATTCTTCCTGTGTAAAATAAAATTTACAGAGCAGATTAACTTCCACGAATAAAAAAGACGTTTGGCGTGGCCAAAGTGCGGAAATAATGTCTCCGCTAAAATACACTACGAAATACACTAGGCAATGCACTACGAAATATACAGTAGAGATGCAGTTGAGTTTGTTATTGTTTTGACTTAGAAGACCGCCCATATCATAATATATTCATGTATTCATGAAGTATGAACTCATTTCTGTCCCATACAACTCTAAGAACAGTCAATTTCTCCTTAAATCATCACCGAAACCGCGATATCCGCAGGAAGATTTCGTTCTAGTGTCCGAAAATGCATGATCTTACAGGGGCGCTAACTCGACAAATAGAGGGGATCTATGGGGATCTATGCGAGTTTTAGGTATTACAGGTCTCGACCTTGTAAAATCTGTAAACATGCCTCCAAATCCCATTATGATAATGAAGAGATTGCCCCATATCTGGGAGACTGTTTTGAAACCATCGCTAATTTTGGAAGATCGGTGCCCGGCTATTTGGTTAAAAAAAACTTATTTTTCCCCATCAAAACAGCACTTTTCATTATTCAAATGATTGCTTATTGTCTGAAGACTTATTTCATAGCAGAAAAGTACTAATAACTCTGGTTTGATGCGAAAAATCTAACTTTTTTGATGACTTGATTTTCCCATGGCCGTGGATCGGAGACAAGACCACAATTGATTTTTTAAGCCTTTTAGCAGTTAAATTGTCAATGTTTGACCGCGACGCATCAAAGAACGCGTCAAGTAGTGAAACTGAAATTCGGATATGATATACGGGTTAGTCTTGCGAGTAACTGGTGCGATGGAAATTGGTGATTGACCACGGAAATTTTTTTATAATCGACAAATTAGACAGACTTTGATATTTCCACTGTTTTCAGCCAACTGGCAGAAAAAACTCAAAACACGCCCCCTATTACCCAATTAGCAAAATTCGAAATTAATTTTTTCATCAAATAATTTCTTTATATCTGTAGACTTGCCACAGCAATTATTTTTTCAATACCTCTCCAAATATGTACTTGAGAGTAAAAAACATGCACTCGTCTAATTGATAGGCCTCGACCCTCCAACCTATGAATATTCATTAGTGGTCTTGTCTCATCGAGTTTGTTTACAATATGCAGCGCCATCTTGGAAAGCCGTGACGTCACCGCGGTATCCTCCTTGAGCTTTTCAGGAATATTTCAAAGCCGCTTATAATGTAAATTGTCCGCTGCTATGTTGAATATTTAAAGGGTATCTGATCGGACGCTATCATCAATTTTTGTATGTCACATTTTGGCTTCGTGTAATATTTCGATCTCTCTATATCCTTGCTAGTTGTGCCATGTAAAATGTTACTTTTCATCAAAACCAGGATAGTCTTACCTGAAAGAAATTACTTATATTTCTTTCTTCGGGTTAAAAATTCCTCATCATATTACTGTGAATGAAGTAAAATACGTTACAGATGACTCATCAAATATCCCCGCTTGATTCGTCACTTATATACGTTGAAGGAGACACTCCACAATAAAAGACTCTTTTTTCTTGCGCTTTAACGATATCGAGGACTAATGCTTCATAAGTCTGATGCAGTACACGGAGCCACCCTGGCTCCAACCCCTGGCTTTGTCTTAGGGACTTGTTCTTCTCTTCCTTGTTCTTTCTGCACTTGGAGTTGTTATTCCGTAGGGGGTGGAAAAATTACTCCTCCCCAAAGCCGGATCGAGCATTTTCCGTGTCCTTACGGTTAGGCGTCAATTGGGGTAATTGGCCTAGTGACTCCGTCTTTAGCTTGGTCCTTCGAGCGAGAAAGCTTATAGGCAGACCACTTTGGCGACTGGTTCGAAGCCGTGGTTGGAATTTTCGTGGCAAGCGAATCAATCAGTCTCTCTTTCAGATGTTTGAATTTGTGACGATGGACTCGGTTCTTTGCTTGATTTCATCTTTCCCAGATGACGGCGTCTCACCGGACAACTTTCGAGATTGACAATATTGCCTTCTTTTTTGCAGTTTAGCTTTTCATTGTTGTTATTTTAGTACATGTATATTTATCAAACTTTAAAAGCGTCAGTTTTTCGGATTCAATTTCGGATGGATTTGGATCGGACTCCAATCACAGGATAGAAGCTCCTGTTAGGATGATCTTTTGGTAAAATTCAAGGTGGTGTTAATTTTTAACTATGGCTGTTTCTAAACTTGATTTTCAAGATATATAATTAAAAATTGTATGGCTTGATCGCTCTACCGCATACAATTTTGTTGCATTGTTTTTAAGACTTTATTTCAGACTCATTCTAAAGTATCTGCTCCATAACCAAAATGTACAAGTTAGACCAAATGGTTTTTGCGAAGGTTTTGGACAACTACACCTTAACCAAGCCAGATATAGCGATACCGTCAACGTTATCGAGATTGAAGTGTGGCTTGTATTGCCTGTTACACGGGTGTTTCTTTTTCAATATTAAGCAGGGTGACTCGATATGTCAGCTAAGCCGCAAAGAAGGACGATGCCTTAGGAGATCAGATGTGTTGTCCACTAGCAGGAGCCAGGTCTATGTGTATAAGGTAGGCCAAACATACCACGACGGAATGAGAATTAATGCTCATTAAATATGCACTTCAATGATATAAGATGCATAGCGATTCAAAATAAAATAAATCTTCGTTGGGCTGCCGAATAAAAAGAGTAGATCTAATAGCATCCTGAGTGCCACCCCTCTTTGCTCATTCTCATTGAGTACTGGGAAATTGAAAGGATCAAGCATATTGCCTGAAAAAAAACACAAACAAACAAGCGAATCGAGGCGCACCATTTAAAGAGTGGGTGGGGTGGGGGCGCAATAAATTGATAATGACTATCCAACAATAACCTAAAAGTTCTTCTCTCCGCTCTTTCACTCGTGCGAACACACAATGAATGACAACTGATGACTCGCTCGAGGGGTTTAAATACAAACAGGGTGTAATAGCATCCTGAGTGCCACCCCTTTTCGCTCATTCCCATTGAGTATTGGGGAATGGAAAGGATCAAGCATATTGACAATGTTGACAAGTGTAATAACAATCTTCGTTATTATGTTTATCCTCCTTCTCTCAATACTTAGAATATTCTTCTTCTTCGCAAAAAATATAATATAATAGTGTACTTTGCTGCGGAATAGCTTCAAGTAGTGGGTTAGTATGGGTCAAAGGCTGGGGATTCCTTACTTTTTAAATATCCAGAAGGTGTCTTCTTGATACAGCACTGTACAACCGACAGCTCGGATGGGATTAACAGTCAAATTTATCTCCCATTTTGGCACTTTTATTAGATTCAGCTTTATGACTATACATGTATATTACTAGCTAAAGACGTGAAGGAAAGAATCCCAGCCCTAACCCACGTGAAAGCCTAGCTTCCGCAAAAGGATTTAGATATCCCCGGGTCAAGGCCAAAGATAAACTCCAACGCACTGCTATGTTTCAGATATACGATGTTGGAAACCCGGAATCAATCACAATTGAGCAGAATTATAAATACAGCAATATGCAGAGCCAGCGGGTCAAACTGACTCAAGACAAACTGGCACAAATGGCTTAGTTTTTCGCATTGGAGGATTTACCCTACACAATAGCCTCCTTTGCGACATGCACTCAAGATCTGTTTCATACGCTGCACGACACGACCTTATTTCTAAGATTCTTTTTATCCAACAGTGTTCTGTATACGCACTGACACAGCACATGCACCCTGTACATTTCTAAACATGTCTTCAACTGGAATTACGCATGATCTCTATAAAAATGGGGAATTTCTATTGTTAAACAGTGCGTTCCTTTACGCACATACATGTACTTTCAATAACCCAATGGCCAGCCAGAAATGACAGCGCAGATATGGAAGCCTTTCATCGAAATACAGCTCTTATCTGTGCAAAATTGATACACTATCACGCCACATTGGCCAATCCATCGCCCCATGGTCAATCACGACTGATGTCCATAAACTTCGAGACGCTGCTACAATATGACGACCCTAACAGGTCAATTTGTTATCGCCAGCCACGAATGACTTCCATCTACTGCGGGACTCGCTGCACCTTTGCAGATATGGTAGCCTTCTACCGTAACAGCCCTTATCTGCTACCAAATGACGACCCTCACTCGTCAAATTTCATCGCCTCATTGCCAGCCACGAATGACTTCCATGTGATGCGAGACCCGCTACACCATCTAAACACAGTGTCGCGCCTGTACTGTGTACAGGAAGGTGTACACAAATACGGTGATACAACATACGACAAAAAAGTTCTCCTCAAAATAATCGTACATTTTGATATTCGTACAATTCTTCTCTTCATGTATCGCATTGATATAGTTCAGTGATTTTATAACGAATATTTGCAGCTGACTTAAACGCCTGAATGGACTTTTTGAAAAAGTTTATAAAATTGAGGTAAAAAGAAGTAGTTTTGGGCGCCAATGAAAAAATCAGTGGCGGATTCGGACTAAACTTTGAGTCGATTCTCTTTGAAGTCAAATTTTCGAATGATCAGGTACAAAGATTTCAGCGAATCAAATGCCAGTAACTGGTGAATTTTTCTTTAAATCACAAAATTTATCGTCTATTAGCTATATGTATTTAGCCGGTTTATGAGTGCGTCGCTTTACGAGTGTGGTCTTTCGACCGTCTAATATAGGATGTACACGATATTGAACGGTATAGTTTTGAATAGAATAAAATGCATCTATCGGGTTACATCTCGATCAGAGCTCGTGCGTGTACTGTTTTGAATAAAAACTCATAATCGGTTTATATATCAGTTGTTCGTGCTTCCGACTAAGAATAAGAGTTGGTATTGATTTTCATACATAAAATTATTTACATGTAAATGTAAAGAATTAAATCTGTAAATTAAGCAGTGTAATTGATGAAATAATTAAATCATCATTTTGTCCCTTCGAAACCATCAAACTGAAATCATATCGGTTCATTCCGACGCAAAGATGGTGCCACGACCAATACTGTCGTATCTATAATAAAAATGCAACAGTTCAGAATTAAGACCCCCGGGCCGGCAGTGGCTAATTTTGTGCCACCAGCTCGTGCCAAATGGTATCAAGCTATGCCCGTTAATAGCAGAGCATGATCTTCGACATGTCTAAAATAATTGCGCTAAGTCGTTGTGTGCTGCCGTAACGTTCTTTGCGTTCTGCTGGCGATGGCATTCCTTGGGAGTGCGCAAGGCAGATATGTATGTTCCAACCAACCAAACGTTTCTTCTATTTTAGCATAAACGTTTCGTCAACTACACGTTCGACAGGGAATTGCATGTGATACCGAATTTCATTTTAAAGGGAAAATATGAGTACTACTGCAAATACAATAGTCTCCAGAGGTATATCCTTGTTATTGTATTTTCCTTTAAAAAAACACGGGTTATTGTGTATAGGTATCGTGAAAATAAAGATGCGTTCATAAAGGCTCATCATTCAACTTCAAAACGGACAAATTTTGTCTGGCAAACAACATTTATCAAGAATTTTATACCAGTAATACGAAAGAAAGGTTTTTGGCTGTATGACTTTGTGAGGGGCCGTGTTGTTGGAAAAATAAAAATTCCTACCAGTGATAAATGCCATCGTATTGCTGACAGGAAAGCACTGCGCATTATGACCGACGATGGAGGAAGAAAATCAGTTATTTATTGCTTGAATCTACAGACTCTACAGTATTCAGGCACGATTTATGATGTTCATTTTTTGCCTCGGAAAAGAATTCGAATGAACTTTAGGAATCCAATTGTGATGAGGAATGGAACAAGACGCACGCGGAAGATGCAATCATTTTGTATGTGGTTTGTAATGGATAAAGATATTGTTATGATGAGCAGCTTCAATGGGTATTTTGCATGTAAAATTAAGATTTGTCTTTTTCGGGCGGCTAATGGGTACACGCCGGAAGTGAGCACGATTATTCCGCATGTGAAGAATGTGATCCCTTTGATTAGCCAATTGAAAACAATAAGTGTCGCTCTATTTTTTCAAAAGAATAATTTGATCGGGGTAAATGAGGACTTTCACGAGTCAAATGGTTGTATTCATAAATTCATAAACAAGCGAAAACTAATAGAAGTGAAACCAATTCGACACTTTCGATGCGACACACTAACTCCAGCCAATGTGTTAGGTATGGAAGAGAATAGGAATATAGTATTCTTTGATTTATCAAATAAAAGTGGCCAAAATGATCTAACTCTGAAGACAGCAAAAATATTCAGATACAGGGAAGTGTTTTATTAAGTAAGCGCCGGTACCTCGTCAGCACTCTCCGTTACCGAGATATCGCCATTTCTAGGTATTCTGCGGTGTTTTGGTTTTCATGGTCAATTTTGATACGATATTTAAGTGTGATTTGATCAAAATGTTTTTTTTCCGTCAGAATCAGTCAATGCCAATCTCAGTTCGGTTGTCTTATTGTATTGTAATATGATCAACGTTTCGAACCAGTTTTAGTTTGTCATGCAGTGTCCTACAGTGATTAGTTGCAACAGAAACAGATAGCTGGCGAGATATACATGGAGTGTCCGTGTTAAAAGAACATTCGACCACCATGACTACAGCTTATTTACAGCCCATTGTTGCTGGGTTATAGGACCTGTGAGTACAAACTCTACTTTTAAAGCAGTTGCACCTTTGAAAAAAGAACATATATACGTACACAATATCTAGATCAACACGTCAAATGGCATCCGAACATACATGTATACATAATAAAAGGTTTGGAATATCCTCTCTTTTAGCTTTGAAAAAAGGACGTCTGAGCTCAGCATGTTTTAAACCATGTTATTACCAGAATTAAACGGCAATAATACCAATTGGTTTTGAAGTTTCTGGTTTCAAGACTTCTCCATCATCTTGCATGTCATTTTCTTTTCAAATAACTTATGCATCTCGGGGCTCCTCACCTTCTTTATCGGTTTAATCACAAGCGAAGACCATATTCCTCGAGAGATACCAGTACAGCATTAGTGGACAAAGGTCACACCATGTAGACTGTTTTGGTGGTGTCATATTGTCGTAGATGTGGCATAACCCAGACTCGTCCTGGCTGCAGCCTGAGCTTGATTTCGTCACCAGGCAGAGGCTGTCCAAGAGCCACCCGTAGAGAACAGGCACGTGAAGGACTGAAAGAAATGAGGTGCATAGCCGCGGGTAAACCAATCTTTATCCTTTCATCGATCTAAGACCGTTTCTGATTCAATAAACCCATGTTCATAGCTAATCCTTGCTCCACATGTACCGTTCTCACTCCCCATTACAAACAAGCAAACTTCACGCAATAAGACCTGCCAGATAAAGTTTGTGCCAATATTCCCCTAAAGACATTTTGCCACTTATTGGGAAGGCAGAAAGAAGCCAAAGATAAGTTAAAAGAAATCAGACCAGCAGTTCGCCCTTCACAGCCTCAAACGATGCGGACATGGCATTTACGTTTAGATTATAGTTGAAAAAATTCTTTCAAAGGACGCCAAACGAATAAGTAACACTTAATAAATATTAACCAAAAGCAAGCGAAGTTTTGTTTGATTCCTCACATTCATGTATAATCCAGCTCAGAACAGCAAAAAAATTGACTTACACGGTCAAATTGGTTTATTGGCGCCAACAAAGTTTCCGCCATGAAAATGCGCTTTTCACTCGTGTCATCAGCACAGGGCCTGCGAGCAGCACATAAAGTGTCCATCATTGATGAAAGTTGTTTGTACATCCAAAAGATCACTCCGGGCATTAAGAGTGGTCATCCTTTAACCCACCATGTGTTCACGTGCTCACTTCCACTTCAGTTCCCGCTTGAGTGCTGCTGAGGACATCAACATTGCGTGAATTTGAAGCTCCAATATGGTAAACCAGATCCGGGGAAATAATTTGCTATCAGAGAGAGCTTCGACCAAGTGGATTGTACGATAGATCACGGTTCATTCGTACATGCAGCAGGAGCTGTCTTTAGACCGGTTTACCTCCAAGAAAGTCTATTTTCGTCTTTGGCGGTATTAGAAAGGTCAAGATGGGGTATGGCATAATATCCGTTGCAAAAATTCTACACTAAAGATATTTGTATTTTGTATGTTTATATTTACATTGGATAAACATATTTATGTTTGGAAGTTTGCATATTTTTCGTTCGATGCAACTTCCACCAGCGCCAGCTCGTCAGCCGGGCCGTGATTGGTCAATATGGATGACGTCAATTTGTAAACATAGAGCACATGGCTAATTACAGTTTTTTCGCGGGAGTTTCGATCGGCCATTCTTTTACGTCTATTGATTGGGACAGGTCAAACTCTACAGGTCCCTCGCCATCTCCATCTTCCTCTACCTCAGTGGAAGCTGGACGACAAACGCCGAGACAGAGCGCCGCATCCAAGGGTTTGAGATAAAGTGCCTGCGGACACTACTTGGGATCTCATACCTACAACGAAGTAGCAATGTGTCAGTTCGACAAGAGGTGGAGACAACATGTAGAACGCACGAAACACTCCTGACCACCGTAAAAAGACGGCGATCAACTGGTTTGGACATGTATGCCGACATCACTCGCTTGCAAGGCACTGTCGGAAGGAAAACGTGGATAGACAACATCAAAGAGTGGACCGGCCTCACAACACCTCAGCTTATCCGGAAGGCCGATAACAGATCTACTTGGGGAGACAAGACCACAATTGATTTTTTAAGCCTTTTAGCAGTTAAATTATCAATGTTTGACCGCGACGCATCAAATACTGCGTGGGGTTGTGAATCTGAAACTTTGATATGATAATCCGGACAGTCGGGCATGTAAATGGTGACAAATAAACTGGTAGTTGACCACGGAATTTGTTTGATAATCGACAAATTAGACAGACATTGATATTTTCACTCTTTTCAGCCAACTGTCAGCAAAATCTCAAAACACCCCCCTATTACCAATTAGCAAAATTCGAAATTAATTTTTTCATCAAATAATTTCTTTATATCTGTAGACTTGCCACAACAAATATTTTTTCAATACCTCCAAATATGTACTTGAGAGTTAAAAACATGCACTCGTCTGATTGATAGGCCTCGACCCTCCAACCTATGAATATTCATTCGTGGTCTCGTCTCATCTTAGGTCATGGATCCACAAGTAATAGTAGTAGTAGTAGATTGTGACAGTATAAATCAATCACTATAAAGCCTTTGAACTTGGCCTGGGGGTATTCTCAGGTGAGTTGGCGTGATGACCTGAAGTTGAGAGAAAGTGTTTTAGGGCGCGTTTTTACAAACAAAGTGCTAGAATCGACGATAGAGTTACTTACTCTAACACCAACACATATGTCTATACATGTATAGCACTGTACAGTACATGTGTATTGTGTATACATATGTACACGTGTATATCAATTATCATGCATTGTCATGTGTGCTAGCCAGTAGGCCTACCGACTGCAACCGTAGGCTGTGCATAGGCCGTGTAGCCTAAGAATCTTCAGGCTAGCGGTAGGGCCGGCCTGGGCTCTGGCCGGGCTGGCTATATCTATAATGGGCCCTACGCTAGTTCTCATTACACAACCAGCCCTCTCCCTCCACTTCCAGGATCCCCCCACCCCCACCCTGGCCCACCCTCGCTAACGCATATTTTTCAGATTTAGACCAGAAAATTCACTTCTCCATACAAAATTCATAAAACAACTCAAAATGTCCAAAATGTAAATAAAAGCACGTGGCATGCCGCATAATAATTGTGAAAATATCCCGCGAAACCGCGCGTCATGAGCCAAGTGACACATTTCATCCGCGCATTAACATTTGACCAATCACGGCCCGGCTGACGAGATAGCGCTAGTCGCAAGTGCAACTTCAAATTTTATGCGAACTCGGAATTGTGGGTAGTATTATTGTGAGTGTGTATCTCCATTAAGATAAATACTGTAGTTTCATGAAAATAACACCACTTCATTAACAGATGGTATCGCCGCCCCTAACTCATAGGGTGGCGAACAGAGCTGTAGAGAAGGCCGATCATTGGCTGGGATTCCAGAGAGGGTTGTCCAGGCCTCATATCCAATATGCTTCAGTTTTGAGTCCAATCCTTATTGTTTGGGATGTTGAAACCGATTCGTAGGTCTCCTATAAATGGGATAATGGGATCGGGTCTTCGGCCATTGTACTGAGTGTCCCAGAACATTTTCAACTAATCGTCATTGGTAGTGTAAAGGGTGTCCCAGTGCTAATGGCTGATAGTGTACAGGGTGTCCATGAAAAAAGTCCAACTGACATATTGGCTTCTGCTGGTTTTAGGGACTGACCTGCCCTTTCAAAGTGAGGCACTGCTCAGGGAGGTAATGGAGCATGTCTTCGGGTCTTATCATCCCTTACCAGCTTCGGGCTTTCAAAGATACTTTGCAGTGCGAAATTGGTAAGAATGATAAGTTGTCCGTCACATATCTGGAGACAAAACCGAACATCCCTCTAAATGTACAGTCTTGTCCGAAGTGATCAGTGAAGGAATAAAAAAGAACGATGCAAATCCCGATTCAATTTTTTTTCAAAGCTAAAGATACACATTATTAGATTGTCCAGCTTTCAGAATCGTACCCACAATCATTCACAACACCCACAGTCAATTCAAGTCCATCACAATGTCCTCCTCGACTACATTCACGAACTCTGGTCCATCCACGGCAGTCTCCTCTTCTTCCTCCAAGATAGCATGTGGTCCAGCTTCCATTGGCCTTGGTTGAAACGATGCTTCAAATCAGTTGACGATAACGTCCTCATCAACACCATCCCAGGCATCTCTGATGATGTTGGTCACGTCTCTCTCAGGCCGATGTGAGGGCAGTCTCCTCTTTCGTCCGTGTGGTCCTTCTTCCTCGATTTCCATTGTCGCCGTACGTGACATTTGAAGGACTTCATGACTGCAACGTCTAACGGTTGTACGAGGGATGTGCAACCAGCAGGTACGTAATCTAGGCTGCCTCTCATGTCGCGGACTCTCGTCCGGAAATTCTCTGTCCGGTGGACCTGATAATGATCGACGATTAACAGGAACTGGTCGGTCTCGTTGTCGGTGATGTAGGGTGATAGGACTTCATCTAACCACTTGTGCGCCGTTTCCTCCCTCATCCAACCAGTTTCCGACAGGGTAATCTTTACATCTGCTGGTGGGTTGTCTTGGAGGGCTGCAAACACCCGGACGAAACCTCTTCTGGGGAAGGTGATGTGCGCCGGCAACTTTGCTCCAGAGGCTGCGATGCAGAGGGTGACGGTGCATCCCAACTTAGTATTGGACCTGGATGATCAGACGTCTATGGCCTTCTCCCCCGTGGTGTGTTTGCCGTGTACATGGTTCTCATATCAAACAGGACAAAGGTTTGGTCCATGTTAAAGAAGAACCGCATCTGTATATCAAGACGATCGATGCTCCCAGTAACCGCATCTCGGAAGGTCTGGATCCTTGCAGCAGCATCAGCGGGGACGGTCGTTGTATTCTTGGTCACCTTCCGTAGGGACACGTGGCGTCTCTTCATCAAGCACTCCACCCAGCCTATGGATGCGTTGAAATCCCATAGCTGAGGGCGACAATGCTGAATCCCTTCTCTGACATCTTGGGCTAACTCATTCCACTAGCTTTGCCACACTACCAACGCCTTATCTTGAATGTCGAGAACGGAGACTGCGAGGCGATGCTCTCTCATCTGCTGCAGCCATTGGTAAAGCTGGTCCTCAACCTGTGGCCATAACGGATCACGGGGCTCCATCACCGTCTTCTTCCGGCCATGCCCTTCTTCTTGCTTCTGCTCGAGGTCCTCGAGATTCCACCTTCTAAACGTCTCCCAGGGGATGTTATAGTGGGCGGCGAACTCTCTCATACTGCGCACCGTACCGTTCACCAGTGCCTCCTTCTGGTCTCTCAGGTAGGCAAGTTTTTCTGTCACGGTGTAGCGCCGGCGTCGTTTTCTCAGCAGCTCTACAGCATCCATTGTCGCACAGGTCTGCAATGTGGGTACCCTCAGTGGGGCTTCATTTATAGGCCTAAGAGGCCCTAGAATTCCTCAAGAAAACCACAAATCCAAGAAACTTCGATTCTGTTTTCTCCCACGTAGGCCTAGGGAGTCTAAATAAAAAAAGAGGGTTGGAGAAAAACAGAGGATGAGCTCCTCGTTTTTCTTCGGAATTTCGTGACTACTATCATTGCCTGAATATCACTTTGCTTTACTAATAAAGCATTTGTAGATTTTTCTTCAGAGTTTCAATAAGGACTTTTTTTGTTTTGGGGGGGTTTGGGTCAATCTAAAAGGTGCTTCAGTTTTATGAGACAACCTGTATAAACGGTCGGCGAGTGGCCTTACCATTTACGTCATTCCACATGCGCACTCATCGACCAGTAGGCCCACAACACTTCGAATCAATAGGGCTGCGGTAATAAGTGGTTTAGCGTAACCGTGACAGCTCGGCTGAGCCATCACAAGGGCCAGCGAAGTCACTCATTGGTTACCTCTGGTGAATAGACTCGAGAGAAGAGGCCGGGCCTTGAATATCCCGAAGTGGTGTTATTTTCATGAAACTACAGTATATTCATGTGCAATGTTTCAAGTTCATATTTATATTTGGTAAGTTTGCATCATTTGTGTTCAATGCAAATTCCGGTTTTATGCGAACTCGAATTGTAGGTAAAATGAAACCACGGCTCTGATTGGCCCATTTTGATCAAGAGGTTGCCTAAATGGCAAATGTTCCATGTGTTCATTGAGACGAGACCACCATTGAATATTCGTAGGCCAGACTAATCAATAAGAAAAGATGAAAATAAATTATCTAAAAGTTCAAACATGTTCTTGTTTTCAAGCAAATCTTTCCGTCAGAGAATCATTCAGAAGTGCTAATGGTAGAATCTATGATTGTTCGCAAACCACTTCTTACCTGAAATCCCATCCTCGATGGTATGATTCACTTCAGCAACGACGTGTAGATCAATAATGATTCTTATTCTAATCAGTTTTGGAAATGATTATCCTCTGGTTTCTGACAGTTCAAGCCTGAGGAAACGTTCACCATCTAAACCATAAGCGTAGCATCGAGTCGTCAGTTGTAATTACCCTTTCCTCAAGAACTTCTAATTAGCTCGAAATCAGATTTTCTGAGAAATTTAAAATAATATTTTAACACTCTTGAATAACCGATTCGATTAGAAATAGCTCAGCGTTATAAAAATGCGGCTTATAGCTGTCAAATGGTATTTCCTTTGACCATGCCTTTTGTCATGATGGTCTGAGTTGATATTGTTTTATTTGGCCGCTTCATAATTGCAAAGCTGTTATCACATGCGAACATAATATGAAAAACACCTAAAATTGTCATTACTAATTCTATACTATATATTCATCACATCATGAAACAACAAAAAATGAACCATAGTGTATATACTGTGTACTAGACGCTATTTAGCCGTCTGAAGGGCGCCTGCACAAAAGGCCTATTTTACTTGTAGTAGGCCTTTGTGAAACAGACGCACCAATACCGGCTAAATAGTGTCTACACAGTACATTGTATATAAAATACATCGGGAGATTCTAGAAAAAAAATGGCTTGCACAACTCATCGATTGATATTGATTGCTGGAAATGAAAGCAACAAAGATGCGGCTTAATTTCATTGTCAATGTATGGTATAACAAATCAGGTAGTAAAGGCTTCGACATAATGTTATTCTGTGCGTGACGTTTATGGTATCAATCCATGGAGTTGACGGAAATCTGACCACACGTCGACGACACTGCGTATATTGTTCAATTGCCTCAGCCACGTATAGCTAGCTACACAGGTTATACATGTACGTCGTCAAACGGATCGGATCCTACCTGTGTTATGGGCTCTTGTAGGGACATCATTTGATCCAGAGCGAGGGAGTCTCGAAGGGCCTGTGTGTGGTCTGAAATTGACCATTTCGTCATTGGGATGTGCTGGCTAACCATCAGAATAACATCTCCAATTTCATTTCAAATTATAAAGAGAATTGGTAAGACGACGTGACGCAGTATCCTCGGTACATTTAGATGACTGTGGATATTTGGAGATTTCCTACCGTTGATCACATCAAGTAAAATACAGACCATTAATTTAATATATGCTCAATTATCTGTGGCTCGCTGGTCTCGCATCATGGAGCCTGTCAGCAGTATAGCGTGTTTCGGGCAACTCCGTTATTCTAAAAATCCGTCGCGGAAACTACATCCACCTGCAGCTGCGAGAAGGGTTCTACCGCTACATCCGGAGGTTTCTTACGCGTGTGGATATCAGCCTGGGTCACATACCACTCTCACTGGGGGAGATTTAGATTAATCAGTTTTATACCTCACCAGTGTACAGGACACGCAATAACTGAAATCATTTTCTGCTCCTACGCTATACTGACACTTTTTTAGACGCACGAATGATATTTTCTATTAGAAATGGTCGTCAAAAACACTTCTTCGTATAAAGGCTTGTGTGCTTTATAGATTATTTCAATGAAATGATTGCGTTCATCCAGTAACACGTACTTCGGACGACCTTTTAGAAATGCTGAAAGGTCCCGTCTGTTGTCCAATGGGCCACATGAACATAATCAATTACCACTGCGTCATAAAAAGTAGACCCAAACTAACAAGCTCATTTTCTTGCTATTCTTCGAGGTTTTTTTAAAAGCTATTTTCTATCAAAATGTCATTCCGTTGCTTTTTGCCAATGATCATGCAATCTTAAGGATTCTGGTTTTGTTATCTATAAAATTTGGTAAGACGTCGATGCCCACAACTGGTTGTAAGGCGCAAACTGCGAAATTGAGACCAGAAACCCCAGTCTAAGTTTGTTGCAGTGACTGAATGGCAAATCGTTTATGTTACAACGCTCGTTTGAAGCCGAACTCCTACTCCGACGCAAGACACGTCGGCGTCCATATTTCGAACGGCTGAAGCTTTGGCACATAAGCGTCCTCATTTTCATCACAACAAATCGTTAATTTTTTAAAAGTGTAAATATGATTTCCTAGCATTACAGAGCCGAAAATGAAATCCAGAGGGTCGTTTGCTAAAGGATTTCTGGAAAATTGTTGGTAATACCCTCGCCTGTGCTCCCACTGCCATCGTGTTATTCAGAAAGAAACTACCCGTCTTCAAAGCTGTATGTCTGAGGTATGGTGGCACAAAAATTATAAAAAATGTGTGCACACCTCAGATTAACATGAATATCTGGTGCAAATGTCAGCCCGATGGCTAATGTATGTTTTGCTCGGTTATGATTTTAATCTAAAATGTCATATGCAGGCAGGCCAGAGTAGGCATTAAAGTAGACGTGAGAGGTCATTTAACAGATGTTTCGAAGTCATTTTTTAGCTATTATGAGCCAGTTTCATTGCGGCATTGTACATCGAATGGCTAGAATATGATATTGCTTCAATTTGCTTCAGCCAATCAGAGAAAGCGACACTTTTATCATGAAACCTCGTATGTCGCAAGACTCTGAGTCGCGTATAGTGAGGAAGTGGTGTCTAGCCGAGTGTGCCATGCGGCTTTTTTGAAATCTTCGTTCTTTTTTCCAATACATGTATGAGCTTTTCAGGAATATTTCAAAGTCGCTTATTATGTAAATTGTTCGCTGCTATGTTGAATATTTAAGGGGTATCTGATCGGACGCCATCATAAATTTTTGTATGTCACATTTTGGCTTCATTCTGGTAACCATTTCGTTGTGCTGTGTTATATTAGATTCTACGATGGTATTTACACCATTAACCCTACGACCGTTTGTCCTAACAAACTGCCCTTTAGCACCAAATTACAAATGGGTTAGAGTAACAGACAGTGTGACTCTGGGCGTTCTCTGCGCGTTCTTCTTCTTCTCGCCAAGCCTGATTCCTCTGAGCGCTATAGGTTACAGCTTTGGAGAGAATGAAGGGGAATGCAGTGCCAATATCCATATGGACAGTGTGGTGTGTTTACTATCCTGATGTGATTGACGGATGATTAGGAGACTGGATGTCGAGTATACAAATGGAATACGGAAATATGGGAGATGATATTTCTGTTCGCGTCTCTTTCACGTCATTGTGGTCGGGTTCACGGTACGCGATTGTGTACAAGTGTTTTATGGGCAAAATATCACAGTGTTGTTGCCCACACCAACCTCGACATAAAAGCTCGTTCGCAGGCTGCGTCATCGCAATTCATATAACGGGTTTTTACTACATTTTTTAATTAACTCCACCCAGGAATTAGGTATAGACCCACCGCTTTGGGTTCTACTTCAATTCTCAAATACTGTGGCTGACGAAATGAAGTTTGTGAAGATAATTGTATTGTTTTTTTATTTAGTTTCAAATTTCTATAATGGATAAAAATCTGGATCAAGTTTATGTTTTGTAAATGAACAGGAAAGCATTTACTTCCAGAATCCACGCGAGATGATTGATTCTGCTCGAGCTGTTAGAGCCTTATTGGATTCGTCAGTTTAATGAAGGATTCAGGATCTAGTTGTTGTTGTGCTTGGGTGGAGAGTATAAAGCTGTATTATTGTCATAGTAATAAAAGATATACTTATTCCTAGGTTATTGTGTTGCTAGGCTTGGCGGCAAGTTGTAAAGAATGCCTTCGATTTTCCTATCGCTGCCTCTTGCGTAGGTGGATAACTTCCGTTCTTAGAAATAAGTATCTCGATATATCTTTACTGATTAGTTAGTTTCCGGTTGTAAACTCCTGGTGGTCCTAAACGGAACAGGGCTTGGTCTCTCCGCATCCCATCCACACTTAGCATATTAAGTAAAGAAGTTTGCTGAGAAGTAGTTAGTGTTGTAGTAAAATCTGAAGTCTTATGACCTCTTCTGCTCTGTGAAAGTATCAACGTAGATTGCAAATGAAACGGTGTTCCTTGATGAAGTCTAATACACGGATTATATAGTAACTGTAGTTTTGTAATTCCACTTTGCGAAACAAGCAAAGGATGTATGGACTCCCTCGACAGAGCACATACGTTTGATCAGTCTCATTCCAAGCAATTCTTCTGGCGTATTGTTTTGCAACTAATCGCTTTTCCCCCGACTTTTCTTTATGGTAAGTAAATAAATGTGATCGGCATTTCTCCGGAGAATATAAGTGATTTCTGTTCGATCCCGATCACGATATCACATCAGCACTCGCGTAAAGTATGTCCTGCAAAATGTAAACGAGATCTTCGCGCTGTTTAAGAAATTGTCTACGCAGTCTTCGTTTCGTGGTCCTGTATTTAAATATTCTCACTCCCGTTCTGGTTTGGTTACGCGGAGTCGTGTAATATTTCGATCTCTCTATATCCTTGCTAGTTGTGCCATGTAAAATGTTACTTTTCATCAAAACCAGGATAGTCTCACCTGAAAGAAATTACTTATATTTCTTTCTTCGGGTTAAAAACTCCTCATCATATTACTGTGAATGAAGTAAAGACGTTACAGATGTCTCATCAAACATCCCCGCTTGATTCGTCACTAATATACGTTGAAGGAGACACTCCACAATAAAAGATTCTTTTTTCTTGCGCTTTATCGATATCGAGGACTAATGCTTCGTAAGTCTGATGCAGTACACGGAGGTTAGCCACCCTGGCTCCGACCCCTGGCTTTGTCTTAGGGACTTGTTCTTCTCTTCCTTGTTCGTTCTGCACTTGGAGTTGTTATTCCGTAGGGGGTGGAAAAATTACTCCTCCCCAAAGCCGGATCGAGCATTTTCCGTGTCCTGACGGTTGGGCGTCAATTGGGTTAATTGACCTAGTGACTCCGTCTTTGGCTTGGTCCTTCGAGCGAGAAAGCTTATAGGCGGACCACTTCGGCGACTGGTTCGAAGCCGTGGTTGGAATTTTCGTGGCTAGCGAATCAATTAGTCTCTCTTTCAGATGTTTGAATTTGTGACGATGGACTCGGTTCTTTGCGTGATTTCATCTTTCCCAGATGACGGCGTCTCACCGGACAACTTTCGAGATTGACAATATTGCCTTCTTTTTTTGCAGTTTAGCTTTTCATTGTTGTTATTTTAGTACTGACATGTATATTAATTAAACTTTAAAAGCGTCAGTTTTTCGGATTCAATTTCGGATGGATTTGTATCGGACTCCAATCACAGGATAGAAGCTCCTGTTAGGATGATATTTTGGTAAAATTCAAGGTGGTGTTAATTTTTAACTATGGCTGTTTCTGAACTTAATTTTCAAGATATATAATTCAAAATTGTATGGTTTGGTTGCTCTACCGCATACAATTTTGTTGCATTGTTTTTAAGACTTTATTTCAGACTCATTCTAAAGTATCTGCTCCATAACCAAAATGTACAAGTTAGACCAAATGGTTTTTACGAAGGTTTTGGACAACTACACCTTAACCAAGCCAGATATAGCGATACCGTCAACGTTATCGAGATTGAAGTGTGGCTTGTATTGCCTGTTACACAGGTGTTTCTTTTTCAATATTAAGCAGGGTGACTCGATATGTCAGCTAAGCCGCAAAGAAGGACGATGCCTTAGGAGATCAGATGTGTTGTCCACTAGCAGGAGCCAGGTCTATGTGTATAAGGTAGGCCAAACATACCACGACGGAATAAGAATTAATGCTTAATATGTAAAGTCAAGGACTTGGTGAGCCCCCCTTTAGGGCGGGGGAGCACCCCCTAACCCCCCTACGATAGCGTAACGTTTTTACCCAGTACAATGGAGGGGAAACCCCCCACCCCCCCCCCCCCCCCCCAAACCCCCCAAGTTGGGACCATCCATAGTTCCTTCCGACACATTTTTGTTTTGGTAATGTAATACATTGTGATTGTCCTTATTCACGGGAATCGGGCGTTTCCAGTGATATACGACACAAATGGGTTGTCATCATGCATTCACTTTGGAAACGCATTTTAAAATAGATGTAACGTCCTGTTAATGGGGCACGTCATCATCGCATACATTTGGGAAAAACTCCCTAACGAGACCGGAGCAGACGGCTGAAAGTAGTTTAATTATTGGCCGCTAGGGTGCAGTATGTCGCTCACCCGAATTTTTCACACAACTTTTGCTAAATAGAGCTAGTTCTAGTTTGTGATTCATTTTGATACTTCAGATTTGGGCAGTAGACCAATATAACTTAGTCGTCAGTGTGGTTTTAAGCAGGAAAAACGTATTTGTTTTTCTTAAAGTGCCTTTTTTGGACGGGTGTGTGCGATTGTTTTGTTTATGTCACGTGACCTCGACCATGTCGACACAAAGTTGAAATAAACCACCCTTTTCTGTCATTATTTAGGACGGATATTTCTCTAATAAAAATTTAATATAATTGGCCAATTTCTTAGGCATATGTAGCGAATTCCCATGAAGATTTAAATTAATCTAAATTTAATTTAAATTAATTTCAACCAATGGGATAGCAACCACCACCGGAAGATCGCAGAGAAATCGTAAACTCAACGGAGTTAATTCAGAAAAAAACCAAAAAAAATTGTTTGTAGGATAAACAATAGTTACTCTCTTTATCATTCATTATATACTCCCGCACACACGTGTGTCTTAAGAGCCCCTCCTAAAGGGGGGGCTTATTAAATATGCACTTCGATGATATAAGATGCATAGCGATTCAAAATAAAATAAATTTTCGTCGGCCTGCCGAATAAAAAAAGTAGATTTAATAGCATCCTGAGTGCCACCCCTCTTTGCTCATTCTCATTGAGTAATGGGAAATTGGAAGGATCAAGCATATTGCCTAAAAAAAACACACAAACAAACAAGCGAATCGAGGCGCACCATTTAAAGAGTGGCGGATTCGGACTAAACTTTGAGTCGATTCTCTTTGAAGTCAAATTTTCGAATGATCAGGCACAAAGATTTCAGCGAATCAAATGCCAGTAACTGGTGAATATTTCTTTAAATCACAAAATTTATCGTCTATTAGCTATATGTATTTAGCCGGTTTATGGGTGCGTCGCTTTATGAGTGTGGTCTTTCGACCGTCTAATATAGGATGTACACGATATTGAACGGTATAGTTTTGAATAGAATAAAATGTATCTATCGGGTTTATACATCTCGATCAGAGCTCGTGCGTGTACTGTTTTGAATAACACTCATAATCAGTTTATATATCAGTAGTTCGTGCTTCCGACTAAGAATAAGTGTTGGTATTGATTTTCATACATAAAATTATTTACATGTAAATGTAAGGAATTAAATCTGTAAATTAAGCAGTGTAATTGATGGAATAATTAGGTCATCATTTTGTCCCTTCGAAACCATCAAACTGAAATCATATCGGTTCATTCCGACGCAAAGATGGTGCCACGACCAATACTGTCGTATCTATAATAAAAATGCAACAGTTCAGAATTAAGACCCCCGGGCCGGCAGTGGCTAATTTTGTGCCACCAGCTCGTGCCAAATGGTATCAAGCTATGCCCGTTAATAGCAGAGCATGATCTTCGACATGTCTAAAATAATTGCGCTAAGTCGTTTTGTGCTGCCGTAACGTTCTTAGCGTTCTGCTGGCGATGGCATTCCTTGGGAGTGCGCAAGGCAGATATGTATGTTCCAACCAACCAAACGTTTCTTCTATTTTAGCATAAACGTTTCGTCAACTACACGTTCGACAGGGAATTGCATGTGATACCGAATTTCATTTTCAAGGGAAAGAATGAGTACCGCTGCAAATACAATAGTCTCCAGAGGTATATCCTTTTTATTGTATTTTCCTTTAAAAAAATACGGGTTATTGTGTATAGGTATCGTGAAAATAAAGATGCGTTCATAAAGGCTCATCATTCAACTTCAAAACGGACAAATTTTGCCTGGCAAACAACGTCGTTCAAGAATTTTATACCAGTAATACGAAAGAAAGGTTTTTGGCTGTATGACTTTGTGAGGGGCCGTGTTGTTGGAAAAATAAAAATTCCTACCAGTGATAAATGCCATCGTATTGCTGACAGTAAAGCACTGCGCATTATGACCGACGATGGAGGAAGAAAATCAGTTATTTATTGCTTGAATTTACACACTCTACAGTTTTCAGGCACGATTTATGATGTTCATTTTTTGCCTCGGAAAAGAATTCGAATGAACTTTAGGAATCCAATTGTGATGAGGAATGGAACAAGACACACGCGGAAGATGCAATCATTTGGTATATGGTTTGTAATGGATAAAGATATTGTTATGATGAGTAGCTTCAATGGATATTTTGCATGTAAAATTAAGATTTGTCTTTTTCGGGCGGCTAATGGGTACACGCCGGAAGTGAGCACGATTATTCCGCATGTGAAGAATGTGATTCCTTTTATTAGCCAATTGAAAACAATAAGTGTCGCTCTATTTTTTCAAAAGAATAATTTGATCGGGGTAAATGAGGACTTTCACGAGTCAAATGGTTGTATTCATAAATTCATTAACAAGCGAAAACTAATAGAAGTGAAACCAATTCGACACTTTCGATGCGACACACTAACTCCAGCCAATGCGTTAGGTATGGAAGAGAATAGGAATATAGTATTCTTTGATCTATCAAATAAAAGTGGCCAAAATGATCAAACACTGAAGACAGCAAAAATATTCAGATACAGGGAAGTGTTTTATTAAGTAAGCGCCGGTACCTCGTCAGCACTCTCCGTTACCGAGATATCCCAATTTCCCCGTTTTCTGCGATGTTTTGGTTTTCACGGTCAATTTCGATACGATATTCAAAGGGTAATTCGTGTCAAATTTCACCATATATGTTTTAGCTGTTTTTGACAAATGACTACGTCACTTTCTCATAAATCGGAGTAGGCCTTATAATAGAGGAGTTGAATGTAGTCAAGTCTTTACAAATTGCGCAATACCTACCTTACCTCTACCTGAACACTTTGTCAGTCATAAAAGTGATATTTTGAAGATCCTATTAAACACGTTTCATTGTTTTCGGTTGGTTTCATTTTACTTTACAAGCCAATCTACTCGACACTCACCGATCTAACACCGGGTCATTATTTCTGGGCATGACCACCCCCAGCACAATGCCTCTTCATACCTGATTGGCTCAGAGCCAATGTGCCTGCCATTCTGAACCCTTGCTGTGAAACGTCAAGGGCAGGGCATGATGTCATGACCATTTGTACAACTCATGGTTTCGCCCCCCCCCCCCCCCCCCCCCCCCATTGGCTCTCCTGATTGAACAGGGCTTGGCTTGCATATTCCAAAACGGTGTTAGATCGGCGAGTCTGGGGTATTTTCATTATTCAATAAAACCAAATGAACCATAGCTGCCAATAACTTATTCATTACGTTTTTGCCGCTTACCTCAAGTCAAAAGAATTTATGCCTGACGCAATACACGTTCTTTTTGTCTTTAAACAAAGCCCGCTCACACCTCTGCCTCAATTCCCATTGTTCTGCTGTCTCATCTAAAGGTTATCAGGACAAAATTGATAACAAGTACCCAAAGAAAGGCCCTGTCACAGGGGTACTTTCGTAATAAACGTAATGTTGATTTCTAGTGTACGAGGCCAAACGACTACATTACGTGTATTTTGCACGTTGTATTTTTTCTAAAAAACTTGAGGGGTAACACCAACTTTTTGATCAAAAAGATGGTTTTATCCCTCAAGCTTTTTATTAGCTCACCCCTGGGGAGCTTATACGACACCATGGCGTCCGTCGTCCGTCGTCGTCCGTCGTCGTCCGTTAGCGGAGCACGTTTCGTCACCGCTAGGGCTAGATGTCTACAACCTGGTGTGATGGTAGCTTTGGGCGATGTGCCCAGACGAATTTTTCTTTTTGCGATATGACCTCATTTCTGGCCTCCAGGCGGCCATCTTGGAAATTGTTTTTTTGCCTTTTTGAAGCTAATAATTGTATGTAGAGTGACACAATATTTATGGTGGGTGTATCTAATAAGGTTTAATGACATCTCACTCGGGTTTTTGATTTGACCTACTTTTCAAGGTCACAGAGGTCAAAGTTCACTAAATCACCGATGATTGGTGGCACGTTTCGTTTCTATTTGAGCTAAAAGGTTCTAAACTTGTGAGTACATATATCTAGGGACCCTCTATTCTACCCCAAACATTTGTCCCGCTCGGGCTTCAAATATGGCCGCCAGGCGGCCATCTTGAAAATTAAACAAAGTCGGATTGAAATCAAATTTCATGTGATTGTATATCTAAGTACTCTCTACAATGACCCTGATTTTCAGTCAAATCAGATCGACCAATAGGACCGCCAGGCGACCATCTTGAAAATTAAACAAAGTCCTATTACTCCGAAACCAATGATCGGATTGCAACCAAACTTCATGGGATTTATGTACTCAAAGCCAAATGACAAATATGGCCGCCAGGCCGCCATCTTGCAAATTCAACGAAGTCCTATTACTCCTAAACTGTTGAACAGATGTCAACCAGTTTCCATGTGACATGTACACTCTTCAATAACCCTGAAATTAAGTAAACTTCATAACCAAAATGCTATACTTAGATGGTACTGGTAGTTTTCTTTTGTGCCATTGAGCCAAGAAGAATGATATTATTCAATGGAATCAAAACTGGTGAAACTAGCCAGAAACTGTTCTCCCCATATCCACTGCAAATGGCATGCATTACATTGCCCGAGGTGAGCACATGGTCCCTGGACCATTTCATTATCTTTGCAGCAACGATCAACACGGCTACCTGGAATGTTATATTTTCAGTACCGGTATAGGCATGATAGTAGTATGAAGTTAGGGGAGCCAGGACATTACCAGTTATGAACATTGAATGCAAGCAACAGTATAATAATAATAATGATAATCAATTTTTAAATAGCGCCACTTAAAATTTAATTGTCAGTGGAGCTTTATAAGATATAAATACACATGACAAGCATAAAAAATAGAAAGACACTTTAAAACACTGTTCAAACCATTAATATATGTAATTTTGAAAAGCCTCCGTGAAAAGAGAGGTCTCAATATTATTCTTGGAACTGAATAAAAAATCATCATCTCACCTCTTAAGCACTTTTTAGCATTCACATTCTTAGATAGTTTAGGCAAAGGTCAAACAACCATATAATCATCACAATATACGACATGAACCTCACGGTGAGAGTGATATAATTAAACTCAGGGTGGTCAGAAAAAAATACCTCATCGTGTATCTTGCAATTCACCTGGTCAATAACCACTGAGCCCCTCAGCTCCCCCACCGTGCTGTTTCCTTTACTTCGTTACTTTCTTTATTCTTCATCCCCAAACTTTATTCCCGATTTATTATTTTCCATTGTTAGCTGATAGTATCATGTCTATGTACATGTAATATCATATACAATGTAAGCAACGAATAGTCAATAAAGATAGGCTTAACCTTCAAGACGAGTTACGTAGTGCGTCATTTTTATCTCCCAAAGCCATGGAAGGGACTGGAAAACACAATCCGTTCGTTCACCGCTCGACTTATCTCTTAAAAAATCAAACAAAATAAATGTCATCTGTTTGACACAAATATACGGAAGCGTATTAGTGCCAACAAAAAAAAATTAAAAACTATCTCATACGTACGACTAATTAAGTCGTTCGTTCGAGTTAGTATCGCATTCGTTCGACTTTCTATCTCATTCGTTCGACTTTCTATCTCATTCGTTTGAGTTAGTATCTCATACATATGAGATAATAACTCATACGTACGACTTATCATCGCATACGTACGACTTATTATCTCATACGTATGAGATATTATCTCATACGTATGAGTTATTATCTCATACGTATGACTTATCATCTATGAGTTATTATCTCATACGTATGAGATAATATCTCATACGTACGACTTATCATCTCATACGTACGACTTATTATCTCATACATATAAGATAGTATCTCATACGTATGAGTTATTATCTCAATATGTACGACTTATTATCTCATACGTACGACTTATTATCTCATACGTACGACTTATTATCTCATACGTATGAGTTATTATCTTATACGTATGAGTTATTATCTCATACGTACGACTTATTATCTCATACGTATGAGTTATTATCTCATACGTATGAGTTATTATCTCATACGTAGTTGAATACATGTGGACTCTCAGTCTCGCCACCAGAGGGCCTCCGCTACGCTACGCGTATAGCCGCCATTTTGATTCTCACCACGTGCGCACCGATTTTTGCTTGTCCTGTCGATCGGCTCTGATTAGCTCAGCATCTGTACAGTTTGGTAGGTATTGTCAGTCCAGATGGCCAGGTCAATATGAAGAGAACGCCCAATATTAATATTGTCTCTCAGATACCCGGGAAACGCACGAGATTGAGAGCATCTCAGTTTCAAATTTTTTGTGGAGGAGGTCCCCCATTAGGCCTAGACCCCCCGCCAAAAATCGCGCCTGCGGTGCTCACATATTCGGGCTTCGCCCTCAATAGAGCCCCCCCCCCCCGTCCAGCTACGCTGGATCCGCCCCTGTAGTCTGTACAAACGATGTCTCTTATAGGCCTAGGCCGATCATATCTTGATGAGGATCATGGAATGAAGTGACACAACTGTGTAGTTATAAATCTCAAGCCTCAAGAACCGACACACTCTCGTCTTTTATTCAACATATATAGGGCCTATATTTATATTCAATATTCTGAGTTTGAAAATATATATATCGAAGTTGGCGGTGCGGGTTACTGATCAAGATTGTATAGGCCTACGTTTATTGTTTCAGGTGATGGCCGGAGAGGAGAAAAACAAACTGAGGTGTCGAGTGTGGCTACGTTCCGCCTACTCTCAAGTTTGCTCAGGTGAAGCCTCTGATAAAGAAACCATCTCTTGATAAAGACATCCTCAGCAATTATCGGCCAGTTTCCAATCTCACCTTTGTATCAAAGCTCGTTGAAAAGGTGGTGGCTTGTCGTTTGCATGAGCACATGTCGTCGAATGGTCTGTTTGATACCAATCAGTCTGCATACCGTAAGTGCCATAGCACCGAGACAGTTCTACTGAAGATTACGGATGACATTCTTACAGGCATGGACAATGGAAATGAGGCAATTCTTGTCCTTCTTGATCTCTCTGCCGCATTCGATACTGTCGACCACAGTATTCTCATTGACAGGTTGCAGCAGAGACTTGGTCTAAAAGACACTGTGTTGAGGTGGTTTTCATCCTATCTCCATGGCAGGACACTGTCGGTTGCTGTTGGTGGTTGTTGCTCTGAGCCAATCTCCCTTCACTTCGGTGTGCCTCAGGGCTCTGTGTTGGGACCCATTCTCTTCACCATCTACAACTTGCCACTTGGTGATGTCATGCGGAACTGGACCATTCCTTTTCAATTGTACGCTGACGACAACCAACTTATAAATTTCATGAGGTGTGGTGATGTTGGAGAGTGGTGTGGTTGTTTCCCGCACTGAGGATTGCATATCGGGGGTTGGGGATTGGCTTGTTGCAAACAAACTTGCTTTAAATGCTCCAAAGACGGATATGCTGAACATTGTATCGCTAAGAAGGACAGGTTCAGTTCAAGGTATCACTGTAAATGGAGTCTGGGTCCCTAAGTCAAGCATGTGAAGGATCTTGGTGTTTGGCTGGATGAGGGCATGAGCATGCAAGCTCAGATAAAAAATGTTTGCAAGGCCGCCAATTTTAGCTTATATAAGATAGGTAGGATCAGAAAGTATCTTAATCAGCCTTGTACTGAGCGGCTTGTTCATGCCCTTGTCACGTCAAAACTTGATTACAATAACGGGCTACTATACGGATTGCCTAAACGATCCCTTGTTCCTCTCCAACTGTTACAGAATCGAGCTGCGAGGCTGGTCAGTAGAAAACGGAAGCGTGAGCATATCACACCCGTGCTAAAAGAACTGCACTGGCTTCCGATTGAGGCACGTGTTCAGTTCAAGGTGCTACTTCACTGTTTCAAGGTGCTCCACGGACTGGCCCCTGGTTATCTCCATCTACCTCTCGAAAAAACTGTTCGTCATACGAGGTCCTCATCTAGTGTCAGGTTGCTAGCAAAACGCACCAGGACCTCGTATGGCGACAGAGCCTTTTCTGCATGTGCCCCCTTCCTATGGAACCAGCTCCCCTCTGAAATCAAATCAATCCAAAGTACCAATATTTTCTCCTTCAAGCGTCAGCTGAAGGCATGGCGATTCCGTGGAGCTTTTTGAGGAGTAGCGCCTTGAACACGTTTTTTCACGGTGGTAAGGCGCTCTATATAAATTTTACATTACATTACAAGGCCGTTTTGTATGCACTTCAAGTGCATGAACTTGTAACCATGAAGTTTCCCTGCCGCCTCCAAATCTTTCATTATAAACAAAGCAACGTCAAGTATGTCAGCCTTATTCTTGCGTCTGCATAAGCCAGACTTGGAGAGGATCCGGTTCAAGGTCCGGAGACTGAGTATGATGCCGTCGACATGAGCTAGTGTTTTTATAATCTCTTTGTAATTGAGCCCCAGATAGAAATAGACGCGCACCTTGTCACCAACGGCGTCCGCCATTTTAGAATTCGACAGAACCAGATCCGTATGGCGTATAGTAACTGGTACGTATGAGATAACAAGTCGTACGTATGAGATAACAAGTAGTACGTGTGAGATAACAAGTCGTACGTATGAGATAACAAGTTGTACGTATGAGATAATAAGTCGTACGTATAAGATGATAAGTCGTACGTATAAGATAATAAGTCGTACGTCTGAGATAATAAGTCGTACGTATGAGATAACAAGTCGTACGTATGAGATAATAAGTCGTACGTATGAGATAACAAGTCGTACGTATGGAATGATAAGTCGTACGTATGAGATAAAAGTCGTACGTATAAGATAATAAGTCGTACGTATGAGATAACAAGTCGAACGTATGAGTCAATAAGTCAAACGAATGCGATAATAAGCCGTACGTATGAGTTAGTTTTTTATTTTTTTTGTTGGCACTAATACGCTTCCGTACAAATACACTTCACATTGTAATGAAAAAACTATCACGACATCCTTAAAATAATATTTTATCGAAACACAACAAGAAGGCTTTTTCAATCCATGTTACAAGCAGCGCACTGTACACACTGGATCAGTACTGTGGCGGAGGGACTTTGTGAGAATTTCAACGGGGGTATGTAAAATCCACATGGCCCGAGGACCTGGAGATTGATTAAGAAGGCGACGTGAAAGTTGACTTCAAGGGACATTCGGGCAGCTGGAAGAAGCTCCCTGCGCTAAGCCGCATGCGTGCTAGAAATAACGAATAATGAGTTATACTATCTAAGAGTTGAGGCAAAATTGGGAAAAAAAACGTCGAGCACGATCAGAAAAAAAACTAATGAAACAGGAGAATAGCGAACATAGTGAAATACAAAAGCGCCCCATTATGATGGGGCACCGAGGAGGTGAATGATAATAATAAGTGTATATTGTTTTCGGTGATTTACACTGTCCAAATTTTGTACATGCTTGAATAACTGATTTGATAAAAAAATAACGCAGCGATACAAATTTTCGGCACAGCTATCAAATCATCTCTTCTTGGCACATGCGTTTTGTCACGGCCTAGGTACTAGATAGTATGGCTTTATTCATGTTATTTGGCCACCAAATATATTTGTAAAGCTGGTACATAGGCCTACTTAGTACTAATGAATGCACATTGTATCTGCTGACGGTACAATATTGTGTATACATCGCATCATGAAACAACAATGCATTAACCGTTTCGCTGTTTATGTTTGTATTGTGAAAAGATGAGTAAGCTCTACAAAGTTTAAGACAGTGTGTATTGTCATACGTTTTATCGGGAGTGAAGTTATAAAAAAATATCGATTGCACAACTCATCGATTGGTACTAATTGATGTAAATGAAAGCAACAAAGATGCCTGTACGTCTGAACGTGACTAGTGATACTTCTTTCTTGAGACATCCTGGCTTACCGTCTAATACATGTATATTACGTATCTATGTTAATTACATCTTTTAAAAAGTGCCCTAAAGTAAAGGCGATTTGTGTGACGCTGTACCCTAGGTAGGTGTGATTATCTCGGGATTGCCACCGGATTCTTTCTATCGGCTGCTGTATGAAAAGATGCGGATTCGGACAGTGTCAGCAAAGTACCGTCCACTATGCATGGTGGATCGGTACTTTACTTTTACTTTTACTTTTTATGGTTACCAGAGCGCTAGCAGACGATAGCATTAAAATTGAAAGCACAGGCAGATTCAACAGCGAATATTTCCTGTTCTATGGCACTCGACGTGGATTTGCAATTTCTAGTTGATAGCTTGAACACGTCTGTTAATAGGTTTAGATTGATGCAGTTGTCCTGAATAAGTAGAGAAATCAGTGCTTGTGTAGCCCTGTGCCTAGTTTAGGGTGCAAATTGCGCCTGGTTCTCCCATATCTGTCTAAGTTGTGACGATTATTGCACAGACTCGTGTTGTGTAGCATGTACACCAGAATAGAACGCTGTGATAACCAGAACTATTAAGGTAGCAGGAAGGGGTGGACGTTTGTGGTTTCTGAGTGTGAGGGGGTATAGCGGTGTCTGTTGACTGTGCTTTAAGAGAGACTAGACTAGGCGTGATGCCAGTCTCTCTTAAAGCACAGTCAACAGACATGTGGATTCAGTATTAGGTCTTTCATTGCAGCAATGCGAAAATGTCAGCAATTATGGTTAGGTCCGTCATAACATAGGGTGACTCAACCACTCTTGATTACAGCGGCCGCCTCAGCGCCACTAACCGGGGCCTAATTGTATTAGGCTAAGTAGCTTCGCGCGATATGCACCATTCTGGGAAAACTCAATGTGGAAGTATGCTCATTAGCATAATCTATTCTTAGCTCCTACTGTGATAAAAATGACCATTGCAGAGACTCTGTTACGTAGGCATATACTTTTTGCAATCAAAAATGCTCTCAAAAAAAGATAATGAATGATTATTTATTAACATTTCCTGAACTATATACCTTCTAATTATCACTTCTAATTATCACTTTACGAAAATAGGTTGGCGTTGACAATATTCAGCAAAATAGTTACAACCTCATAATCGCGCTATAATGCAAAAATAGAAAGCAGACTGTCTGCTATGTGTACTGTCATGGCTTCGCTATCGTTACACATGTTGTGAATGGGACTGGCTACTTTCACGGCGCCGGAGTATGCGTTTCGATCATAAGCATGTTTCGCAACCCTTACGAACTAAGAAGTCTCTCGTGGACACGACAACCGTTAATCTATATATTGATAGAACTGGTAAAATTATCATGTTGTCTACCACCGCCTTAACCGTTAGATGGAATCTCCTAATTTTTCGTATGTGCATGTAGATTTAACCCGTGAAGCCATTCAGCTATGTCTCCAATCCATATTTTCAGCGCAAAATGTGTTTTTCGTGTGTTTTTTCCATATGAAGGTAATAGACGGTGCTGCCATTTAAGCCCGACACCGGAGGTCTAGATGCAAGAACGCCCCGACTTTACAAAGTATCCTGGTGGTCTCATCGGTCGGTCGACTGGCTGATGAAGACAACAAGTGTGACTCATGGCGCGCTCTTTGCGGTTATGCCCATTTCTTCTCGCCAAGCTTGGTTCCTTAGGCGGTAGGTTACAGCTTTGGAGAGAATGAAGGGGAAAGCACTGCCAATATCCATATGGACAATGTGGCTGTTTACTATTCTGATTGACGGATGATTAGGAGATAGGGTGTCCAGTACGGGATAGGGAGATAATACTGTTCTGCATACTGGTGTCTTTCACATTATATCCCCACGCCAGGTTCACGATCAGGTTCGAGGTACGCACGGTTTCTTTAACTTTTTCCTTTTTAATTCGACAAAACTCCGACATTGTCCGATTTTAATATACAATTCATAATCGTATGGCGTGATCGTTCTACCGCATGCAATTTTGTTTCATTGTTTTTAAGACTTTTTTCAGCCTGATTCTAAAGTATTTGCTCCATAACCAAAATGTACAAGTTAGACCATATGGTTTTTGCGAAGGTTTTGGACAACTACACCTTAACCATGCCAGATATGGCGATATCGTCAACGTTATCTAGATTGAAGTGTGGCTTGTATTGCCTGTTACACGGGTGTTTCTTTTTCAATATTAAGCAGGGTGACTCGAAATGTCAGCTAAGCCGCAAAGAAGGACGATGCCTTAGGAGATCAGATGTGTTGTCAACTAGTAGGAGCCAGGTCTATGAGTATAAGGTGGGCCAAACATACCACGACGGAATAAGAATTAATGCTCATTAAATATGCACTTTAATGATATAAGATGCATAGCGATTCAAAATAAAATAAATTTTCGTTGGGCTGCCGAATAAAAAAAGTAGATCTAATAGCATCCTGAGTGCCACCCCTCTTTGCTCATTCTCATTGAGTAATGGGAAATTGAAAGGATCAAGCATATTGCCTAAAAAAACACACAAACAAACAAGCGAATCGTGGCGCACCATTTAAAGAGTGGGTGGGGGTGGGGGCGCAATAAATTGATAATGACTATCCAACAATAACCTAAAAGTTCTTCTCTCCGCTCTTTCACTCGTGCGAACACACAATGAATGACAACTGATGACTCGCTCGAAGGGTTTAAATACAAACAGGGTGTAATAGCATCCTGAGTGCCATCCCTTTTCGCTCATTCCCATTGAGTATTGGGGAATGGAAAGGATCAAGCATATTGACAATGTTGACAAGTGTAAGAACAATCTTCGTTATTATGTTTATCCTCCTTCTCCCAATACTTAGAATATTCTTCTTCTTCGCAAAAAATATAATATAGTGTACTTTGCTGCGTGTAAGGTTGTGTTCCAGGCAGTCAACCCTTTAAGTATAATCCCTATTACCTTCTTTAAGCCAATGGCTAGGTTATTGTGCTGACTGCCTGGTTGAACACTATTGTGCTCCATTATATTATTATGTATTTATAGTATTATGGTATAGTATATGTTAGTATTATGTAAGGCACACCGAATGTCTTTTGGTGTGGCCCCTTCTTGTGTAGAAAAGGCCTTGATAGTCCAGAGAGGACTGACGTACATGAACTAACAGAGAGAGAGACATTAAAGACTAAGTTAGTTAGACAGAGAACGTGTTGATGTTGTGAGATATGTTCAGGGATCCGCGGAAGTTGAGGACCAGAGACGGTTACATTTTGGGGGCTCAGCCGGCCCTACTGTGGAGATCTGGTATGACTTTGTGAACTTCTGCCATTGCAGTACTGCTATGCTGTTCCGAGTTTAGTGAGTCGTATACGTAAATGGAGGAATGGAGACGTTGTAATTCGATGAAACGTTTGTTGTTCCTGGTGTTTCCTTGCAATTCCCACCTGAGAGTGCACTCATATATGGAACGTTGGCCTGTCGATGAGGGAGGTCAGTTGAGTTCGATTGGGGCAAGTGCAAATGTGTATGACTACGCGCGCGCGTGTGTTTCTCAGTATCTATTCGACCAGAGAAGATTTCGCTAGCGACGGTTCGAGACTCGAGACGGTGAACGATGCGGTGACTGTATTTTGGTTTTCTTCGACACTGGACGTTGACACTGTTTTTCTGTTGCGTGACATTGACATTTATTTTGCCGACACTGACAATTTTCGGTTGACATTAATTTGCTTGCATGTGACTTGGACTGACTATTTTCGTAAATCATAAACTTTTTCATTTGAATGACTTTTACATGTTATTTCATTTGAGTGATTTATGCATGTTTAATCTTAACTGTTCATTTGCATGTTTCGATCATTTGTGCATATTTTTGCGTTGCATGTTTTTGGAGAAATTTCTCATACGGTTAATTTCTTAAGGTATAATTTCGTGCATCGCATTTTGGGTTAGCCTCATTTATGTGCATGTGACCTGATTGAGACTACAGACGGTATAGCATGGGTAGTCAACTGGTTTTGTTTTTGACGGTAGCCTGAATATTTTGGCTAGAGTTGACAGATAGTATAGGCCTTAGCAGATTATTCTGGTTTTAAACTTGGTTTTGATTTAGATTTTGATTGGCGTTTAGGTCCCATGTTGTCGGTTGGTATGCAGTTAGATCTCTGGGTTTGATTGTCGTCCTGCAGTTGGTTGGATTTGACTTCATGGGCTTTGTTCCTTGTTTTGTTGGCCATATCAGATGGAAGTGAGATAATTAGTCAGACTACTCCACACGGATACTCTGCCACGTTGAATTACTTTTATTGATCTCCATAATGATAATGATTTCAGAATTCAGATATTTTTTCTCATGATTTCAGGTACAATATTTTATTCCAGTCGTGATACGTGTATCTACAGTGGACATTTTGAGTTTTGTTGTACAGATTCTATTTCAGATAATTTTTCCGTTTAAATTTTTCCCAGTCAAATTAATCATGGCGTCTGATCATGATAAATCTGTAGATAACTTAAATATGGCTAGGGAGTTACTTGCTCGCCTTACGTTGGTGGAGCAGCAAGAACTGCTAGCCTCAGTCAAAACAGAGCCGAAGGCTAGTGTGGGGATCAAAAAAGATGACCCTGAACCCCAGTTACATTTAGATCATTTAGGTACCACTCTGGGTACAGAAACCAAGCCCAAGTTCTCGTTTGGCTTGGGTATCGGTGTGGGCGAGGTGTGGATCATGTTTATGCAAAAGGGCGTGGAATCACCAGCACCTTGCACAGCACCCCAAGCAAACTTCCTCCTGTTGGAGCTGAGCGCAGAGCATCTCTGCGACAGCCCAACTTCAGTGAGGATCACCCCGCCCGTTATTTTATGTCTAACCCCCGTTTGCCGTCCTTTAGTGGCGACAAAAAGAGTGAAGTGTCGTATCGTCAGTGGAGGGCAGAGGTGAAAGGCCTCTTGTCTGAAATATCATTACCAAATTCTACAATATGGACTGCCGTCAGACGTTCTTTGAAAGGCATGGCGGCAGAGTGCATGTTACAATTAGGGGACGATTGTTCGGTTTATGAACTGATTGATTATTTTGACCAGGTTTTTGGTGAAGTGTTAACTTCGGAACAAGTGGTAGGGAAGTTTTACGCGGCATCTCAGGAACCGGATGAGTCAATAGCGTCCTGGGGTTGCCGTCTTCGGGAAATTCTAGCCCGTTGTCCAGACGACTTTTATCGTGTTGGGTCACACTCAGAGGCCATGTTACGGCAAAAGTTCTGGGCAGGTCTGAGAGTGGAAAAGATAAAAGAGGCCACTCGTCATCGTTATGATTCTGGGGCTGATTTCAATACACTGTTAGTAACCTGCAGAGCGGTGGAGCAAGAAACTTGTGCTAAACCCAAGAAACAAGTCAATCAACTTAGCCATGCTCCTACTGCTCTGGAGGTGAACAAATTGGACCAGATTTTGAAAAAGATCACGGAGCTGGAAGGCAAGATGGCTTCCATGGAGAAGAAGAATAAACGTCTGAAAGCCAAAGAGGCTGATCAGAGAGCCTCCTCACATGGTAGTCAAACAACATCAAATGTCAAGCCATCAACATTTAACGGCTATTGCTATTATTGTAAAAAAAGAGGACACAAGCAGGTGACATGTCACACAAAGAGAAAGGATGATGATAGTAAATCGAATGCAGGTGATTTAAACGGGAAAGATCCCGCGGAGCGAGGCGTCCGCGGGGGAAAACCGTAGAGCCTCACAACCATAGTCAAGTTTTAATAGGGAAGTCTCAACGGAGACAACAGTTTTGTTGGGTGCACAGAATGTAGAATGCCTGATGGATACTGGATCCTTAGTATCAACCATTTCTGCGTCGTTTATGCATGATCATTTTTCAGATGTACCTGTGCAGCCGTTGTCACAACTTATTGATATTCAAAGTGCCACTGGGGACAAGCTACCTTATAGTGGATTTGTTGAACTTCCATTAACACTTGATACATGTCAACTTGACATTCTCCTTCTTGTTGTGCCCGATACTCAGTATAATGTGTTAGTTCCTTTATTACTGGGTACAAATGTACTAGCTGAAATCTCTGATGAGAGGGATAATATTGAGGACCCTGTGTGGCGGGAGACTTTGCGTACATACGCTCTCGCCGGCACCACCCCTATAGGTTCAGTTTATAACAGTAAACCCATCACTGTAAATAGTAGCGCACAAATTTCTTTCAAAGGGTTTACTCGTTGTTATTTAGGGAGGCCACTCAATATAGTGACTGAGACATTCACCAGTTCATCCCTTCCCGGTGGTTTACTTCTCGTGTCTTCGTTGCAGAAGTTACCTTCCAGCGGGAACACCAAAAAAGTCTCGGTAATGATTCAGAATGTGTCCGATAGCCCAGTAACCATACCGAGAAAAACAGTTATTTGTAACATTTCAGAGGCCAGCCTTAGCGTTACTCCACCATCTTGGAGATCTGAAGAAGATGATCTTTCTTTTCCAGACGCCTCTGAAAAACCCAAAACTAAGGAGTTGTTGCCGGACGATGAATTTCTTTCCCTTTTTAAATTTCAGGAAGACATGGAGTCTGACAGTTGTGCGGAATTAAAATCACGCCTGTTGAAATGGAAATGTGCTTTTTCTCAAAGTGACCTGGATATTGGTAGAACCACATTGTTGAAACATAGAATTGATTTGTCGGATGAAAAACCTTTTAAAATAAGGCATCGGACAATTCCACCGACAATGTCCGAGGATATAAAAGCACACTTGAGACAAATGTTAGACATTGGAGTTGTGCGAGATTCTAACAGTGCTAATGCCTCTCCTGTAGTGATTGTTCGTAAAAGAGATAATTCTCTCCGTTTTTGCATTGACTTGCGTGAATTGAACAAGCGAACTATTCGAGATGCATATAGTTTACCAAGAGTCGATGAGACTTTGGATTCCCTTGCCGGGTCTAGTTGGTTTTCTTGCCTAGACCTCCGTGCAGGCTACTGGCAGGTGGAGTTGGAAGAAAGTCATAAAGCGCGCACAGCTTTTTCGGTTGGACCACTTGGTTTTTATGAGTGCAATGTCATGCCCTTTGGAGCAACCAATGCACCAAGTACATTTCAGCGACTCATGGAATTGGCTCTTCGTGATATCAATTTGGAAATGTGTCTTGTCTATCTAGATGACATTATAGTGTTTTCCAAAACAGTCGAAGACCATTTGAATCGGCTGGAGATGGTCTTTGACAGATTGGTAAAAGCCAATTTGAAGCTTAAGCCGTCTAAATGTCAATTTCTGCTCCGTAAAGTGAAGTACCTTGGTTACATTGTGTCTGCAGATGGTATAGAAATGGACCCTGATAAGGTCAAAGCGGTTCAAGATTGGCCCGTTCCTCAGTCGGTTGATGAATTACGAAGATACATGTATTTAGGTTTCTCTTCATACAACCGGAGGTTCGTCAAGGATTATGCCAGGATCGCCAAACCGCTCAATGATCTTTTACATGGTCATCCAAATAAGAAGGATAAGAGGAAACCCAAAGACAAACCACCTTGGCACTGGGGTGAGGTAGAACAAGCAGCGTTTAGAACACTAAAAGATCTGTTGTGTTCCCCTCCAGTCCTGGGGTTTGCAGATTACTCCCTCCCATATGAACTTCACATAGATGCTTCCCGTGATGGGCTTGGCGCCATCCTGTACCAAACACAGGATGGGCAGCGCAGGCCAATATATTATGCAAGTCGTGGTTTGTTCGCTTCAGAAAGAAACTACCCCTCGCATAAATTGGAGTTTCTTGGGCTGAAGTGGGCAGTCACTGATAAATTTCATGATTATTTGTACGGTTCGAAGTTTCTTGTGAAGACGGACAATAATCCGTTAACATATGTATTGACAACTGCTAAGTTGGATGCCACCGGGCATCGCTGGCTAGCAGAGCTGTCTGCATATGACTTTTCAATTGAATATGTGGCTGGTAGTTCGAATGTGGATGCGGACGCGCTTAGCCGCATCGAACACCAGACCACAAGTCTACTGTCCGAAGAAGTGATTTCGGCAGTCTCTCATGCAATGACTTGTACAAATGTATCGGTTATTGATGGACTCGTCACATCCAAGGATGTTGATGAAATATTTGGTTGTCATACTATTGCTACTAACTCTGTGGATAAACTAAACATTGTATCTTTTTGACGGTTGAACCTTCTCAAGGTTGTTAGAACATCCTGGTCTTGACAGATCATTTTACCAAGTACTCAGTAGCAATAGCGACACGGAACCAAACAGCCAAAACAACAGCTAAAGCTCTGTACGAACATTTCATTGTGCATTATGGTTTAAGGAATTGAACCCGAGGCGGAGGACCTTGGTTGAGTTACCAAGACACTCGAGGGTGGAGCTAAAATACAGTCCAAACCCGAGCCGACAGGCGAGGGTTTGGACGAAATTTTAGCTCCACCCGAGAGTGTCTTGGTAACTCAACCAAGGTCCGAAGCCGAGGGTTCAATTTCTATTCTAAAATACCTCAAACTTAAAAAGATAGGCCACGAAAATAACTTGAATATGTGCGAATTTGGCAAATTCCATCCATCGCCGGCCCGGCCGGAGCGCCGGTAGCGCCATTGTTTACATTATGTTACGGCAACGTTACAGAAAATGAGACATGTACATTTTGTACAGCGCGCATAGGAAGTCCGCATCGGCTCGCTCAAGTGATGCTAAAATCCACGCAAATGGGCTATTTGGAGCGTTTTTCTCGGCAAATATGTGTAGTGCTCATTAAAAAACTTAGGGTGGTTGATGCTTCCTTGACTGATTTGTGTTGGAAGCAGTGTTTTAAGAGCCTCAAACTTCTGAAGTGAGCTGAAATTCCATTGACGTGACGTGTGCATGGTTCCACATTTTAGTGCAACCCGAGGGAACTTTGGTAGAGCATCTTGGTTGCGTGTCCAAAACACTCCGCTCTCAGAACGAGGCTTATGCATTTTCCATTTAAAAGTTGACTTTACGGTACCAAGGTATTTTAGAATTCCCTGTTAGGCTCCATAGCGACCAAGGTCGAAATTTTGAGTCGAGTGTGATCAAGGAACTGTGTTTGTTAGGTGGGATGGATAAGTCTCATACCACCCCTTATACCACCCCTCATACCACCCCTTATGGGCAATGGGTTGTGTGAAAGATTTAATCGCACACTACTTTCTATGTTAGGGACATTGTCAGAGGAGAAAAAGAACAACTGGTCACAGTACCTGTCCACCCTCACGCACGCCTATAACTGCACAAAGCACGATTCTACAGGCTGTAGCCCATACTTTCTCATGTTTGGAAGAAATCCGCAGTTACCTGTTGATGTTGCTTTTGATATCGGTAGTGACAAGGGCACGGATGGTGTAGATTTTACGTCGTATACCAAGTCATTGAAGGAACGCCTTACTTATGCTTTTGAGATGGCTCAGAAGCATCAAGGTGTATCTTCCGGTTATCAGAAGTCCAAATATGATTTGAAAGCTAGAGCTGCGGTAATAAGGCCTGGTGATTCTGTCTTGGTCAGGCAAGTCCACCTTCGGGGCCGCCATAAGTTGGCGGACAAATGGTCTGAAGATGTTTTCATTGTGCTGGATCAGCCCAATCCGGACATTCCAGTGTACTCTGTTCAACCAAAGGGGGAGGGACTGTACGAATTCTGCACCGGAACCTCTTGTTGCCGGTTGGCACGCTACGAGATGACGCACCAGAGACGAGACAAAGACGGAAGCCTAAACCGAGGAAGACTAAGAAGCAGACTGATGTGAGACCGCTGGAAGTGTTGGAAGACGAAGATGAAGAGATTGGAGACGTTGTAATTGTATTAACCAACCCGGTTGTACCTGTTGCGGAAGATGTTCCTTCGATGGCGGATCCACCTCTGATTGTTGAACCACCCAGACCGGCTATCCAACCAGCAGAGTATGATTCTTCTCATCAGCCCGATTCTTCTCTTCCGTCTGATTCTTCTACTGGTGTTGAGCAGTCGACTGATACTACCTCTTCGTACGCCAGTGGCAGTTCACCTAATGATTCTAGTGCTAATGAATCCTCCTCTGCTCCACATTGTAGCCCCATGTCAGATACTCATTCTCCGTCCCCCATCCGACCTGCAAGGCCTGTGAGGAATACAAGACCTCCTGTGAGATTTGGTGATTATGTCATGGGCAGCCATCAGCCAACACCAAACACGAGTTGTCCTGCTCCTGCGCAGCGTCCTGGGTGGCGGGACAAAGTAGATCATTTTATGTCATTGTCACCTCGACCAGAAGTGTCTGAGAATCCGGCAGTAATGGATCGGATAATTTTACTGATGAAAGACGGCTAGTAACTGACAATAATATTAGTTTTATTTTCAGATCACAACTGACGTGATGACGTGAATAGAAGATATATGTTACCTTTAATGTGGCAGCGACTGACAGTTAAAAATTGTAGAGTATAGTTTAGATTTGACAATTATTCGGATCCGGTGACTATTTGGAGTCAAACACTGATCTAACAGATAATGTTTCTTCGAGTGCGTGCTTCTCTTTCAGTCAATGTGTACTGACTGTACAAAGTCCAGATTCTTAAATATTGGACGTACTGCGCATATTTCTTCTGTGTAAATATTTCTTGGCAAAGTTGCAAAGTAGAGACTTTTCCTCTGAGGCGTTCTGATTCGGTTTTGATGTTTGAAAGTGATCATGGGTATCTTGGTTCCTTTGAGTTGTTTCAATCGATTCAGAGTTGATTAGGCCTTTAGAATAGAACTGGTATAATTCTATTGCTATTTGAGATTTAAGTGTGTTTTTATGTGTTGAAGTAGTAAATGTCAGGAGCCATTTTCTCCTGACGGGGGAATATGTAAGGTTGTGTTCCAGGCAGTCAACCCTTTAAGTATAATCCCTATTACCTTCTTTAAGCCAATGGCTAGGTTATTGTGCTGACTGCCTGGTTGAACACTGTTGTGCTCCACTGTATTATTATGTATTTATAGTATAATAGTATAGTATATGTTAGTATTAAGTAAGGCACACCGAATGTCTTTTGGTGTGGCCCCTTCTTGTGGAGAAGGCCTTGATAGTCCAGAGAGGACTGACGTACATGTACTTACAGAGAGAGACATTAAAGACTAAGTTAGTTAGACAGAGAACGTGTTGATGTTGTGAGATATGTTCAGGGATCCGCGGTAGGTGAGGACCAGAGACGGTTACATGCGGAATAGCTTCAAGTAGTGGGTTAGTATGGGTCAAAGGCTGGGGATTCCTTACTTTTTAAATATCCAGAAGGTGTCTTCTTGATACCGCACTGTATAACCGACAGCTCGGATGGGATTAACAGTCAAATTTATCTCCCATTTTGGCACTTTTATTAGATTCAGCTTTATGACTATACATGTATATTACTTGCTAAAGACGTGAAGGAAAGAATCCCAGCCCTAACCCACGTGAAAGCCTAGCTTCCGCAAAAGGATTTAGATATCCCCGGGTCAAGGCCAAAGATAAACTCCAACGCACTGCCAGGTTTCAAATATACGATGTTGGAAACCCGGAATCAATCACAATTGAGCAGAATTGAGCAGAATTATAAATACATGTCAGTGGAACCCCGGTAACACGACCACCCAAGGGACTAAGCCGAAGTGGTCGTGTTACCGGGGTGGTCGCGTTAGTGAATTTAAGAATCATAAGTAGGTTTTCCCGCCAAAACATCGTCCTGCTGTGTGTACATTGACATGCATTAATGACTACGCCACCGGGTGATTCGATAATTCTGTGTGTATATTACGAATAAAAAATCATTTTCTTGAGTGTTTTGCGTTTAATTTGCAACTTATGTAAATGAGTAAATAAACTGACGAGAGCTAATTAGACCAAACATTACATTAAAACTTGAGCATGCTAATTAGAACAAGCATGTAATTCACACCATCGGCAGCTGCCCTTCTTGATGTCAAGCTAATATTCCCGCTAACATTGAGAGAGGTGATGTGAGAAGATGTTGAGAATTCTTCCTGATGTCTTCCTGCTTTAACATTAGCCAATTTGAACTGGTACTGATTAAATCATCTTTTTAATAACGTATTTTATCAACATTACGACGTAGTAAGCATTCTTTACTTTGAGTATCGGTACTCTTACTAATCAGCATAATTTATTTGTCCTAAAAACTACGTGTGCATGCCTCTTGACATCATTTAATACTAAATGATGAAAAAACAAACCGTGAGTCGAAAAGAAAGTTTATTCTTCATTTTATTTGCGCTTACATTTGATCAAACCTTGGAGGAATTATACTTGAAGTATAGTTCCTCCAAGATCAAACTCACTTACACATCATTTATTTTCATATGGATTCCCATGGTCATTGTGTTCGAGGTGCTAATTATCAACACGGATTTGCGAGAAGGTGCCAATTGATACCATGCAGTCATGGTTGATTACGGCAATTAGGCCTCATGGTCGCGTTAGCGGGGTTAATTTGCAGTTTGGGACCGACCAAGCTGGTGGTCGCGGTCTGGGTACCGGGGTGGTCGTGTTAGCGAGGGCCAGTTAATGGGAATTAGAGAGAAAACCATTCGGGACCGGAGAATTTTGGTCGTGTTCGCGGGGTGGTCGCGTTACTGAGGTGGTCGCCGACCGGGGTTCCACTGTACAGTAATATGCAGAGCCAGCGGGTCAAACTGACCCAAGACAAACTGGCACAAATGGCTTAGTTTTTCGCATTGGAGGATTTACCCTACACAATAGCCTCCTTTGCGACATGCACTCAAGATCTGTTTCATACGCTGCACGACACGACCTTATTTCTAAGATTCTTTTTATCCAACAGTGTTCTGTATACGCACTGACACAGCACATTCACCCTGTACATTTCTAAACATGTCTTCAGCTGGAATTACGGATGATCTCTAAAAAAAATGGGGAATTTCTATCAGTCAAACAGTGCGTTCCTTTACGCACATACATGTACTTTCAATAACCCAATGGCCAGCCAGAAATGACAGCGCAGATATGGAAGCCTTTCATCGAAATACAGCTCTTATCTGTGCAAAATTGATACACTATCACGCCACATTGGCCAATCCATCGCCCCATGGTCAATCACGACTGATGTCCATAAACTTCGAGACGCTGCTACAATATGACGACCCTCACAGGTCAATTTGTTATCGCCAGCCACGAATGACTTCCATCTACTGCGGGACTCGCTGCACCTTTGCAGATATGGTAGCCTTCTACCGTAACAGCCCTTATCTGCTACCAAATGACGACCCTCACTCGTCAAATTTCATCGCCTCATTGCCAGCCACGAATGACTTCCATGTGATGCGAGACCCGCTACACCATCTAAACACAGTGTCGCGCCTGTACTGTGTACAGGAAGGTGTACACAAATACGGTGATACGTACTATAAGAGCGGAGCGAAGCTCTGCACACCTCGGCGAACACACAATGAAGGACAAATGATCACTCGCTCGAGGGGTTTAAATACACTCAGGGTGCGCCGGAATCCATTGTGGCTCGCCCAAATAGAGGGGGGAAATGATTAGCGGCTGGAAAGACACAATTCTTGGCCCCTCAATTTTGACCAGTCACCAATCTAACCTAGAGGGGTACGATACATAGGGAAGAGATTTGCGAACGTAATCCCTCTGATACTATACGTCATCGCCATATTGTACAATCAGTCTGCGTCATCACCACATGAATATTCTGACGAGGTCGCTTAATTTGGGTCAGGGAGAAAATTCGACAAAAAAGTTCTCCTCAAAATAATCGTACATTTTGATATTCGTACAATTCTTCTCTTCATATATCGCATTGATATAGTTTAGTGATTTTATAACGAATATTTGCAGCTGACTTAAACGCCTGAATGGACTTTTTGAAAAAGTTTATGAAATTGAGGTAAAAAGAAGTAGTTTTGGGCGCCAATGAAAAAATCAGTGGCGGATTCGGACTAAACTTTGAGTCGATTATCTTTGAAGTCAAATTTTCGAATGATCAGTCACAAAGATTTCAGCGAATCAAATGCCAGTAACTGGTGAATTTTTCTTTAAATCACAAAATTTATCGTCTATTAGCTATATGTATTTAGCCGGTTTATGGGTGCGTCGCTTTATGAGTGTGGTCTTTGACCGTCTAATATAGGATGTACACGATATTGAACGGTATAGTTTTGAAAAGAATAAAATGTATCTAAAAGGGTTACATCTCGATCAGAGCTCGTGCGTGTACTGATTTGAATAAAAACTCATAATCGGTTTATACATTATCAGTTGTTCGTGCTTCCGACTAAGAATAAGAGTTGGTATTGATTTTCATGCATAGAATTATTTACATGTACGTACATGTAAGGAATTAAATCTGTAAATTAAGCAGTGTAATTGATGGAATAATTAAGTCATCATTTTGTCCCTTCGAAACCATAAAACTGAAATCATATCAGTTCATTCCGACGCAAAGATGGTGCCACGACCAATACTGTCGTATCTATAATAAAAATGCAACAGTTCAGAATTAAGACCCCCGGGCCGGCAGTGGCTAATTTTGTGCCACCAGCTCGTGCCAAATGGTATCACGCTATGCCCTTGGCAGAGCATAATCTTCGACATGTCTGCGGCTTGTCTAAAAATAATTGCGCTAAGTCGTTTTGTGCTGCCGTAACGTTCTTTGCGTTCTGCTGGCGATGGCATTCCTTGGGAGTGCGCAAGGCAGATATGTATGTTCCAACCAACCAAACGTTTCTTCTATTTTAGCTTAAACGTTTCGTCAACTACACGTTCGACAAGGAATTGCATGTGATACCGAATTTCATTTTGAAGGGAAAGAATGAGTACCGCTACAAATACAACAGTCTCCAGTTATATATCCTATTTATTGAAGTTTTCTTAAAAAAAACGCAGGTTATTGTGTATAGGTATCGTGAAAATAAAGATGCGTTCATAAAGGCTCATCATTCAACTTCAAAACGGACAAATTTTGCCTGGCAAACAACATTTATCAAGAATTTTATACCAGTAATACGAAAGAAAGGTTTTTGGCTGTATGACTTTGTGAGGGGCGGTGTTGTTGGAAAAATAAAAATTCCTACCAGTGATAAATGCCATCGTATTGCTGACAGGAAAGAACTGCGCATTATGACCGACGATGGAGGAAGAAAATCAGTTATCTATTGCTTGAATTTACACACTCTACAGTTTTCAGGCACGATTTATGATGTTCATTTTTTGCCTCGGAAAAGAATTCGAATGAATTTTAGGAATCCAATTGTGATGAGGAATGGAATAAGACGCACGCGGAAGATGCAATCATTTGGTATATGGTTTGTAATGGATAACGATATTGTTATGATGAGCAGCTTCAATGGATATTTTGCATGTAAAATTAAGATTTGTCTTTTTCGGGCGGTTAATGGGTACACGCCGGAAGTGAGCACGATTATTCCGCATGTGAAGAATGTGATCCCTGTGATTAGCCAATTGAAAACAATAAGTGTCGCTCTATTTTTTCAAAAGAATAATTTGATCGGGGTAAATGAGGACTTTCACGAGTCAAATGGTTGTATTCATAAATTGAAAAACAAGCGAAAACTAATAGAAGTGAAACCCATTCGACACTTTCGATGCGACGCACAAATTCCAGTCAATGCGTTAGGTATGGAAGAGAATAGGAATATAGTATTCTTTGATCCATCAAATAAAATTGGCCAAAATGATCTAACTCTGAAGACAGCAAAAATATTCAGATACAGGGAAGTGTTTTATTAAGTAAGCGCCGGTACCTCGTCAGCCCTCTCCGTCACCGAGATATTGCCATTTCCTCGTTTTCTGCGGTGTTTTGGCTTTCACGGTCAATTTTGATACGATATTTAAGTGTGATTTGATCAAAATGTTTTTTTTCCGTCAGAATCAGTCAATGCCAATCTCAGTTCGGTTGTCTTATTGTATTGTAATATGATCAACGTTTCGAACCAGTTTTAGTTTGTCATGCAGTGTCCTACAGTGATTAGTTGCAGCAGAAACAGATAGCTGGCGAGATATACATGGAGTGTCCGTGTTAAAAGGGTTTCTGGTTTCAAGACTTCTCCATCATCCTATTAGTCATTTTTTGCCAATAACTTTTGCATCTCGCGGCTCCTCACCTTCTTTTTCGGTCTCATCTCCAGCGAAGACCATTATTTCGCACGACCAGTGCTTCAGCCTATTTTTGGCATTTTCATCGCCCGAGAAAAGGTACCATCACGATCATATCTGTTTCGAAGTCCGACCGCAGCCGCCGTTCAGTAAGCTAGTTTCGGCCTGATTACCATGGACAATGAGGCCGGCAACAGGGTTCCATTCAGAAACTCGTGTATGACTTAATGATGCATCAATTGCCTTGACTGGAAAGGCAGTGTACAGGGTGTTTCAAAAAAAGAAAACCGAGATTAATTTGTTAATTTCTTACACGTAGCTAAATATTTTGAAAATTGGCACCCACCATTTATTACCTAATGATGTCCTCTTTCTTATGACACCAAGAAATCCAATTTACTGTCACAGATGACTGAGCACGAAACAGTTCAATCAACCATGTCAGAACTGGTCTTGCATCAGATAGACGTTTTGGTAATAAACCTTGTCTGGCCAGTGCAGGGCTTTTGTTGGGCCTCCAAATTATGCAATCCCCTGTCGGAAAGGTTGGACATTTTCTCACACTAGCAAAATGCAACTTAAAACTGAGCAGCGTGTGTTTGAGGTGGTAGAATGGTTGAGGACTGGAAGTCGCTAGCAAGCAGCAGATGCATTTGGTGCGATCAACCGTGAGAATAAATGGCCACCAAGGTCTTCTGACCTCACCCCCTGTGATTTTTATTGTTGGGACATCTTGAGAACCAAGTTAACAAGTCGCCTCCACAATATATACTAGTATATCAATGACCTACGTGCCAGAATCGTCGCTGCAGTTGAGACCTAAAGAGGACAAAGAGACGTAACTCAGGAATGCAATGAGAGCATTAAGAAACCAGAAATGATGTTTGTGTTGAAAGGAATGAGGGGCATGTCGAAGGACACTGGAGTTAGGTTGAGACAGGAATAAGCACCAGGATATTGAATCATTGAATAAAAGTTTTGCCAAGGAGAGACTGGTTTTTCTTTTTTGTCGGAGTTCCGCTGTGGTGAATCTGGTGCAAGACCAGTTCTTATATAGCTGATTGAACTGCTTCTTTCTCAGTCATCTGTGCCAGGAAATAGGATTTCATGGTGTCATAAGAAAGAGGACATTATCAGGTGATAAATGTTGGTTACCAATTTCCAAAATATATTTAGCCATGTCCACGAAATTAACAAATTAATCTCGGTTTCCTTTTTTTTGAAACTCCCGTATATTGCTCGTACGAAATTCGCTTTAAGGGTAGGCAATACGTACCACCATTTTGGCTAGAACTTGAAATCTAAAAGCAATCGAATCTGTTTCAAAACAAAGTGAATGGCAATTTCAAGGGTAGGAAGTTGTTCTTTCTTTTCTGGATAACAGCCTCCCAGGTTTTAAGTAGGCATTCATTTCATTTTGAAGGAGTTCTAATTGATTTTGGATTTCAGGTTCTAGCCAAAATGTTGGTACCTATAGCCAACCCTTAAACAAAAACGTATAGCAGGCTTGAGGACAAAACTTATTGTTGACCGGTTTAAGGGCATTTAGCAGATTTTTTACGCAATTTACAAAATATAGCACTTTTGTTGATGAAAGTGACATGGACTGGAAATCCATTGTGTTTTGGACCGTTAGCCGCCAACCGGTAATAAAATTCCCCATTAGCATCTCACCCTATATTTCAGATTTCACATTGGACTTGGAATATTTGTTAGTTTATGCTTTCTTTATATTTGTATTAAATTATTTCATCTAAAACCGTCTTGATCCAGCCTGCTATTTTTTTCATTAGTACCTAGTTTTATTCCCAAGTTCATATTGTCATGGATGTCTACATGTATTTAATTTTGGTGATTTCAAATTCTCAAATTTTCTCTGACAGACTTTGAAGTATAGACACGGTACTAGTCTGAAAAAATTTGAGTTGATCAACAATATTACATGTATATACTTTTTTTCTAATAATATGATTGATTTTGATCAACACGGCAACTTCCCACTCTCCCGTTAAGGTCGATCTATAGTCGAGGGGTTTTCCCCAAAGCAAGCACATTCCAAGCTACCAATTGGAACGTTACATAATGAATCATAATTGCCCAGACTCTGTTCTCCGATTTTAGTCAAAGTCAGCGCTCGAGGAACTTTTATTGATGCCGAACCGCAACCCTGAAATGTGACAGCAATTATAGTCTTTGGTTTTCAATGGTTGGCTGATTTGCGCATAATATTTTGATACGCACTCTAGTGGGCACGTGTTGTAAATAGCAAACAAACCGTTTCAAAGTTTCAAAGTTTCAAAATGTCAAACAGTTTTTCTCCACTTTTATAAAACATTTCAAATTTTGAAAAATGGAAATAGGCTGTCAACCAAAATTTGGGCTTGTCCGTATAACCGGGGATTTTTAGGTTTTTCAAGTAGATTTCCGCAAAATTTCCGTGGAGTAAAAGCTATACTTCGTTAATTATATGCATCGTTAGGTTTTTTTTTAATAACCGGCGGTTATACGGACATGCACCGCTAGGAATGGATGCGTCCTTTCCAACAGAGTATGCTTCGATGCAACATAGCATGTTGACATAAAATTGATCAAGGTGATTTTTTGTCCTTCCCAAAAAGTCATTTTTCTGGGTAATCCAGAAATACGATCCAGTTATTTAGGGGGAAAGTTCACTTAGATGCTTCATACGTAATGTACCGTACCATTTTTTTTCGAATCATTGTTATCAATGAATTATCACGAGTTGAAGTTGGACAGTTTTTGCCCACGCATGGGTATGGATCTACCTTAAAAGGCCCATTCATGAAGAAGAATAAAATACAATACAATAAAATTCAATAGTAGTAGCATGTTTGACGAGAGATCGATGTTTTCGATTATGGCGAATCGTTTGAAAACTGAATCTGCCACATTTGTATGCACTTTTTCGTGCTACTCATATGGGACTGTGTGTTTCGTAGTCGTTGCATTAATTGATATACAGTGTGATTATACTCTATACATTGCTAATTGATACGAGTACATGTACATTGACGTTATGCATGTATTCGATATTCAATTGACAAAACCTGTCCAGTGTACTGTTTTCACATCATCTTGAGGACGTCAAAGAAAAGTGTTGCTGTGACATTTTGTGTAAACGTACTTGAGAATTATGTTCGTGGTGATCGACACAATCCTGCTTGGCAAACATCTCTTTGCGTCGGCTTATCATAAACCGCGAGATGAGAAATCGCGAAATCGCGAGATGAGCAATCATTATTTTCTGCCACAAGATTTTCTACTTCCCTGGACAATGACAATCACCATTTCTAATGCTGATGCCTACTTCTCCATGCACTGATAGTAGGGCCGAAGACATTACAAAGGTTACATGCAACAGCATGTTTATATTTTTGCAACTTATCAAGATATACTGTGAGTATAATACCACGAGGTTTAGGATGCTGCATGTATCCAGAAGTATTAAGGCAGTAGGAAGGGGTGGGCGTTTGTTGTTTCCGAGTGTGAGGGGGTATAGGGGTGTCTGTTGACTGTGCTTTAAGATAGACTAGGCATCTGCCAGTCTCCCTCTTAAAGCACAGTCAATAGACAACCATGCCCTCCCGAGCTTTGCGCGATATGGACCATTCTAGGAAAACTTAATCAGGAAGGTATGCTCATTAGCATAATCTATTATTAGCCCCTGCTCGAGGTAATCTTGCGCAGTGTTGCTTCTGCCCACGTACATCGTGCTGGAAAACGTCTCGTACAAAGAAAGTCTGGCATGCGCCAGACTAAGTAAAGACCTTCTGGCTGTGCGAGACTAGTGTGATAAAAATGACCATTTCAGAGACTCTGTGACGTAGGCATATATTTTTTACAATTAAAAATGCTCTCAAAAGACGATATGGAATGATTATTTATTAACATTTCCTGAACTATATACCTTCTAATTATCACTTTACATAAATAGGTCGGCGCTAGGTCGCGTGCTTTTATTTCCTCGCGACAATATACAGCAAAATAGTTACAACCCCATAATCGCGCTATCCGTTCATGATAAGGCCACGGTGACCCGTTATAAATGTTCCGCCAGCTTCGCTATTTTGCCGCTACGCTATTTTGCCCCTTGCGTCAAGATAATTTTCATGTTACGCCTAGCGGCACAAATCACCATACACTAGATTGACCGATAACACAGGGCATGCACTTGGTGAATGTCTGGTCATCTCTAAAAAATAGAACGGGATAGTCTGACCATCGAAACTAGGCTATAAGTTATGTTAAATTCCACACATCGCACAGCGGAGTCTATTAAAATGGGCCAGTCAAAACAAGGATAGCTCCCCACTACAGCCTCGGTCTCATGAATGTTCGCCTTTTCAGGTTCCATATTTGCAATACATCCTGTGGCGCATGGTACTCTCACCTAGGTTGGCATCTCGCAATTTCGCAATCCGCATCTCGCGGTTTATATTAACCCCTTTGCGTCACCTTAAAGGTGACGCAAAGTAAAGGGCTTAAATGGTCTTTCTAAAAGTTCTGACACAAGGATGAAAATCTGGATAACGATAGTTGGTTTGACTGAATGACCAATTGTTTTTCGTGTTTCGCCTCAATTTTCATCTCAAACTTCTTAATACACATGTAGTATATACGGTAGAACCTCTCTACTAAGGACACCCGCAGGACTGAGAAGTGCTATACTTAATAGAGAGGTGTCCTGAGTAATTAGGTCAAATTGAATGAAAACAACCAATTTGGGACTAAACGAGTGTCCCTATTAGAGAGGTTTCCTTAATAGAGAGGTATCCGCTAAGGGAGGTGCCACTGTAAACCGGTACGGATGCGACGTAATTTTCTAACCTTATTTTCGTTTGAGTCATATGCTAATATTTTAAAGTCCTTTTTGAATACCTAAGATATCGAGATATCGATATGCAGGTCGTACCTTTAGAGGGCAAGAGACAAATGCCCTTCTCACTGCCACCGAAAATAGTGTTTCGATGGACAGGTGGGATACAGCTTTTGGTCGCATTTTGGTCGCCTTGAAAGAGCAAATTAGGTATTTTGGTCCCAAAACAAAGCTGGCTATTACTGTTACTGGCCTAACATGCATAGGCTTTTACACGTTTATGTCTTGACAACGCTGAATTGGTCATATAGAGGTTGATGGAGCTATTTAAATCACACAAAAAAGGCGATATATGAAAATGATGATACTAGAAATGTGGTGTTTTCTGTCGACGCAATCAGATTATTTTTAAGCGATGTCTTAATGCATTTTATATCGTTGTTATCGCGATCGTGGTCGTGAACATTTCAAGCAGGTTTCGAATTGTCAAATTCATCTACAAAAATGACCACATGTTTTGCAGTTTGCGTAATTTTATATATTTGCTACCAACCGGTTTGCCTCGGGTATATGCCGGGTCTTTCCGCGTCGTTCAAGACCAATCGACGGGACGTCTCTATCGTCACACCGGACCGGAATCTCGCGGACGTCTCGTCGATTCTCGAATGTTCTTCAAACTGTATCAGTGATCCCAAATGCCAGACGTTCCATTTTGACCCGAAACGTAATCTTTGCCAAATCAGCAGATATGAAGCTGGCATTTTACTCTTAGGGAAGGCAGAGGGCAGTGTTATGTATTCCCGTGAAAAGGCGAAGGTTAGTAGTCAGATTCGATGACAATGTTTTATCCGATAATAATTATGATCATCTCCATCGAGCCAGATCAGCCAAGTTGATCTTAATTCTCTGCAATGAATACCAAATCGTGGTCAGAGTTAGTTTCTGCCGGAATGACATAGATCTACGACTAATTATAGTAGTATGGACCAACCCAATAGTCCAGAATACGATCAAAATCTCAGATCTAGGTCTTTCTCACTGGACGTAACTCCCCGGTGAAGGACTAACAAAGTGGAAAAATAACACTATTTTCACTCCGGTGCAGCAGTCTTAAATCCTTAAGACCCATAGCCTTTAATGCCGCTGATAAAAACGCATAATAACCCTTTGTCCCCGGGACACTCTTCCCTAAGACATTTAAACACGTTACACCAGTATTAAAAGTCCAACACCAGAGAGAATGCTCGTACAATGTAATCTTGGTCACATGACTTTGCCAGGGGTTGAATTTCTTTCCGCCCGTTACTAGGTATGGCTCGCTAATGTGTTGCACAATCCTAGCAATAAGAGAGGTTCAGTTGCACTCCGAGATCGAGGCGGTTCCTCTTTTGCAAACTACGTCATCAGTTCTCGAAGACTTCAAACAGCGCTTTACGTTTTGCTCTATTCAATGCATGTAGCCTATATACGATGAACTGACCACCGCGTTTTCTCGAAAATGTGGATTTTTCTGAACCATGTGTGTGCGTCACACCTTCTGAGAACGACGACGACGACTTCACCTCGATCTCGTTCTCGGAGCGCATCAGAAGGGACCTTTCGCTACGCCGTTTCGCCGAGAAATCGATCGAGAACGATCGCGTTTTGCGTATGACGTCATCGATTGATGAGTAGCTTTGCCCGTTCCAGTTCTGTATTCCGTGAATGAGGCCTGTTTTTCTCGGCGTCTGTTCACAGTGGTTCAAGAAGAAAAATGACGAATTTGTGGGATTCTATTGCAGTTGGCAAACAACTACAGGAGGGATTCGAAGAACCTGGACGAGGTGACGAATCTCATTCTTTTCGAACCTGAATTTGTCGTAGCTTTGTGCATCGGAGAGTCTCTATCTAGATCGAAACGCGGCCAGTTCGGATCAAACGTACTTTCCTTGCCTCCTAAGACTTCATTTCCGATATAAAATGCCATAAATTCATCATCTTCAATTGCGAAATTTGCAAGGCGTCTCAAGTTTGCCGCCTTTTGACGATCTCCATAGAAACCAAACTGTTTCTCGGTGACGGCCATGCGTAACGCGTTTCAGTGTTTCCGGGAACGGGATCGGGAACGAGAAACGTTCTCGGTGTAGCGGTTCTCGGAACGGCGTAGCGAAAGGTCTCTAGAAACTCGCTAATATATCAGTAATAGGCCGTGACCAAATCCCGATAGCTGTATTTCGTGACAACATCTCTTGGGCCTACAGAGTGAAAGTGCTTTTGTCATGATGAATTAGGTGATCACATCACATCATAAAAAGGTTCCACCAAAAATAGCTGCAAGTTAACCGGATATATACTGACTAATCATGTATTCACGAGAATATCCCATGAACTTCAGTTATTTCAGTCCACCTACCAGCCAACTTGAGTTATTCAGTGCTTCCACCTAAGATGGAATTAATCAACTAAAACGTTGTCTCTGTTGAAGGACCATTGGCATGATTGAGGGCAATATCACCCAACTGCCGGCTGCCCAGGCACCTCCTATTCTACATAAGTAGTTTCCATCACAGAATTGCAAAAAAAGGAAAAATTCAAAATCTGACTGACTTCGCGCATTTCCGTTGTTGACTCCGATTTGACCAGAGTTAGCTCTCCACGCGTCGACTCTTTTCACGTGGAACGATGCAATAGTAAGGCGTTTCATGGAGCTCGGATCTACCCCTTGACGTCATGGTGCTGATATCGATTTTTCCGACGTCACGCTGATGGCGCTTGATTACCCCGCAACTGCGACGATTAATGGAAATGACGTTGCGTCTTAATAGCGGGGTGACGTGAACTTGGATCTCGGCGTGCACACACGTAGCGGGACACACACGTAGCGGGAAAGGTCTTTCGCGCCAGAACTTGCGCATACTGAAAATAAAGAAAAAATGCGTTTTTCTACTATCTATACTAAGAGCTGAAACAAAATTGGAAAAGCATCAAACACGTTTAGAAAAATAGTTTACTGATGAACCAACAGAAGAACAAACAAACTGCAACAATAATGCCAATGGTCCTTTAAGCTCAGTTGACATGATTTTCTGGTTACTAGAATGTCATTATATTGGCATCGTTTTATTTTTGCGAGAACTTTTAGTTTTATGTGAAGTAAGCGCTTCACGAGAATAGCATTTTTACTCTGCCCTAGGAATGTTGGCACTAATTCAAAAAATAAGCCCCTGTTTGGTTTGGCCCACGGCCAAGTGAGAGGAGAAAAGGCTTGTTATGATTTTAAAAGTAAATTATTGGCCTCTGAAATACTTGGTTTGTCAGTGTTTCATGACAGGACTGAAGAAAGAGGCTAAAAAACCCAATCCTAACGTTGTTTCTATTGTGAATCACACTCACGTTTATGGACGATCTCTACTATGTATAGATACCACGGGATTTCGGTGGTCTCCGTACAGCTCATCTTATAACTGTGTTTGAACAACTTGAGCAGACCGAGAGCCCATTGTCAAATACGAATAGTTTGAGGTAAAGTTGGAGATTCGGACAGGTATACGGTCCAGCCAAAATACTCTAATCAAACGCCGCCGTATCATTTCAGGTTAACTTATCTTATTATAAACGAAACGTATTGGTCATGAAACCAGTTTTAAGATATAATCACGATGTCTACTACCATATGAAAAGAGACATAATCATTGTTACTAGCTTTACCCGGCAACCAAAGCATCTGAACATGATCATAGAGGTATACAGTTTTAGGGACGTTAGTTCGGGTATTTGTCATTTTAAATCAGGCCTAAAACACAAAGGCGGCTATATCATAGCCGGGGAATATGACAATTTCATAATTTTTACTTTGAAAAGCAGCGCGATAATAGTAAGTCTGGGAGGAAAAGTGCATAAAACAATATACATACATGTGATAAGAAACATAAAAAGGATAGGTTGTCATTCACCTAAGTTTATTATTGATAAGGGGAAACCTTATGGAGTGTTACTGTATTGTCCTGATCAGAAAAGCAGTGGCAGAGTTCGAGTTTTGATTGGCTTCGTTCAGAAGAAAAGGAAAAATCGGCAGATTATATATCTTGTCATAGAAAAACTTGTACACGAACACATTGGCACTGAATGGGTCATATCACTCTCTAATTTCGGTGATTTCGCTACTTGTAAAAAGCTACCTGACCTTGATGGAACTATAAGACTCTATCTTCGCAACAGAAACTCAAGCGAAATTCAAGAGAAGGTATTCCGTATTCCAAAATCCATAGAAAGCATTACGGATCTTTTGATGGACACTACCAATAACAGAGTGATGTTTGTCAGGGGAGGGTCAGAGGTGATCAGCCTGGATTGGAATCAAGTTACGCAGAGTAGGTGGCAATATGAAATCACTGTTCAGGATATGTTCATTTTTAGATTTCCCGGTCGTCATAATTTCATTGTCCGTAACAATGGTAACATTTTGCAATATCAGTCCAATGTATTAGTTCATGACACCAAGGGTCCAAAAGCCGTGTACTATTACAAATGGTTGAAGGAAATAAAAATTTGGGAACAGGTGTTTTAGAACTGTTTGCCATTTGTTTATGGACTTTCAATAGTTTCGTTTATTTTGAGACACGCTTTATGTCGTACAGGAAGATATTCTGGTGATTTTCGCGACGACGCGAAATTAAGCCCTTTTGGGAGTGTGTGCGTGCGCGGGGTGGGGGTCGTATTCATACCCTTATTCCATTTTCATCGTGGCATGTCACAAGTAATGTTTCCCGAGTGACACTGCGCATCTCCAATTTCACGTTGACGATAGAGTATTGGGGGAAAATGGCATTCGTCAACGAGATATCAAACTAGACAGAAGAAGTAAAATGAAAGAGGTCAGGCGGATTAGAAAAAAGCTTAACGGGAAAAACATTCCTAGTGTCCAGAATATTAAATACCCTTGTCCACGACACAATCAATATTCCGAACCATCTCCTTCTGACTTTCCACCACGGCTTCTACCAAACAATGCCAAGAACCAACACCCAACTCAACAGACCGGTGTAAAAGAAATGGACGTCCTAGGGATGCAGGACCCCATACAATAGCTGTGTATTGTCAACGAATGTGGTTACTGGTTTGGTTAGAGTTAGCTACATAATCTTCAACAAAGGAACTCGGCGACTCTATTCACTTTAACAAAAGGACCGGACTTAGATTCCGGAGGGACTTGCATTTCTTTTACACTGGGCCTCAAACAAATAAAACATTTCAACAGGGGTGTCTATAAACCGAAGATCGAAGACCGAATACCGAAGACCGAAGATGGAAGATCTATAAAACGAAGATCCCACCAACTATAAAGCGAAGACCCTACTATAAAACGAAGACCCCACCAACTATAAAGCGAAGACCCTACTATGAAACGAAGACCCCACCAACTATAAAGCGAAGACCCTACTATAAAACGAAGACCCCACCTACTGTATAGCGAAGACCCTACTATAAAACGAAGACCCCACATACTATAAAGTGAAGACCCTGCTATAAAACGAAGACCCCACCTGCTATAAAGCGAAGACCCTACTATAAAACGAAGACCCCACCAACTATAAAGCGAAGACCCTCCTATATAAAACACTTTTTGTAGTTAATAAAAACGTGTTACGTGCGAAACGGGTTCATTGGCCGATCTGGCCGTCTCTTTCTGCACACAGGGTGTACGCTTCAGTCTAAGGTGCTCGCAAACAGGTCGAGCACGCCGCCATACAGTATAGAAGCTATTTTTAGCAAACGGAGAGTGTGATACGGGGCGTAGCTTAATGGTTAAGGTATGATCTCAATGATCCTATTTATGCAAGCAAAGTGGGTTCGATCCGCGGAGAGGTTGCTTTTCGTCTTTAAATTTATAAATTCGTTTTTATTTTTATTTTTTATATATATTTATAAATACTCTGTGTTTTTACCACAAAATTACTGTGATTCCCCACGGTGGGTTTGTCGGCCTTTTAGGTATTTTTCCGATCAACTGCTGTGACATTGTTTGTTAACTCTCTTCTGATGGGTTGCTGCACTGTATCATTGCTGGTATCAGTGGGGTTGGCGTAGCGTAGGGTAGGTTCGGGGACAGGCTCAAGACAGCGCTTCCGTAATGCTGAAGTCCAGTCAATCCAGGACAAATAGGACTGTGACCCAAAATATGAATTGCTTGATAGTTGGCAGTGTATTGTACCTCTGAGAGGGCCCCTATTCCCCTGGCGGTACGGTGCTGCCGCCTGTCTATAGTATGAATCACTACTTTGATGTATGTTAAAAAAGTCTGGACAAAATATAGCACAGCTACATGCTTGACATTTAGTGAGTTAGTTTCTTTCTGCTAACTACCAAGTTTACGAGGCCTGGGGCGCAGTGTCACCCCTGAAATGACACAGGCAGGGTCATATCGCCCTTTGCCCGTTGGGTAAACATCAAGGAAGGACCTATTGAGAGTCGACTGGGGGGGGGGGGGCTGCTCCCCCAACGCACTGGATAAGCATCAAGGAAGGACTTGTTGAGAGTCCAAGAGGGGGCTCCCCCAACGCACTGGATAGCACATGTTCGAAGGACGGCGGGGTTCGGCCCCCCCCCCCCCCCCATTGTACGTTGTGTGATTTCTCTAAGACTGTGACCTTGCATTTCGTTTTATAGATCTTCCATCTTCGGTCTTCGGTCTTCGGTCTTCGATCTTCGGTTTATAGACACCCTTTGAACAGGCCTAGGCTGGAGAACGGCGAACTGATGTCCGCACACCACGGCGTGATCAACGATCGATGCTCGCTGAGCAATGTTGCATTCCAGTGAGGGGTCGCATGGGTTTGTTTTCACTTAGGTCAATACCAAATCACTATTGCCTGTTTTCTTTCTCTAACATACATACACGTAACTGCCGCCCCTGGGCGGTTTGATGAGATAAGATCCATGGGACAAGATAAAGAATATCACAGACGATGGTAGGCAATACATGTCCACCGCAGCGAGGGCTGCCATGTAATCATGGTCATTAGGTCTCACTAAGTCACAGCCATCTCCTTTAGTTGCTGTAACTTAGTAAGAGGACATGACATGTCAACCCAATTTAATTGGCCTTATTAATTGTAGTTTTAACGTACCAGGACGGAGAAGTTACATTGGGCGATTTTAAAAACAAATGTCTTTGTCTGTTGAACATGCCGAATGGCCATTTCAGGGGAAATGATTGTCTCGAGGAAGTGGTTGATGACAAAACTCATGATGATTCCAACATATGTCTGTAAAGGACGATCACCTTGCTGCCACCCCTTCCCCAGACTTTGCACCTTTATTTGAGATAAAGAAGGCGCACCAAAGCACATTCACTGTGTGTAATCTCCTCTTGGTTTTAGACTCTGGTCAATAAGTATATTTTTTTAGCCGGGTGAAGAGCGCCTGTACAAAAGGCCTATGCAAAACGCGCCGAAACCGGCTGAATACACGAGCGAGATAGGGGGTAATAGATACCCCACAGGGTCATTCTAAGGAGTGAAGTATCGCTTTGCGGTCAACAGTTGCGAAATGCTCATTTCTGCTGAAACATTTAGACTAGAAACCACTGCAGACTTCGTCATAAAAGCGTCGGGAACGGTATCATACATCACGGAGGACTTCTTGAAAACTGTTAACAAATATATACCTCATGATTGTCTGTGACATGTGTGAGGTAACTGACAGTCTTCCAAGTTTGGCCATACAAAAGTCGACTACAAATTGATGCGAATCGAATGTCATTCAAACACGAACACTGACTAAGATATATAACTCTTTCCTGGAGCTAAAAGGTTTATAGATAATCGATTTGTTTTCCGTCAGCGGAGATCGCCGGTGTAACAGTAACAAATGCCCCCCTGGAAAAAGTGTCCGGCCCTACTTTATTCTGCAATATGGTTCTATAGAGACCCTGACCGTCAATAGCTCAGAGATTGAAGCGCATAATAGAATCCTTTGTTTCCCGGGCATTCTATCCTCGGACATTTCAAACTTCTACACCGGCAGTGCGTGTGCACCATGCACTCTGTCATTCGCCACTTTCCTCAAGCAGCAATTTTGGTCTTCCCGACAGGTGACCAATCAAAACAATGCTATCAAGTTTGTTCGGCACGGCCATGATCACATACGGGGGTTTTGATTGGTCAAAACCTGTCACCTGACAGGAAGTCCTTCATGATTTCTGCTGGAGGAAATTGGCGAATGCGGTAGCAGCCTATTCGAAAACATATTGGCCTCATCTACCATATTTTTGTACAAAGCAGCACGTTGCTTCCTTCAAGACTTTCGCTAAATCTTCCCGGTATCGTTTCCCGCCGCCGAGACAATACATGTAAAAGTTAATCGAATAATTCAGAATCCAAAGTGTGTAAAACGACGACATCATGATATTATACAAAATGAAATAGCACGGGTCAGATAAGATGAATATATGTTCAATTTGAGGTATCAATAGTACCAGGAAAATAAGTCTGAATGGTATAGAGGTTAAGACGTACGCCATACTGACGAATATCAGCAGTCGTGTAAGGTATTGGTTATCTTGCCTCTCCTGCTTTGACCTTCCTTCCTTGGTTACGCTTTGGAGGAATCTGCGCTTCTTTGTGGCCGTCCTAACAGTGGAGATGATCACTAGATTACAGGTGATGATGATTGCGAAAGGGAGGATCGTACCGAAAAGGAGCTGAAAGCCCGTTGCTAGGAGTCCGCCTACGGGGTCACCTGGGACGTCAAGGACAAGTTCTTCGAGTCCTGCAGAGGGCAGAAACATCTTTAGCGGTAGTCATGTGAAAATTGTTAAACAAAACTGTAATATGAGATCTGTCATCGAGGAAGAATCTCTCAAAAAATATTTCAGGGTTCGACAATTCCCGAGTAACGACCTCGCTGCACTACACTCGATGGCGACCTCTCTTGGGGACAATGTCTTATTCAACGAGGGTATCAAATATTTATACGTCTTTTGATATTTCCGCTTCCCAGCGGTTGATTTGAATCACTGGTTGGGACCAACGAGCCTATACTTGCTGTGGCGACACCCGACTGAGAATCGGGCAAAAAACTATAAAACTATTACTTACCACTGTCCTTGTAATGTATGTACCGCAATAGGAAAAAGAGATATGCATTTGCTGTCACAGTCAAACTGGTCCCTATCCAGACAACTTTCTTGGCCCGTTCCGGGGTGCACATGGTTGGTGCAGACATGGGAAACCTTACAGCTATTAGGCGGTCGACGGACAGAGATGTGAGGAAAAAGCCAGAGAGCATACCACAAGTTATAATCAGAGACATCATGGCTCTACAATAAAAATTAAAAAATATATATATAGTTTGATATAACAGTTCATTAAAAAAAGGTATTATTCCCTCCATGAAATAGTTCTTTGCCAGTTTGGTAATGTTGCCAACTCTTAAATTAGTAGAAAACGCGTTGTTGTTTAGCACGCACTCGTCTAGACGCGGGAAAAGTCTTCCCGCTGTCGGACATAGCACTACCCCACTTCGCGATGCGCGTAATGGTCAATGTGAAAGAATCAGGGTCTTCTCACGGTGATGTCTCTGCGAAGGTATTCGCTTCCGCGCAGCAGGTCGCCAATGCATCAACGCCCACAACGATGATCGCTGCACGGAGGTTCCTATCGGGATTGAAATTGAAATAGCACAATGATTTTTTTTCTTTTTTATGTGGAATTCTATGATGTCAACTACTACAAGTAAGGAGAGTAGAAAATAACTGGACAGCCGCCAGCTTGGTAATATAATGCCCTTAAAGAAAACAATGAAAACAACACGAAACAAAACCATTATGAATTGCAACTCGATTCATTGCAACTAACTGCCACAAGCGGAGTTGCTTTCAACTTCAAACGAATCTCTCAGTGTGCGACCCGCATACCGGAGTATGACCAGCGGACAATCGAGTCATGCTGAAACTTGACATGTTAGGTGGTTACACCGAAACCGTTTTGTAAAGTTCAGTAAGCCCAGCATTGTTTCCGTAAGTCGTCTCTCCGAGATAATAAAAATGACCGCAAAATGCAAGAAAAAAAAATCGTTTTTTGTTTTGGTCAGTCTTCCCCCGACTTGATATTAAGTCGTCCCCCCGAGATAAAAAGTCGTCCCTCTGACTTAATAAGTCGTCTAGCCCAGAATTTGTTTTCCGATGTCCTATCCGTAAGCCATGATGACGGGTGAATTCGCAGTCAACACTACAGGTACGGCTTCCTTCGCTAGCTCAGCAATTGATTGATGAACTCGCGAAGAGTTGCCCAACGAGCTGTTGATGTGAATACCTCAAGTTGCCGATAATCAAATTGGCAAATATCTGTTCTCTAAATTTGCATCAGTCAAAAATACATGCGATTAATTGATAACTCTAAATGTTCGTAAACATAAGTCGATCACAGCAATTTCTTAGATGCGGAAATTCGATCATATTTTTGATTCAAAACTGCTATACCGGTATTTTTTATTATTATCCGAGATCAATCAGTGAGATTTAAGGAAGCTCAAACAACCTATATGTTCAGTGGAATGTAAGGTGGAAAGTGTAATTTCTCGATTGATGTGCACACCAAGGGGCAAGTTCGGAGAGCAAGTTGCAAGTTGTGTCAGAACAAGTTGTGTTGCGTAGATTCTGTATTCCCGTTAGCACTGCCCATACCTACATAAAACTACCTTCTCTAAACTTCTTAATAATTAATTCAGATCCGAAAAAAATGGGGAAAAATATCCCTGACGAAAGGAGGAGGAACGTGTCCACCACAGCCATCGCAATCATGTAGACTGAAGGCGATAAATTTCTATTCCGTCGTTCAGTGGCTATTGCGATGATGAAAATGTTTCCCGGGAGTCCGAAGGCCAATGATGGCATGACGCCGTAACTGTCTATTGTATATAGGGCATACTTCAGGGCCGGGATGTCGACGAAAATGCAAGTTTGTTGCTCGGTTGGGTTGGGAGTTCGTGTGATGTAACCCACTGACATGACTGATGCCACAATTGGTCAATTCAGCGATTGGAAGATCACGGCGATCTGTGGCATTTATGGTTTCTATGTTATTGCAGTGAAGCACTCTGCAGGACTGTTCAGGGTTGAAGTTGTGAAGACAGATCTGAATCCGGCCCGATCGAGATGTCGTGTTGTTAGAAACCTCCGAAATCAAAAATGATCTGTGCGTTTCCTACTTCTAGTCTGCGTGCTGTGTGCACGCGCATCATTCGTAAACCGTGATCAGGAAAATGTGTAATTTAGCGACCAGTTGCCCCAGCCAGCTCAGTTGAGAAAGCTGTTGAACAGACACTCGTGTATCGTCATGACAATTATATTATTTCAAAGACAGCCGTTCTCTAAATAAATGTCATCGGGATTAAAATATCAAACTTCGATCGAGGCGCATGGGAGGATAAACCTGCATGCGAATATACATGTGGGTCTTTAAAAAGAATGTTTCAAACACATCGCCTGAATATGAATGCAAACAGTTATGATCTCCAGACACTGTATGATACTACTCTAGTTTCTCACTCCTAACGTCCAGCCTCATCTTTACATAGTGCACATGTCTAGGCCCGATGGGGTAATTGTTAGGCCTTCTATATTGCCATTGACGCTGCTGGTCAATCAAGTATAGGCCTGAAGAAACTCACTCCCATCGTGGGCCAACCAAAACGTACATATACTAGCTTACTACAGTGGACGTCAGGCGTCAAAAAACTGGAGTAGTAATTTTTGTTCAACATCTTTGAGCGGCTTCCAGTGGGCAACTGCAGGAAGAAAGTCATTTTTTCTTTGCTGTGCGTGATTATGTATGCGGAGTCTACGTTTTCTCTTAGCAATGTTCACCTTTGTTTTGGTATCTTCTTCTATTGCATGTACTTGGGAAAATTGTTGGTACATCTCGCAAAATAAAGCATAATCGCCATTCATATAAGATATATTTGCTGGCAGCAGATCACAAGAAAGATCAGACGGTAAGAGCGTTCGTATTCAGAGCCCAAGTTCCCGGATTCGAATCCCTGGAGAAGATTTTAGATTTTTTTCTCTTCCATAATTATCCGAGACTGTCCGCATCGTCCTGTGGCTTGCTGGTTTGTGAAATCAAGCGCATCGAAGCATTGGAGGTCTATCATGTTTCAGGCCGTATTCAGAAGGACCTTTCCATCGTTTGAATTTCTTACTATTGCCGCATTGGACGCTCTGGTTTTGTACATGCAGCTCAGCTTAATAACAAACTGCTGGAGAAGAACGTAGCCAAGAACCAACACCCAACTCAACAGACCTGTGTAAAAGGAATGGACGTCCTAAGAATGCAGGACCCCATACAATAGCTGTGTATTGTCAACGAATGTGGCTAATGGTTTGATTAGGGTTAGCTACATAATCTTCAACAAAGGAACTCGGCGACTCTATTCACTTTAACAAAAGGACCGGACTTAGGTTCCGTGGGGACTTGCATTTCTTTTACACTGGGCCTCAAACAAATAAAATATTTCAACAGGCCTAGGCCGGAGAATGGAGAACGGCGAACTGACGTCCGCATACCACGGCGTGATCAACGATCGATGCTCGCTGAGAGCAATGTTGCATTCCAGTGAGGGGTCGCATGGTTTTTTTTCACTTAGGTCAATACCAAATCACTATTGCCTGTATTCTTTCTCTAACATACATACATGTAACTGCTGTCCCTGGGCGGTTTGATGAGATAAGATCCATGGGACAAGATAAAGAATATCACAGACGATGGTAGGCGATACATGTCCACCGCAGCGAGGGCTTCCATGTAATCATAGTCACCAGGTCTCACTAAAGTCACAGCAATCTCCTTTAGTTGCTGTAACTTAGTAAGAGGACATGACAGATCAACCCAATTTAATTGGCCTTATTAATCGTGGTTTTAACGTACCAGGACGGAGAAGTTACATTGGGCGATTTTAAAAACAAATGTCTTTGTCTGTTGAACATGCCGAATGGCCATTGCAGGGGAATGGATTGTCTCGAGGAAGTGGTTAATGACAAAACTCATGATGATTCCAACATATGTCTGTAAAGGACGATCATCTTGCTGCCACACTTCCCCAGACTATGCACCTTTATTTGAGATAAAGTAGGCGCACCAAAGCACATTCACGGTCTGTAATCTCGTCTTGGTTTTAGACTCATGGTCAATATGTTTATTTTAGCCGGGTGAAGAGCGCCTGTACAAAACGCCTATGCAAAACAAACGCGCCGAAACCGGCTAAATACACGAGCGAGATAGGGGGTAATAGATACGCCACAGGGTCATTCTAAGGAGTAAACTATCGTATTTTTCAATACCTCTCCAAATATGTACTTGAGAGTTAAAACATGCACTCGTCTAATTGATAGGCCTCGACCCTCCAACCTATGAATATTCATTGGTGGTCTTGTCTCATTGAGTTTGTTTACAATATGCAGCGCCATCTTGGAAAAGCCGTGACGTCACTGCGGAATCCTCCCTGCGCTGTGCGGTCAACAGTGGCGAAATGGTCATTTCTGCTGAAACATTTAGACTAGAAACCGCTGAAGACTTCGTCATAAAAGCGTCGGGAACGGTATCCTACATCACGGAGGACTTCTTGAAAACTGTTAACAAATATATACCTCATGATTGTCTGTGACATGTGTGAGGTAACTGACAGTCTTCCAAGTTTGGCCGTACAAAAGTCGACTATAAATTGATGCGAATCGAATGTCATTTAAACACTAACACTGACTAAGATATATAACTCTTTCCTGGAGCTAAAAGGTTTATAGATAATCGATTTGTTTTCCGCCAGCGGAGATCGCTGGTGTAACAGTAACAAATGCCCCCCTGGAAAAAGTGTCCGGCCCTGATATATTCTGCAATATGGTTCTATAGAGACCCTGACCGTCAATAGCTCAGAGATTGAAGCGCATAATAGAATTCTTTGTTTCCCGGGCATTCTATCCTAGGACATTTTAAATTTCTACACCGGCAGTGCGTGTGCACCATGCACTCTGTCATTCGCCACTTTCCTCAAGCAGCAATTTTGGACTGCCTGACAGGTGATCAATCAAAAAAATGCTATCAAGTTTTGTTCGGCACGGCCACGATCACATACGGGGGTTTTGATTGGTCAAAACCTGTCACCTGATATGAAGTCCTTCATGATTTCTGCTGGAGGAAATTGGCGAATACGGTAGCAGCCTATTCGAAAACATATTGGCCTCATCTACCATATTTTTGTACAAAGCAGCACGTTGCTGTCTTCAAGACTTTCGCTAAATCTTCCCGGTATCGTTTCCCGCCGCCGAGACAATACATGTAAAAGTTAATCGCATAATTCAGAATCCAAAGTGTGTAAGACGACGACATCATGATATTATACAAAATGAAATAGCACGGGTCCGATAAGACAAATATCTGTTCAATTTGAGGTATCAATAGTACCAGGATAATAAGTCTGAATGGTATAGAGGTTAAGACGTACGCCATACTGACGAATATCAGCAGTCGTGTAAGGTATTGGTTATCTTGCTTCTCCTGTTTTGACCTTCCTTCCTTGGTTACGTTTTGGAGGAATCTGCGCTTCTTTGCGGCCGCCCTAACGCTGGAGATGATCACTAGGTTACAGGTGATGATGATTGTGAAAGGGAGGATCGTACCGAAAAGGAGCTGAAAGCCCGTTGCTAGAAGTCCGCCTACGGGGTCACCTGGGACGTCAAGGACAATGTCTTCGAGACCTGCAGAGGACAGAAACATCTTTAGCGGTAGTCATGTGAAAACTGTTAAACAAAACTGTAATATGAGATCTGTCATCGAGGAAGAATCTCTCAAAAAACATTTGAGGGTTCGACAATTCCCGAGTAACGACCTCGCTGCACTACACTCGATGGCGACCTCTCTTGGTTACTATGTCTTATTCAACGTGGGTATCAAATATTTATACGTCTTTTGATATTTCCGCTTCCCAGCGGGTGATTACAATCACTGGTTGGGACCAGCGAGCTTATACTTGCTGTGGCGACACCCGACTGAGAATCGGGTTAAAAACTATAGAAAAAATTGATTACTTACCACTGTCCTTGTAATGTATGTACCGCAACAGGAAAAAGAGATATGCATTTGCTGCCACAGTCAAACTGGTCCCTATCCAGACGACATTCTTGGCCCGTTCCGGAGTGCACATGGTTGGTGCAGACATGGGAAACTTTACAGCTATGAGGCGGTCGACGGACAGAGATGTGAGGAAAAAGCCAGAGAGCATACCACAAGTTATAATCAGAGACATCATGGCTCTACAATAAAAATTAAAAAATATATATATAGTTTGATATAACAGTTCATTAAAAAAAGGTATTATTCCCTCCATGAAATAGTTCTTTGCCAGTTTGGTAATGTTGCCAACTCTTAAATTAGTAGAAAACGCGTTGTTGTTTAGCACGCACTCGGCTAGACGCGGGAAAAGTCTTCCCGCTGTCGGACATAGCACTACCCCACTTCGCGATGCGCGTAATGGTCAATGTGAAAGAATCAGGGTCTTCTCATGGTGATGTCTCTGCGAAGGTATTCGCTTCCGCGCAGCAGGTCGCCAATGCATCAACGCCCACAACGATGATCGCTGCACGGAAGTTCCTATCGGGATTGAAATTGAAATAGCACAATGATTTTTTTTCTTTTTTATGTGGAATTCTATGATGTCAACTACTACAAGTAAGGAGAGTAGAAAATAACTGGACAGCCGCCAGCTTGGTAATATAATGCCCTTAAAGAAAACAATGAAAACAACACGAAACAAAACCATTATGAATTGCAACTCGATTCATTGCAACTAACTGCCACAAGTGGAGTTGCTTTCAACTTCAAACGAATCTCTCAGTGTGCGACCGGCATACCGGAGTATGATCAGCCGACAATCGAGTCATGCTGAAACCTGACATGTAAGGTGATTTCGCCGAAACCGTTTTGTAAAGTTCAGTAAGACCAGCATTGTTTCCGTAAGTCGTCTCTCCGAGATAATAAAAATGACCGCAAAATGTGAGAAGAAAAAAATCTTTTCTGTTTTGGTGTAAGTCTTCCCCCGACTTGATAAGTCGTCCCCCCAAGATAAGAAGTCGTCCCTTTGACTTTAAATAAGTCGTCCAGCCCAGAATTTGTTTTCCGATGTCCTATCCGTAAGCCATGATGACGGGTGAATTCGCAGCCAACACTACAGGTTCGGCTTCCATCGCCAGCTCAGCAATTGATTGATGAACTCGCGAAGAGTTGCCCAACGAGCTGTTGATGTGAATACCTCAAGTTGCCGATAATCAAATTCGCAAATATCTGTTCTCTAAATTTGCATCAGTCAAAAATACATGCGATTAATTGATTACTCTAAATGTTCGTAAACATAAGTCGATCACATGAATTTCTTAGATGCGGAGATTCGATCATATTTTTGATTCAAAACTGCTATACCGGTATTTTTTATTATTATCCGAGATCAATTTGTGATATTTAAGGAAGCTCAAACAACCTATATGTTCAATGGAATGCAAAGTGGAAAGTGTAATTTCTCGATTGATGTGCACACCAAGGGGCAAGTTGGGAGAGCAAGTTGCAAGTTGTGTCAGAACAAGTTGTGTTGCGTAGATTCTGTATTCCCTTTAGCACTGCCCATACCTACATAAAACTGCCTTCTCTAAACTTCTTAATAATTAATTCAGATCCGTAAAAAATGGGAAAAAATATCCCTGACGAAAGGAGGAGGAACGTGTCCACCACAGCCATCGCAATCATGTAGACTGAAGGCGATAAATTTCTATTCCGTCGTTCAGTGGCTATTGCGATGATGAAAATGTTTCCCGGGAGTCCGAAGGCCAATGATGGCATGACGCCGTAACTGTCTATTGCATATAGGGCATACTTCAGGGCCGGGATGTCGACGAAAATGCAAGTTAGTTGCTCGGTTGGGTTGGGAGTTCCTGTGATGTAACCCACCAACATGACTGATGCAAATAATTGGTTAATCGGGCGATTGGAAGATCCTGGCGATCTGTGGCATTTATGGTTTCTATGTTATTGCAGTGAAGCACTCTGCAGGACTGTTCAGGGTTGAAGTTGTGAAGAAAGATCAGAATCCGGCCCCGATCGAGATGTCGTGTTGTCAGAAACCTCCGAAATTAAAAAGAATATGTGCGTTTCCATTTCTAGTCTGCGTGCTGTGTGCACGCGCATCATTCGTAAACCGTGATCAGGAAAATATATAATTCAGCGACCAGCTGCCCCAGTCAGCTTAGTTGAGAAAGCTGTTGAACAGACACTCTTGTATCGTCATGACAATTATATTATTTCAAAGACAGGCGTTCTCTAAATAAATGTCATCGGGATTAAAATATCAAACTTCGATCGAGGTACATGGGAGGATAAACTTGCATCCGAATATACATGTGGGTCTTTAAAAAGAACGTTTCAAACACATCGCCTGAATATGAATGCAAACAGTTATGATCTCCAGACACTGTATGATACTACTCTAGTTTCTCACTCCTAACGTCCAGTCTCATCTTTACATAGTGCACATTTCTAGGCCCGATGGGGTGATTTTTAGGCCGTCTATATTGCCATTCACGCTGCTGGTCAATCAAGTATAGGCCTGAAGAAACTCACTCCCGTCGTGGGCCTTCCAAAATGTACACATATACTGGCTTACTACAGTGGACGTCAGGCGTGCGAAACTGGAGGAGTGCCACATAAGCGTGGACAATTGCAAGCGCAGCAACAAAGTCAGTGTAACTGACACCCGGCGATCACTGTAACAAGTAGGAACATGTAAAAGACGCGAAAAGTCGTGGTTTGGCGTTCTGAACATGTATTTCTAATAAGCGTTCTCCAATTTCGCGTTCTGTGAATTGCGTTTATGTTCAATAAAGTGTCATGTGTCGATTCGAACACAATATTTAACTAGACTGAGAAATTTGCTTACCAGCAAATTTGATGGGCCCCAGGATTGTGGAGAAAGCAGTGGTGCACATGATGGTATCCATATGCGTAGAGGGGGAGGGGGTTATGACGAGAGCGGAGAAATTACTATGTCCGGAAATAGATCATCCGACAATCGAAAGTATATAATTTTTACGAAGGTTTCTCACCATGGTCAAAAACGATTTTTCACTTTTTTTCATTTTTATAGTTACTTCGCCGGATGGTCGGTGTTCTAGCCAACATCTTCCGGTATTAGCCTACGGCTGGCAGACAGCATGATTGATCAAAACTCCCCCCCCCCGTACCCAATGCAGCCAGCGGCCAGAGTATAGAGGTCCGACGTCAATTGGCATGTACTGGGCCTATAATCTGGTTCATGCCCATTTCGCCTTGTCTTTTTTCGCCTTTTCCCATTTTGCCTTTAAAAAATATACATTTCGCCTTCTCCTATTTCGCCTTTTCCAATTTTGCCTCTTCCCAATCCGCCTTATTCTATCTCGCCTTTGTCTTTTTTCGCCTTTTCATTTTTCGCCTTATGCTATTTTGCCTCTGTTTTATCTTGCCTTATCACAAGTTGCCTTATCCATTCTTGCCTTCGTCTCAGTTTGCCATTGTCTTAATCTGCCTTCTCCTATTTCACCTTGTCCTAATTTACCTTTGTCCTAATTCGCCTTCATCCTATCTCGCCTTTACCCGCCCCGCCTTTGTATTATTTCGCCTTCTTCCCATTTCGCCTTCTTCCTACTTTGCAACAAACTTGGTGTCTTTACCCATGTTTGTTGAGTCAATCTTTCATATGAAAATGTCTTCAACAGTGTTGAAGGGCTTCTAGGGTCCATTCGGGGGTACCCCCAACCAAAACCCGGTGGACATTGCCAAAATTACAAGTGTAGATAACTTCTCAGCCATTATAGTCATATTACATTACATACCATATTACAAAAGACTTTTGTCTCTTTTACCCATGTTTGTGGGGCCAGTCTTTCATATAAGAGTGTTTCCACGAATTATGTTTTGGTACCCTACCCAAGGCTGTTGCTTAATTACCAATATTTTCAAATCTTCATAACTTCTGAACCATCTACATGTAAGCTTACATGTATCTCCAAAACCAACTTAGTATCTTTACCCATGTTTGTCAAATCTTAGAGTTTTCCAAGTCTTTCATGGAAATATTTTGGCATAGTGTTTTGGCATTCTTTGATGAGTAAGACTTGTGACCTGGTACTATATAGGAGGGATGGGGGTGCTAAGTATTTTATTGATCATTCAAAGTGTGAGTGCTTCTGAAGTTCTTTATTATGGACTATGGTCAATAGGCCTATTCAAATCCAGCAATCTGGAAGATGTATTCCTTTGATCATTGGGGAATTATGAGGCCTTCTCACAGAACGAGTTAGCTCTCAAGAACGTCCCACGCAGTGTTCCCTTTAGATGGTTTTGGTACGTTTGATGTTCTTCATTCACAGCAATGCTATAACTTAGCATGAGATAATATAAGTACCAAAGTTTTTTTGAACAGAATCATTAAACTACTCAAAACACTGCCCCCCCCCCCCCCCCTGCAAATAATAGACCCCTTGCTTAACGAAGGGGGATTGATAAAAGGCGAGGTGAGATATGGCGAAACGGGAGAAGGCAAAATGGGAAGAAGGCGAATTGACACAAAGGTCAATCAGGAAAAGGCAAGATGAGATAAGGCAGGATGGAACCAAGGCAGAATAGGACAAAGGCGAAATAAGAAAAGGCAAACAAGGATGAGGCAAGATGAGAGGAAGGCGAGTTAGGAAGAAGGCCAATTGGAACAAAGGCGAGATAAGACGATGGCGAAATCGTAGAAGGCGAATTGAGAAAAGGCAAGTTAGGAGAAGGCTAAATGGGAGAAGGCAAAATTGGATAAGGCGAATAAGGTTAAGGCGAAATGGGCAGATACCTATAATCTAGAAATGCACTAACGTTAGAAACCCAAAAACACTACTCGTTACAAGCGTCAGGCGACCAAACACATTGCTATAAGGACTACAAGGACTACAGGGAGTCTCATACGCCCTAGTGAGTCGATCGGGAACCAATCTATCAATGGTCTGCCCGTGGCTTCAAATGCGCATGCGTGAACCGAGTAAAGCCGAGTTATAAGCCGAGTTAACTGTTTTATATGAGAATGCCAACACTCGGATCGAACTCGGGTTAAAGTGCTGTCATCGCATCGAACTCGTGTTACGTGACGTCACCAGAATCGCTTAGGAGATCTTCAAACAAATCGGAAAATCGGAGCATAAAAACGCCTCAAAGTCATCGAAATGATCCGAATTTTGAAAAGTCTTTTGCGACGTACACTAGATGGGATTATGTTTGGTGGTATAGGGGTGATAGATTTTTGGTTTATTTAGCTGTTTGGGAGAACACTCGCAATAATGTTTGTAAAATGTGAACAGAAAGCAAGAAAGAAAGAAAGAAAGAAAGAAAGAAAGAAAGAAAGAAAGAAAGAAAGAAAGAAAGAAAGAAAGAAACCAGAACATGAGTGATCTCAATATGGTCACCAGACTGAGTCTGGTGTCCATAAAAAGTGATGCGAAATCAGAACATGCATTCGCAAGCAGACAAAAGTCCGACAGACTTGTCTGTTGGCCCGACATTGATTCGCAAAAACAGTGAAAATAAACCAGGTTGCTGCGTAGATTTAGTGTATTTTGATGCTGAATCAAGTCCCTCGGCCTCGTAGGCCTACGTACGTGCATTCAACTGTCATTGTCATTGTGTGCAAGGTCGTATGTACATTTTGCACGTGTAGCGTAGGACTGAGTGCATGGATGATGGATGTACATTTGTCATGCGGTCCCCTACGAGTACAATAGCCTAAAATAGACGTCCTGGGGGGGGGGGGGGGGCTGGGGGTGAGACCTAGCCTAAAGTCATGATCAAAATGGCCTTGGCCTGTCATAATGCACTGCACATGTAGCTACATTTCGCATTTTGGTCAAGATTGTTACTATATGTACTTGTAGGTATGTAGGCTAGGCCTAGGCCTAGGCCCTCATCCCCCTCCCCCACTCGAAGGCCATGACCGTACCCCCATGCTCTCACTTTTTCACTTCCTTTTCGGCCATCAGAACTTGCTTCCCATCTTAAAAACGACAAGTATCTGTGTCCCCATCTTTTGGTGATTGTGAATGATGACGGTGTGGGTGCTATTGGTGTCGATTTCTGGCATATCTTGTGCTGGAAACCCAAAACGTGAAAACATATATGACTTCATATCATGAAGCACTCAGACATCTGCTCTTATACTACGTTTTTGATGTATCATACTCTCAACCCTACAGCCAGCTACTGGGTTCCGTGGAATGTATAGGAGCTGGGTCTAAAATCTTGTACAGATATGCATTAAACTGTGAAACCCCTACCTACCAATATATCCAGTAAACAATTTTCAAAAAAATCTAATTTGGGAGTAATTTATCAAAGTGTATACTTTTTTTGGATACACCCTGTTGTGTGGATGTAACAATGTACACTGATGGAGTTATATTGTTACTGTTGTGGTTTTACATTTGTTATGTTGAAAAGTTCTTCTTCGCATAAAATGTTGAAATTGTAATATTGTGTGACATAGCTTTTTTACAACCACCAGCACCAGGATTTGAGAACACTCGAATTTAGAAAACATTGAAGAGAACGGAAAGTGTCAATAAATTGACTACGTTTTACTTAGAAAAGCCAGCAGGAAATGAGCAGAACCTACATTTATAATAACCGCAATGAATCCCTCATTGTTATGAGCTGGTTTCTCTAAGCTTTTAAGAAAAGTCTCAATGGGAATTTAGACCTGTTTAAAGACATTATTTATCTTGAATTAGGCTAGGGCTGAATTGCTTTAACAGCGAGGTAAGAAGCAGACACGTATGTCTGCATCAGATAACCAGCCACAGCAGAGTCCGTGATCGCACTATTCGCCTATCTGCACCCCTAAAGGTGACGCCTTCCTCACCAACTACTTCTGGAAGCCGTCACTGGTTGAAAAATTGCCCTTCGATTATCTAATCGACGCGAATAAGAAAAAAAATAGCTAACATTGGAAGTAACATTTCAACTCATATTATTCGTTTATTTTAAACAACACCAATACATCCAGTATTCCATATTATGGCAACATGGAGATGCCTCTATCAGGCACTCGAGTTTGTGAGTAATTCCTTCCTTATGACCCCTAGTATTTATTGAGAGAACAAAACTATATCCCATAGGCCAGGGGACTTTACTTTGGTTCAGGAATGTACACTTGAATAAAAACTATCCATGGTTCAACGAGTGGTCCTGTATCAATAGAGCACAGTTTTCACATACCCCCCTCCCCCCCCCCCCCCCCACCCCCAGGCCACTGTGATACGAAATTGACATGGCAACCCATTCTTCAGACCGGGAGCAGACAATACAAGGTTTCTGCCTAGTGGCCATACTCAGTGTTGGATTGCACCCAAAATCGATATGGGGTCGAACCTTTCCCAACCAATCGAGCAAATTTATGATGCGGCCGGAGGACGAAATCCAAGATGGCCACTATAACGGCTATGTTAAATAAGTGACTTTTCGTACGTATTTTTCACAAAAAGCACAAACATGACAAAGCGCCACGGTCCTACAGGCCAAAGTAATGTATATGCTCCGAAACGTGGTCAATGGCATTTAATACCATGACATGAACTTTTTGTTTCGAGGGTTCTATTATTAGAAAGTTCTGTTCGATCAGCTGCAAATTGCTCGAGTTAGAGCACCCGCATAGTGTAGACAGGAAACCCCCTAATGGTAGCACTTGTTTGTTGGGAATAAGTACATCTAGTTTCTTATAGACGGAATTACAACATTTTCCTAATCGTCAAGGAGGCACCAACAAAATTGCACCAACCATTCAAGGCATTAATAAGCCATTTGGCCTTTTGTATTTTTACAAAGCCCCACCTACATGTATACGCCTAACTCAAAACATGTGCAAAAGCAAAGGCAATCACATGCGAGGTATTTGAAGAGGTAACATAATTCATTTCCATTGCAATAGCAGAAAGAATTATTGTTACGGGATTAGCATCCCACAGGCCATGGCTGGCGGGTCTCTGTACATTGAAATTGAGACCGGGAGGACTGGAGCTAAATGTATGGCTTGTACGTACATAAGGCGTTTTGGCCGCAGGTTGAGGGCGGAATATGTGCTGGATCCAACCGACGGTCTCAAGTTTAGTGCAGAAACCCAACCAGTGGTCCGCATAAACCATACTGAAAACTCTGTTTGACTGTAACTCCGTTCCATCGAATCAAACACAGCACGTGTGATGTATCAACTCGATCGCACTGTCCATATCTAGATCGAAAAATCGAGGCGCTGGGTAAGATACATGGAAATCAATGCCACTCTACAATGGAGCTGTCTTATAATACGAGTTCGAGCATCCGCAAGTCCAATACGTGTTGTAGTTGGCGGGGGTGTTTCAGCTTGCCTAACATGTGCCACAAGTCATTCCGAATATTTAGACAGCCGGTCCAGTTCTTTATTAAAGCTAGTACACAATTTTGCTATATTGATATAGATGACAGTGTAAGACAGTCACTCCTTTTCACTATTTGTTAACTGCAAATCATTGGAACTGCTTGATATATCTCGGGGTCGACGGAAGCACTGTACTGCGCCCATCCGGATAAGCCTTGATATGGACGGAATATTTCCCATGTGATGTGCCGCTGAAGAGAATAATATTTTCTAGCAATAAAAACAAGATAGCGTCTTTGAGTTTGTTTCGTGAACATAAGCAAAGTCTTCAAAAGCTAATGAAAATGACTGAGGGGACCAAACATGCATACGGACGCTATCCACATTGACCGATATTCGACGCGAACTTCTGACTTATTTCACTTGAAATCCTTTCGGTTACTGATAATATTCTCCTATTCGTTTTACACTCTGTCTGATTCTCATAATGAAATGCAAATATCCTGTTCATGTTTCTACAATATTTAATTCTTTCAAGAGTGGGCCTTGCGACAGATAAAAGTATTTAATCATTCTATTAAGAGAGTTTTCTATTTTATCCACAACTTCGACACTGTGAGGTTCTTCATTATGACAACAACATGGTTTACGAATTGTCGACAAACTGTTCCGACAAGAAATTGCTGGTGATATTAAAATTGTTTTGAATATCTTTCAATGGCAACAAATGAAGTATCGGTATATGGGACCACTTTAGTGAAAGTTTCCAACCATATTGGCGTATATATCCGGTTGGGCGCGGCACACACCACCAGTTCCCCGCTACACATTTATTTACAACGAGCATATTTTCTGGCCTCATCTTGTTTAGCTATACCAGCTGTCGAATGTTCTCCGTCTTTGACGCACTATCATCACCAGTTTTCCATATACATTTGTCTCTTCAGTCCATGAGCAGCTTGAATGAGTGTCTTTTTGAGGACGTTGAGCTCTCAGGAACTGTAAATCATAAAATGAGATATTAGTTCCGAATGGTTTATCATTTTGGTAACCCGAGATTGGACATGCTCTAACCAATAGCATTCTGTTTAGCCGACCCGCACGATGGATCTATTCAGGTATTGATAGGTTCCGATGCAACCTTTTAACTATCAGAGATTCCGGGTATTTTCCACTCCGACGTCATAGAAGACCCAGAACCAGTAAGTAAATACCAAAGACGTTTAATCTTTTTTTAACATCTTCATACAGGATTGCAAAAACAAAATATAGCTGTGGGAGGGTTTCCATCCATACTGGCGTATATCCGGATTGGTGACACCCCCCCCCCCCCTCCCCCTCCCAGTTCCCCCGCCACACATTTAGTTACAACGAGCATCATAATATCTGGGCACATCTTGCACAGACATACCCGCTGTTGATCAACGTTCTTCATCGTCGACGCGTTATCATAACCAATTTTCCATATACTTGTAGTCTATGAGCAGCGTTGCGGCAAGAATGAGTGTCTTTTGGAGGACGTTCAGCTCTTCAGGAACTGTAAATGATAAAACGAGATGTGAATTTCGGTTCATCAATTTGGTACTGCAAGATTGGCAAAGAATTACACTGGAACAAGCTGCGAAACAAGAGTAGTGTTTATGATACATGTACTAAGTGACACATCAAAGATTTTGTACTTTTGATTTTGCAAAGACGCCAAAAAATATCAATCTTTTACACGTTTTTTCATTTCCCTGAGATTGGCTTCATGAACCTTCACGTCCGGGAGTCTTCTTGCTTAATTGTGGGATGGAGCGCGAAGTTGGCGAGAGTAACTTGTTAGACATATTTGAGGTGAGTTCCCCAGTGAAGTCTCGGCTAGCACACAGCTTGCAAAGAGTTACATCGGTTGCCTGAACGTCTCACGAGATAGCAGGACGAAAAGTAAGGCGATCTCTTGGAAAGTTAAAAGTGGATTTTTGGAAATCAAGTCTACCATCAGTAGTGTCGCCAACACGTCCTTGGCGGCATGATCCCACATTAACCTGTGTGTGCTCCCAGCTTCAGTTCTTCATCCTCTATGAATTTGCCACTTCACTGTCGTTGTTGGTTGTCTTACCAGGCACCACTCGTGTTGAACGTAACTGCAGGCCAAAACTGAGGCGGCAGTCGAGTTTGGAGCGAAATGCGATAGCTCCACCCGAGCGCTGTTCGAAGAGACAGCCAAAACCGACAGTGAGGTATCAATTTCTCTTCTAAAACCTCTCCAATTAATCAATGGAATGTTGTTTCAACTCTTTTTGACTGCTTCCATACTTTGCACCAACCCAAACGGGCATGGTTGCCTACCACACCAGTTGCGCTGAAAGGGTGGATGTCGTCCTGGGTGCCGACAAATGGTACCCAGGTTCGAGATCGACTGGACAATAAGCACCCTGGGTGCCATTACACTAGACAAACAGCACCCACCTTTTTTTTGCCTGGCTTACGGAACCTAGGGACGAGGACGTTTCTTGCAATCTCGTTTTATCTCGCGCCGTGGTACTTGCGGCATTAACAGTGCGCGAAATAAAAATAACTGATAAACAGAAAAAAACGCGTTTAGGCCTATAGGTCTTTGAAAGCACATTTCGGATGATTTATTCAGAAAAGGTATGGAGGAGGGATATATTCAGAAAATGAAAAATTGTGTGATGACAAAATGAATGGATTTGCTGCGTGACCTCCGTGAGCGTGGGGCCAGCCTCGGTTGTAGGTATAGAAAAAGTGTAGAAGAAGAAGCTGGGTGCTGTTTGTCTAGTGTAATGGCACCCATGGTGCTTATTGTCCAGTTGATCTCGAACCGGGGCACCATTTGTCGGCACCCAGGACGACATCCATCCTTTCAGCAGTTGCACTCTGGACTACTCAAAACTAGGTACCTATGTAGGGCGAATAGTGCATTGATCACTATACGCTGTGGTTCATTAGTTGTAATCAAGGTGTTTTCGAATATCCTTCAAACACTTCTGGGCTCCCCGGTTTAACAGGGGGTACTTACACGTTACACTGATATCACTGGATGGCATCAATACATCTTTACACCCCAGACACACCCGCTTAATCTCCCCAATCTCCTTTTCCATTTCTTCTGCACACTTTATCTGAAGAGGTACACAATGAAAAGGTTAGTTAAAAAAGCGTCAACCGAATTAGTTTATCAACCGAATTGCTGCTCCTTAAAACATCATGAAACATGGAAAATTAAAAGACTGGGCATCTCAACAAAAGTAAGTTCTCCCGAAATCATGTGTAAAGTGGGTGAGTAATTCAACGGTAATGTCAACCTTGAGGCCAAAAGTTCAAATGGTTACCATAACAAATTCTTTCAACTTTTTTTGTTTTGGGCTCCCATGTCGAAAATCCAGGTATAAAAATTCTCATTAGTTAAGATATCATTCAGTATACGTGTTTTACAAGATTTATGTAAGCATTCTCAGTTAAGATCTTAGATAAGAGTCTTCCATACATTCAGTCCAAAAAACCCTTTCGATGACATTCAACCCTTTTCGGCTATTTCTGCTTGTCATGAAACAAGGGACACGTCTTGCAATAAACATGTTTACAAGAAGGCAGATTTCTCATTCATATTTGTGCATCAGGTATTCTGAGGGGTATAGAATATGTTAGTGTCCGATACAAAATGATACAGAAGATTTAGAGTTAATTTTTTTGGACACTGGATAGCCTTTTAGTGACGCTCCACTTTTTTACTTGACCTTAAAGGTCATATATCAAGGTTTTTTGCCATTTTCTGCTTTAAGACGATTTCAAAAGTGTACCTAACACTTTATACAATACAGAAAACCAAATGCAATTAGCTCCATCCATTTTGAAGATATAGCCAATTATGTGTTTGACAACTTGATAACCTGATCAGGCTAGCAACTGGCTTGTTAGAGCCAGGCGGCGGGTTCAGCAAAAGTTGTGATGTAGATCAGGTCATCTGTACATGTCATGCAATCATAAAAGCAGGAGGGCCTTAATTAATTATGCACACCTGGAAGTAATGTGTTTCATTCACTATGGTGTATTGTGTGGCTCCGAATTGTGTCAAGGCTAGCACAAAGAACAATCGAATGACGGATGGGACCCATTTTCATGAATTTCCAAAGCCAGTTGAACGAGAGAGGAGGAAGCTGTGGATTCGGAAGTGCAAACGTTTGGAGTGTTGGAAGCCTGGGCCTTCGGCCAAACTTTGCAGTGATCACTTTATCGATACGGATTATCACATGAAGCCGGATATCTGCATCCAACTGAATATTAAATGCCACTTGTTAAAAACAGCTGTTCCAACCATGTCAATTGCTTTTAATGCCCGAGGCTGCTGAGGTCGGTTGTTATACATAATGTGTAGGCCCCATTGGGGCCTGTGATACCGCATAGTGTCTTCTTGTGTTCCAGCCATAGCAAGGTGACAGCGACACAGGTCAGTGTCAGTGACAGCCACTGTCAATGACAGATTATTGTCATCTGACATCTAGGCCTATCTAACGTTGCACGGCATTATATCGTCACGTCAAGATGATTGTGCATAATACCGTCACTTTTCAATAGTAGTTCAGCGTCATGACATAACTGGCGATACAACACTGACGAGGCGAAACAATATTGTGCAACATTAGTCTGTTCAAAAATCATACATGTTATGCATCTGCAACCGTCTATCAATGTCTTCTTTGCTATATCGGCAGGTCTGCCATGCAAATTGATTAACCACAAATTCTAATCACTTTCGTCCGAATGATCACTCTCATTATGATCTAGTGATATTAATGGCTCGAACATGTACAGCTCAACGTTTAAATATCCTTCTGTATCGACCAAAACATCCTCAAATTCACTGCTCTCACTCTCTGAACTGTATGCGGAAGCCATCTTGCTTTGTTCTGACTGACCTGATCTACGTCATCAAAAAATCCCTAGCGGCCACATGTGGAACTAATCTAAAGTTGTGTGTGGTGGGAAATTCAAATAGTTTAAAATTGAAAATTGAAATAACTAAATAATGACTTTACTTTTAGAATTTTTTTAATGTCTGGGATCTTGTTTTTTTAACCCTCAACATATTTCATGAGTATCAAGCATGTTTTCAAACCTTGATGGCCTTTAACACACATTATTGAAATAAATCTGCATATTCCTTCATAGTCTATCATGTTTGATAAAAGGATATCGCACTATAGCATAAATCGATGTGAATAGGCAAGTTTCGCAAGTCATTGGAAGAACTATACGAAACAAAAAGTAGAAAGAATGCGTTTTATCAACGATTGTTTTTGAAAATCTACACGATTCCTCCTACAACTAAGATTTATCAATGCCCGTTAATGAATTGGCACATGTCCTTATGACAACAGAGACCTTCGTACTTCTACTTTCGTACAGATTGCGCAACCTGCCTAATGTCAAAGATCACACGGTGGCCGACCTTTGGGGCAACAAGTGATCATGAATCGACGGCATGTTATGTATGTGAGTCTCAATCGATTGTTTTCTCAGTAACCTTGGAGACCGACGTTCATATATTGAGTAATTTTCCGATGTGAAAATGAAATAAAAGCTTTTTGCTTATTGCATACCTTGTACACCATATCTGAGCAACACTTCCACGTACAGTCGTACGCCTTTGGGACTTGTAACACAAACATATTATTCTTGTCGGCGTCCAGGATATTGAACAAAGGCCAGCAGGAACATCCTCGTGACCTGCATGAGAAAGCAACAATTAACCAATACACTGCCTCAATATATTCTTTCTTTTTTCAGTGCGGTGATTATACCGCTTACAGGCAGCCGGAAATAGACATTGACTCGCCGGAAGCTGTGGCTGGTCAAAATTGATGGACGAGGAAAAGGAGTTCTAAACTCTCTCAAATTCGTTGATGCACAATTGAGAAAAGAATAAAATCTAGAGCGGCCCCAATAACTTTTTGGTCGCCTATTTTCTCACGCACAGGCCATAGCGCACATGTACTGCTGGTATCAAGAGGAAATTTCGCTGAATAGTCCCCTACTACTGGATCCACTCACCAACAAGATCCGAAGCCCGACAATACCCGATTTCTACTACCACCTCGATGGGTAGAGCCTAAACAAGTATGCCTTCCGCAGCCATAAAAGGGGTGGGGCATCTTGTCTTCGTTTCTTCCAATTGGTCTTTAATTGTAATATGAAAAGTTCCGCTGTAGAGTCATGACTATTCATGACGATTACGTTGTAAACCCTTGAATAGATATCACACCCCTTTTATGGCTGCGAAAGGCCTACTGTTGTGTTTGGCTGTTTAGACTCTACCCACCGAGGCGGTGGTAACAATCAGGTATTGTCGGACTTGGTATCTTATTGGTGAGTGGATCCAGTAGTATACAAATATAAACGATTAGTAATAAGTTGTTGGTTACATAAAAAGTTCAAGAAAATACCATAACATCAAAAATATCTCGAAAACATGAAATGTATCTCGGCCATGAATAGCGATACATAGTTTCTACCAGTGCACTATTTACCTTAAGGAATTGATACCGAACTGGAAATATTGGTTGTCTTACCTAAAACACGAGGGTGGAGCTCCACCCGAGCGGTTTTGGTGAGACAACCAATACCTCCAGTGAGGTATCAATTTCTATTTTTCTAACACCGGATTGTGAGTATACTAACGGACTCGGATCTATTTCTGCCAAAACAGATGCATCTTTTGCAATAAATCATTGTTAAAAGTACTGGAACAGATACAAGTAGACATTAACATAAGAATTTACTGCATAAAATGACACTGACTTGGTGCAAATTATACATACTTACACCAGTTTGACATGGCCGACCACACTCCCAGGTGGGCTATGCACCTCCATGATGTCTTGAAGCAGCGACAATGTTCGTTCAAGACGGATCACTGTCAATCCCCGATTGTCTTCAATACTGGTGATGTATTTGTGGGATGGTTTACAATATGAGCAACACTGCAAATCGGCCTCGTCTGCCTCAGCTTGAACAGATAAAATAAGAATCAAGTTAATCTATAAAAATCTTTGGTGCCAATTTGCCGCAATGTTTCGTGAAAACGACTTTAGATACTGGATCTACTCACCAATGAGATCCCAAGCCCGACAATACCCGATTTCTACTACCGCCTCGATGGGTAGAGCCTAAACAACCGGACATAATAGTAGGCCTTTCGCAGCCATAAACGAGGTGGGATATCTTGTCTTCGTTTCTTCCGATTAGTCTTTAATTGTAATATGAAAAGTTCCGCTGTAGAGTCATGACTATTCATGACGATTACGTTGTTAACTCTATAATAGATATCCCACCCCTTTTATGGCTGCGAAAGGCCTACTATTGTGTTCGGCTGTTTAGACTCAACCCATCGTGGCGGTGGTACATATATCCCGGTGACTTTTGTCGAATTCGGCAGCAGTAAAACGAAAATAATACAGTGCGACTCTGTTGGGAGGTAAAAGCCAACAAATCCCGCTGAGCTGGCTCTTAGCATTTTTCTCAGGCTTACTGACTAAGCCGTTACACTGATTAATAAGCCGTGGAGTAAAATTAGGATAACTCCAGACAGCAGCGCGCGGCACCAGTCCACATCATACAAGAGTGTCCCCTGCACCATGATTTACAACAGAAATTCTGACCCGCAGCCACCAATGCCGAGGAAAAACTTTGGACAACACACAGCATGTCCTCGGAACGACAAGCCGCTTCATCTCCGCCACAGGATTTAGGCCGGTTGAACGCAGAAGACGAAGAAGGCAAAGAGAGATATCCCCAGGATGCAAACAAACGCTTCCGCTTTTTTCGTTTTTGCAATTTGCGCTGCGTGAGCTCCAAAAAGCAGAGGCTGTGCAAGATCCCGTGCGCCAGGTTCATTGACCCGACCCCTTCCATGCGTAAAAACAATTTCATCTGACTATCGTGATATTGTACAGCATGACATGAACGCAAGTCATTAGCATGATCAGTAGATAAATCTCGTGTATCGCGGTGCCCAATCAATTGAGTGGGGATAGATTTCCGGTAAGGGCAAACCGGCCCGATCTTTTGTGGCTGGCGGAATTGGATGTAAGTCGTGAATCACTCCCATAAAAATAATTTGCGATAAAATTTAGATGGGTCTATTACTGTAGCCCCCAACTTGAATATTGATTCGATTGGGCACCGTTTATAGATATAGCCTCCGACAAAAAGTACATTGGTAAATTGAATTACGTAGGCCTAAAAGTATCGAGACTGAAAATTAAGGTATTTCACCCATTACTATTATTCTTTCGCCGACATGTATAATACATTTTATAATAGACATGCATTAAGTCCTAATGCAGGACGTCCTAAATGTGCACAATTCTGTATTTGGTAGTGTGATATTTTTTGAGGGCCACCCAATATAACTAACTTTACACTGGTATACTCTCCAAGAAAAAGAAACTGCATAGTGAAATTTGCTATAAGGTAAAGTGGTACAATATCATAGCCCCAGTACAACTGTAGCCCATACATTGTTGAAAATAGCTGGCAGTGCACGATAATGCGCACCGGGGTTACAGTTGCGCCACTTTACGCCACTAGATTGGAAAGTGTAGCGCCGATATCGTCGACCTATTGATGTTGATTTTTCGGGGCGGGGAATGTGAAGCCACTGTTTGTAATCATTCTTACGCATTTGTTATAACTACATTTGTACATTTACTTGGACTCCTCGCCGCAAATAACACCGTCACCAACGTAGCGGAACCGGCCGTCGGCAAAACCTGACCAAATTAGCAAGCCATCCATCACTGCCGCTTCCAACGAATCGCTTCACTAATTGGCTCCATTAGAACCGATAATTGGTTTATCATCAACTATTCTGGAGAGATATGCTTTCTAAAGGAAGACATGCAGCTACTTAACCCTTTATCAGCTGCAAAAAAAAATCACGACTACGGAGAAAGCAGACGCATGCAACTGCAGGCCAAGTTCCGTAACTGATGCAGTTATGAACTCCATCGTAATCCACCACCAGCAATAAATGGACAATTTCTATCCTAAAGTCACGCTAGTTAACTTCCAGCTCGTACAAATTGTTGCAGTCAAGGATATAGCAAAAAAACCGTACAACTAAGGCTACGACCCTTCTCATTATAGAGTGTACCTTTATTAGACTTCTGAGGTCTTCGATAGTGTCACTCATAGAAACTACTGCAGTAAGAAACGACCAACCACGGCGCGAGACAAATACTCAAACAAATCGACATATTATAACCTACCATCTTTAGCCACAAAGAACTGCTGGTCTTTATCGTTACACACTCTATACTTGTTGCTCCTCACCCAACACGTCGTCGCTGAAAGGATAAAGGCCAACTCTGTCAACAGGCAAAACGGGTCGTGCTTAGTGGAAATTTAATTTAAATAACTTTATTATAAAAATATATATAAATGGATCATAAAACAGGTCGCTAGGACCTCTATACATTAGGTCCATAAAATAACATTAGTTCAGAATAAAACACAATATATGATGATGAAGACACCAAACATCGTAAAACAGTACATAATTTGCAGATCAATGAAAATTCACAGAGGTAAAATTAACAGTCACTTCTTAAAATTAACTACCCTCATGTGCGGCAGTTTTGGCATCTACAGACTGAAGTTAGGCTACATGGCCGATAGTCTGCCTCTGCCTGTTATGATTCGGCAACCTGAACACCTGAGTTCAATTCCTTCTTCGCACGAAAAAACAATAAAACGAAACAGGGAAGTCCGGAAGTTTAATTTTTCTTCGTACATGTACACTCTTAAAATTGAAAAGTAAAAATAACTATAGCAATATTTTACTTCTCTGCAAGTTGCTATTATTGCACCGACTGTGAAATTATTTGCTTTAACTATCAACATTGTGATTTAATTCTTAACCATTTTAATGGTAGTTTTTACATCCTTTTTAACTGGAACAACTAATTAATAGTTAATTTTTACTAATTTCACATTCGGTGCAATGAGTTTTAAGAGTGTATCACTAATTGCAGCGTCCACCTTTATATATTGGATCCACTCATCAATAAGATCCCAAGCCCGACAATACCTGATTTGTACCACCGCCTCGATGGGTCGAGCCTAAACAGCCGAACACAATAATAGGCCTTTCGCAGCCAGGGGTGTGATATCTATTCAATGTTAACAACGTAATCGTCATGAATAGTCATGACTCTACAGCGGAACTTTTCATATTACAATTAAAGACCAACTGGAAGAAACGAATACAAGCTATCCCACCACTTTTATGGCTGCGAAAGGCCTACTATTATGCCCGATTGTTTGGGCTCTACCCATCGAAATCGGGTATTGTCAGGCTTGGAATCGTATTGGCGAGTATGTCCAGTATCGTAAACCTAAGGCTAGAGGAACCTACTGGAGTTTGATTCGCTGTCATAAATGTGATGTCATTTAACGATCCCTGATTGTTAAGATCGCCAGAACACATAATGTGAACAGAAGAACAGGAAAACGAAGTTCATCTCATGCCTAATTTCAAAATTGCCAAGTAGTACAACATCATTTATTCTGATATTTTCGACACCAACAAATTCCTCAGCAAGAAAGTAGATTTTTTGGATTGAGTTGCTTTTAATTAATTTGATGGCGAGCAATCCTGCAAAAAGTATGAAATATTCTAGGCCGGGTCTATTTGGCAAGCCGCTCGCCGAACAGGCATCTTTGTTGTCCTGTTTGGAGAGCCGCTTGCCAAACAGCACTAAAAAGCCACCCTGTTCGGCCAGCCGGGCTTGCCAAACAGGTAAAAAACCCTGTTTGGTGATTTGGAGACTTTACTTTAATATTAATGAGTTCGGCTCTCCATTCAGGACAAGAAAAAGTCGCTGTTTGGTAAGCCGGGCTTGCCAAGTAGTCACTTCCAATATTCTATTGGCGGCGTTACCTGGTTTGGATTACAAAATGTACATATATTGTGGAATGGCTAGTAACCAGAAATATGGGTCACGAACCGGTATATTATTACCCCGGCTTCTACGGACCTCGCTGGGGCAACACTTTCTGCTGTTAAAAGGGTTACTGCGTGGCAAAAACCCTCGGCCGTCCACGGCGCTACATATCTCAGAAGAACCGTTTGAACGGTTGGCATAGCAACTGTCATGGGGGTCATAATCTCTTTACCGCGAGCTTTGTATAATGCAAGTTAATGTGGAACAATAGTGGTGGAATGTGTCGTCGGTTTGCCAATGGGACTAATTATAGACATTGCATTTTCTTTCGAAAAAAATGACTAATGATAGATTTCGCATAAACCCACATGAGCGAAATTTTTGGCAAATCAAAAGTCACGCATGATATATCAATCGGTATACACATAGATTTCACCAAGTAGGGATTCAATAGCAACCCTTGCAAACGGCTAGGGGTCAATTGCAACTGAGGACCATGCGATTTTAATAACACATATTAATGGGATTATTTTAGTTGTTCGTTCTTTTCTAATTTGTACTTGATTTCACGCATCTGTGACGCGGTCAAAGGCATAATCGATAGGGATACGCCATGGGGACGCGGAATTTGAATTGCCAAGACTCTCTAATACAAAGAATTCATAAAGACTAGTCTTTATTTATTCTTGCTACATGTATTACCTAATACATAGAATCAGACGAAATGATAACTCACATATTTCTCTGAACATCATACAATACGTTTGGGAAGAGACTACCATTTCAAACATGAGACGCTGTTCAAAGGAACCACAATATAAAAATAAGTTTTGAGAAAAGTTAAAGTTGGAGTTTATAGTTTTTTATCCCCTACGGGATAGGTTGCCATATCCAACCGAAGTTCCCAATATAATGCAACTGAGCACCGTATGTATAATTGCATTCCGCGAAGATGACGTCACTGCAGCTGCTGCCCTCTATTTCCCCATCGCTGAATTACAGACAATGTCGGACAAACATGCGGTTTTGTAATGGATTCAGGCTTTCTAACTAGGGCAGTTAGATTCAATCTGGCACATGTCCGAGTGTTGGAAATACTACATAATTGTTCTGAATATTTCTCTCTCTGACTCTACGGTATCATTCATGCTAAAAACAATGCAGGGTCAAAGATAATTGACTTTGCGTAGAAATAAGTGTCGATGTCCGACTGTCACGTGACTAAAACGTCATCAATATCTTATGCAAATGACCTTGTGAGCTATAAATAGTAACTTCGCGGAATGCTATTGCTTGGCATCGATCCTACCAAACTATGTTGTGCCCCGGGAAAACGACTTCCCGCAATGGTTTAGGGGAGGGACGACGCCGGTCCACTGCGTCCGGGGTGTAGATGGGAATGGCGCAGGTGCTACTTTCGAAAGAGGATAAGCTTGTCAAATCTTCTTAAGATACACGAAAATTGACATAATGTACTCGACCCACTTTTTCACTATTACCATGAAACGGAGCGGACCTGGTGTATATCATGGTTGCCTTGGAAACGGTTCTTGGCACGGTGTGCCGCCTTTCGAGACACCGTTACTGATGATGTCGAAATAGACACGTCTTGCGTGTTAAGCTGCAGCTGGCCACTTGGTGATGTATTATCGCAATCGGATTGCTTTAGCGACAAGATTTACAAATGTAGGTTTTTACAAAGTGTGAATTACACTTTTGGATTTTATGTGTATCATCTATTCTGTCCTCAATGTTTTGGGCTTAGTAACGCGAACTACTGGTCGGATTTTTAGTAACATTCTTTGGCTTTAATTAACCTGAGCTACAGTCCATATCACAATTGACCTCCATCCTGCTTCGCGTCAGTGACGCGCAAATGACGCACCAGTGGTGCGCTTATCCCTCTAAATTACGCGCGACCTACGCGCTGGCCAGCGCGTCAATGACGCGCCAATGAAGCGAATTAAGGGATGACAATTGTGATTTGGACTATACATGTACGTGAACAAAGTGAACATGGCCATCCATAGTAACGAAATTCTTTAGACATGTACATGTACGTATTTGTGTACATAGGTGTACGCAGTGCATTGTGTTTTGGCACTTTCGGTCCTGTTAAGGTTTTTTTTTCTTAGGCAGGCTGAATGAAATTTTCAGTATTTTTGAGTTCATCTACTAAATGTGCCAAGTATGAATGAAAAGTAGACCTATCCGGAATGAAAATAGGGCCTATATCCAGAAATCAAGTGACAATTGTGGCCTCACTGAAGATCATTTGCTATTTCCTATACTCCTGTGCTCCCAGTAAATACGAACGACGTTCCCCTTAATGTACTTTATAGATCTACCAGGCCATGTCATTGGCATGAACACCGGTTACAGATTCAATCGATACAATCAGTGCGTCTTTGATGATCTCGCCAGGAAGCATGTCGGTCTTCGCGACTAACGGGAGAGAAGACCAGCAAAGATTCTCGTTGCATTGTCGTATATTTGGTGAGGAAGAAGACGCAGAATGACAAGCAGTTCTGTCATTTGGAAGCATTGCGAATGCACAACAATTCCAGAACCGCAGGTAAACAGATAACATCTCGTTACGATGGTGACACTGGCTTAAACTACTGTCTTACTAGACAATCGAACGCACATGTGGTGCACAGGGTGACGAAATGAGCTGACATTTAGGCCTACCACTTGAAGTAGGAAGGGCCTGGCCTGTCCATACTGAACAGAGTATATAGCGGTAAAACAAGCTACATTATTAAACAAAATGAATCAACTAAGTGAGTGCAGAACATTTTCATCAGACCATGATAGCGTAGTCATTAGATGTTTTATGCAAGATAACGTTGGCCTAACATTGTGTTCACAGATTGGACGTAAATTAGGTTCAATAAGCGAAGAGGACTCAGAAAGGCACACACAGAGCACAGTAAACGAAAAGCCCAGGCCGCACATTAGACGCTAAAGCATTCGACCTGCTGTTTACAAGTTTCTTTTTTTGTAATAAAATAAATACGTGAAACATTCTGGAAACAGAGGTTATATAGATTTTATGACGGGTAAGATTTGGCGACGATTCGATCAATTCAACCTAAAAGATACATGTACGTATTGAAAACAAAGTTCTATATTTTAATAAACAATGCAGATTTATTTTCATAGATATTCCATTGTTCTTATCCAGACGTTTGTATCACACGCCACGAACATTTCCAAACGTCGCTCAAATAACGCGCCAGTCCTCAGGCTTGCCGTTGGTTTAAATTTGATGGTCGTTTCGATCAAAATGACACACGCCTGCAAATTCTTTTTGCCCAAACTGAACTGACACTGAGAAAATCTCCTCGATTCTTATTGGCTGATGCGTTCTGCTGCGACACCGTTACCACGCAACCTGTCGTTGTAATGTAGCCATATTTTTTTGTTGCGTGATATACTCGCACCCCCATCCCTAACCCGAACCAACCCCAAAATTCTCGTTTATAACACTTAGCGGCCGGAACTGGGCCTGGACCAAAGACCTAACTCGAACTTGATACAAGTATACCTCTCTTTCTGAAACCGCAGTATTATTGAAAGACTCTGCTGAAACAAAGGCCCGACATGGGTAGGGTTCTATCCGCCCCGGGTTCTAGGAACCTCGCCGCTACTATCATTATGTCCCCAAACAAAAAACGATTGACCCGTATTGTATATCTATAAAATATAATATGTATAATGGCGTACGCAGCAGCAATGTTGAAATTTATCCATTACGTATTAAAGGGACAACTGGGGCGTGGGATTTGCCTGGAGGATAATGTGCCAACTTGACACTATGCGCCGCCACTTGTAGTATTAGATGCCGTTCTCTGATAACGATTTTCACCCGTGTTGGGAGGCAGTTTGCGGCATGACTTGCGAATTTTAGGCAGGCCTAAGGTTACACCCCGCTCTAGTGCATTGTTTATTGCAGTTCAAAGAGTTTTCATTAATCCTGTTTGGAGAAGTTGCGGTCGTGCTGGAAGCCATTTTTGTAATGAAAAACCACCATGCCCAAGTTGTCCCTTGATTGCGTGGTATTGAAAAATCACAGATTCGAAGTCGTGAGAACGACGTGTTCTCATTTATACAACATGCCCCCCCCCCCCCCCCCATGCCAACAGTGCCAGTAACCCTGAAAATGAAAATGGTTGCGCAAATTTCCATTGCGGCTAATGGATATTGTATGAGTATGCTGCTTGGATATCATTAATCCTATAATTATTGTGAAATGAAATGCTATAGCCCAATACAATCTAATTTTACTCCCCTTGGTGAAATGATCATGGTTCTTTTATCGAGAACATTTCCATGAAGAACATAATAACTCTCAAGATCATACCTTTCATCTTCTTGCAAATGGTTTTCATAATGTGTCCAACCTATTCGCCACTAAAGAGCTTCTGTCCATAATGAATACCTTGTCTTTTCAAATGGGAACAAAATATAAAATCTTTGAAGGTATTAAGAACTGATGACCATATTTCTGTTTTCAACAAATAAATTCCCTAATACCGTCATAGCAAGCTCAGCATCAAAGGTCCCTATACCTTTAAAGCTGATCTTGCGGCTCGGCTTCTAATTACACGTACCATGTATGGCTCGGGGCTTAAATGTCTGGTAATTGGGCGGCACTCTGAAACCCTCGATAGCTGTACAAGCTATATCAGGCGTAATTTGAGGCGGGGATGGAGATATTCATGCCAGAAATTATTACGGTGTGTGTGTGGGGGGGGGGGGGCTACATAATACTCTGAATTTCATTGTGCTATTACGACTGAATCACATACAGACTGGTACTTAGAATGAAACAAATGATATTAATTCTAGGCAAGAGATGCCTTTTAGCGAGTATGGATTAAATCTCTGATCTATATTTGATTTTAGACATCCATCAAAACGTAATATAACAAGAATGTCTAATACCGAGACATCAGTATATTTCCACGTTCACCCACGATGAATGCGATACTAATTCCCAAGAGTATATATATTACCCTCTGTAACATGGATACATATCTTTTATTAATTGGAAATACATCCCTGTCAAAGTATTCCATCCCGTTCTCCCGGGTCCGTTTCTAAAAACACGAGACGACACCATCATTTTAATATGCATGAGGATGGAGGGAACCAAATCCCAATTAGGAGAAGCATCTTTACTGTCGGTATTTTATTTGGACCTGTCGATCGCCTCGATTGGGTGTATTCTTAGACCAATCCGCATAGTTCACTAACAAGCGTTAGGGCCAGGTTCCTCGTCGTTGAAGCGTGTTTACAGTATATTGCTTACTTCTCCAGATATCGCGCTCACAATATAAGTGCACTCACAACATTTCAACAAAGGAAGCAGCCGATTTTTATGTAGTGACCTTTTTTTCGATAGAGTTTTTACTGATGCCTATGCGTAGCCACACACCGACGGTGGCTTCGATAGGTCGCTGTGTTCTGCAGATATCGCGCGTAACAAGTGCATTTATGCACAAAACTTTCACACACAGAACGTCAGCCATCTTAGATTTTGACGTGGTGACTTACTTTTCGATATAGGGCTGTTACTATTGCCGATACGTGCCCACGCACCAAATATGGCTCTGAAACTTCGATGACTTCAAAGATATGGCTTTCACAAGTGCACTGGAGAAGTTTCAACACATGAGGCGGTAGCCATCTTGAATTTTGAGTCGGTGATCTACTTTTTAATAGATTTAGTGTTACTATTGCTTTAACTTGTCAACGAACCTTAGTCCGGGATTTGGATCGTCGCTCCTTCACGAGAGGCTGGGCGGACGTATAGACGATTGGACAGACGGACCCACAGGCAGAAAGATATTCGGACGGAGAGTGTTTTTATTTCCCCGACCTTTGAAAATAATTAGTGTTTGTGTTTCCAGATGGGGGAAGTTTTGTTGATATACGTTTCGCATTGAAATTGGCAGAATTTTTCCGGTGTCCATGATTTCCCCATTTCAGGCTCACTGTTTTCGAAATCTATAGGCCGTGATGACCAATTTTATTTTTTGTTTCCGAATAGCCCAGACCTAAGAAGGAAAAAAACCATATCAAAAGCTCAGACTCAAACATAGTACAATATCAATTGTTGCAGGTGTGCAATTTGCGTCTAATTGAAAGTGTTAAAAAGTGAATAGTTGAGTCGCCCCAAAAACGACCGCCCCATGGTTGCGACCATCTTGGATAGATGACTTCACAGTTCCTGACCATAAGTCAGCCGATTTGCATAAATACATGTAAGTATAGTATGCGCAAAAATACGACTAAAGGGTTATCGTTTTTTTTCGTATTATTTTTATTTTCGCGTGTACAGAAAATGAGTTCGAGAAAATGAACATTCCAAGTATACTGTAGTGAAAAGCTACCGCTAAAACAACAGAAATTGAATGAGGTTGTTTCGTGGTCACGTGACATTGAAATTGAAATTGGCACCGTGCCAGCACCTGTGCTGACAGCGCAGAATCGAGTTTATCTGATGATATATCAGACATGTTAGATATGGCATCATTTCCACTGTCACCGTCATGAAGACCTGCGAGTACAAAGGATATTCGTCTTGATCATCATGATCAGAAACCATATCTGTGCTCACCAGGTTCAGCGCTCAATATGTTGCACTCTGCTTCCCAACAAATTCAATTGTGATATCAGGAGCTAATGTGACACCGTCGGCAGTGATTTGATAAAAACCGACGCTATCTAAATGTTAGGGGTTAGTTGTTCAGCTGCCACCATCAACTCATGCGCTATAATCAAGTTGCAGAAGTTTTAGGGGCGCGACGGGCTATTGTCGCACGAGCCAGCGCCATGGACCTTTTACTGGCGTGACATCAAACTTGCCCCTGATGCATGATGCATGACATGTCTCGGATTGATGCTTAAACCAAATTGTTGACATTACATACAAGAAACTAAACATTTTTACGTATTAGGTGTATAGGGAAGACTCCAACATGTCTGAGGCACATTAGAGGCAACTGATACTTTTTGTAACCAATTAGGGACGCCACCTTTGACACCACAGTGCATATCCAAGAAAAGGTTATTACCGGGGCACAAAGCTGACATATATACGAAATGGCCAAATAAAAAGATTTGGAAGTTTATTATCAGAAGTGCACCCTGTCGCAGCTTTTTTCCCATTGTGGCCAAATACAAACCAATGAGATTGGCACTTCGTTGAATTCGTTCAAACCTTGCCCCGGATTCTAAACCTCATGTTCTCTACTCCCTCTAAACATAGCCGGGGTATATATTTTAAATCTTGATAAGATGCAAAAATTTGGTGGTCAAGATGTTTGCCCCAAGGCTTGGAAGTATGTTGGCGTAACTCTGAGGCCAAACTATTAGTGTGGTAAATCTGTCCCATTGAGTTAGGAATGACGGGCATTTACTGGGTACAGAGAGTGGTGCGGTCAGGCAGGCTACAGATTAGACTGGTTATCACTGTAGCCCCAGAACCAGTTCACCTTTTCAGGTCAGCCTGGGCTCAGGTCAGGTCAAAACAGGTGATACCAGACCACATGCCTACATGTTTGACTGCTTGCCACTGGTATCCTGTAAACCAGTGCCACCTGTTTCGGGGGAGGGGAGAAACTGGCATACTTAGCCCTGGTAAAGGCAACCAGTCTTGGCCAGGAGAAGGGAACTCTGATATAAAACCCAAGCAGTAAATGCCTGTAAAAGTCCACCGTAGTCCCAGGGTCCAGCCCTTGTTGCGTGGCTAGAAATCGGGAGCTGACGCCGCCCTTCTCAGAGTCAAGAAATCTCCTGTCCTCGATACCATAATCTAATTTGCGTAAATGAGTTAGCCATATGTAAGACGGGGGATGTGCCGCTGGTGAATCCATTGGGTAATCTAGTTTTCTTTGTGATGTTTATGATGTTAGACATAGAGAGCATGCTAATGGTTTTGTTAAGACCAATGTCAATAGTGCTATCAGAGATATTGCTACATGTAGTTAAAGAAAAGCATTTCTTAATTCGATTTTTAGCGATCTGTGGTCATGATCCGTGGCTTTGAGCGTGTGACCCGAATGTTCCGTTGTTGAGAGCTTTCGTCAAACACAGATCGGAGCTGGTTGGACTAACCCTGGCCAAAAATCCAGATACGATTTTCTGTGGAGATCTTGTTCAGTTTCGTGTACAAAATAGTTGTGAGATTCTTGAGAATCAGAAAAAAGTATAAAATAACACCATTGTGAGATTCTTAGTTGGGATCGTGAAGGAAAATAACACACATGAACTCTATCGTCTTATAACTGATATCCACTGTTATTGATATCAACTGTTAGCTATTTCTTTTGGTTTCCATTTCTCACTACATGTAGCTTAATGAACGATTTCTCTCAAATTCCTGCCCAGAAAGGGTCGATAATTCTATGGCGCGAATGGGATTTCGTGCCGTGATTTTTTGACATAGCGACTTGCGCGATAAGAATGAGCTCGGCGAAGATTGATCAAAACATTGCCGGGCTTTAAAATATTTCTGTGCAACAGTGGCACCAACACTTTACCTTCAAGCGTTGAGTTATTATAGCTTGCCAGTTAAACAGTGTTGCTTTAGTCCGTACAGACTTCGAGAAACCTATAGCCTTTGGTTCATGGTGTATCTTGGGAGGTCATCACTCTCAATTGACAGCGTTATATTAACGAGGTCGTGAGGTAAAGCTAGGGAATCAATACTTTCCCGAGAAATGTCAAGCTGGTTACTTCAGATGATTTGGTACCAAATAATTTACTTGTGTTTCAATTTCATACTTCATGGGTTAATCATTCATGAAAAGTTGTCGGCGCCCTCTCAAAGATAATTTTCATGGCGCAGCAAAATAGTAATGATACGCCTTTTTAGCGTAGCTCTCCTTTAGTAGCATGGGACCAAAACCGTCTTTGCAGCAAGCCGATTCAAAGAATACTGATGTGATAATGAAATATATCACGAAACATGCTGAAATGTCGTCTTTTTATCAAAGTTAAATCCTGCAGAATGTGCTGTGGCATTGGGTTGTCAAGGTACCTTTGAAGGCGGCCTAGTCTCGTAGATTTTGCTGGAGTCTGCTGTGCGAATAAGCAAGAGCAGGAAGACTCCTACAATCATTTTCCCTGATTAAATAGGGTAGTCGGCGACTGCGGTTTAAGCTTGCATCACAGCTCTCATCTAGTTTTGCGTCAACCAATAGTAGGACACTTCGTCTTTGCTAGTCTTGCTGGTGTTGTCTTCGGGGTAAGGGGCTACCAGCAGAACAGCGACCACCGCTTTGTGACGCTGACTGTCGTAGGACAGACTTTGACGCCACTTTTGTTGCCACAATGTAGTTTTTGACGCATACTCTACTGGAAAGCAGCATCAGCGTCACCTATCAGGATCCCGAAATTATTGATAACATCATAGTGTATCGATCCGCACAGAGATTGCTGCACGAAGGAGGGGGGGGGGGGCTCACTTGGAATATAAATCGGGGAAGCCTGATAATTCCGTCGGGTTATAATTCTTTTTATTTTCCATGGAAATCAGTGATGGAATCTTTACAGTCGTTTGGAGGGCGGTAGGGATGCCGACAGCTTGGTAATGCTACCCGTGTCCCATTCTCTCCCTACTAATGGTTACGGACGAAGACCAGTTCTCATGCTTGTCCTTACCTTGTACATTGTCCATATATTGGTAGACCCTTATCCCGTCGAGTGTGGAGAGGTATTCGAGTCCACGAGGGATACCTGGCCGGGCGTGTAGCGCTGGATCGAACGATGACAGGCTCTTTTTCTTCATGCGCTTATGCCTTGGTGGTTGAGGCTGTTGGGTGGTAGGAGCCGGTTCATGTAGGTGGTGGGTGCGCGAGGACATCGATGGAAACGTGTCACCCGGCTTCAGCAAATTTTGTTTCTGGGCCATGAATACTATTAGTTCTGACTTTTGAAAGAAGTCGCAACCATTTCATGGATATTTAACCTTTGAAACCGTTCAAACCAGTCATGCACCGTATCCTCCGAGCAATGCAATGAGCAACGAGTATCCTTCATCCAAATTCTATAAAATTTCAAATTGATTCCTCATAATATCCATATTGTTGGAATGAGAACTAAACAATTCTTTAAAAAAAGAATGCGGGAAAATACAAGAATTTCGAAAATTCCTTGGTGTCGTTTAGAAATCTCCCACTGCCACTCGAGACGCCGACGATAATCTCAAAGCGTCTACCACTGCGCCGTGGAAGAGTCCACTCGCAAGGAACGCGGGAGGGATGACAGACTAGCATGGATAGCACATCGTGTCGAATCAATAATCACTATTATCGTGATCATCTCAGGTATCTTGTCCCTCCTTGGTCTTTGCCTCAACGATACTCTTACCGAATCAGGTGAGTGCATGCTAGGGTGGTGTCAAACTTTTCGTAATTTGAAGTTTTCGAAGCAATATGCGTACATGTAGTGTATTTCCATGGGCGTAGCTAGCAGGGGTGTGTGTGTGGGGGGGGGGGGAATGCCCCCCAGAAGTCACAAAAATGTGTTTTGACCGTGACCAAAAAGCTAGCTACGCCCCTGATCGTTTAAAGCACGGGGGTGCGACGAACCCCATGCCGAAACGCCCAACCTGGAGTTCCAGGAGTCTGATTTTGTCTGACTTCTCGCCATCTGCCAGTCTGCCAGGAGTTTTCACCCCAGCCAGCAATGTCGGCTGGAGTCAGCCAGCAATGTCGTCCACAAGCTGTTACACCACTACATGATACCAGATTTAATAGTAGCAGCTTTTGTAGGATCTTTTTGCCCAACAGCATCAACAAAGTAGACCTACTCCAATGAACAGTAGGGCCTATATGTGCACACCAATCGCCAAAACAGGAGACCAGCTGGCGACGTATACGGAGATTGAAGCCTAAAGACACGAAGAGGACGAAGTAGGTATTAAATTTTGCATTTACTGAACTAAAATTTCAGCCAAACGGAATGCATACATTCTGAAACATGAACTGGAATGGCTATGCTAGGCGTTCGAATAATCTTTGACACAACTGTTTGCAACAATGATCGAATTGGCTCACGAACTTTGCTTGTTGAGATCATTATCAACTTAAGATGACATAGATTCGGTGATCCTTCGATCAAATAATTAAGTTAAACTACATGTACATTGAAAACGTGCTCGGTTTTATAAGAAGGAAGGCAAATCAATCTATATTTGGCGAAACCAGATGTAGAGATGCAAAAGAAGCGCCTCAAGGTTGATGTCGTCTGACAATTTGTCTTTCGGGTGTATCAACTACCGATAGTGAGACACCAGTGGTGTAACACCTCGTCTTCAGGAATCTTTACCCTCTGGTATCGCTCGTGTGTCGCCGCCTTTACACCAGCAGCGTATGCGGCCACACACGGCTTGCAACAGCAAGTCTGCTGCTATGAAAAACCATGCCGCGATGGAGAACCACTTGATAGATAGACTGGGAGGGGCCAGGGTGATCGATAGGGAGGCACACTGACCAACCTGATGGGTCGTTTGGATCAGGGAGACCGTCCACTCGCTGCACGAACGGTCGAGATGGACTGCCTAACACCAGAAATAACCACCGAAATGTACAATCTACGGGATGGACGTTTGAACACGACAGGTAACTAGCATAGTCAAATTGTAGACCAAAACCGATGCGTATTGCAGAGTTTTTGGGCGAAATGAAAGCTCCCGATTTAGACCCATTTTCCTTTATTAGGAGCAGCTAGCTTTTAGTTCCCTTTATAATTAACGCATAGCCTAGCGGCCGTTTCGTTTTGCACTTTTATTTAGGAGGCCTACATGTCTAAATGAGCTAATGAATTATACACGGACTGGTCTGACATTGATTCTAAAAGTGTTGATGCGAATAACTCAGTTTGAGAGAGAATGAAGTATTTCTATTAGAAATCTTAGAGGCTTTTTGACATCTTCCTTTTTATTACTGTGTACATGTACATTGTGACCGTCGTCTGGAGCAGAAATCTAGAGCATGATTTTTTTCGTACGGTGATAAGTACTAACACGCTGTAGCCTACATTGCATTGTTGGGGATTACCCTGGCCCCAGTTTCAACCTCGTGGTGGGAGTCTTTGCCTTGGTGAGTTTTAGTCCGTTTTTTTAAACTCCTTTTATCTCTCCTCAGCCATCATCAGCCTCATTAGCTGCGACCCTCGAAGTCAACGGCCTTGTTTGTTATCAAACCAACCGATGCGCTACATAAAAATCAACACTTCTTTGCAACCACGGTATTTCAGAATGTAAAACCAACCACACCTCAGATGGGAACAGATGTCAGACCGCGTGGACATTGAAACGTCATCCAAACGTAAGTCAAAGTTGTGAAAACCAGAGTCTAGACTCGGTGAAAACACATTTCTCCCAAGCTAAAATCACAAATTAGGCCTACATCCGTCCTGCTTCGCGTCATTAGAGAGCTTGTGCATCATTTACGACTCCCACTCCGACTTGAACTTTGAGAGCGAATTACTGCCATCTAATGACAACTTCGATTTAAATTAAGTGACGAACGTTTTCATATTACCGGTAGGAGTTTTCACTAAGCCCCCGAAACGTCAATGTGAGCGCCTGTCCCATTTGACATCGTGATCAGGAGCTCGAACAATGGGATAGGCGTCGTTGGCGTTGCGGGGGACTTGCAAACCAAACAGCCAACTAAAAAAGAAACAAACAAACTTTTATCTAATACAACAGTAAATATTTTTGTAGATTTATTTGACAATAAAATATGCCTATATTCTCACCCATTCTTACAATACGAACAACCACAAGATGTCATATCCTCACTACTCATAAAATTATATCTGACCTGCTCTGTCGAAAGTGGGCACTTGGGTCCAAGAAAGATGCTGTAATATTTATATGTGCTAATTATGCACAAAGTTACTTTTACAATGCGGGGAGGGGGGGGGGAGAAACTGTAGTTTCCCCAATCTAAGACCGCTTTATTTACTCAAAACTCGACTGAAAGGCCACGCAGAATCATTGCGACTTGACCACTTCAAAATGTCTTGTTACCAACTGACTGTCTTTCTAACATGTCTAACAGCAAACAACCATGTGTATCTATCGGGGCTTATGACTTCAATATTCAGAAACTGTCTAAGATTGGTGAAACAAGAGGGAGATACACAACATTTGCTTTAGAATGTATGGAGATATTCATTTGAGAATTCATAATCTGTAAAATGTTTTGAATTTTTTTGAATTATTTTCAGAAATTGGTGTCCAAGAGAAATATTTAGGAGTAGTGATCTGAACTTGTCAGTTTGTGTTGATCCATGTGTACAGTATAAGAGTGCACTGCATGCTATACTTTATTCTCCGTTTTAAACTACCAATTCAGCATGTTGTATGTCCAGCCCCTTTTCAACAATGATGCAGTCATAATTTAGCATTGCTATAACGCTCAGGCCAAACCGGAGCATCGGCCCGCAGTGTGTAATCTTATCTTTGCCGCTTATTGAAGAAATGGTGTCGATTACCAGTGATTGGTCAGAATACCAGAATGACGACCAGCCGGTTAGGTATACGTCAAGTCTGTCAATTCATTGCTGAACTAGCCAATCCAGACAAAATTGGCGCTTGAAGACATACCTCCATTCATGAATGTGGCTATGCAGTATTGTAATCGTGGACTGGGGCATGGCCAACGGACTGGTTGTTAAAAAACCGAGAATAGAGTATAAACTTTGACACCCTTTACCTCATAACTGTTGTACACACGCACGAAAATGTCAAATGGCTAGGGCTTTAAAGGCCCACGCCATTCGTTGAATTTTTAAATTTTGATTTGAAAATTTCCAATCGATATACATACTAAATATAAATTTCAACATTGCCATCGTGTAGAGAGATATAAATATACTATAAAACCAAGTTTCAGCAAATTTGCATGCATAATAACTTCACAATGGCATTGTGTATAAAACCGTATTTTTTTCCCGGGACAACCAGTAATTATGAATCGCGTACCCCTCTTAACTTTGTGTGAAAACCACTGCCTAAAAAGAACTTATCCGCTAATTCACTAATGGAAGTGCATAAAAAATCATAATATCATTTTCTGAGAAATATTGTTTCCCCTTTTCTGCATGTGTGACAAGAACTGACTTTTGACAGAGAGGTCACGAATGTGCTGGGGCCATCCTTAAATATATAACATTTTCAAAAGTGTACAAAACATACTCTTTTCGGAGAAAGGGGATGACCCCCTGTAGTTTCCCTTCTGCAAAATTTTAAAGAAGAAGTGCCTCGAGGAATAATGCCTGGCTAACATCCATGATAATTACATAGTAGAGGAATATACTCTCAACTCGGCTGTATAAAACCAGATCATATATTTCTTGCCTGCCCATTACATACATGTAGGATTACCCAAAATCACGATTCCAACGAATGAGGTCTGACGAGAATTTTTATAGGCCTACCATCCCTAACCTGGATGAATATCCTTCTGAATAAACATCATAAATGTGGTATTGGTCGGTATCACCAACCTGGTCTTATAGAGCCGAGTTGAGAGTATTTGCAATAGAGGACGCTAAGATATACACCCAACAATGTGTACACTTTTTGTGACCCATCACAACAAAACGAGGCTCATTCGCACAGAAAATGACCCTAAATCACTAACTGATGCCGGGGGATAATGGAAGAAATTGATGTACTCCGATTTCACAAAAGGGAGACATAGGTGAAATGAACAAGTCCATCACAACCTGCCAAGCTTAGAGCAGCATATGCCTGGTTTTGCCGAGATGGGTCACATCCGTAGAATGTTCTAACATCCCAGCATGAGCCTCGGAGAAAGACCCATGTAAACTTCATCAGTGCCAGTCCGGCATTATATCAAGACACTTCAACTTTAACAAATGCAGTTACGATTCAATAAACTAATTCAATTGCTTAAACAAACCAACAATTACTCACTAAAATACTTCTGAATAAAATTAAAGAAACAACCAAGGTTTGGAATGAATAAGCCAGGGCCATTTTGCTTATAGAAATGGCCTCAATAATAAGCCTTTAAATGTCTAGGTTGAATAACTTTTAGTTCAGTGTCTGGGTATCATATTGGGTGGGCATAAAGGAGAAGTTAAGCTTGAAATATACTGGGTGGCCAAGCAGGTGGTGATGGTCGACTACATCACATACCTCAGCTTTTATCAGTGTCCAGGTGAGCTACCAAAGAAGTCCAATCCTTAACAAGACTAATTGCTTATGAAGAGATATCTATACAGTTTATGTATGTAGAAAAGTCATGCCTATATGTCTCCAGAAGAAAGGCTTCAAATTCACCGAGAAAGAAATTCTGTTTAAAAAATTGCACAGAGGACTTCTGCGCCGTGAGAAGATTCCTGAAACTTTGAAAATGGTTTGATGTAGCAGACGATCACCACCTCGTAGCCAAGCACAACAAACATAATCATACTTTATCGACGATACTCTAGACTCACCGATCCAACACCGTTTCAGTACCTCTGGGCGTGACCACCCCAGGCAAAATGCCCAATGAACAGGCAAAGGCCCCTTCATACCTGATTGGCTCCGGGCCTATCTTCCCGTCATTCTGAACCCTTGCTGTGAAGTCGACACAAACAACGCTAAGGGCAGGACATGATGTCATGACCATCAGAAATGTTAGACAACTTCTGGTCCCCCTATTGGCTTCTCGACTGGTCAATGTTGAATGGCATCGAACGACAAAAGGTATTATATCTATGGGGGCTTGGCTTGCATATTCCAAAAAGGTCTTATATCGGTGAGTCTAGAGTTTATCAATGACTACCACATGGAATGACCGTAAAGTAATCTACGTATTGGATATGGTTTCTTTTGTTTTTGTCACAAATTTGATATTCGTTGTCTTCGAGACAGATCTGCCAAAGGAAAAATATACTGTAAATCCAAAAATGCCAATTCTAGAAAAAATGTGCTTGTCAGTTCCCCGCTAAAGTAATACACAGGCGAAGGATTCTGTCAAAGAATCTAGAACAGAGGATAGTCATCGTCATCACTGATTCTATTATATTTCATCATCGAGTCTATGATGGAGCATTTCCATAGATCTAAGATGGTACAACATGGTCGTATCAACAATGGGCTCATCATTAAATCTGTGATGGAATCGGCAAAAAAACTACACTGGAATAGGTGAAATTTGCAAATTTATTCATATTTCTAGTCCAGGTAACCTCGACCATATCCGCCGCACAGCAGATGAAGGTTGAGGAGGCCTCGTTGATTTACCCAAGGCGAGCCATACACTTTCAGTGAAAACAGTCGATGCACTGTCCATGCCGAGCGCTCTGGTATTCCTGATTATTCACTTGGCTCGAAGTTACCCAACCTACAGAAAAACATGTGGGGTCACTGGAAGCCAATGCCCCCGAATCTAGTTCACGACGAGTGAAATGCCGTCAAGAACCAGTCTCTGTAATGAGTGAATGGAGGAGACTGGTGAAAGAGTCTATCATATTTCAAGAATTTGGAAGACTGTCACTCTACTTGGTGACTTCAATGTTAACATGCGCTAGAATGGATCACACAGTACAGATTCTACGATGAAATTCCCATCATAGAATTTATCATGCAAAAAAAGAATTTTAACATCTATGAAATGATGGCCAATCATAGAATCTGTGATGAGAGATGAATCAAGGTTCAGTAAGACAATTCTGGAAAATAAGAATCCATTCGCCAAGTTTGCTCATTCCAGTATAAAGATTCAATGATGAACTGAATTCTTACTTAATCTATGATGGGCCCATGGTGGATATGACAATGATGTTCCATAGATTTTATGATGGAAACCATCTATTATAGAATCTATGATGATTTTCCTATATCATAGATTCTTCATTCTATGATAGAAACATCTGTGTGTACACACTATTAGCATGGGGACCATCACACTCTGAGCACTAAAGGGCTTGGCAGTGAACATGTTGAACCCTTTCCACTTAAAAATGTTCAAAATACACACTGGAACTTTTCAAACATGTGAAAGGAATCTATGCATTATATGAAATTCTCCTTCCTCGACTAAATGTCAGTGATCATAAGTAAAGCATTCATAGATGGAGCTCTCAATCAGTGAGAGTAGCAACTTAAAGGGGTTATCTGGGCATGGCATTTCCTTGGTTTTCCAATGATGAAAGCACTATTGATACTTGTTTCTTAACCCTCTGGAGCCCGAGTTACCACAAAAATACACCCCAAAAAGCACTGATTTCTGGAGAAAAATGTTGTTTATAACACGTTTGACGCCAAAATACTCGCAGAAGTAAAAATGTTACCCTGGAAAACCTTATATGAAAATCATGCTCAGGTACCGAACTACATTACTAAAGTTATCATATTCATTCGGAGTAGCTCAGTCTCACAAATAAGTGGGAAAGTGAAGGGATGCTGTGTATAAAGTTTGGGCGATTATAGTTGAGATTGGGCAAACAGAGAGGTCTTACTTTGTCGACTTAAAAGGGATCTCACACACCAACGATTCAGCCTACTTCTTACATTTTCTCGGGCGGTGAAAATGAACAGTCTCATTTCCTATTCATAAGTCTGGCGCAGATCAGTTAGTTAGATTAGGCCTGCTGAACATGTGGACAATAGGGCCCGCAATAGGGTTCCATTCAGTAACTTGCGTATGACTTGATGATGTTTTGATATCTACTGAGGCGAGGGAAGGGCATTGTACTTGTTGTAGGAAATACGCTTTAAATCACGATCATGCCTCAAAGGGTTGAAGTGTTTTCCCCCACGACTTCACAAAGCCCAAAGCAGATTTTGGGGCAAAATCTTGCAGAAATTCTTGGCAATATAGCAATTTAATGTTTTGAATTTGATACATTGAAATTTAAAGAGATTCAGTCGTGACACAAGTCTTTATCGTGGTAAAAATAACTAAATTGGTGATTACTTCTGATGCAGCTCATTGGCTACATAATCAACTACCTGAGGGGAACTCAAAACTGCTAATATCAATCAATGGAAGCTTATTCCCGTCTTAAGGTTTTTACCGGGCCGTTCAAAACTCCCCATTTTTATAAGCGTTTCACTACAGGTTTCCTTTGAAGGAGACAGGTAGTCAGGCGAGTGCACTTCATACAAACCTAAGAAAAAAACCAAATCATGGCTTTATCTTGTGACAAACCATATTAAACCATTGAATATGGATTTATTTTGACGAAAGGTTGGGATGCATGCAAGAGGGTCCAATTTGAGCGACACCCTTCGGGCCCTCTAATTCTTAAACATCCTGCTTAAGAATAGGAAGTTGTATGACTCCGTTTCCCCTATTAAGTGTTAATTGACCTAGGTTTCTATAGAGATGTCCTTTGCCCAGATGACCTCTTCAAAGAGATGTCCATGTGAATGTGTGATGCAAGCTACAAATATTTCAATTTTACAAAAATTAAATGTTAAATCTTTTGACCAAACAAACATACAATTGCAGATTTTCGATTGCTAATAATCAAACAGTTTCTTCTCCTCAAAGTGGAATGCCTCGGTTAAAGTTAATTTGAAAATATAAGAGAAAAAAACCCACACTGAACTTAACAATGGACAGCAGGGGATCAATTTAAACACTGAAATAGGTGTATTTGTGAAGGGTCAGATTTTAAAGATACCTAAAGTGTCATTCATTACAAAAGACAATGCATACTAACAAGACTGAACATTGTATAATCTTCATCAAAACAACAAAGAAATAAAACAACCTTAACAATGCAGGATGCGTAACAGAGGTCACCTGGAAACAAGGTCAAACATTATAAAACAGTAGGAAAATACATCACAAGTCACTATGAGTCAGACATCCGCAGATTGGTACCATCACTAGTAAACTCAGAAAGCAGTCGATGAGACTCATGATATTTTTCTACCCGCTATCAAGTAATGCTGTTGGCAATAGACTGTATTCCTCCATTCGAGTGCAGCATCTGACGGGGCCCGCATTAGAGGATAGTGGGACCGGTGCAAATGAAATGAAATGACCAGGGCCATGTTATTGTTTTCAATTTCAGCCACCTGGTGGCAAAACCAGGAATCGAACAGGACCTAAATTTAGTCCACAAGGTTTCATAACATAGGGCTGCATATGTACTAAATTCAAGCCAATGGCTCCAGTAGTTACCCAACGTGCCACCATCGGCCAATTAACGCTATTTGACCTCTGCGACCCTGAAAAGTAGGTCAAATCAAAAACTCGTGTTACGTGTTATGTATCGTCTTTATATGTACCTACGATAAAAATTTGGTGATGATCGAGCCCTTATTTAGAGAAAATATAACACTTTTTGTGTTTTCAGTTTTAGCCACCTGGTGAAAAAAATCAATCATCGAACCTGATCAAAATTTGTTCTCCCAGGTGTCGTTACATAGGGGAACATATGTACCAAGTTTCAAGTCGATAGCTCCAGCAGTAACAAAACGTGCCTTGCTAACGGATGACGGACAACAGGCTCTGCACCATAAGATGAGGTGAACTAAACAGGCAGTGGGGTTTGGAACTAAGAAGTAGCAATAAACACGTTTAATAATGGGCGGTCCCTGCAACTCCTTTCCTACTCTAGCACAATCGAATAATAACAATGGTAAACCTGGCTTTTAAACGTGGTTTTATCTCGAGAATTACACAACAAGTGACTGAAACGAGAATACTGGAAATACTGAACAAGTTCAATGCTTGGTGAAACATTAGAAAGGAACATCTCATGGTTACTTCAACCAGAACATTCTTTCAATCAAAGATCCATTTGTATTACACTCAAATATATATATCAAATTCAAATGTGAACTTGAACAGATAAAATGTTGGGTATAGACAGCACTAGATGGGCAATATGGAGGGTTTTATTCAGGGATAAACAACATTGGACATTGGTTCACAGTTAGCTGCTCGTCCCATCTGGGCCACCAAAAAATCTGGTTAAAAGACATTTTCTGATATGAATTTCTTTTTGATAAATGTTAGAAAGCACAATTAAAAATGTTCAAGATACCCACAGTTACTTTGGGTACTCCAAGCATGTGTTACTCATTGCTGGTGCGACTGAGATGAACTGGAATAGTCAATACTGAAACCTGGATTATCTTAGCGCACCCAGGCCTAAATTCCAATTGCTCTACAGATTAGTTAACGGCCGACTACTTTTTTCTGCAAAACTGTACATTTTGTGCATGTCCTGTACATTTTGCGGAATATGGAGCCGTAATGCATATCAATGTGCCGATAAACTAACATTTTATGCTCGAACCTTCGAACCGCACAAGGACAGAAAGGTAAAACGCTTGCAAAAGTTTTGAGGGAAACAGTAATTTTCTCAACATGCACACTACAGTTCGCCCCACAATCTTGAGATATGTTGCATATATCGCTCTCATTTTCACAATTCCTCTTGCATTTTTTATTACACTTACCTCAAAATGAATCTGCACATCAGTCTTATCACCATTTTAAAAGTGGATTTTGCACAGCAATGATTCAGCCTACTTCTTACATTTTCTCGGGCGGTGAAAATGAAACGTGTCATTTCCTGTGCATAAGTCTGGTGCAGATCAGTTAGCTAGATTAGGCCTGCTGAACATGTGGACAATAGGGCCCGCAATAGGGTTCCATTTAGTAACTTGCGTATGACTTGATGATGCTCTGGTACCTACTGAGGTGCGGGAAAGGCGTTGTATTTCTCGTAGGAAATATGCTTTAATCCATTCAAAAGTTCATCCCGACCACAACTGCTCCAGTAAAAGATGCAAAGTTACAGTGTAGGAAATTTTACTACACACATTTTGTACAAGGACTTGCCACCATTGTCGTTATGTCATGACTAATTGCGAGGCAAAAGCTCCAAACTCAAGTTGCCAGTATCGTGAGTATGTCATCATAACATAACATGCCATGTCTTGGCATATGTTTTGCATGAGTACATTTTTCTTTTTGTAATTAATATTTTCATTCATCAGAAACACATACATGTACATGTAGATTACATGATATAATACAGAGTGAGAGGGCAGGCATTTTCATGATTGCTAAACGATAGATGGCGACCTTGTTGTTCAAAACGGTTCGGGAGTGGTTGATGTCCTATAGCAGCTGACTATAAGAGGCAAAAGTGTGTCAGGCTGCATTTATGCTATACTTTCCAGGGCATCTATTAGAAGCCCCCATTTGGTCATAAACTTAGCGTGCCTGAAGTATATCTTCTCGACTCTTGACATGAACCGTATCATTGATGGGGAACATTATTACATATCCTACACAAAGTCATCTTTTTCTGGAGTGTTTTTAGACAGAATATTTTGATTGGATTAAAGCGACGGGACATGACGTAAAGATTCATATGAAGTAGGTTGAATGAAAATCCTTGAGAAATTGTGAAAATGAGAATGATTTGAAAAAGCTATGAGCATCTTGGAGCTAACTGTAGTTATACTTACAACTAAAAATAGAGTGCGTTAGTCCTTCTATAAGAAAGATGGAAAACAAGTGAACAGGCAGGTGGTGATTTTTACTCCCCTACCGATGCCCTAGGGGACCTAAAAGACACTTTTTAAAATCTGTTTTGATACAGAAAATATCAATGTTTTGAAAAGCCAAAACAAGTCTCGAGCGCAAATTTTTGCAAATAACAGATATCCGGGGCCCTACATATCTCGGGTAGAGTCAATCACATCCCGCAATGTGACTCTTATGGCACAGCGTAGATAACACAAGTCTGTAAGTCACAATCCCCCGCTGGGTCACAAGCGTGTCATGACTGCGAACTTGGACAAGTCTTCATCACCGATGGGCTTTTCTCTGGAAAGAAAGGCATCGACAGTTTGGGCTGAAGTTTAAACGGTAATATTAGATATGTTGTTTATAACCATTAGACCTCACAGTATACAGCTGAAGATAAATTTCAAGACGATAGAATCTTCAGAGCTCTATAATTTGAGCTGAAACATAAGCCAGGAGGTCAATCTCCAGTGTCACCACAGAGCAGGAAAACTGTCTGCTGATAGAGCTTTGTGCCATTTTGTCACATCAATGGTGTTCGTTGGGTGGTTGGGCTTTTTGTACGCTTTTAATGACTATTTGTGATCCGATTTGGAGGTCAATGGATACATGAGGAGTAACTTGAGAGTAAGTAGCTCGGTATAGAGTAGTTTTTGGAATTTTTTCATCCACTGTCTGCCTGTTTAAGTCGCTCAAATTTTACCATTCCAGAGTCAAGTCAACGAACCTTCAACACTTCATTACCATTCTCCGATACGTCATAGATATCAACTCACTGTGCTGTCAGAACAAGATGGTGCCGAGTGAAAAATTGCTGACGCAGTAAAAGGTTTGAAGGGGATTGCACATGAAAAGCGAATTGCCTGCCTTGAAACAAACAAAGATGAAATACTTACTCTGATCCTAAGATTGTCTGTCGTTGTACATGTTTATGATAATTCTTGTGCTCCTGCTCCAAACCAATTATCATCTTCTGTAACTCGTTAAGACTCTCAAAACACGTCTTGGGGTCATTCGTGACAGAGCAAGAGACCATTGGCATGAGTGAGTTTTCACCAGTGTAGACACTCATACTCCCACAGGCATCTGCAACGGGAATAACGACTGCTTTAAAGGCTATCGAACAAGACAGCTGAACACAAGATGCAACTTGTCCACTGTGGAAAATCAGCATCCTGAACTCATTACAAAAGGCAGGTAACATGACTCGTAAAATGACATTTTTATTCTGCACAAACTCTTACACCGGCGACCTTGAAAGGTAGGTCAAGGTTAAAAACTGGTATGAAGATATTATACATATCATATAGCATATCACGCCCCTTCACAAGAGGTACCGCCGTGAAAATTTCAGCAAGCTGCGATTAACATTAGGAGAGGAGTTAAACAAAGAATATCTAAGATGGCCACCTGGTGCCAAACAGTTGCTTAACAAAAATACAATGTAAGTGCACTTCACATCTATCAACTATTGAGGGAAGAGATGTTAACGCTGGACCAAGGTTTAAATGTATCTAATTGCCGATAATAGATTTCAAGCCTAAATGGTGAGTAATTCAGTATGATGGTATGTGGATTTATTAGGAGAGAATAAGATATTAGGAAAAAATATTAAAGTTTTGAATTAAGAGGGGTGAAGAAAAAAAATACCTGAGAAAAGGTTACGTCTTTGGTATTAAAGTTAGTTTTAAAGGTCTGGAGTATACAGCCTCCACCATATTACAGTTGTGGTAAAACTTGATTGCACAAGACAACAAGCTTTGGGAAGACTTTGATAAGCAAATTCCCTAAGGACTGAACGCAAGACTACACCGATCAAATTCTGCTTGTTTAACCTCTTGAATCCCGTTGACCGACCAGTCGGCCATTTTAAAATAACGTTTTTTCCCAACGACCAACAGGTCGGTCTCAGTGATATTTTTATTTCCTTGAGCTGGGACGCTAGTTTATTGCTTGTTTTTGCATGTTTGATGTACAGTAGGGTCAGTTAGAGCATGCCTGGGTAGATGGTGCCTCGGTACCGGACTTTGGCGGTTGTACATCGTGAAAGTCAGACCCAATTTCTAAACCACGTGACCACCCTCGGATCCCGGGATTTTCAGGTTTTGGGATTCAAGAGGTTAATACCATATTTGACCCATCACAGAAAAATAAGTAGTGAGTCATACATGGAGTTATTGCATTGTTGCATCTAGCCATAGTGGTTACCAAATGTGACCCACTCTACCAAAACTAGGCGCTTGTCGCATCTGAACTTGACAGGTTGATACGGACTTGTTGTTCATTTCCCTATTGTAGACCTTTTGTGAAATGTGACCAAATCAGTTTGTAATAGATTTCACAAAAGGTCTACAATAGGGAAATGAACAACAAGTCCGTATCAACCTGTCAAGTTCAGATGCGACAAGTGCCTAGTTTTGGTAGAGCGAGTCACAAATGTGCTATGCCAATTGATGGCCAGTCGGTGTTTTGGAATTTTTTCATCCACTGTCTGCCTGTTGAAGTCGCTCAAATTTTACCATTCCAGAGTCAAGCCAATGAACCTTCAACACTTCATAACCATTCTCTGATACGTCATAGATATGGCCACCAGTCGATGGGCGTCATATATTATTCACGATTCAAAGGTGAGCTAAAAACCTTTGCCTACCATCCTATACGCTATGATGATTAACTATTGCAGGAAACCTATCAAATGCTAAGTGATTTTTAAGAGCTACAGATCTTATTTTCTATCTATACCCCCATTCTAATTGATTAGCTGTAAGACAGTTATGCTCCATTCCATCACCGGAAAAAATTGAAAATGTTGATTTTTCGAGAGCCAATCAGATGCTTGCGATTCGCAGTTGATTGGTATAAACAAATGAAAAACTATGTCACGTGTTCTATAACATATGCCAATAAAATGAACCACTCAAACCCAATGCAACTACAGATTCTCTGGATTAGATTGGGAATCGAGATTGGGAATCTTTGACAATGCAATTTTCATTTTGCTCTCGAAGGAGCCTCATGGCCTAGTGGTTTACACTGCTGGCCACCACGCAATAGGGCCCGGGTTCGATCCCGGGGAGAACCCATGATCGTATGTCAGGATGAACCGGCGTGGCTTTCAAGGAACTAGAATTCCTGGCTCTTCACAGTCCTTCGAATGAGACTCAAAACCGAGGTTCCTTGTACCTGGTGTCTATGCCAGGGCAAGCTAAGACCCCACCAAGTGAGAAACATGAGTAGCTTGCGTGGACTCTATCTCTCTCGCCAAAGTCGGACCACTAGGCCAATAAACCCAATTGGCGCCTAACCGAAGTGGCACGCAGGATACGCTCAACCCGCCTTGGAGGAGGATTACTCCTAGGAGAATGACCCCTCCAAGTTCAGAGCGAACGCTGAAGAAGAAGAAGAAAACCCAACGCAACTACAGATTCTCTGGATTAGATTGCGAATCGGAGATTGGGAATCTTTGACAACGCAATTTTCATTTTGTTCTCGAGGGTGGACATTTTAGTTCTTACATTATCAGCACAAACAACAGACAACATCTATTTGTTTTTGGCCACGCAAAGTGATTCCCTGATTAGGAGGTATTTTAGAATTCAAAGTTAACCCTTGACATTGGGTCTACTCTACTTGACGTATAATGAGATAGAAAAACCATCTTAGGTGTAGCTCTGAAATTGTTGCTTTCAAAAGTGGTGATGCTTTCAAATCCTTTGCCTGTCTTCTGGGGAATTATCTCGATTTTAGTTCAACCCCAAAGTTTTCGTATCTCAGCATACTTTGACTGTTAGTTGACTTTAATGCCTCAGATCTTTTTCCTTGGAGACTGTCACGGATTAAATGAAAGTATGTTAGAACAGAAATATGACAACAGAAACTAGTATATGATAAATGAGTGAATCACAAAGTTAGATGTGTCTACATGCATACTACATCAACCTTACCCTTCTGACCCGAGGCGATCTCTGCAAAAAGGATCAGGCGTCAACATTCAACTCATTTATATTTTGAACATGAGGAAGTATGGCGGGCCAATAGGGTCACGATACCACCATAGAACATTGAACATAAATTAATGAATGCTGAATGTAAATAATCATAAGAAATAGTTTGAGCCCACCAAATGTCGCAATCTGCGTCACCCCAATATTGAGTTTCCCATGCTACATGTGCAGGTATTGTCCGTGACGTTGCAAAATTGGCGTAAGCGTGGTCTTGCCATGGTCTCATTTTAGCTCCACACAACGCTTTGCCTATGCATCAATCTCAACAAAGAGACCATGGCTGTACATTTCTTATTAGCTGGATAGAATTCAGCTGATCTCGATATTTGCAGAAGTGAAATGAAAACAAGAAAATAGCACTTTGACGAAGTTCTTTCCTTGCTGTGACGACACTGAGTAAATATAGGATAGCCACCCATCTGTGAGTACCAAAAAAAGAAAAATCTGCCCTCTTGCTCGCTATTCAGCTTATTAAAGGGGTACACCGTTTGTAATTACTTGTGGTCCAGTTAAATAGAAATCCACTAATACACAATGCCGTAGTGCAGTTATTGTGAATACAAATTTGTTTAAACTTGGTATTCATAGTATCAGTCTACACAACGGCAGTGTTGACATTTATATTGAGTATGTATTTCTGCAATTGGATTTTAAAAAAATTCAAATACAAATTCAAAATTTGTACATATGGCGTATACCTTTCAATTTGTGTTGTCTGATTATAGGTTTCGCACCGTCTAAAACTTAAAATTGCCTGGGCTCTAATTTTGATCACATCACACCAGATAATCATTGAGTTGTCATACTCGAAACTCTCTTTGGTATCCAACACAGCATGTGCAACTCGTTTGTCCGGTCTGAACAAGAAAATGTGATCCGTCACAGCAAAACTAGGTGCATGTCGCACAGAAGATGAGCCTAAATGACACCAGGAGATAATGAAAGAAATTGATGTCCTCAGTATTCACAAAAGACAGACAATAGGAAAATGAACAACCTGTCCATCTCAACCTGCCATGCTCAGAGCGACATGCACCTGGTTTTGCTGTGACGGGTCACAAATGTTGTGTGCAGGATGTCTCGCGGATATGTTTTGCCATTCAGTGCCTTTTCACGCAACGGTAGCTTTTCAAACTCAAGCTTTCTTTCAAATGACTTAACGAACAGAGGCCTTCTAAGAGTAACATAGAGCAAGGGTTAACTTAAGCGAACGCACCTTGCATGAAATCCAGCTTGTCAGTATGTATAACAAACAAAGATTGCATTCGCTCTAATTCGAGGTCGAGATCAATATCTATCTTGATATCAGGGGGCAGGCCCCCTGTGACGGGGGCACAACCTTGAGCACACTGGTCTGTTGCTTTACAACTGAAACAGAAATGTTAAGAATAATCATCGAAGTTTTAATAGTAGAAGCAGTATACATCTCCCAAAACCTGCAGATTTGCTTCCATTCTACCTGATCAGACATTGCGTCAATAAACTCAGTGGATCTCAGTGTACCAAGTCGTGCTTACATAATGAACCACTGCCTATTTTTATACGAAACCTGGGGAGAAACAAGTGAATCTAATCTCGTGATTCTTAAAGATATATATGAGTCAGTAGGCCTTCTAAAAGCTCCAGTATTTACAAAACCTCCAGCTGGTGTAGTACCTTAACTGATAATGCACACCAAAAACGTAATCAAATTGGCAAACTACTTATCAACCACTGAGAAGGTTTGCAGAATCATGGTTTACTTACCAAAGCCAATGTCCATTGAGATATGCTGCAGGATGATATTCTTTTAATCTATTCCTGTTGGTGACACAAACTTTGGACAGGATATCAGTCCACTCCTTTTCCTCCACGCAGTTAGTTGCCTGCATGTAGAGTGCACGTTCAGGCTGGACTACTTGGAACATCTGTAAATAATCATACGTTATTATTAAAGGATGACCCGCTGAATATGGGAACCAATTCAATACTTACTGTAAAATTTAGTCTGGGGGGTGGGGGGTTGTCTTGTTTCAATACCAAAAAAAAATCAAATGTATGTGATGTATTTTATAGGTCAATTAATTGTAAAGGAGCATGGTGGTGTAATTTGCCGGCATGTTCCTGGCAAAAGTTCCATGTAATGTCATACGTTTGATTAAATAAAAAAAAAATAAATAAAAAAAAGACCCGCTGAATATGCGCCAAAAAATTCTCCAGCAGTGCCAAGCAGCAACGGCTCAATCTTGAATACAAGTAATTTGTAAAGTACAGTAGAACCTCCCTAAGCGGACACCTCTCTATTGAGGACAACCTCCCTGTTAAGGACACTAATTTTGATCCCAAAGTGGTTGTTTCCATTCAACTTGACCTCTATAATCAAGACACCTCTCTATTAAGGACAGCACTTATCAGTCCCGAGTGTCTCCTTAATAGAGAGGTACTACTGTATTTACTTACATATTTCATCTTAAATGCCTCTTCTTCTAACCGCTCTACAGCTAATATTTCCTCGATGGGAATACGACATCGCAGGAGTGGCTCCTCCCCTTTTTCACGCGAGTACGCCAACTCGTGATTGGTCAGCACAAAGTATCGTCGCTTAAAGTTCTTCACTCCAAACTTTTTGCGTCCTTGCGCCCTCTTGATGAGATACCTTGATACAAAGAGATATATTGTTCATGGTGATAGACTTATTAGGGCCGTTTAGACAACAGGAAAAAAGCCACATGCGATCCGACTGAATCAGAATGTGATCTAAATTTTTCTCGTCTCAATGCAAAATGATCCTGATCAATGTGGTCCCATCCGGATAAAAAAAAACCATCGATCGAGGTATTTTTAATCTACCGGTAGATGCATCCGGATCAAAAGCGTTGTCTCAGTCCAAATTGACACCAAATCCGGATTCATTTTACCTGAGCGCATGTACACTAACATATTTTTTACACCTCCACAAGCAACAGGCATTGGAGAGTTCCACATCTACAGAAATGCGTCCAGATGAGACCGGATTGTGCTGATCGTCTAAATGCGTGCAATTTTTGAGACCTGAATGTGGTTTGATCGGATCGCATCCGGATCGAATGTGGTTTGTCTGCCTGCCGTCTAAATATAGGGTCCTAAAATGTTTTTTTCTAAATCTAAGTCGATCTAATTACTGATTTTGCAATATCACAAAAAGCACATCTCTTCAGCTCTATTAGATAAGGATTAGAGAATGACTGGTCCCAAGTTCGTAACTATCTTTTTTTCATTTTCTATCCAAGGCACAGCCTTCACGGTCCTTATCTTTAGGAGACTTTGGCCAGATATATTGTTCACGGAATAAAGGGGTCATGAAAAATTGTTTTCTTCAAAATCTATTAAAGTCGACCTTATCACTGATTTTGCAATATCACAAAAAACACATAAAAGTCAGCTCTTCACCTCTTTAAAATAAGGATTAGAGAATGACTGGTCCCAAGTTCGTAACTATCTTTTTTTCATTTTCTATCCAGGGTACAGCCTTCAGGGTCCTTATCTGTAGGAGACTTTGGCAATCAAGTCCCACTTCAGCAAAGACAGATGGTTTGAGGCATATTTCATGACGAAAATGACTTTTTACTAGCGAATTTCACTTATGTGAGATAGGTGTGCAGTTCAGCTTTAAATCAACATATTCAACGCCATTAAAGACCTACGCCATTCGTTAGAAATTTTGAATTTGTAATTGAATTTCAAATTGCGAAAATACATACTAACTATAAATTTCAACATTGCCGTTGTGTAGACTGATGTACAAATACTATGAATACTAAGTTTAAACAAATTTGTATTCACAATAACTGCACTACGGCATTGTGTATTAGTGGATTTCTATTTAACTGGACCACAAGTTATTACGAACGGCGTACCCCTTTAAACTAACCTTATTCTCAACTTCCTAATGCATACTTCTGTGATACAATGTAGCTAACAAAAAGTTCAGGCTTTGAAACGTGCTTTATTAAGTATTGTACATACATGTATGCTTATAAGACATTGTCCAAGACGTTGGGAATTGGCGTTGAGACCATCTTTGGTGAGACTTGGCTTATGACTTAATTCAGCTTCAGTTCAATTTAATAACCCCTGTTAAGATGTAGTGTCTGAATTAAATGAACTCACCCTTCCTTGAGAACGACAGGCACTTCTATGCACATACTTTTTGAATGGGCTCTTGTAGCTGATGATATGATTTCTAAAAACTGAAAATGAGCATGGAAATAATCATCAGTAATCATTGATTATGAACAGGAATACTCTCACAATCTTGAAGAAGTTGTGTATGTCACGAAAATGGTTCAGTGTCATCCTACTCCTAATAAGCTACAGTGTTAAATCAAACTGTCTTAGCGCTAGCGGTATTTAAGTGGGTCAGTAGGCCACGAAAGTAGGTCAATTGAAACCTACTTGGTACTTGGTAGCTCATTGGACCGCTCATAGTTGCACTCCATAGTGCAACAAGGAGACCATAAAATGTAAGCTAAGTGATTGTCTGATATTCCATAATTCCATACTTCCTGTGCACACAATAGATCTCATAAGCACTATCTTATGGTGACTGGGGGCTGGCTCTGATTTCTGTGGCCGTCCTCCGCCGGGTTTTTTTAGGCTTGATGTACACTATTGTAAACATACAAATGTTATTACGGTATTTGTGAATCTTTTTGTCACCTTCCGTTCTTTTGTTATACGCACTCCACAATGTAATCGATTATTACATGAAGAAAGATACATAATAATAATAATAATAATTCTTGCAACACAGAGTGTCAGACCACTGTAGTAAACTGATTTTGTCATAAAAATGATTTGGACCAGTATTAAACTGCTCAGTTTCCAAAGATATGGGAAGGCATACTCAATGCAGTAATAGAAGCATGATGATATGACAGTCTGCGTGAGTTACATTATCATCATTATCATCATTACCAGCGTCGTACGTAACCCTATTGGATTTTTGCCGGAAATATGGAGTCCACTATAGGCTACTGTCCACCTATGTGGGATCTTTTACTTGCCCTGGCATATACACTCAGGTACAAGGGACCACGGTTTTTAGTCTCATCCGACAGACCCTCGACTATTTCATACGTTAATGTACGTGTTGTGAAGAGCCAGGAATTTTAGTTCTTTGAAAGCCACGCCGGTTCATCCAGAAATACAATCCTGGGTTCTCCCCGGGATCGAACCCGGGCCCTATTGCGTGGTAGCCAGCAGTGTTAACCACTAGGCTATGAGGCTCCCTACTGAAATTTCTCTCCCCTCTCTCATGTCCCTCAAGCACTGCCCAAAGCAGACAGAAAGTGTAGGAGTACTTGAGTTTTCTTGGCTTCTAATGATGTCTATAATACACAGGAATACATTTTTTGTATGCTCCGAGGATGGGTTAACTTGAAGGATCCAGACAGTCATTTCTTTAAAGGGAAACTCTGATAATCACAGAAAACAATGGTGGATCTAGAAAAAATTATACAACAATTGGCATTTGACAAAATATATGATTACTCGAGCTCACCATGGTCGAAAGTTTAAAAAAATTTTGGGTGGAATTAAAAGCAATTTTACTTACATTTCGTACACTTTCTATGAAGTGAGAGTCACAGAAATGCTGAAACAAAGGCACCATATATTCCTCCTTGAAACCGAACACAGGCTGCAAAGGAAAGTTGCAATGTAAAAGCATTAACATTTCATCAATATGCAAATGTAACAAGAGCAACCCAAAACGTGGCATGCCCGTGACTGAGTTTTGTTTATGATGAACAATAGTGTTTGTACATGTAATTACTGACTTGACATCGGAAGAAATATGGCTCAACAAACAAAAAACCCTTTCAACCGACGTCAAAATTATGGTTGCTGTGGCATTGATATTAAAGGCCTACGCTGTTAGTTAGAAATTTTGAATTTGTAATTGAACTCTCTGAAGTGAAAAGTTGAGAAAACCTTGTCCGAAAATGGGTTATTTAGGGATAAGCATTGGAAGAAGCAACTCATTTGCTGTATTTTATGGCTTTAGTGGCCTCGAAACACCTCTAGACATACCGGTAGTTGAAATGACCCAGGAAAGACATAAAATCATTTCTACCTCTCCCTTTTACTGTCTTTGCCCTATATGTGACTTCCGCTTCATTTTGCCAGAGCTGGTCACATATTTTCTGCATCACCACTGCAGGGGCAATTGGTAGTCATAGGGTTTAAGAGTTCAAAAAGCAATGCCTTAGCAATTTCAATCTAATCATAGTATACTTACAGATTTTGAACTGACCAAATTCCCTAGACTTTGTATTGATTTGGAAACAAGAGTTAACTTTCGATGGGTTGGGGCATCCTGCAAAGAAAAAGATGCAGTTCTTCTATCATTCAGCCATGATATATATTCTCCTGGAGGTATCCTGACCCCATCCCAGAGATCAGAGATATTTCTTTGAGAACTGATACATATATGAAGTACAGTACAACCTCTCTATTGCGGACACCCATGGGACTGGGCCAAGGTGTCTGCAATAGAGAGGTGTCCGCACTAGAGAGGTTATGCCAAATCGTCTGATAGGTGGATTTGAAGTTTCCGCCTTGCAGGTCTTGGTTTTCTCTGTGTCGACATCTAGCGTAGAAACTTTAAACCTGTTGGCTGATCGGTATTTGCTTGTGATGTTGCGTTGAATGATGTGAGCTACTTTGGAACTCAGAGCGTGAATAATCTCTCTAGTAAAAGGTGCCCCTTGTATTGCAAAATCTCCTCGACATGTCATAATGTGTGAAAAAACACCATAATTTCTGTCCATCAGCCACCTTTGATTAATAATTAATGTTTTCTAATTTCTCTACTAACGCATATTCGCCGCAACACTGACAAAACCGCGTGGATTTATGAGTGTCCGTTGACACAATACATGCAATAGGCCTATGTGATTAGTTGAAAAGATGAGTAAACAAATGCCGCGGCTTAATTAGGATACAAAAACACAATGCCATGGGGTAATTACGTTGATTAATTACGCAAATATCACACCTGTCGGGCCAACTTGACTCTCCAAGCGCACGCGGGAAACCATTGTTTTTGCCTACTGTCCGTAATTCACTAATTAGGAGGGAATTGGACCAAAAATTGGCTATTGCCCTGTCCGCAATTCGGAATAGAGAGGTGTCCGCCGTACAGAGGTTTTTGTTATTGGAAATGACTTAGAAAAAATCGGAACTGGCCGGACGTGTCCGTAATGTAGAGGTGTCCGCCTGGCAGAGGTGTCCGCTAAGGGAGGTTCTACTGTAGTTGGTGGTTGAATAGAAACAATGTGAAATATTATTTCACGGGAGTTCATATTTTCCAAAATTTGTGATTTTCATAGAAATTCAGTAGTGAAAGGGTTAATGCATTATGCATTTTTTAAGTGCATTTGCGAATTGCGAAAAAAAACTACTCGTCATCAAGGTTAAGTTGCTCAAGACATTTTTTCATTCTCAACCTTCCAGAAAGACTCCAAGCTCTCCAAGAAAAAGCTGTGAGCATGAGAATACAGTAGAACCTCTCTAGTAAGGACACCCTTGGGACTGACTTATGCTGTCCTTAATAGAGAGGTGTCCTAATTACAGAGGTCAATTTGAATGGAAATGACAGCTTTGGGACCAAAACCAGTGTCCTTAATAGAGAGGGTGTCTTTAATGGAGAGGTGTCCACTAAGAGAGGTACAACTGTAGTTTTCACTTACCACTGTAGCGGAGCGTAACTGGAATAACCTTGGGCCTAAAATGGCTGGAGCAAAGAACCTGAGGAAGATGAAGCCACTCACAACCTGGTAGCGGAGCTCCTTGTGATCTGAGGAAAAAAACAAACAAAATGAGACGTTACGATGCATTTTCAATCAACAATCGTACACCTGTTTTACTCTGTAATGACTTTTAAATACGCCCCACCTTCCAAAATGGACTCTTTTATGATGCATTTCCTTGAGGAGTCCATAGAGGTTCTTCACTGACATCATATGATGACGTTACCAATTGATTTGCACTGCCATATTGGCCGTCACACGTGGTCACAACGTAAAGGAAATGTATTGGCAGGTGGCCGTCAAAACGACGTGACGTCACGTGGAGAACCTCTATTCAGAGAAACGGGAGTGAAAAGGTACAAGGATGACCATGGTCTGTGCACATTAATACGAAGCTCTGTGCCATTAAAATCATCTTTTCGAACGTACATGTATGAACAACTTTGTCATTATAACGCAGTTATTGGAGATAAGCCCCCCCCATGTTTCTCCAAGCTTATTGGTGGGTTGGACCGTCAGGTTGGCAAGCAAATCAACCCCAGGTGCTAGCTGGTTTAACACTCGCAGTGTTGCACAGAAATATCTAACGCGCATGACAATCATGACACGTGAATATATTCTGCCCTAATATGTCCATCGTTTGGCTTTGGTGAAAATGTTATGCCGCGAAAATTTCCGTTCTACAGTAGTAAACACAAAAACTCCAGATATGATATGGACTGATTGTAAAAATCCCCCCCCCCCCAGACACACACTTGAATGGGGATAGTGGGGCAAGGGTGGGCAGACGGGGAGGGGGATTTTACTCACCTGGTCTATGTTTCATGGCTGCCTCCTTCAAGGCGAAGAACACCTCACACATACTGGTCGGGCATACAAGACCAGAGTCAGATATAGCACCAATCGTTTGTTCCACATAACCTTTTAGATTTTGCTGGAAAAGTTTTCAAAGATGATTTACAATTTCATGATCGAGAACTTTTTCATTGTTAGGTGGGTAGATAAAAACCTGCCAACTTTTGAAATGAAATGGCTGATGTGCTCACTGTATCGAACTTAAATAGTAGACAAGATCACGTTATACAAGTCAGACAGTCATTGTAAGTCTTTAAAGGGACCGAGACCAGTAAATTTTATTTCTGCTCTGATAGCTATAAAAGCTTTGAATAAAATAGTCTCCCAAGAATAATTTGAAGAATCGGGTCCAAATGCCTGAACAAAATTACATATCGTGGTAAAATGAACCTGACAACTTTCAGACTACCAATCAAAACTGTTCGTTTTGTGGGGGAGGTGGTTCCTCGATTTTAAGGGGTACACCGTTCGTAATTACTTGTGGTCCAGTTAAATAGAAATCCACTAATACACAATGTCATAGTGCAGTTATTGTGAATACAAATTTGTTTAAACTTGATATTCATAGTATTTGTACATCAGTCTACACAACGGCAATGTTGAAATTTATAGTTAGTATGTAATTTTTGCAATTGGACATTTTAAAATTCAATCACAAACTCAAGATTTTTAACGAACGGCCTTTAAAGATTTTAGATCAAGAACTACATTGTACTATGCCTACGAAATAGTGAAAATAAAATGGGCAGGAACATTACCCGGTCAATTATCAGCCCAAATAATTCAAAAAGGAATGCCTGATTGACATATGACTTTGTGTAGGAGGCAAACCTGACAAGAGAATCAACCTCATTTCCAGATTTTATCGCCTATCAAAGCTGCGCAGGACACAGTTACCAGAACTTACCATGTTTGCATCAACACGTTCACCATCCTTTAACCGGGTGGGATCAATCTCACACGGCTTGGCGTCAATGAAGATCTGAAGTCATCACAGAAGGACACAAGTTAAAGGGGTACGGCACTCGTAAATACTTGTGATCCATTTAAATAGAAATCCACTAAATACATAATGCCGTAGTGCAGTTATTGTGAATACAAATTTGTTTAAACTTGGTCATTCATGGTATTTGTATATACAGTCTACACAACGGCAATGACCAATGATAAAATTCATATTCTGTACGTATGTATTTCTGCAATTGGACAAATTCAATTACAAATTCAAAATTTGTAACAAACGGCGTAGGCCTTTAACTCTTTCAGCCCGTAACTCGTTGGCGCGGTTTGATTGAAAAACCGAGGCGAATTTCAGAAAATCTGACTTTCAAAATCGGCAGATGACAGGACAGATTGCAGCGCCATCTGATAGTTACCAATCCAACTATAATTGACTGAAAAGATCGTCAATGCCCTGCCATATGTTGCTCGAGTCCCACAAGTGTATTTTTAAGGCGAAGGCATCATCATGTGACAGTGCAGGAAATTTGAATTTGAAAAAACGTGCATATACGGTCTGCAGCTGTGAAATAAAACATGGCGAACCGTGTATATACGGCTTTGCGGGCTGAAAGAGTTAAATAATGAGACACAATGTGCACAAAGGTGTTTCATGGCAATTTTTTGGCGAAAATCTTTCCGCGCACGGTATTCTACTTTTGGTTTTCCAGCTTGGTCTACTTACCGCATCAACTGTTGCTTTGATTGTGTCATGGAGATACTGATGTCCGACGAGCTTCATCAGCTCATCGATACACTTCGTGAGTAATGAGTTGCCTCGGAATATTGTGTTAGGATCACTGCAAAAAAAAGATAATAGAGTGGAACCTCCCTTAGGGAACACCTCTCTATAAAGGACACTTGTTTTAGTCCTAAATTGGTTGTTTCCATTCAGTTTGACCTCTCTAATCAGAAAACCTAGCTCGGTTAAGGACAGCACCTGTTAGTCCCATGGGTGTCTTTAATAGAGAGGTGTCCTGATTTAGAGAGGCGAAATTGAATGGAAACAACCAATTTGGGACCAAAACTAGAGTCCTTAATAGAGAGGTTGTCCTTAATAGAGAGGTGTCTGCTAAGGGAAGTTCCACTGTAACACACAAGCAGAATCTCGAAAGGTAGCCAAATCCTAAAGTTAGCCAGTTGCTGGTGGGAAATCATAAAGTTTGCCTGACTTTTAGAACAAAGATGCAAAAGATATACAGAATTTTTTGTCTCCTGGGGCAATTGATGACTGAAATCAATACACATTTTCGTGTCAATTTTGCACGCAGGTGGGGGGGGGGAAGTATTTGATTCTGTTGTGCATTATTTTCACATCAATTTTGCTGTCAGCTGCATACACCAATATCAACTGATCATCTTCTTGCCTATGTCATGTATGTACGCAGGTGGTGGTATGGGCTCTAGCATGCCTACGTACTCAATGTCATTGAACAGCCCCAGCGAGCAAAAGTAAATACGATGACCTCACCTTGTATTCGTGATTTCATACTGAGCAAGAGCTTTGATTAAATGAATGAGTTTGCCTTCGTGAAGGAATACTCGCACCAATGGTTGAGCTACCTCCTCCTTGTCCGCAATCTCACCAAGTATGTATGCTATACTCGATGTTACTGGCTGAAATGGAAAGAACAATGCAGCAAATCTACGCTAGAGAAACTTCCAGCAATAAGAAATCATCTCCAATTCCTCCATACTAAGTTTGGTTCATAATTCCGATTACCTTGTATTATTGATCTTGTTGATAGCTGGGGCCAGCCTGCTGTGGTAATCTTACGTAATCAACCTTGCGTCTGGGAGACCCGTGCTGCCTGCTGTGCTGGCACTGCCAAGATGATTATAGCTGCGCTTACACCACAAAATATTGGTGGACCAATTGCACGTACACCACCACATTGCCGCGACAAATTGGTTCGGCAATCCATTGCCGATACAAATTGCCGGGCAAATTTGTCCCACCAAGCTTGATGGTCCAAATTCGCCCGGCTTGTTAAAAGCTCGGCTTTGTCGTGGTGTACGCGCAAATGGATCGGCAATTAGCTAGTTAGATGGTTCGGCTCCAGGCGGCGTTTTCGAAATGGCACTTTCTGCTTATTGTTTGCGCGCCATCTGTAGCCGGATTTTATAACTAGCTGCAGCGCTGGTGTACGCGCTTGGTGGATTTTCGATGGTGCGGCATTGGTTCGCGAACCAAGATTGGTGGTCCATTTTCAGGTGGTGTACGTGCGGCTATTATTATCTACCTGAATCGACAGTCCACATGCTGTCAACTGGTAAAGTAGAATGAGCCCAGACTTATGTCCTCACAGGATTAAGAAGAAATGTGAAGGATCAGACGAGGTAATAAGTTTCACCTCTCCAGTGCAGATTTGTGGTAATGAGCAGCTTGGTAAGGTCATAAACACAAGTCTAGAAGCTGCCAGTGTGACCAGATTATACGTTAGAGAGAGACCAAGTTGAAATTTGTAGTTGAAGTTGAAGGGATGGAGAGGTACATACATCGTGGAAGATGACATGATTAATGGTTGATGCATCAAGTCGATTCAAATTTCTGGACAATGGCCAATGCACTGTTACTGGCCAATTTTTATAAGAAAGGAATATCAGGGTTTCCACTAGGATTTTTTTCATGGGGGGACGAAAAGAAAATTTTGAAGAAGAAAAGAAAATGACCCCTCTCAAAGCTTCTTTGCATCTGAAAACTGCTTCTCACTTCTCAGTAATTAAAATATGCCACTACAGACTTTAGAACATAAGGTTCGATAACCTAATTAATTGGGATTATGGGGGGACCCCCCCCCATGCCCAAATGATGGGGGGGATATATGTCCCTCCCTTTGTATGAAACCCTGAGAAGGTGGGTACATACACCTTCTTGAAGCAAAGGTGGGTATTTACACTTCCCCGCGCTGGCAGAAACCCTGGATATTGCAGATTCTTGACCGACAAATTTATTTTTGCTACATGCATAAGTGAAACATGGCTTAAAGGCCTACACTGTTCGTTAAAAACTTTGAATTTCGAATTGAATAAAAAGATGTCCAATTACAGAAAAACATACGAAATATGTCAACATTGCCGTTGTGTAGACTGATATACAAATACTATGAATACCAAGTTTAAACAAATTTGTATTCACAATAACTGTACTACACCGTAGTACAGTTAGTACGGTATTGTGTATTAGTGGATTTCTATAATTTAACTGGACCACAAGTGATTACGAACGGTGTACGCCTTTAATAATGACTGACCTACTTACCTGGACATTTGGAGATCTTAGTATGAGATTTTTTAGTTCTGTGTAATGCATGGAATGAAATACGTGGTCGGTGGTGAAAGTGATCTTCAGCCGCAGTGCTCCGAGATCTGGCTGGGATTGCCGTCCATTTTCCTTCGGCTGTAGAAAATACCTGGAGAAAAAGGATAAGACAAAAGCTCACATTTTTCATCATTTCATACCGAACTTGAGGGAGCTTCATAGGCCTAGTGGCTAACACCGCTGGCTACCACGCAATTGGGCCCAGGTTCGATCCCGGGGAGAACCTAGGATTATATTTCTGGATGAACCGGCGTGGCTTTCAAGGAACTAAAATACAAAGTATGAAATATTTGAGGGTCTGTCGGATGAGACTGAAAGCCGTGGTCCCTTGTTCCTGAGTGTCTACGCCAGGGCAGGTAAATGATCTCACATAGGTGGACAGTAGCCCGTAGTGGACTCCATACCTCCGGCAAAAATCCAATGGGGGTTACGACGCCGGTAATGATGATGATGATAATGATAAAAAAACAACAATAGGATACAGCTAGACTACAGCCGCCGCTATATGGCTCAATTTCATTGTCAATAGGCCTAAGTGAAGAGACGATTTTTTTAAACAAGGCTGCAGTCATCTTGTTCTGTAGTCACTCATCGATGAAAGTCTGAATTAAAAACTCTGTGTTTAAGGCGTGACTTATTAATAAGAAGGCAATTGTGTAATGTGTAAACGCAACTTGCTAATGGCAGACCTTGCAATTGCATTAAAGTAGAACTTCTCTATTGCATGTATTGGGAACACCCTATACGGACTGAGAATTACTGTCCTTAATGGAGGGGTGTCCTGATTACAGAGGTCAAATTGAATGAAAATGACCAATATAGGACAAAAATTGGTGTCCTCAATAAAGAGAGTGGTCCTGCTTTATTATACAGAGGTGTCCACTAAGAGAGGTTCCATTCCATTGTATTTAGTGTAAACAGCATGAAAGTAAGTTAACCTACCATGCCCGATGGGTGCCTTGGCAGTCAAGATCCTTTAACTGAATTTTGATGCCTCCTAGAAAGACCCCTGGCCAGATACTGCCCAGGACCTCCCGGGAGACCCGCATTTCATCATGGTAGATTGATATATTTAGTTCTGCACTGGTCAAGTCTTCAACGCTATACGCATTTCTATCAAGATTTTGACCTTTGCTTTCAAACTGAAAAATGAATATATAGTTACTGGACAATCATTACAAATACTAGAATGACTCAAGTGAAAAAGATGGCGAAATTAAAAAGTACGCAAAAATGACCCGGTTTACAGTAACTCCCAGAATAAAGGAGCTTGAAGGTCAAGTTTGGTGTCTCCCAAGGTTTTGGGGGTGAGGAAATCAGAACTTGTCGCACTTGTAAATCAAGCCCAATTTGCTTTCGAATTAAGACAAAGGTTGGTGTCTTTTCCTATTTTTCAACTCTCCAAAAGGTCCCCTGGAAGGATAGGGGACATTCACACATGATCCCCTCTGCCACAGGACTACTACTCACATCAAATATAAATGTCTCATCAAAGTGAGGACACGTCATTTTCTTCTTGACATTTGTCCGCCGCACCTCAGGCCTCTGCTTGGTTTTGCCAAGTGAAAACGAGACAACTGCATACGGGTTGCAAGCACCATTGGTTACATTTAGGTTATTACATTCCAATACTCTGTAATGAGAAAGGGGCAGTGAAACCAGACCCATTTCAGTAATCAAAGTCTTGACTTAAGCTACAGTTTTGATTGGGTTATATCTCAAAGAAATCAATGCGAGAAATGGAATGTGATGGCCAGACTGCAGTGACCAAACTGTGAAAAAAACAGACACAGGCTTATGCTACCTAGTATGATGACTAGGGGCTACTTGGGCCTCACTAGGTTTATTTCCGGTGTGAAATATATGCCTGTTATCCTAAGCCAGCCCTACAGTTTTGTTGGTCTTCATCAAGACAGAATAAAGCGAAAAGTCACAATTCTCCTTCATTCATGATTTTGGCTGGGAACTTCAAGAGAGGATCACATACATCCTACCTCTGCAAGGGGAGATGGGCCGTAAGTACTCATGTCATGTCTTACCTGACTGCTAGCCTCTGTTGTGAGTGAGAATTGAGACCAGAGTTTGAGCCGCTAACTGACTCTTCAAATCGCACTTCAAGATGGATTTTACCCTGGGAAAGCAAGATATAACAATTTTTATTAAATACTTTAATTCTAGACACCAAAAGGGAACTCAGCGACCATCCATAAAGTACATGTATGTATGCACTAAAACCGGATTTTCGTACCCCCTCCCCCCTGTACGCACCCAGTACGCACTGGCCTCAACCCCCCCCCCCTCCCCGCCTCCTCTACTCATCTGCAAACATTTATCGGTACCAGATACCCCCCTCCCCCCTTCCGTCCGCACCTACTTCATGGACGGTCCTTAAATGTTCTTCTATTAAGTGCTACTAGATTTAAACCCAATTTTGCCCCTCAAAACTTGTATCTCCAATCTTTTTTTTAGATTTTAGAACAGTTTCAAACACTTTATTTTATTTCTTGAGAATTTCACTGCAGATAGATTGAGATGTTTCATAACCCACAGCGCTGTGAGATTTTCACCTTAATGTGAAACCTTTTTTTGGTGGTCCATTTTCAAAATCATCCTGTGGCGATAAAAAAAGGAGTGGAGAACACTGAAGGTGACTCCTCCAGCCACCTGACTATAAACACGGGTTGGTTCAATACCTGGCATTGGCCCAAGGATGCATTCCAAAATGGTCTGCAGTTCCCTGAAATTCATACTGTTGGTAGGCTTGTATAGCAGCCTTGACTAGTCGAATGAACCATCGAGAAAGCTTCTTTGAAGTATTTTTTTCTTTTATCGTCTTAAGTCTTAAGACTAAGCCTTGACCTGCTTACTGCATACTGTAAACTTACTGCAAACGGTCCACTCCTCATTCCCTCAAATACGGTGTACCTCAAGGATCCGTGCTAGGTCCGTTGTTGTTTTTGATTTACATCATACCACTGGGGCATCTTATAAATGCTCATGACATGGATCGGCATGGTTATGCTGATGATAACCAACTGTATACCGCCATTCAGCTGTTTCGGAATGCAGCTGCTGTTCTGGACAAATGCGCAAAGCTTGAGGTATGTTTGCTAGCCATTCAGGATTGGTTAACCGCTAACTTTCTCAATGGTAATCCATCAAAAACTGAAATTGCTCTGTTCGGAACACTACAGCGCCTTCGCGCCCTTGGACTCTAGTCTCTCTCCATAGCTGGGATCAATGTTCATGTTGCGGATGGTCCCGTTCGGAACCTCGGGGTCTTGTTTGACTCATCACTGTCGCTGGCTTCCCATGCTAGAGCTGTTGTCAGTTCTGCCAACTACCACCTCAGAAATGTGGCACTTGCTCGCCACCTCCTCACAAATGAAGCAACCAGGACACTGACTCAGGCCATGGTGTTATCACGACTGGACTATTGCAATAGTCTCCTACTAGGGGTATCCGAGGAACTTGCCGCGTTCAAAGACTACATCATTTGGTGGGCGTGCCTTCAGTTTTCTGGCTCCCCAACTGTGGAACTCTCTAAGCTGTAATCTACGGGACACTCAGTCACTCCTTGCTTTCAGGAACACTCTAAAGACGGTCCTATTTCAGAAGTACTTTACTCGCTAGGGGGCGCACTCGAACAGTTTAATTGCTGGATTTGAGCGCCTTACAAGTTTTTATTGTATATTGTATTGTGTCCTATAATGTGGGCAATGTAATTGACATGATAGGTTATAACTTAGTGAAGCAGTCTGGGACACCAGCATTAGGTGTAGGCTGCAGCCCACTGGCTGTGGTGAGGCTGTATTATCATGTATTATTTCTATGTTTTGATTTTTAAACTTTGACTTGATTCAGCTTAATGCTGTACATCAGACTTACTTTTGAAACATTTCTTTAAGTCCCTGTGTCAGTGCCAGTGCCAGTGCCAGGTATTGAACCAACCCCATAAACATATTATACCTGTACTTCCGTGTTAGGTTCAACCTGCTGGAGTTGGAACCAAGAGTCTTTCCCATGATGGCGCTGGATATCATCCCTCTTCAAGGTCACCTTGCCAATGACCTTGTCCTGAAAGTGCATGTGACCTCCAGCCTTCTCAAGGACATAGCAGGAGAGGAACCGGAACTGCTTGGGCACATCACACTGGAAGTCTTCACCATAGAATGGACTGAAATATTCCATCCAATATACTCAAATTTACTGCCTGTACAATACCATACAAATTAATGTGAAGGCCCGGGTACTTGTGACCCGTTCTAGCAAAACCAGTCGCATGTCGCACATAAGATGAGTATAGATGACACCAGGAGATAATAGAAGAAATTTATGTCACCAGATTTCACAAAAGGCAGACAATAGTGAGATGAACAACCAGTCTGTCTCAACCTGTCAAGCTCGGAGCGAAATGCGACTGGTTTTGCTGGAACGGGTCACATTTATTGTGTCAATATGTGACGAGTCCGATGTCGCTCCGAGCTTGACAGGTTGAGACGGACCGGTTGTTCATTTCACTATTGTCTGCCTTTTGTGAAATCTGAGTATATCAATTTCTTCTATTATGTCCTGGTGTCATTTAAGGCTCATCTTCTGTGCGACATGCGACTCATTTTGCTGTGGTGGGTCATATATATTTTCCTCACCATTTATTCAATCTCGTCAGAAGTAAACTATTCTATCTAAATCTCAAACTTAACATTCTTGATCTACATTGTCAGGTGGTTAATGCATTCTAAAATGCAGAAAGTCTATTTTTCCTTTATTTTTGTTGGCAAAAAGATAACTAGCTGCTCCAAGTCAAGCACTGGTGTTTAAAATAATTTTTTTCACTATCTTGAGGAGATTGCCTTCACGCTTCTTGTGGAATGTCTAAAAATGCCAAGCTACCAGTACCACTATTGTACCTTTTGGGGTTTGAAGCAAGACAACAGAAATTAATTAGGTCAATTTTAATTCATTTTTTAACCATAATTAATGTTTTGGGCTATGGTGTCATCCATGCGAGTTTCAGACAAATCGCCTTGCTAGTTCTTGCTACAATCACAATCCCCCAGCCCCTTCACACAACTTGAAATTTTCAAATTCAATTACGTGCCAAATATTTTTTCAACCGACAGCGTAGGTCTTTAAAATTTAGATTTTTGTGATAGCTTCTCTCTATCAACTTTAATACCAATAGGCATGATCATACCTCCACTACAAGTGGGCTATCTGTAAAAGGAGGATAATCAACAAAGGAGGCTATCGACTGCCACTTTACCGGCCATGTAGAATTAGCAGAATGAGCGGATTTTGTACAAAATACGATTATATAATTTCATACAAAATGGAACTTAATGAATTCAATAAGTTTTTTTAATTTGTTCGATACGCCACAAAGATTATTTGAAAATCGCTTTTTACAGTCGTTAAGCCATGACTCGCAATCAGGGCATGAAAACTGGTCTGTAGGGACAGTTTAGTTCAGTCGGTAGCTGTGTGCAGCGCTGTATTACCGTACCTCCTTTCGTCTTCAGAGTTCAGGCATGGCGATGATCATCGCAACAAATACTGGCTTTTCCAGAATTGAAGCCCAGAATCCGCTCATTCCACTTATTCTGCTCATTCCGCTAATTTAACATGGCCCACTTTACCCTACATGTGGTGATAAGAAAACCATTTCAGCACATTAACCCGGAAGGGCTGACAATGGCTGAGAAGTAAAATAAGCAATGAAAATCATTTTGTAAATATACCTGAGTGTTTTTTCAACAATGGCAGTTCTGAAAATTTCTTCCTGATCGAGCGTAACCTTGCAGTAGGTGTCCTTGGTACTTGTACTCGTCAGGCCTGCGGGGGAGCAAAGATTGCGACCTTCCGCTGCAATTGAAAAAAAAAGAATCATGTCAACAGCATGATAATTTTCTGGTCTACATGTTTGCAAAATTACTGTAGAGCAGAAAAATTTCATGTGCAGAATTTTTTTCTTCTTCGAACTTGCAAGTAAGGTAGAATGGGGTAATTGTAGCCCCGGTTTAATAGTAGCCCCTGCCTATGATACTGATTGATATCCCCATGTATCAAACAACGCAGGGGGCTACAAATAAACCGGGGCTACAGTTACCCCATTCTACCTTGCATGTAGGTTCGATCATGCTCGAGAAAATATTGTGCCACAGCCATATGATGTTCAGCCCCCTCCCCTAGATAACCATCGGCCTTCAGGACCAAAAAGTTACTTAATTGAATGGATTTCAACTGAATTTCAACACATTCACAGTGTAATACATGAATATGAAAACGGGTATTGGAAAACTATGGATTACAAAACACTAGACTGGACTGGGAAGTCTGGACTGACAGTGACTCTTCACCGCCTGGAATTGATAAACTGGTGTCCTGTCCCAGCACATTTCCCAATATCCCATCGGTTCTCAAAGTCAAAGTCATCATGGAGCCAGAATCTCCCCCCAAAGATAGAGAATCCAAATTTTAATGAGGATTTTTACTTGCACTGTGGCAAGAAACGAGAAGGTTTGTAAAATAGGGATTCTTAAGTACTTAGGATGTGGCTTAGCCAACATGTTTATCTTTCTGGCAGTGATTCATGAGTGATGCTGTGTGAGGGCCAACAAGAACTCTGTGAACAAAGATACGCACCCCTTAATAGCACAAGCGATTATGCCTGAGAAATGATTACGTAATGCCAACTTGCCCCCTAGGCAAATGCTAATTTACACCTGGCATTTCGTGACCTTTCTCATTCTGCCAAGTGCCTTGCCCAAGGACCAACACCTCACACTTTGTGACCCTTCTACATGCCAAGTGCCTTCCCAAAGGACCCACACCACCACCTTTGTGACCATTCTGCCAATGTCTTGTCCAATTACCCACACCTCAGTCACATGAGTGATCCTTCTGCATGCCAAGTTTCTTGCCCAAGGACCCACACCAGTACCTTTACACCCAATCTGCCAAGTGTCTTGCCCTAGGACCCACACCTCACACTTAGTAATAGTATTAGTAACCCTTCTGCATGCCAAGTGCCTCACCCAAGGACCCGCTCCCCAACTATTAGCACATGTTATCATCAGCTCCCAATTCCCACTCAGAAGTCAGATATCATAATGTTGACAGCACTCAGGCGGTGGAGAGCGATGACTGTCACTGTCAGTCCAGACTTTCCCAGTCCAGTCCCATAGTTTTCCAATACCCAAGAAAACTGCATCAGTGAACGAGTCTGATCCGAATCACCAGATCACAGGAAGATGATTTTCTCCAGCCTGCTTGAAAGCGCAGGCCGGAGCGCGTGGAGAAAACCATCCATCGTCATGTCAACTCAGTCAATGTCAAAGTGTGATCGATCTGGCATGTGTCATAATTGTCTGGGTGAAGAGTAAGCTGGGGTAACCTGCCAATTAAGTGTCTTGATTGATGAGCGAGTGTCAAACATGCCTGCAGTGCAAGTGAATGTGCATGTATCCACATTGTGTGTACATGATGTATGTACAATGTCATGTGTATAATGCATGTCAAACTGTCAAAATGCACGGAAAGATCAATCATAACAAACACTCGTTCACCGATCTCCCAGCGATTACCGAAAGTAGGCGCAATTGGCATATTGTTTACTGGTTGTAATATGACCTTCCGTATACATAATTTTTTTTTTCAACGCCGTGCACCTTGTGAAACTCACCTATTCGTATTCTCAGAGTTTCTTTGATTCTCACATCATTGAAACTCGTCGCCATTGCTCTGGTCACATGGTTAGTTTTGTTGTACATAGGCGGCGCTGAACCAAACATACATCAATGCGAGTAGGGAGTTTTCGCAAACCGACGGGAACGTCTATCCCATTTTCAGGCTCCTGATCACCCGCATTGGCATATCGGGGATTTGCGAAAACACCCTATTACATTTAAATGATCTCTTTCTCTTCGAATTCCTCCCAGAAAAATGTCTCAGGACTAAGTTAAAGGGACACTAGGCCTAGTTTCAAACCATTGACTGAACTGCAACGTTTCATGGCCATGGGATACAAACCGCAGAGGTGTGCAAAAGCGGAATCTCATCTGGAGCCGCATGCGGAATCCAAAATTATTTTGGCGGAATCTACGAAAAGGACTATAATTTTCAAAACGGTATCGTTGTCGGGCAATTTCAATGATAGATTCCGCTTTGGAATCCCCTCATTTGCTATCCCTCTGCTTTGCCGCCTGGTCTGGTTCCACTGACTTACGACATTGCGAGATAGCGCGGTGCCGGAGTCACCACGCCATCTGTCGTTGATCAGCTACACCAGACTGCTGCCGTACAACCCGCCCGGACTCGGACAACACGACTTCTCCGACTGGGTCTTGCCCATCGCACATTAACTTTTTCCCTTTTTGAATACCCAAATTGGATATCCCCCTTTTTTATAAGTACCTACGTCCGATGATATTCTGCTGTAGGCCTATATTTTAATATGAGGAAGGCTCGGGCCTTGATAGGGAGCTCTTCGTTAATAGGGCTGGTGAGCAAGAAGACTCGGGTGGTGGTGGTGGTGGGGGGGGGGGGGGGGGGGGGGGTAATATAGTTAGGATGATGCCATCATGGCAGTTGACCGAAGAAGCAGTTGGCTAGTATTAAGATTATTTGCCTGAATTGAAGAACGGAATCCAGATATTCTAGCTTGGTAAATGTGGCATCCGATGAAAAGATCTTTGAACAGGTATGAAACCATGATTCCACAACTTTAATAACGGGATGCAAACCATGGATTTTGCAACCACGTAGGCCTAAATATAATTACATGAAAATATATGGTTTGAACAAGGCGATTATTTCATGTAATTAGCCTACAATGTCGGCAAATAATTCAATATCCACTTGGCGCCCGTACAGTGACTCAACCACTCTCTTGATTAGGCCCTACATTGCAGAGAGTGGCCCGGAACTGGCCAATAGTGGTTACACACTGGCCACCTGACGGGAGCTTAAATACGTAGGGACAACGTGTATTACATCCTGAGGAAATCAGGGGTTAATGCTTCTCCGCCCCTGCACACAAACGAACATTAACCCATGATTTCCTCGTATGCGTGTATTGTGTACAGAAGTTGGTCGTCGATTTTCAAGAATATTTCATTGAATTAAATCTTCTAGTCCATACACACGATCCAATTTGTGTATGACTGAAACAGACAACTCACATGAGAAACCAACTGTGTTAGAAAAAAATTGGCGTCGTTAAAACACTAAAATAGGCTACGGCAGCATTTTAGTGCCACTAAAGAAGAAAAAAAAGAAAAAATTCTCGTAATAACGACTTTTAATCTCGTAATAACGACTTCCTTTCTCATGATAACGACTTTTAATCTCGTAATAACGACTTTCTTTCTCATAATAACGACTTTTAACCTCGTAATAACGACTTTCTTTCTGGTTACAACGACTTTTAATCTCGTAATAACGACTTTCTTTCTCGTTATAACGACTTTTAATCTCGTTATAACGACTTTTAATCTCGTTATAACGACTTTATTATCAAAAGTCGTTATCACGAGATTAAATAACGACTTTATTATCAAAAGTCGTTATTACGAGATTAAAAGTCGTTATAACGAAAAATAAAGTCGTTATTACGAGATTAAAAGTCGTTATAACGAAGAGAAGATCGTTATTACGAGATTAAAAGTCGTTATTACGAGATTAAAAGTCGTTATTATGAGAAATTTGTTCTTTTTTTCTTCTTTAGTGGCACTAAAATGCTGCCGTACTAAAACTTAGGAGCTGTAGCAAAATTAAAGTGAAGCCAATAGAAACAAATATTTTAGTTTCTCCTCCAACTCCCTCCCCCTCAGAAACTGAAAAATTATGATTTTTGGCTTCACTTTCCATAGCCTTGTGCGCACCGCCTTTAAGTGTCGCTTGGCACTTCGGGGCATACTTCAAGGCGGGCCCCTAACCTGCTTGCCAGGGGGCTAAAACTTAAAAAATAAAAAGTGTGATGTCTCTTATTAATGATCCGTTTTCAATAAAAAAATTTATGGTAGGTACTCCTAGCAAGGATACACCACATATCATACGGGTTTTTGATTTGACCTACTTTTCAAGGTCACAGAGGTCAAATGGTGTAAATTGGCCGTTAGGATGTAACGATGGCACGTTTCTAAACTGCAATGACTATTGATCCCAAATTTGGTACACATTTACCCCTTAGTCAGGTGATCTCAGGGACCGAAGTTTGGTCCAATATGATTCACCACTTGACCACCAGGGGGCAAAATCCAAAAACCTTAAAAATGTGATTATTCCTTAACTTAACCATACAGTATATGTCACGCAGGTTTTTAATTTGACCTTCTTGTCAAGGTCACAGAGGTCAAATGGCCTAAATTCGCCGTCAGGCCGTAACTATGGCACGTTTCTTAACTGCAATGACTATTGATCAGAAATTAAGTACACATGTACCCCTTGGTCAGGTGATCTCAGGTACCAGAGTTTGGTGCGATCTGATTTGCCGTTTGGCCTCCAGGGAGGGGGCCAAATCCTAAATTCTTCAAAATGCCATTATTCCTAGTAATTACTTGCCCGATTGGCACCAATTTTATATCATAGGTACATCTAATTCTAACAACCATTCAATGTGTCACCCGGGTCTTCTTTGATTTGACCTACTTTTCAAGGTCACAGAGGTCGAATGTACTGTAAATTGGCCATTTTGGGGAAATTGTAATTGCTTGGACCTACATCAAACCTAACACTACATGACACAATACCATGCTCTTTATCCATCTTTCCTTCACATGAGGTGAGCACAATGGCCCTAGCCATTTCATTTGTTCCATGGCGCCGCGGTTTTAACTTGCATGGCCACCGCGCACTGGAACAAGTTAATATTATTGTTTCGGAGTGTGTTTCGTGGCGTCAGCCTCAACTTATCGAGCTGGGACAACATCGCCACAGTCGCGCACTGGGACATTTTTTTGTTCCTTGGCGCCGTGGTCTCAACGAAAACTTGCATTGCCGCGCCCTGGGACGAGTTTATTATTGAGATTTGTTTGTTCTTGTTCTTGTTCGGGGCCGCCCCATGAAAGCTCCTGACCTGAAGACTGGTAGAAGCCAAAAACGTAAAGACAGGAACCACCCAATTGTAGATCGAAACCTAAATATTTCACTGAAAGTGATAAAATATACGTAGTGGTCCCTCGTCCTATAAAATTGTCTGTAATTCAGGGTACTAAAACATTGCCTCTGAGAGACAATACAAGACTTGTGGTCAGGGGCTACAATTACCCAGTTGCTTTGAGGTAATTGTAGCCCCCGATTAAAATTTCCAGTAGGTGTTGAGGAGCTAGACGGTATTTATGAAACTAACATGGTGTTAAAACATTGACATGGAAGGTTTAAAACAACGGTTGAGCATAATAAACACTACACCATGATCCGGCATAAACTAGGAACTTTAGGATCACAGCGGCCTAGGTCTTAAAGGAATTGGCCAATGGCAATCATGTTTGATTATTTTGATGTACGTAATTAATAAAGATTATATGCTTAACAATAAAATGTCATCCGTTTTTCAATCCAATGAAGCGTTTTGAAATAATCCGACTTACAAGTGCCATCTGCAGAGCATTCTTCCAAAACGCTACGTAAAATGAGATAGTGCTCCCGTGACGCGCGTGACGTCACAAAAGGAAAATGTCGGACATTTGCCACTCTGATCTCCGCGGCGCCAATTTCAAGTTGAAAAATCTATAAAAATGGTCAATGAATGCGCCGTCTTCGGTTGCGGCAAGGCTTCTGAGCCCAATGTGAGGAGCCTTCACAAATTTTCCCGACGATCTGCCCACCAAAAATGCTTGGAAACGTTTCGTCAGTCGAACTCGAGCTGCCTGGACAGGGCCGATACAAAGTTCGCAAATTTGCAGCGAACATTTCAGGGAAACTTGCTTCAACAACTATATGGCATGGAGTATAAAATGTGTCTGCAAACTAGATATGAGGGGAGGGTAATGCATTTCTCCTTACTGCTCCTTACTGCCCCTCACCCCCGCCCCCAACCCCCACCACCCAGGACCAAAAGGTTAAATAGACCTATTGACCTGACAATTTGAATTTTCTTACAGGCTAGCACTCGCAGCTCTCCATTTAACGAAAACAGTAATAGGTCACTTGCTAGTACAACCAAGACTGGGCATGAGACATGCACAATAACCTTTCCAAAGTAAAAAAACAGGAAGGGCGGCTACAGCATTCAAAGGAAGAAAGTGCAAGACACATATGGTAATGGTAAATATGCCGCAATCAGTCTGAAAATGAGAAGGCAAAAATATAAGACAAAATTAACATCTGTTGAAAAAATTAACCTTTGTTCAATAATCTATATACCGGTAAAGCTGATGACTATTTACAATATTTAACATAACCCTGCAGGAATGGACGAATAAAATAAGTTGGTCAATTTACTTCAGGTTATGTTATGTCTCTGATGAAAACACTATGATGACGTTATCAATGACCCAGCCAAGTTCTCCACTGAAGTTGATGAAATAGAGGTGCCACCACCACTGTCCTCACAATTTATACGCCCAACCAAGGAAGAGGCCATTGCGAAATACTACAGGCGTTTCAATGTCCCAGAGCAAGGTAAGAGAGTTTCAAATCGAACAATGTTCAATCCTCGCCAGCAAGCTTGAAACCCTTGTAGCAAGCTGTAGACGGGAATGCTTCACGAATTTTGATCATCATGCAGGACGGGATCACCACCCTGACCTCCCTTCCAAGGTAATCCCAGCACCACCTGACGAATTGGCGGTATGCCACAAAGCGATATTTCCTGAAAATATAAAGAAACATACTTTGTAATGCATGGAGATCAGGAAATACTATTACAATTATATTCACTAATTGCTGTCTAGTAGTAGGGCTTCAACTATGTATCAATCATTACATGGATAACATAAATTAGGCAGAACCTTTTCTTGTGTTTCAGGAAGATTGCCTGAGACTGGACTGGGAGAGTAAGGGCAAACCTGGGAATGGGATTGGTAAAGTTGCCAGCATGTGATTGGTAAAGTGAGTCATACAGAACTGACTGTTAAAAAAGAATCAACTCACTCATTAGCTGGCCCTTTGATTTTGATGGACCCATACCGCTGTTTGTAGGCCATTGCCGCTACCTCCAGTGTCCAAATGTTGTAGCAAATCCCTTCCAAACCTGGGTGGTCGGTAACACACCCTAAATGGGCCCCTGCCAAAGCTGGATCGTCAAGCTTTGCCTGCACCTGCTTCACCCCACAGCAGCACACACACTCTCTGGCTGTTTCCATTATGGCACAGTTGCCACACTGACACCTGAAAATAAGTGAAATATGATAACATTCATTGTGACAATTGATAAACCAAAAAAATCAAATATTATCAGTGTTAATGGTAAACCTCAACGTGTCTTGTTTTTCATTTGACCTGTTGATCTATTGCGCATACCGCTAGCTTATAGTACTACTTGACTATACTTCTATAGTCTTGCCTGCTAGCCATGGATGGTCTGCATGGTTAGCAATTCCCCTTCAGGCTTCATCAATGTGATTTTTGTGATGTGATAAATCACTTAACACATGATGTGACATGGTAATAAGATACGACATGTACAATGATGTAGATGTAGGCTATATGTACAATGATGCAGATGTAGGCCTATACATATTTCTTCTCCTAGGCCCTACACAATATCATGAAAATTGAGGCCTAGGCCTAGGTGTTACTGTTGATAAAACTCGCAGAAACCAGGCATCATCAGCTTGCTGCTCTATTTCACCCGAAAAAGAAAACTATGTCAGACAGGCACAGATCATTTCACTAATCACGCACCAGGAACTCAAATCTTCGAGCTTTTTTGCATCCTCCAACTCATCTTCTTCTGCCTCCATCATAGCCTGCTCGTCGCTATCACACACTGGCTCGAACATGTAAGGATATAATCCAAAAACAGGTGCGATGCCATATCCATCCACATCACTTTCCTCATCAGAGAAATCCCCATCAAACATGTCAGAGGAATCGTTCGATGACAATGAAGATGATGAAGAAGAAGATGAAAGTTCGTGAGAGTCCGCCATGTTCGTTTATGTTTTGGCGGGGAGCTCCCAAGGATTTCCTTTTGTGACGTCATCAGTGAATTCCTGGGGAAGTGGGAAATGAAAGTTTTTTCGAGGGCGCGCTTTTCAAAAAACACTTTTAGGAAAAAATTGGCGATTGAAATGAATTTATTTTGTTTTATTATTTTAAGATTATGACTTAAAAGAGATACATGTAAAAGTAAAAAAAAACACGTCCTTTGGCCAATTCCTTTAAAGTAGTACGCCGTTCGTAATTACTGGTGGTCACGGAAAATAGAAAAGCAGATATACACAATGCAGTAGAGCAGTTATTATGCATACGAATTTGTTGAAACTTTGTTTTTATAGTCTTTGTATATCTGTCTACAGCATATTGTTGAAATTTATATTCAGTACACAAATTATTTACACAATTTGAAATTTTCAGATTCAGTTACAAAATTTCAAATATTTAACGAACGGCGCAGACCTCCAAAAATCCACCTCGACAGGTTCACCTCAAAAAGTTCACCTCCGAACCTCTCACCGATTTTACCCGATTTTACCCGATTTTATGCCGAAATTAGTCATCTTCAGAAAGCTTCAACTTGAGCCAATTTGTCTAAATTGATAACAAAACTCGAAAGCTTCCCACTCTGAAATATTTTGACAACCAATTATTCTATCAGTTTGGTATTAGCAAGTTTATCAGATTACCTTTAACCCTGTTTTGAAAGCACAAGCCAAGGTTTAGGCCCTTCATTACCAGATACCTAATATTGTTAACTTCCCTGATTAAAGTTATAAAACACATCTGAATCTTATCTCCGTGATATTGAGTGCTCGCTAACATTGCTGTGTTTCAAAATTGACTCCTAGCAGATATTCTATCGTAAATCATAGACAACGTAACACCCCGTACAGTAGTGGAGACGATCCACGAAGAACCTTGTTTTTTTTAAACGGATCGGTTCTCTATTTAGGGCAAAATCCTGCAGATTGCAACTGTTATCGTAGATAATCGTAGTTCGGTCCAGTTCTGAACCGAATTGGCGATGCAAAATCTCGAATGGGGTTCTGGGTGATTCACAGTCTTCCATCAAGGAGAAGCTAAGACACACTTCATGATATCAGAAGATAGTGAAAATACCGGGTGCAAAGGTGGAGTGGGTTTTCGTGTCCTTTCTGCACGCGATGGCTCTGTACGGATTCTGGACTTGGTATGCTCCCCGTCCATGCGTACGCGGGTTGCACGGAAAGAATTCGTAAGGGTAATCGACATTCATGCCATACTGTTCAGCAGTAGGAATCTTTTTCCCACGAAAGATTGCATCGAGCTTCTGCAGAATTATTTCGATAAGTTCTCTGTAAGTGAACGTTAACGCTAGTTCCGACCGCAGTGTTTAAAATAATTGCCTTCGCCAGTATTGGCACCTTTTGCTGGAGTATTGCGAGTTTTAACGAATATCGGGAGTCGGTCAAGTCGACCTTGCCCTTCGGTATGTCCCGCAATACTTTTGCCGCGTCTCTGTCCCTCATGAGCTGAAATGTACCACACAACGAAGAAGAACAGCTGAGCGCTTTCAGTAAAGAACGTGCACCTGGAAAGCACACTAGACCCATTTCTTTAACCCAGTCGTATAGTTCTTGGGATACTTCACTAAGTTTCGCTAAAATCATTTCGTGAAAATCATTTGTCACGACGGAATCCGAAGCAGGAAACTTGCCCAGCATCTCACGCGTAGCTGGTTTCAACAAAACCCGGTTTTGGAAGCAGGTTCCAGCAATCAAAGCACTGTCTTCGGTAAGGGAGCAGGGTGGTCATTCATTTGATCTTTACGGCAACCCATCATTACAGCATCCATTACCTTAAAGAGTTGACCTGTCGTATCCCTGGCGCACAAATCACACGAAAAGTTATCGTTGGCATCCCAATCTAAGAGACGGACGAAACAGTTGTAAGCCCTTCTCAGTTGATGGTAAGGCGTGTCGAGCGTTATATTCATCCGACTGCGGATATCAATTATAGTCGAACGTCGCGCGGCCTGCAGATGGAACTTCGTCTCAGATGACCTGCACAATATTCCTAGCAGCCACTAGTAGGTGAAAAAGTTTTTATTTTCCAAGTTAAGGAGAAGGTCTTCGTGGCTTTTGTAAAGGACTTTGCAGCAGCCTTCGTCCGATTCAAGTTTTGAAAGACGATTGCCGGTTATTACAGTGTTCTCCTTGTGAATCCTGGCATCCTCCGTGACGATGCATTGTTTCATCTTCATTCCATGTTCGCAGAATTCGCGTCGCGGAATTCCGGTACCATTCTAATCGACCGGTATCGTTCTCTCTCAATTTCATGGTACCTCTTCGTCATAGCAGACTGTCATACGGCCACGGAATTTTATTATCGGGTATGCTGATGAATTCATTTGAGTCGGAAGCTACCTTTTTAGATTTAGATGTACATCACAGTCAACGTTATGTTCTTTAAGTTCATTGAACACATTGATGTGCTTGCAGTCCCTTCTTCTTCAGATTTTGCAATTGTAAGTTCGTTGACCTGCAGCAATGACACCATAGCCACCAGTATCATTTGCAAAAACTGCCGCTACAAATGGCATCTCGCTAACAATTTCCTCGATACTTGAAACCTTGCCAGGACGCTTATCTGAGGAGACATCATCGAACAGGATCTTTGCTGCCTGAGAGTGAACACAGTAAGCCATTAGTTCACGTTCACCGAACACTGACGCCGATTCCTTCAGTGAAGACCGTAAACTTTCGACGCGGGAACGCTGCTCGGAAGACTCTCTACAAGTGCAGATGTAAAGTTCTTGGTTCGTTCCTTCCTTATGTCAAGAAATGTTTTCCGGTACAAGAGAATCCATTCGTTGCTGAGCAATCCATTCAGATTGTAAACTTACTTGTCGAAGAAGTTCAGACGACCTGGAATTACACAAATAAGTATATTTTGACTAAACGTCAATTTATCTCCAATCGATATCATGCACAAATTTGTTTACTTTCAGAACTTAACTTTTAATTTCGCCAACATACGGGTCATTTGTCTGATTTTTCGGTTGTTTCTGATATTGGGAAACCGCATTTTCTCCTCTGAAATAGAGATTTATCCCAACTGATTGCAAACTTTCTTTTCGATAACAATAAAAATCGCACTCATTGAATATGTTATCTTCACCTTCATCCTTTTTATATTGTTTATTTTGTTTCTCAGGGCCGTCAGCTTATAGCGAAACATAAAGTTATAATCATTTTCTTACTCCTTGGAAACTAACATAATCATCAGTTCAAATATAAGAAAGTAAGGAAAATGGGTCTGACGCCCCTGTTATTGACCTACTAATAACATCATTGATTGCTATCCAAACGACGAAGTCGCTGTTTCTGGTATTAGGAAGGTGTTGGGGCTGTTGTGTGCTTAGTAATTTCAATGGGCGCAAGTGGTAAACCTAAGTTTTGGCATTCCTCTCCCTAAGAAACGAAAACAGTCCAAAACCTTCGTATTATGAAAACAAAATGAAAATACTTTTAGTATTCGGCCGATTTATATCAAACATTTACTGATTTTGTGAATTTGCCTCATCATAAAGGGGCGATTATTTTTGATAGGCATAAAGGCTTCACAACATTATCTTAAGGTAATCCATCGACAAACCTCATGTAACTTCATCCACTTGGGCGAAGTCACTAAAATTTCAATTGGAGCTAAAAATACATGTATCTGAACCGCAAAATATTTTTCGCAAGTTCTAATAATGTTTGTTTATGGAAGAACTTGCTTAAAACATTTATTAGTTGTAAAAGTGTAAAATTTGCCTCTTTTAGGCTGACTCTCTTAAAGGTGATAACCTGAAATATGCTGGGCATTAGATATTCTAATTTTTCATAAAAGTTGCTTCTCAGCTGTGGATCGTTACTTCATAAATTTGATTAGAATGTTAGGAAATGTTGTAAGTTGTTTACCAATAGTCCTAACACAAAGCCATGCTGGGCAAGGGAGGTCGTCGGTAGCTGCTTTAAGCTGCCAACTTTAGCACCGGAGAAGATGGAAAAGGACGACCTACGAATCTCGGTCCGCAAACACGTTATTGCATCCCAAAGGAATGGTATGCATTATTTTCTTTTTGGGAAGAAACTAGATGTTTGACCAAAACAGAGATGTCGGGCAGAATGTTCAATACATGTAAGTAAGTAAGTAAGTAAAGTAAGTGAAATTTTATTGTTCGATCTTACAATAGGAAAATGCAATATAAAAAAATACACATAGGCCTACACAGCACAGGACAACACACATATAAAACTGGTGAAATTGGAAATGGGTTAGAACGGTAATAGACAGAGCGTAGGCTACTGGTATGATGATATGATTATATGACAATGATATTGATAATGATAATTAGGCGGGAATCGATTTGTCCTAGTATTGGAATTAGTGTTTTCTTTTATCGAGACATTTTGTAATAAAGTTGATAACACATTTACAGATTTCAGTATCACCTTGGTTGTATGACATAAGGAAAAAGAACTTTTGCTCATTATCAAGAGCCTGGAAAGATGTGAAATAATCTAGGATCGAAAACAAATCAATTCTTTCCTGATCATACAAAGAACATTCCAGCAGCAGATGCTTTTCATCTTCTACTTTGTTACACTAGCAGTTCAAACAGAATCTCTTCTCAACTGGCTTTTTAGGTTTGCGTGTACCAGTACATTTTCACTCTTTTCCATTTATATATCATTTCGGTGTCGTGCAGAGGAGACATCTGTCTTGCAGTTATTATAGCAACTCGAACTCAATTTTGTCACTTGTTATTTTTGTTCCTTACCGGTGTTAATTAATTGCTTAGCATAATCGGATTGTAGCCTATAATTTGAATTGTGATAAGTGATTCCGAAATTACGAACCTTAACAATATATTTAGCTCCAGGAATTAAGTGAGGGAAAGGGCTTGATAAACGAATTTTTTGGCAGTCTGCATGCATTCTGTCCAACTTGGCGAAAATAATGGCAAAGATCAGTACAGTATATTTTCTGGAAGGGAAACACATGTTGCTTGAATTGCTAGCCCAGTCACATTGATATGATTATATATCATTCATCGCTGTGATGAAAATACTAATATATGAATAGATCTTAACCAAAATCACGGACTTGAAGCATTCGAGAAATTGATAGATTTAAAGTTTCTGGGGTTGATTCGGGCATGTTGCCGTTATTATGGTTACCAAGTCTAAACCTTGCTATTCACACATTGCTTCTGAAATTTGTTACTTCCTTGACTGGTCCAGGAGGGGTCAATCTCAGGGGTAATTCAATATTTTGAGGAAAACACCGAATCATGCAATTCTGTTTGGATGGTTGAGGGTATAAAATGGGAGGGATTTCGGGAAGTGGGAATATCAACCCTCGGCTGTGAAAGGACACAAAATACCTTTCCGATGTTCCCATTTCCTGATACCGAATTATAAGTTTTTCAATCATCCAAAAAAGTAGGTTGGGATTTTCCTATTGAATGCTGTCAGTTGAGCTGTGTCTTTTAGGTTGAGATTGTCCTATTAAATACTGTCGGTTTAGCAGTGTGTTTTCGTCGTCGTCGTCATCAAAGCATACAACACAAATTATAGAATTCCATGTATGTCTTATGCGTCATATCATTTTCAAACACAATAGGATTACAAGGCATTACAATTGTGTCCTTTATAGGATAATGAAGACCTATTATCACCAGCTGAGGAGAGTGACGGTTATGAGAAGAGCATCGAGAAGAGCACCGAGCCGCAGACAAAACCTATAATGGTCAACAGCATTCATATACAGTTTTTTTCTCTTTTCCTTTTTAGCACCTCATTAAATGGTTCTAGAGTAGAAAACACCACAATTTGATGGCAAAATATTCAAAAACATAGAAATGTCAAGTCACCAAACTTAGAGAGCCGAATCAGCATTTTCATCAGCAGTTTACACCTTCCGCTGCAATAGCGTGGCCTCTGTTCATGCCAACTCCCCGTCTGAGAATACATGTAGGTTGCTCGCACAAAATTAATTAATCTGAATATTGCCACTAGATGGATTATTCAAATGGCATTTCAATTAACTCTGGCGAAATAAAAAAAAGGGAGTATATAATATCCGATTCAAATTATGTATTAGGTTAACAAGTAAACGATTACAAGACATTGCGTTTTGGGAACCATGGCTACACGATTCGGGAATCGATTTGTCAATCCAAAACCATCGGTCTTGGATCGATCAAAGCTTCCATAAGCGGAAACAATACGAATCGGGTATCCCGCAAACCACACGACTTGAAATCTGACTATCATACTTCAGTTGAGAGCACCTGGAATACAAGTCACTAAGTACACAATAGGGTACTATGTACTTTATAGAAGATAAAGTCGAATAGTGATAAAAAAATCAGGCAAAAGGTGCCTCGCACCAGACATACAAGAAGGTGTAGTCATTTTGCACGCTGACACTTGATAGACTGACCGCACCGGTTTTCGACGTTTTTTTTGTTTTTTGTTCTTCTTTTTGTTAAGAATGCACTTTCCCAAGCTTTATGTTCAAATAGCCCAAATAATTCGCTTTTTGAAATGTAGGGAAGATAATCATAGACTCTAAACGGGGTCATTCCTATGGCATTTAGGGATATGGGATTAGGTCAGGCTTTGGCGAGGGCTATGCTGTCTGAAAATAGCCAATTCAATAGAAGTTAATGTCAGGAATTGTCCAACCATGCCACTGATCGATCACAGGACGAAATGTGATTTTTAAGCATGCATAAAGCTGACGTAAAGGTGCCTGAAATGTAACCTTCCAACGCCTTTAAGTTGCTTAAAGATTGAATTTTAAGTCACCTTTAAGCAGTGCGTAAAGGTGCTTTATGGCCCCTTCCTTTCAGCAGCTTTAATGGCCACGTAAATGCCACTTAAAGCCAACTTAATGACGCCTGAAATAAACCTTTCACAACCTTTAAAGCTTGGTAAAGGTTGAATTTAAGTCATATTTAAGCAGTCCGTAATGATGCTTTATTGTGGTTCCTACATTTCAGCATCTTTAAGGGTCTAGTAAATTACCCTTAAATACACATTTCAGACTCCTTTATGGGTACTTTTCATGACCTTTAACCATTATGCATTTAGGCAAGCGATGCCTTTAAGCATAATGTAAATAAATGTAAAGGCAACCATGTCAAAATTTTAGGCAGTTTTGACAAGGCATGATTAGAATACTGTTCTGCCAAAGGACACTTGAGTCACATCCTTTAATGACTGAATTCATAGTTATTACAGAAAATGAAGACTAAATTTCAAAATTAGAAAATATTTATTTCTCTTGCAATATAAAATCATACAAAAATATAGTTTTGAGATACCTGAGAAGCAAAGATGTATAAAGTAGACTCTAGCCTAAAATCTACAAAGTGACAAATATAGGGTACATGAAAACAAACACATTTTTATAACTCCATGGACAATCTCAAAAATAATGTCGTTTTGAGTATCATCCATAGGGGCCATACTGGTATGTACGCATCAGGGGTACGGAAAATCAGTGTCAAAATGCGTACTCTAATGTACTTGCTGTACATTATTTTGTATCTACTCATGCGTACAGGGGGGCAAAAACGGGGAAAATGTGCATACATGTACATACTAAAGTATGGCCGCATATCATGATGCAATGTGACAACTTGGGCACTTTGCCTGGTGTTATTTTCTACCCATGATTAATTTCACTAGACACATAAACAACAGATCGACAACTATATATATAGCTTGCAGCAGATAGGGAGATGACAGTATGAGTATCATTGCTCCATATATGCACTGCAAGTCAGATCGATTTTACCATACATTGCCAAATGTCTTTATCATCATGATCACAATATTTATATATATGTACTGTACATGCAAATTGAAGTTTACAAAAATCAAAATACCACAATACACGTCCGGTCAGCTGATGAATTACAGTAAAACTCACATTTAAACCAATTCAAAATACAGCAGTTTCAATCTTGACTACACAAGTGGATTGCAATCTACAAAAATGTAGAATTTCTATGTTAATGTATATTATAATGCATTGTCATTAAAATAATATGTGCATGACTATATCAGAGATAAAAGTGGCTCATCACACAAAATTGACAGAACAATTTTGAGTGATGATGGACACCACAATGATGTACGGCGCAGCACCCTGCAGCTGCCCCTCTAAAAATGCTCCCGGTTTTTTTTCAAACATTTTCTATTTTGTACAGAAGGGCGACTCCCCTATCTTTTGTCTCAGGTTACCCTGCCGTTGCTCATGTCCTGGGGACATTGTGCTCACCTGGGAATCATTAAATTGCAGATGAAATGACATATGGAGGTTAAATTGACTTTTAGATATGAAAAAATGTGGCACGTCAATGACACTTTTTAGAGTTTGACTTCTGCAAGTGCAACTTGATAAACTAGGTCACAATTGACCTAAATTGGGTCAACTTGTATAGATCCCATTAGGAGTCTCCATATAAAATTTGAAGAATCTCAGACAAAAGTGAATATATCAACTTTAAGTGGAATTTTATAGTTTGACCTTTCTGACCTTGGAAACTAAGCCAAGGTTAAAATGTTACAAGCTCTATGTCAATCTTGATCATATCAATCAATAATTCACCTTTGAAGATAACAAAGTGAAGGTTTCTTGATATAACTGACATTGAGTGTTATGCCATGACCCGACCTATTTACACCTGAAAAGTACGTCACATTGACCTGAATTTTTGTAAATATGTACAGATGCCCAATAGGTGTCTACATATCAAATTTGAAGGGTCTCGGATAATTAATGACAAAACGTGCTACCTTCGCTGAAATTTTAGAGTTTGACCTCTGTGACCTTCAAAAGTAGGTCAAATCAGAAACCCGCACATTATGTCATGTAGTCTCATCAGAAGTATTGACAGTAACAATTTCATTGTTCTAGCTATCAGCGTTAATGAGTTATTGACAAAATAAGGTTTTCCAAGATGGCTGCCTGGAGCCCAAAAAAGTTGGTCACATTGACCTACTTTTTTGGTCAACATGTAGAGATGCTAAATAAGTGTCTACATACCAAATTTAGAGTCTACAACAAGTGATGACGAAACGTGCCACCTGCGGTGAAATTAAAGAGTTTGACCTCTGTAACCTTGAAAAGTAGGTCAAATCAAAAACTTGGGTATTATGTCATGTAGTCTCTTCAGAGGTATCCACAGAAAAAAATTCAAGATCCTAGCTATCAGCATTCATGAGATATTGACAAAATAAGGTTTTCAAAGATGGCCGCCTGGAGCCCAGAAAGTACGCCAAATTGCAATGATTTTCGGTATGTCAGGTCATGCTCTCATAAGACATCCACACACCAAGTTTCAACCTCCTAGACTCAATGGTGAGCAAACGTGCCACCATTGTTGACGGACGCCGGACGGACAGACAGACGGACCAACCGACGGACAAGACGTGACGACATAAGCTCACCCAGGTGAGCTAAAAAACCCTACCCTAAGTTTCTTGAAGAAACACTACTCTAGCCTAAAATCTACAAAGTCACAAAATATAAAAATATAACATGAAACAAACACATTTTTATAACTCCAATGGCAATAGACGTATGGACCATCTCAAAAATAGTGCCGTTTGAGTATCATCCATATGATATGATGCAATGTGACGTACAATTTGGGCACTAATTATATGTATGCAAATTGAAGTATGTATTGGAAGTTTACAAATTGAAATACCACATACATGTCCAGCTGATGAATTACTACGGTAAAACTCACATTCAAACTTAACAGTACAGCAGTTTCAATTTTGACTACAATCTACAAAAATGTAGACTTTCAATGTTAATGAGCTTCATTCCGTCGCACAAATATAAAATATTTTTCCAACAAACTTAATAATAGAATAATTACAGTGGGTACTCGATTAACTGCTCTTTCCTAGAATTTACTAAGTCAAGATGAGTGAGGTCTAGAAGAGGGGCTAGGCCTTGGAAATAAGCCCGGTTTACCATTTTTAACAAGTGAAGCATTCGGCCTTCATGTAACAGACAATCATCAGGTTCATGGAATCAGGGTCCGTTACAACTTTTTCATGGTTCCTACTTTACTAGGGCATCAACACTTTCCAATACAGACAAATGAGCCTTTTCTCAAATGACATACGGAAAATAAAATAACATGAAACATACGTCGCTACTTATTGAAAAGTCGTGACTATTGGGAAATGTCCTTCTTTATAATTATATAACCCGTTGCGGTCCTAAAATGCAAAATTTAATGAGGAAATCCTGGGGTCAGTCAATCATGCCACAAAACCAGCAAATTAAGTACCCACTGTATATTACATATGAATAGTACGCCACACCAAAGCATAAGTGATTACTGCTGCTCGAGGTTGGTTGGTCGTTCCTCGGCCGAACGCACAGTCCAGCTTAGCGCATGAGCAGCTGCAGGAGCTGGCCGATTTGAATAAATCCTGTCCCGCACTCTTGTTGTCATCATCTTGGTTTGTCTTGATGAACGTGACTCATCACAGATTTTGCGTAACTTCTTTTTTATGCTGCGCATTTTCTTCGATTCCCACTTCAGGCGTTTGACAACAAAAACATTGGTTTCAATCCCAGTCTTATCACTTATCTCAACGTCACTTTCTTCGGAACTCATAAATTCGGGGGCCATGATTCCTTCTGCTTTCCTCATGCGTCTTCATCCCAACCACTCACTTGCAAAGCTCTTTCGAGTTGTTCACACTTCTGCAAAATACAAGGGAAAACACACCAAAATTGCATGCAATACTTTCACTTTCTAGTGCAACGGGTGTACTGTACACTCCAGCAGGGCATTGTGCACTCTGCATCATCAATTTGCATAACTAACCTCCGAGATGCAAGATGTACTGCAACAATCTAAGACAAATAGAATTTCAACAAGCTACCAAGCAGCCTGCAGATTGGACCATATTTAGCAACTGTCCACCAATGATACAAGTAGTAATTTTCTGTGTACGCTTAATCAATCCAGCATGGGATCAGACATTTCAAAAACGGCTGGCAGTCAATCAAAAAATACTAACCTCTCTAAGACGTATTTGCCGGCGGCACTTAATCTTATGGGCATTGTCTATCCCCTTCGATTGACGTTTATGTTGATCTCTCAGGCTTCTGAAGTAGATCCTTAATGCCTCTGTAACGATAATCGTATCAATTACAAAGGAGCAACAATGGAACTTTTTGCAGGTGGCGGCAAAGGGCAAATGTAATTAAATTTGTAATGAATAGTAAAATATATAGCCAGGACTTGCAAAAGTAGCCTCTTGCACCTTATCTCGCATCATCATGTCACCAACAACACTCAAATCTTTTCAACGTCAGGCATTTCTATTCTAGCAATAATCGCCTGGCAAGATATTCAAAATCAAAGTGATTTAACTGAACTACATGTACATGTACAAAAAACAGGAATTGCCTGGTTGTGAGAATATTGTTTTTGAGAAGGACCAGCAGTGGGTACATGTAGTTGTCTTGTTTCACAGTTGTTTCTAGAAGACTGAATCACAACTGTAGCATTCACAAACGTGAAACTGTATTTTTTTGAAGAACTTTTCTGCTTACTCATGTTACTGGTGTTGCAATACAAAAACCTACCTTCAATATGCAAATGTGGAAAGTCGCCTTTCCCACTGACATCAATCACAGCCTTGATGATGCGCTGGGTGACGTCCTTGTTGGTGGCAGAATTAAACCTGAGAAAAGAGGCAATTAATTTAAAAAGTAAATGAAATGGCTAGGGGCATTAAAAACAGAGGTTGAATTTTTCCTCGATTCACTCGTTTTGAAACTTTCTCACAAAAATTTCAGGGTTTACAGTACCAGTCTCATGTCTGTACTAACACATGTTTTGGCTAATCGTTAGGGGAGTCTATAAAATTAGCCCGGTGTCCGTCGTCGTATCCTGTGGCACGTTTCTTAACCGCTGGTGCTATGATGAACTCGAAACTTTGTACACGTTATGCCCTAGGTCACATGACCTCTGTGACAGTGAATTTTGGTCAGATCCGATTCTTAATGCATTATCATGAACATTTAATTTGGCTAAGGATTGCAATCACTGATCTGACATTAATTGGAGTTTGTGTGATGACATTAAAATAAATGTTAAACTTAGTGCACTGTTCTGGTAGGGATATAATTGCTTTGACCACACATTGGTGAGATAAAACCAATGAAATTACACACAGTTTTGAAACATTCTAATAACTGTGGATCTGCATTGTGCACAGGTGAAAAACATATTTTGAATTGAATCAAAGGGTATTAGTATTGCTGAAAAGTATTTGATCCCAACATGGGATGGTACTTACACTGTACCTAATACTACTGAAATAAATCTTTGATTGAGGCCCAGTCGCCTTGAATCATATCATCAGTGGATCTGATTCATCAAAGGATTGAAGTGAATGTTGAAAAAAATATCAACGAAGAACACACTGCGATATGCAACTCTCTTTTTAGCACAGAACCGCACTTAAAGAGTTCACACCGGTTTAGCACAGCACCGCACTTGACCAGTGATCGACGTCACATATGTTAGGATGAATTTGTTGGTATTTATTCAACATTTATTCAACATGCACAGGTGAAAAACATATTTTGAATTGAATCAAAGGGTATTAGTATTGCTGAAAAGTATTTGATCCCAACATGGGATGGTACTTACATTGTACCTAATACTGCTAAAATAAATCTTTGATTGAGGCCCAGTCACCTTGAATCATATCAATCATCAGTGATAACTACAACATGGATCAATTCACCAAAGGATTGAAGTGAATGTTGAAAAAAATATCAACGAAGAACACACTGCGATATGCAACTCTCTTTTTAGCACAGAACCGCACTTAAAGAGTTCACACCGGTTTAGCACAGCACCGCACTTGACCAGTGATCGACGTCACATATGTTAGGATGAATTTGTTGGTATTTATTCAACATCGACATCATTTGTTGCGATTCATTCTCACACACTAGTCCATAGGCTATGCCATTGCCACCATTTGTTAAGATAAATTTTGTTGGTATTCAGCAGGGACTTCACCAGCATCATTCCTAATCCTAATCCTGATAGAATAGAATTACTAAATGAAACAGAAACAAACCGAAAATCAATACATTCATCCCTTTCCTGTATGCCTCAAATCCATTTCAACCAGATGCAAGGCAGTACAACTTGCCCTTGAGTCCGACAAAGTCACATTTTATCAACCATGTCAATCAATGTACTTACATTTCTTCAAAGTTGTAACCATCAAAGTCATCCTTCTTGGCAAGTTCTTTGTAGATGTCTCTGGTCTTCCTCTGGAAAGAAATGGCACAAAATAAGCTTGCTTTTGTAACCACCATGGTAGGGGGTTTAACCGGGCTTTACTTTTCTCATGGACGTCACATCATGGAAACCCATGAGGAATGGATTAGAAGTTCATTGTTTAGAAATTCATTTATTTTATTCCATGGGCATACGTTGTCGTTATGATGTGTATTTTGTGCACTGCACCAAGAAGGAAGCGACCAAAGAACAAGGTCAAGAGGCGCCTCCATGGCCAAGTCCAAACTCCACCAGCCGAGATGCCACAGTATTCAAGAAATCGGCCCAGTAGTTTTTGCGCAGTGACCCAAAAGGGCAGTGTCGGTGACATTTACTTATGAATCCGACTGACTAGGTAGGCAAAATGCTAGGGGGTGTAGGCCTAGGCCTAGTCCTACAAAATGGCCTAACGTCAGAACTCGTAATATCGCCACTTGTGCCTTTTATCGCCATTTACGTCATGACGCTAATTCCCTTCAAAAATTGGCGATCTAATACACAATCTTCTCATGACGTGGCAAAACAATAACTTCCAACGCCTACGTGGACAGTTAAGTGGGGCAATGTTTCCCAGAACGTTTACGAAGACGTCGCGTCACGGTAATGTTTAAATGTAAAATGCGTGGTGACGTTACGACGGCCAACACTATGTTATGGTTATGCAAACGTTGTCCCACTCCCGACCCAAGGGCATGTGGATCTAGGCCTATATAGACAACAATGAATGACAGACAATGCTAGATCATGTACTAGGCCTAGGCCTATATGAGTATATCAGCCAGAGCCTAGGCTAGATCTTAGATCATCATCATGTACTGGTAGGCCCTAGGCTAGATGTAAATTGTAAATTAGTAAAATGTAAACATTCTAACCTGGCAAATTGACGAAATCTGCAGCTTCTGCTTTTGTTTTCGTTTACCGGAACAGCTAGGACTCGGTGTCTTCTCGCTTTGTGCCTGAATTTTCTTGAGCAGTTCAGCGTTCTGTCGCCTTTCTTCCTCCAACAACCCCAATATTTTTCTGTTCTCCTCCCTCTGTTTTTGAGACTCCTCAATGCTTTTCTCGAGGAGGAGAACACACCGGTCATTTATGGATGGAGGTACCACTCTTTCATTAGCCATTTTAGCGTAAAAAAACAAATAAATTGGAGAAATATAAGATAGTAATGGTGTGATGGTTGAAATCGGCGGCAAAATGACACGAGGTGGAAGGTGAAGGTCAAAAATGAAACCTATTTTTATCCTATAAATAATTCCATATCTTATAATCATAGGCCTAATTATAACACCAACCATAAAAAATAGTCTTCTAAATGATAGAATAACAAAAATAAATTGTTTTAAAATTCATAGCATGTGTTTCTCAGAAAAAGCCGTCCCACAATGCACCTCTGCAGTAGTACATCCTGTTTCATGATCAGATGTTCACAAAAATTGTTGGGTGATCATAATTGGTCACACCTCGTCTTCTGTCTCTTTCAGTCCTCTAACTTGACGTTACTGTTTGCTGTCAATTGCTGTGGCAGTGTGCCTCCACCTCCAGACTGATCCACTGCCTGTGAAATTTGATGAAAATTGAAGAAGTCCCAGCTGGTGAAACAAAAGTTGAAACAAAAGGTTGGTCAATTAGCCTACACTTGATATATACTTTGTTCAATGCAGTACAATGTGAATAGTCCCTGCACCTGAGAAAAGCGCGGTTGATTTGATTAAGAAGCCAGATTATTTTGGTGTAAGTATAACTAACAGTCTGTAAGTTACTCTTCTTAAGTGTTTTGATGATAATGATAATTGTGTAATAATTTTTGAAACGGTGGGATATATTTGTAAAATATTACTGGTAGATCATACTGTTTATTTCACAGGAGATGCTACCTGTAGAAATGATGTCTTCAAAGGACTCAAAACATGTACGATCAGATTTAGTGAAAAAAAAGCACAGGAAAGCATTGAAAGAAAAGCTTAAGAAGAAAAAGGCATTGAAAAAACTTAAAGCTGAACAGCACGAGAAAGAGAAAGCTGAGGAAGTGGCTTCTTTAAGGATACAAGTGGTCGATTCAAAGAGAAAGATAAACGGCCTCAGGACGCAGTTGTTGACACGACTGAAGCCACCTCAGTCTTTTAAACAAACCTCAACACCACAGTTGTCAAAAGCAAGCAGAAAAACAATCTTGCTTCCTTCTTGTTCAAACAGAAACAGGTTTTTTGGTTCACTTCCAGTGACAACACAGCTATCCAGCGCAGTTGTGGCTGATGTCCTGCAGGAGAATAATGATCGCGTTTTTCTTGGGGCGGGGACATTTGGGTCAGTGCATCTTGGGAAGATGATCTTTTTGGACACAGTTGTTGCCGTTAAAACTTTAAAAGAAGCGAATGGCTCCAAGCTGATCCAAGAAGCGCAGATCATGCAGTTGTTATGTCAACATCCGTCCTTTCTATTTATTTACGGGATTCTTGACACTAAATCTATTGTGATGGAGTTTGTTGGTACTCATGGTGATTCTACTTATATTTCTGAAACTGTTTACTCAAATATGAAGAATATGAGCATTGATGTAGAGTGCTGGGTCAGTTTCTTTAATGACCTTATGAGCGGTATAGACTTCATGCACAGCAAGAATATTCTCCACAATGATCTGAAAGAAAACAATGTGCTTGTTGCTCGCTATTCTTTTCGGAAGGGAATTTCCCCCAAAATCATTGATTTTGGGAAGGCTACACCTGTGGATAATCCGGTTGTGTATAACGTTGTGCCAGGAAGTCAAGACCAAAAACAACGCAATTTAAGATTCCGGCATTTGGCTCATGAGTTGACGAACGTGCCAAACTCAAAGCAGTGCCCTGCTACTGATGTATATTCATTTGGGAGGATCCTGAAAAGTGTTGGGTATGCACGGGACGTTCAACAATTTCGAGATTTGGCGAAGGAATGTAAAGACTATTTACCATCTGGCAGGCCAACTACAGTGGTTCTTTTGAGAAGACTTGATTCTATATTGAGTGCCATGCTTTTATCAAATTAATGATCAAACAAAATGTACAGCATCCAATGAGCAGTCCTGATCATATGGCAATATCAACACCTACTTCACACGATATTTCGCAAACTAATGGACAAAATTCAATGCGGTTTTCACCATATTATCAGAAATTTTGTTGTTTCATCGCACATTCTAGCAGGAATGTGACTGATTTAGTGATTACATAAGTTTGTTTTTCATTTTGCCATTTAAAAAACCCTTACAAAAAAACTATTTTAAATGGCCGATTGGAGAATGAATAACTGATGCAATCACATCCATACTGGTAATGCATGATTAGAAAACAAAATATCTGATAATGCTGAAAACCGCATTGAATTTTGTCCATTAGTTTGCGAAATATCATATGAAGTAGGTGTTGATATTAATATGATCAGGACTGTACTAAATGTATAATTCTTCCCTCTGTCATCTCAGTTTTAAAGGGGGACTATAGGCAGGAGCAGAGGGGCTTATTTGACCATCTTCAGGTGACAAATATACACAATAAGGCCACAAGGTCATCTCAGATGCAGCACTAAATACATTCCTGGTTCAGGTGTGAATCATTTCGACTTACTGGTGTGAGAGACCCCTACTGGCGACTATGTGCAACTTTAACTTGCCTGCCTAGCTACTGCCTAATTGTCCCTTTAAAACATTCTTTTAAATGTGATCCATTGCTTGATGTCCGTTTTTACATGAACAATGTTGGCCAATTTCCATTCAAATTGGCAACATTAGAAAAGTCTTAGTTCACCCCACATGGTCTGAATTGAATTGAAGCAGTACATGTACCAGTATGCACCATTGCATGTTGCTCAAAGGGGAAATGCAGTGTACACTAAGACTGGTTTGACGAGTCATTGTTGCATTTTGTGGAATCATATTAATGGTGTTGTTAGTTTTCACTCTTCCACATTGCCTGTAAAAAAGGATGTTTTTGCGTTTTACAGAATGGCTTCCAACTCGAAGGATAAACTGTACCATTGTGAAATGTGTGATATGGACTTTAAGAAGAGAACCTTCTCACGTCACAAACTGTTATACTATGATTTCGAAAACAATGCTTGGAAGCATCATGAAGTGTCCCGTTTCAATGCACGTGCTGGCTTCCTGCCCAAACTGACACGACATAGAGCTGCTGGGTACAATCCGTTTGAAGATATAAGCTCATCCTCTGACTCTGACGACTGTAAGTACCATTCATTGCTAGCTGTCAATCATCCTGTCCTTCTAGATTCATTAATTGTTTGAAAACAGGGTCACGTTTCTTGACCAAAACATAGTAGACATCAAGTCAGTTTAGCTGGTGTGTGTCAAGTTACAGTCTTAGAAACTGGTCCTGGACTTTGCCACAAAGTGGCTCAAGCTGAAGACAATTTATCACAGGAACTTCTAATGATGATACAAGGAATGTCTTATTATGCCAATAATCTCAACCAAAGTTTTATCAAAATAGCACAATCGTGACAATGGTCCAAGCATGGCTGTTCCATTTTGGTTAAATGTCCACATTTTTTTTCAGCTGTACATGTATCTGTTGCGTCCCAATTTGAAGATAATGCATTGAATGCAGTTGAAGGTGATGGGCTAGATGATTTGAACAATTAGCTGCAGCAGCAGTTCCAGCAGCTGACCATATTATCGTAAGTTAAACCTCAAGTTTCTACTTGTAGCTCACCTTTCAGGGAGCTTATACTGAACAACACCGTGAGGTATAAGTACTTTACACTGGTGTCTTATTCCATTGTATTCTAGACTTATGTCGCGCTAAATCCATGCAACAGCTGGTTTCAGTTGCTAAAAGCGTTTCACATGTTATCAACATGTTTGCACCCATATCTACAAGGTAGAAACATTTTGACATTGACCTATTTTCCATGGTAACACATAACAGCAATCAAATTCTCCCCAACAGTTAAGTAGAGTCTTGACTTGAGTTCCTGTGCATGTTGACAGAAATAGATTAGTGTGACATACTAATTTTGGCTCTTGATTTGCTTCAACCAATAGTTAATTCCCGTTCCCATTACGAAAACTGAAGATAGCATGCAAGGCAGTAAGCTTAATTGAGATGTTTGTATCTTGTAGGATCATGACGACTTTATGGAATTTGTCAGTGATGAAGATGTTGACGAGGTTTCAAGTACTGCTGGTGAAGACGACCGATGCGAGCAGGACGAAGGTTTATCCGAATCGGAAGACGAGGAAGTCGTGGAGGATTCAGATGAGGAGCTTGAAGATTTCCGAATTCTACCTGCAAATAACACTGGCACGAGAAAATCAAAATGTGAATTTGTGAACACACTATTATTCTATGTTGTATACTTTATTTTATACTGGCAGGCATCTGTAAATGTAAGTGACAATGCGGTTGAATGGCTGTTGCAATTCCACTTCCAGTTGTTCAGTTTCATTGGCTGTAATGTAGATCACCGGTATCTGTCAGAATTCGCTGTTCTTTTCCCAACTAGCATGTATATGTTGCGACAATTAGCAGAGATTGACAGGGATGATTTTACTCGGTATGTTGTATGTCCGAAATGCACAATGCTGTATGCACCTGACAGGTGCACTGAAGTTGTCAGTGGTATTGAAAAGGGGAAACTCTGCAACAACAAGGTATTTGGTGGTAGGGGACAAGGTAAAATTTGTAATTCTCCTCTCGTTAAAAAAGTATTAACAAAGTTGGGTCGGGTGAGATTTTATCCGATTAAGGTATTTTGTTTTAAAAGCATTATCAATGATATTGAACGCATTCTTCAGAGGAATGGAATTCCAGATCTTTGCGATGAATGGAAGAATCATGTTGATTTTAACACCCCGGTAGAAGAAAAGGTATTATCGTGATGTATACGATGGTGCTATATGGAAGGAATTCCAATCATATAATGGTGAGCCATTCTTGTGTAATAGCAGAAACTTGGGACTGATGATGAACATCGATTGGTTCCAACCTTTTGACAATAGGTCAGATTACTCTGTTGGTGCTATATATTTTGTAATAATGAACTTGCCTAGAGATATACGCTTTAAGATGGAAAATGTAATTGTAGCAGGTATAATTCCCGCTCTAGATAAAGAACCTGCATCACTAAAGTATTTCTTTGAACCCATGGTGAGAGAACTTCAGGTACTTTGGAGGGGGGTTAGACTTCAAACCTCATCATCATCCTTTCCACTTTTGTACCGGGCAGCTCTTCTTGCCGTGGTAGCTGATATTCCAGCTGCAAGAAAAGCTTCCGGATTTAAGGGTCATGCGGGTGAAAAGGGTTGCAACAGATGTTACAAAACCTTTCCTGGTGGTTTTGGTGTGAAGAGAGATTATAGTGGCTTTGATAGGCAAACCTGGCCTGTCCGTACGAAAGTTTTGCACAACAGATATGCTCGGTTAGTTAAAAATAGTAAAACTGTCACACAATTCAACAACCTTTCCCGGCAGTATGGTACTTATTACAGCGTTCTCATTGAGCTAGAGTATTTTGATGCTGTGAGGTTCTCTGTGGTAGATGGCATGCACAATTTGTTTTTAGGAACTGCAAAACGTATGTTCAAAAAGTGGGTTGAGGAGGGTTTATTGGACAAAGATAAACTGAGCACTATAGTCGACCGTATCAGTGCAGTCACAGTTCCATCGGATATAGGTAGAGTACCATCCAAAATATCATCAAATTATGGTAGCTATACTGCAGCTGAATGGAAAAACTGGACCACTGTGTTTTCGTTGTATGCTTTACATGACCAACTAGGTGAAACTCATTTTCGTTGCTGGGAAAAATTTGTACTTGCATGTAAATTATTGTCAGGACCAACAGTTTCACACCGTGAAATCTTAAAGGCTGACCTCCTTCTTCTTAATTTTTGTAAGAAGGTGCAAGAACTTTATGGTACTGAATTCATCACACCAAATATGCATCTTCATTGTCATCTTAAGGAGTGTTTAGTAGATTTTGGTCCAATGCCGTCTTTCTGGTGTTTTCCTTTTGAGAGATACAATGGGTACCTCGGAAACTTTACTCACAATAACAGGTGTGTAGAAATCCAATTCATGAGAAAGATTAATGTGCTTCGATGCACACAAGGTGTTCAGTTACCCAACATGGCCAGAGATGAATTTGCGAATTTTTTTGATCCACAAAGAAAGAAAAACTTGCCAAGAATCCATGTTGGCAACATTTTGAATTTACAATTTGCCAGGAATAATGCAAATTCTTCTATTGATTGGCTGGATTATGAAGTGTTCAAATTTCCATCAGGCTGTAAATATTCAACTCTTTCATTGGAAGAGGAAATTCCCATGATCAATCTTGTGTACCAGCAGATGTATCCAAATATTGAAGCAACAGGCGAAAGTATTACATCGAGTGAAGTTGTCCAGAAATTTGGATCATTATACATTGCTGGGGAAAGGTATGGCTCTAAAATGGAAAACAGGACATTGAGATCTGCTCGAGTTGTTGCTGCGTGGGTGCATACTGATGATGGTTCAGTTCAATTCAGACCATGTAGAGTGAACTTCTACTTTTCTCATGCTGTTACTTTGAATGGAATCCGAAAGCAACATTACTTTGCTGCTGTGTCATGGTACAGAGAATCCGAGAACAAGGAGCAAATCAGTCAAGCATGTCAGATATGGTGTTGTAAACGTTTTGAGTTCGGAGGCTCGATTTCCTTTCTGCCAATTCAGAGAATACTCTGTCGGTTTGCGTATGCTGGCCTTGATGCTGATTCTATGGCTATCACTTTCATACCGCGCCATATATCTTCATGATTATGTTAAGATTAATTGTAATGCATAGCTGGTACATTTTTATATACATGTACACTCATGGTCAAAAGTTTATGGACACTAGATTTTGCACATTTTCTCAAAAACGGCTTATCCTATTGAACCCAAATTTTCGCCAATGGTGGAGAATCTTCTTGGCTATCGAATGACGTGATAGTTGATATCAGGACCAATTGCATAACAAAGTTATTACATAATTTTGAGAAGTATAAATCTTGCATCATACAGATAACAATGCTAAGACTTTCTGTGAAGAAAGTTTTTGAAAATATCACTTACTTTTCATGATATATCAAAATATCAAAATTTTGAGATTCTGAAAATTTTGAGATTTAAAAAAATCCATCAACCAAAAAGTGAAAAATAGATGCCTCTCAAAATTATGTAATAACTTTGTTATGCAATTGGTCCTGATATCAACTATCACGTCATTCAATAGCCGAGAAGATTCTCCACCATTGGCGAAAATTTGGGTTTGGCCATCTTCAGGTGGCTAATATACACAGTAAGGGCACTGGGTAATGTCATGACATTACCCACTAAATATTATCCACGCACAAGCGTGAATCATTCCGACGTACTATGATTCAGACCCTTGGTGGCGACTTTGTGTAACTTTATCTTGCCTGCCTTGCTGCTGCCTATATTGTCCCTTTAATATTGCCAATTGTCCTTTAAGGAGTTCATTATGTTACACATCACGTCCGAGAGCACACTTAATCTCAATCTCGTTCCGTGTTTTCTAAACTTCAGGAACAGTTTCTGTGAGAAGAAAATGCATATAGTATATAGTATATAGTAACCAGTGATTTACAGCTGCGCTGTTGTACTGATCGAGTTCAGATGACCACATCATCAGTTTCGTTCCGAAGTAGACCCTCTACGCTATGACGTTTGAGTGCATCTTTTGTGCACTCTCTTACGCTAAGAACGAGGTGATTCTGGTAAGATCCAAATCGAATTACTTTACAAGCTAAACGCAAAGACTGACACTGGGTTATACCCTCCCGAACAATGGATCGGCCAAGTCAGGGTGAGAACAAATAACCAATCAGACTTCCTTTACTGATGTACAAGAACACACCAGGCAATGTCCATGCATGGATCTATGACGGGGATTAATCATCAACGTCCCATCCATGGATGGATGATGGAGAATCCCCGCCATAGATCCATGGATGGATGATGGAGAATCCCCGCCATAGATCCATGGATGGATGATGGAGAATCCCCGCCATAGATCGATTGATGGAACCCATGGTCGTTTCTACCTTGGGCCCATCACTGATCCATGGATGGAATCAGTTATAATTTGTTTCGACACGTCATCAACGAATTTACATGATAGAATTGGTGAATTATTCTTATTTTCAGAATCGGTGAACTACGTTTGTAGGCCCTACTTTTCTGCATACGTTAATTTTATGGGACCCACCGTCATCAGGCCTATGATGGAACTCCAATCGGATCGTTCAAGGGCCACCAGTGGATCTACCATGAGGCTGTCATAGAATCTACAAAATGTATGATGGGGTCCATGTGTAAAGCGTGGTTTCTGACAGTCATCACTAATCTATCCATGGGCCCATCAATGATCCATGCATGAACACTTTTGCCTGTAAATACTCAATCACCGTGCAACATTTTTTCATATTTTTTCTTCTCATTTTCTTTTCTTTATGTCCACTATAAAGCAGTGACAATTTTTTCATGATATGTCAGTTCACACTCTGAGTATTTTCTATCAGTAATCCTATCAGGGGATCAGTTTGTTATGTGCAAAGCGATAAACATACCTCCCTTTTACATGCTTTTTACCTTACACCAAGCCACTAAATGCCAAAGTGAACAATAAAGGATGGACATCTTACATATAGCGGACCAACTTCAACTTTTACACCGTTCACCCAAATTCTCTTAAACTGGCCGCTCAATGCCAAAGTGGACTATAAAGGATGGACATCTTACATATAGCGGACCAACTTCAACTTTTACACCGTTCACCCAAATTCTCTTAAACTGGCCGCTCAATGCCAAAAAGAACAAAAAAAGGATGGGCATAGCGGACCAACTTCAACTTTTAAACCGTTCACCCAAATTCTCTTAAATTGGCCGCTGAATGCCAAAGTGGACAATAAAGGATGGACATCTTACATATAGCGGACCAACTTCAACTTTTACACCGTTCACCCAAATTCTCTTAAACTGGCCGCTCAATGCCAAAGTGGACAATAAAGGATGGACATCTTAAAGCGGGCAGGCTTCCGCTTTTAGCCTTACGACCAATTCTTTCAAACAGGCCGCTCAATGCCAAAGTGGACAATAAAGGATGGACATCTTAAAGCGGGCAGGCTTCCGCTTTTAGCCTTACGACCAATTCTTTCAAACAGGCCACTGAATGCCAAAGTGAACAACAAAAGATGGACATCTTAAAGCGGGCAGGCTTCCGCTTTTAGCCTTACGACCAATTCTTTCAAACAGGCCACTGAATGCCAAAGTGAACAACAAAAGATGGACATCTTAAAGCGGGCAGGCTTCCGCTTTTAGCCTTACGACCAATTCTTTCAAACAGGCCACTGAATGCCAAAGTGGACAACAAAAGATGGACATCTTAAAGCGGGCAGGCTTCCGCTTTTAGCCTTACGACCAATTCTTTCAAACAGGCCACTGAATGCCAAAGTGGACAACAAAAGATGGACATCTTAAAGCGGGCAGGCTTCCGCTTTTAGCCTTACGACCAATTCTTTCAAACAGGCCACTGAATGCCAAAATTGACAATAAAGGAACAACTCTTTCAGTGCCAGATATAATTTTGAAATGATACCCTAGAGTGCCAGATATTGTTGTATTATGACGGACTTTGTAAAATAAAATTGAAATAGAATTAAACAAGCTATATCCATGAAACATATTTTATCTTCTTTGTCTCTAGCTGCTACCCCTTCCAATTACAATTCAGTAATACTTTCTTTCTCAATGGTAAACATTGAAACACTCACCAGGACAGAGGGGAACTTTGCCCTTTGTGCAAAAGTATCGCGAATCGCGCCTATTTTCTCTTTTTTGACAAACTACATTTCTTCTGTTTATGCTTTTTCCCAGCACTAGCAGGAAACATAGCCCTTGTGTGGACCTTGTAGCCACCTGAGAGCCTGCCTGGGGGGCATCGGCATCGGCATTGGCACAGGCTGAATCGGCACAAATTTCAGCTACTTCCTCTGCAGTCAACTTAATAAGGCCCCATAAAATAGTCATTATTTTATCATCCTTTCCATCAGACAAAAGTGACGAGGGAGGGCGCTTTCATTTTATTTCATTTTTTAGCCGCAACATACAGTACATTCAACCATCATATGGAGAATCCCCTCTTGGTATCGTCGATCGTCAGCGAGCTAGGCCTCGCGATATCATTTACGCGGGAAGCCTTGGCGGGAATGGACGTGCGTGTGGCATTGCGCAGTGGAATATGAGGGACGGGAGGGCAGTGTCTGCTACCGGGCTACGAAGTAGGCTTAGTATTCTAGCCTATATATAAAAACTAATAGCATTTTGGATATCACAGGACGTCTGCTAACGAAATACTGTAACGCCGTCGGTGAAATTCAACAAAAAACATATTTAAAAAAAAATTATTTTTTTTGATCCGGGCCGATTTCGTCATGCGCGCGGGATGATAAACTAGTGATTTTTTATGGGGCCTTATTTCGTTACCTCTTCTTGCCTCCGTTATTGATGACGTCATCCCACAATGCACCTGGCGCCAAATTATCGTCTGCCAGAGTTCAGAGAACCAATGATTGGCGAGACACCTCGTGGTAGGAATATAAACTAAAAAAAACGTCGATCGTGGTCTTTTGGCACGCAAGTGATGGGATGCAAAAACGTTGTTCGAGACGTCCTTTGGCACAGTGGACAGACGTTGCGTTTGACCCCTTACAACCCAATTCTTTCAAACAGGCCACTGAATGCTAAAATGGACAATAAAGGATGGTCATCTTAAAGCGGGCAGCCTTTCCCTTCAACAGCTCGCGACCCATTCTATCAAACTGGCCGCTGAATGCCTGCCAAAGTTGACAATAAAGATAGACATCTTAAAGCGGACAGCCTTCGATCCCCTTTCACACCTTAAACCCAATACTATCAAACAGGCCGCTGAATGCCAAAGTGGACAATAAAGGATAGACATCTTACACCTTCACACCTTGCAACCCAATTTTATCAAACAGGCCGCTGAATGCCAAAGTGGATAATAACCGGCGGACGCGGATAGACCTTACAACCCAATTAAACAGAGGCAACTGAATGCCAAATAAAGGGCTGCAAAAAAGGTCCTCGATCACAAACATACCTTTGCACGTATCAAATATGACCATATAGGTGCAGCATCTGCATTTAATTGGTACTTTAGTTTGGGTAAAAAAAATCGATAAGACACCAGTTGTGTAGTTGAAACTAGTTGTTGCTCGCCATGAAACATAGTTCGTTCGATACAAAGGCCTGGTCTTTCACAATCGTCTGCCACGCATGCCACAATGCACGGTGCAACGCACGCGTCCCTGGTCGACTGGTGGCGACGAGTAACAAGACTGCCCACCGCAACCGATGTCTTTCCAAATCGCAAGTGGTTAAAATCCGTCGAGAGCTTATCACTTTCACAGGCTCGTCTGAGCGGTTTATAATTGCCTAGCCTGAACTACATTATTTTATCCAACTCGTGTTGCATGTAAAAACAAATAGAGGCGCGGATCCAGGACTTTTCGCACGGTTGGGGCTCCCCAAGAGGAAACTAAGAAGGCCGTATGTGCGATTTCCAAGCAGCTCAGCAATAAGCAGGACGGCGTTTCCCCCAAAATGTTTTTAAAAAACTTGAATTTAGATGCGATTTTGAAGAGCATCAGCATCATAGGGGTCGAAATTTTTGCTTTTTGGCGCCATTTCTATGAATTTTTATTTTCGATTATCAGGAACGACCCCCCCCCCCCCCCCCGCCCCTCCTCTGGATGCAATTGTCTAAACTGTATTTCTTATCTCTTCAATTTCACTCGGCGTCATGTCAATATGATAACCTAAACCCACTGATGACGAATGTTTGTGTACATACCTGAGATCGATAGGCCCTCGCCGGTAATGAGATACAATTATATAGAGGCTGGTCATTAATATTGTGAAGGAGGGGCCAGGTGTATCCACCACAGTGCGGTGAACAATCTAGTGACTCCTGACCGCGGATATCTATATTCTTCATCCATGTATTTTATAGAGTAACTCCTCACAAAGGATAAATCAAGGAGTAAAAAAAGGTAGGGCAGCAAAAAAGGAGGGCATGAGAACTTGATTTATGGGCCTATTTTGTTAGTTCAAAATTTAAAATAAGTAAATGACCAATTAATTTGTAAATATATACAGAACATGCATGTTAACTGTGATTGCATGTAGGACACAGAATATCATTTGTAAAAAATAAAGTACATGCTAAGTTTTATCGCGCTTGCTTTTACAATATCTGCAATACGACCATGTTTATCACTAGGTCAAACATCTTGCAAAACCACACGTAAATGGTCTCAATGAAAAATGATATCATATTGCCAAACACTGATTCCATCAGCACACTCTATACTTTTCATTGCACTGATGACAAATTGCACGACTTGGGTCAAGGCAATAAAGTTTTGCATCAAGAGATATCTTTCTTTCGGTGGTCGCTATGCCTCTGAATTGCTATTTTCATTAAGAATTCTGGGGGGATTTGTAAGTTGAAGGTCCATTTTGCAAACGCGTGGGTACAGCTGTGCATGGGGTGTCGATTAAAAAAAATTTTTTTTTACAATGTCACATCCCGTACAGTGTGACAAGTAAAGCCCTATTAGGCTCACTTTCAAAGGTTATTTTCCCCTGATTATTGTGAAAAAAATATCGCGAGAATAAAAATGTTGTATCAGCTAATTTCCCACATCATCAGGTTAAAACCTCGGGGAACGCAGAATCGCGCTCTGAAATTAACAACTGTACTCGGGTGCGTTCACATCATACGATGCAAAAGAATTGTGTATATCCGGTGGGCTATAAAAAACGAGTCACTACTAAATAGTATATCGGGTGGGCTATGAAGAAAATGACGCACCAACAGTTAGTGTAGTATATCTAAAAAAGTCTAACCAGCGACGTTTTGAGATCTAGAATTTCTGGGATAAAATCATAGTGTGACAATTTTTTGTGATCAGTAGAAATTCCTTGTGCAGAACTGAAAATCGTGCTCTTTCCCGGAGAGCATTACTGAAGTGGAGTCATGAAAATCGGATTCCGGAACGTCTGCAAATTCGATGCTTCTTTTCGATTCGAATTTGAATCAAAACTTAATCAAATGTGCCGAGTTTTGTATTTTCACCGCCCACGAAAATGTTCTTTTTTAGTTCCTGTAGAGCAAAAAGACAACGCAGTTACAGTTACAATCACATAATCAACCTCCATTTATATGTTCAGGAAAATGCGGAGATGGCTAATATTCCCAGCTCAGTGTGTTATCTCCTTCCATAGTCTCGATCAGTACAGGATGATAATCAGAGGATGGCCATTACGTTCTCATGCAGTGTTTATCTCTTTGTGTTTATCTCCCTCCATAGCTTCAGGACAAGACCAAAATGAGAGGCTGGCTAATATTCTCAGTATCTAATCTCCCTCCATAGGTTTTGGACAGGAGCAGAATGAGAGGACGGCAAAAATTATCAGTATCTAATCTTCCTTCATATGGTCAGGACAGGACCAGAACGAGAGGATGGCTAATATTCTCAGTATCTAATCACCCTCCATTAGCTCAGGACAGGACCAGAATGAGAGGATGGCTAATATTCTCAGTATCTAATCTCCCTCCATTAGCTCGTGACAAGACCAAAATCAGAGGCTGGCTAATATTCTCAGTATCTAATCTCCCTGCATTGGCTCAGGGCAAGACGAGAATGAGAGGGTGGCTAATATTCTCAGTATCTAATCTCCCTCCATTAGCTCAGGACAAGACCAGAATGAGAGGATGGCTAATATTCTCAGTATCTAATTTCCCTTCATTAGCTCAGGACAAGACCAAAATGAGAGGCTGGCTAATATTCTCAGTATCTAATCTCCCTCCATAGGCTCAGGACAAGACCAGAAAGAGAGGATGGCTAGTATTCTCAGTATCTAATCTCCCTCCATAAGTTTTTGGACAGGACAGGAGTGAGAGAAAGGCAAAAATTATCAGTATCTTATCTCCTTCCATAGACTCAAGACAGGACCAGAATGAGAGGCTGATAATATTCTCAGTATCTAATCTCCCTTCATAGACTCAGGACAGGACCAAAATGATAGGATGGCAAATATTCTCCGTATCTATAATATCCCTCCATAGACTCGGAACAGGACCAGAATGAGAGGGTGGCTAATATTCTCCGTATCTATAATCTCCCTCCATTGGCTCAAGACAGGACCAGAATGAGAGGATGGCTAGTATTCTCAGTATCTAATCTCCCTCCATAGGTTTTGGACAGGACAGGAGTGAGAGAAAGGCAAAAATTATCAGTATCTTATCTCTTTCCATAGACTCAAGACAGGACCAGAATGAGAGGCTGATAATATTCTCAGTATCTAATCTCCCTTCATAGACTCGGGACAGGACCAGAATGAGAGGGTGGCTAATATTCTCCGTATCTATAATCTCCCTCCATTGGCTCAAGACAGGCCCAGAATGAGATTATGGCTAATATTCTCAGTATCTAATCTCCCTCCATATGTTCGTGAAAGGACCATAATGAGAGTCTGGCTAATATTCTTAGTATCTTATCTCTCTCTATTGGTTCAAGACAAGACCAGAATAAGATGGTGGCTAATATTCTCAGTATTTAATCTCCCTCCATAGGTTCAGGACAGGACCAGAATGAGAATCTGGTTTAATATTTTCAGTATCTAATCACCCTCCATAGGTTCAGGACAAGACCAGAATGAGAGGTTGGCTAATATTCTCAGTATCTAATCTCCCTCTGTAGGCTCGGGGCAGGACCAGAATGAGATGATAGCTAATGTTCTTTCAATAGGCTCAGGACAAGACCATAATGAGAGGATGGCTAATATTTTCAGAATCGATAATCTCCCTCCATAGACTCGGGACAGGCCAGGATGAGAGGGTGGCTAATATTCTCAGTATCAAATCTCCCTCCATAGACTCGGGACAAGACCAGAATGAGAGGATGGCTAATATTCTCAGAATCTATAATCTCCCTCCATAGACTCGGGACAGGCCAGAATGAGAGGGTGGCTAATATTCTCAGTATCTAATCTCCCTCCATAGCCTCGGGACAGGACTAGAATGAGAGTCTGGCTATATAATATTCTTAGTATCTTATCTCCCTCTATAGGCTCGGGACAGGACCAGAATGAGAGGATGGCAAATATTATCAGTATCTAATCTCCATCCACAGGTTTGAGACAAGACCAGAATGTGAGGGTGGCTGATATTCTCCGTATCTATAATCTCCCTCCATAGACTCGGGACAGGACCATAATGAGAGTCTGGCTAGTATTCTTAGTATCTGATCTCCCTCCATAGGCGCGGGGCAGGACCAGAATGAGAGGATGGCTATATATTCTCAGAATCTGTAATCTCCCTCCATAGACTCGGGACAGGACCAGAATGAGAGGGTGGCTAATATTCTCAGTATCTCATCTCCCTCCATAGGCTTGAAACAGGACCAGAATGAGAGGCTGTCTAATTTTTATAATCAGGATGAAATTAGAGGGGCCAAAAAATGCTCCGAACAATTTTGATCTTATTCTTTACATTTATCTGGTAACCGAAAACCCGCCCCCTCCTTTACGGGAACTTCAACATTTCTCGCACATTAGAGAACATGGATACAAAATATAATTTGGGTTTTTCCCTTAAAATTTATGAATCTATCTTTTATAGTTTAAGTTTCAGACAAAAAATAAACTACAAGTCGAAATTTACTGTATCTGTCTCTAACAGATATTCGTGACTGTGATCTTGGCCATTTCCTGAACATTGACTGGCTCTTGTGCAAAAAGTACTGAAGACAATTGCATGTATTTACACAATGACTCTCCACAATGTTTTAATCAATATGACAAATTTCAGTCGAATACCTATTGGTAACGCCTGTCCAATCGAAACGCTGTTTATGTACCCGACGAATTTGCTATTGAAGAAGTTCAGTTTATAAAGATCGCGGATATCCCGTTTTCTTTAGTAACGTCCCTGAGCCAAAGAGAGTGTAATATACTGCGAGTCATTTTTTTGGTATGACAAATAATTATGCCGTGGAACTATAAACGCACCGCTCATGCAATCCTGCATCGAATCACCTGAAGCGAATGTCGTTTTGGGGACGAAAGTCCGGTCAGCATTTTTTTAGGCTACTCAGATGTTTGCGATTGCATTTTATCGAAATTCACCAAATTAATATTGAGGACATGCAGCATAAGGTAGTATGCCATTATTCAGAAAAATATTTAATGCGTTAGATTTGCACTTCTAGACATTTTGGCGCAAAAATTAAATTAACCAATTGAATAATGCAAAGTCCGACTTGCATATTCAATTTTGGTACGTAACAAAAAGTCTCAATGCAAGATGTGAAAAATTTTAAGCAAGAGCTAACAGAAGACCTACCCATATCGTTGTGTGTGCCCATCTACTCATAAATTAGAATAGTTATCAACCCTAAAGAGTTGATACACAACACAGGGCCACAGTGAAAGGGCTTTATACAGGGTCAGTGGTAAATACTCGGAAGAACCTTTATCTCTCTTTCGACAGGTACAGGGCAGGGCCGCAATGCGAGGGTGGCTACTACTCCTCCTGGTGATACTCACCGTCTTGGTGATGATAAGTCACGTAGATGGTAAGTCTTGGCGTTTATCTTCCGGTTATCAATAATTTTGCTGCCGAGTGATCTCGATTTTGCCAGCTGTCTGTCGTGTGATGTTGAGCTAAATTGGATTTTGGTGTCTTATCTGACAATTTTCTCTTGAAGATTACCCAGGGATACACGACAGCTATACTATCAGTAGTCTCTTAAATGTAAAATAACACACTATTGCTATTTGGCGTTCGGAAACATGTTCAAAACACAAAACTGTTTGATGACAGATATAATTGTACAATTGCAAGGGTTAGGATGTCTTCGCTATCAAAGTACTCAGGATCAGTGCGCGCGCACACATCGACATGTAGCAAAGGTTTTCGGAGTACTGTTGACTACTACAAAATGCCATCTTCAAACCTGCCCGCGACCAAACACATTGTGGTTGGATTTGTTACAGCCGGACTATGCGAACAAACCCAGTGAAGCCTCCCTCATTGGAAATTATTGTGTCGCAGTTTTTGACGCTTTCCATTTTGGCCACTTTTGTTATATTCGCGACCCAACTTTATTTCGTTTGTTTTAGGTGCGACGAAGAAGAAGTCGCGTAAGTACTTGACGTATAATATAGCCCGAATGTGACGTTGCATTTCATGTGGGGATACAATGTAAAATTGTGTTCGCTTTCGGCTTGGCGAGTGAAACCTTTCATTGAGCTGAATTCCAGACTCACGCGTATCGACAAGCCGGTCGATGTAACTATCTAAACGTTGACTCAACTGATAGTAGTGATCAGAGCTTCCATTTTACTTCACTCATATTTTTCAAGACGATGTCCTACAACTTTTATAAATTTCACACAGCTTCCACAAAAGTTGCCAAAAAATCAGCGGCCAAGAAATCAACAGCAAAAGGGAAAAAAGGTTCAGCCAAGAAAGAAGCGGCAAAGAAAGGCAAGAAGAAGTCTCCATCGAAAAAGTCAAAGAAAAGTAAGAAAGGGAAGGAAAAGGCGGGTAAAGGGAAGACGGGAGGTGGCAAGAAGGGCTCCGGGAAAGCAAAGGGTGGAAAGAGCAAAGGGAATGGCACCAAGAGCAAAGGGAATGGCACCAAGAGCGAAGGAAATAGTACAAAGAACAGCCAAGGTAAAAAGAGCGGTAATTATAAGGCAACATGCAACATTGAGTTGCCTTACTTGTAATGCAAACTGTACACGACCTGGTTGCTTTTTGTGATGAAGAATGCCCTTAGTCTATCCCAACGTCTAACATCATTAATATACATGTAGTATCGAAATGACGCGAATATGGTTAAATGTAATATGTGTACATATAAAATCTTATAACTGTTATTGTACACCAGCTGAGCTATACGATAGTGCTTAATTAGTTTCTGTAAATGGAAATGTTGAACTCCTGGCAGATAACGACTAATAGTTTAACTGCTAGAACAAAATGATTCCAACTGATCCATTTGAGTAGTATTCTATAATATCATTGACATGACATGATGATATGCATAGCAACTGGCGATGGACGCGTACATATATTTTTTTGCGACGGATCAATGTCGAGCAATTCCGAACTCGAAGCATTAATCTCTACCCTTTTAACGTCAAAAGAAGAAATGGAATTCGAGTTTGACAGTGATCCGTTACCCGAATTTTCTCACCGCTTGTTTTCAGGGTGCGCTAAGACAGTAGTGATTGTGGTTGACCCAGCAACTATCAAGAAACTGCCAGCGATCGTCAGTTACTTCAGTGCAGATTACGTCGTCACGCAACCGAAAGGGGATTACATGAATGCCGTCAAGAAGGTCAGCGATGCCAAGGTGTTTACAGCCAAAGGGTCAACTGATTGGTTGAACATCGCCATAAAGATTGAGAGGGCGACTTGCCGAAGTATGTACACATCTCATCTTTGATCAGTCCCTGCCAGATCCGATAAAGCATGATGCAAAAATATGGTTTGGCCGAAAAAAAGGTGAACTTGTTCGTAAAAGGTTCTCTGGGTTTTAATTATATAATTATTTATTCAGCATATAACACGGGTAACCATGACGTAACATGAGATTTAAGATAATTTCACCAAATCAGACCAATTTTAGCAGGGCTCTGATTGAGCGTATTTTTGGATGACAGCAGGCGTGCTATGGGAGGATGCGATATTTGGAGATTAGAATGAAGTCTTTTAAACGACTCTGATTAGAAGGAATGCATGCGCGTTGATGCCAACGACACGTTTCATCCAAGTCCATGCTCGTTTCAGCAAAGAAGAAGCAGAAGAAAGGAAAAGGCAAGAAGAAAAAGGGCATCAGTGGTAAGTTCAGAATTAGCATAAATAATAAGCATATCATCAATTATGGATTAGAATCCCTAATTCAGTCATTCTGAGTATGACCTACTAGTTATAGAAGACATGGGGCTATTTCGACAACTGATGTGGGCCATGGTATAAAAATTAGAGAAACGAATTCCTTCCTTGAAGGATTAGTTTTCGGGGTCATCTTAGCAACATAGTTGTGGTATCATATCGTGACTCAAACATTCATTTACTGCAAGGCATCACAAGTTTATTCTTCTAAAATAAGGAAATCCGAATTATAGCTACACAAAATAGTATAACATCACTGATACACGACGTACATTGTTACGAAATTCGATTTATTTTTTCAAGTAGATTCAGTAGATATATGTTTATACAGGTCTAAGTCAGATGCTCTACCCATTCGCTCCCACCAAGGGCAATATGGTCCTGATGGGGGTGCATGCTATTGGAATCTCCAAGACCATTAAATCCATCGTGTCGAGTGGCAAGTGCCGGGACTGGTGCGCAGCAGACATGGGATGTGTTTCGGTGGACTTTAATGGCGACATGAAAACCTGTGTCGGCCATCTCACACAATCATCACAATTATCGACCAAGGCGAAGAAGCATTGGACAGTGGCACAGTACCTGAAACGCGGTATGTACATGTATATAAGTTTTTGGCGCAGTTCTAGAATTTTGTTTCCAGTGACGGTGTCATCCAATTTTGGTGTTGACCGAGTTCAGGCCGAGTCTGACGCAAACGGCAAAATATTGTTGATGGTCGTAGGCAAAGGGGGGTGACCAGGGCCCTGCCCAGGTGCCCCCAATGGATGATCCGGGACAATTTTCTGGTCGATATAATGATAACGATAAATTAAACAAATGATTAAAACGTGTCATCCCGTGCACAATCTAGTGTATGTATTCCGAGAACTCTAAAAAGTGTCATACCAGGTAGAAGATGGTTTTGGTAGGTGAAAGGGCCGCTTAGTTATTGATGGCATACCATGACGATGAAAAGTTTCCATACTGAGTACATAAAGGAGAAAAATATCTCAAGCGGCGGACTAAAACAATGCACGGATATACCCATAGAAAATATCGAACCTTACCACGGTCTGAATTTTCTTCAGGTCACGTGGGTACTATGCCGGAACTGAAAGACAAGAAGAAAGGCAAGAAGGGGAAAGGTCAACCGAATGGCATAAGTAGGTACCATTCAGATCTGTTGCATTGTAAAAGGCAAAGTCTCTTGGAGTAATTCGCACTGAATAGCCAAGCCAGACTTATTCCTGAGCTGCCAAGCCCAAGCCGAGAAGGCAGGCCATTCCGCCGTGGACATTTCCATGCAATCATTATCATGCATTTCTACTTTTTATCTGTACCCTGTCTCGTTCAGAAACCCTTATAGGGTTTCAGCCAAGATTTTTAGGAAAATGAAAGATTCTCAGGAAAATTAAAAAAATTCCACAATGTAGCGTTTGCCAAAAATATTTTTGGAAGCTCAAAAGCCTGTATTTTTTATACGTGACAGACCACCAAAGTTTGACAAGCGGAATGCAATTGCAATGATTTTACGAGTCACAGTTAGGCCCCACACCTGCCAGACCTCGGGTCTTGTTCAATTTTCTGTCTCAGAGAAATATTTTCATCTTTCCTTCAGAGCCGTTCCCGTTCGCACCAAGCAAGGGGAACATGATCCTGATCGGAGTACACGCCGTGGGGATCTCCAGCAAAGTGAAGGGCATGCTGACCAGCAAGACGTGCAGAGACTGGTGCTCTACCAACAAAAACTGCTTCGGTGTTGACTTCAATGCCGATCAGAAGACATGTACATCACACTTGACGGTGTACCTGAAAAAGCACCCGTCCCGCGGGCGGGTGAGGTCAAATTTATCTACGGCGGACCAACATTGGACCGTGGCTCAGTATTACAAGGCAGGAAGGGGTAAGCCAATTCAATCATGCCTTCACCAAAAATAATTTCACTATTTCATCAAAAACATGTCGGCTCGCTTATATATTTTAGGCTATATCCCAGTTCCGATCGTTTTTTTAAAGCGAGGAAGTGATCTGACCTCGTTACGGGCGTAGCTAGAGGCTCACAGAAAACACATTTGGCATGCATCGGTTCTATAAGTTTCCAAAGCATTGAAAAGCGTCCAGTTCTTATCGGATTCTGCTAAAAATGAAGATCAACTATGTTACCTTTGCAAAAGTCCTGGCTACAATTCCAAATGAACTGATTCAATAAAGAATATTCCTCCTCATTTGTATAGAACGCCAAGGCGTCTGGCGGTTAACATTATAAGTTTAACACTGCTGATTGGATTTTGCAAAGGTTTGATCTACATTGTATGATTAACTTCCTGCACAGCATTTCTCATTGTTTTCATCGTTAGGTGGCACTCTACCAACCATAAGCGAAGGTGAGTAAATTTTTTTACAAGGGTCTCATTCGGCGAATGTCACTGCATATCTAATGTAAATGTTTAGCAATACATGGTAGTTAACACAAAAGCTTCCCGCAAACAAGCTATTTTTTATTGCCACAGCACGATATCGCAGCACTGATCGCAGAGTCTCCCGCGAAGATCAATTTATTTTGAAGACCAAATAGATTGCTGGCCGTTTATTATGGTTCTCAGTGTGTTTCTCTGTTTATGCATTTATGAAATTACATGAGATGATACTGGATCCACTCACCAATAGGATTCCAAGCCCGACAATACCCTATTTCTACTACCGCCTCGATGGGTGGAGTCTAAACAACCGGGCATAGTAGGCCTTTCGCAGCCAAAAAAGGGGTCGGGATATCTTGTCTTTGTTTCTTCCAATTGGTCTTTAATTGTAACATGAAATGTTCCGCTGTATAGTCATGACTATTCATGAAGATTACGTTGTTAACTCTTGAATAGATATCCCACCCCTTTTATGGCTGCGAAAGGCCTACTATTGCGTTCGGCTAGACTCTTCCCATCGAGGCGGTACAAATCGAGTATTGTCGGGCTTGGGATCTTATTTGCGAGTGGATCCAGTATTACAAATGACAAGCAATCATTTTTGCTCAATCATGTCCTCATTTCATTAATCCAAGACTACATGTACTTAATGAAAGTATTATAATCTATTACGAATTCAATTTTTATATTATGGTTCCTTTTATAGACTGTTGATTCTAACAAAAACTCTCAATGCAATTTTCTTTTTCGATTGTCATTGATTCTTAGAAGAACAATCAGTTCTCTCGTAAGGGAGAACTGGAAGGCTAATTCCGAAGGTTTTTCATGTATTGCCTTTTATATAATTGCCTTTTGGCGGTCTAGTTTGGGGCCTCTATGCCTCTGTGAAAACCTTTACCAAGAGTTGCCTCAGTACTACTCGATCAATAAAGCATTATGACGTCGTTCCATATTGCATGATGCATGTACATGTAGTTTATTAACTTTTTTACAAATTATCATTTCTTCAACTAGCTGATACTAAGCACCTGTCCGCCACGGTGTACTTGACCCTGGACAGCTCCGACAAGACTGGTTCCACGGGGTTCGACTTCACCAAGTCTCTCGTCAAGACACTTCTTCGTGCTTTCCCTCTCGGCCCCGGCGGGTTGTCTCTCTACGTTATCGCCCACTTGGGATCAAAACAACCAGTCAAAGTGTTCAAGTTTGACACGAAGGAGGACTTGCCGAAATACATTCGGCAGGTGGAACAGTTGAGGTAGGCAACATGTAGTTGTTTATTGCTTATTTATGATTATGTACACTTTGTTCGATTCAGTAAACTGTCACAGCTGGCTTAATCATAGGACACTCTTTCCTCCAAACTACTATTTCTATTGCCAGTAGCCTGGCGAAAAGGCAGTTTGTACCCTTCATTCAAATAGCCGGCGGTTAACAAAACGGCCTCGTCGGAACGAGGTACCCGCGAGCCTCGAACATTCGACCTTCCCGTTCACGGAGGCGGACGCCTTTTAACCACTGAGCCATCGGGATCGGTAATTCTAATTAACTGCTGATATTTAAATCAACATCGTTGACCCAATAACACATTATCGGACATGCAAGTTATGTCCAGTCACTCAAACGGGGTCATCCCCATGTTCCCCAAGTTCTGTGTTATCCAGAAGATCGGCTTTGTTCCCCAGGTTCCCCAAATTCAATAAAATTACCATTGGTGCTATATCTGAAATGGAAATATCTGAAATGAAAAATGAGAGCGATGATGTCTTGGTTGTGGTAGGAGCCAGAGTTTGGGCCAGTGCAGAAGTTTGAACTGTCACATAATCGACAGCCACCGCCTGCGAATCACCCGTACTGTATATTTGCAGTTACAAGAAGGCGGAGTCTAACGAAAAGAATCTGTTTAAAAGACTAGACGACTTGTCCAAACAACCGAGTAACAAGCCTTGCCAGGTGATTGGGATGACGGGTGGCTATGATTACCCCGACAGGACGAGTGAGAGGGATGCGTTCAATGCTATCAGATCAATCAAGAATCGAGTCAGCGATAAAAAGTCTATGAACATCTTCTACGCAACGGTCGGTGAGAAGAAAAAGACTGAAGAGTGGGCAGGCAACAATATACCTGTTGTCTCTGATGTGTCTCGTCAAGGCATTGTGAGCAAAATTTGGCAGTTGTGTGGGCGGCGTAAGTAAAATTTGCCTTGAAACTATAGGATCCTAGTTCTCTCGTTCCTGTCACATGGAATTCTACACGTACGAGCATGATAAAAAACATTGATGATGCATACGGGGTAAAAAACATCTGAACTGTCTGACATCGGGATAAATCACAACTGGTCAATTTTCTTAGCCGAAATATTGCCATATGTCACCTTGAGCACTTGTATCGGCCGTTCAAGGGGTAAAAGTTCTGCTTTTTGCCAAAAAGACGTCGGCCATATGTTGGCGAAAACTGTGTCATACCATGTGGAAAATCAAGTCATCGAGTCGCCGACGGTGGAGCACCGTCACACCGCCGCAACAAGGATTGATGGTCACACGATGTAATCAACGGCCTCCAGTGTGTGTTTATTTGGCAGGAGTTGCAAGTAAAACAAGAATAGACCCAGAGTAGGCTACCTGCATTTGTATGCTATTTGAAATCCGCTCAGCATAAATATTCACTGTGGGTACAGCAATAATAAGCAGTAGTGCAGACCCATTCTACTTACTCTTTAACAGAACGATGTACGTGACGAGCCATTTACATTTTGTTCTCTATTTTAGGTCCACCAGCACCAAGGGTCACATCCAAGGGAAAGCCCATGATAGGAAAGAATCTGAAAGATGCTGCCAACATGTGCATTAACGCAGAGGGCCGGCGTGAGAAGTGCAAATTAGTTCGTTCAGCCAAATCCAAGGACAAAAAACACGGCATAATCACTGAGAAAAAAGTACATGGTATTATCACCAAAAAAGGAAAATCAAAGAAAGGAGCCGCAAAAAAGGGTGAAAAAGGAAATAAGGGTGGGAAAGGAGAGAAGAAAGACAAAGGAAAGACAAGTAAAAAAGGTGGGGGAAAGAAAGATAGTAAGGCGAAAGGTACGAAAAAAGGTGACAAAGGGAAAGCTACCAAAAAAGGTGATAAGGGGAAAGCTGGAAAAAAGGGTGATAAGGGGAAAGCTGGAAAAAAGGATGGTAAAGGGGAAACTGGAAAAAAGGGTGACAAGGGGAAAGCTGGAAAAAAGGGTGGTAAGGGGAAAACTGGAAAAAAGGGTGATAAGGGGAAAGCTGGGGAAAAGGGTGATAAAGGGAAAGCGAAAAAGAAAGGTAGTGAGGGGTCAGCAAAGAAAAAGGGTGGTAAGAAAGTAACCAAAGGCACCAAGGGGAAAAAAGGATTGAAGAGATCCAAAAGGTCAATCTTGCTAAGGTATAGAAGAGCAGCTTCGAAAAAGGATAAAGCGAAAAAGAAGAAGGGAAAGGCTAAGAAAGATACCAAGAAATCCGGTAAAAAGAAAGCTGGTAAAGAGAAGAAAAAGACTACTAAAAAGGGAAAAGGGAAAAAGTCTGAGAAGGGGAAAAAAGGCGGAAGTAAAACAAAGAAAGGTGGAAAGAAAGAGAAGAAATCGACTAAAGGCAAGAAAGCTACTGGGAAGAAGGTCAAGGGTGCGAAGACCAAGAAGGCCGGCGAGAAGGATAAGAAGTCTGGTGGGAAGGATAAGAAGTCTGGAGGGAAGGATAAGAAGGCTGGAGGGAAGGATAAGAAGGCTGGAGGGAAGGATAAGAAGGCTGGAGGAAAGGATAAGAAGGGAGCAGGGAAAGATAAGAAGGCTGGAGGAAAGGATAAGAAGGCAGCGGGGAAAGGAAGCAAAGGAAAAGATAAGAAATCTGACGAGAAATGTGCCGGTGACGACAAAGCAAGTAAGTTCGCCCAAATCGACTACCAATTCTAAGACAACACTTCAGATAGTGAGATTAAAATAGATTACGAGAACGACTTAAACATAATATGTATTCAGAGTGGTTCGATAATGCCTTCTTTAAGAAACGATTTGACGCATATATCCAGATTTGAAACTCAAGTAAATTATTGATATTAGATCATTTTGAATATGACTGTCCAACTATCGGGAGAATATGAAAAAGGTATTTCAAACCGTAAAGTGGGCCAAGGTTTGAAAAAGGACTTCGAAAATGGCCCGCTGGGGGAAAGTTACCGAATTAAATCTAAACATCTCTCGGGGCGTCGGAGCAGCTATTCGAATATTTGAAGGTTTATTCAAATGATTTTGATGTTCGTTGGTTTCTTTTTTCAGTTACAATGAACCCATGTCTGGTAAGTCAACTCTATGCGAAGTCATTGTAAACATTTGGTTGAACGAAAGGTGCATTTAAGAACTTTCATTTCATTGGCCTGCGAGGAATTGTTCATCGCAATAGCGTTGAAAATTCGTAAGGACAATAAACATGTTGACAACAAACATGTGTGACAACCCTGAAAAAACCGCTTTGAAAAATTTGACGGAAAACGGCTGAGTACTAAAATAGATACAGCAGGTTATAGGACTGGTGATCATGATCATTGGGCTCGTTTTGACAAGCAACAGAGCGGGAAACCAGTCAACAGCTTCACTACAATCCAATTAAATGTCAGACAACAAATTGTATCTCTTTGTAACGTTCAACGTAAAGGCAAGGAATTTAGGTAAAAATCCTAACGGGAAAACTCCGAACTGTAAAAATCCTAAGGGGAAAAATCCTAACGGGAAAAATTCCAAAAAATCTTCCCGGAGGTAAAAATCCGAAAATTTATGATTTTTTCAGAATTTTTTTCTTTTCAAATATTCTGAGATATTTGGAATATTTTGAGATTTTTGGAAATATTTTTGCTATCTTTCATCAATTTTGGAATGTATTTGTTGAACTTTTTTCGTCTGAAATTATATTTGATAAAAATTCATTTATAAGTTTTTGGATCGTTAATTACCTACCTGAACATTATTTGGATTCATCCCGTTAGGATTTTTCCCTCAGGATTTATACCGTTAGAATTTTTACCTCGAACCAAAGGCAACTTGTAACAGTGGAGCGCTTTGCACAAAACCCAGTATGTGCTTAAGATTGTATCTATTGGTAAACCCGGTCGTGGACCAGAAACGTCATGACTTTTTGAGGCCACTGACAGAAAGGAAATCGGTCGTTAATATTCCAACCAACTTTTATCATGAATAATGCTGTAGTTATTCAAAAATTACAATGTATATTTTCTCTCGACAACTTGTATTTTATGTCATGTTTTCAGCTCTAGGCGTCTACATTTTTCAGAAAAAGACTTGCAGTATCGGAATGATTTGTCGCCTGGTGGCAGCAAAGGGTTGTAAGGAAGAGCGCTGTAAGATGGTGCCAACGTGTAAAAAAGGTATGTGTGTTGATGAGGTTGAGGTAAAAGTTATTTTTGACACTTATATCGGATTTGGATGAATACGATGCAACATTAAAATCCAATTAATTCTGAACAACCATGTTGTAGATGCGATCCTTGGTGATACCGGCAAGAGGTCAGAGATTGAATCGTATCCTGATGTTACGCGTACTCGAGGCTACTTGCCGGGAAGTGCCTCGCTTTTGTTTGTACACTGAGTGTCATGGCATTGGGAGTCGGTGAAATTAAACTCTGAGGAACAAAATGTATCTTGGTAAACAAATCGTTTATTTTCAGAATGCCGTGTGCCACGATGTCGCCAGAAGTGCAGTGAATACGAGCATGATACCGACGGATGTCAGCTCTGTGCATGTAAAAGTGAGCTCTCATCGATACACAATACGTTTTTTGCCTCTCGACCCAGTTGGAAGGTGTTTCGAGGGGGTCGATTTTATGAAGATTTGCCCTGATAACGATTTGATTTGACAGTAGAACAATGGGAATTGGGCCTAGATGCGGGAGGGCCGATTTCTTCTAACTGCAATGTAAAGGGCCAAACACGTACTAATGATATAGCATAAACTATAAGATGCTGTCAAAAGCAGTTGCAATGTTAAGGACGAGTCCCTGTACGTCAAAGCAGATACGGTATTTTACAGTTTCAATGAGGCAGATACTCATCGATCATGAACCCATACCTGAGCCATCCAGCTACGTGTCACTCTAATGTTGTAATTTAACGTAGCAGACCTCCCATTTACTCTAATAGCATTCCGCGATAATGAGGTCACTGCAGCTGCTGCCCTCTATTTCCCCATCGCTGAATTACAAGCAATGTCGGACAAACATGCGGTTTCGTAATGGATTCAGGCTTTATAACTAGGGCAGTTAGATTCAATCTGGCACATGTCCGAGTGTTGGAAATACTACATAATTGTTCTGAATATTTCTCTCTCTGACTCTATGGTATCATTCATGCTAAAAACAATGCAGGGTCAAATATAATTGACTTTGAAATAAGCTCAAATGCGTAGAAATAAGTGTCGATGTCCGACTGTCACGTGACTAAAACGTCATCAATATCTTATTCAAATGACCTTGTGACCTATAAATAATAACGTCGCGGAATGCTATTTCGCACGCCCAACGTCCACTGTAGTAAGCTAGTGTATGTGTACATTTTGGAAGGCCCACGACGGGAGTAAGTTTCTTCAGGCCAATACTTGATTGACCAGCAGCGTCCATGGCAATATAGAAGGCCTAAAAATTACCCCATTACGGGCCTAGATATGTGCACTATGAAAAAATCAGGCTTGACGTTAGGAGTGAGAAACAAGGGTATATAAAGTGCCTACATGTGGATGTATTGCTGTAGAAATTAGAATAAAGAACCGCCGCGGTATCACTGAAGTGGACCTCGTCCTGTCGCCGCCTGACCATGTACACATGTAAACTCTAGGCCTTTTTGCTTTCCCGCGGCGGTGGCCACTTCTTCCAGTTTATGGCAGAGGGTATTGTTATGGTTCCTGGTTCTTTCAGAACAGGAACCATATTGTGTTTGGTCATGGTGTCTGTCTGTGTGTGTGTGTGTCTGTGTGTGTGTGTGTCTGTGTGTGTGTGTGTCTGTCCAGTCTTATGACTGTCACAGCTCAGTTAAAATGAGGGTTAGAGGTCTAGAAACAGTTCCTACCCCTAGGTTTGTGGACACTAGCAATCTAATGAGCCCATCATTGTCAACTTACGACACGGGGATCATGGTGAAATTGACATTTTGAGATGTGAGATTTTGTCTGTCACACTTTTCAGATGCGAATATCTCTGTCCCTATTCAAGTTAGAAGTTTGGAAACAAGGTCTACCCTAGGTTATTGATGTGCCTGATTTCAATGAGTGCATCAAATTCAATCTCAGTTATCAGGGTCATGGTGATATTGATATATCGAATTTGATATTTTGAGATATCTTGACATCTGAGTAAGTTAGCAATGTGCAACCAAGTCTAGGTAATGTGTAGTTATCAAAGAGTTAAATGACATGAAAATGTACAGTGTCAGGCATTTGGATCATTAAGATATCATGAGATTTTCATATATCAATTTTGATAATTTGAACTATCTCGGTCTGTGGGAGGAGTAGAGTCATGGAACCTTCACCTATGCCCAGGTTATTGAGGTTGCCCATTCAGGTTATGCAATGACCTTGAAGGTCAGAGGTCAAGGTCAAGGTCAAATCAGTATGCCACGTCATTAGAGGAATAACGTTGAAAACAATTTGGAGACGTCTTTTCTGCCGTCATGTGGTGCCACCTGTTACCCTGATATGGTCTATTCGAATCAAAAACTGATGTCGATAAAACGGTTCCGCATCGTGCCACACCGTTTTCAGTGTGAACACTTAATACGAATTAAGGTTTAAATTCAATTCGAATTAAAACTAGTGTCAACAGAACTTTATTTCAACATTCAGCACATCGGGAACCATCAGACATTTACAATGTCATCTTGTTGATGTTTTGTATCTCATGGCCACATTCCTCGCTCATGTTTTTTCTCTTGTTTCAGTTCCACTGCTCGGCCCAATTGGCTGTCCGGGCTTGGTCGGCGACTACCTAATGATTCCAATAATCAAAGGGCTGTGTCCACAGGGCCTAAAAAACATTGGAAAATGCTGTAGGAGTAAGTGTCTGATTCCTTCGGCATAGTTGAGTTCTGCATACTCTTTAGATTCACTGCTTTAAGACCGGTTTTAAATATCCAATCAAAGCTAAATATTAAGCGCAGCTCAATTATCACTTGTCAATGCAAAATTTAAGAACAATACACTTTACCTAAAAAGCTAAAAACAAAATAGGGGAAGAGCTTTTGAAAAAATTAGGAATTTAAAAAGAAAAGGTGAATTGCTCAGCGTATTTTGAAAGATCCCTGCATATACGTATATTGCATTTGTAATATCCATCCAGTGCATTTGTAATATCCATCCAGTGCATTTTGGCCATCTTGTTTTTCGTCAATAAAAAATACTTTACATAAAAAGGTGAAGATATTATTCACAGTATAGTTCGACGCCACTCCACATGTTCAACAAAGCTTGTTTTCGCCTGCTCTTACAGAGAGATTGAAGATAGGGATTCAACGAGTGTCATACAGCCTACGTATCCGGGACGGTGAGAGAGCTTGCACTGGGGGTTTCGCCAGAATGGATGGCCTGTGTCAAGGTAGGATACACTTGACTCATTTCGAGTCAAAATCTACTCGCCTTCCTATATTATCAATCAGATGCTGCTGTCGATTCACTGCAGGGCAGGGACTTTTCAATTTTGAGTTATGAACATTATCGTGTCTTCGTATGATTTACATTGGTACATATGCTATATCTTGGAATTTGAAAATACATCTGATGGTTTTTCGGCCAACACAGTTATGCAACCCGTAGAGGATTTTCAGCGAAGTTTCAGCGAAGAGATTTTCACGATCTCAAAAACCATGTTGGGCTTTTCTTTTACGATGAAAAGAACTCTAAGGGGTGCAATGAAACCTGTAGTGTTGGCCGAAAAACTATTTATGGTTTTTCCGAAGCTCTATTTCTAAGAAGAGAGAGAGTTTAATGATAAGTATTCGATATGACAGAGGAAGAATAAATGGGGTCGCGAATAAACTGATGTAGCGCATTTATTTGTTCAGTGCTTGTATTGCATTAATTGTTTCCAACAGAAGAGGCGACATTGAATGATTATCAAAACGTTATATTGTGATATTAGGGAGAAAATAAGTTATACTGATGTCGTGAAAGAAAAGGGATTAATCTGAAACCGCTCATAGTTCAAAGCTGGCCGTAGTCTTAAAAATATAAATATTGGCATCGTTGCACAGTTCCCCATGTTCAAATATACGGATATTTTCATAAGATAGTTCATTTAACACTAATTGATACCGAACTCGAGGTGTCGGTTGTCTCACCAAAACCGCGAGGGTAGATCTAAAATGTAGACCAAAACCGAGGCGTGGGGGAGGATTTGGCAAACAATTTAGCTCCAACCAAGCGATTTTGGTGAGACAATCAATACTGACAGTGATCAGGTATCAATATCTATTGTAAAACATCTCAAAATGTGGTTTTAAATGCTTTTTGTCTGCTTCCATATTTTGTACCAACAACCCCTTTTTGCCTAACCATAACCGCTGATCATGAATTCACAACGAGGCTCCGTAGGCGCATAATGCATTTACACTGTAAACTGCAGTTTATTATAAATATATATGTAACTCCTTTCGTATTTTACTGATTCTAATGGCTGCCTTTGATGATGTTAAAATATGATCGCATTAAAGTTGTTCTTTTTAATACTGCTTTATTCAACATTTGCTAAAAAAGAACAACTGAACAATACAAAGTTACTAGTAAACAGTAGATTTTACAAACTATTTTACGAATTATTTTATCTGCAGCTCAGGTGAATGTTAACTCGAACAATGGACTGGTGGCAGGGGGTGGTTTTGTCACGATGCGACCAAAGAAAGGCAAGGATTGCCTCGCCACCTTTAAATTAGTGGATGGACTTTGTCTCAGTAAGTGCATTATCGCTGTCTGTGATTAACCCGCATGTACCTTTGCTACACGCTTACTGATTCACACAGGAATATTATGACGTATGCCGCAAACCACATCCAATATATCATGGGTGTAGCCAGCGGAGGGGGGTGTTTTGACCGTGATTTTACCTGAAGAAATTTCCAAAAAAATGTTCTTTTCCCTCATTCCCCCCGAGAGCCGTTTACCCCCTCCCCCCGACCAAAACGCCAGCTACGCCCCCGTAATATGAATATACCTTTACGGCAAATGTGTGTGGAGAAACTTTCAGCAAAATGAAAGTTATCTCCGATGTACTTCGTGTTGAGTTTTGTGTTTAATCGGGATTACCTTGATAGCTATAGAAGTCGGCAGCCCTGCTGTAGTAATCTTAGGTAATCTACCTCTGGCCTGGGAGTGAGAGACCTCGCCACCTACTGTGTTGGCACTGCAAAGATGATGTTACCAGAATCAACAGACCAATGAATCCTGACAAGGTAGAACGAACCCAAAATTATTTTATCACGGAATAAGTGGATATATGTGAGATCTGAATAAAATGTAGTTTATAGATTTTAGCTCTCCAGTGCGGATTATCATGCATAATCTGATCAATCTGGAGTAGCCTGCTAATTAATGGCTGATATTGTTGGTGAAAAAGATTGCTTAGCCACATGCTTTATGGTATCCTTATTTGTTTTCAGGGAAGATGTCAGGTACGAGGATAGAGATCCCACGCAAAACGACTACATGTCGATCCGGATTCAGAAGAAGTGGTGCAAAATGTGTCAGTAAGTGCAATAGTCAGCCCTTTATTTACAAATAAACCGAAAACGCAAATGTACCATCTCCAAATTTTTACGATAAGTACTTTTAACAAGGTACATTATATGATACTTATGAATTTAGCCTATCGTTCAAGGTCACAGAGGTCAAATGGCATAAACAGGCCATTTGGCTGTAACTCTGGCATGTTTTTTACCGCAAAAAGATGACTGTAGACTTCAAATTCGGCGTGCATGTATATCTCTAGACCAGTTCAGGTGTATATGGGCAACGCATTTTAGTCCGATCTGATCCGGCACTTCGTTTTAACAGCGTTCATGGGGCGGGGCTGGCCAATGGGTGATATAGACAAAGTTGACTATAAGGAGAGTGTACAAGAAAGGGTCTGGAGTTATATAAGGCAGGGGCTATTAATCACACGATTCAAGTACGGGTATTAGTTTCGTGAGAAACCCATCACACATCGGTACCATGCAGGTTCGGGTTAGAATTCTAATAAGACCCCTGCGGGTAATTGAAAAAAGGGAACTTGCCTGAATAATCGTCTTCTTTAGAAAATGCAATATGACGCTTTTTACAAAGTGCAGCAATGCAAAATACAGTACATTCAAGCGTTCCTGAATATAGGGGTCACGATCGTGAGTTACCGGTGTAAAAGAAATGCAAGTTCCCCGGAATCCAAGTCCGGTGTGCAAGGGATAGCAGTCCTAGGGCTGATAGTCCGTGTAACAATAGCCCGCATTGCTAAATGTTTTGGTTAGGGTTAGCGGTACAATAGATCATGCTGCTTAATTGATCAAATACAATGCTACCGGACTATGACTCCAGGGGGACTATATCCGCTGTCACACCGGTCCTTTTGTTAAAGTGAATAGAGTCGCCGAGTTTCTTTGTTGAAGATTATGTAGCTAACCCTAACCAAACCATTAACCACATTCGTTGACAATACACAGCTAGTGTATGGGGTCCTGCATTCCTAGGACGTCCATTCCTTTTACACCAGCATTCTATCAGCTGCACCATACTTGGTAATAGTGACAGTCATCAGATACTTCTATACGTATAGTGTCCTTCTCATACACAAGCTTTTCTCACAGAAAAAACAGAAGAGTTGGTTTGAAACCTTTTTTTTAAATTGGCCTTTTGAAAATTAATTGACTAAAATTTGATATCTCTCTTGACAGTCGATTTAAGGGTGTTGGTTATTCCGCGATGTAACGGGCTGTGTGTGAAGGGATCAGCACCGTATCTAGATCATCACTGCAAGGTCACTGACACAACTGAGGTTCGATCACAGCGTAAGTACGAGTATACTCCCTCCTATTAGTATGGTACTAAAATACCGGTACCAGGTAACATCCGCCCCCGGTTATAATCCCCCTAGTAAATATCACCCAAGTAAATAAATATCCCTCCTGGTAAATAGCCCCCAGGGCGATTTTCGTCTTCGCACTTCATGTTCGTCAGATTTGCTATAGGCTTAAAATAAACCGCGGTACTTTTTTAACTATGTGACGATATTTACCTGGGGGATTTTTACCTGGAGGGATATTTACCAGGAGGTATATTACTGGGGGGATATTTCCCGGGGGGATTTTTACCTACATTCTAAAATACCATTGAGATAGAACCATTGGTGATAGTTGTGAGCTAGCGCATGTGCATTATAAAGCTCTGTGCGAATGCATCGCAAGGGAAAACCTCCTAATGGTTTTAACAGATTGGATAATGCATCTTAGGTATCCGCTTCACAATTCAGGAAATTAAAAACGTTTCTAGCGGCGATCTTTTCGCTTGTTATATCCTTTCGCTTGTTATATACTTGTCGAGCTGGGACTCGCTGTATAAGGTCGGGTTCGATGTCTTTACCGGTATTCAACATCGTGAATACCGTTTATTACTTGCATTTAAAGTTGAATTTACACTACTTTTAAGCAGTCATCATCTCGCATTTGCTCTAAATATTCATCAATCTTACTTGTATCTTTCAGTGCGAAAGCTCGGATTAAGAAGTGAGTAAATACATAGAAGTCAGTCAATAACAAAGAATCGCCATTGTACTCTATCGAACTGCCGCCAGCATTTTGTGTGTCAGTCATTTGATTTCCTCAGATTCGAAGGGCTTGACTTCTTAGTTTCATTAAACATTGAGCTTGCTTCCTTTCATGACATTCATCGGCAAAACCAGGAGATCTCAATATGGGAGTCACATCCTTTCTCCAAGTTCACTGACACAATCATAAACTATATGGAACTTCGATGCACTTATTGGACGTTGATGGTTCGACGGAAATTCGAAATTAAAATCCAAAAACAAAAGTAACGCGACACCAAAGGACTCGACAAATTGACGATGCATTTACACATTGGACTTTGGGTCGCAAGAAAGTTGCCGGTGAAAAGGTATTGTTACGGTACCTTTCCTTGATCACAAGGACTCGCCGGCGATTCGGCGTCAACCTCTCACCGCGCAACCAGTGGGTATGGGCCGGTTTAGAGTTCACCTCAACCGCTCCACAATGAGTAATTCAGTCTGCAGAAATCAATACCAGTAATCTCATCGGAGGTTTAGTTTCAGCTTCTCATATCAACTGCTACACGCGCTTCTTCCCATCGCTAATTCACTTATTTTGTATCGTTTCAGTGTCACTTAAGCACTGGGGAGGTAGGTTGTTACAATTCTTATGTAGTAACAGTGCCGATCCTTGGTTACATGCACATGTAGGTGACGAGAACCGGGACATTGCGGACCATGACAGAGAGATGCATGATTCGAATCGGCGTCTTTAAATTGCGAGATCATCAGTTCTTATGCCCGATTCTCATTGCAACCTCTGAAAAAGACACTTTTGAAAAGAAACGTCGGGTCACACTTCGCAGGTTATATATGTACCCGCATGTTCCTTTTTGACAATTATAGTGTTTGAGGAATTAGGACCGAGCTCATATGGCGGTCCTTAGTTGTCTTAAAATAGCTTAATCTAGACGCGAGCGGTCTTTTTGTAAAAAGGCAAAACGTGACCTTGTCTATAACGGCGTCAAACTGGAAGGTTTTTTTCTGTCATCACAAATTCAGAATCAATTTCAATTGTATGTTTGTCCATTTTCTCTGATGTATATACTCTAGTCTCACCGTTCTTACACCGGTTCATTATCTCGGGCCATGACCGGCCCCAACACAATACGCATTGAACAGCCAAGACCCCTTCATACCTGATTGGCCCAGGGCCTATCTGTCCTTGCAGTTTGAAGAAATTGACACAAAAAACGCCAAGAGCAGGACATGATGTCATGACAATCAGAAATGTTAGACGACTTGGTGTCGCCCCCCTATTGGCTATCTCGATAGAACAGTGTTGAATGGCATCGCACGACGAAAGGTACAACATGTATGGGGGGCTTGGCTTGCATATTCGTCAGTGAGTCTAGAGTAATTGGTGATATACAATATGACGTTAGATAATAAAGCCTTTCATGATTGGATTTTTTATTTTCAGCCATTATTATTTGTAAGTACAAAAACTTAGTTGACTCCAAGAAAAGAGGCCTGTTTTATAGGGGGACTATAGGCAAAAGCAGAGGGGCTAATTTGGCCATCTTCAGGTGACTAATATACACAGTGAGGGCCCTGGGTCATGTTAGATTCACCACTAAATATATTCCTCGTACAAGCGTGAATCATTTCAACGTACTGTGGGATGTGAGAGACCCCTATTGGCGACTTTGCCTGCCTAGCTGCTGCCTATATTTTCCCTTTAACAGAAAGCAAGATTGACCCGTAATTTGTGTATTGCTTATATCTGCAATGATCTTTGAGTACCTCACTGACGAGCCTTATTCCTCCCTATCCCGCAAGGTGAAATGTTTTCCAGTCATATAGTACATATAGGTCTGTCAACAAAATCATTTACTGCACTATAATTAATCTACAATCGTTAGTCAGGGGCGATTAAAATTGTACAAAAATCAAAGGGAATTTTAATAATCAATTATAACTATACTTCCCAATTAAAATAGAAAAGCAAAGACAAAATAACAAGATACTGTTGTGCATTTCAATGAAATTAACAATTGGAAAACATGACTTTAAGTGTATACTTGCAAGCCTCAGAAATGATATCCGTTATGACGCCAAACTTGACCCCAGACGCTTGAAACGGGGCAGCGAAATGTACTCTTGGCAGGACTATTTTATTGATTGACATGAGATTTTGTGATACCGAGTAAAGTGCTTGGCAATTCTATTTTCTGCATTCAGCGGATCGTCGGCCCGCATATATACAGCCGTTTGAGAACGGAAAATGTCCAAAAGGCACGAAGAAAAAGGGACGAGGAACTGGATTGATATGCAAAGGTAACCGATTCTCTCGTTTGCAGAATGCTTGCAGAGGATCTGCACCTAGTCATCTTCTCAGAAACCGGCAACCATGTGATGTGAGAGTAGGCAATGCAGATCGTCTTTGCATGACAATGCTTTTTGTTGACCCTTGAGGGGACCTATCCACTCTGGTACGGCCCCTCATTATGCAACAGTTCAGGTTTTTTAAGGCCGTGACTCCTTTTAACCACGTCAGATAACCTATCACAAGTCACAGCATCAACCTAAATTATTACCCCCTTCTTTTTTCAGTTCATTGGCGCCATGATTTCAGAGTGGCTTGTAAGTTGAGGCGAAGTTCTGAAGCCTTATTTTCGACATAGGCATGATAGGGGAGCTGCAGGGCACCCACTACCGGTTTACGCTTCTGATTAACCATAAAAACCATCATTACGTTTACAACCCCTTGAAGATAAAACCATTCGTACAGGCCTAAAAAACGCCTTTTTGAGCGGTACGAATTATCAAGATTTTGTCTTGATACAATCCTCAGATAAGCAAATATGTTGTGTGATCGTCTAATCACGACAGAAAAAAAGGGTCTAAACAATTTTGCTGCGATGCTTTTGTAAAACTAGACAGTTCGCCTACAAATACATTTTTCTCTAAAAAATAGCTTTTTTAGATTTAAAATTGACTGAAAAATAACGAATTTATAATTATTTAGTTTGACCAGTGTTGGTCCATCATTTGATTTAACCCGCTCATTTTCGGAGAGCTGATACCGCATTGTAATGCTCGACTATCTGTTCAGGGATAACGCTCACAGAACAATAGGCCCAATCTTGGGAGGAGCTGAATTGTTCGAATTTGATTCTAAGTGGCCTGTAAACGTAATGATCCCACGTACCTTTTATGAAAAGACCACCTTACGAATAACTGATTGCAAGATTCTCACTCCAAAAATTCCTTCTTGTTTTAAAACGATTCCGTGCCTTTATTTGATGATACACATGTCGGAATCCTAGTAAGGCTGTCATCGGGTTGTAATTTTCTTTCAAAAGCTCCTTTAACTGTGACTTCGTTTTGCTACCATTTGAAACTAAGCTAAGATTCTTATTCATTTTCAGTGAGAAAAATTGGATACAGAGGTACATTGTACAACTAAAACAGGAAAAATATTTTGGGCTGTCCGTATTCCACTGCGTATAGGCTTTTATGACCCAGTGTCTAATGAAAACTATGCTCCGGAAATAAATAAATGTTGCTTACCAGTATGATTTGACCCTTTTTGTCAAAACTTCTGTCATAAAGATGTGTTAGATTTAGCTCGTAAATAATGTCCGACTCCGATCACCCGCTGCTTTTCGGGCGGTTTTCTTGTGCAGTAAATGTTATGGTGTTATGCAGACGTAATTTACGATACCATTGCCTAAAATGAAAACACACATGTATGACTGAGAAGTCTTAACTAGGCATGTGTTCATTTCAGTTGATTCTCGAGGAGATGTAGTGTATCGATGTAAGTACAGATGTCGACGAAAGATGCGTTTGATTTGATTTTAGAAACCGTGGTTTTACTGTAAGCAGTGTTGACTTGAGTTGGAGTGAGGGACATGTTAAGGAAATAAACATGGCGTTATTGCTTCAGTGGATAATTTTCTTCCAATAATTATTTCAAAACATAATTTAGGCAACAGAAGTATGATTCAGAGGTCTGTGCCAACGATACATATGCACCGTGATCAAATGCTTGCTTATGAAATTTGTCCACTTAATATACACTTCCAAAATATGTATTTTTTTTAAATTTGGATTTTGGATTTCCAGACAAAATTGAGCAGAAGGGAGACAAGATCCGCCGGTTCCAGGAGATGCCTTGCTTAGCAGGGACACATGACACCCGTGATGGGGGCTGGTGCAGGAGTGAGTCTTTCAGTACATCACCTAGTCTTACGACGGATAGACATGACAAGACACAAAAGCACAGAGCATACTGAAAGCGCCCGGCCCGCAAACGAAGAATTTTGTCGCTTCGATCGGCTCCGTCAATTACAGCGCCGCTTAGTGAAGTGTACAGGGTGGCCCTGAAGGTTGCGGGATGTTCTAGAGGGAGGCCAAAAAAGCCCGAGATAATGTTAACAGAAAATGCGATGTTTTGTCCAGACTGGCATGTTAGGTGACCTGAAATCGGTGTACATCGATCCTTTTTCTGATCTTTCGACAATCTGGTTAGAGTTACATGATGTCGTTGGGCGTTTTTAAAGTGGCCATCACTAACATCGGCAAACACCAAGCTTTTAAATGCTAATTTGGTAGAAGTGCAACATATTTTACAACGATAGCGAAAAGAAACTTAGTACAGATTAATACTTTAACATCAAATCGTTTTATTTTTATCTAGGGGAGATGTTGCATTGCGCTTGTAAGACGTATGATTCAAAGCCGCACAAATCTGCGCTAGAGGACGAAAGATTATTTTAAGCTAATAATATGCGATGATCTTTTTTTCAGTTGTGGATGAAAAGCGGCTGGAGTCTGAGTGTAAGTAGGCCCCTTCCACCTCTGCTCTGTGTTGAACAGCAAAAAATAGCACATCCGTGATATCAGCCATCGCCAATATTTATCCAAACAATGTAGACCAGCTAGCCTAATTATCACGGCATTGGAGATAAAACTGATCAGACGTTTGCAAGGATGGCACATTCAAGAATCTTAAAAGCATGAGTACATGTAACAGGGAAAATGCTGTATACGGCGCTATGGATATTTACAGGGACATCTCAAGGATCTGAGCAAATTTTTCGATTGCTACTACATGTACATAAAAGTTCCCGCACCAATATATAGTTGCCCCTAAAACAGATACACTGACCAGAATATCCTGTCAACTGAGCGTAACTGAAAAAAACCCATCTAGTTTATAATTTGTATCGTTGGTGGCAAAACTGAATTTAGTTAAATTTGGCTGTCTGTGAGTCAGACGGACAGCTAAAATATTAGATATTTGGCCGGGTCTATTTGGGAAGCCGCTCGCCGAACAGGCATCTTTTTTTGTCCTGTTTGGAGAGCCGCTTGCCAAACAGCACTAAAAAGCCACCCTGTTCGGCCAGCCGGGCTTGCCAAACAGGTAAAAAATCTACCCTGTTTGGCGAGCTGGAGATTTTACTTTGATATTAATGAGTTCGGCTCTCCATTCAGGACAAGAAAAAGTCGCTGTTTGGTAAGCCGGTGTAACATCTGTGGTTGTTCCCCATGTTTCAGTGTTTCCAAACAATAGGCAGCTAGAGAGACCATGACTTTTCAATAGGGGGGATACACAGAAATACTCGTCAATCTATTTTTGAGCGTTCCCAAACAATGAGGGGAAACACTCAAAAACAGAAACACTCAAAAACATTACACCGGGCTTGCCAAATATAACTTCCTAGATATTTATAGCTTATTTAGAGTCGTTCAATCTTCTCTAATCTATACGTACATGTATATACTTTGTGATATTCTAGTGATTCAGGTCAGTAATATATCCACTTAAAGGCATGCGCCGCTCGTTAAAGAAATTGAATTTGAAAATTCTCAATTGCGTAAATAAATGCTAAATATAAATTTCAGCAATGCCGTTTTGTAGACTGATATACAAATACTATGAATACCAAGTTTAAACAAATTCGTACTCATAATAACTGCACTACGGCATTGTGTATTAGAAGATTTTCTATTTAACTGGACCACAAGTTATTACGAACGGTGTACCCCTTTAAGGTGCAATTAGTTTTGTCGGAACTTTTTTATCATGTGACGTGGTCTCCTATTTCACCGATGTATTTTCACCCTGCTCCCGACATTTTGTCACAAAAGAGAGATGTTTTTATTTAGCTCGTGGCATATACATGTATATAAAAGCTGCTGACCAATCTGAAAATTGGATTTCGCTTCAACAAATCGAAGAGATCATAATATAAAGACAATTGCCGAATTTGGAGAAAATGTCGTGAATAGTCCTCCTTAAAATATCGTATGAGACACCTGTGTGGGCCACATATCGTTATTTGTCGAAAGTTGAACGTGGATGAGCGTGATTTATTATGTTGAAATGCAAGGTGACAGGAAATGGCAACTCATAGATGGACGACGAATACGGATGATGGCCCAGGGAAACTGTTACAGTGGTGATCATGATTCCATTTCAGTGAGATTGCTCTCGATTGAGAAGACGATAAAGATCGACGAAGAACACACGAAACGTAAGTAAAAGAAACACTAGAGACCGTCGGCAATTTAAAAATTCACGCCTGCAGTATTTGTATCGTTCATAGTGTTTTCACATCTTGCACAAAGCCGCCGCGCGATATGCTATTTTAATGCGGTTTTTGAATGGAAGCTTATTGCGGGCCCTATCGTTCACATGTTCATCAGGGCGAATCTGGATAATTGATCTGCGTCTGACCTATAAACAGGAAATGAGAATGTGCATTTTCACTGCTCGAGAAAACGTAGAAAGTAGACTTAAGCGTCGGACGAGCGAAATCCCCTTTAACCTTCCGACTCTAATTCGGAAAGAACAATTCTTGAATCGGAAGAGATTCACACCAAAGCACTGCCAATCAAGAGCTGCCAATCTCACAACTACAAACCACTGTGTTGTTTCAGTAGCACCCTGTGCTATACCTAAATGCAGCAGCACATGTCTGGTATACGCCACCAGCAAGGAAACTGGTTGTCCTACTTGTAACTGCAAAGGTAAGGATTCACCCTTGTTTCGCAGGTCTTGGGCACGATTGCAAGAAAATTAACGTTCATGCGCGTATCTAATATGCTATAGATGGATATCTGCTGACGTCACGGCTAATTTGTAAACACCATGCGCGCGCACTCTCGTATCTCTTCAACATGGTTTTCATGAAGAAAAGTTGCGACAAACCATCGTCCAAACCATCGTTGAGATTTCTCCGATGATGTACGGTGGTTATTGTGCCAAAATCTTATCCAAGTTTTATTCTAAAATATCATGCAAGTCACGAAATAGGCGAGAAAAACTCCTCGTGTCCAAGTGAAATCGATCGTTGACGTTAATATTGTTACGTCACGCCATCCCCTCTGTTGAGATACGTATATGCGCGCGCAGCCAACGGCAATTACGTTAGAATGACTTCATTCGGTAAAAAATATATCCATCTATTAGACCTGCAGATTGCCACTGAGGGGTCCCTGGGGTAACATATGGGCGGTTATTTCCGCATTGAATGATGTCCTAAAACGCGTCTTTATAACTGGCGACTCGTGTGTGTGTGTAGAGCAACCCGTACGTACAGAGCAAAACGCGCGTATCTAACTCGCGACCCCTACAAAGAACATAACGCGAATGTATCACTACTGTCGCATAAACGTGCCGTCGGATAACGAGTGTCGGATAAGTGCTGTCGGATAACTGCTGTCGCATATAAGGTTCCTCAGCCTCCCGCATCGCGGCGCTCTTGTGTCTTGATGATTATTGTTTTTGCTCTAAGCGACATACGATTAACCAATTGGTAACTGTAATGTAGTAGGCGCACTTCAAATGGCCTTGCTTTTGCACTTAGCAGATGCTGCAATATTATCAACCCGATTATCAAGAGGGACCTGGTCCTGGGTAGGCCTGCCCAACAAATTCACAACGTCTTGCAGCATGCGTGCTGCCCGCTGGAGCACATGTGGATCTTGATTAGTAGCCATTTTTCTCTTCTGTCTCAAACTCGGGATTACGTCGCTTAGAACAAAAGTAATAATAACTAGCGCCGCGATGCGGGAGGCTGAGGAACCTTATATGCGACAGCAGTTATCCGACAGCACTTATCCGACACTAGTTATCCGACACTAGTTATCCGACGGCACGTTTATGCGACAGTAGTTATACATTCGCGTTATGTTCTTTGTAGGGGTCGCGAGTTAGATACGCGCGTTTTGCTCTGTACGCACGGGTTGCTCCACACACACACACACGAGTCGCCAGTTATAAAGACGCGTTTTAGGACATCATTTAATGCGGAAATAACCGCCCATAGTAACACGTCATGGCCGTATGTCCAAAGAGTCTAATTCACACCGATACTATTTGCCATCACAGAAAAGCAACTAATTCAATCAAACAACCTTGGAATATAATGACCAGGTTGATCCTAAAACGGCGTTGAGGAAGTACATGTGATATCATATTTGAAAAATGTCTAATTCTAATGGACAAATGGAGTACTTTTTATTAGCCATAGCAAGATGCTCCATTCAAGTACTTTCTTTGTCTTTCAGTGCCATTCACTGACCCCATGTCGGTTGGCCAAAGAGCGGACGCCATCCTGATCACGCTGGTTGACGGGAAAGTGCCAAAAGGCTTTCACAAGTATGGCAACCTGGCCAGAAGTAAGTACAGGGTACACTCTTGTTAGAAGAACAAAGACACCTGAATGCCGTAATATATCTTGGTAAAAATTCGACATTTCTGGTTCATGATGAGAATAATATTTAATATACATGTCATCAAGTATGGATTAATCTTCACGCGAAAAAAACTAAAAGATGGGCGAAAAAAAAAGTAAATAAGTTAGATCGAGGATACGTACTTGCTGTTATTTCTCATGCAAGGTGAACAGTAAATTAGGCAGATTTTGCCAGTTTACGTTTTACGTTTACGATTACGATTTGACGACATCATGACACAAAATTTTGGTGCCGAGAGAAGACTTGAGGCAATGACGTCATCGACTGACGTGAGGCTACCCGTACAGCTGAAAATCCTGTTGATCCATCACTCAAGTTTAAAACACGCGTATAAACACATATGCGCCAAGCACTCCTCTTGAAATTATAAGACCGTAAGGGTAATATAAGAGTGTTTAAAATTCCGATTATTGAATCTATTTATCACAAGGTATTAGGCTGGGCTTTGACTAAAATAATCGTAAATTCACTTACGTTTATATTTACGCGTAAAAATGGCGCTTAGAAAACGTAATCATTATAAATGAAAAGCGTTAGCTTGCGAAATCTCATTATTATCGAAGATTGACACGAATTATCATGATCATGATTAGTACATTAAGTAACACAAAGATATCTAGGTTTGTTTTTCAGTTATCATGGAGATTTCTCTTCATTTCCAGAGGGCCTTCGGGTTGGCAAGAACGTTGTGACGTTCAAGCCACTGACCAAGGTATGCCCATCCGGATTCGAACTGATGAAGAAATCCAAGGAATGCAAAGGTACGTCTACCAAATAATGAAGGTTGTCAGGGGATTGGTCTGTCATTCATTTTATGAAGGCTAAGGTCCCAGTCCTCTTTGGATCACATCTCAAGAAATCTCCACCTCGCAGGGATCGTAAATCATGAATCACATATTCACTATAGGGGGTTATCATCATCATATCGTGTTCGAAATAAACTGACCTTCGCCTTCCATTAAAGGGACAACTTGGACGTGGCATTTACCTGGCCAGGAGGATAAAACCTCTGCTTGCCACCATGCATAGCCACCTGTAGCTAGTATTACACTAAATTCTGCTCCCCAATAATGATTTTTGACAGTGTATGTAGCGAGGCAGTTTTGGACATGGTTGTGGATTCCAGACAGCCCTATTTTAAAGGTTACACAACATTCTTGTGCAATGTTTATTGCAGTTCAACGACCTTGTTTGGAGAATATGCGGTCCTGCTGGAGGCTATTTTTGGATGAAAAACCAACATATCTCATGCCCATGTTGTCGGTCAGAATTTATAAACGAATTCTGCCTCTGTAGCTGGCTAGAGTGGGATGTTCCCCAATGCGAGCATAATGTCCACTTTGAATTGTTTTTTCATACATGTAAGTTGTGCTAACTCGTTTTAGAGTCAGTGTGATGTCTTCTTTTTGACTCCAGGAACTTTCTATGTGAAGCGTTTCTCGGGAAATCTGCTAGTTGGCGGAGGCTATGCCAAGATGCCTGGGAATAAATGTCCACCAACATGGGTCAAACAAGGAAAGAACTGTTTCTGTAAGTTATTCAAATTATCCAGCGAATCACCTTTTCAGATTTTGGCAAGTAAATTGGTTTCGGCTGCAGAGTCGCATGGATTGGAATTTACGAAGTGTGTTTCCTTCCCCCTGCTGTCGTGGTTGCCTTTTTTATTTCGTAAAGTAAGCGAAGTTCGATGATCAGCACTCCATGGGGATCTCTTGAGGATGCGCTGAGATATGGACTTCAGAATAATTATATCACTCTCTGAAGTAAAAAGTTGAGAAAACTCTGTCCGAAAATGGGTTATTTATGGATAAGCTTTAGAAGGAGCAACTTATTTGCTCTATTTTTGTTGGCTTTGGTGGCCTCGAAACACCCCTAGACATAGTTTAAATGACCCAGGAAAGGCATCAAATTATTTTTCAAAAACGTTATTTTTCTCTCCCTTTTTCTCCCTTTTCCCTTTATGCAACTTCCGCCTCCTTTTGACAGAGCAGGTTACAATTACTGTGATCTGGTGATGCTTTTTTGCAGATAAACTAGTAGGGCCAGATCTAGTGTATCCAGCCAAGGGGGGCAAGTGTTCCGTCCAGTTTAGTCTAGTGAAAGGATTGTGCAGAAGTAGGTATATTTCCGATGGGTGTCATGTGCAGTCACACGTCAGTCAGGATATGGGAAATGGAGAACTCGGACCAACGCGCGACTGGCACTAACGACCGCTCGTAGTGGGTGGGCGGGTTGGGAGAAAAAAGGACCAACTGGAGGCTTTCTTCCAAAGCAGTCTTCCACAAGAGCTCGGTCAACTCCCAACCACTGCACTAAGATAAGCTTTCCTGTCCTGCACTGCAGCCTGACCTCTCTGCTTCCAAAAGGAGGCTGACAAAGTAATTACATGACACCACCATTTTGGATTCAAAACATTCGTGCACGTCACATTATACTCATGTACGAGGAGTTAAATAAAAGCGAGGTGTGTCACAATTCAGTCATACCCGCAACATAATCATTTCTCAAATGAGAGGTGCATAGGTCTTCACTCAAGAAACACTGACCCTTCTGTTAGCATTATTCATGAGCATGTGCAGTTACATAAGTTTTTTTTTGTGAATGATATAATGTAGCTTCTTCTCCCGAGCCAATTCGTGAAGCGAAGTTGGAGGTGATTTGGTAGTCGTTCCTACGTAATAATGCAATTCTTCTTTCGAGAATATTACTCCCAAATACAATGTACATACGCATCACAAAACTGGCTGTGGAGCCATAGCTACGGGCCAAATGGAGAAATCTTGGTCACACTTTTCTTATTGAGAACTCCTCCATACTGGTACTAATGTTTTTGGGTCGCTGGCTGGTAGAAATATCGATGCCCGGCTTTTTTGCTTGCCCACGAAGTATTGTTTCGCGCTCACTGCTTGATACAATGTTAGTTAATTCCTTTTGCCGTAGATTGGGTATAAACTCACTGATTTCTTTTCCAAGGAAAACTGCTCAAGTTCTATATCCCCAAGATTGGTGCGAAATGTCCACAAGGGACAATATATCAACCACAGAAGACAGGGTGTTCTGGTATGTATAACCAAAATTATGTCTTCAGGGACACTCAACATGCTGAAGGGTGCCAGGTTAGGAAAAAAGAAGGAGCGTATAGGCCTAGTCAAACTATTGACGGACCATACGACAGTTCGGCGCTGAAAAATGAACGATTGGCATTTATCTGAATTCAATTTGGTCGCGCCACTTTGTTCCGACATCCCGCACCTATATCAACTCTAAGACAAAAGTTAGGTTTTATGAAAGTATTTTAATCATTACCACTCAATGGCAACATTCAATGAATGTTAAAGTTTATGTTTTCGAAATATTCAAGTCCCTATTTATATACGAAAAGGAAATTTGTCAATTGGTTACTTTGTGAATTCATATCCAAGGATTCGAAGCTCTGGTCACTTGAAAGAGAGACGAAGCATGCGTTTCTGTATTGGTAGCTGCATCCGCGTCTACTAGGTCCTCCCCAGGCTGAAAGTCCGATAGCACCGTTTGTGAAATGGTGGCGCAAAAGCGATTTCCCGATCAATCGCTGCATGCATGTGGTAGAGACACTCACTGTTAGCACAATTTATGTGGGTGAGTGGGGTATCCCGACTTAGAGAGAAAAACATTGTTTTCGTTCTTTTCCAGTTGTTAATCTGGAGGAAGCCAGAAAAGAACGTAAGTGCTCTCTCCTGCCCCAATCATTTCGAATGTCTTTTGCACATTGCTTTTGCCTATTCATCTCTTCGTCTCAGTATTTTCGGAGTGCATCGACCCAATGGCATCGACCAAGAGTGGATGATTTACTTACAGCGAATGCATAAGATTTTTCCCGGCTGTGTTTATCTGTCGAAACTTGCATTACATATTCATGGAGTCAAGAATAAAGATAGTAAAGATAGAACCGTACGACTAACAAACTGATTCCATATTTCGCACTATCTCACCAATGAGGAGAAACTTGTAGTACAGAGCATTCCATCATAGTAACGTACCTCAAATTGCACATTCAGTATCGTTGTGAGTACTCTCGTAAGGGGTTTCAGGGCCTCATGGAGATACCATGTACTATCAATATGATATCAAGCACTAAAGAATTAGTTAAACCAACCGATGGGACGAGCTGATTTTGTCACCTACTGTTAAAAATGGTACGAAGAGCTCGACAGCATTCGGGTTGAAACCTATTGCTTGCTAATCTCAATTAGTCGTTATCTCTTCTCGATATACTGATGAACGATACATCTTTTTGGCACAAATGAAAGATTAATTTGTTATAAGAGTCCCGAATTCAAGCGTCATCTATCAGGCCCATGCATTCTTCATGTCGGAGAATCAACGATGTTGAACTGGTTAGACCTAGTTACTGTTGTATGAATTGCGAAATATTGTTTTTACTTCCAGTCCACAGACGACACTTCAGGCTAACATGTTCATCACGAGGAAGTACGTACGGCTAACAATGACTAACACTGGTTAGGAAAGAATTGTATTGACGGCGACGCCTCACACGGCCGGCGTCGTATGTGACATAACACATAAACGTACACATCAAGATGCAGTACTTGATTGAAATACATGTATATGTATTTCTAGATTAGAAACTGACCTTTTAGGCTCTTGCATACCTTGAGGGTGGTAACATATTGTGACATACAGCTTGTCATTTTTTAGTGATGCAAGTTTAGCAGGTTTTACTTGAGATTTTGGCATCGGGGATTTCAACGTCTCGCAGGAACGCGTGAACTAGTTTGCTAGAACTCTTCAAAATGCCTAAAAAGGCAATGTTGAAGACCGACATGTATATGCCGCCACGTTAACTTTCCACTTTTCCTCCATTTCAGTCTCTGTCTCCAGTAAGTAGAACAAATTCTGACTTGTGTTCGAGCTGCTATGAAATTGAACACCATGACTTTAAATCAACTTGATTTAAAGTTATGGTGTTCAACTTGAATTAATACTGATGCTTCATGCAGGTCCGCCCGTTACGTGACGTGTGCTATGGATAAAAATGAGGCGCGAGCATTAGCCACCTTGCCGCACTGCTGGTCGCCTGAATTCAACGCGATATAAAACATTCTTTGTCGACGAGACATAATACTTCAGTAGAAAGCATCTGTTTGAAGAGCCTTATCATTGAGGGTGTGACCATTTATTCAGAAAATGTCTAAACTCATGTAGCAGTTCTACGGTTTTAAATTTCTTTCTGTGGTTGGAATCTCATTGTCACATCCACATTATATTTTTACTTTTAAAGGTGCCAGGGACCAGAAAAAAACCAAAATTCGAGGATCCAAGAAATCCATCCTGGTGATTCCCTCTCTACTGAAGGGCAAATGTCCCGATGGGAGTACCGCCATAGTCCACGGAGAGTTATGCAAAGGTAACACGACATATTCGCCTATTTGAATAGATTTAAATGCAACTTTATGTTTTACGTGGTTTACTGCGTTTGAAATTAACCGTATTTTTTTCTCGAACATTTTCCGCCACGTTGCTTAAAGAACTAACGCAAATAATATTTGCTACATGTAAGGAACGCAATTTTAGTGGAAATATTGCAGTGACCTCAATTCGTCCGAATCTCATTCGAGTTTAAGATATAGAAAAAAACTGGAAAAGCATTGAAAAAACAAAATCGTTCGAACAATTATTGCGCTTTGAATGGAATCTATAATATTTCGTGTAAATGCACATGGGGGAAGTCACCGAATTGGGGGTATTGATTATCTCACCAAATCTGCGAGGTTGACCAAAACCGAAGCGGAGCCGAGGTCATGACCATAATTCTTGCTCATATTCATATTCCGGGGGCTGCTCAAAATCAGAAGTGTATGATCTTTTTTGTGTCACTTAGTATATGTATTAGTTAAGCGAGGCATTTCATTAAAGAAAGGGCTGAATAATGATCATTAACTTTAATTTTCAGTCAACGACTTGATCAAAGTTAACATAAACGGTAGGCTATTCAATATTTGTATGCTTAATTCAGGGATGCTTTGCCTCATTTTGTGTAGGTGTAAAAAGAATGACCTGACACACTACCGGGTGTGCGTATTTTACAAAAACTACATCGACACTATAATTTATCAATTTCTTCCAACAGCTATTCTATTTTTACCAAAAAAGCTGCAGTCTATGCAATAACCACCTTCGTGTATATCGCTAAGCCAGCATTTACAGGATCGTCTGCCATCTTTTCTCAAAGGTCACGTGCGGTGGCCATTTTTTGCCAAAGTAGCTCGCTCCCAGGGTCGCTCACTTCGGCCTAGCGCGAGATGAGGCGCCAGTACCAAAAAGAACGCACTGGCGCTTACACGCGCAGGCGCCGCGCCAGTAATCGAACACGCTAAATGTGCAATTAACCATTTGTCGTTTCCGGCATTTCTTCCATCGCAATCTGAAATAAGTTGTTATTTGTTTTCTTACAGTTGCGAAATATGGTTTTGAGGTGACAAAGAACGGTCGCTATAAGAAAGCACGTGAGTTTCTTTTTCGTGGCTCTCATAGTTTCAGCCGCCACCTGCCGTTCAGTTCAACTGAGATTTGGATTTTGCGTAATGCAATGTAGCAATACTGGCAATATATTCGATAAAACTGTAATTTTGAGGCGAAATGGCAATGTATGGTTCACAGATGCATGCATTATGCAGTTTCACGCACAGCAGCACTTAGAACACCTTGGACTTGTAATCATCATCTCACTATACGATTTCTCCTACGATTTTTAAACATGCAAATTTAACGATGTTTTTACGCCGACGTCATTCAGCTTAGAAACTGTTCTTACGTCCGCAGCCACGTCAATCCTTGCAGCCATAACGTCCTGTCTGCGCCCTGATATTAATAATTGCTCAGTTGTTCTTTCTGTAAGCATGTGAGAGTTCTCTTTTCTTCTGCAGTGAGTGCGGGCCTCAAGGGGAACATGATGAACCCGATCGGCTCCCGTTGTCTGAAAGGGACGAAAACTACTGGCTCGAGATGCAGAAGTAAGTCCGTCAATAGATCACCATCGACCTGTTCATGCATCAGTTTAACCGGCGGCCATATCGACCTGTTCATGCATCAGTTTAACCGGCGGCCATATCGACCTGTTCATGCATCAGTTTAACCGGCGGCCATATCGACCTGTTCATGCATCAGTTTAACCGGCGGCCATATCGACCTGTTCATGCATCAGTTTAACCGGCGGCCATTGACACTGATTGTTTAGTGATTCTAGAAGCATGGCTGTCAAGTTTTAGTTCGGGCTATATTTCATCATCTTTGATTTCTCGTATTATACATTTCGCACGATCAGAGAATGGTATCCTGGTGTAATGCGGGGTTTAATTTCAATATAAGACATTTAATAGAAGCTGCTGACTCCACACAATTAAACGTGTTACTCTCCAGCGTGTTTATACGTCGAGCGGGGCAATAATTTCAAACATCTCGCCAGCTTTGCAATGACCTTGACCTCAGACCTAGAAATCGGTTACTCTTTTGAACGCCCCAACAACACAAACATACATATGACTTGGTTTCATGCTTCTGTTTGTCTGTCAAGTCGAGCTATTTGCGATTATCATTAATATGATATATCAGTTTCGCAATGACTTGGACCTTACCTTGAAATGGATTTATACTCTATTGAATACCCCAACTGAACAAACATATATATCACCAAATTATACATAAGCGATATAGAATGTGTCAATCGCTCTCACAAGGCGAGATGTTTGAAGAATTCACGTACCGTACTCGTATGAGCAAAACATTCGGGTCTCAAGTGGTGAAAGTGTTATGCAATTGTCTTGAGAAACCTTGTAATGTGGTCGATTCGCGTTTCTGGACAAACAGCCGCAAAAACATACTGTCCGATCGCATACCGCAAATTCGATAAATCATCGTCTTGTGTTTTTTTCTTTTCAGTCATTCACTTACAAACAGTGCAAAGTCAGAGTAAGTAATTTTCTACTTGCCCAATTGCACTTACGGGGATGAATGATTCAGAGTGTATGGTTTAACATATAGTATGCGCCATTTATGATTTGAGGTAAAAAGGGGTAGCGACTACAGAAGGAATAGAGAATAAAATCAATTCACAAATTGGCATACACGATAGACGGACCTTCACGTTCGAGGAAGATAATTTCATCCGTGTCGTTTGTTTGCCGGATAAAACACGGTGTCCAATTAAATACAAAATTATTTCATTCGTACGAAATATCGCTCATGCATTACTAATTTTGGTTCCCGTATTCGTAGTCACCGTTAATTTGGCAAATGAAGGGGATGACGATTGATTACACAATACGCTGTTACCCCTGATGCCTGCCTGAACAACTGCAAAAGTAATCACTACGCACTACGATAAGTTATGCATGAACGAAATACGTACGAATACAAACATATCTTTAATCGGTGACCGTTATTAAAAAGAACGATAGTCTCCTACTTCTAATATCAAGAATAATTCACAATTTACATGTGCTTTCATGTTAATCTTACAGTGGCGAAGGTTGGTCTCAGTTGTAAGTATAGTGCCTTGTTAAATTATAAAGATAGTGAAACAAAACAAAGATGGCAGTGTCAGTATATAGATACAGTAAATATATCGATCCGTCGCGATGATGAATAAGTATATGAATCTGTAGCTTTTCTGTGAGGGTCGAGTTAATTTCATGTTATTCGGTGGTTATCAGTGGTGCAAATTGGGATCTTATTGGAGAGTGGATTTAGTATAAGTTTTTGGTTCGAGGCAAACTCCGGACATTTTGAAAGCCGGCAGTAGAACTCAGAAGTTATTTTCAGAATAATTGGAACGTTTTGACCTGATACCGATTTGTTTTGGCCAAGAAAGTCAGAGTTGCTTTTTCATCAATTCCAGACTCTGCCTCCCTAAGAAAAGCATGGGTTGGAAACTCGGCATGGAAAGGTAATACCGAGTTTCCGCAAATCTCACGAATATGAATTACCAGTTACGAACTTATAATTACAAAGGAACTCGCGTTCCCTTTTGCAGTCAGCTGTATCTGGTGTTATGTATTAGAAGTTAATGCTTTCGTTCAGTTCCGGTCTTATTGAAAAACGGACGCTGCGATAATGTAGACTAACGCGTAACGGCTCAGCCAGTTCGTCACCACGAATTCAAAACCCGCTGCGTCTAAGAAATTCAAGGATTGCTGAAAGAATTTTGGATCGCGAGTGACCCTTCTAAGGGAAACGGACGTTGATCAGCTTAGAAACCAATGATCTTGGGGTCTCTTTCTCGGATATAGCAATTCGTAATTCGTGATTTGTAATTCGTGAGATTGCGGAAACTCGCTAATAAATATAATGAAGTCGCGATTACGTCTGATTTTTAAAAATCCCCTTGAACATGACGAGAAAACAATATTCAGTGATGGGATGACATATTATAAAAAAAGACATCAAAATGGCCAAATTGAAAATGGAAGCCATCGCCTCTATAATGTAAGAAGTTGGCACCTAGTTAACTTAAGGTTGCTTCCACATTCTTTGTTTCTTTTTCTTCTTTTTTTGGATATAAATATTCATTATGCATACAAGGTGCATCAGAGATCCAATAAAGTTGCAGGACCTGGCCATCGTTAGTCCACGTTTTTTTTGTACTGCCTAGATCTTTCATTGTAGTTGCGTTTTCTAGCAAGTGAGGTATCGGTGTGTACGAGTGTCAGAGTCAGCATGTCAGTGCCAGGTTTTAAACCGACCCTATGAAAAGTCTTCATCAAGGACGTATGATAGAGCCATGCAACAGATGAACTTTAATCTGTTGATTAGATTGTATCATACTTATCAGCTTCAGTTTGTCATGCAGTAGAACCTCTCTATTAAGGACACCCTCGGTACTGACAAATGCTGTCCTTAATAGAGAGGTATCCTGATTGGAGAGGTCAAACTGAATGGAAGCAACCAATTTGGGACCAACTCTAGTGTCCTTTAAATAGAGATGTGTCCGCTAAGGGAGGTTCCACTGTAGCTTACTAGACATGTAGGACAAACTAACATGTGTAACCATACAATGTACTTTTAGATTTATTCATACTGTCTTTGCTGATCAAAGACTATGACATGACACTAAACCATAGTACGTTTTCAGCATCTAAAAAGTTTGCAGTTACAAACTACGCTAAACCATTAAAGAATGGTCAGTGTCCCAAGGGATCGAGCCAGACAGAAAAAGGTTGCAAGGGTAAGCTAGCAATTTGGTCGTTAAAGGGAATGGCCCTCCAAAAAATGGGGAGTTTTGGACGGCCCGGTCAAAACCTTAGGCGGGAATAAGGTTTCATTGATAAATATAAGGAGTTTCAAGGCCCCCAAATCACTTGTAAGGTTCAATAGATACTGGCCTTTCATTGGTTTACCGTCTGCGTATCATTTACATACTCTCATTTTGAAAAATATGACAATATTTACGATCACGTTATTGATTTTTGCAACATTTTCGGTAACGCGCCCCTTGCGGATCTGTAAGGTACCATTCGGATGCTTGAAAAATGCTTCGTCTCGTCGATTCGCTCGCGGATAAACGGATCAGGTTGACTGCAGTAACTTTTAATTGTTGGAGACAGAGAAGGAAGGAATATGATTATCAGTTTGATGAAAACTTTGCAAAGTTTCTTCTTGGGACTCGAAATCCACACTACTATTCTCTCCATTTTCCATTTTCTCCTCTCTCCAACTCACTACTATCGCTATTGACTGCGTAACATACACTAACATTCTTTCGCTATCATTGCTAACTTCATTTACTAGAACACTGGCCTCTTTGTAGCCGATTATGTAACCCATAGTGGAAACACCTGACAGCGCCGCCCGGCATGATACACGTGCTACTGGCATATTTATAACTCGTAGTAAATAAGGTTGTAAAAGTATGCAAATGAGATGCCGTATATGGAAACCATGACGTCACTAAGCAGTTCTTATTTCTGCTACGGGTGGCGCTGTTGCTTGCTTCTGGAGGCGCTATTCAACCTCTTTAACTGCCTCCTATCTGCTACCCCCTTAAGCATGGTAGTATGCAAATATTGAAACGAGCCAAATGAAACAAGCCAAACTAAATGAGCCAAATAAGCGTTTTAAATCTGAAATCGAAGATCAAGTTTACATGTAATATTCATTGCAGGATTCGGTCAAGTATGTTATGGCATGAAAAATGATATAATTCAAGTTCAAGCCTTATATGGTTCAACAACGAACTGTTCATTTACTCTCTCATTTTCGCTTTTTTAAACTTTAAACGGGTCAAATTATTAAAATGGGATTAATGTTGCATTTTTATTCAATGCAAATATCAACTTAACGCTTACAATCATATTCTAAACATGATTTTCCCCCCAAAAAAGTGAAATGTTTATTTGGTTCGTTTAGATTGGCTTGTTTCATTTTAGGTCGTTTCAACTTTTCATACCACCTGTCCAATGTCCTACTCCTGTGGTGCCTACGTTGCATGAATGGACCGTAATGTCTGCGGACAACTTGGAATAGTCGGCCGTTGTTGAATATAATGGGTATACTCGCCAATAGGATCCCAAGCCCGACAATACCCGATTTCTACTACCGCCTCGATGGGTAGAGTCTAAACAACCGGGCATAATAGTAGGCCTTTCGCACTGCCATAAACGAGGTGGGATATCTATTGGACGTACATAAGAAAATTATAATATCAACTAATTCCCCGTAATTTATATCTATTATTAATTGTAATATGAAAACTTCCGCTGTAGAGTCATGACTATTCATGACGATTACGTTGTTAACTCTTGAATAGATATCCCACCCCGTTTATGGCTGCGAAAGGCCTACTATTGTGTTCGGCTGTTTAGACTCTACCCATCGGTGGTACAAATCGGGTATTGTCAGGCTTGGGATCTTATTGGTGAGTGGATCCAGCAGTCTTTAAAATTTATCGAAATAATGTATCAATAATCTAGTAACTATCGAAGATCAACGATTTGCCAAAAAAACCACTCACGGAGCAGAGCAACCACTGATCATACTTGTGTCATTTTGAACACTACATAAATCTCACCAAGGTGATGAATTTATTGAATATTTCATTACTTTCTCTTCCAGTGACAGACAGTTCTAAAAGTAAAAAAGCAGGTATGTAATTTATATTCTTCCAAGAAGACATCCTAGTACACAGCAGTGACATTGGAAAAACTACCGGACGGCTCCTAGATATCGGGTGGCCAAAACTGACATACTTCGATCATAAAACCCATTCGTGAAAAATCACCTATTTTATTGCAAAGGGTTATTATGGTGTCGTGAAAATTACATCGAACCAAAAACTTCGAACGACGGGCCTGAGAGTGGAAAACAAAATCGCACCACTTATTTCCCAAGGGCAAAACTGAAACTGTATACGTCTAAGTGACATCAACTAAAAGTTAGGCAATTGATCTCGTCGTCACTAATGGTCCTTTGTACCAAGGTCGTAGGCTTACTGATTGATGCTCGAAGGAAGTATCCATTCCGAAATTAAGAAATGCATATACCAACCGAGAAAACAACTGTTTGAGAACGATGACAGCCATATTTGGAGCATAATTTTCATCATTCCAAACAGCGGTCGAAACTGCGGTCAGGTATTCATTTCATACCGGCAAAAATATATAAGCGAGCTTACATTATATATTTTTTATATCGGTGTAAAAGAAATGCAAGTCCCCCCGGAATCTAAGTCCGGTCCTTTTGTTAAAGTGAATAGAGTCGCCGAGTTCCTGTGTTGAAGATTATGTAGCTGACCCTAACCAAACCATTAACCACATTCGTTGACAATACACAGCAATTGTATGGGGTCCTGCATTCCCAGGATGTCCAATTCTTTTACACCGGTGTAATAGTCTAAAATGTCCAACACGTGAAAAGGGTCCGTCCCTATTGTATATAATAGGCCTATAGTTTTATAGAGATCATGATTGTCAATACCTAACAGCGGGTTATAGAATCGTTTGTTTCCTGGACACCCTCTCCTTAGGACATTTCAAACCTTTCCACCTGTACACCTTTCTATAATTTCGTTCTTCGCAACGTTCATTTTACCGACTTTTACATCATGTATCATCTTAGCATCAATATTCTTGTATTTAGAAAATGTGTACGTATTTCTTCTCTATTTCAGCCATAAGCCGGGTCATAAAAAAGGTTCAAAAGAAAGTAAAAGGCTCAGCAAAATTGAAAGTAAAGGATTCGAGCCATGATTCGAGCAATGATTCGAGCCGTGATTCCAGCCATGATTCCAGCCTTGATTCGAGCCATGGTTCGAGCCATAATTCGACGATGAAAGGATCATACTAGTGTGGGCGCTTTACAACGGAGGTGTACTAGATGCTCACAAGGTTACATCATCATCTGATTTTCTGCCCAATTTTCACGAACAGGTTTACTGTAACGGTCAAGACCACACATCTTTGTATCGGTTCTGGAATCACGCTTGCAACCAGGTCGATATCACCACTTAACATCAACAACCACTGCTCTCAATTAGCAGTCATACACCTTGTCGGAGAAGTTTCAGACTTTTGTTCCCAGCACTCACATTCAGTCTACGGCTTTCATTAAAACATTGCAGATCGCTTAACATGTTGATATTCGAATAACCCAGAAGATGTTTCACACCAACAAGATCATCAGACTATAGTTCCTGGTTAGATGATATGTAATGTGCAATGTCGCGCCCAGCATCCCTTGTCAATCTATACTTTGGACGCGTTTCAGTAGCTCGGGATTTGTTAACAAATAACCATGGTTAAGGAATCGTCTGTGGGCAACTTGTCAACAGACAGCGATTTTTAGTTCGAGCCAATGTTATCATATGCATCACCGGTATGTGGAGGCAAGGCGGTTAGAAATAAAATTGAGGTACAATTTTGTCATTTACGCTACGGGTTATCTATTTATTTCAAATATTTTCTAGTTACATCTCGTTACCCTTACCCACTAAGTGAAGATATACACGAGGTGCATTTTGTCATATATTCTAAAACACCTAGGTCTTGAATGAACTGCACTTTACAGTATAAATGCACCATGAGCGAACGGAGCCTCATTTTGAATATAGTGGTCATTGGTTTGGCAACCACCACCGCTTGGGTTGGCGCAAAATAATGAAGCATTCAAAAAGCATTTAAAAGTACGTTTTCGTTGTTTAATTTGAGATGTTTCTGGAATAGAAATTGATACCCCACTGTCGGTGTTCATTTTCTCAAATGCAAGCCCGCTCGGGTGGAGCTAAAAATGTCGGTTCAGCCTCTTTTGGACCAGATTTTAGCTCAAACCTCGCGGTTTTGGTGAGACAACCAATACCTCCAGTTCAGTTTCAACGAATTTCAGGGACTCGTCCAAGAGACATGTGAAATCAGTCTACGGATACATGTATATTTTGGTCGCCCGATACAATCGACATGATCAGTTGATCACCACATCACCCATTTACATGTTCCAGTGAATGCCTCGCACTTGAAAGCGGTGTTCGTCACAGGAACATCAATCATACAGCAATCAACGCTCGTGTAGGAGCGCTCGTCAAGTGTAAACGCGGTCTGCCATTTTTCCTTGATCACATGGTAAGAATCGACCTCCAGGATCGATTTATCCGGATGAGTGTGATCATGACCACCGATGACGTAGATTCGATTTCCTGAAAGAGAGGACATCTAGGTGAAACCAACACTACATATAGAGATCGAGGAGAGCGCAATGATTACGACGAGCGCGCTAATCCTATTAGCCAAATCAGGAAAAAACACATCTCTCGTCTTTAAAGTTGAAAAGCTCACATATCCAAGATATTGATACAGGAACAGCACCCGTCTAGTTCAGATGATTTGCATGATATATATATCATGTGTAATTCACGGTGCACTCTAAAAGAAAAGAAGATTTTTGAGAATTTGAAAAACCTTTTTTGTTTTTCTGACCAACACTAATAAATATGCACGTCGAAGATGTGGAAACCTTGATTTGGGTTCTTTCACTTTGCCAACAGACTACTATATACGGTGTGCATATTTCTCTTGGCCGGAAAACCTTGTTTTCAAGGCCCGAAATATCCTATTTTGAAATAATGATTTTTATACATGCGAGTTTTTTTTCCGATGCAATTACTGTCAATTACTATTGATGAATCGTCTGTTATTTACTTTTTATTTGCAATCAAAAAGGGTCCCAGTCTGGGTATGATGTCTATACATAAATGGATGCACGGACCGTTCAGACCGCTTTGATGGAATGATATTGAAGGGAGCCAGGCATGTTCCATCACTTAGCAACAACCGCCGTAAAACGATCAAACAGAAAGTGGGTTCTGATTTTTTAGGCTGAATGCCAATTTTGTAAATTTTGTTTGTGGCTGGGAGGCTTTCAACAAAATCGTATTTTTTGTGGCACATTTTTGAAGATGTTAAGCTGCCGACACTGTCATTTTTTATGCGTCCTACATACATCCTGACTGTATGGAAACTCGTCTACAAGCCACTCTGATCAAGACTCCCTGGGCAGCCCATCACGTTATCCTAGCCACATAAATAGCGGGAATTCGTGGACTTGACGATTAGCCAATGAGCATTGCTGTAACGAAACTGTGAGGGCATTTTCTGTCACCGAATCAGAATGCTCGACGTATACCTCTTTGGTATAAATAATAGCGTAGCTGATATCTGTACACTTCATTCCTATACTGCTCCCATGGTTTAGATGGTATTCCGATTCCGGTTGAGTAACAACTACTCGTTTAGGGTTTAATACTCCTGACGACAATTGCATGCAGGGACTTCCCTTGTTTTAAATCTAACAGTGGTCAAACCCGAAATTTGCGCTTTCATTGTTTTTTGTCTGTGAAGGGCACACCTTTACCTGTAGCGACAAGTCCGGCCTCGCATCGAGGCTGTTTCATTTCTGGACAGGTATGCCAGTTTTCCCGAGAAGCCAGGATGTTCGTTCTGGCAGACGATCGACTCCTTGACCTGTGACAATAGACACCTGAAGAAACAAAAGGTAGCGCATGTATTTCAAAAATGAACAAAATATATCAACCCTTTCGTTTTTGGCGAAGTCTTGAAAATGACCCTCTTTTTCGACAGGTCTGAGTTGGGCGCGGTCGAATACTGACTTTTCTTTGACCCTGCAACTTTGGGAAATGTTACAATGAAAGCTTTTGAGCAGAATGACCAACCTCCCCTTCACTAGTTGTCGCATTTCCACTGGTTGTGCGTGTGGGAGAATGGGTTAATACCCTATTAGAATTATAGTTGTGCTGCCTGAATTCAGATGGCAGCAAAAAAATGGTCCTCCCTTCTTCGGCTTACCAGATGGGTCATAGAACAGAAGGTGACACGGCATGTGACGAAGGGGCGTGTCCAGGGTCGACGGTGCCGCCATTTTGAATTGCAAATCAAGTAGTCCCCGGATGTCGAGGTTAGTAAATCCTAACACGAGATGTTCATTTTAAACATGATGTAATCCCACGTGACACTCCTCCTCTACCCTTGGGTCCCAAACGAACTCGGCCATTGTGAGGTCTTAATTCCAAGACTTACTAGGCAAGTTGGTCAATGGTGAGTAGTCAAGTTGGTCGAACCACAGTAGTAATTACCAAGTCGGTTAATTAATAAATCTAATTTGCTTAGTCAACAAATTCAGCTCGTTAACAAAGACAAATCTTGTTGGTAGGTTGATTTCAAGGTTTGTCAATTGACAGTTGGAGTTTTATCTCCAGCAGTTCACCAACTCAATTAAACAACCAAAAATGGTTAAATTTTTTAGGGAAGTTACGTTTTCGTAAACAAAGGGTTGGCTCTTGAACGTACCCCCCAAGCTGTCGATTTGTAACAATTGGGTTGAGTGAGCAGGTTGCAAATTCGAATAAAACTAAACTATTATGCGTTTGAATTTGACACAAATGTATTATGCATCATTTTCCGATCTGTCAACTATAAGCTTACATACAAATTCATGAGAACCAGAGAGTTACGCAGATGGGAAAATGATTATAACTTAGCAGTTGGTAACCTTTGCGGTTAATGAAACTTTGGTGCATTTGGGCCTTTCATATGCCAATTGATATAAATATTAATGCGATTAAGTACACTTTCGTACATACATGATGGGCCTTTCATAAATGCCAATTGATATATATACAATGTATATACATATATTAGCCACTAGCAAATACCCGTACATGCTCCGCACAGAGCTGCGAAGAGCTACAGGGCGTACACTTACAAGGCAGTGTGTCATATTGTAAAAATATACTGTATAGCTCAAATTTATGGTGACTTCACATATTTTGTAAAATGAGGGCTGGGGAAATATACTGAAGATTCGGCACAATTAGTGGTGTGCCCACATACTGTATTATCTTTTTTCAGTTGCAGATGGTGAAGCCCAAGAAAGAGGGGACCTACAATATTATTGTCTAAAATATCCTGTAAATAGACTGCTATATGGCGAAGCAAGGGCCGGGCCGCAAAAAGAACTTTCCTAAACGACATATCCACATTTAAAGCTGACGACATCACGGCATGGTTGACAATTTTATTCAGTCCCTTTTTTGTTGACAAGCAGTTAAAAATGTCCTCTTGTCAAGTATGACTTTTTGTGATGACAATGTGAAATTCCACATTATGTATACTTTAAATACTTTAAAGGGTCAACTTTGGCATACGATATGTTGTTTCTTTATACAAAAACGGCTTCCGGCAGGACCGCAACTTTTCCACAGTATTGAAGAAAACTCTTTGCACTAGAGCGGGATGTAACCTAAATAGGCCTCCCTGAAATTCGCAAGCCATGCCCAAAACTGCCTTCCAACACGGGTGAAAATCGTTATCAGGGAAAGGCATCAGTGTAATACTACATGTGGCGGCGCATGGTGTCAAGTTGGTACATTATCCTCCTGGCCAGGTAAATCACACGCCCAAGCTGTCCCTTTAAAACAGGACCTGATTGGTTAAATGAAGAATGCGTATCGTAAAGCTCTTAATCCGTGTTCCGTGTTCAAGATCTCCGTGACCCAACTGAACATTTTACGCGGAGTGATAGCTATGTATGCAATAACGGTAGAGTAATTTCACGTGCGTCGATTTTAACAAAGGTTAACAAAAACATTCTTTCAGTAGGCCATGTTCATTTAGGACACTGTACCTGGTGATGTCTCTAGCCTTTCCGCCACCTCGTCAAGTGGTGGCTCATGATCAGTAGGCGGTTCTTCGGGTATCGTCCGACCCTCTCTCGCCAGACCTGAATCAGAGTGTATTATTTCGAAATGTTTTATGATGATCGGTTTTATGAATTGCTGATATAATCGTTTATTTTCCACCCAGGAGAATCATTCCCCAGACTGCCGAGAATCTTATTATGCATTCCAATTTCTTACGCGAGCACTCTGCCCGAGATAGTGCTACTTGAGGCCTGGGAGAACGGCTGCCCGAGAAAAAAACCCCGGCCAATATGTGCGCTCATCATTGGTAAATTTTCAAAACTATAAACTGTGTCCATCTGGTACATGTAACATGGACAAATCACATCTTAATATGATGGACACATGCTATCTTATAACTGAAATTCACCAAATGAGGATCGAGCGCACATTTTGGCCGCTTTTCTTGTGTACATTTCTCTAGGCACCATGAAGAACAAACTGCTCAGAAGTTGGAAGGCCTGCCGTGAAAACAAAAGTGAGACTAGGATACGGGTCTTAGTGAGTCGTGGTTGTTTAATGATATGGTTCCAGACAATTTGAAATTTATCAAAAAGTGTATTCTTCTATATATATCGAGAAACGCGGCGGATAGATTTCTTGTTTTACTTACCGCCGATGAGGTACATGGCATTCCCAAGCCGCGTCATGGAATGTTTTGCTAGCATTTTTGGTAGCGGCACTCTTTCTGTTAAATCCTTACACTGGAACGGATGGTCGCTGTTTATTTTATCATCTAGTTTTTGCCGACGAAAAACCCTGCAATGCCGTTGGAAAGTGCTATTAAAACTGAACTATTAGCAGTATGGATTAGACTATTCTCATTGCAGGGGCGTAGCTGCAGGGAGAGAATAACCAATGTTTTCAGCATTTTGCCCCCCCCCCCCCCCCCCCTACTCTTTTAAAAACCTGGCTACGGGTCTGCAGTGGCGACTTGAGAACTATCACTCCACAGTCGGAAACTAAATGTATGTCGTCAACGAAAACAGACAAATTGGTTCATTCTTTCCTATACATGTACTAAATTATAATACATGAGTGAGCATTTGGGATCAAATACATGTACAGATGATAAGTTATTTGAATTCGCTTTATGCACACAAAATGACCTTTAATATGGTCGATTAAACATGTTGAACACTCAAGAATATGTTGAGAGATAGACTTCAGAAGAGCACACGTCATTCGGTTTTTTGTTTCGTTGAGGAAAATCTAGTCAGTATGAGAAAACACAAACGATAACATTACTTTATTTGTATATAAAAGCTTTAAAACAGCATAAAGGAAGCTACGACTTTTTATCGATACAGCGTCATACTTTCTTTGTTATTCTTTCAGGTTTGAGAAAACTGTTTTTTCTCACTTTTCTCCTTTTTCTCCCCATCTTCATAGGCTACGATTTCCCAATTTCCCAATTTCTAATTTCACACGGAGTCCCCTTTATCACATTGCCCACTCAATTGACCGTATATACCTGCATAATCTACTCTCTTGCAGTTCTGAGGTACATGTATTTTGGATCCACTGAAAATATCATTGAAATAGCCGGCAGTATCATTCACCCGATCTGTACTCAAATTAAACACGAATTAAAAACACAAAAGAAAACCTCGTGACATTCTCTTTCATGGAAGGCATCCTTTCCTTACCGTCCCAGAGGTATTACTCATGCACGGCATGAACTTACATCGAACTTTTAGTCCCAGGCGTATCTTTGTCTCTTGTCCCTCCACAAATGAAGACTTCGAAGTCCCGACTGACACACGCGCTGTCTTTAAAAGAATGCTTCATTTCCGGCATAAGTGTCCATTTGTCTAGGTATGGATCATAAATTTCGGCCGTGTTCGTAAGGGTCTCTGCCCTGTCCTCTTCATTGGGTACGACACCACCTAAACATTTAAACAATAAACCGGTGACGCGTCGTGTTGAATTCGAGAAAAAGTGTAGTAAACAGTCAGTTTTTCTGCATAACTCAAAAAATACATCGGCTAAGAAATTCGAATGCATAGTACTAGTATTCTCAAGTTTCAAAGGAATCATGGTTATCGTTAAAAGATTCATATCGATTTTCTGCCAATTAAACTTGTCAAAAAAGTCCCCTTTATTTTCGACATAAACATTGTGGCAATCACGTCCGATGAACTCACCCGCCACTAATATTTTTGTTCTTCCCATCACACTGATTGCAAAGTTCGCCCTGGCATAGTTCATACCACTGCAGGTCTTCCATCTCTGAGTCATGGGGTCGTACCTTATCACTCTGTTGATAAGGTAACCCGAATCCTGTCTTCGACCACCTACCACGTACACGGAGTTATCGCAGGCTAATGCCCTGTAACCAACAACTCCACGTAGTTTCACCCAGTCTGTTGTCAAGACTCTTGGCAATACTGTCAGGTGGGCTTTTTCTACCATGAGATACGTCACTCGGATATCTCCCGAGTTCCTACTGAATATCAGAATGAACCGATTAGAATCGACTCCATGCCGCCGGGGAGCCAAACCATCCATCGGACCGTAAAGGGTCGCGATGCTAGTCTTAGCTGCCGTTGGGGTAGTTGGAACGGAGGCGGCCATCTTGTCCATGTTGAGACCTTTACCTGCAAAAAAAGGTTTTCACAATGTCTTTTCAGATAGGGAAGCTGATACATTAATTTTCGTAAAGAAGATGAATAACTACATCCTCACCCTGGAGAATCGATTCCCAGCAGGTTTGCCGATAATTTATACGAATCTTCTGAATTCAAGGTGACCGGCCTACCGACCTACCAACTGGTGGTGCCTGCATGACAGAAGCCTGGAAAAATGTCTGCATCACCGAAAATACCCTGCCGAAATATGCGCTCATTGGAAAATGTACCCACGTAACAATTCACTAATGCTCTGCTTCGACTCAGTCTTATGCGTTAAGATGTATATCTAACCAACAAACAACTAAACTAAACAATTCAATTCGTTTTATCTTATCTTATCAAATTCCAATGGGGGTGTTCACATGAATGTAGGTAAAAATCCTAACGGTAAAAATCCGAAGATAAATATCCTAACGGTAAAAATCCTAAATGTAAAAATCCTAACGGTGAAAATCCGAAGGGGAAAATCCCAAAAATGTTTAGGAAGGTAAAAATCCGAAGTTTTTATAAATTTTTCAGAATCTTTTTTTTCAAATATTCTGAGATATTTGGAATATCTTGATATTTTTGGAAATATTTTTGATGTTTTTTATCCATTTTGGAATGTGTTTGTTCGACTTTTTTTGAAATTTTCTTTGATAAAAAATCATGAATGATTTATAGCTTGGCCTTGTGGAATTTTCATCTTATGGTGTTATAATTAATTTTCAACCAAATTTTTTTGGGGAAAAAATGAATGGAATTGTTGTTAAATTATTTTAAAAATTAGTTTTTTAAGAAATACATTTTTGTTATATTTTTTTCAAATTGTTAAAAAATGCTAAAATTTGGGATTTTTACCGTTAGGACTTGTACGTTAGGAGATATAAACACAATGAAAATGTAGACAAAGTTGTACAGCGATATGCAATAAGATGAAACAAAATCTATACCTAGACGTATATGGCAAGCCAGAGTGGACACAATTCGTATTTTATATCCTTATATATTGTTATTTTATGTGGATATATATTCATATTTTATGTCCATATATATTCCGACCAATCAGAATGAATTTCTTTATATGCACAATAATTCATTTTATATACACATAAATTCCATTTTATGTCCACATAAATTCAATTTTATGTCCACATAAAATCCGATTTTATGTCCATATAAATTAGATTATATCTACACATAAATTAGACCGGACGAATTTATCACCACATAAATTCCCATTTTATATGGACATAAAATCAGCCAATCAGAATGCCGCTTTATATGTGCTTATATATTCCACTTCCGTATTGAAAACTTCTACTTCCGTATTATAATCGGTCACTTCCGTATTAAAATACTTTTGGCCAATGGGAACCATCGTTTCAGTTGCGCGCGCCAATGAAACGATGGTTCCCATTCATTCTGATTGGTCGGAATATATATGGACATAAAATATGAATATATATCCACATAAAATAACAATATATAAGGATATAAAATACGAATTGTGTCCACTCTGGCTTGCCATAGACGTATGACACCCTCAGTGACACTCTTACGTATGATCCAGACCTACGAAGCCAAAGGTTGCAAGAATTTGAGGCATTTCCGAGGCCCAATTTTGAAACAAAAATCGCCTCCTATTTAGCGGCCACAACGCGCATTATAGTATAGATATGCTAAATGACTTCATGAGGTAGATGATCATTTTCCTTTCACACATGACATTTAGGGCCTAACGCCGCAGTTTTAAAGGGACAACTTGGGCGTGGGATCCACCAGGCCAGGAAGATGATATCCCTGGTGTCCACCATACGCCGTTGCTTGCAGTATCTCACTACTGCTGATCTCTGATAATGATTTTTGCCAGTGTTGCGAGGCAGTTTTTGAAATGGTTCATGAATTTCAGACAGGTCTACGGTTACACATCATTTGAGTGCATTGTACATTGCAGTTTGATAACTTTGCAATGTCTCTGTTTGAGAAGTCCGGTCCTGCTGGAACTCGCTTTTGTAAGGAAAACCAACGCATCTCATGCATGCCCAAGTTGTTCCTTTAAAAGCAAGGGAGAATGCATGAGATGACGTATCATTCTAGCATAATCACCATACTGTCGCTCTCAAAGAATGGTCATACACTTTCTGCAATTCAGAAGTACGTATATATCGGCTGATTGTTTTTGTTTCACAACAGAACTTTATCATTATGTCGAGGATACTAGATGGACCTATACTTGTGTTATGTAAAACAGGGACCGTTCGTCAGCATAATTATAGATAATGATAAAATACAGTTCGTAGGCCATGTGTATTCATACGGGATTCCGACGTGTCGTGTTGAATGGTTGATCGTATTGATATGCATGGATATGAATAATGCATGTATCTAGGCTTTACATGTTTTAAACTTCTAAAATAATGATTTAAAGGGCTGTTGCAGTGTCGGTCTCTTCAGTGACACAAAGCGTCATGATGCTGGTTCTCAATAATTCGAAGCAAGAAAGCAAGATTGAGACATGGACTTCTTCCAAACTGTGTATTCTCGACAGTGAAATATCTCTCAACACGGTCCTTGTCAACAGTTAGAGCCCATATTGTGAAACCTACCTTTGAACAATTGCTCTATACGGTACATTCGTACCTTTCTGGAGTAATGCTCGACATCTAGCGGTAATTGGTTGCCATCTTCGGACTCTGAACCACTCTCCCAGCACTCCATCTCTCGCCGAGTTGGTAGGTCGTAAATGAGGCGACTTCCTATTGCACCGGCGTGGGTGTTGACCGTGAGTCACCCATCATTGGTTAAAGAGACTTTCTGAACTCTAAATCGATTGCTGAGTTTAGATTAAGCTCGTATTTGTATTGTTATATCCTTGACTCGCCTTTTAATAGTATTTTCACCATATTATGCCGAGGGGAACAGTAGGAATACGAAATGATAGGAAAATCGCCCATATGTAAACACTTTACCAGCTATGCGTTGCAATGTAGCTGCTCGTGTCGTGTCACACTAAACGAACCCGGCATCTGGTTGCAGCGTCACTGTGTACCATCTTAAACGGATACGGAGTCTCCGTCAATCTACAGCTCAAACAAAATAATGATATCAGAGGCTGCTCGATGATTCTTCTGAAATAAGCAACACGTGTGCACACTGTGCATATAGTCTGCTTGTAAATAGGACCCAAACTCTGCAGCACTTACTGAATACGACGGACCTCCTCATGGTTGACAAAGTTTAAGCAGACAAACTTCACCAATTCGACATTTCCTTCACAACATTTCCTGGATCGGGTTTATCCTTAGGTACTGTACAATTGTACTGGGTAAGGTGTCATTGCGAATATCGGTTGTGTTATTCGATCTCCTTAATTAATTCAACATAAAAATAACTTAGAATGCGTCCATATGAATTGATCTTCTTGAATAATGCAGACAGAGACCTATCACATCCATGTATCCACGGCACACATAAATTTCCCGGGCTGTTCGCCATTTATTGTTATTGTTATTATTATCTGCACACGCCTATAGCATATATCAGAAGAGTGATCCCTTTCTGAGAAATCTAATCTATGATCCGGTTATTATTATGGAAATGCCGATGAAATCCTATCTCTGTAGCCTGTACCTTAGAATTGTCGACTCACATTTACTTCAATTGCCAAAGCTTTATCCTTTATGGATAACCTCTCAAAAGAAATCTTATATTAATTCCTCAATATCCTATTTGAACACAGCTTTGAGCTGTTTGACATATCTGTCGGCAGGTAAATCCTTGAAAAGTATCTCAATAATGTCTGAATAAAACTCCTCGAGAATTCATACACATGTCTGCGACTTCATAAGAATTCAGTAACAAATGCATGTTTCCGGCAATTCAACCCAAGACTCGCTGGAATGTTTCAGATACGGATGAGGAAGAACGGATGTACATCGCGGAAAATGCTTTTTGCTTTGAAATCAGCTGCACATCGGTGATGAAAACGGTCATATGAACCATCCTCGAATTAAATTGGTTTCGTTACATTGCCAGTCCCGTTTACTCTTTACGGTGATTCTAAGTCTTCATGCATGTCAAATTAGTCGGCAGGAAATCTGGCGTCCTTTACAAATCGAATGATTCGTCATCCCATGCACCCTCAAATTTGACAGAAAAGCACATCAACTATATTCCGTAATAGAACAAAATGGCGGTAACAAATCCGAACAAAGAAATTTGATGACAAGCAATTGATTACCTTGAAGATCTGAGATTAACAGTCACATGAAGATATGATGGCATGCTCTCCGTTGATCATTTTTGCTGGATAGCTCATGATCCCCTCCGTCGGTGCCAGAAGTACAGTAGTTATCCATATCATTCTGCAAATTACATACAGCCGACTTGTGGTGATGATTAACATACAATTACAGGCCTTATGAAAATATTGAAAGAAGACACACTGGCACAAAATAAAAATAAACTTTATGTAAGTTTATTATTATAATGTTTCGAATAACTCCATAGGGATTACTGTATAATCCATACGACGTGTTTTTCGGAATAAACGTATTAAATACTTGTAAAGGTTTTACAGTCTTAAGCGCCTTCTTCACTTTGATGGCGTATCCTGAGGCCTCTACAAATATCACAGTTAAATCCCAAAAGCAAGGAAAACAAATCAAACTTCTTGATTTCAAAAGTGCCGGAATTACAAAATAATTTCATATGATTTGCAATAAATGCACAATACTGAATACTCAGGCCTGCTTTGTGGTCCTTCTTCAGAGAATAACAACGATTTTTATCGTTACGGTAAGCCGACTGACGAGTACACATATTTTCCGAATAGCCGGCCCCCAAATATCTAACAACTCTTACGTAAAATACAGGTTGTAAACACAATAGTATGTTCTTGACTTGCATGCACCAAACCCAGCTTAAACTAAAACCAAATCCGCGCAGTTGTCCTTCAAAAACAACACATCTCGTCGCATAACTACGGCGGCAGGGAAGACACAAGAATATATATTTTCTTGGCAGATATGGTATAACGGGTATCACTGTCACAACCACGATTAGTTGTCTCTGTAACAACCTGTATCTGGTTGGTCCAGTTTGGTCTCACTATCAATACCCATTCATTCTGGCATAACCAGGGGTTTCACTTCAAAGACGAAGGAGTAAAACAAGCCAGATCTCGGGATGATACCCATTGGTCAAAAGATGGTTCAATATCACACCCATATGTTCATTTTGTTTCTGTTACACTAAGATGGTCCTGTACGTTTCATCTCTCACAAAGAGTCAGTGCCTTTTTGGTCGGAAATTGTTTCACTGCCGAAATTAACCAAAACCAAGCCAAAAGATCATGGCACTGACGACAATCGCCTCATTTTCATACTCAATATCCTCTTCACGAACAGGTCACGCACATTGCACGGTTAAGCTAGGTGCACACAGAGCTTAGTGCCTGCGTGATCGCAGCCGCAAGGCTCTTTGCGAGGACGCAAATATCTGTGTGCACTGGAGACCGCAGCCATTTAGTTCTTGCGTCCCGGGACGCAGTCGAAATCGCAAGGATCCAAATGATTTGATATTTGTCGGAGCCGTATTCGCCGCAGCCATAGGACGCAAGGCTGCGCAAGCAGTTTGGACCGCTCGCCTGCGCGTTGATAGAATTTGCCGACAAACTATTACCTCTCGACCAATCAAATCATTGCTGTTACACCACATGATTTCGAGTGGCAGCGCCCACAAACATGGTTGAAGATGAAACATTGGTGATGATTTGGCGTCGTCGATGTCACACATGATCGCAACAGTCTAGAGGATTGCGTCGTCGCATGACTTTGGGGGATACGGCTTGCAGCTGCGATCACGCAGTCACAAGCTCTGTGTGCACCTAGCTTTAGGCATAATCGCAAACACAACACGACCGCCGCATGAAATGTCGGGTGGGTGCAAATCCAGCGATTTATTGCGCAAGGACAATAAAAGGCAGGGTTGTTTCCCACATTAAATGTCATCAAATCTAGCGAACATGAGCCAACTATTGGTTTATAAAGTCATTCCGTTAATAATCACAATTTTAGCCCACTTATTCCCAAAGAGAGGAATCAGATGTGTTTCTATGTACCAAAGAAGCACATTGGAGAAGACATTCACAGCCAGGACAGTATGAACGATCGTATGATCCATTGGCCTGTGATGTAAAAGGTATTGGTATTGCGAACAGCGAGGATCAGTGAAGAGCCACCCCTCCTCTCCGCTCAAGCCCCGCATAAAGGCCCGTGGAAGTAGAAAATGTCTCCCAGGAAAAAAATGCCAATCCGGTGCTATTGTGTTCTGACAGATTATGGTGTATATGCATGGTTCCATAGAGGCCATATACATATGGCATTCAATACCCAAGAGATCAAATGGATCACTGCCCATAAGTCAAAAGGTCCATAAGTCCGAAGGTCCACAAGTCCGAAGGTCCACTAGTCCGAAGGTGCACAATTCCGAAGGTACGTAAGTCCGAAGGTCCATTAGGTCTGTCTCATGATAGAACGTAAGGGACAGACGGGAACCTAAGAAGTACCTAATTCAACGTACCATGCTTGTTAACTCTTTCAGTGCCAAGGACGTACATGTACGTCCTAAATATTAAGGTATTTTAGTTCCTCCAGACGACACCAGATGTCCCCAGCTACTCAAATGTGGTTCATATGGTTTCTCTGGCCTGGGGCGTCCAAATTGAATAATTTTTTCGACTGAGAGGGTGGGGTGGGGTTTGCCACCCCTCATTTTAGGTGAAAAATGGTGAAAATCGGCCAAAAATACCACTCCCTCAAACAAATTTAGAACATAATCCTAGTATGCCCCTACTTATTACTGCTGTTTTATTGAAACAGGAGGTAAAGACAAAGGTTTTGAAGAATTTTGATGAGTGTATCTCAATTATTTTTGTGAGATTTTGGGTAGTGACAATGCCCAAAAAGGCCCAAATCCTGGGCACTGAAAGAGTTAACTTTGATGCTATTAGTTACACGAGCATTACCACCAGGGCTGCGCTGCTGTGATGAATACATACGTAAGGTCCTTCTTCTGATTGGTGGTCACCAAAGCACATTAGGAACGCCCACCTATACATACAATAGCTTTTTGACAACGTGCATTCATGGTTAACTGTCAATGAAGGGAAATCGATGTTACCGACGTTACCGAATAGGCCTTGTTATAGACAAGCGGTCAATTATTGCTAAAAGCCTGGTTGGCTCTTATTAACCAAATTGAGTATCTTTTTATTATCTAAGCAGTTACTATGCAAAAGAAACCGGTCCATTGTTGGACTGTGGCTGAGCAACAGTAACAAGTTATGACTGTGATATGGGTCTAGTTTTAGCGCGGTTTTTAGTACAGTGTTGTCGAATTGAACGAACAGTCATGTGTGATAGAGTGCTTGTTGGCATGGAGGAGATGGCCCTTCTCCGGGAAGGGTACCAGCGACATAGAAATAATTATGTTCGCATTCTAGGCCACATCCGGCAAAATGTCAACCGTTTGCCGGAACGCACAAGGGCATTATCCGCTAGGCGAACCGCAAAACAACTCAGACGAAGGATAAGAGAAGTTATTGCAAGAGAAATTGCTGAGTTAGTACATGTATCGTATACCTCCCTCCACAAACGCACCCACACCCCACACAACAGTAGCACAGTAACAAAGGGGCCATTTCCATATACCGATTATTCAAGGGGAGCACAACTCATTCCACGATTGTCGATAATGACCTGAGTGCTGATACAATATTTGTGGACATGGCCACTGTAGAACAGGTGCGGGGGATCCTCAGTCTCTGGGATCTCGATTGCGTGTACCGTTCCATCTATCGCCCCAACAGCATCTGGAATAGTATCCCAGTTGCCCCGCAGTTGTTCCCACTCTTCATCGGTCGGCCATGTTATTCCGTCTTGAAAATAAGTCCACAAAACATCTGTCATAAAATAAAGTTCCCTGCAAACAGATTGCTTGCTGATTTCAAACATTGCACTCATCGCAACAATGTCCGGATATTTCTTGATCCAATAGAAAAAAAGTAGTAAACGGTTCTCCACCGACAGCAAATGATCTCGGTACCGTCCTGGCCTGTTTTCCAGAAGGGCGTAATGTCCTCTACGAGGTGCTGGAAAGAGGCCACTGTCTCACCTGATAGATACCAAAAGTCCATCTGGTGGTTTCTAATCCTGGTAAACCGTCGTTACCACCGTATGGACCATTTGGTTGATTGGTGAGAACTTCATCAAGTCTTGGAGGCAACGGAGGCGGACGCACTTCTAAATTATGAAATGCTGGTGTAAGCAAAACTGGTGGCGGTGGTATGGGCGGCGGAGCAGCGAACAAAAACATCCTAATTCTCTCCATGGTGAAAGTAGCGTGAGGCCAAGCGACTGCTGGCCAACACAAACCATGGCAATTAAATGTTATCAATAATCAATTCAATTCCGGACAAAGGAATGATATTTTATTGACCATTTTCAATGCGTGTCTAATCATGTCACCACAGGGATAAACCTAGACGCATAATAAAGGAAAATTACATGAACCTTCCCATATGGGCGGTCTATTGCCATTGAATGCAATTATCCAGTGCAAAGATCATTGTTACATGGCCGGCCTCCATTCAGAACTTGGAACGCAAACGTACTCCACGTGACATGTGAAGGCCTATTAGATTAATCCTGCTACGCGTCCATGGACGTTGATTTTGGTTCCCGTCCGTCCCTAACGTTCTGTTATGAGACAGACCTAGTAGGTCTGTCTCATTATAGGTCTGTCTCATGATAGAACGTGAGGGACAGACGGGAACCTAAGAAGTACCTAATTCAACGTACCATGCTTGTTAACTTTGATGCTATTGGTTACAAGAGCATTACCACCAGGGCTGCGCTGCTGTGATGAATACATATGTAAGGTCCTTCTTCTGATTGGTGGTCACCAAAGCACATTAGGAACGCCCACCTATACATACAATAGCTTTTTGACAACGTGCGTTGGTTAACTGTCAATGAAGGGAAATCGATGTTACCGATGTTACCGAATAGGCCTTGTTATAGACAAGCGGTCAATTATTGATAAAAGCCTGGTTGGCTCGTATTAACCAAATTGAGTGTCTTTTTATTATCTAAGCAGTTACTATGCAAAAGAAACCGGTCCATTGTTGGACTGTGGCTGAGTAACAAGTTATGACTATGATATGGGTCTAGTTTTAGCGCGGTTTTTAGTACAGTGTTGTCGAAGTGAACGAACAGTCATGTGTGATAGAGTGCTTGTTGGCATGGAGGAGATGGCCCTTCTCCGGGAAGGGTACCAGCGACATAGAAATAATTATGTTCGCATTCTAGGCCACATCCGGCAAAATGTCAACCGTTTGCCGAAACGCACAATGGCATTATACGCTAGGCGAACCGCAAAACAACCCCGACAAAGGATAAGAGAAGTTATTGCAAGAGAAATTGCTGAGTTAGTACATGTATCGTATACCCCCCTCCACAAACGCACCCGCACCCCACACAACAGTAGCACAGTAACAAAGGGGCCACTTCCATATACCGATTTTTCAAGGGGAGCACAACTCATTCCACAATTGTCGATAATGACCTGAGTGCTGATACAATATTTGTGGACATGGCCACTGTAGAACAGGTGGGGATCCTCAGTTTCTGGGATCTCGATTGCGTGTACCGTTCCATCTATCGCCCCAACAGCATCGGGAATAGTATCCCAGTTCCCCCGCAGTTGTTCCCACTCTTCATCAGTCGGCCATGTTATACCGTCTTGAAAATAAGTCCACAAAACATCTGTCATAAAATAAAGTTCCCTGCAAACAGATTGCTTGCTGATATCAAACATTGCACTCATCGCAACAATGTCCGGATATTTCTTGATCCAATAGAAAAAAAAAAGTAAACGGTTCTCCACCGACAGCAAATGATCTCGGTACCGTCCTGGCCCGTTTTCCAGAAGGGGCGTAATGTCCACTACGAGGTGTTGGAAGAGGCCACTGTCTCACCTGATAGATACCAAAAGTCCATCTGGTGGTTTCTAATCCTGGTAAAGACGTCGTTACCACCGTATGGACCATTTGGTTGATTGGTGAGAACTTCATCAAGTCTTGGAGGCAACGGAGGCGGACGCACTTCTAAATTCTGAAATGCTGGTGTTAGCAAAACTGGTGGCGGTGGTATGGGCGGCGGAGCAGCGAACAAAAACATCCTAATTCTCTCCATGGTGAAAGTAGCGTGAGGCCAAGCGACTGCTGGCCAACACAAACCATGGCAATTAAATGTTATCAATAATCAATTCAATTTCGGACAAAGGAATGATATTTTATTGACCATTTTCAATGCGTGTCTAATCATGTCACCACAGGGATAAGGCTCGACGCATAATAAAGGAAAATTACATGAACCTTCCCATATGGGCGGTCTATTGCCATTGAATGCAATTATCCAGTGCAAAGATCATTGTTACATGGCCGGCCTCCATTCAGAACTTGGAACGCAAACGTATAAACCTATAAGGTCTGTCTCATAACAGAACGTCAGGGACGGACGGGAACCAAAATCAACGTCCATGGACGCGTAGTAAGATTAATCTAATAGGCCTTCACATGTCACGTGGAGTACGTTTGCGTTCCAAGTTCTGAATGGAGGCCGGCCATATAACAATGATCTTTGCACTGAATAATTGCATTCAATGGCAATAGACCGCCCATATGGGAAGGTTCATGTAATTTTCCTTTATTATGCGTCTAGCCTTATCCCTGTGGTGACATGATTAGACACGCTTTGAAAATGGTCAATAAAATATCATTCCTTTGTCCGAAATTGAATTGATTATTGATAACATTTTATTGCCATGGTTTGTGTTGGCCAGCAGTCGCTTGGCCTCACGCTACTTTCACCATGGAGAGAATTAGGATGTTTTTGTTCGCTGCTCCGCCGCCCATACCACCGCCACCAGTTTTGCTTACACCAGCATTTCATAATTTAGAAGTGCGTCCGCCTCCGTTGCCTCCAAGACTTGATGAAGTTCTCACCAATCAACCAAATGGTCCATACGGTGGTAACGACGTCTTTACCAGGATTAGAAACCACCAGATGGACTTTTGGTATCAGGTGAGACAGTGGCCTCTTTCCAGCACCTCGTAGAGGACATTACGCCCGTTCTGGAAAACAGGCCAGGACGGTACCGAGATCATTTGCTGTCGGTGGAGAACCGTTTACTACTTTTTTTCTATTGGATCAAGAAATATCCGGACATTGTTGCGATGAGTGCAATGTTTGATATCAGCAAGCAATCTGTTTGCAGGGAACTTTATTTTATGACAGATGTTTTGTGGACTTATTTTCAAGACGGTATAACATGGCCGACCGATGAAGAGTGGGAACAACTGCGGGGCAACTGGGATACTATTCCAGATGCTGTTGGGGCGATAGATGGAACGGTACACGCAATCGAGATCCCAAAGACTGAGGATCCCCACCTTATCATAGTCATAACTTGTTACTGTTACTCAGCCACAGTCCAACAATGAACCGCTTTCTTTTCCATAGTAAATACTTATATAAAAAAAGACACTCAATTTGGTTAATACGAGCCAACCAGGCTTTTGTCAATAATTGACCGCTTGTCTATAACAAGGCCTATTCGGTAACATCGGTAACATCGATTTCCCTTCCTTGACAGTTAACCAACGCACGTTGTCAAAAAGCTATTGTATGTATAGGTGGGCGTTCCTAATGTGCTTTGGTGACCACCAATCAGAAGAAGGACCTTACATATGTATTCATCACAGCAGCGCAGCCCTGGTCGTAATGCTCGTGTAACCAATAGCATCAAAGTTAACAAGCATGGTACGTTGAATTAGGTACTTCTTCGGTTCCCGTCTGTCCCTAACGTTCTATAATGAGACAGACCTAATAGAACGTTAGGGACAGACGGGAACCTAAGAAGTACCTAATTCAACGTACCATGCTTGTTACCATGCTTGTATTTGATTAAGCGTACAAAATGATACACATAGGCTCATGTGATCTGAGTGCACCAAAAGTGAGTTGGAGTTATTCTCATTACCACCCACTTTAACAAGCATGGAAAAAAGTCAGGTAGTTGAGTATTTACCATTAGGCGCCCTTTCCGATGACAACCCCCTGGAATTTGTTGTTCCAGGTGATGAGAACTACATTGATTTAAGCAAATTGCTACTTTATACTGAACAAAAAATCACCAAAGCTGATGGCTCTGATCTTGATGCAGGTACCAAAGTTGGGCCAATCAATTATCTGCTTCACAGTCAATTCAGCCAGGTTGACCTATCATTAAATGGGGAACTGGTTACATCATCAAACAGTACTTATCCTTTTCTTAGTTACATCCAGGCCCTTCTTTCTTTTGACGAAGGGGCTAAGAAGTCCCACCTTCAATCATCCCTCTGGTATGCTGATGAGGCAGGTAAATTCGACCACGTTGATCCAGGTCAGGCTCAAGTAAATAATGGGTTCAAAAGAAGATCGGCATTTGCAGCCGAGAGTAAGGTATTTGACATGATAGGTAGACCACATCTTGACCTCTGTCATCAGAACAGATATCTCCCTAATGGTGTGGACATGAATTTCAGATTCAATAGGGCAAAAAAATCATTTTCTCTCATGTCTGATGATGGCACTCAACTTCTTAAAATCACAAAGCTGCTGCTGTTGGTGAGAAAGGTAAAGCTTAATCCTGCTGTGTTCAATGCACATGCCAAAGCTTTCAACTCTCAAACTGCCAAATATCCTATACGCAGAACAGAGCTGAAAACGTTCACAATTTTAGATGGAGGTCGAAATGTTCAAAGAGATAATGTTTTTCTTGGACAGCTGCCACGTAGAGTCATAATCGCTCTAGTCGATAATGAGGCCTTTGTGGGTGCAGGAAAGAAAAATCCGTTCTATTTCGAACACAAAAATATGAGTTCTATCTCATTGGAGGCAAATGGACAGTCATTTCCTGCCCAGCCCCTAAAAACAAGCTTTGCAAACAATCAGACCAATTATGTTCGAGCATACCTTACCCTCTTCTCTGAAGTTGGGAAATTCTTTGATGATTCTGAGAATGATATAACAAGAGAGGCATATAAAAAGGGCTATGCCCTTTGGGCATTTGATTTGACACCTGACCAGGAAGAGGGAGCCCATTTAAATCTCGTCAAGGAGGGAAACCTCAGACTTGACATGACATTTTCTGAGGCCCTAGATGTAAATATTTCTGTCCTTGTTTATGGTGAATTTGACAATGTTTTAGAGATTGACAGGGCCAGAAATATCATAAAAGATTTCAAATGAACACCATACAACTTGAATCTGTTGCAAAATGCAATCGATGTCTAAAAAAACATTTTCAGGGGGTATTTCCCTTGGACATGATCCCAAAAAGGGTTGACCGATTTCCTGCAGCATTCATTTTTAACACACATAGAAGTTCCAAACCAGGTGAACACTGGGTGGCTGTTTATTTCGAACATCCCCTATTAGCCTACTATTTTGACTCATTTGGTTTAAAACCTAAGAAACAGATACAACGTTTTTTGGATTCGAATTCAAACCAGTGGCTATATTCAACAAAATTCTTACAGAGTCCATTTTCTTTTCTCTGTGGTGGATATTGTATATATTTCCTTGTTCAAAAATGCAGTGGACACCCTTTCAAGTCAATTATAGCGAGCTTTAAACATGACCTACATAAAAATGATCAGAAAATCAAACTTTTCATGAAACGCTTGTTATCATGTAATAGTAAGATGACTATTGGCTGAAATCAAATTCAAATCGGCCAATCACCAATGACAAACAGACAAAATACCTATAAAGGATAGTGTGATTCGCAAAAGCATGCATATGTACACCAACACAATGGCAGAGGCACAGATTGTGGCACAGAGGGAACAATTGCATGCAACTGCATCAAGAGATGCCTCCCATACATCGAAAAATGTGAAAAGGCGGAGGACAAATAATGATTCACCAAGAGATCAACCAAGAAGTCGACAAACATGACCATACATTTGACCCCCGACATAACGGTCTCAGTGAAGGAGGATAAAGAGAGTGCCCTCGTTGTCATTCAGGATGGTGCCAAAAAAATCAACATCAATTCAAAACTGTGGCGGACAATCTACACTTTTGCGGAATCAATAACTATGCTGTTAAGTTTTGTTGAAGGTCAGTCCGGAATTCTGAACAACCAATACCAAAACAGTATTCAAAATTCAAACACCAGCCAATCAGATGATGGGATTATCAACAAACGCTCTTGACCAATCAGGTTAGGGATACATCTTACAGCCAATCAGAGATGACGCATTCCAATATCACCCAATAGAATGCCATCCATTTATGCCAGCCAATAAGAATATTTTCTACAGAAGTTGAACCGGTAAAATTTCACACTTCGCTTCACATGCTCAACGTGAACGCACCTCTCTGCAACTCTCTACGTGCAACGATGATGTGTGCTGCCCCTATGGAACCAACCAACAAACCAACTTCTGAAGTTTCCTTTCCTGAAACACCCAAGTTAGGGAGGAGGAGAACCAAGTCACCTGTTGGAACGAATGCACCAAAGAAGAAAAAGACGACTCGTACCAGCTTAAGGGTAATGGAAAAGGAAAATCAAGAACCATCATCTATCCCAAAACGACTCTCTTTGAGTGATTCTGCCCAGGAAAAGCTTTTTCGAGTAAGGTCAGACGAAAGAGGTGTTACTATTAGCTATGGTGAAAAGTGGATACGTCCTACAAAGGTTTGCTTCGACGCTCTGAAGGCTCTTGTCGCCCCAATCGATGAAGCCGTGAAAAGAAAGGAGGATCATTCATGGATTATTGACAATGACAACAGTATTTACGTGAGTACCACTTTCTTTTGCAATAGAATGAACGTTGACATTAGAAAACGAATGGTGATTTGGTCTGATGATGGGTACAGAGAAGGAGACGATTGTGCCAACTAGAATTGGTGTATTTCTCGATATCCCACCTTGGGAAGATTTCAAGAGTGACTTTGAAACCCATAAGTGTGATGACACCTTGAGAAAAAGCAGTCTAGGCAAAATGGTGGTGGATGTGCTTGCTGAATATATCGTCAGACGTGCTTCTAATCCATTCGAGGATGTGTCTTGTGAGGGCTGTGAAAAAGGTTGGTCCAGTCAAACTGATCATGAATGCTGCATGAATGAGGATTTCAACAAGAAAAAAGAGAAAAAATTTCAATCATTTGTCGACATTGGAATACGTAGAGTGGATATTTACGAGTTTACCCTGCTCCTTGCTCAAAGAGGTGCAACTCTCAGTGTGGAAATAACCAGGGCACCCAGATATCTTCTGAACAGGGCGCTCAACGAGTGGTCAGACATGCTGATGGTGTACATTAAGGACATTGTGATGAAAGAACAACAGGAAAATACCAAATAACTTTGAAACTCTGTATACTGCATGCATTCAATACGCACAATATGTATTCTCTAGGTGTTGTGAACTACGATAATTTTATTATTTAGTGGACTATAATATTTTCTTCATCAGTGGACTATTATCAATAGAACATTTCATTCTGCAAACAAATTCATTCTGTGTACCGATATACCACACATATATTCACTTTATACTCTTGGATATATAGTGCATGCACACTTATGTATAAAAAACTATCTTTTCTTGTACATTTTTAACAGTCTTCAATAAAACAGCAGTCGGTGGGCAAGAATAGGAAGCTTTGACCTATCCCAAACAAAAAATGGCTCTTTTTCACCATTTTTGTTGCTTCTGAGATGATGACGGTTATCTAGACATGTATATTTTTCAAATATCTAGGCCAACGGTTAGCCTGCTTTGTTTTCAAACTCAGCTAATCAACAAAATTCAAATTTCAAATTTTCAAATATCTAGATCAACTGACAGTTGATCTTCTTTACCATAAATCTAGGTCAACCGTCTATTGACCTACTTTACCATAAGTCTAGCTCAACCGTCACCTCAGAAAGTAGGTCAAGGTCTTCCTATTCTTGCCCACCTACTACTACCAGCTGTTGCAAGCCTGGCCAATTAAGCAAAGAAGCAACTGAGTTCACATGCTAAACTGGTCCTGGCAGGCCTGTTGATCAGTAATTTGCCAAGGTAAAATGTATGCATAATACTATTCTCGTTCATTTGAATGAATACCATTGGACGCTGCGGAAGGCTCATCACAGCTGCAACAGGACAATGTCGGTATGTATGTACAAGTACGATGTTGTCATTTAGAGGGGTTCGAAACGTCCACGGTTAATCATAGTCAAAACGTCCTTGCTTTTAGATTCCGTTTAACCACACTTTACCATCTCCTACAACCCATAAAACTTCATATTTTATGCCCCCGATCGGATTAGTGTTCGATCGTCAGTGGGCTTCGATCACTATTTTGTAGGACAGGGTTTTTCGAATTGCTTCTTTTTTGATAAAAGAGGGCACTATGATCATGCCGGCAATTATCAGTTGGCGATCAGAAGTGTCATTTTGGCAATGATATCATTATGGTAATGCCAGCACAGCAGGCAAAGATTACAACAGCATTCTTACCCAAGCTATCAAGGTAACCATTCCTCAGCCATCATCGGTCTCACTAGCGGCGACCCTCGAAGCCAACGGGCTTGTTTTCCCTTATTTTTTCCGTGATTCTTATCATTTTTAAGTGAATATAAATGTATACATATATTAGTGAATCGCACTTCTCGTAAGAAGCAAAAACTTGCAAAATATGGCTGTTCTGATCGCGCAGATTTTTTTACTTTATACGTACTGTTACATTGAATTTGAGGATGGTATTCGTCCACGTTTAATGTGCATAAATGCCGATAAAACCTGATACATTTTATTTTTAAGACTAAAAAAACGACAAAGCCAGGTCGACATGACACGCGCGTGCCGCCTGTTGTTAGTTTGATAAACTAATGTATTTTAGATTCCCAGCCGCGACCAACACCAATACATACGCCAAGTGGTTACTACAACTCCGAAACGGACAGCTTTAGTACATATACAATATAACGGCAACTGTCGCACATAGGCCTACCCCAAAACAATCGCAAACACACGAATTGATCCTCAAATTCAACGACATGCTCATAAGCAAGTTACAGGACTTCACCGAAACGTATTCGAATGCATACAGGCCAATTTCTGATTATGAAACGTAACAGGACAACTATCCCATTGGATTTCTTACATGTAATTAATGACGAAATGCCAACAATTCGACTCATCTTGAAATTGGGTGCAATTGTTATGCTTCTTCTTGTTTTACTACATCCCAAAAGTACTCTTTATGGAACACGCTTTGAAACTTTGAAACAAATTCTCCCTGAAAATTTTACCATTCAAATGTAAACTGTTACATAATGAACCTAGTTTTTGAATAATCATCACCAGAAAACGATCTTAGTATGCCAACCTGATGCCAGATCCCGATTCCGCTTTTTCTATAAACCCAAGGAACGGCAGCTGAAACAAACATGGCGTCCAGTACTTCAGCTGGACGCATACTAATATCGTTTTCTGGTGATAATTATTCAAAAACTAGGTTTGCAAACTCCACCAAACTTCTAAATCTTGTTTATTGAAAGTGTTTTAGGAGCTTGAAAACATTTTTAACCATATACACCCTATTATTTCGCGTTGGACGCCACTGGTCGCCACTGGACGCTAAATAGGATGACCCGTCTCGAGGCCACCCAACGTCTGTTTTTTTATACGACCGCGTTCTTCGACGTCCTCTTTCACAAAATCATGTGAGGGAAGTTTGCGCGAGCGCCACCCAACGTCTGTTTTTTTTACGACCGCGTTCTTCGACGTCCTCTTTCACAAAAACATGTGAGGGAAGTTTGCGCGAGCGCCACCCAACGTCTGTTTTTTTATACGACCGCGTTCTTCGACGTCCTCTTTCACAAAAACATGTGAGGGAAGTTTGCGCGAGCGCCACCCATTGTCTGTTTTGATATACGACCGCGTTCTTCGACGTTCTCTTTCACAAAAACATGCAAGACAAGTTTGCGCGAGCGACGACCGCTTACAAAAACGTGTACAGATTTTTTGCGGTTTTCACGGCCCATAGTCGTGCTTCGGTGAATAAACAATATTATTCTTGACAGCTGTTGGTTATCACATGATCCGTCCGTTGAAAACAATATAATTTAAATACCAACAGATTTGGAACCTTATTAATAATCAATTTATCTATAAGCAATATACATGTATATTTATGTCACATGAATAGAAATCGATCCTTTGTGCAAGTTTGCAAGAGTGAAAGGAGAACATAAAGTGAATGAATAATTATCATTTGAAAACACCATACCTCATAAAATTTCGGGAGACAATGATAATGGGATGAATATTAGATGTACTCTAATTTCGCCACGTCTCAAACTACGTGACATTGAGCAACTACACTATTCTGATATGGGGTGCACTGTTCAATAGATTGGAATAACAATGAAAACATAATCGTAATGATGGCGGCGTAGGCGTTCACTGGATTGGTCGAGGCCTATCAATTAGACGAGTGCATGGTTTTAACTCTCAGATACATATTTGGAGAGGTATTGAAAAAATATTTGTTGTGGCAAGTCTACAGATATAAAGAAATTGTTTGATGAAAAAATTAATTTGGAATTTTGCTAATTAGGTAATAGGGGGCGTGTTTTGAGATTTTTCTGCCAGTTGGCTGAAAAGAGTGGAAATATCAATGTCTGCCTAATTTGTCGATTATCAAAAAATTTCCGTCGTCAACTGTCAGTTTATTTTTCACCATTTACTTGCCCGACTGTTCGGAATATCATATCACAATTTCAGATTCACAACCCCACGCAGTATTTGATGCGTCGCGGTCAAACATTGACAATTTAACTGCTAAAAGGCTTAACAAATCAATTGTGGTCTTGTCTCGGAGTTCGTGTCAGCGGGTGATCAGCTGTTGCACTCTACAGTTTTGTGTGTTTTTCCTGTTTTGGACAAACATCAATAATACGAAAATGAGCTGTCAAAATACATTTTTCTGGCGCAACGGCTATGGTGCTTTAATTTTAAGTGATATGGGGGTCTGGTTTTAAGTGATATGGGGGTCTGGGTTGAAATATTTAGTTTGTGGTGGCCTCAAGTGCTCTGAGCCAATCCTGCGCTAATTACTGACCTGTATTCGTTAAATGAATGAGATGAGTTCATGAAATCGCGGTTTTAAGTGATATGGGGGTCTGGGTTGAAATATTTAGTTTGTGGTGGCCTCAAGTGCTCTGAGCCAATCCTGCGCTAATTACTGACCTGTATTCGTTAAATGAATGAGATGAGTTCGTGAAGAATGCGGAGATCACGTTCTTTCCAATGGTCTCCAGTGCCAATTGGTCATTATTTAAAAAGTGCCTTCAAAACATAACATTTTTGTAATGGGCGACATTTGCAATTGAGAGCCCATCCTGACGTCACGCACTTTCGGGAAAACTGTTGAGCGTGACCTATAATATACGTTGTTATATACAAATTTTAACAACATTTATACAGAAGTTAATGCACGAATGTAATATTCTAACACTGGTATTTCGTTAGCAGACCAGTAACTTGCACCCTGAATAGAACAATGGCGTATTATTGACATTTTATTAACAATTCCTGATCAACAACTACAACTCCTTTATAACGGCTACTAATCTATATGTAATTGGAAAAAAACTCTTTTACACTTTTTTACAGTGTTCTAAATTGTTCTCTAGCTGCATGACTAGAATGATATAAATCGTCAAAAAATCTTTATTTGATGCAGGTCCACCAGACCCCCACCAACAAGTCGGTCAGCCCCACATATGGTCAGTTCTGGTAAAACGCTCCTACGCCCATGACACGTAGGCCTACATATGGCAAGCCAAAGCGGAATTTATTCAAGACTTTAGAATTACCATTCAAGAAGTTAAATATAAGTTCAAGAAGGAAATATATGTTCAAGACTAAAATATGTTCAACCTTGAATCAAATGTTTTCAACCTTGAATAAAATATGTTCAACCTTGAATAAAATGTGTTCAACCTTGAATAAAATATGTTCAACCTTGAATAAAATATGTCCAACCTTGAACAAAATATATTCAACCTTGAACAAAATATATTCAAGACTTACGTGACCATATTCAAGACGCACGTGACCACAAAATTGATGACGTAGAGCGTAGAATCTGTGGTACTTCTGATGCGTTCTGTTTCACGACATGATTGATTGCCTGTATAGCCTAAACACTCAAACATGTCAAAAGACAACGAGAATCCGATACAGTGGTGTCGGCCTTAAGAATGAAAGGTGAGAGGCATTGCGCATTTTGAACCTATAATTTGCCTGATATGTCTGTGAAACATGTATCGACTCTGACATTCACTCGGCATCCATGTCATGATGTGTAGGATTACAGTACATGTCAGGTGTAGGCGGCTAGGTACGTGTACAACCATGTGTCAAAACCTCGTGCGAACAATTCGAGCTCCGAAACGCAACACAAGTACCATGGGTTCGGGAAAGTCCGGACGCGGGTTCGGAAAAGTCCGTAAAGCATCAAAACATGAGCAACAACGTCATCAATTTTGTGGTCACGTGCGTCTTGAATATGGTCACGTGAGTCTTGAATATATTTTGTTCAAGGTTGAATATATTTTGTTCAAGGTTGGACATATTTTATTCAAGGTTGAACATATTTTATTCAAGGTTGAACATATTTTATTCAAGGTTGAAAACATTGATTCAAGGTTGAACATATTTTAGTTTTGAACATATATTTCCTTCTTGAACTTATATTTAACTTCTTGAATGGTAATTCTAAAGTCTTGAATAAATTCCGCTTTGGCTTGCCATACCTACATGTACAATGTATTCACCATCATCATGACGGTCAATAGGACCGAACATACTAGGACACAAGCGAGAAAACGGCTGCATGAAGAATTTTGTTTTTAAATGACTTGGTCAAAATGTGAGTAGATTTCGCCTAAAAATGGTCTGTTCTTTGAGGAGCCTGATTTTGCCTGACTGACTTTTTTAAATTTTAGATCAATGCTTCGTTTTCTGCGTGAATCATCAAAAATCTGAGCGACATTTTCTCAAGAAATGGACTGTAGGTGTGTATTAGACTCCCCGTTCTCCAGCGGTCGAGAACGGACCGAAAACAAGCGAACACGTTCCCGAGTGTCGAATGGGATCACCAAACACTGATATCTGTCGTGATCCGAATTAGAATCCGTCGATTCGGATCATCCACAGACACCAACCTTTGGTGGTGAGGGGACCTTCCCACGAGGCCGTAGATCTTGGCCTGCAGTGTGCCGATGGAAGGTCACACAGGGCCATGTCCAGGTAGAAATTGAAATCAGAATCGAGAAATTGAGAAGTCAATATTTGGTAGATTACACGAGTATTTTTGTAAAAAAATTCACGTCGGTACAACTTAAGATAATGAGCCATGTGCGTTTTCAAAATGTTGACTTACTTTAAATGCATTTTTGTGAGGATTAGATTTAAGTAATGTGGGAAAAGATCTATGCGAAATACAGGGAGCGTAAATTTAACGAAGTTAAGACCGAAGTCTGTAAGCGAGTGTCTGGTCAGGGCGTATCCCCTTTTTTAAAGCCTCAACTGATGCGCATGCGTCGCTGAACAGGAAAACCCTGACTTTAAATATGGCCGCCAGGTGGCCATCTTGAAAATTAAACAAAGTTGGATTGCAACCAAATTTCATGTGATTGTATATCTATGTGCTCTCTACAACATCCCTGATTTTTCAGTCAAATCCATCTACCAATATGGCCGCCAGGTGGCCATCTTGAAAATTAAACAAAGTCTTATTACACCGAAACTAATTATTGGATTGCAACCAAACTTCATGTGATTATGTATCTATGTACTCTTATCAATATCACCAAGTTTCAGTCAAACCCCATGACAAATATGGCCACCAGGCTACCATCTTGAAAATCCAACAAAGTCCTAGTACTCCTAAACTGTTGAACAGATGTCAACCAATTTCCATGTGACATGTACACTCTTCAATAACCCTGAAATTCAGACAACTTTTTAACCAAAATGCTATACTTAGATGGTACCGGTAACTTTCTTTGGTGCCTTTGAGCCAAGAAGAATAATATCATTCAATGGAATCAAATCTGGTGAAACTAGCCTGAAACTGTTCTCCCCATATCCATTGCAAATGACATGCATTACATTACCCGAGGTGAGCACATGGTCCCTGGACCATTTCATTTATAAACGGCCCTTACAATCTTACATACATCTTAAACAGCAAAAACTTCCGAAACCAATATGTTACCTTAGAGCAAGTGTGTGACGGTAGTTGATAAAGCTTGGAGTCAGTGAAACCATGTAACCAGTGATAAACCTTGGAATAGTCAGTACTAAACCGTGGAATCACTGAGCAAGTACCGCGTGAAATCGGGCGCGTTCCTTCCACGATTTATACCCTCCCAACTGCCAATCTCGTCCCAGCTGACTTTATTGATAGCAATTTGCCAGCAGTTCCAGAATCAACCTTTTTGTGGAGGATGACACCATCATTGAATGAATTGGAAATGTGTTGTTGTCGTTAAAAAATAAACTTATATTCATGACGGGCCGCCATTTGCAAATATCTAATTATTGCTCTTCGATGAAAGCAAAAGTAAGCTTTTGTGATTGTTTTGTATTCCATATACTAAAATAAAACGTTTTTATTAGAAGAATCATTTGTATATATAATGCTCTGATAGAGCTCAGTAGATATGACAAACATGCACACGGGAATCACTAAAAAATGTGTCTGTTATGAGGTGATAATGAAGTAAATTAATTTTGATGTATCTATTTTACCATCAACCAGCATGGCAATTAGAAATACTAACAGACCCATGCTGGTTATTAATATAAAAGTTTAATTTAGAATTGTTATGAGGGATACGTCGATTAAGGGATGACTTTTTGGAAGGTCGCCACCTCCCAGTTGTCCAGAGGGCCAACACCCTGACATCCATCCAATAGGAATCGAGATGGCTGATCACATGTCATCCAATTAGTTTGCCCTTATTAGCGTGGCCCTCCAGCCAACGCCTCAGAGACGACGAACTGGTTACATCACAAAAATATCTCTACATCCCTCGATGTGTACATGAATATATACGAAATCGCTCACAGCGAAGGAATTTATTCACATTTTTCATCTCCAAACCCGGCTAAAACCTTCGGTAATAAACCTTCATCTACGTTTCTCCGGATAAGTGCCAGCCGGTACTGCATGATGTGGTCAATCTTCTCTGTATCACCCTGTATGATCACACCGCTCCGTAGTTCAACTAGGCCCCGTGTGGTGGCGTAGTAAGCGGAGCGCTGGTTGGTCCATATTATGGGTGTGTGGTGGGCGTGTCGTGACGTGCATGCCTATATTTGGGAGATCAGTAATGTACACTGGAGGCGAGGTATGACTGGGTTGTTCTAAAATATAGATTATTGAATCGGATATGCGACTAATTTCTAAACTCCCGTCAATTCCGATCTGATCATGTAAATATAAGCTCAAAATATTGATTCGTAACCGCCTTAGGTTCAAATTGCATTTTTTCATGTTTTTATGCATTGTTAGGACTGATTCCAATGTTTATCACTGGTTCCAAGGTTTCACTGGTTCCAAGCTTTATCACCTACCGTGTGTGACGGCTTGAGCAAATTATATCGATCCATCCAAAGGGAAAATTACTAACTACATGTATATTGTAAAATCTACCAAAAAAATATTGCAATCCAAGTTTTTGACAAATAAATAAATAAAACCAATGCTAACTATTCTCAATAGTTTAAATAGAATCTCGCAAGTATAAATAGAATTTCAAGCCTTCTGTTACATAAGTACTGTTGTCATAGCTACCCCACCGAAACCACGGGAAAACCCACCGGCCGGCAAGTTATTTTCGTCAACGAACAAGGCGCGATAAAATCGATTTTTCGCCTAACGTCTCGTCGACTATGTTACAAATTTAATTAGTACAAGTGCACATTTACATTTTTTAGTTGTAGAACGGGTTAAAGCTGTTCAAGATATTGTTTTCTTGTTGAAATCGCACAAAAAATACACGTAAAAAGCAAACGAACTGTCCTTGTCCGCCCACTTTATTCTTGGTTCGTATCCGCTGCACCAGCAGACGAGGTGGTGTGGAACAGGAACGGTTCCCGAACGTGTTCTCGCTTGTTCGACTCGTTCGAGAACGGGGAGTCGAATACACCCTAGCAGAACAGAGTCTTTCGAATAACTTATTTGAAAGACTCTGAGTATAGAATAAGGGCGTCGCAACCTCACGGCTAAAGTCAGATGCAAGTGATGGACTTTTTTTGACGGCTCTTTTAGTGATAACAAGTCTTACCTATATCCAAGGCAAATCCATGAAGGTTGGCCAGAGCATCAATCGGCAGGTCAAGATATTCCTCGTAGAGAGCCAAGTCCGCAGTCTGCATTTGTCACGTGACCACTCCTGAGGGTTGAAAGTGGGTAGAAGGCCAGGGGCAGGGGTAGACGGGAGTGAGAACTCTGGCCTTATGATAGCCATCCTCGGTCATCTTGAAGTCACTATCACTATCAGGTTTTCAGTTCTTTCATGACAGACTTCTTCATGAATATGATGCTGAATACTTGTTTCATCATCTCTGCCTCAGCTTACAATATTTGAACGAAATTTCATGGATAGAAACCAATGCAGAAGCATGCACTGCTTGCACTGCTTCTCCGCATCAAAATCATTGAAGATATACAGCAACTGTTCCTTGACCAATCCATGACTCATCATTATATAACATTATATAACAATTCATGGCAGGAATTCAGCAACACGTTGAGTGCATTCGATCTAATCCACTAATCCACATACACATTGCGATACCCCATAATGAACCTAGTAAGACAGGTAAAAACTAACACAACAGGTGGTGTCTATAGTGCAATAGCAGATGTCTAGGAGGAAGGCCTTGGAGTGCAATTAATTAGCTTATCTGACCTATTATAAACATCCAGCTGAGAATGGTAATTAAGTTGTCTCATTGACTGCAAGAGGGAGGAGCTTAGCGGCAAGCTGCAAGTGGTATAAACAAGCATGTTTACATATATAGCTGGCGGCGACAGCTAGTACACAATAATACAAGATAAACCAGGAATACCCGTCTCAAAATAGTGCCACCTTCGTAGTGGCCATACTAAATATAGCAACTGTCGTCATCCGCCTATCACCTGATTGTACGAGAAACTTCAGACTTAGCTGAGCAGCAACAATACAATCGTGACTCCAGGTCAAGAGGGAGATGTCATATAGTAAGGGGCCAGCATTTTGAACTAGGATGATATGGTCTAAGAACGTGATAAATATCTCAAAAGTTGAAACGGGAGCTAATATCATTTAAATCCAGAAATGGTTAAAGGAAATGGCCCGCCAAATAATGGGGAGTTTTGAATGAAATGGAGTCAGAAAGGGTTAAAGTGACTTTCAAATGAATGAAATGGAGTCAGAAAGGGTTAAAGTGACTTGCAAATGAATTAAATGGAGTCAGAAAGGGTTAAAGTGACTTGTAGCTGAATCGGGAGCCAGCATTTGAATAGGGAAATGGACTGAAAGAGGGTTAAAATGAGCTAAAACGAATAAGGAGCTGGCATTTTGAACCGGGAAATGGAGTCAAAAAGGGTTAAAGAGACTTGCAAATGAATGAAATGGAGTCAGAAAGGGTTAAAGTGACTTGTAGCTGAATCGGGAGCCAGCATTTGAATAGGGAAATGGACTTATAGAGGGTTAAAATGAGTTAAAACGAATAAGGAGCTGGTATTTTGAACCGGGAAATGGGTCAGAAAGGGTTAAAGTCACTGATAGTTGAATCGAGAGCTTGGTAGGAAAGGGTTAAAACCACCAAGTTGAGTTATCGGACTGTGGAGGGTTAATATTTAAAAGAAATTTGAATTGGGAACTGGGAAATGCTTAGCCCATTTCGTACCCAAACACACCATGTTTCAAAATGGGTACGAATAACGAACTGGGAACTGGGAACTGGGAACTGGGAGCCAACTTCACAGACCCTATTCTTATCCTCCATGTCCACAATACTCTTTGCTGACTGGGTTCCCCTGATTTTGCTTTTAATCAGACGAACCGTAGGTGATTGAATATTGCGATTTGAGAGGAACGTAACAATCGATTCGGAGGTTGAGCGAGGCGAGATGAATCCAACGAAAAGATGTGCTCTCCTTTGACGTGGCCGCCGTACTCCACCGACAAATCCGCAGTTTTCGGTCAAGTGATGGTCATTGTGATGACCCTCTCGCAATTCTGTTGGTTCTGAAGAGCTCGTAGCTCTCTCGGTTGTGCATTGATTCGAAGAGATGATTGTCTCGATCTTGATTGGTGGCGGGTTGGTTTGTCGGTTCGTTTTTTCCGATGACTTCCTTGCGAAATCGGATGAACTGCTTGTGTCCACAGTCACATTGTTTTCGCGATGAACTGATTCCTGCGGTTTGGGTGCTTTCGGGCTCGCAGCAACAGCATATGACTCGCTCGAAAATTTCATCTTTGTAATGACACGTTCAACTGCGCTGAGTCTTGACCGAAGTGCAGCTGCTTCTATCTTGACAACTGGGAGCTCAGTGTCGTCTCTTTCTAAAAGTTTCGAAACACTTTCGGTGGTTGATTTTAGGTCCGATTTGAATACTTTCAAGTCATTTCGCAGTTTACTCACACCTGAGTCGCGTGAGTCTTTGATTCTCTCCCAAGCAAGCTTTATTTCATTGAATTCCCCGGGCAGTTTACCTAACATGTTACACTTTTTGTTTAATGAGTTTAGACGGGAGGAGAAATCAGATTTCATTTCGTTCAATTATTTTTCAAGTTTATCGGTTCTGCATTTTTCCCGTTCTAGAGATCTAACAAGTTTATCACATTCGTCTCTCAGAAAGGCGTTTTCCCTGGATAGGTTTAACATTTGACATTCAGTGTCCTCTTTGAAAGTTTTTAGTCGGCTAAGTCCCTCGGACCGGCGCGTTTCTGAGTTGTTTTTGTCCTTCTTCGTCACGCTTAGCTCGCCTTTTAGCTTTTCCAGCTCGGTCACGCACGATTTAGACGTGTCGGTCGAGTGAACGCACTCTCGCTTCAGTTCTTTGAATCTGCGGTTACGTGTTTAGGCCTATGCGACGTTTCTGTTCATGTACCTCATCCAGTTTCTATTTCACCGCAATAGTATATTACTAACTGGCCAAATTGTCGGATAGGCCCTATTAGACGACAGGAAAAAAGCCACATGCGATCTGAGTGAATCCGAACGTGGTTTAAACATTTCTCGTCTAAATGCAAAATTATCCGAATCAATGCGGTCACATTCGGATTTTTAAGAAAAAAGTAGATCGAGGTACATGTAGTTTTAATTCTAGGGATGCATCCGGCTGCTTGTGGTGTATGTTATGATGTTACAATAAACGACAGAGGCCAAGATAATGATCGGCGATCCTGATTGGTGAAATAGAGCAAGTGATAAAAGGTGACCCGCTCTGCCAAAACTAGGCGCTTGTCGCATCTGAACTTGACAGGTTGATACGGACTTGTTGTTCATTTCCGTATTGTAGATCTTTTGTGAAATGTGACTAAATCAGTTTGTAATAGTTTTGGTAGAGCGAGTCACTAAGTGTGAGCGGGTCTTTAAATGACTAGGCCAATCGCCGGTCATGCAGCTTGTGCAGAAGTGCTGCCACAGGAGCAGAGTATTCTCGTTCATTCGAGTGAATGCCATTGGACGCTGCGGAAGGATCATCACAGCTGCAACAGGACAATGTCGGTATGTACAAGTACAAAGTGATCATTTTAGGGGTTCGAAAAGTCTTCTGCCTAAATGTCCACGGTTGATCATAGTCAAAACGTCCTTGCTTTTGGATTCCGTTAAACTACACTTTACCATCTCCTACAACCCATAAACTTCACAAAACATACATATTTTATGCCCCCGATAGGATTAGTGTTCGATCGTTAGTGGGCTTCGATCATTGTTTTGTAGGAGAGGGGTTTTCGAATGGTTACTTTTTTGATAGAAGAGGGCACTGTTATAGAGTTATGTAAACTTCCAGCCAGTCCTATTACACCACTGACCAGGCGAGGTGCGCTCAGGTATCCAAACAGCTACCGCTTGCATATCCGAATGAAATGGCCAGGGCCATTGTGCTCACCTGTCGATATGAAAGGGAGAGTTTGAGGAAGAACTTGTCATTGTTAGGGGTTAATCATGCAAAAGTTGTGGGATGGTGTGGTTTGTCTTGAAAAAGTGGAGTTGGTCATATTGTTTTCCGCGTGCACATGTAACTGACGTTGGAATAAGTGAATCGTTATTTGTGGGAGAAGCTGAGAGATGTTTTCTGGCTATTTAAAACGGGTTTACATGTGTCTTAGCTATTCGGCGACTATTGAAAATAAACAGCGCATTTACATTACATTGTGTAAAACCTGGTGTCATTGGCCGAAATTTCAAATGAATGGGATGTACATGTACCTGTGGAATTGCGTGTGATTACGCTATCTTGAAAGGAGTATTTATCCTCGTACATTCGTCTCCCGCATGCATTTGCCGTACAGTCCTGTTACATTTATCTATACAGCGGTGAACGCAGAACGGAGCATGGAAAAAGCATCACTCACAAAAATGGTTGTTTGAGCACTCGTGACACGTTTACAAAAGTTAAAGCAACTATTTTTAGTGGATGTTTACCCAATGAGTAGCGTCTGGGTCAGTAGACAGGATTAGCAGACGCCCGACTCCGACTCCGAGTACGAGGTGATTCCCTTTTTGCGCTTTACGTCATCAACAGTGCGGGGGTTTCCCAAGTGGTCACTCGTACTCGCTCGTAAACTCCGAGTTGGACGTCCTCTATTCGTAAGTGCGCTCCCAGTGCAAATTTCTCTGTTATCATCGTAGATTCGGAGTATTTCCTGATCGTTTTTAAATGTAAATGCTTTCAAGGATATGTCAATGCCCAGCAATGTAGTTCTGGTGGAAAAAAGGTGCTCTGTATGGGCATCTTTGTTGGGTGGCATTCTCGCGATTTTTTTGCACATCGATGCGCATGCGATGCGTGTACATCATGTGTACATGCCATGCATCATGTGCATGGTAGTAGTTATCAATGGTTATTACAAGTGAAGAAGCATGCAATTGCCCTTGGGTTATTTTTTGCTCCCAAGTCCAAGATGTAGGCCTATCTGCCATTTCTCTATAACTGGTTTAATTCACGATCAAAGGAAAATCACTGCCGATCAGCTGATTGTTTCCGTCGTCTGCTATGTTTACGTTTCGCAGCGCCATCTAACGTAAAACACCTGGAACTGAGATCAACTCTGACCGGGAGTCGTGACGTTGCTAATCGATCAAACTGAACATTCGCGCGCGGATCCGACTCTGACTCGTACTCGTACTCGGAGTCGGAGTCGGGCGGCTGCTAATCCTGGCTATTATAAGCCGTTAACATGAGTTTAAAAGCGCATAGTGTAACGAAAGGTTCCGGCTTGACGCTAATCTCCGATGACGGCATCCGCCATTTTGACGTATTCTCGAAACTTCGGGATCGTCAAATGGAATGGACATCACATAATTTCTGACACACACTGCTACAATTCATCATTTTATTGTTCTTTAGTAGTATTATTACGCCACCCGTATTGGCAGGGCAGCTTGAACACAACTGCGCTTTGCATTGACCAATATTCCCCATTCCAACCGAAGGACAATCCGACAAGTTTGTCATTTTACCCTCCAATCATAGTCAAAATTTTCTGAAACAATCGGCAATGAGAACAAACTAATAATTTTAAAACAATCACAAGAATGTAATTGTTGCGAATCACTGGTACCTCGAGGGGATAAGCGCCCTCAAAATAACCAGGAGTTCTTAATGTAGATCTTGCCCGCTTAGTTCCGTGGCGATACACTAAGTGGCAAACCAACCTCCCTCGTTTCAAACACACAATTAACGCAACGACTTATATAAACATCACACAAATATATTTAAAACCATCAATTTCACAAGTAACAGCAAGAATATACAAATCACAATCATCTGTCTTACCTTACTAAGGTTGGGAATATTCTAAGGATGAAAATATGCAGAGTGGAAGAAGTGATCTCTTTCAGCTTCGAGTGTTGCGTGGTCTCCCCGATATGACCAATAAACCCCCTATATCAACCCTTTGGCGCCCACGTGACACCCCTGGCTCGCCCTGACTCCGGTCAATCGGAGAGGGTGGTCACCATGACGTTGATCGTCCAGGGAATGACGTGGTTGTTTCCGGCGCTTATAAAACTAAAATATAATTGACTTGTTTACGAACGACCCTAATTACTTCTCGACAAAACAATTGAAACCTTTATAATAGGCTATCATGCCCCTACTAACAAGCTTAATAGGATGTGATGGTCAGATGTGACCCCTAACGCAGATACTAATGAGCGGGGATCTCACACTTTCTTTGAGAAACGATTATGATATCATATAAATACACTATCACGGAATGAAATAAGAAATGACATTGTTCCGATGATAGGCTGGTTAATGAGGTGTCACAACCACAATAGGCTGTCCAGCTACCGATAACGAGCTGGTTGATAAGGTGTTACAACGCTAATTACTGGCACGTGCATAACCTGGATCTGGACAGGATTATGAAAGGTTAGAGGGCCAAAATATTGCTTCACGGTTTGATACTGAGACTTCCAAAGTCATCCCTAAATAACAATTGCAAATACAAAATAAGACAAGTCCAATGATCCAAACCTCAATCTCGAAGATCAGGTGACCTGCAATCGTGGATTGAAAATAACATTAACCTTGGTTCAGCAGGTCAACAGGTACAGGCTGTTCCAATCCCCCCCCCCCCCCCCTACAGCCAGCTGTTCAACAGGTAGTGTTAGTCACAGGGAGTGCAGGTGATTGATTAATCCCCTGCATAACTAAACAGCAATGGCTTTGCTTCTGTGAGTGGTAAGGAGAATTGACAGTGTCCGATTAAAAATCCCTCATTACTGCTCCGCTGAAGTAAATTTCCGAAAATAAACATAACGTTGCATCAGGATAACATATCACCTGCAAACGTGCAAAATTTTGAGACGAAACACTACCCCCAAATGGCACTTTATCGAGCCGCCTTATAGTATTATGATATAGATTGTATGTTATGTCACATGAATAGAGGCCGATCCTGTGTTCAGGTTTGAAAGAGTGAAAGGGAAACAATGAATAAATGAATAAATGAGTGAATGAATTATCATTTGAAAACATCATACCTCATTATATTTTGGTGACAGCCACCAGAAATGCCATAAGGTATAACAATAGAGAAATTTGACCCACATGTTCATACACGTAAATCCCCTTTTTAGACAAACTAAATGGAACATGTAATGTGTAGGCTTCACATACGTAAGACATACTTCGCGGGGTGTTTTAGGTAAGCTATCTTTAAAAGCCATAGTACCGTTTTCCCCTGTCAAGTAATATTTTCTGACACCTGTACCTTTATTCCAGCATAAAAGTTATTTGATGAAATGACATTGAAAGGAGAAATACCCCAATGAAGTTTGGTATTTTTAGTCAGGGAAATAGAACACTTTTTTCCTCAAAATCACTGAAAAAACTATTTTGCGTCCAATTCCTGCCCTTTTTATATATTTTTTTGAAAAATACTCCAAATAGTATAAGTTTCAGTTAAGTCCGCTGACCCCCCACCTTATCACTTTGTGCATGGTCTATCTGTTGACTGACACTTAATCAAATGGTGTACATAGTACATTGTAAAATGAAATTAACTAATTAATTACTGCGCTGTGCATAAGAACTCTATTCTGCATTGATATCCCCAAGTGTTAAAAAGTTACAACAACCGTGATCCCTTTGATGAAGTGTGTCAGCTTACAATAATTGATCATTGTTCGAAGAAGATGGTAAAACGTAGAAAAACCGTGAAGTTTCTTACAGTTTTAAGCTGATTCCGATGTTTTATTATTCCAAACTCGCGCCATTTCGAGAAATTTTTGCTACACCTTCCCGTTTCTTGACTTGGTAGTTCTAGCTCCTGCTATGTTTAATTTCCCGTTGAGCTATATTCGGAGCTGCAGATACATTATCCGCAAGTGTAAAACAGAATACGAAAGAATCTATTTGCTTATAACCCTAGTAATAACTTTGTGAAATCTCAATATTTTCAGGCAGATTCGGGTTTTTGCAAACATTTTGGTCACGTGACGTTTTGGGTTGGGAATGCAAAGCAGGTGAGTTGATCGGGAGTGAAGGAGTTGGAAAGTAATGCGAATGATCTACGGACTCCCGTTATGTTTCCGTGAAACGCATGTAAACTTGATTGGAATACGACGGAAGCTATTTGATTTTCTGCACGATTGGAAATCTAATAAAAAAACCTCATCATTTGTTACATCTCCATGCAAATGTCGTCCAAATGATTACATATAAATGAACTGTCTTATTCGTCATAGTAACTTTTGTGTATGTTGTTTCAATTAACGCTGATCTTTTTCGGCGCCGGCTCCTTTCCAATTTGAAAATGTACCACGTCCATCCGGATATACGCCAATGCAGACAGAAACTCTCCCATATGTAGTGTGCCTTTATGGCTGGTTGGTTTTGTGACTAATCTGAAAGATGTTTTTCAGAGCAAACACCGTCGATAATTATATGTATATCTGACCAATAACAGTGGCTGTGGGACGCGAACATGTATGTACATGTACTAACAACCGAACCTTGCCCAGATCTTTGGTCACTCTATAGCATCTCCGATCGTAACACGATATAATCCTTACCTAGCAGATTGCAGCATCGAATCCGACATTGCCAAGCCATCACGAGGGAAGATGAACCGCTTTTCCAAAGCCAAGTTAGACCTTTTCTACGAAAGCCCAGAATGCTCAGTGAGAAAATTGTCACTTCAAAATTCAATGTTGAATTCTGAAGTGGTGGAACCCTTATGACTACCAATCCGATCCTGCGAATCTTGACGCTCTGATCAATTCGCATGGGTAACCTGACGTGCTTCCCCTCCCCCGCATCACACTCTCGATATTTATTAATATTCATTTCTTGCAGGCAGCAGCCCACTACTGTGCTAGGGTGGGCTTTAAGCCCCTGGCATACAAAGGTTTAGAAACTGGAAGTCGAAAGGTTGTTGCTCATGTGGTCAAGCAGAATGAGGTAATGTTAGTGACAATATGGCAATTTTTGTTGAAACACCATGAATAACCTTTGATCGCAATGCTTTTTCCAAGATTTTCCCCAGGACCGGCAGCTCGGTCTGTTGGATGCGTGTCTTCAATACCCATGATTCTCTCTCTGTCAGTTTGGAAAGTAATTCTAAATGGTATAAATCGGGTTATTGAGAACACAAAAATGCCTGTATTTAAAGTTTGCATGTCCATATCGAGTCCGAGACGAAGGTAAGTGAATTGGATGTCGATGAAAGACGATGGGTAAAGTGAATAATTCAGTTACCCGCGTCTCGGACTCGATATGGATAGGCTATTTTCTTAGCGTCTGCGAAAAATTTACGCAAATACACCGCATTCATTATGTTAAGCACACTTTTTAGCACATACTGACTATTGGGAGAAAATCGGATGAAACACCAAATGCGGCGGGGTCTGGTCGGCCATTTTGACGAGGGTATTTGCAATTACCCACCTCCGGCAGTCCACAGTGATATCTGAGAGATGGCACGGTGACTATTGTATGTTACACACTACGACCATGAATCTAATCGAAATTCACGTTTTTACCACTACATGGTGTTTAATTCGTCTATTTTTTTATGTTAATCATTAAATAAGACGATATTGGTTATATACAAGGTATTTTTGTGACCCGAAACCATTGCTAACATCTTATTGGTTATCGCTCTAATGATGACGTGATCATTCTAAGAGATAGGCCTACATAAATATACGGTATTTGCCGTTCAAAAATGGTTCTTGTCAGTGCAAAAGTAGATTTTACGAAATGTATGGACAATCTTCTATATATGCCCTGCATTCTAGGCTGTGTTGTCTGCTTTTACCTTTTTTATAAATCCAGTGAATTACAGGTACATGTAATATGGGCAATTTTCCAAATGTATCTGATAACATAACTCAGAGCTAAATTTGCTAAAAAAAGAAACAAAAAGATGTAGGCGGATGTTGTCTAGGCTAAAGGGGAATGTTTTATTGTTGATTGTTTTCGTTTTGTCGCCCCAAGGTATTTAATCCAATAATTATTCGTGGCACATTTTCAAAAAAATGGTAAATCAGTGACACCAAAATCTACAGCTGGTGATACTGTGATTTTTAAGGCGTCCTACAAACGTCGTCAATCGTTCCAATAGTCACTAGGCTGACAATTATCTGAGGTATATGTATGACACGTCATCAGAGATGTGTACACATTTTGGGCACCTTTTCTCGGTCCACCTCTTGAATGTATAGAACTAGGCGGGCGGTTTTCTAAATAACCCGATATAATGGAATATGCAAGTGCAAGAGGGTTGTCGAATGCAATTAACTCCAGTTTCGAGAGACAGGAAAAAAACGAGGCCAATGGCAAATGCTTTGTGACAGTCAAACCCAAAGTATTCCACGGACTTCCTAACGGTGTAAATCTTACATGTATTGCATTCACAACCGCCCTGGCGAAAGCTAGGGAATTGACGGATATGTTTTTTCTTAATTTGCACAAAAACTTTCATTTGGCCACTTCCTCGGGCTAGCATCTTCTTGTAGTCATTCATGTGTTCTTCTTTAGATTGTGTTTGTATTCCAATCACCGCTGGAGCCCGACACTCCGCCAGATATGACGAAATTCTTATCAACGCATGGTGATAGCCCGAAAGATATAGCTTTTGAGGTGGACGACGTGGATGCGATCTTTAAGGTACAGTTGTAGGCTATTGTCTTGGAGGAGGGGAGTCAATGTCAGTCAATATCAATGCATTGGTGTCCAACTACTTAATCTCGATCATCATGTTTCAAAACTGACACATATGGAGATATCCTGACACTTTTTTGCCAATTTGTAGAAAACAATTTCTTCCTAACTTTAACCCAAAGTGGCGCAGTCAGAATTTCGCAATACATGTACGTTTTTTGTTGATTATTCATTAAGAAGTCACGTGGTCAGCAAACCTTTGTTTCTGTAGAAATCATTTCTACATTTTTCGTTTTCCCAGCGAGCGCAAGAACACGGAGCTGAAATAGTCCAGGAACCAGTCAATGAATCAGATGAGAATGGTACCGTGCGCTATGCTGTGGTCCGCACATTCGGCGACATAACACATACATTTGTGAACCGCAGCACCTACAGAGGACTTTTCATGCCGGGCTACACGAAGCCGAGGGATGCCGATCCCCTAGTAGATATACTGTAAGATTCAAATATCACATACACTCTCTGACACACCCTTTATTTGGAATGTTTCCATGACATCCTAATAGTCGCTACTTCCTTCTCCATACGTGTTCTCCTCTTGTGAGTCCGCTGGCACTTAAATCTGGTTTCGATGGCGGTTTTGCAGATAAGGTGTCCAAAAGATCTGGCACACGTTTGATTTTTATACCAAAGACAAAATTCATATCGAATGGTTTTTGGGTGTCTAACATGTATTTTCTCTCATGATGATTCTTTTCTTGTCGGACTCCGAACGAAATTATTACATATAACTCCACCCATGATACTCGTGGTTACCATTGAGAATACTGACTGATTTCTGAAATGTGTAATTTTTTCAGCCCCGCAGTTGGGCTAAAAGTGGTTGATCACATGGCGGTAGCATGTGGAGTGGAGAAATCGGCGAAATGGTGAGTACTTGTTTAAAAAAGGAAATGTTTGTCCTGGGATATGATCGGAGGATCCAGAGTTTTCGGAACAAGCTGGGTTTGGTTATTTGAGCTTATTTAGTAAGGAGCAGTGAGTTTGGCCATATGGAGGGTGTTCTCGACTTGTAGGGTTGTATTTGTGGGTTTGGGGTGGCAATGGTGGATGGTTTTTCTCCTGTGGTGATCATAGGGCTTTAATGATGTGGAAGCTCTCACACGATACTGCACAATGTAAAGTGATTTAAGGTTATATGAGTTGATTAGGAGCTGTTTATACTGATATTCAGTTTTGTTGTAGAGTTTGTAAAAAGGGAAAGTTTTATTTGGACAGTTTGAGGTTTGGAGGTGAGAGGTGAGAGGATGCATTGCTTATGAAGGCAATGCGTCCTCTCACATTGTGCTGCAGATGTTAAATGGATGAAGCGGATACAAGTTGATTGGTTCTGTTTGTACTCACATTCAGATAGAAATGTCGTGGAATATCGGACAGTTGTGGTTGACGAGAAGAAGGATGCATTGATGTGATTTTGTCCCTGCTGCATTTGGGCACTGGAATGTGCTGTATGCACTGACTTCATAATTGCAAGAAGTTTGGTGCATGTCATGTTGTGGAACTTTCTTGCATGAAACATTGCACTTGTGAATGTTTTTGGGTATGATACGGCTGCTTCAAATCGTTGACCAAATCATGAAATGAGCAGAGTGAATGCCGGTCGGGCCTGGCCCACACTAGTACTACTTACTTGACTTCAAGCTCGGTGTCATTAATTACTACAAGCCGCCCAAAGAATACACACGCATTCCTAATGGCTTATGTCACTTGAAACATGGCTCTTTCCACAAACTTACCAGTTACAAGGCGCAAACACCGAAAGTACCGGCCGCTGTGGCTGTCATATTTTACCGCACGATGACATGAGCATACACGTGCATACACGAGGTGTACAACGTCATAAAATCGTGTGTGGTGCAACGTCACAAAATTGTGCAATGTCTGCGTCGTCATCGGATCTTGCTAAAAATTATCAGTTCACAATTTCGGACGCGTCATCAGTTTTGATATTCACCGATAAAATCATTTTTTTCTTCTAAGTCAAATTTCGTCCGCGCTCCTTTTCACCGTAAACTACCTTGAAAATTATTTTGCTAACTATTCCATGCGGTTAAACCGATTGGCGCGGGTTCTATCATAGATAACTGGAGGTCGAAATCCACAACCAGGAATATGACTTATGAAACCATTTGAAGCGGTCCGCAAAAGCCTTCGTCGTGAGGTGGTGCCGCCTGTCGGCGGTTCCGGGACCATTGCGTCCAGGTGAGAACATTTTTATTTTGCACACCGCGGTTGTTCCCTATTAAATTTCGCCGTGAGAAATCATGATTTGCCAATAGGGGAAACACAGAAGATGGTGTCAATCTATCTTTCAGCGTTCTTAAAGAATGATCGATGAGGTGAAACACTTGAAAACATTAAACTAATGGTATCAACCATGGCCACATAATCACGTCATCGTTTTGGTCTTGCTGTGTTGGCTCTGAGCTTATCGACGACTGGTGGCGACGCGGACTGATTTTTTCAACATGGCGACATCGAATGGTCTTACATCCCCAAATCTCACCCCCATTAGTCCAACTAACATGGCTAAGGGTACATTGGGCAAGAGACTTTATGGTCACCAATCAAGTATGTGAATGTCTATAAGCTTACTCCCTTGTTTACGTCTCGGATGGTCCGATCAAGGTCATATCAAAATCCATTTTTACACTCCGATGTCAAGTGATGGTCACGTGATGTCCGCAATGCGCCAAGCACATACATGTGATGTCATCCTAAAATGGCGGTATGATCGTCTCATTTTCTCTCGGTGCTGCCATCTGTGTGAAATCTGGTACCAGCCCAGCGTATGAGACACGTGTCTACTTCGTTGCAACGAATTGCGCACCTGAAACGGTTCTAAATTCGTCAATATGGGATGTGTCCACCGAGGCCGACGAAATGAACTGATATTTACGTCATCACCCTCGGAGCACGGCAGACATTCCAGCCGTACTACAATTTGGTCTACTGAGCAGACGGAAGCACCGGCTCTGTGTCTGTAATGTATTTACTAAGTAAATAACGCCCGTGCGTGGAGCTGTTTTCAGAGTCATGAGAATAGCTGATGACCATACTATCCTCTCGCTATTTTTAGGAATGACCAGACGTTCACCAGGTGCATGTCCTATGTTACTTATGAACCGGTGTAATGTTTTTGAGTGTTTCTGTTTTTGAGTGTTTCCCCTCATTGTTTGGGAACGCCCAAAAATAGATTGACGAGTTTTTCTGTGTATCCCCCATATTGAAAAGTCATGGTCTCTCTAGCTGCCTATTGTTTGGAAACACTGAAACATGGGGAACAACCACAGATGTTACACCGGCCAACCGTTTGTATGGTGACTTGTAATGCCAGCCGTTACGTGGAGGTTGCCACCATTCGAGGTCAATTCCCGTCCCTCTTGTAGTGGGACGAGCCAGGGCCGATTTCAATATGAGACTTGTCTATCGCAGGTACGATCAGATACTTCTGTTCGAGAAGGCATATTCTGTCGATGCCAAGACGATGCAGACCAAAGGTTCATCCATGACTTCCACCGTGTTAGCTAACAAAGAGAGGACTATCAATTTGAATTTATCGGAACCAGTCAACGAATACGGCAAGGGTCCACTGCAGGTAAATATCGTGTTTTAACGACGCAGTATGTATACTCCCGATACCATTTAGCGAAACATATTATCTAACGGCGATGCGGTTGCTTGCATTCCGGTTAAGAGAAATGTGCACCTCTTTTCTGCGAAAAATGTTCATAGTCTCCACGGGGCATTTGTGCTTGATGCAAATCGCGACCATCTCCACAAATATTCATAACACAACAATCATGATCATAACTATGGGCAACCGAAGCGCCCGTGTACGGCAATTGAAATTGGCTTACTGGACTTTGCGCAATATTTCGCCAAAAAAGTATTCTACGCAACGGTCCCTAGGTGACTTTTCTTATTCATAATACACAGCCTGTCCATCCTAGATCGTGGTTACATGGGGAGAAATCGTTGTAAAATTAGGCCAAACGCAAAGACAGTTAACCCGGGTACCACTATGTTTGCGATGCGAACAAGCCGTGTAAGTCATTATCAGCATTTTTTCATTGAACATTTGCGGGGACAGCGTCACAGGGAGCAGCATTGAACCGTAAACAGGTTCACATCATATTCAGACAACGGCTTGTAACGGCCTTACAGGAAACGATTCGTATCTACAAAAACTACGGGCCGTATCGTCTGTTTCATGTTTTTTTGCATTACGCCCCCTGGTGCCAAACAAAGAATAATTTTGAAACGAAATTTGGTGTGAATTTGTAAACAAAGTTTTAAGTCCAGACCTCAAGCGGTTACGGGTACACACTACATTTATTATCAAATTGCTATGCATTAAAAAGTTGAATTGGTCATGTTTAGCGCCCCATAGATTTTTCCCAGACGTGCCGATGAAAATCAATTTCCGGCAGATAATACAGCCCGGGGTTAGATCTTCAAACCATAGAAATTTTGTTGTGGGCTGACCGTGATAATTACCAGGTTGGGGGTCTGAAGTTTTGGGAGTCATTTTCGACCATTTGTGACCGGTGAATCGACTTTTCAGCCAACGAGGGGTTAATTTGGCCATTGGGACCACAAAACTGACACCATGTATCGAACTTGACGTACCGGGGTAAAACATAATGGTCGCTCCCCCATTTCGCTCGTTTCGTTTCGTTGCGCAAAGTCCAGTAAGCCGTTGAAATTTGCACAGAATTGGACGAAGTAAAGATTCAGCTCCTATCCACAGCTTGTATGGATGTCTCCCGTGGGCAATGCGCAATAAAATACATTAGTCTTGTTTCACCTAATGATATAAAGAAGGTCTTGTTGATGAGAAGTGTTCTCAAACAAGCGTGCCAGTGAAGCAGTTCAAAATGTCCCCCTTGAAAACTGTCAACCCCTTTTGTATGGTGACGGATTAAGGCATATGATGCTGCACAGAGCATGATCATCAATAATTCAGAGGCAACAGCGCATGATAGAATCCTTTGTCTCCCAGACACTCTGTCCTGGACCATTTCATATAGTACACCTGTGAATTGTTACATCACGCCGTTTTTGCAGAGTACTGGTATAGCACGTGTTACGCTTTTTGTTGTTCTTTTTTCAGGAATTTATTGACTATCACGGAGGTCCTGGAGTTGCCCATATAGCCGTATTAACAGACAATATATTTTCAACGGTAGGTAAAAAATGCCTACTCTATTTCCGGCAATCGGAAAACCCATACATTTTTGCACACTAAATTTTCGAGAAAATTTTTTCGGGGTATTTTAAGATTTTGATACCAAAAAATATTCTTTTTCGTTTAAAATATTGCATTTCTACTGATTAAAGGTCATAACAAGCTGAAATATTCATTTTTTAAAAATTGATTCGTTCCTAGCAAATGTACAGGCCTCACTACACCCAGCGCCAGGCTGGCTAGGATACATTTTTACAAATTGTTTTGTCATGCCATTTATCATGTTCTTATTCTTGCCCTGATGATGTATTATGTATGACATATCCTGGCAATACTTTGATCGACACCCGAGAATATTGAGAACATTTAAAGAGGAGCAAGGGCATGTAGAAGCAAAATTCACCTGACCTAATTATAGCTATTTTCACTGCAGGTGGCAGCACTGAAGGCAAGGGGGATTTCATTCATGAGCGTCCCAAAAAACTATTATGTAGAGTTGAGGGAGAAGATGAAGACAACTGATATTAAGTTTAACGAAGACATTGACGAGGTAATCTTGTGACCGCCCATTAACACGATTAATGATTAATTTGATAAACAAGCATTCTGGCGGAGCGGTTCTCTTACCATGCGTACGGTATTGACTGGGTTTCTATACCACCGTAACACTACAACTAATAAGTGCTATATTTCTTTTTTTTTCGATCTTGAGTAAATAAACGATCGACTACATGATGAAGCCATAACACATCGTCGTTACCATGATGACCAGGGGGTCTAACTCTCTGCTGTAGACCGCATTGAAAACATCAGTAGTTTTGGAGATAGTGTATGATGTACTTGAATGTATGTGTTTAGTTGATAATGAAAATGATCTGGACTATATCCTGTACATTAAATGCAAGTTATCATATGCTGTACAAATCTGTCTCGAATCTCTTTAAATTCATTCCCCCAGCCGAAACCAGAAATCATTCTGTAGAAACCAAGGTGCGTACACGTACTGCGCTGCACCTATCCATTTTAGAACACTTGCGGAATAGCAATGGCTGAGTCTCGAATCCATGAACTTCCCTTCACAGGTTTGACGCTCTTTGGTTTCTTAAGCTTGTTATTTACATTGCTGTGCTTAGCAACGCTGCTTGTAACCTTTATTTGTCCTCACAGCTCGAGAGGCTCCAACTACTGGTTGACTTCGAATCAGGGGGTTTCCTACTGCAGACATTTACAAAGTTGATGCAGGACAGGCCTTCCCTTTTCATCGAGATCATACAGAGACATAACAATAAGGTGGGTGTCCTACCACAAACTCAATCTCCATCACAGAGTTCTGGCGTCCATCACTCGTTGTTTTTGGGAAGAGAGGCGTTCTCTACAGACGATAGCTCAAAACACGCGTTGATTTGCTTCGAAGCTACAGCGTCGTGCTGTTCAAATTGGTAGCTACATGTACCATGCACCGCGCTACGACGGTGGCGGAGACAACTAATTTACGGTGGCGGAGAGAACCAATTTTTGTGCTGTCCATAAAAAAATAAACAGCGACTATACATCCCTCTTGGGGCAGAGGTCGCAGCATACGGAAATGGTTTTAGTTGCACTGAAAATTCGCGAAAAGAGCCTTATTGCGTTCCTCACATGTTCGTCACGCAAATACTCGCTCATCAACCCGTTTCCCTACGACAACCTTGCCATCAGCAGAATTCCTAACTGTTTCTCTTTCAATTTTAGGGCTTTGGGAACGGGAATTACAAGGCGTTGTATAAGACCCACGAGGCAGACAAGGCTGCTCGCGGAAACTGAATCAGATCGACCACGATATGTCACACTTTATCAGGTTACGGTGTTATAGTTATTCTGTACAAATAACATGGGTTTAGAATCTCATTTATGATATACTCTGAAAGCTCAAATTCCACTCCGATTTCAAAATCGTTCACATCAGATTTTATGAGGGCGTTACCTTTTACGTCTCGAGTAGGGTTCTACAGGATGGCCCATAATTATTTTTCCCTTGAACAATTCTATTGTGTACCTATTGTGTGTGGGAAAATAATTCTGGGCCACCCTGTTGTAGAAAAAAGTGAGTTTGATCAACAGTGTGCCTTGAAAGTGTAGCTCATAAGTATAAGTTGTTGGTAAGTGATAGCATCCAACATCACTTTATGTGTTCAATAAATACCGTTTGAAACAAACAAAATCACGTCATCAACCTAAATTGTAATAATACTAAATGTTTTGTAACAAATAAAAAGACCATAAACCTGTGAAAGAAAGTGTTCTTACGCATTAATGGAACGGCCAGGGGCCATTGTGCTCATCGTTTAGATATTTGGTGGTTAGGAATTCATCCTGGTTGAGGCCTACCTGCCTCCAAAAATGACGCGACGTCATTTCATGCATACCCCTGTTCCAGCGGCTGTAGACCTGCCAGTATCTCACTCTCACACAAGCCTATTTCTGAATAGCTTGTCACTTGTAGTATACATCTGGCCAAGTTTCAATGTCGTCTCGACATACAGTCATGCAGACTGATACAGCACAATGCATGAGACACCCTGTATGTCAACGCAAATTTGAAAAATGTCACCTTTATATATAGCTGTTTATTTCGTACTACAAAAAGTACATGAGATTCTTGGTGCATATACAAAGGTAGTTCAAGGTGCAGGGAAAAACATTTCCCACGATATAACCCACTTAAGAAGCTAAATTACTGACATAATGGTTTACAATATGTAAAAAAAAAATTCATACACATTTACTCATCTGTCATCACCTTGAGAAAGCGAAGTGACAACTATTTCAATCCTTTATGTAAATATAGGGTGTCGTTGTGGCTTTTATTTGAGTTTTTGCCCTCGAAATTTTACCGTAAGAACATGTCCAATCTCACAGGAACCGGTCTGTGTCAACTTCCTGTTGAGCTATCATGCGGGGCCTGCTCACTGCGTAAGTGCACAGAAGAAGCTTGTATTTTCCTCAGAACTAGTTGGGGTTTTTTTTTTGGGGGGGGGGCTACAATCCGGACTTGATCACCACTTGCTAGTGAGACCATAAGTTCGGGTGTTCTCCAACCTCCTTTCGCATGGCCGGAACTATCAATATCGACGTCGTTCCGTCGCTGCTCGAAATGACCGCCATTGCAATCTGCACGTGGTGAAATAGCACATCTACAAAACTACAATACTTGTTGGTTTTTTATTCCAAAAATTCAATAAAAAAAGGTTCTCATATGGGTTCTCAAAAAAATCCCCTAAAACAAAGTGATTTTGAGGTGTTTTATGCGCACTATTTTGGTAGAGTATGGAAAATTGCTGTGTGATCAGGTTTACTCATGCAGACGATGATTTGAAGCGAGGTGAGCTTGGCCCTTGAACAGTTTTAATCGGCTCAAAATGGAAATGAATTCCCCTTTAGTAATATTAAACAGGGTCACATTGCAGCAGACTCGAAGATCGTTAGTAAATCGCCACATTAAAGGCATTTTGTTCGACTATTCTTGCCCCTTACATTTGTGTACATTATAGATGCAACACGCGTGCAATGGAAGCCAATATATATACTCTCAGCTCCGCTCTGTAAGACCTGGTTGATAACAGGCCTTTTTACACGGTGCTGGTTCAAGACAACCCTCCTGAACCGTCACGAGGCGTGTTCGGTTCAGGACGGTTCATTTCGCTTTTACACGGGGACGGTTCGACGATCTGGCCTCGATCCGGCTCCAGGCCGGTTCGTCACTAACATCGTCAATTGGTGGCGCTGATCAATCCTGCTGGCGGTGGAGCTACGAAAATATCACAACAACAAATAATACAAAATGGTTTACGATGGCGCCGGTGAGATGCAGAGTTTTTGCTTTGTACACAGCATTTGTATGGAAAGAAAGCTCTTGCTCTCGATAAATTGAAGATTTCACAGCAGTTTCTTTCCGCGGAAAATTTCATGCCAGGAACACGGCAGCTATTCCCGCGAATGACGTCACGCGAGTACCGTGTGCAAACCGGCTCGGAGCCGGTTCGCTTTTACACGCATAAATAAACCCTCCTCCACCGGCCTACACCGGCCTGCACCGACCCGAGACCGGCGATCGGAACCCGCCTCGGACCAGGAGGGTTCAGGACGGTAGGTTCGCTTTTACACGAGGGAAAATAAACCGGCTGGTACCTGAACTAGTCTCGATCCGGCTTGAACCCGCACCGTGTAAAAACGCCTAATATCGCCCAAAACCGCCCAATACCCACATTTATGATGTTTATTCAGAAGGATATTCATCCAGGTTAGCGGTGTTACGCCTATAAAAATTCTCGTCAGGCCTCATTGGTTGGAATCGGGATTTTGGGTAATCCTACATTTATGATTAACATGTAATGGGCGGGCAAGAATTGTATGATCTGGTCTTATACAGCAGAGTTGAGAGTATATTTATAAGTGCACATTCGTACAATTATAGTGTAGGAGTGCATTACAGTTGGTCGTGCATTACAAACAACAGATGACAAATAAATTTATAGTACTATATAGTATAGCCTACTAATATAAAGAGATGCCCGTGGCATACAAACTACAAATTAAAAATAATTTACATTCCTAGTATTGTGTTAGAGAGAGCACTGTGGCTTACCAATTCATCAATTTCAAAAAACACGTCCTCAATTCCCCCCCCCCCCCCCCCTTGTCAGAATATTCATCCCCCTCTCACTAAGTCCCTAATTTGCCCAGCCACTCGTCTCTGCTCCTCTGATACCTGCATCATCCTAACATCCCGCGTCATAGAATAACTTTGGCAAATTGCCCCAATCCAATCGATACTTAGCAACCAAGTAATTTTAAACTTTTCCCCAGAGACTTCCTATTCTGGTGTACATGCTACACAACACAGCTCGTGCAATAATCTCCTAATTTAGGCAATTATGGTAGAAATAAGCGCAAAAAGTGCCATTAATTTGGCAAAGAGCTACAAAAACACTTATTAATCTACTTATTCAGGACAGCTTCATCAATAAAAACCTATTGGTATAAGCGATTCATCTAAGAAATACCAACCAGCAAAATCCACGTCGAGTATAGAACAGGAAATATTCGCGGTTGAATCTCCCTGTGCTTTGATTTTTTGGCTGTCGTCTGCTAGCCGCTTAGGTAACCATAGTGGACAGAGATTTTCTGACAATGTCCGAATCCTCACACTGAGTAAGTTGCATAAAGCTTTGTATGTATGTTCGCATTATTTCTATGCTCTGCGAAATAAAAAAATCTTTTTAGCTGCCTACACTTTTCATCAACGATTTATAAATGAAATGAAGAGAAAATAAGAGGTCCATGGGCCTGGCGCTCAGCTGAATGTAAAGATGCTCACTTTTATTTCCTTGGTCAGTTTATATAAATATTCCGTCACAAAACTGACTTAAAAATGGTTTCCAAAATGGCCGCCTGCGAAATAAAAAAAACGAGGGGCTTTGCTCGATCCGATTGTTCACATAACTTCGTATAATCAGTGCGATTAATCAGAAGTTGACGGTTGTTTCAGATTAAATCTTACCAGTTGCGATGGTTCCTTCGAGAGTTACAACCCAGTAGACAACCAGGACCTGCAGTCTGAACCTTTACATCAATCCATTGAAGTTCAACTTGAGACAAACCAGTCCATTAGATCCACGGTCACAACCAAGGACAACTACATCATGTATTAAATGTAGTCTGGATCTTTGTATTAATTCCTTCGAAGTGCAGGTTATGAAAAACCAGTCAAGTCGATGCAAGGACCTTAACATCGAATCCTTTGAAGTGCAGGAGGAGACAAACAAGCCCAGTAAATGCATGGTCACAACCAAAAACAGTCTGGACCTTTGTATCAATTCCTTTGAAGTGTAGGCTGGTTGTGACAAACTAGTCCAGTGAACATGGTCGGGCCATAGCCGGGACGCGACCGGGACAGCCATACAGTAATCGCCATCGGCTTTACATCAGCGACAACCAATAGTTTCAAAGCTCGTGCAAGGTGAGAACCAAGGGTATGATTTTCTTAGCCTGCATTGATAGCGAGTAAAAACTTAACAGATACATTTGATCTGTTTAAAAACCAACTGCCACATACGGTTTTCTTTAATCAATCAATTTGAGGTAAGTATTACAGGGAAAAATAATAAAATACCAGAATTGACTGGCTTTTCAGTTGGATGGGAGGTGCAAGATGTTCGTTTAGTTATATGAGTATGAGTGTAGCTCAGCCCCTCGCTCTCTCTCGGTCAACTGTTATGTGGTCACCAAAAGCGTTCAAATGCAGCTGTAGTTATTCCTGTAAAACATGAGAAAACACTTTAATTTTTATAGCCAAGTTTTATAAGACAAGACCAACAACAACTGATTCGCGCTAATGATTATTGATCAAGGTAAAGATAGAAACTGCTAGGAAGTGCTACTGATCAAGGAAATTCATTGATATGACTGAGAATATAATAAGAGTCTGATGATCGATAGAACAATGCATCCAACAATGCATGATCGGTATAACACTGTAGAACAGGATGCATTGTTCTACAGTGTGCATGTGTGTATCGCATTGTTTGTTGACATTTCAAGTCTCCGGAGTAGATCGTCAATTGCGCTGTTTATTTACATTGTCAACCTTACCCGATGACTTCAGAACGATGTTTATTATCGTCTTTAGGGGTTCCCAAGGGACACTGCGCATCTCCCATTTCTCGTTGACGATATAGTATTGGGGGGGGGGGGGGGGGATGGCATTCGTCAACTCCCCTCTTTCCTATGTACTACACTGGAGTAATATCCTCCCCACCTTTAGATGATTGAGTATTTTCCCCAAATGTCTCCCAACACTCTCCCAATACTCAATCATCGCAAAGTGAATTTTACAACAAACGTTCGGGCGAATGTGCCTGAGAGACTGAAGCCTATGGCAAGCCAAAGCGGAATTTATTCAAGACTTTAGAATTACCATTCAAGAAGTTAAATATAAGTTCAAGAAGGAAATATATGTTCAAGACTAAAATATGTTCAACCTTGAATAAAATATGTTCAACCTTGAATAAAATATGTCCAACCTTGAACAAAATATATTCAACCTTGAACAAAATATACTCAAGACTCACGTGACCATATTCAAGACGCACGTGACCACAAAATTGATGACGTAGTTGCTCATGTTTTGATGCTTTACGGACTTTCCCGAACCCGCGTCCAGACTTTCCCGAACCCATGGTACTTGTGTTGCGTTTCGGAGCTCGAATTGTTCGCACGAAGGTTTTGACACATGGTTGTACACGTACCGAGCCGCCTACACCTGACATGTACTGTAATCCTACACATCATGACATGGATGCCGAGTGAATGTCAGAGTCGATACATGTTTCACAGACATATCAGGCAAATTATAGGTTCAAAATGCGCAATGCCTCTCACCTTTCATACCACTGTATCGGATTCTCGTTGTCTTTTGACATGTTTGAGTGTTTAGGCTATACAGGCAATCAATCACGTCGTGAAACAGAATGCATCAGAAGTACCACAGATTCTACGCTCTACGTCATCAATTTTGTGGTCACGTGCGTCTTGAATATGGTCACGTGAGTCTTGAATATGGTCACGTGAGTCTTGAATATATTTTGTTCAAGGTTGAATATATTTTGTTCAAGGTTGGACATATTTTATTCAAGGTTGAACATATTTTATTCAAGGTTGAACATATTTTATTTAAGGTTGAAAACATTTGATTCAAGGTTGAACATATTTTAGTCTTGAACATATATTTCCTTCTTGAACTTATATTTAACTTCTTGAATGGTTATTCTAAAGTCTTGAATAAATTCCGCTTTGGCTTGCCATAGAAGCCCCTCAATACTCTATTCTCCCATTTACCTGTCCGATTCTGAATCGGCGGAAAAATGACTAAGTCCAGAAATTGATGATAATGGAGTGACTGTGGCCATGATGATAATGATGGAGGCAGTAGTGACGGTGACCGTGGTGATGATGATGGAGGAAGTTGTGACGGTGACCGTGGTGATAATGATGGAGGCAGTAGTAATGGTGGCCGTGGTGATGATGATAGAGGCAGTAGTGACGATGGCCGTGTTGATGATGATGGAGGCAGTAGTGATGGTGGCCGTGGTGATGATGATAGAGGCAGTAGTGACGATGGCCGTGGTGATAATGATGGAGGCAGTAGTGACGGTGGCCGTGTTGATGATGATAGAGGCAGTAGTGACGGTGGCCGTGGTGATGATGATAGAGGCAGTAGTGACGGTGGCCGTGTTGATGATGATGGAGGCAGTAGTGATGGTGGCCGTGGTGATGATGATAGAGGCAGTAGTGACGATGGCCGTGGTGATGATGATAGAGGCAGTAGTGACGGTGGCCGTGTTGATGATGATGGAGGCAGTAGTGATGGTGGCCGTGGTGATGATGATAGAGGCAGTAGTGACGGTGGCCGTGTTGATGATGATGGAGGCAGTAGTGATGGTGGCCGTAGTGATGATGATAGTGGAGGCAGTAGCGATGGTGGCAATGATGTCGCTGTGAACGAAAGACATGAAATGAGGCATCTTCATGGATGCAGTTGAAATCAACGTCTGGACTAAGTGGACACCTATAGGCTTCACCATGCTATGGGCATTGCCCATGCCAGGTCAAGAATGTCCTTTGCGCAACATCACCGCATCGACCCGAGGACATTCGGAAGATGGGTGGATCAATATGAAGAGATGGCGGAACGCCGCGACCGTTCCACCCAACATGAACGGATACGGCGAGGGATCCGGCAGAGTGGATCTGATCAACAAGGTAACACAATTTTGTCAGGAATTTGCGAAAAACTTTCAATCTTAAGTCAAGACTTAGGATCCCCATAATGATTACTGTTAATCAGCATTTCCACAACTTTTCTGAACCATCCAATTTCAGAGGGACTTTAATCCCATACATGTAACCATCTCCTTATGCGTTTTGTTTCTTTCAGCATTTTGGCCAGAGATGGAAAACCAGCTGTCTGACTGGTTTATTGAGCGCCGCCAGCTTGAAATTCCAGTTTCTGGGGGTGATCTCCAGTCTTAAGCCACCAGGGAACACAGACGATGGTGGGATACCCTGACGGAGGAACAAAGGGCACAAAGACAGTGCCATTAACATTTTCCAGCATCAGCTCACTGGCTGCAGCGCTTCATGCAAAGGTTAACACAACTTCACTCCTTAACTGAGTCACCTCTCCACCCTTGGAATCTCTAATCTTTTGCTTTGCCTCATGGTGGTCCATTGAACAGGTTTTGTTTTACATGAACCATCCCCGACAATGCACTGGAAATTGCGGCCGACTATCGTCGTGAAACGCACCACATCATCAGGAATGGAGCTTTCCGTTTCGTGATCAACATTGACAAAACTTCCGTCAATTTCGACATGGTGCCCAGAACGACAATGGCAACAAAAGGATCCACTTCCATCGACATCCGATCCTCAAGAGGGAATGTCAAAATCGGCTGCACCGTCACACTGGAAATAACCAGTGATACACGGAAACTTCCGCTGAGATCAACTTCAGGGGTCTGGCCCCCGAGGGCCACGTGGTTGGCGATCTGCGAGACCATGCTCCCCAGAACATGCGAGTAAGTGATGGTCTCTGTACGAAGGACCACCGACAGTTAATCAATCTCTGTGAACAGCAGCATTTGCCGACACATTCAGCATCAAATTTTCAAGAATATTCATCGGTGTGATTTCTTGTTTGTAGATGACATTTTTTTAACGCCCCAGTTTCAATTTCAGGTGACTGCTACCCCGATTGGCTGGGCAAGGCACCAGTCGTTGATCGAATGGTTTGAAGGAATTGTTCTGCCTTTCATTGCCGGAGCAACATTTCTACTGATTTTGGACCGCTTCCCTGCCCACCTGCATCATCTTTTTCGGGAAGAAATTCCACGTGAGAGCGGACAGGATTCCTTTATTCCAGGCCGAATGATCTCCATCCTTCAACCATTGGACTTAACAGTGAACCGCAGCTTTAAATGCCATCTCCGTGCTGTGTGGAAGGCATGGAAAGTCCGTAATACCGAAGACGATGGTCACTGTGATCCAATTTTCCGTCAGGAAGTTGTCCGCATGATCAGCCTCGCTTTGGACAGAGTGGCTGTCCCAGTTATCCAGAGTGGATGGAGGCTGAGCGGGCAACTTCCTGACGAGAATGACGATCCAGTGATCCAGCCTCCAGTAGATGAGGAGCTAGTAGAAGGTGATGATGATGACCTTTCTTTTTCTGATGATGAAATCTATTTTGATGATGAATTAAACCAGATCATGTTAATCAGATTCGTTATCTAAAACTTTTTCTTTAATGCTCATTATCAGGCTTAAAACAGTTGGTGAGAAAACTGGTTTGGAACCCCCTTTGGAACACAACATTCACCAAGCCAGGTACAGAACACACAACCCCTACCAAACACAGGGTCTAAAAGGGTTATCCAGCCTTAATAAAAGCACAGCTGGAAATCAATGACAGAACCAACATCCCCTAGAATAACACGATATACATGTAATTGCCAACTCCTTGCCCCTACCGCAAGCCCGAGTGCTAAATAGAACACAGTAGGCCCTATACATGTTCGTATACTTAGTATATTCATTATGTACAGACACGATCGAAGCGGACCAGGCTCCATATGGAAAATAAACTATCCTTTTTTACTAAATTTGGACATCACTCCTATAACCCTTTGGGTTGGCAGATACCCTTGCTCGGTTCTGCTCTGTCCTCGCAGGGCTATTTTTTTCAAACCCAAGCCTTCGCAAGGCTGCCTTCTCAGGGCTATAAGGTAACACAAGACTTGAACTAAACCACTGCCGGACATGAACTTAGCCAAGAACCAACACCCAACTCAATAGACCGGTGTAATGTTTTTGAGTGTTTCTATTTTTGAGTGTTTCCCCTCATTGTTTGGGAACGCTAAAAGATAGATTGACAAGTTTTTCTGTGTTTCCCCCTATTGAAAAGTCATGGTCTCTCTAGCTGCCTATTGTTTGGAAACACTGACACATGGGAAACAACCACAGATGTTACACCGGTGTAAAAGAAATGCAAGTCCCCCCCCCCCCCCCACCCGGAATCTAAGACCGGTCCTTTTGTTAAAGTGAATAGAGTCGCCGAGTTTCTTTGTTGAAGATTATGTAGCTAACCCTAACCAAACCATTAACCACATTCGTTGACAATACACAGCTACTATATGGGGTTCCTGCATTCCTGGGACGTCCATTCCTTTTACACCTTGTCTAAACCTAACACCTCAAGAGGAGAACAGCGAACTGACGTCCACACACCAGGGCTTCTACCAAACAAGTGAATCAGTGCTCATTGTGCAATGTTACTCGAGACCTGTTTATTCACATTAGTTCTGCTATGTGACAAAAGTTATTTGTTGAGTAATCCATCTTTTAGAGCCGGACTTTGACATCGTTTTAGATCCAACCTCCACATCCGGGGTCTACTTGATTAGCATTCAAAATGGCTGCACCACTAGACCTTGGATACTCGTGTACGTCCTATCACTCGCCACCGCCAGAATATGGGGGTGACGTAGCATGTTTGACCTATGACCCGTCTATTCGGGCACTACGTGTGTCGGGGTAGGACTGTATAATTACTCAACTCTAACTCTTGTAATTCAATAAAACTGTCTATATTCATCTTCTCATCATAATATTCAGGTTTCTTTTCTTCATGTGCTCACAGCATCTCAGATGTCCTCCATCATTTTTTCTCAACACACTCCCCCCAGTGCTGCCACCTATGCTAATTACCTTGAACTACAGTGTGTCCCAAAAAACTAAACTTATACAGGTTGTCCCAATGCGACATACTCCCCTCTGAAATCTGAGCACCGAAAATTTCACGCTTACTGCAACACTGGCTAAAATATTGAAACGAATTATGCGAAATACCAACTGGCAAATATCGCTTGAACTATTCTCTCTACTCGTACTCCACAATTCGAATAAAGTATTTACTAAGTGAACGAAACCCTTAGTTGTATTTTCTTGTATATGTTGTAGTTCTCAATGCTCATAGAATGTCTCTAGTCACAATACTCCACTAACATTGGCTAATCTGGATCTGAATCGCTTTCAACATCCTCTGGCACAATGGTGGTCTCCAATAGCCTCAGCTTCTGTACTGGACGTCTCATCAATCCCGATTTCGTCTTCACCAGTACTGAGCGCACAAGACCGTCTCGTCCTGGAAAGATCTCCTCCACTCTTCCAAGCTTCCAATCCAGCTTCCTGGTGTTGTCCTCAGCGACTAGAACAACGTCTCCCTCATGAAGGTTATCTCGAACCTCAGTCCACTTCCTCAGTTGGTTCAGCTCAGTCAAATACTCCTTCGTCCATCGATTCCAAAAGATCCTTGACAGGTGCTGATTATAGGCCCATCTCTTGCTCACTGCGACGGTAGTATGGCCTGCCAATGAGGCATCAGGCAGAACTTGTAGGCTCCGGCCAATCATCAGGTGTCCTGGAGTGATAGGCGACCAATCCTCTTTGTCTGCAGAGACACTAGTCAGGGGTCTAGAATTCAGTTGTGCTTCGATGTCCGAGAGTACAGTCTGCATCTCAAGGTATGTCAGGTGTGCTTTCCCAAGCACTCTCCTCAGTGGTTTCTTGACGCTTTGCACGAGTCTCTCATAGAATCCTCCGTGCCATGGGGCTCTCTCCGTGATAAAACGCCATGTTATTCCCTTTCCTGTTATCTCCTCATTAAGCTTGTTCTTTCCATTCTTCTGTTTGTAAAGAATCCTCAGCAAGGTGTCTGCCTTTTTGAATGTCTTTGCGTTGTCAGAGAGAATGAATACACATTTCCCTTTGCGATTCATCATGCGCTGCAGCCCAGCCATGAACTCTTCTGTAGTAAGATCTGGTGTGAGTTCCAGGTGCACTCCTCTAGTCACCATACACGTGAAGATCAGAATGTAAGCCTTCGTTGTCTCATCTCTGGACATCTTTACGTATAAAGGTCCTGCATAGTCTAATCCTATGTGCGTGAAAGGAAGACTCATGCTCACTCTTTCCACAGGCAGCGGCGCCATCTTTTGCTCAATCTCCTCTGGATCCTTACAAGCCTTGCACTTGTGAAGAATGCGTCTCACTTCCTGTCTCCCATGAATAAGCCAGTACTTGTTTCTCAAGAAAGCCAGGGTTTGTGCTGGTCCTGTGTGTAGGTTAATCTGGTGGTAGTACAGAACTAACTTATCCACAAATCGGTTGTGAGCAGGCAAGATGATGGGATGCTTAGTTTCCTCCGGCAATGGGGCGTAATGAAGACGACCTCCCACTCGCATCACTTGATCCTTCTCGTCCCACTCTGGGCTCAATGGAGCCAGTTTACTCTCCATGGTGACTTGTCGTCCGGCTTTCAATTCCTCAATATCCTCCTGATACTTGAGCGATTGAGCCCATCTGATCCAGTGCAGCTCCTCCTGACGTCTGTCATTGAGAGTTGTTCCTGGAATGCTTTTCTCCTTGTCAGTTTCTCTCCCCTCGTTTTGATCTCTCCCCTCCTTTCGGGACCTATGGATCCTAATCCAACTCCTCGCTCTGCTCATTACCCTGATGAACTTCTGGTATGATGAGAATTTCTCAATGTATTTCTCAGCAGCAGCAATATCCGTCTTGGCTACAGCAGCAATACCAATCTGACGAAGTTTGGGCTTGGCTTTCGAGTCAGCTATTTCCTCATCCTCCTTCTTGCTCTTCTCTTGTTCTGGCCACTGTTCTTCACTTTCAGTCAGGAAGGATGGACCATTCCACCACAATGAAGATTCAACCAGATTCTCAGCAGTAAGTCCTCGGGAACAAAGATCCGCAGGGTTCCATTTTCCTGGAACATGTCTCCAGTTGCAGGGTGGCACTAAGTTCTGAATCTCAGCTACTCTGTTTGCGACAAATGTTTGCCATTTGTATGGTGGCTTGCTTAACCAGTGTGTGACAACCTTGGAATCTGTCCAGCAATTCACTGAAGCAATCGGAAGCTTGAGCTCTCTTTCCACATACTTTGTTAACCTTGCTGTCACCAGTGATGCCATGAGCTCCAGTTCCGGGATGCTCCTCCTCTTTCCCAGGGGTGCTACTCTGGTCTTTGAGCTGAGTAGAGCAACGTGACGTCTCTCAGTTGAATCCTGGCTAGTCAAATAGACCACTCCTCCGTATGATGTCTCACATGCATCTCCAAAGCCGTGTAGGAAATATACTGGATCCTGGAAGTCAGCAGGCACAATACACCTCGGTATCTTGATGCTGTCCAGTAGTGTCACTTCAGATTTCCAGCGTTTCCACTCCTCCTCTATCTCCGATGGTAGCGCGTCGTCCCATCCTCCAGTTGTGACCCATGATTGTTGGAAAATTTGCTTAGCCTTGAGTACAAAGGGCGATAGCATGCCAAGTGGATCATAAATCCGATGGAGTTGTTTCAACACACTTCTCCTGGTCTCGATCTCCACATCCTCCATTTTGTCAACAAATGAGAACATGAGAACATCCTCCTTGGGTCGATATCTGACTCCCAGCGCCTTTGTTGAGATCTCTTCGCCAACCATCTTCTCTGTGAGCTCCGACGCGATGTCTTCCTTGGCAAGACCTGACAAAACTCCTGGTTTGTTGGATAGAAACTTCCTCATGTTCCATTCCGGGCTCAGAATCTCCTTCAGTCCAACTGCCAACTCCGCCACCTCATTATCCTCCTCATCTCCACTCAAAATATCATCCACGAAGATATTCTCCTCAATCTCTGCAGCAGCTTTTGGGTACTCCTCACGATGTGCCGCGACATGATCTAGCACAGTTTTGATGCTTGAGAATGGCGAAGACGTTAATCCGAAGGTGACTGTGGTCAATCTGAAAACTTCCGGCTCCTTATCCGTGTCCAAGTCTCTCCATAGGAATCTCTGGCTATCTCGATCTATCTCGTTCATACTTACCTGGAGGAACATCTTTTCGATATCCGCTATCAATGCAATTCTGTGGCGCCTGAATCGCATCAAAACTCCAGGAAGGTCAGGTTGCAGGGCAGGTCCTGGTAATAAGGTGTCGTTGAGTGATACTCCATCCCGGCCTCTCATCGATCCATCGAAGACGATTCTAACCTTTGTTGTCGTCTTGTCCTCTCTCACTACTGGATGATGGGGCAAGTACCACACACTACGATCCTCCGGCTCCTTTTCCTCACTCACTCGTTCCGCTCGACCTTTCTTGATCAACTCATTGATTTGCTCCTGGTATCTCGCTGACAATGTAGGATCCTTTTTCAGTCTCTGCTCCAGACTACCAAGTCTCCTCATTGCTTGTTGTTTGTTTGATTTCAGAATTTTATCCTTCCACTCCGGATGTTTCAACAATCCTGTCTCATAACCATCCTTGATCTTGATTGTTTTCTCCTTGTGCTGTCTCAGGGCTTCAGTCTCAAGCTCTGAGAGGTGCTGGTTTTTCTCATTTGGTAGGATCCCTATGTGCTCCGTCTCCCAGTGCTTGGTCGCGATGTCTATCTCGCTGGACAGTTGAAATGTTGAATGATTGACTGGCAACGTTGTGTGGCTTTCCTGATCAGCGGGACAGGTTCCGGACACGATCCAACCAATGTGACTCCTCTGCGCTGAAAGACTGTTTCCTGATCCAAAGACTCTCTTATCCTGTAAGATTTTCATTGAATCCTGGATTCCTAACAGAACATCCACCGATTGACGTTTTCTCGGGAACTCATCAGCTATCTGGAGGTCTCTCAGCTGTTCAATCTTTGACAAATCCTCATTGACTTCATTGATATCAGCACATGGATTTTCTAGAACATAGGCGATGATTTCGAACGTCTCTCCCTTCCATTTGGGTAGTATGCTCGACAAATGAAACTTGACTCGTTGGGTATCAAGTGTCATGACCTTTCCTCCTGCTAAGGTAAACTCTGCTGCAACTGGTTGACCATGCAGCTGCAAACTCCTTGCCATTCGCTTGCTGACAAATGTGGCTCCACTCCCTGAGTCAAAGAGAACTCGTCCATGTGCGACTGCATTCCTCGACTCCAATTTCGCTAGGCCTGTCTGTAACAGTACTTCACCATCTGTCTCTCTGGCTTTCACGAAGTAGTGGGGTGATTTCACGGTCTCCTCAGGCTTGTTACCATCTCCACTTGTCTCCTTTTCGCTCGATGTTTCCTGGTTGCTCCCAGTCTTGTTTCCTCCTTGCTTGTCGAAATGTAAGAGTGTGTGATGCTTCCTCGAGCAATTCTTACAGCTAGATGACCGACATGCATCCACAAAGTGAGTAGTCCGCAAGCAGTTGAAACATGCCTTTGACGCTTTCACTTTCTCAACTCGCTCTGACACAGGCATCGACTTCACTGTTGGACAACTTGATGAGAAGTGCCTAAGTTGACAGAATATGCACGATTCCTCCTTGTTGGGTTTCGGTGTCCTCTGAGATATCTGAAGAGCATGACCTGTAGGCTTCTTAGATTCCTTCTGGTAATCCTTAACCCACTTCTTCTCTTTCTCCTTCTCCTTCTCGGGTTTATCTCGTTTGCTTGGCTCCGTTCGCCTCGCAACCTTGACGGCATCTTGCAGCTTCTCCAAAAGAGTGTCGAAACGTATCGGTAATTCCGACGTCGTCCCCATCGACTTCTCCTCTTTGATTATCTCTCCATCCCATTTTTTGAGAAGTCCCTTTGGCAGTTTTGGTCGGACAAGGGCTGTAAAGATCCAGCTTGCCCTTACCACGTGTTTGTCATCTTCTGTTCGTTTCATGATGTAATTCCAGTTGGAATTAAGCAGGTTGTAGAGAGAATCAAGATCCTTTGCTGAGGGCGAACTGACAGCAGGCACTGCAGCAATCTCGTTCACTGCCTTCTGGATCTTTGTCAACACATCTCCGTACCTATTCTCCAAAAACTCAAGGATGTCATCTGAACTTGGATCCTTTAGTCCACTGATGAGTTTGGATACCTCTCCATCAACTAATGATATGACTATGTGGGTCTTTTCCACCTCGCTATAGCCTGGTTTTTCTAATTCAGTCTCTACCAGTTGTTTCCACTGGTCAAACAACTCGACATCACCTTTGAATTTCGGTATCTGAACATAACGCTTCTTGTGCGATAAGGTCCCTAGAATCCTTTCTAACTGATCACCAGAAATTCCTGTTTGTACTGATTCCAGGGTCTCCTTCATGGCGGCGGCAAAGTGCTCAGGTGTGAAAGTATCACTCGACTTCTCCGACGGGGTACGCCTCTCCTTCTCAGCATCCGCTTGCAGTTGTTGAACCATGGCAGAAATGTCGTAGTACTGGGTGCGATACCTCTCCTCTGACTCAGTCTCAACTCTCAAGGCTTCATCGTTCAGTTTCCCTAAATCAGGATGGAAGTCCACCTCAGTCTGTACGTCCTTCAATTCACCGTAGACCGCATTCAGCTCTTCCATGGCATTACCCGTTTTTCGCACGGCTGTCTCAAACTGGGTAACGCGATCTCCTTTGTCGTACAAGTTACATGCTTCCCTGTAATACCTTGTCACAGTGTTTTCCTGTCGAGTGTACTTCCCGCGACATATTTTGCGTTTATCACACAGTGATTGCAAGGTTGGTGGTTCACCCATGGTTGCAGTTTTACTCAAAACTCAAAACTCAAAAAACTCAGATCTCAGAGAGAATGACTGAAATAAGCACAGTAGCAATCTAAACCCTTGGAATTTCAGCCAGTTGATAAATTCCCTGTGTCAATATGACATGAACTCAACCCTGTAGTATCATGAACAGCATAGAGGGCAGCACAAGAAATTTCTCAAACCCCAGATAAACTCAGATGAAACGTTGCAAAATAGAACCTTAGGAAAAGTGTAGCTGTGAACACATGAAAGCGACAATACAAATGGTAGCATAGAAGTTGGCTTGAAATGCAACTAAAATATGCAAGATGAATTGGCACTGCTAACACCGTACACGTTGGGTGTTATGAACTCGCAAAGTGATATTCCAAGTTTCACCAAGGCCTACTCATAAGCATGACAACGTAACAACAACTCGTGTGTTCTACTCAAGAAAGACGCAAATTCTCCACTTAACACTGATGTGGTAAACTTGCTAACACTGTAAGGTCACTCAAAACCCACAGTGAGACTCTAAACTCAACTCGATGTTGGCGTGTAGCAAGGTCAAATTACAACCTCTACTTACAGCGAAGATTCTCAATCTCGACTCAAGATAGCGTGCAGCAAGGTCAAATTACAACCTGTAACTGCAGCGAAGATTCTCAAACTCAACTCAAGTTAGTGTGCAGCAAGGTCAAATTACAACCTGTAACTGCAGCGAAGATTCTCAAGACCAAATACAGCTTTTAGTCAGAAGAAATACTCATAACTCGTAGTATGCAGTAGGTCAACTTACAACCTAAAGCATAGACTCATGTGGTGATTCTAGTACAAAGGCCTACTCAAACCTAGACTAGATGCTCAAAAACTCAAGACACAGTTACAATGTACATGTACAATGAAATCCCACAGTAAAAGGCCAACTTCTATACCAAATACTAGGCAAAGTTCATAAATTTACTCAATATCTGAAAGAGAATTCAAATATTAGTTCATGCATATCATGTGTGTGACAACAATGCACAAAGCTGGAATGTAGCAGTCCTTGGAAGATGGTGACTCGCTAACTCGGTAATGTCTCTTGGAATCAGAGGCTGGTGCTCGGTTCAAACAGTTCAGTTCATCAATGCAGCACGGCATGGACATCGGATGACCTTGAACTTGGGTGGAAGTGTTACTCGGATATTGAGCATAAATTGACGATGCTCAAAGATGACGACGATGCTAACAGCTATCGACGATTGCTCGATGTTGAGAACGACAGTTCTCACACAGGGACGAGGAACGAAGAAACTCGTTGATCGTCTGGCTTTGAGAACACAATTACTCGACAGTGTTCTCCGACTCGACTCGTTAGACGCTCAACACACTCTTGTGTAGGATCACATCAGCCACGAATTTGGCAAATGATGTGCGAATGATGCTCATCGACGATGTACCAGCTACTCGACAATGCTGGGATGTTGAGAACACGACAACTCGACAGTGTTCTCCGACTCGGTGACTCGACGAAACTCAAGCGTTGGTGGGATCAGCAACGACAGGAATTCGACAATCCGCGACCATCGATGTGACATACAACTGGACTTTGAATGTCACTTGACTCTTCCTCAGCATGCTGCCTGTGCTCAAAGCTCACTCGGATTTGAACTGACGTGGTGTTCCAAAATCCAAGGTTGATGGAGGGACAGCACAATTAATGTTCTCTTGTCGTCTTAACGGCATCCAAATTGCAACAGCAGTCCTTCATTTGGATGATTTCAGCATGCATATGCATTTGCACTGAGCAGCATACTAGCATAGGCCAAATGCACAGGCCAACTCTGTACAAAATGTACATGGATAGCACATGGTTTCTCACTTTTTACAGTTCTCAAATGTCACCTCACTGCTCCACTATCCGGTCGGTAAGAGACCTAATGTCGGGGTAGGACTGTATAATTACTCAACTCTAACTCTTGTAATTCAATAAAACTGTCTATATTCATCTTCTCATCATAATATTCAGGTTTCTTTTCTTCATGTGCTCACAGCATCTCAGATGTCCTCCATCATTTTTTCTCAACACACTCCCCCCAGTGCTGCCACCTATGCTAATTACCTTGAACTACAGTGTGTCCCAAAAAACTAAACTTATACAGGTTGTCCCAATGCGACAACGTGCCAGCACTGTTTCATCACGAACAAAGCCGTTTGTAGCCGACCAAATAATTGTAAAATTGAGCAATTATCTGAGGGTAAATATAGATAAAGAAGCCTTACTTAAACATAAAAACTAATTATCAAAGGGGATTTGGAAATAGTATTTTCACAGTGCTCGAGAGATTGGCATTTGTAACACGTGCTGACTGATAAGTCGCCCTTTTCGCCGATTCAATATGCCATGAATATGCCAAGTGTCAAAACATTTTTTACATCTTATTTGCATGTCAAACATTATTCGTTGAGCAGTCAAATATGTTTCAGCTCAACATGATACCAGGAGTAGTGCAAGTGACCATAGGAGCGCGCAATGACCCCTGGGTAAACGAGGTCGTTTTAGATCAGATACTCTGCCGCCATTCGACAACTTTAGGTATCACGTGACAGTGACTTAGCACATGATCGTTTAGTATGCTTGTGCATAAATTAAACCCAGTTTTGTGGCCAAAAAAAGCATGATGTCTAAATAAATTGTGTGTGAAAATGTAAAATAATTAAACATATTGACTGCTGAATCATCAAGGATGGACAGCAAGAGCTTGGACTAGAAAAACAAGCTGTGAAAAGAGGCAACATTTTTCATTGAATCTGTTTCAGAGACTCTTACCACTATCAAACTGTTTTAAATCCAAATATTTGCTTCTAACTCCATTGTAAAGTGCCTTGGAGCATGCTTAGCATGTACAAGGCACTATAATATCCGGTATTTATTATTATTATTCTGTTCAAAAAGTGACTCATTTTGTCGTGGTGGGTCACATTTTTGTTCAGTACCGCCAACTGGTGATATATATCGAAACTAATCTATTTTATATCAAAACTTCTATATCACGCAGACCTCCACAACTTTATTTCAAGCTTCTATCTGCTGGAATGAAACGACAAAAAACAGTTTTGTAATTTAGGCTTTTTGCCCCCTGGTTAGCTGAATTTGAGTCGAACCGCGCTAATTTTTTTGTCAGCGGCATTTCTTGTGCTGTTCATGTTAAGTCCGAGATTTAAAGTGCCTATGTCTAATGGTTACAAAATGCCCGATTTTGTCCACGTATGGATGGATGGATGGATAGATACATGGATGGATGGAAGGATGGAAGGATAGACACCATTCGAATAGCTATTGAACTAGCCCCGCTGACTTTGTCAGCTGAGCTACAAACCGAAGTCACCAGCTCGATATGCTTTCGGGAACGTTTCGATTCTCAACTCCTCCAGGAAATGTTCGACGTCAGTCGTTATAACGCGGCCACTGAAGAGGAGTGGCCCCCTGGCTACGCCGTGAACCGAACACCACAAAGCTTTCTGTAATTTCTGTAATTTGCTACATTTGCTACATTTTGCGGTGTATGGTATGCCTTCGCATTCTTTCACATTGTCGAGGATCCGAATGTTCATCTTCATGAGCTTCCCTTGATGAAATAACCTGGAAAATATGAAAGACACATGATAGCACACGCAGACTCGATCCAGAGTTTTGTATGAATAGATGTTAACATGGCTAAAGGAACATTCTAAAGATCGAGTGGGATGACCGAGTCTTAAACAAATGCTGATATTTGTTGGAAATTAGAAGTCAGATATAAGAGTGATGTGCTCATTTTACAGTGAGAAAGGTTGTTTTAATTTGTCTTCAGAAACGTATTTCTGCCGTTAGAGTGAGGGAAATTAATCATCTCACTGATAATGACATCGTGTATGGCATAACCTAGCGTGCTAACTGTTGGCTGTCACAGTTGTGTTCATGCAGATGACAGTTTTTGGATCAGATAAACCATTCTGCTATCTATTTGAGTACTCTTTCACTTGTACCATTACCTGAGCGTAGTGGCATAGACAAGATGGAGATTAGAGCACCGGGCTTATGATAAGGATGTCGCGGGTTCGACTCTTGGAAAGGTCATAGCTATTTTATCTTTGTGTTCTTGAGCAAAGCACTAAGCCCTACTTGGTAAACTTCACCCATGAGTCAGTTGGTACTTATAGGTAGAGATGACCAAATGGTAATATGAGACATGAGAGCTGAATACCATCCTCCGCTTCATTGCCTTTCAATCGTCATTTATCGAGTTGATTTGCTGCACAGAACCATCTCCCGGCAGGATTTCCGGCTGTTCTCCTACGTCACAGCATCCCCTGCCGTTCGGGTAAAATATGCACACAATTATTGTGTCTCAGAAACCGTTTCGGATAAATACAAATCTCTTTCTAGTTATACTAAGATTCGTTCATTTTTTTCTCCATTTTTTGTTCATTCTTTGTCTTTATATCCACTAAAACTGCTGCTTTTTTATTTACCGATATATCGATAGCAGGGGAGGATAAAAACATCTGACAGGATCTTACACGTTCTTGTAATAAGAACAATTTCTCGCAGTGTTCGCCTCAGTGTTAGGAATTTCAACCAATAAGAGAGTGTGCGTACGATGCGATGATTGTTTACAGAATCAAAAGTGATCGAGTTGAAAGGGAAAATAATCGGGGAGATTCCACCTCATCCCGCGAATAATCATCGGTTTGAGGGACCGTGGTGTGTGTGAGGGGAGAAGCATACAGCTGACCCTGGTATTTGAGGGTGGCTCAATACATGCAGCTAGGACATGACTGTGATACTACCAGGTAGTTCAGCTTGAAATCCGAATTTGCAGGCCTATAGCTACGGTAATTAATATAAAATCACAGTTGAACACTCACTATTTGTTTTAAGTTGCGTTATACATTTATAAGTACATTTATAATAGCCGTAGTAAATTTTCGCTGCCAAGTAACACTGTTACAGCAAACCTATAGTTTCCTGTTTAGGACGACATTTAATGTGCGCATAATGACTAGTATAATCAGCGCGGGGAAACTATATTTTAGACATTACTAACAATAACTCACAATTTGGAAAAATCAGTTTTCGGAGTCACCAGCTAGAAACTTTCCCTTCTTCTTTTTCCCTCTACAACAGGGCGTTCCTTAAAAATATTAAATTAAAAAACGAATTTTAAAAATTACAATCGCCTAAATTCCTAAAACTGAAGATAAATTTCAACGTTGCCGTTGCGTATGCAACGTTTCAGCAACAATGCATGCACGATGGGTGCACTATTGCATTGTGTATACAGGGGAACCCCAGACGGCGACCACCCGAGTAACGACTACAATCGTACGTGTTGTATGCAACTTCATTTCCAATTGCCTGGCCTATCAGTGAACATGAACGTCGTGCCCTTTTAAGTGCCTAATCAATCTATCTTTTCAGATCGGGTGTACATGTACAGCTACTGAGCAGAATATGCAACAGTAAAGCGTTAGGGAAAGTGCCAGAAAGCTTCAACAAAAATCATCTGAAAAAACTCACTCTTTCTCTTAGCATGCTTTATGAGCAGAACAAAGCAGATGATCACTGATATGGCAAGCAACACGGCTAACACCACTGTTATCCCAGTATTTGCAGTCTTTATGGGAGTTTCTTGCCACGACGCTGTAAAGAAAAAATAAGTCATAAACTATTTAAGACATCAATATCTATTTTATATCCCCCCCCCTCCCCTCCAGTTCACTAATTTTCCATACAAGTTTTGTACATTTGTGTTTTACCGTACCGCTATTAATATGAACAGCTAGCCATACATGTTGTATATCTTCTCAGAGTTTCGCACAGACTATCATTGTTTTTGTAAAATAATCGGGAATGTCAATAATAAATATCGAACAGGGTTATCTGTGAGTGGACAGTCTTATCTTATATTGATTGTGTTTGTTTTTAAAAAGTGTTATTGTTCTCATTTTTACAGGATGATGCAGTCTATCATCTACGAGTCAATCCAGCGGTCTCGCCAGGCAAAGTAGTGTTGCTGTCACTAGTGGGAAGCTTTTTCCGACGTATTAACGGATTCTCTAACTTATTCCTGATTTATCCGACATTTATCCGACATTGTCCGACTTTCCCCCAACTTTGTCCAAAAGGTCGGATTTCCATAAAACCTATGAAAAAAACTAGGTCTTCCCAAAGTAAACAATTTAAGATCAAAGGCCTCAATTGAATGGGGTTAATGAGGTGTGATGCAAACACCCAGAGTAACCCTAAGAATACTAATTAACTCCTTTCCATGGACCCTTTACATGTCACACATGAGTGCATCTGGTATGGGACTTACAAGAGACATTAATTAAGGACCATCAGAGCCAAGTTGGTCATTATTTGGATCACTCACATCCAGGCAAGAGCCTGCGTTGAAGCCTGATTGATATAAGAGCGTGATGTGAGAGACTGCATCATAGCAGGTTGTCACAATCAAGTGAGATGTTGATGTAAAACACCTTAAACACCGTTAGAGGAAGGCAGTCGTGTTAATGGTATCAAACTAAAGGCACTGAAAGAGCAGTTTTGCGCTGACCTGCTTAAATACAGTTGGAGCAAAGGTAGTCATGTTTGTTATCAAACTGAAGGTATTAAAGAGTGGCTGTGACTAAAGAACCCATCAACTCCTTCAATTAAAATAAAACCTTCACAACTGTCATCCACCCTAACGACCATTTGTCTACGCTTGATTCCATCTAGTCTGTCCACATCTCCCTATTCTCTATCTACCATAAACCTATACTACTGTCATATCTGACCGATTCTTCTTCTGTGGGCGGGTCTCTACAAGAACCCCTATAAATTATCTCCCGGAAGAATCGCTTCCAAATATGGGCAAACGTCGCCATGACGACAAAAACCACTAGTTTTCCCCAGAATAGGCGTGGCACTCTGGCATTACACTACTTGTTCAATCTTGTCATTCTATTCAATTCCGCCAGCGTAGCTATTCAGGCCGTCAGGCTTCTAGTTATATTGAAGTATAAGGCATCTTTATCTGTATTAACCCTGAGATAATTGCTTAATTCTACAATCATTTGGTCGGCTACAAACGGTTTCTGGTCATGTTGAAACAGTGCTGACACGTAGTGCCCGAATAGACGGGTCATAGGTCAAACATACTACGTCTATGGTAGGCCGTAGGGGACATTAATGCCGATTTAAGTTCTAGAACATAATTATTTATTGTCAGCACGTAAATCAGCCTATCACAGAGCAGGAATTTAGTTCTAGCACGTTAATCAACCAATCGGTGACCAGGAATAATGGTCTAGCACGTAAATCAGCCTATCACAGAGCAGGAATTTAGTTCTAGCACGTTAATCAACCAATCGGTGACCAGGAATAATGGTCTAGCACGTAAATCAGCCTATCACAGAGCAGGAATTTAGTTCTAGCACGTTAATCAACCAATCGGTGACCAGGAATAATGGTCTAGCTCATAAATCAGCCTATCACAGTGCAGGAGTTAAGTTCTAGCACGTTAATCAACCAATCGCTGACCAGGAATAATGGTCTAGCACATAAATAGCTATGGTGATTGGCATGAGGGCGGTGTTGGACATAAATTCATTACGGTCTAGAACATAAATCAGCCAATGGCAACCATCGTTTCGAACATTTCATATTTCCCGCGTGCCAAAAAAGTATCACAGGCAGCTCAGTTTATTTTACAACAAGCATTCACGCTGCTTCGAAAATTATCGTAAAATTGGTGAATATCATTCAGGCGGCGCGCCATTTCATAATTTACAGGCTGAGATTTGGTGAACTGAAAAGTTTTGACAATTTAATCCAATATGGCCGCAGATAACACACCACGAGTGCGCCCGGAAAATCACCAAGATATCCGAAGTAGACAATTTTTTGAAACGATGGTTGCAATTGGCTGATTTATGTTCTAGACCGTAATGAATTTATGCCAATCACCATAGCTATTTATGTGCTTGACCATTATTCCTGGTCAGCGATTGGTTGATTAACGTGCTAGAACTTAATTCCTGCACTGTGATAGGCTGATTTATGTGCTAGACCATTATTCCTGGTCAGCAATTGGTTGATTAACGTGCTAGAACTAAATTCCTGCTCTGTAATAGGCTGATTTACGTGCTAGACAATAAATAATTATGTTCTAGAACTTAAATCGGCATTAATGTCCCCTACGGCCTACCATATACGTCAGCCCCAGATTCTGGCGGTGGCGAGCGATATGACGTACAAGAGTATCCAGGGTCTAGTGGTGCAGCCATTTTGATTGCTAAGCCAGTAGATCCCGGATGTGGAGGTTGTTTTATAATATGGACTGGCAGCCGAAGCGAAAGTATGCAAATGATGGTATGCTATTTTTAGTTACAGGTGACTTACTGCCAGTTAAAGGGACTATTATCGTGTCACATGGCAGGAAGGGGAGTTCTGAATATTAAGTTGGCTAAGTTCATGGGGATGGATAGGTGGCGCCAGCATCTAACCGAGCATATATTTGCCTTAAAGCTGAACTGCATGCACAAAACCAGAGCGTCCCATGCGGCAATAGTAAGAAATTCAAACGATCGAAAGGTCCTTCTGAATACGGCCTGAAACATGATAGACCTCCAATGCTTCGATGCGCTTGATTTCAAAAACCAGCAAGCCACAGGACGATGCGGAAGGTCTCAGAGAATTGTGGAAGAGAAAAAAACTAAATCTTCTCCAGGGATTCGAACCTGGGAACTCGGGCTCAGAATGCGAACGCTCTAACCGTCTGAGCTAGGGGGACTTTCTTGTAAGCTGCTGCCAGCAAATATACCTTATATGAATGGCGATTATGCTTAATTTTGAGAGATGAACCAGAAATTTTCTCAAGTACATGTAATAGAAGAAGATACCAAGACAAAGGTGAACATTGCTAAGAGAAAACGAAGACTCCGCATACATAATCACGCACAGCAAAGAAAAAATGACTTTCTTTCTGGGATTGCTCACTGGAAGCCGCTCAAAGATGTTGAACAAAGATTACGCACAAATGTTTGCACATTCTATAAAGGCGTATAAAACGACAAGCAGTTCAAGCAGCCCAGTGGCCTAGAGGATAAGAGTGTTGGCAAATAAAACCAGAGGTCTCGAGTTCGAGTTCCGGTGCGAGGACCTTTTCATTTTTTTCCTTCCAGAATTCTCTGCGAGGGTCCGCATCGTCCCACGGCTTGCTGGTTTGTGAAATCAAGCGCATCGAATCATTGGAGGTCTATCATGTTTCAGGCCGTATTCAGAAGGGCCTTTCGGTCGTTTGAATTTCTTACTATTGCCGCATTGGGTGCTCTGGTTTTGTGCATGCAATTCAGCTTTAATGGTCGTAGAGAGCTCTACCAGTGTAAATCACTGGCAGTTAAAGGGACTATAGCTTGTCCCATTAGGGTAGTTTTGAATATCAATTTTGGCTGGTTCATGGAGATTGATAGGTGTCCCACCATCTAACTGAGCATATTAACTAGGTATGCGTAATACTCCGAACTAGGAACTTGGATTAATGTCGGTAGCTCGGGGAAATGTCGTTTTCCTGCAGTTAGAGGATCCCGCCCCTGCCGATGACATGGACGACATGCCCGTTCGCCCTCGCCGCCGCCATCACGCGTATTCTTCGAATGAGATAATACATTTTCTGGATGATCTTGCGGAGGCCCATCTTCCTGGCCATGCATTCGCAAGAATTGCAACGACATTTGCCCGAGCTACCGACATTAATCCAAGGACGTTTCGCCATTGGTTAGCCCATGAGGTGGAGCTGCAGGATGAACAGCGGGCGAGTGCCCATGGTCAACTGTCCTAGTATGTTTCATAAAAGTACTCAGGTGTGGATACTTGTCGTAAAGAAATTTTGATTTTATAAAGTTTCGCTTCATTGTCACAATCATCTTAATTGCATAAAAGTGTGCAAATCATGTTCAGTGTCAAAGGATTACCTCATGTTTATTCGAAGTTACAGCGACATCGTAAAATGTCATCAAAAGAAGGACGTAATGAAAACCACAGACATTCGTTGGAGGCCATATTCCTAATTCAGAGTATTGCGCATACCTGATCATCCCGGGGTTCGTGTTATTATAATAGGTTGTTTCTCTGAGTACTATCACAAAAACCTGTCTCCACTTTCTGAAACTAAGTTCTTTCCATTTTTAGACTTTCACCATGATTAGTGTTGACCCGACAGAACTGAAATAAACATTGAGGGAGATCACGAAAAATCAATAACGCTATAATATAACGCAAATCAATTGTAAGATGCTTACCAACATTTTTGCAAGCTATTGTCTTTGAAACTTGTGGCTCCCCAATAATGTTTTCTGCCGTACACGAAATGTCATATTCCTTTCTTTCCTTATCCATGTCTGTCCTCATTACTATCTTTACGGTGCTCACAGTCTGTCTCTGGCCCTCCTTGGCCCCTGAGCAGCCCAGCTCTCTGACCGTCGCGTTGCCATTAAAGGGTTGCTGGAAAATACGTTTGGTAATGGTAAAACCACAGTGTCTATTTCATCTTAATCACTTGCACTACAGTGGAACCTCCCTTTAGCATACACCACTCTATTGAGGATAACCTCTCTATTTAAAATACAACTGCACTGGTACCAAAAGGTCGTTTCCTTTAAGATTTACAGTACTTTTTTCCAGATAATCAGGGCACCTCTAGTCTCAATCAGAGACAGTATTTCCCAGTGCCCAATGTGTCTCTATAAAGAAGAATGATTTTATTATTTTATCATTGAACAATTAAAAGGCTCATTAAAAAACTTCACAGTAGCTTTATTTCTCGAGGAACTACTGTCAATGACTTCATCTTTAAGCTCTCTCCTCAAGGCCAAAGATCAATAAATCGGTTCAATAGGTGTAGACCTGCCAAAGTCAAGACATCATCCTCTGATATTGCCCTACTTACTTCATTTACAAACCATGAAATATTGGGTGCTGGAGATGCACAGTTTGTTGTGCATGTTAAGTACTGAAGATGCAAGCGCTGGGGCTCTTGAGCTGTGCTTTTGACGAATTTTGCTAGTGTTACACTTGTAACTGGAACTGAAAACAGACAAGAGAAAATCAGCCTGAGTGGAAGCACACTGGCTTACATGAACACTCTGGGCGAAATCGTATTTCAGAACTTCGAAATAAAAAAGTTACCAAATGAAAAACCAATTCAAACTTATTTCTGCCATAATGTACGATGTAATGTAGCTGACTTGGCCATTCTCCAATCATGGTACATTTTTGATCACCTTCACGGTGGATAACCGTACCGGTTTAGCGATTAAAAGTACGGTTCAACGAACTTACGTCTTTGGACTCATAGTAGACACGTGATATGAGATATGAATAAATAATTGCGATGTAGCGGCCTGGGCTCTTGCTAGTTAACATTGACAGATCATAATGCGAAGGGTTTTGTCGTTTATAAGGTTATTGGATCACGTAAGTGTCCATTTTATCGGTCAGAAAATCTGTGATCTAGTTCCTTTCGTCAACGATAAGTCGTTTTAAATAGAATCGCATAACTGTTTAATTGATGAATGGTTATATCTTATGTTTATGCGTTACTGTATAGTCTATGGGGTGTGTCTGATGAATGTAAATGTGGTTTTAAGAGGGGAAATCCGTTGTTCTTCTAGCAAATCTGTTTTGGTATGTCGGGGAATCCCTAAAGTCCAGGACAGTATGATGAACGAAAAATGCGTGTCAGATAGAATTATATGCGAATTATATGTATTTTTGGGTAACGAATTCAGCTAAATAGTTGTAACGAATGATAGTATAGTTTCTTGGCTGTTTTTGAAGAATGCTAAGACCATTTTAAGGGGGAAATCCGTCATTTCTGACCCATTCTATGTTTAGCCTTTATCGGTTTCCCCAGGCATGTGATTAATCTGGTTCCGATCTTTTCCGCTACACGGCGCTGACCGTTTCGACTACAAATGCGATGAGTGCGTAGTGTTACAACTTGCGTAAGTAGGCCTAGTTAATCTTTTCTTCGACTTGTCTTTGGCATAGCCGATATTCATTGCCATCAGTTCACATGTACCATGAGAAAATAATAAATTGTACTTTCACATTTCATAACTCACACTTTTTCTTCATATTTCTAACATCACCTACCCTATCATAACAACAGATTCATTGCTAAATGGTATCAACATGCCTACGGACCCCTCCTTCCACACCCACAACCAAAGCCACACCCTACGTGATCCCAGTCGCCGCCAGGCCTGTTTAATCACATTCTTGAACAAGTTTGCTAGGGTACCATGAAATCGCTGTCTGGTCAACGGTAGGCCGTCACATTTCCTTCAAAGCCATGGAGTCAACCCCTGATTAGGTGTTCCATGGTCCGTATTTCATTCGATATTCTCCCTTTTCTTAATTTTTTTGGTGATTTTGACGGATTTCTGCAATGACCGTTTATGTTCAGCGAACTCTCGAGTACGGTTTAGCGACTTTACCGAGTACGGTTTAACAAAGGCAATTTGTACGTCGAAATTCAGTTTCTGACGTATACTGCAGCATTCCATGGCACGATACCGGACTTGGCCATGATTGGAGAATGGCCGATACAAATTGGTAAGCAAACAACATTTTGAATGATAGAATTTTACTCAAACTTTCAACGAACAAGTTGTTCTCCGAGCAATGGTTCGTAATAAGCTCGAAGCACTGGTATGCGATCAGTGCCGAGAGACATGTGTGTCCGATGGACGCACAATCAGCACAAGACTCTCAAACATAGCACTTGCGAGAATCTTACAAGTGGGCTTACTGGGGGAAAAGGTATGGTTCCGCCTTGATTTCAGCGGAACGTACAGTTGATAAGAGGGGACCATTCCTTATTCTTTCGCTTACACTAAAATGTGACTGCAGCCGGTTAACTGTTACCTTGATTCCACAGGTAGTTACAACATATGCAAATGGTGAACATTATATAGACTAAGAAAGTTGACTTCCAGTTTGCTCGATGATCACGCACATTCACTGTGCATGCTGTATAGTAGGCCAACATCGGTACATTCGCGTTCGCCATGAGTTTTGCAATGAGTTTATGGCGAAGTAGCAAGAAATATGCATTTCATTGCTACGTCGTCAGTCTTTACTGTTGGCATTGTAATACAAGATAGCCCTGCAAGAATGGCGTCAATTTCAGAGGATTCGCCATTGATGATGTCTTTGAAGATCATTAATTTTTCACCTTTCAACGTGAATATTAGCTCCGTGTCTAAGTTACATCCACATGAGCATACAGATGTAAACTACAACGACCGATGATGCAGGCAGAATAAGCAAAACTGGATTATACCAGAGGAACTTACCGAAAATTGTAGAAATATGTGCTAACTAGAAAATCATGGCAAAACGGAAGTTCGTTGAACCAATACGGTTATTCATCGTGACCCTGATGACTGTCAAGACCTGAGGACTTTCAGTGCCGTGGGCGCCGAAAGTACCACTCTTGCATCGTAGTTATTTGCAATCAACTTTTATTTCTAATTGAGTTTCCTTTTATACGCCAAGGGAGCTTTTGGAAGATCAAAATGCTCTGTTCGTATAGCTTGTGTTTATAACTTACCTACAACATGTAAATCCACAGTGACCATATCGTTTGCATGCAGACATCGATATTCCCCATTATCGGCCCATTTGACATCCATTATTGTCATATTATAAAACCGAAAAGGGCCATCAGTGTCTGAACATGACATGACATATTTATCATTGAGAAAAGAATCACAATCGTTCGTTCTTGTTTTGAAAGTTGGCGGCGACTGCCAGTTTATCGGCACTTGTTTACGGCTCTTTTTAAATTTACACCACAGAGTGCAGTTATGTCCTTGCTTCACTTCAACTGGTCCTTGGTGTACTGTGATAACTTTCTGGGAATTAGCAGCGCTCAGTGCTGGAAAGAAAATGAAGATTTACTATTCGGACCTGTTTGAATGAACCATCGACGTATATTGGCTAAGACAATCGGATGTACGCCATATAATGAACGGATATCGGCAATACCAAGCGGAAATGTACCTTTGCATGTGAAAAAACACAGAAAATCGCTGCTACTATATGCGCCAATTTTATAAAAAGCGAACATGTATCTACAGAATCTGCCAAATTAATGTATTCTTTATGTAGCTCTTCAGTGGTTATATGCACCAAATTCGAAATCAACTAAGAAATAAAGTCATATTTATACATTATTGACGAGAAAATCGCTACTTGAACATCCTATCCAGAATCGCCAATAAGGTTCTATATAAAACAAAAGAAATAGGTAAGCAAACAACATTTTGAATGATAGAATTTTACTCAAACTTTCAACTAACAAGTTGTTCTCCGAGCAATGGTTCGTAATGAGCTCGAAGCACTGGAATGCGATCAGTGCCGAGAGACGTTTGTGTCAAATGGACGCACAATCAGCACAAGACTCTCAAACATAGCACTGACGAGAACCTCACAAGTAGGCTTACTGAGGAAAGAAAGGTATGGTTCCGCCTTGATTTCAGCGGAACGTACAGTTGATAAGTTGGGACCATTCCTTATTCCTTTACACAGTATCCTACTTAAAATACAACGGTGTTCGCGGTTTTCAGCTGGATGATTGATTTCGAAACAAAAAGAAAATGGTCTGATTCACTCAAACACAGGGATTATGATTTAAATATGTATGAACACCCCATGGAGACCTGGTTCACTACCACCGCCTACACTAAAATGTGACTGCAGCCGGTTAACTGTTACCTTGATTCCACAGGTAGTTAAAACATATGCAAATGGTTAACATTATATAGACTAAGAAAGTTGACTTCCAGGTTGCTCGATGATCACGCACATTCACTGTGCATGCTGTATAGTAGGCCAACATCGGTACATTCGAGTTCGTACAATTATGACATTACACTCATGTGCTGATTTCTATCTGTATCCAGAAGTATTAAGGTAGCAGGAAGGGTTGGGCGTTTGAGGTTTCTGAGTCTGAGGGGGTTGGTGTCTAATGACTGTGCTTCAAGAGAGACTAGGCATGGCGCCAGTCTCTCTTAAAGCACAGTCAACAGGCATTTGGTCTCAGTATTTGGGTAAGTACAGAATCAAGGCAGCTCAGAGAGCAATGATTGAACGATGCTCTGGACAAGTCCAAGGATACTGCATCAGTCACGACCAAGTTCTCATCAGAAAGCGTCACCACCAGCATATTCAATGTTCAGTTCCAACCTGTACCAGTCCAATGTGATAAAATTATCATTGCAGAAACTCCGGTGACGTACACATATATTTTTTACAATCAAAAATGCCCTCAAAAGACGACATGGAATGATTATTTTATTGATATTTTCTACTATATACCTTCCAATTATCACTTTATACAAATAGATCGGCGTTAGGTCGCATGCTTTTCTTTCCTGGTGACACTATTAAGCAAAATAGTTGCAACCCCGTAAATGCGCTATAAGTCCAATAATAAGTGACGGTGACCCGTTATAAATGTTTCGCCAGCTTCGCTTTTTTGCCGCTACGTGGCGCTTTGGGCCCTTGCGTCCAGTGGTGTAAGTAGACTGTGATATGACATGATATGTGTCATTCCTGGAATGGTGGGATGGGTTCATCTGGGGGTTTTGTTGCGATTTATATATACCCATATTAATACTAAAATAATGAATGCTCCCTATTCCGCTGAAACGGAATCATACCGGGTTTTTTTTTCGGTAAGCCTTACAAGCATAAAGTGTACTCTCCGGGATGGTGTATAAGATAGTGCTCGACGAGACAGTGTATTTGCGTCGACGTTACCTCACAAAAGTTCCGAACAAGATTGCTCCTGAAATAGAGTAAAATATTTGGCTAATTATGAAGGCAATTCCCGCACCCCGCAAGGCATCTACGATCAAATATTCGTAGTAAGGTTACACTTAAGATTTGGAAATATGACTGTCAGGGTCAAAATTTCGAGTGAATGCGAGAAATAATTTTTGATCGTTGGACCATATACAACCAATACACTTTCAGTGCATTGCATTGCTAAACCAGTGTATAGTAGCATCGCTAAACACCGTACATTTTCATGAAGTCAAAATATATTGCGCTGTATCTCTTTAAAATCAAAGCCTTGTTATTGTTCAACACTGTTGATAGTATGTATTGTTTAGGATTAATGTTCTTATCAATTTTGTCAATAAATGCTACCAAACAATAATCACGTCGTTGAATCTTGTCTGTTTGAAAACATTACCTAGATTATCTTGTAAAGAAGAAACGAAAGGAAAAGGGACGATCAACCAGCGGATCGAGAGGTTCTCGAAGATCGGAGCGGTTAACATTATTGCTGTAGGATGGCGTCGAAAGACTTAAGACTGAAAGCCATACGCCAGGCAGTATAAACAGAGCATATGACACGAGGCAGTGTTATTATTACTGGTATGTCTGCTTATAGGAGAACGCATGAAAACCTGTGCAACGTGCAGCCCTGGTTCAGTGCCCACGATGGTTCGTCTAGGCAGGAGAACTGAATTTTCAAAGCTAAAAGTAAAAGCTATACGACTAAATATCAGGAATAAAATTTGTACTTACTCATAGTCCTCGTAGCGAAAATGAATCCTGTGTCACGGGCATCAGTTAATCCAAATTTGGATTTTGCGCTGCGAATAATTTCCTCTTGGTATGAATGATGGGAAAAATCATACCAGCAACACAAAATGAAAATAAGATGTTCAATATTCCAGGTCAAAAACATGAATGGTCTCTTTCAGAAGCTGCATGCCTTAGTAAGGGAATACTTTCGGGATAAAACTGTTGTGGAAGGAAGCATTGCTGAAGATAATGATCTTTATAGTTATTACTGTGTAGTTGATGAGTTTCCATGACAACATCAGTCGAACCCAGGCCTAGCTTTTTGGTTTGACTGGTGGATATGAGAATATGGGTTATGATGGTGTTGTGCGGGCAGTTGTGAAAATGTGGTAATTGGCATTTAAAGTTTATTTTGATTAGACATCTTGCATCAAAATAACGGTTGACCATGCTCTATTGAACAGATACATACGTATCTATTATGATATATTCATTGTTAGTAGAGAGGCGAAACTCAAAAAGAGGCCTAGATAAGGTTTTTAAAATCATTTCATGTTAGAGACATGCATCCACTGCAGTAAGGTAGATTATGATGTGCCGCATCCGGCTAGGGTGGATGCCAAGCGTGAATTTTCCAAAAAAGGTCCAAAATTAACCCTTTCCTCAAAATGTCAAAAATCTAAAAATGTGAAATAAAACAGGTGAGGTTTAAAGAAAGTGACATATTTTTTTTATTATTGATCACTTTTGAACAAATCATACATGATCTTGTAGCTTATGAATCGGACTACAAGATCTGATATTGTGTTTTGAGATGCATGTAATCCTAGGGGTCATTAAGGGGTCAAAAGGTTACGTGACCCCTTGAGGGCCCTAAAACAGACCTATTCCACATTCCTCTGCCTAAAATATATTTTCTGCAATGGAAAAGTATTTTTGATCACCGATTCTGAAAGAAGACTTGGCTGGGCAGTTTTTAAAACCAAAATAAATCTTCTATGCCTATTGAGTCCGAAGTTATTGAGGGTCAAACATGGCCATTTTTTGAAAAAATGCAAAAATTCCCGAAAAATCCTAAATCGCTGTGTTCAACCTGCTACAACATGAATAAGTCTGTTTGGGTTTATAAACATTCTTAATAACATATAATGGCATGTGATCATGCAAAAAGATAATCAATTATACTTAAATGGGCACCCTACCGGGGGGGGGGGCAGGGTTATATTTTTACTTCATGAAGGTTAAAACAGTTAAAAGGGGTCTGGGTTGACTGGCAATTCTGGTAATCAACAAGCATTTGGGTGTAAGTTCATGCAAAAGAAAACAGGTCTGTCAACATTGCTTCTTTGGGCAATTAAAAACAAAATGGTCCCCTCTAGTTCCTTTTTCAGACTGAAGATAGGAGATGATGTTGAAGTCAACATGCTTGTTCCACTTTCACCTGATTTTGCATTTTATAAATGAATAAACATAATAAAACCAAGGTAAGTTTTACTCTTGATATCCATCTACTGTCAGAACAACATAGAATCATAAATGAGATGTTTTCAAAGTTAATATAGGCCCACAGCTCAATAGTGCTAATAGTTTATATGCTATGCTAGAGATGTACACAAGGGCACATAGCATATAACATCTCAATATATACACTAGGGTTTCAAACTGGGTCAGGTCAGATATGGCTTAGCTACTGCCTCATTACCAGTACAGACCATGCAACATGTGCTCAGGGAGCATCAATTAATTCAGATGGGTTTACTCAGTACCTACTTTCACTTTCAGGAGATGGAGGCAAATGCAAATTCATCTAAGAAACGAAAGCAACATGAGCCAGATGAATTTGGGAAGGCAAAGAGAAGGAAGCCAGCTAAAGTGGACAATCCGGAGAAGCAAATGACGCCTGTAGCTGCATTACAAAGCCAGAAAAGGAAACGAGGGGAATCTATTTCACTTCATAAATGCATCATTTGTCAGAAAAGTAAGGTAGAAAAGGTTCGAAAGACGTCTGTTCAAGGTTTGAAGTCATTAAAACAAGCCTTAACTCTGCGAATCAAATATAACTGTGACAGATATGTTGAAGTGTTGGATAGGTTACAAAGTCCCATAGTTAATATAGATGATCCCTCAATCAAACTATTTACCCACAAAAGCTGTTTCTCATGCTTCACCAGTGCTTCGCATTTGAATCGTTTAAAAACAAAACGGGAACCTTTGATAGAATTTGATGGCGGAGAATGTTCTACTTCCGAGTGTGCCAATAGTGTTCCTGAAAGAGCATCAAGAAGTGTTGTACAAACTACTCGGTGGGAAAAGTGCATATACTGTCAGAAGGACACATCCGAAACACTCCATCAGGTGTTAACTTCAGAGACATCAGAGAAAATAGTAAGAGCTGTTCAGTCGGGCTCCATGCTTGCAAATCGATTAGGTGGGATTTCTGACCTCATAGCTAGAGAAGTGAAGTACCATTTGTGGTGTTACGTGAAGTTCTTCCGAGACATTGACAAAGCTGGCTTCAATAAAAGTGAACAAAACACTTTTGATGAAGCTTGTTTCAGTACAACTGTTCAAGAACTTGAACGAGGGCTGAATTCAGGACACATATTTTCTGTGAAAAGTGTTTGGGATCGATACTGTGAGCTATTAAGCCAAACTGAAACTCCGACGCCGGATAAGTCCGCGAATATCCTTCGAGAATTCAGGATCCAGTTGTTAGAACAGTCATGGTACGGATCGACAAATAGTTATTTGTTGGGAAAAATAACACTCCCTTCTCCCCGCCGCACCGCGCATTCACCTTCGCAAACAAATGCTTGATACGCAAAATGCAGACGTACACACAGTACACATCCCGGCATATTACCAGTACCACGCCACCTGTCGGACACATCGGAACTGAACACTACTGGCAGACCGCAGCGAGTGTGGGCATGTATTTTGACATACCATGCCCACTACCGATAAACTGACTAACCATCGAATTCTCCAATATCTATGTAAAGCCCTCGTTCATTCTCGTAAAATTAAACCCGAGAATACACGACGGAGACAAACCACAGGGGTTTAAGCCGATTAGGTGCCCATGCTGTTTTACGAGAGATCACGATGCAAATACAGAATACGATCGAAATACGAGGAGAATACGAGATCGCGGGTTCATAGTGCATCAACGCGAAACGCATATTTCTTGCTACTGCGTCGGCCTTACTGCTGGCACTGTAGTACAAGATAGCCCTGCAAGAATGACGTCAATTTCAGAGACTTCGCCATAACATGATGTCTTACAAGACAGTTATTTCCAGCAGTTCACAATTTCAAGTGGAATAAGTGTCAATAAAGATATTATAGTGGAAGGCAACACCTATTGTATCAAGGAGTATCTTATATATTATAACTGAGTTTGGAAGTTTGTCTCAAGCATCACGACTTTCTGTTTTGTCCGATAGACATGAAACTCGCCGGGCACACTTATCAGTTGGGGTACCTCCGGAATGCTCAGGAATTTCTTTTTTAAAGTAATAGTCGGCTTTTTATTGCAGTATGTTTGTTCTTCTTTTGGTTCATCCGTCAACTATTTTTCTGAACGTGTTTGATGCTTTTTCAATTTTGTTATTCGTTATTTTCAGTACGCGCAATTCCTGGCGCGAAAGACCTTTCCCGCCACGTGTGTGCATCCTGAGATCCGTACTCACGTCATCCCGCTAACGTCATTTCCATTTATCCTCGCAGTTGCGGGGTAATCAAGCGGTTTATGCCACATTCGCCTAATCCGGGATCCTTTTTCGTCTAATCCACATTCGCCTAAAAAATTCCACATTCGCCTATTTCACTTTCGCCTAATCCACATTTGCCTAATTCCATTTTCGCCTAATTCTTCTCGCCTATTCATTTTTCGCCTAATTCCACATTCGCCTATTCCTTTTTCGCCTAATTCCTTTTTCGCCTAATTCCATATTCGCCTAACAGGTACCACCCCTATCACTTGGACCCTTCCAGTCAGAGGGGTTAAGATTCCTGTGCCAGGTGTTAGGGTTGGGGGAGGGGATTTGAGCTATACGGTAGACTCTTTTTTTTTAAATCACCGGCTAATCGAGTCCAAAGGTATAGACTATGGAGAGTAAAATTTTTAAGTTATGCGGGATCTCTGAATATCAGGTCCTGTTACTAAGGGGTTGCCCTAATTTGAGGGGGGGGGGGGTTAGTGGATGGGGCTCGGAGGGTTTATTGCTAGTAACTGATGCTTTTCAACCCAGAAAAAAGAAGTGTGCGTATTAATGTACAATTCATAATCTTTTTGACATCAATCAAATCAAGGTATCTGATCGATTCCATCTCTGTTTGTTTAGACAGGTAAAAGCATCAGTAAAAGCATCAGCACAAATTATGTAAGACAAAAAAATAATTTATCGTTTGTCATTTATCCACAGGGGTGGAAAAGCTGTCAACCCAAACTGAGACACTAAACTTGAGAGATGGCCTTTGGAAAAGAAATGGTCCATTTTATGGACAACCCAAGCTAAGATCACTGAACCAAGGAAATGGCTTTTTGAAAAGGAATGGTCCATATTATGAGTATGATATTCCATAACCCAAGCTAAGATCAATGACCATAAGAGATGGCATTTTGGAATGACCCATTTTATGTGCCACAGGGGGGTTAGGTATATGCCAAAATTAGGCGAATATGGAATAGGCGAAAAGGATTAGGCGAGAAAGGAATTAGGCGAAAATGGAATTAGGCGAAAGGGGAATTAGGCGAATGTGGATTAGGCGGAAAATGAATTAGGCGAAAACGGAATTAGGCGAAAGTGGAATTAGGCGAATGTGGAATTAGGCGAATGTGGAAGATACCAATCAAGCGCCATCAGCGTGACGTCGGAAAAATCAATATCAGCACCATGACGTCAAGGGGTAGATCCTAGCTCCAGGACAAGCCTTACCAGTGCATCGTTCCAAGTGGAAAGAGTCGATGCGTGGAGAGCTAACCTGGGTCAAGTCGTAGTCAACATCAATTCATCGGAAAAGCGCGATAATTGAATAAGATTTTGAATTTTTCCTTTTTTGTGCAATTTGTTAATGGAAACTACTGATGTAAAATAGGAGGTGACTGGGCACCCGATAGCTTGGTAATATTGCCCTTAATAGGGCCAATGGTCCTTCAAAGGGCGGCTTAACCCTTTTTATAAGCTGTCGTAGGATACTCTCGCCAGAGGGCAGTACTTAATAATGTCAGTGCATTCCCCAATCTCCTGGTCTTCGGTCCAAAATGTCGAATTTACATACACCCGTTGAAATTCTCACATACTCCTTCCGGCACAGTTTGATCATCCACACGCTGGATCAGTGTGTATAGTGCGCTGCTTGTAACATGGATTGAATAGCCTTCTTGTTATTCTTCGACAAAAACACATTCTAATGATGTCGTGATCGGTTTTTTCATAAAATTGTGAAGTGTATCTGTGTCAAACAGATGCGAAATAAAGATATAAATTTTAACAATAAATGGCGCATTCACGGGCGCTGTGCATGTTTGTTGCCTGTCAGAAAAATGACCTTTCTTTAACTTGTGTCGGCCTATTTGAGTATATTTACATCATAAACGGAACACATTTAGGTATCGATGAATCTCGAAATCTGTCATAACCCGTTCCCACGGAATTAACCCTTTTTGATTAGCCGGTGGGTGATCATTGTAAACTACCGGTATATACATGTAGTGTCAAACTCGTCATTTCGATGCCGTGACTAGGCCTATATCACGATTTTAAACCTCACATTTTCTTACATTGTTTGATGAGCTTTGTTATTCTTTTGTATTTTTTTGTTTATGTTTGGCAGGGAGTTGTAAACTCCCCATGTGCGTGTACTGGTTGAGTCTGCATGGTAGAATAAAACATTTTGATTAGCTTCCGATTAATTAATCTGGTGATATATATTGACGATTGTACAGGATATAATGATTCATCTGATCGCATTCATCGACATCTAGAGGAAACTGGATGATTCGAGCAGATGATGAATCAAAAGAAGAGCATAAAGAAGACGATACAGCTTTGATCAACTGCCCAGTCCTCTCAACAATATTCTGGACCACACTTAGCGGGGTGCGCCGGGGGAGCATTGCCCCTAGAACTTAAAACCTGTTTTCGACACAGATTTGGCCCCTTCTGAGACAAAAGATGTTCTGCAAGGAAGGAGGGGAGTCATTGTGAAAATCCCCAGCATTGATCAACAAGGTTTAATAATATCTGACCAGAGTTGATTGAATAATGGCATTAATCTGTGATATGTTTGAGACGACACGCTGAAGGTCTCCATGCAGCAGTGATCAACTTGGTTTTCTGACTATTATTGATTGATTAATGGAATCAATCACTGATATTTTAGTGGAGACACGCTGAAGTCCCTAGCAGCGACCTACTTGGTTTTCTCAATAGTATTGATTGATTGATGGAAATAAATATTGATATTATGTAGGTGGCACGTTGAAGGTCCCCAGCAGCGACCAACTTGGTTATTTCAATAGTATTGATCGATTGATGACAAAAATTGCCGATATTCCGATGTTATCTGAACAGTATTGATTGATTAATGGCATTGGTTATTGTTATTGTATAGAAGACACACTGAAGTCCCCAGCAGTGACCTACTTGGTTTTCTCGATAGTATTGATCGAGTAATGGCAATAAATATTGATATTATGTAGGTGACACTTTGAAGGTCCCCTGCAGTGACCTACCTGGTTTTCTCGATAGTATTGATCGAGTAATGGCAATAAATATTGATATTATGTAGGTGACACTTTGAAGGTCCCCTGCAGTGACCTACTTGGTTTTCTCGATAGTATTGATCGAGTAACGGCAATAAATATTGATATTATGTAGGTGACACGTTGGAGGTCGCCAGCAGTGATCAACTCGGTTATATCAATAGTATTGATCGATTTATTGCAATAAGAAGTGATATTCTGTCACACTAACGCCAGTATAACATGCGTGCGACACCAATGTTTGTGCCGAGTTCACATTCGTAGTTATTGTAACAGATAGATCTGTCGAACTACAGTGGTCTGTTATTGAAAGAAGCAAGATGAGGTCAGCACCATGGTAAACAGAAAGTTAACCTGAACCACAATTTCAGGTGTCTGGGTTAACATTACGTTAACATGTCTGTTACACTCATAACACAGTGTGTCTTTATCAGCTGAGTTGTGAACTAACCAATTCCCAATCTGCCCAATCTGCGACCGGTTACATGAGTATCATGTGTATTATATGTATATAGAGTATGCATTATCGGGTTGTCTAAAGAAAAGCGAAGCCATATTGATTCATTGAATATCCATGTTCAGGACTAGACTACAAGCTTTTCCGTCGTTGCGCAACACGACATCTGTTATTATAATTGCTGTGTCCTCGTATAAACGTGGCAATGTTTCAAGGTTCAAACAGGAAAATTTGTCAACTTTTGCTTATCTCCGTCATTCTCAACGGAGTTCTTCCCATGAACCATGGTGATGATGCTGATCAGGCACGCCCAGACCCTGAACATGGCTATTCAATGAATCAATACGGGTTCGCTGTTCCTTAGACAACCGAATAATGTATAGGGTTTACTCTGCAGTTATAGGTCGAGTGGAGCGCGGATAATGCTAGTGTAAATTATTACTTACCGGTCTGTGTAAAACCAAAAACCAAAAATATCATGACTCTTTCCTCCATATATGAGAGAACCCACATGATACTGGTTACTAGTGGCAATCTTGAGGCTTTTATATCAACACAGGATGTCACCTGACCTGATTTGCTTGCTGTTCATGGCTGATGAGTCACTTCCGCCAAATATCTACATGACAACAGTAACCCAACAGCTTTTGAATAAGAGCTAAGCTAATTCTTGGTTCTTACCATCTTCATGTAAGTATAATGATACATTTCACGTGACTGTTCAAGACCCAAAGAAATATTCCAGGGGTCAGTTGCCAGGGTTCTTTATTATTGTTATTTATTCTCTTCCAGTTGAGTCACTTGGTACCAGGGCATTTTCATCATGAGGTATGGGAACAACCACATTGGCTCAGAGGGTTTAGGTAGCAGCCCGGTTTTAAAGGAAATGCAAGTCCCCCCGGAATCTAAGTCCGGTCCTTCTGTTAAAGTGAATAGAGTCGCTGAGTTCCTTTGTTGAAGATTATGTAGCTAACCCTACAAATTCAACCAAACCATTAACCACATTGGTTGACAATACACAGCTATTGTATGGGGTCCTGCATTCCTATGACGTCCATTCCTTTTACACCGGGGTAGCAGTTGCCACATACTTGAATATATGAGAAATTCAACTAAATGAAAATAATTCACCCCCAGGTTGGACAGATCTATGGTCAGTAAATCTAAAAAGTGGGCTTCACGTTCCAGTAGGAATAGGAAAATCTGTAGTTTCCCATGGTTTTGCCTGGTCTTATTATGTCTTTTTGGAAGAAATTCAAACAATATTTGAATGTGGTCTTTACTGATATTATGGACATATTAAATCGGTGCTGTACTATTCAAGATTCATCATTGTGAATACAAGCCCAAAATTATTTGGTGAAATTTGCTGGTAGGACTCCTTATCCTTATGCATGTCTTATTGCATGGACAGGTGTGAGAAAGATGACTTGTGATTATTAGCCATGTGCTCAGTGTTTACATTGCAATGTCATAAAGGATTCAAAGGTTGGACATTCAACTTCACAGTTTATACCAGGGACACATAAAAACGTTCTGTAATCTCATTACAGATATATCTCCTCAAATTGATTTTCATACTTTGGCTTCCTTTGAGACTCGACAAATGACGAATCTCAATAAAATCTGATGGTTTATGCTTATGAATTTTTTGAAAACATTGTACTAACTCCAGGAGCTCTTCACATGATGGTAACAGGCAGACATTTGCATGTTACTATCTCCTCCTACCCTATTTATACTCCAGGTGCCCCTTTCAGAAAACACGAGACGGGCCATATAAATAAAAAGTACTTACTTTTACTTCACATTTTTAAGTCTTTACCACCATTTATATGAATAAAAATGTAGTAAACAGTTTTAGTAAATACCTTTGTATGCTGTCAGTAGAAGACATTTGTATAGCAAAATTGACATTGTTGAACCAAGTGACGATGAGGAGAGACTCCAGATTATGTTAACCAAGGGCGAATTTGCCAAAGAAGTTGCAAATTTTGTGATTCGGGCATATGAGATGAGAAATGGGCAGTAAGAACTTGAAACGACATCTCACAACTCGTATGCCCGAACAACTGTCTCATAAGCCTTAAGGCTGGCTATTTGTGTAAATAAATAGGTGACAATAAACAAATGATATATACTATTTGCTAATAGTAAAAGTTTGTACTACTTACTACTACAGTAGTTACTCCGAAAATATTAAATACTAAAGTCAGTATGAATAAAGTTGAGTATTTACTAATGTTTTTCAAGTAGATACCACAAGTTTTGAAGATAGCTTCAGACCTTCCTTGGAAGTCGGAGTGACCAGACCAACTTTCTATGATGGCAGCATTTTTGCAAATTCCGCGCCAGAGAAAGGTGTATGCCCCAGGGCGAACTTGCGAGGAGAAGAAATATAGAATTCGGTTCCGTTTTGATGAGGAAAATGTACTTTAGATGACTTTATGGATGATGCGACGGGAGAAACTAGAGGTGGTGCCCTATCAACATAACAACAAACATGACAAATGGAGGTATTTATTGGTTGTGTGGGCGACAATGGCTTTCAAAAAGGTGTTGGTGAGGATATCGGGATACTCAGTCAATAGTTACAAAAGCATTTTTTAAAGTTTTGAATGGGATTGTGCAAGAAGATGATTTATGGATGAACTTGCCCAAGAACCAGGGTGACATTCAACGTGCAAATGAGTCTTGACAGGATAAATACAAGATCCCCTGCACAATTGGGGCACTTGACTGTACCCATGTCGGGACACACAACCAAAGCGCAACGGGGATGAATACATTAATCGGAGAGGTGCAGCAATGACCAACGTTCAAGCTACATGTGATGCTGGTGAGAGGTTTACCAGCGTAGATACTGGGTATCTGCGACTTGCTAAAGAGAATAGAATTATTCCAAAGAATTTTGACAATATTTCTTGTTTGTAAGAAACAGCATTTGAAGGTACGCCAGAAGCCTAAGAATCATCTGTGTCCGGCATTTCTTTATCACAGTGATCCCAAACCATTACACAGATACGGAATATAAAATGAACTGTCTGAGACCACAGAGGGACGTATCAATACAAAGCCGGCTGTTATAAAACGCGGATTCCGCGGAAATCCGCGAAGTCCGCGCGTACCTGGTTCTGCTGGCCACCGTCAGATGTAGTGGTAGTCAGATGTAATGATAACTGTGTTTCGATCTATCGCTAGGCCGAGAGCTCCAACATACAATAATCAATGCCAGCCAACTATAATTATATCATGTGCTAATATGCTTTTTACTACATTGTTCTACAGAGATGGCTAGTGTAAATGTATGATATACATGAAGTTTAAAGTAAAAACTTTTCCTCGTATTTTATGAATATTAGCCATTGGCGCCCTTCTGGAACATAGACTCTCGATGGCAGGTCTAGCTACTCGGACCGAAGATCGCCCAGCGTAGTGTGTGATTCAGTTTACGTTTAATCCGACATGAAATGATAACCAGGCTTGTTTAAATGTCCTTGTCAATTAACCATTCGCATGGTAGTATTTTACTTAATGAATATACAAAAATGCGGTGGGGACTATAGGCAGCAGCAGTCTGGTTAATTTAGCCATCTTTAGCCATCTTCAGGCGACGATTCATCCTTGGTAAAAAAATATCAAAAACCCGTAGTACAATGTACATGTGATTAATAGAATAACAGTCCTGTCTGTATTTCAGTCCACAGTGTCTGTTTATAGTACTTACCTTCCCTCAAAATAATGTAATGAAATACAGTTATTACGGAACGATTTAGTTCTCTAAATTCGTGCTGCGTGCAGTGACCGTGCAGAGAGCGTGTGAACGACTACCACTACATCTGACGGTAGCCAGCGGAACCAGGTACGCGTGGATTCCGCGGATTTCCGCGGAATCCGCGTTTTATAACAGCCGCAGTTATGCGTTGTGCTGCGTTTGCCCCACTTTGCAAAGACAATGCTATGTTAAATTAACTATAGCATTGGTGACAATGGGTTTTGAACAACCGGGCCGAGGCCAGTAACATACATCACTCGAGCATGAAGTTCGAACAGTCCATTCATAATGACATCGTCACATTTCGAATCAAGCACCATATCAATCGTAAAACTTTGGCTGTGTTTTTACAGTGTATCATTTACAGAATGCTACGCATGAAATAAAACACACAACAAATTTTCGTACGTATTGATATTCCATTATTGAAAATCCATGCAATTTCTATAGGATAACTGTAATGCCGTAACGTATGTATGGAGATTTGTTACAAAGTTGTGGTATAATAGATTCAGTTTCCCCGATCAGCTAGTTCTGCCTCGGAGGCCTCATACAAAGCCTTGTAGTTCCCTTCGCCAAAGCCCTGAAAAGTAAGACAAATTATCAGAGATTCTGCCATTAAAGGTCACCTGCAACAATTTTTAACTTGGGGAATAAATAATAGGGCATAATAATAAAGATAACACACACAGTAGTGAAAACCGCAGAAATATCGAACTACCCATCTTCAAGTTATGGCAGGAACAAAATTTAAACATTCCAGGTTGTGCAGGAAGAACAAACTGATGATGTACATTGTGCTGTACTGAAATAAAGTTTTTTTTGTTTCATGCCTATATTTTGAAATCGTACATTAACATGTTCACTTAAAGCTCATACCTGTAAAAAGGTATTTAGAATATAAGCATGAAACTGTGAACATTTTGTTCTTCCCGCACAACCTGGAATGATTGAATATATACTGTTGCAACTATAAGATGAGTAGTTTGATTTTTATGCAGTTTTCACACTTGTGTTTCTTGTCTTATGACCTATTGTTTATACTCTAAGTTAAAATTTTCATAGAAAGCGTTCCAGGTCACCTTTAAATGCGTGTGTATTGAGAGAGGAGCATGTCAGATAGAGCACAATCAAGGAATGTTATATTAAAAAGGGCCTGTTTCAATATCGTAAAAATGTGAGTTCCTGCGGCCTCATGCAAAAGAACAAGCGTGAATGCTATTTTCGGCGCAAAAACTTTCCAGTAGTCAGTATGTTGCAACCTCACATTTAGGGCGACTGAAGTTGCTGGTTTTTGTATTATAGGGAGCAGCCCTTATCAACAGTCAATCAGGAATCCTGAATTTTTAGATAGCATGAGGCTGTGATTGCAGCCAATCACCGCGTGTGGAACGACTATCTCCGTGTCCAACAACGACGAGTGCCGCCAAAACTATATGACGAAGATTCAGTACGGTATGTTGTAGGCCACTCACCGTTTTGTTGTGCCTCTGTATGATCTCAATAACAAGGGTAGGCCTGTCCTGCATCATTTTAGTGAATGTCTGTATCAGGTAACCCTCGGAGTCGAAGTCAACCAGTAGCTGGAGCTTCTCGATCTGAGAAAACAATGAGCAGTCTTTAAAAAGACTTAAGGGGTGGTTCGAATTGTGGGCAGGGCAGGGACTGAGGTTATTGCACATATTATGGGGGCAATCTGGGCAGGAGTTGTTAAAATGTGATGTGGTATCATCAGAGGAACCTGTCATAGATGTTTTCATTGTAAATCTATATAGGCAGCAGCGTTCAGGAGAAATTACCGACACACATACTGTATGCATTAAATAAGCTGGCCACCACCAGGAGATCAAAACAGGCCTATATTCATCATTATACATGTTCTTGGATGACTGGGGAAATAGACGCATGATCTGTCCCGTAGGAATTTGTCCGCATTCAGTAGGCCTATGAAGCTTAGGAATGCAATTGCGAATTGATCTATGATGGCTATTGCTAGAACTCCTGGTGGTGGCCAGCTAAATGCATACAGCACTGTATTTACCGTAATTCAACTGTGTGGCGCACCAAATCAGGTGATTCGAAATTCCCGCCACGCTTACTCGCGAACTCAACTGGCATCGATAGGCGGCAGCACCAACAATTAAGACGGCGCGGATTTTTGGCGACAAAATGTTGAATATCTGCAAAAATCAAGTTGCTAATCCACCAAATCAGGGTGAAAGGCGAATATCACTGTTAATGCGATGCTGCTGTGAAAAAGTGTAGCATTTGATGACGCCAGCAAGCTAAAATGTGTATATTCACATCGCGTATTGACAGCTTGACCTCCACAAGCAGACGACCGACTCAATAATTATAATGTTACTACGCTATGCATCGGCGATGTATGGAACAGAATGGGTATTAAATAAATAATTTATTCAGCAGGTTATAGCGACTATTAGTAAATTCAAGTGGGCGAATCAAGCTGAGATTAATGTGAGGGATCTAGGCAGAATAGCATTGTCTTTTTGGACGTTACAAACATGAGAACTAATTTATTCACGCAGATGCATACATGGGACTATAGAGGAATAAGAACGAATAACCAAGCACAGATGGTGGTTCGCAATCGAACCACCAAAAAAACTGAATGTCAACGTTGTAATGTTTATATACACTGCCATAACGAGCCTAAGAAACTCACGTTGGCGAACATGATGGCGTAGTAATTAGAGCGTTTGACCTGTGATTAGATGGTCGTGGATTCAAAGCTCGCCATTGCCACTCAGTTCTGTCAACTGGCTTGAGATCGTCAAGTCTGGCCAAGTCGTGCCAAGTTTTACCACCAAGCCAATGTCTATTGGCATGAAACTTTCACACGTGATAAAATGATGCATAAGTTGTGATTTGCAACAAAATTCCTATGTCTTCGTAAATGAATGGTCTTGTAATACATTGCGTAAATTTTAAGCATTGTAGTCCCCTAGTAGCGTACCTGGGGACGGAAATACGCCAAGGTCAGTGACGTAACCGACAATCACCATCCGACGACACAGGCAGCCTTGTTTATCAAACTCCGCGATCTGGTGGTGGGTGTAGAGAATATGGTACGTAAACTATGTCGTTTGTGTCAAGGTGATCATGAACCATCCAGATCTTGCATGACGTGATTGCCGGTGTAGAAGGTTGAAATGTCCTAAGGATAGAATGTCCGAGGAACAATTGCGTCTTCCATGCGCTAAGCCATTGACACACAATAAACCGTCAGAATACAAGGGCCGGACACTTTTTCCAGGGGACAAATTATTCTACTTCTGCATACCTGTGTGCGTTATCGAAATGGTCGAGCTGTTGTGGTGTCGCGCAACTAGTCAATTTAGTAAGAAAAACAAGTCGCCACAAGGTTACGTATCAGGGTGCGTATTCATGAAGCCTTCGTAGAATTGTCAGTAACGAACGATCTACGAGGCCCTAAGTAAGTCGTTTGTAACTGTGTAGTAAGTCATTACGTGGTATTCACAAAGCATTATTATGGTTCTCCTAATGCCTTACTTACTTCACCTCTCGTAACGCTCACGTTGTTTTGCGCGGTTGAGCACTTTGGCCGGGGTGAGTCATTGATGTGTTATGAAATACAATTGAGCGTGTCGTCACTGTAATAGACCTATATACAGGGACACCACAAGCTCCATACACCATTATTTCCCGGAATTTGCAAGAAGCGTGATGGGACCGAAGAGGAGGAAAACTCTCGTCCCGCGAGATGACGAGGATGACACCATTTCTAACAGCCGTCAGCCGAAGTTTTCCTCCACCGAAGTTCTAAAGTTAGTTAGTCTTGTGGAAAAGAATTGGAGGGTTATTAATGACATGTTTTCAGACGTGATTACATTGAAGCGAAAGCAGGATGTGTGGAGTGACATAACGCGAAGAGTGAACAGCGTTGGCACAGTACTTAGAACAAACAAAAGCATTCGGCACAAGTGGGACGATATGAAATCAAAAGTCAAACAAAAGGCCGTCTATGTAAAAAAGATGTTGTCAAAAACTGGCAACGTGCCATTGGAAGATGCCATTCCTCAGCTAACGGAATTGGAGGAAAGGATTGCAGGACTCATCGGGACCAAAATGATTGAGGGAATCCCTGGCGGCATAGATACAAAAGAGCCTGTCTCCGGCGACCATGACAACCACGAGGACCGCGACTTCGATTTCAAAACGCTATAAACTGCTGTGCTTTAGCTTCTTAAGCAGAGGAAACTCTGGTCACAATCCTTGATATGGTAGGTTGACTCAAGCCACTAGCCATGTCCCCATTAGCAAGTTGAAAACTGCCGGTAGCAAAAATCTGAGTGTAACACAGACCTGGAGAGTTGCTGGTACTGCACGTGATCGCATGGTGATTGGTGGCTGGGGAAATCTCACCTGCTAACAGGTCGATGATTTCAAGGAGGACTGGTCGAGTCATCCGGTACCGCTGATATAAATCTACGTCATCGTAGACGTCGAGTGGTTGTAATCTGTCTCTAAACACACGTTGCCGCCGTAAAGCCCGTCTGGCCTCAACCTCTTCCAAAAAAACCAACGCAGCTGCCATGCTTGTGGCGTACAAGTGTTTCAAACTATTTATGAAAACTCAACGAAGCCTAAAACACCTCACGTAATTCTAGTAACGTGTTACGAGGTCGATTGAAGTAACGAGTGCTTTGTGAATATGACGCAAATCGATAAAAGCACACTACGAGCGGTGTACGAGTTCGTAAACGCTTACTGAGCCCTGAGAAGGCTTCATGAATAAAGCCCCTG